>NC_143052.1:307617500-310117500 GCF_052426305.1 Pelodiscus sinensis
GCTTGGACATGCATGGGTCATTGGGTAACGATGCTGATTGTACAGAGGCATCCACTCACGAAATTCATCTCGACAGTGTGTGGTGATCGATCGTGACCTTGTCCCCAGAACATTTATCAGCCCCGAAGCCATGAACTTAAAGTTTGCTGCTTTTCCTTGAACATGACACCCTTCAGCACCAGGGTGCTCCCCACTGGCGGAGACGGAACCCGCCGAATCGCCTCGCCTCGCGTGAGAGCGCTCCACAAGATGCCCAGCGCAAACACTTTCTAAAGGTTGTTTCTCTCTCGCCGATGCAGCCTTTCTGTGAGCACAAGCCGAGCGCTTTAACAGCTCCCACAAAAGGCGCCAAGCAGCCTCCAGCTCCCCTCTTCTCCTGCGCGGTTTTATCACTGGCGAGGCTGGGGAGCGAAGTTCATTTGGCTAATTTAACTTTTCCCCCATTAATTCTGCACCTGCAATGTCAGAGGGTCAGCAGATAATAAAATGTGGCACCTTTGAAACTGCTCAGCCACGTGAAAACGCCTGTAATTGATCAGATTAATTCCATGAAGCCCAAATTATAGGCACGATTTAGGGTGGGCGAATGGAGCTTTGCTCTGGGAAGCTTCAAAAATACGTTGTAATTTTGTTTGTCCTGATTTTGGAAGTTGCTGAACAGACTTAAATAACCCTTATATCACACACACACACACGCACGCACGCACACAGCCTTCAGCCATTGTGAGCTTTCTGACCTGATAAATGCGCTTGGCTGGCATCAAATAGTCCAGCTTTGACCGTTCCCATTTAAATATGTGAATTAGTCATGAAGCATGACACAGCTTGGTGAACTTGCTAAATTGCTGGACTCTATAGGCGAAGGGGGGCGAGCAGAAAGCCATTCAGCAGTCTCAGTGAAGTTGGAGAGATGAGAGCCCTCAAGTTTGGTGATCGTTCCTGACCCCCGCCCGCCGTACACAACTCCCATACTTTCTCCCATAAAGTCAGAGAACTATAAAGGGCAAGGTCCTGCAATCCTTATACAGGCCAAACTCCTATTGGCTTCCAGGGTCCTGGGGTCTGGTCCATAAGCAATACAGGCGGAGGAGGAATGGGACGAGTCTTTGCTTTCTGGGTGTGTTTCCTTGCTTCACCGTGAGCAGTCAACATTTGCATCTAATGCTACCATGAGCAGGGCCATTTTGATGACAATTCCTGCTTTTTGAAAACAAGCACTCACCGCTGCCTTCTCCAGGCCTCTTTGGGGCGCACCCTGTCCCCCTGCGCCCAGCAGCAATGTGTTACACTCTCTGCGGCAGAAAGGTCTTGGAGAGACAAGGCAGGGAACACAGAGGGGCTCCGAGTGTCTCTCACCGACAGAAGCAGGCCCAATAACAGATGTGACCTCACCCATCTTGCCTCACTGCTATTTTGAGACCCGCCTGGCTACCCCAGCACTGCACACAACGAGCGAGGGAGCTGGCAGCCCTGCAGTACCAGCATGTCAGGAAACGCTCCTTAATGGCGATATTCGCTGCCTTCAAATAATTGATACTTTATTAGCACCAGAGGACTAAACAACTAGCCCAGGCCACTTCCAAGCTAGATCAGTGGAGGAAAAGGCAGCCCATAGGCAATCAGTTTTTAGTAGCATCTTGGGGCAAGGTACAGAAACGGCACACCCCGGAATAGCAACAGGAAAGCTTTTATCCCCCTCCGCTCTTTGTTGGCAAAGGACTTAATCTTGACTCAAGCGAATCTGCCTGAACAGTCAGTGGGAATTTTGCCGGAGAAAGGACTGCAGGGTCGGGGCAGGCTAATCAGAAGAGAATACCCGCCGATAACGTACATAACAAAGGTCAGAGGTCGGGGGCTCTCTTCTCCCAGTCACACCAGACTCCTTTGGGATGCGATCCGGCTCCCACTGAAAACCAATGGCAAAATTCTCATTCTTGTGAAGGAGAGCAGGATCGGGCCCTTGCTCAGCTGTTTAGCGAATGCCTCCTATTAGTTTACATGGTTCCAGAGTTGTGACTGGCGAAAGAAAGCAAGACCCGGAAAAGCTGTGTTACTGGAGTATTGATTTGCCAAGAACAAAACAGCCCTTGCAACTGCAGCCTGCGTCCTGCCAGGCTAGTACCAGGCATAATCGATTGCCTGACTTTGTGTCACAACTGTCAGACAGCTGTTGCAAGCAACAGTGCTCCATTTCAAATCGTGACCCTGAGCGCTGGGCCTTCCGTGTGACTGACGTCCCCCGAGCTCAGTGTGCCTCCCGCCTGGCTACGCCTGCGAGCAACACAAAGCGCAGATCTCCCCCTGAGCACAGCGACACACACCACACGGCTAAGTCCCACCACCAGCACAACGCGGGCAGACCCTGGAAACTGTGAAGTTGTAGCGCCCCCTGCCAGTTTATTGCATGTATGGCAGGCGAGGCTCAAGGCTGCCTGTTGGGTGTCCTATCACACGAGGTAAACCTTCTCGCCCATTCCCGGAGGCTGTGCTATTAAAGTATTAACATGTTATTGTTAGTTTATGATTCGATTTATATCTTTGTGTATTTCACACTTTGGTGCTGTTGAGGCTCCAGAGCAATCCGATCAACTTTTAGTTCTTGTCTACAGACTTACCTCTGCAAGACTTCCCTGTTATTGCACATTTGCTAGTTCATCTTTACTTCAGAGGGAGGGAACACTTCAGATAATGGCTCCTTGACCTCCCTAGGCTATTTGACTTTTGCACTTCTTTAAAAGTAAAACATGTTAGTGGTTTAAAGATCTGTCAGCTTGCAGCTGGAAGGACAGGGCTAGCCCTAGGCATTTGCACTGTAAGTACAGCTCATATTTTAAAAAATATCTCTGTTCTGCTGGTTTTGGCATAGATAGTCCGTTCTGATCTTTTAGGTTGACTTGCCCTATTTACTTACACAACAGCTTTTAAACTTGTACCTCTCTCCAGATTGTACAGATAGGGCTCAGGGCATAGCTATTATATAGCCCTTTGGACAACCCCAAGCATTCAACAGTCCTGAGCCAGGCTCCTGTTTATCATGAGATCAGCTTAAAAATCATGAGAGATTTTTTTAAATGTTATATTTTGGTTCCTTTGCCTTTTGATTCTGAATCCGTAGGGTGCACAAGTGGGTCACATTTCCCTAAGCTTTCCTCCACAACTATAATGGCCAGAAACTTTTTTTAAAATGAAAGCTGTGATGTTCACATATCCGCTGACTATAGGGATATGTCTACACTGCATGGCTATTTTGAGATACCTGAAGTATCCCGAAATAGCTACCCTGTATCTCTATAAGCTGCCCATTATTTTGAAATATTTTTTAAAATAACGGGCATGCTATTTTGCCATCCCAGTAAACCTTGTTGCACAAGGGATAAGGGATGGCTTGAAATAACGCGTTATTTCAAAATTTGGTGCTGTGTACATGCACCAAATTTCAAAATAGCCTATCTTAAAATAGATTTTAAATAAGATATGCAATTTGCATAGTTCAAATTGCATATCTTATTTCAAGTTTAGGGTGCTGTGTAGACCCACCCTCGGAGATGTGGCTTTAGGGAAAACCCCAGGCATTGAAAGACTCACAAGATTTTTCTCTTGGGCTATACAAATCTTTGAAATATACCTGACAGAAGAACAGGAGCTCTCCTCCCCTTTCCTCCCCCCTCCCCCAACACACAAATGTCAAGAAAATTAAAAGAACCATACCCCCATGTGGGATAGAGCTGATCTGGGGCAATGATGATCTTGCTGTAAGTAAAATACCAGATCCCATGGGAATAATTTCAAAGATGAGTTAAAGGTGGTAGGAAATTTGGGGTATGTCTACACTACAAAATTAATTCGAACTAACAGACGTTAGAATTAACTTTGATAGGCGCTACACTAGCACTCCGCTAGTTCGAAATTCATTCGAACTAGCGGAGCGCTTAGTTTGAACTAGGTAAACCTCATTCTACGAGGACTAAGCCTAGTTCGAACTTACTAGTTCGAATTAAGGGGTGTGTAGCCCCTTAATTCGAACTAGTGGGAGGTTAGCCCTCCCCAGCTTTCCCTGGTGGCCAACACCAGGGAAACTCGACTGCCCCCCTCCCGGCCCCGGACCCCTTAAAGGGGCACGGCTGGCTACGGTGCCCGTGCCAGGTGCAAGCCTGCCAGCACCCAGCTAGCAGACCCTGCACCTGGCATGGCTCGAGCCAGCCACCTGATGCCCCCCAGCCCTCCCCCTCTTCCCGGGACCAGGCTGGAGGCTCCTGGGAGCTTGCCCGGGACCGCAAGAGGCGGGCACCCGCCTGGTCCAGTGCGGACATCGTGGACCTCGTCCACGACCTCCGCACTAGGCACAGGAAAGTGGCCGTCTAGGGCAGGAGAGCTGCCAGCCTGGCCACCCAGGAGCAGGTGTGCATGAAAATCAAGGTGGTCCACTGAGACCCCCGACCCTGAGCCCTGAGCTTACAATGGCTGTCCTGGGTCAGACCAAAGGTCCATCTAGCCCAGTAGCCTGTCTGCCAACAGCAGCCAACCCTAGGGACCCTGGAGGGGATGGACGGAAGACAGTGACCAAGCCATTTGTCTCGTGCCATCCCTCTCCAGCCTTCCACAAACTTTGGGCAGGGACACCACTCCTACCCCCTTGCTAATAGCACTCCATGGACCCAACCTCCATCACTTTATCTCACTTCTCTTTAAACTCTGTTCTAGTTCTAGCCTTCACAGCCTCCTGCAGCAAGGAGTTCCACAGGTTGACTCTTTGCTTTGTGAAGAACAACTTTCTCTTACTAGTTTGAAGCCTGCTACCCATTCCTTTCCTTTGGTGTCCTCTAGTCCTTCTTTATGGGAACTAATGAAGAACTTTTCTTGATGCACCCTCTCCACCCCACTCATGCTTTTATAGACCTCTATCCTATCCCCCCAGTCTCCTCTTTTCTAAACTGAAAAGTCCCAGTCTCTTTAGCCTCTCTTCATATGGGACCTGTTCCAAACCTCTGATCATTTTAGTTGCCCTCCCCTCTCCCACCTCCTTTTCCCAGTCTCCCCAAGTTTTGTTCAATAAAGAGAGATTCTATTTTTGACCACACGTTTTCTTTATTTTGTACATCAGGAAGGGGGGCTAGGGAAGGGTAAGTGGAAGGAGGTGAGGGAGGAATGGGGTACGAGCCCCCGATGGGGAGGACTGGGCTGGCTCTGCCGGCTTCTGGGGGTGGAAGCTCTCCTGCAGCCCCCCAATTGCCCCCTCTCCCCAGATGGCAGCCTGCGGCAAGTGCAGCTGGTCTGATGGCTGAGTGCTGTGATGTGCCCAGTGTGGGCACTCAGGGCACTCCAAGCCAGGACTGCTTTGCAAGCGGGGCACCCCTGAGAACTGTCTGTCTGGGGTGGGGGTCAGGTCCCTTTAAGCACAGCCCTCCGCTAGACTGAGGCAGCAGCTCCACGCTCTCAGTCCTCATCTGATGCCCTGCCGGCACTGCTTCCAGCCATCCTTAACCCCGGTTCAGGGTCCACTTAATGTGGACATGCTAGTTCGAATTAGCAAAACGCTAATTCGAACTAGTTTTTTAGTCTGGATGCGTTAGTTCGAATTAGCTTAGTTCGAATTAACTAATTCAAACTAAGTTAGTTCAAATTAGCGCTGTAGTGTAGACATACCCTAAGAGAGGTATATTTAAGGACATAAATAAAATCATATTTGGCTCAATGCAGGAGATGACAGGATAACATTCTACAGTAATACAGAGTTGGAGGTGACCGTCATGTGAGAGCTATCAGAGGATTTTCCCTCTCAGCTAACTGCTCCTGTTGGCAGTGGTTGCAGTGAAAGTGTTTTGTGAAAGCATGCTTTCCTCTGGTACACTGATTAGAGGAGGGAATTCAGCTTTATTTTGCATGGTTCACACAGATACAACTCTCCCCGAGGCTGTGATTTTATCAAAACCTAGAGGCTACATAGTGTGTGTAGGGTCAAGATGGGAGCTCTTCAAGAAAGGGCCCTGCAGGAAGAGAGAATGCTGATGCAATAGGTGACACTCTTCCCTCTGAATCAGAAAAGAAGCATTTCTCCAGCATGATGGTCTGCGGCACATTCTTTGGTTGTACTTATTATGAGGTGGATCATGTTCCCCCATGTGACAAGGAAGTGTTAAGGATACTTGCTTATCACGACTTAGAAGGGGACTGCAGTCAAGGGTGTATCCTATTTCTGGGGGCTGAGAGGGGTTCGGGAAAAGCCACTGGAGTTTGCAGCCCCTGTTGGTTGGGAAATCACTTTGGTATTTTTGTGCTTCTCAGGCAACTTCTGTTTTGAACCTTTAGAAAATTGATGAATTATGCCCTGCAGTAGGGCCTGAAACAGACTGTGGCATGACACTGGTTCTTCTCTGTGCTGCTGAGCTCTCGCCAGCTCACTGCCCTGGAGTTATTCTTCCCTGCCAATCTCAGGTCCATTCTGGAAAGCACCCTTATTCATGAAACCATGTGCTTAACTTCCAACATGGGCCTAAGTCCCACTGAAATCAAAGCTAGTTGTGTGTACATGATGTCCTGAGTGGAGACAGGTGCTTTCCTGAATCAGGGCCCAAAACGGATGTGCTGTTTTGCTGGGTCTTCTTCCATCTCAAAGTTGGGTACATTCCAATAGTGGGGGTAGCAATTCTTGTCCATGGTTATATTTAAACTGCCTTGGGATCCATCTAGATTCAAGGAGCTACCATCATTACCATCAACATAACACCATGAAGATATTAATGTGACAACAGAACCGTGTATGATGAATTATCCTGACACAGGAAATTCATGAGAGTGGTGATACTCCAGCAATTATAATAGCTTAGCATAAGGAAACTGTGTATTTGTATGTCAATAAAATGACACTAACAGCAATAGAGACAACCTCTTATCAATATTAACTTGACATTAGCTTGTCAAAGATAGATAACGCAAAGATTTAAGATGGGATTGTCAACAATGCCTAAAGTTTGCCTGCCTCTGAAGCTAATTTGAATTTTATCAGTGTCTTCAATGGAAGCAAAATTAGACCAATGATCAGCACCTTTGACAATTCCACACGGGAGCCACAAATTACGCTCACTGACTTCTGATGATTTCTTGACTGAGCCCAAAGGCAGGCCAATCCCATGGGTTCCAGTAGGTCTAAACTTCGTAACAGTCATACTTTTTTCCTCTTAAAATATTTTTGAAGGACTGCAGTAAAGCAGGAATCCAGATTAATTCCTGGTTGCAGAGAGCTCACCCCAAGCTCTGCTTCACATCTTGCTCATTTCCCACTGCGGGCGTGCTCCAAGGCTTTTGGGAGATGGGGAGCAGCTTTTCTCACTCCGGAGGACGGGGGCGGTGGACCGCGGCGCATCTGGGCGTCCCGCCGCTCCCGTCCTCCGGGGCGAGAAAAGCCCCGTTCGTAACTGCGGATCCGATGTAAGTCGGATCCGCGTAACTCGGGGACTGCCTGTAGATGGTTGTCATCACTTTTGTATTGTCCCCTGATGTCCAAGTTGTGGGTATGGTGCACTTTGTTCTCTGATTGGCAAAATATCATTACCATATAATGGAGCAAATTCTCTACCCCTCTCCACTACTTTGGTACCATCTGGATTAATGTCTAGGGCCCACACCTTAGATGAGATGACTCAAGGGCCCGATCTTCATTCAAGTCCCCTGGTATTTTTCACATATAGTTTTTTCTAACTCTTTGTTTTGGTCAAGCAAGAGATGGGTTAATTACCTTCTGCCTACCAAACAGATGTTCCCCCCATATGACAAGGTATGGTTACAGTATGTCTACACGCCTCACTTGGAGCAGGGTCTTTCCC
This sequence comes from Pelodiscus sinensis, assembly GCF_052426305.1. Classification (NCBI taxonomy): domain Eukaryota; kingdom Metazoa; phylum Chordata; order Testudines; family Trionychidae; genus Pelodiscus; species Pelodiscus sinensis. Next base: position 307,625,321 of record NC_143052.1, read on the forward strand.
ACAGACAGACAGAGACAACTGTAGTACATATGGCCCCTGATTGCTCCTTGGTCTAGCAGCAGGTTTCCTGCCTTAGCTGTGGAGCAGCGGCGGGGTTCTTTTTCTCCCATCCCAGGAGAAGCAACTGGTAATAGCAGAGAATCTCACAATACTTATCCCAACAGTCAGATGAGTCTGCTTGGGCATGTGAGCGAGACCCACTACATTCTTCTCTCCCTGTTACACACACAGTTCTCTGCTGAAGTCGTGTTCGGGACAGACCATAGCAATGTGGGGATGCTAGTGGGGGAGGTATAAGTTGGATATTAGGGAAAACTATTTCACTGGGAACGTGGTGAGGCACAGGAATGGGTTAACTAAGAAAGTGGTGGAATCTTCATCCCTAGAGGTTTTTAAGTCTCGGCTTGACAAAGCCCTGGCTGGTTTGATCTAGTTGGGATTGGTCCTACTTTGGGCAGAGGCCTGGACTCGATGACCTCCTGAGGTCTCTTCCAGCTTTATGATTCTATTATTCTATGGTGTTAGCACCCCCCTACCCCCGCCAGGATGGACAGTGTGGTTCACTCCTCTCCAAGCTGTTATTGCAGGCGCTCTACACACTCAAGTAAACATCACAGCACCATTACTCTAGGGGGCTGGCCACTTCCTTGTAAAAAAAACAATCAACCCCCCCCCCAAAAAAAACCTGAGATACTAGATACTTTTCATCTTAGAAAAGAGGAGACTAAGGGGGGGATATGATAGAGATCTACAAAATCATGACTGGTATGGAAGAAGTGAATAAGAAAAAATTATTTGCTTATTCCCACAATATAAGAACTATGGGTCACCAAATGAAATTAATAGGCAGCAGGTTTAAAACAAACAAAAGAAAGCTTTTCTTCACTCAGCGCACAGTCAAACTGTGGAACTCCTTGCCAGAGGATGCGGTGAAGGCCAAGATTTTAACAGGGTTCAAAAAAGAGCTAGATAGATTCATGGAGGTTAGGTCCATCAATGGCTATTAGCCAGGATGGGTAGGAATGGTGTCCCTAGCCTCTGTTTGTCTGGAAATGAGTGACAGGGGATGGATCACAAGAGGATTACCTGTTGTGTTCCCTCCATCTGGAGCACCTGGCCACTGTTGGCAGACAGGATACTGGGTTAGATTGACCGTTGGTCTGATCCAGTAGGGCTGTTCTTACGTTCTTAGAGTAATTCCCCGAATCCAGGAGCATATAGTATCTATGACTAATTCAGTCTTCTTCAGGACACCAACTTTCACATTTCTCCTCACCAAGAGTTCTTATGCAATGGAATTTTAGTAGCTGTAATGAGCGTTGTTTCTCATACAAAAGATGTCACCATGGGAATGCCAGCAGAACTTTGGTTCTGTAGTTACTCAGAAGGAAAATACCATTTCTTTCTTCAAATACGTTTTCATTAGAGGGTAAGTAATTGTCAAATCTGATCTTAGTTAGCATTAACACTTGATAAGACAGCAGTGCAAGGCACTAATAAGCAGTTGGCAGAAATGTATCTTTCTCCCCCTGGTAACAAACTCAAATATACAAATGACAAAAAATGAAATGGTCACACGAATACATTTCCTGTGGACCTTTTGGAATTTACTCTGCTATCAGCACAGATCCATGGCTCTTGTTTATGGCAATGGGAGTGATGCATTTGCATCATTAGCAGAATAGAGCCCCAAATTTGACCTTCCTTCTGAGATGCGGTGTCCTAAAATTCAAGTGTGTGAAACTGAGAATGGAGAAAAGGCACATAAATTCCAACCACATCTGCAGTATCACACTTCAATTGCCTCTCTTAAAGAGATGCTAATTGTACCTCTCCACTAGCTGCTGATTTTCCATACATGTATTTAAGGGCCTTTGCCCAATGAACAACATAGGTGATTCCTCAACCCCCACATCCAGGGTATGTCTACACTACAAAGTTAATTCGAACTAACGGATGTTAGTTCGAATTAACTTTGATAGGCACTACACTAGCACTCCACTAGTTCGAACTTAATTCGAACTAGTGGAGCGCTTAGTTCGAACTAGGAAAACCTCATTTTACGAGGATTAAGCCTAGTTCGAACTAGATAGTTCGAATTAAGGGGTGTGTAGCCCCTTAATTCGAACTAGTGGGAGGCTAGCCCTCCCCAGGTTTCCCTGGTGGCCACTCTGGCCAACACCAGGGAAACTCGTCTGCCCCCCTCCCGGCCCCGGACCCCTTAAAGGGGCACGGGCTGGCTACGGTGCCCGTGCCAGGTGCAAGCCTGCCAGCACCCAGCCAGCAGACCCTGCACCTGGCATGGCTCGAGCCAGCCACCCGATGCCCCCCAGCCCTCCCCCTCTTCCCGGGACCAGGCTGGCGGCTCCCGGGAGCTTGCCCGGGACCGCAACAGGCGGGCACCCGCCCGGGGCTAGTGTGGACATCATAGACCTTGTCCACGATCTCCGCACTAGGCAGAGGAAAGTGGCCATTTTAGGCAGGAGAGCTGCCAGCCTGGCCACCCAGGAGCAGGTGTGCAAGAGAATCAAGGGGGTCCACTGAGACCCCCGACCCTGAGCCCTGAGCTTACAATGGCCGTCCTGGGTCAGACCAAAGGTCCATCTAGCCCAGTAGCCTGTCTGCCAACAGCGGCCAACCCTAGGGACCCTGGAGGGGATGGACCGAAAACAGTGACCAAGCCATTTGTCTCGTGCCATCCCTCTCCAGCCTTCCACAAATCTTGGCCAGGGACACCACTCCTACCCCCTGGCTAATAGTACTCCATGGACCCAACCTCCATCACTTTATCTCACTTCCCTTTAAACTCTGTTCTAGTTGTAGCCTTCACAGCCTCCTGCAGCAAGGAGTTCCACAGGTTGACTCTTTGCTTTGTGAAGAACAACTTTCTGTTACTAGTTTGAAGCCTGCTACCCATTCCTTTCCTTTGGTGTCCTCTAGTCCTTCTTTATGGGAACTAATGAAGAACTTTTCTGTATGCACCCTCTCCACCCAACTCCTGCTTTTAGAGACCTCTATCCTGTCCCCCCTCTGTCTCCTCTTTTCTAAGCTGAAAAGTCCCAGTCTCTTTAGCCTCTCTTCATATGGGACCTGTTCCCAACCCCTGATCATGTTAGTTGCCCTCCCCTCTCCCAGCCTCTCTCTTCCCCTCTCCCACCTCCTTTTCCCAGTCTCCCCCAGTTTTGTTCAATAAAGAGAGATTCCATTTTGGAAGACACGTTATCTTTATTTTGTACATCAAGAAGAGGGGCTAGGGAAGGGTAAGTGGAAGGAGGTGAGGGAGGAATGGGTCACGAGCCCCTGATGGGGAGGACTGGGCTGGCTCTGTGGGCTTCTGGGGGTGGAAGCTCTCCTGCAGCCCCCCAATTGCCCCCTCTCCCCAGATGGCAGCCTGCGGCAAGTGCAGCCGGGATGATGGCCGAGTGCTGTGATGTGTCCAGTGTGGGTACTCCGGGCACTCCAAGCCAGGACTGCTTTGCAAGCGGGGCACCCCTGAGAACGGTCTGTCCGGGGTGGGGGTCGGGACCCTTTAAGCACAGCCCTTGGCTAGCCTGAGACATCTCCACGCTCTCAGTCCTCCTCTGATGCCCTGCCGGCACTGCTTCCGGCCATCCTTAAGCCCGGTTCAGGGTCCACTTAATGTGGACAAGCTAGTTCGAATTAGCAAAACGCTAATTCGAACTAGTTTTTTAGTCTGGATCCGTTAGTTCGAATTAGCTTAGTTCGAATTAACTAATTCGAACTAAGTTAGTTCGAATTAACGTTGTAGTGTAGACATACCCCCAGAGATGTAAGCTATAGTCTGAAATCCAGTTTCTCTCCTTGTGGGTCACGCACTGTGATAGTCTTATACAGTGAAAGGGCTTTTGGGGTGTAAAGTGCTATTTGTTGCAAGTAAGCATACGACAATTCGGCCCTTTAAATGAATTTCTTGTCTCCACAATCGTCGAGTTTTCCTCAGACGCTCACAGAAGTAGCGGTAGACGTTGGAAGCGACTGGGTAGGTTGTTTCCGTTAGAACAGTAACTCTTGGCATTGCAGTCTCAGTCCATCCCCAGCACACTCTCCTGTGGTACATGCAGGACTGGGCGCAATCTGTCCCTAATTTAGCCCATTTCCACTCAGAAATAAACAAGCAACATTCTACCTAGCACAGAGAAAATGATGTGTCTTCCGGGAATGCTGAGAGAGACTGAAGTCAAAAGGCCATGTCATTAGCTGTTGTTTGGAGCTTCAGCGCACTGTGGGTTGGACTGCATGCCATATGGCACTTGCTTAGGTGAGAGTGAATGTATCTGTTATTGGCAAATCAATGCAAATGGCCCCCTTTCTGAATGTTGGCATCTACATTTCAGATTCAAACCTTGATAACACTCCCCTAGCTTCTGAGCCTCCCTTCTCCTGCCCATTTATCGGCCTATACAGCCTGCATAACTATGCTTGCCAATTGTTCCATAAGTACATGTTGTTCCCCAAGTGGCCTCTAAAAATGTCCATTTGTGTGCAAATAATTTGGAGGTGCAATAATTGAAAGATTCAGTTTGGGGAGGTACAATCAAAACCCTTCATTTGAAAACAGGGTTCAAAAACTGCATGATAACTTTATTTCTCAACAGAAAATAAAAATAGGTCATGTTTTTCAGTCCTTTTTTCTGTCTGTCTCCATCTTTTGTCTTTTATCTTGTATTAGATTATAAGTTCTTTGGGGCAGAGACCTTCTTTAAGCTCTCTATTTGGATAGCACCTAGTATAGTTGTGTCCTTGTCTGTCACTGGGCCTCATTAGAAAGATAGGGCTGGAAGGGACCTTGAGAGGTCATCAAGTCCAGCCCCCTGTGCTGAGGCAGGACCAAGTATGCCAAGACCCATCCTTGATAGGTTTTTATCTATCATGTTCTTTAAATCCTTCAGTGATGGGAATCCCACAGCCTTCCTTGGAAACCTATTCCAGAGCTTAACTACCCTTATAGTTACAAAGTTTTTCCAATGTCTATCCCTTGTTGCAGAATAAGCCCATTACTTGTTATTCTATCACCCAGCAGGAACATTCTGTCCTACGGCAGGAAAAACTTTTTAATATATGTAGAGAGAGAGAGAGATGATGATGATGATGCAACATTGGCTTGCTTGCACATTTATATCAACTGAAAGAAAAAACACCATCACACAGCCAACATACATCGTAATTTTTTTCAGTGCAAATAGAACAATTTAGACAAATGAAAGCATCAGATAAGCAACTCTGCTTTTATATGTGTCTATGCATTAAAACAAACACTTTCAGTCACCCCTGTGAACTACTAGGCTATATCTATACGGCACAGTTATTTCAAAATAAGCTATTCCAGAATAGTTATATTTCGAAATAGTACATCTACACTGCAGGGAAACCTCAAGTTAGTCCAAGGCACGCTTCCCTAATGTAGACGTGCTATCTTGATTTAGAGCCCCAGGAGGGATAACTTAAAATGGCCCTGGTAATGGGCTATTTTGAAATAGCAGAAGTGGAGCATCTACACATGCCTTATTTCAGAATAGCTATTTCAGAATAGGTGTTATTCTTCATAGAATGAGATTTACAGAAGTCGAAATAAACTGTCTGTTATTTCAAAATTATTTCAAAATCACAGAATTGCTGTGTAGATGCTCCCATAGTTATTTTGGAATAATGGCCGTTATTCCGAAATAACTTTGCTGTGTAGACACACCCCTAGAGTCCCTCTATTTACTAAATGTTACCTGATCTTGAAGGCAAGCCATAAGAGACTGAAGAGTCCAGCTGTACTTTGGCCTTTCTTATTCAGAGACAAGTTTGATTCAAAACTCTGCTGCTTGTTATAACATGGGGGAGGATTCTCCCCTAAAATGTTGTTTTTTAAAAAAAACCCTCAAAATTTTAGGTTTTCGCTTTAGTAAAAAAGTGTGGGTTAGGGGTTTGCAATTTAAAAAAAAAAACTTTTGAAACTGGTCACAGTCCACCAAAATATGAGTCCTCCCCCAAACCTAATTTTCCACTGAAAGAAGTTTGGAGAAAAATTTCCAACCAGCCCTACAAAACACAAGCTCTATGGCAAGCAGCACAAGAATCACTTTGAGCATAGGAAGGGCTTCCTCTCTAAGCAGGCCAGAGGAATCACTTCAGCCCAAGGGCTGCCAGAGGATTCAATTAGAAGTATTATGGCTATTTAGGAGAGGCCTCTTCTACCTCTGGCTAGTTGCCCTGACTGCTCATCTGCGCAGTTGGTGAGGCTCTTGGTCTTGATTGGCTGCAGCAGTAAGTGGCCCCTTTACTTCTGATAAGTGGTGGATAACTCTCATTTAGGGTACAGCAGTCAGCAGAGATTTCTCTAACCCACCCTGAATTTCTCCCATACCCTCCAAGTTGGCAACTAGTTACATCACAGTGCTGCCAGAGTAATCAATTTTAGCTGGTGTTGAGTTACAATACAAATCACTTGAATTCTGAGGTAATGAAATGTTGTTATCCTTACTGTATGAGTAAAGGGCAGCAAAACTGTACTTAGCCTCTCCTGACTGTGGGTGACTCCCTCAGTTGAAATGCCAGATCCCAGTCAAGAGAGGGTGGGGAGAGGTGTTTTGCTTCAAGGTCTGCCTAAGAATCACAAATGCTATTTGATCTGCCCCTCACTAAAGGAGGTGATTAAACTCCATAGAAAACCAGAAGACTCTCTAAGTGACCACTTTAGAGCTCAAAGGCTTAGGCCTGCTCTGGCACAGTGTGTTTGTGGAAGAGGCAGCCCAGCTTGCACTAGCAGTGAGGTTCCCTCATTGAGAGCTGAAATCTCAAGAGATCAACTTTCAGAGGTCACAGTGGTAGGTGGCAGCAGAAGGTGATGGAGCAAGGCCATCAACACAGAGGTGGAGTGAACAGTGCACAACAAACAACAGCAGCTAGAGTGAATGATGAGCATTTGGAGGAACAAGCAAAGTGCCTTCTCCCTCCGCCAGAGAGGTGAGCTCATGTGAAAGCACCTTTGAATTCTGAGACTCCACTAAGCAAGGGCAATGGTATTTGGGCATGCAGGAGGGAAAAGTGAAGGATGTGTCCCAGGGACTATGTACTATATTTATTTGACTATGTTTTAATGACTTTGCTCCAGAATGCTAGATTTGTGATTAGGAAACTTATATAAATAGATGTTGATGAGTAGGCCAAGATTTTTAAAATATATTTTTTGTTATCTTACATTGTTGCAGAGGAGTTTCTGCACTACACAGTTTTATTATTATAATTAATTTTTACATAAAAACAGCCATACTGGATCAGACCAATGATCCATCTAGCCCAGAATCCTGGCTTCTCACAGTGGCTAATTCCAGGTGCTTCAAAGGAAATTGTCACAGGGCAGACTCACCACCATGGTACCTCCAGCTGGTTGCTCTGGGAATTAGCTTGTTGACTCACTGGACACCTTCCTCTAGCTGGTGTCTCCCTGGCTACGTCTACACTGGCCCCTTTTCCGGAAGGGGCATGTTAATTTCAGAAGCCGTAATAGGGAAATCCGCGGGGGATTTAAATATCCCCCGCGGCATTTAAATAAAAATGTCCGCCGCTTTTTTCCGGCTTTTAAAAAAGCCGGAAAAGAGCGTCTACACTGGCCCCGATTCTCCGGAAAAAAAGCCCTTTTCCGGAGGATCTTATTCCTACTTCAAAGTAGGAATAAGATCCTCCGGAAAAGGGCTTTTTTTCCGGAGGATCGGGGCCAGTGTAGACGCTCTTTTCCGGCTTTTTTAAAAGCCGGAAAAGCGGCGGACATTTTTATTTAAATGCCGCGGGGGATATTTAAATCCCCCGCGGATTTCCCTATTACGGCTTCTGAAATTAACATGCCCCTTCCGGAAAAGGGGCCAGTGTAGACGTAGCCCCTGTGTTCTCACTCTTCCCTCTAGTCCAGACCCATGTCACTCTTTGACCACGGCATCCTCTTCAGGACACTGCTCTCTAGCAGTGCCCACTCCAATCTCTCTGTGCCCCCTTTAAGGGGGGAGGTGTTGTTTACCCAGCTGCGCACTCCAGGGTCCTTCCCTTCCAAGGGACACCCAGTTCTCCCAGGCTACGTCTACATTGGCATGATTTTGCGCAAGAACTCTTTTGCGGAAGAGTTCTTGTGCAAAAAGTCTTCCAGAAGAGAGTGTCTACACTGGCATGTGCCTTTGAGCAAGAGATGTGTTGTTGCTCAAGAGCATCCATGCCAATGGAGACGCTCTCTTGCACAAGAAAGCTCTGATGGCCATTTTAACCATCGGGCTTTCTTGCACAAGAAATTCATGTTGCCTGTCTACACTGGCCTCTTGCGCAAGAGCAGTTGTGCAAGAGGGCTTATTCCTGAGCAGGAGCATCATAGTTCTTGCACAAGAACTCACAGCCAGTGTAGACAGGCAGCAAGTTTTGGCACAAAAGCAATTGCTTTTGCGCAAGATTGCACCAATGTAGACACAGCCCCAGGGAACACCCAGTTCCCCCAGTACTCCCCTTGCCTCAGTGACCCACTGTCAGTCTCCATCTAGACCCTGTCTCAGGGGCAAACTGCACTCTATAATGGCCACTCATCACTGGCAAAGGGGTGTGGACCTGCTGCCCCTGCCTACCATGGCTGCCCCTCATAGTCCCAATAGCTTCAGGCCTTGCAGCCTGGGGGCTTGCTTGGCCAGAGCTTCCCCAGACCTGCCTTCCTTTCCCAGCACTGCTCTGCCTCCAGGAAGCCTCCTGCTTCCCAAGCAGCCAGGTCCCTCCTGCTCTCTAGCCAGAGCAAGAGTGAGCTTCCTCCTTGCCTTCAAAGGGCCCTTCTTTATATAGCCCCCAGCTGGGCCCTCATTATCCAGAACTGCCTCAGCTGGGGCTTCGCTCTCAGCCCCCCCTCACGGCTGGGTTTTTGCCCTTAAAGGGCCAGTGCAGGGCAAGCGCCCTGTCGCAGGAATGAACAGAACAGGCAATCAGAACAGGAGTTTGAAGCCGCTCAGTCTCTTCCCTTCCAGTGCTCCAGAGCCACGGAGACTGGAGCATGTATGCACGCTGACCCTCTCCCGTCTCTTTCCCTCCCCATGGGGGGAGGTAAGCATGCTCAGCATGCTGCCCCGCCTCCCCTCCCCATAGGGGGCCAGAGCCTCAGCAGAGGGGGCGGGGCTGTAGGTGGGGCTGGGGGTCCCATTCTCCAGGAATTGATCTAGTTCTATTTTTAACCCTATTACAGTTTGGGCCTTCATAGCATCCCCGGCAAAGAGTTCCACAGGTTGACTGTGTGTTGTGTGGAGAAATATTTCCTTTTGGTTTTTTGAAATCTGTTGCTTATTCATTTTGTTGGGTTATCCCTAGTTCTTTTGTTGTGTAAAGGATTAAAAAACATTTCCTTAGTCACTTTCTTTACATCAGTCGAGATTTTATAGACCTCTATCATATCCCCACTTAGTTCTCTCTTTTCCAAGCTGAAAAGTTCCAGTCATTTTAATCTCTCCTCTAGTTTCATATCCCTAATTATTTTAGAGGATTTACATGGCAGTGCTTGGGTCCCTGTGGGGCCTCAGGGCAGAAGGTGGAGGGTGCAGGAATCAAGGCTAGAAGGTCTGGGGGGGACCACCCATGGCAGCAAGTGTGGCACTGTTTTGGCAATGGTGGCTCAGTAGGCCATGCTGCCTCGTCGGTGGCTCCTCTCAGGGGTGGGGTGGAGACTGCACTGCCCACCCATTCCACATCTCCAGGGGGACACACTGCCTAGCCTGCAGCTCCTCGAGGGGGGGGGGGCTGCATCTCCTCCAGGTGGGTACCTGGCCCATATCTCCTTGGGGGAGGGGTTGGGGTTGCACTGCCCAGCCTCAGAGGTGCTCTTGGGGGAGCTCTGGTGATGGGGTCCCCCCCATCTGGCCTTTCAGTCAAGAGCTGTGGGGAGAGGATTGGAGCAGGGAGGCCACTTATCTGTGGTCGATGGCCAGCAATACTGAGACCTTTGGCCCCAGTTGGACACTCTCTTCCTAGTATGGCTGCTGCCTGTAGTCACACTTCAGTATAGCTAGCCCCTGCACTTGTTGCCCCCCAGTGGTCATTGCAACGTATAACTGTCCCCGCTCTCACCCCTTCCCTTTCTGTGTAATGGAAAACGGTCCCATTTCAGGCACTTCCCATTTTCCTGGCACAACAAAATCCTGACATTGCTTTAAGTTAGGATCAGAGGAAGCCGAATACCAAATTTGGTGGTCTTAGCTCTTATCATTTAGAAGGAGTTCTTGAACAAATGGACACATGGACAGATGGACGGACTCATGGACAGAAGCACAAACTCTCTGAGGCTATGTCTAGACTGCAATCCTCTTTTGAAAGAGGCTTTTTCGAAAGATACTTTAGAAAAAGCCTCCTTCGAAAAAGAGCGTCTAGACTACAACCAGTACTTCGAAAAAACAAGCCACTTTTTTGAAAGAGAGCACCCAGGCAGTCTGGATGCTCTCTTTCGAAAAAGCACAGTTTGCATTACATAGCGCCTTTTTTCGAAAGAGCACTTTCCAAAAAAGGCATTATTCCTCATAAAAAGAGGTTTTCCGCGGATGAAAAAACTGCTGCGTTCTTTCAATTTACTTTTGAAAGAATGCAGCAGCAGTCTAGACGCAGGGGACATTTTTTTTTTTAAAAAGGCCCCTTAAAAAAAAACCCTGTAGTTGAGACACCCCATGATAGATAGATAGATAGATAGATAGATAGATAGATAGATAGATAGATAGATAGATAGGCTGGAGTGACCAGTCTACACACAGTATGCAAGATATGAGAATACCATGGATTCATATAGAGGCTTTATGATATTTTCTGTCTTATCTGTCACTTCTCTAATGCTTCTTACAATCCCATTAGTTTTTTTTTACTGCCGCTGCACACTGAGTGGATGTTTTCAGAGAACTATCCACAATGGTGCCAAGATCTCTCTCTTGAATGGTAACTGCTAATGTAGACCCCATCATTTTATATGTGTAATTGAGACTGATAAATGCAAAGTAGTGCACATCAGAAAACATACAGCCCGCCTTCACCCTCGCAGTCTCACCCCTCACTGGGCCTGGCACCCTTCATTAAATGTAAACTCATACACACACGCAAATTTCATTTCTCAAGGAAAACATTGGGGCTGTGTCTACATTGGCACCCCTTTCCGGAAAAGGGATGCTAATGTAGACTTTGGAATAGGCAAATCCGCGGGGGATTTAAATATCCCCCACGGCATTTGCATTAACATGGCTGCCGCTTTTTTCTGGCTTGGGGAAAAGCCGGAGAAAAGCGCCAGTCTAGACGTTATTCTCCGGAAAATAAAGCCTTTTCCGGAGGATTTCTTATTCCTACTTGAAAGTAGCAATTTGCCTATTTGGGCAATAATGTAGACACAGCCAATGTAGATACAGCCTGGGAGTTAGCCAAGGATGAACCCACCACCATTAAAATGTCTACAGATGCGCTGAGCAGGTTGAGCCCAACCCACAGCAATGCTCCCTAGGATGTCATTGCCACATATGGCAATCAAGTGTGAAGAAGTCACAAACGCTACTGCTGCAAAAGTTAAGCTTAGGTGGCCTTAGACAGCCCACATTGGATGCTATGCAGTTGCTAATGGATAAAATAGCAAGCCACCACAGTAGCTGAAGAGCCCAGGGGCTTATGGAGATGTTATGGCTTATCCTGCTGCAGAAGCAAAGTGTTCTCAGTAGAGCCGTATGAAATCTGAGTGTCTCTGGGATTGGGATGGGCACCAGAGAAGAAAAAAAATCCTTCATTAATGCTGAAGTCAGTGCTTTCTCCTGGAGATTGCAACAGAGCTATGAGCCTAGCACAATGATGTTTTGTCGATGATTGGGGCCTGTTGGCACTACTGTCATATGAATAACAGTTATTATTATTAATCCATAACAATACTACTATACTGTGGGGCTACGTCTAGCCTGGCATGATTTTCCACAAAAGCTTTGCGCAAAAGGACTTTTGCCCGAACGGGAGCAGCATAGTATTTCCGCAAGAAGCACTGATTTCAGACAGTAGGAAGTCAGTGTTCTTGTAGAAATTCAAGCGGCCAGTGTAGACAGCTGGCAAGTTTTTCCGCAAAAGCAGTTGCTTTTGCAGAAAAACTTGCCAGTCTAGACACAGCCTAGCTGTTCCTACAGAGGAAAAGAGTTGAAAAACCAATTTGTAAGAAGATTTGAATGTTCAGAAGCATGGAAGCCTGTATCTTGTCATGCTAAAATTGCACCTGCTGTAACCTTTTAAGCAACAGGGCTTATTTCAAACAACAGCTACTTGCAGGTGCTATTTTAAGCAGGAGGAATCAATATATTTGATTTTCCCTTAGCTATTCAGCTGCAGTAGCTAGTCACAGATGAAGCCACATTAATTTTCTGTCCATTTGTGGCACTTCTGCCCCAAAAGAAGACTGCATGCACTGATTTGAGACATGCTTGCACTATGATGATTGAATCATGACGTTCTTACACGATGACTCAGAAACACTCCAGTAGACCTGCTCAGTTAGAATTCTCTCTGCTCCTTGGTAGCTGCGCAGAGGAAGCTGCTTTAATTCTTGGTCTTGGAGTTACTTTTTTGTACTAATCTAGAAATTGGACTCAGCTTCAGAATAAAAAAAAGTATGAACGCCTGAAAATTATTGAATTCCTTAGGAATGCTAGTAATATGGAGCTCAAAAATTTGGGGCCATATCTGGACGACAGCCATTAGGAAACTGTCAAGAGTCTTTAGGTTAAGATTAGAGGTGAGAGCAACATAAATGTTGTCATAGTGGGCATCTACTCTAGACCACCAGACCAGGAGGATCACATAGATGAGGCTTTCTTCCTACTACTAATAGTAGTTTCCAGCTCACAGGCCCATGTCTCATGGGGGACTTCAATCACCCTGGGTGCATCTACACTGCCCTGTAGGTCAAAATGAGATACGTAATTTGAGCAATGCAAATTGTGTATCTTATTTCAATGTTATTTTGAAATACCTTATTTAATAATTTGGCGCTGTCTGCACAGTACTTATTTTGAAATAAATCACTATTCCCAATCATCTCTTATTCCTCATGGAATGAGGTTCATAGGGACATTGGAATAGCAAGCCCGGTATCCCGAAAAAGTGCTGCAGTGTAGACGTAGCCCCTGACATCTGCTGTGAGAGCAATGCAGCAGGGCACAGACAATCCAGGACATTTTTGGAGAATGTTGAGGACAAATTCCTGGTGCAAGTTCCTGAGGACCCAAGTAAGGGTCATGCTCCTCTTCACTTGCTGCTCATAATCAGGGAAGAATTGGTAGGAGAAGTAGATATAGGTGGCAACCTGGGCAGCAGTGACCATGAGATAAGCTCTGGATCCTGACAAAAGAAAGGAAAGAGAAGGAATATGGACCGTAGACTTCAGAAAAGCAGACTTTGACTCCCTCAGGAAACTGATGGCCAGGATTCACTGGGAGGCTAATTTGAGGGGAAAAGGAGTCCAGGGGCATATGTACACAGCAGGGCTAAAGCCAAACTAATCTATGCAACTTGAGCTATGTCTATTGTGTAGCTTTAGTTGAAATAGCTTATTTCAGCTTTTGGCACTGTCTACACAGCAGGAAGTCCAAGTTAGAGCACTCTCCTTCTGACCTCCCTTAATCCTCATTCTATGAGGGTTACAGGAATCAGAGTAAGAAGTCCTCCAGCTCAACACTATTTTGACATTATGTTGAAATAACTGCTTGTAGTGTAGACACGGACTATGTTATTTTGGAAGAACATCAGTTATTCCAAAATAACGCTGCTGTGGAGACATAGCCCAGGAAAGCTAGCTGTATCTTAAAGAAGTCTTATTGAGGTTTCAGGAACAAACCATCCCAACGTGCAGAAGGAATAACAAATATGGCAGGCGACCTGCTGGGCTTAACAGAGAAGTCTTTGGTGAGCTTAAACATAAAAAGGAAGCTCACAAGAAGTGGAATTTTGGACAGATGAAGTAAGGCTGAATATAAAAACATTGCTCAAGCATGTAGGGGTATTATCAGGAAGGCCAAAGCGCAACTGGAGTTGTGGCTAGCAAAGGATGGGAAGGATAACAAGAAGGATTTCTACAAGTATGCTAGCAACAAGAAGGTGGTCAGTGAAAATGTGGGACTCTTGCTGAAAGAGGAAGGCAACCTAGCAATAGATTATATGGAAAAAGCTGAAGTACTCAATGCTTTTTTTGCCTCAGTCTTCACAGACAAGGTCAGCTCCCAGACTGCTGCAGAAGGCAACACAGTGTGGGAAGAGCCCTTAATAGTGACAGAACAGGTTAAGGACTATTTAGGAAACTGGACATGTACAAGTCCATGGGGCCAGATCTAAAATATCCAAGGGTGCTGTGAGAGTTGGCTGATGTGATTGAGGAGCTATTGGCCATTATCTTTGAAAGCCTGTGGTGATCAGGGGAGGTCCAGAACAATTGGAAAAAGGCAAATGTAGTGCCCATCTTTCAAAGGGGAAGGAGGAGGATCCAGGAAGCTACAGAAGGATCAGCCTCACCTCAGTCCCTGGAAAAATTATGGAGCAAGTCCTCAAGGAATCCATTTTGAAACATTTGGAAGAGAGGAAGGTGATCAGGTATAGTCAATTATGGATTCACCAAAAACAACCTAATTGTCTTCTATGATAAGATAGCTGGCTCTGTGAATATGGAAAAAGAAGTGGATGTGATATAGCTTGACTTTAGCAAAGTTTTTGGTATGGTCTCCTACAGTATTTTTGCCAGCAAGTTAAGTATAGCTTGGATGAATGGGCCACAGATAGAAGCTGGTTAGATCATCAGGCTCAATGGGTTGTGATCAACAGCTCAATGTCAGCTCAATGTCTAATTGGCACCTGGTATCAAATGGAGTGCCCCACAGGTTGGTCCTGAATCTGATTTTGTTCAATATCTTAATTAATGATCTAGATGATGGATGGATGGATTGCACCCTCAGCAAGTTTGCAGATGAAACTAAGATGTGGGAGAGGGAGAGGGTCCAGAGTGACCTAGACAAATTGGAGGACTGGGCCAAAAGACATCTGCTGAAGTTCCAAAAAAGACAAGTGCCAGGTCCTGCATTTAGGTCAGAAGAATCCTATGCACTGCTACAGGCTGGGGGTCGAATGGCTAAGTGGAAGGTCTACAGAAAAGGACCTGGAGATTACAGTATACAAGAAGCTGAATAGGAATCAATAGTATCCCCTTGTTGACAAAAAGGTTAATGGGATATTGAGCTGCATTAGTGGGAACATTGCCAGCAGCCCGAGGAAAGTGGTTATTTCCCTCCCTTTGGCAGAACAAGGAGTAATGGTCTCAAGTGGCAGTGAATATTAGGAAATATAGGATGGATATTAGGAAAAATACTTCAGTAGGAAGGTGGTGAAGCACTGGAATGAGTTACTCCTACAGTGGTGGTGGAATCTCCATCCCTAGAGGCAGGGCCGGCTCTACAGAGTGCGGGGTCCGATTCCGGGGGTGGGGCCACACATGCGCGGGGCCCCAGGCGGCATGGTGCATGTGTTGTGCGCCAGAGGCACGACGCCTGCCCCATGCATCCCGGACGTCACAACGCATGCACTGTGCGCCCACACATGTGCAGTGCCCCAGGAGTACAACGCATGCGTGGCCCCCTGGGTGCACGGCGCATGCGCCCGGGATGTCATAACACATGCGCCGTGCACCCGGGGGCCCTGTGCAAGCGTCATGCTCCTGGCGCACTGCACATGTGCCGTGCCCCCGGCGCATGGCGCATGCGTCGCTTCCTTGGGCACAGGGCCCCATGCCAGGGAATAGGCTGAATTGGCCTAAGGCCGGCCCTGCCTAGAGGATTTAAGTCCTGGATAGAGAAAGCCCTGGCTGGGATGATTTAGTTTGTGGTTGGTCCTGCTTCAAGCATGGGGACACACTTTGCCCCAGATCCACAATGGTATTTAGAATCTTCTAACTCCAGGGCTGTGTCTACATTGGCACCCTTTTCCGGAAAAGGGATGCTAACGAGACAAGTGGCATTGCAAATGCCGCAGGGGATTTAAATATCTTTGGCGACAGAGGCATGTAGTCTAGACGTACCCTTGAGACATGGTGGGGCTGAGGCAGAGGTGGCCAGATTCATTGTTAAACCCACTTCTCAAAAATCCACAGCACTCTCAAAATCATATTTTCCCCCCTGGTCTGCTCCTGGGGAAGGGCATCTACTTACCATGCCTTATTTCAGGCAGATAGTTATATCTCAGTCCAGTCCATCAGCTGTCCATGTGGGAGCTTAGGGAAGCATCCATGTATCACAAAGTAGCCAAAAATACCTTAATTAACCCTTCCTATGATTCAAAAGTCATCCAAAGGTGGAAGATTCTTTTTATTAAAATGTTCAGAAAATCCCCAACAGTCAAACCCAAGCTAGCCTAGATCTTGGGAGACATGAATTCAAATCCCTGCTCTGTCTCAGACTTCCTGTGTGACATTGGGCAAATCATTTTGCCCCAGATCCATAAAGATATTTAGGCTTCTGACTCCCATTGATTTTAATGGAAGTTAGCAGCCCAAATATCTCTGTGGATCTGGACCTTATAATCTGTGGCTCAGTTCCTCCATCTGTAAAATGGGGATAATAGCACTTCTACACTTCACAGAGATATTGGAAAAATCATTACATTAAAGACTGTAAGGTGCTTAGATGCTATGGTGGTGGATTTATATCTAACAAGGGACATAAAAAGTAATAATATATTAGTTGCAAGAGAAAAATGAAGGAAAATGTAGGTCCTTTACTTAGCAGGGACAGGGGGCTAATAACTGATGACATCAAGATGGCTGAGGGGCTTAATATCTGTTTTGCTTCAGATATCCAACACAATTAATTAATTAATAAGGGGGAAAGAAGGTAAGCCAAATGAGGGAAAGAACAGATTAAAGAATATTTTGAAAAGTTATGTGTAATCAAGCTGGCAGAGTCTAAATGAAATTCATCCTTGGGCACTCAATCTATCTGAAGCATTTAGTAACTATTCACAGTTATTTTCATGGAGGATAGGTGAGGCCCCTGAGACTGAAAAAAGTCAGACATGATATCTATATTTAAAAAGGGAAACAAAGAGGACCTGAATTATAAACCAGTCAGCCTAGCTTCAATACCTGAAAAGATACTGGGACAAATGATTAAAGAATCAATTTGTGGACACCTACAAGATAATAGGGTTGTAGGGAATAACTATCAAGGATTTGTCATGAATAAATCACACTGAACCAACCTAATTTCCTTCTTTGACAGGGTTATGGGCCTAGTGGATAGTGACAGTGGGGAGCAATAGACATGAAATGGCTTGATTTTAGTAAGGCCTCTCTCCATCCTCTTTGGAACCCCCTTCAGGAAGTTGAAGGCTGTTATCAAATCCCCCCTCACTCTTCTCTTCTGTAGACTAAATAAGCCCAAATCCCTCAGATTTTCCATCTGTAACCATGGGCACCCACCAGTTACTTTCACAATATATATATAAAATATAAATTGTTATGGAAGAAAAAATACTAAAATAAGGGATAATTAACAAGGTGCATGACCCTGCACCCACCCACCCTGAAAATCACCCAGCTTGGCATCCAGTCTCATTCTTATCCAACCTTGCTCCCACCGCTCCTGCATCGATGGCTCCTCAACCCTGCACCTCCATCCTGTGCACCCTTTTTGTGTTCCCTAACCCTAACCTTTTCCCCCCAACTTCTGCACAGTGCCCCCTTCATCCCAACCCCTGCGCTTGCCTCCCAGCTGTGCGCCCCAACTCCCACCCTGAACTTCCAGCATGTCCTGCCACACTGCCCTCCTGTCCAGTACCCTTCATCCCTTTTGCCCAGCAACATCCATGCCCAGTTCTCATCATCCTCTGGCTATGATGCCCTGAGCATGGGCCCAGTTTTCACAGTCCTAAGGCCAATCCTGCAACCGGGCAGCTACCACATGGCCCCCACCCCAGAGCAGCTGAGCAATCACTGCGAGGCTCTGCTGCGGAGGCAGGTGGGATTCAAATTCTTTGTGTGTATCCACGCAGGCGCACACCTTAGAGGGAACTATGGATCAAACCCCTAATCATTTATGTTGCCCTCCACTGGACTTTCTTCAATGTGTCCACATCCTTTCTGTAATGGGGGACCCAGAATTGAAAGCAATACTTCAGGTGTGGCCTCACCAGTGACGAATAAAGGGGAATAATCACTTCCCTAGATCTGCTGGCAATGCTCCTCCTAATGCACCCTAATATGCCATTAGCCTTCTTGGCTACAAGGGCGCACTGTTGACTCATATCCAGCTTCTCATCCGCTGTAATCCCCAGGTCCTTTTCTGCAGAACTGCTACTTAGCCAGTCGGTCCCCAGCCTGTAACAATGCTTGGAATTCTTCCGTGCCAAGTGCAGGACTCTGCACTTATCCTTGTTGAAACTCATCAACTTTCTTGTGGCCCAATCCTCTGATCTGTCTAGGTCACTCTGGACCCTATCTCTGCCCTCCAGTGTATCTACCTCTCCCCCTAGCTTAGTGTCATCTGTGAGCTAGCTGAGGGTGCAATCCATCCCCTCATCCAGGTCATTAATAAAGATATTTAAAAAACCAGTCCTAGAACCAATCCTTGGGGCACTCCACTAAAAACCAACTGCCAACAGTCTATCCATCTTATAGTTCATTTATCCAATCCATACTCCCTTAACTTGCTGGCAAGAATATTGTGGGAGACCGTATCAAAAGCTTTGTGAAAGCTGCACAGTTGCTAGGCATCTCATGAGAAGGATTCGATCATCAGGCGCAGGGGACAGGTCATTCTGATATTGTTGAGCCACAAATTGTAATTATACATTATGGATTTTTTTCTGGCTTTTAAAAAAACAAAAACCTCACCACCTATGAAATTTTCCCATAAAAACTATGCTAAGAGAATCTTAAACTCTGAACTTTCAAAAGTCAGGCATTACTTTAACTCTGGCCCCTAGTGCTTGTGCATTGACACATTACTTAATTACTTGTTTATGCACTATGTCTCAGTTAATACAGTATAACACAATACGTCTACAACTTTAGATTCACATATTTAGCATCTTAGGCTACATGTAGACTGCCACATCCAAGGAACATGTCCACTTCTCTGAAAAATGTTTTGGAAAAGTGGATGCGTTCTTTTACCATCCCCGTAAACTTCATTTTACAAGGAAGAAGGGATGGCTCGAAAGAGGAGGTTTTTTTCAGAAATTTGGCGCTGTATAGACATGCCAAATTTTGGAAAAACGTCTTTCAAAAGAAAAGCAGAAAAAGATACACAAATTGTGGTTCGCAATTTGCATATCTTTTTCCAACTTTTCTTTGTAGTGTAACCGTAGCCTTATAGTTTCATGTACTTCTCTGTGTACATCAGGCAACTAGTTTCCATTACAGTAATGTATATGAAAAATACACATAAAACATAAAGACAGAATAAATATGGCAACTTATATAATTATATGGAGCACTTCTAGGAAGGAAGGAAGGAAGAAAGAAAGAAAATCAGCTAGTTGCTACAACTACAATAATATATTCAAAGCAAAACCGAACTGTTATTCTATAAATAAATATATCAAAACTTCCAGTCTTACTGAACTATATACTAATGGTCTGTGATTAATGGGAGGTGTACTACCTAGCCATAACTAAATTGCCTGTAAGGGTAAAACCCATAGGCAGTGAGTCCTAGAGTGCATTTACACAGCACCCTTACCTCAAAATAAGCTACACAATTTGTGCAATGCAAATTGAGTAACTTATTTTGAGTGTATTTCAAAATAGCTTATTTTGTAATTTGGCACTGTCTATGCAGCACCAAATTTTGAAATAACTCACTATTCTGAAATGCCCCTTAACCCTAGTGGAATGAGGGTTACCGGGATGTCGGAATAAGCCACCTGTTATTTCAAAATCTATTTCGAAATAAGAGGCTGCTTCAATATATGCGGAATATATATTTCAGGATACTTCTGGTATCCTGAAATAGCTCTGCAGTGTCGACGTACTCCTAGAGAATCTCCAGGAATGCTAGGGAAGGAGGAAGTGTTGGCAGGAATCCAGGAGAGCTAATGAAAACATAGAGTGGGTTTTTCAATGGGAAGCAGTGGTCTTCCTGCTGCAGTCTTTGTGTGACCCAAACAGAGCTGGGAGACATGGATTAAGCCAGGGAGCAAAACATGGAATTTCTAGCAATATCCATGCCTAGGGAAGAACAAAACCTTGGAACAACAGATATATGAGTAGAACAGGGAATGTTTAGTCAGACAAGATAAGATTATTTTCTTTATTTTGAGGTTTATTGGACTTATCTGTGCTGAGTGGTGATGTGAGGTGAGAATATTCTCTGGAGCATATTCTCAGAGAATGAGTATATTCTGAGAATATTCTCCAAAAGATTATTTCCCGAGAATTTTTGATAATTTTTTAATTTTTCATTTCCTCTTGAAATAATATACTGTGTCCAACTTTTAGAACACTCTGAATGTTAAAGAGCTTTCTTGATCATTCAAGATAGTTTGAGAATGTTATAGAATGTTTCAGAATGTTATGGAACTTTCTAGAACATTCATGATTCAGGAATTCTGACCATTATGGAACTTTCTGGAAGCATCACAAAAAGTATATAAAGAGGCAATAACACATTTATTCTCTTTTGTGAAAGGTGTAATTGTTTTTTCATCAGTATGAAAAGAAGAACTAAGCCTAAAAGTGATGTTTGGGATTATTTCCTTCATAAAACAGTTAAAGACAAAGTGTTATATGAATGTAGAGTAGTGCAAGGCTGAATACATCAGAAATGCGACAAGGATGAGAGAGCATATTTCCAATTGTTTGAAGACTTCTGCTTACATCAAGGAAAAGGCAACAAAATTCTCAGAGTCCAGAAGCAGATTACCTCAACCATCAACCGCATCAACATCTATAGAACACTGTGATACTGATAGTGAATTTACATCATCACCTTCCACATCTAGTTCAGCCATGGTGTCTCACTCTACTTTGTCGCTACTTTGATTCTATGAATGAAACTGAAAACAAAGTTTTGGATGAATTTTTTGCACAAGCTATATTCTCATCGAGATCGCCTCTTTCACTGGTTGAAACCAAAGATTGGATTACTTTCATGCAAAAATTAAGACCATCTTACAAGATGCCATCCAGGTACACACTTTCTAACAAACTTTTGGAAGCTGAATATCAATGTGTTGATGCTCTTATAAAAAAAATTGCTGAAGCCTCTTCTCTTGCACTGCAGTGTGATGCTTGGAGCAACCGAAGAAATGAATCTGTTATAAATTGTATTATATCAACACTCCAACCAGTGTTTTACAAGACAGTGGCAACCGATGTTGAATGCCATACTGCTGAGTACATGGAATTCTGTATGGAAGAAATAATGACAGAAATAGGCACTGAAAAATTTGGAAATTTGATGCCATTGTCACTGATAATGCTGCAGCAATGGTGAAATCCTTATCAATGCTTAATGAAAAATACAATCACATTGCTATGTACACTTGTGCTGCTCATACTGTAAATTTGATAATTGGTGACATCAGAAACTTAAAATCTGTTCAAGAAACTGAAGCTACCTGTAAAACTATTGTGAAGGAAATTAACAAATCGCAAGTTTTACTAGCTCATTTTCCTGCATTTCAAAACGAGGAAAATCAAACATGTGCACTTAAATTGCCAGTTAAAACTAGGTGGGGTTCCATTTTATTTTGTTTGAAAAGCTTATTGGAATAAAAAAATGTCTTAAAATGCCTTGCTGTCCATGAAGATTTACAGACTAAACTGAGCAAATGTACCAGGAATTCAATCCAGGATGAAGATGTATTTTGGGTATGGGTCCAAAAACTGCATGCACTGATAAGTCCTGTTGTTAAATGGATTATGCTGCTTGAATCTGACCAGCCAAAAATGAGCAAAGTTCCTGAATGTTTCAGGGAATTAAACAATCATTTTGATAGGCTACTTCCCGAAAGTCCATTTACCAAACAAGAAAAACAGGATGTGATGAAAAGTTTGAAAAAAGAGAAGACATGGCTCTAAAAGACATTCACTATGCTGCAAATATTCTAGATCCAAAATTCAATGGTGAGCGCCTTACAAGAAATGAACAAATACAAGGAACTGAATTCATCGATAAATTAGTCACAAGAATGTATGGCACTGATCACTCAGCAAAAGTCATTGCAGAGCTTGCAGAGTATCATGCTAAAGAAGGTTTTTTTGGAAAATCATGTGTAACAAAATCAGCTGGCTCAGTAGATGCAGTAACAGGGTGGAAAAGTATTTGCTATGGATCAAAATTAGGGAAAGCAGTGATCAACATATTGAATATGCCACTGTAACGGAGGGGGGGCCTATCCCTGCCCCACTCTCCGTTCCTCTCTTAGTCTTTCCCCTGACCTCCAGTGTCCATTAATTGATTTCAGTTCCCTCACGACGAGAGGGTAAGGGGGTCCGGGCCCACCCTCTCTCCCGGACCCCAGCCCAGGACCCTAACGACAGGATCAGGCGATCTTGCCCTACTGGTGGGGGGGTTTCCCTAAACTCACCAGCACGCCGGACCCTCTGTCCTGCCCTGGGCTACTTCCTGCCCCCTCGCCTTTGTCTTCTCGCTTCCTCTGTCTCCCTCCTTCCTTGTCTCCCCGCTCTCTTCGACTCGCACCTCCTTGTCTCCCTGCTCTCTCCCTCCTCCGGGCTCCAACCCCTTTTTAAAATGCCCGCCCCGGCGTCTGACGTCACGACGTCAGATGTCACGCACGCAGGCGCCGGCCGCCAGCACCTCCCCCGGCTCTGAATCTGTTGCACCGCCGCTCACCTGAGCGGCGGCGGTGGAGCATGCACTGCACCTCATCCCCCTGCCCCGGGCCATCCCGAGGAGCGTAAGGGCTACCGCGGGCGCAGTGCGGGGTGGGTCCGCATCTGCGGGCGAGTGGAGGCGGCCCGCCCTGTCACAGCCACCAACAGTGGCAGCAACTGAAAGAAGTTTCAATACTTACAGTATCACTCATAATGCAAAAAGAAACAAGTTAACACAAGAAAGGGCAGGCAAGCTGACATTCATAGCCCATAAAATAAAACTTCTTAAAAACCCAAATGATGCTCCGCTGAAATCCCCAGGAGAAAAAAGGAAACAGAACCAGAGAAATGAGGAAGAAATTGATGATGCTTAAGAGAAAGAAGAAGAAGGCGAAGAAAAGGATATGTATGAGGAAGAAGAAGAGATAGAAATATATGGGTCAGATTCGGAAACTGCAAATTCTGATAAGACTTGTGTTCAATCCAGAAAGTTAAAAATATTTGTATCCTGCAACAGAAGATTTGTAATAAAAGTTCTAGTAATTTAAATCTCTGTCTTTTTTTCTTTACTTTCCCGAATTTTCATTTTAACAATTGGAAACTTTCATGATTCTTGAAGTTTTATTAAAGAAAGACATTATTATAAATAGTAAAATTATTTAAAAACTATTGAACAAGTATTTAAGAGAAAATTCTCAAATTCTTGCATTGGAGAATATTCTCAAGAACAGTCTCAAGAATATTCTCCAAAAGTTTATTCCCGAGAATTTAACATCACTAGTGCTGAGCTCATGTGGCCTCCTCCTCCCTCACCCTTCCCCGTACACTGTAACTTTTAATCTGAATCCCATGGAAGCAATACTTTGTGTTTTTAATCCTTCTTTTTTCAGTTGCTCTGTAACACTTAGCAACCAAGTAGGTTTTACCAAGTATGTTTTCTTTGTTTTGTTAATAAAATCACCGTTGTAAGACCATGATCTGATTTCTGTGTCCTAGAAGGTAGGAGGTTCTGTGTGTACATGCCTAAAACTGCAAAGTCAGCTATTAAGAAACTACAGAGGTTTTTTAAAGCTCTCTCCAGAGGAAGGATTAAAACCTCACAGGAAGAAATTTCCAAATGCATCTTCCTGGGTCCTCAAAGGGCCAGGGGTGGACAACCTAAGGCCCAGGGGCCAGATGTATCCCCTGACTTACCTGAATCCAGCCCCCAAAGCTCAAAGTTCCTTCCCCTCCTCCCCCCAGCACTGGGGAGCCAATATGCATAGCTCCAGCCCCCTTCCCCTCTGCCGCCCCACCACGGGTCTGGAACACAAAATCTATTAGGCTGGGCCTCCCTAGGCTCTGGAGTGCAAGGGGAATGTGGGGAGTGTCTTTCTCTTTCTCAGCCAGGGGCCATGTCAGTAAGGGGAGTTGTCTTTCTTCTCACTTGTGTGTGGCCCCCACTGATTTTTCTGTAGGTCTGTGGCCCCCAATCTGAAAAATGTTCCCCTTCCCTGTTTTAGTGGCAGAGTATTTTAAAGTCTTGCAGACCCTCACCTTTTGCACTCAGAGTGACAGACTGAGGAACAGCCTTGACAGAGCCAAATCCTACTCTGATCATGCATATCCAGAACAATTCTATTGACTTCACTAGAGTTACTTTAGATGTACATCAGAACAACTGAGAGGAAAATCTGGTCCTCCCTCCCTTGTGCTTGCTTTATCATTTCATGGTCACAGCTAGTGAAATAAATGAAAATGTCACCAGAGCTATCTTTGATGCATGAACATCTATCTTAAAACTTTCTTGTAACTTTCTCAGCACTCTTTGGAAATTCCTACACCTCTTTTGATTTAGGGATGTTAATGAAACCATCACATTTTAACCATAGCAAAATCCAATAAAAACAAATGAAGGTTCTTCATTCTAGTAGATATTAGGAGAATAGCCCATTTAGATGGAAGAGACTCTTCTCTCATTTCTTTGACTCATAAAACATATTGGAAATTTGACTTTCCTCTTAAATCTCATTGCTCTGAACAATATCTAGGTTGAAGAAGGTATCACTCCTATACATATTTGGTAGTAAATATTAATGTATAGGCTTTGTGCCCTTGTAGTATCATGTATTTATTGAGTTTAACTTTCTTACTTTTTTCCTTTGGACCTTAAACATACTTTATTATATCAAATAACAATTAACATTCCTCTGAGGCGAAGGTAGCTCTATGGCGTGTTTGCTGAGGCAGCCAGCTGTCGCCACTTGGCAAGCAACTTTTATCATAAGCTGGTTGAATTTAACATATATCAGTATTTATCAGCCAAGACTTTGTCAGTTTTATAAACGAAAACTGAGGGACAATAAATCAGTTGGTGCCCAGGTGATACAGTTCATATAATAGTGTATTTGGCAGTCCGGGTGTATTCTTACAACTAAAAGGCAAGTAAGGTTTTGTTTTATTTACTTTTTATTAAACGCAATTGTTAAAGTCTTTGTCCTGATTTACAAATGGCATCAGTGAAATCTAAGGGTCAGATCTGACTGGACTTTTTTTCTGCTTGAGTCGCAATTCTTACTCATGCTGTGTATCGCTCTGGTAAGTAGTTCCATTGACTCCAATTGAATTGCTCGCATGACTAAGTGTTGAGCATATTCATTAATTATCTATTTAATTTTGTTTCTTTGTGGATGAGGCATGAAACTGGGGACTTCAGGGCTCAGGTAAATACACAATTAGACATGGCAATCCCTTATTGGAAATAATCTTATAAAACTATTGCTGTTTATTGCATGCATATGCATTACTGTGAGCTGAACATCCAAGCATTGAATATTATTGCCAGTGACCATAGCAAGCTTCCCAAGTCTATTTTCAGCTCATCCAACACAATATATTCTTTACCATTCCTTTATGGTTTTCCACAGCCTAATACAGTAGTAAAAATTTCCCTTACATTAGTGATTCCCTTTGTCTGGTATGTGCTGACATAAGTACGGTATTTTGAAATCTGTAGTAGGAAGTTGAGCAGGAGGGGACTGGCCAAGACTCAAGATAGAAGCTCTACTATGAAGCGCAGAGGGACAATGTAGTTTTAGGGAAAATACTATTTTAAGAAATTCCCTTGTTCAGTGTTAGAAGAAATCCGCTCTTTCTTTGATTCTTTACCATTGGCACATGAGACGGTGCCAAAAGTTGCTGTGCCATGAACTAGAATGAATAAGAGGTAAAGAAAATGCCAGAGTTCAACTCCTCCTCCCCCGGTAAAACTTTCAGCCTGATAAGCAGAATGACATGAGTGGGTGGAGCTCTTCGCCAGATTCTGGAGCTTGGCACAACACAGAAGTTTAAATGAAATTTCCAAAATGGGAGAAGAATGGTTTTGTTCCTGTTTAATGCATCAAGGCAGAAATGTTATCAAGAGACTGAATTTCAGAAAAGTCACTTAGTCTCACATATGATGGCAGATGACATTTAAACAGGCAAATCTTAAAAGCACTCATTATTGGCTGGAGTCTGGGCCCCCATTGAGGTGAATGGGATTTTTGCCATTGATTTCATTTAGTGCAGAGTTAAGCTAGCGCTGGGTGCTTTGGAAAAACCTACCCACCATGGCATGTGTCAGCTCATTCACTCACTGTGGGCAGAGGGAGGGCGATGCTGAAGTACATATAAACTATTTGCCTCCATTGTGGAAAGAGAAACAAATAACCATGATGTAAGACATGGGCAGTTGGAAAACAGCAGCTGTCACCTCTAGCCCCACCCCTTCTGCTAAGGCCCTGCCCCCTTTGGGGAGGCGGGGCAGCATGCTGCATGCCCCTCCCCCCACCCAGAGGGAGGGGAGTGGGCGGGCATGTGCTTACCTGAGCCTCCGAGGTTGCAGAGCACTAGGGAGGGAGGAGGCCGCTTGGCTCCAGCCTCTCCAACCCAGAGCATGGGGAGGATGGGTGCTGGGGGCAGCTACACTCCACTCCCAGAACACCTACAGCAGGTGTTCTGGAAGCTGAGTGTAAGCAGGGCCATTCCTGGCAGACACCTATGATGTAAGCCTTTAAAAGGCTGATGAACTTCCCATTCCAAAAAGGGATGTAATACCACGGAGAGAGTGCTCTGACCAAAGGCAGCAAGAGCCCAGAGAATGCATGAAAGCTTTTGACGTGGCTCAGTATGAAAATAAGGCTGAGACCTTTGTATCAGTGAGGAAGAACATGCAGAAGCTTGCCTGATATGTATAACTTTAAACAAGGCACTTTCAGAAATACTTTTAATGGCCAAGCTAACTCGGGGACAGGCCGCACAGCTGGCCCCGTAGTCTGAGCTAGTGAAAATGGGAGAACAGTGTGACGCCAGCTGACCAAATGTCCCTTCATGCCAAGGTCTCCAGACCTCACTGAATACTGACAGATGCATAAGCTGGAATCGCTGTGACTCACCTGGGTGTTAGTATAGTTACACTAGATATTACAGGTATAAGAGTGTGCTTGGTGTTCAGACTGTATTGAATGCTTTTGAGCTGCTTCATGCATTAATCTCCCTTATATCACCTGTATCCCATATTGTAAGATAATATTTAAACAGGCGTAGCTAGGTATCACCACACAGGAGAGAGACAGTAACTAGTGTGAAGTGCCAATCTACAGCCAAAGGGCTTATGTCCTGCTTTACAGAAAAGCTCCAGTGACCTCAGATGAACGTGGAACATTAAAGAGGACAAAAGACTTTGTGTCCCTGCTCTTCCCCCCTCCCAAAGACGAGTGATGCAAGAGGGTCCCTACCATAAATTGAGTTTGTGCTCAGAGCACATGGGAAGAGGGGGATAAAACCCCTTGACAAGAAGGGATGGAGTCTCTAGGCTGCTTGAACTCTGGGGACAAGGTATAAGTAGAGTCCCACTTAATCCACATGCCGAGGGAGGTTTCGGCCTACAGGACACACCGAGCTGGCTGACTACAGAAGCTTCCGTTACTTTGTGAAATGTAAGATTGTAACTCATTTGTGCAGGTATGTTCACCTGCTATGACCTTTTCCTATTAAATAAATCCTCAGCTAGCTTGTTATATGACTGGCAATAAGCATTGTCTTTGGTGAGAGAGCTAAGGTGCAATTGACCCACTGTAAGTGACTGGACCACTGGGACTGGAAATAACCTGATCCATGGTACAGATTTATCTGGATGGGAAGACAATGGGAGTGTCCAAGGGACTGGCCGGGACTCCATGATTAGTCTGTTGTAGTGTCTGAGGTGTTCACTGTTGGTAACTAATTGATTAAATCTAGATATAGAGCTCGTAGCCTTTGGGGGGGGGGAGGTGTGCCCTGTGGGTGAGGACCTGTGGCCCACAATGCACAGGAGGTCAGACCAGGACCATGATGGTCCCTTCAGGCCATAAAGTCTCTGAGATTCTCATTACCCCAGACTGAGTCGGGGAAGTGATAAGGGTGGTAACCATGCTCTTGAGTTTAATACACATTGCACAGGCAGAGGAGGAAGGAGTAGCCCAGCAATGGACAACTCAGGCTAGTGAGTGAGCCACAGGAGTGGCCCTCCTTCATATCAGTGGGCCCCAAGACAGCTTCCCAGGACAGAGTAGCTTTGCTAACTATGCTTGCATACTAGAATGTGCAGGGTGTGCCAAATGGACTATAGCAGCACTATGATTGGATGCAGAGGGAGCACACAGCTCTCACAGCCAATGTTGTGTGCAGTCGGCATGCTCCTCACTTCACGTGCCTTTGCCTTAGCATGTGGCACTTTAGCAATACCGGTAGGAAAAGGCTTGTGCAGATAGAAACCAGTGGGATCTGTCCACCCTGCACATCCAACAAACAAAATGGGGCCATAGACAGAACCCCAATGGGCCATATGCGGCCGAGGAGCCACAGGTTGCCCACCACTGGAGTAGTTCCTCTTTGGTGGCTGTCCAGCTGCTCCTGGAGTGGGCAGTCACCCACCACATGGCCCCACCCCCAGGAGCAACTGGGGCCACAGCCATGTGGGTCTGCTGAGGGGGTGAGTGGGAATGAAATTCTTGGTGCATGTCTGCTCAGGAATGCACCTTACAGGGAATTCTGATCCCAACTATACATAGAAAATGATGTGGAGTAAATTAGCTGTTAGCACCCAAGAGAGAGATTTTGGAGTCATTGTAGATAGTTCTCTGAAAACATCTACTCAATGTACAGCAGCAGCCAAAAAAACAAACAGAATGTTAGGAATAATTGAAAATTAATAGATAATAACACAGAGAATATCTTATTGCCGCTATATAAATTCATGGTATGCCCATATCTTGAATACTGCATACATATGTGGTCGCCTCACCACCAAAAAGATATCTTGGCATTGGAAAAAGTTCAGAAAAAAGAAACAAAAATTATTAGAGATTTGGAATGGCTGTCATATGAGGAAAAATTAAAAAGACTTGGACTTTTCAGCTTAGAAAAGAGGAGACAAAGGGGGATAATGAGAAAGTGAATAATGAAAAGTTGTTCCCATAATACAAGAACTAGAGGTCATCAAATGAAATTAATAGGTACCAGGTTTAAAACAAACAAAAGAAACAGAGTATTAGAGGGGTAGCCGTGTTAGTCTGTAACTTTAAAAACAGCAAGTGGTCCTAACAAAAGTAGAGACTAACAAAAATATATAAGATCATGAGCTTTCATGGGTAAGACTCACTTCATCAAATGAGTTGGAGTGGAAATAACAGGATCCAAGCACATACATAATAGCAAAAGAAGTGTCTGACCTGTGTTAATGAAGCTAATTAAGTGGGCTGAATGTGTCCCATTCATAGCTTTTGATGTGAAAATGTGAATGTGAAAGGCAGGGGAAACTGGCTTTGTAGTGCCATAACCTGCTAATGTCTTTATTCAAGCCCAGGGTAAGAGAGTCAAATTTATAGATGAACAGCAATCTCTCTCTGAGAGTGGGTGATGAAATTCCTTTGTAGAAAAATATATCTTAGGGCGTGGCTATAGACAATAGATCATGTGATGTGTCCTGGATGGAAGCTAGTGGCATGTAAGTAAGAATAGTGGTCAGTAGGTTTCTGGTATGGTGTTTCTGGTATGGTCAGTAGGGTGGTGTTTATGTGACCATCATTTATTTGTACTGTAGTATCAAGGAAGATACTTGATGTGCTGGGACTGGAGCCGGTCCATGGTGAACTACTCCAGGCTGAGGTTGATAGAAGGGTGGAAACTGTTGAAATCTCTGTGAAATTCTTCAAGGGTCTCCTCCCGTGGGTCCATATGATGAAGATACAGGACCTAGCTTCCATCCAGGACACATCTCATGATCCGTCCTCTACAGCCAAGTCCTCAGATACAACCACATTTTCTCCAATCCCACAGACAGAGACAAACACCTACAAGATCTTTATCAGACATTCTTAAAACTTAAATACCCACCTGGGAATGTTAGGCTACAGACTGACAGAGCTAGACAAGTACCCACAAGTCAAGTACTTCAAGACAGGCCCAACAAGGAAAATAATAGATCATCACTAGTCATCACCTACAGCCCCCAGCTTAATTCCCTCTAGTACATCATTGACAATCTACAACCTATCTTGGAAAATGATCCCTCACTCTCACAGGCCTTGGGAGACAGGCCAGTCCTCGCCTACAGACAACCCCCTAACCTGAAGCAAATACTTTCCAGCAGCCACACACCACACCTTTGATATACTCACTCAGCCTATCCCTGCAACAAACCCTGTTGCCAACTCTGTCCACATATCTATGCTAGTGACACCATCACAGGACCTAACCAGATAAGCCACAACATCAAGTGCTGATACAACTGCACGTCCTCTAATGTGATATATCCCATCATGTGCCAGCAATGCTCCACTGCAATGTATATTGGCTTATGTCTCCATGACAAAAGATAAATGGACACAAATCATACATCAGACATGGTAACACACATAAACCTGTAGAGGCACATATTAACCTACCTAGACATGTTATCATGGATTTAAAAGTAGCCATTCTTCCACAAAGGAATTTCACCATCCACTGAATATCTTGGATTCTGTTATTTTCACTCTAACTCACCTGATGAAGTGGATCTTATCCGCAAAAGCTCATGATCCTATATATTTTTGTTAGTCTCTAAGGTGCCACAGAACTGCTCACTTTTTTTAAAAGGAAGTATTTCTTCACACAACACACAGTCAACCTGCAGAAGTCCTTGCCAGAGGATATTGTGAAGACCAGGACTTTAACAGGGTTAAAAAAAGAGCTAGATAAATTCATGGAGGTTAGCTCCATCAATGGCTATTAGCCAGGATGGGTAGAAATAGTGTC
Organism: Pelodiscus sinensis; assembly: GCF_052426305.1. Taxonomy (NCBI): domain Eukaryota; kingdom Metazoa; phylum Chordata; order Testudines; family Trionychidae; genus Pelodiscus; species Pelodiscus sinensis. The sequence continues at coordinate 307,656,456 of NC_143052.1, forward strand.
CCTAGTCTCTGTTTGTCAGAATGGGTGATAGTGAAGGGATCCTGTGATGATTACCTGTTCTGTTCATTTCCTCTGGGGCATCTGGTATTGGCCACTGTTGGTAGACAGGATACTGGGCTAGATTGACCTTTGATCTGACCCAATATGGCCTTTCTTATGGTCTACTCTAGAGGCTCTACATTGGTGCAGCTGCTCTGCTGTAGCACATCTGGTGAAGATGGCTCTGCAAGAGGCAGAAGCTATGTCAGTGGTGGGAGAGCATTTCCCACCAACACAGCATGAGTGTGGACAACACTTAGTTCACTGTAACTTGTGTCATGCTGGGAGGTGTCCTTTTTACACACCCAAGAAACATGTTACATCAACTCAAGCAGAAGTGTAGACCTGCCCTCTGGCTTGTTTACTTCTTCCTCTCCACTCCCTCCTGTGAAAACTATAGAGGCTCCACACCTCATCTTCTCCCCTGCTGATCAACGGAGACACACCTGTAGGCTCTTGGCTAGCAGGGCTCCTTCCCTGTTTGCTTCCGTGTAGGAAAGGAGAAAGACAAGTAGCATCCAAAGGTCTCCTAACTCACCAACATCCATGCAGCGTTGCAGGACAAGAAGGCTGAACAATCTCCAATGCATGAACATGGGAATCTGCACTCCACTTCAGCTGGTCCCTGGGGGAAACCCAAGGTTTTAAGCATGACAGCAGGAAGAAGGGTTTATACCAATTTGAAGGTGTAGTAGTACATAGAGAACAAGCACAAGCCCTGAAATCTAATCACAGACCTGATGATCTTTCAGTCTGGGGCCTTCATCTAGATTCTTGGTGTGTCGTTTTACTCTGATAATTGCCATTGTAAAAATGACACCTTGGTACTGACCGTGCTCACTGACCCCTTGTCTGCAGAATTGTAGCTCCTGTCTTCATGTGAAGAATGGAGATATTTTTCTGCGGTGCTCTCCTGTTAGTCCTTCAGAATTAACACAGCTCTGGGAGCATGGGCAGGTCTCTCATCCTTCTCACCCATCATCAGATTTTTTAGCTAAGCTCCCTTGTGCTCACCTCTGCTTCCATGTGCAGGGGGAAGCCACTGGTCACAGGTTGGGATGGGAGCCATCCATCAGAGGGGAAATGTCACCACCTCAGCATCCACCTAATTTCCCTTTCATGATATGAGTTTCTCTTGCATGGTGTTTCATGGAGCTACCCCTCCATGAATGAGATGGGGAAACGGTAGGCTGGTCAGATCTACTACCGGAGGGGGTGGATGAGATGCTGCGGCCAGCAAAGCACAGGAGGTCAGACTGCAACCATGTTGGTTCCTTCTGGCCTTAATGTCTGTGAGTCTCTGAGATTCTCTCTCCCCCAAAATCTATTGGGGAAGCCAAAACACACAATAGCAGAGTGTCTGGAATGGCTCCAGCAGTCTGGGATCCTTCTGAATGGTTCCAGGAATTCCTGTGCCCTGTCACCATTATTCCTATAAGGAACATGTTGTCTGTGGGAGTTGGCAGGCTGGGCAATAAGAGCAAGGCCTGTGCTAGAGATTTGGTTTCCTAGGCCTTTCCTGTTGTAAACTTCAGGGGGAGGGGGATGGCCAGCATCTGGGAGGTCTGTTGGAAAGTGTGGTTCCCAGGCACAGCTGTGGGAGGAATGGAGCAGGTCACTCAAATGTTGTGCTGGGGTAGGGAGATGCCAATCCATGATGATGTCTCTATAAGCTGGTAGCATCTGGCTGCCACTGCAGGTGCTGAGCTGCAGTGGTGTATTCCCAGTTGATAGAGAAAGATGGGGGTCCATCTAGGCTGGTAGCAGCCCTAGAAATTCAATGCCCTAAGAGGCCCAGGCACAGCCCCAGATCTACACAAAGAGGCTGTCTATTAACAGCCTCTTTTCTGGAAGGAGGGTCAGAATATTTGAGCTCCACATAGGTCATAGGCTCCCTGGCTTCTTCCATGGTGGATGAACTCAACACCTAGGAAATTCCACAACTCGGATAAGGGACCAAGTATCAGAGGGGTAGCCGTGTTAGTCTGAATCTGCAAAAGCGACGAGGAGTCCTGTGGCACCTTATAGACTAACTGAAGTGTAGGAGCATAAGCTTTCGTGGGCAAAGACCCACTTCGTCAGATGCATGTGCATCTGACATGCATCTGACATGCATCTGACGAAGTGGGTCTTTGCCGACGAAAGCTTATGCTCCTACACTTCAGTTAGTCTATAAGGTGCCACAGGACTCCTCGTCGCTTTTTCGGATAAGGGAGACTCTTACCCTGAGTTCCAGTGGCAGGGCCAAATCCTACCCTGAGTTGTGCTTGCAAAACAGCCACTGGAGACATTGGGGACGCACAGCTGTAACAGAAGGCAGAGGCCACAAACCGTGGGTTTGCACATGTGTTGCCTCTCTTAGCATAAATGGGAGTAGCCTATCCATGTGAGAACAAAGCTCAGAGTTCTTCGGCTGTTGTCACTGGGCAATCCCTCCTATCCATGACACCTGTGAAGTGCTAGCTGAGCAGAAATTTGTTCCAATACTGCCTTAACCTGCAGAGAAGATTTAAGCAGGTGAAATGAAATTACTCTGATCATTATTTGGCCCAGAAAGCTAGAGCTGAGAATTTCTCTCTTATGAGAAGTGGTGTACAATGGGTTTTGGTAGAGTTTTGTCATGACGTCAGTTTTATACTTGACCTGGAAAATGTCACCTCTGGAAGCATGCCAGAAGAACATGCTAGGTATTGGCTTACTCCTGGCTTAAAGAAATAAGTGCCCCCTACTGGCCCATCCGTAGCATTTCTGCATCAACTTCCTGCTCTACCCAAGGCCCTCTTGGCTCCTGAGAACTACAGAGATCGCAACGCAAGGTTGTGTGGCTGCAACATCAGACAGAACCTTAGAGACAAGTTCCAGTTTTATACAAGTCTAATGCATCATCCAAGGCAAAGGGTTAGATCCATCTAGGCTGTTAAAACAATAAAAACAGGCCTGAATTTATAACAGTTCATGCGCAGAGCATCCTAACAATTTAATGGGGAAAAACACACAACAGTTTCAAGCTTCAGGAGTCTAAGTGGGGTGATTTCATACAAACTGCTGAGATGTTATTTGTTTATCGGGCAATCCAGCTCTTTATGTTGTTTGTCTGGCTATATAATTTTATGTGAAAGCTTTTTAGCATAGGGGTGCTGCTGCCAGGACTTCCTTGTGCACAGGTGTCTGCTCCAATGCGCAAAGGAAATAAACCGCTAATTGCTTTCTTACCAGTCTTGCACTTGTGCCTAGCTCCTCAATAAATTAGCAGATCCCATTAATTGACAGGGCACCCATGTATTAAGCAGTAAAGAGGATGTTTTCATTTGAGGTTCACTTCATTAAAGAGGTTGATTTCAGTTGCTAATATTTGTAGTATTCACTTATGGAGTTGGAGAGTTCCTGATTTTTCACTGAGGTAAAGGCAGTAGAGTCTAGTGGAGGGGACACTGAACTAAGGGCTTGTATACACAAGCACTTAAGTTGGGCAAGCTGCAGTGGTATTCTTCCCAACACTGGCCTGCTGAGCATTAAGTGTTCATGTGGACACTGATGCCCTGCAATGAAAGTTCCTTAGTATGCTTTGACCTACTCTGGTTTCAAAGCAGGGTAGAGCCTAACAGCTTCCCTTATCTAGCTTACTCCTGCCACTCAAATGTTTATCTCTTACTTAGCTCTACTATGATATTTCTGTTCCAGAAGGCATGCTGTTTGTCAGGCATAAGGACAATGAGTTTTATAAATTCAAATGAATTGAAACTGACTAGACAGGAATTTCTTATTTCCATTGTTGTTCCATATTTCCCTGGCTGCCTGTCTTATCACAGAAAGCATAATCCATCTGCAAGAAGTTATTCCATCTTATGTGCAACTTTCACCAAAGACTACTTATCCATTCTCTGCTCTTGCAGTCTAGAGAGGATCTTTATAAGAATAGGCACTGTATGTCCAAAATTTTAAGACATTTATAATAGGACAGAATAAAAACCTCTTCTCATCTGTTTCTTCTTGACTAAACAGAGCTAATCAGTCTGTGGAATTGCATTGAATGTTCTTTGACAGCCTTGTTCAAAACCTTCATTTATTTCCCAGAGCTTGGACCTAGTTAATGATTACTGGGTAGAGTTTCACTGAAAATGTTGAGGAAACAGCATTTCTCAGCATTCTAGCCATTCTGAACAGGATATTCAATCAATTTCATTGTCCTTGTCATTCAATCCATTGAATGGCATGTAGATACACACAATCATTCTGAAGGTTCAGACATGCACCATGTGTTCAAACGATCATGCAAGACCCTGTAAAAATGGTGGGTGTGTTTAAGGGAATGGCAGAGCTACCAGCTGGCCATGTCAATACACTACCTCTAGTGCATGTGTATGTAAGAGATTGGGTCTGTTTTGGTTTGTTCTGTGACTGTATTTTTAATATAGGTGGCAAATACACCTAGAACATGGGATGGTCATTTCTTTAAAATGTGTTTATGATGCCAGCAAACCAGGTGCCGACTCATACCAAGGTGTCCATGCCTCAGTTGACCACTGACAGATACACAGCTGGAACCTGTGCATTAATATTATTAAAGCAGATGTTAGAGTATAAGAATGTGTTTGGTGCCTAAACTTCATTGAATGCTTATGTGTTGCTGCACACACTCATCTCACTTATAACACCTGCATATCATATTTAAACAGTTCTATTGGAAGCCTTTGTGACTTTAAAATCACCAAGAGAGGAGAGAGTAATTAATTAGGGCTAAGGGCTGATCTTCATAAGGTGTTGCCCCCATCCCAATGCAAAAAATCCAAGATAGACTATTGTGGGATATTGCAACTGGAATTTCCCTGGGTATCATCAATAAGAGCATAAAATACTTCTGTTGTTCTGTGCCTCTGCCTGTTAAAAGGAGTCATGCAAGTGTGTTTCTACCATCAGCTGAGCATGCAGCTCAGAGTACATGGCGGGATGGGACTAGAACCTCTAAAAAGAAGGAACTGATTATTTCTGTGCTACTTGAACTTGCGTGGGGGAGGAGGGTAAAGCAAGATATTTCACGGCATAAGCAAGAGATCCCTAGCTGTTTAGCCGAGGTTAGTCCTAAACGACAAATAGAGCTTACTGATGTTATTACCGTTTGAAACTTAATGACTGTAATTAATGGTGTGTCTATATTGCTTGCTTTAACCACATACATAACTCTGTAATATCTTTTGCTATTTAAACCATATGAAGATTTATTATCATTGGATTGGCTACAAGCCTTCTTTCATATGAGATCTAAAGTGCAGCTGACCTGGGGCACGTGACTAGTGCTTTGGGACTGGAGGTAACCTGTGATTCTATGCATCAGGGACTATCTGTCAAAAATTTATGCTCCCCTGGGTGGCAAGATAGATCAGAGAGGGACAGGGTACTGTCTGTGACACCATGGTTAGGCTGTTATAGTGCCCGAGAAGCTTATCTTGAATATTTGATTGGTAACATCTAAGTATAGCATTCAAAATCAATTTGTGGTTTATTCCCTGGATTTAACAGTCTGCTCTCCTGCTCTGGAATCACTGCCGGTGACATTGCAGTATTATTGATGTAATGCATAAACAAATCTAAACAAATGAAAGCCAGCACAGGAGAATACTAGACCGAAACACATTCAAATCCTGCTCTGAAAGCAATATTATTAATTTCCTCCTGGGCTTTTCTCTGATGGTCATCATGACAGTATCTGTCCATCCTGTGCACTAAATGAGGCCAGGGTCCTGTGGGGAAAACAGATTGTGATCATGTAATTAATTAGACTGTACCATAGTGCATATGTGCAAGAGGACTATAACCTCAGTAATGTTGTTTTAACACATTTGGGTGTGTAGTTTCCTAGGTTTTTGAAAAGCAAACTGGAAAAAAAACCAAAAATTCAATCATATGGATTCATATGTACGTCCACATAGTTCCTTGGTGGAGAACTTTAGACCCACTGCCCTTCTGCTGCCATTTCATCTAAAGATCTGACATTGGTAGGTTCCCATTCTCTCTGTGGACCAGCAACTAGCAGAAGATGAGACACACACTTTCTCAATGGCTTTCATAGGCATTTGCTGGCAGCAGAAGAATGGTGAGACTCAGGAAACTTGGAATATACCTTGAGCTGTAAAGAGGAGCTCTCTATAGTAGTCCCAACCCCTTCTTTCCTGTTCCCTTAGCTTCTGCCATCATCTCCTTCTGCCTGTCCCAGTCCTTTCTGCTCCTTCCCCCAACTCCTCATCCCAGCCCCAGTTTCCTTGCCCAACCATTCTGAGTCCCACCCACCTATCAGCTCCCTGCCTCAGTCCCTCCCTGCCCCAGCAACTTCCATCCAGTCTCACTCTGACTCAACACCATCATCACCTTCCTTCCATCTCTCTCCTTGCAAACCCTTCCAGCTTCCAGTCCCTATCTCCCCACTCATACTCCTTGTCCCAATTGATTTCCCATGCTTGGCTCCTGGCCTCAATCTCCTCACCCAGCCAGCTCCAGTCTCAAGCCAGCCAGTCAGCCAATATCAGTCTTTCCTCCATCCCTTCAAACACATTATCCCTCTCTACTCACACCCCTTTATCCCCACCCCAGTCTAGCTCATGTGCATTCAGATCAGACACTTTCTCCCAGCAGAACAAGCATTAAAAGCACAGGACAAACGACCTGCTCTCCTTTCCTGTGCCTGGCAGTGCAATGACCCACAGATACAAGGCCAGCTCAGCCTCTGCAATGCTGGCTTGGAGCATGCTCCCTGTGCAAGTACTCTGGAAAATTTAGCTGCTGAACTCTAACAAGACTCTATAGAGTATGTGCAACCTGTGATTTTTCACAGGCTCATAACTTGGCTAAATGTGCACAATTTTGCACAGAACACTGAATGAAACAACACCCTGACACTTGAGTGAATCCCTGCCAAATTTCAGATTTCCACATTAAAGCATGGATGAGCTGGTGCTTCTCAATAAAATGCGTGTGAGCATTTTTTAAAAATGGGCAAAACAAATATTTTTAGCTTTGTTCTCAAACCTTTTTGCTGAAGCTTTTCAGAAAGTTCAGGCAGATGCCCTGCATGGATTATTTCAGTTTAGCAAAGTTAAGCAACTGAAAACAGGGTCTTATAATGGGAAGTGTCAGGCAACCTCTGCTGTAGGAGATGCTACCAGGGCACCTGTATTACACTTGTGCCTAAAGACGTTGATCAAGAGTAGGGCCCCATTGTGTTCAGCAATGTAAAAACACATTTAAAGAGACAGTTGCCCCTGAAGAGCTTACACTTTAAATACAAAAGACAGGGGATGGAAGAAAACATTGTCCACAGTGTACAGATTTTACTGAAAATCTGCATTTTTCATTAACATTTTGATAGGATATTTGTGGGAACAGACGGTAAAAAAGGTTGTAAACCCAGTAAGGTGAAATAGTTTAAGAATTCAATGAAAATTCACAGAACTCTTGTACTATTCATTCCGCTCTGTCTGCTTACAATGCAATACAACATTATTTATCTGGTGTTTTTCAATATACTTACCACCAACCAGGAGTTAAATAATGCTAATAGCCATTGTGGGGAGGGATGGAGAGGGAAACACCAAGGAAAGTAGAAATAGTATGAGTCAAATTCTCTCCTGTCCTGAGATCTGTTCAGTGTGGGAGAAATGTGGAAGTTATCTTCCCTGCAACTCAGAAGGATCCCCACTGACCACCATTTTGCACACACAAACTGCATCAAACTCAGCTCAGGATCTGGTCCTATATCTAGATCTATCTGAAAGATCAACTTAAAATGACAATGTGTGGAGGGGTTGGATGCAGCAGGTTGATGGAGACCAGAAAACTCTTCCTCTAATGTTGTTATCCCAGTAGTACTTTAAGGCAGCTGGAGTGCTTACGCGCTCTAGTTTGTTTTTATCACAGCTCTCAGAGGGTAAGACAGCTTTGTTTTCACATGGTTATTGATAATTAACCAGCTTTGTGAGAGGTTACATTTCTTCTAGATAGAGCCGTGTGGGGGTTTTAAAAATCAATTCCTGGGAAAGCTCCATTTCCCAGCCACCCTTTCCTCCTCCCACTTGGGCTTTTAACAGTTTCCCTGTGTTGATTTGAACATAGATGGGGGGAGGACATTATATTTAATCGAATCAGGTCATATTCTTTTCTCACCAAAATTTAAACCGTAGCAACACCAGATATTTAAGGGGAGTTTACCGATCCCTACAATTATTAATGAATAGAAAACAACCCAGCCACATCATTTGAACTAGGGATAATCAAAACCTCACTCTTGCTACTTTCGACCGATATGATGGTAGTCACAAGAGAGGAAACAAACAAACAAACAAACAAATAATGTAACTTTAAAAGGACTGAACTGATTTATAAAATCACATGTAATTTGCATTGTAATTTGCATTGTGTTTGTTGCATTTTCTATAAATAAAACATAATTGGGTTCAGAACAGTTTACATTTCATTGAATCAGCTTATTGATAGCTTGAACTAATAGATATCAGAAAGTTACTGGGAGGGTGGGGGGAGGCGGCATGGATAAGATTTTCATAACCCAAAACCCAATAACAAATATTAAGGTCCTAAATCCAAATTTAGGCATTTAAGGCTGGGTTTTCAAAAGTGCCATTAAATTTCAATAGGATTTGGTGCTTATATGTTTTTGGATTTATTTGTTTATTCATGTTGACATTCACATATATTGCTCCTGTGTTACTTCTCCACCTTTATAATTCCAAACCTAAAAATGTAACCTGAATTTAAAAAATGCTAAGCATCCTATTTACATTAAGGTTAAATTAAAAAATAAGATCAACCATGTCAAGCTATGGAAATATATTGTTAAAATTATCCTTAACTGTGCCTGGTAGTGACAGTATGAAGGGAGAAATCAGGTTCCAGTTTAATCCCATATGGGCCCATAAATATGCCTTAATTATAGGTATATTATTATTGCATGATGTCACATATTTCCATTACTTTTAAGCACACCTGTAATTCTGAAATTCTGGGTTAGTAAAGCTTGATTTTGAGATTAGTATATAACTGTGTAATGTTTTTATCATTAAGATGCTGATGCTGATTGTATTTTAATATAGAGGTGGGGGTTGTTTGTTTCTTGGTCTTGGAATAGAAAAAAAGTCTTACGAAAAGGTCTTTACAGCAAATTTCAAGTGGATAAGGATGTACGGAATGCGATGATCCCCCAGAGAGGTACTCTGCTACAATCGTATACAGTCTAGATCGCTATGTTACCGTCAGTCCGAGCTGTCGCTTGATTTGATGTTTATGAGGAGCCATGCACACGGATCAGAGGTAGGGTATAACTTTTAAACCCAAGGTTTCCATACACTCTTCAGTCAAACATGACTTGTTTAACCCATACGTATGCCCAAACTGCGTAGGTTCTACTGAAGTGCGCTGAGCTACATTTTGTAGCCAGAAAAGTCCCTGGTCTTAGGTGAAGCCCACAACGTCTAGAGCCTATCTTCTTGAAAGGCATTCGGTCTTGGTACAAAAAATCCAAGTGAGAGAGAATTGGCCACAGTCTTTAGTAATCCGACCCAGTGGTTAATTCGTGTCTAATGTGCCCCTTAGTTCCGATTCGAGTTTTTTCCCCTGACTTCCACTTCCAGGCCTTGGAGCTTGGTGTTTTTAGCTGCTAACTTGGGAGTCCTCTAGTATTAACTATATCCCCTCTTACGCAGACGTTTGTAGAAAAGGATCAACTCATCTTAACCCTTGCTAAGGTACTCCACCTTCGGTGTTATTTCTCCTCGTGCTGGGCTTCCCAGCCATGTCAATCGTTCTGGGGGGGGGGGGGAAGAGGGGCGGTGCAGCTGCTGGAGCTTGTTTACAGCTCAGAAAAGCTGTTTCGGTGAGATGTGTGCCGAGCCCAAGCGAGGTTCTGCTCCTCCTCAGATGGGCTTAATTCCAGTCCCACGTATCTTATTAGAACCTCCCAGCCTCAGTTTCCCTGGCCGGATGGTCTCTGCTACAGCCGGGCTTTACACTTAGCCCATGTCCCCTTCACTCGGGGACTAGGAAGAACAGCGGGTTGGCCGCCGTTGCTAACATCAGCGAGAGCTTTGCCGTGGCCTCCCACCGGAGTCAGACAGAGGCAGGATCCTGCCGCAGGGAATAGACCTGGGACGCTTTCCTGAACTTGGCTTGCTCGGGTGTTGTTAACCAGCGTCGCGTTCCCTTATCGCCTGCTCATGAAGGCAGAATGAAAGAGAATTCGCTGCCAATTACATGAAATTCATTTACTCCGAAGGGAGATTGTTTGTTCTCGTTAGACCTGCTCGTTGCAGGGAGAGGGCTGCATTAAGGCACCGCTTAATGGCTCTGCCTGGCGATGAAGCCATTTGCTTTGGCTTTTATTGCCCTGCCTGGACTTGCAGCCGTCTCTGTGTGTGGAGCCACGGGGGCTGTGCGCCTGGCCTCGCTTGCTCCGCGCACGCTGGCTTCGGGCAGAAAGATACCCACGTGAAACCGTCGTTGGCGTCTCAGAAAGTCAGGGCCGGGTGTCCGCGCTGCACAGAAATGGGCATTCTGAGCCGCTGCCACGGTGATGGGCGCTCGTAGGAAGCCCTAGCAAGGGGACTGGTATTCGGGGAAGGGCAATGCGGATGTTCAAGGAGGCCCATTTTCTGAAATCAAAGGTAAAATTCCACTGACGACCATGGAGGCAGGATCTGACCCAGAGGTTTGTCTACGGCAGGGGTGGGGAACCTCTGGCCCGGGGGCCGGATTCGGCCCGCGATGCTCAGCCTTTCCCCCATTGGGAAGCCTGCACTGAAGGTCCAGCCCCACCGCAGGCTGGAGAATACAAACGCTCTGGGGCTGGGCCCCTAGGGCTCTGGTCTCAGTCAGGGACAGTGTCAGTGAGGCGGTTTTTTCTCTTCTCACTTGTGTGCCGCCCCGACTGATTTTTCTGTGGTTCATTGGCCCCGACACAAAAAAGGTTCCCACCCCTGGCGTAGGAGCAAGAAGCCACTCTTGCCTGACCGTAGGTCTAATGAAGGGGCATCAGTCTGGCCTTGCCTTTGATGTCAGTGGGGAGGCCACTGATGCTGCGCCCGGCAGGTGGAGGGAAGGTCCTCCAGAGCAGGAGTTCAGCAAAGGGTTTTCCTGCTGAAAGTTGTGCCTTGTGCTGAATCCTGGGAACTACAATTCGAAAGCTGCCACCACCAACTCCCGTTCCTCCCCTCAAACTCTGGCACCGCAGATCGTGAGCAGCCTGCCACAAACCTTCAACCGAGAGATCCTCCTTTCCTAAAATGTCACCCACCTGGGCCAATGTCCCAGGAGCTGGCCCTAAACGTGCGGAATTCAGTGACCCACACACATGGGCTTTTCACACCAGACAGTCCCCCTTCTACTTAACATCGTCAAGGAAGAGACACACTTTGTTTTAAACGTGCTACTTTCAATAGCTTTAATAACTTGAATAGGTAGCAGGTTTTAAACAAACAAAAGTAAGTTTTTCTTTATGCAGAACAGTCAACCTGTGGAACTCCTTGCCAGAGGATGTTGTGAAGACCAGGATTTTAACAGGATTCAAAAAAGAACTAGATTAATTAATGGAGGCTTGGTCCGTCCATGGCTATTAGCCAGGATTGGTAGGAATGGTGTCCCTAGCCTCTCTTTGTCAGACTCTGGAAATGGGTGAGAGATCACTTGATTACCTGTTCTGTTCAATCCCTCCAGAGCACCTGTCATTGGCCACTGTTGGAAGGCAGGATACTGGGATAAATGGACCTTTAGTCTGACCCACTATGGCCATATGTTCTTATGTTCACTTAAGACAATTGTAGTCCTAGGCGCTGTGGCGGATTAAATGCCTGGAGCTTACATCTTGTATTCCGGGGCTTTTTGGTTGGGGAAAGGGTATGGTGCGGGTGAGGAGCCCAACTAGCAGCCGTGTCTATCAGTAATTCCTGCTAATAAAATACTTTTTCACTATCCGCGCTATAATTGGTTTACAGCCTTTTTTGTTTATTTATCCATAAGAGCTGCTGTTAAATGGCTTGGGAAAGCAATTGCTTAATGGCTCAATATTGAATCAAATGCTCCGTGTGCTTTTTAAGCGGGGCGGAGGAGGGAGCGAATGGATTCATAGCGGAAACTCGTTTTAAATGTAATGGACTTGGAGGTTTTATGATCCCCGGGAACCCTGTGTCGGAGCAATAGACCAAGAGCTTTTCTGCTCAGCGGCATTTGTTTCCGTTGTCTGCCACGCACAGAACATCTGACCCTCCCTCCCCCACACTCACACACCCATGCGCGCTCTCTGTGGGGCCAAAAAGCAGGTCCACGGATACAGGCTGTATCTGTCAGCATCCCAGTGCCCTCAGTGTGCCCCCTCCGGCCTGCGCCCGCCCGGAGATAAGGCAGGTAGCATGTCGCCGCCTTGGCACCCGGCCCCTTTATTTGGTGGTAAAACCAAACCACCCGAGGGGAGTCCAGGCAAAGTTTGCGCGGAGACCGCTTTGCACAAGCGCCCCCCGAGGCGAGACGCGCAAAGCAAGTCTGAAGCGTGTGTGGGTCCGTATGTTTGTCTCTGTGTGTGCGTGTGTGTGAGAGAGAGAGCGAGCACACGGGCAGGTAGGGAAATGATCTTTGTCCTCTTCGGTAGCTCTCCGCCTCCTCATAGCCTCGTCACCAAGTCAACCAGCACCAACTTAGAGAGCATTATCTCCAAGGGTCAACAAGTCTCTGCCAAGTTGCAGAGAAGTCGCCCAAACTCCCCTTTCGGGAATCAATGCGTTCGCTATCGGTCACTCTCCTGATAGCATTGCGCTCTTCCACGGCCAACTAGTCTTTATTCTCTCCAGCACAGGGAAAGGTCGCAAAGAAGGCAAACCTTTGCTTCTTTTCACAGTCTCCGCCAGAAGATTGCTGCACAGATGGTCTTTTTCCCTAAGGAACTCACACGCGCGCGCCTATTTCTCTCTTTCCACAGCTGTATGCCCACATCTCGCACCTCTGGATACTAACACATCTGTAGAGGTGTACGCAAACACATCGGCGCAATTTGAAGAGCATCGTGTCCTAAAAAAAGACGTTAGGTTCCCCCGGTGCAAAGAAATTGCGACATATTAACAACACAACACACAAGAATAAGGAGTGAACATGAAAGGGACACAGAATGTCCACCCAACTTTCCGAGCAAATCTGTCTACCCAGTGGTCACATTTTCTTCAGTCGTTGGGGAAGAGGGCTGTGGGTGATGCTGTGTCGGTGATGTTATGGGAATCAAATTGCGATCGAGAGTAGCTCGCTGCATGGGTGTGTATTGGACACCTGCGTGGGTGGGCTGCGATGATAGCTGTCTCTGTGTGCGTAGGCAGCAGCAGAGCTCTCCAGAGTCACCCACAAACGCCGAGGGCTGGCTGCGCAGAAGACAGCGAACCGGGGGCTCGTCGAGGCGGCTCGGGAAAGGCTCCCTTCCCTCACCACTCGCATGCTGGGGCCGCACAGTGACGATGCGCTAAGCACCGAGCCGCCTTCCTAACCGATCGCCCCCGCAGACAGAGGTTCCCAAGGGGGAGGCTTAACCTGCAACAGGCCGGGGCGTTCGTTGTTGACTGAGCCCAGAGACGCTGCAGTGAAAGCCCAGCCACCTGCGCTGCCCTAATGCACCCGCGGACACTCACTGCCCCCTCCCTAGCCCGCGTGACGCACGGCTGGGCGCCCCGAACCCTCCGCGGCCCCGCGAGGAAGGCGCGAGACGCTTCCTCCACCTCAGGCATCCAGGGCTACTTCTCGTGGGGAACGGCCCCGCCCCGGGGGAGCTCACGTGGGGTGCCGCGGAGCCAATGGGGAGGCAGCTCTCCGCCGGCCCCGGCTGCGTTTCATCAGCAGCTCCCGCAGGTGAAGGGACCTGTCAAAGCAGCCGTGCAGCCTGGCCGGAGCGGGCGCGCCGGATGGTTCCCGAGCTCCCAGCCCCGGCTAGCCATGAACACTGAAGAGCAGTATTATGCCTCGACCCAGCTCTACAAGGATCCGTGTGCGTTTCAGAGAGCCCAAGCCCAGGATTATAACCAGACCCCCCCAGCCTGCCTGTACATGGGCAGACCGCAGCAGGCACCTTACGCTAGCGCTTTAGGGGCGCTGGAACAAGGCAGCCCGCCAGACATTTCGCCCTACGAGGTCCCCCCCATCACAGAGGATCCAGGGGTCTCCCATCTTCATCACCATCACCACCACCCTCATCACCCCCAGCTTCCTCCCCACCAAGAAGCTATGCCTTTTGCAGACGGGGCTGACACGGGGGCTATAGAGGAACCTAGAGTTCAGTTGCCTTTCCCGTGGATGAAATCCACCAAATCTCACGCCTGGAAGGGACAATGGACCGGTAAGATACTCGCCTTCTGCTGCTGCCGCTGTCGCTTCCTCTCCTTCTGTCTTGTACAATGTCCAGGGAGCCTTCTCATCACTAACAAGCCCATTTGGGGGATAACCCCCGCGCCTCCGCCCAGTGTGTGATTATTGTCAGAGAGAGGCAGTTCCCTGCCACTTTTGTTTCACTAGAAGTTAACCAGGCTCGGCCAGTTTCCTCAGGAAAAATGTGTCTTCTCTTCCACTTCCTTGCAAGTCCTGCTCTGGGAAGTGTATTTGTGTGTCTGTGGCGGGGGGCACTAGCAGTAGCACCAGTTTTAAATGGGGAGGCTGCGTTTAAATGTCCTGAGATCTCCGGGCCCGTTTGTATTTCAACCCGGCCTCTGCAGTATGCTCGGGTCACACCCGTGTAATAGAAATACGTGCCCTGGATCCGGAAATATGGACCCTCGTCCCTTTCACAAGCCGAGAGAAAAGCTCAGGAATAAAAGCTTCGGGTTTATTCGGGTTTCTGCTGGGCGAAAGCAAAGCAGCTGCACTTACACTTAGCCCCTCTGCTGTTCTTTACTGCTTCAGAACACTGAACAAATACTAACTCATTAGTTTAACTAATTAACTGACTAGCACTAAGTATCAGGCTGAAGTTGATACGTATCTAAGCTAAACACACCGTGTGCCGCTGTTTCCACCCACCTGACCAGGTGCTTGCAGCACAGAGATTTATACTGATCTCACTGCCGGGCTGGTAGTAGTAAAAGTCATCCGGTCACTGGGAAATATTCAGTCTGTTGGGAGACTGTCCGGTGGCAGCCCCAAGCTCCCCTGGCAGCCAGCGGGCTGTGCAAAGAAGTCAGGGCGGAGATCCATACCTACCAGAAGGGATACGGAAAAAACAAGGAACTCCCTCTTGCTCCACTTGCAGACAGGCAAGATGAAATCCCGGCCTTACTGAAATCAATAGGAGCTTTGCCTTTTGACTTCAGGAGGTCCGGGATCTCACCCTGACAGCTGCACTGTTAACGGCAGATCTGAGCTGGAAAATGCAGACTTTGCTGTTTGTATCAGCACTGTACCCGTAGGGCAGAGGGAGCGCCTGGTGGGCAATGGACAACTTCCAGTGGAAATGCGCAGGGCTACTAGCAAAGTCCGATCCTACTAAAAGGCCATGTTGTGCCACCGCGTTGGGACTCCCTCGTTGATTTCAATGCGTAAAAAACAGAAGGCCCAGAATGTCCTGCAGGTCTCACAGCCAAGTTTCAATCTGAAAAGTCCTTACAATATACAGAGTCAACTAAAAGACTTTTGAAATGAACATTAAACCCTACATCGTTTTTTAAATAACCGGACAAACCCGCCTACCTGGCCATTCCATTTTTTCCTGTATTCCATTAGGTTTTTTGCCTTTCTTTACTGTGGAAACCATTTCAACCTGGGCAGGGGACACAACCTGAAAGAGCTGCCTGCCCAGCAAGAGGAAGAAACTATATCTGGACAGCAAGTTCCGTTGTAGAACAATATTTCTGTCTCTCGCTGCACAATGTTATCTTGCCCTGTGCCTTGTGCACTCTGTCACACCTCGACTGCAAATATTGCATTAGTGGTTCTGTTCAGACAGTTGGAAAGGTAGTGAAATACTGAAATAATGGTGAAATATTCACAAGAATCAAAAGGTGTTCTTTGCTCCTTATCCAGACAATCTGAAAAGAACAGAAAATACTGCAATCAATGGGCGTCTTTCCTTCCCCCCACTTTAAAGGAAAATGTAGTCGAAGAGTTTTTGATCCAGGAGATAAAATAATAGTCATTTCAGATGCGTTTAATACATAGAAAGAAACCACACGTGCCCTCTTTTTTCATAGTATAGTATCGAGAGAGAGAGATCTTTAAAATTAAAATAATTATTAGATTCTCCCAGACTGACTTTTTCAATTAAACTTAATACCTTCCTACATAAAAGCTTGGTTCAGAACATGTGAGTGATACTAACTTTAATGTGTGTGTGTGTGTGTGTGTGTGTGTGTGTGTCTACATAGCACGTTTTGATCCAAGCTTGTATGTATTTATGTAATTTATATAGAGTTTCTATTTTAACATTTCTCTATAAATGCACCTAGGTGCACCTGTATATGCACACTACGCATGCTCCAAGTGTGCATAATTGTATGAATGTGTACTTATATTTATAAATAATTCTTACAGAATGAAGCAACAACTTCCTTAAAACGTATCTGGAATTAAATTAATTTGTTATTCATGGAGTAGCTAGCTATTTGCCTATGAACTAGCCTCAAATTCTTAGCAATGCTGGGATTCGGGGAATATCCGCAGAGTCATCTTTATTAAATGGTGACATACCTGTAATAGTAAATATGGAATCAAATACAGCTGACATACAAATACCCGTGAGCAGCCTGAGCCTTCTCCCATTGCAGGCCAAAGGCATTAGGACTAATCCGCAGCCAGCCGATTAAGGAAATCCCAGCCGATTAAGGAAAGCGCCTCTTTCCAAGAATCGGCCTTTCCTTTGGTAACGTCAACAGTGGATGTGAAGTTTGTTGGAGTTACAAGCACAATGTGGTTTTTGAACTTCCATAGACTGAAAAGAGCCGGAAGCCATTCACGGCAACGGAGTTTGAGGCCAGAAGGAGTCTCGAAATTAAACAGAGTTTAACGGCTAAAAAGGCGTAAACATTTGCACGCGAATTGTTCCTGCCTGTAGGGCGGAAGGACCCTCATTAGCTGAAGCAAGTTTTTAATTAGAATTTACACAGTCCACCGAGAAGCAACAGTGGGGCCGGGCCTTGCCCTCACTTTTCTCATGCAAACTGCCTCTAGAATTCGCACGGGGCATTTGCCTGTGTAAAAACGTGATTCTTAAAACGCACCAGGCCCCGCACGCAGAGTTTTGGCGTTGACCACCCAGGCTCCGGAGCGAACACTCACTTCTGCTTCGAGCTTTGCAACGGTGTCCAAAAAACTCTTGTTTTTCTTGACACAGGTGTTGTAATGCCTAGGCAAACGGACAGAGTAAGCACGCGATCTCCCCACTCTTTTTGAAAGTCCTTGCTCCTTTGAGTGTCACTCAGTCGGAGAAGGGTTTTTTTTGTTTTGGTTTGTTTTGGTTTTCCTGCACGCAGTTGGTTTTTGGTTTGATAATGATGGGCAAAATAGTATTAGCTTTTAAAATGGCCCTTTAACGATGAGTGGCGTGATAAATCGAATGGCTCAGGTTATTGCAATGCGTAGTAAAGTGCCCCCTCCGGATAATAATAATAATTAATTCATAATAAATAATGTAGACAGTAGCTTTCCACTTTTGATGCCTAAATATTTTGTATGTTGTTAAGGCTATTGATTTAAAACGGCAATTAATTAATTACTTAATTAATTAGATAGTTCTACTTGTCTGAAGCCTGTTTAACCCTACAACGCCCATATAAGACACTCATCGGCCAGCAACCCCCCAGAAAAAGAGGGAGGTGTCTGAAAACTGGGTATCTGTCCTTTAATTGTCTGGGTGGGCTGTGCGCATTAGCTGTCGCACCAGACACAACAAACGAATAAGTCACAGCTTTTATTACGCTATGAAGGCTACATTCGACTTCTTGCAATAGGGCCCGATCCGGCTGAGCGCTCTACTTCAGTCACTGGCCAGGACTGTCTAAGCCACTGCTAAGCCACAAGTGTTCTTGTCTCTTTATTTGTTTTTGCTTGTTTGTAGGGGTTTTTTTTAAGTGTGACTCTTACCATAGACCAGTGGAAAATAGTCTCTGTGAACACAACAAACTTTTTCCCCCTCGGTTCCAGAATCTGTGGGAATTGTATTTGCCTTTGTAAAGTATTTGGGATGATGGTTGGTTTAGGGCTAATCCGTAGCAAATTCCCGAGCGATTAAGGAAAATCTCTCTTTCCAGGAACCCGCCTTTCCTTGTGTAAAGGCAAAAGTGATGTTGAGGTTTTGAGTGACAGCGACAATAATGTTTTGCAGCCCTGTGATATGAAAATAGCCGGTAGCCACTGACTGCCTGTGGTGGAGATCGGGGTGCTCCAGGGCAGAAGGAGGAGCCTCTAGATTAGACGGAGGCTATCGGGTAAAAAAAGCTTTACACCTCTGCACACGAGTTATGTCCCCGGGTTCCTGGGGGCAAGGCCGATGGCCCTTCATTTTTGTGCGGTAGCCGTGAGGCGGCAGGGCAGTAGTTCGGGAGTTTGCATTTACACACAAACTGGTGGCTTTTGTAATTCGAAGGCAGCTCGGGTTTTTACGAAGAGTGTAGTTTATTAACAGCCCTATGCCAGTACCCATCAGCCACTGGCACAAATTTCCTGGAGGCACCGGCTGTAATATTTTTCCCCAAGGAGCCATAGAATGTCGCCAGTTACGCGTCTTTGTTCTCCTTGGCCTTGCACTCACAGCACCTATGGACCAGTGTGGCTTTTCCTAGAGTCCATTCAACACAATGCGCACTTTGTTAATCCAACATGGATTTACAGGTAACACGCGGGGCAGCGTCGGGCTGTGTCTTCGCCCGGTGCTGGTGTTTCTAAAGAAACAGTCTTAAACACTCACCTCGGCCCTGGAACGCCTCTCTCTTGTTAGTTTCAGTCTTCAAAGGGCAGAATCGATCCCCCTCTGAATTTCTTGGACCGGATTTATAACCCTTTTGGGATCCAAGCAGGGGCGCTGCAATATGGTGGGGGTGCTGAGAGCCATCGAACCAAACTGTAAACCCTGTTTTCACCCCTTCAAGCCGAGGAGTGCTGTAGCACTTCCCCCTGCCTCCAGTCCCAGCACCTGTTAATAGATTTGCGCTGGGCTTGGAGCTCTCTCTGTTCTGTTAAAACCCTACGCCAGTGGTTTCCATGTTGTCTCGAATGTCCCCGCTGCATAACCCCGCGGTGCGAACAAGGAGAAGGCACCTACCTCCCTGCCCTTACGGACAAGACCATTCTACCAGAGTCGCTGCAGGTTAGGTGGGGCCCAGAGGTGGGGGAACCTGCTAGCCCACAGAAATATCAGTCTGGCCGCACACAAGTGAGAAGCAAAAGAAAACCAAAACAAATCCTCACTGACTGGCCCCCAGCTGAGAAGCAGAAAGAGCCTCCCCACTTCCCCTCGCTCACCAAAGCCTAGTGAGGCCCAAGCTAGTAGATTTGGTGTGCTGAGAGGAGGGGGAAACTTGGGGCGGAGAGGCTGAGCCGTCGGGGCCAGATCCAGGCAAGCCGGTGGCCTCCTGGTCCGGGCCTAGGGTTCCCCACCCCTGCGTGGATCTAGTATCCCCCTCCGCCCAGATGTTTCTCTCCGGGTAGATTTTCAACTCTCGCTTGTTCTTAGGTGGCTCCTATGCGGTAGAGCAGGAAGAGAACAAGAGGACGCGGACCGCCTACACCAGAGCCCAGCTGTTGGAGCTGGAGAAGGAGTTCCTCTTCAACAAGTACATCTCCCGGCCCCGGCGCGTGGAGCTGGCCGTCATGCTGAACTTGACCGAGAGACACATAAAGATCTGGTTCCAGAACCGGAGGATGAAGTGGAAGAAGGAGGAGGATAAAAAGAGGAGCGCGGGGGGCGGCGGCGGAGGCAACAGCAACGACCCAGAGCAAGACTGTGTGGTGTCCTCGGGGGAGCGGCCGGGGAACGAGGAGCTGCAGCCCTGCCACGCGGCCTCCCGAGAGTTGCTCCCCTCCAGCCTCGCTGCCTCCCCGCAACCTCCTGGCGCCGCCCCGCGCAGGCAGCAGGACGCGCGGTGAAGGACCGTAGCCCCCCCTTGGCAGGCGCCGCGCGGAGGGGTAAGAGTGAAAGGAGCGGGGGCCGGGATGCGCAGCCTCTTGTGTCCCGTGGCTCCTCGCCAGGCGCCCCAGGGACCCCCGGGCTGTTGTCCGCGTGGCAACATTAAAGGCGTTTGGCTGCAGCAGCGCTGGGCTCGGTGTGGTTTGTGGGGCGGGCGGGGATCGCTGCGGTGTCCTCGCGTCAGCCGGCACCTGCCTTGCCACAGAAGCTGCCCTATTCTGCAAGGGGGGACTGCTGGGGTTCAGGGCACAGCAGCTGCTCTTGCTCCAGGCCTGCTGGCTCGCAGGGGGCAGCCCTCCCCGCGAGCTCAGCGGCACCAGGTGCTACAGCACCGCACGGAGCGCCCCAGCAAAGGGGCATCTTCGGGTGCGCGCCGCGGGCTCCGCTCAGGGTTGGTTCGAGTCATCGGGGCCCGGTTCTCCAAAGGGGCCGAGAGCCCCGAGCTCCCGCTGACTTCATCTGGGCTTGTCCCTTCGGAAATCCGGCCCTGCTAGCTGCAGTGAACGGGGGCTTTCAAGCAAGACGCATGAAGCGTTGGTCCCTTTCCTGCCTCCCTTCTAAACCGGGCGTTTGCTCTCCCTCTGAGAAAAATTGCCCCAAACTTGCTGCGGTGGGGGAGGACTTGTTTTCTGAAGACCCGGGGTCAATGACTCGAAGCGTCAGTTAGTGGCTGGCTGGAGTTTTTCTGGAGCAAGTTCACCCGGGGATGTGGGGTTTGGGGGGGGGGGAGGTCTCCGTGACTCCAGGATCCATGGCACACCTCTCCTTCAGGAGCAAAATGCAGGACAATGTAGCACTTTAAAGACTAACAAGATGGTTTATTAGATGATGAGCTTTCGTGGGCCAGACAGACGCTGCGTGTGTCTGCAGAAGAAGAGGATCCCAGGCATGGGGCTTTGGCAACTGCCCTGGGCCTATGTGTGTCAGTGATGCGTGATTTGCAGCAACCTTGCGGTGCCGCACCGCACACCGTGGCACGCTCCGAGATGCGGGAGCGCGCGTCTGGGTGGAAAGCATCCCGGAAGGCATTGCGAACATGGAGGGCATTGGGAATCGTACCCTCCCCTCCCCCCGGGATTTACACCCGCTGGGACCCGATCCTGCTTTCTAGGCGTTCCCGTCCAAGCCACTCCACACTTGGGGCGCCTCCGGAGCGCAGGGTCTAGTCTGGCCGGGGGAGATGCTGAGGATTAATTATAAACGAAATAAACCAGAACATAAGCGACTCCTCTCCCTGGAGCGCCCACACTGACCACCAGCCAGGGGAGCAGAACGAGGGGCCAGTGAGACGCTGAACAAGCAGGTGCGATTTTAATTCACGATCCCCAGCAATTGCTTTGAAATAACTCTCCCCTCTCCTGGGAGCCACGTTGTGCCTTGGGGTTTGGAATGAACCCTATTGGCGTGATCTGTGCTTTGGTGGGGGCTCGGGTTTGTTTGGAGTTCTTGTTTCCGGCTTTCGGAGCGCATTAAAAGCACTCTGGGGCTGTGTACACACGGCCAGCTCCCAAGGCGGGTGAGTGGCAAACAGGCAGCGACAACATCCGTCTGTTCAGTGTTTCCCAACCAAATCCCCCGAGTCCCTGGAGAAAGTTCTCGCTGTGCCTAGAATATGTATGTTCCCTTCGCTGGCGATGGAAAAGAGAGAGTGAGACAGAGAAAGAGAGAGAGAGAGAGTTTTCTTAAGCAACAATCTGTCTGAGAGGAATAAAAGAGTAACCCAAAAACTTTCCAGAAAACTGTTCCCCTTCCAGGATTCTGATTTGCCTTGCCTACCCCCAAGTTTCACCGCACTTAAAAACAAAATCATACACAGAGGTCTGGCAGCCCACGATTCCTGAACAATTACTTGCTTGCGTCTCATGTTTACCATATAATTATAAAATAAATCCATTGGAATATAAACATTGCACGTACCTTACATTGTATGGCAAACAGAGCAGTATAAGCGAGGCATTGTATGCCGTTTTAGTTTGTACGGCCTTCTCTAGTGCTTGATGTGGTCTGTTGTAGAAGTAGGCAAATAGGTAGACGCGTTCCCTAGAAGGCCTCTGTGTATCCCCCAGGGTCTGTCTACCCCTAGCTGAGCCACAGGCTTAGCGCACCGGTCTAGCTGAATCAGCAAGGAGACCAGATGCGAAGTGGGACCCACCTGCTGGCAGGGAGCTATTGCAACCAGAGCTCTGTCCTGATCAGCAAGGGGGAAGTGGCAGAATGCAGCACAGTGCCGGCTGTCTGGTTTGGTCCATGCTCAGAGACTAGAGATCGCTGGGTTTCGGCTGCCCTGGTGAGCAACGTCCGCGCCACAAGAAGCCAGTAGCTGCGCGCTTTCGCATTTCACCCCGAGGCACAGGTGGCGATCTAAGTGTGTATTGTCGGCCTGTGCGGACCACGAGTAAATTTCGTCCGAGCTTTTGCGCTTGCCAAATGGCTCCGCCGGGGAGATTTTGTATTTCTCGGCCGCCCCCGGCGCAAAGGCGAGTTGGCTGAGCTGGGTTGGTTGGCGCCTTCCAACCGCGGTGGGGTTTGGCGTGTGGGAGCGCACCGGGCGCTGCTTGACCAGGGAGAGCAGCTGAGCTCAGGAGCCCTGAGTAACCTGGGTCCACCTGCCATTTCCAGGGACTCACTATTTGCCCGTTGCGGGACACCCCTCGGTAGCCCCGTCACCGCGGGGCAGGCGCTGCAGGGGCAAGAGACAAGTGAATGAACAAGCGGCATGTGGGCGCGGGTCGTGCTGACACTCGCTTGGCAGCGCATTCATAGGCGCGTCGCGGGCTCGGGTCCCAGCTACACTTTATGAATGAATGATCTGCCATTGGCGGTGCGCGCAGTGCAGACAAATGGAGACGTTTGCGTACAGGCGGCAGGCGATCAAACCCCAGCTCCGCGGGGTTAGCTAGACACCGGGCAGCACGGCGGTCACTTCTTCCCGGGCGCGGATAGCTGAAGCCGATGCACATTTTGCCTTTCAGGCCTTTGACCAAAGAAAGAAGCTAGCGAGGAAGCCAGTAAAATACCTGCAGACAGGAGCATCACGTAGCCATGCCCGGTGAATGCAATATGTTCCTGTGCCAGCCGGAATGTCTTTGATTATTATGTATGATTATGTATCTGATCTTAACACCCAGGCGCCTGAGGCACGGACCAGATCTCCGTTCCTACTCTGTCGGGGCAGCTCCGTATGGAAAGTCCCACAGCTTCGAGTCTTGGTGTTAACTTTCAGCTCTGGAAAGCCCTACAGCTTCAGGCCACGGTGTGAAACGGCTCGTTCGGGGACCAGACAGGGCTCAGTATCTGAGGATCTGATGGGACTCCAAGGAAGCAGAGCTTCCCTTGGCAGTAATACCCACGCCCCTCTTCTCTGCAAGGTGTTGGGGGTCCCGCGGGGTGTGCTTTGGGGATTGTGTTGGTCGGTGTAGCTTGGCTGATGGGTTTCTCACCAGCAATGAGAAGAGGCTTCAATAAAAGTAACGGCGCCAGGCACAAGGTGGGGAAATAAATGAAACGGAGCAAACACAAAGCAACACTCGGGAGAACCCTTCCGGGTGCGGAGTGTAAACGCCAATAAATCGGATTCGATTCGCTGGACGCTTCTCAGCGAATTAGGCTGGATTGCTTGAGTCAGCCGCGTGGGACCCGGTCCTGTATCAGTGAGCTCCAATGGTGGTTTGGTTTAGACGAGGGTCAGTTGCAGCTTCTGGCTGCGGTCCTAGCCGGAGACAACACTCCCGGTACCGGGTCCCTGCGGCTGACCCAGCAAGGGGCATCCGGGAGCCGCCTACCCACCCAGCCACGTGCGCTCACACGCTACAGCAGCCAGTCTGGCCCTGCGCGCTTGCAGCCCCGCAGGGACGATTTGATTCCAGCTGCAGCGCCGGGCTGGAGCCTCAGGCTGGCTCCCTGGCTTGCATTTCTCCCGCCCGGCGTCCTGGCACTGCGCGCTGGCAGGTGACATTGGCGGCAGCGACTGGGCTGGCAGGGGATGGGGAGCGGGGGCAGCCCCGTGCGGAGTGGGGATCGCCCACGCGGGGCTGCCCAGCCAGAGAGAGAGCCCAGGACGGCGGCGCTAACCCAGCGCGGCGCCTGGAGCGCAGCGGGGCAGGCGAAGCGGACTCGGCGCGCAGGGCGCTGGGGTTGGGCGCAGGCTGATCAGCGCGGTGCGCTGGTTCGCTCGTGTCTGTTGATTTCTTAGCAAAGTGCTGGGGCCAGGGGGCGAGTGCCGGATGCCTCGGCCGAAACGCGAGGAGAGAAATCAAGGCAGGGCCTGCGCCCGGTCCCTAGCAAACAGAAGGAGCGGCCGAGACCACTACCCAGCTCAGCACCGCCAGCAGGCAGCGCCGGACCTCAGTAGGGACCCGCCGTGCAGGGTCAATCTCCACACCCGGGGATCGGCGCCTTCCCGGCCCTTTCCTCTGCAAAAGCCAGGGGGAACGGGTGAGCCCAGCAGACTCTCAGGATCCTCAGCATTATAACCTAGCAGCCCCACATGACCATCCCAAAGAAATGGAGAAGGAAGTCACACAGTGGCAGAGCCGAGCGGCTCATTCAGGACTCTGCCCCTCCACAGAGCACCCCCTGACATACATTACTGGATACTATGTTGCACATTCCCGCGAGGTGCTTCCCCCAACGCACAGAACCTGCTTCTGGACTGAAGCACCATGCTGGTCTGTTTTCTTTGCTTATATTAACGTTTGCATGCCGGCCTTAAGAAATGTGGATGTTTATGGAAAGTTTTGACGCAGGCTATGAAAGGAAGTTGGGGCCGAAAACAACAAATCCCTAGTTCAGTGATCAGTGAAACTATAATCAGTGGGCAAGAACTTGCCATTGACTTCAAGTAAAACTCACCCAAACACATTAGATTGATGTTCTGCTTACAAATCACTATACGGGTTTGGTTGTGCCGAGAAAATCGATCGTGCCTGGAATGGGATTGCTTCTCGTAAAACCAAACAGAAACGAGACAGAATCACCCGATCCAGTACAGCCCTCAAAAGTGACATAACTGAGTGAATGTTGAAAGAAATTGTACCAAGAAGAGCCAGAAAAAATAGGATGAACCTGGAATAGGATTGTTTCTCCATAAACCTTATAGAAACGAGATAAAATGGAGACATTTGGAGTAATGCTTTCTTTTGGCACAGCTAAATCAATACTTAAGGTTTGAAAATGAGAAGAAAATGTTATAGGAAACCAAACTGGAAATAGCCCATTTTTGTTAAAACATAGTGAATAAGTGATTATAGAAATGAAGGAAAAAATACACTTGATGAAATTCCCATTTAAAAGATTACTAAAATAATTAAATGGAAAAATTTTACAATCCCTTTTTAAAGAAATCTGAAATAAAACTTAACTTCATAAAAATTACAGTGTATTTCTGGGAACAATACAATCATTTAAATAAAGCATGTACATTTTCCTTTTATTTCTAAAAAAAAAATAAATCCAACCACTTAATTGAATCAAGGATCTGAGCAGCATCAGTTCAATCTGCAAATCTCTTATATTAAGAACATTGTATTGGTATATTAATCTATAATTGCCATGGCTAAGTATGATTATGATTATATTGCATTTTGTTGCTTAACTTCTCCTTGCAAGTTCAACAGAACTTGGTATTCAATTCCTGTCCTCCACCATTGTGCAGTATTGTCATGCACTGTTAAACAGTTCGTTCTAGCTGAGGTAGACTTACCTCTAGCTGTCTAGGTTGCCTGTGTAAATTGCACTACATAGTCCTGATTCTTCTGCCAATGATGCAGGTTTCACATTACTAACTTCAGTTGGGTTACTCCTGATTTACAGCACTAGGAGTGAAAGGAGATCTAGATCCCATCTTATTTTTAAATGATAGAGTTTTATCAGCACAAAAAATGCAACCATTGCACACATTATATTTCTGTCTAAGGAAGTAGGATTGGGCCCTATGTGGATAGAAACATATTCCTCATACTACTGTACAATGAGGAATGTGATGCAATCAGCCCAGAATCTACCCTGGCTAGAGGTTTCTGCTTTTGTGAGATACACAGCTGATACAGTTTTTCTGGCTCATCATGTCACTGCACATAGAAAGCAGAAGCCCAGACATACAGCATAGTGCCACTAAAGATCCATGATACACCCATATGTTGAATGCTGCATGGGGATAGAGATAAAAGGGATAGCGAATAAGACAGAGACCATCTTGTTGCCTCTATATAAAACAATGGTACTCCCACATCTTGAATAGTGCATACAGATGTGGTCACCTCATCTCAAAAAAGATATCTTGGCATTCAAAAAGGTTCAGAAAAGGGCAACAAAAATGATTAGGAGTTTGGAACTGATCCCATATGAAGAGAGATTTAAAAAGACTGAGACTCTTCATCTTATTAAATAGGAGATTAAGGGGGGAGGAGATATGATAGAATTCTATAAAATCATGACTGGTGTAGGAAGAGTGAATATGGAAAAGTTATGTACCTTTTCCTATAACATAAGAACTAGGGATCACCAAATGAAATTAATAGGTAGCAGGTTTAAAACAAACAAAAGGAAGTTTTTCTTCACACAGTGCACAGTTGGCCTGTGGAACTCCTTGCCAGAGGAGGTTGTGAAGACCAGGACTTTAACAAGTTCAAAAAAGAACTAGATACATTCATGGGCTGTGTCTACATTGGCATCCCTTTCCGGAAAAGGGATGCTAATGAGACCAGTCGCAATTGCAATTCTAACTTGAAAGTAGGAATAAGAAATCCTCCGGAAAAGGTCTTATTTTCCGGAGAATCGCATCTAGACTGGCGCTTTTCTCCGGCTTATCCCCAAGCCAGAAAAAAGCGGCAGCCATGTAAATGCAAATGCCGCGGGGGATATTTAAATCCCCCGCGGATTTGCAATTGTGACTGGTCTCATTAGCATCCCTTTTCCGGAAAGGGATGCCAATGTAGACACAGCTGTGGAGTATAGGTCCATCAATGGCTATTAGCCAGGATGGGTAGGAATTGTATACCTAGTTTCTCTTTGCCAGCAGTGGAGAACGGGGGGCAGGGATGGATCACTTGATAGTAACCTGTTCTGTTCATTCCCTCTGGAACACCTGGCCTTGGCCACTGTTGGAAGACAGGATACTGGGCTAAGCGGACTTTTGTTCTGACCCAGTATGGCCATTCTTATGTTCTGACTGCACTTGCATCGAGCATACTTTTGATGGTTGTGAAACCACAAGTAATACCATTCCATCCGCTTGAATGCCCTGAATAAAAGTATAAAAAAATCAAAGGTCTATATCTAATTTAGAACATTTTGAGGGATGAGAAGGGATAGGTTTTGTGGAGCAATTAAATTTGCTAATTTGGAGCACTTGGTTCTTTTCCTCTGCCACTAAGCCATCTGTTAGAAGGAAGTCACCTCCAACTCCAATAGGCATGTTGGTTTTGGATTCTTTTTCATATAACCCAGAATGATTCCAGGCCAGATGATTGCCGTGAAGATTTGAGAAGCCCAGGAGTAGGATTCAGCCCCTCCAGCAACTTCAAAGGGAAATGTTATTTCTTCACAAAGCACCAGAGGAGCCAAGTAAGGAGTAGGTCCTTATACCTCTCTCAAAAGCCATAGCCTGCATTTCCTTTCCATCTGGCATTTGCAAAGGCACAGGATGCACAAGGAATGACCAAGCCCTCTGCCTGGTAAGTATTTCTGTTAGGACTAGTCATAAAAAGTGAGTGAATGACTTCACATGACTAGATGTGGACACTCATGTTTGGTAATGATGGCCTATGTCTCTATAAATAATTGTGGTACACACATATATATAGGAGGACACAGGGTTTCCACCATGAAGAACTTGACTTTATTCCAAAGCTTGGTCAATAAGTGATATGGGTGAATCGTCTTTCAATGAAACAAGCATTCATGTGTTAGTGTGGGTTGGGTTATTAGAATCAGGCTCATAAGTGCTAAATGTTGCAGCTGTTATTTAATTAATATTGCATATATTGCAAGCAGGCATGCAGTTTTGTCTAATAAAATAAATAACAGTACTGTATTTTCCCAGTCTGGTGCTAGTGTAACTTCACTAACTTTCCGTGTCGTTCCACACCTGTAAGGTCTGTGACACCTGAGATTTCATACACAAGAAATCCCAAGGTAAGATAAAGTACATTTTAAACATTCCACTTTTAAAACCAGTGGCAAACTGTGGTTTCATTTGTTTCATTGTCCCACCTAAAATGGACTGAGAAATACAACCCAATTCAGGAAGTCATAGGACACGGTTGTGTCTGGCCTTTCTCCTAAAGATTGTAGATTGTATCTTTCCCAAAGCAAATGGACTATTGATTCTGACCTCTTTAAGTGGTCAAGAACACAGACTGCCACTGTTGACCTGAGTAAGTGCTTTAAAGGAAATTAAAACCTCAGTTCTTCAGGACAGGAAGTAAGGGTTATGGGTATTTGTGTCTTGTAGAGCACCAACTGCATCATCAGTGCTTGAAAAATAACACTGTCCCAAATGTGTGTTTTTTCAGCCTCTGTTAAGAAAGCACCAGGAAGGCACAGACCACTCCTGGAAACTGAAAAAAAAAGTGTAGGGTAAATTTCCAGAAGAACTTTTATTCCTAGAAATTTTCTGTGCCCAGAGGTATGCGTATGGTTTATTTTAGGATTCAAGAATAAAACAGACCAAGAGCATCTTAGGACAGAAGCTAAACTGGAGAGATTTACTTCTCATGTCCTCTAAACTGGCCAGGAGAAAGAACAGTCTCATCAACCACTGGCAGTTTGTTCTAAATTTCTTCTGAAGCATTAAATAGACACAATTTGATGAGATCAAATAATAATTGTGACACTGACAGGCTAAGATCCAGTCCAAAGTCCTCATGTCTCAGCTGGACACTTCTAAGAGATATATACTTGGAATCTATTCTGGCTCACTTGGGGATTAATAGTGATAAAATAGGTATTAGGATGATAAGAAATTGTTTAAAAGTCTCAGGACTAACAAAAATGACACACAATATATATATTTATTAGTGGCTAAGGTGCCACAGGACCACTCCTTGTTTTTAAAAAGTTGTTTTTAAAGAAAATGTTTAGTGTTTCATTTCTATTGAAAGCTTGTGAGCTGCTGCATGCATCAATCTCACTAGTACTATCTGTGTTCCGTGCTGTAATGCCAGATCTGAGTGCTTGCACTGTGAGCATCTATGACTATATTAAACACCATGCAGGCAAAAGGCATACATTAGTGTGAAGAGCTGCTTTTCTACAAAAACTCTTGTGTCCATTCTCAAAGAGGATACACATTGATACCAGACAGGCTCTGGGTCCATCTCATAGACTCATTGGCTGTGTCTACACTGCACCCCTTTTACAGAAAAGGGATGCAGATTAGACACTTTGGAATAGCAAAATCTGTGGGGGATTTAAATATCCCCCGCGGTATTTGCATTAACATGGCTGCCGCTTTTTTCCGGCTTGGGGATAAGCCGGGGAAAAGCAGCAGTCTAGACGTGATTCTCCGGAAAATAAACCCTTTTCCAGAGGATCTTTTATTCCTACAAGCCGGGGAAAAGCGGCAGTCTAGACGTGATTCTCCGGAAAATAAACCCTTTTCCGGAGGATCTTTTATTCCTACTTTAGGAATAAAAGATCCTCCGGAAAAGGGTTTATTTTCCGGAGAATCACGTCTAGACTGGCGCTTTTCCCCGGCTTATCCCCAAGCCGGAAAAAAGCGGCAGCCATGTTAATGCAAATACCGCGGGGGATATTTAAATCCCCCGTGGATTTTGCTATTCCAAAGTGTCTCATTAGCATCCCTTTTCTGGAAAGGGATGCCAATGTAGACACAGCTATAGACTTTAAGGTCAGAAGGGACCATTATGATCATCTAGTCTGACCCCCTGCACAGTGCAGGCCACAGAA
The DNA here is from genome assembly GCF_052426305.1 of Pelodiscus sinensis. NCBI lineage: Eukaryota > Metazoa > Chordata > Testudines > Trionychidae > Pelodiscus > Pelodiscus sinensis. The sequence goes on from NC_143052.1 coordinate 307,686,538, forward strand.
TCTCACCCACCCCACCCAGAATAATCCTCTCACCTATATCTCAGATATTGAAGCCTTCAAATACTTTGAAGACCCCAAGATGCAGAGAATCCTCTAGCTGTGATCTGTACCCCATGCTACAGAGGAAGGCGAAAAACCTCCAGGGTCTCTGCCAATCTACCCTGGAGGAAAATTCCTTCCTGACCCCAAATATGGCGATCAGCTAAACCCTGAGCATGTGAGCAAGACTCATCAGCCAGACACCCAGAAAGTTCTCTATAGTAATTCCTATCATCCCTCCATTGACCTATTCCCACTAATAATGAATGGTCAATTAATTACCAAGATCATGTTATCTCATCAAACCATCCCCTTCATAAACCCATCTAGTTTAATCTTGAAGCCAGATAGATCTTTTGCCCCCACTACTTCCCTTGGAAGGCCGTTCCAGAACCTCACTCCTCTAATGGTTAGAAACCTTCATCTAATCTCAAGTCTAAACTTCCTACTAGCCAGCTTATATCCATTTGTTCTTGTGGCCACATTGGTATTAAGCTTCAATAATTCCTCTCCCTCCCTGGTATTTATCCCTCTAATATATTTAAAAAGTGCAATCATGTCCCCCCTCAGCCTTCTTTTGGTTAAGGTAAACAAGCCAAGCTCCTTGAGTCTCCTTTCATAAGACAGGTTTTCCATTCCTCGGATCATCCTAGTGGCTCTTCTTTGTACCTGTTCCAGTTTGAATTCATCCTTCTTAAACATGGGAGACCAGAACTGCACACAGTATTCCAAATGGGGTCTCACCAATGCCTTGTATAATGGCACTAACACCTCCTTATCCCTACTGGAAATACCTCGCCTAATACATCCCAAGATCGTATTAGCCTTTTTCACGGCCATGTCACAATGGCGGCTCATAGTCATCCTATAATCAACCAGGACTCCGAGGTCCTTCTCCTCCTCCGTTACTTCCAACTGATGTGTCCCCAGTTTATAGCTAAAATTCTTGTTATTAATCCCTAAATGCATAACCTTACACTTACCATCTTATGAATGGAAACTCCCCACATCTGGATGGAGGAACCAGCAACAAAAGGACTAAGGACCATTTTTTGCTCTGCTCTTCTTTTCCTGAAGATGAGTTATGCAAGTGGAGGCCTCCAGTCATCAGTTGAGTTTGCAGTTCAGAGCACACGGAGGAGGGGAATAAAACCCCAAAGCAAAGAAACCAAGGATCTCTATAAGGCTTGGACTCATAACAGAAGGTATTATTTGGCATACACAAGAGATTCCCAGCTTCATAGCCTGGGATTGGTCCTGCCTTGGGCAGGGGGCTGGACTTGATGACTTCCTGAGGTCTCTTCCAGCTCTATGATTCTATGACAGCTAGAACGTATTGATTATTGCCTATTCCCACCTAAACGTAAGACTGAAATTCACGTGTGTGTCTATGTTTGCTTGCTTTGGCCTTGTAAATAACGGTCTCGTTTCCTTTTCCTATTTAATAAATTTTAATCTAGTTTACTGTGGTATTGGCTACAAGTGAAACCTAAAGCACAACTGACCTGGGGTAAGTGACTGGTCCTTTGAAATAAGGAGTAACCTGAATATTGATGTAATTCTTGGTGTAGGAAGCCATCTATCACAGAGATAGGCTCACCTGGGGGCCAAGACAGACCGGAGAACTCAAGGGGACCGTCTGTGACTCCATATTCAGGCTATTAAAGTGCCTGATGAGCTTGCACTTGGTGCAGTGGGTTAGTGAAGTGTAGAACCCAAAACCAGTTTGGGGTTTGTACCCTAGTTCTTAACAGTCTGCCCTGAGGTTGGTACATGCACACTTGCCCCGCACTTGGGAGAGTTACAAGAGAAGTAATTATACTGTGCTTATCCAGGCCTCTCATCCACAGATGTCAAAGCTCTTAGCAAAGGTGGGTCAGATTAGCCCCACCTTTAAGAGAAGCACAGAATGGGCCCTCCCAAGAATCCACAGTGAGGCATTCGCAGAGTCAGGCATACACTGGCGGTCGCCTGGCACAGAGTCCAGGGCTATGGTTTCTGGACCATGCTGCCTACAACCCCACCAAGCTTGAGATTGCAGCAGGTGGCAATGAAGTATTGATTCCTGGCTTGTGGATAATTCTGTGTTTGAATAAGCTTCCCCAAAGGGCAACGGCTACTCTGAGGAAAAGCACTAGGCTCTGAAACAGTAACACAGGCTGGGAGCAGTAGATCATGCAGCATCAGGGTGAAGAGTCACATCTTAAATAGGAGCACATTTAACTCTGAGCTCTTAAGACTCAGAAGCCTTCTCTTTAAGGAGGGATTGCTGGGAAGATGGCTTTCCTCCCAGTTCTCACGTTTGCTGCCAGCCTTTCAGATCCCTTCCGCCCAAAGACACCTTTTTCCATTCCTCCCCTAGGTTTCTGTTTAACAGATGAAAGCTTGTCTTCCATCCAGGGCAGCCTGTTTCCTACAGCTTCCGTTTCACCTTCCAGCACCTCCAGAGGTGATTCAATATTTGGTTAAGACGGTGGTGATGACGTCACTGCAGATAAGGGGGAGGCACAATTAAAATGTTACTCAGCTTTTCTGTTTCACGTCGTGAACCGGATTGTGCCCCTTGGATCAGAGCCTGGAAGGGCAGCGGCATTGCCCCGTCAGAGGGAGTGGTTCCTGGCTTAAAGGCATCTTTGGTGCCTGCAGAGAAAAGACTTTGCCCCTAGTTTGGGATTCGTGCATGGAAAGGGCACAAGGGCAGCACAAACTGAGGAAAAGGGGTGCACATAAGCCCCTGAGCAAGGAGTTTAACTCCACCACTACCCTGTGTATCATGCAAGTGTGCAGCCAGGAAAATTGCCACATCTTTTATCTGGTTTGTAAGATGAAAATAAGCCCTTGTTCTTACCTCCCCATCCACTTCACTGCCATCTGCACAGTGCTCAGTTGCCATTTTGCCTGCCAGCCCCTCCCCCGTGCCATGTGACATGCTCTATAACAGTGGTCTCCAACCCTTTTAAGCACAAGATCACTTTTTGAATGTAAGTCAGTCCAGGATCTACCTCAAACCCAAATACCCCTGCTCCACCCCTTCACTGAGGCCCCGCCCTCCTCACTCTATGAAGATGGGGTATAGGAGAGACGGACAGAGAGACATCAGTGCCCCCCTGCCTCTGTCTCCCCCACCCTGCACAAGCAAGAGGCTCCCAGGGCAGCTCTGAGGCTCTGGGCAGGAGCATCATGGCAGTGCGGGTAGGGGCAGCTGAAGTGTCAGTTCTTGACAGCCTCTCAGCCAAACCAGTCAGGAGCACCTGTCAGGCTCCACGCTCTATTGGTTGATCCCAATCTACTGGTTGGTGACTACTGCTCTATAACTTCTCCATAAGGGGCAGGCCTGGAGATTTCCAGAAGCTGCTCCCATGAGGCTACTTTCAAAAGAGAGAACAGGAGACAAAGCAAGGGAGACCCTGCTGTGATTTGTGGGAGGAAGGGGCGGAGGGGGGGGATACAGCAACACTGCAGGGGGAATGATCACCTGCCCAAATAAGCCAAGAGCTTGTCTCCAGTGAGCTGTAGGGGTGGGCCTGGCATCCTGCAGCAGCACCCAACCTGCTTCCCTGCAACAGGGCTAAGTAAGAAGGGAACCATTGAAAACAGCTGTGTGAGCTGTGTGGCAGAAAGGGTCTGAAGCAGAGCAGGGGCAATGTGGGGAGGGGAGAGGAAGGTGCCTGCTCCTTGATCCATTCCAGAGCAGGATTCCACCCAGGGAAATGACAAGGGTGAAATTCTGTGCCAGGTTAAGTGCTTGGGGCTGAACTGTGTCCAATAAGGTCACGTCCTGCGGGAGAGCTCAGTGTGTAAACTAAAAGGAAGATGCTTGTTCCAGCACCAAAGCAGTTCAGTCCAATGGACAGTTCCATGGGGATTTCCTTGTCAGTTAACAGTCCTCCAGAAGGCCCAGTGTTCTGCAGAAATCTGCACAGCTCTGCTACATCTGTCCCAGACATGAGCACTGGCTCGCTTCAGTCCCTGTGCAGCACTCTGACAGTGTGTCGGGGCGGAGGAGGCCTGACTTCAGGGCAGGAACAGCATAGGGCCATTACTTGCAAACCTACACTGACCCCTTTATAGCCGCCAGGATAGGGAGCTTGCTGGGAGTGGGTGTCACAGACCATAAGGAAGTTTCTATAATCCTCTAGACTGGCAATAAATTATAGTGACCAACATGGCCCCCCCCATCCTGTGGCCCTCACCACAGAATCTGTCCCTGGATTCTTGACCTTTTGGGTGGATAAGTGACTTGACCAATCTCCACTGTCATAGGGGTTGTCACATTATTGGATTTTAAAGGTCATTGCTGCACCCATGGTGGGGGGTGGGAAGTGCCCCAAAAGTCTATACAAAGGAGCCATGTGAGGTGTCACATGAAAGCTTGTGTTCTACTGATTCTGTATATGCTATTCATGTACTTGTATGATATCTGTGTGTGGAGTTATAAATATGTGCTCTGTGTTGATGCTGGAAAATTCTCTGTCTGAGGCAGAGCAATGTGCCAGGAATCTGTTTGTTCAATGGCTATACTGATGAGCAAGGCTCCAGGGACAATAGATCTCCAAATGCCAAAGACACACCTGGGGAATGAATCTGGATGCCTGCAGACTAGCCAGAATAATGATTGCTGCCTTGGGACACAAGGATAGATCACTGACCATGTGACCTGCTACAGCTTGGAAGATTCCAGGAGAGGTATATAAGTGTCATGTGGCACCCTCCATCTTGTCTTGAGTTCAGCTCCTGATCCCAGATGCAGCCTTGCAGGGAACAACGAGCCGGGAAGAACAGTGGACCCATCCTGACATAAGACATACACCAGAGACTTTTAAGATAGCCGTTTCTAACATCTCTGCTAAGAGCCTGTATCGAGAACTGGGTGATTCAATGAATGTAATGTATTCTCCTTAACAACCGTACTGTCATGCTTTTCTTTCTTTTTGTAATAAACCTTTAGATTTTAGATTCTAAAGGACTGGCTCAGCGTGATCTTGTGGGTAAGATCAAGAGTGTAAATTAGCTGGACCTGTGGCTGGTTTCTTGGGACCAGAAGAACCCATTTGGGGTAGGTGAGATTGGGTTCTAAAACCCCTCAGCTGTGTGCAGGCCCAGGGCTGACTGGGGCACAGGAAAAGCTGCAGTGTCAGAGGAGTTTTGCTCATGAGGCTTCTGGCTGGCCGGACTGGCAGCTGAAGTGCTCAGTGTGACTGGTTTGTGGCCTATTTGGGAAGGTCTCCAGTCTGGGGCTGTACAGAGCCCTGAGTCTGAGCAATTTGCCCTGAGCGGATGCCCTCAGTGGTGCCCAGACCAGCCTGGTCTGCCATCGGGTTCAAATTTGACAACAGAGGTCTTAAGGCAGCCTGTACGATTAGCCTTCAGGATGGGGAATGGAAGTTTTCACTTTGCACATAAAATCTTGGATGTGCTTCCATGCTGAAGAGAAGAGAGCCCAAAGGGAGAAGAGGTGGAGGGGAATCAGTTATAGCTAATATATTTCCTGAACAGTGAATGTGATGGTGAAATGAGTAGCAAATATTTTGGCTACGGATGCAAAAAATGAAAACCAAAGAAGACAGGGTAGTGCGCATGTGTTGTAGGCCACAAGAACATAGAGCAAGGAGAGACCCCAAATGCTGAGGATCTAGACACCCTGCCTACGTCTACACTGGCATGATTTTCCGAAAATGCTTTTAATGGAAAAATTTTCCGTTAAAAGCATTTTAGGAAAAATCGTGTCTAGATTAGAAGGATGCTTTTCTGCAAAACCACTTTTTTGGCCAATCTAGACACGGTTTTCCGCAAAAAAGCCCCAATCGCCATTTTCGCGATCGGGGCTTTTTTACGGAAAACAGTACTATGCTGTCTACACTGGCCCTTTTACGCAAAAGTCTTTCAGAAAAAGACTTTTAACCCAAACGGGAGCAGCATAGTGTTTCAGGAAAAGCATTGATGATTTTACATGAGATCGTCAGCGCTTTTCCGGAAATTCAAGCGGCCAGAGTAGACAGCTGGCAAGTTTTTCCGCAAAATCATGTGCTTTTGCGGAAAAACTTGCCAGTCTAGACACAGCCCCTGGGTAAGAAGTAAAGCTGACCTACCTCTTATGGTAAGATGGTCATTCAACCTCTCTTCCTCAGGTTGAGAACTCAAGTTTCAGCCAGAGGTACAACCGCAAAGCAATATCTCTGCTTGCTAGATTCACTCAACAGAGATCTGTCAGCCAGGGCTGGGAAGGTCACCACTAAATGCAGAGTAAACATACCCTTAGTCTCTGAGTCCCTTTGTTCCTTGGCCTCAGCTGAGCCTGCCCCAAAAGTTATCATCTAGTTAACTACAGCACCCAATATGATGGGTCCCTGATTTGGACCTCTAGATGCTACCACAATACCAATAATACTGACTTCTCCTATGTTGATGGTTTCTGATGGGGCCATTTGGCCTTTAGTAACTGGTTAGAGATCACAAAATCATTCACATGGACTGTAGGATTTCTGCTAGTTGGTTATGCTAATAACGTGAGCTTGGTTTATACTTCTACCCGAGAGATGGAGTAATTATTTTAGAAGACATATGGATAATAGGAAGCTGCTAGAGATTTGGGGAAATGCAAATTCAGTTCAGTATTTTAAAAATGGAGGGAAAGAGGGATCCTAGCAACTACCTTTGAAATAGGTAATTGTAATCCCTGCTAGCTGAATAATTGTTAAAGGAGAAAAAATCTGTATACAGCTAGGAGGTCACAACATCATGAGCAATGGTGATCAACAGGGTCCAAACCCTCAAATGATGTAAAGTGATGTATCTTCATGGATTTCAATGGAGCTTTGCCAGTCTACACTTGCTGAGGATCTGGTCACATGTATAAAAAACAAACAATGCTATAGCAACCTAGTGCTTTCTCTTTTTTTTATTTTAATGGACTGCACAAGCAAGGTTTGCCTCTTCCTTTGGGGGAAGTCAGTGGCAAAAGCCCAACTCATGTGGGTGGGAGCAGGGCTGGGTTAGGACAGTGTGGTTAGGGCAGTGTGTAATATAGTTAGCTGTTGGTGCAGCATTTCATATGCTGCCCCGTCACAACTTCCTTAAAACACAATTCCTCTTTGTTTGGCTATGGGCATTGGGAATAGTCAGGAAGACTGTGTGAGGGTAGGGACTATATAGCTATCCATTGGGATGACAGATGTACCTCCAGTCTCAGCACAGCACTTACTTCATTTTATACAAATGAGTGGTCTCATTGGCTCCTTAAAGTTAAATACAAACGTATGTGTTTTGCACCTTTATTGGTGATCTAGAAGATGTGGTAAACAGCACTCTAGATGCATTCATGAATGATGCAAAATTGGGCAGTTCAGTTGGCTTCTCTACCAAGGGAATTCTTTGTTGCTGCATTTTATTAGCCATAGAGCTAGTAGTGCTGATTATTCTGAAGGTTGCCTAGCACTTCCCATTATCAGAGCCTATTTTAGTCTGCGTCTACACAGCAGGTAGTTAATTTGAAATAACATCAAAATACTGTCAAGCGGGTGGGGGGGACTTCTCACTCTGACTCCTGCAACCCTCATTGTACAAGGAATAAGGAAAGTCGGAGGAAGAGTGCTCTATCTCAAAATAAGTGCTGTGTAGATGCTCAGAATTTTGAAAGAAGCTATTTTGAAGTAAGCTACACAATTGACATAGTTCAATTTGCATAGCTTATTTTGAGTTAAGCCCTGCTGTGTAGATGCACCCTTTAAGCACAAGTCTCAGCTAGCCTCAGGAAGCTACTCCAGAAAGTGACTTATCTCCTGATGCCCTGCCCAAAGTGATTCTGGGGGGCTTTAAATGCAATTGAGGCTCCAATCAATGTGGACTCTCCATTTTGAAATAGCTCCGCACTATTTCAATAAGAACATAAGGATGGCCGTACTGGGTTAGACCAAAGGTCCATCTAGCCCAGTAGCCTGTCTGCCGACAGTGGCCAGAACCAGGTGCCCCGGAGGGGGTGGACCGAAGACAATGATCAAGTGATTTGTCTCGTGCCATCCCTCTCCAGCCTCTGACAAACAGAGGCCAGGGACACCACTCCTACCCCCTGGCTAATAGCCTTTTATGGACCTACCCTCCATGAATTTATCTAGCTGGTCTACACTAGTATTTACAGTGGGTATTTCCAGCCTTTTATGGACCTACCCTCCATGAATGTATCTAGCTGGTCTACACTAGCTATTTACTAGCTGGGTATTTACAGTGTAGACACGCTATTTCAAAATAAGCTATTTTGGAGTTTTTATTCTGAAATAGCTTATTCCAAAATAACAAAGAGAATGTCTACACAGCAAGCCATTATTCTGAAATAATGTCAAGCTGGAGGATTTCTTTCTCTGACTCCTGTAACCCTCCTTTAATGAGGAGTAAGGGAAGTCAAAGGAAGAGTGTTCTTCCTTCAACTTCCTGCAAAAGCCAAATTAAGCTATTTCAACTTCAGCTACGCAATTGATTGGACTTTTGCCCTACTGTGTAAATGTGCCCTTAGGTATTAGCAATTAAATTCCTTGAATGCTTCCTTCCCACTGGGCATGCTCCAGTTGTAAAATGTTCCCTGTGTTGCCAGCTCTGGACTGAAGGGGGCTGAGTGAAGAGCAAGGAGATGCTGTCTGTCCTCTCAGTGAAATCACTGCTGGGCCTAGGCAACAAGGAGGAAGAAGCACCTGATCTGACTGTAGAGACCAAAAGTGGAGATGAGAGAGGAGAGAGATGGGAGGGAGGGGACAAAAGATTGGGACAAGGTTTGCAGGGAGAGTGAGAGACTGGGAAGGGAAGCTGGCTGAGCTGGAGAAGGGAACTGGGACTTGGGGGGGGAGGGGGAGACAAAGAATTGGGACAAGGGACAAGAGAGTGAGAGAGGCTAACCAAGTAGATGATTGATAGCCAAGGAGGCTGGGCAAAGGGACTGGGATTGAGAAGGAGTGGGTGGCAAAAAGGAAATTGAGAGGGTAGGGGAGAAGGATGTTGCAGGGAGCTGAGCTGTGAGGGTAGAACTGGGGGTGGCTTAGCAAAGAGATTGGGACAGGGAACCAGGGGAATACTGAGCTTGTCTGAGGAGCATCTCACTGAGCCCCCCCCCCCACACCCAACTACCCTGACATGCTCTATCACCCTCCTATACTGCTGAGCCCCTGCTATCTTACCTTGCCCCCCTGCAGTCCCATTACCATTACTCTCAGAACCCCACAACAAGCATCCAGATTCCCCCTGCACCTGGGTCCCCCCACTGAGCTGCCTGCACCCAGATTGCCCCCCACAGAACCTTCTCACCCCACACCAGAATCCCCCACACCAAGCCCCTGCACACTTGGCTCCTGCCTTGCTGAGCCTGCCTGCCCACACCTGGCATGGGGAGGCAGGGCCCTGGGGAATTTCTGGGGCAGGCCCTGTACTTGTGCTGTGCCAGGGAAGGGTGTCACTTTGCAGCTGAGTCTATGTCCCAGAGGGGGGCTGCAAAGTGATCTCCACCTCTGTGCAGCCAGTGGCCTGTGAACCCCACTGCTATGCAGGAGCCCCCACATTTATTTGACAAATCAAATTTGCAGAATTTATAGGCCGTGAGGGCAGGGGCACAGAATGCTCTCAGAAATAACAACTTACTCTGCTAGCACGCTGTGCTTCCTAGCTCCTAGCCTGCAAGCAGAACCAGCACACCCCTTTGCACAGAGTCCTCCCTACACCACAACAACCTACATTAGCACAGAGGTCTGAGATGGGGCTCTTAAAAGTTCCTGCCCAGGTGAGTGTCAATATACTGCCACATAATGGAACTCCAGCTGAAGGTTGGGAGATGGGTCACCCCTTCCCCAGGGCTGGAGCTGACAGGATGGAGGTGGGGCAACTGGCTTGTTCTGAAGTTGTGCTGGGGCAGCCACCACCCGCTTTCCCAGGGCTGGAGCTGGCACCAGCTGAAAGGAGGGAGGAGAAAGCAGCCCGTGAATGTAGGGATGTGGGGTGGATCCTGCAGTGGCCTAATGGATATGAATTTCTGTTTTTCTTTTGCTTTTTTAAAAACTCCAGGAAAATACACACACTCACACAGTTAAATTATAGGGAAAGAAAGCACATTGTTAAACTCTAGGGAAAGACACACACACAGACTAGGCGGGAAACACACACACTGTTAAAACACAATTCATGTTGAAAGGGCCAACCCTACAAACTTAGGAGATACCAGTCTTTTGCGGCCTCACGCCTTTCCCATTGAAGACATCGAGGGTTTTGCCATTGACTTTTGCTATTCTACGTGTGTAGCATAATTTGGTAGCATTTTACACCGCTGTAAATGATTGGATCAGAGAGTATTCTGCTCCGGTCGAGTTACTCCAGCCCATGATTTCAACTAGGCGGTCGAGTTACTCCAGAGCTTAATTTGGCCCCGATTATTTTGTAAGGATTTGATGGGGCCGGTCTATTCGCTTACTCCGCAAGATATGTGTATTATGTTGACCCATTTTAACTAAAGGGAACACGAGGAAAACGTCAAATCAAGATGTAAAGTTTTCAGAATTTGCCTAGGCCTCAATAAATCCCATGCAAGTGTTTCGCCGGAGGCAATGCAATCCTGTAAATACATGTAGGATGATCTAGGAGTAGTAATGCAAGTACACACCTTGCTGATGTGCTAGCTACGAGTGGGACAGACACCGGCCTGTTTCCAGATTCGAACAAAATTCACACGCGCCTGGAATCAAAGACACTGCACGGGAGGAAACAGCTGGATCGGGATCTGCTAGGTAACTAGGGTCAGTCCCCTCCATGTTCAGGACTGTCGAGTGCTGCTGTTTAACCTTGCCCGAGAGTGTGTGTTGGCGGGGGAAGGGGAGAGCAACGTTTAAAAGCGGACGGAGGAGTCAATGGGGAAAGCGAAAGGTTGACTAGAGAAAGGAGGGACAGGCGCAGTGGGACTGAATTGTCTCCAAAGCTTCCCAGGTGCGCTGCCCGATGGTGGCAGATCCCCGGGAAGGGGCGACTGTTGCTAATGAACATTGGCTCCCCCCTCTGCTGGCATCCCCGGGGCTCCGCTCCCCCGCGCTCCTCACCCACTCGTTCTGCCCAGCGCCCGCTGTCAGAGCGAGAGCGCGCTGGGGGAAGGGAGTCCTGGACTTCGCCGCAGGAGCTGTTCGAGCCTCCCTGCGGGCTGTAAACTGAGGAGGAGCCGCGGCAGAAAAGCAACCGCAGAGCGATTCCTGCGAGAAGCCTTCCCCCGGGTCAGTGTCAGGGCTAATACTGCCATCTACTGGCTGCTTCCCGACAGTGCCGTTCTAACCGCGGGCAGGGCGACACTCCGAGTCGCTGTATTACAGGAGCAGCGGGTGCTTCCTGGGAACTGCGGGAAGAGTTTTCGCTTCATAGAAACGTGCCTGCGTGCTACCTTTGGAGGTAAGCTCCGAACCACGCGCCCTGAACTTGCAGGAGGAACCCTCCGGGAAAAGCTGAAAAGCATGAGGGGGAAATGTAAAGCTAAGCTGTAACAAACCATTCGGATTTGGTCCAAATCGAAATGTATTGTATGCACAGGCTTATTTGTTAGGAGACTGTATAGCAATGAAGGAAGAAAGACATAGGCTGGAAGGCTATCTCTATGAACTAACACATATATTGTTGGTTACAGTACCCGTAGCATGATGTGTTCCTGGCCCATAATTAGGTGCTAGGAGCTGAAGACTGTAATTTATTATTATTAATTATTATTATTAATTATTATCATCATCATCATCATCATATCTGTCATAAATAATAATAATAATAAGTTCAACTATAAACTACACTTTGATGTTTCGGTGTTTCCGATAAGCGAGACTAGAATTCAGAGAAAATGCAGAGGGAAAAAATGTCAGATCCCATCAGACCGAGAGAAAAAGCTCGTGATTCTGCTTGTTATATGTATTTTATTACTCTTAATTGTCCTCCTCGTATCCAAAGCATGTAACTAGTGTGTTGTTCTGTAATGAGAAGTCAGAATGAAGAGTTTACTTTTGGTCCATACAGGCGTTCTCTATTGCCTGGGTGGGTCTTAAAACCAGTAAGCCCAGTTCACCAAGGAGTTGTATGAAAGTGAGAAGATTTTCACCTCCAAGCCTAGAGTACTACAGGGCGTCTGCAAAAAGTTCATAATACATAGAAAAAGAAGCAATAACTGCGCTAAAGGTCCGGAGTAATAACACCGGGGCAGACAAGCTGACGGCGCAATCATTAAGACTGGCCACCTCACGATAGGGAGACAAGCCGGGTGCTATTCCAGAAGAAATTCGGATCCTTGTTCTCCTTGGATCAACCATTCCGGATTTACATTGGTGCACTGAAGGCTACCTTTTGACACCAGTTTTGAAGTAGAAGTTCCCATGGCATTGACTAGAATGGGGACTTCTGCTTGAAAATTCGTGGCGTACTATGGTCGTGGCACCAATATACAGAAAGTGAAGATTCGTGCGATCTTGACTGAAGGGGGAAAACCGGGAGAGCAGATGCGGGTAATAAGATTCAGACACTGGAATGTGATATTGCTGCGAGGCGGGACAGGCGTGGGAGTGCTTGGAGGCTGAGGTGTGTTGCACGTAGCAGACACGCGGGTAATCACCACGCGATGCTGGCGAGCCATGTCCACACGTAAGAAGGGCCGTAGACACAGAGCCAGGCTGGGACGGGTTTTGCTGGAGGAACGGCAGCTCCCTCCCCAACTGGGCGACTGTTTAATCCCCAGAAAGCAGAGCAGTGTAGATGCCAGGGGGAATGCCAGTCTTGTTCGTAGGTCCCGAGTTGAACCCTTTCACTAGCCCAGTCGGGTCTGGTTAATTCAACGCGCAGTCTGCTCTCTTCTCTGCAGATTGCTTTTCTTTACAACGCGTGAGAAAGTGAGGGACCCGGGTGGGATCAGATAGGATGGAGAACGCCTGGAAGTGGGAGGAGGGCATGAGATGCAGTGGACCTTATGAATAGTGAGGGGCGAGTACCGCGACTAGAAAGATGATCGCGTTTCCTGTCCGGAAACCCTCGGAAACAAATATCGAGCTGATAAAAGAAATCTGCTGTCGGTTCTGAATCCCTCTGACACCGACTAAGTCAGTGCGTATCTGTCCGCGTCAGCGCTCCCAACGCCGCGGGACTTCAGTAGGAATTGGCTGGCACCTGGAAACAATGTAAAATGTGTTCCTGGAAATTAGCCCGTATTATAATCATCTATTACATTTCCTATACTTAGTAGTAGAAACAGTTCTTTGATTAGTGCAAGCCCAGAGACATAAGCAGTCGATGTACTTTTAAAGCAGAAACATTACTCCTTCCCTATAGCTACTTGGGACTGAGTTTTAAAATGACAGCAAGAACAGATGTAAATGCCCCATTTTACTCTTCAGTTTTGTAAACCAAAAAACTACAGTGTAGGAGCTTTTAAGCTTATGAAGCAAAAATGCTTTGGCAGCTATCGATAAATCTATCTCCTGGGGCTGTTTTACTTGTTTTATGGCAGTGAAATGTGACTATATACATAATGAAAGACCTCAAGGCAACTTTTAGAGCCTGTAAACCAGCCGAGCAGCGGTAAGCAAATGCTTCACATTCAGGGGGAGGATGATTTGCTGTGTCATCAGACAGCCTCTCAGAACCGTTTTGAAACGAAATGGTCGGCAGATGTAGCTAAACATGACGACTGATATTTAGCTATTATACAGATGTTTTCCAGTAGCGTGCAAACTCCTAGTAACCCCGAGGGGAGGAATGTAAAATTGTCTGATTTTGAAAAGAGGGATTCTTTAGTGACTTGCCTGCTTGCAGAAAGCGTTAGTGATACAGGCAGGATTAGACCTTAAGAGATTTGGGTTTAGCTTCTAGCGCTGTGAGCTACTAACTAAATTAGCGAGGGCTCTAGGAAGAAGCACGTGTGAGCCAGAATAAGTGCTGTTGTAGTCCCATAACTAAGGGACGTTTCTATCCTTAACATAATTCGGAGTTCTCTCGCAAACATATTGAAATTCCATACTATGCAGAGGGAAAGCGGAGTCAATGGGACCAATACAAGGAACAGGATTTAGCCCAAAGGCAAAGCTTACAGCCGGGTTTACAGGGGGCTCTGGCATCCAAGAACACTTGGGTGACTAAGGGCGTTAGAGTGCTTACCGTGGAAAGGTCTCTGGGTTTGACAACTCTTCTGTCCCTGCAACGATATTTGCTGTTGCAATGTTGTCTCTGTTTTGTTTGTTCTTTCTTGCCCTGCAACAATGTAGGTTGTGTACCCTGCCTTTTGCAGTTTGGGAAAGGCACATGTTTTCCTCTGAATCTGACTCTGTCACTCCTTTTGATCATATCCGCATCTCCCCTATCTCTTGTACTTTGCATTTTCCGTCTGCCTCCAGTCCTTTCCTTATCGATGTATTCTGATTTTTCTCCTTCAGCATGTGCTGGCTAGATAGTGCCTGACCCCGGGTTCATTGTGTGCCTCGTTTCTTAGCTGTTCAGGCTTCAACTTCTGCTTTTGCCAGTACAAACCTCCAGCTGCGAACTGCTCTGGATCAATTCATTCGGCTCCCTTTAATATCTGTCACCATCACCTGACAACGCAGGGAGATATGCTGTCCCTTGGCATGACGTTTGATCATAAAGCACTGGATAGAGGTGTCAATGCAGTAGGCCACAGAGCTCACTGGCGACTTCCTTTTTGATATCATTGATGAGTGTAGATGAAGATATGGCCAATTTCAGCTTTGATTTTTTGAACCCGGGACCTTGTCCTCCTCCAGTCTTAATCCGTAGTAAAACTCCCTTCGATTTCCACAGGGCAGGATCTGGCTTCTAATCTACTGCTGAGCTACTTCTGTCTAGTCATTCATTCTGCTAATCATCAGTGAGGGGCAACAAGGTCCCCAGAACAAGGCAATTGTGTGCTTATAAAGCAGAGAGGGGACCCGTTTGGCATTGTTTCCCTTGTTTGCTTTAGTTTTCCTGGAGTGGGATCTATCAACGACCATTTGTATAAAGCCTGTTACTTTCATGCTTTGGGTTTAAAGTGCTGAGATAACAGGCCAGCGACACAAAACATGTTGCTACAATGTACTCGCCATAGAGAAACGTGACGTGCCAATTTCAGCAGCCGCCTGGCGATGGCTTCTAGAACGTTTGGATTCCTGCCTGCTCGGGAAGTGATTGAGGGAATTCTCAGGCCAGCTGGCTAGGATCGCTCCCAGTTTCCTGGCTGGCAGTTCCTGCTAGGGAATAACAGTGTGGGGGCCTGGGTGTTGGGGCAGAGGGAAGTCTCTGGTTAAGACATATTACAGGGAGTGCAGCTCAGGGATTTATACCGTGCTCTGTTTCTTGAACAATTCATCTATTCTAAGCACATGTCTCCTTTTCCCCACCTGGACAAGGGAGGCAACTGTGCTTTCATACAGCACAGGGGTGCTGTGAGGATGCTTCCAACACGCATGCTTTTAAAACTTATCTGGTAGGTGCCATAGTAGCACGTAAACTTATTTACGTCCTATCACCAGAATCCTAGAATTTTCAGAATAAAAAGTGGGGGGACGGTCTGGTAAAATCATATTCCAGCTTCCATGGACCAAGGGGGCGGGGAGGCTCACCCCACAGCGTATCTGCCAGGGCTTTGTCTTGACCACTTTCAAAAATCACCTGCAATGAACAAAAACCCAACAAAAAGCACGTGCCCTCTCGCACACTTTTATGATGCATAGGGAACAGGAAGATCTGGAACATTTTTCTATATAAATGTTTTAAATCGGGCGTGGAGAGGTTGGCATTTAGGGTTCTTTGGAGAAAATGGAGTCTTGTCTAATCTGGAAGATGCTGTAGTAACTAGAGAACTAGTAATTGCTGTCCCAAGGGTCAAGAAAGGAGTCCTGAGACACCAAGAAAGAAACAGGTATTTTGTCAGGCCGTTTATAGTCCAGCTTTATCTACACTTATTCGATCCTAACGATTCACATTGTGGAAAAAAATATTTTCTTTTTAAAGATTAAAGACTTCCACCTCTTCCATTCAGGGAAGGCCCAGAGGGGTAGCCGTGTTTGTCTGTAGTTTAAAAAAAAATCCAGTATCACCTCAGAGGCTAATAAAAATATAGAAATAGAGACGTTCCAGTAACCAATTTCCGATTTCTCCCAGTCCTCTGGGAAACACGGGTAGGGCCTTATATTCCCGATATTTGTAAGGAAAAAATAAAACCACTTCAAAAAGGACACGTTTAAAACATCAGTTGCAAAAAGTACAGTTAAACGTGGCAAAAGGTGAGTCACCAGCGTTTTTTCTTTGGAGACTGTTCTACACATTCCACTGGAGGGGAAGATTTCCCAGTGGCCACCCTCTTTATTCTTTTATTTCCTCCCCTGGCCTCTAGCAATGGGAAACCCACGGCTTTGTCAGCCCTGCAAGCGGAGACACCCCCAGCTTAGCACCAGCAGAATGGGAAAATACCAGCAAAACCCCGGTAAAGGGCGCTGTATTACAGCCATATATCAGTTGTGTTTAGTTTCCTTGCTGATGGCCTTTCATAACTCAATGGTCATCTTTCTTGCTCTGCCATTAATTATTCCGGGAAGCAAATAAATGGGCCCAGAATCAAGTCACGGACATCCCCGCCCCCCCGGCAGTTTTCCTGCGGGAGAGCGAGCTTGGGATCGTTCGCAGTAGGACAATGCCGACTTTTGAACCTCTAACCACTAAGCAAACAAACCTTGCGCTCTGCTCCACAATCCAAACACGGTTTATTGACAGGCGTTTCACAGCAACGCATAGCAACTGAGGCAGCCGCCGCCGCCAGCCGCAGCCCGGCGGAGCAGGAAGATCACTGGCCTGCGGGCGCGGCCCCCGGAGCACCAGAGGGCAACCTCGCAAAGGCTGCGCCCCGGAGTCAGGGCTGGCAGAGTCCTTTCCCAGCGCGCCCCGGGCACAGGCCTTCCATGCCAGCCCGCACCGCCGGCTCTGGTTTGAACTGAGGCCGGATCCTGCAGTCCTGCCTCGCAGGGGGTTCCGGGAGGAGGGGGAGAGGCGCCGCATGAGTGATCCTCTTTAGCTTGGGAGGCAGGGGGCCCTGACTGCTCGGGCTCCAATGAAACGGGGCTGACGAGAGAGAACCTGAAAATGTGAAAACTTAGCAAGCACGTCCCTCCACTCCCTCTTCCCCTAGCTTCAGGGGCCAGTCCCCGGGCAGCGCCCGTGACACGCTGCTAAGCTGCGCTTTGAGGGGGTTAAAATGACATTTTCAATGGCAAGGGCCTTTCCACCCATTCCCTGTTGCAACCCACCAGCCAGGTCGTCACATATCAGGGATGCTGCACACAGCTTTATAAACACCTCATCCTACCTCCTAAACACACGCACACACACACACACACCCCTCGCTGCCTCTTCCAAAGACACCAGGACACACACTCTGCAACAGAGACAAAACCTCGCTTAAGTCCAAAACCAAAAGGAAAACAACCCCAAAACACCAGCAAAACCTCTGCTCCACGAATTATACTAGAACCCACTCAGAGAAGAGAATAGGGCTAAAAGCCACCGCAGAGTCCAGGCGGAGTTTCTTTCACATGCTTGGCACATGAAGTCAGCTTCTCACCCTTTGTCAGGAGCCTGCATGCAGCACTAGACTCTTTTCAGAAGACCCTAATTTCTGACACATCCTTAACCCCCTACCGCGTGGGATCACAGCGCAAACACTACACTACACAAACACAACCTCTCAGCTCTGGCAGACGTCTGCCCCTGACCTAGCACATGGTTAAAAACACGGTGGGTTGTAAAAGAGCCCCCCTCCCAAAACCACTCCTTGCATTAATAGCCTTTCTAAAATTACACCTGGCAATCTGCGAATTTAAAACTGCTCCTGCCTGGAAAGGTTATAAATAAAAACAGCAGGGAGCATTTCATAGGCTCTTCCCCCACTTCTATTAATGGTACTGACAAGGTTCATAGCAGGTATGGTGGAATAGAAATGGCACCATGAGCAAATCCTCCTTACCAATGTGTTCTTTGGCCAAAGTTTATTGGTCAAATGGGGGGGAGGGAGGAAATCACGTGTTACCATGAGCAATTACATGTCTGACATCTCAAATAGCCACGTTGCTAACAGCAAATCTCGGGTAAAGTATATTGCAAATGGCCTGCTGTCCCCCTATCCCAGGTACAACCAGAACATGCAGTTTCTGCCCTGGGTGGAAAGCTTTGGACTGTGTGTGTTTCAAAGACTAATTTTCCAGATTTTTGGCTCATTAGCTGAGTAAATCCTACAATAAAACGGTGGAAACCAACCTTTCCCAGGGACAGCAGAGATTGTCATCTGTGTCCAGGACTGGCAGAAGAATCCGTATTTTGGTCTTTCTCCCCCATTTAATAAAAAAGAGGGACAGGGGCCAACCCCAAAGGTGTGTGTTCCTGCAGGCTTTGTTGAAGAAGGCATCTTACAACTCAGAGCTTGTCCTCGGGGCTTTCTCTTTTTCTTTTTGGACCCATAATAAAGCCTTCAAACCAGGAAGGCGCTTGTATTTATGGAGCTGCTCAAGGGAGAAGAAAAACCGGGCATAATCTGAAATCTCTCTCGTTGTCCCCAAACCTCCTTGGTAATAATATTACACTCGGGGGATCCTCCCTCTTGCAAGTGTAACTAAATTGCTGTTTCCACAGGAGAGGTCCCCTCTTTAATTTCTCCACGGTGTAGAAGGGCTGGGTGACACTCAGCACCAGATTTACCAGCATTTTTACAAGCGGCCAGCATTAAGCAATTCACTTCTGAACATTTGAGCCGTGTCTTATCTTACCTTCCGCGCAATAAGGCAAGATGGTCATTCTGAAGGTTTATGGGCGCCAAAGACAAACGCGCTTTACACTTTGCTATGAAAATTCATCCTTGGCCCAACCTGCGTGATAAAACCATCCACCCCAGATCCCCGAGAAGCAGAGTTTGAGAATTGCTGGGCGCTGTGGGCTCAGGGCTGGACTGTTGGTATTTACTGTATTGCAAACGCCGAGTGTGAAAAACAAACGCGTGTGTCCCCGAACAAGGCAACGGAGGCGCTGTACACTTTGTACAAAGGGCTGGAGTGTGGCTGCCGGAGGTCAGCCCGGCCACTGTCGTGCGCAGCCCCGGCTCTGTCAGTTTCAGTGGCTGACCAGCGACGTTTCCCCGCTGGGGGCTGGCGATGGCGCGCTGCTGTTCGCCAAGGAGAGCACAAGCCCCCCTCCCCCCTCCTCCTCAGTCTCTGGCTGCTGTCACTGGGTCACCGATGGCGCTAAGACCCCAGCGGCTCCCAGCACGCCCCCCGCTGGGCCAGGGCCGGTGGATCCCTGGAGGGAGGAGACCGGGCTCAGCGGTTGGGAGCCGCTGTGCACCGCGCCGGGCTGGGACTGCTGCAATTTCTTCTTGTTGATCTTTCGCTCTTTCGCTCGCCTGTTCTGAAACCAGATTTTTACCTGGCGGAGACAAGAAAGGAGAGAGAGAGAGAGAGAGAGAGAGGGAGAGGGATGGTCAAATCAGAGAGCGCAGCGGCTCCAGACTGGCCAGGCTGCGTGCACCTTGGGGGCTTGCTCAGCAATCGGCCCAGCCATCTGAGCCCGGCTCTGCTGCAACACGCAGGGAACGGCCCGGTGTCCTGCAAACCAGAGCGCCAGACTTAGGCGCGGGGCCCGATCCCCAGCTCTCGACGCAGGCCAATTCCCGAGAAAGACCCTCCGCAGAAAATACTACCGTGGCCATCTCCGCTGTCGGCTCAGAGCGCTGTGAGCGCCAACAGGCGCGAGCCTGCGTGGAAACCCCCACCCCACGCACAGTAGGAAGTGCAACCGGGTGGGTTTGCAGGGTTGCAAAGCTCCCTGCCTGTCGCCCTGCGTTTCTTTCGCACTCAGCAGTAGTTAAAACACCAGGTCAGTTCCTTGCACGCTCACCTCCCCCACTGCCAGGAAAATCCCCACTCTCCTGGCAAGGGCAGACCGCGGGCGGAATTGGGAGTTGTCCCCCGGGATTGATCCGCACAGTCCCGCGGAGTTTTAAGCAGAATCCCCCACCGATCGCTGGCGACGTGTGCATTACCTCGTGGGCAACGCGCCGGTGGGGAGGGGGAAGGACTACCGCGCTGCTGGGTGTTTCCGAAATAAAGAGAAAGGGACGCCCAAGGACAGACCTGCCTCTCTGACAATCCCAACGTAGCGGCCAGTTCTGCTTTCCTCCGGATTGTTATATACCGGCTGTAATGAAACTCCTTCTCCAGCTCCAGCCGCTGGTGGTCCGTGTACACCACGCGGTACTTATCTTTTGTCCTGGTTTTAACTAGAGAGGAGAAATCCGGGACAAAAAGAAAGCAACTCGTCAGGTACATTAAATGACAAACCTTCACCCCCACCACCCCCGGACTTTCTTTTCCTCTCCTGGAGCGCTGCTTCTCCTCACCCAGCCATACCCCTCAGTGGATCAGGAGTACAGAGTCGGGACCTTTCAATTTCCCAAACCGTGGCCTTGAATAAAAAGCTTAACCGGGCTGGGGGAAGATCTCCAGGTAATCAACGCTGTCTGGCAGTGGGACAATGCTACAAAGCCTGCGCGAATGTCACTGGGAACCAAACGCAGGCACTACAGCCCTAGGCCAGAATTGCAGGATTTTGAAACGTGCCTTTATTTTGACCCTTTCCCCCGGAGCATTGCTCTGAAATGCCGCTTACAATGGGAAACCCCCTGATTAAAGGAGACACGTGTTGACGGGCCTTATGAGCTAGAGCAGAATTCTAGCGTCTCACGTGTAAACTTCTCGGGCGTTGCTTTGATCCCCACTCCCCGCCCCGATTTTTGTAATGTCCCTCAGCAAACCTAGGCCAATGCACACGATCTGCGATTGCTCTACCGAATCCCTCTATTGACCCTGATTCATTTACTTTTGCAGGCGAGAACGGACAAGTCGGACACTGAAAATATTAGGGCTCAAAAATGCTGTTTGACGTGCGTGGGCTTTTCCCCCTATGCGGAGCGTGTATCGTTTGTACATTGCTAAGCCATTGATCTCCCTGCTGCTGATTGTTTCTTGTTTAACTGGTTGTATCCCCAGATTTCTCGTTCATCAGAAAGATCAGAAGAGTCGGGAGGCTCTGCCCTTAGGTATGTAATGCCCGGCAGGCTGACTTTGTTCAGGTAAACTCTCTGCAAACCACAACAAAAGCGCCCTGCAAAGATACAAGTCTGATCAGAGAAAACTCCCCAGAGCCGCTGAATGGGGAACACAATCGCAAACAATGCAGGACAAGGAGATCTTATCAAAGAAAAACCTTCTCAATGCCTTAATAACAGCCCCATTCTGTTTGAATTACCACTACTGAGCAAATGGCGGCAGGCGCTTTCATCCCCCGGCCGGGCAGATTAACATAAACACTGGCTCCAAAGGCAGCATTTGAATGGAGCCATCCCCCTCAAGTGACCGGCCACCCTTCCCGAAAGGGAAACTGTGGGAACAGGAGGGGATTGTGGGAAAATCCCACAATGGCTGAATTGTTGGCCTCGCTGCTCAGATGCCAGCACATTCCCTCACATTAAAGTTGGTCCTTGCTCTTCCAGGGAGTCCGCTAACTCCAGGCCCCTTTGGTACCTGTGTGTGCGCGCGGCTGTGTGTGTGTCTGTGTGTGTGTGTGTGGGGGGGGGGGGGTTATCAGCCCGGCTCGGTCGCCCCCCACGTGCGTTCTCTGGGGAAGCCGGGGGATGAGAGAGGAATGCCAGAATTCATTATTTACTGCGAAAGTTGCCACCCTCTTTCCGGCCAGTAAAAGGGACAATGGCGGGGAAGGTGTATATCAAAGCAAGACGTGTTTAAAGGCCCATGACAGATGAGGGTCTGCAGAGAACAGGAGCTCCTGGCCCGTCTGCAGGCACCGGGGAGACATTAACATCACAACTGAGAGCGGCGCCTGGCCACCTCCTTGGCACCTTAGCGCAGGACATCACAGGCCTCTCCTAGCTGACCTCCAGCCCCAGGGACAACAGCTCCCCTCGAAGCTCCTTCTCCCACAAGAGGGAGGGAGGGGGCCACTTTTAAACTCCCAGCCCTCCTTTAGCACGTCCTGATCCCAGCACCTCTGCCCAAGAAGGGGGGGGGGAAGTAGCACACAGCGGTTTTGCCGTCCCGGAGGAAACCTGCCCTCGGATAAATTGCAGCCCCAGCTCGATGGGGTGGCGAGTAAAGAGCCAGCCCCAGCCCCAGCCCCGAGAATCCCAGGGCTCAGAACCGCCTTCGTCCCTTTCCCAGCGAAGGAACAGCAGGTCGGGGCCAGGAATAAGCGCTCAAGACCTTAATCAAGGTATGCGCCCAATGACTCAGAAACCAATGCGAAGCGACACCGGCCGATGATTTATATGGCTGTAATTGGTTATAAAAATATTTTAAACGCCTATAACCAGGAGTCGTAGGTCTGAAGCCCAGGGAGGACCAGCCAGCGCTCCACTGGGACGAAATTAAACTAACTTCCTCAGGAAATCGGCCAACACCATACACGGAAACAGACTCCCGGCCTCTGCAAAGCTTGGATCGACGAGGAGAAAGTCCCCCACAAGGCTGCCCCACGGCTCGTCGTTTCAAAAGCCCCCTTGAAACAAGAGCTGGGGTTTAAAGGACAGGCTGCTAACTCGCAGTGCGTTAACATCTCACACCCACACCGCACTCCCGCAGCAGGGCGCTGGCTTTGTGGCCTACGTTTTCCTGCTCAGCTACTTTCTCACAAAGGGAAAACCAAACCGCGTTTTTCCCTCTGTACCTGCAGGTCAGTAACACGATTCCAAAACGGCAAAGCGATTCCGCTTCCTATCAACTCTCCCTCTTCCCCTAGGATCCGTAATTCAAGTGTTGCCGATGGGTCCAGTAACTTTAAGGCGGCTACAAACAGTGAGGTGAAGTCTTCTCCTACCCACTCCAGTCTTTGCGTTCGACACTAAAATGCGAAACAACCGAAGGCGCAAACAGCATTTTGCCTCTTGGGAAGAGCCTCGGTCTTAGCTGCGGCTCCCTTATTTTCTTTACAAACAAAATGCAAAGTGAGGCTGTCGCAGTGAAATGACTGGGCCCGCAGCGCGAGGCGGGCTCCAAACCGGGTGCGATTCTTGGCACTAGGGAATGTCCCTGCAAATCGCCCCCACGCGTACGGGACAGACGTCTCTCTAGGAGCGCGCAGGCTGCTCTCGTCCTGACAGAGCCGGTGGCTGCCAAGGAGAGACCTCGGTTCCCCGGGGGCCCTTTCCCGCCTGCTCCTGGCCAGCTGGGGCTTCCCTCCACTCCCCGCCCCGCAGAGCAGCCAGGTCGCGCAGTCACTAGCCAAACCACGGACCCACCGTGCAAGCCGAGCTGTGCGCAGCGCGGCTCAGGCCCCGGCCGTTCCCCAGTCCTGGGCGGCCCTGGGTCGCAGCAGGGCCCAGGCTGCTTTCGAGGGTCCTGCTGCTTCCCAGAGGGCCCTGAACCAGGCTCTCCCGCAGAGCCCCGCTGCCCAGGGGGCAGTTTGCCCTGCGTCCCAGCGCTCTGCGGGGCTCTCCCGGGCCTGGGCTCACCCGGCCCCCGGCGCTTACCCTGGCCGCCCAGGGAGGGCTGTGTCGGCTTCCTCATCCACTCGCACAGATTCCGCCGCTGGCCGCCAGGGGAGAGCTGTTCCGCGGCCGGGGCGCCCGGGTTGAGCTGCTGCATGACGGCGGGGGCGGCGTGGGGCGCCGGGCCCGGGGGGTGGTGGTGGTGGTGGTGGTGATAGTCAGCCGGGCTGTAAGCCAGGGCCGCGGCAGGGGAGCCGCCGTTCAGCCCGTGCACCCCGCTGGCCGCCGCAGCGGCGGGGCCCCCCTGCCCGTAGCCGTTCCAGTCATCCCGCAGCGGAGCGCCGTAGGGAGAGGGCCACGAGGGGCCCGGGGACTGGGCGCTGTCCAGGTTCACCCCGGCCGCGGCCACATGGTACCCTCCGTAGTCCGGGTACTGCGGGGCGCTGACAAAGTTCTGCGCCGCCAGGTTGAGCCCCCCCGGGTGGCGCACGGAGCTGGAGTACATGGGCACCTCCTTGTCCAATAGGTAGCTCACGTACATGATGGCGAGAGCCGGGCAGCAGCTCTCCACATGCTGCTCCGGGCTCTGGAGCGGCTCTTCTCCTCCTTGGGGATGGGCTCCCCTTCGGGTGGGGGGGCCGGCGGGGGGCCTGTCCCCCTGGTTGCCTCTGCGGAGCCGTCTCTCTGCCACTAGCGATCCGAACCCATTGGCCGGCAGCCCTTACATGATTAACGATTGTTTACAAGGCTCTATTAGTAATGGCACAGACACACCAAAGGCAGGTGACGTGGAGACGCGCAGGGTATATAGCTACTACCCCTAAAAGAAGATTTGCATTTAAAAAGATAAGGAGAGGGCAGCGACCTGATCACAGCTAAATATTCAAGCCTTTATTGTTTAAGAGCTTCCTCCTTCCATTGCAACCTGGTGCACTTTAACCTCCAATCACAGGTTCAAAGAGCTAAATGAAGAGACTTGCAAAAGAGAGAGAGAGTTCTCAGAGCCAGGGTGGGAATATGGGAACCGTGTATCATGGACTACCTGTAGGCAGCACGTTTTAAAGAACATGCCTTGTTTAAGTTATGGGGTTTTTTTTGTTTTGTTTTATAAGTTATAAAAGCCAGGCGTATACGGAGATACACAGATAGCTAGGAATCGCTATTTCGTTTTTTAGAGGTGTTCAGAATATATTTTCAGTAGAATGCTGGATGGGCGAACAGAGGAAAAGTGAAATCGACAAGACAAGGGTTATTTTAATGTGTGGGGGGGTACAGAATTTTCATTCCAAAGGGAATGCACTTGGATCTCAATTATTTCATTTATTTCTTGGCAACCAAGTAAAGTTTTGTTTCCCCTAAATGTTGATAAGTGGCGTCTTTTTCGTTTTGCTATATTGTATTTTTAATTCTGTTTCATACACGACTGTGTTATTTATACTTACTTGGCTGAAAGTGTTTTCAGAATCAGAGAAACGGTGAGTTTTCGAATACGCGTGCCGAATATCCTCAAGAAAGAGATGCCGCACAGAAGGAAGAGAATTTTCTTAGCATATATTAATCTAATTGCTAGATATTATTGTTAAGCAATTAATTAATGCCGAATAGCAAAGGGGAAAAACCCTCTTCTGGTCTAACATTTTATCTCTTTGCCCCTATGTGATCGTTTCGATTGCACGGAGGGAATTATTGTAATCCCGGGAAAGTTTGAGATGAAATACACTTGAAACGCAACTGTAAAGCTAAATCTTTGCTAGTCGTATTTCAGGTATGATTCCAGAAAACCGGTGGGTGAATTTAATTTATTTCATTCGTTTTGATTAGTTCCTTTTGATCCATTGAAACTAAATTCGAGCAAAACACAAAACAGTGCCTCGCAGTGACACTTATCGATGTCAGGCTAAACATGGGAATGGCTTTGGTGCTTTCCAGCAAATTACTTTTTCACCCAGTGAAATGACATTTTAAAGCGCCTTGCAAACATGATTAAACTCCTAGCGCCTCCTAAGCAACTATGAAAATGTTACTTTGCTATGAGAATTCTTTATTCTCCTCACAACACATCTCATATACAATTCGTTCTTTGAAGAGGCGCCATCCATTCATTGCTTTTATGCTTTAACTTGTCACCTTGAGCAGGAACAATGCAGAAAATGCTGAATATTTGCATCTCTTTATATACACAGCAACGAAGTCTTTTGCTCACACAGATAACTGCATACGATGGAAACTTTCCCCTTTCCACCCTGTTTCACAGAAGTTTGACAACTCAGCACTGAGCCCTCTCCAAATCCACTTCACAGGCCACCTTCAGTCATTCTGGGCGGCCCCAGGGGAGAATCCAGCGACCGCAGTAGAAACCCCTTGTGAGCAGAACTCGGTATCACAATGCTGAGAATTATGCGAACCATCGCTTGAAAAGTCACGTCAGGCAAACTGCGTAGGGAGTTACATTCCCATTTAATATCGCTAGTTATTGCGGGCCGGATCCTGCGGCCTTCAATAAGGCAAAAATTCAGCTGTGAAAACAGAAGCGTGGTAGTCATTATTAGCTGTAGGGATGATTTTTTCTACGGGTAACTCTTCAGGACTAGCAAGATCACAAAGGCTTATCACTAAAGTCCTGCCTGTGCGTGGTGAAGTGTAACCACCCTGAGGAAGAGATATGGATCATTTTAGCTCCCAAATATTCCCCATGGAACTTCCTCCAGTACTAACCCGGCTGCTCCTCTCAGACTTTTCAGGCAAGAGAGTTGTTCACCAACTGGATTCGTTTTGAATCATTTTCCTAACGGAGGGACTATCAACAGCACAGTTCAGATATGGTGCACCTCTGGTTCGAGCTCTTTCTATGGGCTGGGACAAATCCCCTGCTTTAGCAAACTTCGTTGGTGGACATATTTGCACTCTGTGCACACTCAGTGCCAATGGGCACTTTCCGCAGCCAGCACGTGAAAACCGTCCATAGCTAGAACACACACGGTTGAAATACGGGTGGTATTTTATCTGCTGCATTATAACCAGGGCTAGTAGGTCTGAAACCCGGGGAGGAACAGCAAGCGCTCCACTGGGACCAAATTAAAATAACTTCCTCGGGGAATCGGCCAACACCCTGAACAGAAAAAGTTTCTCCCAGCTTCGGGAAAATTTGGCTCGATCAGGAGAAAGTTCCTCAAGACTGTTCCATGGCCCGTCGTTTCAAAAGACACCTCGAAATAGGGGTTCCAACAAGGGTCTGCTGGATCCTAAGGCAGCTAACTCGCAGCTAAATCTTTCAGCCCCCCCCCCCTCTTTGTTGCCTACGTTTTTCGTGTTAAGCTAATTTCTCACAAAGGGGAAACCGTCTCGCACCGTTGTAATACGAACGTGCTGAGCACAAGAAACCCACTGGCTCGGGGGCTGATTTATTTCCCGGGTGTCAGTTTGATGACCCGGTGCCCACATGAAAGCGAGCCAAGGGGGCTCGGGGCTTCTTTCAAAGCGTAGCGCTCCTCATGCCAAGGGCTGGAACACACCTCTGAACGAGGCTGCCTCCTTCGGCCGAATCTCCTCTCCCGATAAGCACGCACAAAGCCCAGCTCGGAATATGCGAATTTGATGAAGCCATAAAGCGAAAACAGGGCCATTAAACTGACAAAGCTCTGAACTTATGAGATCCGAAACGCACCCCCCTCCCCCGGCCCTCGGAACGCACACGGGCTACACGGGAAGCGGCTTTTATCCCCCGAAGTCCGACAACACGCGCTGCCCTGCAGCGCAGAGACTTGCGATCCAGTTTGTGCCCTGCCTGTGGGGTTTGGGGGGGCGATCTGTCTTAGCCCGTGGAGGGGAATGCAGAGAGGCGGCTTGGATGGGAACTAGCTCCTGCTTTGCTATAAAGAGGGACAGGTAACACAAAGCCACCGAAGGGAGGCGGATAAATGTCTAAGGGGAAACATATACACCATGACGCGCAAAAAGGGAGCCCGGGGTCTGACTTTAATGAGCACAATTCAAGATTTGGTCTAGCTATGAGGGATCAGTGTAGTGGATCTAGCCAGCACCTGGTTTCAGGGAGCGAACAGCTGCTAGCCAGTCAGGGGCAAATGGAAACCTTTCCAATTTCTTGTTCTTGTGGGGAAATTCAGAGCCCCAAGGTTCTTCAAAGGCCTTTTTGTGTGGTTTGATTTTATCTCCTGTTTGGAGCTCAGGAGAAAATCCAGGGCGTGGCCTCTGAGCGATTCCTTTAATCCCCACATCACCGGCGACACTAGCATGCAACAGCTCCAGAGGGCTAGCTAGCCCGGCCCTCGCAGCAGTTAGAGACGCAGCTAGAGGCGTCTCTTGTGGGAACGGGTCCAAAATGCGGCGTTGCGCAACGTAGTGGGCGGAGGAACAGGGAGCGGAGGTACCAGGACTCGGAGGAGCCATCAGTGCAGCCCCGAGTCACGCTGTCTCTCTGGGGCGGTGGGGTGGGGGGTTATTAATGGTCGCCTTGCATCTGCATGGCTGCAAACGTGGCATTCAACCCGCGCCAACGCCTGCACCAGGGTTGACCAAGGTAGGAAGGAGTCAGGTTAGCTCCTCAAAGGGGAGGGAGTCAGTTTCCCATCTTGTACCAGCGCATGAGGCCTTCTGGGCTCAGGGAGTAGGTGGCCTCAGTCAGGCGCACACGTGTTACTGATCCTTAAAATGGACGCGCCCCTAACCCCCAAACCGGGGGCCTAATGGAGAGGCGCCAGAGAACCGGGCCATACTAACTCCAGGCCAACACTGAAGCCTGAGCTACAGCGAGCGAAAGGGCGTCTGTAGGGACTTGCGGGCGCACGGCCTGGGCCAAACGGAGCCCGGTGTAACGCGGTGCAGGCAGAACGCAGCCCTACGCGGTGGCCTCCTTCGCCGCCCAGGACTCTGCAACATTGCGGGATCGGGCCCTCACCTGCTCCTTTCCCCCCCCCCCCCCCAACTTCTGCTTTCGCCCGGGTCTCCTCCCTCACCCCGACCCGGGCACTTTTCCCGGGGAGACGCTTTAACCAACCACTCCCGCGTCTCCCAGCCTAGCGAGCGAGTTCGCCGCTCCTCTCAGCTAGGCACACTGCGGCGATTGCTGCCTGTCTGGTCCCGGCTACCGTTCTTTGACAGCCTTCTGAAATACCGAGGGGCGAAATAGAGGGTCCCTGGCTGCCAGAGGCCGCTCGGACCTGGCCTTTCCTATTAGCTTGCGCCGAGCAATCTCAGGGCAGAAAGGAAGCCCAATCAGCAGCGGGATCTTCCTTGAGTTACGTGGCCACCCCAGGCGCCCTAGCCCGGAATGAGAGCGCTTCGCTTGGCGCTGAAACCAAACTCCAGGCGTGACTCCGCTATTGCTACTGAGGGGCCATTCCCACGGGCGTGGTGCTGTGACATGGTTACACAAGCCGAGGGGGGCGCTGGCCGTGTTACAGCTCTTCTTGCTAGCTAGCTTTGCGGGGAGGGTGGCTTTTCGTATTATCTTGCGCCAAGCAATCTCAGGGCAGAAAGGAAGCCCAATCAGCAGCGGGATCTTCCTTGAGTTACGTGGCCACCCCAGGCGCCCTAGCCCGGAATGAGAGCGCTTCGCTTCGCGCTGAAACCAAACTCCACGCGCTTGTGTCAAAAAGCGTGTAACACGCTTGCAGCTGGTGCAGTGGTGTGTGTGCCTTCCGCTGGGAAGAAATAAAGTCGAGAAGGGCTCCCTAGCCCTTTCCCTGGGCTTCCCAAAGCAACAACAAGCAGACACTTTGGATGGGTCTAACACAGGGGTTCCCAACCTTTTTCAGTCCCCTTCTCCCTTGGCTTTTAGTAAACCTTCCCGTACCCCCTATTCAATACAAAAGGAAATAAATTCTAGACTCTAGAATCTACAACTTATTTCACTAACACCTCTACTTTTGGAATATTTCAATTAGAATAATTAGTCATTTACTAAATATTCCTGGTACCCCCTTGACAAGCTTCTAGTGCCCCTCTGGGGGTACCTGTACCCCAGGTTGGGAATCCCTGGTCTAATACAAAGTGTCCCCTGTGAAATCCTGGCCTTGTTCATTGTACACCTAAGTCTCAGCAGGGCAGGCGAGTATCTGTAAAGACAACCAGAAGTAGATAAAGTTAGTTGTTCCGGGCCGCCCGGGTTTGCCAGGCGATGCTAGATGCTGTCGCAGGAGAAAATCGGGGTTTGCCTTGCAAGTTGCACAGCGCTGACTGCGGGTGGAACGAGCCCTCCTTTGCTTCTCTTGGCTGGCTCCGCGGTCAGACGTCTTGCTGGCTCTCGCCCTCAAAGCGGCTGCGGCTGGAGGTCCACTGGGATGCCACCCGAAATGTCTGGGGCTGGGAGATGGGCCGGCTGCTTTGCCTGGCTCAGCCGCGGGCTCCAGCTGCAGGGCGTGGGGAGGGCCAAGTGGCATCAGGTGCCCTGCCTTTGCTCGTTGTGTTTGTGGGTTGATGCTGCGGCCTAACGCCCCCTTGAACTGGCCGGACCGACAGGCCACTGGCTCGCCTCGGGGAGAAGCCTAACGGGACGCGGGCAGCAAACCCCGCGGTGCCTGCGGCTGCTGAGCAGAGCGCGAAGGCTGCTTGGGCGCAGGGCTGCGTGCAGCCCCTCTGTTCCCAGCGGAGAGCCAGGGCAGCGGAGCCAGCGATACCGAGCCGGGCTGTGGCCGGACGCGGCTGCGGGAGCCAGCGGGCGGAATGCAGCCGGCGGGGCGGGAGGGCAGCGCTGTGCGCCGGGCCGGGCCCTTTGCACCGACGAGCGGGGGCTGATCTCGGGCGAGGGGAGGCCGGGGTATAGGCAAAAAGTGAAACCTCTCAGGTTTTGTGACGTCACAAAGTAGCAAATCTGGAGAAGTTGCCGTTTTGCTCGCTACACCGGCTTGCCCGCGGGCGGGGAGGAGAGTGGACCTGCCCGCTGGCCGATCCCCGCCTGGCCCCACGTCCAGTCCTTGGCTTGCGGGCGGCGGGGCCAGTCAGCCTTGGCCGCGAGTGGGGGCGGCGGGGGCAGGGGCCCGGCTCTCGGAGATGCTCCGCTCGGCTCCCCGCCTTTGTTTGCCAGGCACAAATAACCGCTGGGAAGCCCGGGGTGAGCCAGGCCGGGAGGAAAAGGAGGGACCGGGGGGTTTGTCCGGCCTGTGGAATTTATGGCTCCCCCTCAGCACAGGCGCGATAAGGAGTCAGAACAACAGCTCGGAGCTTTTCAAGCCGGTGCCCCCCGGGCCTTTGATGTAGCCGAAGCTGCCGAAGAAGGCCCCGCGTTCCGTCGGGGTGGCCAGTAGAGCTGCTGAAACGCCGCTAGGAGCCGCGCGGAAGCCGAGCGGTGGATTCGGTTCCAAAGGGGGCAAGCGAAACCCTGAATGAGAAAGGGGCTGGGTTTCACTTCGCTAAAGCCACTCCCGTGTGGCAGCATGATGGGGGGGGGGTTCTTCCTTCTCTGCCGTCAGCTTTTCCGCGGCCCCTTTTCTGCCTTCAGCCCGAAGGCCAAGGTTTTGGTCAGTAAAACGTGGGGCCACTCGAGGTGCCAGGCTCTGAAGGAAAGTTGCCGGGCTCTTGATGAAATAACTCCTCTTTAGACAGGTGTGGCCAAGTGGGCTGCCTGTTTGGTTGAGATGAAACGTATTTTCTCCGAGACTCGCTGGGAGTGAATGGGAACCTGAAGGAAGTAAAGCCATTAAAATGCAGGGGTTGCTGCCCAACTGGGAAATTTAGTCCTCAAGCCAGACTGTCATTTCTGTTAACCAGACAGCTCTCGCCACTCCTCTATGTTTGGCTTATTTCGGAGTCAGGCCTGAGAAAGTTTGCACCAGAATTTGATCGGCTTCGGATTTACACCAGGATTCGAAAACATTGAAATCACTGGCATGTATTCGGGAAGGGGGTGGGGAAGGCAGTAGTGCAGAGCCCAGCTCCAGAGGTGGGAAGGGCGCTTACTTTTTGGGAGAGGACCCCCACGCTCCGGGGAAACCACAGGGAAAGGAGAGACTCGAACAAGGGAGCCACCTGCGCTTCCCTGGGCAGTTTTTAAGCAAAGGCTTGGAGGGAAAGTCCGCCAGATTTTTTTTCCCATCCCAAAGGAGGGGCTCGTGAAATGCAGGCCAAGCTGGACGCATGAGCCCTCTGCAGCAGCCTGCTCGCTAGCGATCGCTAGCGCAATTCACACCAGCAGTGACTAGCCCTCAGGACTGGCCACCTGCCTTTCATCTACACACCTGGGCCTCAGCTCAAGGCCCCGCTGCCCACATCCTCCTTCCCCGCCCACCCACTCTGCCCGGGGCCAGTTCCAGGCTGGCCTCTGCTGCAGGGCTTACAAAGAGCCGGCCCTGTCTGCGGAACAGCAACCCGTCTGGATCACTCCCACTGGGGAGTCTGAGTTTGAATCCCGCCGGTGCACGTGTAGATAGTCTCAGCTCTTTCCCAGCTCCCGTGGTCAGCAATGTAACATGGATCCCCCACGCTCTGAGCCCGTGGGACCCCGACTGGGCTTTAGGGAAAGCCAGTGTGTCTGGAGGGCCTATACCTGATGTCAATGGGCTTCTGTGTTGTCCTTTGTGCTAGCCCCGCTCCCAAGGTGAGAGGACCCAAGCCCCAGACTCTGGGAACCACTGGCTATTCCGTGTGGACAGGGTGCTTTTCGTCCCTAGTACGCTGCTTTACAAAGGCCTGAGAACCTTTGCCTCCCTATTTTTAAACAGTGGAGAAAGTGAGGCATGGAGAGGCTCTTCAACTGGCAGGCGGTCACTAGTAGAAGAGCTGATAATATGGTTCCTACTGCAGCTCGACTCCCCTGTGACAGGAATGGTAGGACACAGGCTCTTTGGTGACTAGTGCTTAGGCTAATTTTGTTAGTGGCCTTATGTTGTCTCCATTCTTCAGGAAAATGTAAAATTGCAGCTGTAAAATGGCCTGTGAACATCTAGTCTGCTGCAAACTCCCAGGGGGCCTTCTCTAAGGCAGGGCTCTCAAACTTCCTTGCACCGCCCTCTTTTCACAACAGGAAATTCCTACATGACCCGAGGTGGGACAACCCCCAAGGACTTTATCCCAGGCTAGAGCCTGTAACCCTCCCCCCCCCATCCAGGGCTGAGGTCCTTGGGCTTGGCTCTGGACCCCCACTGCGAAGCTTGGGTTTTGGCCCAAGCCCCAAGTCACCACACCAGCCCAAGCAACCACATTTAAAAGAGGTCCTGACCCCCTTTGAGATCCACACCCAGAGTGTGAGTAAGCTGTTCTAACGGGAGTTGAATCTTTCCTGCCTAATTAACAGTTTTCTTTGTTTTCTGCACTTCCAGTCTATTCTCCACAATCACATCTTTCTTGGCAGCAGTCCAAATAAAGACCATAGTTGCTGGAACCAGAGGTGCTGCTCCCCCCCAACCTCAGCTTTACATAGTTTCTATTATATGCAGGGTTTGCAGTTTGGCTCAAAGGTTCTTGGCACCCCCTCCACTGATACTGTATAAACTGTTCTAACACCCTCCTTCCAAGACCCAATTCTACAGTCCCTTAAGGGAAGGTATGAAACTATTGCTGTGCATATGGATTGCTCACTTGAGTAAAGATTTGCAGGACTGGGGCTTGTATAAGACCTTGATTTTATTTGGTTTTTAAAGTCCATTGGGGTGCTCTGGTACTGCATGAATAATAATTAGAACCACTATGAGTACCAGAATTGTTCCTATTAAGACAATATCTGCGTTATTTGAATTTAATGGGAGCAGACTCAGGCTCACTAAAAATTACATCATTAGCTAGGAGGCGATGCAATAGCCAAAGCAACATTATGTTTAAATTACCGCCTCCTGATTTAACTGGTTCATAATTATTCAAAATATTCATTGAGGAGGATGTTTTCCATGCTTGTCTCTGCTGCCACATCTTTCTTTCTTTCTTTCTTTCTTTCTTTCTTTCTTTCTTTCTTTCTTTCTTTCTTTCTTTCTTTCTTTCTTTCTTTCTTTCTTTCTTTCTTTCTTTCTTTCTTTCTTTCTCCCATTCAAGTTTTGTTCTTTATTTGTGGCTACAGGAAGATGAAACCAAAACCAAAACCCGTGCATCTACACAGTAGAACTTAACTCAAAATAACGTGTGCAAATTGAGCTACATCAATTTTGTAGCTTATTTTTAAATAGCCTTTCTTTGAAATTGGGAGCATCTAGATAGCACTTTATTTTGAAACAGAGCACTCTTCCTCTGACTTCCCTTACTCCTCATAGGCTACGTCTAGACTGCCGCTTTCTGTCAGACAAAGGTATGCAAATTGCATTCCGCAATTTGCATACCTTTTTCTGATAGTTTTGTTGGAAGCTTTTCCAAAATTTGGCCCGTCTACACTGGGCCAAATTTTGGAAAAACCTCCTCTTTCAGAAGAGCCCTTCTTCCTTGTGGCATGAGCAAGACAGGACTTCCGAAAGAGCACATCTGCTCTTCCACAAAAAATGTCGGAAGAGCAGATGAATTCCCTGGACGTGGCGGAGTTTTTCTGGGATACCTCTGGTATCCTGGAAAGACTCATAGTCAGGGCCAGCCCGAGCCCTTTTGGCGCCCTGGGCCCGGGCACGCAGCACCGCCCCCGGGCGCATGGTGCATGCGCGGGCCTGCCCATGGGGTGCGGGCCCGTCCCTCCAGGGTGTGTGGGCCCGCCCCCAGTGTGCACGGTGCATGCGCTGCCCAGCCTGGCCTGGCCAGTGCTGCTGGCGCACGCGCCGGGCCGTGTGACCCACGGCCATGGGGGGAAGGGCGCTGCTGGCAGGCGCTGCGGGGCTGGCGCTGTGGGAGCTGGGTGCGTGGCGCCTGATGGCAGCTGTAATGGATGCCATGCGCTCCTTAGAGCTGCCATCAGGTGCCCCCCATCAGTTGGCGCCTCGGGCAGCTGCCCGGCTCGCCCATGCCTCAGTCTGGCCCTGCTCATAGTCTAGACATTGACTCCTATAACCCTCATTGTATGGCTGAGTAAGAAGTCCTCCAGCTTGACAGTATTTTGACACTATTTTGAAATAACTGCCTGCTGTGTAGTCGTGGACTAAGTTATTTCAAAATAGTTTTGCAGTGTAGACGTACCCTTAGAGGGCCCAAGTCTGCTCCCATTAGGTACATCTACACAGCGGTATTATTTCTGAATAACTGATGCTATTCTGAAATAACATAGTCCATGTCTACACTACAAGCTGTTATTTAGACATAATGCTAAATATTGTGGAGCTGGAAGTCTTACTTTGACTCCTGTAACCCTCATTTTACACGGCATAAGGGAAGCTGGAGGAAGAGTGCTCTTCCTCGGACTTCCTGCTGTTTAGACAGCACCAAAAGCCGAAATAAGCTATTTTGACTTAAGCTACACAATTGACATAGCTCAAGTTGTGTAGCTTATTTTGACTTTAGCCCTGCTATGGAGACATGCCCATTGGAACCAAAAGAAACTTTCCCATTGACTTCAAGGGGAGGAGGATCAGACCTTTGTTTTCTTTTCTAAAGAAAGCATCAGATTTGCAGGCAGTTCCACCATCCAATGGAACGTGCCCATCTAGGCACAAGCGTGCAAATGAAGAGAGTAAAGCAGTCTGTCACTATTTTACACACTAGGGCTACGTCTAGACTGGCATGATTTCCCGCAAATGCTTTTAACGGAAAAGTTTTCCATTAGAAGCATTTGCGGAAAAGGGCGTCTAGATTGGCACAGATGCTTTTCCACAAAAGCACTTTTTGCGGAAAAGCGTCCGTGCCAATCTAGACGCGCTTTTCCGCAAAAAAGCCCCGATGGCCATTTTCGCGATCGGGGCTTTTTTGCGCAAAACAAATCTGAGCTGTCTACACTGGCCCTTTTGCACAAAAGTTTTGCGCAAAAGGACTTTTGCCCAAATGGGAGCAGCATAGTATTTCCGCAAGAAGCACTGATTTCAGACAGTAGGAAGTCAGTGTTCTTGCGGAAATTCAAGCGGCCAGTGTAGACAGCTGGCAAGTTTTTCCCCAAAAGCAGGTGCTTTTGTGGAAAAACTTGCCAGTCTAGACACAGCCAAGGGGTACATCTACACAGCAGCCTTAGTGCACGTCTACACTACAAGCCTTTATTTCAAAATAATGTTGAGCTGGAGGACCTACTCTGACTCTTGGTAGCCCTCATTTCATGAGGAGTAAGGGAAGTTGAAGAAAGAGTGGACAATTGACGTAGCTGAAGTTGCATAACTTAATTCATCTCTAGCCCTGCTGTGTAAACATACCCTAGGAGTACTGAGGCAAAGATCCTTAGCCAAGACCCCAGAAAGAGTTAGGGTCACAACTAACCTTACAACTCAGATTGAAGCCAAGGCGCTGGTTTTGTCTCTGGCCCATACTGCCCTACTAAGTTGGCTGAACTCCACATTTAGACCCTGTTAGCCCTCAGTGAAGTGTGGGTTTAGAGTGCAATTTGAAGATGCCATTTGGAGCTTCCTGGGCTCGATTCCACACCTTCAATAGGAGTCACTTATATGCTGTAAGGGGAGAGTATGGCCCTGGCAAAACAAGTAGGGAAGAATGATTACCCCTTGTTTAGCCTGGGAAAGCACAGATTGTGCAAGTGACTTGCTCAAGTTCTCACAGTGACAGACAAAAAAACAGGCCAGGCCCCAAGGATTCCAGTCTCCCAATCCACTGTCTATGGCACTAAACAACCTGCTTCTATGTAGAAAGTGTAGCTGAATAATAAACCTATAGAACTAAATACTATCCAGAGTTACACCAGTGGCCGGTAACTGAGGCCATATCAATCAATCATAGCAAAGAGAATGAAGCAAATGGGCCATCTTGAGCCACCATCACATTAAGCAGCCATGCTGAATTTGGACCAAAAGCCTCAAGGCAGATTATTTTAAATAGTTTTTTTCCTTTTATTAATTCAGTTACAGGCTTTTAAAATGTTTATATTGCCTATTGAAGTCAATGGACCTTACTTGGGAGGGGACAGGAGGAGCCCGGAGACAAATGCTCGTGAGGTATAATTAAGTTGTGTTTGTTCAGAGGTTTAGGAGGGCAAAATGCTATATAAGTTATATGGAAATGACTGGGACAATATCAACGCTATCCCGGGACAGAACTAAAAAAGTGATCTTGGGGCGCCACCTAGTGTTCATTAATTAAACAACGGCAGGGGCTAAATAAAATAATATATGGAGATATACCTAGCTCATAAGACAGGAAGGGACCTTGAGAGATATTCGAATCCACTCCCCTGCCCTTATGGCAGGATCAAGTAATTAACTGAGAATCCTCATGGGTGCTTCATAACACTTGACTGTATTTTAACAATGCCAAGCCCCGCATTTAACCCATCAGTGTAGTTCTGGAATGCCTCTCCTCTGTTCTTCAATGCTTCTTAGTTTAATGGTTCTTTTGAAGTCCCCTCCTCCCCCATCTGTCTAGCAGGGGATGGCTTTCACTGGAAAGCTGATTCCATAGGTTTTACCCATGTCCCATAAACAAACCTCAGAGCAACTGACCCTTTATAAAGATGTGTAAAACATAGCTATTTCAAGTACTTATGGCCTCATTCACAGCAGTATCTGAGGCAGGCCTGGGCAAAATTCGACCCATGGAGGCAGTGGGGAGCTCTGGGCAGGCTCCCCTGATTGTCCTGCAGGCCCACATGACACTCAGAAATGTGGCTACAGGATGCTTTCTCTTTATGAGTCCAGAGGGGGGGGGGGGGGGGATTCAGACTCTGCTCCTTCCCTAATACAAGCCTATTGGCTGGTTTCTGGACAGAAACTGACCAATGGGAGCTACCTGTTTGACTAACAGGCAGCCACCAAAGCACAACCCTCCTGCTCAGTTACTCACTCAAGCACATGGCCCAGCAGGCAGAAACACTTTAATCTCTGAAAGCCTTTAGCTCTGCAGGCAGGCAGGCTTGGCTGCTGGCTGGTAAGTCTCCTGACCAGAACCTGCCTTTGGCATCCCAGCCCCTTCCTTCCCCAACCCTCTATCCCACTACTCCACATGTACACATACTTCCCTCCAGATCTGGCACCCCAATCTCCTGCCCGCGATCACAATCCTCTCCTACCCTAGGTCACATCCTAAAAAGTTCCCTGCCCTAGGTCACAACTGCCTCCTTCACCCAAACACCATCCCAGACTCCATTCTCCCTCCTGCCCTTCAGTCCCTTATCCCAAAGCTCCCTTCTACACCCAACCTCCATCCCAGACCCCACACCTTCTCCATTAATACAACGGAAGAGTGTAGCCCTCAACCACTTTCTAAAATCTTGGAGTGGCCCCCATAAAAAATTAATGCCCACTCCCGAGGGCTCACATTCCTTAACATATCCATTCTCATGACAACCTTGTGCAATAGGGAAGTGATATTATCCTTATTTAACAGTTGGGGAACTGAGGCACAGAGAGGCTACAACCAACTAGCTCCAAATCACGCAGACAATGTGTGACAGAGCAAGACATTGAACCTTGACTTCCTGGATGCCAGGCCAACACTGGATCAGTCTTCCTTTCAGACCTAGTATTTTATTCTGTTGTCTCTTACGGAAACATTTCTTGGTCACTCTGTTCCCTTCTGGGGTGAAATGTGGGAAAAGCACCCTAGAAACAAAATCATGTAGTGCTACCTCCTCACCCTGATGCCCTGAGAGGCATTAGGAATGACTGAAATAACATTTTAATTGCCCAGTGTATAGGTGACTAGCACTTTTCTCGGTATGAGATTGCAGTGTTTTGTCACTCATTGTTGTGCACCTACATGTCACTGTAGAGCACCCAGCATGTTTAACACCAAGCTAAACTTTTTTCGAAAGATGGAATTTCAAGATGGCCATCTAAAAGGGACATATTGTGGTTTGGTTTGCACAAGCCTGTGAGTGAGCCTGTACTTTGCTGTGCTGAGCCAGGAACATCCAGGGAAGAGATTTTTGCTCTAAGAGCCACCATTCCCTCTCTGAGTCTCAGCTCAGCTTTGCTGCACTCTGAAGGTGGGAATAGCAGATACACAGGCTCACTCATGGCTGTGTGTCCAGATCTGAGATCTAGGTATCCCATGCAAGATTTCTCCTGTGTTCAGTGCATCTACACAGTCTAACTCAAAGGCTGCGTCTAGACTGGCAAGTTTTTCCACAAAAGCAGCTGCTTTTGCGGAAAAACTTGTCAGCTGTCTACACTGGCCTCTTGAATTTCCGCAAGAACACTGACGATCTCATGTAAGATTGTTAGTGTTCTTGCGGAAATGCTATGCTGCTCCCAATCGGGCAAAAGCCCTCTTGTGCAAATGCTTTTGCACAAGAGGACCAGTGTAGACATCGCGGTATTGTTTTGCCCAAAAAAGCCCTGATTGCGAAAATAGCGATCGGGGCTTTCTTGCGCAAAACCACGTCTAGATTGGCACAGATGCTTTTCCACAAAAAGTGTTTTTGTGGAAAAGCATCCATGCCAGTCTAGATGCTCTTTTCTGCAAATGTTTTTAACGGAAAAACTTTTCCGTTAAAAGCCTTTGCGGAAAATCATGCCAGTCTAGATGTAGCCAAAATGTTTATATACACTGTTGTGTTCCACAAGCAGCAGATAACATGAATGACATGCAACATATGTCCAGTTCATCTTGTAGATCTTTAAATATCACCGAAACCTATCCAAATTGCACACACTATCTGTGGAAGGCTCACAACCCTTCCTTTCCACCTGCTTGTAAGACATGTGCTCAACCATGCTAAACTATGCAGTCCCTTTTCTGAGTATTTTGAAATTATTCATATTCCCTAAACTGAGAAAACTGAATACATACTAAGCATGTTTGTTTTTTCCAAAAACAAGAAAAATCTGGTTATACTTGAAAAAAATTATTGCTGTATTTGCATTTCAAAGGTAGAATTTTATATCAGGTATAAAACATTTCCTTCTGATAATTCTGTAATAAATGTTAACCAAGATTTGCAATGCACAATTGCTGTATTAGAATAGATTTTTTAATAATTTGTCGGGCTTTATTAGTAAATAGCAGCTTGATTTATTGGATAGCATTTCATCAAAATAATGATACAGCTATTCATGTTACCAAAGAAAGTTCTGAATGCAGTTAGCAGTTCTTGTGAAGCAGAAGGAGAAAAATGGTTAGAGAAGCATAGTCTCTTCTTGATTCACTGAAAGCTATGTACACATCTTTCATTAGCTGTCATAGAAGTTGTACCAACACATCCCATAAAATCAGCAGAAAAATAATGAATCTCCAAATCTATATTCAAGAGCAATCACATTAGAAGCAAGCAGGAAAACAGGAAGAGAGCTATATTCTTATTTCAGTGCTGTGGGATTATAGACATAACTTTTGTTTAAACTCCTGGGAATGGAATTGTTGCTGAATCATAGAGATGATTATATCTCTAAATGAATATCAAGAATCACCTCATTCAATATTAAGTTGTTCACCTGACAGAAGTATAAGAATTCAAGCTGTACATCTCACAGGAAATATAAAATTGAAAAGACCCCAAATCAAATGATCAGAACTACTGAAAAACATATTAGGTTCTTGGCAATAACAGCCAATCTTTTCAAACACAGGTATTTAAAGTTAGGCCTTTAAATCCAAGTGGCCTGATTTGCATAGCTGCTCTGTACTCTCAATCTTCATCAAGTGCAATGGGAGCTGTGTGTGAGCAGCACTTCTGAAAAATCAGATCCTTAGGATTCTGGTGTATGACTTTAAACGTGCAAGTTTGAAAATGTCTTAAGATTTCCACGTTTGCTTACAGTGCACAGCATATAGTAGTTTGAATGTCATGCCTTTCATAAGGCTGTTACTTGGTGGCTTTCAGTTGTAGATGCATCAAAAAGTCATTGATTAAAAATACATACTGCTCCTAGCTTGTGGTAAATGCATTTTTGGATTTAAAATAATGAATTTGAATAAAGTTTCCCTGCAAGGTATGAGGATGATGGAATTGCCTGTAAGAAACACTAATGTAGCAGCAGCAAATAATCTGTTTACTTAGAGTGGTGACATAAAACATTAATCATATACAAAGCTTATATAATTTCTAGGTAAAATCCAGAAACCAGGTCATTTTTTGATCTCAGAATCTTCATCCTGGGATGGAACACTGGATGGAAAGGGTTCATCTTCCCTGCTTTCACGTGATTTGGTTTTGGAATTGGAAGAGTATGTAGAAATATTGTTCTCTGTATTTTGATATACCTATATATTAGGAAGGGAAAATAAGTCATATCAATTATTATTTGCTCAGAGTATATTAGCACTCAGTTTTTTTCTCATAATACTGAATTTGCATATCTACATTCAGTGTAACTATATTAGCAAAATACACAGAAGTATGTAATACAATAATGAATACCAGCTGTAAAGTTGAATGCAGCAACAATATATGAGACTAAATAAGAACATAAGAATGGCCATGCTGGATCAGAACAATGGTCCATCTAGCCCAGTATCCTGGCTGCTGACAGTGGCCAATACCAGATGCCCCAGAGGGAGGGAACACAAGTAAAGCTCACAGGATTCCTCCCCTGTCACCCATTTCCAGACAAACACAGGCTACAGACACCATTCCTACCTACCTGGCTAATAGCCATTGATGGACCTAACCTCCATGAATCTATCTAGCTCTTTTTTGAACCCTGTTAAAGTCCTAGCTTTCACCACATCCTCTAGCAAGGAGTTCCAGAGGTTAACTATGTGCTGATTGAAGAAAAACTTGTTTGTTTTAAACCTGCTGCCTATTAATTTCATTTGGTGACCCCTAGTTCTTATATTGAGGGAATAAGTAAATAACTTTTCCTTATTCGCTTTTTCCACACCCGTCATGATTTTATAGACCTCTATCAGATCACCCCTTAGTCTCCTCTTTTCTAAGCTGAAAAGTCCAAGTCTTTTTAATCTCTCTTCATATGGGGCTTATTCCAAACCCCTAATCATTTTTGTTGCCCTTTTCTGAACCTTTTCCAGTGCCAATATATCTTTTTTGAGATGAGGCGACCACATCTGTACACACTATTCAAGATGTGGGTGTACTATGGTTTTATATAGAGGCAATACGATATTTTCTGTCTTATTCTCTATCCCCTTTTAAATTATTCCTAACATTCTATAGCTTTTTTGACTGCTGCTGCACACTGAGTGGATGTTTTCAGAGAACTATCCCCAATGACTCCAAGATCTCTCTCATGAGCAGTTGTAGCCAAATTAGTCCTAATCATAATTAATTTATCAACATTAAATTTCATTTGCCATTAAATTGGCCAATCGCTTAGTTTGGTGAGATCTTTTTGAAGCTCTTCACAGTCTGCTTTGGTCTTAACTATCTTCAGCAGTTTGGTATCATCTGCAAATTTTGCCACCTCACTGTTTACCCCTTTCTCTAGATCATTTATAAATAAATTGAATAGGATTGGTCCCAGGACAGACCCTTGGGAAAACAAATCTTTGCTAAGTACTCTCTTGTAAAGTTAATAACTACCTGAGACCATATTTTCAAAACTAGTTGTCTGAGTTGTGGCTGCCAAATAAGTGCAATGTATTTGTGCATGCAAATATATAACAGCACTCCCATTGAAGTTACTAATGAACTAATTACAATCAAGTCACATGTGAATTTTGTGCAGGACAATGGATGCAAGCGCATGTTTTAGCAGATGCCACTTAGCTGCCAGCATCTTGAACGTTTTGCTTCAAATAATGCTTCCCCAAATAATGGGCTTAAGCATGTTTCACCCACAACACTCCCAGCCCCGATGGATGCTGCAATATATCCCACCTCAGATCTGCACATAGAGCAGCACTCAGCATTGCCAGTAGACCACAAAGCCAGCTGCATTAACTTTTACAAAAGGGGAACTAGTTTCTGTGGGCACAGAGAGACAGTTTGTGTCCTTCCTGCACTGAACTAGAGAAAGAGGCAGGAAAGAGGAAGTCTCTATGTCCCAGGTGGCTTATTAGAGCAACATGCATTAATTTCTGCAAAAAGGATTCCTCCTAAGTCACAACTAAGTACCGGGTGAATAGCTTAGCTAGGGAAGAAACCAGCTCTATGGCATGATGGTGCTTCCCTGGGGAAAAACAGGTTCCTCTCTAGTGATCTGTGTTAGCAATAGGAGCCATCATTTCCAAACCCCTTATTATGCATTCTAAAGATAGGGTTGAAACACAGAACAACAAAACAGAGCATTTTTCTTGTTTGCATGATTGCATACCGCTCCTTCTGCATCAACCAGCTGACGTTCTATGAGAGGACGCAGCTGTGAAAAGAAGGGCCTTTTTCGAGAGTCCAGTGCCCAACAGGACTGCATTACAAAGTATCTGCAAGAACAAAGAAGAACTATGTGAGTTTCCCCCCCCAAAAAAGTAAGAGTGGTTAAATACTGTGGTAATTGACACTACAGAAATGCCAAAGGTCAACAGAGTGTATTATGGAATACCAGAGAGATACTGATAAAGAATTCAAGTTTGATTTATTTGATTGTATCAGCACCTATATCAGAGTCTGCTATCAATTTCTTAAAAAGAGAGGAGAGATTGAACTGTAAGAAAGGGTGTGTTTAATGACAGAGAGCAATGTATTTGATAGAATGAGAGTCCATACCTTAAACTGTGTAGTTTACCCCTTGAAGTCAATGGCAAATCTCCTGTTCAGACTGAATAGGGGCCAGGATTTCACTTTGGGTTATTTATTTATTATATTACATATGATATCATATGACAGCTTCTCAATGTTAACGTGATTCAATAGATAGAACCTCCACACTGAGACTATTAGGAGACAGGGACACTAGAACAATTTGTATAGTGGGGGTGCTGTGAGCCATTGAACAACACTGTAAACCTGGATATAATGGAAACCACTTCAAGCCAGAGGGTGCTGCAGCAGCCTAC
Source organism: Pelodiscus sinensis (assembly GCF_052426305.1). Lineage (NCBI taxonomy): Eukaryota > Metazoa > Chordata > Testudines > Trionychidae > Pelodiscus > Pelodiscus sinensis. The sequence continues at coordinate 307,729,928 of NC_143052.1, forward strand.
CCCCTAACACTCACTCCTAGTTCCAGCACCTAGGTTAGGAGAACATTTCCCTCCCAAGAAATGGAGGACTGTGTATATGCAGCTGGTCCTGGCCCCAGTGAATGTCACGGTCATACTTTCAATAGGAATCTTTATGGAACATAACCCTGCAAAAGTCGTTGTGTGGTTATATGATATTCACACAGAGTTTATACTCTTTGCAGGAATCCAGGCAGAGTTTAGAATCCCTGCAGAAGCCCTTTGAGAATTTGTAAGGTCAATGTAAGTCCTTGTGGGGCTTATAAGTTCTACAGAAATTTGTTCTAGGCTCATAAACATGGTCATGTCTACATGAAATTTCCCTGACTTTACAAAAGCCAGAGAGTCTGAGGGCATTGCCCTGCCCATATCTGCAATACACGGACCTGATCTCATGGGTATCAACATATCTACAGGCCATCCCAGGAAATGTCAAAATGTCTGCAATGGGGAGTAGAGAAACCAAACCTCTTCCCTTTCTTTCATGCTCACTGTCTTGCAGCCCTCTGCCTTCTTCCCTCTGCTAGGGTACTTCCTCTTTGGTACTCAGACAGAGGTAACTGCAATGTGTGATCTCCATGAAATTTGAATATCCACATCAGACACTACATTGATTGCAATGTCCAGACTGGGAAGCACAACAGATACAATGTCCCTACATCTCCTATCTGCCGCTCACCCCATGCCCTTTTGTGTTATTACTTGCTTCTTCTAAAGACACTGACAAATCCCTGGAATTGAACAGGACACAGATGGGTTCAGTAAAAACAAAAATTTCATAAGCATTTAACTTAGTAACTAAAATGGATTTTGTGTAACCCTTGCTTTATAAAATAAAAACCCTCCATGAACAGGGCTAAAGATTTTGAAATACCGTACCCAGAGGAAGTTTTCTGAGAATGTAAGGACTAGTTAAAAATAGGTAGTAAGTCGGTCTTTTCAAACAAATATAATGTTCACTGCTGATCATGACATTATAACAATTTCTGCTTCTGGACAAAAGCTTTGTTAACAAATATTCTGCACCAGATTTAGAGAAAGAGGTGGTTTTGCCTTGAATATCTCTTTTAGGTAGGTAGAGGGCAAAGGAGTGGAATAAATATAAAGGCAGCATTAGGAAAAAAAACCTCGATTAAAAATTAATCCCCACCCCATGCAGTATTCAGAACATATACTTACATTGCTTCTGTAGCATAAAATGGCTGGTCCATTTTAAATCCACTTTGAATGAGTTTGTAAAAGTTTGAATCAACCTGAATTCCAGGGTAAGGATTCACACCTGTCAAAAACATTGTGGAAAAATTAGCATACAGGAGTCAGGGAAAAGTGGTGCTCTTCTGTTGTGAAATGTTGATACATACCGAGAGAGAATATTTCCCACAGTAATATTCCATAAGACCAGACATCACTCTTAATTGTGTAAATCCTGTCAAATAAACTTTCAGGAGCCATCCATTTGACTGGTAACCGAGCCTGTACGAAGAGACGGAATGGGGGCTCGATTAGTGTTTTCTACACACAATATAGTTGACTCCTTGGAGCACGTATTACCCATGGACAAAGTCTGTTTTCAGACAGAAAAATAGGGCCTCATTTAAATACCTGCTGCAAACAGCTTCTAGAGCTGTAAGTGAGGCTATTGCATGCCAGGTTTCCCTTTTGTGGTCAGCCCACTCATAATCCTGACATTGCTAGGCAGGAGATTAAAGCCCCCTCTTCCTCTTTTTCAGAGTCTTGCTCAGAAGGTGATGCTGGCTGTGAGGAGGACAGCAGGGACTTCTCACTATTCCCCACTGTGAGGTGAGCAAGTGGAGACGGAGGAAATGGGAGGAGTTCTGCTTTGACACCCTACTCACAGGATGTGCAGCTAAGGGTGAAGTAATTTGCTCCAGCCCCAGAGCAATGGGGAATCAGGAGAGGGGCTGTGATTCTCTGGCACAGTTTGTTCTCTGGCCTGCTCCTGGACTAGTGTGACTATCTGCTGCCCCTCACTCAGGGCTGGTTGTAAGCTTACAGTCTAGCTTTATATAAATAGAGAGCTGATTAACAAAGTTCTCTGAGTGGTTGGCTTGCTGTCCTCCATGCCTGGCAAACCACATCCAAGTCTTCATTCTCACACAGATCAAAGGAGCCTCCCGAAGTGTCCCTATTAATTCTTGAACGTGGCCGCAGAACTTTTATTTTCTAGCCTTACACACGTCCCTGTCTCAAAAGCCTCTCCAAGCCTTTACATCAGTCTAAAATAATACATTCATTAGCAGAACAAGTTCTAATGATCCCTTCCCACCAAAAAAATTCCGACTCTCGAGCTCATGTTGAAATCCACGATCACTCAGCTCACTTTCTTTCTTCATCCTTTTTCTCTACTAAGTGGGGTTTATAAAGTGCTGGTTATGTCATAGTGACTTCCTTGGAGCCATTCTGCTTTGCCCCAACTAGGGATTTGGCCCACAACTTCATATTTTTAAGTTATCTAATGTTTAGATACTAACATTTGCAGGTGTCCAGTCCAACTTGAATTAGGCTAATACCAAATCTACTATTTTCATTTGCTAAGGGCTCGAAAACATTTCAGTGACATAGTGAGATTATTGTATTGTATGTCCAGCCATAAGTATAACTAAACCCTAGTATAACTATCCAACTGTATGTGCATTTATCAGCTCAACCAGTCTTATAGTTTTCACAATTATGTCAAAAATATAAAGTAAGAAAGAACATACGTTGCCTCTGATGACGTAGTTAGAGTCATTCATTATATCTCTAGCTAGGCCAAAGTCACATATTTTCACCACTTTGCCACAAGTCACTAGTACATTCCTAGCAGCCAGGTCTCTGTGGATGCACTGTAAAGAAAGAATGGGTTAGTGTATAATGCATTATTTTACATCAGATGGAAGTTGTTACTCATTGTTTGTGGCTTCCACTGAAAAATCTTGCACCTTTTCTGGTTCAAACAACTTTGTCTGCCTTCATAGAAAAGTGAAATCACTTGTTTGTGCAATTCTAACATATACGATGGAAGACAGGATGTCAGAACTAACTTCATAGTTACTAGGTGTTTATGGAATAATATTACCAGTTTATTATGAGGAATGGGAAAAGGCTGAGATTAGAGCTGTTTGTGGCAAGAGGGACCTGGGGGACCCAAATGTTCTTTTAGCCCAGGGCTCCAATAAATCTCAATCCACCTCTGTTGGTGATGTATTATGCCCGGAGTCCAGGGATTCTGGAACAATTTGTATAGCGAGGGTTCTGACAGCTACTGACAAACTGTAAATCCTGCATATAAAGAAAAACACTTCAAGCCAGGGGGTGCAGCAGCACCCCCAGCACTGAGTTCCAGCACCTATATCAGAGTCTACTATCTAATTTCCTAAAGAAAGAGGAGAGATTGAACTGTAGTAAGTAAAGAGAGGGTGTGTTTAATGACAGAGAGCTACATATTTGCTAGTCAGGATCCTTGAGATCAAAGGGATTTTATAAAAAAAAAACCCAGTGAGAGCATCACATGAAAATGTAAACATCTTATTTGCTTATATACACAAATCAAGCACTTGAGAGCCAATGTGAAAAGTAGAGGATATTTAGAACTATCGTTTCAAACTATCTGTTGATGTAAACTCATGCCTCTCCAGAGATGCTCTCCTAGTTGAGACCAGTGGGTTTACTCAAGGATTACTCATTGTGAAATAAATTGGGCCCTAATTGCTTTTTGCTTAAAATATAGAACTCAAAAAATCAAGACATGATTTGCAATTGATTTTAACTTGGCCAAAAAGCAGAGATGGCTGAGATTGCCTAATATGAATTTGTAAATTAAGAGTTAAAGTGAAGCCTGTAATTGTCTATTGGTTGGTTATATGACCACAGTAACAAAAGCAGATTGACACAGTGAATGAGATCCTGTACTGCACATTTGAGCAAGTGGCAACACCGTGGCCTGCCCCTGGTTGCCTCGGAGATGTAGCTATTGTTATTCCTACAAACATGAAGGTGTAGCTATATTTAGACTTTGGATTGTAGGAGACTTGAAGTAGCTACCTCCACCCCCTTCCCATTTCAGGCCCTCTCTTATGCCTATAAAAGGCATGGCCAAACCTTGAGGGACAAAGAGGGTGGTTTGAGCATGTATGTTTTGCATTAGCATATCCAGGTTCCATACTGATATTTCTACACCTGCAGTAGCACCTTATGCCCTGGGAAGGAGAAGGCAGAGGGCAAGAAAATGTTGCATTATCTTGAATGAAGCAGAAAAAGGGAGACAAAAGGCTTTGTGCAGCACAAAGTTGCCAAACAGATTGCAGGTGGGAAACAGCAGTGTGCATCCAGTGTAAAACACCCCACCTTATGTGTAAGCAGAGAAGAGGCCGTGGTATAAACAGAGAGTGGATGGTACAACTTCTTTTAAACAGACTCTAAACCCCAACCTCAGGTGGCCAATCACCATTTTATTAATTAACAGTTAACTCCTCCAATCTCAGGCCCCACTGGAAATGAACCTTAGGGAGTTGGTGGTGATGGATAGGCTAGAGAACAGATCTAGCACTTGCTGAAATGCATATTTCTTTTCCTTCTACTAATGCGTATCTTCCTCTCCATTTTGCTGGAGCAAAGATTTAGCTGCTGCTGTGAGCCACAAACTACCTCCATATCTGCTTTAGCTTTATGTGGCTAGGCGCCCAGGAGATGTGAAGTGATGATTGTTCTTGGGAGGGGAAGGAGCAATGATCCTAGTTTCCATACATTTCCTTGCTTGATTAGCATACATAGCAACATATTGTTACTGTGTAGTGTAAGATTTACAATTGCTACTTTTAGTAGGACTAGATTGTGCCTTAGATTTAGACCATGTGCTCATGGATGTGAGGAAGGAGTAGTAAGAACCAGGGCTGCCCAGAGGATTCAGGGGGTCTGGGGCAAAGCAATTTTGGGGGCCCCACTTGCCCTCCCCCCCGGGTGACCTGGTAAGAACCCACTTTTATGCTCCTCAATGGGCTTCTCAGACCTGAGGTCCAGGTGCACAGGACTGAGTGGGTGTTGGATGTCTGCTATTGCCCTCCCAAAGCAGGTGAGCAGGGAGTAGGTGGGAAATAGGCAGAGCATGGACTCTGCCTCACAACACACCAGCTGTGATACTGAACCCCTAACATACAGCTGAGATTATTACAATCTGCTGCCGGTACAGACCAGCAGCAAATCAATTCTCCAGAGGAAGGGGCAGTATGGACAGAATTGTGCCTCAGGGGAGTGTTTCTGGGTCACAGCGTCTCCTGGTGCTGGGGCTACTCCCAAGGAGGTGTAGCATACAGTGGCGGATTAGACACTGGGGTAATGGAGCCCATGTCAGGGGCCCTAGAAAACTGGGAGACTCTGAAAAAGGGGCACCCTTGTATTCTGACCCACTCTCTCCATTCGGCATTCCTGCTGGGCAGCGGGACAAATCCCCATGCTCTGATCCCTCTCTCTAGCAGGAGTGCAGGGTGGAAAAAGTCCCTGCACTCCCAACTCATTCCCTGGCAGGAGTGCTGGGAGAGGGGTGGAGAGAACTGCAGAAGGAAGGGGTGTGGAGGGCCCCCTGTTTGCTCTGTCCCAGCGCTACACAAAATGGTAATGCACACCTCATCACATATGCACCATCTGTGGCTCATGGTCAAGCCTTAAGGCACAATCTTGGAGTATTTTACTGTGGTTATTTAAAAACTTGTTATAAAGATATGATTTAAACCTGTCAATTCACAGCTTTCTCTCTCAGATAGCTTGCTGTTAATCTGATCTGTCTTTGTATTCTGCACTCTCTAAACATTGCTCACAGGTGAAACATACCGATTTTGACTCAAGAAACTCCATTCCTTTGGCAACTTGATATGAGAAGCAGAGAAGATCCTCAAAGGTGAGCACATTGAAGTCCTCCTCTTCATAAACCCTTCGGTTGATATATTTCATTTCTTCTGCAATACATAAGCAGATCTTGGGTTTGTGACTACCTGGGGACCCTCGGGAAAGTTAACTGAAGGGCTATGTCTAGACTGCAAGCCTCTTTCGAAAAAGAGCGTCTAGACAGCAAGCCGCTTTTTCGAAAGAGAGCACCCAGGCAGTCTGGATGCTCTCTTTCGAAAAACCCGTTTGCATTCAAGAACACCTTTTTTCGAAAGAGCACTTTCGAAAAAAGGCGTTCTTCCTCGTGCAATGAGGTTTACCGCCGTTGAAAGAAAAGCCGTGTTCTTTCGATTTAATTTCGAAAGAACACGGCTGCAGTCTAGATGCAGGTGAAGTTTTTTCGAAAAAAGGCTACTTTTTTCCAAAAAAACCCTGAGTCTGGACACAGCCAAGGTGTGAAGCTGAAGTGCAGGAGTTCAAGGGCATGAAACTTCTGGGTGGACTCTGTCTTCCAGAAGTAAAGTAAGACAAAGTTTCTGTATCTTTTCCCTTTTCTCCATTTATCTCAATAAACCATGACTAGAGGGCTGCACCCCCTGCTTGCTGCACTCACCAAGCCCCCCGTCATGGGGGATAGGCAACCCCGGCTCTCCCCATGGCGACCAGGGAGGGCCAGGCTGCGGCTGTGCCATCCAGGGTCCCTTCCCTTTCCCTCAGCCAAGACTCTCTCCCCCCAGTCCAGGGACCCTCTCTCTCCGCTCTACCCCCCAACCAGGGCTCCTTCTCCCTCTCCCCTCCATCAGCCAGAGCCCCTTCTCCATCTCCCCTCCCCCTAACCAAGACCCCCTTACCCCAGCCAGGGCCCCTTCTCCCTCCCCCACTCTGCCAGCCCAGTAATTTCTCTCTTTCCCCTCCACGCAGGTCCCACTGCTGACACAACGGAGCAGCTGTTTTTAAAACACCAGTAGCCGCCCACCATGTGGTGACTGCTGGTGCTGGAGCTTCAGCCACTGTGGGGTGGTTCAGGGGGCCGGGGTGCACCTCAGTCCTGACCCCGCACCACACAGCCCTCCATGGCACAGGTCCTGCCACTGCCCCCCCACTCTACTGAGCAGGTAAGAGCAGCTGTTTTTAGAACACCAGCAGCCACCTGCCACATGGCGGCAGCCAGAGCTTCAGCCAGCTGCTGTATGGCAGTTCAGCGGGATGGAGTGTACCTCAGTCCCAGTCTGCTCCTGTGGGTCCCACTGACGCCTGCCCAGTCACCATGTGGGTCCTGCCTCCCCATCCTTCCTCCCACAAGTTCAGCAGCAGCTTACCTTCTTCTGCTGTTGAGGAGTCAAAGAGCCATATTTAGGCTCATAAGCCATAGGTTGATGACCCCATTAAAGGGTTATCAGCAGGGAAGAAAGGGGAGGAGGCCGGGTGGCTGAGGGGGAAGGAGCTGTGGGACACAGACTGATGTGATGATGTCACTCTGTCATCTCACAGGAAAAACGTTTTTGTAGGTATAGTAAGATAATTGCTTTGTCTGATATAGTATCAAGAACCATAATCAATACACTTAGTGCACTTATTCTTCTCGCCCATATAAGGGAAAGAGTCAAGAGCCAATGTCTTCAAAGTCCAGTACCACCTTTATTATTATTTGTATTACTGCTAACAAATACATAAAGTAATTGCAAGCAAAAACCTGAGATCCTGACTAAACATTGAGGCTGTGTCTACACTGGGCCACTTATTCCGGAAAAGCAGCCGCTTTTCTGGAATAAGGTGCGAGCTGTCTACACTGGCCCCTTGAATTTCCGGAAAAGCAGTGACAATTTACTGTAAGAAATCAGCTACTTTTCCAGAAAAACTATGCTGCTCCCGCTCGGGCAAAAGTCCTTTTCCAGAAAACTGTTCTGGAAAAGGGCCAGTGTAGACAGCACAGTAGTCTTTTCTGCAAAAAAGCCCCAATCACTTTTCTCAAAAAGCATCCTGCCAATGTAGACGCTCTTTTTCCGGAAATACTTGTAACGGAAAACTGTTCCGTTTTAAGCATTTCCGGAAAAAGGTGCCAGTGTAGACACAGCCTGACTGAATACTTATACTAGCAAATTCCTATTGGCTTTGATGAGAGCAGACAAAAATCTAAGGCTTCAGTCAAACCCATAACTAAACTAGTACATGTAAAATACAATTTGTGACTTTACTTTGATTGTTATTGGCAAAATTATGAGCTCCCCTCTCTCTCTGTCTCTCTCTCTCATACCCATATGCACACACACACTGACAGAGGTGATACTGATGTCATAGCTGTGCAGCTAATACAATAAAATGCATTTTTTATACTTATAGATATCTTGCCCATTCTCTGCCAATTAGCCCATCTCTGCTAGAATTATAAGCCTTGTCTATAGGAGAAGTTTGCGCATGATTAAATTAAGTCATTTAAAAAAACAATTTAGTTGTTCCAGTGCAATTCCCTGAGTGGACACTCTTACTTTGGTTAAAGTATGGCTTATTTCTGATTAGCTTAAACTGATTCTTAATTAATTGAAAAATAAACTCAAATAAGAATGGCAAATCAGGTTTTTTTCAGCAGTTTATGTAAGTCTGTTTTCACACCTTTCGTTAAACCCATGCAACTTTCTCCAGTATTTCAAACAATGTTCCCTCTAATCTTTTCCATCCAGGAATGGATTTTTTCATCCACACATGGAATAAATTTTATGTGTACCAAAGCATGTACAAACAGTAGAACAAAACCTAGTTGTGGGCACTCTGCTAATATGCTGGGCAGCATTTGAATCTTTTCTGAGTGGCCATATAAGCACACAGATTGCAGGGAACACTGATTCCACATCTCTGAAAAATCTATCTTCTATAAAAATCTTTTATCTTTTCAACTATGTATCTTTTCAACCACCCCAAATCACTCACTCACTCAATCAATTAACCAATCTGTCCCTTAATTTTTACTATAATTTAGATTTTTTTAATGTATTCACACATCTCTGATACAAATAAAGCAAATTTGTTTTTACAATGGTTATTCAGAAGAAAATGCTTAATTTCTCACCTTCCTCAGAACACAATGTAATCCAGTTTGATCCAGAGGTCAAATCTGAGTCCCGCCTTAGCTGCATACCTCCAAAATCATCCAATCTACACAATGAAATATATGATCCATTTTTAAATTTAGTCCCCTGTCTGGAGTAGGGGGCGTATTTGAAAAAGTTACACACTTCAAAGAAAATAATAATCTAAAATGCAGGCTGCTTTATAGTGAAGAGCATCAGTTACTTAATGTCATTAAAACCTTTAACACTGAATTATTACTTATCATATATCTAGCATGACCCTTCTAAATGCCAAAATTCACAAAAGGGGGTTCATGATGCTTTCAGTGCAGTTAGAACTGCAGAAGAAACATAACCATTTTTTAGTCAATTCTTGGTAGGTTTCTTTCTGCATACAACCAACGACTGGCATGTGGTGAGCCTAGAACTCACTGATGTTCTTTGTTAAAGGAAACTCCTCAATCTACTCCTTACAACAGATTTAGTAGGAAGCAGGTTTAAAACAAAACCAAAACAAAAAACCCAAACAAAAACAAGCAACCAAAAAAGGAAGTATTTGTTCATGCAACACACCATCAATCTGTGAAACTCTTTGTCAGATGATGTTGTGAAGGTCAAGACTATAACGGGGTTTAAAAAAGAACATTTATGGAGGCTAGGCCCATCGATGGCAATTAGCCAAGATGGCAGGACACCTGGCATTGGCCACTTTTGGAAGAAAGGATACTGGGCTAGATGGACCTTTGGTCTGACACAGCAAGGCCATTCTTATGTTCTTGTTTATTCACACAATGGCCCACATCCTCAGGTCTTCTAAAGGAATTGTGCCAATTTACGGCACTTGAGGTTCAGGCTCAAATTTTTTCTTTGCAAAGTGTTCCAGGACACATGTTCACAGGGTGTTGCATCACTGTAAGCGTTTGACTGATAATAGGTTACTTATAGTTCAGACTGCTACTGAACCATCTTACCTGGCATTTTGGTCCAAGTGGAAATTGTGGTAAAAGCTGAAATTGTGCTGTTTGAAGATGTCTGTCCACGTCCGGTGAAATTTTTCTCTCTTATTCCTTAAGTAGTTCAGCAGGTCACCATAGCAACAGTATTCAAAAATTAAGTAAACTGGTCCTGAAATAGTTTTAGAATGAATATCTATTACTGCCTTGGTACTGGATGCACGCAAGTCATGTATGTCCCTTGTGAAACCAATCTGATAGCTTTCTTTGATAGGATAATGAGTCTTGTGGATAAGGGAGAAGCGGTGGATGTGGTATACCTAGACTTTAGTAAGGCATTTGATATGGTCTTGCATGATATTCTTATCAATAAACTACGCAAATACAACTTAGATGGGTCTACTATAAGGGATGAGGTTTACCTGGGTGGTCGACAAATACCTTTGTTGTCGACACCCGCGCATCCAGACTATCGCGCTGAGCCGACAAACAGCTGATCAGCTGTTTGTCGGCTCATCGCGGCAGCCATGTAAATTTAAATGAAGCAGCGATTATTTAAATCGCCGCTTCATTTTACTATGTCGGGTAGCCTAATCTACATGCCTCTGGCGACAGAGGCATGTAGTCTAGACGTACCCTTAGGGATGGTCTAGACAGTACTGGGTCCTGCCATGAGGGCAGGGGACTGGACTCGATTACCTCTCAAGGTCCCTTCCAGTCCTAGAATTCTATGATTCTATGAAGCCCTAAGGAACCCACATTTTCTCCCGTCTGTATTAGATGCCTTAATCTTATACAGTTTCGATATAAATAACAGGCACTGATGGCTATGGAGCAACATCTCTGATCAATTTACCTGGCTGACATTGCTAGATGGGTATCATCAAAGGTGGATTGGGAATCACTAAAGGGGAACAAAGCTCCCCCTCAAAAATGTTACCAGAGGAGCACTAGCACTAATGACTAAAGGCCAGATTTTTAAAGGTATTTAGGCATCTGGTGCGCGTTTCACAGGCACATAGACATCTAGCACCCACTGAAATTATTTAGGCACCTCAATTTTAGGCATCAATGAGCTTTAGGCACCTTTAAAAATCTGCCCCTTAGCATAATAAGAACATACGAACAGCCAGATTGTGTCAGACCAAAAATCCATCTAGTCCAGTATCCTGTTTTCTGACAGTGGCCAATGCCAGGTTCCCAGAGGGAATTAACAGAACAGGTAACCATCATGTGATCTATCCCATTGCCCATTCCCAGCTTCTGGTAATAGCAGTAGAAGGTGTCATCCCTGAAGATATAGCATATCATCCACACTAGATAGGGTAGGCAAAAAAGGATGAGGTGGAGTCCAGCTGTTTTCGGGCAATGATGGGAGATGGCAAAGGACCTAGTTTCCCCCTAAGGCCAGACCCCTTCCTTTGAGAGTGCAAGAGACTTCTTGGGACTTTGGATATACAGGCAGTCCCCGACTTATGTCGGATCCGCAGTTACGAACAGGGCTGCCCCAGAGTACACGGACTGCGGGACCTCGCGGTCCTGCCGCCTGTGTACTCTGGGGCTTTGCTCTGCGTCTCCCTGGTCTGCAGACCAGAAAGATGCAGAGCAAAGCCGTGGAGGGGCTCGGGCAGCGGGGCAGCCCTGCTGCCCGAGCCCCCCCCCCGCGCGGCTTTGCAAAGCCGCGGGGAAGCCGGCAGCGGGACAGCCCAGACGCCCCGCGGCTGTCCCGCTGCCGGCGTCCTCAGAGGCTTTGCTCCCCATCTCCCTGGTCTGCTGGTCTACAGCAGACCAGGGAGACGGGGAGCAAAGCCACGGAGGACCCAGGCAGAGGGACCGCGGTGCGTCTCGGTCCGCCGCCCGTGTCTTCCTGGTCTGCTGGGGTGGGGGGGGGGGCGCAGCTAGTATGCCCCCCCCACAGCAGACTAGGCTTTTCTCCGGACGCCTGTGGCAGAGCAGCTGGGGTGCTGCTGGTTGGTCCCGCAGCGCCGCTCTGGGCGCTACTGGTCCAACCCAGCAGCACCCCAGCTACTCTGGTCCTGATTCAGCCGCTGCTGGTCAGTTTCAGCAGCGGCTGAATCAGGACACCTGGGGCAGAGCAGATGGGGTGCTGCTGGGTTGGTCCAGTAGTGCCGAGGAGCGGCGCTACTGGAGCAACCCAGCAGCACCCTAGCTGCTCTGCCCCAGGCGTCCTGATTTAGCCGCTGCTGAAACTGACCAGCGCTGACTACAGGAAGCCCGAGGCAGAGTTGCTCTGCCCCGGGCTTCCTGGAATCAGCTGCTGATCAGTTTCAGCAGCAGCTGACTTGGGGACGCTTGGGGTTCTTAAGTTGATTCTGTATGTAAGTCAGAACTGGCGGTCAGTTTCAGCAGCGGCTGAATCTGGACGCCAGTTCCGACTTACATACAGATTCAACTTAAGAACAAACCTACAGTCCCTATCTTGTACGTAACCCGGGGACTGCCTGTATATACTTTGCCCTCCAACTGTCTGCTGGAGATCTTCATATTGCTGTACCCAAATGCTGTCATTATGTTTGGGTCCCTGCTTAACAATATTTTGTGTTATGACAAACTGAGTTGTTGCCATTGGATTTAAGCCACTTTAATTCATAGCATTTTATCAGTTTGTATGTACACTTAAGCAATAATCTCTGTCCTAAAGCAATCTAGAATGAAACTAGAGACAGATGTTGGCATACTCATTGGTGGGGCTTTTCGAGTATATTTACTCAGCACTGGGGAGTAAGTCTCTTTACCTCTGCTAAGATACTCTGGCTAGCAGGACTTGCTCTACAAATAGCTGTGTAGAGAGCACTTGCAAGTTGCAGTTGCGGCTGGAGCTCAGGAGCTGAATCTGCCTGACTCCTCCTCAAGCTTAGTTATAGTCACCCAAAGCTAGTCACAATGGCCTATTTAATTGCTCTCCTTTTCCTCTAGGCTATGTCTAGACTGCAGGCTTCTTTTGAAAGAGGCTCTTTCGAAAGCATCTTTCGAAAGAGCCTCTTTTGAAAGATCGCGTCTAGACTGCAGGCGGAACTTTCGAAAGAGCAATCCGCTTTTTCGAAAGAGAGCACCCAGCGAGTCTGGATGCTCTCTTTCGAGGAAGCCCTATTTACATTGAAGAACGCCTTCTTTCGAAAGAGGAACTTTCGAAAGAAGGCGTTCTTCCTCGTAAAAAGAGGCTTACTGCCATCAAAAGAAAAGCCGCGTTCTTTCGAAATAATTTCGAAAGAACGCGGCTTGAGTCTGGACGCAGGGGAAGTTTTTTCGGGAAAAAAAGGCTACTTTTCCCGAAAAAACCCCTGAGTCTGGACACAGCCCTAGTGACAGATTTATTGTTCATATGATCTGGGGAAATTAGAGTTCTTTATTATTATTATTTTTACCTTAAAATAATCCTCATGATACAAACATTTCCTTTTCTTTTAGTGTGATGGATGTAACATATCAATTATAAATACAGACACCAGGTAGGTAGAATCCTGGCCCTGTTCCCACTACTTAGCTTCCTTGTCTTCTCTCTGGTACTATTACTATTACTTAAATTGTAAGTTATCTGGGGGCAGGGATCATCCTTTTATTCTGTCTGTACAACACCTAGCACAATGGAATGTTGGTCCAAGAGTGGAGCTCCTGAGCACCCCCACAATACAAATACTAAAGAACAACAGTAATCCACAATCTTTCTATCCTTATTTTTTCCATTCTCACTCTGTTCTTCTGTTCACAACCCTCTTCACTTTTCCTTTCTCTTCCCTTCTCTGCTTCACTTGCTCCTTATAATTCATTCCACTCTTTTATTTTCATTTAATTTTTTTACCCTCTCCACTTCTTTTTCTTTCCTGTCAGTCCTTCAGGCTACCCAGTCTTCTTTGCCTCTAAGCATTGGTGTTGAAGCAGTTTCTGCTGCAATGTAACTATTTTGGTGATTTTCTACTGCAAAAATTAAATAGGTACAACACCCAGTGTGGACAGATTTATAGCAATAGAAAGGCACCTTAGGCCAGTTTTGCTTATTTCCTTTTCTTTCCAGGAATTAACTGTTCCAATACGCATTCATCCCAGTATAACTGCATCCACAGTAGGTGGATTGTACTATTTTAATTATATCAACTATAGCAGTATAGTTAAAGTGGTGCAAGATTTGTTTGTAGACAGAGATTCGTTTTCATTTTACCCTCACTTTAATTTCTGCATCTGGGCCATTGCCTAGTACGACATTGAAAAAACACTAAAACATGGGATGTATAATTTATCAAGGTTCACAGATGATTAACATTGCTGACAATAGCTGATTTTTGAGGCATTTGTATTTCATTCAGAAATCTTATTTCTGTTGATTTAGGTTAGTACATTTCAATACGGTGTTTATTACCTGTTATGGTGCAAGCGCCTAATAGATTTACAATGTTTTCATGGCTTCCAATATGAGTCATCATTTTGAGTTCTGACATTAGAGCATCTTCTTCGGAAGGGTCAGATTTTTCTGTAAATAAAACAGCAACACAAATGTAGAAAAACATTTACAAGATAGGGTTTAAAAACTAAATAGTTTAGGTTCTATGCACCATACAAAACTTTCCTTTTACATTAATCCCATTGATCTAAAGCTGTGACCGTGTAGAAAATTGTTCTAAAATATAATATTTTAAGATAAATAGATATTCTATCTGCTATCTATTAGAGCTGGAACTCTCTTTCTCTCTCCTCCCCACTCTCTCTGTATTTGTGTTCCAGCTATAAGCTTTGTGAGATGATTCTGTAGTCTCAAAAATGGATATTATGAAAGTAATGAAATAAAGAACAGTTATCAGGTTCTGAGAAGTCACCAGAATTTGCTTTAAATATGAGACATGGAGACAGTTATACAACCAAATACCTTTCTAAATTTATAATGCTATAATCATGTTCAGTAGGGTTGCTTTGGATTTAAACAGTAGTAATTGTGATCAGAATTTGTCCCATAATTTTTCCTATTTTGTCTCTCCTGATTCTTTTATGGAGATATACCTATCTCATAGAGCTGGAAGGGACCTTGAATGGTCATTGAGTCCAGTCCCCTGCCTTCACAGCAGGACCAAGTACCATCCCTGACAGATTTGCCCCATATCCCTAAATGGATTGAATTTATAACCCTGGGTTTAGTAGGCCAATGCTCAAGCCACTGAGCTGTCCCTCCCCCCCAACCATGTAGTTTCTAGTGAAATCACATTTTACAGCTTAAACTGATATGGCACTGTCTCAGTTACAATATAGAGAAGCAGTACAGCTACTAACACAAAACTTATTTCTCATTTATACTGTTACCTGCACCCTGAGTGGTGAGTCTGAAGTGGTGACTTCTCATTCACCATAAAAAGTACATATAATTGTATTCAAATTGGCTAATAAAGTCTGTTAGCCAGTTAGCATACAATCATTTCAGTAATGACTGTACACCTAGTTTTCAATAAATGTAGAATCATGCAAACTAACCTCAGCTAACTCCAGATAATAAATGCACTTTAATTTATTAATATAATTACTTTTAGCTGGAGAGAGAAGAGCTAAGAAAGGGAAAGGTATTAGGTGGGTCAGAAACTGAGGCAGTTGCATCTATTCTGAAAGCAATAGTCAGTGGAGATGAGGAATCCACAGTAGCCAATCACAGAGTAAGTGTGAGAAAATGGAAAGTATATTTCAATGTAACAAAATTAAGGTGTTTTCCTTTCACTTAGTAAAAATGGCATGCCGTGCTAATAAACATCTCCTTTGCATCAGAGTTCATTTAGCCCCAAATAATGCCACATTACCTCATGAACAGGAAGCACTCTATATTAATCAAATACAGAATTAACTCTTTAAAAAGTTACGAGAGCTAAAGCTTTGCCCCACCACAGTGGAAGAGTCTGGATTGCATGGCAGAGCTGGTTTCTCCAAAGGGAGAGCCCTTCTAGAATTTGGAGGTAGAAACTCTTCTCAGGGCAGGCCTGACAGGAATCCCTGTCAGGGCTGACACTACATGACTGCCCTCTCTTCTGGATGGAGTCTATGTTTCCACCTCTGAATGCCAAATGTATATGGCAGTTGGGGTACCAGTGGCCATATGACAGGAGGCAGGACCTCACCACATTCCGACGGTTTGAGAAGGGCACATTCAGTGAAACAGCTGAGTAACTAAAGGGCCTGCAAAGCCAGGGAGAGAAGACCCAGCTGGATGTGGTCTAAGACAGTGTCCATGAGTAGCAAGTCCAAAAGAGAGCTGCCAGCTAGGCTCCCTCCAAATCTCCAGGCCCCAGCCACAAGAGGGAAAAGAAAAGTGTATCCCATGAAGGAATGCTGTAATGGGTATGCATCCTTAGCCATGTGCAAGGCCCAGGAGTCCTTCCCTTGGGGGTGAATGCCTCCCAGTGCCCCCTTGGACTAGCAGAGTTCTACCCTTTCCCATACTATTGGTTGTGCCTTAGAAGTATATTCTAGAACTTAACTAATTCCTGAAATAAACTACAAAATACAGCAATAAGAATATGGAAAAATAATACTTTTAGAGCTAAATAAGTACTGAAAAATGAAAGAACTGTGAGCTGCAATTGCAAGATAATTGATTTAAATGGGCTTCTGGTGCTGTTTCTACCTTAAACACAAATAATAAACCACTACTTGTGAGAGCAGTATCTTGCTGTGATTTACTGTACCTTTCAGCATTTTGACTGCAACTTGGACTGAATCCCCGGTTTTACTAATTCCATAAGCTGTAGCATTCATAACCTTTCCAAAGGCACCAGAGCCGAGTGCCTGCCCTACAAGACAAAATGAGTTAATGAAATTTCTAGTTTAAGGCAACGTAAGCTGATATAATGACCTCATGGTTTACCCAGGAGATTGCTCACCAAATTCCAGATTTTCTCTTGGAAACTCCCATTTGAGATCATATTCAAATTCACTGAAATCAATGTAGATGTACTCATTATCTGAAGGACCAACTACCTGTATCATTTGCATTTGACTTTCATATCTAAATTGCTTCAGAAACAGAAAAATTGTATTAGTTCAACAGAATTTTAGGAGAGAGGGGAGAGGAAGGCAGTCATTTAATGTTTTTGTTTTTACCTTTTTGTATTTATGAAAAATAAATATAAGCAAAACAGCTATAAATGGAAGGCAAAATCCGATAGTTGCATAGAATGAAATGTTATCTCGGAGGGAAGAAACAGCTCCTGTAATTTAAAAAGATGCATGTCACTAAACAATGAATTAGGACTGATATGTAATGTTAAGCTACAAGAAACAAAATAAAATCTGTCATATTTGTCTTATCTCCATTATTTTTCATTCCCTTTTGGCCTGAGCCTGGGAATTGCCAATGAGAATTGCAGGTGGTCAACGTCTCTCAGAGAGCCAGATTATGGCCCTCTCAGGCTATGTCTAGACTGCAGGCTTCTTTCAGAAGAAGCTTTTTTCAGAAGAGATCTTCCAAAAAAACTTCTTTCTAAAGAAAGCATCCACACACAAAAGTGCATCGAAAAAGCGACGTGCTTTTTTGAAAGATAGCATTCACACAGAAGGGATGCTATCTTGCATTTAAGCCATGAATACTATGGACAGAGTGGCCACCAGGACACCTGTGCTTTTTCCTCTTTCCTCTTCTTTCGAAAGAACTCCCTCTTCCCTGTCAACACACACCTTTTTCTGAAAGAGCTCTTTCAGAAAAAAGCTTCTTCCTCGTAGAAAGAGGATTACCAATGCCAATTTACTTTCTTTCAATTTACTTTCAGAAGAATACAATTGCAGTGTGGACGTAACTTAGGTTTTGTCAGAAAAATGGCCATTTTTCCAACAAAACTCTCTAGTGTAGACATACCCTCAGACCTTAGTACAAGTAATATTCTCTGTATGTGGATCAACTAATTCCCATACAAAGCAGGGTTCAGTTGCATCTGCAGTAGAGGTGATCCAAGATGTAAAGATTTATACAGAGGGGCTACGTCTACACTGGCCCCTTTTCCGAAAGGGGCATGCTAATTTTCAACTTCAGAATAGGGAAATCCGCGGGGGATTTAAATATCCCCCGCAGGATTTAAATAAAGATGTCCGCCGCTTTTTTCCGGCTTGGGGAAAAGCCGGAAAAAAGCGTCTAGACTGGCCCAATCCTCCGGAATAAAGCCCTATTCTGGAGGATCTCTTATTCCTACTTTGAAGTTCTTTGAAGTAGGGAGTTCTTTGAAGTAGAAATAAGAGATCCTCCAGAATAGGGCTTTATTCCGGAGGATCGGGCCAGTCTAGACGCTTTTTTCCGGCTTTTCCCCAAGCCGGAAAAAAGCGGCGGACATGTTTATTTAAATCCCGCGGGGGATATTTAAATCCCCCGCGGATTTCCCTATTCTGAAGTTGAAAATTAGCATGCCCCTTTCGGAAAAGGGGCCAATGTAGACGTAGCCAGGGAGAGGCAGAGTCTGGGTGGCCCAGAACTGGGTGAGAGTGAAGTTGGGAACATACATATTGTTTCCTCTTTACACCACAGAACTTATAATGTCTGTGATAGGGTGACACCTTTAATAAGGTGGACAGCTTCAGCCTAAGGAGTTCCTGGCAATGAAGCTATGCTACAGGAAAGTAAAGGAAATGCTATGAACTAGGAGCCAGAGTGAAGGTAAAAGATCTCCACATAGATGCACCTAATCTCCTTTGGTCAGCACTATGATCTGTTCCAGGGGTGGGGAACCTGTGGTGCGGGGATGGATGCAGCCCTGGCTTATCTGGATCTGGCCCCCCAGAGCTCAGGGCTCCCCCCAGCATTGGGGAGCCAGCACTGGCGCTCCAGCTCCCTGCTGTCCCCCCAAGGGGCTGGAGCACACAAAATCTCCTAGCCTGCCCCCCCACCAAGCTCTGGTGTGCACAGAAAATGTGGGGAGTGTCTTTCTCTTTCTCAGTCAGTGAGGGGTTTTCTGTTTTGTTTTGTTTTTTCTTGCTTCTCACTTATGTGCATCCCCCGACTGATTTTTCTGTGGCTCAGCAGCCCCCGACCCAAAAAAGGTTTCCCCACCCATGATCTATTCCACATGGGACAGACTGATAGCCCAAAGTGGAATGAAGAGGGAGGAATTCCCTAAGAGGATAGTCATACATCTGTCTTCCCATTCGCTCCCTCTTGTTGAAATGGTATTTAATGTAAGTACTTACATTGACTTCAGGGCCTCAGTTAGCACAGTAAATGAGTTATATTCATAACAAAACAAAAGGGGCAATATTTATACATTGTGTAAGCCTGAAACTTGTTTTCATTCAAAAAGTGAGTGTTATATGACTCTTCAAACTCTTTGGCATCATTGTTCAACCAGATGCTATTAAGACATGTTGCCCTGCAAATCTAAAGACAAGCAGCTAAACAAATCAGAAGCCATTCCAAGGTTAAGTGCATAATGTCGGCCATAATGCAGATATAATATAAAAAGCCACCAGTTAACTGAGGATCAGTTACACAAAACCAGCTTAGAGTATTGCTCTGCTATTGCCCAGTTAACACCATAATACCAAAATTACCACGTCCTTTTCATCATACAGAAGAATACATAACTGTCCATTCAGAAAATTAACAACAGCATACCATTTGTGCATCCATACAGTATGCAATTCTAATGCAAACTAGATATGTTTGACACACACTTAAATAAATTCATTGTTCATTAAATTCAAAATATTAGACATTAGAAGACTGGATTTATAATACTTAAATATATCTACACATATTCTCATACATAGACCTTCCAGCCTCCGTATGCCACTAATCAATGCACATGTTATTACTAACAAACCAGTCTGGGTATCACAAAGACAAATGAAAATGACTCCTTAATAACAAATGGTATTAAAATTGGAATTTTCTGCCTTTTCCTTGAAAATACTTTTACGATTTTAAGACACTCAAGGTGAAAGTGTGTGACCTTCTCTCACAAAAGCAGACGGACTCTGCTACCCTCTCCTCTTTCTTCTCTATTTCCTTTTTTATTAGCTGCAACATGTTTTCTGAAGGTCAAAACCTAGCAGCTTTATTATCCTTCATGACTCTGCATAGTGTGTATGTGAAATGTTATTGGGTGACATCTATCACTTGTGATCAATACGTTTATGAATTAAGAAAACATCTTGTCTCTTCAAGACAACAGAAATCTATATGTTCAGAGTGAATAAATCTAATAGTTGCTCTCTTCTAAAATAACACTACATGCTATTTTTTGTAGCTCAGATATTTTTCCTCTTGCAATATCTTTGGTCTGTAAATCTTTAGTCTCAGAGAAGACAACTGAACGTAATACAACCTGATTACAAAGAAGAAGCAATCATACATAAAGGAGGATCTTGTGGATTTCCATAAGCAAAAGGAGATGCATGTCAATTTGTAACTGAATTTCCAGGTATAGGTTATTAACAGGAATAAAAAGCAGGTCTCTAGATTCACAGGGCGTGATTTTGCAGCTGGCTTTAGTGGAGGAGTAGTCTGCTTTGTGACTGCTGAATTGGGTCCCAAGTGCTATATCATCGAACTTAAGTAAAAAAAATCATGTCAGAAGAGACATACATTCTACTCACAATTACATGCATAGCCTGTGTGGGATCCTATATTTTATTTGCAAAGACTATTCAAATGTGATGCCATACAGGCAAAAGAAACCACAATTTTTTCTTTGCAGTCTATAATTATCTTGAGATGATCTGCACTGTCTCAGTAGTGGTACAGTACCTTGTTGGTTAGTGAACCCCTTCACGCAGGATGCGCCAACGGAATTGTTTGCACAGCACTCCACGTAGAAGCCTATCATTGTATTCTGTACATCTAAAGTGCTGCTGGAATGCCAGGACCCAAAGGTTATTCGCTCAGGTGTTCCTCTCCAAATCCCTTCTGTGATTTCTTCTGTACAACTTTAAAAAAAAGAAAACAAAAAAACCCGAGGTCCAGTAGTGATTGTTACAACTTGCACAGGTTTTTGGGGAGGCCATATCATAAGAGGTGGCTGATGTTTGTGCTAGAGAGGAGAGTATTGCTGGGCTTTTTCACTATATTATTATACATAATGATATATAAATCTACATACATTATCCATGATATAATAGTTACATCACTGTGTGTATGTGTATGTGTATGTGTATGTGTGTGTGTATGTGTGTGTATATATATATAGATATAGATATAGATATGAATGATACAAAACTACTCAAGACAGTTAGACCTAAAGCAGACTGCAAAGAATTAAAAAGGGATCTCACTAAACTGGGGGCCTAGGCAGCAAAATGGCAGATGAAATAGTGTTGATCAATGCAAAGTAATGTCCATTGGAAAACGTAATGATGGGATTATAAATTAGCTGTTACCACTCAGGAAAGAGATCTTGGAGTCATTGTAAATAGTTCTCTGAACACAACTTGCACAGGTTTTTAGGGAGGCTATGTCATAAGAGGTGGCTGATGTTTGTGCTAGAGAGAAGAGTATTGCTGGGCCTTTTCTCTGAAAACATTCGCTTAATGTACAGCAGCAGTCAAAAAAAGCAAACAGAAAGTTGGGAAACCTTAGGAAATGGATAGAGAGTAAGACAAAATAACATATTGGCTCTATATAAATCCATGGTACACCCATGTCTTGAATACCGGGTGCAGATAAGGTCATAGCATCTCACAAAAGGTATACTAGAATCGGAAAAGTTTCAGAAAAGGGCAACAAAAATGATTAACGTAAGGAACAGCTTCCATATGAGGAGAGATTAATAAGACTGGGACTTTTCAGTTTGGAAGAAGAGATGACTAAGTGGGAATATGACAAAGGCCTATAAACTCGTGACAGATGTGGAGAAAGTAGATAAGAAAGTGTTACTTATTCCCTGTCATAACCCAAAAACTAGGGATCATCAAATGAAATTAACAGGCAGCAAGGAAGTATTCCTTCACACAATACACAATCAACCTGTGAAATCTTTGTCAGCAGATATTGTGAAGGCCAAGACAGTAACAGGATTCCAAAAAGAACTAGATAATATCAATGGCTATTCCTAGCATCAGTTTGTCAGAAGCTGAGAATGGCCTACAGGGGATGGATCACTTGATGACTACTTGTTCTGTTTATTCCCTCTGAAACAACTGGCATTCACCACTGTTGGAAGACAAGATACTGGGCAGGATGAACCATTGGTTTAACCCAGTATGGCCATTCTTATGTTCTTAAGTTCTTCTTATTATTAGGGATTGGAAGTAGATGCTGGGTTTTCTTTACATTTTATTATATTTTTAATTTTGACACAGGAACCTAGAATCAAGGATAGTTTTTTTTTATATTTTATGGTTATATTTTGAGATGGTGCAAATCAGCATAACTCTATTGCTTCTAATGGATCTACGCCAGTTTACATCTGCCGAGGAGCTGACGCTATGAATCTAAATAAATAAGCAAAATACATAAATTCAAGGGATTTCCAAGTTCGGCTTCTGGCCTTTCATCTGTGTTCTACTTTGACTGTTTCTCCTTCACTCTGCCCACTAATCCATTTCTGCTGGAACGACTTTAAATCTTCCAAAATTTTCAGCAGCTTCAAAATAGCTGCCATTTAAAAAGATTAACCTGCCCTAAAAACGTGTCTGTCCTTTCTCTAATACATACTGTTCCCACCCGCCCAATTAAACTGGCTCAAGGCCTAGAACGGAAAACATTCAATCCTGAATAAGAAACAAAACTAATGTCTGATATTTAGAAAGAGGACTTTTATGTTAAAGGAAAGAGAGGATTGCCAGATTTTAATGGAGCACATAACACTGGTTTCTAGACCTACATGTTCCGATGATGTATTATAAGAAATATTTTAAATTTATTAATTATATGTTTTCTTCTCTTTGTGATTTCTGTTTAATTAGGCCTATAAAAAAGTGGACTTAGAAGCAAGGATAGAAAAAATAATAATAAAATATAAAAAAACCCACCTTTCTAAAATATTTTAAATCTCATTAATAAAATTCCAGTAATATATTTGACCTGGTACCTTAATTTGAATGTAGGAATGTAGGAATGAGCTTTTTAAAATGAGTAACACCATGTCAACACAATACAAGAAATATCCTGGTACCTTGAAGTTTTAGGGCCTGATTCAATCTCTATTGCAGTAAATGAAATGACTTACTGACTTCCCTGGGCATTAGATCAGATTGTTAATGCACTTCCACATAATGAAATGGCTAAATAAACCAAACCAATATCTTGACACTTTGGCCAGGTCTATACAGGCAGTCCCCGAGTTATGCGGATCCGACTTATGTCAGATCCGCAGTTACGAACGGGGATTTTCTCGCCCCGGAGGACTGGAGCGGCGGGACGCCTGGTCCCGCCGCCCGCCTCCTCCAGGGCGAGAAAAGCTGCTCCCCGTCTCCCTGGTCTGCTGGGGGAGCCAGCAGACCAGGGAGATGCTGAGCAAAGCGGCGGAAGACCCGGGGCCGGCCCCGCGGCACTTCCAGCTGATCTGGAAGCGCTGCGGTCCGGCCCGGGTCCTCTGCCGCTTTGCTCCGCGTCTCCCTGGTCTGCTGGGGGTGGGACGCAGCTAGTGCCCCCCCCCCAGCAGACCAGAGAGACGTGGAGCAAAGCCCGGGGCCTGTGGTAGAGCACGTGGGGCGTTGCCGGTTGGCGCTACTGGACCAACCCGGCAGCACCCCAGCTGCTCTGCCCCAGGAGTCCTGATTCAGCCGCTGCTGATCAGTTTCAGCAGCGGCTGAATCAGGACGCCTGGGGCAGAGCAGCTGGGGTGCTGCTGGGTTGGTCCAGTAGCGCCGAGGAGCGGCCGCGCTACTGGACCAACCCAGCAGCACCCGAGCTGCTCTGCCCCAGGCATCCCCAAGTCAGCCGCTGCTGAAACTGACCAGCAGCTGACTACAGGAAGCCCGAGGTAGAGTTGCTCTGCCCCGGGCTTCCTGAAATCAGCTGCTGATCAGTTTCAGCAGCAGCTGACTTGGGGATGCCTGGGGTTCTTAAGTTGAATCTGTATGTAAGTCGGAACTGGTGTCCAGATTCAGCCGCTGTTGAAACTGATCAGTTTCAGCAGCGGCTGAATCTGGATGCCAGTTCCGACTTGCATACAGATTCAACTTAAGAACAAACCTACAGTCCCTATCTTGTACATAACCCGGGGACTGCCTGTACTAGATCCAGAAGGTCAGCTTAAAGTACACAATAAGAACTACATAAATAATGTAGCTGCAGTAGACACACCCTAAGGCAAGGTTGGCACTGTCTTCACAGTGGGAGGTCGACGGGAGCACACACTCTCATCGGCTTCTCTTACTCCTCGTGACTTCAAAGGATACCAGCACCAACTGGAGGCACCCTCAGCATTTGTTTTAGTGGGTTTTAACTAGACCTGTTAAATCGAATACCAGAAGATTGATCTTCAGTGCATAAGTACAGAGATGACCTTTGATATATTCCCTGGCAAAGCTACTGGTCCTGATACTTTGATTCACTAAGAATACTAAATGCACCAAGGAAAGCTTATGTGGGATCCAGTATCCATACTGGGAGACTGTAATTCAATTAATGTCTAGCTATGGCTATGAACACAGCTGTATTTATTTCAAAATACACAGCTTCAGATACACATATATCTGGACATAATGTTGTTTTGGTTAAAGTCAAGGAAATCTCTCACTTAGTCTGATTCATCCTTGTACCAGCTTGCTATTTATTATTTTATAAGTACCCCACAGGGGTAGCCATGCTAGTCTATAACTTAATGCAAAAAACAATGAGTGGTCCTCTAGTTCCACTCTTTATTATTTTGAAATAATGTGAGTTTTTTCAAAATAGCGCAGCAGGGTAGACATGCCCTAAGGTACTATAGGACCTCTTGTTTTTAAAGTTTTTTTTAGGTACCCCAAAGTTCATCTTTCAGAGTCCTAGTCACCTGCTAGTCTTTATTTAACTAAAGAAACATCACAAATAAGATAATTTAAATGAAAAAGGATAGAATATGTCTTTATTTACTTAGAAAAATCAGGTCCCAGACATTTCCTCCAAGTCCAAAATGGTGCAGGGTAACTATCAGAGAAGCAAGTAATCTGTTTTGATGTTGACTGTATTATTACTTCAGGTTTTCCTGTAACAAACATAATACAAACAAATGAAAACAATACTTTAGTCAATAATATAGTTATGTTTATAAGGTTACACTCAGGAGCGTGGAACAAGTTGTATAATGGGGGAGCTAAAAGCCATGAATCAAACCATCTCTATAACGGAAATAACTTCAAGGCAGGGAGTGCAGCTGCACCCCCAAATTCTTAATACCAGCACCTATCACACCCAGACTACGTCTAGACTGGCATGATTTCCCGCAAATGCTTTTAACGAAAAAGTTTTCCGTTAAAAGCATTTGCGGAAAAGAGTGTCTAGGGGCGTGTCTAGACTACCTAGTTTTGTCGACAAAAGTGGACTTTTGTCGACAAAACTATACCAGCGTCTACACTACCGCTGAGTTCTGTCGACATAACGTCGACAGAACTCAGCAGTTTTGTCGATGCTGGTAAACCTCATTTTATGAGGCATAACACCTTCTGTCGACAGAACTCTGTCGACAGAAGGATGTTATTGCCTGTAACATTGCGTCCAGACTACGGAGTTCTGTCGACAAAGCAGCTTGCTTTGTCGACAGAACTCAATGTGTCTGGACGCTCTTTGTCGACGGAAGTTTTGTCGACAGTATCTGTCGACAAAACTGCCATCGACAAAACGCGGTAGTCTAGACGTACCCTAGATTGGCACGGACACTTTTCCGCAAAAGCACTTTTCGCAGAAAAGCGTCCATGGCCAATCTAGATGCGCTTTTGCACAAAAGAGCCCCGATTGCCATTTTCGTGATCGGGGCTTTTTTGCGCAAAACAAATCTCAGCTGTCTACACTGGCCCTTCTGTGCAAAAGTTTTGCGCAAAAGGGACTTTTGTCCAAACGGGAGCAGCATAGTATTTCCACAAAAAGCACTGATTTCTTACAGTAGGAAGTCAGTGCTTTTGCGGAAAGTCAAGCGGCCAGTGTAGACAGCTGGCAAGTTTTTCCAGAAAAACTGCTGATTTTCCGGAAAAACTGGCCAATCTAGACACAGCCCCAAAGTGATCAAAATCTACTTAGATATTTATAAAGCATTCCATCACCAGGGGGCATGTTAGTTAATCTCTACAGCACCTCTGTGAAATAGATAAGTATTTTTAATTCCTTTTTATATATAATGGAATGGAGACAAAAAAGGTGAAGTAACTAAGCCAAGGTCTCTTAGTGAATCAGTGGCAGAGCCAGGATTAAAACTCAGGACTTCCTCATTCCTAACCCAACCCAACCATTCCTCCAAACTATGCTACAGATGAAGAGGCAAATTCTCATTGCCTGATTCCCACTGAAGAGCATTTCTTTTGTAAAGAGTTAATGTAAAGCAATGGCAATGATATTACTAACAATGTTTTCTTTATTTATGGCAGGGGTAGGGAACCTTTTTGGGTCGGGGGTCACTGACCCACAGAAAAATCAGTTGGGGACCACACAAGTAAGAAGCAAAAAAACTCCTCCCAAAATCTCCAGCCGTCAGGCTATGTCTAGACTGCAGGCTTCTTTTTGAAGAAGCTTTTCCGGAAGAGATCTTCCGGAAAAACTTCTTCCGAAAAAGAGCATCGACACTGCCAAAGTGCACCAAAAAAGTGATCTGCTTTTTTGAAAGATAGCATCCACACTGAATGGATGCTATCTCACATTTCAGCTGTGATTACTGTGGATGGAGTGGCCACCAGGGCACCTGTGCTTTTTCCTCTTTCTTCTTTCAAAAGAATTCCCTCTTCCCTGTCCACACACACCTTTTTCCGAAAGAGCTCTTTCAGAAAAAGGCTTCTTTCTAGTAGAATGAGGATTACCTATGTCAGAAAAACCGCTCTGTTCTTTCAATTTTCTTTCAGAAGAATGTGATTGCAGTGTGGATGCAAGTGACCTTTTTTTGGAAAAACGACTGTTTTTCCAAAAAAACCTTTATAGTGTAGACATACCCTCACTGATGTACCCCCAAACTCCCTGTCGTGTCCCCACCCCACATCTTCTCCTGCCGCCAAACTCCCTTCCAGACCTTGCTCTTCTCAACCCGGCCTTGCATCCCTATTCCACTTGCTGGCAGCCCTGTCTTGTACATTGAACCCCTCATTTTTGTTCCCGTCCCAGAGCCTAAGGGGGTCCACAAAATCCACTAACTCTGGAACCCCAAAAAGTACAAAAGTAAATCTGGTTTATGGGAAGCCCCAAACGTTAGTCCTCCCTGTCCCTTCTCCTCACCCCGTGGGGGTTGGAACACCATAGTAGTGAAGTGCCTTAGTCAGGGGCTACATCAGTGATGTAGGCTGGGGGGGTAACACAGAGAAGGTGAGAGGATGAGAATGCAGCCAAATAGCTAGTTGGGAAAGGAAGCAAAGAAATGGGGAGTAATGGAAAGTGCAGCTTCTGCAAAGCCAAATTGTATCCCCCCTCACCTCTTCTCTGAGCCCCATGATTCCCCTCGCCAGCCTGACCCCCTGTATCATCCCGTGCCCCTAAGAGCAACCCCTCTTCCCTCCCATCCTGCCCCCGCATCCTCCTTTCCTCCCCTCCTTCCCCCACATCCCTGTGCCCCCAGCGCACTCACCGGACCGGCAGCAGTGCTGGGGTGAGTAGAGATGGGGGATGGGGACCAGAGTCTCTTCCCTGTGCAGGGGGAGGAGTAAGGCTGAGCTCCCGCCCCTCACGCCAGTGAAAATCGGGTCGTGTGCTGACCGCTGATCTAGACCAAACCTGAGAGATGTCTGTCTACCTTGTTTTTAAATATCTCCAATGATAGAGATTCCTCAACCTCCCTAGGCAATTTATTCCAGTGCTTAACCACCTTGACGTTTATGAAGTTTTTCCTAATGTCCAACCTAAACCTCCCTTGCTGCAAATTAAGACCATTGCTTCTTGTCCTATCATGAGAGGTTAAGGAGAATAATTTTTCTCTCTCCTTCCTGTAACATCCTTTTAGGTACTTGAAAGTTGCTATCATGTCCCCTCTCTGTCTTCTCTTTTCCAAACTAAACAAACCCAGTTCTTTCAGTCTTCCCTCAAAGGTAATGTTTTCTAGACCTTTAATCATTTTTGTTGCTCTTCTCTTGATCTTCTCCAATTTTTCCACATCTTTCTTGAAATGTGGTGGCCAGAACTGGAGACAACACTCCAGTTGAGGCCTAATCAGTGCAGAGTAAAGGAGAAGAATTACTTCTCATGTCTTGCTCATAACACTCCTGTAAATGCATCCCAGAATGTTGTTTGCTTTTTTTGCAATAGTGTCACACTGTTGACTTATATTTAGCCTGTGGTCCATTACGACCCCTAGATCTTTTTCTGCAGTACTCCTTCCTAGACAGTCACTTCCCATTTTGTATTTGTGAAACTGATTGGAGTATTTTGTATTTGTCTATATTGAATGTCATCCTTTTTACTTCAGACCATTTCTCCAGTTTGTCTAGATCATTTTGAATTATGACCTTGTCCTCCAAAGCACTTGCAACACCTCCCAGCTTGGTATTATCCACAAACTTTATAAGGATACTCTCTATACCATCATCTAAAAAGTTGATGAAGATATTGAACAGAACTAGTTCCAAAACTGATCATTGTGGAACCCCACTTGTTTTGCCCTTTCACCATGACTGTGAACCATTGATAACTACTCTGTGGGAAGGTTATCTAACCAGTTATATACCCACCTTATAGTAGCCCCACATATGTTGTATTTCCTTAGTTTATTGATACATGATTGTATCAAATGTCTTACTAAATCTCATTATACTACGTCTCGTTATACTACGTCTACCGTTACACTACAAGCTTTATGCACAAGGCTTGCTGTCCTATCAAAGAAAGCTATTAGGGTGGTTTACATGATTTATTCTTGAGAAATCCATGCTGTTACTTATCACCTTACTATTTTCTAGATGTTTGCAGATGGATTCCTTAATTATTTGCGTCATTATCTTTCCTGGCGCAAAAATTAAGCTAACTGATCTGTAGCTTCCTGGGTTGTTCTTATTTCCCTTTTTATAGATGGGCACTATTTTTGCCCTTTTCCAGTCTTCTGGAATCCCTCCCGTTTGCCATGCCCTTCAAAGATAATGGGTAATGGCTCAGATATCTCCTTCATCAGCTAGGATGCATTTAATCAAGCTCTGATGACTTGAAGATACCTAACTTTTCTAAGTAATTTTAAACTTGTTCTTTTCCTATTTTAACTTCTGAACCTATCTGATTTTCACTGTCATTCACTATGGTAGGCATCCAATCACCACCAATCTTCTTAGTGAAAACCAAGACAAAGAAGTTGTTATGCGCCTGTGCCATTTCCACAATTTCTGTTATTGTTTTTCTCTTTTCATTATGCAGTGTGATATGCCCGTGTGTGATAAAATTTTGGTATTAATGATATGTCTCGGGGAATAAGAATTTTGATATGGATGTTAAACTTTATGGTAACGCTACTTCTCAGTTAATGCCTGTAAAAAAGATTTAAAGCTCACCACTGCAGAGAAACTATAGCAAATTTGGTTTGCTGCATGAAAGGGGAAACTGAGGCATACCATCTCATGGCCTGAATGGCTGGATGCCAAAAGAACCATGACACCAAGGCTATGTCTACACTGTGGGGCTTTTCCGTGATACCAGAGGTATCTCAGAAAAACTGTGCTACGTCCAGGGAATGCGTTTGTTCTTCCACTTTTTTTCGCGGAAGAGGAAACGCGCTCTTTTGGGGAGCCCTGTATTCCTCATTTCACAAGGAATAAGGGCTCCTCCAAAAAAGGAGGCTTTCCATCTAGACGGGGCCAAATGGCAGAAAAGCCTCTTCCGGAAAAAACAATTGGAAAAAGCGATGCAAATTTATGGATGCAAATTGTGGAGCACAATTTGTATAGCTTTAGACCTAGCCTTGCAACTGCCTTTGAGATAGTCAGTGACTGACCCTTTTGCAGTAAACTAAGGGAGGAGGGATGACATTCTAGAACTTGAAGAAGCACCATGTAACCCAAGTTCCCCTAAGCTGTGCGGCTGCACGGGTGTGTAGCTTTCCATTAAGCCCTACACAAGAGCACAGGGTATCAGCAGAGAGAAATTTCTCTTCCCAAGCCCCAGCAGCTGTGCAGCATGGGATGTGGCTAGCTTTTCATCCCATTCTCCGGATGCTAAGGAAGTGAGGGGAAAGTACTTGCATTCTATGCTTGCCTCTTGCCCCTGGCTGGTAAAGGGAGCTTACCTGCCTGAAATTCCGCCCTTGCCCACTTTTATGGATTAAGTGTATTTTGCCTTTTTGAAGTAATATTAACTATTTCAGTTAGGCTGTGTCTACACTGGGCAACTTATTCCGGAAAATCAGCCGCTTTTCCGGAATAAGCTGCAAGCTGTCTACACTGGCCCTTGAATTTCCAGAAAAGCAACGACGCTCTATTGTACAAAATCAGCTGTTATTCCGGAAAAACCATTCTGCTCCCGCTCGGGCATAAGTCCTTATTCTGGAACACTGTTCCGGAAAAGGGCCAGTGTAGACAGCCCAGTAGTCTTTTCCGGAAAAAAGCCCCGATCGCAAAAATGGCGATCGGGGCTCTTTTCCGGAAAAGCACGTCTACATTGGCCACAGACGCTTTTCCGGAAAAAGGGCTTTTCCGGAAAAGCAGCCTGCCAATGTAGATGCTCCTTTTCCAGAAAAACTGAAAATGGAATAGTATTCCGTTTTAAACAGTTCCGGAAATTCATGCCAGTGTAGACACAGCCTAAGTGCCTGCTCAGTGTGGTTTTCTTAAGAAGTTTTCTTTCTCTTGTTCTATTTTTGTCCATGCTCTGTGTGGCACACTAGAAGGAGGAATTCTTTGAAAATGGCTATTACCTGATTGTATCAGATGTCTGACATTTCTTTGGTATTTTCTGCTTGGTTATATATGGCTTGGAGATTTTTAGTTAACAAACCAGGCACATAGGACTTGATTCTCCTCTCACTTTGATGTAAATCAGGACTGCTTCTATTGAAATAAATGGAGCTCTATTGGCACAAAAGAGGCATAGGTTGCAGGTGAACGTGGCCTACAGAGTGTTCAGTAAGGGTGAAACAAGAAGTATGAGGCTGTCTACACTGCCCTGCAGCTCAAATTACAGAGTGCGAATAGCACCAAACTGCTGTGCTCTAACTTCCCTGTGTGGATGCTCTGGATGGTAACTAAAACGTTCCTAGTTCACATTGCCATAGTTTTCTTTAAACATTAATAAGAACTAGGGCCTGGTCTATACTTATCTAGAAGGTTGAATTAAGATACACAACTCCAGCTACCTTAATTGCATAGCTGGAGTTGACATACCTTAATTCAATCTTCTAGTTAGCTCAATTAAAAATAATAACAAAGGGTTTATACGGCATGGGCCAGAATTTGTGGCCAACAGCTCTTCATTGTTATTTCTAGTTGTGCTGGATAGCACAGTTATGCATATGTGAGCTGTAATCACACCTTGAATGGCAGTGTAGTTGCACTCTTACTGTATTCCAAAAGCTGCAATACGCAAATAAACCTTTTTCCCAAATAGGTGGCAGAAAGAAAAACAGACTTGTTTATGAGATGTGCAAATAACAACATACTTATATGGGAGACATTAGGAAACAGAAGACATTAGCGCACATATTTAATACTGATTACCTCTTAAAATTTCCATTCATCCAATCTATTTTTCTTCTTCTTTAAAAAGAGTTTGCTTTATTGTATGTTCTAATGTATTTGACATCTAGCTATACCTCACTCTTGAATATTTTAAAAATTCCTGACCTAGAATATGATACATTGTTACTTTTTTTGTAAAATGAAAGAGAGATGAAAATAACATAGGGGTGAAATCTTGACCTCATTGGAGTCAATGGCAAAATTTCTATTGATTGACTTCAAAGAGGTCAGGATTTCCCACCCACAGAGTTCATTAAACCTGTGCATTTTTACTTACGTTTTACATGCAACGTCATTGTTTTATTCACATACGTATCATCATTTTCTGCATAGAATACGTATTCCCCTGATTGATATTTATGATCACAGAACCTTGATGAAATGCTGTCGAGAAAAGAGGGGGGGTGGGAAATGCTTAAGCAAGTTTACAAATCAGGATTCAATTTTTTTTAAAATCAAGTTAAAAAAGAATTCAAAAGAAAAATTTTCTGAATAAAGAAATATAAAAAGAGTCTTCAGATGTAATTATGTTCTCTGTGTGCTGTAATAAAAGGGAATGGGAGTGATTTTTAAACCTGTCCATTTGATGGTTTTATTTTTGTCTGGAGTGTTGTCAGATTGGAGAGAGAGCTTTTGCTGGTTCATCAGTGTTAGAAGAGTACTTAAGGGAGACGTAATTACTGGAGTTCTAGGGTAGAGATATCCTGATTTAAGAGAATAAGGATTGCTGGCTAGAAGAGTTTCAGATGGTGAATAGGGGTCAAGAGGGCTGGCATATGAGGAAAATCAATAACAGTCAGAAGAGAAGAAATAGACAAAATCAGCAGGTAAGTTTCAGAAGAATCATAGAATCATAGAATACTAGGACTGGAAGGGACCTTGAGAGGTCATTGAGTCCAGTCCCCTGCCCTCATGGCAGGACCAAGTACTGTCTAGACCCGTGGTCCCCAACACGGTGCCCGTGGGCGCCATGGCGCCCACGGGGGCACTTGCATGCGCCCGCCAGGTGCTCGGGGCTGGCCTGGCCCTGGGCACATGGCGCGGCGCTTGCGGGGAGCGTCGGCCCCGGGCACGCGGCGTTTGCGAGGGGGTAGCGCTGGCCCCAGCCCCGGCCCCAGGCACGCGGCGCTTGCAGGGGGGAGGGGGAAGCGCCGGCCCCGGCCCCGGGCACGTGGCGCTTTCAGGGGGGAGGGGAAAGCGCCGGCCCTGGGCGCGCGGTGCTTGCGGGGTGCTTGCGGGGGGGGCACTGGCCCCAGGCGCATGGCTATGGGGGGGCCCCGGCCCCCCGGGTGCGTGGCTATGGGGGGGCCCCGGTCCCCCAGGCGCGTGGCTATGGGGGGGCCCCGGCCCCGGGCAAGCGGCTATGGGGGGGCCGCCCCCAGGCAAGCGGCTATGGGGGGGTCCGCCCCCGGCCGCGCAAGTGTCCCCGGCCCCTGGCGCCTGGCGGGCGAACGGCCACGCCCCCTGGCACCCAACAACCTCAAAAGGTTGGGGACCACTGGTCTAGACCATCCCTGATAGACATTTATCTAACCTACTCTTAAATATCTCCATGGATGGAGATTCCACAACCTCCCTGGGCAATTTATTCCAGTGTTTGACCACCCTGACAGTTAGGAACTTTTTCCTAATGTCTAACCTAACCCTCCCTTGCTGCAATTTAAGCCCATTGCTTCTTGTTCTATCCTCAGGGGCCAAGATGAACAAGTTTTTTCCCTCCTCCTTATGACACCCTTTTAGATACCTGAAAACTGCTATCATGTTCCCCCTCGATCTTCTCTTTTCTAAACTAAACAAGCCCAATTTTTTCAGCCTTCCTTCTCAGGTCATGTTCTCTAGACCTTTACTCATTCTTGTTGCTCTTCTCTGGACCCTCTCCAATTTCTCCATATCTTTCTTGAAATGAGGTGCCCAGAACTGGACACAATACTCTAACTGAGGCCTAATCAGCGCAGAGTAGAGTGGAAGAATGACTTCTCGTGTCTTGCTCACAACACTCCTTTTAATGTATCCTAGAATCATGTTTACTTTTTCTGCAACAGCATCACACTGCTGACTCATACAACTTGTGGTCCACTATAACCCCTAAATTCCTTTCTGCTGTACTCCTTCCTAGATAGTCACTTCCCATTCTGTATGTGTGAAACTGATTGTTCCTTCCTAAATGGAGCACTTTGCATTTGTCTTCATTAAACTTCATCCTGTTTACCTCAGGCCATTTCTCCAATTTGTCCAGATCATTTTGAAATATGACCCTCTCCTCCAGAGCAGTTGCAACCCCTCCCAGCTTGGTATCATCTGCAAACTTAATAAGCGTACTTTCTATGCCAATATCTAAATCGTTGATGAAGATATTGAACAGAACCGGTCCCAAAACAGACCCCTGCGGAACCCTACTTGTTATACCTTTCCAGCAGGATTGTGAACCATTAATAATTACTCTCTGAGTATGGTTATCCAGCCAGTGATGCACCCACTTTATAGTAGCCCCATCTAAGTTGTATTTGCCTAGTTTATTGACAAGAATATCATGCGAGACAGTATCAAATGCCTTACTAAAGTCTAGGTATACCACATCCACCGCTTCTCCCTTATCCACAAGACTCATTATCCTATCAAAGAAAGCTATCAGATTGGTTTGACATGAGTCTTCTGGAATCTCTCCTGTCTCCCAGGATTTTCCAAAGATGATAGCTAGAGGCTCAGATACCTCCTCTATCAGCTCCTTGAGTATTCTAGGATGCATTTCATCAGGATCTGGTGACTTGCAGGCGTCTAACTTTTCTAGGTGATTTTTAACTTGTTCTTTTTTTATTTTATCTTCTAAACCTACCCCCTTCCCACTAGCATTCACTATGTCAGGCATTCCTTCATCAGAGTTCGCAGTGAAGACCGAAACAAAGAAGTCATTTAGCATCTCTGCCATTTCTAAGTTTCCTGTTACTGTTTCTCCCTCCTCCCTGACCAGTGGGCCTACCCTGTCTTTGGTCTTCCTTTTGCTTCTAATGTATTTATAAAAGTCTTCTTGTTTTCCTTATTCCCGTAGCTAGTTTGAGCTCATTTTGTGCCTTTGCCCTTCTAATCTTGCCCCTGCATTCCTGTGTTGAAGGAAGTACAGGCAGTCCCCCGGTTATTACAAGATAGGGACTGTAGGTTTGTTCTTAAGTTGAATTTGTATGTAAGTCAGAACTGGTACATATTGTAGGGGAAACTCTAGCCGAACATTTCTCCAGAGCTCAGTTTTATTCTCCCACACCTCACTTCCCTCAGTCCTTTATTCTCAAGCTGAGGTGTCTGCTGAGAAAAGCCGCTCCGCATCTCCCTGGTCTGCTGGGGGAGGGGGAATGCTAGCTTCACGTCTCCCTGGTCTGCTGGGGGGAAGCAGCTAGTGCGGGGTTGCCTCACCCCGTTTGTAAGTAGGGATCCGATTTAAGTCGGATCCATGTAACCCGGGGACTGCCTGTACTCAGAACTGGAAAAGAAATTTAGAGAGGGTGGAAGAAACTGAGTAACTTTTGTTAGATAAGACACAACCCAGAATTCCAAAGCCTGCCCATCCATATGTGGTTTTAAAGGAAGAAGATTCACACTGAAAAGATGGGTCATTTTGCCTGCTGACCGAGGCCAAGATTATCAGGAGTGATTATTGATTCTGGGTGGCTTAGCTTTAGAGTACTTAATCACAACACCTTCAAGGTAGCTAGGTGCTCTGCACTTTCTAAAAACTAAGCCCCCTTTAGAGTGTCTCAAGTTGGGCACCCAAACATCGGTACATCCAGAATCACTAGTCACAGAAAAGAAATAAGGAGAGCCTTTCACGAGTCATTTCTTTGGTGTCCACATGTAAGTTCAAGGAAAGGTGAGAGAACAAGATGTACATGAGATTATTTGCCTTCATGGAATTGATTCGCCCAGAATAAGGAAGTGAAAAGGAGCAGTTTGCCAAAGATACAGCTATGGCCTGTGTTATAAAGAGAGAACAGAAAACAGAAAGTCTGTAAGAACATGGTGCTCTTAGCACTTAGAGGAACTAAAGATGGTGCCAAATTTTTTATAGCTTGAAATTAAATGTTAAGGAGCAAAGTTCATAGTACAAATTTACTATAAAATGCAATAAGGAAGAACAACTGGATAAGGAAATAACAGAAATTAAAAAAGGAAATAAAATAAATAAAAAGGATATGAAAGGAGCAAAGTAGAAGTGATGGAAGATATATTTACTCAACCATAAACTGAAATGTGCAAAACTGAAAAAAACCCACCAAATAAAAAATGTGTTATGGAACATGATTGTGTATTTATTTTTAATTTATTTACTCTTGTCCATTGATTCCATCTGCAAAATGGGTACAGTAATAATACTTAACTACCTGCTTTCCTATAGCAGCACTGTGTTGGCTGAAATCTGTAGAGTGCTTTGAAAATCTGAAGTGCTAAGTTTAACTATCTGGGATGTTGTAAATGAAAACTTTTTAAGAAAAATATTTAAATAAAACTGATCCACTTGGTTCAGTGCCATGGAGCACATGGGCAGCTATGTCCTATAATTGATGCAGCTCGACTAGGACTCAGTTACAAGAATCTTGCCTGGAGGTAACTAAGGTGTGAACAAACAAAACCACACCCACAATACACAGAAAAGGATGGGCTTTTCACAGATCTTGGCAATGGCGTCACCACACCAGAGTATGACAGCAACATGCATTTCTATGCTGAAAAAGCAACCTAGAGTGACGTCTGTAATCCTGAGCCCACATGGTGGCTCCACCCTCCTGGACATCAGAGTTCCTTAAACCATCTCAGAGTTCCTAAAAATGCTATTTATGACCCATGGGCTTCACTTTACCCGTCTGGGTTGAACCAGCTGTCTATCCTCCAAACACAACTGTCTGCCAGACAATCAGGAGGCAGTCTGCAATAGTTGGAAAGTAAATAAGCTGAGTATTATCAGCATTTAAGGATGAGTAATTGTTCATGACTACCTTTAGAGGGCTTTTCTCCAGAAATGATCTTAACCCCTAAAGAACAGATCAACCTACTCACACCAGAGACTGCTAATTAGTCACCAAGACCCAGTAATCAACTCTATCCAAGTCCACTGACAAACTAATGTTAAAGACATGTCTCTCGCCTCCATTGCCAGGAGAAGATAATTTACCAGGCTGAACTGTGCTGCCTTTGGTTATTTGGAGTCAGCCCTTCACATGGTACAACATGATTCAGATGGATAGCCAAGTCTGTTACTAAATAGGACCAAAAAGGCTGGAGACTAAAGTGGAAGTGTAACAGAACAATAAAGCAAAGATAAAATGTGAAAGAAAAACTGCAAGAGAGTTTTAAGCAAATAAACATTTTAAGAATATGAGGAACAAGAAATCAGCATGGGAGCATTGTATCCTTTCAGACTTGGCATAGACCATGCATAGACAAAAGGAGATAACATTGTTAAAAATTTAAACTTTTGCCTGCCTTTTCAAAAAGTTAGAGTTTAGAATGCAGTATGACTTTAGTTTGCAAAGTTGAAAGGGAACACGGAAAGAAATTAGATTATGGTATCTGAAATTAGCCTGGAGAATGAATAAGTCTTTAGGACTAGACAAAATCCATGCCAGAATTATATTATAGGAAGTAGTAGAAAAGATACTTACACATTTGTTTTCCAAAAATTGATATGTAACATGGAAAAAAAAATCCATGAACTGGATATGTAGTAACATTTCTGTGATGTTACATGGTCTAAGGGAATCTACAAAAGGTCTGAGAAACTACATGCCAATAAGTTTGGCTTTAGCAGCCTGAAATATACTGGGAACATGAGACTTAGAATGAAATAAGACTTAGCAAACACCCAGAAGGCTATAATTGAGTCATGGATGATCAGAATGGGTTCATAGAAAGAGAATTATATCTAAGATCAATAAACGGAGTTTTCCAAGGATATAAAAATATAATTGAAAGAGGTATTATATGTGCACAATTTAGGAAAGGATTTGTCATAACACACAAGATTAATCAAATGGATAACACATTTACATGAGTTGCTTTTGAAGACTCAAGTAACATTATAGAACATTTTGGCAACGCTGCTTTACCACTATATCAGTCTTTATATTTTAAAAATAACATATAACTTAAAACCAAAAGCCATAGTCTACATTTTAAAAGAAAAAAATGAACAAAGACGTCTATTTTAAGAGACAAAAAATAAAACAAGTATGTGTTCAAATTATAACAAATATTCAGAATAGTTAAGTACCTGTATCCATCTGCACTGTAATTTTGCTCACAAGGAAACGATTGTTGGGAAGAAATCCATATACATCTGATTGGTGGGTATACTTTAAGTTTAATTTCAAAACAAAACTTTTCCAACAGGTCAATCTCAAAATCTTCTCTCGAGTCAGTTACTTTTATAAATCCCTCTTCTATAAACAAAATGTTAAAATTCTGTTATAAAAGCTGTCTAATTAAGGAATTTTGAAAATACGCACATTTTTATTCTCATTAATTATTGCAAGTTATAAATGTCATAAAATCACTAGTGAACCCTCTGTCTACAAAAAGATAAGGTGTAATACATGCGATGCTGGTGTTCCACTCTAGTTTATATGTAAATGCTCTGTCTTTGAAAGAACCATTCTGATTGACTTGGTTAATTAAAGACACCCCTCCATCTTTCTGCCCCTCAGATCATTTTGAATCAACTACAGTAATCATCCTCTATAGATTTCTTCTGCTCAATTGTAAATACTTATTCCAAATGTTAATAACGTTAGATTTATAAAATATAAAGTAATGCATTAATGCCGGTGTAAGTATCTCTTGATGACTGCCGTCATTTCTTACCTACGGAAGGATTACTTTGAAAAGAGAAAACAAACTATATATATCTACTTTTTTGGTCATTAACATATGTATAAAATGAAAAAAGAGAAAAGTAACCTTCAAATGTATTAAAATGATCATTTAAAAAAATCTGCATCTGAAAGGGCCTGCTCCAAAGTTCACAGAAGTCAATGGAAGCCTTGTCATTGTCATCAGGGGTCTTAGGATCAGGTCCATAAAAGGATAAAAAAAAGAGTTGTCGCAAATAATGAAGATCTGTGCTTTTCTTTTTAAATGGTTTTCTTCCGGCCATATCCACATGCTTTATAAAGCATAGTTTTCTGTATATGAAGTCCTCATTTAGCAAATAATATGGTGAAAATTACCACATAAACCATAAATGGGACAAAGCTTTTAAACAAGAAATGCTTCACGTTGTGTGAATTCTACAATTTTTGGGAGTTACAAGTTTCTTGGCTGTCTAAATGGTACTGAGGGAAGTATTTTTCATCTTTTCAGATGGAACATCATATGAAGTTATACAGTGAGCACTATCCAAATAAATTAACTCTAAAAGTTAATGCCACATCACCCACAAGTACCTTGAAATAAAGTGACATAATTTCTCTCTGAAAAAATAAATAAAACAGTTTTTCCTCCTAACATTGAAAGGAAGGAGTGCATGAGTGAGTGAGCTGGTCTTCACAGCTATTTCTTTTCCTATTCACTTGTGGTGGCAGGTTTTGGATTTCTATTCAAAATGTCTGAAGAGTAATTACTTAGGAGCCATGGGAGTCAAGTTGAAACAGCAAAGTCTGAATATGATTCTTTCTTGTTTCTGTTATTATTTTTACCTTTGAACCTGGTATTTAGCATCTTAAAGCATTTATTTTACAATATATCATCTCTCCTGGAACAAAGATTGGATAATGTTCCAAATTCTTTATCCAATGCTGATAAAAAAAGGCATTAGTGCTAGGTAACATCCAGAAACTGGATGTGTGAATAACAGACGCGAAAAACCCTGCAGCTGTGATGGATGGCCTGGTTTCTGCTGTGTTTAAAAACCTCTCTGACAGACATGACAATCTGAGAATAAGACTAAAATTAAAAAGGTGAGATGTGCTGGCATACTTGAAAAGGAGGAGAGAGAGCAATTTATGCTGTTTTATGGAAGTATTTTCTTCCTACAATAATACTGCTCAGATCTCTTTTGTGACTGCCAGGAAGGAAATCTATCCATGCCATTCATCTACAAATAAAATTAATCGGGGTTGAGATTCTCCATGTTAATCAATGGGAACGTTAAATTTAGCTCATAGTTAAAATTTGGGATCCAAGGATGCTATGCTATCCCCCAGCCTTGAAGAAGATGAAGACAATCTTGTCTTATCTGTAAGAAGATGCCTCAGAGGCTGGGTTTGAATTTTTTCTTCCTTTAAACTTTGAATACCGCAGAGTGAACAGGCTATTGCATTTAGTTACCACGATACAGGCTCCAGAGACATATGTCCTTTCCTTACTTGGGGAGCAACAAAGGATAGTCTATAGGGGGTAAGGATGTAAGCAACTAATGGAGGGAGGTAGAGGCGTAGAGGGAACAGAGCGCAAACAGGGAATCAGTTGATTCCTGGCTCACGCCCGGTGTCCCCTCCCCCCCTCCCCCGCTGTGCTTTAGCCTTTTAAATGTATTAAGAGCTGTCAGGCTCTTAATACATTTAAAAGGCAGAGCTGCAGTGGGGTTAGCTCTTGGGGCCAGGAGCTAACCCCACTGCAGCTCTTCAGTTTTCCCCGCTTATTGACTAATCAACTAGTCGATTAATTGATTAAATGCAATTTAAGATCCCTAATGGGGGTAAAGACCCAGCTTACTTTACTCCTGTCCCAGAACAACAGGGACTCACTCTCTCTGGATCACGGTCTCTCCCCTTCTCCAGAGTGAGCACAACAATGTGTTCCTTACTGTGGGTTCATGTGAAAGCCACCATGCAGCTTAATAAGATGACATGATGTTTGTAGAGCATCACTATAACATTTACAAACTATGGGAAAATTTTTGCCAGATATACACTGGTCAATGTTGCTTATTATGTATATTTGCTAGTGCAAATTATTAAATATTATACTATATCTTTAACAATAAAAAACAAGAATAGAAAATATTGCATCTGTAGAATGTGGCCAAGTTACTATTGCTTCAGAAACCTTAACTTTTGCATATTCTGGCTTTTTAAATTTTAACTGGACAACCCGAATTTTAATTTAAAATTGATCTCCTGAATTTATTAGAAGATCAACAGGATAATTCCAAAGGGTAGTTGGTCAAACCTGCACAGAAAGTTTTAATTACAGGAAACTTTGGGTATCTAAACACTCTAGAGAAGTCAAATACTTCATATCCCTCCCTCTGAAATGATCGTAGTTGCCATCTTTAATTATTTTGTTTCTGAAAATAATATTGCAAGAATTACATTATTGTGTAGCCTACATTTCAGATTAATGTTCTAGTGGTGTCACTCTCAGAAGTATTGTCCTTTGAGGAGTATAACAGGGGAGAAGGTGAGATTGTTGGGTACCTGCAGGGATATGGATAATTTAGGGTTGGCTTATCTCCATTTTCAACTTCAAGTAAAAAGAGTTTTCTTAATCACTGTAATCACATTGTATGTATATATAAGCAAACAGCTGAATGAGAGAAAAATAAGGCAACCAAGTTAACAACATGAATCTGAATTACCTAAGACTGTAACCAAAGCTGTTTTATTTGGATGTTCTGTAGAAAAACAGGTATAATGTCCACTATCACTTCGTCCCATCGATGAGGCAAATGCATAGAGAATCCGAACCATAGACAAGTCTTTTCGATAGGTTGATTCTTCAAACCAGCGTGCCTAGTTTTTAATAAAGATTTGTATTTAATATTGTGATACTGCCCATTATTCCTTATGCGAAAAGAATCATGTCTTATTACCTTCTTTAATTCTCTGTTTTCAAAATACCATTTCAATTTGAATGCATAGCTTTCATAAACTGCTCTACATCTTATTAATAATGGTTCCCCAACTTTAAGAAGTAATTCTGGTAAAGATGCTCCAAGATTTTCATTTAGATCTGCAAAATAAAAACACAACAATTAAACAATAAATGAAATAATTTCCCCCATAGTAAAATATAATTTATTTCAACCTTTTCTTCCCTTATTTTCACATTTGTAAGCATCTACATTTTGCAGCTATTGTTGTATTTGTAATTATAAAAGACTACTTTTTGAGATTTATATTTAATATTAAAATTAGTTATAATATTCTAACATTTAAATAAATAAAATCAAATTCTGTCCTGACTCAGAAATCCAGCAACAATCCTGAATTCACCCAGGATGCAACTTAGCACAGAATTAAGCCAAAGTAAGCTTATTTAAAAATCTGAATAGCAATATTACAAAAAAATTAAAAGTTTTTTAAAATGAAAAGTAGATGTTAAAGATGTGTGAACATAGCACTTACTTATAAAATGTAAAATAATACAACAATTTGTTCTTAAATATATTTAGCATTAGCATTTAGAACATGGATGGTCTGTGAAGGGCTCAGAGCATAGGGAGGGTAGAGGGCATGCACCCCCAATCTCCCTAGCCCTAGAGCACTGGGGGGGAGGGAGAAGGGCAGGCTCTTGGGGTAGCAACACTCTGCCCCAGTGTGACTACAGCAGGC
The DNA here is from genome assembly GCF_052426305.1 of Pelodiscus sinensis. NCBI lineage: Eukaryota > Metazoa > Chordata > Testudines > Trionychidae > Pelodiscus > Pelodiscus sinensis. Next base: position 307,772,114 of record NC_143052.1, read on the forward strand.
GTTCTGAGGATGGAGTGTGGGCAAGGCCAGGCTGGCGGTTTGAGAAGATAATGCCCTCCACTGCCTAGCATACCGGCCACCCATGATTTAGCAGATAAATATGATACAGAAATATAACAGCATTACATTAGTTTTGCCAGGTAATGTACTCTTAACATACTTATTCTAGTGATGACAAACTTACAGCCCAGTGTCGCAAACTTTACTCAAATCAATAGTGCATAATGTCAATGGAAGAATTAGGTCCCTATTTAAATAAAGCTTATAGTTATGTTACCTATTGTATATAGTTTAGTGCATTCTCTGCCCAGCTCATTAGTTGCGCAGCACTGTATGTCTGTTTGAAATAACGTATTTGGTGAAAATCCGTGTTGTACCTTCTGTACTCCATATACTTCCCCATTTCTTTTATGGTCTTTAAGATTTGAATTGGTGCAACTGTAATTACAGATACATTTATTTACTGAATCATTTAGTTAATCCCAAACAGATATCCAAGACATGAGAAAATACGAAAAATAGAATGAAAACTGCCGTATTATATAGTTGAATAAAAGGAACTAGAAAATGTGGAGACTATGAAACAAAACAGAGTGGCACTGGAAATAGAGAAACTAACAAAGAAACAGAATGAGCTGATAATACCTGACTGACTACACTATTCATGCTTTTATTGGTAGGCGTAAACATCTGTAATTTTATGGAAGAAATGCAGGCTCCATTGAAGTTAATGGCAAAAATCAGGAAGCCCAGGATTTCATCCTACATCTCTGGGACTGCCCTGAACCCTGAATGTTGGACTATGAGCCTCTATTAGTTGAGTTAGAAGACACAATCCAGGTAGTCTGAAGGCATCTGAAGACTCATAAATCCATGAGTGGTCTAGGTATTTGAGAGGGACAGAGGTCCACATTACCACACATATATTCTGAATGAAAATATACTGAATGTATTCACCCATTACCTGATATGTTTCTTGGAAAATATTCATGTAACTAACAGAACTACTTATCATGCATAATTCCTAAAGCTAAAAGGAAAGGCAAACTTAGATATAACATTTCTAATTACACCCTTTCCATCTTCCACTTGTTCTCAAAAGTGCAAGGTTTTAGTAAAATGGAAAACAGAGGGCTATGGGGTTAGAAATACTCATTAGCTATGTCAAGTGAAAATACTTGGACTTTGGCCAAAAATTTTCAGATGACAGTGCCAAAAATCTCCAAAAGGATACATTGGCCACATTTTCCAAGAATACACTGCAGCTCATACAAAAATGTGAATTCACCCACTGAACTCACATACACTCAATTTTTGCATATAGGCTTTGGAGGAAACTTGTATGCATGTGAAATTTTATGGGAGCATCCATTGTATTCTCCTTTGAAAATCTGACCTCACCGTTCTCCTTCAGTTGTTCAAGTTCAATCATATAAAAATAAGTACACCATGCTGTAAGTCAGTTGGCTTAGGCAGACATCAAGACTTACATCTCAAAATTCAGTACACAAAAAACGTAACATTATATGCCCCATACCTGTCATCAGGTGTTCTGCAAAATAACCATTCAATAAGTGGTGGAGGGTAGCTTTCAGACATGCAGTTTATAATGGTCAAATTTTCACTTTTTACAAAATAAGGCTTCCTTGGTTTACCTATTAAAAGCAATGCAAATATTTTCAGACATGCTGTAATATTTTTGAAACATCATTATCCATCTTTTTAATGTTTAGGTCATTTTCAACACTTGTGTACTGGAAAGCAATATGCTTTATGTATGAGTTATAGATTCATAGAACAAACCAGTCTATCCCTTTAAATTATCTTCACAGTCTTCCTGAGGTAAAAATCCAACACTGACTTAGACATATATATAAGCAGTAGCTAGTCATAATTCTTGTTATAATAGAAAAATGACAGCAGGTGTCAGACTGTGATGGTTGATTGTATTATGCATAACAAAGTATCAGAAGAAACCAGGAGGCAAAAAAATCTACCCTGCGACACTCATAATTGACTCACAACAATAGCAGTAACTTCACTCAGAGCAATGTGCAACCATTCAAGAACAAAATTTGATCTTTGAGCTTTGAATTTTTCAAGTGATTTTAATGCCGGTGGAAAGTAGGGATGTAAAATCCAGTTTAACATTAAGTTTAACTGGTTAACTGATTAAACAAGAGGGGTTAAGAAGGCAGTTTTAGCCCGTTGTGCTGCAGTGGCCTTTCGTCCACAGCTGAACTGGAGCAGCCCTGGCAGGAGCTGCTTCAGCCCAGCTGTTCCAGCCCCACAGGGCTGCTGGCTTCCCGTCTGAATGGGCTGGGAGTTGGCAGCCTTGAGTGAGGGCGGGGGGAAGAGGGGTCTTCCCCATCTTCTCCCCTGCTGCTGCTTCTGCTTCTGTATGAGCCTGCTGATTTCCAGAAGTCGGCAGCCCTCTCCCCACACTGTTTCTCCCTCTCCCCCCACAGCTCCAGGCTGCTCTCAGCCCACACGGGCCAAGAGCCAAGAGCCAGGAGCCCCTCGTGGCTGGAGCAGCCTTTCACTCATGGCAGGTAGCAGGCAATTACCTGGTAAGCATCACCTGCTAAGAGTGATGCCTATCGGGTAACTGGTTAATCAGTTGCCTGTTCACATCCCTAGCGAAAAGTAAAGAATTGTTTGTCTAAGGTCCTCATTTGTATAAATTCTTCAGCCTTGACCTGGTAAATGTGTCACCTCCCTGGCCTCAAGGAACTGCCTCTAAGAATCAGAGGGTAATTTAGGGCCTGATTTTCAGAGGTATTCAATACCTGTAGCTTTCATTTACTTCATCTGTAGTTATGAGTTCTCGTACCTCTGAAAATCAGCTCTTGAATCTATTTTCATTATATTGTTGAAAAATCCACTGCATGCAGGAATGCTACTTCTCACCAAGTCATTTCATATACATAATAAAAAAGCAACAAATGATAATGAATTTCAGTCATTAACAACTTCAGCACCATAAACGTGTAACCTACAGACATAAAGTTCCATAAACCATTACCAATCCCGAGCTTCCCAGTTTCCCAGCTTGAACTATACTTGAAAGTTTATTGCACCAAGACTGATGATGACTTTACAGTACTTAAAACTGGAAATACTGATTTTGTTTTAAATTGAACTGTGATTATGAAACTGACAATTTCTCCTGATTCCTACTTTAGGTACTGTATTTTAAATGAAACTTGAAAAGAGAAAAATCAAGTTTATGCATTTCTTTGTTTGTTTGTATCTTTATAATCGCTAGAGAAGGCCTGATAGTTTATTTGTTTTAGATTTCTAATTGCTTATTTTTAATATTAGCAAGGCAGATCCTGTTTAGCATGGGAAATTCTCTGATGACTGGAGAATAAGTGAAATTACAACAATACTCCTACAACAAAAGGAGGGAAGGATGGTATTCATGCTATTTCTAAGACAAAAATATGCAGAAAAAATCTTAAAAAACCAACAAAACCTTTTAGATCTTCCTTATTATGAGTAGAGCAGTTAGTGCCACCTATTATAAAGGTTGCCTGACACTGCCTCTTATAAGATCCTGTTGTTTATAAGGCTATACCTACATTACCGCTTGTGTTGACAAAACTTATGTCACTCAGGGGTGTGAATATTCCACCCTTTTGAGAAACATAATTTACATGTATATAAGTGCTAATGCACACAGCAGTATGTGATCTTCTGTCAGCATAGCTTACACCACTTGCAGGAGTGGGTTTATTTTATGCTGATGGGAGTTCTTTCCTGCTGGCACTGAATGTCTTCATTGTATGCACAGCAGTGGTGTAGCCATACTGGTACATGCCTGCAGCTGCAGCACTGGACATGTAGACATGCCCTAACTTTGCCGGAGTTGAAGTGGGTTGAAATTTTACATGGTGGGTGTCTGCCCCATGCTGATTAGTTTATTTCACAATTCAGTCATTTCTAAGAAGGTAGCTACGGAAATATACATTGTTTGGTCCATTTTTTTTTAAGTGCCTTAAAAAAAAACAACAACAGCAAAACAAACTCTAGTGCCCCCATGCTTAGAAGCATGGACTTGAAATTTGGCAGGTGTGCCTAGGATGTGCCTTTAGTGAAAATCCAGCCACATATGGCCATGTTATACCCCTAAGAAAAACACAGTTCACACAAGTTCAGTGGAGACTAGATTTTACAGTTGAAATCTCTAAAGATTCTGTCTCTCCAGCCTCTCATATTCCAGCTCCTTGGTCCATCCTCATAGAGTTATAGGGATGAAGCCAGGCTTTCTCCATGATAGCTCCTGCCAAGTGCTCAAGGTACTGGACATGAGACCAGTGAACCGTCTTTCTGGTTTTCTCAGTGACCCCTCTGCTGGCACCCAGAATGCACAGAGGAGGAAAGAATCTGATCTAATATAAAGGGGAGGGGATCAAGAGGCCACCTAGGGAGTTGGGAGTGGAGTAGATTGAGATCAGGTATCTGGTACAACTGGAGCAAATCATTTAAACCAGTGGTCTCCAACATTTTTAAGCATGAGATCACTTTTTGAATTTAAGTGTAATCCAAGATCTACCTCATATATAAATATCTTTGCCCCGCTTCCTTCCTACCCCTTCTCCAAGGCCCCACTCCTGCTCACTCCATCCTCCCTCTCTTGCCCATCCTCACTCACTTTCATCAGGCTGGGACAGAGGATTGGGGGCAGAGGCTCTGGTCTTGGATTAAGGGATTTGGAGTGTGAGAGGGGCTCTGAGCTGCTCTTGGGGCAGGCAGTTGGATGTAGGAGGGGGTTCTAGGTGCAGGCTCTGGGTGGGTGTTTGGATGCAGGGGTGCTCAGAGCTCAGATAAAGGCTTGGGGTGCATGAGGTGGTTCATGACTGGGACAGGAGTTTGGGATGTGGGCTCCATCTGGGCACTGCTGCTGGCTCCTGGGTGGTGGTGCAGTGGGGCTAAGTCAGGCTCACCCGTCCCCTAGCCCTGAACCACTCCCTAAAGCAGCCAGCAAACTCCATCCCTGGTCCTGTTGTGCCCCCTCTCTGCTCTGTGGAAAAAGGATACAGAATGGGAGAGGGGGCACCCTGACATCAGCACCCCTCTTTTTCCACCCCTGCCCTGCACAGAAAGCAGGAGACTCCCAAGGGGAGGGGCAGCTTCAAGGCAAAGGGCAGGAGATGCACAGCAGTGGGGGGGAGGGGCAGCTGAAGTGTAGGCACTTGGTAGCCTCTTGGCCAAACCAGTCAGGATCACTTGTCAGAGGCTCCCGATCTACTGGCTGATGACCACTGATTTAAACTAAACTTTTCACAGATGGGCACTAACTGTGTGCTTTAGGGTCCTCAACTTGAGATCCTGGGATCTGATTAGCAACTGAAATAAGTGGGAGCTGTGCTTTGAACATGTAAAGCACTATTAAGAACCCTGAACAATCAGGCTGTAGGTTTCTCAAATTAAGCTCACAAAATTAGTGGATGCTTTTTTGAGCTTGATCTTTCAGTTGCCTACCTCACAGGGGTATTATGAAAATAAATTAATTACTTCAGATACCAAAATGATGAGCAAGACAGAAAAGACCCTGAGGAAATTAGTAATTCTATATTCAAAGCAGTATCTGAATGGGATAAATAAAGTATGGGGCCACTTTTATAATGAAAATAACAAATATTGAATAGCTGTTTATTAAGGTATGTCTACACTGCAACACTTTGACATAACGAGCACTATTCTGAAATAACTTAATTAGCATCTACACAGCAGACAGTTATTTCAAAATAGTGTCAAAAATCTGTCAAGCTGGTGGATATCTTACTCTGACTCCTGTAACCATCATTGTACAAGGAATAAGGGAAGTCAGAGGAAGAGTGCTCTATTTTGAAATAAGTGCTGTGCAGATGTTCCCTATTTCAAAATAAGCTATTTCAAAATAAGATACGCAATTGACAAAGCTCAATTTGCGTGGCTTATTTTGAGTTAAGCCCTGCTGTGTAGCTGCACTCTTATAAGTGAGTACCATCCAGGGCAGTGAATGAGATGGGGGAACGTGTGGAAAAAATAATATGGGATTATGAAATTAAAGACTGTACCATTCTGCATATGCACAAGGGGGGCAAATTAAGGTAGCCGTCAAACTGGCATTTTCTAAGTTTTGATTGCTTGTCTTTACAGCCTTAATAATGTTTTTTTGATGTTTGTTTATTTGTTTGAGGTAGAATGTGTGTGTGTGTTTGCTCACATGCATAATACATAAGAATGTGAAATCAGCACAAGTCCCATTTTAAAACAATTTTTTGCATGTCATCTTTAACAACACAGTGACTCAGAACCATTTTAACTTTCACAATGAACCAAGGGAGATGAGGCAGCCATACATGAAATAAGTGACAAGAAAAACAGCCCACAATTCAAGAACTGAAAGAGGAGGAGAGACAATTGAGGAAGGGAGAAGCCTTGTGGAGTGTAGAATTAACAGAGTTTCACTGCTTAGAGAGGGTTTGGTCATGTACAGGCATCAGTCTTTCCATTCTGAAGCTGTGGACTGACAGAGTCCCTTGCTTTGACACATACTTACTTCTTACGAGAACTGTAAATATTATCGTGTAGATACTGTTTTCACCTTGAACTGCAAGGGTGTATTTTCCAGCTTGATTTTCTTGTATTTTTGAAAAGACCAGCGAAATAACATATCTATAAAACAGAAAATACATTATGGAAATTTCATGTTAGATAGAGGGTAGTAGGCTGAAGAACATAATGGCATTATGCTGAAGCTTAACCCATGCAAACAGCATTCTGGGCTGATAGTACTTAGTATATATGTAGCACATTCAATCACCAAAGTGCTTTCATAAACAATGGGCCCTGATTCATGTAATCATCCAGTGGGATTCGAAGTTCTGCTTAAATACTATCCTGAATAGGGACAGAGTAGTATCTGCTCAAGTACCTTCCTGAACTGAGGCCCATGCAACAGGATTCCCATGGAGATTTTCTCACCAAGAGGCCATTCCATGGGTTTCACCCTTCAAGGGAATAATCAACACTAGTATAGACTTATGGCTAGAACACGGTCAAGAGAATTAGGGAGGTATTTTAGGTTCTGATGCTGATTTGCAGTGTAACCTCGGACAAGGCATTACATTAATCTTTTTGTGCTTTGGTTTCCTTGACTTGAACACTGTGATGCTTGAATTGAACGTTTGTAAAATCTATTGAGATCCTCAGATGTAAGGTGATATACAAATACAAAAAAATCACTATACTGTAAATTATAAAGCCAGAATTCATTGTTTTCCTAGTGCATAAACAGCTATTAACAACATGCAATTTAGTGATAATAATTAAGATAATTTTAGGAATATAAAGAGTAATGTGAAAATAAATGATAAATAATCTTTTTCAAATGGAAAATATTTCATTTGCATACGCTAACGAAAGTATTCCATTTTGTTTTTTTGCTTCAGTATAATCCTTTACCTACCGGTTTTCTGAGTCCAGTGAGGGTGTGCAGTCAGCTTGGTTCTCTTTGAAGACCCAAAGGCATGAAATGGTCTCTGAAATATTCATTATCACTTTTAATTCAATGTCTCCAAATAGGTCAACTTCCACATTTTTTGCTGATTCATAGACATTTTCTGTGCTTTGAGAACTCAAATCACAACCAAGATCTTCCGAAATACTAGGCATCTGTATTGCAATAAAACAGATTGCTATGTCTAATAGTGATAACTGGGGTTTTCAGATTTAAACATTTAAAAAAGAGGCTTACCTATTACAATAATTCACTCTATTAAAAATATCCCTAACAGTATTGATCATGCATACATGTATAGTCATTATAAACAAAAATTAGATTAACACTATACTTTCATTCTTGTTTCCCTCTTCAAATTTAACTCTGATACCTATTTATCAAATATGTTTAATTCTACTGAATGAACAAATGCAGAACAAGTTTTGCTTTCTGGAATGACAGCATAGTTAGTAGCAGTTCAGCTTGCAATGGGCTACTTTCTCCTTGTGAGTAAGGTCACGTCTACACTACAGGATTTGGCCAATGCAAGTCACATTGGCATAAAGCTGCTCCAGTTTATCACTCTTGTGTGTGCATATTTGGATCCTTGCACAACTGCTGAGCATACTCACTAGGATTGCTTGCACTGATGCACAGTGCAGTACACCATGGGCAGGTATCCCAGTGCGCAAACTGCCAACATCCAGGGCTCTATTTTGGGACGATTGGGCAATGCAAAGTGGGGCAGAAATGAGTCATGTGGGGCTGACTGGGAGCAAAGGATCAACTTCCCCGCATTCAACTGTCTCCATCCCATAATGTTATATATATATATATCCCATAATTTCTGTGCCTTTTTAAAAAGTCCAATAAACCTCCATGGTCCTTCTTGCTGTCCTTCAGCTCTGATGGAAGCATGGAGCCTGCACAGCTCTGCAGTACTGTCACCACCATTGTGAGCACAGGATCCTCCAGTATTTGCTGAGCAGGAAAAAGTAATGAATCAGTTTGGTACATGACAATTTCTTGGAGGACACACAGCAAGAGCCAATTCAAGGTCATCAATGGTCTTCATAGAGCAGCTATAGATTGTGGAACACCACTTCTGGGCCCAAGAAATGAGCACTGACTGGTGGAATTGAATTGTGACGCAGGTTTCAGATGATGAGTAGTAGCTGCAGAACTTGCAAATGTACAAAGCTACATTCCCAGATCTGTGTGCCAGGCTCACCTCAGCCTTCCAGCACAGGAACACTTGAATGAGAACAGAGGAGAAGCAAGCTGCAATCACAAAGTGGAAACTTGAGGTGCCAGATTGCTACTGGACAGTGGGAAATCATTGTGAGTTCAAAAATCCACTGTGGGGGCCATTGTCATGCATGTGTGCAGGACCATTCAATCTTCTGCTGCTATGCTGGACTGTGACTCTCAAAATGTCCAAAACACAGGGGATGAATTTGTAGTAATGAGATTCCTGAAACATGGATGAGCAATAGATAACATACATATCCTTATTTTGGCGCCAGACCACCTTGCTAGAGAATACATCAACAAAAAGGGTTATTTTCTATGGTTATGCAAGCACTGGTGCCTCACCAAGGATGCTTCACTAACATCTGCGTTGCCTGGTCAGAGAAGATGCATGACACTTGCATCTTTAAGAACACAGGGCTATTCAGAAAGCTACAAGTAGGGGTTTTCTTTCCTGAACAGCAGATTACTACTGGCAATATTAAAATGCAAATGGTGATCCTGAGGGATCAGGCCTGCTCTTTGCTTCCTGGCTCATGAAGACGTACACTGGCCTCCTTAGCAGCATCAAGGAATGATTCAAATACTGACTCAGCCGATGAAGAATGAAAATTAAATGAGCTTTTGGTAGACTGCAGAGACACTGGCGTTGTTTATTCACAAGACTGGATCTAACTGAAAAAAATTTCCAAATGGTTATAGCTGCCTGATGTGACCTGCATCATATCTATGAAGCAATGAGTTGGCGGGACGGGAGAGGTTTAAACAGAAAGACACAAGGGCTACGTCTACACTGGCCCCTTTTCCGGAAGGGGCATGTAAATTTCATGAGTCGTCGTAGGGAAATCCGCGGGGGATTTAAATATCCCCCGCGGCATTTAAATAAAAATGTCCGCCGCTTTTTTCCGGCTTTTAAAAAAGCTGGAAAAGAGCGTCTACACTGGCCCCGATCCTCCGGAAAAAGCGCCCTACTTCAAAGTAGGAATAAGAGCCTCCGGAAAAGGGCGCTTTTTCCGGAGGATCGGGGCCAGTGTAGACGCTCTTTTCCGGCTTTTTTAAAAGCCGGAAAAAAGCGGCGGACATTTTTATTTAAATGCCGCGGGGGATATTTAAATCCCCCGCGGATTTCCCTACGACGATTCATGAAATTTACATGCCCCTTCCGGAAAAGGGGCCAGTGTAGATGAGCCCAAAAGGGCTATTGGAAGAGCTATATGGACCAGGAAGACTTTGAAAGAGCACTTTAACAATGAGCCACAGACAATATTGCATTGTGGTATATTGTGCTCGACTTGGTTCTTACGTTTTGTGATCTGGTAGGAACTGTTTGGTGCTTAATGTACATCTGTGAATATAACACTGACAATGTACCTATTAACTTGATAGTACTCTGATTAGTACACTGTGTTTATCACTGATCCTATGAGTTGGGTCACACTGTACAGTAATAAGAAAGTTGGTGCTTTCAGAACTGCTGGGCGCTCTGCAGCATACATTGGGAATTAATAAAGATGAATTATTTTCCAAATAATATAATTTTATTCAGTAACAAAACCAGAGCAAAGAAAAACCTGTTCAATGTAAAAGCAAATACATTAAAAACTTAACAAATGAAGGGAACAGAATTTTACCAGGGAAAGAACATTTGTGTCCATTCTACCTATAGATACAGCAACCACGGCTTTCCCATGTCAGTGTATGTGAAGCTGTGGTGATCTTCATGTCCCACTGGGTGAAGTGGCAGGAGTAGGGCAGCAGACCATGAAGTCAGATGGAATGATAAGGGGACGTAAGGAGGTGCTATAATAGAGTTCTTTGTGGGCTGAGAATGGCACTGAGCCCATGATTTTTGAACCTGTACGTCCGTAAGTGTCTGCAATATCTGTCTTTGCTGCCAAATAAGTCTCACTGTGTCCTGATGCATTTTCCTTTCCTTTTCCTGCCGGGACTTCTGTACCTTTCTCCTGTCCACATTTTCCTTTCTCAGGCTGTCTACCATATTCACGCCTCCAAGCCTTTTGCTCGCAGTCTGAAGCAGCACTGGTTTGCAGGTTCTCACTGAACACATAATCCCGAGTCTTCTCATTTCTCCATATCTGGTTCCTCAACTCCTCAAGGCTGCAACGGCAGCAGCTGCAGATAAAAGATGTAACAATGTAAAGTGGAAGTTAAGATACAGAACTCCCTTTCCTCACGCCTCTAAAGTCTTAAATAAGGCAGGCTTATTTGACACTTCTGCTTAGAGTGTTTGTGCACAGCACCACATACAGCGTCAGGCACAGTGACTGTGGTCCACCAAGAGGGAGGGAAAGACAGAGGGAATTGCTTGGCTTTGTAAAACTATGAGTATGTGGAGATGGCACTGAATACTGGCACCATTTTCCGCAGGTGATGGTGATTTTAGCTGATCTCTCACTCCTGAGGGTAACAGGCACAGCGAGCACAGTTGCTGCTGGTGTCCTGAAGCTGTCTGGGTCTGTATGCTACTAACCTGTTTACTGCAATCATGCTTACTGAAGTTATCACTGACTAGCATGGGAAAATGTCCCATTATAAGGCAACCATCCCTAGAAACCTTTGGCAGAGGATTGCACAGTGACTCCATGAAAGTTTAATTGGGATCTCTCAGGAGAATTCAAGGGCCATCTCTTTGTACATAAACAAATTGCTTTACATGTGCACCCCTACGCCCCTTGCTTAACTTTGGAGGGTAAGTAAAAGCAGATAGCAGTCTACCCATGACTGATGGGTATAAGAGGCTTGGGGAGTCTAAGCCTTCTCAAATAGGACAAGAAATTGTGGATGAAGAGCACTTTCCTTCGGAGGTGTGTCAGCCTGCTGCCTTTGCAATGCTGCTGTCAGAAGCTCCCAAGAAGTGTGGGGTCACCAGCACCAAGACCTTGGTTCATCCTGTGCCCTTCCCTGAGGCCCTGCTCCCATTCAACCTCTTGCTCTGTGGTCTCCCCTGCCCACTTCGCCTCTCCCTTCTGAGACCCCACCCTTGCTCTGCCTCTTCCTACCCTTGCTCTGAGTTTTTCTGCCCTTGCTCCACCTCTCTCCCTGTCACTCATCCTTAGGGCAAGAGAAGGTGGAAAGGAGCAAGTATCAGGGGGCTCGGGGAGAGAGGTGGAAAGGAGCAAGAGTGAGCAGAGGGAGTTGTCCCCAAGGGAAGAGGCACAGTATGGGAGAGCCATGGAGTAAGAGACAGGATAGGGGCAGGAAAAGGCAGAGCAGGGGCAGTGCCTCATGAGGAGAAGCTATGCAGGACCAAAGAGGAGGTGGAGTGTGGGTGAAGTCATAGTTCACGTGCCAATGGCCCCTTCCACTTTTAGGGAATTTCTGGCATTTGTGCTCAGCCTCCCCAAATGCAAGAGTCACTCACTGCCTCTGACAGTTGTACTGTTCCCTCTTCTAGGACAAGTAAATCAATAGGTGTGTCCTGTTAAGTTGTGATCACTGTAATGAGAAATAAATTTACACACCTACCCACAGATCTGCCCCTGCATCAGGCTTGCTCGAGATCAGCTGCTAGGACTGACTGGTCTGCAGTAGTCTCAAACAGGTCCTGGCTCACAGCATAGCAGGACTGCCCAGTCGCATGTGCCCCATCCTCCTCTTCCTCTTCCACCTCCTCCTTGTCCTCACTGTTCATGCGAGGGGCCTGTGAGTTGGGCTTCTTGGAGCAATTCATGGTGATGTGTGGGATCTCTGCCAAGTATAGCATGCAGCTCTTTGTAAAAGTAGTACATCTGTGACTTGGCACCAGGCACCAGGTGGAGTCTTGGTCTCCCTGGACTTCTGATATGCCTGACACAATTTCTTGGCTTTCATGTGGCACTGCTGCTGATCCCTGTCATACCCCTTGTCCAGCATAACCTATGCAATCTGCTAACATATGTCCAAGTTTCTGTAGCTGTGCTTGCACAGCCTCTTTTCCTCACAGGCCCAGGAGATTCAATATCTCCTGTCTACTCTAGGCAGGAGCATGTCTGACGTGTAGCCAGCATAGACAGATGGACAGTCATGCATAACAATGGAGAGTTGCCAGGTGTGTTCGCTGTGCTGGACAATCAGGAAAAAGCATTTTAAAAATTCACAGGATTTTACAAGGGATTGGGCCCTTATGGTCTTTATGACCCTCGAGTAGTGTAGTTCACAACTGTGACTAGAGCAATCAGCATTGGGCAGTGTGGAAAAGCTGCTGGAGATTGTTAGGATCCACACAGATAATGTAGGGTCTGCATTCATGCGACGCCATGCTCAGTATATCAACCATACCTCAACACTGTTAGGACAGGTTGTGTTAGTGCATTGCTGTAACGTGGCACATCGGTGGGAGACAAATTTACGTGCAGACATATGCACAACAACTAGGACAACACAAGGTGGCCTACTTTGACCTAACTTTGTAGTGTAACCTGGGTTTAAGATCACACATTACCCAAGCTGTCACTCCAGATTTCACCAATCAGATAAAAGATCTGCAAGATCAACTTTTCCTTTAAGCCTCTACTGCAAACCCAGGGCAAGGAAATCTCTTAGCACCATGCTGTGCATCATTCTGTATATTGCTGGAGTTCTGTTCCATGCTTTATACTGTACCAAGGAACAGACTATACACCATGCCCGTCTTTATCATGCATTCACTCACTTTTGTCTATCACAAAAGGCAATGCTTAATTTGTAATGAAAGAGGTGCTAGGGCTCAAGCAATTAAGTGCCAAAGCTCAAGCATTTTTTTTTTACATTCATGATTGATGTAGCAAGCTCTGAGGTACTGGAACTATGAACTGCCAAGGATACAGGTGCTGGAGCTCAGCTCTGGTGTAAATTGAGCACTGACTAAAGGAGAACCTCAAATGGAAAAACTAAATATTTTACACTAGCTCTGAAAGTTAGTGGAGAATAGTTGAGACTTTAGGCTCAGCCTGAGTAAAAGGGTGGCATGTAACTACTCTAGTGAAAGAGCAACTCCAAGACTTCTTTCTGGTTGGGGTGGAAGATGGACGGGAACAGGGTACAAAGCCAACTTTCCATCCAATGCTTTCACTTCCCTGCCCATTTGCCAGTGGGAAGTAGCTAGAGAAACCTCCTTATTCTGCTCAGCGAAATATAATGTCACAGTGCAGCCCCTCACAAGGCTTGAATGTATTAAATGGGATAATCACATTGGCAATTAGCTGACTGATATGGAAAAGTATTTGACATAAGCAACAAAGCATGAAACCCAGTGAAATATTGTAGAAAGCACCAGGTGTACAGATGAGAACACACAATTACAGAAATGAGATAGTAATTCCCCACTTCAGAATCTTCATAAAAATGTGTGCAACCTGCTTTTTCTGTAACAGGAGAAGGTGAACAATCTTCATGTTATTGTATTCAGAAGAACATGTTGCTTCAATTTTGAGTGTTCAGTTTTTGCTACCCTGCACTGGAAAACCATGGACCTTTTTGTTAGTTTATTTCAGCATGTAGCAAAACTATCCATTTATTTGTCCAAGAATTAAAAGATTATATTGAATTGTCTCTGTACTTGAGAGCTTATCTACACTGCCATATTTTGCCACCAAAATCTGCCTTTCGGTGACAAAACAGTGAGAGTGTTTACACTACAATGCAACTTTTGTCAGGAAAAACACACAAATAACTTACAGCCCTGAGAGAGACTTTTGTCTTTTCCTCTCCCTTTATTGTCAGTGTGGCTCTGCTATTTGTTTTGTCAAGAGAAATGGCTTCCGCTAGCATTTCACAATGTCTGCCCTAATGGCTACGCTCAAGGTTTTGTGATCTCTGCTGCCCTGCAGGTATGCACTGCTCCTCTTTCAAAGCTCCAGGAAGTATCTGACAGCTGAGTGAGCTGCTCCATTTGGGGAACAAACAAAGAGCAAATAACTGGAATGCTTCTGTTCTACTCTGCTAGGAACACAGTGGCAGGCAGACTGTTGCTGCAGCAGGAGGGATGGAGAGACTGCTGTGTTGCTTTGACATTCCTTAGCATGGAGAACTCATAAAGCTATGAGGAAATCCATAGAAGCACAGGGATCAGCTCTGCCTTTCCACAACACTGCACTGTGGGATGCTTACCCACATTACTTTGTTCTTATCTGTCATCAGAGTGCTAGCAATGTGGCCATGAAATGTGGATAATGGGAGGCAGAAAAACTGGTTTCACTATTTTTCACTTTTGGTGATTTTTGCATGTCAACAGCAGAAATGGCAAGTTTCAGTTGCACAGGGTTTGTTGTTGACCTTCAAGCCCTCCAATAACTCAGCACTGGAAGGATTCACAGATCCATTTTTGATTCTACAGTCCATGTCCAAATTATTTGTCTTTTTAATTGTACACTTCTTTTTCTTTATGCATTTCAAAATATACTCAGAGATTCATAATTTTGGCCAAAATATGTGAAGCAATCTCACGGTATTGATCAAAAGTTCTTCTTTAGATATTTATCTTTATTTCTAGTTTTAAAATAATAAACTCAGCATGGTTTCCAAAGCTTCCTTCTCTAATATTTTTCCTAATCTTGCATAAGGCTGGGTTTTTTGTTCATTTTGGTTTTGGGGTTTTTTGTGGCTGGCTATTCATTCACTGTTAGCTTACCTCCAGAAACACCTCCTGTGTTCTTGAATCTTTATTCTGCTGGTTGATTAAAATGCATGTAATCTCTGATATATGTTGGCTTGTTGCAGAAGTGAAAGTCATTGCTGTAATAGCAAAAGCTGCAAAACCAAAATGGAAAACAAATATAGATTTAGTCATGTTTCTATGTGGGGGTGGGGATAATCATGATTTTAATGAAAATAAAATGTAACAAAACCTATATATAGTGAGATTTTTTTTACAAAAAGAAAGCAAAAGTCCATGTACATAAATACACTTGTACAATCTGTTTTTGTATTTGCAAACTGGGTGATTGTCTGACTGCTGCCTATGGATCATGAAGAGTGTTTTAGAATCCAAACTCCTGCAAAGAGAAAAGCCTGTTACAAACTATGTGCCATATCTTCTAGTTCTCTTATGTGTCAGAATCTCTTAAAGGTTCATGCTGTGTATGTCTCAGCAGCATCAGATCAGAATCTCTCAGTGCATGAGAGTCAGCTAATGTATCAACTTGCCCGTTGTCATTGAGGTGATTCACCTGTCACCCTGGAACCTATGTTGCTCCTGCTCAGAGTAGCAGCAAAGTGAATCCCCATATATATCCTGGTCCCTGTCCCAGCTTACCCATAGAATCCTGCCTACCAATTCTCTTTCTTGCAGCACTAGGCAGGGCAGAACTTAGCCCTACATAGCAAGGGTACGTCTACACTACAGCGCTAATTCGAACTAACGCGTCTAGAACTAAAAACTAGTTCGAAGTAGCGTTTTGCTAATTCGAACTAGCATGTCCACATTGAGTAGACCCTGAACAGGGCTTAAGGATGGCCGGAAGCAGTGCCGGCAGGGCATCAGAGGAGGACTTAAAGCGTGGAGCTGCTGTCTCAGGCTAGCTGAGGGCTGCGCTTAAAGGGACCCGACCCCCACCCCGGACAGACAGTTCTCAGGGGTGCCCTGCTTGAAAACCAGTCCTGGCTTGGAGTGCCCGGAGTGCCCACACTGGGCACATCACACCTCGGCCATCAGACCGGCTGCACTTGCCGCAGGCTGCCATCTGGGGAGAGGGGGCAATTGAAGGGCTGCAGGAGAGCTTCCACCCCCAGAAGTCCACAGAGCCAGCCCAGTCCTCCCCATCGGGGGCTCGTACCCCATTCCTCCCTCACCTCCTTCCACTTACCCCTCCCTAGCCCCCATTCCTGATGTACAAAATAAAGATAACGTTTCTTCCAACATTGACTCTGTCTTTATTGAACAAAACTGGGGGAGACTGGGAAAAGGAGGTGGGAGAAAGGAAGAGAAAGGCTGGGAGAGGGGAGGGCAACTAACATGATCAGGGGTTGGGAACAGGTCCCAGATGAAGAAAGGCTACAGAGACTGGGACTGTTCAGCTTAGAAAAGAGGAGATGGAGCGGGGACAGGATAGAGGTCTCTAAAAGCAGGGGTTGGGTGGAGAGGGTGCATTCATAAAAGTTCTTCCTGAGTTCCCCTAAAGAAGGACTAGAGGACACGAAAGGAAAGGAATGGGTAGCAGGCTTGAAACTAGTAAGAGAAAGTTGTTCTTCTTCCCAAAGCAAATAGTTAACCTGTGGAACTCCTTGCTGCAGGAGGCTGTGAAGGCTACAACTAGAACAGAGTTGAAAGGGAAGTGAGATCAAGTGATGGAGGTTGGGTCCATGGAGTCCTATTAGCCAGAGGGTAGGAGTGGTGTCCCTGCCCAAAGTTTGTGGAAGGCTGGAGAGGGATGGCACGAGACAAATGGCTTGGTCACTGTCTTCGGTCCATCCCCTCCAGGGTCCCTAGGGTTGGCTGACAGACAGGCTACTGGGCTAGATGGACCTTTGGTCTGACCCAGGACGGCCATTGTAAGCTCAGGGCTCAGGGTCGGGGGTCTCAGTGGACCCCCTTGATTATCATGCACACCTGGTCCTGGGTGGCCAGGCTGGCAGCTCTCCTGCCCTAGACGGCCACTTTCCTGTGCCTAGTGCGGAGATCGTGGACGAGGTCCACGATGTCCGCACTAGCCCAGGAAGGTGCCCGCCTCTTGCGGTCCCAGGCAAGCTCCCGGGAGCCGCCAGCCTGGTCCCGGGAAAAGGGGGTGGGCTGGGGGACATCGGGTGGCTGGCTCGAGCCGTGCCAGGTGCAGGGTCTGCTGGCTGGGTGCTGGCAGGCTTGCACCTGGCACGGGCACCGTAGCCAACCCGTGCCCCTTTAAGGAGTCCGGGGCCAGGAGGGGGGCAGATGAGTTTCCCTGGTGTTGGCCAGAGTGGCCACCAGGGAAACCTGGGGAGGGCTAGCCTCCCACTAGTTCGAATTAAGGGGTTACACACCCCTTAATTCGAACTAGTAAGTTCGAACTAGGCTTAATCCTCGTAAAATGAGGTTTTCCTAGTTCGAACTAAGCGCTCCGCTAGTTCGATTCAAATTCGAACTAGGAGAGCGCTAGTATAGCGCCTATGAATGTTAGTTCGAACTAACATCCGTTAGTTCGAACTAACATTGTAGTGTAGACATACCCCAAGTGATTACTCCTAATGATTTACAGTTCTCCTTATGATCTTAAAGATAGGCTTAAAGGGTCATAAACAACATTATATCCCCGTCTGTGAGCAACCCCTGTGCAGCCATGCCAATGCAGGGGGGAGAGTAAAAAGCTTCCCTCTTACACAGTTACTCCCTGTGCTCCCTGCATTCTGGGGATCAAAGTACCATTGCTCCTGCTTTTCCTGGGAAGCAAGATGCTAGAAATGAAACAGGGAATAACAAGAAGGAGAAAAGACCCTGGATTTCCCCTTCCAACCTACAACAGCCCATGAAATCTGGCAAGGACACTAAGGGCTAACATCCTGATTCATCCCAATGGATAGAGCGAATTACACTCTGCATACTCCCAAGCAATAGCACCAGAAATATTCTGCTTGCTGTGAGGTACCATCCCTTTTGTGCTCTAGATGGTGTGGTATGGCCCTGTACTATCCCCATGCAGGGCCACGACTTAAAGAAACAGTCTACCCCTATAGGTATACAGTAAGCCAAGACCTAAGCATGCACAGAAACAAGAAAAAGAGAAGTAAAAATAAGGAACTAACTCAGAGGAGATATCTGTGTGTGATTTTGATAAGCTCCTCAAATGTATAAATAAGCCTGGGATCCCAAAATAACATTATAGAGCTGTTTTTTCAAAACACTTAGAAAGCCTCTGCTGCAGTGTTTACATTGATTCTTAAGGTGGATAGACTTGACACAAGAATCTGAAGTTAAAGAAGGAAAATTGAGGTGAGGTATTAGGAAAATGCAGTCGCAGCAAGTATAAAAGAGCGGTGAAACACAATATCAAACAAAGTGATGGAGGCACCAGAATTACAGATAGTCGAAGACACTTTAGATTATTGTCTCTCAACCTTTCCAGACTATTGTCCCCAATTCAGGAGTCTGATTTGTCTTGTGCAGCCCAAAGTTTCATCTCACTTTAAAAACTACTTGCTTACAAAATCATACATAAAAACACAAAAGCGTCACAGCACAACCAAGAAGGTTGGTGGCTACCGGCGGCCTAATATAATGAATGCCACTCAAAATGGGGTAGGATCAGCAGCTAAAATAGCGAAAGAACAAGTTAAAAATTACTTAGACAAGTTAGATATTTTCAAGACACTGGGGCCTGATGAAATGCATCCCTGAATACTCAAGAAGCTGACTGAGAAGATATCTGGGACATTAGCTATTATTTTTGAAAAATCATGGAAGATGAGAGAGATTCCAGAAGCCTGGAAAAAAGAAAACAGAGTGCCCATCTATAAAAAGGGAAATAAGGACAATCCAGGGAATTACAGACCAGTCATCTTAATGACTCTACCAGAAAAACGAACGGAGCAAATAATTAAGGGAGGAATTTGCAAACATCTAGAAAATAATAAGGTAGCAGTCAGCATAGATTTGTCAAGAAAAATCATGTCACACCAAGTTGATAACTTTCTTTGACAGGGTAACAAGCCTTGTGGATGGCAGAAGTTGTAGATGTGGTATATCCAGACCAGGGGTGGGAAAATACCAGCCTGTGGGCCGGATCCGGTCTGCCAGTGTTTGCTTCTAGGGGGCTGCCACGGCTATATTTACCTGCACTTCCACGGGTAAGAGTGATTGCAGCTCCCACTGGCCAATGGGTGCTGCAAGAAGTAGTCTAATGGAAGCTTCCATCGCTGGTACCTGCAGACACACAGCTAAATATAGTGATGGCGGCCCGCCAGGAGCCAACCCTGGCACCTGCCACTGTTTTATTGCCCTCCCTGATCTATACTTCAAGAAGGCTTTTGATACTGTCTCACAAGACCTTCTCACTAACAAACTGGAAAAATACAACCTAGGTGTAGCTATGATAAGGTGGGTGCATAACCAGTTGGATAACCATTCCAGAATGTAGTTATAAATGGTTCACAGCTCTCCTTGGCTGGAAACAGTGAACTGCAACCAATTATAGCTGCGAGGCTCTATGGCTTCGGACACTTGAATAAATAAAGCATTGCGGGCCCGCCAGTAGCTTATCCGGACAGGTCTGTGACTCAAGTTTGAAAACTGGTGCCTTAAATGACTGCTTCTGGAACCCACAAGAGGAGAGGCAATTCTTGATTTAGTCCTAAGTAGAATGCAAGATCTGATCCAAGTGGTGAATATAGTTGGACAGCTTGGAAATAGAGACCATAATATAATTAAATTTAATATCCCTGTGATGGGAAGCATACTACAGCAGCCCAACACTGTGGCATTTAATTTCAGAAAGGGGAACTACATAAAAATGAGGAGGTTAGTAAAACAGAAATTAAAAGGTACAGTGCCAAAAGAATAATCACTGCAAGCTGCATGGAAACTTTTCAAAGACACCATAATAGAGGCCCAACTTAAATGTACGCTCAAAGTTAAAAAAAAATCACAGTAAGAGAACCAAAAAAGTGCCATCATGGCTTAACAGACAAGTAAAAGAAGCAGAGAGAGATAAAAAGACATAATTTAAAAAGTGAAAGCTAAATCCTGGTGAGGAAAATAGAAAGGAGCATAAACTGTCAAATGAAGTGTAAAAATATAATTAGCAAGGCTAAAAAGGAATCTGAAGAACAGTTACCCCAAAATTCAAAAAGTAAAAGCAATACTTTTTTTAAGTACATCAGAAGCAGAAAGCCTGCTAAACAATTAGTGGGGCCATTGGACAATTGAGATGCTAAAGGAGCACTCAAAGACAATAAAAGAAACTAAATGAATTCTTTGCATTGGTCTTCACGGCTGAGTATGTTAGGGAGATTCCCAAACCTATGTCATACTTTTTAGGTGACAAATCTGAGGAATTGTCTCAGACTGAGATGTCACTAGAGAAGGTTTTGGAACAAATTAGTAAACTAGATAGTAACAAGTCACCAGGACCAGATGGCATTCACCCAAGAGTTCTGAAAGAACTCAAATGTGAAATTGCGGAACTATTAACTGTGGTTTGTAACTAATCCTTTAAAAACTTCTGTACCAAATGCCTGGAAGATAGAGAATGTGACACCAATTTTCAAAAAGGACATTAGAAGTGATCATGGCAATAACAGACTAGTAAATCTAACTTCAGTACTAGGTAAATTGGTTGAAACTATAGTAAAGAACAGAATTGTCAGACACATAGATGAATATAATTTGCTGGGGGAAAGTCAAAATGGTTTCTATATATGGAAATCATGCCTCACTAATCTACTAAAATCCAGTGGGTATAGTATACTTAGATTTCCAGAAAGCCTTTGACAAGGTCCCTCACCTGTGGGCACTAGGAGTTATTTCAAAGTAAGTTATTTTGAGATAATAACTCCCAAAATAACAATTTTGAAATAGCACTATTCGTCTTCACAAGCAGGAGTTATTATTTCAAAATAGCAAGCCCTTTATTTTGAAATAAAAGGCTTGGTAGTGTGTATGCTCGCTTTGTTATTTCAAAATAATGCCTAGTGTAGACATGCCCAAAGGCTCTTAAACAAAGAAAGCAGTCATAGGAAAAGAAGGAAGGTCCTCTCGTGGCTTGATAACTCGACGAAAGATAGGAAACAAAGGGCAAGAATAAATGGTCAGTTTTCAGAATGGAGAGAAGTAACTAGTGGCATCCCGCAGGGGTGTGTACTAGCACCAATCCTATTCAACAAAACAGTGAGGTGGCAAAATTTGCAGATGATAGTAAACTGCTCAAGATACAGTGAAGCCTTTGTTATCCGGCACTTTGTTAACCAGAAAACTTTGTTAACCAGCATTACCCCCAGCCACAATACTGTCACATCTTCAGGCGCACAGACCTGGCTTGGTTTACCGTGATTGGCTTAACAATTGGTGGAGCCAATTGCCCTGCATTTGTGGAGAGGATGTCAGAGGTGTATTACCCTGGGGGAGCATGTGTACTGAACTACAGGTTAAATCTCCGTAAACCAGGACTCTCTCATCTGGCAACGTCTGTGGTCTGGCAGGACCCCAGATGTTGCTGAATGAGAGAGCCCCGGGGTAGAAGGGCCAGCTGCTGAGAGCCCTGCACACAGTGAGGCTGGTGGTAGTGGAGCCAAGGCCTTAGAAGCCTGCTGGCAGTAGTAGAGTAGTGGCAGCCTGGCAACCCAGCTGGGTCCGGGGGAGCCCATGTGCTCTGGCCCTGCAGCAGGATTGTGCAGCGATAGCCTGAGAGGGGCTGTGTGCCCCTGGTTGGCAGCAAGGCGAGGTAGTGGCAGCATACCAGGGGAAGCATGTCTGGAGCCGCAGCAGCAGAGATGTGGCAGCAGAACTGGGACCACAGCCACTCAACTGGGGCTGCGGCAGGTCAGCAGCCCAATTGGGGCTGAATGTCAGCTGGCAGCAGGGCTGGTGCTATGGCAGTGGGGCCAGTGCTGCATGCTGCTGTGCCAGTAGTGGGGCTGGAGCAGCAGCTATGACAGGGAGGATGGAGCAGCTATGTCGCCCGGCCGACAGCGGGGCTAAAGGAGCTGGCAATGGGGAGGGGCAGCAGGCTGAGGGGGCAGGTAGCCGGGACCTTCCTAGTCTGGCAAATTCCCTCATCCAGGACCACTCAGATCCTGAAGGTGCCAGACCAGTGAGGTCCAACCTATATTAATGATATTATGTGCACTGGTCTCTGAAGCTAGGCAGGTACACTGGCTTGAATTTAAGACAAGGGGGCAATGGATGGACCCTTTCTTGTTGCCATCCCTCTAGGTGGCTTGCACCTTAAGAGACAATTGGAGGAGCAGTCCCTGTGCTCAGAAAGCAGAGTCAATAATTGAACGTGGCCATACTTTAGGACACCATATCAGTCCTGCCAACTCAAAAGGTAAAAAATCATAAGACCGGACCACCTCATGAGATCAAACTCATGAGCCAGGTTCCAAAAGATTATGAGATTGGACACACAAATTATTTTTGGGAAGTTCTATGGTCTGTGTGATCACTTAGTTTGACCTCCTGTAAACAATAGTCTATTCTGGCCTTGCAAACTATGAATCAGGTTAGAAATACTGATGATGAAAATGTAAAACAGAGAAGGGCTCACTATGTATTCCATGATATTTAATATTGTATTCAGCAGCACAGTTGACTTGCCCTTAATAAATAGTTTTTGCAAACAAATCTGACAAACTTCATGGTATATCAAAAAGCCTACGACTGACATTTTTTTATTCCCAAATTTAGTGCTTTTAATTAGGTACCTTTCCATGCCCAGTCTTCACAGTCTGGCAGGCAGTGGAAAACATGCTCCACTTTCTTTAGAAATAAATTTTAGAAGTGTGTTTTTTTCTCCAAATGTAATTTGCTACATTTGGGTTGAAAGATTTAGCTGGAATGAGTGAGTCAAGTGAAAAGGGAGACAGTGCGGTGGGGGTGGGGCCTGAGCAGAGTGGGTGAAGTACAGGGGGGCCCTAAGGAGCTTGCCTCCCCATGCAACAGCTTCATTCACCTTCAAGGGAGTAGGGCTAGCTCAACTATATATGCAGAGCCAGCCTCTAGTTGCAGAGAAGATTGGCTAACAGTTTCTTTGGGGAGGGGTGAGGCAGGCAGATGGATGCCCCTTATTACTGCTTCATAAAAGAAGCAGTCTGCATCCACAGCATTTTTGCTGAAGATCTGCCCCCATTCCTTGATGTTGATGATGTACTGGTAGAATCAGTGGCAGTGTACCCTCTTACCAGTAGGTGGAGATCCTGCTCTGCTTCTTGTATGTACAAAGGTAGAAGGAAGACTTCCTTCTTTCATCTTCTTCCTGCACCAACCTACTTCTTGAATTGTCAACAGGATTTGGTTCCTGCTGTTGAATGCCAGACCATTTCACTGTAGTCAAAGATCTGTACATGCAACAAGGTTCATAACATAAAATAAATAAAACAAGCTAGTGTACATGTAATCCCAAGTTGTAAATCTGATAGAAAAAATGATGGCTCAGATTGGGAAGACAAGAAACGATGGAAGTCTTAGATAAGCATCTCACCTTCATGAACAGTACACATTAGGCCTGATATGCATGAATTCCCTTTCAAAGCCTCTGAAGTGCTAAGCTTGGAGTTTGACTACATACAATTCAGCTCCCTTTCATGAATGGGAGCCGAAATAAACCCAATAATATGGTGTTCTCTTATTTTGAGACCCTGAGCAAGATTCAGAAGATGTGTAATTTACATCTTCCCTCTCCCTTTGCACATAAGTAAAGCCTACTTGGACTGTCATACACACTATGAGCTTAAGTCAATCCTAGAGAAATCAGGCACAACAGTCATTGAAAGATACACTCACTTAGTTTGAGGCTGACACATTGGCTGAAACCTTAACCCTTTTACAGTCAATGGGCGTTTTGCCTTCAATTTTTGTGAGGCCTGTATTTCACCCATTATATTTTTCTGTATGCTAAATTTGACCTCTTTAAGTTATTTATGAAACATGAAAATTATTTCGTACACCCTATAATTAAAATTCTTTTGTATATTTCCTTTATGAGGTTTGCTTCAGACGGAGCAGTGTGTATTGAATATGTATACATCCCTTTGATGTCTTTGAAGTTATGAATAGTTTCATAGCTCACAACTAGTTTTACCAGTTCACTCTCTGATTGTACGCTAAAGATTTGCATTCCATTTTTTTTCTTAACAAAAATTACTTGTAAATGCTTTCTTAAATCTTGTCTATACAAAATTTATGCATGAATTAACTAAATCACTCATTATCCAAATAACTACAAATTAGTTAAATAGGAGCACAAATTCTGTAGATCTGCTCTTTGACTGTAAATTCATCTGGACACCATATTTATATAAATATGACATCACCAAATATTGATTTAATATTTAGAAACCAGACCTGTTCCTATTTTTTTCTTTAACACTGGCATTTTTGGCTAACTGCTCTATATCAAACACTCTCTGGTTTTCATTCAAAGGTATCAGTCTTAGTGTATTATCTCTGTTTGGGAGGATCCCAAAGGCCAAAATAAAATTCCAGCTCAGCACTACCATGTTCTTGCCTATTTTATTGGACTTTACCAATTCTTGAAGAGATTTTATTGGACTCCCATTTTATTGGACTCCCATTCTTGAAGAGATACTAAAGCAGTTTAATATACAAAATAGTAAATCTCTCCTGGCTATCCTGACAATGAACATCTCCAGTTTGTCCAGATCATTGGGCCTTCTCCTATGCCTGAATCTAAAGCAGAGCTACCCAACTTTGGAAGCCCCAGGGGCTACAATGATACTCACAGCATATGCCAAAGACCGCAACTTAAGTGCTGTAGCATATACATGCAAATATATATCCAAATAACTTCTTTTACACTGATGGGCATGAGTACAAAGATTAAGGCAAGACTACACAACATGCAGGCCCCATTTAAGTCAGTTCTGCTGATATTAATAAAAATACAATATTTACCCAATTTCCACTCATATGACAGCACTTTTAATGAGCTATGACAGTCAAGGAATTTAACTACTAAAATGCATATCAACAGAAGACCATTATATTGACTCACCATTGTGGAGTGTGTTCCCAGTGGAGGCCATGTTCAAAGGACCCCACCCGCGAGCCACACGTTGAGCCCTGAGTAAAGCCAAACCGCACCATGGGCTGCAAACAAACGGGTCGCAGGCTGCATGCAGCCCATGGGCCATGTGTTGAGTAGGCCTGATCTAAAGGATCTCTTCTCAGAATATATGAAGGAAAAGCAGCAGCTCCTGTCCAGCCTACTTCAGGAACAGCACTTTCAGCCCTTTCCTACACACATGGCTGTCAAGCCTGTAACAACCATATCAAAGCTCTGCTCAGTAATCAGTTTTCAATCTTCCTAAAACCTCTTCTCATTCTCCACTATCATCAGCTAGGCAATAGCTGTGGGGGAAGAGGAATGTACTCCTTCACCTCCCACTCCTTCCACATACTCTTAACTCATTATCAGTAGCCTTTTCCTAATCATTATTTCCAATAGTTTGGCCTTCACCTTTAGCCTTACCTATTCTTAGTACCCTGGGTATAAATTTCATCCATTTTTATTTAGCACCATGGATATAAATTTAATCCATTCATATTTCTCAGTAAAAGTATTCCTTTTTACTACTGTGCCTTCCTTCGAGAAGGCCAGTTAATGGTCATGTATAAACTTCATCACAGCCAGATTCATAATTAGTAATAGAGATGTAGCCGTGTTAGTCTAGTCTAGCTGAAACAAAAAACAGGACTACGTAGCACTTTAAAGACTAACAAGATGGTTTATTAGGTGATGAGCTTTCGGTCTGGCCCACAAAAGCTCATCATCTAATAAACCATCTTGTTAGTCTTTAAAGTGCTATGTAGTCCTGTTTTTTGTTTCAGATTCATAATTACTTAGTGATTTTAAATATGTGATCCCACTTCAGGCTTTTCATTTTTTTCCTTTGTCAGTGGCACCTATTTCTACATTTGTTTTTCAATGATACACCTGGCTAGGTGCCAGGAGACCTGGAGCCTTTGTTTGCTTTGCCATTGACTTAATGTGCATCCATGGACAAGTTCTTTTACATTGATTTCCTTCTCTGGGACAATGAGGACAATGACAACACAAAGTTCAATAGTATTTATCATGTGATTCCACTGCATATGTAGTTCAAACTTGTATCGGATTTTTTTTCCTGCTATTTTTCATTGCAAACTTGTAACTAATTTGCTGTTTGTCATGCCTATTCCTGTTTCAGCAGGTTTCTTTTTGCCACTGAATGAATATATGTTTTGAATTATTTTGTATAGGTTTTCATGATTTTTGGCTTCTCTTTCTAATATCTCCAGGTACATAGGAGTTGCCATAGCTCTGGTAACAAGTAGCTGCTTTTCATGAGAGAATGTATGCATTTTGATCAGCTTGGACCCTTTTTTTTCTTAAATTCTTTCAGAATTCTTGGACAAATACATAGATTTCAAGG
Organism: Pelodiscus sinensis; assembly: GCF_052426305.1. NCBI lineage: Eukaryota > Metazoa > Chordata > Testudines > Trionychidae > Pelodiscus > Pelodiscus sinensis. The sequence goes on from NC_143052.1 coordinate 307,798,890, forward strand.
CCAGAAGGGAGCATTGTGCTCATCTAATCTGACATCCTGCATAATACAGGCCATCAAACTTCCCCACAGTAATTCTTGGAGCAGATCTTTTAACAAAACATTCAATCTGGTTTTAAAAATTGCCAGAGACAGACAATCCACCATGACCCTTGGTCAATTGTTCCAATGATTAATTATGCTCACAGATAAAAAATGTTCACCATATTTCCAATCTGAGGTTCTTTTTACCCAAACCTTCATCTATCTTTCATCTTATTAAGCTAATTATCTTTCAGTCTCTGTGATTCTGCATCTTAAATATTATCAGGTACATTTCTCAAGCTACCATACTGTTATTTTGCTTGTGAGAGTTGGGTGAATATCATGCTCCTATTGAACTAAATGACAAAATTTATTTTGGCTACAATGGGAACATATTGGGCCCAATACTGCAGTGAGTTCTGTGCAGTAGACCTCTATGCCCACATGAAGCCCTGCTACAGTCAGCAGCACTCTGTGACCTGACAGCTGTTTTCAATTAATTTTAATTTATAAACATTTATTTGGACTGCTGGATAGTTCCCTGCTTGGAAAGTAGGGTAAGAGCGGCAGAAAGCGCCACCGACCAGTGCTGAAATAGCTCAAAAGTTTGTCTCATTCATTAACAAAAGTTAGTCCAATAACTACTTATCTCTGCTATCCTCTGGAACCAACACAGCTACAACACTGCAAACAAGAAATAGTAATTTGGCATTTTGTGGAAGGGTTTAACAGTGACTATTTCTTCTTCAGACCCTCACTGTCCATATCCCCATAACTGCTTCTGTTCATCTTCTATCCTCACAGCATTTCTTATTTTGATTCTCCATATAAACCAGTCCCTTATTACACCTTGATTCAGGGACATAGGGTATTACCTATGTGTGTGAGTAGGGAGCTGGTAAATGGCTGTGGCAGACATCATTTGAAAAGGCAAACTAGCCAATCATCATGTGACTTTGGACCATTAGTGTTCTTGGCTATATACAGTGATTTGCTTATGGGAACTGAGCATGTGTCTGTTCCATGAGGACCATGCAATGTATTCAGTTTAATACCAAATAATTTGTTACAAATCTACTAGCTTTACCTTATGAGAATTTTTTACATTGTTTATTAAAAGGATATAAAAATATCCTTAATGTTTACACACTCAGGGTTCAGTTCTTTTACAAGAATAGCTCTACTGATGTTAATGGAGCTGCTAACATATGATATAGTCACATGAGGAAGGGCTGCGGGGTCTGAGCCATTATAACTTGCCACCAAAGAGAAAAGGTTCCATGAAATAGAGAAATGAAAACACAAGAATATATGTCACTGACAGCTGCTGAAGAAATGATACTCTTTGTCATCCTAGTACTGTATACATTTCCCTTTTGAATTAAAATAATAATTTCCATTACAGCTAGTTTTCTTGTCTTCTGTTTGTTGGAGATGGGGGAAGAAGCCTAACAGCAAATTAAGAACAACACTAAAATGCATAAAAAGAAGTAAAATAATGCTAACCTAATACATCATGTCATTACACTAATGAACCAGAAAATTGTAAAGCAATAGTAGTTATAAAATAATTTTATGAGTGTAAAATTAAATATGTTTACACCATAAAGGAGCACAGTATAAGCCAATAAGGACTCGTCCAAAACATCTTTATATCTCACACATCAAGAAAACCTTACTTATACAATTAAACCGATACTGTAAAAGGAAGTGTAATTATTGTTCTACTTTGCAATACATCCAAGTCTTTTCTGTTTGCTTTTTTAAGCACTGTGGTTTCCAAGAATGTACCCTGGAAATGGCATCAGATACTCCTTCTATATCCTAGTTGGACCTGGACAGGGTGGAAGCATCCACACAATAGCTATCCTGTCTTTTCTAACCTTTTGGCTTACATGAAGTTTGTCGGAAAAAAGATGTTATCCTTCAAGCATAATGGTCCTGTTAGATTTAACAGTTGCAGAGACAGTCACTAATTCATTACGTTGCACTGTGCTTATATTTTGATTTCTATAGCATCTTTGTGGGAGTATATGCCAAGAGCTGAGAAATCAAAAATGGAGTCTTCCCTGCTCACTCAGAAATTCAAGTTCTAGATGTTCTTGGCTGTGACCTAGTTTTGCCGAGTCCCGCTTTCCTCTGAATTATTATAAAAGTTCTTGATCTCTTACATTGCCATCTTGTGAATCTGCAATTGGTTGTGTTAGTTTTCTTTGTTACCCTCTACAGCTGTTCCTTTTTTTTTGTTGTTGGTCTGGAAAATCTTTCCCACAATCAGGCTCTCCCATTTAATTATCTCTGATGTTAGTGCTACTCTCAAGTTCCTGGATTTTTCAGTAAACATTTCTATGAGGTGTTTGAGTTTTCTTAGTTACTGGTTGCTTCAACTCGGCAGAGCAAAATGGCAGCAAAGTCAACAGGAATGGAATGAAAGGGTCTAAATGATATTGTTATTGCTATTTTATGCTGAGCTATTTTGAAAGTTATATTTTGAAAGATCATAGAATCATAGGGCTGGAAGAGATCTCAGGAGGTCATCAAATCCAACCCCCTGACCAAAGCAGGACTAACCCCAACTAAATCATCCCAGGCAGGGCTTTGTCAAGCCGGTACTTAAAAACCTTTAGGGATGGAGATTCCACCACCTCTCTATGTAACCCATTCCAGTGCTTCACCACCCTCCTAGTGAAATAGTTTTCCCTAATATCCAACCTAGACCTCCCCCACTGTAACTTAAGACCATTGCTCCTTGTTCTGCCATCTCTCACTACTGAGAACAGCCTCTCTCCATCCTCTTTGGAACCTCTCTTCAGGAAATTGAAGGCTGTTATCAAATCCCCCTCACTCGTCTTTTCTGCAGACGAAATGAGCCCAAATCCCTCATCTTCTCCTCGTAGGTCATGTGCTCCAGCCCCCTAGTCATTTTGGCTGCCCTCCGCTAGACCCTCTCCAATATCTTAAATAAGAGTAGACTAGGACAGTTTATTAATTCTGTGCCCTGATTCAGTCCTGGAATATAACATCTCTCTTTAGTAGTAGAAAGTCTACTCAGTGCAGCGGTGCAGGGAACCTGCAATTTCCCTTATCAAGGTCTCCACTATTGATGAGCACAGACCCAGAATGGATGCCAGTGGTCAGGAATAGGAGGCATTCTATGGTAGCTAGGTATATCCCTTAGCTGTCTTCTAAATGTTTATCTGCTTGAAAGTTGAGCAAATCTGGTGATTTCTCAAATAATCAGAAAAAGCAAATGAAAATGCTATGGTCCATTATCAAAAGAAATACATCATGGATAGACCAAGCTCCATTTTATTCAGTTGCAAAAATCCAAATAATCCTCTTTACCTTCATGGATATTCAGCTCTGAAATAATATTTCTTACATTTTTTTACCACAAAAGATTTGGCAATATATGACAAAGATCCCACTGTGCTTCACCAGGTAAGCAGAGCATGTGCTAGTCTTGTACAAAGAAATTACTTGGATTGCCTAAAGGTTTAACATGCTTCAGGAGAGAGAATGTAGTCAAGATAAAACATGATTCTGCCTCACTGATTTACCATTTTTGGCAGTGGCATGGATCTGTGTCTGAACATGTTCTGGAATGTTTATCTGTTGTTTTATAAAAAGATAATCTTTGTGTTACAATGAGACTGACAGAAAACTAGGTCCAAGTCACTCTGCTACGTGCTTAAAAAAACAGAAATGAAATCTCCAGTCTCAAGACTTCTCTGGTACTCCCCCAAAGGAATGTTACACACTTCAGTTTTGTTCTCCATAGACTTCATGATATGTATGTCATTGTTACTGTCTTTCAGCTTTTGGGTAATCACAGAAACTGCTGTCTCTTCTGGAGCTTTTAGGCCCTGAACTTGCAGTTATTACTCACACAAAATGTCCATTAACGTCATTGAAAGATTGAGACCTAAATCAGTAACTCATCACTTGATTAATCTAATTTGTCCTGAAACTTCAGGCAGCCCCATGAAAAGCTGCCATGAAAAGTTAATGTAGCAAATAAAAATGAAACAAAACTGTCCCAAGAGGGAAATTAACTCTGGTGAGTCAAACCCACACAAATTGCTCTGCATCACATAGTCCTCATAATTAAGCCACATGGGGTCTCTGCACCCATAGTAGTTGCAGAGAGATTTCAGTGCCAGTCAGTGGTGAAAATAACTTAAAATTTCTTACAGGTGCTGTCTTTTGCAATCCATACAGCTCTTTAGTAGTTCCCTGTGGGCTTTTGTTGCAGCGCAACCAGTTCTTGCCAGAGCTGCGCACCTGGGCTCACCTGCTTCCTTTCACCTTTGGTGCCAGCCCCACATAGGCTGTATGAAACAGTTTCAGGTTCAGTAATTATGCATATCCACAAGTGACACAGAAGGCACTGATTCTATCCCATAAACTGCAGCATAAAGGTGGGGAGGGCAGCTGCACAACAGCCCCATTCCCCCACCTCTCTGAGCTTCACTTGCCTGCATTTGTGCAAATAAAGCTAATTTCACTCAGGATAAAATTACCTTTAACCACATGCATCAAGTCCGGTTAGGATGAAAAGAAAAGCAGAAAGGCAAGGAGATTTTTAATTGTCACAAAACAAACAAGTTCTGGTGTATAATGCACCCAGGATTCCTTTTCAAATTCTTGCTGCCTGGTTATTGCAGCAAATAACATATAGGACACTCTAAAAACATATCAGGGATGATCTAGATCAGTAGTAGGCAGCTTGCGGCCCACGGGTTTTATCAGGCCACCGGGCCTCTGTCTGTGGACCCCCTTGCCTGCTCCCCCATGTGCCTCTCATGCTCCAGGGCACTAAAGCCCCACATTTTCTGCTCTTTTCCCCTCCCTCACAGAACTTTCATAGGAGCTGCTCTGTCTCCATGCCTCTCCCTCTCTCCTTCCCTCCCTTCCAGAGCTGGAATGTCATGAATAGGTGATTTGCGGCTTTCCAGCTCTGGGAGGGAGGGGGAAAAGTGAGGACAGAGCATGAATCAGGTGATTCACAGGCCCCAAAATGCTGGGAGGGAGGAGGAAAGAGCAGGTAAGTGCAAAACTCTGGAGCCCTGATATGCGAGAGGTGCTTGGAGAGGGAGGATAGCTGGGGATCACAGACCAACAGGTGGAAGCCCACTGGGCTGCTGGGTGCTATAGCCCACTGAGATGTAGGAAGGCCACTCTTGCAGCCCATCCACCATGCTTGTCCAACCCTGATCTAGATGGTGCTTGGTCCTGCCATCAGGGCAGGGGACTGGACTCGATGACCTCTCAAGGTCCAGTCCAGTCCTAGTGCTCTATGATTCTCTTTGTGCTGAGATTTCTGCAATTGCAAATATATGAAGAAAAGATAGAGTGAGTCTTAACATTATAGTTTCCTAATAATCTTAGTTTTAGAGAGTCTCTCACTATAATTTTAACTTAACTTTTCTTTGCTGGTTAAATGAAGTTTTATGTAGGCACTGTCACATCAACTGGATAAAGTCTGTTAGACCTGGACCTGCTAATTTATTTGTTTCAGTTCAAACTTCTGAGAAATAGCGAAGAATCTTTATAAAGCCTTGGGAAATGGCTACTTCATTTTTAGGAATCTTACTATCAATCACTAAAGTCATAATTCCTGCTCTAAAAATGACTTTAAAAACAACCACATTTTTATATGTATGGAAACAACAATCCCTGGTGAAAATCCTGCTGGACTTGTCAACTGCCAAATCACATACCTATACAATTACCCATTGTGCTCAATAAAGATAATAATACTCCCATTCTCTCACCCTGTGGCTGTCTTGTTTCTATCTGTTTATACAGCACCTAAGTCAATGGGGTCCTGATCCCTGTGGAGGTCTGCAGGGACTATAGTAATATAGATAATACTAATTAATATTAACACTATGTAGTTTATAATGCACTGTATAAGATCAATAAATCCCTGAATTGGATGCTATACTAACTTTGATTCCCACAAAGATTACTGTTTAGATCCTTTGCTTTTCTTGAAGAAAAGGCATCAAAATCTAACCCTATCAGGTTTTGCTTACTATCCATTTCATTAGTCATTTGCAGCAAGAAATCATAAAATAAACTTTTTCATTTTTAATGCATCTTCTCTTGTGAGATACCAAATAGGCTTACAAACATAGATGAATTATACCTCATAACAGCTCTGGAAAGAGGTAAGTTTTATTATCAACTTTTTACACACAGGGAAACAAAATCATTAAGTGACTTTCCCAGTCATACAGCCAAGCTGTGACAGAGCCAGAAAACCCTGTCTCATGATTTGCTGTCCTGAATTTGGTAAAACGGGCTCAAGTTCACTTACAGCAAGGAAAACTTAAAGTCAAAGAAAAGTAATTTTGAGGCATCTTGCATTCAATAAATGTGGTCTCCATTTCTCCTAACAGTTAAAACATTTGGGAACAGATTTTTAAAATGGAAAACCAAGTTTTTACAAACTAAAAACTCTGCAATCGCAATGAATCAGGCAGAAGTTGCTACATTTTAACACGTGTTCTTCCATCCTAGAACAAAAAAGCAAAACTATATAATTTACCCTGAAACAATATCAAGTAACCCTCAAATGCAATAGGTCTTACTCTGGCATGCCATTCCATATGAGGTTCAGCTAAGAAATTGCCCCTATATTGCTTAAAACAATCACAATAAGTCAGCATTAGCATTCTTTACACTGTAAAACAACTACTTAATCCTTAAGTTTGAACTCTCTTTACTGGTACACGATATGGATTTGGGTACATTGAGAGCAAAAGCCTAAAGAGGATGGGGAAGGGGGAGAGGAAATTGTAAAGGTGGAGAAGAGAGGGTGAGTGAATAATGTGCAAGAAAGAGAAGAAAGGAAGAGATGAGAATGAGAGGGTAGCCAAATGAGGTATGAGGGAGAGAATGAGTGAAAAAGCAGTAGAAGGGGAAAGAGAAGAGAAGAGAAGAGAAGAGAAGAGAAGAGAAGAGAAGAGAAGAGAAGAGAAGAGAAGAGAAGAGAAGAGAAGAGGGAGGGAGGGTACAGATGAAGGGAGAGAGTGGGGATGCAGAAGTGATAAAAAAGGAGAAAGGAATCAGAAAAAGTAAGGAGAACTGAAGGAGGCTTTGTGTTGTGTGTCCTTACCAAGCAACTGAAGAGGGCTGCTGCTGGTGCAGGGTTGGTGTGGTCTCATAGTTGCTGGTGCCGGAGACTCCCCTGTCTGACTGGAGCCTGATGTCCCCAACTGAGTGAAACTGAGTGCTGCAGGTGGCTCTGTTAAGGGTGCACGTCAGTGACCACAAACCTTATACCATGAAACCACTTCTTCAAAAGCTGAAGGAAGGCCCAAGAACATATACAATTGAGACCTGCACCCAAAGGAAATCGCTATAAGAGGGGCAATATAGGGCCTCTCTGAGGGACAGGGAGCCTCTTCCTTCTGTTGCAAGGATCATTGCAGAAGGAGCTATATTATGTGAACCAGACTAGGTATTCATTAGTGGCACTCTATTTCTTTCTCTTGTGTTCCCTTAATCCTTAGCTCATATGTGTTGATAAATATATACCAGGACAGGATGGACAGAACAGACTTTTGGCCATTTAATGACAATCCAATGTCTGAAGCAAATGCAGTTACTGTAGCTCTGTCTATGGCTGATATATGTGTCATTTGTTTGCATCTCTAGAAGGATGCATCATTCAAGCTGTTGTAACCATCCAAAAGAGGAAGATTCAAAGCAAAAATTGGAGTAAGATTCTAAACGTGTCATGGAAATACACAACAATATTTGTCATCACAAAAGGGAGGAAATTTTAAAACTGAGTGAGAGAATCCCCTTCCAGATTATTAAGACTTAGTTCATCTGAATCTCTCTGCTGTCCTGCTCAGTTTAAAAATCTTAATAAGACATTTCTGGCTTTGTGTTTATAATATTACAGACAAATCTGCTACCAATGAAAGTGGAGCCAGAATAGGAACAAAGCACCAGTTTGGGTGGATGAGTGTAGGAAGCTATTAATTTCCACATTAAAGCTCAAACAGAGGGCTAGACTCCACTACGGAGTGGACTGATGCTAGAGCGAATGATCCAGTGAGTCTAGTAAAGACCAGAGGTGAAAATAAGTGGGTGCGCCCAGAGTGTGCAGCTCTGGCAAGAGCTGCCTGAAATGCAGGAAAAGCCAGCAGGGAGCTATTTAAAGAGCTGCCAGAGACCTGGGTTGTAAAAAGACATTACCTGTAAGAAATTTTAAGTTACTGTCACTGCTGGGAAAGACCCATTCAACTACGAGTCGCTCTCTTGTTGATTCTGGTACTTTAGCAGAATGAGATGAGTAAGAGGAGTCAACACGCGTGTTTTTTCTGTCAACTTCCCACTGTGTGCATCCCACAGTAAGTGGATCTAAGCGATGTCAGTTTGAGTTACGCTACTAATGTAACTCAAATTGCATACCTTATGTCAACCTATCCTTAGCTACAGCAGCTGCAAGGACCTAGTGTGGCTTGCTTTACAGCTTGCTTGTCTAGAGGACAAAAAAAAGTCATGACTTGCCCACTTCAGAGTGAGTTGGAGAGTCATTCTAAATAAAAATGGAGGACCCTCACTGTTAGCCTCTCCTGACCCTTTGCTCTAGTGTCTTACTCATACACCTGTATTCTTCTTCACATATGCATATGAGGTTGTAGCTCAATTACTCCTGTAATTTGGCATGTCCATTGGCGATAGCTGAAAAGGTGAAGCTTGGCTAATTAAAGCTGCCTGTTTTAGGTAGTGCTCCTGTATTACAACTCATTGTTTTTCATGTTATTGATTTGTTGGAGTTAGAGGGGATGGCATAGTCCCAGAACTTCTCATTATTATTCATTCTAATTATTTATTAGTAGTATTATTATTTATTTGAAGCATTAACAATGTATTTGGCACTGTACAAAACACAAAATACAATCTCCACTCCAAAGAGCTTGCAGTCTAAGCAAGACAGAGTCAGTGTAGCTAGAATGCTCTATGAAACCCAAAAGCAATCACTAGAATTTCTTCTTATTCATATTGGGTGAAAATTTTCTTATGGGCAACATGGAAAATGAATATTTAGGAGGGATTTAAATGAAAAGAGTGCAGTAACTTAAATGAGCAGAACTGGGAAGGCATTTTACACACTGAGGATTTCACAGAAAACATCACAAAGACAATTGCAGAAGTGGGAAAACAGAGCATTGAGGTTTGGGGATGTAGACTGGTGCAGTTATGTTGGACTTTAATATTGAAGACAAGATTAAAAATAATGTGGTGGGAAATGGGAACCTGAAGGCATCTGAAGAGGGGTTAAGGAGATAGTCAGATGAGCGGAAAAGAAAAAAGTTCCTAGAACAGGAAGGAAAACATACGATTCATGGGACCTTAGAGAAGGTATTGCAATGTGAGGAACAACACTATGCGTTATTGTGATGGGGTGTACTCGCCCCACACTAGCTAAGGGGAGGCTATTCAGGCCTGTTGGACTGAGAAGGCTCCTCCCCTGCTGGGCATGCTCCGCCTTCAGGCCCAGTATAAAGGCCGAAGGAGTAGCTCAGTTGGGGCTGACATCTGGAGGTGAAGGAGCTCCTGCTGGAGCATGGGAGCAGCTGTCCTTGCTGCTAGAGCTCTAGTCACCACACCAGCTGCAACCTGACTGTAGCCTGGCACTGCAGCTGCTGCTACCTCTGCACCAACTGTTGCCATTGCTGCATGAGCTGCTGCTGCACCAGACCCCATGCCGGATGCTGTAGCGGTATTTGTCCACACAGGTGGGGACTATGCCAGCCAGAGGAGTGGGATAGGAATCAGTCCAGGGTGGGGAATGGGAGGAGACCTGGCAGACTCGGTGCATTTCGGGGGGGGGGGGGAACTCCCTGCTGAGCCAGTGGTGGGAACTGCCAGTCATTGATAGGGCCCTGGACTGGGGCTTGGTGGAGAGGGAGGGCTTGGGCCCCGCTACCTCACTACACCCTTATGCCCCTTGACAAGGGGCATTAGAGACTTGGCCACTGGGCCATATTGACCCCCCCCAGACTGGGGGGAAGCTAGAGACTTGGCCGCTGGGCCATACTGACCCCTCCAGACCGGGGGGAAGCTAGAGACTTGGCTGTGGGCCTTCAATCCTGTGACTGCCATATAGACAGCCCCCTAGGAGGCATGGGGCGAGTGATCCCTTGACAGTCGTGATGACAAGCTTTTATGATGTTCACCTCCTCCACCCCAAACACATTCATAGATTCATGAAACATAGGAATGGATGGGACTTCAGTAAGACATTTAGTATAGTCCTGTCTCAGTGTAGGGGACTAAAGTATTTTATTTATATATATATATATATATAGTTTAACTTATTCATAAATGATCTGGAGAAAGGGGTAAACAGTGAGGTGGTAAAGTTTGTGGATGATACTAAACTGTTTAAGATAGTCAAGACAGGAGCAAACTGTGAGGAACTTCAAAAAGATCTCACCAAACTGAGTGATTGGGCAACAAAATGGCAAATGAAATTTAATGTGGATAAGTGTAAAGTAATGCACGTTGGAAAAAATAACCTCAACAATACGTACAGTATGATGGGGGCTAATTTGGCTACAACAAATCAGGAAAGAGATCTTGGAGTTATCGTGGCTAGCTCTCTGAAAAGTTCCACACAGTGTGCAGTGCCGGTCAAAAAGGCAAATAGGATGTTAGGAATTATTAAGAAAGGGATAGAAAATAAGACACAGAGTATCTTACTGCCCCTGTATAAAACTATGGTACGCCCACTTCTTGAATACTGTGTACAGATGTGGTCTCCTCACCTCAAAGATATTTTGGCCTTAGAAAGGGTTCAGAAAAGGGAAACTAAAATGATTAGGGGTTTGGAATGGGTCCCATATGAAGAGAGGTTAAAGCGACTGGGACTTTTCAGTTTAGAAAAGAAGAGACTGAGGGGGGATATGATAGAGGTATATAAAATCATGAGTGGTGTGGAGAGGGTGAATAAAGAAAAGTTATTTATTAGTTCCCATAACTTCATTTGGTGTCCTCTAATTCTTTTGTTAATGGGTAGCAGGTATAAAACTAATAAAAGAAAGTTCTTCACACAGTGTGTAGTCAACCTGTGGAACTCCTTGCCAGAGAAGGCTGTGAAGGCTAGGACTATAACAGAGTTTAAAGAAAAGCTATCTAGTTTCATGGAGGTTAGGTCCATAAAAGGCTATTAGCCAGGGGATAGAAATGGTGTCCCTGGCCTCTCTTTGTCAGAGGCTAGAGAAGGATGGCAAGAGACAAATAGCTTGATCATTGTCTTTGGTCCACCCCCTCCGGGGCACCTGGTGCTGGCCACTGTCAGCAGACAGGCTACTGGGCTAGTTGGACCTTTGGTCTGACCCAGTATGGCCAGTCTTATGTTCTTATAGACCAGCTCAGACCTTCACTAAGAGAGATTCTACACTGTAATTTGCTCCAGTGCTTAAAGTAAGGATGTTCTTCTTTATGTCTAACCTAAATCTTCTTTGACACAATTTAAGGCCATTGCTTCTTGACCTGGCCTTATTGGACAACTAGCCAATTAGCCCATCATAAGATGGGATTTTCAGGTCTCTCCTCCTCGTTGGTCTTCTCTCCTCCTCCTACTGCCTCTCTCTCTGTCTCTCTCTTTCTCTTCTCCTTCCCCTCCTGCCTCTCACTTGGTGGACCATGCTGCATGGGGAGCGCGGAGCCCAAACGGTCGCTTGCGCCACTTGCTCCCATGCAGCAGCCTGGTTGAGCAGCGCAGAAGTCAGCCGAGCGCCACGCGGGAGGCAAAGGGGGGCGGGGAAGTGACGGTCACAGCCAGGGGGCGGGGCCTGGAGCCACTGTCACGCCACACGTCACCACCCCGCCCCCCCTTCGCCTCCCGCTGTGGCTGACTTCTGCGCTGCTCAGCTGGGCCGCCGCGGGGGAGGAAGCGGCTGTTTGGGCCCCACACTCCCCATGCAGCATGGGCTGCCCAGAGGGAACAGCAAGCATTTCAGGCAACAGTGCCCCCCAGAGGGAACAGACAGCATTTCACCGTTACACACACACACAAACATTGGGCTACTATATATATGATGAGACTAATTTATCACCATCCCTTTTATGTATCTTTTGTGTATCTGATAGATCAGATACTTTTCATGTATCTGAAGACTGTTATCATCCCTCCCCCTTTAGTCTTTTTTCTCTAGACTAAACAAATCCAATTTTTAAAATATCTCCTTGTAGGTCATGTTTTATAGAATGTTAATACTTTTTCTTGACCTCCTTTGGACTTTCTTCAATTTGCCCACATCTTCCCTGAAGTGTGATTCCCAGACACAGGCCTTATCAGTGCTGAGTAGATTGGAAGAATTAGTTCTCATCTTGCATACAATACTTGTGCTAATACATCCCAATATAATGTTTACTCTTTTTGCAATTTGTATTACGTGGTTGACTCATGTTTAGTTTGTGATCCACTATAACCTTTTCTGCAGTACTCCTTCCTAGGTAATTTTCCATTTTGTATCTGTGCAGTTGATTATTCCTTCCTAAGTGCAGTACTTTGCATTTGTCCTTATTAAATTTCTTCCTATTTATTTCAGACCATTTCTCCAGTTTTTGCAAATGCAATGTCTCCCAGCTTAGTATTGTCCACAAACTTTATAAGTATGCTCTGTAAGCCAGTGGCTTTTAAACTATTTTTCATTTGCAGACCCCTACAAAACTCTGAATGCAGGTGTGGACCAGTGTTCTCTCTTATGTTTTCCATCCATGGTGGAGTAAATTTTGTTGTGCACCAAGGCATTTGCAGATGTGCACCACCACTAGAGACACATGCTGCTGGATCTAGGCCCTCTGCTAATCAGGTGGGCAACATCTGAATCTCTCCTGAGTGGCCATCAGTGTTCCCTCTAAGGTGTACACCTGTGTGGGTGTGCACCAAGAATTTTAGACCTGCCCACCTCCTCAGCAGAGCCACACAGTGGCTGCTCAGCTGTTCCGGGGAGGGGCTGCGAGGCAGGCAGCAGCCCCATCCCAGGAGCAGCAGGGTAGTCAACACATGAACACATGAACATAAGAACGGCCGTACTGGGTCAGACCAAAGGTCCATCTAGCCCAGTATCCTGTCTACCAACAGTGGCCAGCACCAGGTGCCCCAGAGAAGGTGGGCCGAAGACAATGATCAAGCGATTTGTCTCCTACCATCCCTCTCCAGCCTCTGACAAACAGAGGCCAATGACATTTTATCCCCTGGCTAATAGCCTTTTATGGACCTAACCTCCATGAAATTATCTAGCTTCTCTTTAAACTCTATTATAGTCCTAGCCTTCACAGCCTCCTCTGGCAAGGAGTTCCACAGGTTGACTACACACTGTGTGAAGAAGAACTTTATTTTATTCGTTTTAAACCTGCTACCTATTAATTTCATTTGGTGTCCTCTAGTTCTTCTATTTAGGGAACTAATAAATAACTTTTCTTTATGAGCCCTCTCCACACCACTCATGATTTGATATACCTCTATCATATCCCCCCTCAGTCTCCTCTTTTCTAAACTGAAAAGTCCCAGTCGCTTTAACCTCTCCTCATATGGGACCCGTTCCAAACCCCTAATCATTTTAGTTGCCCTTTTCTGAACCCTTTCCAAGGCCAAAATATCTTTTTTGAGGTGAGGAAACCACATATGTATACAGTATTCAAGATGTGGGCGTACCATAGTTTTATACAGGGACAGTAAGATATTCTGGGTCTTATTTTCTATCCCTTTCCTAATAATTCCTAGCATCCTATTTGCCTTTTTGACCGCCACTGCACACTGTGTGGAAGTTTTCAGAGAACTGCCCACGATAACTCCAAGATCTCTTTCCTGATTTGTTGTAGCCAAATTAGCCCCCATCATACTGTACGTATAGTTGGGGTTATTTTTCCTGATGTGCATTACTTTACACTTATCCACATTAAATTTCATTTGCCATTTTGTTGCCCAATCACTCAGTTTGGTGAGATCTTCTTGGAGTCCCTCACAGTCTGCTTCTGTCTTGACTATCCTAAACAGTTTGGTATCATCTGCAAACTTTACTACCTCACTGCTTACCCCTTTCTCCAGATCATTTATGAATAAGTTGAAAAGGATTGGTCCCAGGACTGACCCTTGGGGTACACCACTAGTTACCCCTCTCCAATCTGAAAATTTACCATTTATTCCTACCCTTTGTTTCCTGTATTTTAACCAGTTCTCAATCCAAGAAAGGACCTTCCCTCTTATCCCATGGCCATGTAATTTACACAAGAGCCTTTGGTGAGGGACCTTGTCAAAGGCTTTTTGAAAATCCAAGTATACTATATCTACTGGATCCCCCTTGTCCGCATTTTTGTTAACCCCTTCAAAGAACTCTAACAGATTAGTAAGACAGGATTTCCCTTTACAGAAACCATGTTGACTTTTGTCCAATAAATTATGTTCTTCTACATGCTTCACAATTTTATTCTTTACTATTGTTTCGACTAATTTGCCCAGTACTGAAGTTAGGCTTACCGGTGTGTAATTGCCAGGATCGCCTCTAGAGCCCTTTTTAAATATTGGTGTCACGTTGGCTACCTTCCAGTCATCAGGTACGGAAGCCGATTTAAAGGATAGGTTACAAACCACAGATAATAGCTCAGCAATTTCCCATTTTAGTTCTTTTAGAACCCTTGGATGAATGCCATCCGGTCCCGGAGATTTGTTAACATTAAGTTTTTCTATTTGTTCCAAAACCTCCTCTAATGACACTTTAATCCGGGACAGATCCTCAGATTCATCACCCAAAAAGGACAGTGCAGATTCAGGAATCTCCCCAACGTCCTCAGCCGTGAAGACTGAAGCAAAGAAATCATTTAGTTTCTCCGCAATGGCTTTATCGTCCTTGATTGCTCCTATTATAGCTCTATCATCTAGGGGACCCACAGGTTTTTTAGCAGGCTTCCTGCTTTTAATGTACTTAAAAAACATTGTATTTCTTTTTGAGTTTTTGGCTAGCTGTTTCTCAATCTTTTTTTGCTTTTCTTATTACAGTTTTACACTTGATTTGACAGTGTTTATGTTCCTTTCTATTAATCTCACTAGGATTGGACTTCCACTTCTTAAAAGATACCTTTTTGTCCCTCACTGCTTCTTTTACATGGTGGTTAAGCCACGGTGACTCTTTTTTAGGTCTCTTGCTATGTTTTTTAATTTGGGGTATACATTTAAGTTGGGCCTCTATTATGATGTCTTTAAAAAGTTTCCATGAAGCTTTCAGGGATTTGGCTCTAGTCACTGTGCCTTTTAATTTCTGTTTAACTAACCTCCTCATTTTTGTGTAATTCCCCTTTTTGAAATTAAATGCCAGGGTGCTGGACTGCTGAGGTGTTCTTCCCACCACAGGAATGTATGGCTCTGGCCCTAGCTTCAGCTCTTCCCCAGACCTGGAGCTGCATCCCATGTGGGCTGCATGGTGGGCAACAGTTGCTCCCGTGGCAGGGGACAGAGCCATGTGGCAGCTATTTGAGCAGCCAGAGCCAGAAATGGAGCTGTGTGGCGAGTGGCAGCTATTCCAGTGGCCCTGACCAGGGTCAGAGCTGTGTGGTGGGCAGCATCTGCTCCGGTGGCCCTAGAAGTGGCCGGAGCTGGAGCTGCGTGGCAGGCAGTGTCGGGTCCAGCGGCCCTGATCAGGGCCAGAGTTGCGTGGCAGGCAGTGGCTGCTCCAGTGGCCCCAGTTGGGGCCAGCGGTATGTAGTGGCCAGAGCTTATGGAGGGTGACTGCTCCGGTGACTGGGGCCATGTGTTTTTGTAAGCAAAAAGCATGCAGTTATCATTGTATTCCTATAGCATATGTTCATCAAAAAAACTAAAGGCTCAATGATCTGCTATTCAACATTGGTCAGCATTTTCAAAAAATCTGAGTATTAATTTTACTGCCACTCATTTCTTTGTGTGACTGTCTTTATTTTACACTGCCACTTTGGCAATGGCTTTGAGAATAGTCTTACCATGATGACGTATAATTTATTACTGTTTGGCATCTGAGCCTTTATGGTGCATCTGCTTCATATGGTCTAACTTTCCTCTGCAACTGTGGCGTAGTGGGAAGGGATAGGGCTTGGGGGATGGGAACAGACAGCCCTCCCCACTGGCCCGCTGAGACTCCCGGGCACAATTGAGGAATTGCTGTGGACAGAAATGGCCTGCAGGCCAAGAGTTTGAGACTTCTGTTCTAAGGTTACTAAAGGGGTCCACAGCAGTGCTTGGGTGGCCACCAGTGTTCTCTCTAAGATTTTTCCACCCATGAGTGGAGTAAGTGTTGTCTTGTGCACCAATAGTAAGGTCATGTGCGCTTATTAGGATGTGTGCCACCATTGCACACCAGTCCTATTCAACTTATTCATAAATGATCTGGAGAAAGGGGTAAACAGTGAGGTGGCAAAGTTTGCAGACGATACTAAACTGCTCAAGGTAGTTAAGACCAAAGCAGACTGTGAAGAACTTCAAAAAGATCTCACCAAACTAAGTGACTGGGCAACAAAATGGCAAATGAAATTTAATGTGGATAAATGTAAAGTAATGCACATTGGAAAAAATAACCACAACTATGCATAAAATATGGGGGCTAATTTAGCTACAACTAATCAGGAAAGATCTTGGAGTCATCGTGGATAGTTCTGAAGACGTCCACGCAGTGTGCAGCGGCAGTCAAAAAAGCAAACAGGATGTTAGGAAACATTAAAAAAGGGATAGAGAATAAGACGGAGAATATCTTATTGCCCTTATATAAATCCATGGTACGCCCACATCTTGAATACTGCATACAGATGTGGTCTCCTCATCTCAAAAGATATACTGGCATTAGAAAAGGTTCAGAGAAAGGGAACTAAAATGATTAGGGGTTTGGAACAGGTCCCATATGAGGAAAGATTAAAGAGACTGGGACTTTTCAGTTTGGAAAAGAGGAGACTAAGGAGGAATATGATAGAGGTCTATAAAATCATGAGTGGCATGGAGAAAGTGAATAAGGAAAAGTTATTTACTTGTTCCCATAATATAAGAACTAGGGGCCACCAAATGAAACTAATAGGTAGCAGGTTTAAAACAAATAAAAGGAAGTTCTTCTTCACACAGTGTGTAGTCAATCTGTGGAACTCCATGCCTGAGGAGGTTGTGAAGGCTAGGACTATAACAGGGTTTAAAAGAGAACTAGATAACCTCCATGAATTTAAGTCCATTAATGACTATTAGCCAGTATGGGTAAGGAATGGTGTCCCTAGCCTCTGTTTGTCAGAAGGTGGAGATGTATGGCAGGAGAGAGATGGCTTGATCATTACCTGTTTGATTCACTCCCTCTGGGACACCTGGTATTGGCCACTGTCGGCAGACAGGCTACTGGGCTGGATGGACCTTTGGTCTGACCCAGTATGGCCATTCTTATGTTCTTAGTAAAAATCTTTTGTATGTTATTCCCTGCTAATTTTCCCTTATCTCCATTTTTTTTTAAACTGTAGGAGTGAGTTTTAGGCAGCATGGAATGTGATACAGTTCCTATTGATGATGAAGGAACATCCAAGAGGAAAGAAAGCAGCACAACATCACATCAAAGATGTAGGAAACAATCAGAATCCCCTATAATAGGTTCATCATGCACCACGGCCCCAGCCCCAGGGCAGTCGCATTGCTGCCTCGGCTCCAATTTCGACAGCCACCATCTCTCTAGCCATTGCAAAGTACTATAAACAGTTCCTTTGTGGCAGGTCAGGTTCTGCCAACCTTGAGGACAGCAGCAGATGCTCTTTTCCAAGGGAATAATTCCAGCCACTATTTATTAATATTGGTGTTGCGCAGCACAGGTCTTCAAGAAAAACAGCTTATTGCTCAAACTTTGCAGGTATGTGTGTTTGTGGGGGTGATGTCATTTTACCTTACCTGTAGCAGATGGCATGATACAGTACATTGGCACTTAGGGTCAGTCTGGCAAGGTTACTGTCTGTCACTTCTGCTTTCATTGCAGAATGAAAATGTCCTTCCTCTTGGAGCCTGGCTTTAGTAACACAATTGTAAATTCCAAATTACACAGTCCCCATCCTGACCTTCTGCTTAACCTTGGTAGGTCTATCTAAATCAGAGGTGCTCAATCTATGTACCGCTATAGGCTACATATGCATCTCACAATGTGTTATGTGGGCTGCATCCTATACTACCTATATGGTGATGAAGATATCATCATGTGAGCCTCAGCTCTGTACTGATTAGATCGCAGGTTGAGAGCCACTGGTCTAAGCTTTCTCCTCCGGTTTTTACCATACTAGGATTTTTTCCCTTAGGTCCTGACTGCCATAAACCCTAATTAATCTCACCTCTCTCATTACAGTCAGAGTGGAATCTTAATCACAACTGTCCCACAACTGCTAACCACTTATCTACTGTCATGCAGTGTTGAGGTAAAAAATGTTTGCACATCCTCCTGCAGTTCAAACCTTGTCACATGTGCTCCATGTGCTCAAAAAGCAATGGTGGAAAAACCTGAATGGCATGGAGTAAGGTCTCTGCGACAAAGGATAAATGCACACAAATCAGGAATAAGGAGTGGTAACACACATAAACCTGTAGGGGAACATTTTCATCTACCTTGTCACTCAACCATGGGTTTAAAAGTAGCCATTCTTCTACAAAGGAATTTCACCACCCAATTACAGAGAGACTGCAGAACTGGAATTCATCTACAAATCTGACAGTTACCCTGGGCTTGAATGAAGATATTAACTGGTTAACACACTACAAAGCCAATTTCCCCTGCAACTGACCTGCGCATTTTCACATGAAAGCTATGAATGGGGCACATCCAGCCCTCTTAATTAGCTTCATTAACATTGGTCCTACAATTATTGACATTGTACTTCTTTGGCTGTTATTTATATCTATCTCTATCTCTCTCTCTCTATCTCTATATATATATATATATCTTGGATTCTGTTATTTCCACTCCAACTCAGCTGATGAAGTGGGTCTTATCCACGAAAGCTCATGATCCTATATATTTTTGTTAGTCTCTAAGGGTACGTCTAGACTACATGGCTCCGTCAACGGAGCCATGTAAAATACTTTACTCGGCATAGTCAAAGAAGCGGGGATTTAAATAATCCCCGCTTCTTTAAAATAAAAATGGCCGCTGCACTGTGCTGACGATAAGCTGATCTGGCACAGCGTGGCAATCTAGACGCGGTGCGGTCAACAAGGGAAGCCTTTGTCGACCGCTCTGGTATGACTTGTGAAATGAGGTTTACCGGTGCGGTCGACAGGCTTCCCTTGTCAACTGCGCCGTGTCTAGACTGCCGCGCTGTGCCGGATCAGCTGATCGTCGGCACAGCGCGGTGGCCATTTTTATTTTAATGAAGTGGGGATTATTTAAATCCCCGCTTCTTTGACTATGCCAAGTAAACTATTTCACATGCCTCCATTGACGGAGCCATGTAGTCTAGACGTACCCTAAGATGCATGGGCCTACTTGCTATTTTCTCCAGTGATTCCAGTTTGAGTGAAATCTTCTAGAACTCACTAGTTAGATGCCTGACTCATGATATTATTTCCATTATACAATCTCTGTGGTTCAGTCACAAAGTTACAGTTCTATCAGAAGTTTGATGTCTTGCTGCAAGTACCCTCTTGGATAATGCTCTTCATGATGCTCTTTTACATGTTCCTGACAACAGAATTTCCCAAAGATAAGGGGAGCTTCAACTGACACAGTCTGACTCAACCTGTCAGGCTGGTGTCCCCAAATGGGTCTGGAAATCCCACAGTTTTTGAGATGAGAATCTCTGAAAACTCCCTGGAAGCAGGTTAAAGTGAATGACACCCCACTCCAATACAATTGGGTTAGCTAACTTTATCCTTCCATTTTGATATGGACTAACATCCCCATGGACATACACTATAATAGATCAGTGGTTCCCAACTGCTGGTCTGCGGCAGCTGCTGGAGCTCAAGCCAGATATTTGTGGTGGCTCAGGTCTGGCAGCCATGGTGGCTGAGGCGTGGCAGGAGGCAGCAGAGCAGGAGGCACTTCCCTCCCTTCTCCGTGCTTGGGGAGACACATTTGGGGAGAGATGGGGCATAAAGGAGGAGGGAGTGCTTGTGTTGCCAACGCCCCTCCCTCTGCCTGCGTGGCTGCTTTTGCCGGTGGTGGCACTGGGGATGAGGTGATGACAGGAGTAGGCAAAGCAGGAGGCACCTCCCTCCCTCCTTGGTAATGGCACTCTGGCTGGGGCTCCTGGCTCCCCCCCCACCCATGAGGGCACAAGATGTGCTTGGGAATGCAGGGGGTGCAAAGGAGGGAGTGCGCATGCACTGCTAATGGCTACTGCCCCTGCCCACCAACAGTAATAGGCATGTTCCTATGAGGGCAGCCTAACTCGGGGGAGTGAAGGGGTGAGGTGGGTCAAAGGGGTTTTGGGTGAGAGCGTTGTGGGGTCATGGGGCAAGAGGGTGTTGGCATGGGCTGTAGGAGTCAGAGGTTAAAGGGTCAAAGGGCATGGGGCACAGGGATGGGGTTCAAAGGGTGTTAGGCACTGAGGAGCAAGGGGTTGGCGGGGGTTAGGTGGTCATGCAACACTTCATTTGCAAATATGCTAATAAAATGATACCAATCTCCCAAAAGTTCGTGAATGGGTTTGCTGGTCCTCGGCATAAAAAAGGTTGGGATCCACTGTATAATATAGATTACCTCTTCTCTGTGAGGACTGTACTCAGGCAATACCCAGTGTTCTTAAACCAGGGATTGGTTTCAGCAGGAGCTGACCGAGGCAAGGGCTGAACTCAGATGTCATTCACTGAATGGAGACCCTAGTGGACAGGAGTTAGGTGTAGACTGCACAGAGCAGGTATGTCTGTGATTGCTTTCCACAAAGGGACATTGTGGTGACCATGACCTGAGCACTAAATAATAAACAAATAGGGCCCTGACTCTTTGGGTAGAATAGACCTGGATCTTACCCATCTTTCTGATCTACTTCTTCATCAGTTCATTTGTTCTTCTTTGGTTTGCAACCACCTGAAAAAGTCATAAGAATAATGCTAATTGCAAGAACTATGGCTTGAGGCTTCATTTTAAAACAATTTTTTCAAAAGTTTTTAAAATCTTTATATGATGAGGGAGTGTTTTGACTTGTTTCAACGTGACATTTAAAATCCCACTCATTTTTAAAAATCTCTTTTTGTACAAACTGTCAAAGCATCTTGACGGCAGCCTTTGATTTTCTGTTTTTTATAATAATGAGTCTAAGCAAGACAAAAAGGGATCTTCATTCTAGAGTAAATGTTTTTCTTACCAAAATAATATCTATGGTGCTTAAAAATATGGGGATTCTTCTGATATATAATTGCAAAGATTGTGTCACAAACTGTGGCAACAGTCTGACTGAAGAAGATTTTTTAAAATTCCTGAGATTGTAAATGACTCACTGAAAAACTCTCATAAAATATTTCATCCCCAAAGTTTTTAAACACCCCTTTAAAATGGTAGTTTTCAAGTCTCACTAGTTCAAAGGGAGAATCCCTTATTTTGCATTAAGTTTAAATAAGTTTTCAAAGCACCCGTGAAGAAGGAATTTGTTTTTCAGCATGAAATTTAGTTATGCTTTGGAAAATCTCTTCTAAATCCTGTCATGAAACTTCAAACCCCTACATTTTGTCTATGAAGGTGAACAGACATGGCAGAAACAATAATAATATTATTTAATATTTATACAGTCATAGTGGTGCATGGTGTGTTTTGGCAATTAAGAAATGACAAGTCCCTGGCAGAAGATTTTAGTTTAAATGCTGAAGAATGGGAGGAACATAAGATATTCACATCAGTGGAAGAACATAAGATATTCTCATTGTTATGTACTCATTATCTTGGTTCCTTTAAAAATAATATATTAGAATTTGAGGACAGTGTCTACAAGGAGACTAGGCCACTGGTTAAAATGGGGAATTCTCATTAAAAATTGATATCATGATACAATACATGGTAGCCTCCTACTGTGAGAAATAGACAATAGTACAAGATGGATATAAATAACTATAAAAGACAAAGTGGTAGTAGTATCTTTTATTGGACCAACTTGTTGGTGACGGAAGATGATGAAGAATTCTGTGTAGCATGAAAGCTTGTCTTGCTAACAGAAATTTGTTCCAATAAAAGATATTACTTCATCCACCTTGTCTCTTTTAATATCCTGAGACTGACAGAGGTATGACAGCAGTGCACACAAATAACAATATAGCGTGTGTGTGTGTGTATATGTGTATCTATCTATCTATCTATATCATCAGAATATATTTTTCTTCACATCATATATTATATAAAAATACCAAGTATTTAGCCATACCTGTGTATGGTAGAAAACTCTGGACTTTCTTGTTGAGTTACCCTGTCACTCTAATTAAGGATGTTAAGTAGCACTTATTTCACTAAACGAATAGTAGATGCATTTTTGCACTGACTATTTGATTGCTCAATAGGGCGGTGCTGCCCCTTTGAAATGCTGCCATGGCATTTCAAAGGGGCAGCACCACACAGCTGATCCAGCGGACTCCAGCTGACCCCGGGCTCCCTGTGGCACTGCCCCTTTGAAATGCCGCTGCGGTGTTTCAAAGAGAGCCGCATGGAGCCCGGGCTCCCTGTGGCGCTGCCACTTTGAAGTAACCCCTTCTCCCCCCCACCCTTACTGCCTCTGATAGAGGCAGCCAGAGAAGGGGGGAAATGACTAGTCAACTATCCTGTTGATTATCTGATAAGCATTTGCTTATAGGATAGTCAACAAGTCCTTAACATTCCTAACTCTAATATGCCTCATTTTCTCATCATCACTAGGCACTAATTCTAAATGTAATGCTTTTTACCATCTATGTCATTTGAGGGGTCCAATCCTCAGTTGCCTCATTTACGATCAAGAGGTACTTTCAAATTATTTTAAAGCCAGGAGCGTGGCTAATGCTTCCTCTCTTCTGTCTGATGGAATGCAAGTGAACAAAATATGAAAAGTGGTACACTCCTCCTGTCTGCATATTTTGAAACAGGGTTTAGCGACAGACTACAGAAGAGATAGCACAGAACATCAAGATTCCCCCCCCCCCCCCCCCACACACACACATTTATTTTCTGGAGAAAAATGCAGTGTTGAAGGCGATGAGTGAAATCATGGGCCCATGGAAGTAAACAGTAAAACCCCACTGGGGTTAACTTTAATGGGGTAAGGATTTCACGTTATGTCAATAAACCAGAAGGCAGCTGTGCTTTGAAACCATTACTTTAGCTAGCTACAAGAGAACTACGCTGAAAGGTGGTGGCACATGATTATTGAAGTCTGACCTCCCAGATAACAACCTAGGCCGGAGATCGCTCCCACGCCTCCCTGCCAGCAAGCGCCTCCCTGCTGGGGCTGGTTTGTTTTGCCTCGCACGAGCAGCCCGCTCCCTGGCGCGACCAACGGCTAGTTACTGAGCGCTGGGGGGTTTCAGCCGCCCGCGGGGGGGCGGGGGGGGGGGCGCGAGCGCGCCCAGCGCAAGAGCGAGCCCGGGCCACGCCAGGCGCAGCGGCTCCTCACGAGCGCTTGCCAGGGACGACGCGTTCAGAGGCTCCGCTCGGGTGGCGGCAGCTCTAGGAGAGCCGCTCCCAGCAGGCACCGGGCAGCTGGGGATGCCCGGGGAAGGCTCCGTCCCGTGTCTCCAGCTGCCACGAGCGGGGAGAGGTGTCCGGCGACAGGCCCCGCCCCGCCCTCTAGGCCTGCGCGGGACCCCCCGCCCGCTATCTTCCCCCCTCCCAACGCCTCGCTGGTCCCGGATTACCCAGAACGCCCTTCTCCCGCGCATGCGCAGCGGGGCGTCCGCTCAGGAAGAGGAAAATGGAATAAACAAGCCCCGGGCCGGGCCCATTGACGAACCGCCTCCCCCTCCCGCCTCGGCGGGCTTAGCCGAGCGGCCCCTTTAAGAGAAGCACAATTTGGACCCCCGGCTCCCTCCTTCCTGAGTCGGAGCCCCGGTGACGGCGGCTCCCGCGGCACCTCCCCATGGTGCTGAGGCTGGCGGCGTTGCCATGAACCCCGGCGGCCTCCCCTGCCCGGCCCCGGCGGGCCCTGCCCCGGCCTCGGGGGCCCCGGCGGGGGTCGGGGCAGTGGGGGTCCCGGGCCCGGCCCCCGGCGCGGGGCTGAAGCTGAAGTTTTGCCGCTACTATGCCAAGGACAAGACCTGTTTCTACGGGGAGGAGTGCCAGTTCCTGCATGAGGAGCCCGGCGCCGCCCCCGCCTGCCCCGGGCCCCCGCCCGCTCTCGGGGGGCTCCCGCTCGGCCTGTCCGGCGCCGCCGCCGGGCCCGGCTACCCGCACGGAGCAGCCCCCGGAGCGGCGGCGGTGGGGCCTAAGAAGGCCGAGCTGGGGGGCAGCCACGGCGGCGGAGGCGGGGGGCTGGATGGACCGCGGCTGGCGAGTGAGTGCGGGCGAGGGAAGGAGGCAACGGCCCGGCCCCGGCAGCAGGGTCGAGTCCCGACTGGTGGGAACTGGCAGGGACAGGGCCGGGCAGCCCGTCCTGTCCGTGGGCGGAGGGGAGGAGGGATGCTGGGAAAGGTGCCCCCCCGCGGATATGGGGAGAGAGGTCGGATAGTGAACCTGTGTCCCCCCTGGGTGCTGGTTAGGGATGCAGGGGGATGATGGGGCATACCAGGGAAGGTCCTACATGGATGCTGGTTTGGGCTACAGGAGGATGCTGGGGGATACTAGTGGGGGGTATCCCCTCTGAATGCTGGTTTGGGATGCAGTGGGTTTGGTGGTCAGCATGGCAGAGATGCATGTATGTTCTTTGGACTAGATTTTTTTAAAATGCCAGAGCAGCACCTAACATGTTGTGGTTGGTACCAGAATCAAATAGTAAACAGTAATAATGATGATGGCTGAGATTGGTGGTATGGGAAGATTTAGTGCAACTAGCTAGGAACAGTGTAAGAGTAAACTGGTTTACTTCGTTCAGAGGTGTATTGAAGGGACCTGCTGCTTCTCATTTCTTTACACTATCCTCCCACAATTGCCAACTGCTATGTAGGTGCACAAGACTGCCATTCTTCTGTGGTCGTGCCTCAGTTCCCAGTCCCTCAGATTTGGAATCTGTTAATTTTTTTTCTAACTAATTAACAGAAATATACTTAGTAACCTTATGCTTTCTGGCTGGCAGCAGGGACATCCAGCGTGCATAGCCAAAACAGATACAGTTGTTGCAGGGTAAAGTGCTTTTGTATCTGAATCAAAAAAGGATACTTGGAACTTTCTGCTGATATTCAGAAGGTTCTGCTGCAAGAGAGATTGGCATGAAGACACTATTTCCCTAGTAGCTTTATAGGATAGTCACATTGGGACAATTTTTAAGTGCGATTATTTGATGGAACTCTTACATTTCCCAACTGATACACACACAGTACCACCCTTCATCCTCACATGACATTGCTTTAAAAAAAAAGTAGTTCTGTAAGTCCTTTTCCTCTTGTCTCTTCCTTCCACCCCCCAAAAGTGAGAATTACAAGTGGGTTCCATGTTGAGTTAGTCATTTATCAGTGATGCACCTGCCATACCTCATCTCTTTTTATCTGTGCGCTTTAGACTTACAGAAACTAGCTTTGTAAATTGCTTGGTCTGAAGTTGCAGCAGCACTTAGCATAGCAACATCCTGTTAGTTGTGGAGACATTTTAAAAAGTCATTCCTTTTTAAATAAGTACAGGTTGTACCTCTAGTCTGGCACCTAAGTCCCTGAGTTCTGCCGAACCAAAGAATTTGCTGAACCACGAGAAGTCAATATTGTCTAGCAGCATTTCCAACACTTCCACTGCTTATTGGGCTGTTAGAAGACATTTAGAGGTAAATTAGAGATAAATAACAGCATAGAACACTGAGAGCTAGAACTGGTAGATATAAACAAACTTTATGGGACCGTGGGAAACTTGGCCACATCCGTGACAACTGGACATCCAGCTAACTAAAATCATGCCAGACCATGGATGTTGCCGAACCAGAGGGTTCAACCTGAATGCTACATTTGGTCCATTATGGATTTGGAGCAAAAGCTTGATACTTGTTTGCATGATGGGACTTCTAATCGTCAAATTTTTCATGGTCCTCCTCTGAAATTCAGATAGTGTTGAATGCTGCAGATACAGCTGACAGATGGCAAGACAGTTCATGGTGTTAGACCTCTCTATAAATGAACTTTGTTGCTCTTCTATCTCTAACTTATTAAATTTAAGTAAATTATAACAACTATTTGCCAAGTTTCAAGGTTGCTTATACTTACTGTGCGAGCCTGTTCCATTGAGCAGTGTTATTTATGTAGTTAATGCAAGATTGACAAACATAGGAATTTCATCCTATCAGAGAACTTGCTTCAAAAGTTTCATGACTTCTTTGTGAAAGTTTCAGCAAAATGATTCAACCATTTACCAGAGCAAAGTTGGTGAGAAACACTGTTTTTTTTTCAATGATCCAAAATTTTTTACATCCTTTCATAAAGAACTCTAGTGCAGTGATTTTCAAACTACAGGTTGTGACCCAGTACTAGAGACGTAAGCAACTAGTCGAGTCTCTACTCGACTACTCACTTCCCTCACCACCTTGCTGCCTGTGTATCAGAGGTTCCCCCCACCACCGTCGCTGTGGTGTAGAGAAGGAGGGATGGGGATGCAGAGGCACGGTGGTCCAGGATTGCTCATGCCAGGTCCCAGACTGCTGCACCTCTTCCACCCAATTCTTACTACATTAAAAATGCTCAGCTGCAGTGGGGGTAACTTTGGACCCAGCATAAGCAAGGACAGAGCACCTCCCCTTAACGACTAATCATGTAGTTGATACAAGTTGTATTGATTACACAGTCAATTCCTTGCTTCTTAACATCCTTACTCCCTACTGGGTCATGCATGGCTGGGCACCTGCTGCTAGCTGCTTCTGGGGCTCAGCATGGTTTGTGGTGACAGAAAGTGCTGCACTGCTGACTGGGAGCCGTTCAAGGTAAGTCCCTCCTGCCACAGTCCTGACATCCCCAAAGCAGGAACCACCTTGTTACACCTCCAGGTTCTCCTCATCAGCCCACTCTGGATTAGGGATGTAAGCCACTAGTCAACTATCCGGTAGGGATGAAAGTGACTAGTCGCTCTCCCCTCACCCTTGCTGCCTCTGTCAGAAAGAGGCAGCAATGGGGAGGAAGTGGAAGGGGTTCTGGGAGAAGCCAGCTTAAAAGCTCCCTGCTGGCCCCAGGCTCCATGCACACTTCGGCTTTGAAATGCACCAGAGCCTCTGTTGGGGCTTCGGTGCATTTCAAAGCGTAAGTGCTTCATGGAGCCCAGAGTCAGCGGGGGACTCCCTGCTGGTCCCAAGTTCCAGGCATCGTTTCTGTCTTTGAAATGCACAAGAGCCCCTATTTGAATAATCGAATAGTTGATGGAAATTTCATCAGCTATTCAATTAGTTGATTAATTTTAATTCCCTACTATCCAATAAGCAGGGGTCGACAAATTATACAATGTACTTGCCCGTGGCGAGTCGATTGTAACCCGGAAGAGCCGGGTTCAGGCAATCTGCGCATGCGCAGATCGCCGGACAGTGTGGCTGGCGAGCAGGGCTCACCGCAGTTCGGGGAGCCCTGCCGATAAGCATATGCTTATCAGATAATTGACTAGTGATTTGACTAGTAGCTTTCCCCCTGCCCTTTGCTGCCTCTATCAGAGAGGCAGGAAGCGGGGAGAGCAGGATCCAGTGCTGGCGTGAGCCAGCTTAAAAGCCGGTTTCCCCCAAGCACTATCTCTGCAGGGGTGGGGGGGAGGACAGGAGAGGCAGAGGTGTAGCAGGGGATCGGGTGCAAGCTGGGAATCAGCTCTTAATACATTTAAAAGGCTGAAGTGCAATGGAGGGGACCAGGTGCGAGCTGGGACAGTTGATTCCTGGCTCATGCCTGGTCCCCACTGCTGCACTTCAGCCTTTTAAATGTATTAAGAGCCTTGGCTCTTAATACATTTAAAAGGCAGAGCCACAGTGGGGTTAGTTCCCGGGGCCAGGAGCTAACCAGGCTGCGGCTCTGCAGTTTCACCCCCTTATCAACTAATTGACTGTAGGAAATTCCATTGACTAGTGGATTAGCTGATTGAATGCCCATACTCTAGTAAAATTATGTTCGGTCATGGGCATCAGTGATTTTCTTCAACTGGGTCATGAGAAAAAAGTTTGAAAACCACTGCTGTAGTGGTTGGAGCTGGAAATTTATTTGGCAGGAGGGGTGTTGGAGATGTCACTTTTGCTGTTCTTGTGAGGGGAAGAAACACCAAGTTATAAGCCTTTAAAAATGTCACTGTGCTTACATACAGTACGGAATTGAATATTTACAAATTAAATTCTCTGAATATTTTGTCTGTACTGAGCATGCTCCAGCCCAGGGCAGTGGGGACTAAATAGGACTTGCCTTGTAGTTTCAGCTCCACACTCCTGTGGTCCCAGACCAGGAAGGTGACAGAATTGCTGGCCCCTGGGCAGGAAGGGCCCTGGCTCTGTATTTTGGGAAGGGTCGGGGTCTCTGGCAGAAGGGGTTGGGCTGGGGCAGGCAGCCTTCAGCATCACCCTGAGCATGCTGAAGCATCCCCCTCTCCCTCCGCCAGCCTTCAGAGCCTCCTAGAGCACACTGTGCGGCAGTCTGGTGGCAATTTAAAAGTCCCAGGACTTTATTCATCACTGCCACTGAATTGCCAGATTTCAGGGTAATTGCCTCTTTGGCTCTCTCCCGCCCTTTGTC
Source organism: Pelodiscus sinensis (assembly GCF_052426305.1). Classification (NCBI taxonomy): domain Eukaryota; kingdom Metazoa; phylum Chordata; order Testudines; family Trionychidae; genus Pelodiscus; species Pelodiscus sinensis. The sequence goes on from NC_143052.1 coordinate 307,827,697, forward strand.
AGCAGGCCTGTCCCAGACCCAGGAGCTGAGAGTTGAGAACTTGTTTCCATACCCTCCTTGCTCCTTCTGCCAAGTCCTGGGCAGCATGGAGAAGGAAGCCACCTGGTTCGAATGCAGGGACAAGCTCAGGGTAGAGGAGGGGGAGAGTGATATTGGCTGGGCAAGGAGACTAGAACCCAGAAAATGTGGAGACAGACTGAAACTAGCAAGATAAAGAGAGAGAAGACTGTAATAAAGAGCTCCATGACAACATGGCCTGTTTCACTATTGGTATGCTGTCAGCAAATACCTATGAAACTTATGGGTGAAGTGTGTTTCATCCCCTGTAGTGCTAGTCCATGACAGCCTACTACTGCTATTGCTCTGTTAGCTCAAGTGCTGGAGGGCTGTGCTATTGATCTAAAAGTTCCATTTTGCTGAGGAGCCACGTGACTTTAAGTATGGATTCCATATGATGGACCTTTGGTTTTTAGTTTTTTTTTAATGTAGGGCATTACATACAAAGTTACATTAACAATAAACAATTTTGCAAAGTGAAGAACTCAGAAGTTAGGAAGTGCTAGTATTAAAGCTGCCTGGAAACCATGATTGACACGTGTGTATGTATTGAGAGAGTTTTTAATTATATGGTCACATACTATTTTTTCCATGGTCTCCTTCCTCTTTCAGTTCATAGACTCGGCCGTGGTAATTGAATAATCTGCTATTAAGTAGCTTATTTACTACATGCTATTTAAACTCTGCTCTGAATACAAAATTATTAATTTCCTAATGGGCCATTTTGTCCTGTTCATCATTATAGTACCTGAAAATATAACAGATGTTAATTTATTTTCACAAAATCCCTTTGAGGTAAGGGAGTATTACACCCATTTCTCAGATGGGCAGTTGAGATGAAGAGAGATCAAGGTCAAAAGCGCTGATGAATTTTGAATGCCTAATTTGAGAATCCTAGGATCTGATTTGTTCAAAAGACAACTAATTTTAATTGAACCTGTGAATGCTCAGCACTTCTAAAAATCAAACCCCAGGATCTCAAGCTGGGCACCAGACATGAAAACTATATAGTTGGTGACCACTTGTAAGAATTTTGATTTGTTGTTTCCATTGTTAGAAACTTGGACATAGGGATAAAAATTAGTTCTCTAGGGCAGCATGCACCTGCCTTAACCACGTGACCATTGGTTCTCTTCCTGCAGTTCCTGCCTTGTTCACTACACACCTTTTAAATTGCAACAGCTGAAACAGGAGTCCCACAGACAGTCCAGTTTATACAGCCATGGTTTATTCCCTGGATTGGACACTGACTAAGGCCTGTGGGGAAAAATAGCATCTGATCATGTATTAAAAAATGATCATAATGTGTACAGCAACAGACTATGGCAACTTAATTCCAACATTGCCTCACTTTTGAGTGCTTGACTTTGCAACTATAATATTATTTAAATGTAAAAGTTTTTTGTTAGATAATTTTAATACTTTTTACTAACTCCTTGAGATGCTTTTTACTATAAAATAGTGTAATACTTTTTTTCATAATCTTTCATCTTGTGTAGTCGAGTATCACTAAAGTAAAATCATAGGGGGCTATAGCTGCTTTCGTAGCTCTGCTGTGACAGCAGCCCCCCTGCTGCTGTGTGGTGTTAATTTTGCACATTCAAGAAGCTGGCCTTGAGAACACGGGTGCTGCTATTATTGAGTTGAGTTCTTGTTCCCCTTACTCCCAAGACTAGGGGCATGTCCCACACTACAGACATAAGTCAACCTGTATTAGATTCACACTATCCTCTTTCTGTTGATGGTATGCCTCCTCACCAGGACCTCCTCTACAGTATGAAGAGAGGCAGGATGGGGGCCTGAGAGATAGGGCTCTCAGCTCCACACAGCTCCCCACCAGAAGCCCAGCTACCTAGCAGGTTTCTCATCACCTCACTCCCTACTGTGAGCAGGGGCCAGTCACCCAGGAGTCTCCTCTTCTTTCACCATTGGGAATGGCAACAGGAAGTTGGGGGCAGCTGAGCTTTAGCTGCCTGGCTTTCTTGTCAATTTCATGGTTCCTGGAGTAAACCCTGAAATTGACAAGACAGGCAATAGCCAATGTCACCCTAACTACACCAACATAAGTCCTGTGGCTCTTGTGGAGATGGAGTTTATGTGAAAGTAGTAGGACACTTACATTGGTGGAATCAGGGTATGGAGTGTGAACTGACATAAGTAGGTGACACAAGCTCTCTTATGTTGACTTGTGTAGTGTAGACCAGGCCTAGCTGTCATTTTCCTTAACCATATACTGGTTTTGTCCTCTCATTTCTCCTTTTTCCATTTTCTTGGTAGAGAATAAGAGCATCCGTCCTTGAATTCTTTATAGGACACTTCTGGTTAAAAAATAAAAATAGAACAAAATTTAAATATCTTGCCCACAACACTTGAGGTAGTTGGTCCTTCCATTGTAGCATTGGTTGAGAATTCAGACTGTCCATGAACTGGAGGTGGGAAGGTACATGGAGATCAAGATCACAACAGGTTGGCCTGATAGTCATAGTACTGCTGCTCCTACAGCCATCAAACTACATATATTGGGAAGCTTACTGTGATAGTAATAGTAAGCATTTGCTGCTAATATATGAGCAACATTATAGCAACACTGAAAGCATACAGTCACTTTCAGCAAATGAAACCAGATCAAGAAATTCTGTTCTCTTAGCTGAGACCTACAATATAGGTTTTGTAACATTGATTACAGAAGGCGCTGAAGACTTAACCATCACCATTGTTTTGAAATAAAGTAGTTAAAACAAGGAGGAGTTCTGTGGCACCTTAGAGACTAACAGATTTATTAGGGCATACGATTTCCTGGGTAAAACCCACATCATCAGAAGAAGTATAGTGGAAGTTACAGATTCAAGGGTGTATATATACTGTGTTAATAAGGCTAATCACGTCAGGGTGGAAGTGACTCATTCACCACATTTGATGTGGAGATGTGAATATCAAAAGAAGAGATTGCCTTTATTGTGAGTTAACCAGTTAAGATCCTATTCAGTCCTAAATTGATTGTATTGAATTTGTAAATGAACTCCAATTCAGCTGTCTTCCTTTGTAATCTGGTTTTGAAATTCTTTTGCAAAAGGATGGCTACAGGAAAGTTGAAGTGTTCCCCTACAGATTTGTGTGTTACCTTTCCTGCTGTCTAATTCGTGACCCTTTATACTTTGGTGTAGAGACTGTCCAGTTTGGCCAATATACATGGCAGAGGGACATTGCAGGCAGTTGATGGCATATATCATGTTAGTGGAAGTGTAGGTAGAGGAGCCCCTGATAGTGTGGTTAAGTCTGTGATGGTGTTGCTTGTACTGTGTGTGGATGAAGTTGGTAACAGGATTGGTTGCAGGATAGGTTCTTGGGTAAGTGTTTCTTTGGAGTGTTGTATGGTTGCTAGTGAGTATTAGCTTCAGGTTGAGGAGTTGTCCGTAGGCGAGGACTGTCCTGGCCCTGAGGCCTGTGAGATTAAACAGTGGAAACAGTGCATCAGTAAGGGATAGTTTTCCAGGATAGGTTGTAGGTTCAGTGATGCACTGCAAGGGTTTTAGCTGGGGGCTGTAGGTGATAACCAGTGGTGTTCTGTTCTGTTCTTTTCTTTGTTGGGCCTGTCCTGAAGTAGGTGACTTCTGCGTACTTGTCTGGCTCTGTCAATCTGTTTCTTCACTTCCCCAGTTGGATCTTTAAGTTTTAAGAATGCTCGATAAAGATCTTTTATGTGTTTGTCTCTATCTGAGGGATTGGAGCAGATAAGGTTATATCTTCGGGTTTGGCTGTAGACAATGGATTGTGTGATGTGTCCTTCATGGAAGCTAGAGGCATGTAGGTAAGATTAGTGGTCAGTAGGTTTCCAGTAAAAAGAGTAGTGTTTATGCGAGCATTGTTTATTTGTACAGTAGTAGCCAGGAAGTAGATCTCCTGTGTGGATTATTCAGGCTGAGGTTGATAGTGGGGTGGAAATTGTTGAAATCTTTCTGGAATTCTTCAAAGGCCTTCTGTTGGGTCCATATGATGATGTCATCAAAATAGTGTAAGTAGAGGAGGTATGCTAGGGGATGGGAACTAAGGAAATGTTGTTCTAGGTCAGCCATAAAAATACTAGCATGTAGTGGGGTCGTGTTTACCCATAGTAGTGCCACTGAATTGAAGATATAAATTGTCCCCAAATGTCCCAGAAATGGTTGTTGGGGAGGATAAAGTCACATAGCTCAGCCACCAGATGTGCCATGACATCATTGGAGATACTTTTCCTGAAGCTTGTATTCCATCCTTGTGTGGGATATTGGTGTAGAGAGCTTCTACGCCAATAGTGATCAGGATGGTGTTTTCAGGAAGATTACTGATGCACTGTTGTTTCCTCAGGAAGTTAGTGGTGTCTCAAAGATAGCTAGAAGTGGTTAAGTGTAGTAGTTAAGCAACTCGAAAAGACAAACTAAACAGGAAGTTAGCTCTTCAAAACTAAACAAAATGCAACAAGTTGGATTGCAATATTCTAATGTAGTGGCTTTCAAGCCATGGTTTGTGGACAACTGTGGGTCTGCAGCCTGTGTCCAAAGTGGGTCTGAATCTCCATTTGAAATTTTTAGTGGTCAGCAAATGAAAAAAGGTTGAAAACAGTTCTAATGTATTTTAATAAACTGAACTTTTAAAAAAAAATGATTTGTACATTTGAAATTTTCTATTTTACCTGCCATTATATCTCAGTGCTCCATGTTAAGGTTAAGATTTAATTTTACCCAACACAATCGATAGTGTCTAATCTGCAATAAACACAGTTTTTCTTGGAGAAATTCTGAGGTGGGCTTAGGGGATGAGTTAAGATTTGGCTGTGTTAGTGAATGCCAATGGGGAGAGATTTAGGATGAGATGCCAGAGAGATGTGTAGAAATGCAGAATTGGATGGAGACTAGTAAGGAATGGACAGGTAGATTGCTGACTGAGTGTAGAGAATGGTAGCTTTAGGAAACTATGTATGAGGTAGGTATGTTAAATTGTGAGTAATTCACTAATTGAATAGTCGATGCATTTTGCATCAACTATTCGATTAGTCAATAAGGTGCCTCCGCCTTTGAAGTGTAGGAATAGTTCTAGGGCTGTTACAACACTTCAAAGGTGAAAGTGTTGCGTGGAGCTCAGGGTCAGGTGGGGACTCCCCCGCTAACCCTTGGCTCTATGCAACACGGCCGCTTTGAAAAAGTGCGAGGAGCCCGGAGTCAGGCTCCTCGTGTCATTTCAAAGCAGCGGCACTGTGTGGAGCCTGTGATCAGCTGGGAACTTTGCACTGATCCTGGGCTCCCAGTGGTGCTGCTGCTTTGAAATGCCATGTGGAGCTGAGGACACCTCAGCTGGCCCCATGGGGGCTGCATGCGGTGTTTCAGAGTAGCAGTGCCATGTGGAGCCCTGGGTCCACCCCCAGGCTCCATGTGGCACTACTGCTTTGAAGTACCCTCTCCTCTTCCCCCTGCCTTGCTGCTTCTTTCTGATAGAGGCAGCAAGGGGTGGGAAGCAATTAGTCGACAGGCTATCTGATATGCATTTGCTTATCTGATTGTCGACTAGTCCTTCACATCCCTGGTATGAAGTTGTTCAAAGAAAAACATGGAATGAAAGAGAGAGGACCAGTGATGGAGCCAGTGTTCTAGTTATTTATGCGTGGCACACTAATGTGGTGTAACTGGATTAAAATCAAGAATAAGGATGTAAAAGAGTAGTCAGCTACTCACGTTCCCCCCGCCCCCCCCCTCCCCCCCCACACACACACTGCCTCTATTTCAGAGGCAGCTGAGAAAGGGGAGCAGGAGCCAGTGCTTGAGGGAGCTGTTTCAAAAGCCGCCCCCCCCCCCCAGCACCATCTCCGCAGGGCAGGTTGGGCAGGGGAGGCAGAGGCACAGCGCAGGCAGCTCTTACTACATGTAGGGTATGTCTAAACTACATCCCTTTTTCAATAAAGGGATGTAAATTAGACACATCAAAATTGTAAATGAAGCCGGATTTTGAATTTCCCATGCTTCATTTGCATAATGGTGGCTGCAGCTTTTTTCGAAAAGCTGCTTTTTGGGAAAAAATCACGGTCTCTGTTCGATAAATGCCTTGTTTCGAAAGATTCTGTAATCCTCAAAAAATGAAAAATTGGCTTTTCGAAAAAAAGCTACAGCCGCCATTATGCAAATGAAGCATGGGAAATTCAAATCCCGGCTTCATTTACAATTTCAATATGTCTAATTTACATTCCTTTATCGAAAAAGGGATGTAGTTTAGACATACCCTTAAAAGGTAGAGCCGCAGCCGTCAGGAACCCAGTGCAAGTGGGGACTGCTTAGTTCCTGCTTGCACTGGGTCCCCGCCGTGCCTCTGCCTTTTAAATGTAGTAAGAACCAACGGCTCTTAGGCAAAGATGAAGCAGGGCTAGCGCCCGGGGCTGGCGCAAATTAGGACTACTTAATTCCAGCTCATGTAGCCCCGGGAGTTAACCCTGCTGGAACTCTGCAGTTTAAATGTAGTAGGAGTTGGGCAGCTGCTCCACCCGGCTCCTACTATATTTAAACTACAGAGCTGCAGTGGGTAGCGAGCGCCCCTCTCCCCGCCATTGAATACTTGATTAGTTGATTAATCACGATTTAACATCCCTACACCAGAACCAAGCTTAATGTGCAGGACAAACATACCCTAGGAAAGCTAGAATAGGAAACTATCCTGCTTTGGTGTTGAGATGGCCAAGGCTGCCTAATATCTGTATTTTAGCATAATGTGTAAGGAGTTAAAGAAACACTAATCACATGGCTTTTGTGTTGTGTGACTGAGTTTAAGTCATCTTGATGCTTTTAAATCATTTTAATCACCACAGTAAAGCAACCTATTCCTGAACATTGCTTTTCCGGAAAAGCAATGACGATCTACTGTAAAATTGTCAGTGTTTTTCCGGAAAAACTATGCTGCTCCCGTTCGGGCAAAAGTCCTTTTCCGGGAAAAACTGTTCCAGAAAAGGGCCAGTGTAGACAGCACAGTAGTCTTTTCCGCATAAAAGCCCCGATCACGAAAATGATGATTGGGGCTTTTTTCCGGAAAAGCGCGCCTACATTGGCCACGGACGCTTTCCCGGAAAAAGTGCTTTTCCGGAAAAGCATCCTGCCAATGTACACGCCCTTTTTCCGGAAATACTTATAACGGAAAACTGTTCCGTTTTAAGCATTTCCGGAAAAGGGTGCCAGTGTAGACGTAGCCGTTGTGTTTGGAAAGCACTTGGAGAGAACATATTTTGAAGATCTTAGAGGGTGTTCATATTTTGAAAGTGTGAGGATTGACAAATTGCTGTAGAGTGTGGGGTGCCAAAGGAGAGAATAATTCAGTTATCCCCATTTGAGTGCTGAGTTGTTAGTGGTTGTATAAAAATAAAAAGGAAGAAATTACATCTATTCCAAGGAATTTACAGTCTAGATTAGATACTTCTATGACATGTACATTTTGCAGTATTGAGACAGGAGATTAGCTTCCCCAGTATTAATGGTAAGGTAAAGTTTGCTGTTTTGTTTTTGTTTTCCTGTTTTTTCCTCTTTGTAAATAAAATACTTGATCATTAAGTTGGAATGTTTGTAATAAAGATAATTAGTCTTAGTCTTTCCTTGAGAAATGCTATATTAAAACATGCATAGAAGGGATATCAGAGTTAAAGGCTGTCACTGCGGTAATGACAGTACACAGTATCTTGAAAAACACATAATATAAAGCACATGACTTGTGCTTGAGAATCCATTAAACAATATTCAAATATTGCATTTAATCCATGTGTATTATGGCTGTTTCTGGATAGAGGAAAAGTCATTACAGAATTAAGTGGGTTGAGTATAAGCCCTACAAATATCATAGCATTTTGAAGCTAAAAAGCTGTCTTCCTAAGTGTTACATGACATCCCACACCAGGTTTTGTTTTTGCTGCTAAAGAAAACTCATTTAGGTTTTGTTTAACAGGTTAATCGATTAAAGGGAGTGACCTTCGCGCTGCAGGCAGGGGCTGCACCATCCGGGCTGGAGCAGCTGCTGCGTGTGGCGGGCCAGGCTGTCCCACAGACAGGGTCTGCTCCAGCATCCCAGCCAGAGTAGCTCCTGTCTGTGGGGTGCCCAGACCTGCCATGGACAGAGGCTGCTCTTGCCAGGACACCAGAGCAGCCCCTGCCTGTGGTGGGCCAGGGCATCCTGCGGCCAGGGGCTGCTCTGGTGTCCTGGCTGGAGCAGGCCCTGTCTCTGGCAGGGCTGAAGCAGCCCCCTGCCCGAGGCAGGTGGAGAGCTGCTTCAGCTGCCACCAGTTAACCTTAACCAGTAAGACTCCACCATTAAGGGTGGGCTTACCAGTTAAACATTATAGACTAACACATTTATTAGAGCATAAGCTTTCGTGGGCCAAGACCCACTTCATCAGATGCATGTAGTGGAAATTCCCTCTAGAATTTCCACTACATGTATCTAATGAAGTGGATCTTTGCCCACGTAAGCTTGTGCTCTAATAAATCTGTTAATCTATAAGGGTGTGTCTAGACTACCTAGTTTTGTCGACAAAAGTGGGCTTTTGTCGACAAAACTATACCAGCGTCTACACTACCGCTGAGTTCTGTCGACATAACGTCGACAGAACTCAGCAGTTTTGTCGACGCTGGTATACCTCATTTTACGAGGCATAACACCTTCTGTCGACAGAACTCTGTCGACAGAAGGTGTTATTGCCTGTAACGTTGCGTCCAGACTACGGAGTTCTGTCGACAAAGCAGCTTGCTTTGTCGACAGAACTCAATGTGTCTGGACGCTCTTTGTTGACGGAAGTTTTGTCGACAGTATCTGTCAACAAAACTTCCGTCGACAAAACGCGGTAGTCTAGACGTACCCTAAGGTGCCACAGAACTCCTTGTCACTTTTGCAGATTCAGATTAACACAGCTACCCCTCTGATACTTGACAGTTAAACATTCACATCCCTCTTTTAGGTTAGTTTACATTGAAGTTAAAATGTACCCGTTCGTTATATCCAGTAGGATTTTGAATTAAGACTGCCTTCTCATTGTAGAAACACACCTTTTTAAGCTGTGATGGCAGTACACTAGGTTAATTCTGGACATTATTTTTCTGGCACTGTGATATACTGTGCTGCAGAAAATTAGGAACAAAGATAATATTCCAATCTTTAATAAAAGAGATGTTTAACAGTAATGTGAGTACATAGTAAACACTTGAGAGAAAGTTTGTCCCAGTTAAAGATTAACACATCTTGTCTGTTCCCTTAATCTAGAAGAAAGCTAGCTCTTAATTTGCGAGACCCCCCCCCGGTAAAGCTGGGAAAGACCAAATTTTATAATCCTGTTATTTTTAAGATTAAAAACAAGCAGAAAAATCTCCTCCCAAACCTTTGTTTCAGACAACATTTACACATTATAAAGAAGCATAAAAAAGGGCACAAACCCAAGTCATTAGGCATACTTTGCAGATCCCTTTTAAACCATTGTTTTAGTTAAGCATTGTTTCATAGTTATGCAGCTCATGAAAAGCAGAGCTTCCTGTTTAGCAGTTGTACTTGGAGTTGCTCTCAACTTCTTTCAATAATTGCAGAGTAAAAAGGGGCATTTGACTGAGGCCTGTAGTTGGAGGAGAGAGGGGGAGTGTATGTGTGTACATACATACAATTATACAACAGATCACAAAACAGTGGTTTAGCAGAGCTTAACAGGAGGTCTTACCTTTTCTCCTGGGCCAACTGTTATCATTTTGTCTGCAATCTGGTCAGATCTCAAAACCTGAGCACAGTCAGCCCTGTGTAATTCTTTTAGTAGCACTGCAGGCAGGGATTTTGATTATTTAGCAGGAGATGCTTGTTGTTACTCAACAATATCTGGATATTAAGAGCTGCTAGAGGCACTACCTTTCAAATGAGATAAAATGGGCGTCCTGATCACATGTGGTATTAAAGAGAGAGCTATTTCTTTTAAGTGCAATTTCTGAGAAGACTGCTCATAAGATATTTTTGCATCTGTTTATGATACTGAATTAATGCAATAGAAATGCAGGTTGATCCTCTCTAGTCTGGCACTCTCTGGTCTGGCAATATCCATGGTCCACCTGATTAGTTAGCTGGATGTCCACTTACAGATATTGACATTACTCTTCTTTAAATAAAAAGCTGTTGCTGTCCTTTGTTCATCTCTCATGCCTGTAATCAAGAGCCTCTCTTTCTTGCTATGGTAGTGGAAGAAGTATCGTAGAGGAGGACAGCTGAACTGCTGTGCTATCATAAGTGAGAAATTGCTTGATGGTTTTCTTTTAAAAAGTAGAAAAAATGTTCTATGATTCTTTCTAAACTTTCCTGCCTTCAGTTGCTTTACAGCATTGTTAGAAGTAAATAATGTTTTGGATCCTCTAAGCCACTTAAAATATGTTTTGTTCTTTATATCTATTTGCCTGACATCTTAGTTTGCTCACCAGACACTTTTTACAGATGTGGTGTGAAAGAGAAACCCAGTCTGTTGTTTGCATTCTTTCTATGTCCATCTTTGCTCCTCAAACTAGTCTAGCTAACTTTCCCTGCAATATAGAGGATTATCTTGAGAATATTTAACCTTGCTTTTCTGAAGCATAAACAATGCTAATATAGGAAAAATACATCCATGTATCTTATAAGACAACTTACCCAACTTTGTAAGTTTCCCACCATCCTAAAATAGTAAACACTCCATCTAAGCTAATTAAAATATACTTTTGGGAAATTGAACCGTATTGGACATTATATTTTAATGGTACCAAATGTTAAACAGTTTGAAAATAAACTTATGAATTTAGTTACACAGAAAAGATCAAGATGGATATATTAAATGCAGTGTCTAATTTTGTTCAGTAAATGTGTGTCAATAAAAATTCAAAGTGGAAAGTCTAAAATCTGCTCAAGGGTGTGTACCAGGCCTATTATACATGGAAAAGTAAGTGTCTGAGATCCATTACTCAGTACTGTTTATTCTTGGTGAAGTCCAGTCACTTGCAGCCTAAAAAGGGTTCTTGCGCTGGCTTGACACAGTTAAAAATTATTCTAACAGTTGTGGCCTTTCTTGGAGGAAGAAAAATCTGTAGCTTGTCTGAATAATTAGTTGTCAAAAGCAAAGCCAAAGAAAAGAAAAGAAAAGAAAAGAAAAGAAAAGAAAAGAAAAGAAAAGAAAAGAAAAGAAAAGAAAAGAAAAGAAAAGAAAAGAAAAGAAAAGAAAAGAAAAGAAAAGAAAAGAAAAGAAAAGAAAAGAAAAGAAAAGAAAAGAAAAGAAAAGAAAAGAAAGCTATTGACATATCATTTGTGGTCTTCTAGAAAATACACAAAGTGACAACTGCCTCATCTATTTCGGTGTTTATCAAGCACCTGTTGCTGTATGAACTGTTTCCCCCAAAATAATCTTGTAGAAGACAGTCTGACAAAGTGGACTCTGTGTCTCTTGGCTTCTAGCAAAGTGGCTGGAAACTATTTTCCCTTTTCTAATGTATGTCTATATGAGCTGCATCATGTCCTTTTCTGTCTGTCTTATTTGTTGATATGGGAAGGCTATGTTAAAGAAATGAAACTTGAGGTTTTATTCTGAAGGCAGGGAAGCCAGTATTCACTCTTTACCTCTGAAATAGAATGCCATAGCCTCAGACCATTATCAGGAAAACTATTGTCTTCTGTTTTAATAAGTTAAACCTTTGAGGTCATTCATTTAATCATTTCTGTGGAGTATGATTGTTAAGGAAGATTGGTTTGTTCTACTAAGTAGCTTGGAACAGCGCAGTGGAAGGCCTTGTGTCTGAGGACTACCACCTTGAAATCAGCATGTTTCTTTATGGGGAGCCAGTGTAGTGAGTGGAGCATTAGAGAGGTGTGCTTTCTGTGACTGGTGATGCATGGGACGTATAGGTATTCTGTATTGGTCTGGTTATCTTTTGAAGGTCAGTATACTTATTTTGTACTACAGTGTGGTGCAGTAACCTAGCTATGAAGTTATGGACAAACTGGTAGATCATTACCCTGCCTCATCCCAGGAGGCATACCTGGGTGGTCGACAAATGCCTTTGATGTCAACCGCGGAACGTCCAGACTACCGCACTGAGCCGACAAACAGCTGATTGGCTCAGCATGGCAGCCATGTAAATGTAAACGAAGCGGGGATTATTTAAATCGCCGCTTCATTTTCCTATGCCTGGTAGTCTAATCTACATGCCTCCGTCGCCAGAGGCAAGTAGTCTAGACGTACCCTTAGGGTACATGGCTGTGTGTGGATTAAAAAACCTGCAGCTGAGTCAGTTGACTTGGGTTTGCAGAGCTCAATCTTTTGAGCTGAAAAATAGCTGTGTAGATGTTTTGGCAGGAACTGAAGTTTGAGTTCTGGGACCCTGTGAGGGGTAGGATCCCAGAGTGTAGGCTCCATCCTGAGCCCAAACATGTACATAGCAATTTTTAGTCCTGCAGCCCAAGCCCGAGTCAGCTGACCTGGGCCAACATGGCCTTGCCACAGGGCTTATAACCCTGTGTAGACCTACTCTAAGGCTATGCATACACTACAGGGCTGTGTCTAGACTGGCTACACTGGCCGCTTGATTTTGCGCAAAGCACTGACGTTCTGCTCTCTGAAATCAGTGCTTCTTACGCAAATGCTTTGACGTTCCCATTCGGGCAAAAGCCCTTTTCCAGAAATATTTTTGCACAAGAGGGCCAGTGTAGACAGCTAAAAACTGTTTTGCGCAAAAAAGCCCCAATCGCGAAAATGGCGATGGGGGCTTTTATTGCGCAAAACCGCGTCTAGATTGGCACGGACACTTTTCCACAAAAAGTGCTTTTGCGCAAAAGCGTCTGTGCCAGTCTAGATGCTCTTTTCCATAAATGCTTTTAACGGAAAAACTTTTCCGTTAAAAGCATTTGCGGAAAATCATGCCAGTCTAGACGTAGCCCAGGGGTTTTGCACAAAAACCTGCGGAGTGTCCATACCTTGAGCGTTTTTGTGCAAGAAAATCTACAGTCAATAGACAGAACAGAGGACTTTTTGCAGTTTAGGTATACCTCTTTCTAGGAGAAATAACTCCTTTTTTCCCATGATTGTTGCGCAAAAAGGTGTGTGTGGATGCTCAACAGGGGTTTCTTGCACAAAAAGAGTCTATCACACAAAGCACAGGTGCTCTGATGGCCATTCTGTTGAATGGCGATCAGAACTTTCTTGCACAAGCATGTCCAAACAGTGTGGATGCTCTCTTGTGCAAAAGCACATCACTTTTGCGATGCGCTTTGAGGCGTGGACATGCTTTTGCACAAGAAGTTTTTGCTGAAGATCTCTTCCACAAAAAGCTTCTTGTGCAAAAACCCTGCAGTGTAGAAAAGGCTTACTGTGTCTAAGCAAAAATGCTGTGAAATGCACAAAGTAACTATCTGAAAGAAGGTGAATTTTCTCCTCTTTTTTGCAGTTTTATGTAGTCTTGGCTTTTGCTTATAACTGTAATGTAGCAGAGAAATTAGGTATCTAAAGTCAGCTTTTATAATGAAGGATAATGAAAAAATTACGTGAAGTTGTGTATTTTCATGCAAGAAATCCATGTGACATTCCCAAACAAATTGAAATATTTGAGGAAGTTTATGGTGCCATCTGAGACATTCAGTTGCAGTAAATCACTAAAGATTCTGAAGGAAATGTAGTGTGAAATAGTAGAAATGCCCATGTGCTTATACAGTGTGTCTTGGAATGGCAACTGTTCTTGAAACTTGGAAAGTGCTAATGGCCTTCACCACTCAGGAAGGACCTGGATTTAACTTGTACATTGTAGCATAAAGCTGCAGCAGTACTTCAGTTCAAAAATACTGACTGAAATTCAGGGAAAGACTCCTGATTCCAAGGCAGTAGATGCTTCAGTGGAAACCCAAGCAGTTTTGAATAAAAAACAACTAATTGTCACTAAATAGAGCCTCAGAATTCCATCTTACAAAAATATCTGATGAATGTCTGGGCTTCCTTGTCCCAACAAAATAATAGGTTGTATTTAAATATACTATAACCCAGGTTGGGTCCTGACTTACAAGGGCTGGTAACAATATGGCAGTGCTGTATTTTTCAGTATTGTCTCATTACAGTAGGTCTCCACAATGGAATAGTTTTGTTTCATTCTTCTGAATTCACACTTCCCAACTAAACAACTTCGAAAGAGTGGAGTAAGAACAGGACCAGACTACATATAGAATAATAGTTCTGGCTCTTGCTGGGCTTAAATAAAGGGGGGTCTGGTCCAGAGCTCCCTCTTAGCTGCTCTTCTGGAGTTTTGGAAGAGAATCTTGAATGTGCTGTATATACAGATATAGTTCTGCCTTCCCATTCCATTAGTCCTTAAGTTTAGGATTCAAATTTGATTTGAAGAAAATGTAATTATTTTTTTAATGACCACAAGTAGTTAATATCTGTAATATACCATTCCTGAAAATCTCAATGTAGTCAGCTAAATGCCAGTGTCATGTCAGGATTAGATTAAGAGTTAAATTGTGATATTTAAAATGTACCTCTTAACTTATCCCCTCCATCCACAGACAGTCTATCATTCAAGAACAGTGATGTTATTAACTTAAGTTGCCTGGCTCAAGTCAGGATATAGGTTGAAGAGTGAGTGCAATTTGCCAGTTGCTAACTCAGTAAAGGCTAGTGCCATTTGAGTGCTGCTAATCCTCTACTGCCTTCTCTGTTTACTTTCCTGCTATCTGTTCCCTGCTTCCAGACTAGAAGTTACCAACCAGTTCATGTACCCTGCTTTTGCATTCAAAACCCTGCATTCACATGTGTGTCTGAATACCAGCAATTGCAATCTTTCTGCTTGGTACAGAGATCTATTTGATTCTGTTTGATAGTGGTGACTAGGAAGATATGTAAGCATTCTGACAACTGTCTGGAGGCTGATACCAAGGTCCAAGTTGCACTAGTGAGAGACAGGCCTTTTTTCTGAATTGGATCCACACATTTATTGCCATCACACATTTATGCTTTTGACGTGTGTCTTATGAAACACACCTTCCACAGAACCACAAAATCTTGATTCTTTGCTGTCTGATTTAGCTCATCGTGAAATTACTATATATCTTTTTTTTTCCTTAAACATCATTGTTGCACCACCGGAACAAATCTATATAGGTACAGTTGGAATACTTGTATTATAAGGCCTTGTTTCTAGATTCTTAACTTTCTGAAAATGTGCCTTGGGAATTAAATCTGCTTGTTCTTAGCTTGGAAGAATTTTTTAGCAAATTTGACTAAAAATGTCTAAGCACTTTTGAAATGCAAGATAATGAAAAGTTTAAGGAAACATTGAATGTCTGTGTCATAAGATGATGCTTGAGTTCTTCCCCAGATGTGACTTTTAAATTGTAAACTTGCCATGAAGTTGCCATAAAGAGGAATGAATATATTGTTTGAAAAATGGTTACTTTAGAAATAAATTATTGAACACTTTGAGTACTACTTACTGTGTATGCAAAATCATTACTTTCCTTTCTTCCTTTTCTGGTGCTTCAACTGCATTACATCAGATTCTGTTACCATCACTTGTTCCTTACTCTTTTCACATTGTTTGAGTTACTCATCCCTGCCTTCAAGGGCATGTGCAGTTCTGCCCTGCCTATTCTCTGCCATAATTTCATATTGAACACACATGCTTTATTTACCCCCCTCTTGCCTAACTTTTTCTTTCTTTAGATGCACCAATATGCTTTCTTTGTTGCTTCTCCTAAAAATGCAGATTTAAATCTAGAAAAAAATGTTGTTGGCAAGAAACAGGTAGACTTGCTAAACTAAAATAATCTGAAATATTTTTTTTCTTTTTCTTTTAGTTCCTGGAATAGATGGTGGTGGCTTATCTGATGCTAGTCTCACAGATTCCTACTTTAGCACCAGCTTCATTGGCGTTAATGGATTTGGAAGTCCTGCTGAAGCAAAATATCCCATGATGCAGGTAATGTTAGCGGTGAGCTATATCAGTGCTCACTAGCATTGATGGCCATGTTTTGCTGTTGTGCCAAGAGCTGAAATCAGTTCAGTTGCAGGAGCAACAAAAATGAACTTGTTCTGAAATGTTACTGTACATTAGGCTTGCCAATTTCATCTAACAGGATGGAAATAGAACAACCTTGTTCATGCCGTCATGTTGTAATTATCTTATTAGCACTTTTGTTTCAGGATGAAATATGTTTCTTCCATTGATTTTTTTGCTTTATTTTGTACATTAAATCTTCTTGTGACTTATGGTCGATATTCTGCAATCTTAACTTTAACTGTCCAGATTTCTTTTTAGCATCCCCCTTATTTTTGCCCATCACATTTGAATTTGTATGGCTAACATTTTTTTTCAACCTCTTTATCAAAAACTATAAAATATTTTTAATTGAAATACACTTTAATGTCCTTAAATGTCTGAAACCATGTGAACTATTAAAGAAACTATATACTAAGAGCTTGACTTCTCTAAATTCTCAGGTGAACATATAATTGCTTCACAATTATTACACTTTACCTATGTGGCACTGACCAAAGAGAAGAAATTAAGTGCTTTCCATTTCCTATGTAATTTTTTACTAGATTTTTTTTTAAATGTATAGCAAATATAGGTGTCCATTATACATTAACTTCTACAATCTAGTAGTAATACAGGACAGTTTGTTGGAAAGAGCTGCTCACCTTACTTCAAAGCATAAATGTATGGATCAACTAGTAAATGGAGTAATAAGCTCATCGAGTATATGTTTGTTCAAGAACTCCTAAACGCTAAGAGCTAAGACCACCAAATTCAGTATACAGTTTCCTCTTATAACTTAAAGCAACTTAAGGGTTTGGTTATTCCTGGAATGGGATTGCTTTTCATAAAACCAAACAGAACAGAGACAGAATCACCAAAGCAAGTGCAGTCCTCAAAACTGACATACCTCAGTGAATATTGAAAGAGGGCTCAGGGTGGACATGCAGAGTGCCCCCTTTGCCTCCCAGCCTCAATGCAGAGCTGCCACAGCAGCTCCATTCTGGGCTGGTGGGGGGTTGTGCTTCCCTCTCCTGTGGCAATCTGTTCTCTGGTGATAGGAGAGGATTTCCCCCCTTCAGCCCCAGATATGTCTGCTCCATGCTGAGGCTAAAGGAGGAGGCACCTCTCCCCCAGCCATAGCACCCAATGTGGAGCTGGCCCAGAGCTACCACTGCTGTGGATAGGTGGTCCTTCCATAGCCCCTACCCAGCCTAACCTGGACCTGCTCCTTCTGGGGGACATGAACCCCTCCCTCAGCTGTGTCCATTGGAGCTGTAGTGGCCATGAAGAGGCATGTCTCACCTGACCCCAAGCTACTGTGGGGAAGAGAGGGCTGGGCTTATTCTCTTTCCCTGGAGGCATACTGCATATTTAACCCCTCATTCCCAACCCCATTTACATTTTATTTTCCAAAAACAAAAATTGAGTTGATGACTCCAAGCAAAATAATGCCCTCCAATTTTAACTATTTGGACTGCAGTTTTCCATGCTGATTATGTACCGCAGGATGATTAAAAACAAAGTTGCCCTAACAATTTAATCTGTTTCCAAGAACAAAGCTAGGGATATATTATTGAAGCCTTTGTTTAAGCAAGCTTTCTGCACCTGTGCTTTGGAGCAGGAACTTGACATTTGTGGTAAGTTTGTGGCCATTATATCAAGGATGTACTTTATGCTGTTCCTGCAAAAATCTGCCCAAATTAGACTAAAGTTTTAGACTTTGAAAATTACAGTTTACACATGCTCAATATAGACTTTTTAGATTTTTAGTATCATAATCTAACCCGGGGCATTGTGTGGCTTTCCCTGCATTTGCTGCCCTGGGCTGCTGTGAGCTTTGCTAGGTCCAGGTTGAATGCAAGAAATGAGAATTCTATCCTGTGCTTTGAACTCCAGCCCTATGCTGGACCCAAGCAGCATGGAGGAACTGCCCAATTTTTGTATGGAGCTGCTGAAAGCTGCACATGTGAGGCAAGATGGAGTAGATGGAATGTGGAGGCTTGGACTGGAGGCTGATAGGTGAAGGAGGGTATAGGGAAACTGAGGGCAGGGCAAGAAGGTGAGGCTAGGCCAATCTGACAAGTAATTGGAGTGTGGGACTAGAATTGAGGCTGGTTAGGCAAAAAGACAACAGAATGATGACACTGAGGTTGGACAAGAAGCCTGGAGAGTTGAGCCCCCAGTGGTGGCTCTTGTGCATTTCAAAGCCATGAAGCCTGGGATCAGTGGGGGACTCAGAGTCCTCCACTGACCCAGGGCTCCATGCTATGCTGCATGCCGCTAGGAGTTTGGGCTCCCCACAGCTGCCCCTTTGAATTGCACAGATGTATGGCTCAGAGACAGCCTCCTCAAAGCTGATCACATGTGATTCAAAGGGGCAACCTATCTGTGCAATTCAAAGGGGCAGCTGCCTGGAGCCCAGGATCATCTGGGGACTCCCCAGCTGAACCCGGGCTCCGGTGGCATTTCCCCAAACCCGGGGTGAGCTGGGGAGTTTCTTCCCCATGTCAAAGTTGGTTCCTCTGAGGTGCTCATGGATAATACAGCTGTGATGTTCCATCAAAACAAACTTGGAGCTGCCTCATGTGACCGCCTTTGCTAAGAAGCAATAAACATTTGGCCTTTCTCCATCGGGAACAAGATTACTCTCAAAGCATCTCACCTTCCTGGGTCTCAGAACTGTGTAGTGAATCATTTCAGCAGATCATTTAACAGTGATCACAAATGATTTCTCAGACTGAACATGGAAAAGTCCGCATTTCAGATCTAGAGAACACCAGAAATAAACCTATTCACTACCTGACAGAACAGGAGGAATCGCCACTCCTGTTTGAGGGCATGTCACAGTCTGGGATCTGTGTCAAATGCATTTCTACTATCCTGGAAAGAGAAATTTCTTTATCCTTTTTCTTGTATCCATATGGTGTCAAGAGTTTTGAGCATGCTCATAAGATGCCACTGCTAGTCCATGTTGGTTCTTGGGCTTCCTGAGCTTTTCTATTCAAAATCCCATGTGTCTCCAGCAGGCTAGGACATAGTTTCTCAGAACTGTGATCAGATACTGCATTCCTACATCTGACTGCTTGGATGCTCAGTGGGTAGCTCCCCAGGTAGTGCTCTATTAAGCTGAAGTGTAAAATGTTCTTTTTAAATAGCAGAAAACCCTCCACTAGATATACTTGCTCACAAAACAGAAGAGGTTCCTTGTTCCCAGCAGAATGAGACCTCTCCTTCATAGGCTCCTGTTCATCATATTGTGGATTACTTTCTTCATCTAAAGGAAAAATGATTGTCAGTTTTCAGAGGAACCTTCAGGGAACCATCTCCCATGTTCTCTTTCCTGTAGAGGGAGGATCTATTTTTCCAATCCTATGACTGTAGGTTTTTGAAAAGTTTGGACAGGCTCTTCCCAACTATTAAGGATCCAACAATATGATGGAATCTGAATGTGATTCTTTCAGTTTTAATGGAGCCTCTCTCGAAGCTGTAGCTACAGTCTCATTTTCTCCTCTCTAGCATTGGTATTGGCTACTACTTTGGCCAAGACGGTAGTAAAACTTTAGGGTTTGGTAGCTGAGTGTCCTTTTAATACTGATTTTAATACTATTGAGATTTCATTTAATTGTATATGTTGTATGTTAGGCCAGAGAGAGCCTTGGATAGGCATCTTTATTCATTTAATTCTAGATCTATAGATAAAAGATGCAGAATAAAGAGGAAGGGGAGAGTAGAATGGTAAATACCATAGAAGGTAGTGAAGGTGAAGCTAATGGAAATATCATGTGATGGAAAAGGTATGAGAATATTAGGACAGACACACAGTTTGTAGAGGGGAAAGAATGTCTCAGAGAAAGTCTGAGGAAGTGGAAGTCCAAAGACCACTAATATCCAGAAGTTGCAAGAGTGTGCTATAACTGCTTTTGCCAGGTATTCATAATCCTTCCCTTTCTGTGGGTTGGCTGCTTGCCCAAATTCTACACCCATTCCATCAGACTCTTCGCTGCTACCTGCCTCCACTTTAGTATATTTTTTCCTTCACTCCTCTTTCTTGTTGATCAGGTCCCTCCTGCTTTCCCTCCTCAGCCACACCTCTGCTAGGATACCTTTCTATGGATAGGTTTCAGAGGTAGCTGTGTTAGTTTGTTTACAAAACAAAGAGTCTGGTGGCATTTTAAAGACTAGTAGTTTTAGTCTTTAAGATGCTATTGGACTCCTTGTTTTTGGTGGATAATATTTTTTCATCCCCTAAAAACCACATGTGCTTTTGTGCTTAATTGGAAGTACGGATGGATTGATGGCCAACTTACCCACCAAATGTGCTGTGTGTGTCATCCCTTCCCTCCCCCCCTCCCCCCCTCCCCGGCAGTTATTGTGATGTTGAAGAGAAAAGGCAAGGTCTAGCAAACCAAATAGCTACATCTCTTTTGGTTGTATGATTACTTTAATGTTATTTTGCAGACTCATATTTAGGAAACTCAAACATTTGTATGCTTATCTGATACCATAAATAGTTTCTGTAGGACTTATTATGGCAAAAGTTGTCTTCTGTCTTAACAGCTATAACCATTTCATGTTAAAAAGAGCTAATAATTAGCAATACAATTGATGGCACAACTAACATTATAGTTACACTTATTTTGGTAGTTGGGTCTTCTTGAAGAATGTGATGGACACAGTCTCTTACTTGGAGAGAATTTTTCAGAAATATTTGTGATTACTTTGTTGCCCAAAAGCTGGGTAAGCACATTCTAATTTCCACCATTTAGCCTGCCAAGAAACAAAGTGCAAAACTTTATATCCATTCACAAGTTTCTGCAACATTAAATTATTGAGAGGTGGTCGGAATTGTGGATGTATTGTATTAAGTACAAAAATCAGTAAATTATTCTTTTGCATAATACTTCATGAAGAAGTCTACAAAGCAAAATTTGTGAGTGTGATATGCTGTAAATTGAACAAAATATTCTAACTAACCCAATCAAGTTTTGGAAAGGGAAGCAATTCTTTGTATCCAATTCTTCCTCTCCAAAAGTCAAAGAAAAGCCCTGTATCATCATTCACAAACCCCAGCAGATGACAAATAAATAGTGATTTGTGTTTCTGGCAACTATACCTTTTAGAAGGGCTGTTTTCTTTATAGCCTCATTCATGTGAAACGTAGCAGCACTTTGAAAAAGAAAATTAAATAATTGAAAATGGTAATAGAAGAAAGGAGTGAATTATGACAGGTTTCAACAAGTATTCGGAAATAATGTAGGAAGGTATCCTGATGAGAGAGCAGGACATCACTATATAAGGGGTAGCAGCTTTCAAAATGCAGAACTGGACCTGTGGAAATCTAGGAGAAAAGAAACTAATTATATGGTAGTATTTTGGGGAAAAGAAGTGTCAGATGAACCAGAAGGAGAAGACTTGATCAAGATAAAATAAAATCTTTTGGTGTAAGGTTTTTCACTACCAAATTTTCACTTGTATACATAGATGCATCTAAAAAAAGAGCGGAAAGGTATGCAAAATACTTAATGGATTCCTTGCCTAGATGAAAATGATATAATCAATGTGTTTTCTGATTTGAGAAAAATGCAGAAGAAAACCAGCTTTAAGTGCAACTACAATTTGGTTTTTATCCTTTTGTTCCCTTTGTAAGGATGAATGAATGTGGCTTTTTTCACTCTTATCGAGCACTTCTTCAATATACGTTGTGTATGCAATCCTGTGGAGAACTAAACTCTGTTTCTGCTTCTCTCATCAATGTTGTTCTATCTCCCCATCAAAATAGAACTTTTCATAACAATCACAATGATTTGAAAGATCTCTAAATTAGGGACTTACTTTTGTGTGAACAGAAGATGCTGAATTGCAATTATTTTGATATTTAGGCTCTTAGCTCCCACCAAAGCATGCCTCTAACTGCCTGTTCATCAGCACTTGACTGCCTTCTTTCACACATCCTTCCCTTTAGATGAGATGCAAGTAGGGGCAGACTTGTGCTGCTCCTTGACAGTGAAGAAACAGTAAAAGTATACTAATTTTATGAAAGATACATTCTCCTTTTGTAATTGAATTGCCATATATTCAGATAACCATACTAACTGTTCTGGAGTAAGGATGTTAAGTAGCGGGTAAATGACTAATCTTTTACTTGATACACTTTGCAATTAGAATAGCGAAAGCAAGAGTGAGTTTGAAGGTGATGGATATGATCTGGAAAAGTAAAGTGATTAGCTTAGGAACGAAGCTGAGTGTCTTGAAAACATGAGAGACCTGGGTGATAACGAAAGATTCAAAGAGAAGGATGTTTGCCATTTGAGAGGCATTGCCATAGAAAGATCCTGAGAATAGGATGAATGCAGAAGAGCACCAACGAGGAATTATATAGGAAGATGCAGCCGGAAGAGAACCTACTGCAGAAGGTTATACAATGGAAATTACAGCTATTCGGGCACATCTGCAGAACGAATGATGAGCAAAAAGTTAAGACCCTGGTATTCGGAATAATGGATGGTCTGAATAGGAGAGGCAGACCCCACAGAGAATGGGTTGATCATATACTAGATTGGTGTGGAGCTAGTCTACAGAAACTAAGCTACTCCGCACTGGACAGGGAAAGATGGAAGGAAATAGTGAGGGAGACATCAGACACCAACGGGAATTGAGCCCATGGCGATTGATGATGACATGAGTAGTCGATAAGGGATCACTACAGCTCTGCAGTTGAAATGTAGTAGAAGCTGAGCATGTAGGCATTCAGGCTCCTCCTACATTTAAACTGCAGAGCCATAGCAGGGTAGGTCCAGGACCTGGTGCGAGCTGGGACTGCTCAGTCTGGATCGCTGCAGTTCTGCCTTTCAAATGTAGTAAAAGGCTGGCGGCTCTTACTGCATTTAAAAAACAGCACTGCAGCGCTTCTGCCTCTCCTGCCCCTTTTAAAAATTAAATCTGTGATTAGGACACTCAATTTAGATAACGTTTAAAAAAATGAGTGCCCAGTAGCTTCCATTGGATGTAATGCTCTGAGCAAATTGGAAAACAATCAGAACATTATTGGTCTATAGTACTGCTCTCATCAGCCCAGTAGCAGCAGCAGAGGGAAATTTTTAGAAAAACTCAGTGTAGCAAGCACCTTACTGTTGCTTGTGATGATGGCTCTCTGATAGTAGCTTTTCTTTTAGATTTGAACAGAGGCAACTTACTCATATCACTTAAGCAAAAAAAAACAGAATTAGTTTTGGGGCTGCCTTTGAGCTAGGTCTTTGTGACACATCCAGGACCATAGCAACAGAATATTGGGTATTGAAGTAGCCAGCAATGGGACATGGTTGCATATGGAATTAAGTGACCTCAGTGTGGCACTAGAGAAGGGATTTTGTTTTTTGTTTGACTCCGGTTTTGACAGAGTTGCCTTTCTGCATGAGCTTCTTTGTGGTGAGGATCATGAGGTGTATAGGAGTCTGTAGCTGTTGTATATGTATACAGACAGTACCCGGGTTACATGGATCCAACTTACATCGGATCCCTACTTACAAACGGGATGAGGCAACCCCGCACTAGCTGCTTCCCCCCAGCAGACCAGGGAGACGCAAAGCTAGCGCACCCTCTCCCCCCCCCAGCAGACCAGGGAGACGCGGAGCAGCTTTTCTCAGCAGACACCTCAGCTTGAGAATAAAGGACTGAGGGAAGTGAGGTGTGGGAGAATAAAACTGAGCTCTGGAGAAATGTTTGGCTAGAGTTTCCCCTACAATATGTAGCAGTTCCGACTTACATACAAATTCAACTTAGGGACTGTAGGTTTGTTCTTATCTTGTACGTAACCCGGGGACTGCCTGTACAGTGCTGCAAGTCAAACCTCTCCCAGGTTATCTGCCTAAATCTAGTTTGAGAATTGTTCGGTTATTCACTATTTTCTCTTATGCTTCCTTGTTTGTAAAATCTCAGCATATGTTAATTAGGGTAATTTTTCTGTGAGTTTTCTGATAAAAGGGACCAAGGAGAGTGGCCAATGCTTAATCCAGAAACAATTTAGTCAATTACAAAGACTGTGTGTCCCCATGGAAAAAGTCCAAGTACAACCAATGATACATATGGCTTTATTGCAGATCTCTTCAATGAGCACTAATCTCAGATAATCAGTTGTACTGAGTATTTAAATCAAGGCTATTAAGTCAGGGACTCAAAATACTTGTAAAAAGACCATGACCTTTGATAAGTGTGAGCAACAAAGCATAGCTTTTTCAGGCAGCGTTCATTTAACTCTGTTTTTGTCATTCTTATGTTTTAGCACAGTGGTTCCCAACCTGTGGTCCATGGACCCCTAGGGGTTCGTGACAGTACACTGGGGGTCTGTGGAAAGTTTAGGAACGAAAGGAGAAGTAAGGATCAGGCCCGTTGAGGGACTAGGACTTTCTGCCAGGTGATTCTCGCCTGGGGTTCGCTATTTGTGACCAGCCACATGCATGCTGCCTCCTTCCTCCAGGATGGGATCTTGAAACCCCAGAAGGTACCATCTGTCCTCCTGCCGTCAGCTGCTCTACCATTTGCTCTCCAGCCCTCTCCCCTTTCTAGTCTTGCGATGGACCCGATCCTTACTTTTCTTTTCTTTTCCTTTTCTTTTTTTTTTCTCCCCCAGGGTTCTGTGCCCAGCCAAGGGCAGAGTGCCAGGGCAGGAGCTACCTTTAGCCACAAGAGCCCCCTCACCGTATCTTTCATGGCTGGGCAGGGAATAGAGGGGGCAGGAGCTGAAGCAGCGTGGGCCAAGGGACATGCTGGCTGCCTCTTCCTGCTGCTCCCATTGCGGGGGTCAGTACAATTTTAGTAGATTGAAAAGGAGTCCATGTGCTCGCAAAGGTTGGGAACCACTGTTTTAGTAAATACAAGTGACTCGTCTTTATAGTTTGACAGAGTTTAAAGCCATTAAGGATCATTAGATCATCTAGTCTGGCCTCTTTCTTGTGTACCACAAAGGCATTTCATTTCACTTGTTTACTCTTGTATTGGAGCTCAGTAAATGCTGTGTTTGAAATGTAGCATTAATTGGTTTACTAAATGTTTGGATTTTATTATTAAAAAAGAAATGTGCAAAATCACTAAAGATAGCATGTTAAAATCTCTCTATTATAAAAATCTTTTCCTGTGGGATGACAGAGTGACGTCATCACATCACACTCTGTCCTGCAGCCCCTCCCCTTCTCAGCCACCTGGCCTCCTCCCTCCTGCTAACCCCATTAGCTCAGAATATAGCCTTTGCCACCCCAGGCCACCTCCACCAGCTGGAGGGCGCTGAGAGAACATGGCCTATGCTGCCTTGCCCTTCTCTGTGGGCTGAAGGGGATCAGAGAGGTCTGGGCTGGCTGCAGGGAGTGGGGGCCTGGGGCAGGCTGCAGGGAGGTGGTAGGGGGGGTGAGGTCTGATCTCCTCAGCAGTTGGGGGGAGAGCTGGGCCTGCCTTTCCGCAGAGACCGGAGCTTGATGAGCACAGCAAGCAGGGGGCACAGCCTCTTAGTATTCTTAAATAGTAAAACATTAGCTCTGATTCGTAAAGTTACAGAGGTTTAGCATTTTACTCTTCTGAGGCAGGTTGGCTGGAGAGTGCAAATCAATTTGTATTAACTAGAGCTGTGGTGTCAACATGCTAGCCACTAGCCACATGTGGCTATTGGCTTGAACAACGTGGCTATTTGGCCACTATAGCAGTAGCCACTGTTGTGGCTTCGGTTGTCTTCTCGGGCTTCTAGAAACATTTAATATGGCCATAGATTAAAGGTCTGAAAAACTGACCTATGAGGGAAGACTGAAAGAATTAGGTTTGTTTAGTTTGGAAAAGAGAATTTTGAAAAGGGATGTAACAACTTTAAGTACCTAAAAGGGTACAAGGAGGAGGAAGAAAAGTTAATTGCAGCAATGGAGGTTTAGGCTGGACATTTGGAGAAACTTCCTAACTGTCAAGGTGGTTAAACACTGGAATAAATTGCCTAGGGAAGTTTTGGAATCTCCATCAATAGAAATTTGAGAGCAGGTTAGATAAACATGTGTCATGGATGATCTAGATAGCCCTCCCCCAAACCCTCGCTCATGTGGTCCCTGACTTGAGAATGAGACACACTCCCCACATTCCCCTTGCACACCAGAGCCTGGGGGGAGGGGGGCTAGTCTAGTACATTTTGTGTACTTCAGCCTTGTGGTGGGATGGTGGAGGTGCTGGAACCCTGAACCTCAGGGGCTGGATCCAGCTCCCAGGCCTGATCTTCCCCACCCCAATCTAGATGGTACTTGGACCTGCCTTGAGTGCAGGGGACTAGACTTGATGATGTCTTGAGGTCTCTTCTTATTCTAATATTTTATGATTCTATGATACATAGACACTCATTGTAGTCACTTCTCT
Organism: Pelodiscus sinensis; assembly: GCF_052426305.1. Classification (NCBI taxonomy): domain Eukaryota; kingdom Metazoa; phylum Chordata; order Testudines; family Trionychidae; genus Pelodiscus; species Pelodiscus sinensis. The sequence continues at coordinate 307,854,138 of NC_143052.1, forward strand.
ACATAGTTAATCCCATGTTAATAACTTATTTATCCTTACAATAAGTGAAATATAAGTATTTGTATAACAGCTCCCATTACGATGTATCTTGCCTACCTAAGAAGGCTCGTTGCAACCAGATGGACTTGAGTAGAATATTAAAGAGGATAAATGACTGTTCACACTCCGCTCCCCAATAAAGAAAATTCTTGTACGTGAATTCTTCTAATCAGAAGATTTTGCTGCTCAGAGAAGAGGGGAAGGGATTAAAAGCCCCTAACAAAGAGGAACTGTATGTCATTTATTGCTTGGTCTCTTGTGGCAAGGTTTCTAGGCATAAAGAAGGCATCCCCAGCTGCTTAGCCTGGGTTAGCCCTAAAGGACTACTACAACTCACTTAATTTGGAAACTTCCATTATCTTTTTAAACTTAAGACTGTAATTCATTTGTGTGTGTGTGTATATGCTTTAACCCTGTAAATAATTCTCTTGCTTTCTCTTCCTATTAATAATAATTAGATGTTTATAAGATTGGCTGCAAACACTGTCTCTGAGTTCAAAAGTGCAGTTGATTTGGGGTGAGTGACTGATCTGTTGGGATGGGGAAGAACTTGAATATTATTGTTTCGTGATGTAAGGGACAGTCTATGACAAAAGCAGACTTACCTGTGTGGCAAAATGGTTGTGGGCAGGACACAGCGAGGGGACTAGATGGGACTCTGTGTCAAGGCTGTTTTAGTGCCTGAGTTTACATTTGATATTTGTTAGTGAAACCTAATTATAGAAATCACAACCAGTTTTGGTTTGGCCATCGTTTTTGACTGTCTGCTTGGAGGTTGATACTTATGCTCCTGAACCACCGCAGGACAGTTCGACAGAGGGTATGTGTGGAGATTCATAGAGATGGAATACAAGAAAGAGTAGAAACATAATAGATCCCATGACAACAGAATGTTTAATGCTATAGCATCCAAGTGGAATGCAGTATGTGGAATTGAGTGAGGCTAGCATGGCAACTGAGCTCATTCAGAGGCTCACATCTAAAGTTGCTATCTGGTAATGTGCCCAAAGTACTCTATAATTTAGTGTTTATTTTGTTGAGTGGCATCATAACAGGTATGTTAAAATGTGTATTTTTGTAAACATGTCACCATTGAAAAATTCAGCGGTTATACATTTACATGCCCTGGGGCGGGGGGGGGGACGGAGACAGGTGGGAGCCAGCGCTTGCCAGGAGCCAACTTTTAAGCTGTCTTCCCCTCAAACATTGGCTCCCGTCTGCCCTCCCTTCTCCCTTATGTGCTGTTGGTGGAGGAGACATGCAGGTGGCTCTGTGGGAGGCAGCACATGCGGCAAGCTATCTTAAAAGCCATCTCCTGTGCACACTGGCTCTCGTCTCCCTCTGCTCTCCTCATGTTGCTGCCTCTGTCTGATTGGTTAACCATGGACATGGATACATGGTACAAGTTCACATCCATATATCATATGTATGGGTTAGTTTTAAAAGCTTGTCTTAGGGGACATGTCTGCACTGCCATTTTACTGTGCTGCAATTTTCTTGCTAAGGAGTGTGAAAAATTACTCCTTTGAGCACAGCAAATTACAGGGCTGTAAAGCTCCAGTGTAAATGGGCTCCCAGTGCTGGGACCTACGCTCCTTGTGCCAGATGGTTTACATAAAGTGCTGGTGCCACAGCCATATTTTCACTTTAAATTGCTATAGTAGCAACACTTTAATATTTTAAGTTTAGACTTAGCCAGACAGTAGAATCTAAGAGTTATGAATCTCAGAGTTACAAACTGACCAGTCAACCACACCCCTCATTTGGGGCCAGAAGTACACATGCAAGCAACAGTAGAGATCAGTGTTCCCAGTAAGCTATAAGCTTGCGTGGCCACTCAGGAGAATATTTTTCTTCTTCATAGTAAAGTTTCAAAGCTGTATTAAGTCAATGTTCAGGTATAAACTTTTGATAGAACAACTGTAATGCTTTGTTCAGTTACAAGCTATTAAGAGTTACCAACAACCTCTGTTCTTGAGGTGTTCATAACTATACTTGTTTTACAAAACCTGTTTCTGTTTGTCTTCAATATAATTGAAGCATTTGTATGTTTTTGTTCAAGTGAATGTTAAAGTTTGCAGGGACTTTCCATAAAAGAACTGAAGTTAGAAAGTGGTGAGAATCTTTTCACACTACAAATTGCATATGTATAATGCTAATAACAGTACAGGTAGGAGGCAGCTCTAACCTGCTATGTGTTGTCCTCCTTTTGTTTAAGGCCCCACCCTAAAAATACTGACCTTTGTGTGAGTTGGGGTAAAATGCTTGCTTAGCAAGATTCCTGCCCTTACTGCAGGGCTCAGCCTGGTAATAGTTGAAAGAGTTGAAGAAAACCATTGCTGGCCTTTTATCATGTTGCATAGCCAGGCCCATCGACATGGAGGAGATAAAGGGAGTAGTTTACCTGGAGCCTGGTGATTCAAAGGGCTGAGGGGGGCGGCAGAGGTCTGGATGCTCCTGGTCCTGCCCCTTCCACGGACACGGAGCCAGGTTACTCCCAGCTTTGCCCAGAAGTCCGCAGAAGTTGTCAGTCTCCCTGTGCACAATACCAGAATCAAATAGTTTCCCTAAAAGCATTATTTGTGGTAGTTCACTGGGTTCCATCATTGAAAAGATGCCACCAAATGCTATGCTAACTTAACAGTTCCCCACAGATGAAGAGATTTGTATGGTGGTAGTATGCCATTTGCCGTATTCCCTTTGTTTTGGTCCCCAAAATAGAAGTTGTCCTGAGAATGCATCATGAAGGAATCTTTTTAAGAAATAAAAGATACTGCTTTATCTAACACTTTGAAAAACTATAGGAAAAAGGAGATCCTTAGGTTCAATAGGGCCTCCTAATCTATAAATAGTTAATGTAGATCATGCTGGCTTTAATGCATCGTTTGTTTTTGTCGTTTTCATTAGAATTGTTTTCTCTCATTTGCTTAACATTTTTGTCAATTAGAAATCTTATCTGTGTAGAGCAATTTATTAGGTTGGAAATAAGCACATATCCTCTTACCCTGAGACAATGGCCATTAGGATGTTAATTTTCTAATTTGTATTAATTAGCCTTAGCTCAATTATTTATTTTATTTATACAGTTTTGTTTTTCACTTTTTTCAGAGGATGACAAATAGCAGCAGTTCCCCTAGCCTTCTCAATGATAGTGCCAAGCAGTATGCAGGCCATGGTAAGAACTTTTAAAGAAATATGCTTAAAGGTATGTTCAAAAGCTATTCCCATGAGGGTGGGAGAGTTAGTCCTCCCTTTAATCTGATTTAGAAGTGATAGAAGTTTGTCTTCTACTAGAGCGTGCTGTGCAATTATTTTTATTACTGTATATTCCAAACCAAATTAACTAGTGAACTTTCTAACTTTCAGTTTGCCTTTTATTTTAATGGGAAAAACTTATATTTTTCTTACTGCTTAGTTGTATCAAGTAAAATAAGTAAAATACTTACTTGGATATCTACTATAAAGCTCTCATACTTTACTTTAGCAACTATTTACATAGCCCCAGAACAATAATCCTTTTTTAATGCTGCTTACTAAACAAGTTGTTTGAATAGGGTGAAGTTGAATTACATGTTTTATCTTTAAATTTTAGATATGTGCATGCACATATTCACACATTTTTATCTGTTTTTATTTACAAACTGAACTAAATTTGTTCTGTTTTATCACCTCATGTTTTTCATATCCCTCCTCTCCCCCCACAGCCAGAGAATAACAGACTATTTGATATGAAACTCCAGGTAATAGAGGACAGGAACTTGGCACTAACAGAATCTAATCAATTTTGATCTTGTTCTGTGGCATATGCTTTAAGAAGTGACTCCCTCTTTCATTTGGCAAAACCAGACATTTGAAGTCTGGCCTTTCTTTCCCAAGAAGCTACAAAAATGATGTTACTATTAACTTGTCAATTTACAAGTTAAAAAAACAAATCCTATCTTAATTATTAGTCCTGTAAATGCAATCTGAGATTTGAAAGTCAGGTGGCTCTTCTCTCCTTGTGCTTCATTTCTAGTAATAATTATTTACAAAACACATTTTGCCCTTAGCTATACTTCTATACTCCCATAGAAAGCTATTAATTGTTCAAGGCAATGGAGTTTTGCTGGTCAGATTAGACTTTTATTTCTAAACTATTGACTATTGGGGACAATATATGAAGGGGGAATGGGGAAAGCTGACTGACTTTCAGTTTTAGGCTGGTGGTGTAAACTGCAGACTTGATAAGAAATCCTTGAGAAGAGAACTGCAAGCTTCTTTTTTGAGGAACACTTCAGAGTAGAACTCCACTTTGAAGGCATACAGGAAACCTGTTTAAATATTATTGTTAGCAGATGATACCCATCAGGCAAATAGTAGTCATCCCATATTTTTAATCTATGGTCCATCTGCAGTTTCCTGTTTAAATAGTAACTGTGGTGATTGAGCTCCAGCTTATGGTACTTAGATGATCCTGGAGGCAAAGTGTAAGGACAGAAAGAAATACCTCCACCATCCTTGGTAATTGACCAGTTGCAAACAAAGGAGTTTGCCAGACCAGATGAGGTCAATCCTGTTCTCCTTCTGTCAGTATCCAGGCTCTCCTGGGGGGGATGCTGTCAGCCTACTGGCTGCCTGGCTCCCCTTTCAGCCATGCTCCTGGTCCTGCCATTGGCTAATCTTCCTGACACTGGTGTTGGTCTTGCTCCTGTGCTAGCTGTGCTCCTGCCTGACCCTCATTCCCTCTCTGGTCCATTAATATCCATGGTCCTGCCAGACCATGGATATTGCCAGATCAGAGAGGGCCTCCCTGTAATAATTTACTTGTAAAATCTTTTACTGTCTCTGGGTCCTGATTAAATTTCTAAATAAAAAGTTGGCAAGACTGATAGCATCCATAAGAATTGTAGAATTAAGTAGTCTGAAGTACAGCACATAATTGTTTGAACTGGTGATGAGTAACTTTTAAAATTCTTCTAAGGAGTGCCATTTTAATTGTGTACCATGAGCAATCTAATCGCTATGCTTTTATCAATTCTGACTTTAAAATTAGCTTTAATTCTGGATGTATAAGAAACCTTTTTCCGGTTATATTTTAAACTTGAAGTTTCTTTTCTAAATCATTTGTGCTGATGATATACAGTAGTAACAATGTTTCTAACATTCTTTTACAGACCCTTTGACTTCACCAGCTTCATCTTTGTTTAATGACTTTGCTGCCCTCAGTTTATCTCAAAGGAGAAAGGTAGGCAACACCTAAACTCAGTCAAATCTGTAATCGACAAAAGAGGAATGGAGAGTAGGACAGAAAAAAACCCAAATTAGATTTTTTTTTTTTTTTTTTTTTTAAAAATGGGTATGGCTCTTTTGGTGTCACATTTGTTTTATATTTTATTGCATGAAGAAGTTAGTTGGTGTACTATTGCAGACCAGCCTGTTGCTGATGATAGGAAATATTCCAGGCACGTATTTCAGGCTGCATTTATAAGAATACTTTGAATGGAAGTGTCAAGGACCTGCCCATTGAACTTTAAAATAAACTCTCTTTATCATTCTGAGAGCAGAGGCTTGCAGGTGTTCATCTTGCATTTTCACAGCCTCAGGGTTATGTGATTAAATTCTTCACATGGAGGCTGGCTCCTGAACCTCCATGATTCTTGCAGAATTTATTAGTTTGAAAAAAATGTAAACCTCTACAAGATCAGAAACAGTTTTTTCTGTAAACCAGAGTTCTATCTGTTCTGTGTGATCTGCAGTTGCTTGCTAGAAAGGCAACCAACTAATCCCAAACAGTAGTCAAAATTTATTTTCACTGACCAGTTTTACATCTTTTTTTCCTAATGTCAAGCTACCTACATGAGGCTTAACTTTCCCCAACTGAGTGATACACTGCTTGCAAGCACGCTACTTCAGTGTGCTTGTACTTTCTCCTGTAGCTCTAACCATGTACTGGAAGTTGTGGGTACTTGGCATAATTCCTGCAGGTAAGGATTGAAATGAAAACTACCATAATTGGCCCAGCAAATAAATGTTCCTTGAAATAAAACATTGTTACAAATGATCTATTTCCTAACATTGGTTATAGTTTGGCTTGTGAATTGTCCTATTCCTCAATGCCAGCTGTTGCGTACTGACAACTTGCTTTAAATGCTGCATATAATCTTACACTTTTCACTACTTGCTGAAATTGGTGAAAATGAAAATATACACACAATAAAATTGAATATGTTGGAGCCTATTCTTATACATAGGTATTCTATGCGGTCACCTGGCTACATTGTTTAATTGACCTACCTATAATTAATCTCATTTGTCCAGGTTGGTAATATGATGTTTCAAATATACCAATTTCAGGCTTTGTTTTATAAGTTCCTAGTTTGTTCCTTTTTCCCCAACAATAATCAAAGCTCTAAATCTACAGTCACAAAAATGGTATCTTTGGCAGAAAGAGTGGCTTATGCAAATTGACTCATAATTCACTTTTACAACTAATTTTGCAAGCATTTTGCACTTTTGTTAATTAGAATACAAAATGGAAACCTCTGAAATGTAATTAATTGATTATATATTGTAGCTGCTACCTTTTTAGTGTAGAGTCATACAAAAGGTTATCTACTGACTTCAGTCTGTAGAGAATAGAAATGCAGATTGCTATGGATTTGTTTTCTAAATACTAAAAATGAGCAGTCCTATGGCACCTTAGAGCAGGGGTGGGCAAGATACGGCCCACGAGCTGGATCTGGCCTGCCCAGCCCTCTGATCCGGCCCGCAGCCCACCCTGCCACTCCTCTGTCCCTAGCCAATCAAGACCTGGGGGCAAGAGAGTGTGCTAAATCATTCACTGTTCAATGTGACTGGCAGCTCCCTCCCCGCACTGGGGGGGGGGGGGGGGGAGGGTGCATGGTGCCTAGAGGGAACCGCCTCTTCCTGGAGCAGAGCTGGCCCGCAGCCATGAACCAAAATTCATGAAGTGTCATCCGCACACACACACCCTGACCCCCTGCAAAAATTATTGCCCACCCCTGCCTTAGACTAAAAAATATATTAAATCGTGAACTTAGTATTCTGTACTACATATTTTCATATTTTGGGGGTTTCTGTAGCATGCAGTTCATATCAACAGATGACTTACAAGGTGAATTGCAGAGCTTTTGACATTCTATAAAAATATTGATTTGAGGTATTAAGTGGTTTCTGTAGATCTTAAGTTCACAATTTGAACACAACTATATGAAAAACATCCGTTTACTTGCCCAAAGCCCAAGTTTAGGGTTTTGTTTTGTCCTGAAAGAGCTTAAAAATACAGTTATCTAAAACTAGCATTTCCTGCATTATCACTGACAAGAAAGACTAATATAACACCCTGAACAGGATCTTGGTAAATAAGTAAAGGATAAATTGCTTTTCAGATATTTTGTTTAAAAGTTAACAATTTTGAGTCGTAAAATACTCAACTACCTATAAAAGCTTTGCAGCTTACCTTTCTAAAACGGAGATTTTTTTTTTAATAGTATTGAATTCTAGTGGTTTCTAGAAAAGATTCATTAAATAGCTGACTTCAACAAGGAGATTCAGAGTTTATTCCGTCTGAAAAAAATCTTATTGTGCCTAGATATTGCTGATTATATGATCCTATCAGACTCCTCAGAACAGTGGGTGATCCTATACTACTTATGAGCTGCAATACTTGGTTACAACAAAGTAAGTTAAGGATGGACATGGTAACCTTAACTATGAATTTCCTTGCTTTTTGTATATGCAGACAGTGTTTAGAAATATAGATTTGTGTGCTTGGGGCTATTTGAGGTGCTTATAATATTTAGGAGGTTAAAAACATTAAATATTTTTAATCAGCGATAATCAGTCCACTTCAGATTGGCTTTGAAAAATTAACCCAACTCTTTAATTTTACATGAACACTTTAAAAATTACCTTCAAATAGCCTTTGATAAACACATACTTGGGACTGTAAAATATTTTCTTTTGCTCATCAAGTAATTATTACAATGCTGCACTACAATTTTAAGTTTCAGGAAATCTAAGAACACAAATTAAGAAATTTTACCAGATACTGAAAATGAAAAATTTCCAATGAGCTGAACAGTCTGTGGAGGTACTGACAATGCTAAACCTCCCTCAACGTCATTACCCTAATAGATAGATACTTGAAAATTTCTTATAACAAATCCAGTTTTCTATTACAAACTACAGTACATAAATAACATATTTGTGATGCATGATAACAAGAGCCAGGATATTCAATATTAGATTAACACTCTGTCCTTAACTTAATGATGTTGTACCTTTGTTGTTGTTGTTGTCTTCCAAAATGCATAATGCCATTTGCTAAGGATGGAGTGTCATCCTGAACTTGGATTCTTTGGAGTTTTACAATCTGTCGCAACATTAATATATTGAAATACTTTCTTTTTAGAAAGATTTTATTTTAAATTACCATAAGTTAACATTTATCTCAGCTTAACAAAGCTCTTTCAATTCATTCTGGTTCCTTTGGTAGATAGTTTTCATAGCTCATAAAATATGCATGATAATCAAATATGCATTGTAATCACCAGTGCTAAGGGGGTGGCACTTTAATAGGTTTAAAGAAAGCCAGTGACATTTTTGTATAAACTGGCTCTGAGACTGTTACCACCAATCCAGACTTATGGTTACCGCTTCACTGGTCAGCCTGGAAGATCAGCGAATACCATTCTTTACTTTTTGTATTTATTTCTTCATACCTTCAAACCCACTGAAACTAAACTGTCCTTAATGGTTCCAGTAATTTTCTTTGGTGTACTTCCCTGCATTTTTGAATGGTTCTTTATCTGAGTTAAAACTTTAGAAGATCTCTATGGATATATCTACATTGTAATAAAGATATACGGCATGGCAGTGGCTGGCCCTGGTCAGCTGACGGGGGCTTGTAGGACTATAAAATTACAATATAGGTGTTCCAACTTGGGCTGGAGTCCAGGGGGTTGGGAGCCTAGACTATGAGATCCTGGAAAGGGGTTGGGTCTCAGAGCCTGGGCTTCAGCCCTAGCTCAAATGTCTACATTATGATTTTTAGCCCCAGAGCCTTAGCCCGGTGAGCTTGAGTCGATTGATCTGGGCTCTGAGACTCTGAGGCTGCAGGTTTTTTATTGCCATGGAGATGTACCCTGTGCTAGTGATTAATTGTTAATGTAATGACAACTGTTGGTGCAGTGATTGGAATGAGTGAATCATCCATCCTGTGATTTCATTTGGCCATCCTACTGGTGTGTTTCTGTACTGCTTGTACTAATCTCTCTACCTATACCATAAGCTGTATAATGAGAGTTCTAGTCCTTCAGAATCTCTCAACTGGCCCTGGATGACTAAAAGTTAGGAACACAAGATTTTCTCCAAGTTGGACTGAAAAGTGGAAGATACCTTTCCAGTATCTGGATTGAGATTCATCAGAAACAAGCTCCTTATTCAAATTTGCTGTGTCTTCCAGATTTCATGTTTAGCAATTGTATTATACAGAGTATTCTTTGGATGAAGAGCTAAGCTTTGCCTAAACCTTTCCAAGTTTCCTCTGGAATATTTCACTCTCTCAAAGAATCAGATTTAATTTCCACTTTTGTCCTGCTCATACTATGTTTCTACAGTTGATGACAGTAGCAATGTATTTTGGCACATTTTGTTCTCAGGCTTGCTGACAGGAATTCTGGGTCCCAGAACAACACACCAATGGGCCCCCATCTTCTTTCCTCAAAGGGAGCCACAAGCCACCCCTTCCCCACCTAGAGAAATCCTGAGTACCACCCCTCAATCATAGGGACCCTCTGGTCAGTTGCTGCCTCTTATACCCCCTCTGCCCACCCCAGCCTCCCTTAGTTCAACTCTGACTTCCAGCAGTCTTGTGCACCCCCCCCCCCCAGCTTTCTCCCAGTAGTCCCTGCCTGCCCATGCTTGCATCCCTCTGTAATTTTGGCTTCCCAGACTGGTTCCTTTTCCCCCCCTCAGTCCTCCTTCCCTGCAGTCCCATACCCATCTCTACCCCCAGGGCTCGGATCTCTCCTTATCTTCTCATTCCCGGTTCTTCCTTCCTCACTCACGCTGCCCCCTCTCCCTGCCCTGCCCCTCTGTGGACCCAGGTCAGGGTTCAAAGTGCCAGGGAGCTTCTGCCCCCCTGCTGCTGCCTCCCTTAGCCCTGCTCTGCTGACTTGAACAGGGTTTAAAGAGGCTGGAAACTCTGGGCTTCCCTTCTACCATGCTTCTCTATGGCTATGAGCTCCAGAGTTCCCCACAGCTGCTGCCATACTGCTACTGCAGCACTATTTAAAAGGACAGGGTCAGGGCTGATGCTGACGTGTGACCCCTGTGCAGTTGCCTCCTTTGCTCCTCCCTCTATCAGCCAGCCTGTTTGTTCTTATCATGTTTTATATAGCTTTCCACTGGTATGTGTACACAGTCTTGAAACCGTTATTGATTGGCTCAGTTATGTAGGGTATTGAACATTGGCTCTCACCCAACGAAACACTTAAGTACATACTTAACTTGAAGCAGTGACTTGAGTCATGTATTTAAATGGGTCTAAGGGACTAATCATATAGTTGAAGATGATCTATGCCTACATTCTCTGCTGAATTAGGACCAGCACCTAGTAACATCGAGTCATTTAGTAGCAAACACTCACCTGGGAATCCTATCTTTATTTTTAATCTAAAAAAATAAACTCATCACATTTTGTTCATAATGTAATAAACTAATTTCTTAAATTGTAAAAATTAGTTGACTAATATGAAATTAAATATAATTCCATACGAAGCCTATTAAGCACTCAAAAGTGAAGCTTCAACCTGCAACCTCTGCTCTGCTACCTTGCATATATACAAGGTATACTGTGATGCATATATACATCACTGAGATCACCTACTATAAAAAGCATGTCTTCTATAATTCAGTTTTTTTATATTTTCCCTTAGTTAACGGTCATAATGGATCTGTTCCTTTTATTGTTTGTTTTATGAAAATTTTATTTTTGAATCCTTTTATACTTTTGGCCAACACCACATAAGAATGTCCATATTGGGTCAGACCAAAGTTCCATCTAGGGCAGTATCCTGTCTCCCAATAATGGCCAATATCCGATGCCTCTGAAGAAATTAAAAGAACGGGTAATCATCAAGTGATTTATCCTCTGTTGCCCTTTCCCAGCTCTGACAACAGAGGCTATCTCCCATGACAATGAGTGCCAAAGTTAGTTGTGATTTGTGTGAAAGTATTTCCTCTTGTTTGTAGTAAGCCTGCTGCCTATTAATTTTATTGGGTGACCCTGGGTTTTTAATGCTCTGTGAAAGGGTAAATAACATGCTTTCCGCACATTTCAGGATTTTATGGGCCTCTGTTACTTCCTCCTTAGTCTCTTTTCTGAGCTAAGCAGCCCCTAATTTTTAGTCCATATCCTTAGTCATCTTTTTCGTTCTCTACATTTCTTCCAGTTCTACTATATTCTTTTTGAGACAAGGCAACCACAACTTGACACAGTATTGAAGATGTGCGTACACCATGAATTTATAAGTAGCTTTATATTTCTTGTCTTATTTCTTTATGCCTTTCCTAATAATTTCTATCCTATTTGGTAGCATTTTTGGATGCTGTTGTACATTTAATGGAAGTTTTCAGAGAACTATCCATAATTGTTCCAAGGTGTTTCATAGAATCATAGGACTGGAAGGGACCTCGAGAGGTCATCGAGTCCAGCCCCCCGCCCTCAAGGCAGGACCAAGCTCCATCTACACCATCCCTGACAGATGTCTATCTAACCTGTTCTTAAATATCTCCAGAGAGGGAGATTCCACCACCTCCCTTGGTAATTTATTCCAATATTTGACCACCCTGACAGTTAGGAATTTTTTCCTAATGTCCAATCTAAACCTCCCTGGCTGCACTTTAAGCCCATTACTCCTTGTCCTGTCCTCAGAAACCAAGAGGAACAAATTTTCTCCTTCCTCCTTGTGACATCCTTTTAGATATTTGAAAACCGCTATCACGTCCCCCCCCTTAATCTTCTTTTTTCCAAATTAAACAAGCCCAGTTCATGAAGCCTGGCTTCATAGGTCATGTTCTCTAGACCTTTAATCATTCTTGTCGCTCTTCTCTGTACCCTTTCCAATTTCTCCACATCTTTCTTGAAATGTGGCGCCCAGAACTGGACACAGTACTCCAGCTGAGGCCTAACTAGTGCAGAGTAGAGCGGCAGAATGACTTCACGAGTTTTGCTTACAACACACCTGTTGATACAACCTAGAATCATATTTGCTTTTTTTGCAACAGCATCACACTGTTGACTCTTATTCAACTTGTGGTCCACTATGACCCCTAGATCCCTTTCCGCCATGCTCCTTCCTAGACAGTCGCTTCCCATCTTGTATGTATGGAACTGATTGTTCCTTCCTAAGTGGAGCACTTTGCATTTCTCTTTATTAAACTTCATCCTGTTTACCTCTGACCATTTCTCTAACTTGCTAAGGTCATTTTGAATTATGTCCCTATCCTCCAAAGAAGTTTCTTAAAGAAGTTTCTTGGTTGTTAAGATATACAATCAACGGTTCTAAATTAATGCAAGTTAAGATTGTATTAAGGATGTATTATGCACCCAACAAACTACTAAGAATTAAAGAAAATTTGTTTCCTCTTTTCCTGAGGGGAAAAAAATGCAATGAAAATGACACACTATTACATATGTAGTGTACTACACTGAAACATTTTTCTTTTGGCTATTACTAAAAAAGGCTTTACTCCTTCATTTTGCAGCATGTGGCCGTGGGGGTGTACCTGTTCCCTTTTTTGTCTGAGTCTCTTCTGCCCACAAGTGTGAGGCCTTTTGTCCTTTCTTGGAATAGAATTTTGCACTTCTTAGATTGGGATACACCTGTATTCCAATCACTTATTTCATTGCAAAATTTATGGACATTTGGCTGTAGGAACAAAGCTTTAGCAAGAGATATTTCAGAACAGCCTACATACCTATTTAGTCTCTAATCTTGTGCCTCTCTGCAAGCTAAGTAAGGTGTGTTTCCCTCTTTGAGTTACAGGTAGGGAGGGTGTAAACTGAACAGTCCCCCTTTTGATTAGTTTGTCCCTTTTCCAGTACTGAGACAAAACATGATGTGGTTTTTGTCTAGAATCTGATAGGGTAGATTCTATTTCATTTTGAAGAGCAGACTGCCATTCTTCTGGTTTGATCTTGCACATATGGTGCATGGAAAATCACACTGGCAGGTACCAGGCAGTGAGCGCCTCAAAATGATGCACCTGCTGTAGCATGACCTCTCACGCTGGCAGGGGTGGGCCCACTCCATTGCCATGGCTACCAGAATGTCCAATACTATGAGCATGTGTGAATGGCCCCCCTAGTTATGGGAAAAGAACAGAACAGACTTGCTTTCTTATAGAGGCAAGGTAGATGAAGTAATATCTTCTATTGGACCAACTTTTGTTGGTGAAAGAAACAGGCTTTTGAGCAACGCAGACCACTTCTTCAGCGTTCTTGTAGGATGTGAAGGAATACTTGGAACCTAGCTCTTGTCTTTCTGTGTCTCTCCCCTCTCCTCAGTCCCTCCATGCCCAGCTGAGTTTCCTGAAAAATTCCCTGTCCCATTCCTTCTGTCTTTGATCTCCAATTACCATGTTATTCAAATGTCTTTGTTATAAGGATAAGGTGACACATCTTCCTTCTGGTTCAGCCTGGCTGGCTGGCTGACTTGTGGGAGGGAGGAGTCATTCTAGGAAAATTTTTCCATCCATGTTTAGGTAGTTAAACACATTCTGCCTTAATTGCTTGCAGTTGGTGGCCTTATGACTGTATCTAGCCACGTGGAAACTAAATGCTCTCCTCTGACATTCTAACACACCATCTAAGAAATCCAGTATATAAATCACACTTAGGAGTTAGTTCAATACTCACTACCAAGCAACCCCAGCCTTGTATCATCGCTCATTGTAATTTGCGGGATTGTGCTACGAAGAGTTCAGATCATTACTATACTAAACTTTTCTTTCAAATGTAAAATTACCTTCTGCAATTTATACCATACTATTGCAATTATAAAATGTTATAAACAGTTATGCAATCACTTGCTTGTTTCTGTAAAGAAGTTATTGCATAAATGTGGAAACAAGATTATTCTCCTACAGAAAGAGTTAGAATAAAGCTTTTTCTTTAATGTGGCGAAACTGCTTTATTTGCTGCAAGATATGTATCAAGACTGCCATGCTATCTGGTCTCCATTTTACGGTTTTATGAAATTGTTATCCAGTTTTCATTTGTTCATTAGAGTTCCACAGAATATTTATTTACTGATAAACAGATTTGATATTTTATTTTATTTTATTTGTGTAAGTGTGCTGTGTTCCCTAATATGTTTTTTATATTCAGGCTGTATGTGATATCTGATACATTTACTTATAGAAAGTTTTAGAAATTGATGTAAGTAAAAAGCTCATTTCTCTGTAACTATTTGAAAGAATGAACTTCTAGCTTTCAACTTAATTGGTGTTTTGTGGCATACACCTAAATAAAGTCAGTATATCTCATGACGGAAGTATCTTCATTGACTTATAGTGGAGGGGTAGCAATGTTAGTCTGTATCCCCAAACACAACAAGGAGTCTTGTGGCACACATCTGATGAAGTGGGGTTTTGCCCAATTAAATCTGTTAGTCTTCTAGATGACACAGGACTCCTCGTTTTTTCATTTACTTAGTCATTCTGTGAGACATATCTTAGAAAAAAGACATTTTAAAAGGTTTGTCAACACTCATCAGCTGTATATCTTTTCTACCTTAACTACAAAGCTAAATCTGCTGGACATTTCTTTGGCTGTTGTATATTTGCACGATGTTTCTGTTATAATTATGTTTTGCTCTAATACATATGTAGTGTGTTAAGTTGATAGCATGTTATTTCTACTTTTCATAAGTCTGTAATGGAACATGAAGAGGGAAAGATTTTTCTAAACCTCCATACATGTTGTAAGATGATACTTGTATCTAAAATGACAGGAAGAATGTCACTATAGAAGTGTATGATCACACAGATACTGCATGACTACAAGGGGCAGAGTAAAGGTTGCAGGTGAATCCTTGACCTTCTTATTCCCTGCATTTTGAATGCTTCATTATGCATTTTTAATTTCATTTTCCTAGTCTTCTAAACTCTACTTTAGATTGTAAGATCCTTGGGACAGGTTATTTGTCTTACATCCCTTCCAACATGAAAATGCTGTTCATCAATGGTATAAATGCATTTCAGAAAATCAGTATATCTTTTCACATGCAAATAAATATTATGCTTAAATTTTCCAAAATTGCTTTTGGAATATGGTGGCTCAGTTCCCAGTGTATAAATCCTGATGGCAACACTGAAAACATCAGGCTTGAGGATAATGCAGATTCTGTTCTTGGATGAAAGTACCTAGGACAAGGAAGCCTTGCATCTTGTTTGTGTCTTCCTAAGGTTTTTTCTTTGTCTTACAGGAATAAATCTAGACAAGCTTCATTTGTACCCTACAGGTTTTAAATACAGTAAAACAGTCCATCTAGCAGAATAAAATGAACAAGTTAATAGACTTGCTAGAATTCTCTGGGACTCTATATTGGATGAATGGGGAACAAATAACATATGGGCTGATATTTCTGAGCACATGGTGATTCAAGGTTGCTCATCTGTCAGAATATTTTGGTGTGAAGACATTTCTTAGTAGGAATTCTCTGATGCTTCTCAGGATTGTTCACCAGGTCAATATTTAAATTTCAGTTGCCTTCAAACATTTTCAATGTCAAAGTACACAAAAAGTCTGCTGCTGCTGCTGTTCTTTACCTGATGGAGTCTTTCTTTCAGACAGTCACTTTTAAATTCATCTTAGGGAATTGCCCTTTCATCAAGCACCCCTTGAACTTTATTGGGCAGGTTAAATCATCTTTTCATAGTATGTCATAGCTTCTAGGCATTCTCTAGTAGTCCTTTTTCCTTGCCTTCCATCCCAGGCATAATCCTCTACCTATGGTAACAAACAAAATTACAGAGAGCAAGAATATTGCAGTGTTTTGGTTTTCCTGTCCTGAATGCTTACTGATCATGCCCAATTTCTCCCTCCAGAAATTCTTTTTCCCTTTCCTTTCTTCCATTTTCTTGTAGACTTGGATGTACTTCGTGACCTGGATGCACTTTCATTGATCAAATAGTTTGAGTGTGAACTTGGTGTATTATTTAAACGTTGACAGGGCTTTCATATCTGTCTGAAATTGCAGACATTTGTGTTCTTGTATTCATGTTTTTTTAGGCATGTCTGTATAGCATGGCAAGCCAGAATGTGCCTTTATCACACATCTTGCTGCATGCTGATTGGATGGACGTGCTAACTAGAGTGAATGTGTAAGTTCTAGTCCACACTCCAAGGCTTCCATTGTGCTGTTGAAGTGCCCATATTGTGAATTATTGCACAGCAGCCTGGTGCGCTGTAGCATTAGACCCTGGCTTGCCATGCAGTATATTTCACCTTGTAGACAAGCCCTAGTCATTTTTGAAAATTGGATGTAGGCTGATAAGTCACTTAGCTCTGACATTAGAAGATTTTCAAAAGCCCCTATGTTTTATTACATACAGATGTCTTTTAATTCCTGAGTCTTGTTAGGAGGGCTTTGAATTAGACATTTTATTAGTCCAGACTGGATCCTATATTGCTTGTGACATACAACTGGCCTTCCTGTGTTTGTGTTTGGTTTTGGTTTTTGACCCCTCCATGAACCTTAATTCAGTTTCACTGTATGCCTCTAGAATCTGAATCTAGTTATAAAGGGAACAGCCTCCCTCTGCTTAACTGCTTGGTTCAGTTTCTCTTTTTTGTTTTTAGCTCTCCTTTTCCAAATAACCAGGCTCTAAATAAGCCTAAACTCTGAATTGTGTTCCTGTTGGTTTGTGCTCTAGATTAGGATACATAGATATTGACAACATGGGGAAGTTTGCACTGCTCTTGTGGTTTGCCTGTTTGTTGAGAAAAGGGCTTCAGTTTCCAGTGCTTTTTTCATAAAAAATAAATTATTTAAAGTCCACATGCTGGTGGCCTTTATTTGTTGTGTCATAACCACCTTTTGCATGTTGGCTTCTGAAAAGTGTGGCTTGCTTTCTTGAATGATTAGAGTCCATTTCACTTATTCTTCCATTATTGTATTTCATGTCTCTCTTCATTTGAAATATAGTTGGAATTGGCCTACTGAATATTAATTTGGACAGAGGGAAGACCTTTTGCCTTCATTGCATGAGTTCTGTTGTAAATTACTTCAAAATTATCTTGCATTTGAAATTTCCTTCGACCCATGCTTTTGAATATTTTTTTTCCCATAAAGCTGACTTCCTGTTGATTTGGTGGAAGCCTTTGATCCTTCCCAAATAATGTGTCAGAGTTCAGTATCCTGTGTGGTTGAAGGTATGTGCTAGAGAGGAATATAGGTTAGAAGGTACCAAGGTCTCTTTGTATACAGGCTTTTACTTGTTCTGCCACAACAGTTTTTGTCTTATAGGATAAAACCAGGGAAGTGTTAATGGAAGAGTTTTGCCAAATATATATATTTTTTTCATTTTCATGAAATTCACCAAACTGTATGCACAGGCTGTAGTGGCTGACTTCTGTTGCAACAGTTTGCTTACAGATACTTTACTTCTGCCTTAGTTGTTTTGCTTTCCTTTCTAAGGCATCGTTAGTGAGACCCTCATAGTCGGGATTGAAGGAAACAGTCTCAGAGAAATTTTACTTGCAAATTGTTTCCTATTCCACCAATCCAGAGATCATCCTGAGATGTGTTATCTATTTTAGTTTAGCTCTAGACTGAGGGATGTTAGGAGTGGCCTGGTTTCTCTCCTTCTTTTTCGTAGCCAAGGAAGTATCGACTGGGGATGCTGGAGGAGAGGATAGTTCCGGTGGGATCAAAAGCACGAAAATCAAAGAACGCTATTGGCTGTCTGGCT
Source organism: Pelodiscus sinensis (assembly GCF_052426305.1). Taxonomy (NCBI): domain Eukaryota; kingdom Metazoa; phylum Chordata; order Testudines; family Trionychidae; genus Pelodiscus; species Pelodiscus sinensis. Next base: position 307,872,159 of record NC_143052.1, read on the forward strand.
GACAGGTGTAAAACAGGAGTACCCATCAATATGGTTTGGTGGAACAGAGTCACAGAAAACAATTTTCAGGTAAAATTACTTTTTACTAGTCACTTTTCAGTATCTCAGATGCTTTATTTTACATTTTAAAAATGTTAGAAGCACTTACTCAAAGCAAGGGTTGAAATTGGACCAGAATCTTATCTTAAAAAAAATAAGCGGTATAGCCCCTAAAAAGTGTTCTCTGGCATTATATAATTTGTTCCTACTCTCATTCAGATGTTTTCTTCTTGTTTTTTTTATTTACTGTTATTTGTAGAGGCGATAAAAAAGACTTGCATTCTTTGACCTATTAAAAAGAATACACTACACGTTACACTCCTGAGTGAAAGACATTTCTGATGGAAAAAAGTTAGTTATGTCCATCGCAAACACTTAATAGTCAATGCAAAAGCCCCAACAATATTAAAATAGGAAAGTTAAATGCACCAGAATCAGAGACCTTAACTTTGAATGTTCTACATTTCTTGTCTGAATTGTGCATTTAAATTGATAGATTCAACATTTTATTAATAGTTCTCCCTGTCAGAAATACCATCAACTCAGGGTTTTTTTTTTTTTTTTTTAAGAAAACAGCATTTGTGCAAGAATAAAGCTTATGATTATTTTTGTCTGAAAAGAATCCATTGCAGTGGACATTTGAACCAAAGCCCTGTATAAACTTGGTCAAGTTATAACTGACAAGAAAAACTTGTAATGGAATGATCATATTAACCTTAACTATTGTGTTGAAACTAGGATTACCATCTGGTCAGCGTTTGATCACTTTGGCTGTTTCTTTTATGGATTTGTCAGTTGACAGAAAAAAAAATATAATCTGCCAGGGGGTTTTTTTGTGTGTCTAAAAATTATCACATTATACTAAGTTATGTGATATTGAAAATTTTTGTGGCTAGCTAAAGATGCTGCTGTGTTCCCACTGCCACAATTTAGTAAGGAAATAATGTTGCCAATCTTATCTGTATGTTCTCTCTCTATATACTAAACAAAAGTTGCTATTCAGTGGGGGAGGTGTTGGGCTTGCCTCCTGTGTGGGGAGGAGGATGGTATGTGCTGGGTTTTTTTTGCATTTCAAAGTGTTGCAACTCTTATTTGTTTAGAACTTACATAGTACTTGTGGTGATTCTCAGAGCACACATTATTCTTCTATCTCACAGGTGTGTTAGGATCTGAGTGAGAAAGATAAAGGTTAAATGACTTGCTTAAGACCATGCACTGGGGAAGCAGTGGACTAAAAATCTGAATATTCAGGCCAGGTGCAGCTTCTTGTCACCCTTCTCCTCTTAAGATTTTCCCTCCATGAATTCTGCAGTTCCTCCTCCCCTTCCTCCTCACCTGACAAGTGGCCCCTAGTGAAAGGATTGGTGCTCTTTGGCCCTAATATTGCCCCCAGGTTTGTGAGTTTAAATTGGCAGTGGGCTGGAATTGCAGGGAGTGACAGGATGTTTGGGAGGGCTAAGGAACAGTATTCTGTAAATCTAAGTTCCTTACTACAAATAGCTGGGATCAATGCATCAGTTAGTAGTTACTGCAGCATGTAAAATGTGAGGGTGTGAATTCTACAGTATGCATTCTTGCCTGAAGATGTGGGGTAAGAAGGGAAGACTATTCCAGGTATAGGGGCAAAATTCATGAAGCAGAGCATAAAGATGAGATAAAAAGGAATTGTACGGTGAAAAGAATATGATTGTATGTTTGACTGCATTTGTGTGTTCTCCCTATGTGCTGTTCCGGCTTTGTGCAGATAGTTGACACAGCAGATCTTGAGCCAACTTCCCAATGGCAATGACCACAAGATCCGTGAAGATATAAAGGCACTCAGCAAGGTTTACTGTTGATGAAACACAGTTATAGCATCTGGTAGATTTTACAAGGATGCTAAGACACATATGCTCATGACAATGACAATGCTCAGTCAGTGGTGGGACTTTCCATTGTCCCCTACACTGGCCAAAAATAATCCCTCTGAGAGAATTTTATACCCTGAAATAAACAAGTTATATACTGTCATTCTGACCATATCTTTTAGGAGAAGTCTGTGTGTTTCTGTTATTCTTGAGAGAGGTTTTTGTATTATCCTTGATATCTCCATCCTTGATTTTTGGGATGTTCTGTTACCACTTGATATTAGGATTTTTTTTTCGTGAAATACTTTTTACTTAGTGTTTCTTAAGAATGCATATTTATGTAATATTAGCCCAGTTGTTATCTGGTTCTGAGAGCAGGACCTGCCCCGTATCAGGCCTCTAATACAAGGGTTTGTTTCCAGATTTCTTAGTACAGGAAGAAAAGAAGAAAATGAAATATTGTGTTGAAGATCTAGTGAGTTTTTGTGGTGGTGACTTTGAAAGTGCCAATATTAAACACAAAAGGGGAAGAGAAAATTATTCTTAAAAATAGAAACTAACAGTTAAATAGGCAGTAGTAAACGGGCATGTTTGGCGCCTGAAATCACCATTAAATGAACACAGTGAAACTGAAATTGCAAGTTGATAGAGTTCTAATTTATTCATAACCTACAAATAGATTTGGGGCCTTAAGGACATTTTGAGGATGCGTAGTTTAGAAATAGCATTTAAGGTTTGAAAATAGTGTATGATAATGATTAAACAATAGTGACTATGGAGGGTTGCTGGAGGTGTTGAAAGCCTATGCTGCAGCTAAAGTTCTTATAGCTCTCAGGAAGAATTCAACCTCAAGTTATAATTTATGAAAATGTAGCATATAAACAAAAATAGTGTTAAGGTGTCTTGAAAATTCTGATAAGCATAAGGTTTTATTTGCAGTTTTTTCTTATTTGCTGAAGATTGATAACTAAATCAAACCAGTGGTCTAGCGAAATATTCCAATAGGTTTATAACCTTTCACTTTGGTATTCTTAAAGTTCACCTGCTGATTTGAAAGTACAGCCATTCAAATATCTGGTTTAGATTGTGGTAACAGGATTAAATTTATTTGTAATGTCTACCATAAATGCTATCTTTATTATGTTTCTGCTGTCAGAAAAGCAGCTGAAATAGGACAGAAGCTAGATCATGACTACACAAGGTTCAGATCAATTGTATGTTCGTGACAGTAAACGCATGCTACTATTTGCTCCTGTAAGCACTGCACAGTCAACATAGTTGCGGGAGAGTTGGGTTCATTTTTGTTTTGTGCTACAAAAAGATTACTAAATTCCTTTTGCAGGACTAAATTCTACCCTTGGTGACAAAACATCAGTCGCTGCTTTAGTTCTGTCCCTTGTGTGTATGCAGGAAGTAGGGTATATTATGTGATCACCCAATAGATATTCAATAATTTGAAATACAGTGTAAAATGTTGCATTTAAACATACAGATCAACTTACCTGTAACACTTTCAGATGTGATAGTTATCAAAAAACTTAAATGGAATAATAAGCAGCTGCATAGAGAACTGGATAAGTGAAGTTAATTATTGAGTACAACCATCTGTTTTTAAACCTTTCTTGGAGTATAAAAAACATTTTGAAAAGTGTGCCATAAAGGGAGATGATAGTCTCAGAATAGCATGGGTAGAGTGTAATGGAATTCTTTGTGAGCAGTGACATGAAAGAATTATTCAGTTTGGGATGTCAGAAGAGATGATCATGAATTTGAAGGTGGTGGGTAATAAGAACAAAAAGGCTTTACTTCATTTTGTAATATGGTTTGTACATTTGACTGTATACTTCTGATATAAATGGAATCTACTTCTGCTTTGATCTGGTAGGATTTGTGCAGTATAGCAGCCGCAGCCGTTTAGATCCACGCCCCATATTTTTACAGCTGCTGTTTGTGTTTAACAGACAATTTTTTGTATTCTTTTTGAACAATTTGCTAGTGGGAAAATCTATAATGTTGTTCATTAACAACTACATACCTGTACTTTTTAAATTGAGTTAAGCTTCTGTTGAACACTGTGCCTCCACTTCAGACTTTTGAAACTGGCTTTTGTCATAGAAAAGCTGTCACATTAAATCCTCATCTGTTGCCTAAATTATTTTGCAACTAGTCAGGATAAAACATTTGAAAATACACTGTTGGGAACTATTTTGCACTAGCAAGATGACAGTATGAAAAGAATTGTCTTGAAGATAAGACATTGGGCTGGAACTCAGGAGCTCTGGATTCAATTTTCTGCTCTGTCACCTATTTCCTGTGAGACCTTAGACAAGACACTTAATTTCTTTGTGTCACCCACCATCTATAAAATAGGTTGCTTCCCTACTTCACAAGCACATTGAGAATTAATTTGGTAATGTTTTTCAGAGTGCATTACTTAACGCACCTAGTTTTTATAAGAATATAAGAACAGCCATACTGGGTCAGACCAATGGTTCCATCCAGCCCAGTATCCTGTCTGCCATCATTGGCCAATACCAGATGCTCCACAGCAGTGGTCACCAACCAGTAGATTGGGATCTACTGGTAGTTCTTGGAGCCTCTGACAGATGATTCTGACTGGTTTGACCAAGAGGCTATCAAGCACAGCACTTCAGCTGCCTCTCCCCCAACTGCTGTGCATCTTCTGTCCTTGGCCTTGGAGCTGTGAACCTCAGGAGCCTCCTGCTTGCTGGGCAGGGGAGGGAAGGAGGTGCTGATGTCAGGGTGCCCCCTCCCCTTCTTTATTCTATCTCCACAAAGCAGAGAGGAGGGCACAACAGGGCTTGGGAGGGAGTTTGCTGGCTGCTTTTGGGAGTGGTGCAGCGCCAGGGTGAGCCTTCCTTAGCCCCACTGCACCACCACCCAGCAGGAGCCACCTGAGGTAAGTAGTGCCCAGCTGGAGCCCACATTCTGAAACCCTACCCCACCCACGTACTCCCTCCTGCACCCCAGGCCTCTACCCACCCCTAAGCACCCCTGCATCCAAACACCCTCCTAGAGCCCGTACCCAGAGCCCCATCCGGATCCCCAGCTGCCTGCCCCAAGCTCAGCTCAGAGCCCTTCTCACACTCCAGATCCCTTAATCCAAGACCAGAACCTGCACCTCAACCCTCTGCCCCTCCCTGGGAAAAGTGAGGGAGGATGGGGAAGGGAGGGAGAATGGGGTGAGTCAGATGTGAGGCCTCAGTTGAAGGGGGCACAAAGAAGATGGAGTCATGGGATTTGGCTTTGAGGTAGATCTTGTATTGCACTTAAATTCAAAAAGTGATCTTGTGCTTAAAAAGGTTGGAGACCCCTGCCCCAGAGTGACGGAACACAACAGGTAATCCTCATGTGATCCCTCCCCTATAACCCACCTCCAGAGAAACAGAGGCTAGGGACACCATTCCTATCCACCCTGGCTAATAGCCATTAATGGACCTAACCTCTGTGAATCTATCTAGCTCTTTTTTTGAACCCTGTTGAAGTCAGTTGACTGTGCGCTGAGAGAAGAAAAACTTCCTCTTGTTTGTTTTAAACCTGCTTACTATTAATTTCATTTGGTGACCCTTAGTTCTTGTGGTGGTAACTTTTCCTTATTCACTTTTTCCACAAGTCATGATTTTATAGACTTCTACCATGTTCCCCCCCCTTGGTCTACTTTTTTCTAAGCTGAAACGTCCAAGTCTTTTTAATCTGTCTTCATATGGGACCCATTCCAAATTCCTAATGATTTTATTGCACTTTTCTGAACCTTTTCCAATGCCAATATATCTTTTTTGAGATGAGGTGACCGCATCTGTATGTAGTATTCAAGATGTGGGCGAAACATGCTTTTATGTAGAGGCATTAAGATATTTTCTCTTATTCTCCATCCCTTTTTTAATGATTCCTAACATTCTATTTGCTTTTTTGACTGCCACTGCACACTGAGTGGATGTTTTCAAAGAACAATGACTCCAAGATCTCTCTCTTGAATAGTTGTAGCTAAATTAGTCCCCATCATATGGTACGTATAGTTGGGATTATTTTTTCCAATGTGCATTACTTTACATTTATTAACATTAAATTTCATTTGCCATTAAGTTGCCCAATCACTTAGTTTGGTGAGATTTTTTTAAGCTCTTCACAGTTTGCTTTGGTCTTAACTATCTCGAGCAGTTTGGTATCATCTGCAAATTTTGCCACCTCACTGTTTACGCCTTTCTCTTGATCTTTTAAAAAATAAATTGATTAGGATTAAACCTAGGACAGACCCTTGGGAGACCCCCCCCCACTAGTTACTTCTCTCCATTCAGAAAATTTACCTTTTATCCCTGTCCTTTGTTTCCTGACTTTTAACCAGTTATCAATCCATGAAGGGACATTCCCTTTTATCCCATGATAACTTACTTTCCTTAAGAGCCTTTGAAGAGGGACCTTGACAAAGGCTTTCTGGAAATGTAAGTATACTATATCCACTGGATCCTCCAGGTCCACGTGTTTGTTTGACCCCTCAAAGAACTCTAGCAGATTAGTAAGGCATGATTTCCCTTTACAGAAACCATGTTAACTTTCCTCGAACAAATTATGTTCATCTATATGTCTGACAGTTTTACTCTTTATTATAGTTTCAACTAATTTGCCTAGTACTGAGATTAGATTTACCAGTCTGTAATTGCCAGGATCACATCTATAGCCCTTTTAAAATATTGGTGTCATGTTAGCTATCTTCCAGTCATTAGGTACGGAAGCTGATTTAAAAGATAGGTTACAACCACAGTTAATAGTTCCGCAATTTCCCATTTGAGTTCTTTCAGAACTCTTGGGTGAATGCCATCTGGTCCCGGTGACTTGTTACTGTTACGATCATCAATTTGTTCCCAAACCTCCTCTAATGATAACTCAATCTGGGACAATTCCTCAGATTTGTCACCTAAAAAGAATGGCTCAGGTTTGGGAATCTCCCCAAAATCCTCAGCCATGAAGACTGAAACAAAGAATTAATTTAGCTTCTCCACAAGGACTTTATCATCTTTGAGTGCTCCTTTATTATCTTGATCGTCCAAGGGTCTCTCTGGTTGTTTAGCTGGCTTCCTGCTTTTGATGTACTTACAAAACATTTTGCTATTACTTTTTGAGTTTTTGGCTAGCTGTTCTTCAAACTCCTTTTTGGCTTTTCTTACTATATTTTTACAATTAATTTGACAAAGTTTATACTCCTTTCTATTTTCCTTATTAGGATTTGATTTGCACTTTTAAAAAGATGTTTTTATCTGTCACTGCTTCTTTTACTTGGTTGTTAAGCCATGGTGGCACTCTTTTGGTTCTTAGTGTGTTTTTTAGTTTGGGGTATACATTTAAATGTTGGGCCTCTATTATGGTGTCTTGGAAAAGTTTCTATGCAGCTTGCAGGGCTTTTACTTTAGACGCTATACCTTTTAATTTCTGTTTAGCTAACTTCCTCATTTTTGTGTAGTTCCCCTTTCAGAAATTAAATGCCATAGTGTTGGGCTGCTGAGGTGTTTTTCCCACTACAGGGATGTTATATTTTATTACATTATGGTCACTGTTTCTAAGCAGTCCAGTTATATTTACCTCTTGAACCAGATCCTGTGCTCCACTTAGGACTAAATCAAGAATAGCCTCTCCCCTTGTGGTTTCCAGAACCAGCGGCTCCAAGAAGCAGTCATTTAAGGTATCAAGAAATCCTGAGGTGACGTGTACCCAGTGAATATGGGGATAGTTGAAATCCGCCACTATTATCAAGTTTTTTATTTTGATAGCTTCTCTAATTTCTCTTAGCATTTCATAGTTACTATCACTGTGCTCATCAGGTGATGGATAATATATCCCTACTGCTATATTCTTATTATTGGAGCATGGAATTACTATCAATAGAGATTCTCTGGAACATTTAGGCTCATTTAAGATTTTTACTTCATTTAATTCTACATTTCCTTTCACGTATAGTGCCACTCCCTCACCAGCATGACCTGTTCTATCCTTCCAATATATTTTGTACCCTGGTATGACTATATCCTCATTCCACCAAGTTTCCATGATGCCTTTTATATAAATATCCTCTTTTAAAACTAGGCGCTCTAGTTCACCCATTTTACTATTTAGACTTCTAGCACTTAGAAAATTTGTCACTATTTTTGGTCTGCCGTTTCCTGATATGTTAGACACTTTCATTTGATTGTATCTCCTCTGATCTGACCCATACTCCCATCCTCTCATCCTGAGTAAAACATAGAGCATCTCTATTAATAGACCCTCCTCTAAAAGATGTCTCTGTCCGATCCATGTGCTCCTTCACACTCACCGGCTTTCCCCTAGCCCTTCATTTAAAAACCGCTCTGCAACTTTTTTAATGTTAAGTGCCTGCAGCCCGGTTCCATTTTGGTTTAGGTTGAGCCCATCCTTCCTGTATAGGCTCCCCCTAGCCCAAAAGTTTCCCCAGTTCCTAATAAATCTAAAACCCTCCCTGTCTATACCATCGTCTCATCCACGGATTGAGACTCTGAAGCTTTGCCTGCCTACCTGGTCCTGCACATGGAACTGGAAGCATTTCCGAGAATGCTACCATGGAGGTCCTGGTTTTCAAACTTTTTCCTAGCAGCCAAAATGTGGCCTCCAGAACCTCTCTCCTACCCTTCCCTATGTCATTGGTACCTACATGTACCATGACCACTGGCTCCTCCCCAGCACTACACATAAGTCTATCTAGATGTCTCAAGAGATCCGCAACCTTTGCACAGGGCAGGCAAGTCACCATACAGTTCTCCTGATCATTACAAACCAGCTATGTATATTTCTAATAATTGAATCCCCCATTACTAACACATGCCTTTTCCTAATGACTGGAGTTCCTTCCCCCAGAGATGTATCCTTAGTGTGAGAGGATATCATAACATCCTCTGGAAGGAGGGTCCCAACTATGGGATCATTTCCCTCTGCTCCAGTTGAATGTTCTCCTTCCTGAGTCTTTCATCCTCCTTAACAGCACAGGGGCTGTCTGACTGGAGGCTCTCTGGGACCTTGTAGAACTGTCCCACCTCATCTTCATACCTCTCAGCCTCCCTTAGCTCCAGCAATTCAGCCACACTGGCCTCCAAAGCCCTTACACCCGTGGTCACCAACCAGTAGATCGCGATCTACCGGTAGATCTCAGGGGCTCTAAGAGTAGCTCTTGAGCCCTCTCTGAACTGCGCACCTGCGCAGTACATTTACATTAGATTTCCTCATGTAATGTAGGCGGGGCTTCAAGGAAGGGGCGGGGCAGTAGATCTTCGCCTGTTCTGAGACTTAAAAAGTGATCTTGGGTGTAAAAAGGTTGGAGACCACTGCTGCACACGGTCTGAGAGCCAGGAACTTCTTGCACCGAATGCACACATACGCCACCTGTCCATAGGGCAGGTAATCATACATGATACATTGGGTGCAATAAACACGAGAGCCCCCATTCGGCTGCTGGGCTTCTGCCTGCATTCTCTCCTTTAGCTGAATAGGTTATTGATAGAGTTTTTATTTAAATCAGGAAGTTTTGGTTTTAGTTTAGTTTTAAAGACTAGCAAGTGTACCTCGCCCCCTTCCAACTCTCCTTCTAAACTCATGGAACTTATGTAATGTTTTTTAGCAATAGGTCTTAAAGCACTTTACAAGAAGGCAAATAAGTACCAGGATTGATAGTTGATCCAGTAAGAATGTTCATTTCTCAATTTGGAATTTTAGTAATGCTTTATTCAATACAATTCCCTAACATTCATGTATAAATATTACAACTCTGCTGCTCTATCTATGATGGCCTTATTGTCCTTTTCTTTCATCTCCATCCTTTTTTTCCCCCCATGATTCATGCTTCAAATAGAATGTTCTTTCTGCTTTCAGTCTGCCAGTCTACTATCCACTTCTCATTAAAGACTCTCTTAAAAAGTTGTGTTTGGGTTGTTAACATCTTCTCTCCCTTTCCTATGCCTGTGCTTTTTCATCTTTCCCTAATTGCCTTATAACTAAATTTAGATTATAAACTGTTTTGGGCGGGGACCTTTTTTTTTAGATGTTCTGGTGTACTTTGCATATCTACATTTCCTGCTGTAGAACAGGAAAAGCACAAATATGTTTGCTTCTTCTTGGGTAGCAGTGAGACCTTTCCAAACTAGATTGTAGAGTAGACTTATCTGAAGTCAGATCAATATTAACCATTGTAAGGGTTTATCTGCACAAATATTTAATTTGTGGCAAGCCAGGGTAGATTGAACTGGGATGCGATGAAGCACCACATTAACTAGCTGCTGTCCCTGTGGAGCCTGCTGATGCGCATTTACAGTTCATTAATACACTTTTGAGTCCCATTTTGAAGAGGAGTAAATCCAAATGCATTAAATAGCTATTAATTCATATCAACAAGGTCCACATAAACAGTCTGCAGCAAACTAACATGGAATCAATTTATTTCCCACCTTGCCACAAACTCAATGTTTGTCTAGAACAGCGTTTCCCAAACTATGGGCCGCGGCCCGCTACTGGGCCACGGGAAAGAAATACCGGGCCTCAGCATGCCTGGTGGCAGCCGGCCTTAGGCCGATTTGGGCCCCGCGCCCCTGAACCCAGAAGTGCCGGCAAGTTACAGAGCCGGGGGCCCTGCTCCACCGATACGTAGAGCTGGGTCTCTCCCCCAGCTCTGCCTGGAGAGGGCACGGGTCCGCTGCGCCAGTCCCCCTCCCCTATGCGTCGTCCTACCCCGCCCCCAGAGCGTCCCCGCCGTGCGCTGCGGCTCCTCACCGCCTGCTGCTGCCCATGTACGGCGTTGCACGTGGGCGGGGAGGACGCCCGGGCGTGACGTGACATCACGGCCCGGGATTTTAAAAGTCTTCGGAGGCACGTGGCGGGGTCATGCTGGCTCCGGCAGCCTCCGGCCCTGCAATGTGGAAGGCAGAAGGTAGGGAACGGGCTTGGGCGGAGGCGAGGAGGCGGCAGTGGTGGAGGCGGAGGGCTTGCATGGAGGGGGAGGAGTGGAAGGAGAAGGGGCTTGGGACCAAGAGACAGGGGTGCAGGAGAGAGAGACAAATGCCAGGGGGCCAAGTGCAGACAATGAGGGAAAGGATAGGAGGGGAGCTGTCAGTGGGAGGGAGGACAGGGTGATGCTGGCAGAGGAGAGGAGAGGGGAAGGGCATTGGGGGCTGGAGGAGGTGCTGGGAGAAGGCTTGAAAGAAGGGGTGGGCATGAGAGAGGTGGGGATGGAGCAAGTCGTGTGAGGGCACAGAGGGGCAGGAGGGGATGGGGCAGAGAGTGCTGAGAGGGTGGGTATCAGGGAAAGAGAGGGCAAAGGGGGCAGGGGCAGTAAGGGAAGGGGGAGGCACCAGGAGGGTGCAGGGCTAAGGGAAGGTGGAGGTGCCAGGGAATTCTGGGGTGAGGAGGAGGGGAGAGCTGGCCACCGGAAGCAGCACTGGATGGGAGAATCGGGGCAGGCTGTGGAGATTGGAGGGCCAGTGGAAGCAGGGCTGCCGGGGGGTTTGAGGTTGGGGGCAGGGAGGTGGCTGGGGAAGATTGGGGGGAGGGAGAGGGAGGGAGAAGAAGCGGCTGCCGGAAGGAAGGCTAGATGCGGGCAGCGGGGCTGGCCAAGGGAGATTGGGAGGAGAAGCGGGAGGGACCTGGCTGCCTGGGAGGGGGTTGGAGGAAGTGGGGCTGGCCAGAGGCGCAGCAGGGGGAGGAATGAATTGGCCTGCGGGGAGTGGGACTGACCCAGCCATATGTAGATCTTGGGACGCTGCCCCTGTTCCCCCTCTCCCCACCACAAAGCATGAGTTAGTCCGGCCCAGGGATTCTATTGTCTCCCCCCACCCCTACCCCCACACACCCCCTTGAGTAGTTGCGAACTGTCTGGCTGGTAGACACGCTCATGCAGCCTGAGCACATTTTCCAATCAGGCAGTTCGAAATTACAAACTGATATATCTAGTAATAATACAACTTACCTAATGAGAAAATACCAGACATGTTATATGTCTGGTATTTTCTCAGTTTGTTTTTTATGTGTTTATGTTTTTGGGCTACAAAAAGCAGTATTGGGAAAAAAAGGGTTCCAACTAAAGTAAAAAGTTTGGGAAACCCTGGTCTAACCAGCTTTCTGTCTGTCTTACAGTCCATTTATCCGATCCATATTCCTTAACTTGCTGGCAAGAATATAGTGGGTGACCATATCAAAAGCTTTGCTAAAGCTGGCCCTGGGGGTTTTGGGAGGACCAGAAACAACTTATTTGAATATTCATCATTTGATTAATGAATATGCAAATGGTCCTCCAAAAGTTCGTGAATGGATTTACTGGTCCCCATGTCAAAAAGTTTGGGAACCCCTGGTCTAGACATTCCCTGAGTCTCATAGGATTTCATTACCAAACTTGCTAGATGTTGTACTGTCTGTTGCTTTTAAGATTCAAACCAGATGTAAATCATCTGGAGGTACTGTAATTGTTTTTGGTGAAATCCACTTATTCTGGAACAGTATTGGCAAAAATACATAATGCAGAAATGACTGATGCATTCAGATAGTACCTAGTTTATTTTCTTGAGCAGGTTTAAAAAATGTTGACAGTATCTTAAATATGCTTTAGAATGGGGGAACTGAAATTGACATATAGTGAAACAAGAGAAAAGGGAAAATACTTCAGAAATGGCATGGCTTATTGCATTCTTAAACAATTAGTTACTGAAGTCAGTAGAGCTGTGCTAGCTGACACTGGCTGAAAATGTGTTCCTTATTCTATTGGTTGTAAATAAGAACATAACATAAGAATGGCTGTACTGGGTCAGACCAAAGGTCCATCTAGCCCAGTAGCCTGTCTGCCGACAGTGGCCAGCACCAGGTGCACCAGAGGGGGTGGACTGAAGACAATGATCAAGCGATTTGTCTCATGCCATCCATCTCCAGCCTCTGGCTAATAGAGGCCAGGGACACCATTTCTATCCCCTTGCTAATAGCCTTTTATGGACCTAACCTCCATGAAATTATCTAGCTTCTCTTTAAACTCTTCACAACCAAATAAATGGTGGTGTTGGCTTATGTCTGGTGCTTGATTGAAACTTCAGAACTATATACAGTACTTCAGGGCATGTGTCACTTTTCCATTACTTGATCCCTACTGTTTGAGCAGCAGATGTCCACAGTAGACAATCGTAATGGTCCCTTCTGGCCTTTAAGACTGACTCTGCTTAGGTTCTCTAAATATATTCAGTAAATTGCATTATGAATTTTTTTGTCCATCTTCCCCATATGCTGTGTACCCCTGTTCTCCCCTCCTCCCTTAAGGGCATCCACTTTAGGCTCCTATTTCTTATCATGTGCAAAGACACCCCCCCCCCCCCCCCGCCTCCCCAACCAGGGGATCTTTTCAGGGATTGGTTCTTGATACACTGTTTAATATTTTTATCGATGCATGGAAGAAAACACAAAATCATCACTGATATGTTGCTGATTAAATAAATATTGTGTGTAAATAATGAAGAGAGTCCACTATTTCAGAGCAGTCTGGATTGCTTGGTAAATTGGGTATAAGCAAATATGTTTTACTACAGGCAGTCCCCGAGTTACGTGGATCTGACTTATGTCGGATCCGCAGTTACGAACGGGGATTTTCTCGCCCCGGAGGACTGGAGCGGCGGGACGCCTGGTCCCGCCGCCCGCCTCTCTGGGGCGAGAAAAGCTGCTCCCCGTCTCCCTGGTCTGCTGGGGGAGCCAGCAGACCAGGGAGGCGGGGAGCAAAGCGGCGGAGGACCCAGGCCGGACCCGCGGCGCTTATCTGGAAGCGCCGCAGGTCCAGCCCCGGGTCCTCCGCTGCTTTGCTCAGCATCTCCCTGGTCTGTTGGGGCGGGACGCAGCTAGTGCCCCTCCCCCCCCCCTCCCCCCCCCCAGCAGACCAGGGAGACGTGGAGCAAAGCCTGCGGCCTGGGGCCTGTGGTAGAGCAGGTTGGGCGCTGCCGGTTGGTCACGCAGCACCGCTCCTTGGTGCTACTGGACCAACCCGGCAGCACCCCAGCTGCTCTGCCCCAGGCATCCCCAAGTCAGCCGCTGCTGAAACTGACCAGCGGCTGACTACAGGAAGCCCGAGGCAGAGTTGCTCTGCCCCGGGCTTCCTGGAATCAGCTGCTGATCAGTTTCAGCAGCAGCTGACTTGGGGATGCCTGGGGTTCTTAAGTTGAATCTGTATGCAAGTCGGAACTGGCATCCAGATTCAGCCGCTGCTGAAACTGGATGCCAGTTCCGACTTGCATACAGATTCAACTTAAGAACAAACCTACAGTCCCTATCTTGTACGTAACCCGGGGACTGCCTGTATAGCTAAATTTAGAAGTTTATATCTAGGAACAAAAAATGTAGGCCCTCCTTACAAAGGGAGGGATTCTATCTTGGGAAGCAGTGACTCTGAAAAAGATTTGGTGGTAGAGGTAGATAAAGTAGATGAACATGAGCTCCCAGTGTGTCTCAGTGGTCAAAAGAATTAATGTGATCTTATATCATCAGTGGAATCTTGAGTAGGAGTAGAGACATTATTTTACCTCTTTTCAGCACTGGTGCAACTGCTGGTTTTGTACCATGTCTAGTTCTGATGCTCACAATTGAAGAAGGATGTTGATAAATTGGAGGGAGTTCAGAGAAGAGTCACAATAATGAGTAAAGGGTTAGAAAATATGCCTCTCTAGTGATAGTTTGAAAGAGCTCACTCTGATTAACAAAGAGAAGGTTAAGAGAGAACTTGATTTACAGTCTCTAGGCTTCTATATGGAACACAAATATTTAATAATGGCCTCTTGCATCTAGCAGAGAAAGGTATAACAGGACACAATAATTGGAAGTTGAAGTTAGACAAAATCAGACTGGAAATAGGCATACATTTTTAATGGCAAGAATAACTGCTAGAATAATTTATGAAGGGTCATGGTGGCTTCTTCATCACAAGCAATTTTTAAATCAGGATTGGATGTTTTTCTAAAAGATCTGCTCTAGGAATTTGTCTGGTGAACTTCTGTGGCCTGTATTACATAGGAGGACAGACTAGATGATCGCAGTGTTCGTTTCTGGCGTTGGAATCTCTGAAGCAAGCACATTTATTCTTAAGGAGAGAGTACAAGAGAGAAAATGTACTAAAAACAAGAAAAGAAGCTACACGCATGCTAAAAAGCTGACCCAGCTCCAGCATAAGGGTCTGGTAAGTGTCTGTCCTTCCAACCCTTTCACAAGGATTGTGACTCCTTTTTAGACACCAGGTATTATCTGTTTGCTGGATCAGAAAAAAGGCCCTGGCTTAATTTCAAATGTGTCTGTTTTATCAAAAGGTCCTTTTGTTGTCTCTTGGTAATTAGAGAACCCACTTTGATCTAATATAAGTGAGCTTGCTCGGAGGTGTTGTGTCTCTGAAGTGGGGCTACAACTTAACTGGTTTGCCTTAATTAGCATCCACTGTTTTAGTTGTTGGAGGAGCTGTGGTAGCCCTTTCCTTGGGACTAGAGCACAATTCTACATAAACTATTTGTTTAAAACAATTGATCCCACATGTACTTTAACTTTAATTCAGTAAGAACTACAAGTAGTCCTGTGGTATCTTAAGAGACTAACTCCCATATATTAATTATATCATGAGCTTTCATGGATAAAATTCACTTCATCAGATAAGCCAGGTCTACCAAGGAACTTCAGGAAATTGCCATTCTGTCACACTCTTCTTTTTATTGTTTCTAGATTACTTTTACTGTGACTAGCAATTTTAACTCTAATTCTTGTTTGCTTAATCTGAGGTATAGTGTTACTGAGACAATATTCTTTGCATGCTACATCCTTAATCTTGTGGATGCAAGATAGCAACATCTTTAATGATCTTCCTCTTTACAACATTACCCTATTTTCTGATTACAGGTTTGATTTATTTGTTTAAGTATCAAAAACCTTAATTTTTAGCAGCTGGTAAAATTTCTTGCACTGCTATTCCTAAATTCATGGAAAGACCATTTCAGAGCAATAGCTTAAACTTGCGAGAGACAAGCTAGCAATAAAGTGCTCCATCCCTTCTCCTGACAGATTTTTTGGTGGTGGTGGTGGTTATGATTGGTGGATAAGCAGCGGAATATAAGTTTTCAGTGTGACTCTGCTTACACAGCTCTTGTAAGAAATATTCAGGACTTATTAACATTTTACAAAAAAGCATCTTAGAAATGTGGTTGGGAAGTACCACTTTCCTTCTGAATATGGAAATGCTAAATACATGTTGGTTACTCATAATCTAAAGGATGTTATTCAGTGAAACTTCCATCAGAAAGCTTGATAAAGTTCCTCTCAGAAAAGTGTAAAAATGTCAGAGCTTCTGTATTTTGTGTCAGATTTTCATGTCAAATATGTTTAATTGCTGAGCCTGCTCCCTCCACCAGGATTCAGAAAGTCAAACTGGGTTCTTAGTGTTCTCCTTCATCACACACACACGGAAGGACATTACTTTCATTGGAGTAACAAATTGGAATGAAGTAAATTTATGTATAAGAAAGGAATAAACTCTTCCTTCAGTTTCAATTAGAAAAAGACTTAGAACTAAAGTGCAACTAGCCCATCTTAATCCAAAATTAATATTTGCTCCCTTTTTCAGCCGTTGAAATAGTTCTTAAAATCACACCTTAAATTAAACCAGTGCTGTTTCTGTATTTAGTCAAGGCTAAAGCTTCCCTTCAGAGTGAAATCAGTCTTACTTCAATATAGTGGGTTAAACCAGTCCCTATAAAACTGTAGTTGATGCATTTGTCTTTCTGGTGATTTTAAAGCAAACCCATTCTCTTTGGGGCTGAAAACTCTTGTGCTTGTGATTGACTTAAACTTGGTCAAAAGATTCTTAAAATTTAATTTGGTGTGTTGTGTTGCCAGAGTTGGACAATGATGTTTTTTTCAGGTATAAGAACCTTTGTGGGTGCTTATTTAGACCATTAATAGTCGGTCTTAATCTTGCACTAAAAATTGACATAGATCTGGTAGCTGGCATTGAATGCATTTTGTGAAGTTTGGGAAAAAAACACTGAAATAAACTGCAATTATAGAAAAGTAACCAATAATAATAAGTTACAGGTAAGATCAGATGAGAAACAGTCAAATGAAAGAGTCTCATGCAATCACATCAGGTAATGGCAGACAGCTAAATAGTGACAGGTTTTTAAAGTGCTTATGTACAAATGCTAGAACGCTAAATAATAAGATGGGTGAACTAGAGTGCCTCCTATTGAATAAGAATAATATAATAGGCATCAAATAAACTTGGTAGAATGAAGATAATCAGTAAGACTCAGTAATACCAGGATACAAAATATATTGGCAGGACAGAACAGATTGTGCTGGTGAGGGAGTGACAATATATGTGAAATAAACTGTAGAATCAAATGAAGAAAAATTTTAAATAATCAAACTGTTCCATAGTATCTTTATGAATAGTAATTCCATGCTCTAATAATATGAATATAGCAGTAGGGAGATTAGAGAAGCTATAAAAATAAACTCAATAATGTGGGATTTCAGCTATCCTGATATTGTAACTGGTCTTTTAAATCAACTTCTATACCAAATCACTGGAAGATAGCTAATGTGACACCAATTTTGAAAAAGGACTCTAGAAGTGAAACTGGCTATTAAAGAGTGATCAGTCTAACTTTTCAGCACTTGGCAAATTGGTTGAAACAATAGTAGAGAACAGAATTGTCGGACACATAGATGACAGTTTCTCTAAAGGAAAATCATGCTTCACTACTCTACTAGAATTCTTTGAGGGATTCAACAAGCATGTGGACAAGGGGGATCCAGTGGTTTCCAGAAAGCCTTTTATATCCACAGAAATGCACATCTGCAGAAGTGGATGCAGATAATCATGTCTTGTTTTTGTGGGTCTGAATGCAGATAAAAAATTCGTATACATGCAGGACTCAATTGAGGGAGTTAGGTATTAATTACTTGTGGCATTTTGGAAGTTGCCCACGTTTTAGGAGGCAGAAGGAAGTTTTTGCTGATCAGAGTTCCTTTGGTTTTGCCTGCATTTTGTTGGTGGTTTATTGAAATATAGGTCTTTCCCTGCACCAGGTATTTTTTATTTTACAAAATTGTTTTGACGTGGTAGAATTTCCATCACAGAATTGTAGGCATGAAATACTTGTGACTGTAGGAAATTATTTTTCTATGGACTTCATGTCATTCTTTGAGATTATGAGTTTTAGTTTGGTTACGCAAGCTTTTCGCCAGTTTTCACACACTGTTTGACTGATGTTGCTTGATTAAATTAATGTTGTACTGCTGTATTTGAGAACTGTTTTCTCCTTCAGTGCATCCTCTTTACTTTCTCCAGTCTCCTCATCTAATTAACCACATGCCTGTTTGCCTGATCTTACCTCAGGCTGTTCAAGAGCATATTTCATTCTGAAGTTATTCCTCTTTCTAAAATACTCGGGTGTCTGTATAGAACTTTTCCTTTTAGTTTAAGTGCATTTAAAATTGCCTATTACGAGTAACTTTAATTGCACTTTTACTGTCTTGGTTTTTATTTTGATTTTGGTCTTGGTTTTGATTTTATAGATTTTTGCCCCCCCCCCCTTTACCCAGACTTCGTAACTCCTTTAGCATCATAGGTGAACACCTTTATACCCTTATGAGTCTACATATTTTTAATTCCTGTCTTCACTTTTTAGTTGACTAAAATAGGAAGGTTATCTATTTACTGTGCTTCAGATTCACACACATGCACAAATTTACTCCTATCTAAAGCAATCGGATTATTTTTGGTAAGAATTTATCTTAGTTATAAGGCTGGAATGTAGGTATTCAGTGGAGCTCCATTCCAAATCCACCACTTTACAGTTGGCCTATTTCTTGTGATTTTAAATTTGAGTATCTGTATTGTTGCAATGTCCGGCTGTAGCTTTCCTTTCTAGTAATTTAACATATTGTACAATATTTGGCTGAAGTGTCTCACTGGAGGCAATATTTAGTTTTTTCACTTTTATGGAAAAGTATATACCCCAGGAACTAAACTAACCTAAACTGTAAAATTAATAATTTTGTTATAACCTCCCTAAAAAAAGGACAACGCATACTTTGGGATTTTTTTGGTTTGTCAGCCATTATCGTGTCAACAGCCCTTCAGAATTGTACTGCTAACTTATGCTCTCTGATTTTGTCACTTTTTGTCCCCTTTATTTAGGAAATTGCAGCAGTCATCTTTGAATCTGATAATTTATATTTAAATAGACCAGCTAACAGTTAATCCTCTTCAGGTTCTAACCTCCTATACTCATAGAACTTTGTTCATTTTAATTTTTATTTCCTACACTTTTCATATTTTCCAACTGTAAATTTATTTTAGATGGATATCCTGTAGTGTACTTTATACCCATCTATAACTAGTTTGTTTTTTCATAGGATAAGAAATATACACATTTTTAAAAACGCAAGTTCAGAAGCAATAA
The DNA here is from genome assembly GCF_052426305.1 of Pelodiscus sinensis. Lineage (NCBI taxonomy): Eukaryota > Metazoa > Chordata > Testudines > Trionychidae > Pelodiscus > Pelodiscus sinensis. The sequence goes on from NC_143052.1 coordinate 307,891,522, forward strand.
TTTTAACTGTCTTACAGACCATGTTCACAAGTGATCAACTGTTACCTATTTAATCATATTCTCTATAGTGTAGTAACTAGCAATTTGCTAAAGGTGCTGTGTAAATTGAGTAAATGACTTGGGCTATGTCTACAGTAGAAACCTTACAGTGGCTGTGCTGCTACAAGAACTCTTTTGTAGCTGCTCTGTGCTGATGGGAAAGAGCTCTCCCACTGACATAATTTAAACCATGCACATTGAGAGACGGTAGTTGTGTTGGCAGGAGAACCTCTTCTGCTGTCATTGTGCTGTGCACGCTACCACATATGCCAGCAAAACTTGTGGCTCAACAGTGTGTTTTTTCTCACCGCAAGCAACATAAGTTTTGCTGATGTAAAAGGTAGTGTAGACATCCCTTAAAGCAGAAGAGAGCTGTGCATCCCCCAAAAAAGGAACATGCAAACCTGTTTGAAACAGACTGAATTGACCTTTGTTTAGTAGAAGTGGTTTTACAACTTAAATTTGAAACTGTTGGTCAGTTCTGAGGTACTTTCAGCTGTCTAGTTCCCTAAAATGCTTCAGTGTCGTGCCAATCTGCATAACAGTGTCAGAGCTTTCCCATTAAAGTCTCAATTCTCAAAAGATTCATAATAAAGAAAATACAAGAGATTTTTTTGAGAGATGTAATATAAATTCGTAACTCATGTTCATAAGGATAGTGCAATAATGCTACCTTATAATGTAAGGCAGATGGTAACTTAAACTGTTTATGCAATGTAGTTTCTGTTGAGGTGTCAGTTTTGGTGGTGCTCACAGTGGGTCCAAGTCCTGCTCCCCACAACTTGCAAGAGTTGGATGGGGGTGAGGACTCTGGATTTAGGGTGGGGTTGGAGATGAGTTTGTGTGGGAAGGTTGGGGCAGAGGGTTGCTGTGCGGGAGTGCTGGCTCTGACTCTTAGATGGAGTTGGGGGGTAAGGGGCTTGGGGTGTAAGAGAGCTTCAGGGCTGGACCAAGGGTCGGAGTTGGAGAAGATAAGGACTCTGGCTGGGGTTGTAGGCTCTGGGGTAGGGCTGAACTAGGGACGAGGACCTCAAAGTTTGGGGTGCAGTAGGCAAGTTGCCCTGGGGCTGGGGCCAGAGGGGAGAGTTCCCCTTGCCAACACTCACCCAAGCCACATGAGGAGTCCACTCCAAGTCACTTGCCAGGAGGTGGAGGGGCTGCCATGCGCCTCCTTCTTCCACAGATACAGTAGCCAACCTGCCTCCGGCCCTGCTCCTTAAGCCAGGCTGCAGCAGCCATTGAGGGAGTTAAGAGGGCCTGGGACTGCCACCTGCAGAGGGAGACCGGGGGACCCTGCAGTGACAGGCAGGGCCAGGGGAAAGACTTGGCCTCAACATTGTTGGAGTCTGAGTACTATGGGCACATACAATCTGGTTTTTTTTATATCTATCAATTCAAATGACAAAGCTCTATGCAAACATTTTAAAATATCACCTACCCTCTGATATATTTGCCTAGAAAGTTTTTTTGAGCCTAATAGGCATATCCATATCTTCACCCTTGAAATAAACATTAACTTCCTGTGTTTGATTTTTTTTTTTATTTTTTTTTTAAACAGACACCAAATCCTACTGCTAGTGAGTTTATTCCTAAAGGAGGATCAACTTCCAGGCTGAATAACATGTCTCAGTCAAGTATGTCTGCCTTCTCTCAAGCCTTGTTCTCTCACCCTTCCATGGGAAGTCCTGCTACTGCTGGACTAGCTCCAGGTAAGCTGGAAGTAATGATTTGCAGTATAGCTATTATTAATCTGCACTACAAATTTAACCTATTAAAATTAACAGTAAAATTAAAAGTTTTCAGTGTAGATAATCCTAGAATTCCTGGTTTAGCTCTTAATTTAAAATCTTTAGTGCCAATAATAAAACAATAGTTTAACTTTTCAACTAAATTACTACTATAGTACACCTGTACTACAGCATCTTTCCTAATAATGAACCATCAGATATAATGAATCTAGTCCCTGGATTCCACCTTGAGTCCCCCAATGTGGTGGGGCTCGAGAAACTGTTGGCTTCCCTTCTCTCCACAATGGATCTCTTTTGTTATAGCTAGTGTGTATTGCACATATCAAATGCTTTTTATTTATTTCTAGGATAGGTATTGTTTATATAATAACAGATGAACACTAAGATTAAAGCTAAAGATTTAAGAAAATTCTTACCTTATAACACCAAAGTAAATAAAAGACTCCAAACCACTTGTCTTTTTAAAAATTAATTCTGCTCCAACTGTTTGTCCTCTTGAGTAATATCAATTTATAACCCATATTAAAGGTTCTGTTTCCAATTACTTTCACTATTTAAAAACTCCTATAATAATGTGTTCCAGGCAAATCCTGGAACTCAAATGTGTTCTGGAAATAAAAACAGTCAGAAAATTTCAAGCAGTTTCCATATTGCTTTATCAAACTGTGGAATATTTTAATGTTTTCTAATGCTTGATAAAAAGCACATGTGGGAATACTTGGACAATTCGAGTCTATAAAAATCAGTAGGTCTGGATAACATCCATTCCAAGTCTTTAAGAGAATTTGCTAATATACATACTTGTACCCGTGACAATTGCATTTGAAAAGTCATAGAGAACAAGGGCTGTATTAATCAAAAAGGGCAATTGTTGGGCATATTTATATTAAAGAAGAATGTTTATCTTGACAGTTGCTATCTGGCAAGACTAACTTCAGTATTTAGGAAAATAATGGAAGAACTGTCTGTCTAGTTAGAAGAAAATAAAACTTGACTTTAGGCTCCTGTTTGTGAAAATCTTGGTCTTTGAAGTCATGTTGGATGGCAAGTTGCGCAAAATTCATCTCTTGAGAAATTGAAAAATAAGCAGTGACTTCTGAGTAGTTCATCTAGGAACAGGTTACAAACTATGGTGCAGCTTCAATTAAAATGTTGCAAACTGTTCTGTAGCACTTCAATATGAGAAATATGCTGACTCATTGGAGCATACTCAGGGGAAAAAAGCAACAAAACTATGTGTAGGAATTGGCTTTTGCTCATCCCCTGAGGATGGGCAAGATGACCAAATAGATCTTTCTCTTTTTAAATTTTTGATTGAGATTTCTCTTGCACTAAGTGTAAATTAAAAATATAGTTGAAATATTTGAGATACGGCTTTGGACAGAATTTGTTCCAGAATGGTATAAATGTCCATTAAAGTCTGCATCTGTCAACCCAGTCTTTATCAACACTGGATTAACACAAACTTTCCCAATGGATTTTTAAACAAAACCATAGAAAATGTAGTGACGGCCAAAATCAGAGGTCATATTTGTCAGCTCTCTGGGGGTATGTCTACACTACAATGTTAGTTCAAACTAACGGATGTTAGTTCGAACTAACATTCATAGCCGCTACACTAGCGCTCCGCTAGTTCGAATTTGAATCGAACTAAGCGCTCCGCTAGTTCGATTCAAATTCGAACTAGGAAAACCTCATTTTACGAGGATTAAGCCTAGTTTGAACTAGCTAGTTTGAATTAAGGGCTGTGTAGCCCCTTAATTCGAACTAGTGGGAGGCTAGCCCTCCCCAGGTTTCCCTGGTGGCCACTCTGGCCAACACCAGGGAAACTCTATGCCCCCCTCCCGGCCCCGGACCCCTTAAAGGGGCATGGGCTGGCTACGGTGCCCGTGCCAGGTGCAAGCCTGCCAGCACCCAGCCAGCAGACCCTGCACCTGGCACGGCTCGAGCCAGCCACCCGATGCCCCCCAGCCCACCCCCTCTTCCCGGGACCAGGCTGGTGGCTCCCGGGAGCTTGCCCTGGACCGCAAGAGGTGGGCACCTTCCTGGGCTAGTGCGGACATCGTGGACCTCGTCCACGATCTCCGCACTAGGCACAGGAAAGTGGCCATCTAGGGCAGGAGAGCTGCCAGCCTGGCCACCCAGGAGCAGGTGTGCATGAAAATCAAGGTGGTCCACTGAGACCCCCGACCCTGAGCCCTGAGCTTACAATGGCTGTACTGGGTCAGACCAAAGGTCCATCTAGCCCAGTAGCCTGTCTGCCGACAGCGGCCAACCCTGGAGGGGATGGATCGAAGACAGTGACCAAGCCATTTGTCTCATGCCATCCCTCTCCAGCCTTCCACAAACTTTGGGCAGGGACACCACTCCTACCCCCTGGCTAATAGCACTCCATGGACCCAACCTCCATGACTTGATCTCACTTCTCTTTAAACTCTGTTCTAGTTGTAGCCTTCACAGCCTCCTGCAGCAAGGAGTTCCACAGGTTAACTATTTGCTTTGTCAAGAAGAACAACTTTCTCTTACGAGTTTCAAGCCTGCTACCCATTCCTTTCCTTTGGTGTCCTCTAGTCCTTCTTTAGGGGAACTCAGGAAGAACTTTTATGAATGCACCCTCTCCACCCAGCCCCTGCTTTTAGAGACCTCTATCCTGTCCCCGCTCCATCTCCTCTTTTCTAAGCTGAACAGTCCCAGTCTCTGTAGCCTCTTTTCATCTGGGACCTGTTCCCAACCCCTGATCATGTTAGTTGCCCTCCCCTCTCCCAGCCTTTCTCTTCCCCTCTCCCACCTCCTTTTCCCAGTCTCCCCTAGTTTTGTTCAATAAAGACAGAGTCAATGTTGGAAGAAACGTTATCTTTATTTTGTACATCAATAAGAAGGGGGGCTAGGGAAGGGTAAGTGGAAGGAGGTGAGGGAGGAATGGGGTACGAGCCCCCGATGGGGAGGACTGGGCTGGCTCTGCGGGCTTCTGGGGGTGGAAGCTCTCCTGCAGCCCCCCGATTGCCCCCTCTCCCCAGATGGCAGCCTGCGGCAAGTGCAGCCGGTCTGATGGCCGAGTGGTGTGATGTGCCCAGTGTGGGTACTCCGGGCAATCCAAGCCAGGACTGCTTTGCAAGCGGGGCACCCCTTAGAACTGTGTGTCCGGGGTGGGGGTCGGGACCCTTTAAGCGCAGCCCTCGGCTAGCCTGAGACAGCATATCCATGCTCTAAGTCCTCCTCTGATGCCCTGCCGGCACTGCTTCCGGCCATCCTTAAGCCTGGTTCAGGGTCCACTCAATGTGGACTTACTAGTTCGAATTAGCAAAACGCTAATTCGAACTAGTTTTTAGTTCTAGACACGTTAGTTTGAATTAGCTTAGTTCGAATTAACTAATTCGAACTAAGTTAGTTCGAATTAACGTTGTAGTGTAGACATACCCTGGCTGCTTCACAATTGCTGTAGTGGGGTGCAACATGGCGATAAGACTAGTACTGCTTCAAGATCACAGACTCACGATAATGGGTGCAGGCTACATCTCAGCATCTATCCTACTTGCTCTCTACTGCTTTCAACATGGGTGCTGAAATGTAGTACGACTTAATGCTTTTGACCTGCTTATGTGCCACAGCTGGAGAAAACTGCCGAACTACAATGGTTCCATTTATTCCTCCAACAAGACTGAGGAAATGATGATAAGCTTCTCTTCTTCATAAACTCTATCCTGTAGAATCCCACAAGAAAATATCTTGAACCAGCCTCCTTTTCAGTGTCTACATGAGAGCTGCTAATATGCTATAGGCCCAAATCCAATATGTTCATGACAGCCAATTTATTTTTAGAGGCAGCCAATGTCATCAAAAAGATGTCAGAGTTCAGTAGCTGAGTGTAGAACAGCTGGTTCAAACTCATTCTGGACAACACCGAAGTGATGCTGGTCAAAAAGGGGAAGTTCTTTGAAGAATTATCCAGGATGTTATCCTCCCCTTCATTCAAAGCTTGTCTCAGTTAATCAAAGTGGTGCAACACCTCATAGCCTGTCTGACCCTTCGATAAGCCTAGATTAACCACATATCATCAGTGGTGAAAATCTCCTTGTTTCACCTCTAGCTTGCTTAAAATAATGTTGCTCAGACAAGAATCTGGGCAATGACTAGTACATTTGTCACCTCCAGTCTAAATTCCTACAACTTCCTTTTTCTGGTTTGAAGGTGAAAACAACATAAAGGCTTCCATATCATGCAGACCCTAAGAGCCTGCCTTTGTGAACCCAGCCTCTGCAAATACCTCATCCCTGTGTTCCAGTTCCTCTGCTGTTTTCCAAACTGATTTTTATTAACAGTTTAAGATCCATGATCTTCAAAGCCATCAAATGGTCATGGACCATGATGTTGAACTGGTAGCTAAACTATGATAAACTAGGTGCTAATAGGGGGAACACACGTGTCAATATGGCCATGATGGCCTATTCACTTGAAACTGTCTCCATCCCTGACACAAAAAGACAACCAAGCACCTGAGAGAATGAAGCATATAGAGCCTGAGATTAAGAGTATGCTTTACTAGGGATGTTAAAATGCATTTATTTAGGTAAATGTGTAACTACTAAAAATTTCAGTGGTTACATGTTTACATGCAGGAGCCATCTCCACTCCCCTTCCCTGCACTGCTGTCCTCTGATACAGAGGCAGCAGAGCGAGGAGGCAGACAACTCCCCAAGAGCCAGTGCTTGCAGCGACCCAACTTTTAAGCCGGCTCACTGTGACCTCCAGCTCCCACTTGCTCATGACTCCACGCTGATGCCTCTGTATCAGAGGCAGCAGTGCTGGGGTAGAGGGAGGCAGAGGCAGCAGCACAGGGCGGTAGGCAAGAGAGAAGAAAAAAAAATACAATGATTATATCCCAAGTGAAACCATCTCATAGCAGGAAAGAGGGAAGAACAGAAGACTATGACGTTGACTAGGAATCTAGTGTATGCAGATCTAATTATTTTGGAGTAGGGATGTGAATGAACAGTTGACTAGTCGCTTCCCCCCCCCCCCTTTGCTGCCTCTATCAGAAAGAGGCAGCGGTGGGAGAGGGAAGAGGAGGGAGTGCTTCAAAGTGGTAGCTCTGCGTGGAGCCTGGGGTCTACCGCTTCAAAATGCTGTGTGCAGCCCAAGGCCAGCTGCGAGTTCAGCTAGCCCTGGGCCGCATGCGGCATTCCAAAGCAGCAGTGCCGCGTGGAGCCCAGGGTCATCTGGGGACCCGCAAAGCTGCTTTGCAAGAAGAAAATGTCTCTCAATTTGGACTATTATAATTTGAATAGCAATTCTTTGAAACTTTTACTACTATTAATACTAGATTTTATTTAAGCAAGCCGGTAAGAGATACTTTTCATGGCCATAGCATGCAGAGCTGAACATTGTTTTACTGTCATTTAATACTACAGTAAAACTCCATTAGTCTGGCATACAATGCTCCGAGACTCCTGATGGTCCGGCACCATCAGGAACCCGGAAGTGCTTGGGCAGCCAGACAGGCTTCCCCCATTCAGCTGCTGCTGAAATTGACCAGCAGCTGAATCAGGGAAGCCAGGAGCAGAGCAGCTGGGGTGCTGCGGGGTTGGTCTGGTAGCGCTGCCCCTCGGGGCTGCAGGACCAACCCGGCAGCACCCCAGCTGCTCTTGGGGATGCCTGGGGCAGAGCAGCTGGGGTGCTGCCGGGTTGGTCCCGCAGCGCCAAAGGACGGCGCTGCGGGACCAACCCGGCAGCACCCCAGCTGCTCTAGTGCAGGCATCCCCGATTCAGCTGCTGCTGAAACTGACCAGCAGCGGCTGAATCAGGGACTCCTGGGGCAGAGCCTGACTATCGTAAGGGGGGGCTATGAGGGGTCTGGGGTGGCATCCCCTTCCACCCCACTCCAGACCCCTCATAGCCCCCCCTTCTGATAGTCCGGCATATCTGATAATCCGGCACCCTCTGGGTCCTAAAGGTGCCGGATTATCGGAAGTTTACTGTATTCAGTTGTGGGAGTAGGAGTTAAAACCTGCAATTCTGAGTATTTAATCAAGTACTTTGTATAGAAATCAACATTAAGTTTATTTGGCTACAAATTTAAATATTGTAATAGCCATTTTTGGATTACTGTCACCAATTCAACAATTTGTGAATATGCTGTAAGCATGCTGGCTTTTCTTTGTTCAGTTTTGTCCACTTCCCTTTTCTTCGCTTACCATGAAACTTAGAAAATGTAAAACAATGTAAGAAGTGAAAGTTTAACAGTTGACCGGCACTTTCTGATTTCAGATGTGCCCATTAACGCCTGTCTCCTCAAATGATGTATACCTACTACCCTTCCATGTCACAAATCTATAAGGACCTCATATGGATACTGTACTTAGAATCTGGGAAAGTGATTTAGCAGCTGGAAATAAGGGGGACGGCTAGTAGTACTATGTGACCAGTCAGCTCTTAGCAGACTTCCAGTGGTCCACTGATCAGTTTGCATTAGTCGATGTATTCTGAAATCTTTCAGTTGTACCAAAATGTGTAGGTTAGCAAAGCATACACTGATAATATAGTATTTAGTCAAATGTCACTGATGATAATGAAGAGAAGTTCTTTCTCGCTTATGGTTTACCACACCAGAAAACCCAATTGATTCATATGAATATGTTGTGCAAGAAGATAAGAGAGCATAATGATAGGGATAGAGATACAAATGGGAAGCTTTTTCTCCAGCTTTCTTCATTATCAGATAAGATCTGTTTTCCCCACTGAGGATGAAAGACAGCTTGACAGCAGCTTCATCAAAGCTTGTATCTTGGTTTTCTTACTACCAGTTAATCATTCACAGGACTTAGATCTTTAAACTCTCCCATTGAGAAGATAAGTAGGTTTACTATTTTCTTGCTATGGTCAGTGGCAGATTTGTGTACAGATTGGGGCAGAAAACGGCATTTATGCACTAATGCAGCGGTTCTCAAACTTTTTGGGCTCCGGAGCCCTTTACACGCATAAAAATTTATGCGGCAACCCAGTGGTCCATTCATTGTATGTGTTGTACTTATTGATATTTCCAGTTTGTCAACCTAGTGGTGCCCCTGGAGATGTCTCGCGGAGCACAGTTTGAGAAACACTGCCCTAATGAAACATTTATAGACTATGAAACCCCCTACTCACATGGATGAGCACTTACCCTGGAAATAGGTGTATTGAAGCCAGTGGGTCTATTTATGGGAGCAGGACCTCCAAAGTCTTTCTGCTTATTGCTTATTCAGTGCCTTTAATGTCGCATTCAGTATCAGTCGATGGGAAAATATGCTAAACTTAAAACCACTAATTTTTTGTGTTTATTAGTTTTTCCTCTGTCCATTTTTCTGTTTCACTGTTTTCTTACCTCCACATTTTCTTTCTTGCAGTACTTCTGTGTCTGCTTTTTCCCAATGAGGTTTATTTCCACGCTAATTTCCATTATCATTAATTGATATCTCTTTTTTTAACTCAATGAAATTATGGATGGGGGAAGGAGTTCATACCTCTGAGTCTTAGTTTCAAACAGTCTTCAAACACATTGACAGCACTGCATCAGTTGCATTGTTTGTGTTGGGAAGATCTTTGCTACCATGAAGGCTGGAAACATTTTTAATGAAAGTTTAGATGTAAAACATGGAATTTGCAAAGCAGGTGTTTATAAATCCATCAAACATGCTGGATGTTTGACACTCCCAAACTACTAGAATCACTCCCAAAACAAAGAGACAGTTACAAGTTTCTTTCAACAAAAAGGTCTGTTGTTCTGGCAGGATAAAAAGAAACTGATTAAAACACACCCACACCCCTGCCTCTCTCCATCCCTCTAATCTTTCACTCAATATGTGCATTGGTAAAATAGACTTACCACTTGGTCAAGGGGGCTTAATATCCAAGGGTATGTCTACACTACCCTCCTAGTTCGAACTAGGAGGGTAATGTATGCATACCGCACTTGCTAATGAAGCCCGGGATTTGAATTTCCCGGGCTTCATTAGCATAAGCGGGGAGCCGCCATTTTTAAATCCCCGCTGCTTCGAACCCCGTGTAGCGCGGCTACACGGGGCTCGAACTAGGTAGTTCGGACTAGGGTGCCTATTCTGAACTACCGGTACACCTCGTTTCACGAGGAGTAATTTAGCCATTCTGAATCGAGTATTTCAGAAGTACTATTTCTAATTTTCAGTTTAGATTCTATTAAAAAAAACAACCTATGTATTGCCACAAAGCAAGCTGCTATTCTGGAAGTCTAGCATGGATCATATTGCATTTTTCTTTTCATAATTGTATTTAAAATCCTAAGAACTATGAACTGTTGGACTTCAGCAGTGTAGGAAAAAATATGTAAAAAGACATATTAGAGATAAAAATATGTTTTGGACTTTGACAGTGTTGCAAGAATGTTTCAGAGTTTCTGTAAAAGATAGGAGAAATGTCAATCTTTTCTGAAGCAATCTTCCAGTTTTGTTTACCGAAGACCTGTTAATTTACCATGCGTGTCTTTTGACATGTCTAAAAATTCTTTGCTAAAGTTAGAGTGAAAATTAAGCAAATGGCTTTAATAGTAACATAAGAATATACTTATTTCAGATGAAGTTTTAGCTGTATTCAAAAACTGAAAAATTTTACATTGTTGCACCACATAACATAATCTGTCTTTTTATCAGAAAGTCACCAAAAGTTGCATTTGTATCCATTAATGTATTTCATAGCTATTGGCTTGGATACTATATTTTACATGGTAGAATCTATATTCACTTTTGTAGCTTGTCATATTGATTGGTAAATAGGCTATGCTGTGGTACAATTTTAGAGAGAGGAATTTTAATTCTGGAAAGGCTTACTTTAGTCTCATTAGGAAATGTTTAAATTATTTCCTGTGGGGACATGTTAAAGGAGACTACAATAGCAAACTTTCTTGCATTTAACCTGTTCACCCAGATCTACATGCTCTATCTGTAATTCCAAGAGCTATCTCATAAATGAGGTAGTTGAGGTCAATAGAATAAACTTCTGAAGTTGTTTTTTAAAAATGCCAAACTAATTTTGAATTATTTTTTAGGCTGCTAATGAATTTAAGAATATTGCAGGTGGTGATAAGTGGCTCAATAAAGCATGAATGTTACACAGGGTTCCCCTGTCTGTCAGTGCTCAATTGTTCATCTGCCCTGATGCTCTGAAGTTGTCTGTGGGATTTGGACATCCATTTGCCATGGATTTTGATGTATAGTGGGCATTCAGGTCCCTTGGCAGCTTTGAAAATGTCAGCCCAACTCTATACTAGTTCTCCTCAAACTGGGAAGAGTTAGTATATCCATTTTTATGAGAGTAATTTTCTGGTCAACAATAGGTCACCTTTAGAAAAAGGAATAACTTTTTTAATGGAATTTTTAGTCCTATTATGTAATTAATAAGCATCTATAAATAATCAGAAATATAAATTTCTTAATACTGCTTTAAATTGGAAAAAAACCAAAACCTTTCCTGACTGTTTACTTAACACATTTTTATATAAGGCAGTCAATCTATATAGAGACATTTTAATTTCTGGTATTACAGTATCTGAACACAACTAACAAGAATGCTAATAATTTAGTTATTCTTTTTGCAAGAGTCCTCTGCTTTCTATCCCATCTCCCTCTTGACACTTTGTATTTTGTGTCCCGTCTTAATTCCGCCTCCTCCTCCTCCTCCTCTTCCTCCATCATCTAGGCCACACATTCTCCAGTCCCCCTCCACAACTTCTTCCTGCTCCCCTTTTAAAAAGATGTAAAGAATTTGTCTGCCCTCTTTCTGGGAAAAATGCGTCTTCTCCAGCTGTACTGCAACTTTGTCCCCTTTAATGCTTCATAAAGAAACAGTAGTGTTTAAGTATTTCTGCACTCTGCCTTCCTGCAGAAGAACCTGCAGCTTCCTGGCCCATCTCACCTACCTAAATTTAATTTCTCCTTGAGCAAATAGATGAGGTAGGTTTCTCAAACCTTGAGTTTCTTTACATTTTCACAAAAGCAAAAATGTATTAAAGAACATTTTCTTTTGTCTTAAGGAATGTCACTGTCTGCAGGATCTTCTCCTCTTCACTCCCCTAAAATTACCCCTCACACATCTCCTGCTCCTAGAAGAAGAAGTCATACTCCAAACCCAGCAAATTATATGGTGCCTACTAGTGCCTCTACTCCTGTTACTAATGCTGTCTCCCAGCCTCCATCAACTGGCCAGGTGATTCAGAAGGAAACTGTGGGTGGAACAACATATTTCTACACTGATACAACTCCAGCCCCTGTCACAGGAATGGTATGTGTGGTTTTGATACTTCCATAAATGCTATGGTAGAGGCAAAACATCTTTGAAAAATGAAGATGTTTGAGCGATGTTTAATCTTACTTCTAACTTGTATTCTGTTGAAACTTGGTACCGAAGCTGTTACCTGGACACTTTCTCTTGCCAGTACTTAATTTTGAGTAGTATTTACTCAAGTGATTGGAGAGCAATATGGGGCAGGTTTTTTTCTTTCCTGTTTGACTCCTCTGTTTCTGCACATATGTGCAGAATGTGTTTGTTCCTCTCCCTCCCATCCCCTGCCACTATCACCTCCAACAAAAATGGTGGCATTTTGGGACTTGTTGAGAATTGAACCTAGGAATAGGTTATTGGATGGAGTTGCCTATGATGCAGATGCTAAAATGTGGTAATGATGGGTGGGGTGATTATATAAGACCTTAAATAGTTGCATAATTAGAACTTGCTATTTTGTACAGAATTCTAGTAAAAGGTTGACTAGAGAGGAAGTGTTCGGGTGACAACTCAGAATTGTGGTTGTTTTGTTTTACTGAGTCTGGTCTGTTGTATGTACAGAATCTTCGTAATGAAATTTCTAGTTGTAACTAAGTAGGGGAATTGTAAGGAAATATGGTTAATTAAAAGGGTATTGTCAACTCAAACATTATATTGTCTGACTAGCTGACCAGAATAATCATCGCTCACTTCTGCAAAATTAACAGAAACTTGAATTTATAGATGGGAAAGAAGGGCAGTTAGCATTATATGATATAAAAATCATTTAAAGTTACATTGGTTGCAATCACCACATTAGAGAATTCAGGAAGGACATTAATAGCATATGTACCATTTTGAGAATTTTGTTAAGTCAGCAGGTCAAAAAATGCTCAAAGCCTATCAAAATCAGGTCCATTTCCCAAATTTTAAAGAAAATATTTTTTTCCCCTTAGGTATTTCCAAACTATCACATTTACCCTCCGACTGCACCTCATGTTGCTTATATGCAGCCAAAAGCAAATGCACCCTCCTTCTTCATGGCAGATGAACTCAGACAGGTAAGCTGTCTTAAGTATTGATGTAGAAATGATTAAAACATCTTCATATATTCATAAAGTTTGGCAACCACAAACAACAAAAGGGAAATAGACACTTTAAAACCACTGAGGCAGTTTTCTTCATTTCAGACATAAAAACATGACAAAATAGAAGTATCACAGAAAACAAAATCATAGTACTTATAATTAATACCTTCTGCAGTGCCATATATATTTTAATCAAGAACGTTACTTGAAGAGAAATACATTATTGTAAACCTTTGGAATTTCTACATATGCTAAACATTTTGTGTGGCATTTGGATTTTATTTTAATTAGAGTACAGCTAACTGAAATGGAAGTATAATCAAGAAAATGTTCATTTATGTGGATTTTTAATAGAGTATATAGTTCTATTTCTCTGATACATTTAAATGTATTATGAAGATGAGTGTGAAGTTAATATCTTCAACATTTTTCAGCATAATTACTAGTCTTTTTGGAGTAGGATGCTGAACACCCATGGAGTTCCTCTGACCTGCTATTGTGTTGCTTAGTATCATGCCTGTTTCCAACATCTGCCTTATCCAGGCTTATTTTACAGCTCTTTCTTCCACCTGATGTTTCTTTTTAAAATGCAAAACCAAAAAAGTCTCCACTGCAACCTCCTTCCAATTAGAGACGGTAGTTCGGAGGTAGCCTCCCTTTGGTGCACGATTTATCTAAAATTCAATCCCTAACTTTTCTAAGCTGCTAAAGAGTCTGCTAGTTATTCCAGTATAGAAACTTGGCACATTCTAGATATTATGCTCTCAATTTAGTAGAGATGATCAACTAAACTCTGTTCTGTTCTGTAAGGCTACATAATTTGTTCCCCAGGAGCTGATCAACAGACATTTAATAACAATGGCTCAGATTGATCAAGCAGATGTCCCTGGTAAGTAACTAGAAAGTCAGTCAAAATCTTCTGTGGTTATTCTAAGCTAAGGCTTGCTTGCTCTCTCAATTGTATAGCACTACTAGCTTTGTTAAATAAATAAATGTATATTAACAGCATATTTTAGCAAAACTGTTCCTGACTTTAATTTATGAATTGTAAAACTTGGTCTGATTATACTAGAGCTGTTAATAACAGATGTCATTGTTTTAATATTTTGCCCCTTCAAAGCTCTTTATGAACATGAGGTCTCTGCTGTTCACTGTTTCTTCTGCATATTTTCTTCTCATTTTAAAATTATTTAGCTGAACTATGTTGGGTTTTCTGTTTAACACCATTTTTGTGTGCATAAAAACTAAGCAGTCCTTAACGTCACTGAGCAAAATTCACTTTTAGATTCTGTCCGTAATCTACATTGTAATTGATTTTTTTGTATCTAGTTAGTGGCATGTTTGACTCTAAGAAGGGTTTACCTTCACACATTCTATTGTGTGATTACAGCAGGTAAACCCTACTTTTTCAAAAATGAATATATGTGCAAGTTATTAGGAGAAGAGATTCTAAGCCCATCAACTTGACTACATTTCTAGGCTTCAGATTTGGGTACCGTGAATATGTCTATACTTAAAATGCTACAGTGGCACAGCTTCAACACTTCAGTGTAGACATTACCTACGCTGATGGGGAGGGTTCTTCTGCAACCTTTTCCTTGTGTTAAAATATCCTAACAGGCATTGGATGAAGTAATATTTAGGGTGCCACTTAATTGCCAACAAATAGATGAACTATTCGAGGAACTTAGCTAGATAAAATCAGAACAAGGAAACGTTTTAACAAGGAGAAACAATTAAAAACTCCACAGATTTAGTAATAAGCTTTAATTGTGATACTTTAGAGCAGTGGTTCTTAACCTTACTGCAGCCTGCACCCCTTTGGTTCTCAAAATACGTTCTCGCACCCCTTATTAAAAATCATTGAAGTAGGTCACTTCTTTAAACCTAAGATATATCATAAAAATCCGGCATGTCTCGTACCCCCAGGTGGTGCGTGCACCCCTGGTTAAAAACCACTTGCTTTAGAGTAACTTTTTGCATGGGATCACCTTAGAGCAATTCTTCCTGAACAAAGGCATTCAACCAACAACTATAATATTTTTTACTACTCAAAGGTGTACTTTTTTTTTTTTTTTTTTTTTTACAAGAACTTTCTTTCTAGCGCGCACACACACACCCTCCAACTTCTGCTTGATCTTAATGGTCGTCCATGCTTGTGAAGTCCATCAACCTGTTCTCCTGTCCTTTTCTTTTTTTTTTTCTTCTTTTTTCATGCATATAGGATTGCCCAAGATTCAGGATTGACTTCACTAAATGATTTAAACAAGGGACGATTAGTTGAGGGGGTAAAACCTTGTTTAAACTCAGTGTCTTTTCTAGTTAGGGCTTATCTACATGGGGACTTATTGCACAGCAAGCCAGGATGTAAATCTATAGCATATTAGTTTGCCCCACACTAACTGCATGTTTGTATCATGCTACTTTAGAGTAAAAATTCATAGTGCATTTTGACATGCTGCCATTTGAAACAGCTCACTTCAGAACTTTTAGTGCATGATAGAAGGGTCCGTATGGCCACTTAGTGCTCAGCAGTCTTGTATGCTAAATGTTCACATCCTGGTTTGCCACTCACTAACTTTCCCCATAGAGAGAACTTCATACATGTGAGTTTATATTTAGAAGATTGTTTTTGAAGACTCTGTCTAGACTAGAAAGCTAGTTTGTGTTTTAAAATGCTAACTAACATGATTTTAGGCAGACTTTGCACCTTGTGTAGATTGGGGAAGTTGTGTTTAAAAATGTAGTTGCTCATCATGGTCAATCTTTTGGAGAACTTACAATTGTCCACAATCAGCTAACATTATTTTTACACTCACAGGGCAAGCGATATAAAGTTGTGACTAAAATCCAAGTGTTGGCACCTTGAATGAGAGATTGTAAAACACAGCTTAATTTCCTAGTCTAGAAATGTCTTCTAATCTGTCCAGTTCTCCCACTCTCCAAACAAAATAGTGTATTCATTCTGAACACTAACAGTGTCTGTCTTAGCTATTCTCTGCTGCTCTCATAATAGAATTCAAGAGTTGACTGGGGATTCATATTCACAAGGCTCATGTGTGTGCTGAGGATCATCCATGCCCCTTCATATCTTCATCCTTAGTAGCTACAAGAAACTTTAAATTTTTGAGGCAGACCAAAAGATGATGGCAATTTGTTGGGCAGCTGCCAATGTACTGCTCCCCAATAATCATGGAGGAATTGGTTTTATGTTAGAATGAAGCTGGTGCTTCCTCATGCACAGTTTTTACTTCTCGTGTGTATTTTTAGTATGACAAGACTATTTTTCAGAAAGCAGATATCTGTTATCCAAAAATATCTCTCAGGAAACCATATTTGTGCCAAAGATAGAATTATTAATTTTAACTTTTTTGTTGCATGTATCTAAGACACAACGCAAAGTATTGTTTGACATCTTAATATCTTGAAGTCAGATTTTCTTTACTATTGTAATATTGATTTTACAAATGCAATTAGTGTCTAATATATTTCTATAAACTGCTTTAGCAGTCCCTACAGAAGTTGACAGCTACCACAGCCTTTTCCCTTTAGAACCACTGCCACCACCCAATCGGATACAGAAAACAAGCAACTTTGGGTACATTACATCATGCTACAAAGCTGTAAATAGCAAAGATGATCTGCCATATTGCCTTCGGAGGATACATGGTGAGGGAATCATAAGTTGTCATCTTTTTAAACTTCATTGCTACCTATACTTAAGCCTAAAACATTTGCCCTTCTATAATACTACGCATAAATCTTAAATTGGCTTTGAAATTAATCATTCTGTTGGAATAAGAGAGCAGAGTTTGGCCTAGATAACAGTCCATAGTGTTGGAAATGAGCAATCAAAGTTTTATATTGGTGTGCCTCTGTTGGTGGCAGCTCAGTACTTTCAGAACAGATACCAAAGTGTCTTAAAAAAATCTAATGGATCCTAAAATCACTGAATAAATGTAACTAAACTCTGTGGGTTTTATTCTGTTCTCAGGTTTTCGTCTTGTTAACACAAAGTGCATGGTATTGGTTGACATGTGGAAAAAAATTCAGCACTCAAACATTGTAACTCTGCGTGAAGTATTTACCACTAAAGCATTTGGAGAACATTGTAAGTTTCCAGAGATTGAACATTTGAGATAACTCTGAAGATTTTAGAGCAGAGGTTCTCACCTCTTTGGACTGAGTACCCTTTTGTAAACCTTGATAGCATGCCATGACACACAGATCCCCCAAGTCTCCCCCTGACCCAATGACAACCCCCCTGTACCTGGGTGCACTGGTGGGAGTGGGGACTCAGAGCTAAAATTCCAGATGCTCTAGCCAAATGTGACACACCCCCAATGGAACAATAAGCTGACACCTCCAAATAAAGCCCTCCCAGCGTCAGAGGACATAGGGTAGGAGTGGGATTTGGAGGTGTAGTGAAGAAGGGGTTGGGGATTTGCAGGAACTGAGGAGGCGGAAGGGTATGGGGGTGCAGTGGCAGATGGAAGGAAGATATGAAGACAGAGGGGCACAGGGGAGACAGCGTCCATATATGGCCCATGGTGGGTAGAAGGTAAAAGTGCGGTGGGGGTGAGGGGCAGGAAGAAATATATAAGATGGGGCATCACCTTCCTGTTGGGTGGGGAGTATATCATGGGGACAGTCATTACCAGAGAATGTAATGCCTGCCACTCCCTCACAAATCCTGTCTCACACATCTGGCTAGGCGCTGCTCTCTACTCCAGGCAATAAGAGTGCTGGAGCCATAGTACCTTTTAGATTTGGTCTGGGAGGGGCAATTTGAACAAATTTGTATGATGGGCATGTGGCCTAGTACATGGAGTGTCAGCCACCACATCTTCAAATCTGGCCTTGCTGGCTTTCCATCATTATGACAACATGGCTGCTGAGCCAAATTGAGCAGCTCTGCGCCCCATGTACCAGATCACAATGTCCAGAGTGTTGAGCTGAATTCAGCCAGCCCCACAACTCTTTGCTACATTCTGGCAACCTGCTTTTGGTCATGAACTGTGGGCTGAGAAACCCTGTATTAGAGTTGTTAATTTATTGTCACTTATTTTTTTTTATTTTTAGCTCTTGTGTTTGCATACGATTTTCATGCTGGAGGAGAGACTATGATGAGCAGACACTTTAATGACCCTAGTGCAGATGCCTATTTCTCTAAAAGGAAATGGGGTAAGGAAAATGCATTCAACTGCCACTTTAGAAACTATTTCAGATATCTTGGTTGTAAAATTATTTGGCCTCAGCTTCATAATTTTTGTTAGTCAGATGTTAGGTATATTGAAGGTACTACAGGACAGGGGTTGTTACCTCTAGAAATCAAAAAGGAAAATAAAGTTCCAAGTACACTGTGTTACATGAAAAGAAATGTATTGGTTGTGTTTTAAAAAGTAGGCTGAACCAATTGAACAATGATAATTTTCCTAATTTCGTACAACTTCTGACTTTACATCAGCAGAAAAGGCACATGCATCTTTTTGGCAGTTCTACTAGATTGAACATGTGATCAGCACTACTTTTAGCAGCAGTTTGGACTCAATGACTGCCTGAAGTTTCTTCCAACCCTATGATTCTATGATTGGGAGTCAGCCTCTCCTGAGCTCTAGTCCCAACTCTGTCATTGAGTGACATTTGGCATGTTACATGCAGGATTTTCAAAGGCACAAACAACAAATTAGCTGACAATTAAAAGTCATTGTGCCATTGTGTATTTGAAAAATCTCCCATTTAGTCTCTGTATTTGAGTGGTCCCAGTTGGTAAAATGGGGATTTCACTTGCTCACACAAATGTTATGAGGACTAATTAGGTACTAATATCTGCATGTGTTTTGAAAAGGTAAAACTATAGTTAGTAAGAACACAAAACAAATTTAAAATCTCTGCATATTTTATATTCCTAAATACTTTATTCCTTCATACTGTATCTACAGATCCACATTGTGAGAATTGCAAGCCATGTCACAGAATAAAAGAATAAAAAGTCAGTAGTTAGTGATTGTATAACTCAAAGTGGACACTAATGTGTTCTGAAAGCAATTCTGTAAATAAACACACACTCTTCCCAACACTGATCTTTTAACATCTCTGCATGTTGAAACTGGAACCACTAGTTTTGGGCTTTTTAATTCATTTAAAATATTTATATTTTAAATTTGACTTGGTTGTCTAAATCAGGACCTCAAGGATCTTCAGTTTATGGAAAGCTGCAAGCCTTTAAAAGATGCAATTCAAAACTATCACCAAATAGTCCCCATTATCTTTTCATACAGTTGTCAGGTATGAAACTAAAACTTGACTTGCAGAATTATCTTGACTACTGATTTGTGCCGAAGGAAAAGAACTCACCTTGATATTCAGATTCATGACAAGTTTGAAGACTTAGCAGTTAAGAAAAGGTGTAATCATAAACAAAATGAACTTAATAAAGTGAATAAACATGGAATTATTGTTATTTTTTTCTATTAACATTTAAATCTATCCTTGTCATGTTTTTCCCCCTTGATCTACTTCTCTAAGTATTATACACCATAGCATAGCTATGGATGAGACTCTTGAAACACGAAGGGATTTATCACTCTTTTAAAAAGAAAAAAACCCCAGAAACTGGCTGTTACGTATAATTATATAGATTTTTATTGTAACAATTTAAATATCTTCCTGAAGTTGTTTTTCAAGAAGTTATTTAAATTAATTCCACTCCAGCTAGAACAGCTTGCAGTACCTGTGGCTTCTAGTCTTTATTATTGAACTCTTCAGAACAACCACTTCATGCAAACACAGAGTTTGGTGTTGCTTAAATGAGGCTAGTCAGATAATGGCCATTTTTCCCCAGGGGGGGCCTTCAGATATTTCTTACGGTCCATCTTTGAATTTATTGCTTTCTAGTCTACAAGAGTAGTCATCAATAGAATGAACAATTTGAGAGACAAAATAAGATTGTGTGCCTATATCTTGAATTCTCAGACTTGACTACCTTCACAGATTCCTCTTCCATCCCTCATTAGAGTTTCTTGTCTGTTTTCCTGCCTGCAAGGGACTTCCAAGAGAAGCAGGGTATAAGGATGTTGAGATTTCCTTTCTATAAATGCCCAAAGAGCATTCTGCCATATGAGGCTCTGAAATGTGCTATTGCATTTAAAGGTTTAGAATCCCCACAGTGTGGGTGTGTCTAAACGGAGCCATGTAGATTAGGCTGATCGGCAAAGGGAAATGAAGCCGCGATTTAAATAATCGCGACTTCATTTACATTTAAATGGCTGCCGCGCTGAGCCGACAAACAGCTGATCTTTTAAAAGCTTCATTTCCCTTTGCCGAACAAACAAATCTACATGGCTCCGCTGACGGACCCATGTAGTTTAGTCATACCCTGTGATGCCCAACTTGGTGTGAATTTGTGGAAATAATGATTTAAGAGAACTTGGTTTCAGAAAACATACAGACAAGTAAGATTGCATATCAGTTAGCAAAGCTAGTTTTTGACAGTTAAATGAAAAGAATTGTGGTTACATAGCTGTTTCACATGTTATTTTCTGGTGACAGTGTGGTCAGTCTTTTTTTTATTTTTTATTTTGCCATGTCATCTGCAAAGGCTGTTCCAGAATTTTTTTGTAAGGGATGTGGTGTAAAGCATTCTCGTGACAGATGAAAAAAGACTTAACAACCATGGTTTATTTTTGTACTGAGCCACCTGTCCTTACTGTTTCCTAATTTTAAAAATTCCTTCCTTGTCCAGTCTTATTCCATAAAATATCTTCTGTTTCTGGTTGTATACTGTGATAATCCAATGTTGGAGTTATATTTTACAGTGTGAATTAAGATTTAAAGTGAAGCGTGTACATTTTTCTAAAGATGAACCATTCTGTGGTTTAGAATAGATAATATATGCAATTCCAGTTTTTTTGAGTCCTGCTGCTTGTTTTGTCTATCAGTTTTCATTCCCAAGAAGGGAGTTTGTCATCTTTCTGTAAAATATGTATTGTTATGGAGTTTCTGGTAGATCATATTTTAATGTGATATAATTGAGTATATTGAAATATTACAAAACATGACAATGTCACACATCTTTTTTTAAAATCAGCTGAAATTCCTCTTACTATAGGAACCTGGCTTTAAAAGTATTACTCTGCCTGAATAAATTATAATCAATTAATATAAATTAAGTATCAAATTGTAAATAATAAACTACTGTACACCAAAATTATACATTTTAAATTATTTCCTAAAGTAAACACTGGAAATATTAGAAGTATATTTTTGGCTTTGTTGGATGGTGTTTCTTTCCAGTCAATTATCCCAAATCAATATGTCTCTGATTTGAAAGAAAAAAAGAAAGCCTGCTATATATATCTTCAGTCAATGCATTAAAAAATTCTGGTTTATCCATACTTATTAACAAACCGCTCCAAAGTCACTGAGCATTTATTTTTCGTGCTGCAGATTACTTTCCTGCAAACAGCCCTTTTTTAGCAAAAAGACACACTCATAATATGAACTGAATCCATGTTTTTTCCCATCACTGCCTCTAATTCTCCAGAATGTAGTCTATTTCGAGAGTGGCTTCCAACGATGCATTTGTAAATGTTCAGTGGGACCTCGGGCCTTGGCATGAGCTAGCACCTGGTCTGGCAGCATCACCTACTCATGTAAGGTGCTAGGGCTTCTGGGGACACATCCTATTGTTAGCACTTCAGAAAGCCAAGCCGCTCTAATTCTTTTCCAGTGACTTGTGGGATAACATATCAGTCTTTCTCTGCACTTAGAAAGAATTGTGGGAAAGAATTGGAGGCCCACCAGCAGAATGGGTTAATGTGTGTTATGACTGCAATGTGAGCAGGTTACCAGCCCAATAAAAGCAACACTGTGTTTTTATTTTATAGCCCCAGAAAAAGCCAGCTAGTATGGGTTGAAAACATTTCCAGAGTTTGGTTAGAAGTTTTTGTGTGGTAGGTGGTTGGGGTAGGGACAAGGCTCAAATAAAAGACTGGATTAATGTTGCAGTGGAGATATCGCCTGTCTGTCATCTAGCTTGAGTATTCTGGTGCAGGGGCTGTCTTCCTTGATGCATGCATTTGCAATTTAAACTCTACAGGGTTTTTATGCTCAATTGTTGTACAACTGTTATAGTAATGAGAGCGGTGTTGGGAATTTTCCAGGGATCTGTTTCAACTAATTTGCATTGCATTCATTAATATAAATATAAATAAGCCATGACTTCTCATTTCTCACAGTATTCTAATAGATTAAAACTAAATACTCAGAATAACATTTAGTGCTGTTTTCTCTGTAGTCTGTCTTGTCAGGGAAGGAGAAATGATTGTTATAAATAGTCTGAGTGATCAATGTAGCATTGAGTTTGTCTTGGTCTACTTTAGATCTCTTACACACTGCTCTTGTTTCCCCTACCAAATTTTAAAAAAGCAGTTCCTGATCCTTTTTTGTGCGTCTACCTCGCTGGCACTGAAAACTCCAGCTTTATAATGAAGAAATAAAGTTGGTATTTTAGTTGAATATTTATATTTAGTTCCTTGATCCTGTTTACCTATGTTCAACATATGCTGAGCTCTTTCATCAATGTTTTCTACTTGAGTATCAAAAGGCAAATATTGCTCCCATTGTGATATAGGTTGCACCTCTAAAATCAGGGATTCTCTGGTCCAGCAACATCTGTGGTCTGCCATGACCTCGGATGTTCCAGGATCAGAGTTCCAGCACACTGCAGGTGGGCGGAGGACTGGGAGTTGGCATGAAACTCATCTGAGCTGTGATGGGGGGAGCCAGGAGCTGGCTCACGGCTCACCTGGGCTGTGGGTTGGGAGAGGATGCCAGGAGCCAGCACACAGCTCAGCTGGGTTGTGAGGGGGCGGAGGGGTGTGCCAGGAGCCAGTGTGCAGCTCGCATGAGTTAGAGGTGGAGAGCCAGGAAACCTACCAGCAGCAGGGGGCCTGAAATGACTTCACCTGATTTGGAAAAATCCCTCATCCGGGATCAGTCATGTCCCGAAGATGCCAACCACAGAGGCCCAACCTGTACTTAGATTGTAAGTTTTGTTTCTGTACAGCACCTCACATAATGGTGTTCTGGCCTATGTCTAGGACTCCTAGGTGTGATGGTAATACAAATAACAAACAATTACAGTTCTCAAATGAGATGAGCAGTTGGCTCTTTTCCCTTTGGGTATAACAATAATTGTCTGATTCTAGTGTTTGTTTTTTAAACAGATGTAATACTCAACTGTCTTAAAGGAATCATTTGCATTCCTGCCAGGCATAGAACATCTGCTGCAGTTCACCATATGCAAAAGAATAAAAGATTAAATAAATTGCCTATGAATGTCAGAGTCCTTTGCCCAATAACGTAACATCCTGTCACCCTGACATGAAACAGTAATAGATCGAATGATGAACAGGGAATATTTTTTAAATGTTTGCAGAGTGAGACTACTGGTGTAAACGAGTTTGTGGTAGATGATTCACATACTGATTCATCAACAGGACAATAAATCTAAAATTAAATCATTGTGAGCCTCCGCGTGGCATGCCAAAGTTCTGTGGGCTAAAGGAGGAAGTGTCTTGTCCTTCAAAATATGAACGAAAGGAACCCACGGCACCAAAAGCGAACTAAAGATAAAGATGTTAACAGAAATGAAAGCAAGAAGCATTCATATATCCCACTGGCCTTCCCACATCCCCCCCAAATAGTAAAATGTTAACTGGAATTGGCAAACTACAGCCTGCAAGCCATATCCAGCCCTTTCTGGACTTCAGATTCCATTGCCACACCCCAGCTGGGTGTCAGGAGCTTGCCATTAGCATTCATGGCCTGCCTCAATTTCCAGTCCCAGATGTGGCCCTTCGGCCATGCCTGATCTACAGTGATGTGATTTACTTTTTAATGACAGTCTTGAGCAGTTTTCCAGAAGTTTTGATACGTTTCTGGGGGGAAACTAACAAACTGACCTTTAAATGGAAAGGAATGAAGATATTTGTAATCTCGCAGTGTACAAGGCACACTTATGTAAGAACACTGTTACATTTAGGGCATTACTAAGAGGAGCCACATTGATGATCCTGATATTCACAAAACAAGCACTAATGTGGCCCAGTGAAACATCTGAAGAGAGCTAATCTTATTTGCAATCAAATTTAGTTCTAGTATTCCTAGAAGCACTGTTTCCTTTGTAGCTCTGTAGCCCTTCTTCATGCTACACAAACTAAAGCTATAAGCACATGGTGCTGTTGCTGAGTCTCTTCAGTATTAACAACCCATCCCTCTCTCCAAAAAAATCGGTCTTCCCATTTCCAGTCATTATATTAGATCGGCCATTAAAATCTACCACTAAAATCCACAAAAAAAGTGCAGTTCTCATACACATGGTTCAATGTTACCCAGAAAGAGCCTATGAGATATGAACACTAATGCTGTGGTGGTGACTGAATTAGTAGTGACTTGGGTCATAACGAAACATGCAATCTGGGGTAATAAGACTCAGCATTCCAATTATGTTGAACCATACAATCTTTTATTCTAATTTCCCTAATGGAATTTGAAATTAATTTGTTTCGTATTTCATGTCTGTACATGTTGGAATTGAAGGAGGGGTTAATATATACTCCTTTCTACACTCTATGGCCGTGTCCAGACTCAGGGGTTTTTTCGGGAAAAGTAGCCTTTTCCCGAAAAAACTTCCCCTGCGTCCAGACTCAAGCCGCGTTCTTTCGAAATTATTTCGAAAGAACGCGGCTTTTCTTTCGATGGCGGTAAACCTCGTTTCACGAGGAAGAACGCCTTCCTTCGAAAGTTCCTCTTTCGAAGGAAGGCGTTCTTCAATGTAAAGAGGCCGTCTTCGAAAGAGAGCATCCAGACTCGCTGGGTGCTCTTTCGAAAAAGCGGATTTTTCTTTCGAAAGATCCGCCTGCAGTCTAGACGCGATCTTTCGAAAGATGCTCTTTCAAAAGATGCTTTCGAAAGAGCATCTTTCGAAAGAAGCCTGCAGTCTAGACATAGCCTATATGGCATTAGAGCACAAAATGATACCAATTGCAGATAAACAGTAGCTATTGTCAGGGCTCGACAATTTAGGTAATCTACTCGCGACTGCGCCGCAGCATGCTGAAGCGCGCAGCTGGCGAGCAGGGTTCGCCGCGGCTTGGCAAGCCCTGGCTATTGTAGTATATACTTTTTGTTTTGTCATATTTTTGGTTTCTGCTTTTTGAATATCATGGTGCAGCAATAATCAGTTGTATTAAACCTATTTCTTCATACTGAATTTTTATCATAACTTCTAAAATTACTTAATTCTCATGAACTTGAATCGTGGTAATATTTATTGAAGGAATTGTTACCATTTGAAATAGGGATGTTAACAGGTAACTAGTTAACTGGTTACCCTGTAAACATCACTGTTAGCTTACCAGGTAATAGTTAACCAGAACCCAGCAAGCAGTCCCCAACCTGGAGGTCCTCACATGGAATCCTCGCCACCTGCTCTCCCATTTAATCCGTTAAAACAGTTAACCAGTTTAACACTACATTTAACTAATTAAACTGGATTTTACATCCCTAATTTGAAGATCTGTGTTGACCACTCGAAGTGGGATTCTGTATACATTTTCTGTATACATTCTTGTTAGTCACAGTACGGATATTAGTGGCTAGTTGGCTAACAGTTTAACCGATAAGCGATTACTGGGACCACTAATGGATAAGCAAAGTGCAAGGTATGCACTTACACCTGTGTGCTCTGCATTTAAAACTCTGCATTTAAAACTCAGACTGGCAGGCTGGTTTGTTCCCGACCTGCCAATCTAAGTTTTAAATGAAGAGCATGCTGGGGAGCCACCTGCCACCCCTGCTGCTGCTTCTGATACAGAGCATCCTCTGTGCATGAGAAGCTCCAGGGCTGCTGCTGCCTCTGATACAGAAGCAGCAGTGTGGGATGGCAGGGTGCTTCCAGGGAGTGGGGCCAGGAGTGTGCTGGCTGCTGGCCCCATACCTGGGAGGAAGCATTTTAGTAACTCTGTAATTACTAAGAATTGTTGCAGCTACACAATTGCTAAAATAAATTATTTCTAACATCCCTATAGCACACTGAAAATAGTCATGTAGCCATTGTAGCAAGGGAAGTGGCAGCATTGTCCAGCTGCTTTAAATATGTACCCACAGGGTTTAGGTGAATTTGTATTCAGGGCAACTAGACAGTGTTGCCACTGCACATTCTGTAGCAGCTACACTACTATTTTTAGCATGCTACCTCAGATGTGAGCTAGCAGGAGTGTGTACGCAAGTTGGGAATCCTATTTCTAGTTCTTAGTGTAGACATAGTCTAAAAGTAGAATGAAACTGATGTACATTGCTCAGTTCGTTGTTTAGAATACGTGAACTTTAACTTCAAGAACAGTATGTGAAATTTAAGTTAGTTGCATTTTGTTTGTTCACTGATACAATGACATTTTTGCTTTTAGGTCAGCATGATGGTCCTTTGCCCCGGCAGCATGCTGGGTTACTACCAGAGTCTCTTATTTGGGCATACATTGTGCAGCTCAGCTCTGCTTTAAGAACCATTCATACAGCAGGATTGGCGTGTCGAGTTATGGATCCAACAAAGATTCTAATAACTGGCAAAACAAGGTAACGGAAAATAGCTTTTTTAAATTTATATTTTTGACTAGTAAGATCAATGTTATTAACAGCTATCGTTGCAAATTCCTATGCAAGATTAGGGATGTAAGTAACTAGTCGACTATCCGATAAGCAGCAAGAGGGAGAGTAGGAGCCAGGTCTGCAAGGATCTGGCTTAAAAGCCAGTTCCCCCTAGCACAGTCTGGGGGGGGAGGGGAAGGGGAGGCAGAGGTGTAGCTGAGACCACGCACAGCTGGGAATCAGCTGATTCCTGGCTTGTACTCAATCCCAGATGCTGCGCCTCTGCTTTTTAAATGTATTAAGAGCCTGGCATTTCTTAATACATTTAAAAAACGGAGACTCAGCGGTTGGGTGGGGAGGGCTGGGCACGAGCCGGGACAGCTGATTCCCGGCTCGCTCCCAGTCTTACCCCCCTGCTTCTACCCCACCTCCCACCAGCTGCACCTAGCGGCTCTAAATAAAGTTAAAGGCAGATCCATGTGGAATTAGCTCCTGGTCCTGCTGTGACTCTGGAGTTCCCCCCCCCCCCTTATCGACTAATTGAGTAGTCAATGGAATTCAATCAACTAGCCAATTAGCTGATTACATGCAATTTAACATCCCATGCCAGATATGGGGAAGCAACCTAGTACATTGACTAAATTGTTTTATGTTGTCCCAAGACTAGTGAATTGGTAAAAGTTCGAAGCTATAAATCAAGTTTTTATAAATTTAGAAAGATTTGTCTTGTCTTCTGAAAACAACCAAGTAAGCAGCATGCGTGTAGATCTATTTGCTGTAGTTCTCACCTTGAAAGCTTTCCTCTCCAGCATATGTAAAATTCTTAGTCAACTGGCAATGGGAGAGCTTAAATAATTTTTTTTAAATCTTACCCTATATTTTATACGATAAGTATCAGGAAAAAAAAACTATTCAAAGATAAAATCTTACCAAATCTCTTCCCAATTTCCTCTTTTGTTTTAAAGATTACGAGTGAATTGTGTTGGAGTATTTGATGTTTTAACATTCGATAACAGTCAGAATAATCCACTGGCACTAATGGCTCAGTTTCAGGTAGGATGATAAAGCATTGTTAGCTTTATAATAGATTGTTTACTGTTAGTTAATATGTACCAACAACTTCTTAATTCTGTTTGAAACATTAATGTTCATGAAGGCCAAGACATTTTACATTTGTACGCTTCAGTGTGTGTATATATAGAGTTTTAACTATCTTTGGCATATCTTTTCTTCCCTAAGTTGTGTAAATGTATTTGTGATTTGTATACATGAGCTGTCATTTTGTTGTTGTTGAAACTTCAGCAATAACATAGCACTTGTATATTGACATCAAGCAAAGCATAGGTCAGCTTACTTTGCAAAACTACACAAATCAGAAGCAGTTAGAATGGAGAGTCCTTTTAAAAAGAAGGAAAAATCTTTTAAAGTTGGGACGAAAACTTGAGTGAATGCTGGAAAAGAAATTTAGAATGTGATGTGCACATGAAGCTAATGCAGAGTTGGGCCCAAGTGTCATGTAGGGGTTTAATAGAAAATGATACAATTAATGGTTCACTTGTACTTTTGTTTCTTCTTTCAACTTCCATGTCTTCTAGCTGGAATAGTTCCGAATTTTTTAAAATAATTTGTACTTACTCAGTCCCCTTTCCTCCTCCATTCTTAAACAGACTCACTATATCAGGATTTAAACTTCTCTCTCAACCCCATTTCCCACAGTTCTACACTCCACATTCTTCCTTGATTCGGGAGAATGCCGTTAGTCAATGAGTGCTACTCCATAGTATTTGTGCAGGACTTCTTTCTCAAACTTCTTCTTGGGGCTGACTACTGTCTCCAGAGCATTTTTGTTGCCCGACAGCAATGAGAGTGTAAGACCACAGTATGGAATTGCACTTAATTTCTTTTCATTAAATAAACTTAGTCACTGAGAAAATTGCTTATTCATACATTTGGGCTGCATCTAGACGGGCAAATTTTTCCGCAATACTAGCTGCTTTTGCGGAAAAACTTGCCAGCTGTCTACACTGGCCGCTTGAATTTGCGCAAGAACACTGATAATCTAATGTAAAATTGTCAGTGTTCTTGCGCAAATACTATGCTGCTCCCGCTTGGGGAAAAAGCCCTCTTGCACAAATGCAACTTTTTGTTAATGATGAAGGAAACCACTCTCAATGTACTTCTCCAGAGTACATTAATTAGTTTTATTTCTTCTTAGCTGGATATCTTCTATTGTATGGCTACATCTAGACTGGCATGATTTTCCGCAAATGCTTTTAACGGAAAAGTTTTCCGTTAAAAGCATTTGCGGAAAAGAGAGTCTAGATTGGCATGGACGCTTTTCCGCAAAAGCACTTTTTGCGGAAAAGCGTCTGTGCCAATCTAGACGTGGCTTTGCGCAAGAAAGCCCCGATCACCGTTTTCGCGATCGGGGCTTTTTTGCGCAAAACAATACCGTGTTGTCTACACTGGCCCTCTTGCGCAAAAGCATTTACACAAGAGGGCTTTTGCCCAAACAGGAGCAGCATAGTATTTCTGCAAGAAGCACTGATTTCAGACAGTAGGAAGTCAGTGTTCTTGTGGAAATTCAAGCGGACAGTGTAGACAGCTGGCAAGTTTTTCCACAAAAGCAGCTGTTTTTACGGAAAAACTTGCCAGTCTAGAGGCAGCCTATGTGTTTTGTAATCAGTTAGCAGAAAAGAAATGACTAATAAAATTGATTATCCAGTCAGCCCTTTTTACTCTAACTCTTTAGTTTTTCTTCAAAAACACCCTGTCTCATGAACCTGCTGCACAAGCACTGCTTTCAACTTATGGCTAATTGCCCAGTAGCTTCAGAATGTTGGTAGAGAAGAGTTGCCTTACTGGCATTTCTTTTAGAACCCTTTTAGCCTCAAGGTACTCCTACTGTATTTCTGATGCAGAAAAGTGAAGTTAGGTGATCAGTGCAGAAGGTATCTGAAACTTTCTCTTTACACCCTTTTTGCCCCCCTTTGCATTTTCAGAGCACAAAGACTGAGTTTCCATCTTAGTGTAGTTCAGAATTCATTTTATTTTCACTCTTCTGAGCAGGTGAGGCTGTAAGGTCTCTATTTGCCTATCCACCCCTATCAGAAGGGTTATTAGCAATTTTATTTAGGATTCCCGGTTATACCGTTCATTTCCTGAAACCAAAGAAAATTATAGAATGGCCACTTCCTTTCTATTTCCCTCTCAGCCCTGAAACCCACTGGGACATTTGTCTCTTTAAAAAATTTTAAAATTACCTGTTGTCTTACCAGCCAGCCAGTATGCATTTTCTTACTTCCCACTTCAGTGGCTGATGGTATTTTTGTCACTTTCTGGCTATATATTGTAGTGCACACAGATAAGAAAGAGAGGAGACTAGCATCTGAAAGAGAAGCCTATGAGAGAGGAATTCTTTGGTTTTTGTGGTCTGATTTTCTTAGTCCCTAGTCTTTCACACATGAATAGCGTGTTGCACACAATACTAAGTTTATAAATTAAAAAGTATAGACAACTGATAAAGGAAACTAAAAGAATCAATTAAATATTTTGATTATGACTACGAATGAAGTCAAGAAGGTTTTTTTAACATATTAGGAACAAAAAACCTTAGGTCAAGTACATTGCTAGATGTAAATAGTGATATAGAAAGTGTAGAAATGTTCAACAGAGATTTCCATTCTGTAATTGGAGCAAAGTGGGAGGATATATTCATCTGATATGATGTGGATAGAATTGAAAGTTTTCCATCTGTAACAAAGGAGGGTGTGATGCAGCCATCTACTCAAATAAAACCATTTTCGAATCAATAGGCCCAAACCAGTTAGTTCCTTTAAGACTTATATATGTTAAAAGTTCTCTGAATCATTAATATTAACTTTTAACAAATCTTGGAAAAGTATGGAAACTTGTAAGAATTGGAGGTCTGCCAGTGTAATTTTGGTATTTAAAAAGGGTGAAAGGGGTGGCTCAGGGAACTATACACTGGTTAACTTGACCTCAGGCCTGGGGAAAATAATCAAAAGGTTAAATTGGGACTATTTTTAGCTTCTAATTCTTTGTTGAAAACCAGTGCCACTCAACTTGTTTATCTGGAAGATCGGTCTTGTTGAACAAATCTGTTAGCTTTTATTTTTACAAAATTATGGATCTAGGCAATAAAAAGATGAAGATCTGGAATTACTATGCAATATCAGCAAACTGTGACCATATGAACTGATGTGTTCTAAAGTGTGGCAAGTTTCCTTAGGACTTGACATTATTTTCAGACTGTTCTGGCTGGGGGACTTAGGGTGACCAGAACTGTTCTGCAGGCTTCCTTGCATGTAACATAATTCCAGAGTAAAGAGAATCCTTTTTCCTGTTCACATCTCCTGAACTCTAGGGACACAGATGGAAGGTCTTGAGGAGGAAAAATTCTGAGGGTCCTTCCTCTTAATCACATCTCCCTGCCTTGGCCCCGGCCAGAGAGCATATTTGGACATCAATTAGTCTGTGCTCTCTGCTAGGGATGTTAAAACAGTTAACTGATTAACTGTTTTAACCTAGGTCCCGTCACCTGGCTTTGCAGCAGCTTTGGAATACCACTGCTGGAGTTAAAGGGCAAGGACAGGTTAACTGGTATATGAATAAGCCTTTATTCTTACTAGTTAACCATTTAAAATCTCTAATCTCTGCCCTATCTTATGTTCAGCAATAGCCTGGCTCTCTTCCAACAGACCTGGTCCAACATCACCTCAGACTGTTGGGTTTTGGAGATAGTCCAGAGAGGCTATGCTGTCCAATTCTTCTCCCACAAGTTCCTGCTTCTATAGTGAGTTCAGCCTCTTTTGCCTCCAGGTACAAAAATTTCCCATGCAACACAGGGGAAAGGAATTATATTCAAGATATTTTCTTATACCCGACAAGTGAGGGGGCTTTTATCCAGTTCTAGATCTCAGAGCTCTCAACATTCATTATCACGAAGCCCACACTCAAGCTGCTGTTCTCACATCCATCATTCCTTTCCTCTACCAAAAAGACAGGTATGCTGCCCTCAGCTCAAGGATATATACTTCCATATTGCAATTCAACTCGCTTACTAAAACTTGCTGAGTTTTGTGTTAGACCACAAACATTATCAGTACCACGTCTTGCCATCTACAGTGCCCTGAATTTTCAGCAAGTGCCTTGTAGTAATAGCAAGTCATCTGAGAAGGACTGGCATCCAAGTCTTTCCATTCATGCTCAAGGGTTGGCTGGCCTTTGTCCAATTGCAATCTCAGATCAAAGGGAAAAAATCCACATTAACCCTCATTTAACCTTTGGGGCTAGACACAGCAACAGTTTACCTTCTGTCTGATAGGTTCCGAGCTATACATGATCTTTGCTTTCACCTCCTGTTTTGCCCCCTCACATGGATAAAGATCTGCCTCGGGCTCCTAGGTCTCATGGCAGTCGTCGTCTATATTTGTTCTATACACAAGGATCATGTTTGGTCACTTCAGACTTGGTTTACCTTCCAAAAAGACACTACCTAGAAAAACTAAAGCATCTCCCTCCACAAACCTCCAGTCTCTGGATTGGTGGAAAAAACAGTGTAACATATGATGAGCCATATACACGGACAACTTTGAGGTTTGAGGTCTGTGCTCTACTATAGAAAAATGGCTTTGCTTATCAATGTTAGAATTCAGGTTGTATCTAGAGCATGCATAGCATTCCTTCCAAACATTCATGACTACTCAGAAGTTTCAGAGGGATAGCTGAATTAGTCTGTAATACGAAAAACTTAAAAAACAAGAAATAGTCTGGTAGCACTTTAAAGACTAACAGAACATGTAGATGGTATCATGAGCTTTTGTGGGCACAGCTCACTTCTTCAGATGACCGGAGTATTGGAAGTCCAGAACCCAACACTCGGATCATTTCTGAGGGCCAATAACGTGAGGACAGATAGCCCGAACATAGTCTTCTGTGATAACCAGCAGTGGCCATTTCATAAGGGTATCTTTCAAGACATCTTTTTGCCTTTGGGGGACTCCCCACACATCTTTGTGATTGTAGAGAACAAGTGTCACCATTTTTGTCCATGAGGAGACCACATCCAGGGCAGGTCCTTCTCCTCCTCTGACTTTTGTATGCATTCCCTCCCATTCCTCTGCTTCTAAAGACTTTGTGGGAGATGAAACAAGAGAAATCCAAGGTTATCCTAATAGTCCTGTTAGGGCCCAGGCATACGTGTTACAGGAACCTCCACAACCTCACAGTTATCCTCAATTCTCCTATTCTTGATCCCCAACCTTCTAGTCTGCAGTGGGGGCACAGTCTTGCATCAGAAACAGTACTCTTACCACTTGACATTGTGGATGCTTGCTAGTTGATGCTGGTAGAGTTGGTCAACTTGCAGGAAGTCCTGAGCATCTTTATTAATAGGAAGAAGATTGCACCAGATCCCACTATCTCTCTAAATGAACTTCTTTAACAATTAAGTCATATGCCCCTATACACTCCAGAATACAAGAGATTCTGACTACCCTGTAGATCTGAAGAACTCTGGTCCCTAGGGCTATGTCTACATAGCAGCGTTATTTCAGAATAACTGCTGTTGTTCCAAAATAATATTATCCGTGTCTATGCTACAATCAGTTATTTTGACATAATGCCAAAATAATGGGGAGCTGGAGGACTTCTTACTCTGCTTCCTGTAGCCCTCATTTTATGAAGAGTAAGGGAAGTTGGAGGAAGAGTGCGCTTTCTCAGACTTCCTACTGTGTAGACAGCGCCAAAAGTCAAAATAAGCTATTTCAAATTAAGCTACGCAAGTGACGTAGCTCAAATTGCGTAGCTTATTTCAGCTTTAGCCTGGCAGTGTAGATGTGCCCTAGTTATGGTCACACCTTGCAACCATTGCTGGAGTGCAGTTTACCTATTGACCAGTTCTCTACCACTTGACCGTTAAGAAGCTTCTTTATCATATATTGAAGCAATCTCAACTTGGGATCTCATTTTGGCCTTTTCAGAGTTTATGGACATCCATTCAACTAATAGCTGCATACACTTTATTCTACTTTTCCATGATAGCGGCCTTCCTCTTAACAATTGCATCTTCCAAGAGAGTTAGGAAACTGCAGATCTTGATGGCAGAAGAATGTTGTACCATCATTCATAAGGACAGAGTCTTTTAAACTACATCCCATATTTCTTCTTAAGATAGTGTCTGAATTTCACATTAATGAAACTATCCACTTATTCTTCCCCAAGTCTCACATGGACAAACCAGAGCAGAGCAAACTGTGCACTGTAAATGTATGCAGAGCTGTTTTATTCTACTTGACTAGGATAAAATCCTTCCCAAAATCACTTTGTGGTTTTTTTGTCTTGTCTGTGCAAAAGGACAAACCATCTCATATCATGCTACCAATTAGTAGTCTTGTAAGTGCCCAACCGGTGCATACCCAGCCCACCAGAGCTCAGTCCACCTCTGACTCCTTTTGTTCCCCTTTTTACTTGGGATATTTATGGAGCAGCAACTTGATCATCCATCCATTCACAAAACATTATGCATGAGTGCAAGCAGGGGGTGATACAAGGCAAGCAGGGGGTTGGGATACAAGATTTAGAAGGTCTGTTTGAAATCTATTTTTACAGATACTCGTAACAGCCCTTCTAGGAGCTACTGCTAGGGAGTCCACTTGACATGGAAAATGTATGTGGGCTATCACTTGAGGAAGAAAATGGTTAATGGCCTATATGGTAATGAATGGTCTTTGAGATGTGTGGTCCATATTTCACATCCCACCCACTATCCTCGCTACAGAGTCTTGATGCCAGGTAGTTGTAAAGGAACTGAGCTCAGTGGGGTTGCAAGATGCACATGTACCCTCACTGCCCTTGTGCTGCCCCATGAATGCTTCTGACTAGACAGCTTCAGGAGGTAGCCAAGTTAGTCTGTACCTAGAAAGTTTCTGATGCACGCGCACTAGATGTGCATTCAACTAACGAGGAATATGCATACAAATACACATATATCAAAGATTATCCATTTCTATACAGGTAAGTAACTTCCCAATCCCTTTTGTTCGTATAAGTCATACTTCTTTTTCCCAGGTTGCTTAGGGTATACCAATGTTTATTGTATCTCGTAAAGCTAATGTGTTCTGTCTGGAGATTCTCTAATTATATAGAAATGCTCACAGTTCAGACTGAAAGATCACTGAAACCTGCCAACAAATTCTTGACCAATTGTAATGAAATGAATAAAACATATATTTGAGGGCTTCCCTTAATCCTTAAAGCTTTGTCTTGTCTTAATTTACTATTTTCCACACTGCCTAACAAGACAATTGATGTAGGTGCACTTATGTTATATGCAGAATACCATGGCTTTGCTGTTTTACTGCCTCACTTAAAAACCACATTCACGAGAGGATGTTATTGGTATAACAAATAACTTATAATAAATCATCCAGTAAGTTATAGCTGTAAGACTTGTCCACTTTGTCACCAGTTCATTCACTCTGCTAGGGTAGATGTGGAGTGGGTGACTAAAAAAAAAAGGAGTTTCTTTTCTCTAAAGCTTCTGATCTTCACGAGAGGATCTGATCTCTTCCTACTCGAGATGGAGCCAAGGCAGAATTCTATTTGTTAAAATTTAATTTGCAAAATAGAAATAGACTGTTAGATGCTAAGTGTTGTTAATGATGCATGTAATTCCAACCAGTTGCTACTCAA
The DNA here is from genome assembly GCF_052426305.1 of Pelodiscus sinensis. Classification (NCBI taxonomy): domain Eukaryota; kingdom Metazoa; phylum Chordata; order Testudines; family Trionychidae; genus Pelodiscus; species Pelodiscus sinensis. The sequence goes on from NC_143052.1 coordinate 307,927,025, forward strand.
ACTTCTGTTTTGTGCACTCTAAATGTATCTTGAAAAATTCTATCGATAAAGTATGTGGACTTTAAAAAGTACTAATTTTAGATACTCTAAAAAAAAAACTATTGCAAATACTGTCTCCTTTCTCAAAGTGCTATAATAAAGCTATGTTTTGTTTTTCTATTAGCAAGCAGATCTGATCTCACTAGGGAAAGTTGTGTTGGCGTTGGCTTGCAATTCTTTGTCAGGAATTCAGAGAGAAAATTTGCAGAAAGCTATGGAACTGGTGACAATCAACTATTCCTCTGATCTGAAGAATCTGATTTTGTAAGTTCAATATCATAACATGGATTAAAGCCTGTCTTTATTGCTGCTACTTAAATTTGAAGGAAATTTGTTAGTTTTAGAAGCTAATCATAAATGCAAGATTATATCTCACTGAAGGTACCAAACGAATGGTTCATATTAGAGATACAAATAAGAATTTAAATTATGTACAGTGTCTAAAATAATTTCAAATTAAAATTACAGGATACAGTGGTACAGAATTGTCTTCATAGTGGCTAAAATGAGACAGCAGAACATGTTATTACACTTACTATTCAGAGACAACTTTATATATTTTCTGTGGGGTGTGTGTGTGTATAGTAAACATGAACTCCCTATTCCTGCTGTAAACTGGGTTTAAGGTGTTCTGATCAAAGTCTAATAAAATTATGTTTCAAGAGTCAGAGAAATCATTCAAATCCAATTATTCATATGCCAAGATCTTAACTTTTGTGTTCTACTTCTTCATACAAACGATAGGCACACTTTAGTTCCTGAAATTGTCCGTTTTTTTCATTAATAGGGTTGCTGCCTTTCTGACCAGAGAAATAGAATTTGTTTTTTATGTTCATAAATGTAGTCACTATTTTCCTCACCCACCCTTACAGTCAGAGAGAGAAAAATGGGAGTATTTGTCCCCTGCTCCTCATTTGAAAATACAGCACTTGAAAATTTACAATCTGCATATATCTCCTACTTTTAATCCTGCCCTTTCTGACATTGATCTACTTCTGCACTGCCATGTGAGTACTCTTTAGTATACTGAGTGCTTTCTCTCCATGATTGACTGGAAACACAGCATATAGGTAAGTTTCAATGAGCATTTTCTCTGCCGTTTCAATGCTGCTGCTTAACGTTTACGTAAAAAAAAATGGCAGCTTCAGAGCCAGATGCATGTTGAGTGCATAAAATTGCATCTGCAGTAGAAAATAGGATCTGGTTAAAACAATATGGTGGCATTTCTATGGAAATGTGATGTATTTAATTAATCCATTTGGGTTTTTTGGTAGGTATTTGCTGTCTGACCAGAATAGGCTTCGCAGTGTAAACGATATCATGCCTATGATTGGTGCACGATTTTATACTCAACTGGATGCTGCTCAGATGAGAAATGATGTTATAGAGGAAGACCTTGCAAAGGTAAATCATTCATTAATAAAATCTTTAACATAGGCATCCTTTAGGAGTGATAGATCTACAGTTTTAAAAATTGAATCCTGTTCCAAATCCAAGCTAGAAGGATACTAACTGATTGTACACATAAAAGCCTGGTGGCCTGTCCTCTGAGACCTGGTCACTACATGATGAAGGCATTTTAACTTGGCGATTAGCTGAAGCACCATCATTCTGCTGGACCAGCAGCCTTAGAAAAAGCCAATAGGAAATCACTGTGCACTGAAATCTTTACCTTTATAGAATGGAGTGCTTTTCTGATTGAGTAGATATAGTCTACAAGCCATCAAAACATTTTCAGTGGTTTGTATTAGAAACTGGCACAATTATAAATACTTTTTTGTTTACTCAGATTCTGTGAATCTTCTCCTTGCCCCATATTAATTTCTGTTCAAACAAATGAAAAATAGTAGAGCTACTGGCTGTGTCTCATGCATAGACAAAATCAGTAGTTCATACTGTTCTACTTAGCAATACATGCCTTGACTGAATTTGATTATCGGCTATAAACTTCAAGGGCAAGTATACTTCCCTGTTGTTACATATACTGCTATAGAGAGGGTTTGATTCTTCCTACTACAAGTCCCCAAGAAGTTTCAGATCAAGGTACATGGGAGGAGCCTTTTACTACTTTCCTGTCATGTCACAGAACATGGAATAACTCAAGTATTCAATCAAAGCAGGCTATTAAAGTTTTAAGGGCTTAATTCACTTCTCTATGTCGTGTTTCTTATAATCCCAATACCCACTTTGAGATTTTGAAAAGAACCAGTATGGCCTAGTGGAAAGAGTCCTGAACTAGGATTCAGGGGACCTGGCTTTCTCACTGGCCTGGCTAGTGAGTAAGTCCCTTCCCTCTTTGTTTGCCCATCTATGAAATGGACATAATAAAACTGACCAACCATGTGAAGCGCTTTGAGATCTATAGATAAAATGTGCTATGTAATAATGCCGATTATTGTTTTAATATATATAATCTGTATACAAAACATTGTAGATGAACAAAATAGGAGGCTCCACTGCCCCTCCATAATCAGAGATTAATGCAGTTATGGAAGCATTGCAAACCAAGGATGTTAAGGACTAGTTGACTATCCAATGAGCAAATGCTGCTCCTTTGAAACACAGTCTCAGCGTTTCAAAGCAGCACCGCAATGAGCTAACCCTGGGCTCCATGTAATGCTGCCACTTTAAGAGGCAGCGCTGCATGGAGCCCAAGGTCTGCTCCGTGCGGCGCTGCTGCTTTGAAACACCAAGGTGACATTCAAAGTTGCAGCACCTCACAGCTGATCCCTGGCTCAGCTGTGCAGCGCTGCCCTTTTGAAATGCTGCGGCGGTGTTTCAAAGGGGCAACACTGCATGGAGCCCGAGGTCAGCTCTGTGTGGCGCTGCTTTGAAATGCTGAAGCAGCGTTTCAAAGTGGCAGTGGCATGTAGAGCCCGGGATCAGCTGGGGACTTCCCAGCTGACCCCGGGTTCCGGGGAAATGCCCTATGGAGCCTTGGGTCAGTTGGGGAGTTCCCGCTGACCCCAGGCTCCATGACAGCGCTTCTGCTTTGAAATGCACAAGAGCCCCTGCTGGGGATTCTTGCACATTTCAAAGCTGACACGCCTGCTTGCAGCCCGTGGCCAGCAGGAAGTCCCACTGACTCTGGGCTGCAAGCAGGCATGCCAGCTTTGAAATGTGCAAGAGTCCCCAGCTGAGGCTCTTGTGCATTTCAAAGGAGGAATGAGGAAGTGCCTATTGATTAGTCAAGTAGTCATGGAAATTCCATCGACTACTCAACTAGTAAATTAATCATTAGTTAACATCCCTATTGTAAACTACTCCACTGTATTCCAGGAGACTAAGGAGTATAAATCTTGCCATTGCTTTTCTTCTTGTCTTTTGTCAGTTTGTCACACCACTGTATTACAATTTTTGGATCCAGTTCTGGCAACCTTACTCAGATTAAGTAATCCTACTGAAATCAGTGGCACTGTGTGTGGAGTAAGATGCTATGCCACATGAGTGTGGATGGCAGTAACTGAGTCTTGAGATCCTTAATGGCTGTTGATTGGAATCTTTTATCCTTCTGGAAGCCTGCTTTGAAAAGCCTTCACTTAAATAAAAGGTGCTTGTACCCAGAATGCATTGTAAAGTGGGATACAGCCAGAATATTTTTTTTCTGTCAAACTCTGTGGGGATGCAAAGCAGTGCGTGAAATGGATTATCAGCTGTATATGTAATTTAAAAAAACTCAAATTGCAGTGATTCTGTACCTTGTATTGTTGTGGGTTTTTTTGATGTCTTTGTGAGGGATGGTGTCAGGACTTCTTTAATTGATACGCATTTGTTTGTAGCTTTCCTTGTGGACAGATGTGCTTTGTGTCCAAATTGGTTGTGTATCTGATCCTATTTATTCATAAAGGACTCATCTACAGGATTTGATTTAGCAGGTGTAGTATAGACCCACCTGATTGAACTCAAAGGATGCCCACATCAGCCCTGGTACTCCTGCTCATCATGAGGAGTAAGGCAAGTTGATGGGAGCATTTGTTCCCATTGACCTCCCACTGTATGATTTTAATTTACATAGCTGCAGTTGCCATATCTTAAATCTCCAGCTATTTAATTTACATAGCGGGAGTTGCCCATCTTACTTCAACCTTCCCATGTAGTGTAAACTAGGCCTTAGACTGCAGTCTGATTTACTGGTATTATCAAACACCTTTTACTAATGATTGCCGGTTTAAAAAAAATCAAAACTAAATGCCTAAATAACCAAAATAAGAGAGGAGAGGCTTGATACACTAGGAGACAACATTTTCTTCTACTGAGCACTTGGCGTCCAGGCCCATGCTTCTCCATGTTAGAATCCAGTCTACTTTTATTAAAATATCCACCATACGGTATCCCATACAAATGGGGTAGCTGGAGTCTGCATTGTTGTTCCATGAGGCAATGAAGCTGCTAGTCTAGCCCTTGCTGGGGCAGAAATCTGGTGTGAGTACTGGAAAAACTGGACACTGAGACTTGCACAGGAAGGAAATGAAATTAGTATTACCACTTTCGTAATACAGGCAGTCCCCGGGTTACGTACAAGATAGGGACTGTAGGTTTGTTCTTAAGTTGAATCTGTATGTAAGTCGGAACTGGCATCCTGATTCAGCAGCTGCTGAAACTGATCAGTTTCAACAGCGGCTGAATCTGGACGCCAGTTCCGACTTACATACAGATTCAACTTAAGAACCCCAGACGTCCCCAAGTCAGCTGCTGCTGAAACTGATCAGCGGCTGATTCCAGGAAGCCCGGGGCAGAGCAACTCTGCCTCGGGCTTCCTGTAGTCAGTCTCTGGTCAGTTTCAGCAGCGGCTGACTTGGGGACGCCTGGGGCAGAGCAGCTCAGGTGCTGCTGGGTTGGTCCAGTAGCGCGGCCGCTCCTTGGCGCTACTGGACCGACCCAGCAGCACCCCAGCTGCTCTGCCCCAGGCATCCTGATTCAGCCACTGCTGAAACTGATCAGCAGCGGCTGAATCAGGACTCCTGGGCCAGAGCAGCTGGGGTGCTGCCGGGTTGGTCCAGTAGCGCCAAGGAGCGGTGCTGCGGGACCAACCGGCAGCACCCCACCTGCTCTACCACAGGCCCCGGGCTTTGCTCCACATCTCCCTGGTCTGCTGGGGGGGGGGGGGGGCACTAGCTGCGTCCCTCCCCCCAGCAGACCAGGGAGACGCGGAGCAAAGCGGTGGAGGACCCGGGCCGGACCGTGGCGCTTCCAGATCAGCGCCGCGGTCCGGCCCCGGGTCCTCCGCGGCTTTGCTCAGCGCCCCCCTGGTCTGCAGACCAGGGAGACGCGGAGCAAAGCCGCGGAGGACCCGGGGCCGGACCCGCGGCGCTTCCAGATCAGCTGGAAGCGCCGCGGGTCCGGCCTGGGTCCTCCGCGGCTTTGCTCAGCATCTCCCTGGTCTGCTGGCTCCTCCAGCAGACCAGGGAGACGGGGAGCAGCTTTTCTCGCCCCGGAGGAGGTGGGCGGCGGGACCAGGCGTCCCGCCGCTCCAGTCCTCCGGGGCGAGAAAATCCCCGTTCGTAACTGCGGATCCGACATAAGTCGGATCCGCGTAACTCGGGGACTGCCTGTACTAAAGTAATATTACGACTTTCCTCAATCTACTGCACTGCACTTGAAAATGTAAACCATTTCATCGAAATTAATCTGATGGGTATCTACAGTTTTGTTGCACAGTATTAGTGCTGCTTCAATGAGGTTTTGGTGCACCAGCGTGTAAGCTTGTGTGTGTGTGTGTGTGTGTGTGTGTGTGTGTGTGTGTGTGTGTGTGTGTGTGTGTGTGTGTGTGTGTGTTTCTTTCCAAGTTTAAACTAATCATCCATTTCTTATTTTATAGGAGGTGCAGAATGGAAGGTTGTTTCGGCTTCTAGCAAAATTGGGAACAATCAATGAGAGGCCAGAGTAAGAGATACCATGCTTCCTTTTCATAATGTGATGTATAAAATCCAATTTATAAATCAAGATTTCTTCCGTCATCGATCTAATCTGAATACTCACTTAAAGTTCTGAAGAAGTGAAAAGTGAAGACACTTGAGGCAACAAGACTATTTTAATAAGAATCTTAGGAATGTTTCTTTTCTGTCTCAACATATATATTTGCATTTCTTTAGCATATATGTTGTATTTAGATTTCATTATGCTTGAGAGTATGTATACAAGGCGATTGTTTATCTCTACGTGTAATTCTAGTAAACTGCTTCAAGAGTTTGCATAGGCATAATTTTGTAAGGAATAGCTATCACTTTCTAAAAGGTCTATTATAAAAACCAGTTACATAGACTTAAATAATTGCAGATTCGAGTAACAATGCAACTAGTTTTTAGCATTCAGTTGGTAACTTTGCTGATGTAACTTTACTCCCAATCTCTTTTCTGTGGGCTTTTCAGTAACCATTTAAATTCAGGTTACTTTAGCCAAGTAAACTCTGGGTAAAGCTTCTCACACCTTTATGGATAAGAAGAAAATACTACTTACTAGTTGGTAATAGGTTATCTAAGCTCCGCTACACATCTACGCTAAGATCATTCAGATGGTGTTTATCTGGAACCGTGTGTGCATCTGTGTAAGATCTCGCTAATATTTTTAACTTTTGATTGTTAATGTGAAGCCTTGTTTTGCATCAGATTTCAAAAAGACCCAACTTGGTCAGAAACTGGAGACCGATATCTACTGAAGCTCTTTCGGGATCATCTTTTCCATCAGGTGACAGAAGCGGGTACTCCTTGGATTGACCTCAGTCACATTATCTCATGTCTTAACAAGGTAAATGGCATCTGTGTTCTTTCTTTAAAGAATGATTTGGTGAACTTTCATACATGTGATGTTCCACTCTTGAAAGGAAAGGAAATTGTTGTGCCTTTGTATTGGACTAAGTTGGAGACTGGTCTCCCCCGCCCCCGAGGGTCAGAGTGAGGCCAAACTGCCTCACTACAAGTAAGCAGACTGGGAGTAGCCCAGCCCAGGCCCTGCTTCAGGGCAGGGCGGCAACAGTTCCAGTACACATACCTAGGCTCAGCCTGAATAACAGTCCCCTCCGCCCCCCTACTTCAGGGTGGGGCAACAGAGTCCAAGTGCCCAGACTTATGCTCAGGCTGAGCTGCAGTCACTTAAGCCCTGACCCTAGCTCCAGGGGCAGCACACATAGGGCTCTGGCCTGGGTTCAGGCTGAGCAGTAGTCCATAAGGCCCTAATTCAAGGCAGGGCAACAAGACAGTTCAGCAGGCTCAGACCCATATTTAGATTGAGCAAGAGTCAGTAGGCCCTTTCCTGTGCTCAGGGTAGCACAACATCCACTTCAGGATGTTCAGGCCTATGTGCAGGCTGGGCAACCATCTGATCATCTAACTCTGGCAGAAACAATGAGAAGTCCTGTGGCACCTTATAGACTAACAGATTTATTGGAGCATAAGCTTTCGTGGGCAAAGACCCAGTTTGTCAGATGTAGTGGAAATTCCAGAGGCAGGTATCAATATACAGGCATAAGAAAAGAGTTCTAATCAAGAGTAAGGCTAGAGATAACAAGGTCAATTCAGTCAGGGAGGATGAGGCCCACTTCTAGCAGCTGATGTGGAGGTGTGAACACCAAGAGAGGAGAAACTGCTTTTGTAGTTGGCTAGCCATTCATGGCCATTGTTTAATCTGAAGGTTATAGTATCAAATTTGCAGATGAATTGTAGCTCTGCAGTAACTCTGGCAGAGAGCAAACAAGCTCAGGCCGCTAGCCAGTTTGAATTGGAAGTGCAAGTGTCAGCTGTTACAAATCACAGTATTAGATAGCCAGTATTGGTCAGGTGCTGATACTTCCTATAATTCTGTTTTTAAAATGCCTAAGAGCCATCCCTCTTTACTGGTCCATTTGATGATCATGTCAGTTAATTTGCACAACAATTCAATGTTGTGCCTCTGGTCTGTACAGAGATTATCCTTAGTTGCTTGGTCCTTTTAAAGGGGATTTCAAAAGGATTGGACCAAGTTCCCATCTCCAGTCTTCTTTCTGAGTTCTTGCCCTGAATCAGATTCATGATCAGGATTTGAGTGAAACATTGTCAGACCTGTGACTAGGTCTATATGTTGAGTCACGCTCACATGCAATCTTGCTAGAAAAAAACATTATTTTTTATTTTAAGAAAATTGTTTTGCCATTTCTCACATGTGTTCATTTTATCTTTTGCATTCTTGTTACAGTTAGATGCTGGTGTGCCAGAAAAAATAAGCCTCATTTCCAGAGACGAGAAGAGTGTACTTGTGGTAACTTACAGCGATTTAAAACGCTGCTTTGAAAATACTTTTCAAGAACTAATTGCAGCCGCAAATGGTCAGTTGTAGTATTTGCTGAAAGCATGCAGGACATTGCTGAGGAACTTAACCAATAGCAAATTGCACTACAGCTGAATTGTTGTTGTCATCTCATTTCACATTTGGGAAACAAACAGGAGATGAGCAAAGCTGCTTGCACTTCAGTCAGGTACACTGTTACTTGAAGGGAAGAATGTTTCAATTATCCTAGAGCTATGGCTGCCATTGGAGGCTTTATCTGTGAAGAATTTATTTTAGATTAAGGAACACATCAGGTGCATGTTGTTCCTGCTTTTATTTTTTCCACTTGTATATGCACTAATTTTAATTTTTTTAAGACTTTTCTGATCTCTGATGTTTTGCCACATTGAATACTTAAGGGAAACTCTTTGCAAGGACATTTCTGGGATACATTTTTGTCACTGAGGATATTACTAAATTTATTCATTTTGATATTATTTGCACCCAGAATAGCATAAAGGACCAGGTAAATAATTTCATAGAAATTGTGTTCTATAAATGACAGTTTAGTTTGTAATATCTGTAAAAGTGTGTTGTATGCAAGCTCTGTATGCCACCCACTGTTAGTTAACAAACCAACCAGAAGATGCTTATTTAAAAAAAAAAAAAATCAAGTATCAGTGGATTGACATGTATAAAATCCCCTTTCATTTAAGCCTTGTCTAAACAGAGTGACAAAATAGCAACCTTTGAAACACCTATGATTTAAGGAGCATATCATGCTTGCTCTAAACACAACCAGCGCCTTTAAAAACTGTTTATATGTTTTCCTGCGAGTCAGATGCATTTACATTTATGCAATTTTTTTAACAGAATTTTTTAAAGAAATTGTGTTAAATGCCTGAAGTTTCAGGAGTGTATTACTTTAGGTTATTTACAGTATAATTTTTGTATAAAGTTCTGTTCTTTGAACCACAGCTTTATTATGGTACTGTACACTGGATACAGAAGCAAAGACACTGTTAAGAAGATTAACTAAACACAGCAGTTGTCTGGCATCAAGAGCTTTTGAAGTTTTACAACCTGAATCTGGAGGGATAATGATCTGCTGTGCCTTTGCAGTCACTGCTTAGCCCAAAGTAATATTACTTTTGATAATACTCAACACATGAATATTCCTGAAGTAATTCAGTCTTGAAAGTCTGGAATTTTCCTCCTCCATTAACGTTCTAATATTTGGATATGCAGTTGTGTCTCCAAACTTGGGTATTCTTGGGATTTATAGCAAAAGATAAACACCTACACTTTGATATTGAAGACTGCCAAATATGTAGGAATTTCCTTCTGTAAAGCAGTAGTGAAGACTGTATCTATCCTTTCCCAGCACTGAATATTTTAATAGCACTGGGTGCTCACCATGAAGAAAATGTGGAAACTCAAAAGGTCAGGACAGACTTTAAGCACTTGCAACTGATGTTACTGACATCAATTTTAATAATTCTCAATATTTGTAGTTTTCAGAGAAGTTTTTAATATTTCTCTGTCCACTTTTATAAGCTTTAAAATGATTCTCCGCCTTGAGACTTGCATCAAGAAAAGCAACTCTCTTCACATCGAAAGCTTTGAAGACTAGGGACGTGCTTTACATATTTTAGAAAATGTGGTTGAGTCCGCATTTGGTAGCATCAGTTGTTGAGTTTAAAAATCAATTATTGTTGCATTTGATCTGAATGAATTTTAAAAGGAACATAATGTTTAATATTCAAAGGATAACAATTGCCACAATATTGTTCTTTTTAATGTAAAAGGAACAGGAACTATGAGAAGTGAACATGCAAAACAGTCTTTTATCATTAGCTCATGTATTTGAGGAAGAGCAGCTGTCTTTTATATGTTTTTTGACAAATCATATTGTAATTCTTTTGTACAAAAAAGAAGTACTTGTATTCTAGAAGAAATATGAAATGCTTAATTTATAAGCGGGCTGAGGTTTTTTCCAGTATTGTTTTCTTTGAAAATGAAAGGGGATCGTCTGTTCAGTTGTGGGGTTTGGGGACCTTTGGAAAATTTAATTTGTGGACCAATATTTTGTGAAAGTTAAGGCAGGGGTAAAATAGGGCTTGAATTCTCATCCTTCCTAGACCAGCAAATCATCCTCTTTGAGACAAGTCTAGAATGCAAACTTACATGTATTTGCATAATGTCAGTTTGCTTCTGCCCCTAGTAACCTCAGGACTTGGTTTAAAAAACAAAGTAGACAGCTAATAAGTTTTCATAAGTAACTATTGTCAGCCAGAAAATATTTGGTGTCAGATAATACATAAAACAAATAATTGTTGAGCTTTGTTTTCTATTTATTTCATTTGGTCCATATTTGGGAATGATTTGAGCAGTCTGAAGTTCTGCTTCGGTGTTTTTTGGGGAGAGCCCTTCTACCCCCATTTTAATTCCATTAAGAAGGTTGTCCTAAAGTTCTCTCTTCTATTCCAAAGAAGAGCTTCGTGTGTATATTTTTTAAAAAAATGCAAACTATCCAGGACACGTCCTTCCAGGTGGGAAATTGTGACCTTCCTATCTTTACAGCCAAAAGCACAGAAAGGACAACCTTTGAAATCATGTGATGTGGGTCATTTTAATTTTTGTACCTGTTTTAAATTCTGTTTATGTATTTACTACACTGTAAATGTTTTGTTAAGGATACCTGTGTATCTTTTTTGGTTTTGGCCCTCGTTTCAGTAATTCAGCTGTCAATAGCTTCCCCTAAAAAGCACCAGTATGTTAAGTTCTGTCATGATCCCAATATGTTACCCATCTTTAATCCTGTTTTCATTCTTCATGTGTACAGCAGTATTTTTAATAAAGAATACCAGAAATAAGCCTTCTTTTGAGCATGCTAAGTGCTGTAGTTGGGTAATGCTTTTCACATTTTAAGTACAGAAATCTATTGCATTCCATTATATTCCTTTTTGTATTTCAGTCTGTAAATGATTCCAGCACAGAGCTGTAACAATCATGACTTGCAAACTGCATTCAATGTTTACCACTTAACCATAAATCACATGGTCTACAATTTCTAGATACTATTCACTAGGCATAGTTATGTGCATTTCCTTAACTTCCAAGTCAAAGTAGTAGCTCCTTTTTGCTTGTATTAAAACAGGTCCACATTACTAGATTAACCCTAATTCTGAAAAACTGTATTAAAAATACCTTTACATCCATGTTTATTGAGCTCTCTTGTCCAATGACAATATGTATGTTAGCTTCTCTGAAAAATATACATGGGATAACTGACCTCTTTGATGCCCAGACTTATTTGTTCTGTATTGTTAACTAGCAAAAAGTGATTGATTGGTGGGGGTAAAGACCTCTGTACCCAACCTATCCCAACCCTCGCCACATGTTTATGTAATTGTAAAGCCATGAAAATTTTGTAAAATATATGTGAAATTGTCAATATCTTTGGTTTTTTTCCTTGCATAAACTTAATCTGGACTATTGGTCCCTTAAATTACATTATTGCTTTAGAAATTGTATTTTGCATATATGACTAAAATAAAACTGTAACAAGCTTGCTTGTTACAATCTTCTCAAAAGTTCAGAGGGCAGGAAGCAGTTTTCTCTATGGTAAACACTAATTTACATTTAAGAAAAGAACTATGTTGAAGGACCACATACTCATATGAAAGTATGCATGTGTCTTAGCTGTTCTAGAATGCACATAGCAACACAGGTCAGTACAGTAACTCCTCACTTCAATTCTTACAGTTAAAATTGCTCAGTGTTCATTCCATTATATTGTTTGTTTCACCCACTCGCCTCCTGTTCCAGCCTAGGGAAGTGGGTGGGGGCATATTCCACTTCTGTCCACCTAATATTCCAGCTAGGGAGCAAGCGAGCCCCTAACCCTGCTCTCCAGCAGGAGTGCCAAGTGGGCAGATCCCTGCTCCCTGGCTGAAATGCTGGGTGGCTAGACGAGCAAACGCCCACACCCTGACCTCACAGCACTCCTGCCTCAACCAAGCGTCATAATCATAACTCAGTACAGTATTACCTTGTTTGAAATTATTTGTAGTATGTGCTGTATATGTATGTTTCTTGTCCCATGAAAAATAATTTCCCTAGGACCAAATCCTTTGCAAGTTCAGAATATGGTTTCTGTAACAGCCCCATAGCTTCCTTTCTTCCAGTTTTATTTGTGGTAGATACAAAGGTGACAAATGATGCAAGTAACAATGGTATTTAGGAACCACCATCTCTATAGTTGAAGACTTTCAAATAGTGTCCAGCCAGAATACTGAATGAGTGACCCCACTGGCTAAGAGTATCCTTCTCCTCTACAAGCATCTGACGAAGTGGGTCTTTGCCCATGAAAGCTTATGCTCCAATACATCTGTTAGTCTATAAGGTGCTACAGGACTCTTTGTCGCTTCTCCACAGCAGCCTGGGTCCTAAAGGTTCTAAGTTTAACCAACTCTTAAGACCTAATACCTGGCTCAGTAGTAATCACCCAGCATGAAGTATTCAAATGGAGTCAGGTGGGCTTGAGCACAGAGCAGCAATTCCTGCTGTTCCATCTCCTCTGGTGATAGTCTGCAAATTTCCCTCCCTACATGTGTGTCTTAGTGAATCTATAGCAGGGGTAGGCAAGAGAGCTTCCATGGGCTGGGTCCAGCCTGCCAAAGATGGTTGATCTAGCCTGTGGACAGCCTGCTATCTTCCCATCCCCAGGCCAATCAGGGTCTGTGAGCAGGGGAGCATGGAAGTGTCCTGGTCCTGCCTCTTCCATGCTGGTCCGGGGCCACTTCAAAAATTTGTGATGTGGCCCCTTCTGAAATTATTGGCCACCCCTGATCTGTGGCTTTAAGTAGGTGAAGCCTCACAGCAGGGAATGAATTAGAAGCAGTGAGGTTAAGCTCTACTTGAAGCCCATAGCAATTAACAAGAGGGAGACAAATCAGACTTTTAAAATTATGGGGCTGTTGAGAACTACCCGCTGCCATGTGCCTTAGCACTATTTCTCAGACTGTCACAGTATACAATTTATGCTGTTCTGCCAGACTCTCTGGCTGCTGTCCAGTCACCACCACTCCGTATGTGGGTCATTAAGAATATAAAAACAGCCATATTGTGTCTGACCAAAGGTAAGTCTAGCCCAGTGTCCTGTCTTCTACCAGTGACCATTGCCAGGTGCCCCAAAGGCAATGAGCAGAACAGGCAATCATCACATGATCCATCCCCTGTTGCCCATTCCCAGCCCTGATAAAACATAGGCTAGGAACGCCATCCCTGCCCATGCTTGCTAACCATTGATCATCCTATCCTCCATGAATCTATCTAGTTCTTTTTTTAACCATGTTGGCCTTCACAACATCCTCTGGCAGGGAGTTCCACTGGTTGACTCTGTTGTGTGGGAAATCTTCCTTTTGTTTGTTTTAAACCTGCTGCCTATTATGTTTATTTGTGTCTCCCTAGTTCTTGTGCTATGGGAAGTAGTAAATAACTTTTCCTTATTTACTGTCTCCACACCAGTCATAGATTTTATAAATCTGTCATATTCTTCCTCAGTCATTTTTTTCCAAGCTGAAAGTCCCAATCCTATTAATCTCTCTTCCTTTGGCAGCTGATCCATAACATTTTTGTTGCCCTTTTCTGAATCTTTTCCAATTCCAGTATTTTTTGAGATGAGGTAATCACGTGTGTGCAGAATTCAAGATGCAGGCGTACCATGACAGCATGGTATTTTCAGTCTTTATTATGTAGCCTTTCTTAATGACTCCTAACATTGTTTGCTTTTTAGATTTCTGGTGCACACTGGATGTTTTCAGAGAACTATCCACAATGACTCCAAGATCTCTCTCCTTGAGTGGTAACAGCTAACTTAGACCCCATCATTTTGTATGGAGAGTGTAGATTTTGTTTTCCAATGTGCATTACTTTACACTTATCAACATTGTTTCATCTGTCATTTTCTTTCCCACTCACCCAGTTTTGTGAGAGCCCTTTGAAGCTCTTTGCAGTCTGCAGTTTTGCATCATCTGCAAATTTTGTCACCTTACTGCTTCCCCCCCCCCCCCCCTCCAGATTGTTTATGAATATGTTGGATCGGGTTGTAGTGGAGGAAGGAACAGAAGCAGTGGTGTGCTGTGACATTTTTTCATAAGGCATGCAATTCTACACTTGCACATAAGGCATGGCCTCACCTTTGCATTGCAAGCGAGGTCATGCTGTGTGGAAAATGCCAGTCAAGAAGTTATGTTCAAGCCTTTCATATTCTTGTAGAAAGTAATTCTGGGTCAGGCAATGCATGGATTGTATACATAGATGCTGCAGTACTGGGGCTATTAGGTCAGCATGATTCTTAAACTTGAAGTCCTTGCATACAGGGAGGAAAGATGCTATGGACGACGGCCAACATCGCTGTCTCACACTCCCTGCCCCCCGCCCCTGATGCAAGGGGCTTGTGGAAGAGGAGGAGAAAGAGGAGGACCTGCCACCTTTGTATGAGGAAAGCACCCTTGGGCCTGTAGCTAATATAGTATAGGCAAACAGCTACATGAAATGCATTGAAGATGTACTTTATTCACACAAAACATTAGGAACAATGAGACTGTGAACTCTTAGTGGAAGTTGCTGTGTTTTTCTATATGACCACACATCTGTGAGCAAATCTGGGACACTATAGGCACAACTTAGACAGGCCTGTGGAAAATGTCTTTTCTGTGGGGCCTTGATCCATGCAGTCAGTTAAACAAGTTTGCTTTTGCTTGATTAATTATGTGAATTTAGTAATTAAAATACATTTGCTATAAAAAGATAAGGAATGTAAAACATAGGAGTAAGTTATTCACATCCAAAGAAATTTTTAGTAAAGTTTATATAAAAGTAATCTTTATATTCCAGTTTTTTAAATATTTATGCACAAAAAGCATATTTATAAATTTACAGTGTGCAATACACTTCCCTAGAGATGCACTATCCCTGAATAATTAGTTTGGCTGGAGTGAAAGCAGGAAAGGTTTTGTGACTCATCCATAGGTATGAAGCAAAGTTAATTTTGCTCTACTAGCAAGCAACCGAGCAAATTGGTCCTAGCTACAATTAATGCTCCCCTGATAAAGTTCGGGATGGATGCCTTTGAAGTGTCTCCAGAGCATTCTTCAGCTAGGGCTCTGTATGTGGCTGCTTTCCCTCAAATTGCTCCCCCTCTCCTAACCTTTAATAGTTGAAGCTTTATCAGAGGCCATTTTTATATTAATATTGCACACAAAATTGAAGGGGGATAGTGCCTACTGTTTCTCTTTAGTCAATACAGAGTGTCTGATGCAAATTGCTAACACATACTTTTGCTGCTGTACACCCATACTGTTAAGTAATTTGAAAGTCAACTCTGCGGCTGTGTCTACACTGGCACTCTTTTCCGTAAAAGGGATGCTAATGAGACACTTCGGAATTGCAAATTCCGTGGGGGATTTAAATATCTCCCGTGGGATTTGCTTGAACATGGCTGCTGCTTTTTTCCGGCTCGGGGTTTTGCCGGAGAAAAGCGCCAGTCTAGACGGGATTTTGTGGAAAATAAGCCCTTTTCCGGAAGATCCCTTATTCCTACTTGAAAAGGGCTTATTTTCTGCAAGATCCCATCTAGACTGGCGCTTTTCTCCAACAAAACCCCGAGCCGGAAAAAAGCAGCAGCCATGTTCATGCAAATGCCGCGGGGGATATTTAAATCTCCCGTGGAATTTGCAATTCCGAAGTGTCTCATTAGCATCCCTTTTACGGAAAAGGGTGCCAGTGTAGACACAGCCTGCATGTATAGAAGTCACCAAAGCCTCCCAAAGGATTATATTGCGAGTTACTTGTTAGGAACCCTTGCAGGTCATCTAATAAATATTTGTTCACTTTAATAGCAGGCAGAGTTTATTGGCCATCCTGAAATATTGCCGACTGATTTCAATAACTAGCAATCAGTACAATATGTTAGAGAGTTCAGTAGGTATTGTAGACAAAACTTAGCTCACATATAATTTCCAGTGCACATTCTTGAAGGGACAAAATGGAGCCTTCAAGATGATTTGTTTGAGCTAGTGCCCTAGCAAGCTTGATAAAGCTCCTAATTAATATGTAATTTTCATTATTTCAGTCACAGGTTTTTTTATTATGTTTTCTTGACAACTGCATTTTGTGCTGTTTGTGTAGAAATTCCTGGGTTTGAGGAGGCCTTCAGTTCTCTTATGGTCTAAGAATGGATGGAAACTAAGCCCTGATCTACCAGAAGAAACTCGTGCTTGTTAAAGGCATTAATCCTTCCACAAACTGCTATAAGCAGAGACAGTGCATCCTGAACTTCAAGAACTGGGCGCTTTCCCCACCCCTGCTCTTTCTCATCCTCCCTGTGTCACACAAGTAGACATCCCCCCCCCCCACTTGCTTTACCCTCAATACAGCATTGGGGCCTCTCAGACCACTGGGCCCAGATTCTGATGGGCAATGTAGTTTCTTGCCCATAATTGACCCTCTCAGCATTAATGGTACTCTACTGCCCTGATCTTTTTGCCTGAGGAGAATGGAACTGTGTTCTTGTTTCAGATCTCAATGAATCTGAATTGAGAATGGATTATGTTAAGTGACAGGCTGTTAACCTTGCTGTGAGGCAGGGCATGCTACTTCCATGGGACTCCCATCCTTTGCTAGGTCTCAGAAACTGAACTGGGGTTTTTGCCATGAAGATTAGGGCACCAATCATTGAAGATACAGAGTTCTCGGTGCGCTCTGTAAGGAGAGTACTTGAGAAAACTAGGTCCTTAGCACTGGTGCCCTACTTCATTGTAAAAGCACACAGGATTTGTGCAGACTGCAGAAAAGCAGGGCATCTGAGTTTGTCAATGCGGGGGGTGGGGGGAGGTATCTGGAGAAAAAGCTTTGAGATCATACAAACTGCAGCTGTTTCATGTAGAAGCTTTTAAACTGGCAGTGCATAGGGAGCACTGGTTCAGGTTAAAATACACATCAGAATCTTTGCACAGAACTTCTTACACAGGTGGAGGGGAATAAAACCCCAGTGAATTGTACTCAGGAGGAGGAGAACGATGCACCTTCATTTTGTCCAGCATTGTGTTGCCATAAGGAAATCGCCAACTAACTTCACTGAGGTGACCACAACTGGAACTGCAGAAACTCGGTCTGATCATTCCAGAAAGCACGGACTCCTTGCTCCTGCTGGCAGCTTTCCGACTGTAAAACAGAGAGTGTCACTTTCAATGCATAGTAAGGGGAGGACAGGAATGAATCTAAGATTATTCTTAGTGTATTGAAGGAAATGGCGAGCAACCTATTGGGACTGGCTGGGATTGTGGCTGCTCAAAGGGGCTTGTGCCACCCAGGCACATCACCAAAGTACATAGGACCAGTTCTGCATTTAGACCACCATGTAGCCATGAAATAACATTTGATGGTCTTAACTTGGCCTGCATTCAGGGTGATATTGTTTCCCTTAGCCTTGCAGTCCCCAAAAAGGGAGTGTTTGCCTTATTTTACATCCTTACCCTCCAGTGAGTGTATTTAAATGCTCAGTGCTCAAAAGGGTTATTTCAAGAATTAAAAGAGTAAGTTTCTATGTTGTCATGAGCTCCTCTTCCCCCTCATGTGGAGTATTGTGAGCTAAATGACCACATGTCCTTGGAAGTTTTAAATCAACAGAATTTATTTTTCCTATATCTTTGGTGGACTCCCATTTTTCTTCTTATTTCTGCACCTGTGACTCCAAGGCCTTCAACACATGTGCCCTGTGTGTTGTGACACTACAGATCCCCTTTTCACCTGAATGGTTAGTCAGCATTTGAGACCTTGCAGGGTTGTATCTAGTAGGAGAAGAAATTGATGATGGCATCAAACATCCCATGATGCAATCCTCTTTATTTACTAAGACTTTTCCCAAAGTCTTGTATCTTGGACATAATAGGGAACAGCAACCAAGGAAAGTGCCCACTATTCATTTCCAAATCTGCCGCCTCCGATCATTTCCTTCTCCACAGAGGTCTGTCTCTCTGTGCCTTCTCAGGGCCATGCTTTTGACCACTTCTGTTGCTTCTTTCCTGTCTGCTGGCTTTCCCTCCCCTGCTCCTTTCTGCCTCTTAAGCACACCCTGCAACCAACCTCCTAGCTCTGGCATTTACTATCAGTCCCTGGTCAGGCTTTATGTGGTCCACTGGCTTGGGCACCTCCCTCCTATTGTTTCCAGTTATCCCTGCATAAAGTGACATTTAATTGTTTCTTCCATTTAGCCAAAGGAGCTGGCTTTAGAACATCCATCATCTTTAATCGGGTCTGTGATTGTTTATATATCAAAGACCCAATGGATGGCAGCCAATAACATCTTCCAGCAGAACACTATTGCATGTTGCTCTTATCATGCAGTTTTGACCACCTCCTGTTCTCAGCTAGCTACTCTAGCTCCCCTAGGACTTATTCCCAGTCTCCTAACAGCTGCCATTTCTAAAAATCAATTTGTCTTAGTTGCCACCTGAGTCATAATAGGGGCATACAGGGCCTGGAACACCCTTCTCCCCCACTGCAAGCCTGCCCCCGCCCTGCATCTGCTCCACCCCGCTCTTCCCCCAGGCTCTGCCCTGCCACAGTGAAGAAGGAGGAGAACAGAGTGGCCTGGGAGGTGGGTGGCAGGGCAGAACAGAGCAGACTTCTGGGGAGCTCCAGCTCCCGCTGCTGTGGTTAGTGCACTGCTTGCAGCCATCTTGTGCCAGATCCCACCCCTCAGCTAATCCCCCAGGCCACCCTGGCCCCCATGACTAACATGGGGACCATCCCATCCATGGGACAGTTGAGGTGGAGCGGCCACCCCGAACCATCCTAGGGATGAGATGGCTCTGGTCACCACCAAGACGTTCCCTTCTCTTCCCCACTGACACTTTTTGCAAAATGACATTTCTGAAGAATGATATACAGCCTTGAACCAATTGTAGTGTCAGATTGTGTCTACACAGCTTTCAGGGAGATGGCTTGGTTGCTAAATGTCCAGCAGTGTAAACACTAAGTGATAACCAAAAACTTCCACCCCGTACAATCAGGTGTTTGCTTTTGTTGGAAGGAGTCAAAGCACCGTTTGTACTTTTACACTATCATTTGCCATGCCAAAGCTTTTGTCATGCAGGGGGAGAGAGGGAGTTAAGCACCTGTGAGTAACAAAAGCTCTGTCGCTCAATTGCCAGTGTAGACTAAACCTTAGAAACTAGAGCTTTTTGGCTTTAAAAAGGGAGATTACTAGGCTTCATGGAGACAAGTAGCACTGGCTGCTAGCCCTGGATACAAGGTATCAGACCTAAAAAATGGCATGTTTATTTAGATAAAAGCTATTTCATGTCATTTTTAGAGATATTTTGTTCTACTGAGTTCTGTGCAGTCCTTATGTATCATTCATTATATGTGGCTTTTCCAGGATACAAGAAGTGGTCTCAAAATGAGAACTTTAAACATTACTTTTTAAAAATTCTGTAACGTGTAGATGGGCAGAACGTATGAGGGATCGGGGCAGTTATCAAACTTTTAGCACTGCTTGATACAGATGACCTGTTATAGCCCAGGGCTTTAGCACACATAGGTAATTCTTCCTTTTCTCACCATTGCCAATACAACTTTTCTGCTACCTCATCAGGTGTTCTCTGTCGCTACGTCTACACTGGCCCCTTTTTCGGAAGGGGCATGCTAATTTTGAAAGTGGGAATAGGGAAATCCGTGGGGGATTTAAATATCCCCCGTGGATTTAAATAAACATGTCCGCCGCTTTTTTTCCGGCTTGGGGAAAAGCCGGAAAAAAAGCGTCTAGACTGGCCCGATCCTCCGGAATAAAGCCCTATTCAAAGTAGGAATAAGAGATCCTCCAGAATAGGGCTTTATTCCGGAGGATCGGGCCAGTCTAGACGCTTTTTTTCCGGCTTTTCCCCAAGCCGGAAAAAAAGCGGCGGACATGTTTATTTAAATCCATGGGGGATATTTAAATCCCCCGCGGATTTCCCTATTCCCACTTTCAAAATTAGCATGCCCCTTCCGAAAAAGAGGCCAGTGTAGACGTAGCCTGTGTGTATCCCTGCACAGATCTCGCTCAAATACAGCCAATATAATGTAGCTGATCACTGAAATTTTCCTGTATGCAAATCTTTTGAGATCTTGACCAAGAACTTTATCATCTGCCATTGCTTGTATCCCTCACACCTATGCCACACACACCTATGCTACAGGATTCAGCGTGACAAATCCAGCACAATCTAGGTGGCACGAGGGCTGTAATATTGTCAGCACAAGATGAGCAATCACTCTGCTCAGAGTAGCCTCTATACTGTGAGCTGGCCTTAACCTGGGAATTAAAACTTGCCTGCAACTTTCAGTCTCAGACCAGCCCTGGAATGGAGGAACCACTGTCACTGAGAAAATAAACATTCCTTGTCTAGAGCTAGGTCATGTTAGTACAGGACATTTAATAGACAGCCCTTGTTCCCCTCACAGGCAGCTGTCAGGAATTAAGCAGAGGAAGGTGGCCAATATATTAAACCACTTAAAAGCAGGAAGAGAAATGAGGCCCTCACATCCATCTATTGTAAAGTTGCCACTTGAGCATCCTGAGTACATGGTTTTTAAATGGGTTTTGCTTAGCTGATTCATGCAAGAGCAGGGCAAAAGCAAGCCTTGTTAGATGCATATCTGCTGCATGCATTTGGTGTCTCCTGAGAACTTCCGGGACCCAGAGCAATTCATTTTCAACAAAAGGCCCTCATCTTTGGAACCTGTTTCCTGCAGCTATCTACCACAGACGTAGTGACCCAGGTCACTAATCCTAGACTATCAGGTGTAGAGCTAGTAAATGAGGGTAGTGACAATGCATCTAGGTGACATTTGTAATTTTTGTTTGATTTTCATTTACTATCATGTGCCTGGATGGCTTGGTCACAGGTACCAAATAAGTAAACCAATCACAGTGTGATTACCCAAAAATGATTTACAACCATTTCTGTCAAGTGTGATTGAGCACAAGAACATGCCCTATTTGATATATATGGTAAAGGATAAGAAAGAAGCAGGAAACACAGACCCAAAAAGCGTTTGCTTTTGTTTGCTCTCTGTCCACGTAAAGCGTTTCAGTTCTTCTGAAGCCAGCACCATCCCACTGTCTGCCTGATAATCCTGAAAAAGAATAAAAAACTTGTAGGCATTTAATAGAAAAAAAGGTTATTTTAAAAAAGACACATTTCTATTGTGTCAAATTTTCAAAAGCAGCTTAGGTGTTGACTTTCCATGAGACCGGGGCTCCTAAGTGCCTTCAACATTGCATGGTCAGGCTGCTCAGATGAAGATGTAACACAGGATACCAGGTTCTCTGGTCTGTTCACTACACCTTCATGCCAAAGGAGAAGGTGATATCAAGCCATGTGATGGAAAGCTGTGGTCCACACTGACCAATGTGCTCCATTTTGCATTTTATTAGCACCTCCTCTTTTATTACAGTACAGGCAGTCCCCGGGTTACGTACAAGATAGGGAGTGTAGGTTTGTTCTTAAGTTGAATTTGTATGTAAGTCAGAACTGGTACATATTGTAGGGGAAACTCTAGCCGAACATTTCTCCAGAGCTCAGTTTTATTCTCCCACACCTCACTTCCCTCAGTCCTTTATTCTCAAGCTGAGGTGTCTGCTGAGAAAAGCCGCTCCGCGTCTCCCTGGTCTGCTGGGGGGGGGGGGGCGCTAGCTTCACGTCTCCCTGGTCTGCTGGGGGGAAGCAGCTAGTGCGGGGTTGCCTCACCCTGTTTGTAAGTAGGGATCCGATGTAAGTCAGATCCATGTAACCCGGGGACTGCCTGTATTGTTTATAAATGACCTAACTTCTCAGAGCAGACAATGCTGCATTGCACAGACACACAAAGTAAAATGCCCTTTTAAAAATTTAATATTAACAGGTGAATGAAGAACAAACTGTCAGTTGTATTTGGGCCAAGTACCACTTACATCAAATGCAAAAGTATCCCTGGGTGAAAGCTCTTCAAAGGTGTTTACCCGCTGGAATGGCTTCATTTTGAAGGTGTTTATGTAACTGTTCAACAAACAAGCAGGAGACAGATATCATCAAGAAGTTTTTCTTTCCTTTTAATATTTAAAAATTTGCTGAAGTTAAATCAGTGTTTCTTAAACTTTTTAAGACCGAGGAACACCAAACAATAATTTTTTTATGAGGAACACCAAAAATTTTTTGTTGAGCGGCCAGGAAAAAGTTATTGAACAAAAAAAAAAAAAAGGATGCCTCTCCCTTTAAGGGCAGCCATTTTGAACTATTGTTCTCTGCGGCACACCGATGTACCACAAGACACAGTTTAAGAAACACTGAGCTAAATGGTTTACACACAAGAACCAGTATATTTAGACACACAGATTAACTTGTGATTCGGTGGTCATATAGAAAGGCTTGCCCTTTTCCTTCTTCACCGGGTCTTTTATCCCCTATACCCACCCCACAATCTACCAGTAGAAACCGCTCTGCATGACCTTGATGACCATCACACTCTCGGCTTTGAAGGTTTCCTTGCTAAGCTCAGAAGCTCTTGTAGCATCTGCTAGGTCTCTTCCACAACTGATAATATGATCTCCTCCAGAATGCACTGCATACCCCACAGCATGTAGAATTTGAAATCAGTGGCAGGTGGTAATGGGAAGGAACGTGCTGGAAGGTTATACAGAGGTAAGAGGGAATTTCATAGAGAGGGAGGGAAGGACTAGATGCCATTTTGGAATGCAAGGAGGAAGAAAACAATTAAAGTGATCTTATTTAAAAAGAAAACTTAAAATTTTCAGTTAGATCATAGACATGGCAGAAAGTTCAGAGTAGTTTTTAATTGTTTTCTCATCCTAATCCATAACACGCCTGAGGAGAAGATTCTTCTAATCTACATAGTCAATGGAAAAACAACAAGGAGTCCTGTGGCACCTTTGAAACTAACAGATTTATTAGGTTCAGAGGGGTAGCCAAATTAGTCTGTAACAGAAAAAACTTAAAAAACAACAAATAGTCTTGTAGCACCATAAGACTAACAAGTCATGTAGATGATATCATGAGCATTTCGTGGGCAATACCCACTTCTTCAGATGACCAGAGTATAATGAGTCCAGATCCATCTGGATCTGGACTTATTATACTCCAGATTTAGTAGGGTATAAGTTTTTGTGGGTAAAACTCACTTCATCAGATGAAGTCCGTTTTACCCATGAAAGCTTATGCCCTAATAAATCTGTAAGTCTCGAAGGTGCCACAGAACTTCTCATTGTTTTTGCAAATACAGACCAAGACGGTTATCCCTCGGAGGCTTTTAAACGTAAAGAAATCTTATTGGTATTTTTTATCTTACCCAATATTTTCAGTGCTTTCATGGTTTGATTTTGGAACTGAAATATCTTCACTCAAATTAGAGTTGTCTAAGGTGGGATGTGAGTATGCAAATCTGCTGTCTGCTGTAAATATAGTATTCAGAGGAATATAGTCTTTGCCAGCCTAAAAACACAAAAACACATTACATGACAATAAAGATAGTCCAGGATATGACGCGTGCGTGCGTGTGTGTGTGTGTGTGTGTATTTTAGAGGCTGCTGTCTGTGTGTGTCTGCAAGTCTGTTTGTTCAGGGACTCCTCCTAAAAGGTAAGAGCTAGCACCATCAAATTTGGCAGGCAGCTTCCTCTTCTCCTAACTTAAAGCAAGGCCAGGGTTTGGTTGTGCCAGGACAACCGGAAGCCCCAGGAATGGGACTTTTCCCCATTACATGCAAAAGGAGGCGTTGCCATTCCGAGGGATGTGACATAAGAGTGGCCACTGGGGACAGCGAGCCCACAGGAGAGAGCTATTCTGCAGGGTGTCCACTGGGGGCAGACTTACCACCAGAGGAATGGCCAGCAGGGCTGGGGCTTCCCCATCTTGCCTGCCAGCACACTGGGGAAGTGTCTAAACTACACCCTTCTGTCGGCAGAGGGATGTAAATGAAACACTTCGAAAGTGCAAATGAAGCGGGGATTTAACTATCCCGCGCTTCATTTGCATAATTGCATCATGGTGCTATTTCAAACAAGTGCCATTTTGAAACTGAAACTGCAGTTTAGACGCGTTTTTTCCGACAACAGGGCGCCTTTTTGAAAGATCCTGTACTCCTGGATCATTGTCAAAAAAACCATGTCTAAACTGCGGTTTCAGTTTCGAAATGGCGTTTGTTCGAAACAGGGCCATGACGCAATTATGCAAATGAAGCGTGGGATAGTTAAATCCCCGCTTCATTTGCACTTTCGAAGTGCTTCATTTACATCCCTCTGCCAACAGAAGGGTGTAGTTTAGACACTCCTTGAGTAAGTAGCCTCCCTACCCCAAACCCTTCCCCCGCCCTAGCCCTTGGCTGTAGCACCAGAGTAGGGGGAGAGAAAAAGCCTTTGGTGGCTGGGGAGGCCTGGGGGGAGAGAAATGTTCCTGGTGACCAGGGTGTACCTTGGGAGAGAGAAAAGGCCCATGCCAGTTCGGACACCCCCCCAGCCTCTCCTCACTCCCCACCCCTCACTCATGCACCTCTCCACCCCCAGCCTCCTGTACTGACCCACATTCCAAGCCTCTGCCCTGATTCCTGCACACACACATCCCCCACTGCCAGCTTCCTGCTCTGAAGGACCCAGGCAATGCCGGATAAGTCTGCTAGTGTAGTAATATTTATTAACGTCATTCATTTCTGTACCTGTTGTACATTTGCTTGAAGCAGGTCCCCTAACCTTTCCACCAGGTCAGAAAATCTGGGTCTTTCATTGGGATTCCCATGCCAACAGTCCAACATAATTTGATAGCTAGGACAATAAAAACAAAATGAGCACGTTTTGTGGGAACGCACAATGTATTCCTCATGGGGGCATATCAAAAAGCTCCAAGTTTATTACAGTAGGGTCATGCCACTGCACTTAGTTATTGTTCTTCATAACACATCGATCTAGAAAAACTAGAAGTATTTATGCATTTTAACGAGGAAGATCTCAGGCATCACCAGGAACAAGAAAAGAGCCAATCTTCAGAAAAAGACTCCCCTTCAGGGGCTTTCACATGTTTCAAAAAGCAACCCAAGATTATTGCAATCAGAGGATAATTTAACCAATAGCTCCTAAAGATTTTTTTTTATTCCTAGCATAGCTTTAAACCGTCGCACTGAGCATTTATTATCTGGTGATATCTGGTGGAAGGCATTATAAGATGACTTATATGAATGTCTCACTTCTTTGTATTGGTCAAGTCTAGTTTTTCTTCCTGCAATAAAACATTTGAAACAACAAAAAAAAGTCCTTAAGTGTCTGTAGGAGAATAAAATGAGCCAGTAGGTTACACGTGCAGAGAGGATTGAGTGAGTCTGTTGTGTATCATTTTACTCTGCTATATGCCATTTTTGTAAGTATTGCTATTTAGTGTCCTACTGATGCTCTCAGTAAGTGGGATGAGGACAAGGCACCATAAAACCTTTCATTCTATTTCCTTTTGCTGAAGGAGATGTAAGGCACCTGATGTCTGTGTTTTTCCCCAAAGACAGACGTGCAGAATGAAAGCGGATTCTGATTTCAGCGACTCATCCAGAATTACCATGGTCAACGTTTTTTGTTTTTTGGTTTTTAAAGAGCCCAGTATGTTGTGACCTGTTGTATTATGCATTCATTAAAGTTCAGAGCATTTGTGTAAAGATTACATAGGCCAAATGCTTGGATTGGACTTTATTGTCTACATTTTAATTGTTGTATCTATTCAAAGTATTTCTCATCTTTAGCTGAGATGAAATCAGGACTCTATGAGGCTCAGGTGATTAGTACTAGTGTTATAGAACCTTTCATATCTAGGTCATCTACCTAGCGAGGCAGAGACCGAGAACTGCTATCATTTGATGATCAATTTGGTGGCCTGTGTAATATGAGTCTGGAATATTAGTCCAATCTCTAATGAATCATTGTCTGAACAGTTGGCATAACTCTAGAAAACTACAGAGAGGTCAAGAGCTAAGGAAGGTTGGAAACCTTTTCTAGATGTGGTCTCCAGAAAAGGAGAGTTGCTGGGCAGATGCTTGAAACTGTTACTGCTCAAGTTAATAAAATGATAACACGTGGCACGTGGATGGAGCTTGTCAAAAATATGTTAGTGATCCAACTTGGCTGGATATAAAGCAGATCTCCATAGATTTGTAGGACTCCACATATGAGAAGAGTAAACTCACATCTCTGATGTTCCATATTCTGGGGCCCTCATTCTTGTGCCATCTTTTAATCGGCTGCAGAAATCCTCATCTATTTGGACCCCTGGGTAAGGAGAGGCACCTAAAGGTAAAAATGTAAAAATCAGTACTTGGACCAAGAACGATAGAATAACTGTCTGAATTGGTATAGTTCTAATGTTGCACCACTGAACACAAAGTCAGGGGGCCTGATATTCTGTAAGACACCAACCATCCTCAACACCCAGGGATGTTGAGCGACCAGGGAAATGAAGCAGACAGGGGACTGCAGACAGGGGAGAGCAAGAGATCCTGCCGCTGAATACATTACCAGGTAAGAGTGCTAGCTTTTGGTGTGAGTGAGTTTGCTTGACTGTTTGAATTTTGATTCTGATTTCAGGTGACTTCGGTTTCAGTTACTGTGGCAGTCCTAGTATTCTATGATTCTATGTCAGTCTAAATTACAGGCATTTAGGGGACTGGACTCGATGACCTCTCGAGGTCCCTTCCAGTCCTAATATTCTATGATTCTATGTCAGTCTAAATTACAGGCATTTAGGCCCAGGCCTTAAAAAATAGTTTAGACACTTAACTGCCATGGAAATCAATGTCCTGGCCCATTGATAACAACAGAAAAGAAGAGGCTTAATATCTTTGGGTATCTGGGCATAAATATCTTACAGCATGAGATCTATGAGTATTAGCAACACTCAGGTAGAAATCAAGGGAAAAGAGTGATTCTGTTTTAAAATAGATAATAAAAGGCAATGTAGTTTATATTCTCTTCATACCTAAGAGCTCAATACTATAAATACTGCCCTAAATTCTACCAAACATTGTCTAACTAACGCCAAATGTTCACACATCATGCCTAAAAAAATCATGAAATTGGCATATCAATCATGATTTTTTTTTCTAAAAAAAAAGCGCAACATTTGGGCTCTTTGCCTTCTGGTTTCTGAGTATTTAGGATGCTCTCATGTTATGTTTTCAAGCTTTTTTCTATAAGCAAGCAGGTTTTGGAATTTAATTTTAAAAAGCCAAGGTTTTCATATGATTACTTGAGTCCAGGAGCTGGGTCTTTGGGAGAAACACCAAACATTTCCTTGAAGCTACCAGAATCGGCAGCAGTGCCAGCTACGTGTATTCAAACTAGTAACTGATTGGATGAGAGATTGCCTGGAACAATTTCCTGGGCTGTTGTCAGTCTATGTCTGGGACCCAATTAAGATTCTTCTCTTGAAAGCCATTGCTGTTTCCCTTTCAGTATTAATTTTGTAGCCTGCATTTCTCATTTAAAGAAACATTGCCTCACACAGGGTTTTTATTTCAGATTCCATGCTCTAGTTCATTCCTTGGCATCTGTTTCAATGTCTGTTTGTCTTGCCCCTGCCAGTGATGAGTGTAAGTAGGAAGCAGCTGTCATTGTGTTGTGCAAGGGTAATTGTGGCTGGTAGTTTTTTCAAAGACTGGAAATAGAAAGTGTCATTTTTAGCACATCTTCACATGGTGAAATTAAAGAGGTTCTTTTTGTTGGGGCGCTTTGTTTTTGACTGGGTTTTTATTTGCTCTCAAAGGAAAAGTCAAAACCTATTAGGGGATTTTAAATCATATCAGGCCAAATTCTAGACGCAGCAAACTCAATTACACATTCCCAGTGACTTCAGCAGGATCAATGGAAAAAACAAAGACTCAACACTGCAATGATCACTCACAGGAATAGTCTCAGACTTCAGTGTAATCATTCTGTTGGGCCTGCTCTACACTGGAGCAGAAGATCGACCTAACTTCAGCAATGTTAATTGTGTAGCTGGAGTCGATGTAACTTAAATCACCATCCATGCAGCAGGAGGTTGACAGGAGCAAATGCTCTCCTCAGCTTCCCTTACTCCTTGAGAGGAGCAGGAGTACTAGTGCCAAAGGGGGCACTCTTTGAGTTCGATTTAGTGTGTCTTCACTAGACCTGCTAAATCAAACCCTGGAAGATCAACTACAGTAGCATCGATCTTCTCCATAGTATAGACATTCCCTTGGTGAAAAGGCTACAAGACCAGTTCCTAAGAGTTACACTGAGGGCCAAATCATGGTTGTCTTATACATAAGACTCAGGGGCATTTACAAATTAAAATGAAATGTTCCACCATTGACTTTGCTTTCCTGTTAAGCTCTCAACCTGGGATTCTGCTTCTCTTTCAAAATAAAGCACCTGACACTGGTCAGGCTGTGTTCACATCAGTGGATTTAATGCCAATAGATCTTACAGGACATGTTGTTACAGAAAGAAACAGTCAGTCTCAGAGCCAAGCCCACTAGACTTGTCCTTGCAGGGCTTGAGTTACTGTACTACAAATATCTGGGGAGATGTTCTAGCTCAGTCTGGATCTCAGGATTTGAAGTCTAGGGAACAGGAGTCGGTTTCAACTCCTAGCCTGAGCTCCAGACCTAGCCACACCATTTACATAGCTACTGTAGGCTGGTAGCAGCCCCAAGAGCCCAAGTCTGTATACCTAGGTTCTATGACTTGTTGCCACTCAATGCACAGACGTACCTATAGGAGAACATTGGAATTATGAGCTGTGGTTTTGGGGAGTAAATAAAGGAAGAACCATTCAAATACTTGTGGTTATCTAGTTGTAATTTGTAATCTGGCACCAACATTCAATTACCTCTTGCCAAGTATGTGTATCTCTGCATGTCAGAGATTCAGGAATCATAGAATCAAAAGGGTTTGAAGGAACCACAAGGGTCATCTAGCCTAATCCACTGCCTACATACTGGATTTGTTGTATCTCTGACTATCCAAGGCAGATGGCGATCCAACCCCTTTTCGAAAGCCTCCATTGAAGGCCCTTCCACAACCTCTCTAAGCAGTCTTTTCCTTTGCCCTACTGTTTTTACAGTTAGCAAGTTTTTCCTGAGATTTAATCTAAATCTGCTATACTGTAGCTTGAACCCGTTGTCTCTTGCTCTGCACTCTGTGGCAAGAGAGAATATTTTTTTATGGCAGCCTTTCAAAACTATCATGTCCCCCCTTAATCTCCTGTTTGCCAAGTTAACATACCCAGTTTCCTCAGCTTTGGCATATATGGCTTGCATTCCATCCCTTTCATCATCTTGGTTGTTTACCTCTGGATCCTTTTCAGTTTCTCTAAATCCTGTCTACACATTGGTGATCAAAATTGCACACATTACTCTAGATGAGGCCTTACCAGAACTGAATAGAGCAGTACTATTACTTCCGATGACTTATATGATATGCCTCCATTAGTGCAATCCAAAACTGCATTTTTTTTTCCAGCCGCCTTACATTGGTGATTCATGTTGAGGCTGTAGTTCATCACAACTCCCGGATCCTTCTCAATAGTGCTGCTGCCCAGACAGTTATCTCCCATTTTCTATTTATGCATTTGGGTTTTTTTCTGTGACATTTGTTTTTTGTTGAATTTCATTTTGTTGTCTTTAGCCCAGTTCTTCAATTTATCAACATTCCTTTGAATTTTATTTGTACCCTCCAAAGCATTGGCAATCCCTTAGGTTTGTGTCATCTGCAAATTTGAATGTATGTTCTCTATTCCTACTTCCAGGTCATTAATGAACATGGTAAATAACCCCTGACCTAGAACAGATCCCGGTGGAACCTCACTTGAGATCTCCTTTCAACTGACATCATTACATCAATAGTTAGTCATAGTTATTCAACCAATTATGTATCCATCTAATGGTAGTTCTCCTTAACCCACATTTCTCCAACCTGCTTATGAGAAAGTCATATGGGATTGTGTCAAAAGGCTTGCTAAAGTGTAGGTATATTATGTCCACATTCCCCCTATCCACCAAACCAGTTACCTTGCCGAAGAAGGAAATCAATCTGATTTGACACGGTGTGTTGTTTGTAAATCCAGGCTGGTGGCCAGTGATCATATCTTCATCCTCCAGATATTTGCAATTTGAATTTTTATACATTGTTTTACAAGTTGCACCTCTAAAATCTAGTATCAGAGGGGTAGCCATGTTAGTCTGAATCTGCAAAAGCAACAAGGAGTCCTGTGGCACCTTATAGACTAACTGAAGTGTAGGAGCATAAGCTTTCGTGGGCAAAGACCCACTTCGTCAGATGCATGTCACATGCATCTGACGAAGTGGGTCTTTGCCCACGAAAGCTTATGCTCCTACACTTCAGTTAGTCTATAAGGTGCCACAGGACTCCTCGTTGCTTTTTCTAAAATCTAGGATTCTCTGGTCTGGCATGACCATGGATGTTCCAGGATTAGAGTCCTGGTGCTACAGGGGGGTGGGGCCTGGAGCTGGCATGAGGCTCAGTTGGGCTGCGAGGGGTCCTCCAGGAACTGGTGTGGATCAGTTGGGCTGTGGGGAGACTGCGGGGGGGGGAGACGGGGGGGACAAGAACCAGTGCATGACTCCGCTGGGCTGTGGGGGAGGGGAGGGGAGGGGAGAGCAGGGCAGGAGTCAGTGTGCAGCTTATCTGGGCTGTGGGGCGGGGAGGGGGGAGGATTTCGCACACAGCTCAGCTGGGGTATGGAGGGAGCCAGGAAGCATGGGGGGGTGAGGCCGCAGAGGCTTGAATTGACCTCCCCTGGTCCAGAAAAATCCCTCATCCAGGACCAGTCAGGTCCTGAGGGTGCCGGACCAGGAAGGTCCAACCTGTAGTAGCATCCCACTAGTAAAGTCAGACTGACTGATCTGTGCTTCCTCGGTTCCTCCTTTTTCCCCCCTTTTTAAAAATGGGCATAACATTATCCCTTTTGAAGTCATCTATGAATTTACAAATATGATTGTCAATGGCTCTGAGATTGTTTTCAGTTAATTCCTTCGCCACACTGGTAGGAAGAGCATCACACCCTGCTAACTTGAATTCTTTCAAATTAGTCAGAAGATGTCTGATATGTTTTTTACTTATCCTGAGTTGCATCTCTTCTCTTTTATCATCTTTCATAATCTCACTAGTTATCTGGTCACAAGTTATTTTTTATGTAAAGACTGAAGCAAAGTAGGTGTTAAGCAGCTCCATCTTCTCACCTTCCATTACCAGCTCCCTTTCTCCATCGAACAGTGGACCTGCACCAGCCCTGATCTTTCCTTTTTGTCTGACATTTGTTGAATCCCTTTCCTTGCCAGTTGGAATGTATTCCTTGCCTTAGCTTTCCTGGTTTTGTTCCTATGCGCTCATGCCATGCCCCTCTTTCCAGCACCTGTATGGATCCCTTTTGAGTTTTAAATAGCAAAAAACTCTTTTTGCAGCTACATCAGCATCCTGTGGCTCTTCACTTATCTCATATTGTTTTCCATGAAGTTGAACATCCATTGATTTAAATGGGCTTTGGATTAGACCCTAAATGTTGATACTCTAATATCTATAATAAAACATTTAAACCTACCCAAGGAAAATATTTCCCACAGCAATACTCCATAAGACCACACATCACTTTTTGTATTGTAGATTTTATCAAATATGGATTCTGGAGCCATCCACTTGAGGGGAAGTCGTGCCTGTAATAAAATGCACAAGCCAGATAATTATTTTCAGTGGAATCAAAATTCATTCATAAGAACATAAGAACATAAGAACAGCCATACTGGGTCAGACCAAAGGTCCATCTAGCCCAATAGCCTGTCTACCGACAGTGGCCAGCACCAGGTGCCCCAGAGAGGGTGGACCGAAGACAATGATCAAGCAATTTGTCTCCTGCCATCCTTCTCCAGACTCTGACAAACAGAGGCCAGGGACACCATTTCTATCCCCTAACCTCCATGAAATTATCTAGCTTCTCTTTAAACTCTGTTATAGTCCTAGCTTTCACAGCCTCCTCTGGCAAGGAGTTCCACAGGTTGACTACACTCTATGTGAAGAAGAACTTTCTTTTATTAGTTTTAAACCTGCTACCCATTAATTTCATTTGGTGTCCTCTAGTTCTTCTATTATGGGAACTAATAAATAACTATTCTTTAGCCCCCATCATACTGTATGTATAGTTGGGGTTATTTTTCCTGATGTACATTACTTTACACTTTTATCCACATTACATTTCATTTGCCATTTTGTTGCCCAATCACTCAGTTTGGTGAGATCTTTTTGGAGTCCCTCACAGTCTGCTTCTGTCTTGACTATCCTAAACAGTTTGGTATCATCCGCAAACTTTACCACCTCACTGCTTACTCCTTTCTCCAAATCATTTATGAATAAGTTGAAAAGGATTGGTCCCAGGACTGACCCTTGGGGGACACCACTAGTTACCCCTCTCCATTCTGAAAATTTACCTTTTATTCCTACCCTTTGTTTCCTGTCTTTTAACCAGTTCTCAGTCCAAGAAAGGACCTTCCCTCTTATCCCATGGCAATGTAATTTACACAAGAGCCTTTGGTGAGGGACCTTGTCAAAGGCTTTCTGAAAATCCAAGTATACTATATCTACTGGATCCCCCTTGTCCGCATGTTTGTTAACCCCTTCAAAGAACTCTAATAGATTAGTAAGACATGATTTCCCTGAGAAACCTAATATCTTTTAATAGGGAAACATTTTCAGGTATTCAAACAATAATTATTGATGCCCATAGAATCACAGAACACTGGAACTGGAAGGGACCTCGAGAGGTCATCAAGTCCTGTCCTCAGGACCCAGTATCATCTAGATCATCCCTGATAGATGTCTATCCAACCTGCTGTTAATTATCTCCAGTGATGGAGATTCCACAACCTCCCTGGGCAATTTATTCCAGTGTTTAACCCCCCTGACAGTTAGGAAGTTTTTCCTAATGTCCAACCTAAGCCTCCCCCGCTGCAATTTAAGCCCATTGCTTCTTGTTCTATCCTCAGAGACCAAGGAGAACAATTTTTCTTCCTTCTCCTTGTAACGCTCTTTTAGATACTTGAGACCCATATAGTACTCTAGGTCTTTAAAGCAACTTACAAAATTAACATCCCAGGAGTTGGGTAAGATATGTCTTTATTTTTGCTAAGAGAACCACATGGGTGGGTCCCTGAATCCATACCAAACTCCATTCACTTCAATATGCACAGGCAGAGTTTGCCTCCCCAGTTTTCACTTTAGGCTCAGTGGCCACACTGTGTGGCTATGTCTACACTGCAGGAGTTTTTCTGGGATACCTCCAGTATCCTGGAAAATCTCTGCCACGTCCAAAGAATACGTCTGCTCTTCTGCTTTTTTTTGTGTGCAAGAGCAGATGTGTTCTTTCGGAAGATCTGTCTTCCTCCTTCCACGAAAAAACTATTGGAAAAAGGTACACAAATTGCGGAGTGCAATTTGTGTACCTTTTTCCGAAAGATCAGTGTAGTCTAGACATAGCCTGTATGTCTACACTGCTGCTAGAAGCAAGCCTCCTAACGAGGCAGACACCAATCTCATGCTAGTTCAGCTTAATTTTAGAGATGGAAGGTCAAACTTACTCCTGGAGCAACTCCATCATTGTCAGTTAAGTTACACTAGACCTACCCCAATTTCACTAAGACAGAATTTTGCCCTGTGTAGGTACATTGATGGCTCTTTTGGCCTACATTATTGCTTTCAAGAATGCAGCTCACTTTGACTCACTTACTTGGCCAGGCTAGCCAAGAAAGCAATCCCAACATGTAAACTATTAAAAGACCAGAGCTGTGAAATGGTTAGCATTTCTGAACATTGTTTCTGAGGATGTAAATGGTACCTAAATATATATATATATACAACACATCTGAATTGCTCATCTTCATATAAAAATCTATGATAGTGTTCAGACTCTTTTAAGTGCAGGGAATGTAAACATTTACAGAGCATTTTAGTGAACAGTTTAAAATGATATATTATGAACAACTGGACAAACAAACCAAATGTGGACTTACATCTCCTTTTCTCACATAATCAGGATTCTTATAAATATCTCTTGCGAGGCCAAAATCACAGATCTTCACTACATTGTTCTCAGATAAAAGGACGTTTCTGGCTGCCAGATCACGATGAATGCACTATAATAAAATAGTTGAACAATCAAACTGCATTTCCTTAATCCTACCCACAAATTTCCTGAATCTTTCCGTTTCCTTTTTAAAAAATTATTATTCGAAAGATCAAATTAATATTTTTAAGGAAGTTGACAAAAGTTTATATGAAGTTACTATAAACAAGGGCAGTGCTTCACAAACAAACTGCTTTTTTCCAGACTAAAAAGTCACAAGCCTTTAATCTGTTACACATTGTCAAAGTAGGCATTAAACTGTTTTGTGCTCTGGGGTAATATATCTTGAAAAAAAAATTCTCTGAATGAATCAGCTTGGGCCACAGCCTTCCACCTTAATCCTGTGTTTATAGTATGAAGACTTGAATAAACACATGCTTATATTTAGAACATCAAGAGGGAAGCTGCCCTTCCTTTGGGAGTTGTGCCAAGGAAAGGTGTCACTAAAATATAGACATCATTTCACCTCTCCTGAGTGTGATTCTTCTGGAGAGGAATTGCCAAAAGGGTAAAACTGACCTTTCTCGATGACAAGAACTCCATGCCTCTAGCCACCTGAAAACTGTATGAAATCAGATCTTCCACAGTCAGGGGCCATTTGTAAAAGTCATCAGAATCTGGAAGCAATTTAACACATACTAAGTTAATTAGGTGTTGTTCCTAATGGCCATTGTTACCGCAGTAAGTTCACCCTTAATAGACCAGTGCTTGGACATCAAACCACTGTCACCAATAACAAAAATAGCATTTGCTTTATACTCTGTTACTTCAGAATTTTCCCCAAAGATAAAGAGAGTCAAGAAAAAACAGTCATTCATTTTTCAGATTTATTAACCCAGGCTATGTCTACACTACAGGCTTCTTGCACAAGAAGCTTTTTGCAGAAGAGATCTTCTCCACATTGCAAAATTGCATCGAAAAAGCGATGCACTTTTGTGCAACAGAGCTTCCACACTGCATGGATGCTCTCTTGAAAGAAAGCGCTGATAGCTATCCACAGAATGGCCACCAGGGCACCTGTGCTTTTTCCTCTTTCCTGTTTTTGCACAAAAAACTCCTGTTGCCTGTCCACACACACCTTTTAGCTCAAGAACTCTTGTGCAAACAGGAGTTATGCCTCGTAGAAGGCGGAATACCTACACCGGAAAAACCCCTCTTTTCTGTTGATTTACTTGCACAAAAATGTACTTGAGGTTTGGATGCTCTGCAAGTTTTTGCCGTTTTTGCACAAAAACTCTGTTGTGTAGACCTAGCCCCAGTAAATAATCATATTTTCAGAAACTTTTAGCTTCTGGATATGACCCTGTGAGTATTTCCCAGAGATATATATTAGGGTGATGAATGAGGACAAAAAATTCAGAGATGCAGAGCATATTGTAAAATTATCACAGACAGTGCAGGAACAGGAAGGAATTAATACTTACCCTCCTCGTCCTCCTCCACATCACTCAGATATTTATCTTCCTGAAATCCAGAGCTTGCTAAGCTCTCAGTGCTGGTGACACTAGCCAGCCTTTGTTTTTTATTTCCCACCAGCTCAGTATCTTTTTTCTGTTCTACTTGCAATGACTCATCCTTTAAACAGGGAGGAAGCAATACTGTGTCAAAGTTACGGGAGCTAGATGAACTTAAATCAGTTCAGACAATGGAGCATTCTCATGTGTGATCTCTTATTAAATTTTCATCTTCCCTCTATGGACATGATGGTCAAGGTGGCAAGCACATTCCCAAGAATGGCTGGTATTAGATTATTCATTGGGCCCCATGGTTGTGGCAAGGAAAGAATCCACTAACCCTAGTGAAATCAGCAGATTTCACTGTTGAGAGGGTGGTGTGACTGCCCAAGTCATCCACAATCTTTTATTCTTGATGTTCCTATGCTTCATGCATTAAGAAAAATGATGTGAAGCCTTTCAAAGCTTTCTTAGTCTCCTCTCTTGCATACTCCTGACTGCATTGGAATCAGAGGTCATGCTGCTTTTCCTATGCTTCCATTCAATAAACCAAAGTTCTGAACCCACCCGTCACTCAGTGTGAAGGATCTTGGGGGCAGAGAGGGAGGACATGCATTAAAACACAAGGTGTCTGTTTCTTTACCTTGTTAGGGAAGAAAAAATTCCTTTTGCTTTTCAGGTAGTTTGATAAGTTTCCATATTTGCAGTATTCAACAATCACCATCAGAGGCCCTGAGCAGAAGCCAAGAATATTTTCAGTGCATAAAATAAGATATAAAAAATATGAGTTTGGAGAAACAACAAAATCTCTCCAGCACCCAGCTAGCACTAGCTCCCAGCATACCAATTAACAAGATATTTTAATGTAAAGGAAACCATGTTTGAAGGACTCTGGATACCTTCAAAAATAACAATGGTGCTGAAAATTAGGGATGGACCAACACCGGAAAATTTGGATTCTCACTAAAATTTTGCAGCCCCAGCTAGAATGCTACTAAATCAAAATAGGATGGTGTATCCAGAAGGCATGATCTCTCACCTAGGGTATGTCTACACATCAAAGTTATTTCAGGATACCGGAAGTATCCTGAAATAGCTACCCTGCATCTTTTGAACGTATCCTCTATTTTGAAATATAGCGGACGCAGTATTATGCCATCCCCATAAACCTCATTGTATGAGGAATAAGGGATGGCTCAAAATAGCATTTTATTTTGAAATTTGGTGCTGTGTAGACATCACCAAATTTCGAAATAGCCTATTTCAAAATAGACTTGAAATAAGTACGCAATTTGCATAGTGCTAATTGCATATCTTATTTCGGGTTTACAGGGCAGTGTAGACATAGCTCTACTGTCCACTCAGACTGTAGCTACACTGTAATTACATACCTGTGACTGGCCCATGCCAGCTGAGTCAGGCTTGTGGGGCTTGGGCTAAGGGGGTTGTTTAAGTGTATTGTAGATGTTTCATGCAACAGCCTGAGTTCCAGGACCCTCCCATCTTGCAGCCTGGGTCCAGAACCAAGGCACCAGCCCAAGTCCAAATGTCTAAATTAAATAGTCCCTTAGCCCAAGCCAGCTGGCACAGGGAGCCACATATTTTTAACTGCAGTGTAGACATATCCTCAGTTTCTTTAATATCCTCTTGGGAGGACATTTATCAGAGTATATCTCAAGACTGAGCATTCAGAATTTTTAACTTATCCTTCATAGATGATACTTAACCTAGTCTTGCTGATCTCAATTGCTTGACTTAGGGCAATAAGTAGTCCCTTGTTTAGGATGCTCCTATTTTCAAGGTTTAAAATACTGAGACCAAAAACAATGTGGTAAAAACGGAGAGGGCGGCCATCAATCAGCTGGGTAAATCTGACTCTCTTTTTAGCCACAAGTGGACAGAGCTAATACATGTGAAACTGATGAAACTAGCCAATAGCTGGCCCTGGGAGAACATTACAAAACTGATACAGTCCCGTACTATCTCAACCCACATTCAGTGCAAAACAAATTCCTTTACCGTTATTCTTCGTGCAAGCGCCCAAGAGGTTCACAATGTTAAGATGATGCCCAATGTGTATCAGGATCTTCAGCTCAGTCATCAGTGCTTTGTATTCACTTGCTGTGGCTCCTTCTGCAAACATAAAATAGGGCCAGTGTATGAAGGCAGTTTTATTTTGGGAGCTATGCCACTGCCTGCCGATTGTCAAGGCTTCCCATATGAAATAATTGTCTTCCCTAGATCCGCTTCCATGTATTTGTGTTCCCCATATAGCCTCCTTGCAATGAGACCCATAAAAGAATTAGTCACTGCTAACTTACTCCCAGTATTATACTCAGTAGCGAGCTGGCTCAGCTTTGGGGCTGGTAGGGGTAGGCGGGATAGTCTGGTAGACTGGAACTCAAGGGGCTTGGGATCAGCACCTAGCTCAGAAAAAGTCTTGCTTTGCCACCAGGAGCAAACCATATAAATTACCTTGAGCCTCAGGTCCCCACTCTGTAAAATGGGGATAGTGCTGCCGTACATCACAGCGGTGCTGAGGATACTATTCATGAGTGAATGCTCAAATACTACAGTGATGAGGCCATCTAGACAGACAGACACATGCGTACTACAGAGATTTTCTCCCAAATCCCTGAGGGTATGTCTACACTACCCTCCTAGTTCAAACTAGGAGGGTAATGTAGGCATACCACACTTGCAAATGAAGCCCGGGATTTGAATTTCCCGGGCTTCATTTGCATAAGCGGGGAGCCGCCATTTTTAAAACCCCACTGGTTCGAACCCCGTGCAGCGCGGCTACAAGGGGCTCGAACTAGGTAGTTCGGACTAGGATTCCTATTCCGAACTACCTAGTTCGAGCCCCGTGTAGCCGCGCTGCACAGGGTTCGAACCAGCGGGGTTTTAAAAATGGCGGCTCCCCGCTTATGCAAATGAAGCCCGGGAAATTCAAATCCCGGGCTTCATTTGCAAGTGCGGTATGCCTACATTACCCCGCTAGTTCGAACTAGCGGGGTAGTGTAGACATACCCTGACTGTCAATATGGAGCTGAAAAACAATGTCTCACATGAATCCTAGATGCCAAAGCTAAAGCCATGGACTTCCCAGCTGACTATTCTGAGCCCCTCAAGCACAAACCTTCACATGCTGGCCAATCAGTTCTGTTACTGGCTATTCCAAGCTGGCTGTCCTAGGCTACCCACCCTGTGGGACCAGGTGCATAGTAAAAGGGATTTTGCACAGCTGCTTGATCACCATCACAACAGGCAGTGGAAGAGTGTGGGAAGTCTTGGCTCCAGCCACATGCCCAATATGCTGGCTAGAGCATCAGGGTTGGTAGTAGTTGGTAGTAGTTTATTGCTGGTGTAGGACAACAGAAAGTTACCACACCCCTGGAGCAAAAGGGATCAGGAAGAGCATTGTATTACCCTGCCCCACGGATCCTTCTCCTAGGACGCTCCCATGAAGCATAGCAGCAATGTATCACCCCTTACAAAGATATTTGATTTAGTAATGCATAACATTCTCATTACTGTGTGATATCCATGTGGCATATGCTAAATAGACTAGGAACCAGCTAAGTGATAGATGTAGTTGCCAGTGGGGAATCATCATTGAAATGGGGTGTTTCTAGTGAGGTTATGCATGGGTTGGTATTTGGCTTGATGATAGTCACCGTTTTCCTCAATGATCTAAATAAAGACAAAATCATTGCTGACACAATTTGTGGGTGACAAAAGATTAGCAGAGTAGTAAATAATGAGCCGGGCTGGGGACTCATACAAAGCCATGTGGATCACTTGGTAAGATTGCCCCATTAAAACAACACATGTTTTAACACAGGCAAATGCACAATTTTGTATCTAGAAGCCAGGAATATGGGCCTGACCTACAGCCTGGGGGATTGTATCCTGGAAACATGTGATTCTGAAAAGGCTCTAGAGGTCATTGTGGATAAGCAGCACCCTCTACACAGTACCCTTAGCTCGAAATGAACTATGCAAATTGGATAGCTTATTTTGAGTGTATTTCAAAATAGCTTATTTCATAATTTGGTGCTGTTTACACGGTGCCACATTTCTAAATAACTTGCTATTCTGAAATTCCCCATAACCCTGGTGGAATGAGGGTTACCAGGATGTCGGAATAAGCTGCCTGTTATTTTGAAATTTATTTCAAAATAATGGGCTGCTTCAATAGATGTGGAATAGCTATTTCGAGATACTTATTATATCCCTAATTAGCACCGCAGTATAGATGTACCCTGTGTGGCCCACTTCTGTGGCTAAAAGGGCTAATGCAGTCCTTAAAAGTATAAAGAGGGGAGTGGGAATAGGAAAGTGATTTTACCTCCATGTGGCAGGGATGAGGCCGGTATTGGAATACTGTGCTTGTATCCACATTTTTAAAATGACATTGAGAAACTGAAATGGATACAGAAAATGGCTACACTACATCATTTAATGGCTGGGAAAAATGGATATGAGAGTGAGGGTATGTCTACACTACCCCGCTAATTCGAACTAGCGGGGTAATGTAGGCATACCGCACTTGCAAATGAAGCCCGGGATTTGAATTTCCCGGGCTTCATTTGCATAAGTCGGGCGCCACCATTTTTAAATCCCAGCTAGTTCGAACCCCGTGCCGCAGGCTACACGCGGCACGGAGTAGCTAGTTCGGATTAGGCTTCTTAATCCGAACTAGCTGTACTCCTTGTGGAATGAGTACAGCTAGTTCGGATTAGGAGGGTAGTGTAGACATACCCTGAGAGACTTAAAGAGCTCAATCTGTTTGGCTTCTCAAAGAAAACTGAGAATTGTCTTGATTAGCAGACAATCAACTTTTTCACAGGGAGCAAGTACTAAGTGTTAACTAGCTTGTAAATGGAGCAGGGAAAAGCATTACAAGAAGCACAGTCTGTAACATGAATTGAAGTGAGAAATGAGGCACACATTTCTACCATTGGAACAAACTCACAAAAGAAGTGACAGATTCTCTATCTCTCAGCATGCTCTGTGGCTTGCAATGTGCAGGAGATCAGACTCTAGCCTAGATGATCAACTTCTGACCTTAAAATCTATGAGCCCAGTCTATGTAACTGGGCTTAATATAGAGGTACCAGGGCAAAATGTAATGGCCTGTTATTCAAGAGGTCAGACTAGATGACATGATGGTCTCTTCTGGCCTTAGACGCTCTGAAACTATTAATTGTACTGTGGGCTGTGGGCTTGGGATAGCCCCCAAACCACTCTCCCCTTCCTATTTTTCCTGGTGCTTGTACTATTGGGGCCCAGATTGTTAAATTTTCTCAGAAATAGCAGCAACCAGGTGCCGAGTATATCTGACACCCTCACCTACAGCCTATGTTGTTTCATCAGCACTTTCATTAAGAACCTCAATTTTCATTCTTTAGGGCTCACCATTTAGCTGAAAAATCAGATCTAAGCTGATACGTGAGATACAACCTTGGCAGTGTTTTAGACTAAAATAGTTTGGGGATAACATCACCCACTCGTGCTTTTTAATGACACACAGAACAAAAAGGGGATAGGGGAAAGGAAGAAACCAGTGCAGCATGTATTCTAACACAGCCCTGAAGCATAATACCTTTCAGCATTTTCACAGCAACTGTTCTGCACGTGGGGGATTTTTTAATTCCAAAAGCAGCTGCTTGTACCACTTTTCCAAACGCCCCACTTCCAAGTGACTTTCCTGTAAGGAAAACAAATTGTAGAGACATGCACATGTAAACAAACAACACTGTGGTCATTGAAACCATCCAGGCATATCTTCCTACAAATATTTTCACAACAAGATAAAGCTGTGTGGAACACTTTTTAATGGACTCTCACGTAGGTGAGCTAGCATATGGTCAGAAAATACATGACACTTTGGGTGTGTCTAGACTACATGCCTCCTTCGACGGAGGCATGTAGATTAGCCAGATCGGAAGAGGGAAATGAAGCCGCGATTAAAATAATCGCGGCTTCATTTAAATTTAAATGGCTGCCCCGATCTGCCGATCAGCTGTTTGTCGGCAGATCGGGGCAGTCTGGACGCGACGCGCCGACAAAGAAGCCTTTCTTCATCGGCACAGGTAAACCTGGTTTCACGAGGCTTACCTGTGCCGATGAAGAAAGGCTTCTTTGTCGGCGCGTCGCGTCCAGACTGCCCCGATCTGCCGACAAACAGCTGATCGGCAGATCGGGGCAGCCATTTAAATTTAAATGAAGCCGCGATTATTTTAATCGCTGCTTCATTTCCCTCTTCCGATCTGGCTAATCTACATGCCTCCGTCGAAGGAGGCATGTAGTCTAGACACACCCTTTTAGTCACATTTGCAGCATTGTTGTAGCCATTCTGGTCCTAGATATTGAAAAAAACAAGCAGTCCTGTGGGGACCAACAAATATATTATATCATGAACTTTTGTGGGTAAAACCCACTTCATCAGCTATTGGAGACGAAGTGGGAGAGGTAATACTTTTTATTGAACCAAGCTCTGGTGTGAGGGAGACACAAGCTTTCCAGCTTACACAGACCACTCTTATCAGTGGATGTATGTTTGCTTCTGAACCTCTCTCTGCAGTTTGCTGACAAAACCAAGTTTTGTACTCAGCCTAAGAGCACAATTACCTCTGTAGTAAAGGCCTGATCCGATTTCCATTGACCATGCTGGACTGTCGTTCAGGCTGGAGAAGAGTGAATTATATTTTGCCCAACCAGCCTAATCCTGTAGCCTAATTCTATCCAGACGGGGCCGACAGCTGGCTGAGGCTTGGTTTGTAACCTTTATGTAGGCCACACTTTTCTTACATATCATAGAATCATAGAATCATAGGACTGGAAGGGACCTCAAGAGGTCATCGAGTCCAGCCCCCCGCCCTCAAGGCAGGACCAAGCTCCATCTACACCATCCCTGACAGATGTCTATCTAACCTGTTCTTAAATATCTCCAGAGAGGGAGATTCCACCACCTCCCTTGGCAATTTATTCCAATAATTGACCACCCTGACAGTTAGGAATTTTTTCCTAATGTCCAAACCTC
The DNA here is from genome assembly GCF_052426305.1 of Pelodiscus sinensis. Taxonomy (NCBI): domain Eukaryota; kingdom Metazoa; phylum Chordata; order Testudines; family Trionychidae; genus Pelodiscus; species Pelodiscus sinensis. The sequence goes on from NC_143052.1 coordinate 307,970,030, forward strand.
CCCTGCTGCACTTTAAGCCCATTACTCCTTGTCCTGTCCTCAGAAACCAAGAGGAACAAATTTTCTCCTTCCTCCTTGTGACACCCTATGGTAACATGCAAATGGCTGTGCAAATGAGCTGAGGTGCCAGGGAGTTTTGTGACAGGAGATGCAGAGCCACAAACACTGGGTCACATGAGAGTGAGCATGAGCCTGTGCCATTCTGCTGTGTGGCTGAGTTACCCCGGCCAGCACACTTGCTCTCCAGGGCAGGGTTGGGTTGTGCGCCGCAGGGTTAGCGCCTCATGCTCAGACCATTCTGTTTCCCCAGGAGCTGGGTCCCAATTTTGGGCGCTCTCTCATGGGCCGCTGTGTAGAATCTGAAGCCCCTCCCTCCTCCTACATCTCAAGGCAGAAACACAAGGTGGGGACCAGACATAATACTCAGATATGCTCTTAGTTTCTGAAGGTTCTTGCACCCTGCCAAAAGCACAGACACCAGAAAGAAGCAGGTGATGCCTCTCACGTTAACTCCTCTCAGATCCAAGAGCAAAGAGGCTGGTGTGTGAAGAGGCTGAGTGTGTGTGTGTGTGTGTGTGTGTGTGTGTGCGTGCTCTAGAGGAGGGGCTGTCACAGAGGGAGCAGTGAGTATGGTGACAACAAAAGCACCGGAACCAGTGGCACAGTGGTCTGGAGTCAGTACCTATGATTTAAGGAGCTGAGCAGGCAGGACAGAAACAGCCCCTCAGCCCCAGGGAGGCAGTCAGGCATAAGCTTCCTCTCGAGGAACCAGTCATTTCAGGGTCACACCTGCTCCAGGCCTGGGTGGGCTCCAGCAGGCCCACCGACATGGGGAGAGCAGCACTTGCTCCAGGCCTGGCGATTCAAAGTGGTCTGGGGCTCCCGGCCATCTCTGCTCCTACTGTGGTCACAGGCAGAGCCCCGGGCCCTTTAAATCCCTTTTGGAGCACCACACCACATACTCTGGGTGGCTCTAAGGGCGGGGGCGGAGGGCCCAGGGCCTCACTCCAGTCAGCGGTGAGGGCTGGCTGCCCCCAGCCTCACCCCTTCTGCTCATGGCACCACCCTTTCTGAGGCATGACGCCAGTCCGCCCTACCCTGCCCCCCCCAACATCTTGCTCTGGGGCCCATGGAAACTGGCAGCTCCCTTGGCTATCAGCAGACTCACCCTGGCACTTTCTGTGCTGTGGCTGGAATGGTGTTGCCAGTCTTGCAACAGTTATTCTATTCAATTAATTAATTAATTAATTAATTTGAAATCCCCCCCCCCCCATGATTGTTAAGCCAATCTCAGGATATTTGGGGACCTGACCCATAATTTTTGACCACTTGGAGGCTGCCAAACCTTTCTTGCACAGCGGGTTCTGGACTCCTCACTTTTCTTTCACTGGGGAAGGGAAGTTCTACTAGATGACAGGATGTCAGCAAACAATAATTTTTTAAAATCATAAGCCCACATGCTTCTGCTTCAGTTTCACTAGGACTTGCAGGCAACCTAATGCTCAGAAAGCTTTATTTTTACTGTGACTTTAGTAAAACAATTGACACAATGGTGAAGGAGCAAGGGTAGAACATAAAGACAACTTTTCATTCATACCAAAGGATAGAATCTGTAACATAAAGAATGTATATTCATCAAATATGTAAATTGAGACAAAGCATTATCTGTGTAAAATCTCTCTATTCCTGGATATTTTGCCCTAACTGGTAGGACAATGCAAAAAATGAACCATTGTTTTGGGCACCACAGTTGCAAAATGACACACTGGCATATTCTTCTGCGGATGTTAGACGCTCACAAGACTTGAGCAGTGCTTCTGCACACCTCAGGAAATAAGCAGAAAGCAGGGAATTATCCACCTGCCCTCCCAGCCCAGCTCTCCCTGTCCCCTTCAAGACTATTTTACATAAGGAACTTCTAAAACAATTGTTGATAAGATGAAGTGAAGATATAGGTCTATGATGTAAGTGTGTCACCTGCCAAGAACACTGGAGTTTAAAAAACAAAACTAAACAAAACAAACACATAATTCCAAATAACCAAACAGAAAATAAAAAATTGGAATCAAGTTTTTGGCTAGGAATTGGCAAAAAGTGTTTTATAATTTAGTAAAACCTCAGGGTTATAAACATCAGAGTTATGAACTGGCCAGGCAATCACACTGGAACTGAAAGTACACAGTCAGGCAGCAGCAGAGAGAGAGGGGGAAAAGGCAAATATAGCACAGTCCTGTGTTAAATGTAATAAACTACTAAAGAAATAAAAGAAAAGCCGCATTTTTTTTCTACAGTAAAGTTTCAAAGATGTATTAAGTCAATGTCCAGGTGTAAACTTTTGAAAGAACAAATAAAACATTTTGGTCAACGTTCCAAACAACCACCATTTCTGAAATGTTCATAACTTTGTATTGCAAATAATGAACAAATCTGTGAAAACCAATTTACCAATAGACAATTTAGAAATAGAAAGAGTTAGAATCACCCAATAAAAATTGTTCACTGCTAATGGAAAACTGTAATAAAATTGAATTGATAGCTACTTTTTAATGCTAAAATTCTGGTTTGTAGCATGTTAAAATGTAGAGCACAACAGGGATTCTCAGATTTTCTCATTGTGTGAAACACATTATGAGATACAGATTGTGCCTTGGACCAACTCTCCTCCCATTTATGATCGCATATAATCCTTGTGACAACACCTGCAGTTCCCTTAATGGATTTTTAGTAGAAGTTAAAAGATGAAAAGAAGGACTTGGTGCCATGTGAACTACCAGCTCTTTGCAGAACAGAATTCACATTTGAGAATTCTGATGCACAGAATAAAGCAGCTGAATTTTGGTTAAAATTGCCTCAAATTTGCTAAGACTTTCTGAAGCTAATGCAAACTCATTAAAGTCAATGGGAATTTATAGAATAATAGAATCATAGAGCTGGAAGAGATCTTAGAAGGCCATCAAATCCAGCCCCCTGCCCAAGGCAGGACCAATCCCAATTAAATCAACTCAGCCAGGGCGTTGTCAAGCCAAGACTTAAACACCTCTAGGGATGGAGACTCCACTACTTCCCTAGGTAACTTATTCCAGTACTTCACCACCCTCCTAGTGAAATAGTTTGTCCTAATATCCAACCTGGACCTCTCCCACCGCAACTTGAGACCATTGCTCCTTGTTCTGCCATCTGTCACTACTGTGAACAGCCTCTCTCCATCCTCTTTGGAACCTCCCTTCAGGAAGTTGAAGGCTGCTCTCAAATCCCCCTCACTCTTCTCTTCTGCAGACTGCATAGACCCAACTCCCTCAGCCTCTCCTCATGGGTCAGCGTTTCCCAGACTATGGGCTGCGGTACCGGGCTGCAGGAAAAAACTACCAGGCCTCAGTGTGGTGCCGGGTCCCCCAAGTCCTGAGCTGGCCTGGGTGGAATCTGCAGCCGGATGTTTCAGCTCCCGGCAGAGTCCTAGCTAGGGGAAGAGGAGGGGAGAGCCGGCTACTGGAAGCAGCACTGGATGGGGGAAGCGGGGTGGGGCGGGCTGGGGAGATTGGGGGGGGCTGGTGGAATCAGGGCTGCCAGGGGGCACGAGGTCAGGGGTAGGAGCTGGCCGGGGAAGATGTGGGGGGGGAGATGGAAGGAGGGCTGGACGCAGGCATCGGGGCTGGCCAAGGAAGATTCGGAGGAGAAGCAGGGGAGAACTGGCTGTCCGGGAGGGGTTGGGGAAAGTGGGGCTGGCTAGAGGCACAGTGGGGGGAGCGGAGTGGGGGAGCGAATTGGCCAGCGGGGAGAGGGACTGACCCGGCCATATGTAGATCTTGGGGCGCTGTCCCCCTTCCTCCCCTGCAAAGCACGAGTTAGTCCAGACCAGGGATTCTATTGTTCCCCCCCACACACACACCCTTGAGTACAGTAGTTTCGAACTGTCTGGCGGGTAGACACACTCATGCAGCTTGAGCACGTTTACCAGCTAGGCAGTTCGAAACTACAAACTGATACTGTCATGGCTCCTTCCCCACTCTGGCATGATAAATGCAGAAGTGGGGGCCAGCAAGTGTACCCCAAAGCCTTATTTACCAGGCTTTGGTATAAAACTTCCCCCAAAATCTTAAAAACCTAGATCTTGGGAATAAAACTTCCGCTGCCACCACCCAAATGTTGCTAAATAAACCAGGGGAAAGATCATTTGGGAAATCTCACCCCTAAAATAAAAATCAGGGCACACAATTAACCAATGGCAGGTTAATAAAAAGAAAAGAAAGAACTTTTATTATTACAACAATATTCCTGTTGCAAGCATAATGACTAGATAGGAAGGTAACAAAATATACTCATGGAGAAACTCCATGGGCATAGAACTTAATTACAAAAAAAAGCCAAAACATCTTTTAAACAGTGCCAGATCTCAGATCCCATACCCAATCCTTAAAACAATAAAACCTAACGAAACTACCTAAACTTTACCCTACTTACAGAAAATGAAGAATGGTGTCTTGGAGAGAGAGAGACATGCTTGTCCCTCTTTGTAGCTGCAGAGAACTCACTCAGAGAGACAAAAGGGAGAGAAGAAAAAAAAAACCAAATTCCTTTGTCCCAGTTTGAAAGTCCCACCTACATTCCTACTGGTCACTCCACCTGGCTAGGTGTAGTTAACCCCTTAATCCCCAGGCTGCTGGCTAACCCTCATAATCATGACAGATACATCTAGTAATAATACAACTTACCTAATGAGAAAATACCAGACATCTTATATGTCTGGTATTTTCTCAGTTTGTTTTTTATGTGTTTATATTTTTGGGCTGCAAAAAACAGTATTGAAAAAAAAGGGTTCCAACTAAAGTAAAAAGTTTGGGAAACCCTGGTCTAACCAGCTTTCTATTTGTCTTATAGTCAATTTATCCAATCCATATTCCTTAACTTGCTGGCAAGAATATTGTGGGTGACCATATCAAAAGCTTTGCTAAAGCTGGCATTGGGGATTTTGGGAGGACCAGAAACAACTTATTTGAATATTCATCATTTGATTAATGAATATGCAAATACGCAAATGAACATTACCGGTCCTCCAAAAGTTCATGAATGGATTTACTGGTCCCCGTGTCAAAAGTTTGGGAACCCCTGTCACAGGTCATATGCTCCAGACCCCTAATCATTTTGGTTGACTTCACTGGCTTTGAGCCAGGCAGTTTCTGTTCAGGCCTCAGTTCAGCGAGATACTTAAGAACACATCTAACTTCAAATATGTGAGTTGTCATGTTGTCATGTGTATGTCATTTTGCTGGAGCAGAGCCCTAATGGGAGAGTGCAGGCAGAGGCTAATCCACAAGTCATTCTTGCAATATGCTATTGTCTCTGAGGAAGTGGTTAGGCCCGAGTTTCAAAGCTGCATTCAGTGAACATGCACCATTCATTTGATACATCCCAGACACTCTCTTGCTCTGTATTAGAGGGTTCCTGTTGTAAATTATTGATAAATATGAAAGTTCAGTGTGTTTAAAAGAGGGTGGAAAGGCTCACTCATCTCTGCCAGAGTTAGAGAATAGAGTTCTATGGTGCATAGTAAGAGAGCATAACTAAGGAAATTGTTTTCTTCATAGATTTCTGACTCTTTACTCTGCCCATTCCACTGGTGACAATAGTTACACTGGGCCCATATCACAACTCTAGCTGTTTAGTGTATGTCCTATATTATAATTTATCACCACCACTAGTAAGATCATACGATACAAAATTATATCAATACTAAAGTACAGGGCGGTAACTAAACAGCCATTTGCCTGAATGCACCAGAATTTTACTGTCTAATGTAGGAGCTAGCACTTAATTTCATTTCCATTCCTCTAAAATGGGAGGATGTCCTCTGAGTACAGTGGAGTTAGAATGGATTGGTTTCTGTAACACCTGTAACCCTAGGGAATGAGGAGGAAGTACTCCTACTACAGCATTGTCTGGAAGTTACATCAATAATATGGACTAATGGAGGAGGAACACAAGCCAACTGAGGCTATGTCTACACTATAGAGAGATGTCTGCTCAAGGTTAGTCCATAGGCTCCTAAATAGCAATACCTCTTATACAGTATTTTCATCAGCTGATGAAGAAATATGATAAATAAATGTATGATAGGGCAATCACACAACCCCTTAGCCTGAGTCCTGCAAGCCTGAGTCAGCCAGCAAGGACCAGCCGCAGGTGTCTAATTGCAATGTAGACATACCCTTAGGCTATGTCTACACTGGCGGCTTCTTGCGCAAGAACATCTTGCGCAAGGGTTCTTGTGCTAGAAGTCTTGTTCAAGAAAACGTCCACACTGCCATGTGCGAGCTGTGCTTTTGCACAAGAGCATTCATGGCAGCGTGGACGCTTTCTTGTGCAAGAAAGCTCTGATGGCCATTTTAGCCATAGGGCTTTCTTGTGCAAGAAACCCCTGCCGAGCGTCCCCACTGCCCTCTTGAACAAGAGCTCCTGCGCAAGAGAGCTTATACCTGATAAAAAAGAGCATAGCGCTTGCACAAGAAGCCCTCTCTTACCACGCTGTACTGTGAATTTCCTTGCACAAGAGTGGGCGGGCAGTGTGGACGCTCTGCGGATACTTGCGCAAGAAGCCGTGAATGTAGACATAGCCCTAGGCATTGTTGTAATACTTACATATAACAGCACTACTAATGAAGCTCCCATTAACTTCAGGAGGGGCTACTACATGCTCATCACCTTTGCATTTGGCTACTTATTTAGATGCTTCAGTATGGAGTCAGGAACTTAATTTTAGGCTCCCAGGTTTAAAAATCTTGGCCTGTGTTTTTATGTTCTTTAGTATCTCAGTTCTTAAGAAATACAAAACAGCCCTATCTGCACTACAGCTAAAATGACTGAAACTACTGCACAGCTGGAGTGTAATCATATGAAAAGCCAGCCAAGTAACAGCAATTTTAAATCTTCATAATAATTCATCTGAAGATCAAAAAACAGTTCACCAACAATCAAGCGTAGATTTGCCCTCTGCAATATGTGGTTAGCTGAGTGTTTGAAGTCTCTAATTACAAACACATCTCATTTGATAAACACAAAGGCACAGTGCTGGATGTTAACATTGTAACAAGCATATTACCTAGTTTTAGCCTTTCCCTTGCAAATTCCCACTTGCTGGCATCAAATGGAAGATGTTGACATTGTTCATCTAAAGGGACTTCATCAGGATCCATTATGATTGACAGATAATTCGTCTTCATTTCAGAAGAATGAGGCTAGGAAATCAAGAACATTTCAAAGTCACCACCAGATGGAAAACAATAATGGGCAGCATCTTCTGGTTTTGGTCAAGGCTTGCCGGTTGATTAGATCTGAGAGATGCGCATAAGCACTTCCCACCATAAGGATGCATGTTTCACACTTCAATATACAATCGGCTAAAAACATTTTAATTAATGATGTTGCAGTTTCATTTTTATACCAGCCCTTCCTCCACCTTTTCTCATACATGACACTGTCAATTAGTCCAATTAAATCATATACGTTCTTATGCAAATAATTGCCTTGGGATATAGACTCTGTACATTACAGAAGTAAGAGGTATTTAAAGAAACTGACTAATCACCATTGCTGAAAGTAATTTTTCCTGAATGATTGTGCAAAACAAAAGCAAAATCAACTCCCTCCCCTTTCCAAGAACACCACCCACCAGTACCCTCTGTCACCCCTACCTCCCACTGATATATGCAACAGATGGAGTTCAACTATCCGTGTTTGGTTCTTTTATGAATTCAACCACAACAAAAAAAGGTCAGATGTGGTTTGAGTTGTGCATAATTCAAACCCAGTCTGCAATACACTGAACTGTACATTGTGAATATACAGTTTAAAATGCTCAGAAATTCTGGGTTGCCATTTCTGACAGCTCTATTGGAATTATTGGGCTACTACAGGTTTAATAAAAACCCAGATTCACAGATTATTTCAGGTGTTAAAGAGATTTTGGCCCTGAAAATCATCCTCCACAAGACAAATTCCTGCTTTCCCATGAGAAATGTAAAGCAAAGGAAAAATCTCAGCCTGTATAAAGTTTGATTTCGTGGCTCTGGGCTGGAAGATGTGCAAGCATCATGGAAATGAGCATCAGGGTGCTTTCCTGCAAGCCATGCCAAAACAGCAATACACTATTATTCCCTACACCTTCCACCCATGTCCAACTCCTACTCAAACTGCTCTACAGCATTCAGCTCTCCTCCTCCATTGCCAGGAATTGTCCTCCTTCCTGCAAACATTTTCACTATGTTGCTTGAAAAGGAAAATGCACATACTGTAAGTAAGAAGACCCTAGGGAGAAAGCATGCCGAAAATTATGGGAAACTTCCTGACTTGTTTCAACTGCCTTGTGCTGCCCAAAGCACACAGCAAGCTTTCCTAAAAGGACAGCCTAAGATCAGTCCAAAGTAGGAGACTCCTTGAATGGACAATATTTGCTTCTATATCACCTGTCTACAGAGGGCACATGCTTGGGCAGGGATGGGGAAGGAACAGTGCACATGGTGCACCAGCTGATCCTCTGCTGATCAAGAAGTATCATTACACTTCTCCAGTAAGCATAACTTAGAACATCTCTTAAGCTATCACACTGGGATCCATGTTAGCGACAATGGCCCAGGAACAAGGGAACAGCTACATGGCATAGAGCTGCTTATTCTCCCCTTGGCTGCACTGAATACCAAATCCTTGGTACTGTTAGAGATTCAGCCCTACATTTGTAGCAAAAGTGGATGCAAAAGTGAGACACAGAGCGAAATACACGCTGGGGTGGGTGCACACACACATGACTTTAAGAAGTTGTTCTATTTCTCTAACAGAAAGAAATAATTTTTTATATGGTTGCTGCTGTAGCAACAACCTTTCTGCCCGAGCCCTCAATATGAAGTTTTCGCTTAGAGCTAATTTTTAACTTCCAACTATTAATCTTTAGGACTAACAGAAACTTAGAGAGATCCTTAAATAAAGAATACCAAATAGAAACAATAGGATAAGAAGAGACCCTTTACTATGTTACCTAGAAGTTGCCCTCCCTTGTTTTGCGTATGAGTGTTCCATCTGGATCACAAACCCAAACCTTCCTGCAACTCCTTTTCTCCTGGCTTAATTGCTCTTGGAGTTAAGGATTTTCCTAGAACTTAACCATTTCCCAACTGTTTAGTGTCATTACTAATTATTCTGTCCTTAATGACAAGTGGGAATAATTGGCCTTAGCCCCTTTATAAGGTTGCTTTACCTATTTGTAAGTTATATTTCATTTCTATCCTCACTCTCCTTTTCCCTAGACTTAAATGTGCCTGAGTCTCTTCCTTTCACTGTGTGGGCATGAGCACATGTGCACATATGTAGTGCAAGGGTGGAAAGAAAAGGAGAATACACACTGAAATACAGTGACTGAAACAATGTTATGTTTTAAAGTCTGGCCCTGCATTCTCACAAAATCTGTGGCAGTTTTCAGTGCACAGAACAAGATGCAGCTCTGGGTCTTAAACTGGTGCAGGGCAGGGCAGCTGCACTGCCATAGTGCTTAAGGGAAGATGCTACTATGCCAACGGGAGAGTTTTTTCCATCACTGTATTTATTGCACCTCCCTGAGAGGTGGTAGCTTTGTTGGTGGGAGAAGCCCTCCTGCAGACGTAGTGCTGCTCATATCAAAGGTTAGTTGGTATATAACTAGAACACTCAGGTACGTGGATTTTTCACACCCCTGTGGCTACGTCTAAACTGCACCCCTCTGTCAGCAGAGAGATGTAAATTAGACGTGTTGAAAGTGAAAATGAAGCCGGGATTTAAATATCCCACCCTTCATTTGCTTTTCGGAAAAAAAACCCCTCCTAGTACAAGATCTTTTGAAACAAAGAATTTCTGTCAAAAATGCCCCATCTAAACTGCCGGGGGGGGGGGTTTTGAAAAGCCCCATTTCAAAAAAAGTGTCGGCCGCCATTATGCAAATGAAGGGTGGGATATTTAAATCCCGGCTTCATTTGCACTTTAGATACGTCTAATTTACATCCCTCTGCTGACAGAGGGGTATAGTTTAGACACACTCCTGAGAAAAGTAGTTGCATCAATAAAAGTCTTAAGTGTAGACCTGGCCTAAGATCACTTTTTGTTAAGGCATGGGCTAAAGAGCACTCCTGGGGCCTTCTGTGCCAAAGCGTTAAGAATCCTACACACGCACAAATAAAAATTCTACACACCATATTTTGAAATTCTGTAAAAGGTATTTGTTAAAATAACACTGCATAATCACACCAGTTTCAATTATTTGTAATGTATTTCAAAATACCTGTCAGCAAGTATATCTGTAACAACACACACTCACACAGGAGTAGAGAGTTAAAGAAACCCCTTTGACAACCATTTTTCCTGTTTCTCTGCCCCTTTCCCTGCCCAGAGGCTAGCTAGGGATCAGACACCCACAACCCCTCCCTGCCAGAGCCAACCATGGGTTCCCCCACATGCAGGTACCTGCACCCTCTCTCTGCCCGAGCTTAGGCATAGGGCCCCCTTTTTCCCAGATATCCCCTTGACCCCCTCCCCCGAACTCATCTGTGGTCCCCTGAGCCCGGACAAACCCCATTCCTCCTCCAGAATCCAGAGATCTAGAGGAAGAAACATCTTGATGCTTGCTCCCAGGCTTGCATGGAGTTTCCTGCACACTCCCATATTCTTCCCTCAGGCTGTGCTTAGGTCTGCAGCTGCCAGGAGGAGCCCTCTAGCTCCCTCCCCTTCCCTCAGCAGTATCTTCTATGTGCGAGATGGGCTCTGCAAGGTCCAGCAGCCGCCCCTAGTGCAGGGGTGGGCAAGAGAGCCTCCGCAGGCTGGGTCCGGCCCACCACACGGGTTGATCCAGCCCACGGCTGTCCTGCCACTCTCCTGCCCCAGGACAATTGAGACCAGGGGACAGAGGAGTGCGCGCCTCCCACCAGGGCTCATGGCACTTAGAGTGAATCGCACACCCCTTGCAGAGAAGAGCCAGGGGGTGAGAGACTTGCACACTCCCACACCTCCAGGCCCTGATTGGCCTGGAGGGCAGGAGAGTGCACAAAGTCTCCTCCTGCCCTGCGAGGGGCATGCGGCGCTTAGAGTGAACTGCCAGCTGTTCAGAATAGCTGGCGGGTCTCTCTAGGCACTGGGGCGGGGCAAAGATTTCATGTGTTTCCCCCTGCTCTGGCCAGTTAGGGTCTGTAGGCAGAGGAGCATGGAAGTCTTGGCCTTACCCCCTCCGCCAGAGGCCCCACCCTCGGCAGGGTGGCCCGGGGCCACTTCAAAAGTTTATGAAACGTCCCCCCTTCTAAAATTATTCACCGCCTGCTCTAAGCTGATGGGAAGGAACTCTTCCCTCCACTTAATATCTCCTGTCTCTGCAAGAGGTGGTAGCTATTTCCTGCTGACTTAGCATTGTCTACGTCAGTGCTTAGGTCAATATAACTTACTTTGCTCCAGGGTGTGGATTATTCATAGCCCTGAGTGCCATAAGTTATACCAAAGTAACCCGTAGTGCAGACAAGGCCTTAGTGTGGACAGTTACATTGGTATAAAAAAGCTTTATGATAGTGTAACTACACCTTTGGCAGGAGGAGAATGGGTTACACAATTAAAAGGAAGCTTCAGGAGGTAGCCATGTTAGTCTGTACAGGATAAAGTTAAAAACAACAAATGGTCTGGTAGCATTTTATAGACTAACAAAACATGTAGATGGTATCATGAGCTTTTGTGGGCACTGCCTACTTCTTCAGATGAAAAAACTTTGGGCATCTGAAGAAGTGGGCTATGCCCACTAAAGCTCATGAGACCATCTACTTGTTTTGTTAGTTTTTAAAGTGCTACCAGACCATTTGTTGTTTTTTAACTAGTAAAAGGCACTTTTTACCTTGGCATTACTACATGCTCTGTAGAGTCTGTACTGGCACAGCTATTTCAGTAAAAAAATACACACCCCTAAGTGACGTAGTTGTGCCAGTGCAAAGACCAGGCCTTACCAGACCCAGTTTTTCCAGTTACCCTGAAAAATCAACATCCACAGGCAATTAAGCTCAAGCCCTAAAAAAGTCCACACCAGCACTTTTGCCGGCAAAACTTTTGCCAGCGTTGACAGTGTTATGCCAGTGGGAGACAGTCTTCAGCCGACATAATTACCACTGCTCATTAGGAGTCTTTTAATTATGCCAGCAGGAGAGATCTCTTCTGCCCACACAGGCTATGTCTAGACTGCAGGCTTCTTTCAAAAGAGGCTCTTTCGAAAGCATCTTTCGAAAGAGCCTCTTTCGAAAGAGACCGTCTAGACTGCACGGAGAAATTTCAAAAAAGCGGCTTGCTTTTTCGAAAGAAAGCATCCAGTGAGTCTGGATGCTCTCTTTTGAAGAAGCCCTATTTACATTGAAGAATGCCTTCTTTCGAAAGAGGGACTTTCGAAAGAAGGCGTTCTTCCTCGTGAAATGAGGTTTACCGCCATCAAAAGAAAAGCCGCGTTCTTTCGAATTAATTTCGAAAGAACGCGGCTTGAGTCTGGACGCAGGGGAAGTTTTTTCGAAAAAAGGCTACTTTTTTCGAAAAAACCCCTGAGTCTGGACACAGCCACAGAGTGGCATAGAATGCAGCTGTCAGCTCAATAGTGTAGACATAGCCTAACCAGCTAAAATCAATGAGAACTGTGGATGTAAACATCTTTGAGGCTCTGAGCCTTAGCGGCTGATTCATTCCTGCTTTACAGGGTTTTGTAGGACTTTTCAGTCCAAAGTGGTTAGCATTTTGCACTCTCTTTGCACCTGGGCTACGTCTACACAGGCCCCTTTTCCGGAAGGGGCATGTAAATTTCAGCAGTCGTCGTAGGGAAATCCGCGGGGGATTTAAATATCCCCCGCGGCATTTAAATAAAAATGTCCGCCGCTTTTTTCCGGCTTTTAAAAAAGCCGGAAAAGAGCGTCTAGACTGGCCCCGATCCTCCGGAAAAAGCGCCTTTTTCCGGAGGCTCTTATTCTTACTTTGAAGTAAGAATAAGACCCTCCGGAAAAGGGCGCTTTTTCCGGAGGATCGGGGCCAGTCTAGACGCTCTTTTCCGGCTTTTTTAAAAGCCGGAAAAAAGCGGCGGCCATGTTTATTTAAATGCCGCGGGGGATATTTAAATCCCCCGCGGATTTCCCTACGACGACTGCTGAAATTTACATGCCCCTTACGGAAGAGGGGCCAGTGTAGACGTAGCCCTGGTGTAGAGGATGCACAAGGAGGCAAGGAAAAAGTGAATTTACATAATGTTCGTGAATCTCATTTGAAACGGGAACATTTTCTAACCAGATCAAATGCCAGTGAGAAAAGAGGAGCGGGGGGGGGGGGGGGGGGGGGGAGGAGGAGGAAGCTTAGTAATTATTCATCTTTTCTTACCCTTTTCAGCTTGCGTATAAAGAGGGTTAATAGGAGCCAGAAGAGCGTAGCAGCTACACAGGTACATGTCAGAGTTATTAGCTCCAGGTTTGATTTCTCTGATGTACCTGGGAAAATGAAAAAAACAAACATGTTATAAATCTACACGCGGAACAGCAGCATTTGCTTTCCCTTGGCATTTAAAAGGTACCTGAAGAACATATGAAATAACAAGGGATGTTAATGGCTGTCAGACATTGTTCTGTTCACTTGTGCGGGCCACTTGAGAGATTTAAATGCTGGCTAACTGGTTGTCTGTGCACCCATCGCTAGGTTGTCTGTCACTACTGGTGGTGCACATTCACACATGCCTCAGTCCACATTAAAATTTATTCTGCACATGGATGGAAAAAAATCCACACATGGATGAAAAAGATTAGACGTAACATTGCCAGTGGGTGTCCACTTGCAGTATAAATTGCCCTAAGGGTATGACCCTGCCAGCCATCACAGGGCATGGAGGGGGTGCTGAGTGGGAAAGCACATGGTGGATGTGATCCTGAACTTCTGATGTCAGTGGTGCAGGATCAGATGTGCAGGACTCACTGCATAGGATCAGATGTATAGGGGGATGAGCAGGGCCCACAGGTGGCCTATGCCAGCTGACTCAGGTTTGCCAGGCTCAGGCTGTGGGATTGTGTCATTGCTGTGTAGACGTCTAGGCCTGAGCTGGAGCCCAGGCTCTAGGACTCTGAGTGTGGAAAGACACAGGCTCCAGCCCATGCCTGGGAGTCGACACGGTGATGAAACAGCCCTGCAGCCTGAGTCAGCTGACATGGGCCAGCTGCAGGCTTTTATTTGCAGTGCAGATACACTCGTAATGAGCCTGCAGAGAGTTGATCTAAATCAGTGCAGAAATTACAAATGAGAAAAATGGGAGTAGGAAGGAAATATTAAAAATACGAAATCTGTAATATAATCAATCTCACGGATTGGGCTTAAAATATGCAGAATAAAATTTCATTTCCCACAGCTCCTTCAGGTCTCCTCATATGTCTCCAAAGCAGAATGTTTTGCAAACCTTGTGCTCCTGGCTATTGGTAGCAAATGCAAAACTCCCCATGCTTCATCCCTTATTGTGATACTCTCACAATCCAGACTCAAGTGAACAGCTTTCAGACAGAGAGAGCAGGGACACGACCCAGGAGTTCAGATCATGATTTCACAGTGTTTTGTTGGCCACACGTATTGCAGTTTCAAAGTTTGGCACCATTCCTGACAATTGAAAGAGGAAGGAGTGATGGCTCGCTGGTGGGCTGATGGAGTTTCCAAGGGGTATGTGGTGCCTCATTTTAAGCAACTCTGCAGAGCTTTGTTCAGTGTTTGAATTGTTTTTTGCAATGGTGACAAGTCTGCTAGGCAGGAATTGTGAAGGTGACAATCAGCTTCCTGTATTTAAAAGACTCTTCAGGCTTCTCCCCCAGAGGAGCTATGAGAGTAAATTCTAGCAAGATAAAAAATATGACAACTCCACATTTAAATTCAAGGCATTTATTTTTTCAAAACCTTGGGATTTTATTAATTTTGCTCAGGTGTAAGTACGTAAAACCCTCCTGTATTTCAAATAAAATACAAATGATGTTTTCTTTTCAGTGAATTTTAGAGGGATAGCCGCGTTAGTCTGTAACTTTAAGTAGTCTTGTGACTCCTTAGGGTGCATCTAGACAGCATCCTTCTGTTGGAATAAGCTAAGCAATTTGCACTACGTAAATTACATAGCTTATTCCGAGTCTAAATCAAAAGAGCTTATTCTAAAATTTGGCACTGTCTACACAGTGCCAAACTGCAAAATAAGACACTATTCCAACAAATCCTTAACCCTCGTGGAACGAGGGTTACTGGAATGCCAGAATAGCAGGTGCTTTTAAAGACGCAGTGTTGCTATTTCAGGATACTTCTGGTACCATGAAAGTGCAATGCAGGCTAGACGTACCCACAGGCTGTGTCTACACTGGGCCACTTATTCCGGAAAATCAGCCGCTTTTCCGGAATAAGCTGCAAGCTGTCTACACTGGCCCTTGAATTTCCGGAAAAGCAACAATGCTCTACTGTACAAAATCAGCCGCTATTGCAGAAAAACTATTCTGCTCCCACTCGGGCATAAGTCCTTATTCCGGAAAACTGTTCCGGAAAAGGGCCAGTGTAGACAGCCCAGTAGTCTTTTCCAGAAAAAAGCCCCGATCGCGAAAATGGCGATCGGGGCTCTTTTCCGGAAAAGCGCGTCTACATTGGCCACAGACGCTTTTCTGGAAAAGGGGCTTTTCTAGAAAAGCAGCCTGCCAATGTAGACGCTCCTTTTCCGGAAAAACTGAAAACGGAATAGTATTCCGTTTTAAGCATTTCCGGAAATTCATGCCAGTGTAGAAACAGCCTTAGAGACTAACAAAAATACATAATATCATGAGCTTTCGGGGATAAGACCCACTTCATCAGATGAGCTGGAGTGGAAATAACAGAATCCAAGATATATATACAAGTACCTGTCAATTGTGGGACCTATGTTAATTAAGCTATTAAGCAGGCTGGATGTGTCCCATTCATAGCTTTTGAGGTGAAAATGTGGTTGTTAAAGGCAGGGGAAAATGGCTTTGCAGTGCGTTAACCAGTTAATGTCTTTATTCAAGCTCAAGATAACAGTATCAAATTTGTGAATGAATTCCAGTTCTGCAGTCTTTCTCTGTAATTGGCTAGTGCAATTCCTTTGTGGAAGAATGGCTACTTTTAAATCCATGACTGAGTGCCCAGGGAGGTTAAAATATTCCCCTACAGGTTTATTTGTGTTACCATTTGTGATGTCTGATTTGCATCCATTTATCCTTTGTCACAGAGACTGTCTGGTTTCACCAATATACAAGACAGAGGAACACTGCTGGCCTGTTATTTTCTAAGATGCCACAGGACTACTCATTTTTCCTTTTTAATGTTACTATGACAAATGTGCTTTGAGCTGCAGGCTAATACAGCTAGCTTGGTCTCTAATACAGTACAGGACCTTCTCCAGAATGTGTATTTACATATCCGTATTCTTGTGTATCCTGTGAACATGACTCAGTGCCTGTGCAGATTACAAGGAATAGCTTCTGACATTTATTCAGCAACAGCTGGAGGGGAAAGCATGTCTGTCACCAATCCTTAACACTGGAACATGCCACCCCCAACTGAAGCGCAGCCAGTTCCATGTGGAATGCAACAGCTTTTTCACCGTGACACTCTGGCAACTGTTAAAGAGTGGAGTGAAGAAGGATAGTGCACCCATTTGAAACTGCAAGGATGATTTATCTCAGTAGAATATCATTATCCAAACAGGGATTGAGCTCAGTTACCAAATTTAGCAACCCTACTCTTATGAAGAAGTCACCATCTCTGCAGTGACCACAAGTAGTTAAGACTTCAGTTTCATTTCTCATCCTATTTTATCTCTTGTCTGCAGGACCGCACATCCACAAGTGCAGTAGGACAAACGCCACACTGTCACTGGTTCAGCACTGGCCCAGAAAATGGAAACACCAGTACTCTTTCTAGCTGCTCCCAAGGCTTTCTCATCCAGGAATTGATCTGCTTGGGTAGTTTGAGATAACACCCCACTGCAGCATGGAAGCAGACAAATGACCATCCCCACACTTACCGACTTTATTTCATAGTCATACAAACAAAATGTTAGTGACTAAATTTCTAACCACAGGCTAGTTTCACTTCCCATTAAAGTTAGGAGAAACACTCTCATTGACTTCAGTGAGTGTTGGATTTGGCCCCTACTGCACAAGCTATTGTAATGTGTTTGTCAATATAAAATCTGCAAGTAGCAAACTATTTTCACTAATAAAGTCTAGCACAGTTAATAGCTTCTCTGTGATATAAAACTGTCCAGGGGAAGCTTTAAACCAAGGTATATTATTGTTTATTTATTAGGATGGGAGCTTGAATTGAACTGGTTATAAATTGTAAAACTAGCTCCTTCCTTTACTCCTATACACCTTTTTACATTATCCTACTCAGTCATATTAGCTACTTAATTGAGACATGCCCTCTGCAGGGCATAATACCTGCAGAACCAAACTTCAGTGAGAGGGCTTTATTAAACGGCTCTCCAATTGGTGGTTGGCTCCGTGTGACAAGTGGCAGACCCCTAAATGTAAGCAGCAATAAGTCACTTGTGCTCTTTCCTGAGCAAACATCCACAAAAAACTCTCTGCAGGATCTTTTTCTCCATGTGCAGGTGCCTCACTATGATTTGCTATTTCCATTCAATTATTTCCTACTGCCCATTCAGCCCTTAAGATGAAGGTGAATTGATGGCTTCTGGTGACATTTTATGGCTACACCTCTTCCACTGACTATCCTACATATGTAGCTTCCAAACTAAACAAGGAAGGTGAATATTTAACAAACTTTGTCAGATTCCAAAGTCCATTCTTCCCTTTCTGATACAAAAATAACACATTGTATTATCTATAAGTATAAGAACTTTTTTTCAAAGGAAATAAAAAGAGCAGACAGTTTCCTTCCTGGTTATTTTGCAAACCATTTGTCCCATCTGTTAAACATAGCCCTGGACAGGAGGCATTTGCCCACTTTCATATGCTCTTCTGTACTTGGCGAGCTACTGTATATAGATTGAAAATGACCGTATTTTCTGTAACAAGGGCAGAAATTATCCACTGAGCATGTCTGAGAATGCAGGAACAACTAGGGATGAGCCCAGATCTCTATTCCCCAGAACCAAAGCTGAGTGAGTAGCTGCAATTCCATGTCCTTCGGAAGAGGGACAGTTGATCAAGTTCTGCCAAGAGCTGAAGGGCAGGGATCCTTCTTCATCTCACCTTGCTGAGACCATAGAGATTTCATAAGGGTGGGAGGGACAGGGTGGAGATGCATTCACCCTAAGCCTGGTTTTGAGGGCCTGATTAAATGATCTGTTTCTCTCTTTCCTTCTCTAGACCTTAGTGCTGGGGAATCTTTAGGCCACTGGCCCCTGTCTTCTACTCTGCTAAAGCTTTTGGTCAGAACCATCCAAAAGCTCTCTCTCTTATCCATGAAGGACATTTATTCAGACAGGAATCCACTAGCCTCCCCTTCTCCCCTGGATAAGGCAACAAGGAAACACTGCTTCCCCTGAAACTAGCTCACGAAATGTGATCAGTAAATAACAAAATGCAATTACAGTCAATAATCCGTACAAGGTAACATTACATTATCTAGACAAATTAGCTAATCTGCAGGGTGTATTTAACGGCAAGCACTCAAAAAACAGAGTTTTTTTAGAATAGCCATACACATCTAAAATTACTCCCCAAAACATAGCTGGCAAAAAAGTCCTTCGTCTATTTTATGTAGCCCTGCCTATATATACACATTCATATTGACTTTTTACAGTGATGAATTTACCAATGTGCCAAGAAAGGCAAAGAACTTGAAACTAGAACATGCCAATACTGATTTCCTTATCACATCATGCACCATTAGCCTGTGGAACTCATTGCCACAAGGCACCATTGAGGCCAAGAGAATTGTAAAAAAAGACTGTACGATCACATGAATAGCATGAGTTACCTGAGGAAGAATAACAACCCCCTACCTCCTATACTAAATACCTCCAAAAGATGTATTTGTCTTTACTAGAAAGCCTTCATAGCTGGACTTATCAGTCCATTTTATATTACAACTCAGAAAATGAAAATATCAAAAAGTCTCATTCCAGTTTATAGTTTTCTGAAATAATTTAAAAAAATGAATGTGCAGAGCTTTTTTATGCTAAATTTACATTTATCTGCTACAGTGACCCTCTATTTCTTTGTTTGCAGCAATTATTTTTAGGTCAGTATAAACACAGTGAGCATTTCCCATTGGCTTCCTTTCCAATCTGGTGCATTTCTCTTGCAAAGACTTCCTTCAAACTGCTGTATTCAGAAATCACACATGATCCACAAGCCACTTACCTTCCTAGTCAGAGCAAGAAATCCACTTATAAGCGGCTTAGAGAAAATAACAGGGAGAAAGAGGAAAAGTAAATCAAATAGAGAACAAGAACTTAGAGCAGTTTTTCTCGTTTCCATCTAATGCAATGCTTTACCTTGTACAGTGATATACGCTGCACTTTCCACAGATCCTTTTAGGTTGGTGGCTATACACTGGTAAAATCCTTCATCCTCTACTTTGACTCTTTCGATAAGCAGCATTTTGCTTCCTGGCCCTAAAATTATTCCTGTGGGGTAAACGATTTTTAAATGAGTGGGATCTGGAGTATAATAACAGACAACTAATTATGTAAGACAATATTCTTTTGATTGTTAGGGATTAGCCATACATTACAGAATGCACTAGGAAGTGGATGGATCCTTAATTTTTGTGTGTTTGTTTCAGAGTTACAAGGTGTTGAAAGGTTTCGAGGCTCTGGAGGAAACTGGTGTTTACACATTACTCATGTTAGTGAGAAGGCTCCTCCTATTGGACTAGTCCTGAAAGTGCTTTATTTCTTGGTTTAATGCTTAGTACTGGGTTTAGACTTCGATCTAGGCAAACACTTTACCATGCTTAACTTTAAACACATGATTAGTAGTACCACTGAAGTTAATGGGAGTGTTTATGTTAGTCCCATTGTAACCCATGTGCTCAGTACTAAGTATTTGCAGGCAGGGCCAGATTAAGGGGGGGAGGGGGCTAGCCAGGGCGCCAACCTATGGGGGGCGCCTGATGGCAGCTGTAAGGGGTGCTGCGCGGTGCCCCTTAGAGCTGCCATCAGGCACCACGCGCCTGGGGCGGGAGGCTGTGTGACACCCATTAGAGCTGCAATCAGGCACCATGCGCCTGATTGCAGCTGTAAGCTGTGCAGTGCGCCAGGGGGGCGAGGCTGCACATGCGCCATGCACCCGGGGGCGGAGCTGTGCATGCCCAGGGCGCAGGAATGGCCCTGTTTGCAGGACTGGGTCCTACATCTGATTTGGTGTCTGTCTTGTTACTGCAACAGCATTTGGGGTCTGGTGATTATTACTGGTACATGGTCTTTGATTTTTTTTCCAGTTGCTTATGTTTGTTACATTAGCAACTAGAAAAATGGTCAGAGCCAGAAGCTTGAACTCAAACTTCCTTGGGTTTTTCTAAAGGAGATTGAGGATTGGATTCCAATTCGTGTAGTCAAACCTACCAAAATGATTTTGATTACAGATTCAACGTAAAACGAATAGAGCCTCATTATCTAGTTCTGTTGGGATATGGCTGAAATCTCATTAAATCTCCCTCATACAAGGTGCCTATCAACTGGGGCTGAAGTCTCCTGTTATTACTTCACATGATTTTGGTGCCATTTTAGCTGCCCATGTAGCCCCAACTAAGCCTTGAACTCAAACCCTCGTGCAATGCTAATCCAGCTCTAAATCCTCGCCTCCCCTGCCCCCTTCTCTAGGTCTTTTCTGATTATGGCAGAAAAAACAAGTCCATCTCCAACAAAGGAACAACTCCTAAATTTCTCATAATAGAATGTAATGCTACATGACAAATGGATCCCCCTACAAGCAGATGAATCCCAGTTCTGGTCTGGTTTCCCAATATCAGTGGTTTGGCTGCTAGCCTGGGACTTGAGACACCCAAGCCCAAATTCTTCTTCTCCAGTGGTTTTCCTGTTAGCAAATTACTTAGTCCTCTGTGTCTAAATTCTCCCACTTGTAATGCGGGGGAAGGGATGGAGGGAGTTCTGCCTGAACTCATAGGGAAGCTATCAGGATGAATACATTAAAGATTGTGAGGTGCTCAGATACTAGGGTAATAAGTACCTAAGAGAGACAGAGTGAGGATGAGAAAAGTTGTTTGCAGCTCTCACCTGGTTCTTGCTGTATCTCTTCGTGGTTTTTAAACCAGGATATCTGGGGCTCGGGAATGCCATGAGCCTGACATTCTAAAGTAGCAGAATGGCTGGTGTTCACAATCTGGTCACTGAGATTGCGCAAGAAGGACGGTGCTTGCTGAGCTACAAAATAAAATGAGAGTTCAGGGATTACATTCCTTTAAAACAATTTCTTGCATTGTAATTAACGATATTGTAAAATGTCAGCATTTTCCACCAAATTCTACACTTGTATTTCCCCTACTTGCTAGTCCTGCTTGCAAAATAATATGTAGTGTGGTTTAATGATTTCTTTTCCTTTTGAGACAATTTCCCTCCATCACTTGTAACTGCTTATAATACAGATCAGAATGAAAATTTCCCAACAAGAGACAAGTCTTTCTGCATTCATTCACTTACAAACTAAAGGCAAAGACTCTAATGAGACCTCAGGATTTTATGTATTTTCAGAAGAAACATACTATGACATGCAAACTTTTAAATAGATTCTAAGGGATCTGGTCCTTAAATTAGAGTATCCGTGCACTAGTGATAGCTT
This sequence comes from Pelodiscus sinensis, assembly GCF_052426305.1. Classification (NCBI taxonomy): domain Eukaryota; kingdom Metazoa; phylum Chordata; order Testudines; family Trionychidae; genus Pelodiscus; species Pelodiscus sinensis. The sequence continues at coordinate 307,991,833 of NC_143052.1, forward strand.
TATACAGTTATATGTAGCATATACACCAGTATGTGCATGAATGAAATGTATATACTTTATTCACTGTGAAGATCAGTTTTATTATAAGCCCAATTCAGTAAACTATCTTAGTTTCAAACCAGAGTGTGAGCCCTGAATCATTGAACTGTACACCTCCATGTCTTCGTATCTCTTTGGTGTTTGTGTTTAACTGACCTCCGGAGTCTGGGCAAACCCACATGACAGCTAGACAAGCACAAATAGTCTTTGATTTGTGAGAAATGTATCTGTTATCCTCTCCCAAAATGCAAGTGTCTAAAACACTGATTCTAGAGTCAGAAGTATGAGTTCTGGCGTTCAGTGCTACATAACAAGTAATTCCTATTTTACATAGCTATGTTTACTATTTCATTCAAATAGTATGAAACAAAATGTATTTCAGTGACTTTCTAGCTAGTGCTTTGGAAGTACACCCAGTGTGTTCTGATTCTGTCCATTGTGCACATCCCCCAACCAAGCGAAGGGGGACCCTCCCCCTAAAGTTCAACAAGCACAATATGAAATCATCCCCGGACATCCAAAGCACACAGACAATCCTGATGTTGTTTCCACCCCACCTCCAAAGCAATTCACCTTCCTCTTCCTTCTTGCAAAAAGTTGAGAGCTGTTAAGACCAAGATCAGGAGGATCCCTCCAGAACTGATGGTGATTATACAGCAACAACTTTTCTACCACATTTGCAGCTTCTTATGTATTGTTCTATTTGCACTTTGATCCCGCTGAGTGCTGTGCATTCCTGCACAATGCTGTATTTGAGTTCCTTGTATTCCCAGTTCCCACAGAAACTGGTGGATGCTGCAATCTTTCTCTGAAAGGTAACTTCCAGGATTAGGGTTCATGTTTTCACTGTAATATATCTCTGTTTGCTAAGATCAATTATGGCATGAGTTTATTATCCAACATAGCCTTTGGTGGGAGTATTAAATGCTATTCTTTCAGAAGAGTGGACTTCATGATCCAACAGGTCTTTCCATCTCCACTATGATACTGCTATCTGACATGATTAAAATCTCTCCAGTACACTTTCACACTAGTTCTTAATCCATTCATATAATGTGCATGAACCCAAAAGCACTGAAAACTTTTCAGAATTTCTGAAATGAATGATCCCTGCTAGACTTTTATCCTCTGAAATCAATTCCAACATATCTATGAACCATCTGTGTCTGATTTTTTATGGAAGTCCAAGGTAGGCTGTAAATTCCATGGACCAATGACCATTATCTTATATGTTTATAGTGTGACAAATAGTCTCTTCTTGTCAACAAACAACAAAGCCAGTGAGTAAAGTTGACATTAACACCAACAAGGATTTCTCCCCACCCAACAAGATTGCCCCCTTTTCATCTATGGACTCTGGATATTTACATTATGTTTCCATTTTATCAAACTTAGCTGTCTATGAAATGGTACTGATTTAAAAATATGTTCACACACAAAAGCTGACAGATTTAAGCTGCTTGGTCCGACTTTCCATTTAGAAATAATCCCGACAGAACAACAAAACCAGTTCATTCAAATTGAGGTGTGACCAGATGACAGAACAAAGGCAAACCACACATTCTGTAAGTTATTTCTGATTAATTTTAATTTTTTATATCCATACACTAAAGATGGGTTTTCATAGTGAGCAAAACTTGCTTGCTTAAAACTTAGAGCCAGTTATCATTCACATATTTATAATAATTTATTTTCAGTAGTCAGTTGGCTTTCAAGGACATGGTTAAAACAAAGTTTTACTTTCTCTCAGACCACCTGCTTCTCTGTATGATGCTGTAGTGAAGCCCAAAGGTGGAGTTTTCAAAAGTAAACAGCACTGACCCAATACAGCTCCTGTGGAAATCCCATTGTTTTCAGTAGGAGCAAAGTTAAGTCAGTGCTCAGCACTTTTGAAAAATCTCATCCATCGTGCAGAATGTTGCACATTACCAACCTAGCCAGCATGTCTCACTGTGAGGTCATAAACATGGGCTGATGGGTCAGTCCTGCCCTCATGTATGACTGAGGCACTTCACTGTCAGCAGAATTAGGCCCAGTGGAGTGTCACTGAAGGCAGAGCATGGACTTACAATTTCAGAGCACAATGACTCATAGTGACCCTGCGACTGTGAGAAAGCAAAGTCCCTATTTCAAAAGCCAACTTTGGCAATAGGGAAAATATGAGAAGTTGTTAGCACTCTTTATATAAATTTTCACCTCACATACTTTTATCCTAGTACACTTATTGTTACTTATGTTGCTTTTTTATTAACCAGTTTGAAAATATAAATACACAGTTGCATTTTAACAGTTTTTTTTCAAAAAAGAATATAAATTACACAATTATTCTTTCCAATATGCTACTCTGAGGCAGTTAAAGAAACTGCCAGAAAATACACATGATTCTTCACTTATATCTGATGAGATCAACACTGCCAATAACTTTTTATCTTGTCACCAAATGCAGAACCCTTTCCCTTACACAGTGTCACTGAGGGTTTTCCATCCCTTCCCATGCTGGCAGCTACGGAGCACTAACACTCCATTGTAAAGCATCAAAGCTCTTCAGAGCCTTGACCAACACCATACTAGGAGTGGCTAACAACAGGCCCGCCAGCCAGGGAGTCAGGGAAGGGGCAATTGCCCCGGGGCCTGGAGATTCTAAGGGGGCGGGGCTCCCAGTCACCACTGCCACTGCTACTATGATAGCAGTGATGGCCAGAGCCCCGCCTCCTTTTCAATTACCACTGCAGCGGTGCTCTGTCATTCCATGTGGTTCTGAGACTGGGGAAGGGAAATGCACCATGGTCTGGGCAGCGCTGAGGGCTATCTGCCACTGACTCCACTCCATACGCCCAAGGCCCTGCCCCTTCTAGGGGCCTGAAGCCAGCTCCCCCACACACTTTGCCCCGGGGACCACCGTGGCTATCGGCCCTGATGGCTATCAAGATGTCCCCAAGGGCAATTATAATGCCGATAGGCAAAACTGAACCTGGGACTTCTGAAGCTTAGTGCATGAGCCTCTACTGCATGAGATAAAAGCCATCTGGTTCTCAATTAAAGCTGGAGAGCAGACTCATTATTTTCTCTGTCAGTGGTCTTGGTGCCACTAGATGGGTCAGTACACCACACCCAGTAGGTATGTGAGTTACATGATATGGCATACATAACCACTTAGCAATCCCACAGACGGACAGTTTCTAATCACAATATTGGTTTGTGACCCAGGCTCATATCACCTGGCTGCTACCAGCAACCAACTGCTATAGGCTACCACACTCTGGCTTCTGATTCCATTAAAAATGTGTAAAGTCCTGTCATTGCAATCAACCAGGCCAGCAAAATTTTCTCAAGGACAGCCCCATAAAGATGGAGACCTGCATTGTCCCAACAGAACAAGGTTGCCCATTTTAAAGGCAAGTACCATTATCATTTCACTTGCCTTTTAAGCATATTTTTTTTAAAAGAGAAAGAGACCCAAATTCCTTTGCAAGAACACATTGTTTCTGGGAGTCATCATGCTAATAATGAACAAAAGAATTACTGTACACAAGAAGGCTATAGGTGACATTTCAAGATCTAAATGATTATTCTTTTCTTTACTTTGACAACTTCCAGGTTACTAATTGTTTTCTAAGCATTTTAGGCTCCGTGAAGCTGGCATGATGGGGAAATGCTATTGTTTACCCTTTCACACTTGACAAAAGCAATTCCCACGTGAAAGACAAGTTTGGCCGTGGGACACAGTCCCAATACCTAAAGGAGGAAACAGTCGGTAAGTTCCCAAGAGCAAGGAGTTGTCATGTTGTCACCCACTTTGTTCCTTTGCAGTGGCTATTTTGGTCACTATGGCTTGTTTTGTTATGGCTTATGCAAATCCTATATAAATGATCAGTCATAAAAGAAACAAAAAATTATAAAAGCAACATATTGTAAAAAAATAAAGTTATCAGCTCTATTAAAAATAGTAACTTCTTCCTTATACTGAATTTATAATACACAGAAACACCTCATAATGAAATCATGTAAAAAGGAAACACTGGAAAGGAAACTTAGATTACCCTCAATTCTCCTTCAGTAGTGTGGCCATTTCTTAATCCCCATAATAAATCCTATTGTCATCAGCACACCAAAAGGAAGGGATTTTAATGGCCTTAATTTTAATTTTAAATTTTGAAGACTGTAGTAGACATTTCACTGTGATGTCTATAGCCTTGTAAATGGATTGAGGGTAGCACTGCTACTTTAATGAGATAATTATGACATTACAAACTCCTTTATCCTCCTGCCAGCCATAGAACAGTCACTGATGTCCACAAGACTTTTCCGGTCATGCAGTAATTAACTTTAAAACTGACTAACCCAGCAATGAGAAATTGACCTGGATTTATTTGGAGAAACAGGATTCATCTCTGTCAGTTTTGAAATCCTCATGATTAAAAATGATAAGATACGTCTGTGCATAATATCAACATTTTTATTTCTTTCCTGTGTCCACAGGGCCTTCCTTGAGAAGATACTTCATAAGATTAATGTACTTAGCGTAAAAAATTATTTCAAATAAATAAGCATTAGAACTTGCTCAGCAGGCAATATTTATAAATCCACAAAAATCAGATTGAAATGAAAACGTATAGTCCAGTAAATCTCAAAATGAATTGTGCTCATTCCACACTTTAAAGTTAACTTATTAATTGTCCATTGTTGATCAAAAACAGCAGTTTTTAAAGTTAATCAGTTTATGCAGCTTTGACACTTTCGGAGAAGCTGATACCAAAGCAGAAGATAAAATTGGTCCAAAGTTTTCATTATCATTCAGTAGGAGGCAGCAAGAGACACAACAACACAACATACACAGTGCAGTACAGGGGATCTTCCAAACCCCTACTTCCACCAGCTTTGCCAAAGCAGAACACACCGTCTGAACTGAACTGGAAGCCCGTGTGTTATGCTTTTGTTTCGCTATTCCTCCTATGTCCATACCCATTTTTGGAGGTGCACTACCTCAGAGCCTGAAAGGGAGCAACTGGAATAAAAAAATCAAGATGATATCAGACAACTGTGACTTTTTAATGAGTCCTTTAATGTTTTACATTGTTTTGTGTTGTACAATCATTCCTTGTGCTTTTAAATTTGAGGATCCGAGAGTTAACAGCCTTTTTGTTGCAGTGCTCACCTCTAATTGTAACGTCTTTCTTTTGAAGCACTTCTTCCCCCGAGTATATGTTCCTTGCTCTGCAGGCATAGGTGCCTGAATGTTCCAGGGAAACATTCTTGATGGTTAGAATGAGAGTATTGGAGTATTCCTTAGTGATGTGCTTTTTTGCTTTTGTTTGATTATTAACTGTCCTCGGCAAAATCCAAGCAATGTCTTTGTACAGGAATTTGTTGGCTGAACAGGACAATATCAGGTTCTCTCCTTCAATGGGCATTTTTTCCAAATTAATATGAAATCCATTTGGCACATCTGTCAAAAACCAAGAACACTTTTAGTTCATAGGAAATTCATGTGCCAAAATTAAAATAACATCTATTTTCCTGTTAGCCTGAAAGTCTTTCAGCTAACATTTCAATGGCTTCCTGCTGAAATTTCTAGCCTTTCTTCCTAGTCTCTGAACTGTCTCTATTCTTTAATGCAGTATATTTGCAGTCATGCCAGTCCCAGGATATTAGAGAGACAAGATGGGTGAGGAAATATATTTTAGTGGACTGACTTCTGTTGATGAGTGAGACAAGCTTTCAAGACACAAAGAAGAGCTCTGTGCAGCTCAAACGTTTGTCTCTCTCACCAAGGTCCAATAAAAGATATTACCCATCCTGCCTCTCTTCTTCTCACATGACTCAACAAAGAGAGCACTCTGCACTTGTAATGGATACATCAGGCCTGCTCTTCAGCTTGTGTAAATTGGCATCTCAACATTGACTTCACTGGAGCTTAGCAATTTGACGTAGGTGAGGATCTGGCCCATCTTTTTAAGACAGTCTGAAGCAGAATACAAAAAATAGCCAGTATTGAAAGAGGGCACACTTAGATCATGGAGAGAAATAGGTGGTTTCAGCTAGAGCTAGTGCAATAGTTTAAATAGCAAAATATTTTATTATAGTGATTTCTCATTATTTGTGAGTATTCAGACAACTGTTGGGTGTTTATTAAAGCTCTTGCAAATCCTTAAGACTTAATGATTATTTTGATTTAATGATTATTTTCTGGGAATTCATGCTGGAAGTAAGCTATTTCAGACACCCAACCAGCGATCAAAAACAACACCATGTGATCAACCACAGAGCTAATATTTGATCATAAACAGGTCTAAGGATGAAAATTACTCATTCAAACTACGAAGTGAACACTTGCAAATAGCGAGCCAATTCAAAGAAAATTGGGATCAGCTCATCAACAAGTTGCTAAATATAAACGTTGCAAAATTTATTACTAATATGATTTGTAATGGGTAGTTTGACCAGCTGTTAGTTCAGCCAATAATAAATAAAAGTAGATTTGTGGTTCATCTGGGCTGGAAAGTGCTGGATAGCCCATGCCTGCTTACACAGTCTTTTGAGGCTTGATCTTGCTCCATGAAAGCCAATATGAATTATGCCATTGGCTTCAGAAAAGGCTTCTCATGAAAATCAAATTAAAATAGTTCCAGAATGGAACCTCTCATGGTTTAATTTAAAATTATTTCCTCTTGCTTGTTTAATTGCAACTGACTTATACAATTTGATGACAAGAGGTGGCAGGCTTCATTTGTTCTCTAATTATTGATTTCCTTAGTCTTTGTTTGTGAACTTCACTTGAAATAACAGAAGCAGGGATTGCATCTGGTATTATTTCCTAGATTCCACCTAGATTCCACTTCAGTCTGTTTGTTAGAGCATGAAATTACTGTAATTCATGTCTTCATGCATTTGTCTCATGTATCTGAAACCTATACTCCTCTTGATGAAGATTTACATTTAACATTGTACTTCCTTATATTAATTTTGAATGGATCCATTAGGTTAGCTATTGGGTAAATGAGCTCATACCAAATCCCAGATCCTAACTCCCTCCACTTTTGGAAGTGTTCAGAATCCAGAGAGGGACCTACATTTTGTGGTTTGAATAAGTGGCCCCTGTAAGCAGGGCACTAGAGCTATCACTCAGGAGAGACTCCAGAGCCACTTAGCTGACTAGCAGAGCGCCCACAGCTGGGTTTTGTGTTTCTAGTGGTGGAGCACATTTACACATGCCTCAGGGCTCATAAAAAATGTACTCCGAACATGAATGGAAAAAAATGAGCACATGGATGGAGCAGATTAGAGGGAACATTGGTTTGAATCCATCTTTATTGTTGCACTGAGAAGGAATGTGTATTCTCCCTTCTGTTGACACAGAAATGTCAAAAATGAGTTGAACAGAAACTGCTACATCATATTGGATATGTGCTCAGTTACTTATTGTGTAATGCACTTAGTAGTCTGCCCTTTTTTCACCTCTCTCACACAAAAGCACATTGTGAAAACCTTAAATTTAAGAGATGAGAGTGAAAAATAAGAGCTACTGAGCCGTATTTGATGCAAGCTAGCAACTGCTGCAACTTATTTGTTTCGTCCAAGGTTATGTGAGACCAGATTTTGATCTCATCAAAACCAATGTGAATTTAGAGCTCTTGAGAGCTGAACTCCCCTTTGAGGTAACTGGCTTGTGTTAAAACATTAGCCATAATCAGACCTGAACCCAATTCTTGCTTAAGGTACACTATCTGGCTTACCTGAGTCACTACACCACCTGAGGCAAGCTCTGAATTTGACCCAGTGTGTTAAGAAATAGCAAAGTATCCATCTGAAGGGGTTGAAGTTTTTGTTTTTGTTGGGGGTTTTTTTTTGGTGTGTTGTTTTTTGTTTTGCTTATGAAAATGTCAGTGCTCAGTAAAGAGTAGGAAAAGCAAAGCAAAACTCTTAAGACAAAATCACGGAGCACCCTGAAACTCAACAGAAGATGGCCTATTTTTAATATAAAACTTCTGTGCCCTCAGAATAACATAGCTAATAACATAGCTTCATGGTGTCACTTTTGGGACATTTCTTAGATGTCACCAATGAATAAAAACACTTTTTAAAACAATACTGAGGGGAAACACCCTACATTCCAATCAAATCATTTTGTTTAAAGACTCTAAGCCCCTAATATATGACACCTAGCTCCAAATCGAATAACCTCAGGCGAGCTAAGTAACATGCCTGGAATAATGTAAAAGAGTTTTATTTACTTTAGTGATTTGACGCTTCCTGTGGAAATAGCTCCCAGGTTTCCTGATGGAAGATTTTGTTTATCTTTGCCAAGCACCATCAGGAATCTCAAAATAAAACACGTCTAGTGACATTGGGAAACCAGAGAGATAAGGCAAAGCCGTTCCTGTCTCACCCTCAGTAATTGCCAACACGCCCATGGGCCTGCTGTGTGCCAGCAAAATATCCCAGAAAGTAGGGGAAGGGACAGGTTGGAGACAGGGGAACCAATGCAGTATAATTTGGCACACGGGAACTGATTTTGAGACTGCCCCAGTACCAATGACCAGGAAGTCTTCCAGGAGGGAATAGGCCATATCTTCTCTGCATAGGGTACATGTCTGTTGTTATTGAATGGACTAAGACAAAGATGCACATTTTAAAACATATTGAAACAAAGCCTAAAAGTGCCCCCGTTCATAGGAAAGAAAAGCTATTCATAGGCATATCTGATTCACTTCTTGAGATCCCAAATCACATTTCCTTCAAGGGAGGGGTGCAAAGTTGCACCACTTTTAAATCTCCCAAAGATATCATGGGAATTAGACTCCAACCTCAGAAATACGAGGGGCTCTATATTAATAAACATGTGGGCTTGACCCTGCCTGACCATCTCCAGCCTCTCCCCTGTACTTCCTTGTATTTGCTTCCCCTCACCCACATCCCTCTCTATAGGAAGCAGGGCATGTAGAGGTAATGCTAGTGCTGCCAGGAGTAGTCCTAGCCTCTGCCAGCTTTCCAGGTGCTATTTCAGCCACTGTCAGAGAGGAGCATGTCACGTAAAGAAGCTTCCCTTCTCTGGCCTCCTAATTCTTCCCACTTCTCTAACACCAGCTTTCTTCCCACTTAAAAGACAAGGATTGAACCACACAATAATTCAAATAAGGGGGATATAAGAGAGGGTGGAGAAATGTCTGCTTAGATTATGCTTGGGCTCTTCTCTAAATTCAGGGTTCTTTCTGACCTTCATTACTGGGGTGGGCAACTACTGACCCTAAAAGAGGCCATGTTTTCCCACTCTGGATATTTTCATGTCTCACTTTCAGTCTTTGTGTAAGTCAGAACCAAGTGAGAACAGCCTTCCCGCCCCACCCACAAAAAACAAACAAATCTCCAGTGGTCTCCTCAGCCCTGAAGTATCTGTTTGGAATAAATTAGAAGGAAATCCTTTTCAGTCTCCTGTCTGTCTGTTCACACCCATCAGCATTTTTTGGACTGTCATTTTTTCCCAAGTGTGTTTTTCAACAAACACATACACACACACACACAAAGTCCCTTAGTTGACTTGAGTATAAAATGCTACTTGGCGAGAACAATGGTCTCAGCCTAAAAGAGCATAATTGCTTGAGTCACGTGTGAATCCAAATGAAAAATTTTGGTCTTTTGAATTTGAAGCGCTGTAAGAGGGGAGAGAAGAACAAGCCTGACTTCACATTTCAATGTGCAAACATCAGCTAGCACAATCTGCGTTTAATTAAAGCAACCAGATGTCAGTAGACAAATGGGAGTTTATAGGTCACAAAACTCAAGTGTCAAGAAATGATGGGAGTCCAAAGGACAAGTGAAGCATAGTGTAAAACTGATTTGAAAGCTGAGTTTATATCAGTCTCACTATCCCACATAAAAAAGGTGCTGCTAACAGGCCTACCAACGATGGGAGGCGGGACCCAAAAGGGGTAATTGCCTCGGGACCCTTTAAATTGCCACAAGAGCCCTGCACGGAGTACTCTGTGCAGCTCTTAGATTTGCTTGGGGAGACAGGGACATGCACTGTGCGGCTCTGAGGGCTGGAGATGTGCCATTGCCACAGTGTCGGGGCATGGAGCCAGCCCACACACACCTTGCCTGTCCACCCTGGCTACCAATGAAACCATGAACAATTTCCATAAAACAATAAATCAACCATTCCAATATCCTAGTTTTGAATGGACACCAATACTAAACCCTACAGGGAAAAGTCATCGCTATCCACCCTCTCCACCATTATACATTCTACCATGAGAAGTATGGTATCATGAAGAGGGCTGGGTTCTATTCAGTAGCTTCATAAACAATTTGGATAATGGCATAGAGAGTATACTTTTAGGCTGCGTCTAGACTGGCATGATTTTGCAGAAATACTTTTAACGGAAAAGGTTTCCATTAAAAGTATTTCCGCAAAAGAGCGTCTAGATTGGCAAGGATCCTTTTGCGCAAAAAGTGCTTTCGCGCAAAAGCATCCGTGCCAGTCTAGATGAGCTTTTGTGCAAGAAAGCTCCGATCGCCATTTTAGCCATTGGGCTTTCTTGCACAAGAAATTAAGGTGCCTGTCTACACTGGCCTTCTTGCGCAAGTATTCTTGCGCAAGAGGGCTTATCCCTGAGCGGGAGCATGAAAGTATTTGTGCAAGAAGCACTGATTTTGTACATTACAAAGTCAGTGTTCTTGCACAAATTCAAGCGGCCAGTGTAGACACAGCCATACAGTTTGAGGACAAATACCAGGCTGGGAGAGGTGGGAAACTCTTTGAAGACAGGATTAGAGTTCAAAGTGATTTTGACAAACTGGAGAAATGGTCTGAAATATACAGGATGAAATTCAGTAAGGAGAAATGCAAAGTATTCCATTTAGGAAGGAATAATCAGTTGCAAAAAATACAAAATGGGTAGTGACTGTCTAAGAAGGAGTACTGTGGAAAGGGATCTGGGGGGTCATAGTGGACCACAAACTAAACATGAATCAACAGTGTGACACTGCTGCAAAAAAAGCAAACATAATTTTGGGATGTATCAGCAGGAGTGTTGTAAATATTACATAAGAAGTAATTCTTTTTGCTCTACTCAGCACTGATGAGCTCTCAACTGGAATACCCAGCTGTGGGTTCCATGCTTTGGGGAAAAAGTGGACAAACTGGAGTAAGTCTTTTAAAGTTATCAAAAACACAATGGTCTAGAAAATATGATCTATAAAGAAAGACTGGAAATAGGTATTTAGTCTAGAGAAGTGAATTGTGAAGAGGGACACTATAACAGTCTTCAAGTATATAAAAGGTTATTATAAAAAGGAGGGGGAAGACAGGACAAGAAAAAGGATTAAATTGAATCAAGGGAGATTTATGTTAGATATTAGGGGGAAATCCTATTTATAAGAGTTGCTAAGTGCTGGACGAATTACCTAGGGAGGTTGTGGACTCTCTATCATTGGAGGGTTTTAATAACAAGGTTAGAGAAACACCAGTGAAGGATGATCTAGGTAATACCTAGTTCTGAGTCTATGTAGGGGAGTGGACCGGATATCTTATCAAGGTCACTTCCAGTCCTACATTTCTATGAGTCAATGGTTTTTCTGACTCCACCTAAGAATCAGTTCCCACCCTGAAATATGACAATGTATGTCCTCATGCTCTCGTATCAGACAATGAGGTGGGAGAGCAAGAGAAGAGGTTAAACAGTCAGGTATTATGGTGATAAATGAGACCATGAAAAAACCTTTTTCACTTGGCCTTAGACTGTCACACAGAGCCGGTGCTTAAAGAGATAGGGCTAGAGCACACAACTCAATGTCTTGCACATTAAAAAAGCAAGTCCCAGTACACAGACTGATGACAAAAAGGCTTCCATTCACGGCCTCGGTAGTATGTAAAGTCTGTATGCGACATATGTACAGATAATAACAGACTGATTAGCAAACCAATTTGTGGGAGACCACAGTCTTATTGTTTGAATAAAGGTTTTAGCTTTCAATGAAATGTACACAATTTAGTGCCTGAAACCAAATAAACTATTATTCTAGAACTGTTAGTCAGCAAATATTCTTGCCATATCTATTAATAGAACAAGTAAATATTTTCCCTTTCCATATTTTACAAATAACCTCTCTGTGTGTCACTTATCTATGTTTACATTCCAATGATAAGTTCTGGTGTTTTCTTACTGAACTTGTATATTTACAGACAGCGAATGGTTCCTAAATGTGGAAGTGCTGATCAGAACATTTCAAAATCCAAATCCCTAAAACTGGGCAGAGGGCAGTATAGCACCAACATTATTTTCATTGAAGTTAATCAGAATGACAGGCAACAAATCAGCAACAAAAGAGATTACAAAATTAGAGTAAGAACAATAACAAAACATGCTTAATTGAAAGTGTGTCCTTTTTCAGCTGTGAGGTTATGTCAGGTTTCTTATTTTTTGTATTAAAGTGTTAAGACAGATTAGCCTGTGGTTTCTAAAGTACTTGATATTAAATTATTAAAACTCATTTTCTTTCACTGGAATCTTTCTCAAGGCTCAACAGGATCATTATGGTAACTCTAGCAACAAGTGTGTCTATACTTGGTAAATGCATGGTGCCACAGCTAACACAAAACCTTCAACCAGAAAGTGGCTTTTTTGCAAGGTGACCTTCATACGTAATAGTCGATAAATTGCCTACTGACTATTGCTAGTGAGTTCTCACTTATTTCCTTAGCCGTTGACCTCACAGCATCTACTCATTACAGCCCTGTTTCTGAAAAGACTTATACACATTTGTGATGTTACACCATTGAAATCCCTAGAATTATTCACGTACACAGTTAGACACATGTGTAAGACTTGAAGGAATAGGGCCTATATCATACAATGGTATTTTCCTCGAAAGGGGGTAGTACAATACATCAGGTCCTACCATCTGTGTACAAAATACTCATTGGTGTCAATGAGAGAGACATCTACAAAAAGATAAGATGTGATCCACCGACCCTGGTCCTGCAAACATGTTCCTGGAGGAGGCAGATACCTATGCCTGTGCTGAATCTCAACTTCAATGGGGCTCTTTGCAGGCACAGAGTTCTGCTTCTAGGGTACATGCTGCATGCTCAGGCCATAGTTTGCAGAAGCTGATGCACAGTATGATCACACCTGATGCTGCCTGATAGGGGGTTTTCAAATGATAAAGTAAGATAACGTGTGCCAACAACAAGCCATCAAATACTAGAAAAAATCATAGCAAGAGACCATTATTTCCATGAGCAATGTGCATCTGCCCATTGATGGATCATTGTTATTCATCACCCTGTACTGCTAATACCCTTTTTAGCAGCCAAGTCCCAGCAGTCCAGTAGAAACCCACCATAGAGGCAGTGAAAAATATTACATTAGTTAACATCTGCCTCCATTACAATAAATATCACACCTAGGGGAAATATACACCACATAAAGTTCTGCAGCACCATAGAGAGTAACAAAAAATGTAGATGCTATCATGAGCTCTTGTAAACAAAACCCACTTCTTCAGATGAATGGAGTAAGGAGCAAATGTACCCTGCACTCCTTACTCCATTCATCTGAAGAAGTGGGTTGTGCCCACCAAAGCTCATGATACCATCTACATTTTTGTTAGTCTCTAAGATACTGCAGAACTGTTTGTTGTTTTTTAATTTTTTTCAGTTACATACTAACACGGCTACCTTCTGAGACTTGTAAGCCACATGACACATTCTAACAAATACGACTTTCTAACCAGGGTGTATATTTAGTTACTGAATGGACTGGATCTTACCTGTTACATAAAAGCTAATGTTTCTTTCAACATTTCCTACTTTATTGGAAGCCACGCAGCTGTAGATTCCAGAAGATTTAGCCTCAGCTACAACCAGAATGCTAGCAGTCTGTGAAAACAAGAAGAGTTTTAGCTCACATTAGACGAAGAAGCTGTCTGAACCCTTTTTTTAAAAGTTCCTGTTGACATTAATATGATTCAGTTGCTCCATTCATTCAGTGAAAAGCAGCCCAGTTGGAGGTGTTACCCTTCCAGGCTCTGGTAATGATGGAAAAATAACAGGAAACTAGCTGCCCAGGAGACTGCTCCACTATCAGAGTCACTACAACCAAATCTTTGAATGTGCCTTTGAGGTTGGTTTCTCCCATGCTGCTGATGTGATAGTGACAGGTTATAAAACATGAGGTACGGTAAAGCATGCTTTACCCTCAGAGGCTGCCTGGGGATCAGTCAGTCAATAAGGGAGTAGGTGAGGAACGCCTTACTCATTTGGATAACACTAGGAAAATGCTTCTCCATTGCATAATAGAGGATGTTGTGGCATCTTTCATTCTTTCTATGTGAATGAGGATGGGGTGGGACACAAGCTTACTGACCTCTTTCTTTTCACATTTTTTTCCTTTGGGATTTTGGCTTTAATACATTTCATACAGTAGCAGTCAAAACTCTGCTTTGATGATCGATGCCTCTGCTTCACTATTATGATCATATCATCTTAGAAGGCCTAGCATACTGACTGTTTTCCTTAGGTGATATAATCTGTATGAAGAGATAGCTAAAGGCCATGGAACGGACATATCAGAGAAATATGTTACTGAGATGTCTACATGAAGTGATGCCATGCAGAGTGGTGGAAGGGTGGTCTAATGCTCTGAGCACCGGCCTACGCCCTGAGAGGCCTGGATTCAATTCTCTGCTCCGCTACAGCCCTTCTGTATGACCTGGAGCAAGTTTCTTAGTCTCTAGGTTTCAGTTCCCTCTCAGTAAAACAGGGACAATAGGACTACCTTGCCTCACAGGGGTACTGTGAAGATAAACATTAAGGATTGAGAGGTGACAAAACACCATTAGTGGAGGCTTTAGAAGTACCTAAGAGATTTTGGGGATGGGGAATCCCTGAATAGTACCAGCTAATATTCTTAATTTCTGTTATTTGTCATATTAATTAATATGAAATATGGTGGCAACCAAAAAGAGCATAGTACTGTTCAGTTATATAGGAAGGCTCAACATCAGTTATTATCAACCCAAATGTTCTTAGTCATCATGAATAGGCATCATGTTGCATAGGCATCATGGTAGATGCCAATTTTGAGGAAAACGTTTAATGCAGACAGCAATGGGATTGCAGAGTGGTTGAGAAAGGGGAGCTGCAGGCCTTGGTCTCTGTCTCAACTATTATCTGTTATTTATTGTATTAGACTGAAGCCCATAGTATGTTATTTTTAAGCCAGAGGTGTACATGGTAAATATTCCTTTTGAAATTCCTCCAGTACTCTCAGGTCTCCGTTTTAAAAGGAAAATTACCTCTACATTTCTAGATAATACTTAGTCCTGCCATAAGAGCAGAGGACTGGACTTGATGACTTCTTGAGGTCTTTTCCAGTGCTATGATAAAGCAAGCCATAGACAAAATTCTGGGGAACCCATTCTCCTACATTCAGGTGATTTTGTTGCACATAAGGCAAAGCTGTAACTTTGACAGTACTGCAAGCAGAATACATTATCCCCTTTAAAGAGCTACGGCCGGAGGAGCCCAAGACATTTTGCTGGCTAGGGCAGAAAACATTTTCAGCATCCCTCCACCTCATGAATGGTGAGATTGTGTCTTCTGAAAGAAGATGCCTAAGGACAAGCATCTTAGACCTGGCACTGCATCCAACTGAACTGAACAGAAGTTGTAGTACAAGCAATGAAGTATCCTTGGATGTACCCACAGAATCATAGAATCATAGAATACTAGAACTAGAAGGAACCTCGAGACGCCATCAAGTCCAACCCTAGCCCTCATGGCAGGACCAACCACCATAGATCATCTCTGATAGATGTTTATCTAACCTGCTGTTAAATAACTCCAATAATAAAGATTCTACAATCTCTCTAGGCAATTTATTCCAGTGCTTAACCATCCTGACAGTTACAAAGTTTTTCCTAATATCCAACCTAAACCTCCCTTACTTCAATTTAAGCCCATTGCTTCTTGTCCTATCACCAGATGTTAAGGAGAATAAGTTTTCTCCCTTCTCTTTGTAACACCTTTTTAGGTATTTGAAAGCTACTATCAGTCCCTTCTCAGTCTTCTCTTTTCCAAACTAAACAAATCCAGTTATTTCAGTCTTCCCTCATAGGTCATGTTTTCAAGACTTTTAATCATTTTTGCTCTCTTCTCTGGATCCTCTCCAGTTTCTCCACCTCTTTCCTGAAATGTAATGCCCAGAACTGGACACAATATTCCAGTTGTAGCCTAATCAGTGCAGTATAGAGCGGAAGAATTACACTCACAACACTTTTCATGTCTTGTTCACAACACTCCTGTTAATGCATCTCAGAATCATGTTTTCTTTTTTTGCAATAGTGTCACATTGTTGACTCATATTTAGCTTGTGGCGCACTATGACCCCTAGATCCCTTTCTGCAGTACTTCTTCCTAAACAATCATTTCCCATTCTGTATGTGTGAAACTGAACGTTCCTCCCTAAGTGGAGTACTTTGCATTTGTCCTTATTCAGTGCACAATGTTCAATTAATGATCATTTACTCAATAGTTTGTTTTCTTCTCCTTGTTCAATATGTAGCCCAAATTCTTTATTCACTGTCTATTATTCAATCCCTGCTCTGAAGACAGAATAACTCAGGGTATGTCTACACTACAAAGTTAATTCGAACTAACGGACGTTAGTTCGAATTAACTTTGATAGGCGTTACACAAGCGCTCCGCTAGTTCGAACTTAATTCAAACTAGCGGAGCGCTTAGTTCGAACTAGGTAAACCTCATTCTACGAGGACTAACGCCTAGTTCGAATTTACTAGTTCAAATTAAGGGGTGTGTAGCCCCTTAATTCGAACTAGTGGGAGGCTAGCCCTCCCCAGGTTTCCCTGGTGGCCACTCTGGCCAACACCAGGGAAACTTGTCTGCCCCCCTCCCGGCCCCGGACCCCTTAAAGGGGCACGGGCTGGCTACGGTGCCCGTGCCAGGTGCAAGCCTGCCAGCACCCAGCCAGCAGACCCTGCACCTGGCACGGCTCGAGCCAGCCACCCGATTCCCCCCAGCCCTCCCCCTCTTCCTGGGACCAGGCTGGCGGCTCCTGGGAGCTTGCCCGGGACCGCAAGAGGCGGGCACCCGCCTGGTCTAGTGCGGACATCGTGGACCTCGTCCACGACCTCTGCACTAGGCACAGGAAAGCGGCCGTCTAGGGCAGGAGAGCTGCCAGCCTGGCCACCCAGGAGCAGGTGTGCATGAAAATCAAGGTGGTCCACTGAGACCCCCGACCCTGAGCCCTGAGCATACAATGGCCATCCTGGGTCAGACCAAAGGTCCATCTAGCCCAGCAGCCTGTTTGCCGACAGCGGCCAACCCTAGAGACCCTGAAGGGGATGGACCGAAGACAGTGACCAAGCCATTTGTCTCGTGCCATCCCTCTCCAGCCTTCCACAAACTTTGGGCAGGGACACCACTCCTACCCCCTGGCTAATAGCACTCCATGGACCCAACCTCCATGACTTGATCTCACTTCTCTTTAAACTCTGTTCTAGTTGTAGCCTTCACAGCCTCCTGCAGCAAGGAGTTCCACAGGTTGACTCTTTGCTTTGTGAAGAACAACTTTCTGTTACTAGTTTGAAGCCTGCTACCCATTCCTTTCCTTTGGTGTCCTCTAGTCCTTCTATTATGGGAACTAATGAAGAACTTTTCTGTATGCACCCTCTCCACCCCACTCATGTTTTTATAGACCTCTATCATATCCCCCCTCCATCTCCTCTTTTCTAAGCTGAAAAGTCCCAGTCTCTTTAGCCTCTTCATATGGGACCTGTTCCAAACCCCTCATCATTGTAGTTGCCCTCCCCTCTCCCACCCTCTCTCTTCCCCTCTCCCACCTCCTTTTCCCAGTCTCCCCCAGTTTTGTTCAATAAAGAGAGATTCTATTTTTGAACACAATTGTCCTTTATTTTGTACATCAGGAAGGGGGGCTACAGAGGGGTAAGTGGAAGGAGGTGAGGGAGGAATGGGGTACGAGCTCTCAATGGGGAGTACTGGGGTGGCTCTGCGGGCTTCTGGGGGTGGAAGCTCTCCTGCAGCCCCCCAATTGCCCCCTCTCCCCAGATGGCAGCCTGCGGCAAGTGCAGCCGGTCTGATGGCCGAGTGCTGTGATGTGCCCAGTGTGGGTACTCCGGGCACTCCAAGCCAGGACTGCTTTGCAAGCGGGGAACCCCTGAGAACTGTCTGTTCGGGGTGGGGGTCGGGTCCCTTTAAGCACAGCCCTCGGCTAGCCTGAGACAGCAGCTCCACGCTCTAAGTCCTCATCTGATGCCCTGCCGGCACTGCTTCCAGCCATCCTTAACCCCGGTTCAGGGTCCACTTAATGTGGACATGCTAGTTCGAATTAGCAAAACGCTAATTCGAACTAGTTTTTTAGTCTGGATCTGTTAGTTCGAATTAGCGCTGTAGTGTAGACATACCCTCATTTCCTTGTGGGACTTTCTCTGGCCTTCATCACTATAGTATTCAAGTGCTTTATAAACTTGAATTAATTTTCACAAGTCCCCTGGATAAGGGGCTGGTGTTATTTCCATTTCTTATATGGGGAACTGAGGTGCTGAGATTTTAAAGTTCAAAGTATCCAGTAATTTGAGATGCTTTAAAGCTGATTCATCAGAGCACTTAGCATTGCATAGCACCCTGTCTGTTCAAAGGACTGAATTCACTGACTTCATCACAGTTGTGAGCACTCAGTACTTTTGCAGATCAGGCAGCAGGATCAAGCACTCAGAAAATGAACAGCACACACTGAGTGGCCACTTGGGAAAAGATTGGTTTACGTGACTTGACTAGCATCACATAGAAAGTCTGTGGCGGAGGAAATGACATAATCCACTTCTCTAAGGCATCATTCAACTGCCATTATCATACGACCATCCCTTCTCTTTCTGAAACCCTCTGCCTCTTTCACTGCTGAGTTTCCAACTTCTGTAGCAAAGTAGGGGTCTTACAGACAACAGTCTCCTTCACTACACACTCCTGATTCATCCTCATCCAACCCCACAAGGCAGAAGTCCTGTCAGAAAAGCTAGTAAGTGATCATGTAATTGAAGAGTGTTTCATAATACACACTAGGGGGCCAAATTAAAGCTGTGCAAGTAGCCTGAACTCTAGCGTTTTCTAACTTCTGAGTGTTCTTAGAGTTCTTTTAACTTCGTGTGTGTGTAAGAGAGAGAGAGAGAGAGAGAGAGAGAAATTTCTAGGTTTAAAAAAAATGGAAAAAAACCTTGGAATCTGTCTTGTGCCATTATATTCACAGCCCCCTCATTAATAAGCAGGGTTGGAGCTTTGAGCCATAGCGCAGCCCTTGAGCTAACAGAGTACAGTAGCTGACAGCAGTAGTAGGAAGTCATCCTTTATGTGGACCAGCACTAGAAGGAGCTGTGAGAAATTCTCTCTCATAAGGCTTCACAGTTATTTGCTCATAGCTGGGGAATGGAGAGACTCAGGACTCTTCAGTTCTGGAGGGGAGTATGATCTAATGGGAGCAGATTCTTCTGCTCCACCCTATCCCTGTCCTGTTTTTTCCCCAACTCTCATTCTTTGTCCCAGTCCACTCTCCTTTTGTAACAATCCTAGTCTCACTAGTCCAGACTCTCCTTTCCTACTTTCTTTGGCCAGCCTTTCCTAGTTCTGCCCAGTTCTTTGCCCAGTTCTGCCCAGTTCTTTGCCCAGTTCTGCCTAGTTCTTTGCCCAGCCTTTCCTAGTTTACTCCAAACCCCTTGTCCAGCCAGTATTATTATATAGTAGATATTATGTTATAGATTTATGGTATTAAGCTGTAATGCAAGAAATCTACAGGCCTGTGTCCTGTATGAACAGCTAAGGTATATTGTAAGAAGTTTGCATAAGCAATCTCTATCCCAGATATAATTCTTGCTCACCCCAAAAGTCGCTTAGTTTTGGGAACTAGAGGAACCATTTATTTTAAGCTAGTTTGCCTGACACCAGATTCAGTCAGTAACCGCAAAAGAGACAACAAAGCAAAGATGTTATTGGAAGAGTCAGAGGCAATGTTTTTGGGGATCAGATAATTCTAATGAATATGTAGTGGTAAGCATCATAATCAACTAACCTATAGAATAAGAGTACCCATAAATTCTTAGGGTGTAGAAATAAATTATGGTCATAGTACGTTCAGTCAGAATCAAGCAATGCTAAGACCATATAAATATCCATATTGCTCAAGTTAGTCAGGATCCTTCTTTTTTTAGGCTTTTCTTCTTTTAGATTTCTTTTCCTTAGGCTTCTTCTTTTTTAAAAATCTTCTCAGTGAAGTTCTTCTTCAGTTCTACATTCTTTGAACTCTAGCTCTCTCTACCACTTACGCTGCTAGCCTAGTTGTATAGCATAGCTTAGCTGCTCTACACTCTCCCTGCTGGGACCTTCAACTTCATTGGCATGCCAGAGGCGAGGCTGATCCTATGCTTCCTAACATCAGGTCTTCAGGAAGGGTTGTGAGTATGTTGGGTTAAGTAATTCTCTGGTTATGTAATGTTACCAGAGAGAGTCCTTGAAGTGTATTATGTTTTAGCAACTATATGCCTTTTGATGTTTGTTATTCTTTTACTTGTTTTAATAAAGGTCTTAACACATTGTTATTGTTCTCTATCTAAGTAGCCTAACCACGTCCCCCAAAATTCCCTTTGTGGGATAGAACTCTCTGAGTTCTTTCTCTCCGTAGCCTGTGTTGGGGACAAGAACCTAAATATTTTCTGGGCAGATGTGGTCATTAGCCATAACCCCTTGCTAATGACACTCAGATTTACAGCCCACTAGCTCCCAGTCCAAATTTTCCTCTCCAAGCTCCTTGCCCAATTTCAATGTCCCTCTCCACCACCACCTGGGGCCTTGTCCCAATCTCTTTGCCCAGCCAGTCCAAGTTTTTCCCACATACCCTGGCTCTCCATCAGACAGGTCTATCTCCTCCTTTCTTATCTCCTTCCTCCCACCCCACTGGCTCAGTCATAGGTTCTGCTCCAGTTCACAGTCCCAATTTCCTCTCCCTGCCCAACTTTCAGTCCCAGCTTCCCTCTTCTCTGCCCACCACCCTTCAACCCCAGTTTCTGCCCTAACCCCCCCAGTGCCTTGTCCCCTTTGCATTTGAATCAGGCAGCTTTCTCCTTCACACTGCCTGGCCCCAGTGGAGTGCCTAGCTCCAGCACAGCCTACACCATGCCTTATGCATATGGAGTCTTTGGGGAATTTAGCTGCTAGAACCCACTGTGCATGTGTAAACTGCTTTTTTAAATAAAAGGCTTATAACTTAGCCACATTCAGGCAGATTTTCATGGGAAAACCAAAACGCACAGCCCTCAGAAGAAAGCCTCCATATCTGCCATGTTTCAAGTCCCTGCCCCAAGCATGAGGGCGTCAGAGACTTTGAAAGAAGAGACTGCCAGGATTATTTAACATGGGCAAAACAATGTATTTTTCCTAGCCTTATTTCTGGAAACAGCTGAACTATTTTGGCAGATGTATTCAAAAACAAATTCATGCCAGGGCAAACACATGGCATGAAAAAGTTAAAGTTGAATTTTGGCAGGTAGAGACAACTGAGGTTGCATTTATATTTACATGCAGACTTATACTTACATTGGGAAGTGTCAGGCAACTTTAATAATATGCTTTAATACAAGCATTTCCTATCATCACACATGTGCGCACACATGCATACGTACACACATGTATACATGCACACAGGTATAGATTAATGCACCATTTCTTAGTTTATTTTTCTTTATTTGTTTTTACTTTATTTTTATTGCAGGTCACCCTCAGATTGCTTTGGCAATGAGTTGTTCCAGTTAAGGATCATAACCCATATTAGCATTGCATGAAATATAGCCCTAAATTTAGCTGTAAGCACTCATAAGTGATGCTTCTTAAGAACTGAATGGCTCAATTTATATGATGAATCTAAAAATAGTGTGAGTTATTACACTGTAGAAAATCAATGGAAAAGTCCAACATGAGAATGAAAACTTTGGGTGTGGGAAAAGAATCACTTGAACAGTTATTTGATGATTTGCTTACATCATTGACTTATTCCTTTATACCATTCAAGTTTCTCAGTGTCTGTCTAGAGAGGTTTCAGCGGAAATGTTCCGAAAACACTGTCATGACCATGGTTTTCTGTATCACTAGATGAATAAGATAGCACACCCTTCCTGTGTTTTATCCATACAAACTCAAAAGAGTTTTTGGGGGATGTTAAACTTAATAATAAACTAGAGGTTGCATTTATAGTTGCATGCAGACAACAAACCAACTCACTGACTCAAAAAACCAAACCAATGAGAGCTATCACTTAAGGCTCTAATGCTTCACATGCAATGTGGACAGAATTGACAACTCTTCCTTAGGAAAGACCAAAACACTTGATTACCAAAAGCAAACTTTAAATATGCCTTATTCATCTCTTTCTTAAACAATGTGAATGCCTTCTCTTTGGCACCCCACTTCTCAGTTTTCCACTCTCCAAAATAACTCTACTTTCAAGTTGCTCTAGCCATGTCTGGGGTCCCTTTCCTCAGTCTCTTCACCAGTTTCATTTCACATAAGCTGTAAGTGCCCAGCTCTACCCGGGCTTACCTCTCAGCTCTTTCTTTCTTGCTCCATCATTTCCAGCTAGTCCTTTAAGTGCTGTCTTTTCTCACACTGAGCATCATGCTTTCTTTTTGCACTGCCATCTACGCTTGAAAGTAGGAGTAGACTGGGGATTCAGTTCTGATTACAGAAGTAACAGCTGACATTGTGACAAAATGTTGCCTCTAGTCCTCTTAATTCTGTGAATGGGGTCAACATTCTTCCCAACCAGGAAGGTTTTATCTCAACTGCCTCAACTTTGACTTTGCTTTGGGACACAATGAATGAAACATGATATGTCAGTGATCCTAAGATACACACTTTGACTGCCAAGACAGCAAAGCCACAACCTCTCGTGGCAATATAAATGTCTACTGCTCTGTCAGCCACACATGTGGAAATCAGGCAATGGAAGGCTTGGCAAGAAACTATGCCAAGAGCCAGAGAGCACTTTCCATTTGGAAGAGCTATCTGTCCTCAGCCAAGCACTGCTCAAGGGCCTGGGAAAAGCAAAGAGAACTCACATTGACCTAGCACAGCAGATGCCTGGAGCTAACCAGCACATTTCAAGCAGAGATGGTTTGAACTTGAGATGACTCATAAAAATCTCAGTTCCCTTTGTTGCTATCAGTGTTATATCTTAAACAAATGAAAAAGTTTGGCAGTAACTAGTTAATTCTGGTGACTTCTAAACACTATTATTTTAGTGAAGGCACGTGGCCACAAAGCAACACCGTGCAGTCCTTTCTAGGATTAATAGTATATTAACTAGATAAGGAGAACAACCGTGCTTCATTGTAAAACTTTCAGTAATGCATATACACAGGAACCATCATTTCAGATGCATTTCTGGGCATGCTTAAAAAATGGCTTACTGCCAAAGACTTCAAACAGACTTTGCAATCCCACATTGAGGACCCATTATTAGCATCTCCCTCCAGAGAGGAACTTATTTGCCGTGAGCTGGAAGTTGGCCTGGCATTTCAGCCCTCCTCTTCCACTGTCTCCAAAAAGCACAACACACACACACACACACACACACACACACACACACAGATTAGGTCTGGCTAGCGCACAGCTGATTCAGTGTGCTGTGGCCATGTAGGACTCCACTTTCAGAATAGCTAGATGCCTGCTGGAATATAAAATATAATTGGGTTCTCACCGTCTTTTGTTCATCATGTATCCGCTGGAGCTTCCCTCTTCCGGTGCCCTAAATGACTTCCTTTTCCCCTTTCTAAACCCTCCTTAAATGATGTTTTTCATACAATCTTCCAAGCTCTCCCATCATTGCCTTGATTCTTAATCGTTTGCATGGTGCCTGAATGAACTGGACTAAAAGCCCCTGCAGGCCAGCAACCATTTTTACATGGACAGTACCCTGAACACCCTATAAATAATACAGTCATGGTGGAAGGCCTAATTCTCAGTAACAGTAAGATCGTTAAATTGCTCTGACAGCATAAAAGTATCTTAAAATGGATGTAGCTGTAATTTGCCCAGTGTTAAGGACCTTTTGTACCACCGTAGCAGATCAAAGAGGACTAACGGTATGTCTACACTATATTCTAAAACCCACGGTGGCAAGTCTCCCAGCCTAGCTCTTCAGGCTTGGGCTCATGGGCTCATTCCAGAGCGCTAAAAATGGTTGCATAGGCATTTGGAATCAAGGCATTTGGACTCCAGCTGCAGCTCAGGCACTGAAGCCAAGGATAGGTGGAAGCATAACATGCACTCTCCTATTTTTAGTTTGACTGGTAGCACAAGCTGAGTCCACAGACCCAGGCTCCAAGACCCGTTGCTAAGGAATTTACACCACAGTGTAGATGTAGCCTTACTGTAACTGAGAAGAAGGGCCCCTGTCTATGTCAACTGAAATTTTATGAAGCCCTTTGGAATTGCTGGTCACAAAAGGCACTGGAGCAAGATTTTACTTCTTTGTGATATGAGGTAACATTGTTGCCACAAGTCAAGCTAGACAGTAAGACCAGATTCAGCGCTTAGCGTTTCTAGTGGCAAACTATGGGTATGTCTACACTTGCACCCTCTTTCGAGAGAGGGATGCAAATGAAGACATTCGAAACTGCAAATGAAGCCGGGATTTAAATATTCCGCACTTCATTTGCATATTCACGTTATGCAGCTATTTCGTGTTATGGCTGTTAAGACATGGTTATTTCGAGAGAAAACCTTTCTCTTGAAATAACTGGTAAACCTCATTATATAAGGAATAAGGGTTATTTCAAGAGAAGGGTTTTCTCTCAAAATAACCGCATCTTAACAGCGTCTGTTATTTTGAAATAGCGCTATTTCGAAATAGTGCCATAACGTGAATATGCAAATGAAGTGCGGGATATTTAAATCCCGGCTTCATTTGCAATTTCAAATGTCTTCATTTGCATCCCTCTCTTGAAAGAGGGTGCATGTGTAGACATACCCTATGTTAATAGATGTTAAGGACAAAATGGACCATTGTGATCATAGGCCTCATCTCCTGCATAATACAGAACCTCACTGAGTGATTCCTGCATGTAGCTCAATAACTTGTGGCTGAATAGAGCATTTTTAGAAATAAATACAGTCTCTATTTAGACTTCAAATGAGGGTGAATCCTCCACATCCCTCAGTAAGCTGTTCCAATGATTAATTACCCCCATCTTAAAAATTTGAGCTTTACTTCCCATTTGAATTTGTCTAGCTTCAGCTTCCACCTATTGGATTATGTTATGCTTTTGACTGTTAGATTAAACATCCATCCCACCAGCATCTCAAGATATCTCTCAAATGACTCAGCTATAAATTTTAAAAAAAGCATTTAATCCTTTAAGTATCTCCCTGTAAGGCGAGTTTTCCATACCCACAGTTATTCTCATGCATAGTCCCAAAGCCTTTAATAAGGCAATGCACAGAAGTATGTAACCTTTTGCAGCATCAGGCCCTGCATTTGTAAATAAAATCCAAACTCAGTGTGTGTGTGTGTGTGTGCGTGTGTGTGTGCGTGAGGGTGTGTGTGTGTGTGTGTGTGTGTGTGTGTGTGTGTGTGTGTGATATGCATGCACATAGTCCTTCTAATTTAAAACATTTACAATATCATGTAATTTAGTTCTTCCATTTTAGCTCAATGATTCCCAGATAGCGCCTTAGCATAGTGGTGGAATTTTTGATTCTCCCAATCATACCTTATTCTTCCCCTCTAGCATTGCCATGTGTTGAGTGATGCTCTGAATTCTGTTTCCCGTGCTGCTGCCACTTTTCAAGATGAAAGGTCCCTCGGTGTTAGAGCAAACATCATACCTAATGACAGGAGAAAATGAGTGTGGAATGAACATCTGATTCAGAAGAATAAGTAGCTGTCCTAAGCACC
The DNA here is from genome assembly GCF_052426305.1 of Pelodiscus sinensis. Lineage (NCBI taxonomy): Eukaryota > Metazoa > Chordata > Testudines > Trionychidae > Pelodiscus > Pelodiscus sinensis. The sequence continues at coordinate 308,017,848 of NC_143052.1, forward strand.
TGCTGCTCCTAAGAGAAGGGCTCTGATACTATGGCCAATTACATCTATGCTTTTTAATCTCATTATCAAACATGGGCTGGAGGTTGAAGTTCAGATCCAGATCCACATTTCCCCAAAGAGTGGGGGAGGAGGGTTCTTGGAACTCTTTGTTCTTGTCTGATCTGCTGTAGAGGAGGGATTCAGATGTGAAATTCACAGATGGACCAGAATCTGAACTGAATCAAAATTTGGGACTATTTGGGCTAAGTATTCTGATTCCAGTGATCCAACATTTGAAGCCCACTGCTATGATTCAGCCTTAGCTTTAATTATTACTTATATGATTTTAAGACAAAATGCTGAAGAATATAAAAAAAACTTCTGAGATAAAAAAATTATTCTGGTGCAATTTCTTTATGTGCAAATTCTTTTGGTTATTATACAAATTATGTCACAAGCTCTACATTTTCTTTGTTTCAACAGATTATCTTCCATGTGTTATCTTTCAATTTACAAATTTACAGAATATCTACTGCTATGACTTTCTGTTTGCAAGATGAGCAATAAAATAACCAAATAATCATACAAATTCACAAAATAAAAAGTTATATCAACCTGCCACAGGGTTCAAACATTTTATAAAGATAAATAAAAATCAAAATACATTAATTAATGGAAATCTCAAGATAAAATATACTTCTCTTATACTACAAATTAGCTTTTAATCAGAACATTAAGATGTGGTCATGATGAAAGTAAGTTGTTTTTAAAACCTTAATTTGATACATATGGAAAAAAACACTTTGGAATGCCTGTTACTTTCTGTCCATCTCAAGTGTTTTCTCAAGGCATCTAATTATATTTTTAACTATCACACTCAATCCCAGGCAGTTTGGATGGAATAGCTTGCTTCTTTTTGCGAAAGTTCTTTCAAGTTTGATAGTTCTTCAAACACATCAAAGTTTTTAAATATAACACATTTAATGCTCATCAGCAAATTGGTTTCATATGCATATCACACTGTTTGGAGAAATCACTGTTAAAAGCATTTGGCAGTGCACTGACAGCTACTGCTAAACTGATCAAAGAATCAAACAACTCTACAGTTTTCTTGGTTTCTTCATTGCTTTAATACCACTGTAGATGGTTTAAATCAGCATTTCTCAACCAGTGGTACAAGTACCCTTAGGGGTACTCAAGAGAAGTCTGGGGGGATACATCAACACAACTGACATTTGGAGACAACTGAATTTTTGTTTTAAGTTTTACAGCACTTTATTATTTTTGTACTTTTTACACCCAAAAATTTCATTGCCCACCCGGCTATGATTAAGTTGTTTAAACAAATGTGTTGCAATGGTAGAAAAAAAATGGTATGTCTGAAAACTGTAGGTACTGGGGATACTTATAATTTATGTTTATAAAAGGGGAACTTTATAAAAAAAGGTTGAGAAACACTGGGTTAAACCATATAATTAAACCTAGTGATTAGCGCACCATTCTAAAGACCCCCAAAGCCTTTTGCCCCCATGACAGAGACAGAGGAACTAAACCTGGGTCTCCCATGCCAGCAGGTAACAGTTACAAGGTGGGTGCCATTTCCTCCTCCAATCATTGTGTGCGGAGCAAGGCAGGCAGAGAAATAATTCCTGCAAGAAGTGACTGAGGCTCCTAAGCCACCTGCTGTAGGGGGGCTGAATCCTGATCACAGTTCGCTAGCAGAGCTAGCTGATCTGTGCTGCAGATCGATATCAATATAACTACATCATTCAGGGGTGTGAAAAATCCATGCCCCGAGCAACAAAGCTAACTAATTTCACCCTCCACATGTATTGGTGGGAGAGCTTCTTCTGTCAACATAGCTATTGCCTCAGGAGGATGAATTAACTACACCAACGGAAGCGCTCTTGTGTAGACTTGCACTTTGACTCCTATCTCAGAGAGAGGACCGGCTTAGTACATGTGCCTCTGGTCAACATTTCCCATTGGCTAGCTTTGTGGATCACAGTCCAAGGCTTTATCCGTACAGCCAATTGAACAACAAAACTTTTGTCTTTCACAGGTGCTTAAAAAGCCCCCACAGACATTGTGCTGCGACAAACGGCAGTGTGACCAGCTTGTTGTCAGCAGAAGCACTCTCCTGTCGACAGTGCGAACCTTGCTCATGAGGTGGGGGGAGCATTTTTTTGGCAAAAGTGCTGACAGTGTTTACTCTGACAGACTTTTAGCAGGACAGCCATGTCGCTAAAAACTGTGTAGTGTAGACACAGGCGACAGGGCAGATCCCTCCACTCTTAGTCCCTCTTTCTCCCACCCCTGCTCTGCCCCTCTCCACCCTTGTTCTGTCCTCTTCTCGCCTCTTCTCCATCCTTTCCCCTCCCCCACCTTCCTCTTCTCCCAACCGAGGCGGCCTGGCGCCTGCAGCAGGGGTCTGACTCTTCCCCCTTCACCACACTCACCGGCAGTAGCAGGGGAAGCAGAGCAAGGCGGCTCTAGCTCACGTTGCTCCCCCAGCTGCATGACTCCTGGAGCGGCATGCCAGGACAGCAAAGCAAACTGCTTCTGACTTGCTTCACTTCCCCTGCTGCTGCCTGCTTGTCCCCCGCCCTCCCACCCATCACTGGGAGCACACGATCCCTCGTGTTCCCCTTACACATCGCCCAAGTGGGCACCTGTCTCCCTCCATCCTTCATTGTACAGGGAGCCGAGGTGTCTAACTTGACTTTGTGAATAGCAGTTGCTGTTCCTGTGATTTTCTAGGCACTAAGAAGTTAGGTGCTTTGATACTCAGTATTGCAACATCTATGCCCCATCACGAGTCCTGCCCTACCTAACCAACAATTTCTCTCTTGGTTTTCATATGCTGTTTCAAAAGTCAGTTTCCAGGAGCACCCTTGTGCTGGGTGGAGTGGATGGGATATAACTTCAAAGACAGTTTTGTCATCTCATTCAAAAGCACGCAAGGACAAAAAATAGGCTTTAAAAAGGTTCATATAAAGGTAATCCCTGTCCGCTTTGGCTGCACCACTTTTCAGCCAAAAGTGTTTTTAACAGCCTGCTTGAAAAACAGGAAACTAACACAGAGAGAACTGTAACATAGATGGGGCCAATAATGCTTGGCTATTGCTGTGGCTTGCAGGACATAGTGACCTCAAGCCTCTATGTATACAAATGAATATTCATCTAGTCTCTTGCCATTGGGGTAGGGGAGGGATCTTCTCATTGTCAAGTGAGGTATCCAGGATCTCAGTTCAACTGTTTTTCTTGTCCCCTAGGTTTTATCTTTTGCCCTTCGAAGCGGGTGAAATTGTAGTCTTACTTCACTGAATACATTGATGGCTTTTTTGCTGCAGTGTTGAAAGTCTGGCCTCTTTGTGATAAAAGTACTTGTTGAAAAACATAATTTGGCAAGGGAAGGTGAGAAGGTTTAGATTGAAATGGCTTCACAATGAGAATTAGGTGGTGCAACTGCAATGCCAATGATCACGTAAACCCCTTAGGCTGTGTCTACACTAGGAGATTATTTCAGATTTACTAAGTTCAACTTCTGGGAACCTGATTTTACAAATTCATAGTTCCGTGTCCTCACTATAGGGAAGAATTGAATGTAGTCCAAGGTAGTATGTCCACATTAATGGAGCTTGCCTTGGACTCAGAGCCCCAGGAAGCACTCTGGGGAGCTGTGGGAGCGTCCCGGAGGCCAATTAGTTCAAATTGGCAGCACTGGAGCATCTACACTAACGTTATTTTGGACTTACAAGTTCGGGAATAGTATTACTCCTCATGAAAAGCAGGACTACAGAGTTTGAATTCCACAGCCCCTTATTCTGGAATAATGGGCGTGGTAGTGTGGAAGTATCGCTTAGAAAATCAACTTTGGGGGGCTAATTATAGACTAAAGTCCTACTGTAGACCAGGCCTAAGAGAATGATTTATAGGGGAGTATGCATGATCAGACTATAAACTCTGGGACAAGTGACTATCTCTGTTATATATCTGTATAATGCCAATAAATAATAATAATACCAATAATACCAACATAAGTAATACATTGGCCTGGGGATACGCATAAGTAGCTTTTATTGACTTCAGATGTTATATTATGTTTACACTGCTGACTATAATAGTAATACAATTATAATGGAAAATCAAATTAATTAGCACCAGTTAGCCACACTTTGTGTGACTTCTTCTAATTTTAATATCAATATAAATGAACTTTTAGTGTCCTAACTTTGTTAGCCAGTTCAGTGCCTATTCTACCTCACCCCAGGTTATTTCCAACTGGTACCATTGTTTAACCCAGTAAAATTTGTTAGAGCTGTGCAATAAGTTAAGGAGAGAAATTAATGTAATATCTGTAATTAAAATCATGTCTCCTTCTTTGGTTCATAATGGCAGGTATCTTGTAACGAAAAGGAAAAATTGGATTTAAATATAAGCATTGAGCCAAGTTTATGTACTGATCTTTGGAAAGGCACAAATAAGACTGGAGGTATACAATTCCATTCTGGACTGGCCTGAAAAATCACAATCATCTTCTAATTATTTCAATTGATGTTTCACTGTGGGGCTCCTCATATAGCTTCCTCTACACATCTTTGTTTGTGTTTTTGTTGTTTGCCAATCTCTTCAAATTGTTTGCTATTTAAAATAGGTGAGTCACTCCTATTTATAACCAAAAATGTGTATTTCCCTGGGGAAATCCCACAAATCTTTGGGTCTCAGAGACTGAATGATTATTTTTTACCTGGACTTCTCTGGAAGTAAGCAAACTCCTGAAATACTTGCAGCTGAGCTGCGTTTAGTTTCCTTAAACTTCCAGGAAGGTTTATCTCAGAATTGGAGCCAGACCAATGAAAGCACACAACACACACAGCAAATCACAAATAAGTCAGAGCTCTACCAGCATGCTTGTAAATAATGTCATCAGTCATTCCAGCTCTTACACCTGCCTTCGCACAGATCCTTTCATGCCCCTTTGTGCTGGTTCTATATACATGCATGTACGTATGTGAATGTATCAGGGCACAATCAAACCCCAGTGCCACACTATGCGGTAATGAGATTCATGGGGAGCCAAAGGTGGGGAATCCTATCCTTTCTCCGTGCCTGGAGGGATCAGGGCGCTAGGCACCATACAAAAACAAAGAGACAGTCCAGGCCCCAAACAGCTTCCAGCGAAAGCAAGACTGACAAAAGGTGGCAGAAAGGAAATCTTATCCCTCCACTTTACAAATGGGGAACTGAGGCACAGAGACTTTAAATGATGAAATCCCACCTCCCATTGAAGTCAGGGGCAAAAATCCCATTGGTATCAAGGGGGACAGAATTTCATCCCATGGAACTTGCCTTGATCACAAAAGAAGTCTGGCTGAGCTGGAACTGAATCCCGAGCACCTGAACCCCAGGCCAATGCCTGAGCCACAAGACCTGGTAAACTTTTTTTTTAATTACGTTTTCTCTTCCCCTAATTAAGATGTGTGCATGCGTGCATGCGTATGTGAAAACAAGCACACACGCTTTAGCCCTGTTGTGTCAAGTGCTTGAGAAATAGGCTATTCATTTGTAAAACCAGAAGCCATTAATTCTATTTTGGATTTCCAGAGGAAAATGCTGAAGGGGGAACGAGGGGTCAGAGCTGTTAATCTGACAGTCCGGATTCTCAGGAAGCTCATAGCGCATGCATCGTAGTTACAGTCCGAACATAAAAAAACCTCCTTGCATTTTAAAGGAAGGACTTGAGACTATGGGCAAACTTAATGCCCTGGTATTAACTTTTATGAATTTACGCTCTTGTGAGGGGTTTTGTATGGTTGGTTGGGGGCATTTTCTGGACTGAGAAGGCCAACTTTAAATGCCATCTGTGGATTTGGACACACACCAGCACTTCAGAAGTAATTCGGGGGAGGGGAGTGAGCCTGACTCTTAAGAATACATCAAGCTCTTAAGGAAGTAGAGTGTGCCATGTTTGAAGATGCAAAGATAATCACAGTGCTGGGAACCGTCTTATGTAGAGGAGGAAGCCAAACAACAAGAGGAAAGCAGCATATGCTCCTGATTTCGCACAGGAAGCTCACAGAACCTCCTGCTAAAGCAAGATAAGAAAACTCCCATGGCCTATTCTGGACAAGGCCACTGTTATCAACCTTAGCTTCACACTGTCCTCTCTCTACTCCACACAGCCCTCTCCTTTTCCGAATGAGTTTCAGAACTCTTACCTCTATTTGCATACACCATGCCAAGCACAATAGTGTGGTATATTTATAACTATGGATGGGGAAAAGTTTCCAGGGTGAGAGTGTACTACATGTCATCTTCGCTTATTCCACCAAAGTCAAAAGCAACCCACTTTCATTCTAGCATCTAATAAGTATAAACACTAGTATTAAAATAAAAAATAGTAATGTTACCAGTACAGGCAGTCCCCGGGTTACATGGATCCGACTTACATCGGATCCCTACTTACAAACGGGGTGAGGCAACCCCGCACTAGCTGCTTCCCCCCAGCAGACCAGGGAGACGCGAAGCTATCGCCCCTCCCCCACAAGCAGACCAGGGAGACGCGGAGCGGCTTTTCTCAGCAGACACCTCAGCTTGAGAATAAAGGACTAAGGGAAGTGAGGTATGGGAGAATAAAACTGAGCTCTGGAGAAATGTTTGGCTAGAGTTTCCCCTACAATATGTACCAGTTCCGACTTATATACAAATTCAACTTGAGAACAAACCTACAGTCCCTATCTTGTACATAACCCGGGGACTGCCTGTATTGGTGGTTTACATTGATTTGTGAGGGCTTAGGCACAGGGTTTTTCTAGTCATTCTCAGGGTATACAGAACTTCTTGTTTTCCTGAATTTTGAGCTGAACCAAAGCTCTGGAACCTAGCACATGCCCCCAAATTGGAACAAGATCTGAAATTTGCAGCTCAATACAGTGATGGCTACCAACATAAGATCTCTATGGTTTTGTCTATCTACACAGCAGTGTTATTTCAGAATAACTGACATTAATCCAAAATAATATAGTCTGTGTCTACACACAAGAGTTATTTCGACACAATGTCAAAATGGTGTCAATCTGGAGGACTGCTTAGTCTGACTCCTATAACCCTCATTGTATGAGGAGTAAGGGAAGTCGGGGGAAGAGTGCTCTATCTCAAAATAACTGCTGCGTAGACTGCGCCAAGAGTCAAAATAAGCTATTTTGAATTAATGCTATACAGTTAGCGTAGCTCAATTTAAGTAGCTTGTTTCGAGTTTAGCCCTGCTGTGTAGCTGTGCCCTATATTGTATTAAGAGGGTGGCAACTTCTGTACTCACATCATTTGAATTACTCAACCCCAAATCTACCAATGAAATCCTGATAACCTACTAAAACTGTTTTAGACTTAAAATCTCATGCAGTCCTCAAAAAGTCTTCCAGACTCAGTAAATCCATAGGTGCAGTAAATAAATACTGAAATATTAAAAGCAACTGATATCTTTTCCATATTTTCATCTTATTCTCTCTCATTTATTAACTGAGTTTTGATGGTTTTAGGCAGAACTGTCAATAAATGACTACTTCTTAGAAGCTGGAGTGATGAGACTGAATTGGGAGAAAGCACAAGCACTTAGAACAACCGAAAGCCACACAGCAATTGGGGTCAATAGCTTTTAAAACTACTTAAAAAATAAAACAAACTATATTGCCTCTATCAGTGTCTACCATGTTTATATTAAAGAATTATCTTCATCAGAGTTTGGGCAAACTTACTGTCAAGAGATGAAGTGATATGCATCACTCAAGATGTGATGATCATGACAACCCTCACTTAAAGATAGAGGATCTGGAAAACCAAAGCCCTTGAATGGTGAAGAACATAGGGCAACTTTGTTTCTCTTTTGGTTACTAAAAACACAAGTTGCATGAGCCCATGTTTATCTGCACACTGTGGTTGTACAGCAAAAGCCACCTGTGCTGTTGTATAATCTATAGCACAGGGCAATAGTAATCACACATTGTTAGGAATATTGAATCATTTTCAGTCAGAAAACAAAGGCGCATAAGAATAGTAAAAAGCAAGTAGATGTTGTAAAGCGTTCTGTGGGGGTGGGGAAGAATATATGCTGGTACGCTGCCAATGTGCTTGAATATGATTGGCTGCAGTGTTATAATGTGTTTCCCTGTTGAAGAGCCATGGAATAAATGTTCCTTTGCTACTGCGGATGCTATGTCAAAAATAATCAGCAGTAGGGTGAAATCCTGGCAGTATAGAATTCAATGGCAACACTCCCATTGATTTCACCCTGGATGGCCAGCCTACCATATTAAAGGAATATCAGTCTGCTTGGAGCACATTTTCAGTAAGTGTTAGGACAGGGCTACATTTTTACAAACTGTTTCTCCTTTAAAAAGGGTCTTTGTATTTTAGTGCTTAGGAAAGAGGGTCAGACTGAAAATCCTGGGAAATGAGATCCTCCATTTATTTACAGTGACATATATAGCCCGAGCAGTAACAATCTAAGCTTCCCCTCACTGAGCCTCAGATCTGACCTGGCAGGACCATGACAAATATTCTTCACTCTTGCGGGTCCTTGGTGCCGTTCCTGTGACTGTCACAAGTAATAGTCAAGGCCACCTGCCGCAGTCATTTGTGATGTCAATGCCTGCCCACAGAAAGCCCATCACAAGCTCATGTTGGATTTGACCCCCACCACCTTGCAGATGGCAAAAAATGCTGGTCTTTACCAACAGTTCTTGGTAAAGTTCAAGCCACTTCTCCTCCCACCCAGGTCCACATAGGCGAACTAGGTGGTCGCCTAGGGCGCCAAGTTAAATGGGGCGCCAAATGGTGGCGCAATATCATTGAGGGGTTTGGAGGTGGGGGCGCTGATTGCATGGTTTGCCTAGGGCGCCAGTTGCTGGCAGCTAGTCTAGGGCCACCTCTGCTCCCACCACATGATCCTGTGGCCAAAGACCCTAGAAGTCATGTTGAAAAGTTATGCCTTCGTGAGCAGCAGAAGAGCAAGAAACTTCTCAGTCAGTACTCCCTTGAGCCCTGCCGTTCGTGTGGAGTGCTAAAGTGGGGAGGGTGAAGAAAAAGTTTCTTTTTAAGCTCTCTGCGCAGGTGGGTGGTAGTGGGGAAACAGTGTATGTCCCTTGTGATCATTCAGCTCTCCCAGTTCCACGCTTTCACTCTGCTTTCTTTCTCCTTGTTACTTCCTCTGTACATGAAAAAACAAGTGACAGAAAGCATGATGAAAGCATTTACTGACATGTGGCCAGCGATTGAGGGAAAAGCTGGCTGGGTATTACAGGAGCCAGGACATCAGTCTTTCCTAGGTATAGGACACTTCCATATGGACTGTTCAGTCTCTTCTCTTTTCATGGTCACAGTTTCAAGTGCTACAACTTGTCCTGAACTTTTTGGGGCAGCTACTGAAGACTGTTTTGAATTTTCCAAACAAAACTTTATCATCCTCAGAGCTCCCAGAAGGCCCAGGAAATTTGTCTGGGGTCCCAGAATCAGATTGTGTCAGAAGCCAGGAATGACATTCCCACCTCAATTAAATCGTCCCTGTTCTTTCTCATGACCATCACCAACCACTTAGTCACCCGACTTCCCCTCCCCCCCAGCTATTGTGTCCATGAAAGAGACATTAATCTATATAATTAAGTGTCCTACAACAGTAGATCATGTGGATGACTTGACAAATGATTCTGAAAGAATGAATACTCTTCCAATAGCTTTGCAGCTGGTGAGACGAGTGTTCCACCACAAAAGCAACAGTGCTTGAAAGCAAACATGCATCAATTTGTCTGGCCATGAAGGTGAAATGGGATTATTTTACCTTGGTTTCTGTAATTGGCTAATTGCATTTTGCTTCTTGGCACTCTGCTTCCTGCTGCACACTGCTCAGTAGTTCTTGCAGACTCAGAATAAGATTTTGTTTCAGCCAATCCTTCCTTCCTTCCTTCCTGATCCTCCACCTCCTTTCCTCCCTCTGCTAGATTCTAATCACTCAGATCTCCTGCACAGTAACCATGACTCAGCCACTCACTTTCCCTCTCTGACTCTGAGAAAGGTCCAATTCCCCTACCTATCCCATCAATGAAGAGCGCTGGCTGGACCTACAGATATATTTCTGAAAGCAAAATAGAACTAACAGCTAGAACATCTTTCCTTACTGTTGCTACAGAGAGTGGGTGTAACGTTTTATTTAGTGGAGGAAAAAGGACACTCTTGGGGACTGGGACTTTTCTGAGAAGGGACTAAAAGGAAGGACCATAAAGGTAATAAGAGCAAATTGTGCAATCTGACTCTCTTAGGGTACGTCTACACTACAACGTTAATTCGAACTAACTTAGTTCGAATTAGTTAATTCGAACTAAGCTAATTCGAACTAACGGATCTAGACTAAAAAACTAGTTCGAATTAGCGTTTTGCTAATTCGAACTAGCATGTCCACACAGAGTGGACCCTGAACTGAGGTTAAGGATGGCCAGAAGCAGTGCTGGCAGGGCATCAGAGGAGGACTTAGAGCATAGAGATGCTGTCTCAGGCTAGCCGAGGGCTGCGCTTAAAGGGTCCCAACCCCCACCCTGGACAGACAGTTCTCAGGGGTGCCCCGCTTGAAAACCAGTCCTGGCTTGGAGTGCCTGGGCACATCACAGCACTCGGCCATCAGCCCGGCTGCATTTGCCGCAGGCTGCCATCTGGGAAGAGGGGGCAATTGGGGGGCTGCAGGAGAGCTTCCACCCCCAGAAGCCTGCAGAGCCAGACCAGTCCTCCCCATCGAGGGCTCATGCCCCATTCCTCCCTCACCTCCTTCCCCTTACCCTTCCCTAGCCCCTTTTCTTGATGTACAAAATAAAGGACAATTGTTTTCAAAAATGGAATCTGTCTTTATTGAACAAAACTGGGGGAGACTGGGAAAAGGAGGTGGGAGAGGGGAAGAGAGAGGGTGGGAGAGGGGAGGGCAACTACAATGGTCAGGGGTTGGGAACAGGTCCCATATGAAGAGAGGCTAAAGAGACTGGACTTCTCAGCTTAGAAAAGAGGAGACGGAGGGGGGACAGGATAGAGGTCTCTAAAAGCATGAGTTGGGTGGAGAGGGTGCATACAGAAAAGTTCTTCATTAGTTCCCATAAAGAAGGACTAGAGGACACCAAAGGAAAGGAATGGGTAGCAGGCTTCAAACTAGTAACAGAAAGTTGTTCTTCACAAAGCAAAGAGTCAACCTGTGGAACTCCTTGCTGCAGGAGGCTGTGAAGGCTACAACTAGAACAGAGTTTAAAGATCAAGTCATGGAGGTTGGGTCCATGGAGTGCTATTAGCCAGGGGGTAGGAGTGGTGTCCCTGCCCAAGGTTTGTGGAAGGCTGGAGAGGGATGGCACGAGACAAATCATAGAATCATAGAATAATAGGACTGGAAGGGACCTCGAGAGGTCATCAAGTCCAGCCCCCCGCCCTCAAGGCAGGATCATGGTCACTGTCTTCGGTCCATCCCCTCCAGGGTCCCTAGGGTTCGCCGCTGTCGGCAGACAGGCTACTGGGCTAGATGGACCTTTGGTCTGACCCAGGACGGCCATTGTAAGCTCAGGGCTCAGGGTCGGGGGTCTCACTGGACCCCCTTGATTTTCATGTACACCTGCTCCTGGGTGGCCAGGCTGACAGCTCTCCTGTCCTAGACAGCCACTTTCCTGTGCCTAGTGCGGAGGTCATGGACGAGGTCCATGATGTCTGCACTAGCCCAGGTGGGTGCCCGCCTCTTGCGGTTCCGGGCAAACTCCTGGGAGCCACCAGCCTGGTCCCGGGAAGAGGGGGAGGGCTGGGGGGCATCAGGTGGGTGGCTTGAGCCATGCCAGGTGCAGGGTCTGCTAGCTGGGTGCTGGCAGGCTTGCACCTGGCACGGGCACCATAGCCAGCCCGTGCCCCTTTAAGGGGTCCGGGGCTGGGAGGGGGGCAGACGAGTTTCCCTGGTGTGGCCAGAGTGGCCACCAGGGAAACCTGGGGAGGGCTAGCTTCCCACTAGTTCGAATTAAGGGTCTACACAGCCCTTAATTCGAATTTGTAAATTCGAACTAGGCTTAATCCTCGTGGAATGAGGATTACCTAATTCGAACTAAGCGCTCCGTTAGGTCGAATTAAATTCGAACTAACGGAGCGCTAGTGTAGCGCCTATGAAAGTTAGTTCGAACTAACATCCGTTAGTTCGAACTAACTTTGTAGTGTAGACATACCCTTACATTCCCAATTCTCAAATCCCTTGTGGCACTGTCCACACACAGGATTTCCAGAAGAACATAGGCAGATGCTGTTCAGTGCCTGCTACGCTGATCTATTTTCCCTGTTCAAACTGAATATTTTGCTCAGTCAAGGTTGCAATAAAAAGATCTCACCTAGATCCTGTTGCAGAACCCTGCACCTGCAGTCTTCTAGCACCCAGATTATTATTAAATCTCCACTCTCACACACACACACAAAAATCCTCCAAAAAACAAACAAACAAAAACTGCTGCTACATAGAAACAAGTTTGTTGTGCAGGAAGAGGAGAGCTTCTGCCTCCTACATGACATTTCTCCAGATTATTTGGCATGGCACAGTTGTCTCACCTTCACCCAAGTAACCCGTGGGTAACTATCATTATCATTAAACAAAGCTGCTGTCTAAGGCAATGTCGACTCAAGATTTAAGGAGGATACTGGACTTCCTCTCCAGTGCTCCAGTTGTCTTGGTTGGAAATACGTCTCCCTCTCTGTCCTGCTGATCAGATAATGTCAATTCCGTTCACCAGTGAACAGCTGAGTGGGCAGCAGAGACAAAGAGCCACTGTTACTAGAACTTTTACAGAGTTCAAAAAAGAGCTAGATAGATTCATGGAGATTAGGTCCATCAATGGCTATTAGCCAGGATGGGTAGGAATGGTGTCCCTAGTTTCTCCGGAGGTGGGTGACAGGAGAGGGATCACATGAGGATTACCTGTTGTGTCCCCTCCCACTAGGCACCTGGCATTGGTTGCTGTCAGCAGATAGGATACTGGGCTGGATGGACTATTGGTCTGACCCACCATGGCCGTTCTTATGTTCTTATGTTACACTAAGTAGCTGCTCGTGCCGTGCTCGGTGATCCACGTTCTGGGTAAAGGACTTGGGACAACTCTGAGCAATTTGTGGCACTGGAAGTGGGAGGAAGGGGAAAGCCAGCCTCAAGGAGAGGCACAAGAAAGGAGGATGAGACTGAACGGAGGGAGATATTTAGAGGGCAGAAGGAAAAAATTAATTAGAGGAAAGACAAGAGTCAAGAGGACAGAAAACATACTGACAGACACAGAATAAAATTAGACTGCTTTCTGAAGAGGTACAAGGAATATAAGAAGGGAATAAGTATGTTAACGTTATATTTTGAGACAGGGTTGCAGTATAGCATAATGAAATATAAGAATAAATGCATTCATAATTCTATTTAAGCACATACACGGTCTGATCCCGCAACCATTTATGCAAATGGCAAAAGCTTCCATTGATGTCAGCAGGACAGGAGTGGTGCATACTCCTGGGCTACGTCTACACTGGCCCCTTTTCCGAAAGGGGCATGCTAATTTTCCAGGTCGTAATAGGGAAATCTCTTCAAAGTAAGAATAAGAGATCCTCCGGAAAAGGGCTTTTTTCCGGAGGATCGGGGCCAGTGTAGACGCTCTTTTCCGGCTTTTCTAAAAGCCGGAAAAAAGCGGCGGACATTTTTATTTAAATGCCGCGGGGGATATTTAAATCCCCCGCGGATTTCCCTATTACAACCTGGAAAATTAGCATGCCCCTTCGGAAAAGGGGCCAGTGTAGACGTAGCCCTGGAGTCCCACTCATTGTAAAGATTCTGTGCCTTCCAGATGCATCACCTGTCTCTAACACAGGGACTCCTCTTCAATGTGCTCCAGTGTTCTCAATTGCTTGAGCTTTTTGAAATATTATCTGCACGTTATCCAAATGCATTTTTATCTTTTTAATTACTGTAACCCACAAGAAACAATCCTGTAGGATGTCTGGGACATTGCTATGTTTTCTTGTGTTATAAACCAGCTTGGTTTGATCCATCTCTAATTTTTTAAAAAGGAACTTGGCAACATTTTGTATACTGTGCTTGAGCATTCTTTTATTTGACTTGAGAAACAATGATTAAGGGCTGTTTTAAGTCTATTTCAGCTAGTACTGCTGAACAATCAAGTTTTGGTTCATTTAAGGCACATAATGAAGCCTTTGAGAGCATTTACAATATGCACAGTTGATTTATCCAAAATAATTATTTGCCACATTTACTGTATCACTACAACAAGGACAGATAATAGCAAACTATCCCAAGCCTCAATATGCAAACACAAGCAAATCTGTTTTTGACAAACGCATCAGGTCTTATTCTCAGGGCATTTTATAGGTAACATATTTGAAAGGGTTATTTTGCAAGATGCACATAAAGGACTTTTTAGTACTTTCCACAGAGGAGAAGTAGCTGCTCATTAGTGAACATCAATTTTTGGCTCACAATGTAAGCCTACAATATAGGATGACCTCTTTATTTGCTCATTTGTTCAGTGTGAAGCAACGCTGAAAATATTTCATCTGAGAGGCTCTTTCTCATTTTGTTTACTTGATTTAAAATTCTTTATTGGGAATTTCTGTTCTCTGCACATGTTACGTGCAAACTGACACACCACCGCATGTGTGCGTGCACGTTTTCAAAAAGAGGAGTGAAGAAGAGAGGCCTGGAGTCTCATTTATTCCTTTCACACAGCTCTGCTGACGTAAAGGTGCATTTCAATATGGGTGGGCAATATATTTACACCCACTCTACTTCTGCTTTAGGCTACCTCAATAGTGTAAAGGCTCCTTTGTGTAAATGAGAATCAGACCATAGGCTCCAATGGTCAGATCCTTGGCTGATAAATAAATGAGACCAGCTAAGGATTTGGCCATGTGTCAAATTAAACAAAGGCGTTCTTGAACTACCTGTTGATTAAATGGTATCTGACCTACTTTTACCATCATTAAAGACTCGGTTTTCCCTTCCTGAAAAGAGAAGGTGGGGCACAGGGGACAAAAAACACAGACACTGTGGCATCCATGATTGTAGCCAGCCACAATTAAATTTAGGTGCTTCAGTACATTTCTAATTAAGTCCAATTAACATTTGTTCTTTACTTGTTAATTTTACATACCTCACTGATGTTTGAAATCTAGTTTCCTCCAGTAATCTATCCAAGCACATCCTAATGATTCTGCCTTTCAATCCTTTATTAATATACCGACATAAACAGTGTACACATGCAATTAGACTGGCTCTTCATGCAGAGCCTGCTCCCAATCCCATTGAAGTCGGTGGGAGTTTAGACACTTATTCCCATGAAGGCAGGATCAGGTCTTCTGCACCTAGACCATTCTACAGACAAACTCAAAGCTTGTGCATGGTTCTGAGCTGTTCACATCTCTTCATCTCTGGAAAGTGCCCATCACAATGGTGTAGGAGGGCCATGTCTGTGGAAATGAGTTCAAAATGCAGAAGTTGGCTCACCCTCACATTCATGGGATGTTTTGGAAAGAAGATTTCCAGTCAAATCATTATATAGAAAAGGGCCATTGCAAAATGCAGCTAGGATTCATATTCAGAGATTGAAGACTCCCAACTCTTTGGGTGTTCTGATTCAGGGTTTTAGTTCAGATCCATTTCCATCTAACCTCACCCATCTTGTTCTTAATCTATGTTTTGTCTGTAGCACTGATGCTCTGCTCTGCATTTTAAAGTTGAGGGTATGTCTACACTTGCAGCCTATTTTGGAATAGGGCTGCAAATATAGGCATTCGGAATTGCAAATCAAGCCTGGGATTTAAATATCCCGTGCTTGATTTGCATCTTCCCAGCCAGGCGCCATTTTTGAAATTTACAAGCCCGGAATAACTGCCCGCATCTACACGCGGCAGTGAAACGGGCATTTGAAATAAAGCCCTTTTTCGAACTACCTGTTAAACCTCATTGCAGGAGGAATAACAGGTAGTTCGAAATAGGGCTTTATTTCGAACGCCCGTTTCACTGCCGCGTGTAGACGCGGGCAGTTATTCCAGGCTTGTAAATTTCAAAAATAGCGCCCGGCCGGGAAGATGCAAATCAAGCACTGGATATTTAAATCCCGGCCTTGATTTGCAATTCCGAATGCCTATATTTGCAGCCCTATTCCGAAATAGGCTGCAAGTATAGACATACCCTGAATATCTTCAATTCTGTGGTTGCTTTGTTACAAAGAGTACCTTTTAAAATGGCCATAATAACTGAGTAGGATCGATGTGCTCCTCTACCATCCATTAACCCAGATCATCACATCTGTTAGCAAACAGATACAGCCCTCATTTGTTGCGCCTGAGCTTTTTTCTTTTTATCAAAGAGCCTTATCTTTTCTTGCTCACAGTCTCCACAATATTGAAAACCCTGGGAATCCTATGTACATTATTTCTACAGGTAGGCACAAGACTGTCAATCCTTTATTAATGCACTTTTCCAAAGGCCACAGGGGCATTCCTACACTACAGAGAAGATCAACCCCCCTGGGAGGTCAATCTTCTAGCGTTCGATTTAGCGGGTCAAGTGTAGATTCCCAAATAGAACACTGAGGCTGAGTCTACATTGGCAAAATTTTGCACAAAAGTGGCCGCTTTTGCGCAAAAACTTGCTGCCTGTCTAGACTGGCCGCGAGTTCTTGTGCAAGAACACTGACGTTCTAATATAAAAAATCAGTGCCTCTTGCGCAAGAACTATGATGCTCCCACTCAGGAATAAGCCCTCTTGTGCAACTGTTCTTGTGCAAGAGGCCAGTATAGACAAGCAACATGAATTTCTTGGTTAAAATGGCCATTGGAGCTTTCTTGCGCAAGAGAGGGTCCACACTGGCACGGATGCTTTTGTGAAAAAGCACATCTCTTGCACAAAAGCACATGCCAGTGTAGACACTCTCTTGTGCAAATACTCTAACGCAAAAACTCTTGCGTTAAAGAGTATTTGCGCAAAATCTTGCCAATGTAGACGTAGTCTGAGGGTGGTCCCTGCTGGCATCTTGTACTCCTCATTCTGCGAGGAGTAAGGGAAGCTGATGGAAGGTGTGATCCTGTTGGCCTCCTGCAATGTAAACACTGTGGGGGCTTGGCTTAAAGTAAGCTGAATCCAGATGCACATTTTGTGTAGCTGGATGGCATACCTTAAGCCGACCTACCCACTCTAGTGTAGATCAGGCCGAAGAAAGAACATGTGCTTAGGACTTAAGAGGGGGGTTCTCTCAGTACAGCCTCGGGCTATCTGTTTCAGTTCCTGAAAGTGAGAGAAGTCTTTGATCTGGGACATATTTTTACACCACTTTTACACCACTCTGGCCTCCTTACTTCATTTAATGGGGCCAAATAAAGGATGACAATTTTACTCAGAGGCCTAACTCCTTTATTTATTCTCTATGGGCCTACAACCATGGTAAAAATCAGTGAAAGAGAGGAGAATCAGACCCCAATTTACCCAGTGCCTAATATTTTATAGATACCTCCAAAATATTAATCAGCTTTCAAGGCAACCACACTCCTTCAACATAATAATGTTGCTGTGTTTGCAGAGTTGCTCTTTGGGGAAGTGGCGTAGGTTACTCTCTTGGTATTCAGTTTGTTTGGGGCTAAACATAATGGAAGGGTTGTGAAGAGGGAGTTAAATCATTCCAGGGCTGTGTGTGTTTACAAGTTCAGAAGGGTCAAACCAATCAAAGTTCAGTCAAAATGTGATGAGGGTATCTCTTTAGCTGTCCATGATCAATGTGGGACTGTCCAGAGACAGAAACTCCCCAAGGATACGACTGTATCAGTGCTGAGGAAACAAGTGATTGTACTGAACAATATCAGTAGCCCACTGGGCCTTCCTTAGTAACTTCTGCCCAGACTAACAGTCCTTCTGAGCAGATGTTTAATATTGAGAAACTAGCTTCTAAAGATTAATGGCATGTCTCCTGTTGACTTGAATGGGAGTCCCACAGCAAACACTTCTCTATATAAATCCATGTCATGCCCATATCTTGAATACTGGGTGCTCAGGTGATCACCTTGATTCTGCAAAAACTTAAGCATGTGCTTAACTTCATGCATTGTGAGCAGTTCCAATGATTTCAATGGCATTACTCATTTTGTATGAAGTTAATCATATGCAGAAATCTTTGCAGAAATTGGGCTTAGACTATAAGATCTTTTGATGGAAGGCTTTTAAATTATATGCTGATGACCTACCAAAACAGGGCCCTCAGCCCTGTTAGTAACTGCTCTAGTACAAATAATTGTGGGGTTTATCAAGTAGATTGTGCAAACATTTACATCTGTGCATATAAATAAACACTGACAGAGCTAACTACACAAAGTTGGCACTAAAAAAGCAACATTTTTAGACTTAGGAACCTAAAGTTAAGCAGTTAAATTCAGAAAAGGGGAACACCTGCAGCTCTCACTGACTTCTCAAGAAACAGGACTTTTCTGTTTCTTGTATAAGATACTTATCAGGTGGTACCTTAATTTCTTGGTTAGTGTGAGGCAGAGTCTCTCACTGTAGTCAGCACAGTATGTTGATCTTAATGGATTGTTTCAGCTAGACCAGACTCACACAGCTACATTTCTATTACTGACTTCACAAGGAGAGATGCCAGTGGTCACCATCTTTGAAAATCAGACCAATTTTATGTAGATGCCAAACTCTGGAGCTCAGTACATAACTTTATACATCTGAAGTCTGAAAAATGTAGCTTTAATTTTGTGTGCTGCAGTTTCCAAATTAAACATGGAAATGCTGGCATACTTCACCCAAATGTATATTTGACCCTCCACAGACAAGGGATCTAACTGCATCCAGAATCCCAGCCTTTCTGCACAACTGTCCCTTCCAATGTCAGCTGGAAGTCTCATATAGCTGAAGTGAGTGTGTGGAGAACAGGGCCTTAAAATTCCAAGCACACACTTTACATAAACAATTAATATTAAATTTCACTTGCATTTTGGTAGGACCTGCAAAGTGCTATTCATGGTCTAAATATAGAGTATAATTATGGTCTGTACAACAGAGCTCACAATTTGAGAAGACAAGCAAAAGCCAAAGAGCTGGAAGAAGGATAAACCTTACAATCAACATTGCTTCCCTCCCTTTTAAACATTAACAATCCTCAAAGGTCTTTTGGTCTACCAACCAACACCTAGACATTTTTAATATATAGCACACTAAAGTTGGTCTAAAAGGCTTAAAAAGAAGAGAAGATCATGGCCTTATGGCTCAGCTCAAGGAGAGTGATGTCTATGTGTTAGTGGGCAGCACAGGAAAACCACTAAGGACAAAATTCAGGAAATCATTTCTTTTCAAGAAAGTATAGAATCACTTGCATAATTTTAAGCACAGCCTTAAGTCCCAGTGAAAGTCAGTGAGACATAACACAAGTGTCTTCCTTAACTGGGGCGTGTCACAAGCTTACTGGCCCTTAAGGCTTCCAGTCTGTGACAGGTCAGTGATTAGGTCCTGCTGGGGAAAAACTAGGGATGCTCATGAGGAGCTGAGTGAGGAGGAATTGGGTTGTTCTCCCTCACTGAGAAGCGGCCATGAAAGCTGGCTGAGAAGGAAAAAGGAGGGGAAAAGGACACAAGGTGAGCAGGAAGCTTTTTGGGGGAGGGGCGGAGAGGAGACCCTGAACAGCAGCCGCAGCAGCCTGTCTAACCGGCTGAGTCAGAGGAGGAGGGTGCCAGCCCCTGGGCAGTGGGTTGTTTAAGGCACAGAAAATGGGACTAGGTATGGGAACAAACCAGAGCAGTCATGGCCTGCCTGTGAGGAAGAGGCAGCCTGCTGAGCTCAGTGGGGCTGAACATTCAATTATTTTCAGTATTCCTGTTGGAATACTGGACTCCGTGGCCCTGGAAGGTGTAGACTTTGAAGTGATAAGGCCACAGACCCAGGTAGCCAAAGGACAGTAGGAGAAACTGAGGCAAAAGTTGCTACAATGCTAGAGCCTGTCAGGAGGCAGTGTACTGGAGCAGCAACTTTGCTACAGAGCCAAAAACTTGTGGCAGAAGCAAACAATCAGGAATGCTGCTAGCATCTCTGGTGATGCATCAGGAATGGGAGGCAACCAGGCCCGTCGACAGCGGGGAGCAAAGAGGGCAATTGCCTTAGGGCCCAGCAAGTCTAAAGGGCCCAGGTCTCCTGGCCGCTATCGCCATTAGAGCCCCAGGCCCTTTACAATCACGATAGAAATAACACACAGCAGGGGCAGATGACTGTTTTGCGGGGCCCTGGGCAGCATAACTCCACGGGGCCCCCTTTGCCACGGCGCATGCGCGGGGCTTTTTTAAGCGTGGGGCCCGGGACGGCCGCCCTGTTCGCCCTGTCCTATATCTGCCCCTGCCACACAGTGCTCTGCAGAGTCCTGCACTATGCACTCCAGCCAGCTCTGAGGTCTAGCTGGGGACGGGAGTTAGCTTTCTGTCCGAGGCCCCACCCCTTCCAGGTCCACAGAGCTGGCCCTCCCCCAGAGCCTGGGCAATCTTGTAATCTCTCCTAAAGGTAACACACTAAAAGCTCAGTTTGGAGCTACTTTATGCATCCACACAGGGCAGTAAAGGGCCATAATCTATCTTTTTACTAGACTGTACAGGCTACCTGCATTGCTAATCTTTGTACAAGAGAGAGAGCAGTTACAACAGGGCCATTAACTACTCCATCTCCTGGGCAGGAGAGTAGGAAATAGGTGAAGACCTGGTTCAACCTCTCCTAGGCACCAAATAGTGCAACTAAGCTGACATAAATTATGAAGATATGTATAAACTTTCAGATCAAATAAAAGGACCCAACATCATACTCTACATGGCTTTCACTGGGAACTGCACAGTGAAAAGACCATTGCAATTTCTTTTCACTTATGCCTTACCTACAAGTAAAAATATCATATTTAATTACAGTTTTGAAACTCATATTTCCAATATAACACATATAGGAAACACTGTTGGTGAAATGTAGAACTACAACTTTTTTTTACCAAAGCAAATGTAGAGATTGCTGGTGCCACCTGTTGGTGAAAATAGTACAGCAAATGATTCTCATTTGCATAATCTTAAAGAAAAATACAATAGAAAAATTAATGAGTGATCCTACAAAGTATAGAGCACTTTGGCTTTGATCCAAAAAGCACTTAAACATCTGCTTAACTTGAGACATGGGTTGTCCTACTGAAGTCAATGGGGCCAGTTATACACTGCAAGTTAAGCATGTGTGTAAGAACTTGGTAATTGACAATAATTGTCCATCATCTTCCAGGAGTGCATCCTTCAATAGTAGTTTGTATTCTATTATGTCAATTATTTTTAGTTAAGATTCTGTTAGTCTTCATGAGTTAGGCCCAGTTTTGGCAAAATGTGGCAGTGTTCAAACTATTAATAAAAATAGGTTGGAAAGGAGACTTTGAATACAAAAGATTAGCTGAGTTTTAATATCACATGAGTCTTTATGTTATGTTTTATACTGCTAATGTACAATGAGGTAAGCTCTTGGCAGGTGTGGATTTATGACATTTCTATCCACTAAAGTATTAGAAGGTAAATTTGCCTTTGTTCTTTTAGAATTCAAAATATCCTGAAAACATTTCTGCAGATTATCCCTTGGGAACTTCAAGAAGAAAGGGGAGCTCATCTATTATAACTTGAATTTAAAAGAGAAGCCTTACAGAGTATGTATGTACAGTATGCTTGCTTTTATTTGCTATTTCCTGTGGACATTACATGCATGATTAGATGTGTATAATATACACTAAAGCTACATTACAGTGCAGGCTTTTTGCGCAAGAACTGTTTTGCACAAGAGTTCTTGCACAAAATGTCTTGCGCATGAGCGCATACACACTGCCACGTGCTTTTGCGCAAGAGATGTGCATTTGTGCAAGAGCGCCCATGGCAGTGTGGATGTTCTCTTGGGCAAGAAAGTTCTGATGGCCATTTTATCCATAGGGGTTTCTTCCACAAGAAACCCCTGTTGCCCATCCACACTGCCTTCTTGTGCAAGAGCTCTTGCACAAGAGGGCTTATTCCTCGTGGGGAGAGGAATAACTCTTGTGCAAGAAGCCCTCTTTTCCGACACTTTACTGTAAATGTACTTGTGCAAGAATGCACATACATTGTAGACGCTCCACAAGTTTTTGCGCAAGAACAGCCATTCTTTCACAAAAAGCCTGCAGCGTAGACATAGCCTAATAGTTTGTCTATTAGCTCTGCATGTAACTGTAAGGTAAAAATGCAGAAAGTCCCACTTATGGCATGTTTCACATAAGAAACTACATTTTTGCCAGATACGTTACAATCTAAAAGACAGTGATTAAAAATCATACAAATTGCTGATTTCTCTACTGTAATTACAAGCTTTTTAACTTACTGTAAAGAAAGAAGTTATTCTGATCATTGTAGTCTTGAGGGGGCAGGGAGAGAACAAGTAAACAAGCTGTCCTACCTTGCTTTGGAATGATTTTGTCTACAAGGATGCCATATCCACGTAACTGTAGGCTGAGGAATACCATAAACAGTGCAAGTCAGCACTTGCTTGCTGCCCACTAGGTAGAGATTGGGATCAGGAAATGTTGACACTGCTTTTTCATAGATCTGGGGTTTCACTGCAAAATGCACAAATAGAACAAAAGTCAGAAGGAGCTGAGTTTCTACTGCCCTCTGTCAACATAAACGTAAAATCATCCTGCACAGTGGGAAGTTAGGAAGCCATCCCGCTTAGGAACTGAAATAACAGAAATGGGGGAAAGTACTTAAACATTTGTAATACCTATGCATCTCACTGTAACGTGGAAAAATGTAATGAGAAACGTAGATCCCGACCTGATATAAATCAGTGTAGTTTCATTAACTTCACAGTAGCTCTGCCAATCTACACCAGGAGCCTGATCTAACTTCCAACAAGTATATGGGAAAGTTTCTCATTGACTTGATTCATCCTGGATCAAGCCTTAACTGACAATCTGGCCATTCAATATGTTTAATAACTAAACAGATACTATACTGTAAACTTACCATTTACAATGAGTGTGACTGTTAGGTTCTTATACAAGTTCCACTGTCGTATACTCAGTGTTATAGTATAATTCCCCGCATCCTCTTCAGCAACATCTCTGATGATTAATGAATAGTCTTTAGCCACATAGCGGGCACACTTTTCAGCAGCGGGTAACCCATCTTTTAACCTGTTAAAAGAACATTATAACATAGTATTATGAAACTGGTGCTATTCAGAGTAATGGTACACTAGAATGTGAACATCCTCATGCTGAAATGTTTTCAGCTATGTTCATCCATGGCAGGCCAAGCTTTCACTTCAATGGTCAGACGAAATCACATGGAAAAGAGCATTTTGAGAAATAATGTTGCTTAAATATCCTATGTTCCTCCATGATGTGTGTCTTCTCTTGACTAGGCTTAAGTATCTGTTTAATGTCTGATGCATGCTTTATTAGCAGCATGTTCATCATTGAAGGGATCAGGTCTCTATAGAACTAGGCCTGACTCTATAAGGGTATTTTGGCATTGCTGCCTTCAGCATCAGAATGCCAAACTGAGCCAAAATCCCATGTTCAAAAGGGACTTAGGCACTTCCAGTGACAAATGGACTTTAGACTCAAAATGACCTAAAGCTCATTTTCAAAGGGGACTTAGGCTCTTGAATCAGTCCAGCATTGTGACACTCAGCACAGCACCACCTACATTGTTTTATTTAAAAGGTGCTCCTTTGTAAAATATTTACAATGGACTTTGACAATGAGAACTTTATGTGTTAATAGTAATATGATCTAACAGGCCTCTACAATATTTAACTGTTAAGATCTGTTTTTAACAAGTATGTTTGTGTGGAAAATTGGTTCTTTGTGTCTTAACAGTCCAAGCTCCTCAGTTGCTTATACCATAAGGATGAATCCTTCACTCCCACACCCACATAGATATTCCAGTGAAATCAATGAGACCACTCATAGGAATAACCCTTACTCATAAAAGTAAAGTCTTCATGACCCAGTCCCAAACCCCTTTTATAATGACATCATAAAACTTTCCTGAATAAAGAGTTGTGATATCACATGCATGACCATAATTTCAGATGGGAAAAGAGCAACTGGTTTATTAAATTTCAAGAACCAGTTATTGAGTTCATGCAGATATTGTTAAAAACTCAAGAAAATACTGCATATATGTAGTTATTTCTAAACGGAATATTGTTTTCAAAATATTATAGTTGGCACCAACGGTGCTTCCGTAGCTTGATGTAGTAAGACTGATGTATTATCAATAGAGTACAAATAACTTTTCTATAATGGTGACTTAGTTCACTAAATTGTTGGACAAACTATTATGCTGTTATGTTCTAAGAAACATTTAGAGTAAGGTCTTGTAGTCTTTACATGGGTAAGGGCAATCTTATCTATTTAGTAACCCTAGATTTAGTTTTCAGTATCCGTCTGCATTTCAGAAGCTTTGTTTCTACATGGACAGTCAAGAAATCAGATCACTAAATAGAAATAAAAGGATTTAATAACAGCTTGTAGCAGTTTCATATATGTATTAATTTTCCATTTGGAGCAGCAAATGAAAAAAAACCACAATGTTTGAAGTAAAAATAAATACTGGCTAAGAATACAGTGAACTCATGCTGTTCATGTACTTATGGATTGTTTTCCTAATCAGTCTTGCCACACACCCTTTGTTACAGTGTAATGAATCAAGCCAAAGCTATTGCCATTTAAAATTATTTAAGCAAAAATAATGGTGATCTTGAACAGATAACATTGTTTGATATAAAGGTGCTTGGTTTAATTAAAAAAAAACTTCTTAAAAGATTTCTTAATATAGTGCATTTGAGAAAAAAAAACACACGTCAAGTCACCAAATCTGTTATAGAAACTGTAGGCCACTACAAAACTTAGCCAACTTCTAGCAATACTTTACAAGGCTGATTCTTGCAACCCAGTCATTAGTTTCAACTGACATTTTTATTTTATTCCAATAGTCTCATTGGCTGATATGAGTGAAGACTGTCTTGTGTTCCAGAGAGGTGTCAAGACAGCTGGATTCTAGCCCCACATCAGCCACAGATTTTCAATGGGACTACTCGTGTTCTTGAAGTTAAGTACATGCTCAAGTGCTTTGCTGGATAAGGGCCTAATTAATTAATATTTGTGAGTACTCTGAAATCCTCTGATGTGCAATAAAAGTAGTAATATTATAATCATTTCCATATCAGGGTACCTTGCTTCAACATTTTACCAGAAAGTCAAATCATTAAACATTAGCAAAGATGTTATTTTCCCACCCAAGAGTTCCTTTATCTATGTGGAAGTAACTGTAATCCTACCATACAACCTCTGGTGAGGGAAATGCCTTCACTTTCATTGACAGCCGATAGGATTTTCTGCCAGCTACAGTTTCAAGCACACTTTTTCTTCGGTGTTTCAAAGTAATGAATGTTTTATCTTAAAAAGACAAAATATAGGGTAGTTAAGAGATGGATGCTCAATCAGGCATTATACTTATTACAGACAATACAACATATGTTATCATGATCTTTTACAAGAAGGTGCCTAACAGGGATCGCTGATCATTTGGGCATCCATGGATTTTGGGGTCTGAGTTATCGGATTTTCAGTGACCTATTTAGCCGTTGCAAAACCTAATAGATCAGTACAAACATTCAGAAATTTGAGATTTGGCCCATGGCCTATAAACTTAGCTATACATTACAAAGGACATTTTTCCAAAGGAAGAAATATTCTATTTATCTTCATCAGAGACATAACTCCACAAAAAGAAACAAAAAAATTCTTCATAACCCCATTAGAAGCATGTCCAACCAATTCACTCTGTATAACTACATTACTAGATATTGTCCCATCTTTCAATCTTTATAATGATGTGTTTGCCTAGCAAAGTAATATATGGAGTATTCCTTACATTTCTTCTAAAAACTCTAAAGTGTGGAACAAAGGAAAACATATGACAGATCAATGGGTTATAGACATCCTTTGAAAGTGCAGACAGGTCTATACTTAACTATGTTTTGAGTATCAAGGATAAGATTAAGAATGATGCACGCAAGTCACAATTCAGTGTTTTAGTATCATCAGCCAGATTTTACCTAGACTTCAAGAAGGATATTTGTTCAAACAAACCTTTGAAGATTGGGCCCAAAGTGCTGATTCCCCCCTTTTTTTCTGGTTCCTTTACAATGTACATTTCTATACCATCCTTCTCAACAGTGTCAGGAATGAATGTTTTGCAGCCATAAAAACTGAGTTTCAAACAAATCTCCAGAACGTAAATGTAAAAAAGAGTTTCAGCTTCTTTGATTAAAAACCTACTTTTGAACTGAGAAACCTTGTAGTTGAAAGCTCAGATCCTGAGGGTTTCAGACTGACTTATTCTAATTTATAAAAACTCAACTAAATTTGCTCTGGATAAGGATATTTCGTGATTAAAAACAGACAGTAATCCCCATGAGCAGGGCTCGACAGATCCATTTATCTACTCGCCCATGGTGAGTAGATTTCAGCTGGTCGCCCTGTTCACCGGCGGTGCACGCATGCGCAGTGCGGGTCTGGCGAGTGGATTTTGCCGAGGTTTGTCGAGCCCTGCCCATGAGTATAACCATCTGGACCTTCAGCACTTGCCCTCCTCTACAACATGAGAAGAGAGAGAGAGAAAAAAGATGGGCTTTGCCTCATGCCCAGAACAAAACTAGGTTCTGGCCAATAAGCATGGGTGGGGGCTAGAAGAGGCAAGATGAGGCAACGCTTCCTTGGGTCTTAGTGCTCAGCCTCTCCCCTCCCTATTCTGACCCTTCCCGTAGGCTCCCACAGCAACTGAGGCAGCTTGGTGAGTCTTCCTCAGGAGGGGAACTAGAAACTTAAAAGTAAAAAGCCTTCCAGCTTGTCTGACTTTTTAGCGTAACACTAAACCTGTGAAAGAGCCAGTAAGTGGCAATAAAGCCATTTAACAAGTATGTGCCAAACCGGTGATATATAATGTCAGTTGCTTTATTTACTGACAAAAAGAATTGTGCATTCCTGCATTACTGTAATATATCTACAGGACTTTAGTTTAATATTTGCTCTAAATATTTCATTAGTTTGTTGGTGAAGATTATAAAATTGCATCTTTAACAAAATCCTTGCATTATATTACAGATACACAATCTGAGAATTCAGATTTAGCCTTAAAGACATATAGTTTTTTTAATTCTTCAAAAGACCTCCCTTACCTAAAATACACATTTTCATTTTCATTTATATTGTACAAAAACCTTGTTTCCAAAGTTTTCCTGTCTTTCTGTCCATTCCTTCTCTAATCTTTTTTCCTCACCCCCCTGTTGAAGAGAGCCCTTAAACATCCTATATCTTCCAGATAGCTGGACAAATGAGTTTTTCTTTCTTCACTTCACACTATATAATGAACTAGTTTTAAGAGAATCCTCCACCAAAATCAGTACCTTTGTTATGCCTAAAATCTTTGGAAACATTTTTAACATATGGTGAAATTTCATAAACATGTCTATTGTTATGGAGATCATACAAAATAAATTAATGTTCCCTTTTTCTAAAAGCAATGAACATTATTATGAACATACTAAACTGCTCTGACTGGTTAATTTAAAATGTCTTTGTTTCAGTGCATTAAATATATAGTAATCAGCAATGATTACTATGAAGCTTTAAGAGTACATTTAAATGATAATATTTGTTTAAAAATGTTGATTAAGAAAATGCAAAATAGAAGAGCTGCATCACATACTCCATAATGTTCAATGTTGTATACAGCAGGACAGTTGACTTGCCCTTACTACAAAATTTTGGAAATAAATCTCTGACAAACTTCAGGATATATCAAAAAATCTGTGATTGACATTTTTTTATTCCCAAATTTAGAACTTTTAATTAGGTATCTTCTGCATGGCCAGTCTTCACAATCTGACATGCAGTGGAAAACATATTCCATTTTCTTTAGAAGGAAATGTTAGAGGATTTTTTTTTGAACGTCATTTACTACATTTGGGTTCAGGGATTTGGCTGGAAGGGGTGAGCAGGGAAAGGGAGAGAAGAGAAGGAGACAGGAAGGAGGCAGGGCTTGGGCAGTGTAGGCTTGGGGTGGGAATGGGCAGAACAGGGGTGGAGTACGGGGGCGGGGGGCACAGATTGGGAGCTTTCCTCCACAAGCAATAGCTTCACCCACTGCCCATATCAATAAGGGATGTGAGTTTTAATCCAAGAAAACATCTTAGAGAATAGCCTGCCAGCATCCCCCTTTCATTTAGCATCAAGGCAGGGAGCTCCAAACATTGTCTGACCTCAGCAGGAGCAGTATATATCATGGTGGAAACAGTGATCTCTCAGGTAAGCAGTTCCCAAACCATCCAGAGCACCCTTTGTTAAAACAACATGCTGATTTCCAGCTGGAAGCCAGTACAGCTGGTTTAATGCCCTCAGGCTGAACCCCCTTTTCATAAGGAGTTGCAATAGCCTGAACTTGCTTCAGCATTTGAATTGTCCCAAGGTGTAGTTCCATATAGAGTGCATCACATCAATCTACATTCCATGTATGGATGGTAAGGAATGAACTGTGTATGCAGGTAGAGATGTAGTTCTCCTAAGCATACAAAGAACTGCCAAGAGCCAAAAACAGTATTGTGGGCTAATTGGTTTGCATACCATTGGTCACAGGTAACAAAAGCAGACAAGAAGCATTGGGGTTCTTCCATTTGAATTAAGATTTGTTTCTTGTTTGGGAGTCTTTATGGTACAGTATTGACCAATGAAGAATTTTCTTACATATTGCAAACAAAAGTGATCATATTAGTGATTAGAGTAAGCTATCTACTGCCAATTAAATAAAACAGTATCTTCGACCAAATGGAACATATTGGCTACGTCTACATTGGCACCCCTTCCGGAAAAGGGATGCAAATGTAGCACGTTGGAATAGGCAAATCCGCGGGGGATTTAAATATCCCCCGCGGCATTTGCATTTTCATGGCTGCCGCTTTTTTCCGGCTTGTAGATAAGCCGGAGAAAAGCGCCAGTCTGGACGCGATCCTCCGGAAAATAAGCTCTTTTCCAGAGGATCTCTTATTCGTACTTGAAAGAGATCCTCCAGAATAAGAGATCCTCCGGAAAAGAGCTTATTTTCCGGAGGATCACGTCCAGACTGGCGCTTTTCTCCAGCTTATCTACAAGCCGGAAAAAAGCGGCAGCCATGAAAATGCAAATGCCGCGGGGGATATTTAAATCCCCCGCGGATTTGCCTATTCCAATGTGCTACATTTGCATCCCTTTCTGGAAGGGGTGCCAATGTAGACGTAGCCATTCTGTTTCCATGCTATTTTCTCTTCGTATGGCCGGCTTGCCAAAACCTCCATTTTGTGCTTGTGTACAAAAGGTTTCTAACCATTGATTAGCCTTGAACACAGAATGTGAGCATGAAACATTCTACACATGCACACTATCTATTACCGTAAACATGGACTGTTGTGTTAACAGACTTGATTGATGGTCCACTCTTCACATGGCAGGTATACTGGCCTTTATCAATATCACGCACTTTGCCAACAACAAGAATACTGTAGAAAATATTGGCATCTGTATTCCTTTGGCGCATGCGGTTTGTTATAGATGCTCTGCGGTCTGCCTAGAAAGCAAGAAGTGCAAATCAAATATATTATTAATAATTATTAATCATATAATTTGATGGCAGGGCCATAGAATCCCCAAAATGACACAATAATCTCATCCTTTGGCACTCCCCACAGAATCTCTGCTCTGGTGCTAACAGTAGTGCGGAGCTCAGTGTGAGAGTTGCCACTGGGACTCACTGCACATGGGCAGATTTCCCTGGCTCCAGTGCAATGGGGCAGGGAAGGACTAGCAAGCCCAGCTGCCCATTTAACTCTCCTTTATCCTCACTCTGCAAGAAAGAGGGGCTTGGAGAGGAGTGGGAGAGCTAAATCGAACAAGATGATCTGATTGATATTCACTATGTTCCAGATCTACTGGAACAGAGGTGTGCTGTTTGGCTTTGCATTCACAATAAATGCAGGTCTTAGCTAGCCATGCTTGTTGTGTAGCTATCATGGCAGAACTAAATCCTAAGGAGGTTGTGGATTTGGGGTCCCACAATTCAGAGGGAAACCAGTCCTCTGCTCTGCATGAGTGAACCAGAATGACATTTCCCCATATAGGCTGTGTCCAGACTCAGGGGTTTTTTCGAAAAAAGTAGCCTTTTTTCGAAAAAACTTCCCCTGCGTCCAGACTCAAGCCGCGTTCTTTTGAAATTAATTCGAAAGAACGCGGCTTTTCTTTCGATGGCGGTAAACCTCAATTTACGAGGAAGAACGTCTTCTTTCGAAAGTTCCTCTTTCGAAAGAAGGCATTCTTCAATGTAAATAGGGCTTCTTCGAAAGAGAGCATCCAGACTCACTGGATGCTTTCTTTCGAAAAAGCAAGCTGCTTTTTCGAAATTTCTCCGTGCAGTCTAGACGCTCTCTTTCGAAAGATGTTTTCGAAAGAGCCTCTTTCGAAAGAGGCTTGCAGTCTAGACATAGCCATAGAGTCCAATCCCCAAAGACAGGAAACGCCCCTGGAAAGGCTCATGTATTAACCCTGTGCACCTTCCAACCCTGAATTTAACACTTAATCCAGGTATTCAATGCTCCGGTATTGCATTTACCACTTCTGTAGGTGGCTACATAGTGACTTCCCAACTTTCAATACTGACAACTGTAAGGCTCAGAAAAGGGGAGTGGGTGGAAATGGGATCTAAGATATGGGCAGAGGTTGAGTTGTGTGGCACCTAGGAAATGAAGCTGAAGAACGAGAATGCTGTTGACAAGATAGATGATGAAGAAGTCCCAGGAAAGGGTTGAAGCAACAGGAGAGGAAGATTATGTTAGATACAGCATGCTGAATAAAATGGAGAAGATGTAGGAGGTCAGAGAGGAGCAGATTTACAGTAGATAAGGTGTGTGCCAGCGTGTCAGTAGTGGGAATTGAGAATTCTGGAAACATTACACAGAGAGAAATGGCAAGATTTGGCAAGAGACTAGGGTGGAGCAGAAGATAAACTGAAGCTGAGGAGTTATTTCCTGTAATTCCTCCTCTGCGTTTGGCCTCAGCTTTTATTTAACTCAGAACATTATTACTGTCTGGCAAAACAGTGAGTGCTCTAGCATCTAAATGAAAACAAACCACTACTTCATAGTGCAAAGTGTGATTGTAAGCAGTAGCTGGCAAGGCAACAGGGTGCCACTTGAACATGCTCAGAGTCTTGTTTGTTGCTAAGTTATTTATTTCGGAGATGAAAAAAATGCTAATCAAAGCAATTACAGTACACTAGAAGCTGACATGGTAATCATTCTTACATAGTGTAATCATAATTTCAGGTTGTGATTAGGCACAATGACTGACATAATAAATGATCATGACTTGAAGCTACAGTATAAATCAAACTGACATGAAAGGACTGAGAGCTGTAAACTTTAAACGAATGTCAAATTTCTTATCAGCTTAACACGGACTCCTTGGCAGTTGTTTTGTAAATGACAAGTATTTATGAGGATGCTCCCAATCTAGGAGGTGGAGGGAGAGGGGAAATACATTCAAGATCATTCTTGTAGTTGTCAAAACAAGAGAATTGTTCATGTGACACTTAACAAATGAGATCTTGGCTAGCTGAATTGTAATATCTTTTCTAAACATGCTTGAGTCGGGTGCCTGACTGTCTGCCAGTCCTTTACATGAATGGCCTTAGAAAGATGGTTTAACTGAAAAGTTTTCTGTTACAAAAGAGAACTTGGCACAGGATGATAAATTTCTGTTACTTCACTGAACCCAAGAAGATGTTCCCAAGGATGAAACAATTCTATTGTTCACTCCTGATTATGCAATATACTACACTGTGTTTTGTAAACATGTTTACTTATTCAATTAAACAAAATAATAATTGTAAAAACCAATAAAAGACATGTCAGTGAGGGTCATGACAATGGAATTCCAAGTATGGCAATCATTTCAGACAAAAATTCCTGTTAGGATTGCTTCTTAATGGGATGCTGTTTTAGAAAATAACTAGCATTTCTACATGCAAACCAAATAACTCACCTCACCAGGGTAACTCCATGTCATCTGAACTCTTGTGTTCCAGTCTGCAGCAACTGTACAGTTAATGGCAAGCATGTCTCCTTTCAGCAATTTGACTAGATTCGGGGTGTTTAACTGGACATCGTATATTGTGTTGCCTGTAAATCACAAACAAAACATGAGTAGCATTACACCAACATAATGCCATGTGATTAAGCACGAGATAGGTGAATGCTACTCACTTTGTCGGTGTGTTAGGTATTTCGTACTATACTTATGCCCATCAATGGTTGTCTCACAGCTCATGAGACCTATGAACTGGTATGTTGCCTTTGGTATTATAAAGCCTTTCGTGCTATCCCAAATTATTGTCTTTCCATCAGGAATGAGAGTTTCTAGTGGAATCTGAAAATGAAGAACATGTTTTATAAACTAATCCATTTTTATTTCCACAGAGCGCGCACACACACACACACACACACACACACACACCAAAATATGTCCTTTGGAGGCCTAATAAAAAGGAATTTAAAAAACAAATTAAAAAAAAAAGCCAGTCAACAAGTCACAAATGGTGATGTTTAATTAGGCATATTTTCAAGTCCATTTTTATGTTAAATTCAGAAAACCTAGGTGCAGAATGTGAAGGTTCATTGTTTTCATCATTACACTAGTTATTATAGGTTGTAAATTAATATACAGAAGATTAACACTAGCATTAGCTTGGCCTTAGGAGCTTAGTATGCAATGCTATTGGCTTTCAGTGGCAGCCAAAATGCCTGTCTCAGACAGACTTTGTAATTAACTATCCTGGTGTGGCTATTGAAAAACAAATACGCATTTTCCCCCACAGCTGACAGATCAACTTCTTTTGCTGTCATTTGGTGCCTTTAACAAATGCCAGCTCAGATTCAATTTAATGAGTTTCTTAATTTCTATGATCTTCCATGGGCACTGGACTATTTCAGCAAAAAGTGTGAATAAGATGTGCACATGTTCCCAGACTGACACATCATACTGTACATACTTCTCATAACTATCACAGAACACAACCTGTGAATCGTAAGGCTGCAGAGTTTCCTCAAGCATGCTAATTGTAATTCTTACTGGAAAATGAAGAAAGCCACCGGCTATTGTGGGCTTAGTTTTTCAGAAGTGATTAGTGATTTTTGGTACCCAAACTAAGTTATATTAATTGGGCCTTATCTTTAGCACTGAAAATCGGGCATCCTTAATGAGTATCCAAAAACGGAAGAACCCAAAATCATCAGTCATCTCTCAAACTTTAGGCACAAAAGTACAGTTTAGCCTCCGCACATGAGATTTACAGTTTGGAAATAATCAAATGCTCTGTCAGTGGCAGCAGTTAATATTTTAATGGGTAGCAGGTTTAAAACTAATAAAAGAAAGTTCTTCTTCATACGGCACGTAGTCAACCTGTGGAACTCCTTGCCAGAGGAGGCTGTGAAGGCTAGGACTATATCAGAGTTTAAAGAGAAGCTAGATAATTTCATGGAGGTTAGGTCCATAAAAAGCTATTAGCTAGGGGATAGAAATGGTGTCCTTGGCCTCTGTTTGTCAGAGGCTGGAGAAGGATGGCAGGAGACAAATCGCTTGATCATTGTCTTCGGTCCACCCTCTCTGGGGCACCTGGTGCTGGCCACTGTCAGCAGACAGGCTACTGGGCTAGATGGACCTTTGGTCTGAGCCAGTACGGCCGTTCTTATGTTATGTTCTTATGTTCTTATGATCACCTTCTGAATTTTAAATCCATTTTGATACAACAAAAACCTGCAAAGGCAAAATATTATATCAGCACTGTGGTTCATGCAAAAACATGTTAAGAATTCTTGTGTTCTCATCCTCCTATGTATACTTTTCATTGTGTAGCATCTGGAACATCATCATTAGACAATTACTTATTTCCTAACATCCTCTGACCTTCAAAACCATTGATGGTTTTGGTTCTTAGAGCAAAAATCCCCCTTCTCAAAACACAGTAATGGGCAAAAGGCTTGGAATACACAAATTCACATTTTTTGACACGTTTGAAAGAAGAACTGCACATTTTTAAGATTACTCATAGCTGAGCTTTGAAAGAAAGGAATGGTTGTACCCTTCCCCTCCCCAAGTCAACAAAGCACCTCCCACTGCCACTTCTTTCTGCCCCCTGCTGCTGCATCCCTTCCACCTCTTTCCTCTCCCCTTGCTTGATCAGAGAGCTCATCTCCAGGCCAGCCCTAGTCCTCCTGCAGCCAAAGCCTTAAGGATGGATGCCGAGAGTGTGGGGGCTTGTGACTAGTTGGCTTCTTCCTGCACAGAACACCTTCCCTTTGAAATGTGGCACCCTGGATACTGAGTATTCAGCACAGGCCTAAAGCTGTCCTCAGGATCCCCTTCACTCATCTCCTGCCATTTCCTTTGACAGACATGAATGATGAAAAAAGGAACAATAATTACAGCTAGCACAAAAGTGCTGCACTAGAATAGAATTCCTTATCTTTACAACATCTGATAAGAAGCTATAATAAGCATGCAAATCACGGGATGTATGTGTTACACCCATAAGCACAGTCCATTACTTTATAGCCTGCTGGCTGACACTCAGCAGTGACTTATATTCTAGGGATGGCGCTATTGTAGTTACTGTTTCTACATACAAACAGTATGATTAACCAGTTCACTGCTCTATTTCCAAGCCACCCAGCTGGGTTTCCCCCTGCTGGCTCAGGGGAGGTGCAGGTTGTCCTTATTGTTTCACTGCTTCATTCCCCCAGGTGTCCTGCTGAGACATAAGAGGAGGATTCAATTTGCAGTCACGGGCTCCACAGGAGCCCCACAAGCAGATGCTGCCCACAGTGTGTGGAGAGGAATTCCTGCTCGTTAATCAGTCTGTTAATAAATTTGCATTAGCCTAGCTTTGGTGCTTAAAGTGTTGTTCATCTAGCCTTAATACTTAGCACATGCTTCCCTTTAGCTAAAAAAGCTTGTAACACTGGATCTCCCTAGGAGTGGTGCAGGTCGAGGGAGAAAATCTAAATTACTAGAACAAACATTTGCAAACTTAATCTCATTTTTGTGAGACCCAGTATAGTTTGGGACTCCTCGGGCTCCAGGAATCCAGCCATCTCTAATGCAAACCCATGCACAATTTGCTAGTCTGGCACCTCTCAGGAATGGTGAGAGCTACATAAGCAGCTTGGAGGCTCTTTAAAAAAATAAAATAAAAACTATGTGTGGGCTAGGGATGTAAAGGACTAGTCGACTATCCGATAAGCATTTTCTTATCAGATAATCTGTCTACTAGTCAACTAGTCAATCCCCACCCTGGCTGCCTCTATGAGATAGAGGCAGCAAAGGGGGGAAGGGGTACTTCAAAGGGGCAGCTGCAGCACAGCTGATCCGCAGCTCAGCTCTGCAGCGCTGCCCCTTTAAAGCGCTGTGGAGCCCAGGGTCACCTGGGGAGTTCCCAGCTGATCCTGGGTTCCGAGCGGCATTTCCCCAGAACCCGGGGTCAGCTGGGGATTTCCTAGCTGACCCCGGGTCCCCAGGAAAATACTGCACGGAACCCGGAGTCAGCTGGGGAGTCCCCAGCTGACCCCAGGCTATATGCGGCATGCAGCGCAGCATGGAGCCCGGGGTCAGCGTGGGACTCTGAATCCCCCACTGACCCTGGGCTCCATGACTTTGAAATGCATAAGAGCCCCCTTTGGAGACTCTTGGGGTATGTCTACACTGCCGCCCTAGTTCGAACTAGGGTGGCTAATGTATGCATTCAAACTTGCAAATGAAGCCCAGGATTTAAATATCCTGGGCTTTACTTGCATGTTCCCGGGCGGGCACCACTTTTAAATGCCCGTAGTTCGAACTACCTGCCCGCGGCTACACTCTGCACGGACTAGGTAGTTCAAATTAAAGCTCCTAATTTGAACTACTGTTATTCCTCCTGCAAGGAGGTTTAATGGTAGTTCGAATTAGGAGCTTTAATTTGAACTACCTAATCCGTGCAGAGTGTAGCCGCGGGCAGGTAGTTTGAACTACGGGCATTTAAAAGTGGTGCCCGCCCAGGAACATGCAAGTAAAGCCCAGGATATTTAAATCCTGGGCTTCATTTGCAAGTTTGAATGCATACATTAGCCACCCTAGTTCGAACTAGGGTGGCAGTGTAGACATACCCTTGTACATTGCAAAGCAGGCACCCATCTGCAGCCCGGAGTCAGTGGGACTTCTGCATTAGGGGCTCTTGTACATTTCAAAGGAAAAATGCGGAAGTGCCTATCGACTAGTCAAGTATGGGCAGCATCAGATGCCATCAAGGATACATTAGACAACTAAAATCTATGACAAATGAAAGTTAAAAGCAGAGGGAGGACATGAAAGCAAAGCCTTCTGGGATCCTACATAGCAAAGCTGGTCTGCTGTGGCTGAGTCAGATCAGAAACTGCCACTTGTGTGGATCAGCTTCCCTGAGGAGAGGAGAGCTGAGGTTTTCTTCCAGCTGGAAAGAACAAAACCAGGCCAGGTCCTCACCTGTAAGGCCTTTCACAACTCTCCCCATCCCTGGGCATTTACTCTTGTATCTTACTGAGCCACGCTTGGTGCTCACTCCATTCCACCAATGCCACTCCCCTCTGTGACCTGCTTGCCTACTTTCCCTACCAGCGTCTCCATGCAGCCCTGATGCACAGAGCCACTCTGACTGAGCCAATACTGTCTCCTCCTTCAAATCCCTCCATTTCTTCCAGGCTGCCTGCAGAAAACCACCAGAGACTAATTTTCAGAAAGAGTTGAGATGATCCAGAATTACTTGGTGGTTGTTATTTTATTTTACCATAGCACCTAGAAGCCCTAGTCATGGACTAGAATCCCATTGTGCTAGATGCTGTACAAACACAGAACAAAAAGACAGCTCCTGCCCCCAAAAAGCTTACTATGTAAATATTAAAGAGACAATAAAAGGAGTGAGACACGAGAGAGTACAAGAAAACATTGAGACAATATTGGTCAGCTTAGCCTATGGTACTTATATCTCCCACATCACCATAGCAAATAAGTTACCCTAGTCACCCATTTTTCTTCTTGTTTCCATTTGTCAGTTTTCTGGGGCAGGCACTATCTTCATATGTATACAGCACTTAGTACAATAGATCCTGTCTGGGGACTTATGGGACCAGCACAATACAATATTGAAGGCCTGACAATGTAGTAAGATACATTTCCAATATGTTACCTTGCTGGTGTGGGAAAGGCATATGCTGTAGCTGCTGTAGTTTCCATTTGACCTTTCGCTAGAGGTCACTATATAAAGTTGGTGAGTCTGGCTACTAAGAATTAGACCAAAACCAAAACTAATTCCAAAAGTCATCGAACAAGGAGAAAAAGTCTTTCAGTCACTATAGACCTTGGCTGGATTTGAAGTAGTGACCCAGAAAAGAAGGGTTCCATCTTCCTTTGCCAATCCACTGTACTGTCTTAATCCCTGGCTGTAAGATTTTTTTGGATTTTCATTGTGCATTGATTGCCATCTTATGCAATATGCAAACATAGGCCCATACCCTTAGTTTGAAGTTATAGCAGCTATGCATTTCAAAACTCACATAAAGCTGCCATTATATCTGTACAACTGATATCGTTAGCTAACATCAGCTGTTTCACTGGCTAACTTCATCCATAGCACAAAACACGAATAATAAAATTTCCCCACACTGCATCATTGAAACTAAAAGGTAACAATACTAAAATAAACAAAATGTGAATGGCAGAGTCTTCCCACTACTTCAGGATTAGTCCACTTCAGAGGGACGAATCACTTCCCTAGGAAGTGTGAAATGTGACTGAGAACCGATTTTCTGAATTCTTTTTAGCACAGGAT
Source organism: Pelodiscus sinensis (assembly GCF_052426305.1). Classification (NCBI taxonomy): domain Eukaryota; kingdom Metazoa; phylum Chordata; order Testudines; family Trionychidae; genus Pelodiscus; species Pelodiscus sinensis. Next base: position 308,055,879 of record NC_143052.1, read on the forward strand.
AGCGACCTAATGGCTCTATGCTGTTCTTCCAGCTACAGAAGTTCCGGAACAGGAATCCTGGCTTTTCACGTCATTACTAAATGGAACACTGAACAACTGCTTTGCCAGCATTATGACTGCAGTTGTGAAAAAAATGTCAGGCATCTCTTAATTGTTACATAATCAAAAAATATGTCTGGAGTCTATATCCACCTGTAAGGGTTTCATAGCATGACAAAACATCAAGTACATCATCTAAGCACCTGTACCTTACATATTCCAGGAAATGCTAATATGAACTAGGGAGGCACATTTCTTTTTCCTGGAATGCAAAAAGTATATGGAACCAGGTTCCTCCTCCCTTATTAACGGTGTTACATCTGACCTTCGTGCCATAGAACCTCATGATCCTACATTACAAACTTCGGCTGTAAGCATAGTGGGCACGCCATGGCAGTGGAGCGGGGAGGGTATAAACCTTATCCATCAGAAAAGGAGGAATAGGAGAAACTTATTTATAAAAAGATCGTTGTCAGTCCCACCAACCTGGGGAGGCAAAGGGGGCAGTTGCCCTGGGGTCCAGCAATTCAAAGGAGTCCAGGGTTCGTACCTGACGCTGCTGCTACAATAGCCTTGGGCGCTTTGAACTCGCCACTGGGGCACCACGCTACGCACTCCAGGCAGCTCTAAGGGTTGTGGGGGGCAGTGTGGGATGCTGCAGGTGCACAGACTGCCCCTGGCCCCACCCCTTCCACCTGAGGCTCAGCCCCTTCTGAGAGTGCAGAGCCAGGCCTCCCTCACCTTGCCCTGGGGCCCACAGAGGCTATCGGGGCCCTTGCTCCTTGTAGGTAGCGGGTTTAAAGTTAAACTTCCTCAGTTAGGAATTAAATACAATGAGATTTAAGATGGAACAAGGAAACATGTTTAACTCCTCTACTTCCAAAATCTAAAAAAATAGGTTTTCATTCCACAATATACACACTTCCGCCCAGGCCCCATTTATTCTTTGCTTCTACAACCATCTAATTTTCTACACAACCCTGCTCCACACATTGCCAAGGCATTGATTTCCAGAATAAAAAATATTTTAATCTAAAGAGATCACTTTTAGATTCAAGCAGTTTGTTTTCTCTGTATTTTTAGCTTCCTTTAATGTGATTTACCAGTTGGAAACAAGGAGGAAAGTTAACATGTCACTAGCTGGGTCTCCACAGACTACTACAATCAAGTGCCCCATGAACCACTGCACTCTGAAAACCTCTGACTTAAGTTAAAACACAAGGGTCCAATCTCAGCTGGTGTGAATCAGCCAAGACAATGGAACATTGAATTCAGTGGATCAATGTTGATTCTCACCAGCTGAAAATCTGGCCCCGTGTATCTTATTTGAACAGCTCGTCAGTTTTCTTGAGTTCTGTCTCACTATTTCCTGCTGTTTTACACAAAGAGTTGACCTTCTCTTTCCTGCAACAATACTATTCATCTATTTCTTCACATATGGAGCTCACTCCAGGCACAGATAAAGCATCACCCCCTTGACTTGTACAACTCTCCTGTTCTAGGAGCCATCGTCTGTATGTAAACTAAACAAGAATAACATTAATAAAGAAACTCTTATCTTGTTGCCTGAAGATTTACTTCATGTACGTAATTCTGCTAACTTCTTTGGGAGCCATGTGCATACAGTTCTACGCATCAACGCACTTGTGCCATCATCCTCTGAAGACAATGGGAGTATCTTTATTGATTTCAGTGGTTGATTTCAGGCTTCAACATAAATCATGAGTGCCCCAGAATATGGAGTTAGTGAACATTTAACACAAGGTAACAAGTATTAATAATTTGCTCATTAAAACAGTTCAAGAGAAGCACACATTTATATCTGCAGTTATAGTTTCAGAAATATGCATGGATCAAGGTACCTTTCTTAATGTAACAGCAATGTCTGGTGCGGTGACTCTGCATGGAATGATCATCTCTCTTCCCTCAGTCATCTGTATAATTTCAGGTATGTCACTGTGCAGCTGTACAAATGGACTGCCTGTATCTACAGAGAAGGATAAAAAGAAAAGGTAACTGCTAGAAACATTGAAAGCATAGAAAAATGCGGCCAATTTAACCAGATTATACTAACAGATTACCCAGTAACTAAAAAGAGCCTACTGATCTATTGTGGTAAATCTGAAGGGCCTAGAGAAAAGTCTTTCCTGAGTCCCTCTATCTCTTTAGAAATGGTTCTTTCTTTACTTCCAGACAGCTATAACAAAGTATCGGCCATTGCTCCCTAGCTATCAGTGTTGATAAATTTCTAAAATAGCTGTTGCATTCATTTTCATTATTTAGAACCAGTAAAATATTTTTGCAGTGTTCAGAAAATATTTTTAGCCATCATTAATAAACAACACACACCATTTTTTTACATTTTGCATCATCTTTAATATATATACACGTGATGTCAAGTAAGCATTTTTTTAAAATTATTGCAACTCATATATTAGAGGTTTGGAACAGGTCCCATATGAAGAGAGATTAAAGAGACTTGGACTTTTAAGCTTAGAAAAGAGGAGACAAAGGGGGGATATGATAGAGGTCTATAAAATCATGACTGGTGTGGAAAAAGTGAATAAGGAAAAGTTATGTATTTGTTCCCATAACACAAGAACTAGGGGTCACCAAATGAAATTAATAGGTAGCAGGTTTAAAACAAACAAAAGTAAGTTTTCCTTCATGCAATGCACAGTCAATCTGTAGAACTCCTTGCCAGAGGAGGTTGTGAAGACCAGGACTTTAACAGGATTCAAGAAAGAACTAGATAAATTCATGGAGGCTAGGTCCATCAGTGCTATTAGCCGGATGCGTAGGAATGCTGTCCCTAGCATCTGTTTGTCAGAGGCTGGAAATGGATGACAGGAGAGGGATCATTTGTTCATTCCCTCTGGGGCTTCTGGCATTGGCCACTGTTGGAAGACAGAATACTGGGCTACATGGACTTTTGGTCTGACCCAGTATGGCTGTTCTTATGTTCTTATATGGCTCAAATATAAATAAAATACCATATTTCTTTGTATTTTGGTTGGTTTATTTTTTATTGTCATTGAGACTAAGCTGGAATTCACCTATCAAAAGACATACCACTAAAGGCCTATTCCTGCTCTCCTTGAAGTCAATAGCAAAACCCACATTAGCTTCAATGAGGCTACACCTAGACTGAAGGCTTCTTTCGGAAGAAGCTTTTCTAGAAGAGATCTTGCAAAAAAACTTCTTCCAAAAGAGAGTGTCCATGCAGCAAAAGTGCATTGAAAAAGCGATCTGCTTTTTCTAAAGATAGTATCCACACTGATTGGATGCTATCTCACATTGAAGTTGTGATTACTATGGACAGAGTGGCCACGAGGGCACCTGTGCTTTTTCCTCTTCTTTCAAAAGAACTCCCTCTTCCCCGTCCACACACGCCTTTTTCCGAAAGAGCTCTTTCAGAAAAAGGCTTCTTCCTCATAGAAAGAGGTTTACGAATGTTGGAAAAAACCCTCCATTCTTTCAATTTTTTGTCGAAATAACATGATTGAAGTATGGACGTAAGTGAAGTTTTTTTGGAAAAACGGCAGTTTTCCAAAAAAAACCTCTGTAGTGTAGACATAGCCAAAAGACTAGGACTCGGATCCTAAATATGGTAATTAAGTCAGATATTCAAGTAGCTCTTAGAATATGGACTAGTAAGCATTAATCATTGCATTCCTTCCTACCAGCACAATATAGTTGTGTCTTTCTTGTAAGGGACAAGGTAAATGAAAACGAAATAAAAGTTTTCCTGACATTTAACTCAACAATTAAGACTTAACAGTATAATTTACTATCTCTTTAAGCAATCACTTCTAACAAAGGGTATTGGCATAAATAGTTCACACTGAAAACAGGGAACATTTCTATTGCTTTTGCAAATGTATTTTTGTTTGTGTTATTCAACAAAAGTGGGCAAAAGCCACAAACTCTGGATTCAAATCCTGTTTGCAAGTGGTCAGATCTGGGTTTTACACAGTGTAAATAGAGAAACTATTTGCAAAATTCAAACCCCTACGTTTGGCTTTTTTCACACTTCCAAATGGTGGACTATTTGATTCCTAATATAAGACTAATTTCTAGTTCTGGTTCATTTTCAGTCAAATTATAATGTTTTCACTCAGTCAGAACCCTATGCACAGCAATAGTATTTTTCCCTGCCAATACATGGACATTTGTGAATGCTGAAAAGGAGAATCACTATCAAATCACCCCATCGGGAATCTCTGTACATTTCTACATGTTCAAGAAGCAGCTACTCTCTAAAGACATTACTTTTGCTTCTCTTTCACTCAAGAGTACGTGCATCATTTCACATAGTAATAAAATAAAGAAAATCACTTGAAATTGAAAGACTGGGTCACAGTCACATCTATTGTGATTGCAAAAGGAACTCATGCATAGTAGAAACCTGAGTATGCAATAAAAATATTCCAAGACTTGTTAGTCTAACATTTCCTTTGCAATATGATTCAAGGAAAGACCAAGGCTATGCCTGCTTGTGCCATTGTAAAAGAAACATTTTTGTTTTGCAGGGGTTGCAGTTATGGAAGAGGTCACTAAACCTTTAACATCACCAGTGAAACAGACTTATTACTCCCCTAAGGCTTATTCATCCTTGTCACAAAATTAAGAGCTACTTTCCAAAAGCAGCAAACTTTGCAGAGTAGTTTCCTGTGTCAATCTCCAAATCGTTACAAGTGTGAGGAAGAGCTGCCCTGAAGACTACCGGTCCTGTCTCCAGACAAAGTGTCACCACTGACTGATGCCAACATTGCTCAAGTGGGAGCTGTACTGCCCTAACCTCACAGGACTCCCTGCCCGACGAGAGGCAGTGACAGGAAACCAGCACAAAATGTGAAGAACATTTTTTTGTCTTCCTTAATGGAAATGTGCAGGCTTCTATTCACACTTGGAGGAGACAGTCAAGCGTTGTGACAGAGCTAACACGGTTTCCTTGACTCCTCTGAATGCTATGGTTACATGTGAAGGTGGTTTTCCCCCTGTAAATCTGAAAGTACAATTACACACAAGAGCACTTAGACATAAAGAGCCAGCCACAGCTAGAGCTCGATTAGCGTGCACAATTCCCATTGACATCACTAGGGAGTTCCGCCATGGACTGAGGGCAGTATATGGCCCAAAGCCCTCCAAATGTCTTCCTGCTTTTGATTAAAAGGAATATGCATCATGTTTCCTAACAGAGTTTTGTTTTCATAATTAATGTGGAGGCTTTTCCTGAGCCCCTTTGATTTTATTCTCCTTCCTTCTTAATACTCATAAGGGGATATAGTCATTATTTCAGGACTAGCAGCTGGTGCTGGAGTAACAGTCAGAATCCTCCAATGAGACAGAACCTTTCTTCCCCAATTAATAAAACCTCCCGATCCCATCCTAGTCCTTCCCTTCCACCCCTCAGCATATCTATTATGATCTATTGCTAGCGGCATCTGCCATATTTCCCTTCTGATTGCCAAAGATTAATCATTCCTTCCTGAGGCGATGTAACACAGAGGTGAATTAGGTCCTTGGTGTCTAAGTCTGACTTTCCTCCCCTATTCTTCTGGGCCATCTCCAATTATATTATTTCTCCACTTTAGGGACCTTATTCACTTTTACTCTAGTGTAATTTACTCTAGGGCTACGTCTAGACTGCAAGCCTCTTTCGAAAGAGGCTTTTTCGAAAGATACTTTTGAAAAAGCCTCTTTTGAAAAAGAGCGTCTAGACTGCAAGCAGTACTTTCGAAAAAGCAAGCACTCAAGCAGTCTGGATGCTCTTTTTCGAAAAAGCCCTGCTTGCATTGAAGAACGCCTTTTTTCGAAAGAGCACTTTCGAAAAAAGGCGTTCTTCCTCGTGAAATGAGGTTTTCCACCGTCGAAAGAAAAGCCACGTTCTTTCGATTTAATTTCGAAAGAACGCGGCTGTAGTCTAGACGCAGGGGAAGTTTTTTTGAAAAAAGGCTACTTTTTTCTAAAAAACCCTCGAGTCTGGACACAGCCTAGGTGTAAACGCAGAGTAACACTGGGTGAATCAGGCCATAGGGGGACTACTTCTGACTTTGAATAGAATGGCATATATTCAAAAAAGAATATTTTCAGCAGTATTGAAGGCCATAATAGCACAATGTATTAATCTCTTTTTGTCTTAAGTATTTCATTGGGAGGAGCATGTTTATTTTTGGCTAAACAACGAGCTACAACTGAAGGAGAAAAAATCCTGAATATTTGCATAAGCTTCTTACTGAATATTATATTTTAATATAATAATTGTGCCTGTAGCTAGTGGATTTGTAATATGTTTAATCTATTCATCAGCAATATTTCCCACTCACAATCAATGGGACAACATAAAAAGTAGTCACAGAATCACAAAACTTGTAAAGGTCATTATGGGGGAGGGATAACTCAGTGGTTTGAGCATTGGCCTATTAAATCCAGGGTTGTGAGTTCAATCCTTGTGGAGGCCATTTAGGGCAAAAATTTGTCAGGGACGGTACTTGGTCCTGCTGTGAAAGCAGTAGAATGGACTCAATAACCATTCAAGGTCCTTTCCAGTTGTAGGCAATCTCCATTTTATTTGTTGTATTGTCTGCAAGCATAAATAGCAGCTATTTTATTGAATTGATCATTAAACAGTTTCAAACATGATAAGAGTCTTAATTCAGGCAAATATTATGGGAAATATCTTGCACAAACAATTGTATTAGCACATATTGAAATGGAATAGTAAGAAAAACAAGTGTTCCCCCTTTCCATATTCTGTGCCCTCAGGTTTCCTACCTTCAACAACACAAGTATCTGCCTCTGAAAAAGATTTGGTGGTCATGGCGGACAACCAACTGAATAAGAGTTCCCAAAGTGATGCTGTGGCCAAAGGAGTTAATGTGATCGTGGGGTACATAACCAAGGACCTTGAGTAGAGACAGAGTGTTTTATTTTAGTTCTATATTTGGCACTGGTGTGATTGCTAAAATAGAGTGTCCTGTTCTGGTGCACACAATTCAAGAAGGATGTTGACAAGTTGGGCTATGTCTAGCCTGCAGTGCTTTTCCGAGATGCAATGCCGCATTCAAAGGATGCATCTGCTTTTTTCGGAAAATTTTTCAAAAAAGCGGACACGCTCTTTTGCCATTACTTTTACAAGAAAGAATGGATGTGTCGAAAGAGCAGGTTTTTCTAAAATTTGGCACCGTTTAGACAGAAAAGTAGAAAAAGATATGCAAATTGCAGTTTGCAATTTGCGTATCTTTTTCTGACTTACCTTTGTAGTCTAGACATAGCCTTGGAGAAGATTCATGGAAAAATCACAAAAATGATTAAAGGATTAGTGAGCATGAATGATAGACTCAAAGATCTCAATATATTTAGCTTAACAAAGAGAAGGTTAAGGGTTGACTTGGATTATGCCTATTTGGATCTACGTGGGAAGCAAATATTTAGTAATGGGCTCTTCAATTTAGCAGAGAAAAACAGAACATGATCCAAAGGCTGGAAGTTGAAGATAGACAAATTCAAACTGGAAATAAGGTGTGAATTTTTAACAGGGAGGCTAATCAACCATTGGAACAATTTACCAAGGGTCATGGTGGATTTTCCATCACTGCCAATTTTTAAATCAAGATTAGATGTTTTTCTAAACAATATGTTCTAGGAATTCTTTGAAGAAGTTTTATGGCCTATAGTATATAGGAGGCAGATGATCACAGTGGTCCCTTTGGCCTTGAAATCTAGGAGTCTATGAAATTCAAAAAACACACATAAAAATGTCAGACGCAAACTCTCTGTGTAAAAGCCTAGCACCACTGATGGTTAAGAGAGTTTTCCTACTGAATTCTGTGGGTTCAGAATACCTGTTTATATCATGTTTATCATAGTAGTATCTCAGGCTCAAAGGAAATTGGGTTGTATTTGTGAAACTGAAAAGAGAATTGAGCGCAGTGGGAATAGACTGTGCACAGAATCTGGCCTTAAGTGGACAATATTACTTCTACAACAAAAGCCCTTCAGTCTTCTTTTCATTTCCTGGCCCAAAAAATAATGGTCCTCTGGTGAAAATGACTGGTGGACATTGAAGAAAGTGATTTTGAGACATAAATTAATAGCCTTAGAAATCAACCTAGGACAAGAATAACTTGGCAAGCAAAATGCAATGAATAAAGGAGTTGAACATCTCAAGACTAAAGCACTTATCTTCAAACACAATGGGCTTATTGTCGACATGGTAGAGCAATGCACTTTGCAGAGACATGGTTTCTAAAGTGCATCGACAAGTTACATGTTAATTGGTCTTTGTAGACCATGCTGGTGCGTGCTAGCACACTTTAACATCAAGGCACAGTAGGGGAACAGTACATGTTAGCAGGTTCTAGATGGACAATTTAACGCACAATGCATTAGTGCACTTTACAAATCATACTCCTGTAATGAGCACTGCTGCTCCATGTAGACAAGCCTGAAGTGTTGCTAGCTTAAGCTTAGGATGGTTTCTTGATGTTTTCTCAATAAGGATTTCTTTTCCCAGAGCAGTTTTATGTCCTTACATAAGTAAGTTTACAGCATGGTATTAAATCATGATTATAATACTAATTCTTAAGACAAAGTGTCCCTACCACCATTAATCAGGGAAATCATACTAGAGACATAGATACAGTAATTCTCGTAACATGATCCCTAAATTGTTAATTTCAGGAATTGACTATTTATTATTTGTGTTGTGGGAACACCTAGAGACTGCAATCATGGATCAGGCCCCACTGTGCTAGGCACTGTACACACATGAGAAAAAAATACTCCCTGCCCCAAAGTTCTTATAATCTAAAACTTAAATACTACAAATATTTTTGCATGTGCTTATCTTTATGCATTGTGGGTAGTACCAGTAAATCCAAAGGAACCACTCATATGCAAAGTGAAGCATCACCATATGCAGAAATGGAAACTACATTCATGTCATTTATGATTTATGTCACTGTGTTCTAGAGGGCTCTATTTTTTTGCACTTTCTTACACTCTGAAAACATGTCCACATACTGCATACAGCTCCAATATAGTTTTAACTAGTTTCCTTTTCATAACAAATGTGTGATCACATTATTGACTTTGACAATCTGCTAGCCAAAAAGTACAATTCATATGATAGAGCTGTGCCAAATCACAGAGATGGATCATGACAGGGAGGTGCAGAATCTCCCGGACGGGGAACATTGGGTCAAGTTGTTCCATGGCCAGCTTATTACTGATTTTTTTAAAAGTACAGAAAGAAAATAATCTCAATCTTTAGCCAAAATTCAGAGATTCAGGAGAGGAGGGGAGGTAGTTTTTTGGCAAACCATTTTTAGATGGTCTGCCTGTTCTGAGATGTAATATCATGCAAGGTTCTGAAAAGTGCATCCATTAAAGTCACATTTAAAATCCATTCCAACTCTTAAGGCTTTATTCAGCCAGCTGCCAAAAACTGGAACTCCCCTGTGATGTCAAAGTGTACGTCTACACTGCATGGCTATTTCAGGATACCAGAGGTATCCTGAAATAGCTAACCCACATCTACGCAAGCCAACCATTATTTTTAAATATTTTTCAAAATAACGGGAGCACTGTTTCGCCATCCCGGTAACCCTCGTTACATGAGGGATACAAGATGGCTCGAAATAGTGCGTTATTTCAAAATTTGGCGCTGTGTAGACTTGCCAAATTTCAAAATAAGCTATTTCAAAATAGATTTGAAATAAGATATGCAATTTGCATAGTGCAAATTGCTTATCTTATTTCGAGTGTAGGGTGCTATGTAGACACACCAAAAGGGAATTCTGTGTACCAAGGGCTTACAGGGTGTAATGCTAAGGTTTCAAAATGTGCTCTCCAAAAAAAACCAAGCACTTTGAAAGGCTTATTTTTTCCAGTATCCACTAACTCTGGTGACCTTCATTTTTGATTGCTAAGCTTGAACACTTAGCCATCTTATCTTAGGCACACAAACAATAGAAATAACCAAATTTAGAAGACATATTTGAAACTAGTCATTGGTAATCAATGAATGTGTCTACTCTGAATTGAATTGAAGTAAAATCTTGTTAAGTTGCTTCATCTTCATGTTCTGGTACTCAGAACATTATAGAAGGGGCACAGAGCAGGAGTTTCATTGAATATTTCCCCATTCAGGGAATAGCACCAAGGAGATAAATTAGCATACATGAATACTGACAATGCTAAGAAAGACCTTGAAGAATGACAAATTGGAGACTGATAATCAGATTAGGACAACACAAAACAATTTCCATCGCTGACCAACCTGCAAAACAGTTAGCAGATTCCCCCTCAAATTCAGTGACAGATTTTTGTGAAAATTAAAAAAAAGGCAGTTGTCATGGGTGAAAACTTAAGCTATTTAGCTCTAAAAAAGAAAGACCATTTGGCTTTAAAACTGGTTAAATTTCCTCTATAGATATAGACATGATTTCCCTCAAGGGAAAAATTCTCAACTCTGTCAGTATGAAAAGGTTGCTACTGTCCAAATCTGAATTGATTGGGAAATGGCAATATGGCAACCCAGAACCAGAATTCCTTTGAATTCCTGCAAAGTTCTGGTATTAAAATACTGAACAAAGTCATTTATTTCCCCCAGATCTATCAGGAGAGTGAGTGGCAGCAGTCATGGAGGGCTGAGGCTGTGTCTCGACTGCAGGCGTCTTATGGAAGAAGTTTTTCCAGAAGAGATCTTCCGAAAAAACTTCTTCAGAAAGAGAGCATCGACACTGCCAAAGTGCATCGAAAAAGCAATCTGCTTTCTCGAAAGATAGTGTCTACACTGAATGGACACTATCTCGCATTGAAGCTGTAATTAATATACACGGAGTGGCCACTAGGGCAGCTGTGCTTTTTCCTGTCTCTTCTTCTTCTTTCGAAAGTACTCCCTCTTCCCCATCCACACACGCCTTTTTCTAAAAGAGCTCTTTCGGAAAAAGGCTTCTTCCTCATAGAAAGTGGTTTACCAAAGTTGGAAAAACCCCTCTGTTCTTTTGATTTTTTGTCAAAAGAACGTGATTGCAGTTTGGACATGAGTGAAGGTTTTTTTCAGAAAAACAGCTGTTTTTCTGGGAAAACTCTGTAGTGTAGACATAGCCTGTAAGAAATGCATGTTCGTTGTGCAAAAAGAAAATGGTCTCCACCAAGTGGAAAAGAGTTGGAGCAACAAGCAGGTAGAAAAGACAGTATCTTCACCCAGAAAGACAGATCTGAAAGTGACATAGTCACAGTCACTTGGGGGAAGCCAGTGACCCAAAAGCGCTGGCATGCTGCCAATTTAGGCATGCGTCTTAAACATCTTCATCCCATTAATATGATTTATTTGCAATTGGAAAGCCCCACCCACCTCGCTCCTTCTCTGAGTAATGTCAGTGTCTCATTAAAGGAGGTGTTCAGTGAAATAGTCCACATGAGATTGGTGAGCAGGATGAGAATAACAAGCAGGATTTGGCCCTGTGGTCATAAAGAGTTTGCAAAAAGCTTGAGTTTCAAATTCCAATGTCTTTCTGCTTCCTCAACTATAAGGTTTCCAAGAGCTCACACTTATCCCTTTTTTCTAGTGAACTGCAACAAAGTCAAAGCTCTCAAGAGTATTCATTTATTTTTCCTGATGCATCAGTTTTTGGTTGCCTGGGACCAGCATAGAACTACAGCATAGACCGGGGTGGGAAATAATTTTTCATGAAGCAAGATTTTCAAGATTTTGGAAAGTGGTCAAGGGTCACACTCTTCCATGATATTAATAGAGGAGATACAGGGTCTGAGGTGGAGGTTGGGTGCAGAAGGGAGCTTGGGGTAAGGGATTGGGGTGCAGGAGGGGGTGTAGATCTGGGAGGGAGTTTGGATGAAGGAAGGTGTTTTGACCTGGGGCAGGAAACTGGGGGTGCAGGGTCTGGGAGGGGTATGGGCTCAGGAGGGGGACAGATGGTTTGGCTTATGTGGGGTAGAAGGGCAGGTGTGGGGGGACAGAGGGCTGGGAGGAGAGAGTGGCTGGGGTGCCTGAGGCAGGCTCTGGCCAGGTCTCTTACCTGGGTGACTTCCGGCCAGCAGCCCACCAAGTTTCAAAGGCAGCTTCCCTACCTGTCCCATTCCCACAAAGGCGGCAGGGGCCATGTGCATTGGTGAATAAGAACCTGACGGGAGAGGTCAGGGGTACTCTGTGCACTTCCTGTTCTTCAAACAGGCAGCTCCCATTGTCCAGAAATCAGCCAATGGGATTGTGCAGGGGGTGGGAGCAGTATATGAAGCACCATTTCCGCCTCCCCTGGCCTCATAGCTGAGAAAGAAAAACAGCTGCAACAGACACTTTTCTTAGCAAAGTTTGGGGAGGGGGGAAACAGGGAGTCTGCCTGAGGCTCCGCGCTGCACCCATGGGCCAGAACTAGTATTCTGCCCAGGTCTGACATAGACTGTGCACTCATTCTCCCATGCAACTCAATATGAGTCGCTCCAATGGAAAAGTGGTTTTCTACATTGACTGGCTTCTGAAAAAAACTTCATGTGGCTTGGCAAGATGATAATGGAAATCTAAGATCTTGAAAGTACCATGTTGAGGCATATGAGATTTTCATCTTATCTTCTTCAGCTAGAATTTTCATTACCCCACAGGGGAAAAGGGAGGTAGATATTCCTTTCTGTGTTTATAACCTTTTCCTCTGCAATAGCACATTTGTATTACTGAATTGAAAGGCTTAATATGTCTATTCTTTTCTATCCAGTTCATATTCAAAGTCACTGTAATTACGGAAGTAAGTAACATTTGCAAAACAATTAAGTGAGGACTTCCTGAACAAACAATATCAACTTTCATGATTCCGTTTCTGTGTATGTAAATAGCAATTATTTACTCTCTCGTGCAGAGTGTTAAAAAATGGGAAAGAGACATTGTAGTGATCCACATGAAAGATGGGAAACTGACTGACATGTACATCCTGTGACAGGAAACAACCAATAACGATCCCGATTTTGTAACCGTTTTTTCCTTTGCAAACAGAAATTAGTTTAAAAAATTAAAACCTTCAAAGGAATCTTATCTATTTGTTTCCAAATAGAGCTCAATACATGAGTATTGACTTAAGCTGAGGCACTTTAATTGCATTCATTTTACCTCAGGTATGATAGTGCCATACTGATTCTACAAGAGAAATAGATTGCAGCAGTAGGAATCAGGAGGCACTTGGATAAGTGGAGTTTCTGTTTTTCTGTGGTTCTTTCATGCCTATCATCAATTTGTTTTGTACCCTCGCCCCTTTAAGGAAGACTTGAGAAGTTTGATAGTGGCAAAGGTAAGTTTGTTCCCCTCACTCTTTCACAGGGCTCAAATTCTTCCTTTACTTTTCTCCTCCCATCTTCCTCCTCTTCCCTCCTGATACATCCTAGGAATTGTAATTCCTGAACTCAGAGCTACAGGGGAACCACCTAGGAACAAATTTACAAACACAAGCTGGGGTCGCATCTGCACCTAGCTCGGTGTAACAACTGTCCTTTGTGTATTCACAAAGATGCTCCTACCTTAGCTGGCTCAACATTTCCTCTGGAAGTTGTAAAATCCATGTAGGCTTAATCAGTTCCCTCCCTCCCCCACCTTACCATAGTTCAGAGGAATTATATTACACAGATCAAGTAGTTGCGCTGCAACTTATTCTTTTATCCCTCAGCTGGCTTTTGCCCATTGTGATTTATGTTGAGATTATCAACATCTGATTGTTAAGGAATGGACATGTCACAGTAAGCAAATTCCAAAAAGTGGGGTGCTCAAGATTTCTCAGCACAGGACAGGATTGCCTCTTGAACAGCCTGTCCCAAGTTTCCTGGGAAACAAGGTGGACGGTAAAGTTTTCAAAAGAATCTAAGTACCATTTTCAAAATAGACTTAGGCTCTTATAAATATAAATCTAAGTCAACAGGCCTTAGACTCCTAAATCACTTAGGCACTTTTGAATTTTTTATACCTGGCATATTAATGGTTTGAATTTTTTATACCTGGCATATTAATGGTCCTGCCTGCAGAGACTACTCTGCCTCTAGGAATCTGTTTCTCTCCAGGCCTCTGCATCCACTAGAAGGACCAGCCTGACTCTCATGCATCTAAGGGTATGTCTACACTACCCCGCCAGTTCGAACTAGCAGGGTAATGTAGGCATACCGCACTTGCAAATGAAGCCCAGGATTTGAATTTCCCGGGCTTCATTTGCATAAGTGGGGAGCCGCCATTTTTAAAACCCCGCTGGTTCGAACCCCGTGCAGCGCGGCTACACGGGGCACGAACTAGGCAGTTCGGACTAGGCTTCCTAGTTCGAACTACCGTAACTCCTCGTGAAATGAGTAACGGTAGTTCGAACTAAGAAGCCTAGTTCGAACTACCTAGTTCGTGCCCCGTGTAGCCGCGCTGCACGGGGTTCGAACCAGCGGGGTTTTAAAAATGGCGGCTCCCCGCTTATGCAAATGAAGCCCGGGAAATTCAAATCCCGGGCTTCATTTGCAAGTGCGGTATGCCTACATTACCCTCCTAGTTCGAACTAGGAGGGTAGTGTAGACATACCCTAACATAGATTCTCTTTCAAATACAAGGAAACAGACACAACTCATAAAGCACACAAGAGGGAGAAAAACTGACTGTGTCTCAATTTAATTCAGGAATACACAAGTAGTGCTAACACATCATTCAGGAAAGAGAATGAGAGAATGAGAGAAAGAGGGAGATACAAACATATAGGGGTCTCCTAGGCTGTATCTAGACTACACCTCTCTGTCGACAGAGAGATGTAGATTAGACACGTTGAAATATCCTGAACTTCATTAGCATAAACATGGAGCTTTTTCGAAAAAAAAACCAACCCAGCAGTCTAGATGGGGATCTGTCAAAAAATAAACCCTTTTTCGACAGATCCTGTATTCCTCAAAAAATGAAGTTTACAGGATCTTTCAGAAAAGGATTTATTTTTCAACAGATCCCCTCTAGACTGCCATTTTGTTTTGTTTTTTCAAAAAAGCTCAATTTCGAAAAAAAGCGGCAACCATGTTTATGCTAATGAAGTGCAGGATATTTAAATCTCTTCAATTCATCATCAATTTCGACGTGCAGAGAGGTGTAGTCTTGAAAGTAGGAAGAAGGGATCTTGCGGAAAAGGTCTTATTTTCCGCAAGATCCCGTCTAGACTGGTGCTTTTCTCCGGCAAAACCCCGAGCCGGAAAAAAGCGGCAGCCATGTTCATGCAAATGCCCCCACATTTTAAATCCCCCGCGGCATTTGCAATTCCGAAGTATCTCATTAGCATCCCTTTTCCGGAAAGGGGTGCCAATGTAGACACAGCCTGAGGGTATGTCTACACTACAGAGTTTTTTCGAAAAAACATTTGTTTTTCCTAAAAAAACTCAAGTTACGCCCACACTGCAAAAGAAAATCGAAAGAACAGAGGGTTTTTTCCAACGCTGGTAATCCTCATTCTATGAGGAAGAAGCCTTTTTCCAAAAGAGCTCTTTCAGAAAAAGGCATGTGTGGACGGGGAAGAAGGAGTTCTTTCGAAAGAAGAGGAAAGAGGAAAAAGCACAGATGCCCTCGTAGCCACTCCGTCCTTAGTAATCACAGCTTAAATGCAAGATAGTGTCCATTCAGTGTGGACGCTATCTTTCGAAAAAACAGATTTCTTTTTCGATGTGCTTTTGCTGTGTGGACGCTCTCTTTCAGAAGAAGGTTTTTTTTTTTTGGAAGATCTCTTCTGGAAAAGCTTCTTCTGAAAGTAGCCTGCAGTCTAGACATAGCCTGAGAGGCACATATACTTTCATAGTGTTTTTCTGAAGTAGAAAAAACAGAAATTACTATATAAATTATTGAGAAATTCTAAGTAAGGCAGTATATAAACCATAATGGACAAGTCTCTTGTTTTCTATCAGAGATAAATAACACATCAGATTGGTTCCATTTTCCACAGGCTCAATCATGTTCTTCATTTTGTAAGACCAAAACCAAGAATTATCCAATCCATAATTATTTCAATAGAAGAGGCAGACACATAATTAGGAAGAGTTTCCACTTTGGATTCTCTCTATCACGTGTTTTTAAAATCTATTACTCTACTACCAAACATTAATCTAGTTGCCTTTTTGCTGTAAATCCAATGAATTAAAGCTCAAGGAAGATTAAAATTCAAAAACAAAAGCAGAACTCTAGGGCTTATTATAACTTTATTTTATTTTTAGTAAACTTTGTGCTTGATTAATATTCCTATAGAGAACAGGGCCAGCCTATTACTATAATTAACTGCCTAATGCAGGCATTTTCCATATATTACATAATTTTGGTTGCTGAACACAAAAGAGCTGATATTCAGAATGATACAAAATAGAATCAATGTGTTTAATATCAGATAGTATTCCAGAGTACTGAATGTTTGGAAAGTGGCAAACACTCAAGCATTAATTTTCTATAGGATGAGAACATTCCCTGGTAAGCTGGAAAGTGGATCTTTCCAACTTCAACAAAACAGTATTTGGCAGCCTTTGGCCACATACCTCCTCTGCTCTTTTAATGGCAATTAACATCTATAAGGAATACCATAGCAGAGATATTTTGAATTAGCATATGATACAGTGAGAGATGGTTTTGCATTGGCATAATCTGTTCTCAGATGCACACCTGATCTGATTTCATTTCAGATAAATCAACATTGCAAAATTCTGCTTGCCCAGTTTGATGTGTGCTTGGATTTGGGGTGGCGGAGGGCAGGGGGTAGTTCTTCTATTCTTTTTCACTAGCACATAAAACATTTGGCACTTTTTTTTTTTTTTTGCATTACCATCCTGCCTCACAATAAACGGTGGGCAAGCAGATTTTGCACAAGGGTAGGTAAATTTTGCACAACCATTTTACAAAGCTGAAAATGTCATTCCAATGGATCATTTAGACATTTAAGCACAGTCAGCTTGTAGAACTTTTGGCCACTTTAGCAATGTTGAATTTAAAATACAAAGGAACAATTTTAAAAAATGGAATCTTACCGTTAATAAATACATAGACTGTTGATTCTATCTTCTTTTTTACAGCACTTGACGATGCATATTTGCAGCTATAGTATCCAGTGTCATTTGCTTGAGCTCTGATCAAGGTCAGGCTACTACAGAACTGTTTGCCATTCCTTCCACAGGCATATTTAATTACTTTCAGCCTTTTGCTCTCCTTACTTGGAGCTTCAGGCAGAGACCATGAATGAACCATTTCCCCCCTGCAAACAATGATAAGGAAGTAAAAACAATGATGTTGGACTACAATTATATAGCTCTTGTTCCCAAGCTTTCTGTTTTATTATATCAGGCTATTTCTGGGGTTCTCTTTAATCTTGTTCTCCAAAAACAACAACGGAAACAACATACAGCTATTAAACAATTGCTATTGAAGTTGTCCGTCCCGTCCTCCCCCCCCCCCCCCCACCTGCCCCCCGCATCCCAACTCCATTCCCTCACTCCCACAACACTGGTTATTTTTCCAGTTTCAGTAATGAAAAAAAAAGTCAGGTGGATTAATACCCGGGCAATTTATGCAAGCCAAATCATCTGGTTACCTGCATGTGAGATTTAAAGTCTGGCCTGCTCGAATGACGTGCTGTGTGCCTTTTATACTCAGTTCAGGACCTTTTAATTTTGACCCTGAACTAGATCCTAGAAAAACAATAAGAGAAACATTAACAATAGTAAATAGCCTTCCCGTATTCAATCTGCTCACATTCATAGTGCTATCTCTGCAATGCTACAGCACAGCTGTTGGGGGTTTTTTCCACATACTTTCCTTTGGATCAAATCCTAAAGCCCTTACTCAGGGCCCAAGAACCTCTCCAATGGAATTAATACACAACATGGGAAAGGAAGACAGAGGAAACTTCTGCAAGCTTTCCAACACTGCATGTGCTCCAAAATTGTTTCCTTTGAGGGACATGACTTTTCCACAAGGAATTAGCCTTGGGCCCTGTGGGACTGGTGCCATTCATGCAGAAGCTCTCTGCCCTCATAAATCTCACACTGATCACTCCCTGGCTTTATATCCCCAATGAAACAACACTAGCAGGGCTCCCACAGCTAGTCACTGCTCCATGGACATCTGATTGTCTCATCTTTCCATGAGGAATTCCACAGAACCAGCAGGAGGACAATGCGAGCCCCAGTTCCTCCCCCAAATGGATGCCTCGGTTCATGGAGATCTCTCTGTGGAGTCCAGAAGAAGAGGATGAAGCCATGGCTGGCTCCCTTTTCCACATAGTAGGCTGAGAGGCATGCATAGATCTTTAAGGAGACACAAGCTGACCCTCAGTTTGGCTCAGCTCTTATATAAAACTCTCTGCAAAATTAATGAGAACTTTGTAAAGACTAAGTTTCTCAAAATTTACCCCTTTAGATTTAAAACCATCGCCCCTCTATTTAACATCCGCTGTGCTGCAAGCTCCTCTACAGTTTGGTCTGTCTGTGCCCATCATTGTAATGTTTACGCAGAATCTTTTATGTCATGAAACCTTTAAAAACAAGTCAGAGAATTCCTGGGAGGGTTGGGCGAGAATCTTGAACGTACGGATCCTGATCCCCACTCACATTGATAGCAAAGCATTCCAAAAGCTAGCAGCACAATATGCATATGTTAACTATCTTAACCTAAATCTAGGCAGTACCACAAGTTTGGAAAATGAAAGTGATGAGAATGTTTTATTGTATTAAAAGAGTATCTGTAAACCTGAAAGGATTCAAGAGCAATTCTATCTGAAGAGAAAGGGAAAGTATTTTATAGTCAACATAGGAAGGGACTAGCATTACATATACATATAGGCTGTGTCTAGACTGGCAAGTTTTTCCGCAAAATCAGCTGCTTTTGCAGAAAAACTTGCCAGCTGTCTACACTGACCGCTTGAATTTCCACAAGAACACTGACTTCCTACTCTCTGAAATCAGTGCTTCTTGCGAAAATACTATGCTGCTCCCATTCAAGCAAAAGTCCTTTTGCGCAAAGCTTTTGCACAAAAGGGCCAGTGTAGACAGCTCAGATTTGTTTTGCACAAAAGAGCCCTGATCGCGAAAATGGCGATCGGGGCTTTTTTGCGGAAAAGCGCATCTAGATTGGCACAGACGCTTTTCCGCAAAAAGTGCTTTTGCAGAAAAGCGTCCGTGCCAATCTAGATGCTCTTTTCCGCAAATGCTTTTAACGGAAAACTTTTCCATTAAAAGCATTTCCGGAAAATCATTCCAATCTAGACGCAGCCATATTGTCTATTATGCACTGAACTCTGGGGCAGTAAGAGTTTAATCTGTCTATTGTAGGTCATTTGAGAGGGCTTATCACAGGTGTACCCAGGCACCAAATAGGGTACAGATCTATTTCCATGGTGGACTCTGTCTCTGTGCCTATCCCAGGTTCAGCAGCTTTTGCTTTTTAAGTGATATGTGCATGTGAATTTCTTGTCTGATATTTCTGGAAGGCTGGTGCATGAAGACACACATCTTGTACCAGGCCCTGAATATGGAAAGGCTCAAGTTTAGCCTCGCCTTCTTCAATAGTCTTTGCATAGCTGAGAATGCAGCACCAAAGATGACTGATCTCCTGCTCTAGAGGACTTCACCCTGGGCACTGTTACCTGCATTGTTCCAAGGAAGGCAGATTACTTGGAAGACTGTGAATGGAGCATAATGTTGATGGGCTGTAAGTCACTGAGAGTCTCAGTAGGCAAGATAAAGTTTTTAACTGGCAATGGCTGTGAACTAGAGCCAGCTGAGGGCACAGAGCACCAAAGTGATGAGTTCTCAGCAGTCTTTTTTTGCTGGAGACATGAGCCACTGTGTTCTGTACAAGCTATGTTTCCTTGTTGCTTTCCTTCATAACCTCAGATGCAGTGAATTACAATAGTTTTGTATGAGTACTGTGTCCCTTGGATCAATGTAATGCAATGATTGATATGTCTGTATGCACTACTGCCCTCTCTACTAAATGGAACGTTAGACCTGTTCATTTGCTGTCAGTTGTATATCTGGTGGTTGGCTAACAGGACATACAAGCCCTATTACAGTTAATAGAAAGATCCCTTCAACTCTTTGTACACACAGAAGGTCCAGAGTTTAAGCCCTGCTGTAGACCATAAAGTTGCTTGTGACAAAGCTGTAAATTAAAAACACTGGCAAATAAGCCATATGCATCCATGGAATCACTTCTATATGAGTTTCATGAGGTATCACAGAGTGCAAAATTGCATACAGTTATATTAATAAAATACAGCACACCATGAGATTGGCAGGCTGAATACAGAGAAATTAAATGGCAGTTTCCTGCAAAGGTACATTTTTAAAAGAGTGTACTCAGAATCGCTGCAATTTGTTTGAACAATAGTGAGTTGAAATATGGAAATCAGTCTTTCATAAGAAAGCTGTCTTTTTAAAATCTAATGTCACTTCTTTCCCTCCAAATCAAAGCATTTGCCTGAAGACTATTGTTTTAAATAGATAGTTTTGACAAATCAGCACGGCAATGGTCCAGTAACAAATGATACATCAGGGGATTTTTTTTTGTGTTCTCCTCATGAGCAGAACAATTACAAAAGATAAATGCTAGCCCATGATAACACTGGCATGTGTCAAACATCCAATGCCTGGCAACCCATTCTGAGAAATATAAAACCCATTATTTACAAAAGTCCAAACAATCCTTATAGGCTGAAGACTGGAGTCAACTTGTATTTGACATGACATATTAAATGCACATGCTAGAACTTTAGAGAGACCATAAGTGGGAAACAAGAGAGCGATTAGTCAGTCTGAGAACTAGAAAGACAGAGAACCATAAGATTTTTCTGTGCTCAATAACCTCAAAAAAGAATTCCCTTTATATTCATTTACAACTGAGTCTCATCTCTCTACTCCATTGAAAGGCATTCTGCACTTGCAACATGTAAGGTCTTAGCAAAAAGGTGGTTTAGCCTCCATTCAGCACATTCTAACGTGAGAGGTTCAGAGTTCATAGCATTTCCTACTTTTTATTTTCCAAGCATCTTTAAAAAGTCTGTTTACAACCAACTTATATTGCCTCTTCTCCTACTGCAACTAAGCATTATTACATTGATGTTCTTGTCTACACTGAATCACTGGGGCAGTGCCTTAAAAACACAACCTATCTTTAACTGTTTGTATTTACTGAGGCACTGGAAAAATGCAAGTAGCTTCTTTAGAAGAAATCTCTCTTTAAAATACCCCCATGTATTTTGTATGTGTATTCCTGGAGCACTTCCTCAGCACGCTGTAAAATTTGTCATTTTGAAAAGCACATAGGGTCAGTCCTGATGTCCTTACTTAGCTGAGGCAAAACACTTAGTCAAAGTCCATTAAAACCAAGGAGAGTCTTTCCATTGGTTACAATAGATTTTAGAACAGACTCCCTAAAAATATGACCTGAAGCTCACTGAGTGTTGACATGGAGGATTCGGCCAATAGGACTAATGCATTAGCAGTCCCAACAAATTCAAAATCCCTCTTCAATTCGCATAACATAAGAACTAGGAGTCACGAAATGAAATCAATAGGTGGCAGATTTAAAACAAACAAAAGGAAGTTTTTATTTACATGGCGCACAGTCAACCTGTGGAACTCCTTGCCAGAGGAGGTTGTGAAGACCAGGACTTTAACAGGGATCAAGAAAGAACTAGAAAAATTCATGGAGGTTAGGTCCATCAATATTTATTGATGTTCATAGTCTCTGTTTGTCAGGGGCTGGAAATTGATGACAGGAGAGGTATCACTTGATGATTACCTGTTCTGTTCACTCCCTCTGTGGCATCTGGCATTGGCAAGAGTGGAAGACAGGATACTGGGCTTGATGGACCTTTGGTCTGACTCAGTATGGCCATTCTTATGTTCTTAATTCAACGGGACATTTTCCATCTTAAGGATTGCAGACTCAGCTCCCGCAAGACAAATGTTTTCCTATATATTAGTGTCTTGAACATAAATTCTGAATTATTCTGTTACCTTGTTTAAATGTAATTGATTCTTTGGGGAAAGGGCTGTTGTTCCTACATTCAAGTTGTCTTCAGATCACTGTCTTATTTGTTACATTTATTTTGTATATTAAAATTAACCTGAACTTGTCAGAATATAATCATAGGCCAGAACTGCAGCTGGTGAAAAATCAGCATTGCTACATTGAATCTGACCCCCTGCACATGAGTGAGCTCTCATGACAGGTCTTTGTTTTAATTTGCTCTCTACATTTCTGGGGTATTTTCAAGCACCTTTACATACCAAAAGCAGGTGTTTATTCACTAGAGATGAGGTAAGAAAAGATCCTGCCATTGTTTCATAAACTGTTTAAATTAATACAGGTTGAACATCTCTAGTTAAGCACTCTCAGGTCCAGCAACATCCATAATCCAGTATGATTTTAGTTAGCTAGATGTCCACTTATCATGGGTGTGGCCAAGTTTCCTGCGGTCCCATAAAGTTTGTGTACAGCCACCAGTCCTGGCTCTGTGTTCTGTGCTGTTATTTAGCTCTAATTTACCCCACAATATCTTCTAAGAGCCTTGTAAAGAATGGAGGTGTTGGTGATGCTGCTATACAATATTTACCTCCTTTTGTGCAGCAAATTCTCTGGCTTGGTGCCAGACTAGAAAAATTCAGCCTGCACTTTTATATATTAAAAGTGAGCTTAAAATGTATCTGCTGGGGTATTCACACAAAAGACTACATGTGATGAAAGTGAATGTGGCAACATTACATTTTTTCATTCAAGTTCCTGTTGAGGAAAGCACCTAAGCACATGCTTAAAGTTCAGTATGTGCATAAATCCAAGACACTTCAATTGAACTTAAGCCAATGTTTAAATGGATCTCTGAGCGAGGGTGCTTTCCTGAACTAAGACCATAAGCATTATTAGAAACTTGAACATTTAGTAGAACTTGAATTACAAAATCTTCTGTGGCTCATCAAAATAATCACATTGTTGACTGGAAATAAAATTCAATCTGTTTTTAAATGAGCTGTTAAAAGAAGAAATGGCCACACATCTATAAAGAAGCGATTTATAATCTGGCAACTCTGACTAGTAAATTTAGATTTTCTTCATCTTTCTAAAAATCTAAAAACTGATTTTTTTTTATTCAGCTAGCAAGTGCACTGGAGAAACTCTTGTAAACACTTAAGGTCTGACAGCTTTTCAATTATGAATCACTAATGCTAGTTCCAAATACTGAAAATCTCAGATGAAATTTGCTCTATAATAAAAATCCAAGAATCATAGAACCATAGAGCTGGAAGAGACCTCAGAATGTCATCAAGTCCAGCCCCCTGCTCTAGGCAGGACCAATCCCAACTAAATCAACCCAGCCAGGGCTTTGTCAAGATGAGACTTAAACACCTCGAGGGTATGTCTACATTACCACCCTAGTTCGAACTAGGGTGGTAATGTAGTCAACCGGAGTTGCAAATGAAGCCCGGGATTTGAATTTCCCGGGCTTCATTTGCATGTTACCGGGCGCCGCCATTTTTAAATGTCTGCTAGTTCAGACTCCGTGTCCCGCGGCTACACGCAGCACAAACTAGGTAGTTCGGACTAGGCTTCCTATTCCGAAATACCGTTAGTCCTCGTTCCACGTTAACAATAGGAATAATAGGAAGCGTGTAGCCGCGGGGCACAGAGTCCGAACTAGCGGACATTTAAAAATGGCGGCGCCCGGCAACATGCAAATGAAGCCCGAGAAATTCAAATCCCGGGCTTCATTTGCAACTCCGGTTGACTACATTACCACCCTAGTTCGAACTAGGGTGGTAGTGTAGACATACCCCTAGGGATGGAGACTCCACTAATTCCCTAGGTAACCCATTCCAGTGCTTCACCACTCTCCTAGTGAAATAGTTTTTCCTAATATCCAACCTGGACCTCTCCCACCCCAACTGGAGACCATTGCTCCTTGTTCTGCCATCTGTCACTACTGAGAACAGCCTTTCTCCATCCTCTTTGGAACCTCCCTTCAGGAAGTTGAAGGCTGCTATCAAATCCTCCCTCACTCTTCTCTTCTACAGACTATAGAGACCCAACACCCTCAGCCTCTCCACATAAGTCATATGCTCCAGTCCCCTAATCAATTTGGTTGCCCTCCGCTGGACCCTCTCCAATGCGTCCTCATCCTTTTTGTAGTGGGGGGCCCAGAACTGGACACAATACTCCAGATGTGGCCTCACCAAAGTCGAATAAAGGGGAATAATGACATCTCTGGATCTGCTGGCAATACTCCTCTTAATGCAACCTAATATGCCATTAGCCTTCTTGGCTACAAAGGCACACTGTTGACTCATATCCAGCTTCTCATCCACTGTAACCCCCAGGTCCTTTTCTGCAGAACTACTACTTAACTGGTTGGTCCCCAGCTTGTAACTATGCTTGGGATTCTTCCATCCCAAGTGCAGGACTCTACACTAGTCCTTGTTGAACCTCATCAGATTTCTTGTGGCCCAATCCTCCAATTTTTCTAAGTCACTCTGGACCCTATCTCTGCCCTCACGCGTATCTACCTCTCCCCCTAGCTTAGTGTCATCCACAAACTTGCTGAGGGTGCAATCCATCCCCTCATCCAGGTCATTAATAAAGATATTGAACAAAACCGATCCTAGAACCAAACCTTGGGGCACTCCGCTAGAAACCGACCACCATCCTGACATCGAGCCACTGATCACTACCCGCTGGGCCTGGCCTTCTAGCCACCTTTCTATCCATCTTACTGTCCATTTATCTAATCCACATTCCCTTAACTTGCTAGCAAGAATATTGTGGAAGACCGTATCAAAAGCCTTGCTAAAGTCAAGGCATATCACATCCACTGACTTTCCCATATCCACAGAGCCAGTTACCTCATCATAGACTCTAATCAGATTGGTCAGGCACGACTTGCCCTTTGTGAATCCATGCTGACTATTCCTAATCACTTTCCTCTCTTCCAGAGGAAGAGAAGGACTGCAACTAACCAGTAACAGTCTGTCAGCTGTTAAGATGAAACATTTAGAAACTTTGGCTTATAACTTTTGTCAGTACTGTCAAGCTAAATAATTTCAATATTCCAGTGAACATGTATTTGATGATTATGCTAATTATTCTAATAATCGGGATTCTAAGATTCAGGCAGCAAATGTCTACACTGCACAGCTTACAGCAGCACAGTCATGCCGATAAAGCTTTGCTGCTATAAGGACCGCAGCGCAGCCACTCTTTATCACCAGAAGAGAGCTCTCCTGTTAATAAAATCAAACCACTCCCCATAAGGAGCAGTAGTTTCATGGGCAGGAGCATGTCTCTCCTGCTGACAAAGCACTGTCCACACTGATGTGTTCTGCTGGTATTGTTCAGGGAGGTGTTTTTTCACACCCTGAGCAACAAAAGTTTTAATGGCAAAAGTGCAGTGCAGACATAACCTATGAGATCCCCTGGAGAGTCTGTCTCTTGGTGTGGGTATGGCTTAGCTGCCACAACAGAACTCAGCTCATCTACAGGGTGGTCCGGAACATTAATCACAGGGTCAACCAGTTAGTCATTCATTGGAGTGTTCTCGGTTTGGGTTTGTTTGGGTTTTTTTGTCTGGTTGGTTTGTTGCTGTTTTTATTCTACTAATGATGTAGGATCAAAAATGTTATGAATCTTGCACACTTTTCTTTTAATCTATAGTATCCAAAGCAAAAAATATCCCTGGACAGAATCTCAAGCAACACCATCCATAACACCTATAAAATAGACAGGGCCCTATGAAATTTAGGGTCCATTTTGGTCAATTTCAGAAACAGGATTTTAAAAAATCATAAATGTCATGGTTTCAGGTATTCAAATCTGAAATTTCACAATTTTGTAAGTGTAGGGTTCCTGACCTCAAAAGAACTTGGGGGGGGGGGAGGGCTCACAAGGTTATTGTTGGAGGGAGTTGTAGAATTACTACTGTATTTTCCGGCGTATAAGGCGACTGGGCGTATAAGACAACCCCCTAATTTTCTAGTTAAAACATAGGTTTTCGCCTATACTCGCTGTATAAGAATACCCCCCCTTAAAAGGCCAACCGGCAGCGCCCCAGCTGCTCTGCCCCAGGGTCCACAACAAAAGCCTGGTCTGCTGGGGGGGGCGCACTAGCTGCACCCCCCCTCCCCTGCAGACCAGGAATACGGGGAGCAAAGCCGCAGCTCTAGCAAAGCCTCAGAGGCGCGGGACCCCGCCGCTGCTGCGGCCTTGCTCCTGGTGCCCCTGGTGCCCCTGGTCTGCTGGGGACCGTCTCCAGCAGACCAGGGACACCGGGAGCAAAGCCTCTGAGGACGCTGGCAGCGGGACAGCCGCGGTGCGTCTGGGCTGTCCCGCTGCCGGCTTCCCCCGAGGCTTTGCAAAGCTGCAGAGGGGCTCGGGCAGCGGGGCAGCCCAGGCGCGCCTGGGCTGCCCCGCTGCCCGAGCCCCTCCGCGGCTTTGCTCCGCGGCTTCCTGGTATGCAGACCAGGGAGACGCGGAGCAGCTTTTCTCGCCCCAGAGTACACGGGCGGCGGGACCGCGAGGTCCCGCAGTCCGTGTCCTCCGGGGCGAGAAAAGCCCCGTTCATACCTGCAAGTCGGGGACTGCCTGTATGTTTATACCCAGCGTATAAGACGACCCCCGATTTTGGGGGGATGTTTTTTAGTATAAAAAGTCGCCTTATACGCCGGAAAATATGGTACTCTTACTTCTGCACAGTTTGTAGAGGTGGTGTTGCCTTTGCAGCTGGGTTGCTACAGAGCAGCAGCTGCTGACTAGGAGTCCAGCTCTGAAGGCAGAGCTGCCACAGCAGCAGTGCAGAAGTAAGAATGGCATGGTAGGGTTTTGCCACCCTTACTTCCGCACTGCAACTGGAAAGGGTGCTGCCTTCAGAGCTGGACGTAAAACTAACAGATGCTGTTCTCTGGATGCCTAACTCAGAAGATAGCATAGAAGTAAGAGTGGCAATACTGCAGCCCCCCTCATATAACCTTGTGTTCCCCCTCCTCCCTTTTGGGTCAGGATGCCCAATTTGAAAAATGCTGGCCTCCCTCAATAAATCTTTATTGCGTAGAGTAAAAGCAAAAGGTGATGAGATTCCATGGGGGAGACCTTATTTCACAGTCCACAATGCATTTTTCATGACCGTGACTTTGGTAGGGCCCTAAAAATAGGGTAGGGCCCTGGATATGCTTCACAATAGCGCAGGAGACTTGCCTCATAAGTACTGAGTTCAGCGCAAGAAATTCTCTAATCATCCCCAACCTATGATCAAAAGAAATCCCAGATATGTTATGTTACCAGGTTTTTGTCCTATTACAGATATTAACTATATCTAAAAGATACAGCTGTTTTTCGTAATCACTGCAGGAAGAATTTAAAAACTGCTCTAACATTGGCCTACCTCTGCTCCCACTGAAGTAAAATGGATGTTTACCATTGACTTCAAGTGCAATTTAAATATTAACTCTCATAATTCACCACATTAACACTTAGGCACCTAACTTAATATTTCCCCCCAAAAATTTAATGTCTAAGACTTGACATATGTTTAATATTTCAGATTTCCAGGCACAAAGTCCTGAAATACTGAATCCTATTTGTATTAAATAGTTCACACACGCAATAATAATGTGTTACCACCTAAGTGGTACAGGTCTGAAGAGAAATAGCTTTTCTTTACATTCCATCCCTGCATGGGTCATTAGCTTTCCTACATTTTTTAAATGATACAAAAATTATTCAAAGAACAAATGCAATAGGGTTTGACAAGCTTACCAAAAAAGACAAAGGAAAGGAGAATAGCACAGAAATTCCTACTGTCAATATTTACAAGGGGATCACGCCTTCTGTGTACCTTCTTCAGGCATTTTACTTGACACTGGCTTTTTGGAAAGGTCATGGCTTAACAGGACCTGTTCATTAATCATTATGCCTGTCACTAAGCGACCATCAGCAGCCTACCCTTACAGTGACCTATACGGGGGTGTAACTTCTTTTCATGTGACAGCAGAATGACTTTCTCCTCCCCCATATTACTCATTTTTTAAAAACTTTTTTGGACACATTTAAGTCAGCCAATGGATTACTGAACCAATTGTTGCCAACACTAGTTTAGGTCACCAAAGTTTATCCAAGTTGTCTAAAGACAGGGCCAAAGAACTGTTTGAAAAGGCATAAGACTCAGCTTGGGCAATATTTTGGATACTAGGTAGAGCTTTCAGTTGATGATGCAAAGGAGCTAAAGAATAAAAGAGCTTGAAGAATGTTTTAACATATGATGGGACCAGAGAACTCTTTTTGCACTCAATAAACAGAAACTTGTACTCTGTCTATATTGTTGACTTCTATATAGGCTTATTTTACATTATTGTACATCCCAGATAAAATAAATATTTAAATGTAAATCTTATTTATATTATATGTGATCTACAGAGTACATTTCTGCCCCAATTCTGGAAATATTTACACACATGGGTAACTGAACACATGGGATGAAACGAACAAACCTTCTGTCTTCTTAAAAGATACCATCATTTTTTTACTTTTCATAATTAAGAACTATTGGTACTGACATCCCTTCACCACACCAGTTATCCTTGAAAGTATTAGCTAATCTCTTATCTACACAATGAAGAGGTTAATGAGAATGATCAGTTTATCTTTGCCAACTGCAATGTACACAGAGCTTCCGACCTTCTAGATTTAAAGTGCCATCAGTGTGCAATAAAGGTATCCATCATAGCCTAATTGCTTTACTGGGTGAAGTATTTGCATATGTTTTACAGCTCATTAAACATGTCCCTTAATGTTTTCTATTGTCAAATATCATTTCCTCCCAATTTAATCAAATGTATATTCAATCACCAGACATAATTTTATATCAGTGGTCACCAAGCAGTAAATCAGGATCTACCAGTAGATTTTGGTGCCTCTGACAGGTTATCTTGACAGGTTTGGTTGGGAGGCTATGAAGTGCGGGAACTTCAGCTGCCTCTCCCCAGACTGCCCTGCTGCTCCCACCCAGAGCATCAGAGCTGCCCCCTGGGAGCCTCCTGCTTGTTGTGCAGGGGCGGTGGGGGAGACAGAGGCAAGGGGATGCTGATGTTACTCTGTCCCCCTCTCAGTACCCCGTCTTCACAGAGTGAGGAGGATGGGGAGTTAGCAAAGGGGTGGGGAGGGGCAGGGCCTTGGAGAAGGAGCAGGGGTATTTGGGTTTGAGGTAGATCCTGGACTGACTTAAATTCAAAAAGTGATCTTGTGCTTAAAAGGGTTGGAGACCACTGTTTTACACTGTACAGGAAAATCCTGCATTGGTAGGAGAATGGATAAGGCCCCCTACAATCTTCAATCTTTTTAGTTCCCTCTATTCACAATTCTTCTTAGCTTAAATAATTTAAAGTTTATTCTTGTAAAATATGGGCTAGGTCAGTGGTTTTCAAACTACAGGTCAGGCGGTGGGTCTGGTTGCTGCAGGGGGATCAGATGACCAGCAGGGGTACTAAGACAGGCTTCCTGCCTGTCCTGGCTCTGAAGACTGCGCTGGGCCTCAGAAGCAGCAGGCAGCAGACCTGGCTCCTAGATGTGGGGGTGGGGAGAGGGAAGAGTGCACAGGGCTTTGTGTACTGCCCCTGCCCTGAGCACTAGTTCTGCACTCCCATTGGCTGGTAACCTGCTTCTAGCTACTGCTGGGGTGCAGCATGGTCTGCAGTGCCAGGAGAGGCAGGGAGCCTGCCTTAACACCCCCACTACACTGCGGACTGGGAGACACTCAAGGTAAGCCACTCCTGCCCTAGCCCTGACTCCCGACCAAAGCTGGAGCTTCCTCCTACAACCCAAAACTCTCATCCTCAGCCACACCCAAGAGCCCACACTTGAATCAAATTATGTTAGGTCACAGGCATCAACAATTTTCTTCAACTGGGTCATGAGGAAAAAAAGTTTGAAAACCACTGGGCCAGATTGTGCACTTCTTACTCATAAGCATTTGATACAGTCTCACCTGGCCTTCTTATCAATAAACTACAGAAATACAACCTAGATGGGCTACTATTAGGTGGATGTATAACTGGCTGGATAACAGTTCTCAGGGAGTAGTTATTAATGTTTCACAGTCATGCTGGACGGGCATAGCATGTGGAGTTGCGCAGGGGTCAGTTTTGGGACCGGTTCTGTTCAATATCTTCAACAATGATTTAGATATTGGCATACAAAGTATGCTTATTAAGTTTGCATGTGATACCAAGCTGGGAGGGGTTGCAAGTGTTTTTGAAGATAGGGTTATAATTCAGAATGATCTGAATAAACTGGAGAAATGATCTGAGGTAAATAGGATGAAGCTGAATAAGGACAAAAGCAAAGTACTCCACCTCGGAAGGAACAATCAGTTTCACACGTACAGAATGAGAAGTGACTGTCTGGGAAGGAGTACTGCAGAAAGGGATCTAGAGTTATAGTGAACCACAAGATAAATATGAGTCAACAGTGTACCACTGTTGCAAAAAAAGTTAAAGTGATTGTGGGATGCATTAACAGGAGTTTTGTGAGCAAGACATAAGGGCTATGTCTAGACTGGCAAGTTTTTCCGGAAAATCAGCTGCTTTTCTGGAAAAATTTGCCAACTGTCTACACTGGCCGCTTGAATTTCCGCAAAAGCACTGACTTCCTACTGTAAGAAATCAGTGCTTTTTGCGGAAATACTATGCTGCTCCCGTTGGGCAAAAGTCCCTTTTGTGCAAAACTTTTGCGCAAAAGGGTCAGTGTAGACAGCTGAGATTTGTTTTCTGCAAAAAAGCCCCGATCGCCATTTTTGCGATCGGGGCTTTTTTGCGCAAAAGCATGTCTAGATTGGCCCCGGATGCTTTTCCGCAAAAAGTGCTTTTGTGGAAAAGCGTCCATGCCAATCTAGATGCTCTGTTCCAAAATTCTTTTAACGGAAAACTTTTCCGTTAAAAGCATTTCCGGAAAATCATGCCAGTCTAGACGTAGCCAAGAAGTAAGTCTTCTGCTCTGTTCTGCACTGATTAGCCCTCAGATGAAGTATTGTGTCAGTTCTGGGCATCAGATTTCAATAAAGATGTGAAGAAACTGGGAGTAGGTCCAGAGAAGAGCAACAAAAATGATTAAAGGTCTAAGCAACATGACCTATGAGGAAAGATTGAAATAATTGGGCTTGTTTAGTTTAGAAAAGAGAAGACTGAGAGGGGACATGATAGCAGTTTTCAAGTATCTAAAATGATGTTGCACAGAGGAGGGAGAAAAATTGTTCTCCTTGGCCTCTGGTGATGGACAAGAAGCAATGTTTAAACTGCTGCAAGGGAGGTTTAGGTTGAACATTAGGAAAACTTCCTAACTGTCGGGGGTGCATCTATGCTGCACCCTTACCTCAAAATAAAGCACTATTCTGAAACGTCCCTTAACCCTTATTCCATAAGGTTTACAGGGACGCCAGAATAGCGCACCCATTATTTCGAAATCTATTTAAAAGGCTGCTTTAAAGACTCAGAATAGCTATTTTAGATTACTTCTGGTATCCCAAAATAGCTCCGCAGTGTAGACATAGCCAGGATGGTTAAACCCTGGGATCAATTTCCTAGGGAGGTTGTGGAGTCTCCATCATTGGAGATATTTAAGAGCAGGTTGGACAGACATCTATCAGGGATAATCTAGATGGTGCTTGGTCCTGCCATGAGGGCAGGGGACTGGACTTGATGACCTCCCGAGGTTCCTTCCAGTTCTAGTGTTCTATGATTCTATGTGTATGAGTACTGCCTCATATGATCTAGCCCATTGAAGGGAATGGAAACACTCATGTGTGTTTACCAGTGTAACAACTGACGAATGTAGCCAAAACAACCAAAAGTGTGAAGCTATTCAGTGAAGGACATTTAGTGGGCCTCTAATGAAAACAATGGTCATACACTGATTTATACTAACTGGCTCATTATATGGCCAATGGCCAATCTATTCTTCTGTATATGTGATTGTTCTGTTCTAAAATGTATTTTAAAGAGACACCTTTGTGCTGGTCAGTTTTTATTACAGAATTCCTGTTGGCATGTTGTTACATTACAATCTTTTCTGAAGAAACTGTGGACTGTTCAATGGGTAAAGTCAATTTATTTTTGGTTGGAATATTTGTAGCTGTACCTGGTTTCGGTTCCATTACTGAGCTACATGATACCTTTGCCTAAAATCAATTTTGAGGGGCACTTTACAGTCATTTAGAACTCTGATTTCCCTCCATTTGCAAGGAGAGCTATTAACCACTAGTCTTATTTTGGGTTTAACTCTGAGTATATTTTTTTCAGTTACTGCATCCAGGCTGCACTTCCAAAACAGAAACCTTCTCAGGACACTTACAATGCAAAAATGTCAGTCATTTTGACTTTCTGAAAGGTTCATGACACCACCTTCTATCTCAGCTACTTATGTGCCTTCTCCCATTACTTATTGCAGTGTTTCCCAAATGGGGTTCCATGGAACCCTGGGGTTCTGTGAAGTGAAAATAAGGGTTCCGCAAGAAAATTCTATTACAGTAACATTTTATTATTTAAAAATAATGATTAATATTTAAGCATTTATGAATTTTATTAAAAACTATTTTCATTTGTGTTTGCGCTGTGCACACAGTCAGTCAGTGGTGTGATTGCCTGTTATTTACCACCATAAATATGTGTAATTAAACTAACTGTTGATCTCATGACCTTATTTAGCATTTGTTTATTATTATCCTTACTTATTTGTGCTCAGCTCCATATATAAGACTGTTATTAGGGGTTCCGCAAAATTCTTTCAAATTTAAAAGGGTTCCATGGCCAAATAAAATTGGGAAACACTGACCTATTGTAACAAATGCCTCACAGCTTTTAATGCAGAGGTCCCCAAACCTGGGTCACACTTCTAGGGGTTGCAGAGAAAAGTTAGGAGGGATGCAGTGGGACCCTTGCCAGCCCCAAGGGGCAGGGATGGAGCATCACCCAGGCCTGCCCAGGCCCCAGTTCTGCTCCAGCCTTTGGTTGTGGCCCTGACTCTCAGCTGCAGCTGTGCTCCCAGCCCCAGTCTTGTCCCCAGCCTGGGTCACCAAATGCGGCCAGGTCACAGCTTTTGTTCTTGGCTCCAGCCCCCAGCTTCGCTCCCAGCTGTGACTCCATTCCCAGCCCCAAATTCACCCCAGCTGCAGCCCCCTGCCCACAACCCCCATCCCTGCTCCTGGCCTAATCCCAGGTATAAGGTTGTGGATGAAATAAGGCAAAGTACAACTGTGAAAAGTTTGGAGACCACGGCTGTAATCCATATCTGCTCACAGCATGCCTGTAAAGATGGGATGTATTATATTATCCCTTCTTGGAGTTGGGGAACTGAGGCACAAATACTTACCCAGCATCACACAGGAAGTTTGTGGCATAGCACGCTTTCTCCCGCATCCTAAGGTGTTTCCCTAACTGCTGGGCCATCCTTCCTCTTAAGTAGGCCACCTCATTAAATTAGCATAATGGAACAGTAGCTTAAATTTAAATGGAACTATACATGGCAGTAGTCCTATATAAGTAGTAAGAGTTTATGGGACTCAGCCATTAGATTGAAAACTACTTGTGCTGAGTCTTCTGTTTGCTGTGTACATAGGTGAATATACACACACCATGTACACATCATGTACTCATGCCAAACTGCCTTGTTTCTCACTGACTTCGCTCTGTCACTCGCACATGCCTCCCTTGAATCTGCCATGTGTTCTATTTTACTTGCAAGTTCAAGAAAATCATTACAAGCTATTTGCATATGTAACTACCACCAGGCGAATTGGAACCTGGGATCTCTGAAGCTTAGTATAGGAGCCTCTACCCTTTGAGCTAAAAGCCAACTGACTCTTAGCCCCTGCTGCAGAGGTCTCTTGGTCTTATCTGTTGCTGTGGTCTAGGTGCCACTGCATGGGACTATGAACCACACTAGGACTATGTCTACACTGCCATTTTTTTTCAGCAGAAGATATGCAAATGGAACTCTCATTTGCATATCTTCTGCAGATCGTTTTTGCAGAAGAGGTTTTGCTGCTAAAAAGCCCCATGTAGACATGGCCATTTGTTGGAAAAAAACCCTTTTTCTCAAGATCCTGTAAACCTCATTTTTTGAGGAATAAGGGAACTTGCGAAAAAAGGGGGTTTTCCGACAAATGGCCCTGTCTACACAGGGCTTTTTAGCAGCAAAACCTCTTCTGCAAAAAGGATCAGAGGAAGATATGTAAATGAAAGCGTGAAAAAAAACCTGGCAGTATAGACATAGCCTAGGTGTGTGGGTTACACATACACAACATGCCATATAAGAATAATAACTCATAGATTCTTGCCTTATTCTTGGGATAATCTAGTCTGACCCACTTGGGTCACACAGATCAAAGGATCTCATTCGCTAATTTTTGCATCTAGTACCAAGCTGTTTGAGCTAGTTTAAACTATCAAACTATTTTAGGGTATAATAATGGCACCAAGAGAGTGGATGAGCCCATCTCCCAATGAGACCTGATCCAGCACATTTTGAAAAATCTCAGGGTTTACTCTCATATGTCAGAAAAGTCCTATGTATGGTAATTAGCTCTCACTCTGGCTCCATGTCCCGGAATTAAAAGGCATCCAGATATCCAAATGAGTAACTAGCTGCCTATGTGAGGTCTTGACACACACAGGAAGATGCACAGAGCCTATCAAATAGGCCTTTTTCACCAAACATCATGCCCAGATCTAAATCTGAGAGGGAGACAGTCACACTTCTATTTAAAATGTTTGCATTTAGCATTTTGAAAAAATCTATATTAACCTGATGCTAGGCAAGTAACTTCTAACACCTAATAATTAAAACCGAAAGTAATACAATTCTGACATCTTTTCAGCTACATATTTGAGTGGTATGACCGACCAACCCTACAGAAACAATCTGCTTATATACACATATGTTCTCATACATACACAAACATGTCCAAACCCAATGCTGGCCCCTTCCTCAGGAGGATATACACGAGTGCAGTTATCCCTGGCCTAGTGGAGAAGTAAAACTCAGTTCACAAGAATCTGCCAAGTCTCAGAGGAGTAGCTGTATTAGTTTATATCTGCAAAAACAACAAGGAGTTCTGTGGCACCTTAAAGACTAACAGATTTATTTGGGCACAATCTTACGTGTGTAAAAGCCACTTTGTCAGATAAAATAATCTGTCATGCAGCCATTTTACTTCAAGGTTCAAATGTCTTTGTTGATGGTATTTAGAAATATGATATCAAGTCACAGTTACAGGTGAGTGCATGAAATAAACATGCTCTCCAATTAGCCCCATCCAAAGGTTGGTCATTTCCCATCACACACTGACAGCTAAGATCATCACAAAAGAGTCAAGAATCAAGATCATGAAAAAGATGCCAGCAGAGCAAAGCTCTGAGCCCAGCTGTTAGGTGCTCATAGAAACTTGTGGCACCTAATGCCAAACCCCTATGTTCTCTACAAGTTGAACCCACCAAGTAGCTTTCAAGGACAGTCCTTTAGAATTCTCACGTAAGAACACAAGAACGGCCATACTGGGTCAGACCAAAGGTCCGTCTAGCCCAATAGCCTTTCTGCTGACAGTGGCCAATGCTAGGCGCCCCCAGAGGAAATGAACAGAATAGGTAACCATCAAGTGATTCCACCCCTGTTGCCCATTCCCTGATTCTGACCCAGAGGGTGTGTCTAGACTACAGGGTTTTGTCGACAAAAGTGGACTTTTGTCAACAAAACTATACCTGCGTCCACACTGCCTTTGAGTTATGTCGACATAACGTCGACAAAACTCAGCAATTTTGTCAACGTATGTAAACCTCATTCTACGAGGAATAACGCCTTTTGTTGACAGAGTTATGTCGATAGAAGACATTATTGCATCTACACTGTCCTTTGCGTCCACACTGTTATGTCGACAAAGCGGCTTGCTTTGTTGACAGAACTGGCTGTAGTCTAGACGCTCTTTGTCGACAGAAGCTTTGTTGACAGTATCTGTTGACAAAACTTCTGTCGACAAAACCCTGTAGTCTAGACATACTCATAGAGACCAGGGACATCATTCCAACCCATCCTGGCTAATAGCCACTGATGGACCTATCCTCCATGTATTTATCAAGTTCTTCTTTTGATACCGGTTAAAGACCTGGCCTTCACAACATTCTCTGGCAAGGAGTTCCACAGGTTGATTGACTCATTGAACAAGCTGGTCAAAATTCTTCACATTTTGACATTTCTATTAAATTGTAAAATTCAAACATTTTAGTTTCCAAAAAATGGGGGGAAGGGAGTGTAATTCTTCATTAAAAGTTTCCTTATTCCTCCAGCCAGTTTGGCAGATTACAACAGTCTAGCCTAGAAATGGTATAGGTATTCATGATTATGTCAATAGCTACGTTAGAGAATAGTTGCACCCTCTTGGTTAGCGGTGGCCATGGTGGCTGCTGATTGTTTATTTCAGTGAGGATTTAGCATTAAAAGGAATCTCTCCAAAGCCTGAGAACCCAACAAGAATGATAGATCCAATATGCCCTCATGCTCAGCCTGTGCATGCTCAGCCTTAGAAGTCAGCATGGTGGAGTTCTCACTCAGATCCTCTGCACACACATTTTTACTTTACACCTTCAACAGGTTCCAAGGAGTGGATAAGGTGTGAGCATTTCCTGCTCAGCCCACTGCTGTATGTGGAGTAGTCACTGTACCACTGGGTAGTTGTGTGTTAATAACCTGCAGCAGATGCATGGAAGGAGAAGCTCCTCACATTTCTAAACCTGTAGGCTACGTCTACACTGGCCCCTTTTCCGGAAGGGGCATGTTAATTTCAGCGATCGTAATAGGGAAATGCGCGGGGGATTTAAATATCCCCCGCGGCATTTAAATAAAAATGTCTGCCGCTTTTTTCCGGCTTTTAGAAAAGCCGGAAAAGAGCGTCTACACTGGCCCCGATCCTCTGGAAAAAAAGCCCTTTTCCGGAGGATCTTATTCTTACTTTGAAGTAGGAATAAGATCCTCCGGAAAAGGGCGCTTTTTCCGGAGGATCGGGGCCAGTGTAGACGCTCTTTTCCGGCTTTTCTAAAAGCCGAAAAAAAGCGGCGGACATTTTTATTTAAATGCCGCGGGGGATATTTAAATCCCCCGCGCATTTCCCTATTACGATCGCTGAAATTAACATGCCCCTTCCGGAAAAGGGGCCAGTGTAGACGTAGACGTATGGTTTAAGTGTTGCGTATTTCTCTGTGGGTGAAATACAATCATAGCTCCTCATATCTACCATCACTTGTTATGATTTTCTTTGAATTGTATGGCTGGGTCTAAATGTTTGCCATCACCATATTTGTATTTTTATTTTTCTTTGAGAACTCTCTCTTTTATTAGGTAAATATTTGGGAAGCACTACCACAGGATAAATCCAATGAGATCAAAACTTCTACATGAGTTGTGTAAAATTCCGACATAGAGCAAACAGATGAGTTTCCCCTACTCCACAAAAATACCAACTACACCATTCCTTTCCTTGCAAACTTCCTAACATTCATTAGAGCTTCTCTTGCATTAGAAAGAAAACAAATAACAACAGACTGGATTTGGGGACTATTTCACGTGGACATCTATAAACTCAGAACTCTTCCTACAAGTCTCTAGGAACATTGGACCAGAAGGGACCTCCTTGATTATATGGAATCCAGTCTTCCTGTCAGCAGCAACTCCATCGTATAATCCAGTTCATTAATTTATCTCCATCTTAAAACTAATTAATTTGTTTCCCCTCCCACACACACACACTATTTCTATTGAGAGGCTGTTCCAGAACCTCACTGCTCCGATGGTTTAAAATCTTCTTTTAATTATTTCTAGGCAACATTTAACCATGCCCTGTTGTTATCATAACAGCATTGTTCTTCAGCATAAATAGCTTTTCTCCCTTCCTGGGGTTCACCTCCTTGCTGTATTTATATAGAATAGCCATAGCCTCTCGCAGATTTTGTTTTGTAGGCTAAACAAGCCATGCTCTTTTAATATCCACTAGCTCCATTTGACATTGCAGCCTACCAAATTTCATCCATTTGACATTTTATCACTAATCTAGATACAGAATAAAATTCAGTGACTACGTAGAAAATTTGCATCACTTCCTCTTTAGCATGGGATTTTTTAGTTATTATTTTTAATATTCCATATATCAAAGCACCCCCAAAATGTTGTAACTTTAAATGAAAAAATGCAACACAGGAAAGTTACTGGTTACTGTCATCCTCATTTTTCATCTGTAAAACTAGCCCATATCAAAGGCCCCGGATATATGCACAGGAAAAACCTAATGCAAGAATTGACTTCTAAAACTACAGAGCCAAACAGGAATAGAAGATTCAGAGCAAAGGACTTTAGACACATTCCAGATACCTTGTGTAGGATCAAACTCACCCCCATATTGTCTCACATTTTGTTAATAAATAAATCTGAAATCAGGCAACAAAAGTTGGTCCAAAACTCCTCCTGGAATGTGGCTGTTCTTTGAGTACTTAGCTTGGGACAACATAGCCCACCTCCTAAGTCCTCTCTACCTCAAACCCTTCTTCTATCAGCAAAGCCTAGTGCTGAAGGCTGCTTTCTTCCTTTTTTATTAGGGACATCTTCCCTTTTGGAAAATGTGGTAACAGAAGACCAGCCTTAGGCAGTTGTCTGAAACAGACCACTAACCTCTTCTTGCTTTATAATCCAGTGTGTGATTTATTAATAGATTAGGACATCAAACTATTAACCAGATAAAAGATGCTACAAGGAGAAGAGAGAAAAATAATTCTCCGTAACCTCTGAGGATAGGACAAGAAGCAATGGGCTTAAATTTCAGCAAGGGAAGTTTAGGTTGGACATTAGGAAAAAGCTTCCTGTCAGGGTGGTTAAGCACTGTAATAAATTACTTAGGGAGGCTGTGGAATCTTCATGGGCTCATCTAGACTACGCTAGAGTGTTGAAAGAGGATATGCAAATTCCATAGGAATTTGCATATCTTCTTCCGATTTCACTTTTGAAAGCAGAGCTTTTGAAAGTAAAAGTAGTTTAAACATGGCTTTTTCGGCGAACCGCCCCCTCCCCCCTTTGTCGAAAAGCTGTGAGGAAGAGCAGCTTTTCAACAAGGGGGGGGGGAGGGGTTCGCCGAAAAAGCCCTGTCTAAACTACCGGCACTTTCACTTTCAAAAGCTTTGTTTTCAAAAGTGAATTCGGAAGAAGATATGCAAATTCCCGTGGAATTTGCATATCCTCTTTTGACACTCTAGCATAGTCTAAATGAGCCCCATCATTGAAGATATTCAAGAGCAGGGTAGATAAACATCTATCTCTGATGATCTACTCGGTGCTTAGTCCTGCTGTGAGTGCAGGGGACTGGACTTAACCTCTCAAGGTCCCTTTCAGCTCTAGTATTCTATGATTCTATGGTTCTA
Source organism: Pelodiscus sinensis (assembly GCF_052426305.1). Classification (NCBI taxonomy): domain Eukaryota; kingdom Metazoa; phylum Chordata; order Testudines; family Trionychidae; genus Pelodiscus; species Pelodiscus sinensis. The sequence goes on from NC_143052.1 coordinate 308,095,389, forward strand.
TGATAATAGTGCTAAATTAATTGCAGACATTTAACTTCATCTCAGCAAATTGGACAATGTTTCGCTATTAGAAAAAGCAAGAAAACTTGCATGGAAGGTAAAGTAACCATGCCATGAAGGTGGCTAACTCCATTCCCCTCATATAAGTCATTTGGCACAGAAAGGATAACTAGGAAGTATGGGTATGTCTACACTACCACCCTAGTTCAAACTAGGGTGGTAATGTAGGCAACCGGAGTTGCAAATGAAGCCCGGGATTTGAATTTCTCGGGCTTCATTTGCATATTGCCGGGCGCCGCCATTTTTAAATGTCCGCTAGTGCGGACTCCGTGCCGTGCGGCTACACGCGGCACGGACTAGGTAGTTCGGACTAGGCTTCCTATTCCGAACTACCGTTACTCCTCGTGGAAGCCTAGTCCGAACTACCTAGTCCGTGCCATGTGTAGCCGCACGGCACGGAGTCCGCACTAGCGGACATTTAAAAATGGCGGTGTCCGGCAATATGCAAATGAAGCCCGGGAAATTCAAATCCCGGGCTTCATTTGCAACTCCGGTTGCCTACATTGCTACCCTAGTTCGAACTAGGGTGGTAGTGGAGACATACCCTATGAGCTTTCCCTTTTCTATAAGTACTAGCCAATTAGCCCGTCATAAGATGGGATTTTCAGGTCTCTCCTCCACATCGGTCTTCTCTCCTGAGCCTCCGGTCTCTCGCTCCCTCTCTCTCTCTCTCTCTCTCTCAGCTCCCCTCCGCCTCCTGCCTCTCTCTCTGTCTCTCTCTTTCTCTTCTCCTCCTCTTCCTGCCTCTCACTCGGGGGACCGCAGAGCCCAAATGGCTGTTTGGGCTCCGCGCTCCCCATGCTGCAAGGGGAGCATGGAGCCCAAATGATCGCTTGCGCCACTTGCTCCCACGCAGCGGCCCAGCTGAGTGGCACAGAAGTCAGCCAAGCGCCACTGCGGGAGGTGAAGGGGGAAAGGGCAGTGATGTTCACGGCCGGGGGCGGGGTCTGGAGCCGCTGTCACACTGCACGTCACTGCCCCGCACCCCTTTGCCTCCTGCTGTGGTGCTCGGCTGACTCCTGTGCCACTCAGCTAGGCCGCCACGTGGAAGCCCAAACAGCTGCTTGCTCCGCTTGCTCCCCCGCGACGGCCTGGCTGAGCGGCGCAGAAGTCAGCCAAGCGCCATGGCGAGAGGCGAAGGATGTGACTCAGGCAACAGCGCCACCCAGAGGGAACAGCCAAGGAGGCCACAGCACTGCCCAGAGTCACAGACATTGGTCTACTACCGTGGTCACCAACCAGTAGATCGCGATCTACCAGTAGATCTCGGAGGCTCTAAAAGTAGCTCTTGAGCCCTCTCTGAACTGCGCGCCTGTGCAGTACATTTACATTAGATTTCCTCATTTGAGGAGCAGCTACTCACCGAGCAACAGCACAGGTGAGTAGCTGTGAGGAATGGTGGGAATTTTTTTTTTAAAGTAACAGTATAAGGATTGGGGATAGCAAGTGATGAAAAAGAGGAGAATAGAGAGGGCAGGGCTTCAAGGAAGGGGCGGGGCTATAGATCTTGGCTTGGTCTGTCATTTAAAAAGTGATCTTGGGTGTAAAAAGGTTGGAGACCACTGGTCTACTATATATATGACTAGCCAACTAGCCCGTCATAAGATGGAATTTTCAGGTCTCTCCTCCACGTTGGTCTTCTCTCCTGATCCCCTCTCTCTCTCTCTGCTCCTCCTACTGCCTCCCCCTCTCTCTCTTCAGCTCTCCTCCACCTCCTGCCTCTCTCTCTGTCTCTCTCTTTCTCTTCTCCTCCCTCTCCTGCCTCTCACTCGGGGGACCGCGGAGCCCAAACGGCTGTTTGAGCTTCGCACTCCCCATGCTGCATGAGGAACGCAGAGCCCAAACAGTCGCTTGCACCACTAGCTCCCACATGGCGGCCTGGCTGAACAGCACAGAAGTCAGCCAAGTGCCAAAGCAGGAGGCGGAGGGCAGCGGGGTGGTGACATTCACGGCCAGGGGACGGGGCCTGGAGCCACTGTCACACCGCACATCACTGCCCCGCCATCCTTCACCTCCCGCTGTGGCGCTCAGCTGACCTCAGCGCCACTCGGCCGGGCCACCGTGGGGGAGCAGGCGGCCGTTTGGGCTCCCCCACGGTGGCCTGGCTGAGCAGCACAGAAGTCAGCTGAGCGCCACAGCAGGAGGCGAAGGGGGATGGGGCGGTGATGTACACGGCCAGGCCCCGCCCCCTGGCCATGTACGTCACTGCCCCGCCCCCTTCCCCTCCCGCTGTGGCGCTCAGCTGACTTCTGCACTGCTCAGCTAGGCTGCCGCGGGGGAGCAAGGAGCGCAAGCGGCTGTTTGGGCCCTGCACTCCCATGCAGCACCGCCACCCAGAGGGAACAGCCAGCATTTCAGCGTTACAGATTCTCAGACATTGGGCTACTATATATATATGATGCCCCAATCTATGCTGGAAAAATATACACCAATTATAATTTATTATGCTACAGCACCACATAAGACAAGGACAGCTGGACTTTTTACCCCAAACTTTAAATATCAGGACAAGAGCAGGAAAAGTTATATAACACAATACGGTACAAGACAGTCATTATTTTATATACACTCTCTATAAAGGTTGATGGCACCTAACTTAACAGGCATCAAGTTTATGTTGGTTCCTTTGACCCTTGAGTCTACAGCTTTTTAATGCTCTAATTAAAAGCATTGTTTGGGATCCTCCCATAAACAAGTTCCCTCAAGGAAATTTTCCCTGGGAAAGTTATTCCATAACTATCTGTTGCAGGGGGATTTGCACCTTCTTTGAAGGCTCTTACACTGGGCATTGGTGGTGACTGGATACCGGGATAGATGGATCTCTGATTTGATCCACTCTGGTGATTCCTAGGTTAAAAAACACTGCATAAAAATTCAGATTCATGTCTGACCTATTTCCATGGGAGCTTTCCCAGGGAGAATTCAGAGGGAAAATAAAAGGATTGGATCTTTCCACTCCCTGGAAAAATCACACCGGAAGTGGTTAGGAGGAGAATGATGTGAAATTCTGCTGGTGGAGTTTCCCCACACTCATCCCCAGGGAGTGGAGCAGGTAGTTCTGTCCTAGGAAGGCCGATTGCAATAACACTCAGGTGAGTTTACTGATGGTGTTTGGTGGCCATGGGCAGATGTAACAGAATTTCAAAATTATATTACATTTGAATAACTGTTTGCTAGCTTGGTCCTATATTCCAAAAGCATGCTGGGGATCCTTCTGGAGGAAAAGCATGATCCAAATGTAAATCATTATCACTGTCAATACATATGATAACACCTGTTGTCAGGGTATGCTATTTTAAAAAAAGCTGCATAAGGGCAGGCGTTAAAATTGTGGTCAGTGGCAGATTAGTTTGAAGAATTAAGATTAACTGGAATGTCAGGCATCCTCCACTCTTGCAGCAGTCCCTGCTTCCTGCTCCCTTCTGGGTTGCATCAGGAAGTCTCAATCCCTATCTCTAGCAGACTCAAAAGAACAATTTCCTCGGTAGAATCCCACCACAGCCCCAGGAGACAGAGTCTGCAATCCTGGGTCTTACCCCTGTCTTTCAAGTCCTTCCTCAATTACCCCTCTCCCTTTCATTTCTTTTCACAATCACTATCTCAGCCGGACATGAAAACCACGTCAGAGCGCCTGCAATTTCTAAACCACAAATGTGAGGAGTCAGCATTTGTTCTGGAAAGCAGCATGAATTGCCTTCTGATCTCCATGCACATCCAGCATGTTGAGCCACTGCAAATACCCTAGTTCTGGTCTTGGAAGAGTCTTGACTAAGCAAAGGTCACGCTTGTTCATGAGCATTTTAATCTTCAAAAGCAAAATCTTATTTCACATCCCCAGTTAAAAATAGTACTTGGATTACACATTTGTGGTTATGAAAGTCATCTTTACAGACCAAATGCTGCTTTTCATCAACATTAGTACAAATATGGAGTAGCTCAACCGAGTTCAATGAACTTACTCTAGATTTATGCCAGGGAGCAGAATTTGACTCTAAGCACTATATTGTACTGAGCATCTTGCCAAAATACCACACAGCAATAATATGGGTGATTCCCATTAGCACTATTAAAAAGTTAGAGTCTAAAATCATATGTATAAATGGAAGAACAGACATTTCTGTTCTTCACCAGATTCTAATCCTCCAGGCTGGAATGTTTTAAAGGAGACAATCAGGTGTCAAACATTCATTGAAATTCAAGGGATGAGAGGTATCCTGCTCTCGGTTTCTTTTAGCACTCCTAGCCCTAATAAGTCAAGAGGACTAATTAACCCCTGCAGGCACATATAAATGCAAATTACAGTCTGGGTGTCCGGGAAGGCTCAAGGGAATTCAATTAACCCCACAAGAGTGACTTGTGATTCTGCAACCCTTGTTTCTATGCGAGGCAAACTTTCTGCTGCCAGAACGCTCACATCATTCCACTGATATATCTGGATGGTAAATCAGATCTTACACATTTTGTGAATGGCAGAACCACAAGACAGTCCTTATCAAATGGCCTTCTGTCCCATCAGCTATGCCTGTCTTATATGACACTTTGTCCTCCTCTCCAGTATATGCTCCCACTAGTTCTTCCACACTGCCAATCCACACAAGACGTTCTTGGAAACTAACCCATAAAGCCATTAATCTCTCATCCTTAAAATTCCTTCTCAAGATTTAACACTGTTGTGATGCCTACAAGAGATCAGCCAAGAAGACTCAAGGTTTATTGATATTGTTTATTACATTTTTTAAAAATCAAATGATTTGGAAACATCGTTATCTTACATATCCACATGATCATGCTTACCATTATCTCTTCCTTCCCTCCTATTGTTACATCTTGGTCCACATACTTGTTACATCTTGTTTTGAACTATACTGTAAGCTCTTTGAGCCAGGGAGCATGATTGTATAACATCTAATACAATGGGGCCTGACCATAGCTGTCACAGCAGTACAAGGGATGACAAAAATTAACGTGTAAAGGTGACTAGCCTTTGAAGCTATCTCATCTATTATTTCTCTTTTCACTTAGTGCTCAGTCTTGGCCCCAACAGGCCTCAACAGGACAAAGGTGCAAATTTAGGAAGGCTATTGTTTTTGCTGACTGTGGCTTTCACTCTGAACTATCATTTAAAAATGAAGAAATTTATTCATTATCCGATCTGTTTGTTGGAAGGCTCTCTGAGTGTATATGTACAACGTAGTGTGACCACACACACACACACACACACACCTATTAGTAAGGGGTTTAGGCCCAGTACTGCTGCCGTGACTCAGGCAAAATCCTCTTGCAGTCCTCAAGAGACAAGGACTGAAGAATCTAGCTCTTCACTCCTGTAAAAATGTGTAAAGAATCCTTTAGCCCTTGCACAACCATGCCCTAATTTATTTAAATTGTGCAGGATTAGACCATAATATGGCATGAAAGGTTTAATTTCTACCATTTGGTAAACGTGCTTAGCAAATGCTACTGGATGGATATAAACAAATGATCACGCATATATGCAAACATAAAAAACAAACTAACATGCTCTGCTGTGACATGGGAGAGAAGCCAACATTGTAGTGGCAGGTGAATATCTCTGAATGCAAAGATCTCCTAAAGCTCGGACTGACAATTACAAGAAAATAAATATTATTTCTTCAATCTAATTTCCAAAGAGACACATAGCTAATGTGTTAGCATAGGGAACTTTAAATGACTGAAAACACATGTACTAATTCAAATGCCATTTCCTCTTCTCTTTCCTAATGACTCCCTATCACAAATAATTGCTAAACCAACTCCTCCTAACAGTCTGGTCCAACTTACTGTCTTCTAAACGAGAGCAGAGCTTCTCCCCTCCGATGCTTCAATGAGTGAGAGGATGTAAGTAGGTTAACCATACAGGGTATGTCTACCCAGCATTTTGGATGGCAGAGGCCAGGCTGGCAGACTGTGCTGGGGGCTGATGCCGACAATCTAAAAATAACTATATAATGGGCACTCTGAAGTCTCTGACTAGCGCTTGGGTTCTGAAGTCTGCAGAGTGGCCTGTGTTGACCGCCCAAGCACCACCCTGAGTTGCACACCAACGCAACCTCTCTACAGCTATTTTTTTAGTGTTCCTGCAAGCCTTGATCTGATTTGAAGCTGTGTTTCTTACATCAGTGCCCTAGCCACAGATCTAGAGTCAGATCCTCTTGCCTTATCTATGCAAAGTGGAACAGCTTCCATGGGAGCCATTGACAGTCCCCACCTTCAAACACTCAATAGCCTGGTAATTAGGGCTCTCACTGCAGGTATGGCAGAGCAGGGCTTTAATTTATGTCCCCTACCTGCCACGTGAGTGCCCTGACCATTAGGCTATTGGCTATGCCAGGGGCGTACCCTCTCTCATGCACTTTTCCATGAGAAAGGTCTCCATTTCCTCCCATTGCAGAATGGGGAAATGTTTTGATAGTTGAAAAATGTTCATGCAATGGGAAAACCATTTCCTTCCCAGATCTGCTTCTGGTGATGGGAGTAAGAGTCTATGGAGAATCAATGCATTAACTTTAACAAGTAATTCCTCACCACCCAATCCTCCATTCCACACCCCTTCCTGCTCTTTTAGTATTCAGGGCCTGATCCTGCTCAAAATTGAAGTCATGGAGAGTTTTGCTATGGACTTCAAAGGAGCATGGTCTTCCCTTCTGGGAGATCTACTACACAGCAAGTGACAGAATAGGAGACTTTGTAGGATAGATAATGACCATATGCTGTAGTTAGTGTGTTGGCATACATGCCCCATCACCAGTTTCCCATCCCAACTGAAAATCACTAGCAGGATTTGACCCCACTGCCTCTAATTGTATATATGCAGACAGAGCTGTATTCTCAATGCTTTTCAAGTCAAAATCTGTCAATGAAACAATACAATATTTTGGGACTGTTTTACTCACATGCACAAATTATTTCTATTACTGCCAGGACTTTATGAAATCAGCACAGCCTTTATAACTGTACTGGGCATCAGCTATTCAGGCAGGATTTAATAGAAACCAGAAGGTAGAATAGTTTGCCGGAAAATGTAACACTTAACTGGCTCTGTAATCTTCCTTACAAATAATTTATAGCACATCATGCAACAGAATAATTTGATTACGCTCATGTAAAAATATTTGCTACTTACTTAGAAACTCTGATTCAACCTGCCCCTTAGCATAGTCATCACATTGAACAAAATGTAGTTGTCTCTCTGAGGCTAATCTCAATTAGCAATTTTCCTCTGTTGCAGACTTTACATTTGCTTTCCATTATGTGGCAAATCCATACCTGGCTTCAGTATGGTTACACCAGGTCTATATTTGACCCTGTTTCCACATGCATTTTAGTATTTTCTCACACTTGAACAAGAGCTCTCCTTCTGCCTGGTTCAACGCCCGTGAATCTTCAAACAGCTTTACCTCTCATCTGGAAAGCTCTGTTCCAGCACCAAGAAAAGCAAGCATGCCACTGCAAAAATCCATAACCTTGTGCGCCCCAGCAAATTAGAACTTCGCCCTGCTGGCCCGACTGGTTTGAATGCTCCGAACTGTACCATCAAAACAGACCATGCACATTGCTTAACCAGACAAACCCAGGCTCCAATACTTTTACCGGATCCAGGGAATATGGGCCACAGGTCTCTACATTCTGTTGAGGAAATGGAAACCAAGCGACGTCCTTGCTAAAATACCTGGTCCCTGATACATCCCGGCACACAAGCCCTGGTAATATCCACACATGGACCGGGAGCCACCATGCTATGGCCAATTTTTTTTTCACCTAGATCCGCAATATTTTACTCTCTCTAGAGACAAAGTATAGCTTGAATGAGATAAATCTGTGTCCCGAGCTCTGCTTTGATAGATCTCTGTCCTGGCGGTGCTATTTACCACGCATACTTCAGGATCTGGATCTTAGCAGTGGGATCGGGGCTGGCGCTCTTCTTTCTGGTAGAATTTAAGGCTTTGAGATTTAAAACCCAGACGCATCTAGGTGCGCACAGGGCTGGATTTTCGGGGTCGCTAATAGTTGCTACATTTTTTCCCCCTTTAAAAATAGGATTTTGCGGAAATAGGATTAAAATGGTCACGACTGAAGTACTCAGTGTGCCTCCCACACTGGTCAGATTGATGTTGGACCAGGATGTATCAGAGTCCAGATTGCTCCAGGGAAGTGCGACTACCGCGAGTGTCTGTTTCGATCGTACAATTTACATCCAGTTTTTCCAACATCTTGCGGGAGCCCCGGGCTGAAACCGGGCCCGGGATGCTGCCTGTAGCAAGGAGGGAACCGCTAGCCTTGCTCTTTACATTTCGATGCTACAAGTTGTGGGTTTGGAGCCACAGCGCGGCAGGATCCAGCCTCTCCCCAGCGTTTCACAATGTCTGCCCAGGAGAGTTAGACGGGGCAGCTCCGAGGGGGACCACGGGAACCTGCTTACAGGATAATAGGGGCAGCGCCCCGTTTGGGAGCAAAGCAGCCTCCAGCTGGGAACAGGGGGAGGCAGCGGGGGCCCTGTGGGGAGAGGAGAAATGCCGTCCGGGTGGGACCCCAGCTCCCGTCCCCCTGCGGGTCAGACTCCCCCAGGCACTGCCCGGGATTTGGAGGTGTCTCTCTGGGGCGCAGAGCCTCGCGCAGCCGGCTGTCCCATGGATCATTTAACTTCGACCGTCCTCCTCCCTTCATCCTTCCCCCCGCAGGGGAACGGGCCACTCACCTGCGAAAAGGAGAGCGGGTGCCAGCAGCCCGCACAGCATGGCCCCTGCGAGCGCCCGGCTGCCCATGGTCCTGCCCGGGAGGTGCGCGCAGGGTGGAGAGCTTTGCCCGAGCCTGCTCGGAGAGAGGACGCGGCTCGAGGACACCCAGCAGAGGGGCTGCTGCTCCGGCAGCCGGCCCGGACTCGCTTTCCCCACGGGGGATAAGCTAGTTGGGCAGCAGGTCCCGGGGAGAGATCACCATCCAGCAGCCCCTAGCCCCGGGCAGCGCTGCGCTCCGCTCCGTAAGGGCGCTTCCAGCTGCGCGCTTAAACTCCCGTGGACATCCCTTCGCAGGGAGCTGCCCGCCGCCCGGCTGATTTATAACCTCCACATCCTCCCGGCGGATCACGCCCTCCTCTCTGCGTCACCGGGTCCCCCTCCCCTCCGGAGCCCCCGGCCCCTCCGGCCCCCTGCCGTGCCCTGCTGCCTGCGCAGGAGTGCCTCCGGCTGCGGCTGGAGCCAGCGCCCACTTCCCGGCCCCTCCGTGCCCACGCTGCGCTGTCCCCCAGCCCGCCGCCCCCTGTCACTCCCACAGCGCTGCAGTCCCATCGCACCGCGTCCTCCGCCTGCGCTCCCGGCCCCAGCGAGGCTGGGATACACGTGTGTCCTAGTGCTAGTGCATCTGCCCTGCCCTGGCTCTGTTACCCCCCCCCCCCCATCAGCCTGAGTCCGGCTGGGCAGCGCCTCTCCATCGCCGCCAGCCCCACAGCGCGGGGCCCGGCTCCCCCTGCCAGCGCCTCCCCTGGGCACCGGGGGACGGGAGCCGCTGGCTGCAGGCAGATCGCGGGCCCTGCATTGCCTCGGGACCTTCCCGCTAGCGGCTCCCGGGCGGCCCCGGTAAAGTACCGCGGGCTGAGCGCAGCGCGACGTCCACCTCTGGGCAGTGGCTTCACGCCCTGCCGCTCAGCAAGCGGGGCGCTCGGTGCCGAGCGCTTCTCCCCGCGGGGCTCGCCGAGCTGGGGCGGCCTCCGCACGGCTGCTCACACTGGAGATGCTCCGGGCGACCGGCCCGCTCTCCTTGGGTTGCTCTTTGCTGGCTCCGGGAAAGCCGCAGGGTCTGCCTGCCCGGCGAGGAGCGCAGTGCTCTTGTCACTGGCAGGAACGCCACCGTATTAAGTTCCCTCTCGGCCTCCGCGGGGCGGGTGGGTGCTAAGGACCCCCAGGTCACAGCACGAGCAATCGGAGGCACCAGACCTGAGGCACCTCGTCCAAAGTCACGGGCAGCTCGTGACAATGCCTGCATCCCCTTGGCCCAAGAAGTAAGCCCCTGGTTTCAAATGGGTAGTTTTATCTTTCAACTTTGAAAGTAGTAGAGCAGAGTATCTGTGTGAACTCCCGAAACAGGACTGTGATTTGATCCTGTACTTTCAATACTGTGACCAGAAATAAAAATATGTCTCTATAGAAGCTTCCACCCACTAACCACTGGAAAGGCTGGCTGCTTTTCCAGTCAGAAATGACTCCTGATACTACTGCTCCCAGGAATAGAGAGGGAAGAGCAGCAGCAGGAGACCCAGAAGGAAATTCGTACACTAAGTACCCTGAGGCCTCTCAACACAGACCACAGAAGCAGGGCAGGATAGGTTCCTCCTGGTAGGGGACCTCCAGGAAGAGACAGAGAGGAGAAACAGAAGCAGGATCAGAAGAATGCACCTTCGGAGCTCATTATATCTTCAAAAGTGGTCAGAAGGAGCCAGAAAAGGGGAGGAGGAAAAGGGGGTTGGATGCTGATGATGAAGGATTGAAATTATCCTGACAGGGAGATGAAAAGAACTAGACAATAGACACTTTTAGGGCTAAACTGCAGCTTTTTTTTTTTCAATCCTTTTGTCAGAAGAGGCTTTTCTGACATTTGGCTTGTCTAGACTGGGCCAAATGTTAGGAAAAAACCCTCTTTCGGAAGCCCCCTTATTCCTCGTAGAACAAGGAATACAGGGACTTGCTAAAGAGCGCATTTGCTTTTCCGGAAAAAAAAAACAGAAGAGCAAATGCATCCCTAGATGCAGAAGAGTTTTCCAGGGATATCTTGGGTATCCCGGAAAACCTCTTGGAGTAGTCTAGCCATAAAGCAAAACTCTGGTCGCAAAACACAAGAGGAAGGATTAAATACTAACCACACACTTGTATGGCATGGGTTGGGCAGAAGGAGGCAAATCAGAGCACCGTTGAAAGGCACTTGAATACTGTGCACTATAGAGCAGCAGGGTGGTCTGTTTGTCCCTACTAAATTTTGTTTAATATTATGTACTATTCTTTCCCTATATTGTCTATTTAGATTATCAGTTCTGCACACTGCCCTTGTCTGTTTGTTTAGGCCCAGATTTGATGGGAGTGGTTGGGTGTTACTGGAATATAGATATTACATAATCAAGCCACAGACCTAGGGAAGAGTCAGTACCAAATATATATATACACACCTGCTACTGGAAGGATTGGCAAGCCTGCGGAGAGGTGTACTTCCCTGACTATTTTGCACCAGAATGTTAGCCCCAGATATGGTATATAGACAGACATTTTTTGTCCTCACATGTTTTAAGGCCTGTCACATTCCCTTTGGCAATGAATTGTGGGACATTTATTTTCAAACTTTGGATAAAAAATATTACCAAATGCTAAAAAGAAAACCTGCCAAACATAATAGCTAAGACTAAAACCTCTACAAAATGTGACAAACATGTCTGCTGAAGGGCTGATGGGGACCAGTTGCTAAGTCTGTAGCTTTACAGATTTCTGGTGAGGAATTGGAAATGCCCGTAGGCAAATCAACTTGTTTTGTAATTGCAAAGGTTCACCAACTCAGTGACATTGTAGTTCCCCAAAAGTGGGTGTTAATGCTCTCGGTCCCCCTGCAGTTTTCACTCACTACTCTGTTTATTGCTCTTCCACTGACGACCAGTACCAAGTGCTATGAATGCCCTTGTTCTTGCTATGGAGTGAGCTGGCTTCTTCTGTAAGCTGTAAACAGCATGTAGAGTTGTTGTGCCAAGACCCAAGAACACTAAGCCTACACTATCCTACAGAGCATGCTATGTAGAAGATAAGCACAGTATGATAGCCACTGCTCCAGTGAGTAACCTAAATATTCCTGTATAGAATTGGGGCCTTTCAGAGCAGATTGTGCTGCAGGATGTTCAGTGTTGATGTTGATCTAACAGAAGAGAAGAAGAAATAATATATTAATTAATTAATAGATTAATTAATTCTGAATTAATTCCAACTTTTTCCATGTCAGTTCTTTGTTAAAATTATTCCCAGGTATCCCTCAAAACATTACCATGCTGAACAGTGCCTGCACTTTCAGCACTCGGACCATAAATGGATGGCGCTTGTGAAAGGGTGAGTCTTGTGTAGGCATTGGTGTTGGGGCAGAGTACAGCCAGAGGCAGATGTGTGATGTGGGGGTCCAATTGCCTGAAGTGTAGACAGATAAATGAACCTACCCATAGCACAAAGTCTTTGCCAACTTGTCCTGGATTAAAGTGCTCTGGGGTGACTTGGACTGCCCTACAGTCCATTACACCATTCCATCCAAGCTAGCACCATTAGGGTGCTCAACCTAGGGATGTGCTATTCATGCTCTAGTGATGCTCATACATGATATATTGGGTTTTCATGAAAATGGTAAAAGGGCTACACCATTCACTGTAAACAGAGGGATCTCACCCAGGAGATATGAATAGTTTAAAGTTGTCAACACATGCACACTGGATGGAGTAGATCACTCAGTATAGCTTCCCTGTTGGACGATACTTTGTTAGCAAAGACTGCAGCATATCCCAGCCTCAGTAAATATCCTGGGATATGGATATATGTGTTTGAAACTCCCTTGGACCTTTAAGAGAGGAGAAAACCACTTGAGGCAACACTCAGCCCACTGTAAAACCAAAATACATGGGAACATTTTAGCAGGAAATTCCTTTCTGGTTCCACTGGTGGTTGAAATCAATCACTTCACTGTGAGCAGTAACACAGGGCAGAGCACCTTCCCCAGAGATGACAATCCCCACTAGTGGGCATGCTAAAACAAGGAAACTATGCAATTATATATGGGAAGGGTGGAGAGGGAAATAATACGTTCACTCAGATGGAGAGAGTGTATGAAGGTCAGTTCTATGAGAGGAAATTCCGTACCTGCTCTGCAACTAAAATTCCTGGCCACTGACATTATATGCCCCCATACTAATTGCTTGCCAATATGACAGGCAAGCCACCAGACTGAGGGCTCAGAGGGTTAGCAGTGGTTCCCACTAAGGTCAAAACTCCATTACTACCAAAAAATGACATGTATGTACAGCCACCAAACACAATGAGCTCCTGTCGCACCTCCCCCTCTCTATTCTGTCCACTTAGGCATTTATATCTTGCTTGTAACCAGTTGGATCATAAGAACATAAAAACGGCCATACTGGATCAGACCAAAGGTCCATCTAGACCAGTATGCTGTCTTCTGACAGTGACCAATGTCAAGTGCCCCAGAGGGAATAAACAGAACAGATAATCATCAAATGATCCATCCTTCATTGCTCATTCCCAGCTTCTGACAAACAGAGGCTAGGGACACTATTCGTGCCCATCCTGACTAATAGCCATTTATGGACTTATCCTCCATGAATGTATATAGTTCTTTTTTGAATCCAGTTAAAGACTTGGCCTTCACAATATACTCTGGCAAGGAGTTCCACAGGTTGACTGTGCATTGTGTGAAGAAATACTTCCTTTTGTTTGTTTTAAACCTGCTACCTATTAATTTAATTTGATGACCCCTAGCTTTTGTGTTATAGGAGTAAGTAAATAACTTCCTTATTTACTTTTTCCACACCAATCATGATTTTATAGATCTTTATCATATCCCCCTTAAGTCTTCTCTTTTCTCAGCTGAAAAGTTACAATCTTATTAATTTCTCTGCATCTGATAGCTGTTTCATACCTCTAATCATTTTTGTTCACTTTTCTAAACTTTTTCTAATACCCAAGATACCTTTTTAAGATGAGGCCACCACATCTGCACATGGTATTGAAGATGTGGGCATACCATGTATTTATATAGAGGCAATAAAATATTCTCTGTCTTATTCTCTATCCCTTGTTAATGATAACTATGGGTATGTCTACACTACAGCACTAATTAGAACTAACTTAGTTCGAATTAGTTAATTCAAACTAAGCTAATTCGAATTAGCACAGCTAGACTTAAAAACTAGTTCGAATTAGCGTTTTGCTAATTCGAACTAGCATGTCCACACAGAGTGGACCCTGAACAGAGGCTAAGGATGGCCAAAAGCAGTGCCGGCAGGGCATCAGATGAGGACTTCGAGCGTGGAGCTGCTGTCTCAGGCTAGCCGAGGGCTGTGCTTAAAGGGACCCGACCCCCACCCCGGACAGACAGTTCTCAGGGTTCCCCGCTTGCAAAGCAGTCCTGGCTTGGAGTGCCCTGAGTGCCCACACGCGTAACATCACAGAACTTGGCCATCACCCCGGCTGCACTTGCCAAAGGCTGCCATCTGGTGGGAGGGGGCAATCGGGGGGCTGCAGGAGAGCTTCCACCCCGAGAAGCCCGCAGAGCCAGCCCAGTCATCCCCATTGGGGGCTCGTACCCCATTCCTCCCTCACCTCCTTCCACTTACCCTTCCCTAGCCCCCCTTCCTGATGTACAAAATAAAGAAAACGTGTGGTCAAAAATAGAATCTTTCTTTATTGAACACAACTGGGGGAGACTGGGAAAAAGAGGTGGGAGAGGGGAAGAGAGAGGCTGGGAGAGGGGAGGGCAACTAAAATGATCAGGGGTTTGGAACAGGTCCCATATGAAGAGAGGCTAAAGAGACTGGAACTTTTCAGCTTAGAGAAGAGGAGACAGAGGGGGGATATGATAGAGGTCTATAAAAGCAAGAGTGGTGTGGAGAGGGTGCATAAAGAAAAGTTCTCCATTAGTTCCCATAATAGAAGGACTAAAGGACACCAAAAGAAAGGAATGGGTAGCAGGCTTCAAACTAGTAACAGAAAGTTGTTCTTCACAAAGCAAAGAGTCATCCTGTGGAACTCCTTGCTGCAGGAGGCTGTGAAGGCTAGAACTAGAACAGAGTTTAAAGAGAAGTTAGATCAAGTCATGGAGGTTGGGTCCATGGAGTGGTATTAGCCAGGGGGTAGAAATGGTGTCCCTGCCCAAAGTTTGTGGACGGCTGGAGAGGGATGGCACGAGACAAATGGCTTGGTCACTGTCTTTGGTCCATCCCCTCCAGGGTACCTAGGGTTGGCTGCTGTCGGTGGACAGGCTACTGGACTAGATGGACCTTTGGTCTGACCCAGTACGGCCATTCTAAGCTCAGGACTCAGGATTGGGGGTCTCAGTGGACCACCCTGATTTCCATGCAAACCTGCTCCTGGGTGGCCAGGCTGGCAGCTATCCTTCCCTAGACGGCCACTTTCCTGTGCCTAGTGCGGAGTTCGTGGATGAGGTCCACGATGTCTGCACTAGACCAGGCGGGTGCCCTCCTCTTGCGGTCCTGGCCAGGCTCCCGAGAGCCGCCAGCCTGGTCCCGGGAAGAGGCGGAGGGCTGGGGGGCATCGGGTGGCTGGCTCATGGCGTGCCAGGTGCAGGGTCTGCTGGCTGGGTGCTGGCAGGCTTGCACCTGGCACGGGCACCGTAGCCAGCCCGTGCCCCTTTAAGGGCTCCGGGGCCAGGAGGGGGGCCTACGAGTTTCCCTGGTGGTGCCCAGAGTGGCCACCAGGGAAAGCTGGAGAGGGCTAGCCTCCCACTAGTTCGAATTAAGGGGCTACACAGCCCTTAATTCGAACTAGTAAGTTCGAACTAGACTTAGTCCTCATGCAATGAGGTTTACCTAGTTCGAACTAAGCGCTCCGCTAGTTCGAATTAAGTTCGAACTAGCAGAGCGCTAGTGTAGCGCCTATGAAAGTTAATTCGAACTAATGTCCGTTAGTTCAAATTAACTTTGTAGTGTAGACATACCCTATCATTCTGTATTGTTTTTTTGACTGCTGCTGCACATTGAGAGGATGTTTTCAGAGAAGTATCCACAATAACTCCAAAATCTTTCCCTTGAGTGGTAACAACTAATTTAGTCCCCAGCATTTTATTGGTGTCATAAGGATTATGTTTTCCAATATGCATTACTTTGCATTTATCAACATTAAAATTAATCTGCCATTTTGTTGTCCCGTCACCTAGTTTTATGAGACCCTTTAGAAGTTTTGCTTTGGACTTAACTATCTTGAGCAGTTTTGTATCATCTGTATTGCTACCTCACTGTTTATCCCTCTCTCCAGATCATTTATAAACAGGTTGAATAGGATTGGTCCCAGTATGGACCCCTGTTGGACACCACTAGTTACCTCTCTCCATTCTGAAAGATGACTACTTATTCCTACCCTTTGTGTCCTGTCTTTTAACCAGTTATCAATCCAGGAAAGGACCTTCCTTCTTATCCCATGTCAGCTTACTTTGCTTAAGAGCCTTTGGGAGGGACCTCATCAAGGGCTTTCTAGAAATCTAAGTGCACTATATCCACTGGATCCTCCTTGTCCATGTGCTTATAGACCACCTGAAAGAACTTAGTAGATTTGTGAGGCAGGATTTCCCTTGACAGAAACCATGTTGCCTTTTCCCCAACAAATTATGTTCATATATGTGTTTAATAATTCTGTTCTTTACTATAGTTTCAACCAATTTGTCCAGTACTGAAGTTAGATTTACCAGCCTGTAATTGCCAGGATCACTTCTAAAGCTCTTTTTAAAAATTGGTGTTACCAGTCATTTGATACAGAAGATGATTTAAAGGTTAGGTTACAAGCCACAGCTAATAGTTACACATTTTCACATTTGAGTTCTTTCAGAACTCTTGGGTAAATACCATCTGGTCCTGGTAATTTGTTACTGTTTAGTTTATCAATTTGTTACGAAACCTCTTCTAATGACATCTCAATCTGGGACAGTCCCTCAAATTTATCAGCTAAAAAGAATGGCTCAGGTTTGGGAATCTCTCTCATATCCTCAGCCTTAAAGACCGATGCATAGAATCCATTTAGTTTCTCCACAATGACCTTATTGTCCATTAGTGCTCTTTAGCATCTCGATCATCCAGTTTTCCCACTGGTTGTTTAGCAGACTTCCTGCTTCTGATATACTTAAAATTAATTTGTTATTACTTTTTGAGTTTTTGGCTAGTTGTTTTTCAAATTTATTTCTGGCCTTCCTAATAATATTTTTACACTTAATTTGACAGAATTTATGCTTCTTTCTATTTCCTCACTAGGATTTAAATTGCAGTTTTTAAATGATGCCTTTTTATCTGTCACTGCTTTGTTCGCTCGATTGGTAAGCCATAGTGGTACTTTTTAGTTCTCTTACTGTGGTTCTCTTCCTGTGTTTGTTAATTTGGGGGTATACATTTAAGTTGAATGTGTATTCATTGTATCCATAGCAACATGGTCCACATGCTGCTCTTGCGCCCCCTTCCCCCATAAGGCAGCTGGAATTTCAGAGACTTTAAAGCCCAAAGAAATGGTCACTATCATCTAATCTGACCTCCTGTGCACCACAGATCACAAAACTCTGCCCACTCACTTCTGTAAGAGGCCATAGCCTCTGGCTGAGTTACTAACATCTCCATATCTTGATTTAAGGAATTCAAGTTACAGAGAATCCACCATTTACTTTGTTTCAAACCAGCAGGTGATCCATGCCTCATTCTGCAGAGGAAGGCAAGAAAAAAAAAAGTCCCAAGGTCTCTGACAATCTGACTTACAGTAAACTTCCCTCCTAACTCCAAATATGGTGACCAGTTGGCCCTTGAACATGTGGACAACACCCATCAGCCAGATACCTGGGAAACAATTCACTGTAGTAACTCAGATACAGTGTTCCTTGTAAGCTGAGTGCTTGGGTGGTTTCCCAGGAGAAAGTCAGGTGTTGTCCAGCTGATTAGCAGAGTTCCCACAGTGCCCACAGCAATCAGCATGTATTTCTATTGTTGGTGCACATCCAAACATGCCTTGGTGAAAATTTATTCTGCACATAGATGGAAATAATTAGAGGGAACATTGCTCTGAGTCCTCCCTTCTGGTGTCTCATCTCTGGCTGTTGGAGGGATTTGCTAAGAGCAGTTGTGGATGGGCCACATGCCATTCTACGTAATATCATCATGTTGTTCCCGTCATCCATTTATCCAGCTCAGTTTTAAATCAAGATAGGCTATTTGCTTCCACTACTTCCCTTCAGAGGCTGTTTCACAACTTCACTCCTCTGATGGTTAGAAACTTTTGTCTAATTTCAAGGCTAAACTCGTTTGATGGTGAGCTTATTTGTTCTTGTGCCAGTCATTATCAATGGTAGAATGGTGGAAGGGAGACAATGGATTTCAGGAAGGCAGATTTTGGTAAACTCAGAGAGCTGGTAGGTAAGGTCCCATGGGAAGCAAGACTAAGAGGAAAAACAACTGAAGAGAGCTGGCAGTTTTTCAAAGAGACATTATTA
Organism: Pelodiscus sinensis; assembly: GCF_052426305.1. Classification (NCBI taxonomy): domain Eukaryota; kingdom Metazoa; phylum Chordata; order Testudines; family Trionychidae; genus Pelodiscus; species Pelodiscus sinensis. The sequence goes on from NC_143052.1 coordinate 308,113,692, forward strand.
AGGGCCCAGAAGCAAGCTATTCCATTGTGTAGGAAAGATAGAAAGTATGGCAAAAGACCGCCTTGGTTTAACCAGGAGATCTTGCATGATCTAAAAATGAAAAAGGAGTCATATAAAAAGTGGAAATTAGGACAAATTACAAAGGATGAATATAAGCAAGCAATACAGGTATGCAGGGGCAAGATTAGAAAGGCAAAGGCACAAAACGAGTTCAAACTAGGTACAGACATAAAGGGTAACAAGAATACATTCTATAAATATATGAGAAGCAAGAGGAAGACCAAGGACAGGGTAGGCCCATGGCTCAGTGAAGAGGGAGAAACAAAAACAGGAAACTTGGAAATGGCAAAAGTGTTTAATGACTTCTTTGTTTCGGTCTTCACCAAGAAGTCTGATGTTGAAGGGATGCCTAACGTAGTGAATTCTAGTGGGAAGGGGATAGGTTTAGAAGATAAAATAAAAACAGAAAAATTTAAAAATTACCAGAAAAGTTAGGTGTCTGCAAGTCACCAAGGCCTGATGAAATGCATCCTAGAATATTCAAGGAGCTGATAGAGGAGGTATCTGAGCCTTTAGCTATCATCTTTGAAAAATCATGGAAGATAGGAGAGATTCCAGAAGACAGGAAAAGGGCAAATATAGTGCCCATCTATAAAAAGGGAAATAAGAACAACCCAGGAAACTACAGACCAGTCAGTTTAACTTCTGTGCCAGGAAAGATAATGGAGCAAGTAATTAAGGAATTCATCTGCAAATATCTGGAAAAAAATAAGGTGATAGGTAACTGCATGGATTTGTAAAGAACAAAGCATGCCAAACCAATCTGATAGCTTTCTTTGAGAAGATAACAAGTCTTATGGGCAAGGGAGAAGTGGTGGTCGTGGTATACCTAGACTTTAGTAAGGCATTTGATATGGTCTTCTTATCAATAAACTAGGCAAATACAACTTAGATGGGGCTACTATAAGGTGGGTGCATAACTGGCTGGATAACCATTCTCAGAGAGTAGTTACTAATAGTTCACAATCATGCTGGAAGGGCATAACAAGTGGAGTTCCACACAGGTCTATTTTGGGAACAGTTCTGTTCAATACCTTCATCAACAATTTAGATATTGGCATAGAGAGTACACTTTTAAATTTTACAGATGAAACCAATTTGGGAGGGGTTGCAACTGCTTTGGAGGATAAGCTCATTATTCAAAATGATCTGGACAAACTAGAGAAATGGTCTGAGGTAAATAGGATGAAGTTTAATAAGGACAAATGCAAAGTACTCCACTTAGAAGGAACAATCAGTTTCACACATTCAGAATAGGAAGCGACTGTCTAGGAAGCAGTACTGCAGAAAGAGATCTAGGGGTCATAGTGGACCACAAGCCAAATATGAGTCAAGAGTGTGACGCTGGTGCAAAAAAAGCAAACATGATTCTGGGATGCATTAACAGAAGTGTTGTGAGCAAGACAGGAGAAGTAATTATTTTGCCCTACTCTGCACTGAAAAGCCCTCAGTTGGAGTATTTTGTCTAGTTCTAAGTACCACATTTATAGAAACACTTGGAGAAAATGGAGAAGGACCAGAGGAGAACAACAGAAATGATTAAAGGTTCAGAAGACATGACCTGTAAGGAAAGACTGAAAGAATAGGGTAGGTTTAGTTTAGAAAAGAGAAGACTGAGAGGGGACATGATAGCGGTTTTCAAGTACCTAAAAGAGTGTTACAAGGAAGAGTGAGAAAAATTGTTCTCATTGTCCTCTGAGGATAGGACAAGAAGCAATGGGCTTAAACTGCAGCAAAGGAGATTTAGGTTGGACATTAGGAAAAACTTCCTAACTGTCAGGATGGTTAAACACTGGAAGAAATTGCCTAGGGAGGTTGTGAAATCTCCATCTCTAGAGATATTTAAGAGAAAGTTAGATAGACATCTATCAGGGATGGTCTAGATGGTGGTTGGTCCTGCCGTGAGGGCAGGATACTGGACTCGATGACTTTTTGAGGTCCCTTCCCATTCTAGTGTTCTATAATTCTATGATTTTTCACACCCCCTTGTCTTATCCTCTCTTGTAGAGGAGCAGTGTTTGAAAACCATGCCATTAAAACATGGTCCAAACACAATCAGCCAATCATTTTATCAATTACTAGAAGATTTACCCAGCATTGCTCAGGTCCTTAACTCAATTAATTTTTGTTTTTCTTCATTTAAATCATGGTTCTGGAGTGGGGCGGGCAATGGGGGTTCAGTATTCAGGCTGCTCCAGGAGAGAGGACAGCTCCAGTCCTCTCTCACAACAGTAGCTTGGGGCCAGGTGAAAAGCGCTTCTCCATGGCTGCCAGGGGAGGGGCGCATGTCCCCCAGCTGGGTAGGTCCAAGTTCATCTGCCCCCTACGCACTCCAGCCCGACTAAGAAATGCAGAAAACTGTACACTTTTCTCTCACTCCCTGACAAAGGGCTGCAGCTAGCAATGTTCCTATATGAATGGCTAGGAGGAACTTCATTCCCTAATCTCTGTAAAGGGTGCCTAGGGGTGGAAGGCTCAGGGCTGGGGCAGGCCCAGACAAGGAGAGAGAAATGCACCCGTCAGCCCCTTTTATCTGTCTAGTGATTCTGTCTCTATCTCTGGGGGCTGCCATCCGCTTTCGTGGCCCTCTGCAGCCTGCAGGCAATTGAGATGGAAACAAGGCTGTGGGGACTGTCCCCCGCAACTGCCTCCCTCCAGCAGCCCCTATCTGCTCCCCACTTCTAGTTGCTCCCCCTAACCTGCAGGCTGTCTGGTGGGGGGCCAGGCTCCAGGGGCTTCCACCCTCAAGCTGGCTCTCTTCAACAGCTCCTCCGCCCCTGTGGTCTGCAGGCTGTTGGAGGGGGAGGCTGAAGTTCTGGGGATACCCCCTCCAGCAGCCTCCTCCGCAGCCTGCAGGCTCTCCATGGCAGGAGGGCAGGCTTCGGGTTTGGGGCAGGGGGACTCCTTGCCCATTCTGGTGGTAGGCAAGATGGCAGAGCCCCAGCCCTGCTGGCCACTCTCTTAGTGCTACAGCTGCCCCGAGTGGCTACTCTCAGTACCGTGTCCCTCCCCTCTCTGCCCCCCTCTCTTTCCATTTTAGGCAAAACAGTCTTATTCCTGGCACTTCCCATTCTTCAGGCACAACCAAACCATTACCTTGGTTTAAGTTAAGCTAAGAGGAAGCTGCCTGCCAAATTTGGTGGTGTTAGCTCTTATCATTTAGGAGGAGTTCTTGAACAAAGGAACTCACAGCCAGATGGATGGACTAACAGATAAAAAGACACAAACTTGCTCCCGCAGATGGAGAGGGCCAGGCTGAGGTGTGGCAGCTCTGGCCTGCCCCACCTCTCTCCCTCCAGCTGCTGGGACCCCTAAAGCAGGGCCAGCCCCATATCTCCCCCGACCCCCAGTTGAGGCAGTCCTGGCTTTCTCCACCCCCAGCCGCTGAGGGGCTAGACTGGGCTGGGCTGGACAAAGGCTGGGCCTGGCTGGGCTCTCTCCCTCCGGTGGCTGGAGGGAGAGAGCCAAGCCAGCCGCGGCCCAGTCCAACCCCCCAGCAGCCAGAGCGCAGGCCCAGCTCTCTCCCTCTGGCCTCCGGGAGGTTGGGCCGGGCCAAGTACTCATCTAGCATAGCTCTCTCCCTCTGGCAACTGGTGGGCTGGGCCAAGACTGCGGCTGAGCGGGCTCTCTCTGGCTGCTGGGGGGTTGTGCTGGGCTGATGCCACAGCTGGGCTGGCTCTCTCCCTCCAGCTGCAGGGAGGTTAGGCTGGGCGGAGGCTGGCCAGGCTCTCTCCCTCTGGCTGCCATAGGGTTTGGCCGGTCCGACACAGTGACTGATCTGGCTCTTTCCCTCTGGCCTCTGGGGCGCCGGGCGGAGGCTGCTGTTAGCCAAGTTCTTTCCCTACAGCTGCCAGGGGGTTGGGCTGGACCAAGGCTGGACAGGCTCTCTGCCTCCGGCCTCCGGGTTGTTGGGCTGAGCCAATGTGGGCCCAGCTCTCTCCCTCCAGCCATCAGAGGGTTCGTCTCGGCCAGGCCAAGCCCGGAGCTGGTCAGGCCCCCCACACAAGGAGGGAAGGCTGAACTGCTGGTGGCTCCACTCTTCCCCACCTCCGCGTGAGGGGTAAAGACTGCGTGGCTCCAGCCTCAGCCTCCCTCTCCAGAGGGAAAGGCCCCACGCTTCCTCCCAGCCGCCAGGAGGGAGAGGAGCCTCTCTGGGGCTTCTTAGGCCCTGCTCTCTCCTCCCCCCCAAAACCCCCCGTCACAAAGCACCAGAGAGGGAAAGGGGAGGAGGGAAGGGATGCAGGATGCAAAGTGACTTCATCACACACACACACACACACACACTGGGAACTGCACTCTCTGCTTGCTACACTCACCAACCCCCCTCTGCTGCAGTCAGATTATGGCCTCTCCTCGTACCCATGCTGCAGCAGAAGTGGGGCTGCCACCAGCCCTTTCTGCAGCCAGATTGGGGCTGGACCATGGGGCTTGCCCCCAGGATCGTGGCTGGGCACAGGACTGGGGCCTTGTTGGCCAGGTTTCATTTTAAATAGAGTAAAATATTATGTCCCAACACAAAAGGGTTTCAACAATGACTTTATTTATGGCAGGGGCAGGGAACCTTTTTTGGGCTTGGGGACATAGTCCCACAGACAAATCAGTTGGGGTCCACATAAGTGACAAGGGAAAAAAGCCCCTCCAAAAAACCCCAATCCTCACTGATGTGACCCCCAACTAAAACACCTTACTTCCCTGGTACTCCAGCCCCATGGCAGGGAGGAGGACTGAGGTTCAAAGCCTCAGGCCAGATTAACTATTCTGGGTTTTAGGGTCAGTGGATTTTGTGGGCCCCCTAGGCTCTGAGGTAGGGCTAAAAATGAGGGGGTCAGTGTGTGACAGAGCTGCCAGTGAGTGGGATAGGGATGGGGGTGCAGGATCTGGACAGGATGTGGGGTGCAGTAGGGGTTGAGGGTACGAGATCTGTCTGGGAGGTAGGATGCAGGAGCAGGCAGGGGGTAAGGTGTCTGGCCAGGAGAGAGGGGGCAGATGCAAGAGAGGGTGCAGGAGCAGGATGGAGACAGGGATCTGGCCAGGGGGCAGGGGCCAGGAGCAAGCTAGGGTGGAGGAACAGGCTGGGGGTACAGCGGGAAGCTGGCGCTGCTGCTCCAACTGTGTGGGGGGAAGAGGGAGGGCAAGGCTGCAGCACCAGGCAAAGGGGACCTGAGCTGCTGAGGTCAGTGCTGCTGGGTGTCACCTCACCCACCTCGTGGAAGCACCACTCATTGCTGCAGCCCTGCACGTGGCTGTGCTGGAGGGAGCCATACTGGGTTTGGGAGATGGGCTGGGCTTGGGTCTCACCAGGGCAGCTCGGCACTAGGCTCAGGACGTGGCAACTTGGGACATGACAGATGATGGGACAGCAGGCGGCTGGGGACACGGGTTGCCTCACCCTGAGCATGGCGCTTCCCCTGAGCCTGCTGGACCAGAAGCCCGTGAATGCCAAGGACAACAGCTGTGCAAGCAGGTGGCCCTGGAGCAAGTTGTGGTGCCCCAGGACAAGGGAAACTGCCTCCATTCCTGCCATGAGTGGGCTGCGCCCCAGGCCTCACACCTGTCGAATCAGCCCCCAGACCAGGGGACAGGCCATCTGAAAGGCTGCAGCCAGAGCTGAGTGGGCAGGACCATTGGGAGGTGCAATCTGCCCAGGCTGGGCTGCCAGGTGTATGTATAGCTGTTGTGCCCCAAACTGAAAGCCCATTTCAAAAGTTGCTCTCAAGACTAGTAGACTTCAGCGTTGTTTGCAAACACAGTGAGGAGAGGGCCAAGAAAGCTTTGTCTGCACTACAGCATTTAGCTGTTGCCACCACCATGGTGAGTCCTTGGTACATGTGTACCACGCCATGCAGCCACACAGAAAAAGAGTCTACAAAGATGAACTCTCACAAGTTTGGCTGCACTTTTTGGGTATGACTACACTACGGGGCTTTATCAGAAAAAGGTACACAAATTGCATTCCGCAATTTGCGTACGTTTTTCCAATAGTTTTTTTGGAAGACGCTTTTCTGAAATTTGGCCTGTCCACACTGGACCAAATGCCGGGGAAAAACCTTTTTTCGGAAAAGCCCTTCTTCCTTGTGGGAGGAGGAAGACAAGGCTTCCGAAAGAGCACATCTGCTCTTCTGCAAAAAAAAAGTAGAAGAGCAGACGTGTTCCCTGGGCATGGCGGAGTTTTTCCTGGATACCAGAGATATCCTGGAAAACCCCCATAGTCTAGACATAGCCTCTCTTAGCAAGGCTGAACACCACTCTATCTCTCACTACATTGAAAGCTATCTTTTTAGACCAGTCCCACTCTGTTCCTGCCCCTCATTCAGTGATAGTCTGGGTATGTCACTCATCAAAACAACCACTTCCCAGCTGCATGAAGGGCCAAAACACATCCAAGGTTATCGGGGTCATTTCAGGCAAATTCAGAGAGAGAAAGGGGCAAAGTTGTGTCATCATATTGAATATTATAAGTGATTATATTGTATCCTGCAAAGTCAGAGAGGGGGACAAATATGGAAGACATAATGGAGCATATAAGCCTATAGAAAGTCTGTGGGGGGAACTTCATCCCTTGCCCCACCATGAATAACTTCCCCACATATTATCTATTTGCTCCCTCTTCCAGGCATGGCTACTAGTCTGAATGGAAGTGTTCTGCCTCTACCCAGTCCCCCTCGCCATGTTGACAGCAAAGTGCTATTATAATACATATCTTATGTAAAAGATTATACAATTTGTTCTACAAGAAAAAAGTTGAGAAATGTTACTGAACAGCTACAAAAACATCAGAAACTTTATGAGTTTTTTGATCCATCAGGTTGTTTATCTCCTGCAAAGCACAAATACAGTAAAGAAAGGCTGGGAAGCATGCCCATTGCATCTATTTGCACAAAAGAGAAATAGTGTGCACACAGACACACATACAGCATCACAGGCATGCTCATACTTTAACAGTGGCTGAGGTGGTATTACAGCAAAGCAACTGCCTCACCTGCACCTCCCAGACTCACTAAGGGTATGTCTAGACTACAAGGTTTTTTTGAAAAAAGTGGCCTTTTTTTGAAAAAATTTCCCCTGCATCTAGACTGCCACTGAGTTCTTTTGAAATGAAATCGAAAGAACACGGTGGTTTTTTCGACTGCAGTAAACCTCATTTTACAAAGAACACCTTTTTTTTCGAAAGTGCTCTTTCAAAAAAAGGCGTTCTTGAATGCAAACGGCTTTTTCAAAAGAGAGCATCCAGACTGCCTGGGTGCTCTCTTTTGAAAAAGCGGCTCACTTTTTCAAAAGAAGTGGTTGCAGTCTAGACACTCGCTTTCGAAAGAGGCTTTTTCAAAATAAAAAACGTAGTCATGGCTACACTCAGGAGCGGCCCGAAGCCGGCTGCAGCAGCTGGCACCCTAGGCGGGGTGGTGCAATCGGCGCCCCTGCCTGCCCGGCCGTCAATAGCCGTGATGTCATCACGGGGTGCTCCGGCACCCTGTGACGTCATCATCAGGCGCCCAGGCCAGCAGCGCTCTAGGCAGCTGCCTAGCTCGTCTAGGTTCACGGGCTGCCCCTGTCTATACTGTATTCCTCTTTTGAGAGAGGAATGCAAATGCAGCTGAATGAAATTGCAGATGAAGCAGGGATCTGAATTTCCTGCACTTCATTTGCATAATTGTGTCCAGGCGCTATTTCAAAATACCCTATTTTGAAAAAAGAAATGCTGCCTAGATGTGGTTATTTAGAAAGAAAACCCTTCTTTTGAAATTACCCTTACTCCATATAAAATGAGATTTATAAGGGTATTTCGAAATAGTGCCCGGGCGCAATTATGCAAATGAAGTATGGGAAATGCAAATCCGTGCTTCTTTTGCAATTTCGCTCAGCTGCATTTGCATTCCTCTCTCAAAAGAGGAGTGCAGTGTAGACATAAGACAGACCCATTACCCTAATACTCGCTGCTGCTATGTGTCTTCCCTGTAGGCACTGATCCATGAAGTGGATCAGGGTAAAGTTGTAGGGGAAACCTCAGAGAAGGATTCAACTAGAAGATCTGACTCCTATGAAAAGAATCCAGGACCACTCTCATCACAGCATTTTAGTGGCAGGGGGGGAAGAAGAGACAGAAGATCAGCAAAATAACCACAAAACCAAACCAAAACACTAAAAGATTCAAGAAAAAAATGCCACAAGAAAACAGACCATCAAAAGAAGCAAAGTGTTAAAAGTAAAAGTAAAAAGCTGCTTCTGACCTTCTTAAGCACCACCCTGAAGAGAGAGTTTCCTTCATTGTAATCGATGCTGGTCAACCTTTATTTAAGTTTTTAAAAGGTTAACCTTCAAAACTTAAATAAAGCAGTACAATTAGCATGGGAAAATCCTGACATTTGGACTAGTTTAGTTATTACACTGTTTGTGTGTGAGTATATGTGTGTTTTAAAGTATCTTTTGTGGCTTCTATTACACTTAAATGGTTGCTGTGACTTAAATGTTCACACAATGTATTACAATTATTTTTACTTTATACTTCAACCTGAGGTAACTTTTAAATTTGCTGTCACTTTTCCAACATGTAATTTCCGTTAAAATCACAGACCAGAAACAAATTGTGACAGAAAAAGTTATGTGGGAGATTTGTTTCCATTCCAGTTTTGTAAGAGATCTTACTTTAATGATATAATGTTATTTCCACACAGTGAGTGCAACAATCCCCCATGCTTCCTCTTATGTGAAAGGACCAAAAGCCACAGCCTGAGACAGTGGGGGTTGGGGCAGAGAAAAGCTGCTGAAGTTGAAGCATGAGTACCCACCCTCTTCCCCAACCTCAGTAACATCCCTTTGGGTTGGTCTGTGGTTTCTGCATTCTGTAACTGAGGCCTGGGACGGATCCAGGCAAACTGCTTTGCAGCCTGGGTTAACCCCAGGAGAATTCCTGGCTGTTAGCATTAATTTATGGGCTTTACCACCTGACATAAATACCAGCCCTACTCCTGGAGGTTTGTGTGGAAGCAACCAGAAGGGAGGAATAGGAGCTTATAGGAGGCAGAATTCTTGTGGGTCCCTAAGATCCATGGGCTTTGCCCCTCACTTCCTGTCAGTCTGAATGTAGGGGATAGTGTGCACCCTTTCTCCTACAAGAAGCAATCTGGTGGAATCTCTGTTTCCAAACATTCACTTGTCTATCTGCTACAAGGAAATATTGAATACAATTTAGGGAACACAATTAAGCCTTAAAGGAATGTGTATTATACCCCGCCCCCTCCCACGTTTATTGAGACAAAACTCTCCTTGAAGTAAAGATAGTGTGGGCACATAAAATCCATGTGGCTATTTACATTAACTGTGTGATACTGAGTACAGTATGTAGGTGTGTAAATTAGGTTGGCAAGATATTTTAATGTTGTTATTGGAGTGTTGTATCTCTGTGGTAGGAATTGGTCATGTATCCAGACCCAAGGGGAAAAGTAAATCTAAATGTATGCAGTGTACAGCCACTTTGCAGGTTCCATATGGTACAAGAAATAAGATTACTTCTCAGGGTTTTAGATTATTTCAAAAAGGAACAGTCCCTGTGCCTGTTGTTGGTTTTTTTCTGAACAAAGATTAAAAACAAAGTTGTATTTTTAACCAAAGAAGCATGAAGTGCCTTCCCTGAAGGAGTGGACGTGTAAACTAGCCAGTGTGATGATTCCAAGGTCAGAGTTATTGAAAGGAACCCAGGAAAGGTAGTTTATGAGAAAGAACCAAGACCAAGAGACACTTTTTGTGATCTGCAGCAAGACCAAGTGAGCTGATGTAAGCCCACTGACCTTGCTAGGAGTTACTCTTGGGAGTAATAAAATGCAACCTCTCTTCAGCAGAAGGGCTGAAACTATGAGGTACAGCTTAAGGTGTGATTATTTCCGCTGGCTTCTGGCCCCGCAGTAAAGGCCAGGAAAGCTCTGGGAACTTCCCACCAACGTCTTCTCAGGACAGAGAGAACAGCAGGCTCCCCAAAGCAGCTGCCGGTTAATCAAGTGGCCGCTCAATCAGTGATTGTCCTTGTCCTGCAGGGACAGGGGAAATGTGCCTCAGTGGGCAGAAGGCCAGTGAGGAGATGGCCCGCCCACAGGAGTGGGAGGGGCACAGGCCGGTGCCGGATAGTCACGCAGAGGTTGTGGCCCGGCCAGGCTAGAACCAGGCTGAACATCGCGTGTGAGTGACACCACACTCGAACACGTAGTCGCCTCAGGAGCCCCTTACAGGAGCGCGTGTGTGCGTGCGAGCGGGGCATGGGCGGCGCACTGACCGACGTGCGAGTAGCGCTGGGAAGGTACAGCCAGCGTGTGTCCCCGGGCCATGTGCCACGGGTGTGCGCGCACCTCTCTTCCTGCCGGCGAGGTCAGCAATGGGCTCCGCCAAGCGGCTTCGCTTTCAGTCCCTTTCCCTCCGCTCACGTCGCCGAAGCCCTGCGGCTTCCTTTCCCTGCCCTGCAACCTGCAAAGCCGAGTTTCCCGGGGTGCGTGCGCATGAGTCACAAGCAGGGAAAAGCACGATCCACCTTCATTTTCCAGCCCGAAAGGAAATGCTGCTTCCCGTATTATACAAAACTGGTGCCAACAAGACGGACTCAGGAGCCTATTGTCCTTCTAACAAAGCCATGGCGGAGAAAGGCGCCTGAGAAAACAGACTTTTGCACTAGCAAGGCTCGTTTGATCCTGAGAGGGGGGAAGTGGAGGTGGTGCGTCCTAGGGAGGTGGGAACACACCTTCCCTGGGAGAAGAGACATTCTCCACACACAAATAGGGCAGCCAGACTCTCCCTTCTGCACGCAGGCTGTGGGCGTGCTCGGAAGCGGCTGCGCACACCGCTCGCTCGCCTTTTCCGTCCAAAGCCAGTCCCGGGAACGCTTCCGCTGGGTGCGACCCAGCAGCGCAACCGTGTCCAAGCGCCTCTTCCTGCCAGCCCCGGATCGCTGGCGAGAAGCCAGGGTGGGACACGTCCCTCTCGGGGCTCGTGATGGGTCGTTGGTGGCTGATCCACTGAGAGTCACTCCCACGCCTGGCTCCTACCTAGAGCTTCCTTATCTGCCTTGCACAGCAACTGTCCGCACCACAGGAGTCCCACTAACGCGACGGCTGTTGGCCACCTGACCTCTGGCTACGTGGAACACGAACTGGACGGCTAGTTAGTCATGAGGCCCGATACTGCACTGCTGCAGCCACGTGGGATGTGGCTGACTCCTTTACTAGGCAAAGGCTGTCAGCCACTGTCTCACAAGCGCAACTGACCAGAACTGGAGCCTTCGCCCCACCTCGGAAAAAGCACCAGCCTGCACACACCTCCCGCCCGCGCGGCTGGCTGCGGACGCGGAATCAGCGCTTGGGTTGGAGCTAGTGCCGCAGGATACACAGCACGACGGGCACACGCGAGCCGCAGAGGCTTCTGAGCAGGAAGAGATAAGTAACATCTGAAGAAGAGCCGCGGTGTTGCCACAGGCAGCTTGGGAGACAGACATTGCTTCCGGTCAGGAGCTTAAAAACAAACACCCACAAGCTCCCAGCACCACACTTCACAAAAGCAGAACCTCCACGTTGTGATTTTACTGCCAGGATAGAAAGATCGGGTTAGACCACATAATTCTAATGAATGGAAAAGAGGGCATGGCTGAACATTTTTGCCCGATTTTCCCCTTTTCATGTATTGCAACAGTTTTCTGTTATTAACCTCCAAGATTCATGATAGAGCAAGGTCCTCCCTGCTTATTGGCACAAAACTCCCATTACAGGATCAGACCCTTGAATAGTTTAGACTATTTGGTTTCAACTGTGGTGGTGGTTTGTTTTGTTTTTTATTTTATTTTGGCCTTTTGCCCTCAGATTTATCTGGTGACCACAAGATATTAGCGAGACAAGGTGCATGAGATGCACCAGCATCTTCTGGTGAGAGAGACAAGATTTCAATAGGGATGTGAATGGTTAACCAGTAAACTGTTATCTGGTGATGCTTACCAGTTACAGCTAACCAGAGGGGAGCTGAAGCCGGGAGCTGCTCCTACCAGAATGGCCTGCCATGGGCAGGGCATGCTCCAGCCAGGCCCAAAGCAGCCTCCACCAGCAGGAAACCCAGACTGGCTAGAGTGGTGTCATAGGTGGGGGCACTGGTTGGAACAGTGCACACCTGGTTGGAGCAGTGCACTGCAGGCAGGGGCACTCCAGCACAGCTGGACTGAAATGGCTCTCCCTTCCTCCATTTAAGCTAAGGATTTTAGAATATAACTGTTTAATCGGTTAATGGTATTGGTTATACTCAGCTGACTCCACTCCCGGGAGAGAGCCGTGAATTCTTCTCCCCAGGAGCTGAGCAGGCAAGGGCTGCCAGCTCCGCTTCCAGGGAGGTTTTGCTACAGGTTAAGATTTTTAATGGTTCCACAGTTACCCTATTGCATGATTTTCAACATTCTTAGTTTAAGCAGTTAAAATAAAGTTTAACTGGTTAACTGAAAGAATGGGATTTTACATCCTTACTTTCCAGACACACAGCCAGACCTGAAGAAGAGCTCTGTGTGAATGAAACCATGAAAAGTTGGTCTAATGAAAGATATTACCTCACTCACCTTGTCTCGGATATTCTGGGAACAGGGCTACAATTACACTACACATAGAATTTAAATAGTTTTTTACTGACTCCCATGATCACTGGTAGACAATCGGGCTATGTCTAGACTGAGAGCTTTTCCAGGATACCTGCGGTATCTCAGAAAAGCTATGTTGTATCCAAGGAATGCGTCCATTTTTTTGGAATAATTTCTGAAAAAGTGGTAGCGTTCTTTCACCGTCCCTGTAATCCTCATTGTCTAAGGAAGAAGGGATGTGTCGAAATAGGAGGTTTTTCTGAAATTTGGCCCTGTGTAGATGGGCCAAATTTTGGAAAAGCCTGTTCCGAAAGAAAAGCGGAAAAAGATACGCATATTGTGGTTTGCAATTTGCATATCTTTTTCCAACTTTTCTTTGCAGTCTAGACAGAGCCTTGGTACTTAGAAGAAAATGTAGATAGTTTGAGACTGTGCACGTCTGCAGTCAGAAAGGAAACACAGTGTTCCTCTTCTACACTCTTAGAACTGACAATGGTTGATTTGCAGGAAATCTTTGGAGAACATTGAGAATGCTTAAAAAGGACATCTAATTCAGTTTTAGTGTAAAAACAATTGGATTCCCTAAGTGGGAAGAAAAATATGTTCTTTTTCTTGTGCACAATAGTTAGCCTTGATCATTTTCTGAATCCTCAGCTAGGAAATAACCAGTTCCTCTGGTCCTCAGCGTTTGAGGGAGAGATGCACATTCACCCTTTACATGATAGTTTTATATACTATTCCCTGGCCCAGATTGTGGTGATCTTGGTACTTTTTAATCCATTGCCACAGACATAAGAAAATAAGAACGGCTATACTGGGTCATACCAAAGGTCCATCTAGCACAGTATCCCGTTTGCCAACAGTGGCCAATTCCAGGTGTCCCAGAGGCAATGAACACAACAGGTAATCATCACATGATCCTGTCATCCATTTCTAGACAAAAAGAGGATACATTTAAAAGCTGAAGAGCAGCTGGGGGACCCAGCACGAGCTAGGACAGCTAATTCCAGCTCACACCAAGTCCTCCCTGCTATGCACCAGCTTGGCTAATAGCTATTGATGGACTTAACCTCCATGAATTTATCTAGCTCTTTTTTTAACCCTGTTAAAGTCCTAGTCTTCACAAAATCCTTTGGCAAGGAGTTCCACAGGTTGACTGTGTGCTGTGTGAAGAAAAACTTTCTTTTGTTTGTTTTAAACCTGCTACCTATTAATTCATGTGGTGACCCCTAGTTCTTGTATTATGGGAACTAGGAATGTTAGATTTAGTTTAATCGGCTAGTCAATGGATTTTCCATCGACTAGTTGATAAGCAGGGGAGCCACAGCGGTGTTAGCTCCCAGCCTGGGAGCTAATTCCACTGCAGCTCTGCCTTTAAAATGTATTAAGAGCCTGTCAGTTCTTAATACATTTAAAAGGCTAAAGCACAGCAGGAGGGACCCAGCACGAGCTGGGACAGCTGATTGTCAGCTTGCAATGGGTCCCTCCTGCTGCGCAGAGCCAACAAGCTCTTTATACATTTAAAAGGCTGGTATACATCAGGGAGGACCCAGCACGAGTTGGAATCAGCTGTCCCAGCTCATGCTGGGCATCCCTGCTGTGCTTTAGCCTTTTAAATGTATTAAGAGCCATCAGGCTCTTAATACATTTAAAAAGCAGAAGCATAGTGTCTGGGACTGGGTGTGAGCTGGGAATCAGCTAATTCCCAACTTGTGCCCAGGCCCCATTACCCCCCTGCCTCCCGTGTCCACTGTGGGTGCTGTGGGGAATACACTTTTAAGATGGCTCCACCCAGCACCCGCTCCTCTAATAGAGGCAGCAAGGGGGAGATTAGTGACTAGTCGAGGGACTAATTGACTATCCAATAAGCTTTTGCTTATCATATAGTCAACTAGTTGCTTACATCCCTAAAGGGAACAAGTAAATAACTTTTCCTTATTCACTTTTTCCACACCATTCATGATTTTATAGACCTCTATCATACCCCCCTTAGTTTTCTCTTTTCTAAGGTGAAAAGGTCCAGTCTTTTTAATCTCTCTTCATATGGGACCCGTTCCAAAACCCTAAACAGTCTGTTTTGGTCTTAGTATCTTGAGCAGTTTAGTATCATCTGCAAATTTTGTTTCCTCACTGTTTACCCCTTTCTCCAGATCATTCATAAAAAAGTTAAATAGGATTGGTCCGAGGACAGACCTTTGGGGAAAACCACTCTCCACAGCTCTCTCCAGTCTTCTGTGACCTTTAGAAGCATTTTTTTGAGCCTCCAGCCCCCACCTGTTAGAGGATAAGTAAAATCATATGGTCCTTCTTTACCTCACAGCAATGTTATGAAAATACATTAAGGACTGATGTTCTCAGATACTATGGAAATGGTGGCCATACCTGTGGTTTCAAATACACACATGGTACTGTGCGAGGGAGTTTAGTTTTTACTATCTATATTTGCATTAAATTAGTGCTTAGAGGCCCCAGTCAAAGATCAGGTCCCCATTGTAATGAGGCACTTCTTGCAAAGTAAATGAAGAGAGACTCCTAGTCTCATGTTTACTGCTTAAGTATACAATGGGAAACAAAGCTGGATACAACACAGCGATGGGGAGGAGAAGCACAGGTAACAGTGAAACTGTTGTGAAAAGTGTAATAATCAGCAGTCATTGCATACAGGCAGCCTGATTGTTGTCAAAGGTGTTGGAGGCCTGCTGCAGAAATACATTTCAATGTTATGCTCTTAAATATGAGGATTTCCCCCTACCCTTTGGTAAAGACTGATCGCCAAATGTTAGACATGGATCTGGAACACAAGCACTATAACTAAACACGAAGTAAAAAAGCCAGCAGTGGTCTGTGTGGGTGTGTCTAAAATACATGGCTCCATCGATGGAGCCATGTAGATTAGGCTGATCAGCAAAGGGAAATGAAGCCGCGATTTAAATAATCGTGGCTTCATTTAAATTTAAATGGCTGCCACGTTGAGCCGACAAACAGCTGATCAGCTGTTTGTCGGCTCAGCATGCTAGTCTGGACGCTCCCGCGCCAACCTGAAAGCCCTTTATCGACCTCCCCGTTATGCCTCGTAGGATGAGGTTTTCGATAAAGGGCTTTCATGTCGACAGGGGAGCATCCAGACTGCCCCGATCTGTCAACAAACAGCTGATCAGCAGAGCGGGTCAGCCATTTAAATTTAAATGAAGCCGCGATTATTTAAATCGTGGCTTCATTTCCCTTTGCTGAACAAACAAATCTATATGGCTCCGTCGACGAAGCCATGTAGTCTAGACGTACCCTGTGTGCCATTCATGGTGCAGCCCACCTGCTGATGGATAACCAGCCTCTCCATGCTTCCAGTGGCTTCTACAACTATCCAGGTTCTTCCTGGTTAAAAAATGTCAGATGTAAAAAGTATCTGAAAACAAGAAGGATGACTCACCCCTTAATGGACTCCATCCAGTTGCCACTGAAGCCAGTGGGAGTCTTTCCATTGACTTCAATAGGAGATTGATAAGGCCATTTAAACAAGGAGAGAAAACAGGAGCCCACCACTAAGAGAGTTAAAATAGCTAAATTGTTTCCTATCAGTTTTCCAAGTAAACTCTTGCTGACGTTGCCACAGGAATGCAGTGAGATTATGAAACAGATGGAAGGTGTCCAAGCATTAATTTGTCTTTCACACAATGTAACCTGTGTTATGGAAAAGCCTGAGAATCCCTGCATTAGACAACTCTATGATGATACAAATCCAGTTAGGGAGAATCCTGTCAAGTGAATCAATGAGGGAATTGAGGCACAGAGTTGTGGAGTGACTTCCCCAAGTTCACATAACAGGTCAGTGGCTGAGCCAGGAATAAAACCCTAATCCCACTGGGCCATGCTGCCTCCCTATTCAGGGTACTTAAACCAGCTTATGGTTATTTAAGATTTGCCATTTTTAAAAACAGGAAATATAAGGAAAATACAGCTTGAAAGATGATTCGAGTTTTACTTTTATTTCTCTGCACACAGCTCCATATTACATAAACTTGGGATGTGAAAGCAAAAATTAGCAGAGAACAGAAAAAATGTTCTTTCCTATCTTGCCCCCTCCCTTTCACCACTAATTGTTGCTCAGCCTGTCAAAGAGAAAAACCACCATTTCCCCAGAAAAAGGAGAAGAAAATATTGCCTTGATTTATTGTGAAAAATATGTTACTATTTTTGGAGAAAAAACTGCCATAGATGTGTAACTGAGAGGAAAAAGAGAAATTGTCTATTAACCTATGAATGGAAAGGAAGTTAAAAGTGTAATTAATAATGTATCCACTTTGAATATCTATCACATCCTCCATTTGACACTCTCATAATACTTGAGAAAACCAATTAATGGAAGATTTGCAATGGCCTTTTGTGGGAGGTGTCCTTATTTCCATTTTCTGAATCTGAATCCTTTCTGCACTGTCAGATGCTGCTTAAGTCATAAACAAGGCTCTGCCATCCATGTCTGTCCTGGGCTTCTCTTTCCCTGACCTCAATATTGCTGACTCCCATAAATGTTCCTTCTCTGCATGCTGTTTGATGAAAGGATTCTTTCAGTCAGCTCCTTTTTTATGGTCTTCTAGGTACACAACAGCATGCCTGCCCTGTGTCTCAGATATATTATCATTCTTAACATGTATCCCTGTTATGCCCATCTTCTTGTCTGGAAAATTCTAAACATGAGGAGTTACTGAATTCTGCTTAATCTCAGTATGGACTATGAATTCATTGTATTTAATATCTAGTATTTTCCTGAGGCATTTGCTTTCAAAGGCATTTAGACAGTTTGTACCTATGGTGGATTTCTGCTTTTCTCATCCATCTGGTCAGCTGGAATTAAAGTTTGAGTTGAAGATCTGTAGCTTGATCTGTAAATTGTAGAATTTCAATAACCAAATCTTGGTTAAACTGATAAATGCAGCTTTCCTCTTCCCAATTTGTGACATTACTTCTTTCTTGAACATGACTGCTAAAGAGTATAATTGACTCATTTCTAGTATTCTTTTGCCTACTAAAATAATTATAGGTTGGCTGTTAATCATTAGATTTTTATTTTCATAGTGGATTGTTGACCCTGTCTTTTTTGCAATATTGCATAGTCTTTTGAAACTTGCATACTGGCTAAGCTGTCACTTAGAGCTATGTTCATCAGCAAAATCCAGAAATTCCAGTATATTATTGTTGAACTGTGCAATGTCTGTGTTGTATCTGCCTACACTTCTCATAAAGAAGTTAATAGCAATGTCAAAACAAGAGAGGTGACAGAATGCATTCTTGTTGACATCAGGTGTCTATGCTGAACTAGTCGCTCAAGTCTGTGTTTACTTTAGCTGTGCAAGGCTCCATGATGTGAATTATTTTTTGGTATATGATGACACTTCAAAATGTTTCAGAGGGAATTACAATGGAGATTGCCAACTGCTTTCTTCAAATCTATGAAGTCTATAATGAGTGTTTTTTGATATTTAGTGCTCTCTTTGGAAATTATTCCGGGAAAAATTTGGCTGCCATGATCTTCCAGGTCAAAATCCAGCTTGTTCTTCACTTAGCTTTGCTTCAAATTCTTCCTTTGTTCTGCTTGATATGATGCTGCAAAAGATCTTGTCCATCACAGAAAGCAATGTAACACCTTGCCAGTCGCTGCAATGACCTAACTCACCTTTCTTTATGTATCTTAAATACAGTGCAATTTTTTCCATTGTTCTTAATGCTGCCCCTGGTCCCACACATTGAAGGGTTCATTGATAGCTAAACCCATAAAGAGCAAGAAGAAAACATTCTAGAAAAACACTAGAAGCAAGAGAAAGACCAAGGAGGTGGTAGGCCTGTTATTCAATAACGGGGGAAAGAATCACAGGAAATGTGAAAATGACATAAGTGCTAAATGACTTTTTGTTTCAGTTTTCATCAAAAAGGTGAGTAGCAATAGGATGTCTAACATACTGACCAACAGTGAAAATGAGGTAGGATAATGAAGCTAAAATAGGGAAAGAACAAATTAAAAATTACTTAGAAAAGTTAAATATCTTCAAGTTGGCAGGGCTAATGAAATACATCCTAGAATAGTCAAGGAGCTAACTGAGAAGGTATCTGAGCCACTAGCAATTACTTTTGATAAGTCATGGAAGACAAGGAGAGATTTCAGAGGACTGGAAGAGGGCAAATACAGTGCCCATCTGTAAAAAAGGGAATAAGGCCAAAACAGGGAATTTCAGACCAATCAGTTTAACTTCAGTATCTGGAGAGATAATGGAGCAAATAAAGACACAATCAATTTGCAAACAAGATAGAAGATTGTAAGGTGATAAGTAACAGTCAGTATGGATTTGTCAAGAACAAATTGTGTCAAACCAACCTTACAGCTTTCTTTGACAGGGTAACAAGCCTTGTGGATAGGAGGAAAGTCGTAGTTGTGCTTTTGAGTATGTCTGCACTGCAGAGAAGATTGAAGCTGTTGCTATCGATCTTCCAGGATTCGAATTAGTGGGTCTTGTGAAGACACACTACTTCAAACTGAGAGGGTCACACTGGTCAACGCCAGTAGTCCTGCTTCCACGGGAGTAAGTGAAGTCGAGGGAGAAGTGTTCTCCCTTTAACTTCCTGCAATGTGGAGAGTGCCAAAAGTCGAGTTAAGGTACTTCGACTTTAGCTATGCAGTTAATGTAGCTGAAGTTGCATATCTTAATTCTACCTTATCCCGTAGTGTAGACATACCCTTTGATACTGTCTCGCATTAACTTTTCATAAGGAAAACTAGGGAAATACAGGCTAGCGGGAACTACTGTAAGATGGGTGCATAACTAATTAGAAAGCTGTTCCCAGAGCTAGTTTTCAGTAGTTTACAGTCAAGATGGAAGGATATATCGAGGAGGGTCCTGCAGGGGTCAGGATTTGGTTCTGTTCAGTACCGGGGCAACAAAACAGGAAGCCAAGGGGCAATGGCCTTCTGATTTTTGAAAGTGGAGAGGTCTGACTCATCCACTTTTTGTCCTGAACCAGCACCCTACCCTTTCTTTACTTCTTGAGACACCGCTCCCTGGCTAGGCCAGAAGCTGGAGCCCAGCCAATCCTGGGAATCCTGGCAGCTGTTGGGAGCTGTGGGCCTTCCACCAGGGTAGAAAGGCCCAACAGCAGCCCCAGAGCTCCCCACCTCCAGACAAATGGCAGGTCTGTGGCTACCCACAGCTGCCTTCACAGCTGTTACTATGACATGATTGTGGCTCTGTAGCCCCTGCGGCCGCACCCCCAGGCCAGGTTGGAAGCTAGAATTGGTTTGGGGGTAAGATACATGTGGGCATCTCTGAGGAGCCACAGACCCTCCATCTGCCCTGGAAAGGAAGTCTGGGGGTCAGGGACCTATGGGCTGGGGGCTGTTCTCAGGCCCCCTCAGGATGGGTAAGTAGAGGGGTATGGGCTCCCTGGCCTAGCTTCAGCTTCCGGCTTGGCTGGATAGGGGCAGGGCCTCAGGTGGAAGAGAAAGAGCAGGGGCTGAGCCATGGAGGGGGGCAAGGCCTTGTGCTATTGCCCTTCCCCTTCCCCCCCCCCCCCCCACACCTCCCCTTTTAGAAAGAATCCCTCGCCTTGGTTCCATGTCTTCATCACTGATTTAGATAATTGCATAGAGACAATACCAATTTGGGAGTGGTTGCATGCCTTTTGGAGGCCAGGATTATAATTCAAAATGATCTGGACAAACTAGACATGTTCTGAAGTAAATAGGATGAAATTCAATACAGACAAATGCAAAGCAGTCCATTTCTAAAGGACTAATGAGTTATACATATGCAAAATGGGAAATTACTGTCTAGAAAAGAACACTGTGGAAAGGGTCCTGTGGGTTGCAGTAGATCACAAGCTAAATATGAGTCAACAGTATAACTCTGTTGCAAAAAAAAACAACAACAAAAATCCCAAAGAAAAGCAGCAAACATTCTGGGTTGCAGTAACAGGAGTGTTGTAAGCAAGACATGCTCCACTCTGCACTGATAAGGCCTCAACTGCATTATTATGTCCAGTGCTGAATACCACATTTCAGGAAAGATATGGACAGATTGGAGGAAATCCAAAAGAGAACAACAAAAATAATGAAAGGTCTAGAAAACATGACCTATGAGCAGGGCTGACAGAAATGCTGGGCCCATGGGAAAGGTGAGGGGCGCACCTTGGGCTAGCCTCCTCCTGCCAGCCTTCTGTACTGCCTGGATCCTACATCTAGGGCCTCTAGCAGCAATTTAAAAGGGCCTGGAGCTCCATCCGCTGCTGTGCCCACAGTAGCAATGGCAGCAGCCAGGAATCCCAGGCCCTTTTAAATCACTGAGCCCTGGGGCAACTGCCCCCATTGTTCCTCGCACCAGTCAGTGGCCCTGCCTATGAATAAGGATATGATTATGTCACCGAGGTCATGGATTCTGGGACTTTCTGGGACCTCCAGGACTTCTGGGGCAGTGCTAGAGCAGCAGCCAGCCCTCGGGCTCCTGGAGCAGTGCTTCCAGAGCAGCAGAGGAAAGATTGTAAAAAATCATATAAGGAGAATTTTTTTAAAACCTGGGTTTATATAGTCTGGAAAAGCGACAGCTGAGTATGGGTTAAGACATGATAAGAATTTTTAAGGATGTAAATGGTTGTTATAAGGAGGAGAGAGAAAAATTGTTCTCCTTAACCTCTGATGATAGGACAAGAAGCAATGGGCTTAAATTAATCAAGGGAGGTTTAGTTGGACATTAGGAAAAAACTGCCTGTCAGAGGGTATGTCTACACTACAGCGCTAGTTCGAACTAACTTAGTTCGAATTAGTTAATTCGAACTAAGCTAATTCGAACTAACGCGTCTAGAACTAAAAACTAGTTCGAATTAGCGTTTTGCTAATTCGAACTAGCAAGTCCACATTGAGTGGACTCTGAACAGGGCTTAAGGATGGCCGGAAGCAGTGCCAGCAGGGCATCAGAGGAGGACTTAGAGCGTGGAGATGCAGTCTCAGGCTAGCCGAGGGCTGCGCTTAAAGGGTCCTGACCCCTACCCCGGACAGACAGTTCTAAGGGGTGCCCCGCTTGAAAACCAGTCCTGGCTTGGAGTGCCCGGAGTACCCACACTGGGCACATCACACCACCCGGCCATCAGCCCGGCTGCACTTGCCGCAGGCTGCCATCTGGGGAGAGGGGGTAATCGGGGGGCTGCAGGAGAGCTTCCACCCCCAGAAGCCCGCAGAGCCAGCCCAGTCCTCCCCATCGGGGGCTCGTACCCCATTCCTCCCTCACCTCCTTCCACTTACCCTTCCCTAGCCCCCCTTCTTATTGATGTACAAAATAAAGATAACGTTTCTTCCAACATTGACTCTGTCTTTATTGAACAAAACTGGGGGAGACTGGGAAAAGGAGGTGGGAGAGGGGAAGAGAAAGGCTGGGAGAGGGGAGGGCAACTAACATGATCAGGGGTTGGGAACAGGTCCCAGATGAAGAGAGGCTACAGAGACTGGGACTGTTCAGCTTAGAAAAGAGGAGATGGAGCGGGGACAGGATAGAGGTCTCTAAAAGCAGGGGTTGGGTGGAGAGGGTGCATTCAGAAAAGTTCTTCCTGAGTTCCCATAAAGAAGGACTAGAGGACACCAAAGGAAAGGAATGGGTAGCAGGCTTGAAACTAGTAAGAGAAAGTTGTTCTTCTTCCCAAAGCAAATAGTTAACCTGTGGAACTCCTTGCTGCAGGAGGCTGTGAAGGCTACAACTAGAACAGAGTTGAAAGGGACGTGAGATCAAGTCATGGAGGTTGGGTCCATGGAGTGCTATTAGCCAGGGGGTAGGAGTGCTGTCCCTGCCCAAAGTTTGTGGAAGGCTGGAGAGGGATGGCACGAGACAAATGGCTTGGTCACTGTCTTCGGTCTATCCCCTCCAAGGTCCCTAGGGGTGGCCACTGTCGGCAGACAGGCTACTGGGCTAGATGGACCTTTGGTCTGACCCAGTACTGCCATTGTAAGCTCAGGGCTCAGGGTCAGGGGTCTCAGTGGACCCCCTTGATTTTCATGCACACCTGCTCCTGGGTGGCCAGGCTGGCAGCTCTCCTGCCCTAGACGGCCACTTTCCTGTGCCTAGTGCGGAGATCGTGGACGAGGTCCACGATGTCCGCACTAGCCCAGGCGGGTGCCCGCCTCTTGCGGTCCCGGGCAAGCTCCCGGGAGCCGCCAGCCTGGTCCCAGGAAGAGTGGGAGGGCTGGGGGGCATCGGGTGGCTGGCTCGAGCCGTGCCAGGTGCAGGGTCTGCTGGCTGGGTGCTGGCAGGCTTGCACCTGGCACGGGCACCGTAGCCAGCCCGTGCCCCTTTAAGGGGTCCGGGGCCAGGAGGGGGGCAATAGAGTTTCCCTGGTGTTGGCCAGAGTGGCCACCAGGGAAACCTGGGGAGGGCTAGCCTCCCACTAGTTCGAATTAAGGGGCTACACACCCCTTAATTCGAACTAGCTAGTTCGAACTAGGCTTAATCCTCGTAAAATGAGGTTTTCCTAGTTCGAACTAAGCGCTCCGCTAGTTCGAATTAAGTTCGAACTAGCGGAGCGCTAGTGTAGCGCCTATGAAAGTTAGTTCGAACTAACGGACGTCAGTTCGAACTAACTCTGTAGTGTAGACATACCCTAGGAGAGTGGTGAAGCACTGGAATGGGTTACCTAGGGAAGTAGTGGAGCCTCCATCCCTAGAGATTTTTAAGTCTAGGCTTGACAAAGCCCTGGCTGGGTTGATTTAATTCGGATTGGTCCTGCCTATGGCAGAGGGCTGGACTTGATGACCTTCTGAGGTCTCTTCCAGCTCTATGGTTCTATGATTCTATGATGTGATTATGCAAATGAAGCATGGGATATTTAAATCCCCGCTTCATTTGCACTTTCAAAGTGCTTCATTTACATACCGCTGTCAACAGAGGGGTGTAGTTTAGATATAGCCTTAGAGAGGTTCTAGAGTCGCTATCATTGGAGATTTTTAATAACTGATTAGAGAAACACCTGTCAGGGATGATCTAGTTATGACATAGTCCTGCCTTGAGTGCAGGGGCTTGGACTAGAGGACCTCTTGAAGTTCCTTCCAGTCCTACACTTTTATGCTTTTATCTCTGTTATCACAAGCTTTCACTTCTTCAGTGATTTAATTTTCACCTTGCAGTGTTCCCAGTTTTTTAGCTTTTTTCTCTTCTTTGTTTGTAATGTGAGATATTATAATGTCTAGTTCTGGATATTTAATTTCTTTGTCAAAATCCATACTTCCTTGTTGTGTTTGTAATTTAGCACACTTTCAAAGTGCTCTGCCCGTTACTCTCTTTATTCTTTTTTTCTTATTAGGGTCTCTGATGAGGTGTTCAGCCCACACAGGATTAGAAGGGAATAAGGTGATCAGGTAGGCCAATTAACTGCTCCGGCTACACTTTGAAGCAGAGGGCATTGATTAAATGAGACTCAGCCTATAAAGCCCAGGAGCTGAGAGCAGAGGTCACTGCAGCAAAAGGGAAGTTACTCCCTGAGAAGCAGGAGTGTTTGAGGGATGCAGGGAGGTACTGTGCAGGCAGTCCTTGGGTAGAGAGAGGAGGAAGTTGATTTGAGGTGATACCCCCAGCAAAGGGCGAAATCAGGAAAAGTAGGAAACAGTCCAGATAAGGAGCAGTGAGGGCTAAGAGTAGAGCTCAGAACTGCTTAGATGGGCTGAAACCTAGAGTAGAGGGTAGGCCTGGGTTCGTCTTCTGGCCACTGCAGAAGTGGCACCATCATGGCAACGCAAGATAAGACTGCCTGGGACTGTGTGCATAGAAGGACTTTGGAAGGGGAAAACACAAATGGTGACCAAGCCAGAAGGATGAGTCAGGAAGAGGACACAGTGGTGCCTGAAGTGAGGTAGGTCCACATGACAAGAGGATGATGGGAGAGACACCATCTAAAAAGGGTGCAGAAACTGGCAGAACTAATCCCCAGGATGGCCAGCAGGATACACAAGAATCATGGAACACTAGAAGTGGAAGGGACCTCAAGCGGTCATCGAGTCCAGTCATAGGTTCATAGAACTGGAAGAGACCTCAGAAGGTCATCAAGTCCAGCCCCCTGCTCTAGGCAGGACCAGCAGCGGCTGAATCAGGACGCCTGGGGCAGAGTAGCTGGGGTGCTGCCAGGTTGGTCTGGAGCGGCGCTGCGGGACCAACCCGGCAGCCCCCAGCTGCTCTACCCCAGGGGTAGGCAAGAAAAGCCTAGTCTGCTGGGGGGGGGGCACTAGCTGCACACACACCCCCCCCCAGCAGATGAGGGAGACGGGGGTGGCGGGACCGCCCAAGTCCTCCACGGCTTTGCTCCGTCTCCCTGGTCTGCTGACCTGGGAGACGCAGAGCAAAGCTGCAGAGCACGCGGGCAGCGGGACAGTCCAGGTGCGCCGCGGCTGTCCCACTGCTGGCGTGCTCCGAGGCTTTGCTCCCCATCTCCCTGGTCTGTTGGTCAGACCAGGGAGACGGGGAGCAAAGCCGCGGAGCACGCCCACAGCGGGACAACCCAAGCGCGCCTGGGCTGTCCCGCTGCGGGCGTGCTCCAAGGCTTTGCTCCCCGTCTCCCTGCAGACCAGGGAGACGGAGAGCAAAGCCGGCTTTGCTCGGGTGTCCCTGGTCTGCTGGGGGGTGGTCCAGCGGCTTTGCTGGACCCCCCCAGCAGACCAGGGAGACCGGGAGAAGCTTTTCTCGCCCCGGAGGACATGGGTGACGACCTGCTGCCCGTGAGCTCTGGGGCGAGAAAAGCCCCATTCGTAAGTGCGGATCCGACATAAGTCGGATCCGCGTAAGTCGGGGACTGCCTGTACATGAAAACTACTCTCAGTTTTCTCCTTTCCAAACTAAACAAGCCCAATTCTTTCAGTCGTCCCTCGTAGCTCATGTTCTCTATACCTTTAATCACTTTTGTTGCTTTTCTCTAGTCCTTCTCCAATTTCTTCACATCTTTCTTGAAATGTGGTGCCCAGAACTGGACAAAATACTCCAACTGAGGCCTAACTAGTGCAGAGTAGAGCAAAAGAATCACTTCTCTTGTCTTGCTCACAACACTGCAGTTAATGTATTCCAAAATCATATTTACTTTTTTGCAAGTGTCACACTGTTGACTCATATTTAGCTTGTGGTCCACTATGACCCCTAGATCCCTTTCTGAAGTACTCTTTCCTAAACAGTCGCTTCCCATTTTGTATGTGTGAAACCAATTGTTTTTTCCTAAGTGGGTACTTTGCATTTGTCCTTAATAAACTTCATCCTATTTACCTCAGACCATTTCTCCAGTTTGTCCAGATCATTTTGAATTATGACCCTATGCTTCAAAGCACTAGCAACCCCTCTGAGCTTGGTATCATCTACTCTCTATGCCAAAATCTAAATCATTGATGAAGATATTGAACAGAACCAGTCCCAAAATTGACCCCATGTAGATCCCCACTTGTTACGTTCTTTTAGCATGACTGTGAACCATTAATAACTACTCTCTGAGAATAGTTATCCAGCCAGGTATGCACCCACCTTATAATAGCCCCATTTAGGTTGTATTTCTCTAGTTTATTGATAAGAAGATCATGTGAGACCGTACCATATGCTTTACTGCATTCTAGGTATACAACGTCCACTACTTCCCCCTTATCCACAAGATTTATCCTATCAAAGTAAGCTATCAGATTGGTTTGACTTTGTGATGGATAGGAGGAGTGTTGGCCAGCAGCCAGTGACTAAGGAGTTAAACTTGGGTAGCTAGTAAGGGTTTAGTCAGGGGGCCAGAAGAACCAATGGGGATACAGTGCTGAAATTTGAATTGTATTGAGATACCTTGCCTGTTCTCTTTATAAAAAAAATTCTAAGTTAAGAGCTGGAGGAAGACGATGCAGTAGTCAGAATTACCATGCCTATAAGATTGGACATGGGAGTGAACTGGGCTTTGAAGTACGGATCAGCACAGATTGTGAGTAGAGGAAAAACGTGTGTTTAATAATGATCAGAGTATTTCTCTTTATTGTGGTTGTTTTGTTAAACTTCGCTGTGTGAATCTATGCCTTCCCTCCTCCATGCAGCATTTAAGTTACAGCCCGAAGAACTATGATTCTTTGTAGTTCTGATCTATACTTATCTTGGGGCACTCTACATAGCACCCTTATCTTGAAATAAGTTACACAATTTGCACTACACAAATTGTGTAGCTTATTTTGAGTTAATTTAAAAGTAACTTGTTTCGTAATCTGGTACTGTCTACACAGCACCAAATTTCAAAATAACGTGCTATTCTGAAATGCCCCTTGTTCTGACATTACGAGGGTTACCGGGGCATCGGAATAAGCTGCCCATTATTTCAAAATCTATTTTGAAATAATAGGCTGCTTCAATAGATGCGGAATAGCTATTTGGGTATACAGGAAATATTTCCTGTATCCTGAAATAACTCTGATGTCTAGACATACCCTTAGTTGCTCTGTAACATCTAGTAACTAAGTATGCTTTAACAAGTATATCTTTTTGTTTTGTTAATAAAATCATCTTTTTTAAGGCAACGACTTGATTCTTGTGTCCTAGAAGGTAATAGGAGGTCTGTATGTGTCTGCCTAGCCTTGGAGGTCAGCTATCAGAGATATAGTTTGTTTTTCTGTGCTTCTTTTTTCAAGTTCTCTTGGGACAAAGGAACCTGGGGTACCCATGGGAAGGAATTCAAGTGTTCCTTCCTGTTTTCTCAGAGTTAAATCACTTGATAGTGGCAACTACCCCCTCCCCCAAAGTCAGTAAGCAGAGCCTATAAAGGCAAGGGATTTAAGGTTCCCTTGTGGACCCCCATCTTCTATATTTGG
Organism: Pelodiscus sinensis; assembly: GCF_052426305.1. Classification (NCBI taxonomy): domain Eukaryota; kingdom Metazoa; phylum Chordata; order Testudines; family Trionychidae; genus Pelodiscus; species Pelodiscus sinensis. Next base: position 308,141,159 of record NC_143052.1, read on the forward strand.
AGTGCCAAAGTGGGGAACAGCCCTTTACAAATCCATGCTGGCTATTATCTAACACCTTATTATCTTCCAGATGTTTGCAGATGAATTCCTTAATTGTTTGCTCCATTATCTTTCCTGGCACAGAAGTTAAGCTGAGTGAGTGGACCCTGTACAAGAATCTCTCTTTGTTTATCCTGAACAGATTCTCCAGTTGGTGTAAACTTGCAAGTCTGAACTAGGAATGTAAAGGACTAGTCAACTATCCGATAAGCAAGTGCTTATCAGATAGTCGACAGGATAGTAGACTAGTCATTTCCTCCCCACCCCTTGCTGCTTCTATCAGACAGAGGCAGCAAGAAGGAGGCAAGAAGGTAATACTTCAAAGTGGCAGCGCTGCACAGAGCCCAGTGTCTGTGTGGCACTGCTGCTTTGAAACTCTGCGGAGGCTTTTCAAAGGGGCAGCACCGCACAGCTGATCCTGGGTTCCGTGGGGTGCTGCGCCTTTGAAATGCCACGACAGCGTTTCAAAGCGGCAGCGCCAAGTAGAGCCTGGGGTCAGCGGGGGACTCAGAGTCCCGCGCTGGCCCCAGGCTCCATGCTGCATTTCCTTTTGAAAAACACAAGAGCCCCCACTGAGGACTCTTGTACATTTCAAAGCTGACACGCTGCATGGAGCCTGGGGTCAGATGGGGAGTCCCCAGCTGATCTTGAGCTCTACGCAGAGCTGCCTCTTTGAAATACTGCACAGAGCCTGGGGTCAGCTGATGGAATTTCCATTGACTACTTGACTAATCGATAGGCTCTTCCATATTACGTACTTGAAATGTACAAGAGCCTCAGCGGGGATCTTGTGCATTTCAAAGCAGAAGCGCTCGCATGCAGCCCAGAGTCAGCAGGACTTTCTTCTGATCCCAGGCTCCATGCAACGTTTCAACTTTGAAATGCACAATAGCCCCCACTGGGGCTCTTGTACATTTCAAAGACATAACACAGAAGTGCCTATTGACTAGTCGAGTAGCCAATGGAAATTCCATCAACTACTTGACTAGTAAATTAATCGCTAGTTAACATCCCTAATCTGAACCCAGAGGAACTGATAAAAGTTATGTTTCAGCAACTGGTTCAACTTCTTTGCCAATGTTATCCATATATTTCTTCTTGACTCCTCTCACACCGCTTGATATGATGCAAAATGCCCATTCTTATGGTTGTATGCTTTTTACCACTTCATCTTTTTTTTAATACATGTGATTTTTGTTTTTGCTGCTTATTCTAGTGGTATTTTTGAGACATTGAAGTTTGGTTTGGCTTGTTTCCTTTCTTTCACACAGTTCTACATTCCCTCGTGTATCCAAACTTCATGTGTACTTGTCTGGAAACTAACTTTCATTGTTACGTGGTTTCTGTGGATCCCCACAGAAAGGGCCATGACACGTTAATGTTGCTTTTTTCCCCTTTTTATTGACAGAGAGAAGTTAAGTGACTCACCCAAGTCACACAAGAATTCTTTAGAAGAACTGGAAATTGAACCCATATCCCATGTCTCTAGTCTGGTATTTAACTACAAGGCCATGGCTTTCTTTCATCAGCCATACAGCTGTTATGATCCAAAGAAGACAATTTCCCTGATTGTAAATAATGTTTACTTTTTAAAATCTACCACATCATTACAGAGTAATTCCAAAAAGATAAGCAATAGTCACTGATCTAAAAATCCCTAAGTATTTTGTGCTTCCCTGATCAGCAGGTAACTTAAAAAACCCACCATTTCCATAAAATGTGTTGACATTAAGTATTGATGCTGGTGTACAAAAAAGTAATAATGGCAAAAATGCTGTCTACATTGAAGCAATCATTAACAAATAGGGAGGAAAACAGAAAATATCAAAGATTACCTATAACAAATGACAGTAGGGAAACTTTTTATGCTTCTGAAATAGTGATGATCCTGCCCATTACTCCATAAAAATATAAATACTCTTAATTATGTGACTAATTTTTAAAGTCAAAGATATAAATTCTTCCTTTTTTTTCTGTTAAAAGTATGGGGAATACATTGTAAAATCCAAGGACACTATGCAACATACTGTGGTAACTGGAACATCATGGCCATAGCAGAATTATAACTTGTCCTGCTGCTTCAAGAACATAGCATCTCCTTTGGTTGCTAGCAGTGAGGTATGTATGGTGCACTGTTGAGCAGTTCAGAGCCTCACGTGGACATTCCAGCCAATAATTTGCTAAATAGACTTTATTTTCTACTCATGAGTAATCAAGAAAAATCAATAAAATGCATATCAGAATTTATTTATCAAAATGTCTATCTTCTGTGCAGCCATTTAAACAAATCTAATACCTAGGTAAAGCTTCTATTTTCAATATTAAACCAATCAGGAAACATGTTTGTCAGAAACAGCTCATCACAACTGATAATGTTGAGTCACTCGCCTACCCTTGCGTGGCTTTCCCATTCAATGCTATCTTTTTTCAATTTGGCCAGCTGCACAGTGTGGCAGTTCCCACCTCCATGCTTTGTGAAAATTGACTTATGAATACAACGATGCATAACTCAGAAATGCTTTGGACAGGCATGTTATATAACCTGACAATGTTAATGTTACAATCTGCTGGATCTATATATCCTATTTTGGTGCATGTATCATTCCTGTATGTGAATTTAGAAATGTGAAGAGTGAATCTGTTTATACTTTTAAATGTGCTAATAAGAGCCATTACTGGTACCCCAGGAACCTAATGACTGCTGATCAACTCAACAACTTGTAAACAGCTTTACTTGTCCTGTAAGTTCAAAGGTGGTTGGACTAGAAAGACATGTGACCATGCCACCTGGTACTGGAAATCCATTTTGAACCTCTTCTTTTCAATGGGGTGGGGTGGATGTCAAACAAAAGATTTCTGCCCTGGAGAAAAGATATTTTAAGTAAGGGGAAGCAATCCCTTTTGTCTTCGGTTGGCCTGGGAAACTGCCTGGCACACCCTAAAAAGTATAAAAAGAACTTAAATCCTACTTTTGTTTACTATCAGGGCCAGTGTAAATAATTGGTACCTAGGGGTACGTCTACACTACATGCCTCTGGCGACAGAGGCCTGTAGATTAGGCTACCCGGCATAGGAAAATGAAGCAGCAATTTAAATAATTGCCACTTCATTTAAATTAAAATGGCTGCCGCGCTGAGCCAATCAGCTGTTTGTCGGCTCAGTGCGTTAGTCTGGACGCTCCGCGGTCGACATCAAAAGCATTTGTCGACTACCCAGGTGTGCCTCCTGGGATGAGGTTTACCGGGGAGGTTGACAAATGCCTTTGATGTCGACCGCGGAGCGTCCAGACTACCGCGCTGAGCCGACAAACAACTGATCGGCTCAGCGCGGCAGCCATTTTAATTTAAATGAAGCGGTGATTATTTAAATTGCCGCTTCATTTTTCTATGCCGGGTAGCCTAATCTACATGCCTCTGTCACCAGAGGCATGTAGTCTAGACTTACCCTAGGTGAGCAACCACCATGCTTATCTCTCTTTCATTGATAAAAGGAGCTTACCTGATACATTTTCCTGTGTAAAACTTTTACACAGAGAAAGATGGATTTATTTGGGGGGGGGTGGAGGTTGGTCCCACTTGGAGATTGGTTTCTCAGGTGCTGAGCCCTAGAATTGTGTCCATCCAGAGCTGAAGCAGTTCAGTATCTGCATTGCTCCGCAGGAGGATGATAACCCTAACTCTGCCTTGTCTGGGGGAGACCAGAGGATTTGACCCAGCAGGACAGGATGGTGGGAAGCCCCAGAGAGTAAGAAGGCAGGTGTCAGTGGCATGATCAGCACATTGGAGAATTTTCCTAAGGGGTCTTCTGTGACTGCACCCATCACACACTGTTCTTTTTGAATGGCTTCATGTGCACCATGTAAATGATTGTGAGCATCTCTTAAAACGCTGGTGCAAAAATGGAACTGTTTGGTTTTAATTTCAGCAGTGCCAAATAGTCACAAGGCTTGGCTTTCCTGGCACTATACTTTTTTTTCTAAATTATAATATTAGAAATAAGGAACTACCAGCAATAGCTTTCCATATAATTCTAGTTCAGTCATTTTTATGTACAAATAACTCCATCTAAAACAAGCAGTAGTCACCTAGAAGTATTTTTTCAGCATTTTAAAACTATTCCAGTTATCCATAATTCATACAGAACCAAACTGCTGTGTAATTCCAAGTTTTGTGCTTCTGGCCAAATTCAAAAAAAGCTATGGAAGTCATGTGAGGTGATTGTACAGCAGCAAACCATGGATACATGTATCCACAAATGAGCGGTGTGTACCAGGAAAGAGATGTCAGCACTCTAGAGAAGGAGAGATGCAGTCAGTGTGATGAATACAGAACCCATGAGCAATGCATTACTTAAACTATTGCTGTCAGCATTAACTTAGGTCAAATATCTGCTCAGAGAATAGAACACACCTAGCAATGCCAGACATGTGCTCCACGTCAGCTTCCTGCCAAGTGTAGCATATATTAAAACACCACCAGATCAGCAAAATGTCCAGTGTGTCCATGAGCTGTAATACAGTAGCTGCGGGAATCCCTACGGGGGCTTTTAGTGAAGGAAGTGATTATGTTACCTACTCCTGTAGTGCTCTTATAGGTTGGTCTAATGTAATGAGAATGGCATGTTCCAACAATCCCGGTGCCAACTGGTGCTTCAGGAAAGAAGATTAATGTATATATTGAAACAAGTGCATTATTGTGATAGAACTTGCAGGCAACAGAGTCCTTGAAGGCCTCACAAGTGAATGAGCACAGAAAGAAAGCTGAATTCATACTGATCTCATCTACTGCCTCTTGCAAGAGGATGCTGAACAGAGCCCTGTTTTAGCACCATGTCCTGACACAAGAGGGAAATAAATGATGTCTCTATCCCATCCCTCAAACTTCCCAGTTGCAGTTAAAGATTTAACATAACCTGATACATGTTTCAAGCTAATAACAAACGAACGGCCAGACCCTGGGGCTTTCAGGAAATCATGTGACAGCTGACATCCTTCAGGATGATGCTCTGAGAATACACAAAGCTGATGCATTGCTGTAAAATGTAAACATAGTCAGTGAACTTAGGAGCCCAGCATATATTTCATATACATTAGGACCAAGATTTTCAAGAGCAACTAATGGTATTAGATGCCTCAATTTTTGAGTGCCCAACTTGAGACACTATAAAAAGGTCTGCAAAAGCGATGAGGAGTCCTGTGGCACCTTATAGACTAACTGAAGTGTAGGAGCATAAGCTTTTGTGGGCAAAGACCCACTTCGTCAGCAAAGACATGCATCTGACAAAGTGGGTCTTTGCCCACGAAAGCTTATGCTCCTACACTTCAGTTAGTCTATAAGGTGCCACAGGACTCCTCATCGCTTTTGCAGATTCAGACTAACACGGCTACCCCTCTGATATAAAAAGGTCTGATTTTCAGAAAGTGCTAAGGCCCCAGCCTCTGCAGACCAGGCCCTTGTAAGGTGTGTCTAGTTGAGCATCTGAAAAAATGAGATACCCCCCAAAAAAGAATGTGTTTTCAAGTCTGGACCTAACTGCCTTAGGCTATGTCTACACTACACTGATGTATTGGAAAAAGATACGCAAATTGCTCCCCACAATTTGTGTACCTTTTTACGATCGTTTTTTTGGAAGAGGCTTTTCCGAAATTTGGCCCGTCTACACTGGGCCAAATTTTGGAAAAGCCTCCTCTTTCAGAAGAGCCCTTCTTCCTCGTGGGAGAAGGAAGACAGGGCTTCCGAAAGAGTGTATATGCTCTTCCACAAAAAAAAAGCAGAAGAGCAGACGCCTTCCCTGGACATGGAGGAGTTTTTCCGGGGTACCTCTGGTATCTCTGAAAACCCCCCTTGCGTAGACATAGCCTTAGTGAGTCACTATCATGAACAAGTGTTTTATTACATCATCAGAAACAAGCGCATGGGACTGAAACCCAGAAGTTGCAGATGATGATAGGAAAAAGTAGGACGTGAGTGGTGGGAGAGGGTTGCTTGAGACAGGAAACACAGGGGAAGCCAAATAGATGCCAATGCCAAGTGATGAGGAAATTGTTGCTCTGATCAGGACAAGTGAAAGAAATTAATGTCCTAGGGTATGTCTACATTATATCGTTAATTCGAGTTAACTTAATTCAAAATAGTTAATTCGAATTAAGCTAATTTGAAATAATGCATCCTCACACAAAAACTATTTCGAAATAGCGTTTTCCTATTTTGAAAAAGCGCGTCCACACTGAGTGGACCCTGAACTGAAGTTAAGGCTGGCTGGAACCAGTGCCAGCAGGGCATCAGGTTAGGACTTAGAGTGTGGGGCTGCTGCCTGAGGCTAACTGAGCTCTGTGCTTAAAGGGACCCAACCCCCACCCCGGACAGACATTTCTCAGGGTTCCCCGCTTGCTTGTCTACCTCGATGAGGGACAGCAAAGCAGTCCTGTCTTGGAGTGCCCTGAGTACCTGCACTCGGGACACCACAGCACTCAGCTACATGGAGCCAGAGCTGCCCCTGGGCACGCCGGTGCGTCTCGTGGAGTCGTTGCCATCAGCCCGGCTGCACTTGCTGCAGGCTGCCATCCGGGGAGTCCATCGGGGGGCTGTCAGGATCCAGGAGGCCCTGCAGGAGAGTGTCCACCCCGAGGAGCCCTCACAGCCACCCCGGTCCTCCCCACTGGGGGCTCGTGCCCCGTTCCTCCATGTCCTTCCACTTACCCCCCTTCCGGATGTCAAATAAAAGATACGTTTTTTCATAACCACAAACTGTCTTTATTTAACAAAACTGGGGAGGGGGAATGAAACTGGGAAGATTGGTAAAAGGAGGCGGGAGACAGGAGGAGAGAGGGTGGGGAAAACTGGGAGGAGGGAGCTGGAAGGAGGAAGCAAGAGGAGGAAGGGGAGGGGAAGCTCAGCGCTCAGTGGTGGGGGTCTCGTCAGGCACATGCCTCCCAGCATGGCAGGTGTGGGGGCTTTGGTGTCTCCTGGGGATGGGGTGGAGGTTGAGGTGGGGGGGGTGTGGAGATTGAGGAGGAAGTTGGGGTGGGAGGGGTCAGGAGTGGGAAGAGGAACAGTAGCTGGGGGGGCAGCAGGCGCTGGGGCGGCACAGGGCAGCACGCTCTGCAGCAGGGCCTACAGGTGTGAGCACATGGCATGGTCCTGGGCAAGCTGCTTCCAGCGGAGCTGCAGATCCTCCTGCACCCAGTCCTGGATGGTCCGGTGCAGGGCTCGCAGGGCCCCCAAGTGCTGCTCTCGGTACCCCTGCCATGTTGCGTTGGTCCTGTGGAGCCCTCAGGTGCAAGAGCATGTCCCAGGCGGGGTGGTGCGCCCTGCACGTGCAGCTGCTGCGGCTGTGGAGAAAGAAGGGGAGTGGTCAGTTCTCCCTGGGAACACAGTGGATGATGTCCTGTGCCCCCTGCGAGGTGAGGACAACCGTGCCCTGCACCATCAGAGCCGACATGCTTGCACCAAGGCCATGGTCAGGATGTCTGGCTCTCCCAAGACCACTCCCATGCCCCTATGCCGTGTATAGTGCAGCTGAGGTAGGGGGGGAGATGTCCCCGGCCTCTGTGTAGAGGGGGTGTGTGAAGGGAGGGCGTCCTGCTGGGTCCCGCCCCGGGGTCAGGAGCGTATCAGGTCTCCTCACACATGCTTGTGGCTATTGGGCCACGGCCCCTGTGTAGCACGCAGCTGGAGCCACCTGCCCAAGGGTGGCACGGCACGTGTCCACACGTGCACAGGTTGCTGCACGATCTGTGTGAGGCATGGCCCACGCGCGCAGTCCCTGGTCTCCCTTCCCATCCGGGAAGGGGACAATGATGGCACTTACCTGGTGTGGCCTCCCCTGATGACTCTGCTGACTCTGGTGCTGGGACAGCTTGGGGGTCCCGCTTGCGTGGCACCTGCCATGCTGGCCCCTCTGCCATGCCTGGGTCAGGTCCCTCTGGTCCCAGCTCACTGCCCCCCAGGGTGGCGCGGACCATCCCACCCTCCCAGGATGCGGTCGAGGGCGGGGAAGTAGGGGAAGGTGTCAGCCCCTGCTGTGGCGCCACCTCTGGTGGCCCTGGCGAACCCCTGCCGAAGCTCTTTAATTTTCAGGCGCACCTGTGGCCTTTCTGGGACATGGTGGCTGCTATGCGGCCATAGACAGCCACGTTCCTCCACCTGGTGCAGAGATCATGGACATTGGGGGCCTCCCCCCAAACCTCTATGAGGTCCATGATCTCCGCACCAGTCCAGGCGGGCGCGCGCTGTCTACAGCCCCAGCTGGCCCCTGGGTGCTGGGGGGTTGGGCAGGGGATGGCTGGCTGGCACTGGCTGCCTGGCTCATTATGGGCCACTGGGTCAGGGGGAGAGACTGCTGGTAGGCCTGGCTCTGGCACGTGCTGTCTGGCCAGAGTCTACCTCTCTAAGGGTTCCGGTGCTGGGGGAGAGGAGAGGAGTTTTCTTGGTTTGGCCCAGAGTGGCCACCAGGGGGAACTGGGAAGGGCTGGAGGCCCCTTAATTCGAAATAAGTGTCCACACAGCACTTATTTCGAATTAGCTATTTTGAATTAGGTGTTATTCCTCGTAGAATGAGTTTTACCTAATTCGAAATAAGGGCTCCGCTATTTCAAATGTATTTCGAAATAGTGGTTTGTATGAGTAGACAGCTATTACAGTTAATTCAAAATAACGTCTGTTATTTCAAATTAACTCTGTAGTGTAGACATACCCGCAGTGATCAGGGTCTGGGAGGTGTCCGTCCCATCCCAGATTGTGAAAGCCTGAGATACCTAATTCTCTATACCTTGACTGTACCATCTTGTGTTTAATATAGATTGTTTCCTCTAGCATGACACATAACACAGCCTACATTAAAACACAAAATTTCCCCTGTTGTCTTAGAACTTCCCATCGGGTTGCTTGTGATTAAGTTTGACTCATATCTGCAGTCATAATGCTACCCGTGGACTAAGAGCAACATTGTGTTATAACAAACAGGATGTCTTCATGGATTGTCCCAAACTTGGTCTGCATCTGCCCATTCATCTTGCCACTGAATACAGAAGTCAGCATTGAGAACTCAGCTTGCCAAAAGGGCTTTGCACATCAGTAAACAGCTAAATCATGTTGTGTCTGTGACTGACTTGCTGTGAATATTGTGAGTGGCTTCTGCTGGACATCTGTAAGATTCAGGTACCCATTGGTATTGTCTGTCTCTTCCAGACACAGTGTGCACCTGTCGCTGTGATACCCACAGTGGGGGAGGGGGAATGGACTCCCTGAACCCCCGCCCTCAGTGTCTCATTGTCCACTGTTGACCAGAGTTGGCAGCCTTTGGGAAAACTCTGAAGGCTACTGCCCACAAGTTGGGGGTTGACTCCTGTCCTTCCCTTCTCTTTGCAAGAAGGGAAGGTCTGGCTGGAACAAGGACTAGCTTCTCAGGGGGTTCCCAGAGAGTCAGTTCTTAGGGCTCAGTCTCTCAGGGTATGTCTACACTACAAAGTTAGTTCGAACTAACGGACGTTAGTTCGAACTAACTTTAATAGGTGCTACACTAGCGCTCCGCTAGTTCGAATTTGAATCGAACTAGCGGAGCGCTTAGTTCGAACTAGGTAAACCTCATTTTACGAGGACTAACGCCTAGTTCGAACTAGCTAGTTCGAACTAAGGGTTGTGTAGCCCTTTAGTTCGAACTAGTGGGAGGCTAGCCCTCCCCAGGTTTCCCTGGTGGCCACTCTGGCCAACACCAGGGAAACTCTATGCCCCCCTCCCAGCCCCGGACCCCTTAAAGGGGCACGGGCTGGCTACGGTGCCCGTGCCAGGTGCAAGCCTGCCAGCACCCAGCTAGCAGACCCTGCACCTGGCACGGCACAGAGCCACCCACCCGATGCCCCCCAGCCCACCCCCTCTTGCCGGGACCAGGCTGGCGGCTCCCGGGAGCTTGCCCTGGACCGCAAGAGGCGGGCACCTTCCTGGGCTAGTGCGGACATCGTGGACCTCGTCCACGATCTCCGCACTAGGCACAGGAAAGTGGCCGTCTAGGGCAGGAGAGCTGCCAGCCTGGCCACCCAGGACCAGGTGTGCATGAAAATCAAGGGGGTCCACTGAGACCCCCGACACTGAGCCCTGAGCTTACAATGGCCGTACTGGGTCAGACCAAAGGTCCATCTAGCCCAGTAGCCTGTCTGCCCACAGCGGCCAACCCTAGGGACCCTGGAGGGGATGGACCGAAGACAATGACCAAGCCATTTGTCTCGTGCCATCCCTCTCCAGCCTTCCACAAACTTTGGGCAGGGACACCACTCCTACCCTCTGGCTAATAGCACTCCATGGACCCAACCTCCATCACTTTATCTCACTTCCCTTTAAACTCTGTTCTAGTTGTAGCCTTCACAGCCTCCTGCAGCAAGGAGTTCCACAGGTTAACTATTTGCTTTGTCAACAACAACAACAACTTTCTCTTACTAGTTTCAAGCCTGCTACCCAGTCCTTTCCTTTGGTGTCCTCTAGTCCTTCTTTATGGGAACTCAGGAAGAACTTTTCTGAATGCACCCTCTCCACCCAACCCCTGCTTTTAGAGACCTCTATCCTGTCCCCCCTCCGTCTCCTCTTTTCTAAGCTGAACAGTCCCAGTCTCTGTAGCCTTTCTTCATCTGGGACCTGTTCCCAACCCCTGATCATGTTAGTTGCCCTCCCCTCTCCCAGCCTTTCTCTTCCCCTCTCCCACCTCCTTTTCCCAGTCTCCCCCAGTTTTGTTCAATAAAGACAGAGTCAATGTTGGAAGAAACGTTATCTTTATTTTGTACATCAATAAGAAGGGGGGCTAGGGAAGGGTAAGAGGAAGGAGGTGAGGGAGGAATGGGGTACGAGCCCCCGATGGGGAGGACTGGGCTGGCTCTGCGGGCTTCTGGGGGTGGAAGCTCTCCTGCAGCCCCCCAATTACTCCCTCTCCCCAGATGGCAGCCTGCGGCAAGTGCAGCCGGGCTGATGGCCGAGTGGTGTGATGTGCCCAGTGTGGGCACTCAGGGCACTCCAAGCCAGAACTTCTTTGCAAGCGGGGCACCCCTTAGAACTGTGTGTCCGGGGTGGGGGTCGGGACCCTTTAAGCGCAGCCCTCGGCTAGCCTGAGACAGTATCTCCATGCTCTAAGTCCTCCTTTTATGCCCTGCCGGCACTGCTTCCGGCCAGCCCTGTTCAGAGTCCACTCAATGTGGACTTACTAGTTCGAACTAGCAAAACGCTAGTTCGAACTAGTTTTTAGTTCTAGATGCGTTAGTTCGAACTAGCTTAGTTCGAATTAACTAATTCGAACTAAGTTAGTTCGAACTAGCGCTGTAGTGTAGACATACCCTCAGAGTCTATTGTCCCTTCACAAGGTTTACCTTCTGCCCCTCTTCCTGGGGTGTACTGTTTACTGTCAGACAGGGTGGCTTTGGGAGCCATCTCACAAACTCTCTCCTCCACAGCTGGACTCTTTCTGTTGCCAGCAGTTCCTGGGCAGAGAAACCTTCCTGTTCACTGCCCCAACCTGTTGTAAGTTACCCTCCTTTTTAGTTCCTCTCTCTCCAGGCTGACTAAGCCTTGCAAGTGCATATCATTAGTGTGGAACCAGCCCAGAGGACCCTCACTAGTTCCTCCATATGAGAGTGAGGGCATGTCCCTTCACACTTAGGGTTATCACTATGAGATGTGCCACAGCCCCTCTGTGTGTACTTTTACATTTCCCTCTATAATGTAATAGAGGAGAAATTGGATAGCAACCCTTTAAATAGTTCGGAAGCCCTCAAGTGAGTCTCCCTGTCTTCTATTGTGATAGCCATCAGAACCCTGCCATAGTAGCTGAGAACATACATAAGTAGGTATATTTGTACATAGCTAACAAACAACAGTTACTTGGAGTTCGTCTGTGCCTGTGTAGCTTTCCTTAAAGTTATACAGAGAGCAATGACATAGCATATCCGCTCCCCTGATACAACGTATAAAGCTGTCAGAAAAGACTCAGCATTTTTATATATTTTTGTCATTTGCATGCTTTACTACATCCATTGGGACTTATTTGGTGATGAGTATGGATATGAATTGTGAATGTCCAGTACCTCTCATGACAGGAGCGGCCCAAGGCCGGCTGCGGCAGCTGGCACCCAAGGCAGGTGGCACAATTGGCACCCCCGCCTGCACAGCCGTCAATGGCATCACAACACTATCCGTGATGTCATCACGGGGAGCCCCGGCACCCGTGACATCATCATTGGGCACCCGAGCCAGCGGTGCTCTAAGCAACTGCCTAGTTCGCCTAGGCTTATGGGCCGCCCCTGTCTCAGGAACATTTAGGCCAAATTTTTTGTATATTGGTCTGTGAAGTTTTGCACCTAAATAAGTGTCCTGATTTTCAAAGGGGATGAGTGTTTCCATCTTTCACTGGAATCAGTGGGAACTATATTGGAAAAACAAGACACATACTTTTGGACTTCAACATGGATTTAAGTGCCTAGCTTTAGACATGTAAAAAGTTTGAACATTTTAATCAGAACTATTTGCAGGATCAACCTCAAGAAAGAAGATGAGGAAGAGGGAAATGGTGGCAGATGGATTCAGGAGTAGGATTCAGCCTTAGAATAAATAGGTGAACATTGCTTATTTTTAGATCCCTGAGAATGGGGCCCAAACAAAACAGTACTATTTAATTCATTCCCCACACACTATCTGTTGTATTCAACTGCTTGAAGACATACAGTCATTTTTCCTTAGGAGTTCTAAAAGAATCATGTGTGGATTCTAAAATGTATAAGCAATCTATTAATTTGATTCTGTAGAGTTACAAAGTCCCAGACCAAAGTATACAAGTTTCAAAGCACACAATTATCTTATCGATCCTTCTTAAGTTTCTTTAATAGAAAGGTTTATTACAAGGATAAATGTTAGATTATCCAACAACTTAAAAACAACAAATGGCCCTGCAGCACCTTAGGGTATGTCTACACTACCCCGCTAGTTCGAACTAGCGGGGTAATGTAGGCATACCGCACTTGCAAATGAAGCCCGGGATTTGAATTTCCCGGGCTTCATTTGCATAAGCGGGGAACCGCCATTTTTAAAACCCCGCTGGTTCGAACCCCGTGCAGCGCGGCTACACGGGGCACGAACTAGGTAGTTCGAACTAGGCTTCCTAGTTCGAACTACCGTTACTCCTCGTGAAATGAGGAGTAACGGTAGTTCGAACTAGGAAGCCTAGTTCGAACTACCTAGTTCATGCCCCGTGTAGCCGCGCTGCACGGGGTTCGAACCAGTAGGGTTTTAAAAATGGTGGCTCCCCGCTTATGCAAATGAAGCCCTGGAAATTCAAATCCCAGGCTTCATTTGCAAGTGCGGTATGCCTACATTACCCCGCTAGTTCGAACTAGCGGGGTAGTGTAGACATACCCTTAGAGACTAGCAAAAAATGTAGATAGTATCATGACCTTCTTCGATCAATGATGCAACAGTCAAAGCAGAAGTGAAATAGACTAAGTTATTTAATGCATCTCTGTATGATCTGAGCATCACATTTAGAAACAATGAATAACAATCTTGTATCATTTTCCCCTAAGAAACAATGAGATTAGTCCAGGAAGCTGGGGGTGGATGAAGAAGTTAAAAGCTCAATTAGGCGTTCATGAGCCACCAAATTCTTTGAAAAGTGAAGTGAAAATTCATTGTTGTATGCAACATTGTTGTGGCAATGCCGGTCCCAGGAGATTAGAAAGACAAGACGGGTGAGGCAATCTCTTATGAGACCATCTTTTGTTGGTGAGAGAGACAAGCTTTTGAGCATACATAGAGCTCTTCTTCAGCTCTGTCTATATTTGAAAGCTTGTCTCTTACCAATAGAAGCTGGTCCAATCAGAGGATATGTCTACACTGCAAAGTTATTTCGAAATAACAGCTGTTATTTCAAATTAACTTTAATAGCATCTATACATGCAAACCGCTATTTTGAAATTAATTCGAAATAGCGGAGTACTTAATTCGAATTTGGTAAACCTCATTCTACGAGGAGTAACGCCAAATTCGAAATAGCTATTTCGAATTAAGTGCTGTGTAGACACTTAATTTGAAATAGGGGGCCTCCAGCCCTTCCCAGGGAGCCCTGGTGGCCACTCTGGGCATAACCAGGAAAACTTACTCTCCTCTCCCTCAGCCCTGGAGCCATTAAAGGGGTAGACCCTGGCCACAGTGCCTGTGCCAGTTCCAAGCTTGCCAGCCCAGAGCCAGCAGTGGCCACTGGGGCCCCGATCCAGTGGCCCCAAAACATGAGCCAGCAAGTGACTGGCAGCCAGCCCTCCACCACTCCCCAGGAGCAGTCTGCCAGCTCCCAGGAGCCTGACAGGGGCTGGAGAAGGCAGGCGCCTTCCTGGTCCAGGGTGGAGATCATGGAACTTATTCAGGTTTGGGGGGGGATGCCCCCAACGACCATTATCTCCACACTAGACAGAGGAATGTGGCCATCTATGGCAGGCTAGCTGCCAGCCTGGCCACCAAAGGCCACATGCGAACCCAGGAGCACCCAACTTGCATGAAAATCAAGTTGGTCTGGCGAGACCCCCAACCCTGGACCCTGAGCTTCCCCTCCCCGTTTTTCCGCTTGCTTCCCCCTTCTAGCTCCCTCCTCCCAGGTTTCCCCCTCCCCTCTGCCACCCTCTCTCTTCCCGTCTCCCACCTCCTTTTCCCAGTGTCCCCAGAGGTTCATTCCCCCCCCCCCCCAGTTTTGTTCAATAAACCCAGTTTCTAGTTTCTAGTTTTGAACATATGTGTCTTTTGTTTGACATCAGGAAGAGGTGCTAGGGAGGGGAAGTGGAAGGATGTGAGGAAGGAATGGGGCATGAGTCCCTGATGGGGAGGACCAGAGTGGCTGTGAGGGCTTCTCAGGGTGGACGCTCTCCCACAGGGCCTCCTGGATCTTGACAACCCCCAATGGACCCTCCGGATGGCAACCTGAAGCAAGTGCAGCCGGGCTGATGGCAACGACCCCACAAGATGCACCGGCATGCCCAGGGGCAGCTCTGGCTCCATGTGGCCGAGGGTTGTGGTGTCCCGAGCGCGGGCACTCAGGGCACTCCAAGACAGGACTGCTTTGCTGCCCCTCATCGAGGTAGACAAGCAAGCAGGGAACCCCGAGAACTGTCTGTCTGGGGTGGGGGTAGAGTCCCTTTAAGCACGGAACTCAGTTAGCCTCAGGCAGCAGCCCCATGCTCTAAGTCCTAACCTGCTGCCCTGCCGGCACTGGTTTCAGCCAGCCTTAACTTCAGTTCAGGGTCCACTCAGTGTGGACGCGCTATTTCGAAATAGCAAAATGCTATTTCGAAATAGATTTTGTGTCTAGATGAGTTAATTCAAATTAGCTTAATTTGAATGAACTATTTCAAATTAAATTAACTCCAATTAACGCTGTAACATAGACATACCCAGAGATATTACCCTTTTACCAGGGATGAAAGTAACAGATTTCTGCTATCACAACCTGGGTCCTTGTCAGCTCTTTAAATAGCTCCCTGCTGGCTTTTGCCACAGCTCAGCTAGTTCTTGCCAAAGCTGCGCACTGGGGCGCACCCCCTTACTTTCACCTCTGCCTATTACTTCACACACATTGTATCTCAAGTGACATTTCAATCAGCATTGTTACTGAATCATATTATGAGGCATTTCCATGGACATGGCACAAGGATACTGTCAATGGAAAACACTGAAAAATCAAGCAAGCCTCTCCCTACAACCTACTCTACCTCCAAAGAACCAATTTTTTTAGAAAGGTACATAAAGAGATGAAATTTGCCCTTGAGTACAAGTATATAACTCCCATTGGATGAAATGTGACACACAAACTATCCTCAGAACTGGGAGAGCCAGAAAATTAAGCCACTTAAATTCAGCAGTTCCTGGGGGGAGGAATGCCAACCCATCACCTTTGTGAAGTGCTGTGGGGAGGGTGACTTTGTTTTTTAAATTTAGAACTTCAATGGGCCTGAAAACGTTTAGCCCGAGTTTCAGCCTGGTATAGTTTATAAGTGGCTGTGTATAACCCCTTGAGTTATTGAAAATACCTACAGGACTTTCACTATAGTAGCATAGTAGGGTTTTGCAGTAATAGTATAAATATAGAAAGACATATTGCTTGTGATGTCACCTTGAAAATATCCTGAGTTGTCTATAGGAGACCCATAGTGAATATAGACAACCACCTAACCTCAAGATGATTCTTATCAACAACCACAGGACATACCACACTAATACCAAACCTGGTACCTTCCCTTGCAACAAACCCAGTTGCCAGCTTTGTCCACATATTCACTCTGCTGATACCATTATTGGACCTAACCAAGTGAGTTATAAGATCAAGAACACATATTCCTGCGCATCCAGAAATATAATTTATGTTATCATGTGCCAAAAGTGTCCATCTGCTATGTACATTGGACAGACGTCTCAGACACTTCACCAAAGGATCAATGCCCACAAAACAGATATTAGACAGGATCACAAAGAAAAAACAGTTTCTTGCCATTTCAACCAGAAAGGGCATTGTCTCAACGACTTAACTACCTGCATCCTGCTTCAAAGACCTTTTAAGACCACACTTGAAAGAGAATCAACTGTTAGCAGGGGGGAGGGATAGCTCCATGGTTTGAGCATTGGCCTGCTAAACCCAGGGTTGTGAGCTCAATCCTTATGGAGGCCATTTAGGAATTTGGGGCAAAAATTTGTCAGGGATGGTACTTGGCCCTGCTGTGAAGGCAGGGGACTGGACTGGACTTGATGACCTTTCAAGGTTCCATCCAGTTCTGGGAGATAGGCAATCTCCATTAATTTAATTTAAAAAAAAATCCTCTGAACTGACATTCATGCTTAAATTCAACACTTTACACCTAAGTTTAAACAAAGACATTAATTATCTTACACATTACAAAGATAGCTCCCCCAATTATCACCTCTAATATCATTAGCTCACAGACATTTACCTCCCCCCCCTACCCATCCCTCTTCTGTTCTGAAATTTGATTTGTCCTTTTCATCTGTTGGCAGAGCGATGAAGATTAGGCAGGTCAACATTGCAAATGAAGCGGTGATTTAAATATCCCGTGCTTAATTTGCATTAAAATGGCCACCGTTTTTGCCAACTCAGCACTTTGTTGGCAAAAAGCGGCAGTCTAGAGGGAGATCTGTCGAGAAAGAAAGCCTTTTTTGACAGATCCTGTAAATTTCCTTGCAGGAGGCATAAGGGATTTTTCGAAAAAGGCTTTCTTTCTTGACAGTTCCCCATCTAAACTACCGCTTTTTACCAACAAAGTGCTGAGTTGGCAAAAATGGCGGCCATTTTAATGCAAATTAAGTGCAGGATATTTAAATCCCCACTTTATTTGCAATGTCAACCTGCCCAATCCACATCCCTCTGCCGAGAGAGGGATGCAGTCTAGACATACCCAATGTATGTGGATTACACACATGTCAGAGGCGGCTCCATCTGTGTGCTGGAGTGCCCCCCTTACCCGCAGCAGGCCCTGTGGGGCTAGAGCAGTCCCCTGCCTATGGTGGGTGGGGCACTGCTCCAGCACCCACAAATTAACCGTAACTGATAAGCCTCTCCTATTTAGGGTGAGGCTTACAGGTCCGATTAAACATTAACATCCCTACTACGTACCCTTTAGGTTAGGGCAGTGGTCTCCAGCCTCTTTAAGCATAAGATCACTTTTCACATTTAAGTGCAATCCAAGATCTATCTGTAACCCAAATATCCTGGCCCCACCTCCTTACTGCCCCTTCTCCGCGGCCCTGCCCCTGCTTACTCCATCCTCCCTCCTTCCCCCATCCTCGCTCACTTTCACCAGTCTGGGGCAGAGGGTTGGGGTGCAGGCTCTGGTCTTAGATTAAGGGATTTGGAGGGGCTCTGAGCTGAGCCTGGGGCAAGCAGGCAGAGAACTGCAGGGGTTTGGATGCAGGGGTGCCCAGGACTAGGGCAGGGGCTTGGAGTGTAAGAGGGAGATTAATGACTGGGGTAGAGTTTCAGGATGTGGGCACCAGCTGGGCACTGCTTACCTCAGGTGGCTCTTGGGTGGTGGTGCAGTGGAGCTAAGGCAGGCTCACCCCTGCCCTGGCCCTGCACCACTCCCAAAAGCAGACAGCAAACTCCATCCCAAGTCCTGTTGGGCCCCGTCTCTGCTCTGTGGAGAGGGGACACCTTGACATCAGTGCCCTCCCTCCCTCTACTGACCTGCATAGTAAACAAGAGGCTCTTAAGGGGACAGCTCCAAGGTAAAAGGCAGGAAATGCTCAGCAGTCTGTGGGGCCAACTGAATTGCTGGACTTGATAAGCTCTTGGCCAAACCTGTCAGGATCACCTGTCAGAGGTTCCAAGATCTACCAATAGATCCCAATCTACTGGTTGGTGACCACTGGGTTAGGGCTAACTCCCCTCAGACTTCAAGAGGAATAAAAGATAGTTCCTCCTTGTTAGGGCGTTTTACTCCTTCCCCCCTACTTGCAAATTCATCAGTTGGGGGAAATTCAGTTGAATGATTCCTCTGTATGCATGGTCATAGGGAAGCAATAAAAGTCTTTTGTCCTCTGCTTACCTCAGGCAACTCCTGAGCAGTGGTGCAGTGGCTCATAAGATAGGCTCATTCCCACCCTGGCCCAGTGCCACTCATGAAAACAGCCAGCATGTCCAGCAGCTAGGGGGGAGGAGCAGGTGGCATTGCGTGCTGCCCCATCTCTGCAGGCACCACCCCAAGACCTCTCTCAGCTGTGGTTCTCCATTCCTGGCCAATGGGAACTGTGGGAGTGGTGCCTGCAGGCAATGGCACCATGTGGAGAACCCTTGTCCTGTCTCCCCCAGGGGCCTCAGATGTGTCAGAAGTAGCACAGGGACAGGGCAGGGAGGGAGTCTATTTTTGCCCTGCTGCGCTGCTGGACTGTAAGTGGCCAATCTCCCAATTTGGCTGTAGGAGCCAGGAGATCAAGCCTGATTCCAGGAGACTCTGAGCAGTGTTCTGCACATGGACAGGAAAAATTAGTGGGAATGAATTTTGTTATGTACACCAATAAAAGTAATGTACAGATGTGCATCACCAGTAGAAAGCAAAAACCTACATATAATATACACTTTTTAAAAATTACCAGGGGACACAACAGTTGAGGCATTTTAGGACTCAGTATTCAAAGAATTAAATTTAATCATAAAAGCAATAAAAACATGAAATGCACAGACTAGTCAACAATCTAAAACAATATACCTTAGAAGAAGTAAAAGTAGTAACAACAACATCACAAGTATGCGTTGGGTCAGGGGGTGTGTGAGAAACTGCGTTTGTATGAGCAACACACAGTGGACTTGTAGACACTGGCAAGTTATTCACTGTGACTTTCTGGCTCAGGGGAGTGAAAAAACATGCCCTTACGCACAGCAAGTTACAACACTGTAAAGCGCCAGTGTGGACAGTGCTACTGCGTGGGGAGCTATGCTCCCAGTGCTGTTAAGCTACTCCCCTCATGGAGCTGGTTTATCTAGAGTGCTGGGAGCAGGGGCGGATATAGGGCAGGGTAAGCGGGGTGGCCGCCCCGGGCCCAGCACTTCAAGAAGCCCCGCGCATGCGCTGTGGCACCTCCGCACATGCGCTGTGGCAAAGGGGGGCCCCGCCAAATTGTGCTGCCCTGGGCCCCACGAAATGGTCATCTGCCCCTGGCTGGGAGAGCTCTCCCCAAGTGCTCTGGCCATGACCACACTGTCACTTTAAAGCACTGCCACAGCAGCACTTTAAATTTTAACCTATCTAGACAAAGCCAGTATGTGAGAGTGACAGAGATTCGCATCTGACCACATTCAGACGTAGATGCCAGCAAGCTCCCTCCATCTCAAGCCCTGTCCAGTCCCCCCTCTCTGTGGAGAGGGGAGATGGGGTGGGCAGGGAGGTGGACACTCTGACATTAGCACACCCTTCCTCTGCGTCCCTCACCCTACACAGCAAGCAGGAGGCTCCTGGAGGGCAACTCCAAGGCAGGGGGCAGAAGCAGCATGGCAGTGGAAGAAGGGGCAGCTGAAATACCAGCAGTTGATAGCCTCCAGTCAGGATCACCTGTCAGAGGCTTCAGGATCTGTCAGTAAACCCCGATCTACTGGTTGGTGACCACTGTCTTAGAGGATTAGTCACTTGGAACTCATCACACTTGTGCTCTGCACCGTGCTCTGGCTCCCCAGAGGCTTCATTGCCAAATCAAGCTTTTGGTTTCACTCTGCACTACTATCAATGGCTTGGGACCTAGCTGTTTCAGAGATTATCTCCCCAACCTTGAACTTCTGTGGACAACTCATCAGAAGACAAGACCAAGAGAAAAAAAAAGCAGCTAATAAGGCCAAGGACAACAAGTCTCTGAGCTGGAGATAGAGTGAACTTTGCAAAAGGAGCTTAATTCCTCTGAGTTACCAGAGGAGATAAGACTAAGCACACCCTTGCCATCTTCAGAACAGCATACATTTCCCACTTATTTACCAAAATCTTCTCATCAAAACAGAAGGCAGCAAAACACAAACATGGGCAGAGAATGAGTTATAATTTATAATAATAAATTATAATAATAATAATAAAAACACTCCACATACGGAGTGGGATGGGGGTGGGAGCTGGTGGCTAGAAACTAGGGGTATGACTACACTACAGCGTTATTTTGAAATATCTTATTTCGAAATAGGTAATTCGAAATAAGTTATTTCAAAATAACGTGTCTACATACAAAATGCATTTTGAAATAGCGCGTCCACACTGAGTGGACACTGAATCACATTTAAGGCCGGCTGGAACCAGCTCAGGCAGGGCATCAGGTCAGGAGTGTCTTTGTGTGGCTGCTGCCTGAGGCTATCTGAGGCTTGCGCTTAAAGGGACACCACGACTCCTCCCCCCGGTCAGCTGGTTCTCAGATTTCCCTGCCTACCTCACTGAGGAACAGCAAAGCATTTGGTCTCTGTATGCTCTAGTTTCCCTCACTCGGGACACCACAGCACTCTGCAACATGGAGCCAGAGCTGCCCCTGGGCACTCTGGTGCTTCTCGTGGATGTGTTGCTGTGAGCCAGGCTGCACTTTCTGTAGGCTGCCATCTGGGAGGTCCATGGAGGGGCTGTCAGTATTCAGGAGGCCCTGCAGGAGAGCTTCCACCCTGACGAGCACTAAGAGCCTCCCTCGTGTGCCCCACTGGGGGCTTGTGCTTCATTCCTTCCTCATGACCTTCCACTTACCACCCCTTCACCAACCCCCCTTCCTAATGTAAAATAAAAAACATGTTTTTTCATAAATACAAACTCTATTTATCAAAACTGGGGGGGGGGATGAAACTCTGGGGAGACTGGGAAAAGGAGGTGGGAGAGGGGAGGGGGAAACCTGGGAGGAGGGAGCTGGAAGGGGAAAGTAAGGGGAAGAAAGGGGAAGGGAAGCTCAGTCATGGGGGTCTCGCTGGGCCAACTGTCTTCCAGCACAGCAGATGTGGGGCCTTGTGTCCCCGGGGAGATGGGGAAGAGGGTGTGGAGGTTGAGGAGGGTGTGGAGAGAGAAGCGAGAGGGGGAGAAGGAGTAGGAGGAGGAGCGGTAGCGGGGGAGGCAGCAGGTGCTAGAGCGGCAGGAGGCAGCACGCTCTGCACCAGGGCCTGCAGGTGCTGGCAGATGGCACGGCCCTGGGCAAGCTGCTTCTGCTGGAGCTCCAGGTCTTCTTGCACCCAGCTCTGGAGCATGCAGAGCAGGGCTTGCAGTGCCCCCAGGGGCTGCTATTGCTACCCTGCACTGTTCGGGTGGTCCTGCAGAGCCCTCGGGTGCAGGAGCATGTCCTGGGAGGTGTGGTGCGCTCTGCACGTGCAGCTGGTACAGCTGTGGAGAAACAAAAGAGGTGGTCAGTTATCCCTGGGGACACAGTGGGTGAAGCCCAGCCCCCTCTGCAAGGCGAGGATGACCGTGCCCTGCACCATCAGAGCCAATGTGCTTGCACAGAGGCCTTGGTCAGAATGTCCGACTATCCCCGGGAGTGGGAGCTGTCCCGAGACCTCACCCATGCCTGTGCTGTGTATAGTGCGGCTGAGGTGGGGGGAGATGTCCCCTGCCTCTGTGTAGAATGGCCTTGTATAGGGAAGGCGTCCTGCTGTGTCCCACCCCAGGATCAGGAGTATGTCATGTCTCTTCACACATGCATGCGGCTAACAGGTCAATGCCCCTGTGTGGCAGCCATCTGGAGCCATCTGCCCAGGGGTGGCATGGCACGTGCTCGCACATGCACAGGTTGCTGCGTGATCCGTGGTAAGTAAGGCCCACGCACGCAGTCCCTGGTCTCCCTCCCCGTCCCCGTTCCCTCCCGCCAGTAAGGGGACAGTGATGGCATTCACATGTTGTGGCCTCCCCGGATGACCCTGGTGACTCAGCTGCTGAGACAGCTCGGGGATCCTGGCGGCATGGCATGCTCCGTCTCAGCTCCTGCACTCCTCCTCCATGCCCTGGTCAGGGCCCTCTACTCCCAGATCGCTGCCCCCGGGGTGGCATGGACCATCCCGCCTCCCAGGATGTGGTCCAGGGCATCAAAATAGGGGCAGGTGTCTGCCCCTGTAGGGGAGCTGTCCCGTGTGGCCCTGGCATATGCCTGCCGTAGTTCTTTTATTTTCATGTGCACCTGCTCCTGGGTGCATATGTGGCCTTTTGTGGCCATGCTGGCAGCTATCCAGCCATAGACAGCCGCGTTCCTCTGTCTAGTGCAGAGATCATGGACATTGGAGGTCCATGATCTCTGTACTAGTCCAGGAAGGCGCCCGCCTTCTCCAGCCCCTGGCTGGCTCCTGGGAGCTGGGGAACTGGGCAGTGGACAGCTGGCTGGCACTGGCTGCCTGGCTCATTGTGGGGCCACTGGGTCAGGGGCAGCGACTGCTGGCAGGCCAGGAGCTGGCACGTGCACTGTGGCCAGATTCTACCCCTTTAAGGGCTGGAGGAGAGAAGATGAGTTTTCCTGGTTTGTCCCAGAGTAGCCACCAGGGCACAGTGGGAAGGGCTGTAGGCATCCTATTTCAAAATAAGCATCTACACAGTGCTTATTTCAAATTAGCTATTTTGAATTTGGCATTATTCCTCATAGAATGAGGTTTACCAAATTCAAAATAAGCACCCCGCTATTTTGAATTAATTTCAAAATAGTGGTTTGGCTGTGTAGAAGCTAGGAAAGTTAATTCGAAATAACGGCTGTTATTCTGAATTAACGTTGATGTGTAGACATACCCTAGAAGAAGAGGTGAATCCAGGAGATACACTGTCTTGATCATTGATCACAGCAGTAGCCAAAGGAGGGGTTGCTGCACTTGCAGTTGGAGGGAAATAGGACAAAACAGGGCCCAACCAAGCCCACTCCTCCCCCACTGTACAGGAGAGGACCCCTTCCAACACCAGAAAGACACCATGTGGCCTTGGAGGAAAACCTGCAGAGAGGAGCCAGCCAGAGACTTCAGCCAACCAAAAGCAGCTTCAGAAGCAGCCAACATAGAAATATTTGGCCAGTCAGTGAACTTTGTACAGTTTTTACTGGACTTCCTCTACTCTGTGCTGATTGGGTGTTTTCTGCAACATCATTCCCCTTTCTCCCCAGCTCTTCACTTCAGCTTCACCCCACACCTGCTTCTCTTATCACCATCTCCCTTGCCCTGTCCTCCTCATCTCTTTCCCTTCAGTGTCCCCTAACACATTACTTTACTTTCTGTTAAGCTTATCCTCTCACCCTTCCTGCCTAAACCTTGGCCAAACACATAATGGAACCCTAGAGCAATAGTTAATAATAATAAAAATAATAACCCGATTGCTACTATCACATTGTTCTCTCAGCTTGTGTGTTTTCATCCCTTCCCTCACCCCGTGCCTGTCCATGGTTTTCAGTTGTAAGCTCTCTGGGGTAAGGATTATGTTCTGCTCTGTGGTTACAGCTCTGTGAGGCCCATTCTTGGTTGGTCATTGGACACTACCATAAAATAAAATTAATAATAATCTCAATTGCCTAGCCAGGCACCATAGAATATCCAAAAATACTGTAAATAGGTACAGCGAGTATAGCACATACACGGTGTCAGTTTCTGGTCTGATCTATCATCCTGTGTAATCTCATTGAAGCCAAACCTAGTCTAAACTTACATCTCTGAATGGCTTGTGCTTCCTTATGTAAGGACATGGTTTCCTCCTAAATGTCTCAGTGAACAATGAAGTGAATGGGCTTGCATGGTCAGTACAGCGGTCAGGCCTATAAGAATCTTATTCACACTGTTTTTGACAGAGGTCTATTGGTATTTCCATTCTTCCACATATGTACTAACTTCCGACAAAGATTAGGTCATTTTAACCACTTTTCTCACATTATGGCATTCTAAAAAAAGGTCAATATTAGTCAAAACAAAAACAGCAACCATATGTGTTCGGGATGTGAGCGAAGAAATAAGGACAAACAAATCTGCTGTCTTGCATATCCTAACAGCAGTTTGTCTCAGCATGCTCTTTAAAAGCAACAGGGTGCCTAGCCTCAGCTTTTGTCAAATAACATTTATAAGACACCCCGTGCTCCCTATCAGTAGACCACAAAGAATCCACAGGGAACTAATAGCCAGTCCTTTATTTCTGAAATGTTAGGGCCTAGCTTAATAAAAAAAAATACTGTGACGCATTTTGTTTTGTTTTTGTTTTGTAGCATGGGAAAGAATGAGAGAGAAATGACCCGTGCAGGCTGATGTACAAAAAACAAAAACAAAAAAAACCCCAAGGTTAATGCACAAGCATATTTATGAGGAAACCGTGCAATTCTAGAGAGCCATACTTAGCCGTATGAAGTTTTCAGTAACCAAAACATCAGGTTTTCCTTGTAGGAAGAGGGAAGAATGGATTAGCTTTATAATGCTACGGCAGTGGTGGAGTGGGGGTGTTGTCCCTAGATACAAAAGAATATAGGGATGTAGACAGTACAAAGATTGGCTTCATTATAAAAGAACCAGTTGCTTCTGGGAGGGGAAGATACACTGAATTTTTAGGAACATACGGAGATATTGTGAACTCCAAGGAATAGTGATGGAGTGAGGAAGGGAGAGGCTGGCACTGATATTTGAGGACTAAATGTGTGATTAAGGCTGATATAAATAAGCCTTTGCACAATCCTCATCTGTATGCGAACAAATACATTATTTTCTTTTCTTTCCTGTTTCATGATTCTTCTCTGTTGCTTAAAGAAACAGTCTCTAATCTGGATTTGACATTTGTAAGGAGGAAAGCAAGTGTTAAATGATCATCCCAGGAAAAGAGAGAGTTTTTGCACTCAAGGGAGGTAGAAGAGTACATTGGTCTTCAAGATATCCAAAGGCATGAGAGTATAGAGCAGAGGAGAGGAGTCCCATCTTGTCCCAAAGTGATGCCACAAATGGAGAGGCTGGAATAGTGAATGCTTGCATCTTCAGATTGCCGGGAAAGGATTGCCAGGTGTTAGAAGTATATAATAGATGTATAACATATCAAATAATAATAAAATAATAAAACATTTTCTGGTGGCAGCAAGATACATCTTCCCATATGAACAGTTTCAGAAAAGATTTGAAACAAAAACAAGAGGGCATGGTTTGATGTTTGTTTCTCATTCCAGATTCCA
The DNA here is from genome assembly GCF_052426305.1 of Pelodiscus sinensis. Lineage (NCBI taxonomy): Eukaryota > Metazoa > Chordata > Testudines > Trionychidae > Pelodiscus > Pelodiscus sinensis. Next base: position 308,166,820 of record NC_143052.1, read on the forward strand.
TTATAGATAAGCACTGCATCCCACAGAACAGGTAGTTTGATCAAGTGAAATCGACACAAATCTACCAGACAGAAGCTCCTGAGCTTGATTCATAGTTTTGCCAATGGTTCATTTTTTACCTCTTACTTAATTTATGGGGTATTTTTCCCCACCTTACAAATCATGATGACACTTTAGACAATTTGTGACGATGGTGTAATTACTGTTTTGACACCACTTTGCAGAAACAAACTTCATTGCAAATGTTGAATTTCTATAGCAATGAAAAGGAAGGGGGAATAGTAGACACAAATAATTTGAACAGAAAGATAATCCTCCAAATCTATCAACTTCATTCCAAGCATGTAGCATTCCACGCTTTTTTATTTTCATATAGGTTAGACAATGGTTAATAATACACAAATCTATCTGATATGAAAGACAATACTCAATTTTATAGTTCTGAAATATGTGATCCTTGTTCACAGAGAATCTCTTCTGGAATCTGAAATAACATTTTTGAAATCACAAATGAAAAACAAATTGTGGAAAAGTCAATAAATTAGCAGTCTCCACAGCATGGACTGGAAGCAGAACAAATGAAATAATAAAAAAAAAGTTTTCCCATCAAAATGTGTCATTAAAATAAAGAAAGCATGAGATCACAGTATAATAGGTACTTAATTAAATATGGATAATTTTACAGAGTTTTAAGGAAAATTGCCAAACAAAATATGTGGAAATTTGTAATCTAAACAGAGCACTAGATTAATGCATCAGACCTTCACTTTTGGATTAGTATGATTCTATCTCAGATTACTAACAAAATGAGGTTTTGGTCACATAATACATAGTTAATGTGTGTCTCAAAGGCATTAAAATTGTTAGTTTTTCTTTGTGGGAAATCCAGGACTAAAATTTCAGGAGTATATGCTCCAGGTTAGAATTGGGAGTATTTGCTGAAATAAATGTGATGCAAATAAACAGTTTGCTGTTAAAGTACATACAGTATAATAAATAAATAAATACATAATAATAAAATAATAATAATTAAATACCTAACACTTACACAGTGTTTTTAATCTATAGATCTATAGTGCTTTGCAAATGAGATCAGAATTGCATCCCCATTTCACAGATGGAGATATAATCAAGTTTATATTATTTTTAAGGTTTGGAAATTGTAGTTCTCTAAAAGTTTAGAATAGCATGTGGTTTATTGATAATACATCCAGATCAGACTGAGAATTGGGAGCTGCAAGTGGTTCTTTAATATGTCTCCTGCAGCTATTTGCATGGCATTAAAACACTGTGTGGTTAAATTGTTAATTAATAATTTATTAACCAATGAGGATGTTTTCATTATGTTATTAACCAGTTGTGGAATACTTTTCCCAGTCATTTTGCTATGAAAATTGAATTCACACTACTGTGATAGTTTAGGAGAGTATTTCTCTACCTTTTTTTATAAAGTACCCCTTTAAAAAAATTATAAGTACCCCCTTTTAAAAAAAATTATAAGTACTCCCAGCACCTACAGTTTTCAGATACAAATGTTTTTTCTACCACTGCAACACTATTGTTTAAGCAACTTAATCGTAGCTGGGCGGGCGATCCAATTTTTGGGTGTAACAAGTACAAAAATAATAAAGCACTGTAAAACTTAAAACAAAAATTCAGTTTTCTCCAGATTTCAGTTGTGTTGATGCACGCCCCCAGACTTCTCTCAAGTACCCCTAAGGGTTCTCATACCACTGGTTGAGAAATACTGGTCTAGGGTGACTAGACATCACACTTTTAAAAGGACAGTGCCATTTTTAAGTCCCCTTGCAGGTATCAGAGGGTTGGGCCTTCCCATGGTGCCTGCCCAGCCAGAGTCAGTGAGGGAAGGAAGGAGCCTGCTGCCAAGGTTGCTGGTGAGCTGAACATTCCAACCAGGAGCTGGTATTCCACACAGCGCTGGGACACCCCAGTGGAGAGGGGAATATGGAGGAGCAGTGGGGCTTAACTTCTGCCTGCCTGTGCTGTAGCTGGGGCTATGTCTACACTGTTGGGTTTTTTTGGAAAAAGGTTCGCAAATTGCAAACCACCATTTCCGTACCTTTTTCCAATTATTTTTTTGGAAGAGGCTTTTCCGACATTTGGTGTCTACATGGGGCCAAATGTCAGAAAAAACACCTCTTTCTGAAGAGCTCTTATTCCTCATAAAAAATTTCGGAAGAGCAGACATGTTCCCTGGACACAGCAGAGTTTTTCCAAGATACTTCCAGAATTCCGGAAAAACTCCGTAGTTTAGACATAACCTGGGGGACAGCTGGGTTATGTCTGTGGCCAGCAGCAAACTGGAGGTGTTAGCTGCCTTTTGACACTGTGCGGGTAGGAATGGGCAAGCTGCTTTCAGTCACATGGGAGACCAGAAAAGGGGGAAAGAGAGGAGCTTTGCAAAGACACAGGCCAGGTCATCCTTTCCCCCTTCCTGCTCCTCTGCAGTTAGAAGCAGCTTCCATCCCTTCCCTGCTGCACAGTGACAAAAGGCTGCTGCTGGCCACATTCTGGTGTGAATCCTGGCAGGAATCTGGGCATGGGGGGAGGGGGAGAGGAGAGAGGAGATGGCATGTGATACTGTGTGCTTCCATATATGTTGCTCAGGAAGATGTGGGACCAGGAGAAGCTGTTCCATCCTGGGGGCTAGCCAGCCACGATATAAGGTTGCCAGATGGTATCAACAAAAATACCAGACACACTTGACATTACATCACAATCTACATTACATCTTATTTAGAAAATACCAGACATTTATATTTTTTCATTTATATTTTCTCAATTTGTTTCCTGAACAGAAAGCTCAAATACTGGACTGTCTGGCTCAAAACCAGATACCTGGCAACCCTAGGTCACAAAGATTGGAGAGTGCTGGACAGGGTCAGCTCAGTCAGTCACTCCCTGTATGATAGAGATTAGAGGTGTTTGCATGCTCTCTCCCCATTGGTGACTAATTATTTGTCTAGCACTCACTTCCTATCCCTGTTTGTCTTCCGGTATCTCTCCCACAGTCTTCCCTGTCACAGATCATCCCCCTTAGCTCCTCCATTGCTTCCTTTGATTTTATCCCTTCCCTCCTTACTGCCCCCAGACTGTATACCCTGTCAGGGGTATTTTCCTTCCATTTTTTCATTTTTATGTTTTCACTATTTTTCCAGGATTCTCTGTTTTCTCTTGTTTTATTTTAAATCCCACGTTCTTTTTGTGAAGGGGTGGGGGTCACCCCTCCCTATGTCAACCCTAAAACTTTAAAGATAAGGCAAATAAAAATAATCCAACTACACAGCCTTTCTTTTTAACAGGGGCTCAGTCACCATGATATTAATTTGAACATTCATATGATTGATTACTGTTGAACTCACTTGAGTAAAAGTAATTTTACTGTGTGTCCTGGATTCAGTTTAGGGAAATTCAGTCACCCTACTACTGTTGCTCTTTTGGGTAATGTTGATCACTCATTTGGCTCCTGAACCACTGAGATCTGACTATCACCATTTCAGTTTATGAATTTTGGGCTGGATGCAAATAGGAAGTTGGGTATTGCGATGCTGAGGCTTACCTAGGCCTAGTAAATTGCTGCAGACAATTTAGGCAGACAAAATTCTACCTTTTCCCAATGTGTGACTCACTGTGGGGCTTATGTGAGAAACTGGTGTCTGAATGCCTACAAGTGCAACTGCTGGTTCTCTGTCTCTTCCTCTAATCATAATCTCCCACACATCCTTTTTGACATGTATGACTCACTCTTCAAGCCCTTCATTCTCTTGCCTCCATTTCTTTCTCTACCCAGGATCTTGCTGATTTCTTCAAAGAGAAAAATTACAAAATATGTGGTGTTCCCTCTCCTCAGATTGCTCCCCTTCCCCTATGACACTCTCCTCGTTTCCCCAGTCAAAGATGCAAAAGTTTGTCTCCTTTAACTCTTCTACTCGCTCCAAGGACCCTATCCCATCTTCTAATTTCCCTTGCACTCATTCTCATTCCATCCCTTACTCTTTGACTACGTCTACACGGCAGGTGTTTTGCGGAAGAAGAAATGCAAATGGATGCTCATTTGCATATCTCAAACTCTAATTTGCATATCTTCTTCCAATCCTTTTTGTGGAAGAGGTTTTTGTGATAAAAAGCCCTGTGTGGACGGGGCCATTTGTTGCAAAAAAACCCAACCTTTTGCGCAAGAGCCTGTAAATTTCATTTTTTGAGGAATAAGGGTTCTTGCGCAAAAAGGTGTCTAGCAGGCATGAGATTCAAAGAAGTTGGAGAAATAAGAGTTTTTTAGCTAGGAAGGTGGCAGACTGAAAGAACAAATTTGTAATGGAGGAAATCAGCCTGGTTGAGGGATTTCCACCACAAACACTAAGCAGTGCAAGTACAGGAGCATAGGGAGCAGATGTTGGAAGGGAGCTGAGACTGGGGGTTGGTGGCAGGGAAGACCTTGTAACAGGAGAGAGTGCAAAAGAGTCAAAGTGGAGAAGAGTGAACAATGGACAGAATAAACTACCATATTATGGAAGACGGAGAAGACTGGGTAGCAAGAAGAGAGCTGAGAACAGACTAGAAGTCTTCAGCATTCATGGGCTAGAAATCATAGGAAGGCGAGTGATTAGATGTGAAGGCAGGGATGAGCAGAGGAGAGGGGTATTGAAAAAGAGGAAGTGGTGGTCAGAGAGTAGGAACTCAGCAATAGAGAGATCTAAGGGACAGCAGAGCTTTGTGAAGACCAAGTAAAGGGAACAACCCTTTTAGTAAGTGGAAGAGTTGAACTAGTACTGTAGGTTGAATGAAGAGGTTAAGTGAGGAAATACGAAGCTCTGGAATGAAACAGGTCATAAATATGCAGGCTGAATTCACCAAGGATGTGTGGGAGATTGAGAGAGAGAGAACCAGCAGTCACAATTGGAGAGAAAGGTTCATGGGGTGGAGTTTAAATTTGGTTCTCATCTCATTAGCCACTTCCTGTGCTTTGAAGCCAGAAGACAGGACACTGGAGAGAATTCCTTACTTTGTGATCTTTAGACAGAGAGTACTCAGTGGAGTAAACGCCAAACACCCTTCCTTCCCTACTCCTTCAGAAGTCTTTTCATCTCTTCAAGATGATCTGCATGAAATTCCCAAACATTCTAAAACCACGTGGGTTATGGTAAAATGAGGTTTATTAAGAGTTCAGAGAAAATCATCGTTGAAAAAATAAAAGTGGCCTATAAATAACGTATCTGTAGCATTGCTTTAGACAGATACCAGCTAGGGGTAGTTACAGAGCAAAAGCAAAAATCTTACATCTCCATCCACTCTGCTCAAGTTGTCTCTTTCTCTCCAATTCTTCCACCAAGCAGCATGTCTGAGATTCAGACTCTGAACTCCAGGGCTGTGTCTACACTGGGCCACTTATTCCGGAAAATCAGCCGCTTTTCTGGAATAAGCTGCGAGCTGTCTACACTGGCCCTTGAATTTCCAGAAAAGCAATGATGCTCTACTGTACAAAATCAGCCGCTATTCCGGAAAAACTATTCTGTTCCCGCTCGGGCATAAGTCCTTATTCCGGAACACTGTTCCGGAAAAGGGCCAGTGTAGACAGCCCAGTAGTCTTTTCCGGAAAAGCGTGTCTATATTGGCCACAGACGCTTTTCCGGAAAAAGGGCTTTTCCGGAAAAGCAGCCTGCCAATGTAGACGCTCCTTTTCCGGAAAAACTGAAAATGGAATAGTATTCCGTTTTAAGCATTTCCGGAAATTCATGCCAGTGTAGACACAGCCCAGATGTCTACCCGACTTTGGGTGGCTGGTCAAGAATAAGGCAGGGTGGAGCAGGACAGGAGAGATGGGGAGATAAGTCCTGACCCCGCTCCCAGCCAGAGTGCTGGAGTGAAGCCGGGTAAGCTCCGGCCCTGCTTGAAGCGCTGGTGCGGAGCAGGGTAAGCCTTGGCACCCCAGCCCCCACTTCTCGGCTGGAGCACCAGGAGTGCTGGCTGGAGATGGGCCTGGCTACAAAGCAGGTGATGCAGAGTGCACACAGGCCCACCCATGCCTATGCCCCTGGATGTAGCCCTTTATAGGTGTAATTCCCATCTCATATCAGGACTCTTATGTAAACCTCCCTCTCTTCTTGTCTCCTTTTAGTTTCTAGGTCACTTTGATCTTCCCAATGTGACCCTCCACCACAAAGGTATTCTCACAAATGTACTCTCAGAGGAGGATATGACAATCTCTCATGAAATGTCCCTGTACATTTCCCAACCCTTTCAGTACTACATTTGCTGCTTTGGATAAACAGTTTGAGTTATCTTTTTCCGGTACCCTTTTACAACTTGAAAAAGTTGTTTTGAAGCTGGGTGTACACAGTATATCTGGCAGCTGACATTTGCATCGTCTTTGTTCTAACCTAACCATATTGCTGAAGAGTGTTAATTTTTATGTCTGGATCTGTCAGTCTGAATCCTGTTCACTATTTTCCATTAGAGAAACAGAGTTCATATTTTCTTATGAAACAAAGAGGGTTTTTTTTCTATTCTACACCAAATATGAATTGACAAATTAAGGGTAATCTATTAAAAGGTAATACATCCCCCTGAACTTTTCAGTCCTGCCTCTGAGTATTTGAATAGTAGGTTTTTAAAAAAAATACTACACATCACTTAGAAGATCTGCCTAATGGTAAACTATTGATTTTATACCCGTTCTTTTTAAACAATTTTGATCCTGTCAAACATCAGCAGCATTGCAATGTCATATTAATATGTGCTCAGATAGCTGTGTGCAAGTCAGCTTTTATTGATGATTTACTTACTACATTAGGTAGTAATAGTTTTTTAAAAAATGGAGCTGGAGCAACCCTGTCCTAGAAATGCTGTTATCTCAAAATCTTTGTCTCAAGATCTCCCCAGTTATACAACATAAACTGAACAGGAAATGTGTGTTGTAAAAATGAAGCTCTAACTGCACATATTCAATGACTATCAACCAATCACTTGAATATGGAAGCCTGATTTAAGATGTTAATATAACTGTAACTAGAAGATTTACTTGGCATTGCCCAGGGCTGGCCCAGGGGGAGGGGTCGTGCACTTCACCCGTCAGCGTCTCCCAGGGTGCTGGCCTGGGATGGTGGGGGGCCTCACATGTGCCTGCTGGGTTCTCCCTGGGCCAATCCAGGGCTGGTGTGAGGCCACACTGGCCAGCCAGCAGTTGCTCCCCAGGACAGGCTGGGACAGCAGGGACCATGATGCTCTCCAGTGACTGCTCACTGAGGTGCTTGTTGCCCCCCTGTAGTCATGTGTGAATATAGCTGCCTTCATCTCACAGCCTTCCCTTTCCATTTGCTCTGAAACAACCACATTCCATGCACATCCCATTGTCCTCGTACAACCATACACTGTCTTTGCTTAAAGTTATGATAAAAGGAAGCTCCATATAAAAGTTGATGGCCTTAGCTCTTACAGGTTTGAAGGAGCTCTTGAACAAATCAATTCACAGACTGACAGATGAACATTTCTAAAATATAAGAAGATTACTTCATTTCACAATACAGGTAGACCTAGATACTAAAAATTAGGAGGCATAGAAGGAAAGGTAATAAAGCTACAATAAAAGTGTGGATGACTAATAATAAGGAAGCAAATATAAAACCAGCCTTGGAAAATGCATAGTCATAGTTCCCAGGAAATATAACACAATTACTCAGTAAATCAGTTTATAAATAGAAACATTTTGTTAGTTACCACCACTCTGTAAGATCAAATTTGGGACAAATCCTTCATAAAAATATTGAAATAAATGTGCTCTACAAAAACTCTGCAGCTTTTATACTTCAGTCTTGATTCAGCACAGTGATCCAGAAAGAAGGACTGCTGCTCATGTGAAAAGCATCATTAACTTCAACAAGGCTCAATGCAGGTTACTAGGCTCTCTGCCTAGGGGCAGATATTGTAGATTGGAGATCTATCCAATTTAATTACATTTGTGGATCTGTCTGGTTTTATCCAGCAAGTATGAACTGCAGTTTCCTAATCTGATATGGGCTACTTTACACAGTTCAGGTCCAGATCCAAACTTGCCCAACGGTCAGGGGCATTTATAACTATCATTTTGAAAATTCAAGCCCGCCTCTACTTCCAGTAAATACAAGTAGGCACTTGTTTACTTGTACACTGTCTTTCACCATGCCTCCTAGAGCCAATTCTAAAACATTAAGACATGGATTCTGGCTGGATAGCCAGCTAAGTTTCTAGATCTTCTTTTAAAAAATTACAAAATATGAGCTTCTGGAAATTTTTCTGTTGACAGTTTTTTCTGGCAGAAAAAATGGATTTTTCACTGAAGAAATTATTTGTCAAAGTATCTGCTTTCCCCTGGATAACTTATCCTTTTTGGATAAAAATCCTCAAACTAGTAAGACTTTTCTAGCCATGAAAACATTTTCCATTTCCATATTTTCATTTTTCATAAAAATCAGTTTTCCATGGGGGAGGGAGAAAAAAAATTTCCAACCTGCTATAAATAAAATTAGAAATAGCCGCTAATTACCAATCTGTTTACATGGATACAGCTGTGACTCAGAGCAGCCTCAAACTCCCCTATCATTGCTAGGTATTTTGGCAGACTCTTTGGGGATTTTTTTTCCTGCACAGTAGGAGGAATGGGAAATAACAGTTGCATTCAGAAACTGGAGCTGGAATTACTATAAATTACTTTCAGGCTTCCTTTAGGAAGATGCTCTGACAGGAAACTCCCTTTTCAGGCTCACCTATAGTGGGCGTGGTTCCATCTCTGGGAGTCCCATAAACCAGCCCTGAATTAGAGAATACACATGTTTTTTATGAGCTCACAGAGGAGTTTTGATTTAATTGCCATTATGAGCTAGTGAAATTGCTTGTAAATACTAAGCTAGTGAAGTATTTTTGTCCTTTATAGGTAAAAAATGGATGTGGGATGCATGGGACTTTGTTCCAGTAACAGGATTTATGTTGTTTCAATAGTGCAATACAACCTACAACCCATTAAAGGGACAGCCTGCACCTACATTTCCCTTATTTTTTTCTGTATTTTTATCCTTTACACACATTCTGCTGGTTTCATCGGTCTCTGACCTACATGTTTTTATACATTCAAATAATACTAGTACTGATCAAGTTACTTTAAACATCTCACTTCCATATAACCTGCACTTCTACATGGAATAAACAGCTAACGCTGTCAGGCTTGCTAAATGGTGAGAATGTTCAGTATGACTACTGAGCAACCCCTAGTGACTGGCTGCAAATGTTACTGACTGCAGGTTTTTGCTTTCACAGCAGAAGAGGAAACAGCAGCCACACTTGCTGGAAAGAAGGGAAGGAATGGGGGATTGCATAGGTTAAGGGCAACTATACAGGGAACAGCTAGCTGCAAATCATCCTAGAACTGCAGACACAGACAGGCTATAAAATGAGTCTTATGCACCTTACCTGGAATATTAGACAATGAAACAGGCCTTGTTTGACCAATACCACCAAAACAAAAAACAAGAATATGTTAACTGAAGAGATATTATCTTTTCATCTGAAACCAGATAGTGGCTATAAACTATCAAACTAGGAAATGTTTGGTGTTTGTTTCCCCCATTTTTCATGCTTATTAGTAACATTTTACATCTCACTGAAATGGTGGTATTTTTGTAATTCAAATTCCTCCTTGCATTTGAACTATTAGGATTAGTAAATTTAGCATGGAGAAAATACTGAAAGCTGTATCTTTGCTAATAAACAAACAGGGAAATCATCTGCTTTGGTAATATGCTGAGATTCAATTATTTTTTCACTGAAGCAGTAACTTAAAAAAAATACTTTCACCAGTTTCAGGAAAGGGTGGGTTAGAGTCAGGGGTTTCCTGAGCCTTTTCAGAACACGGTTTTAACGTAGCAGTGTGTTTAGAAGAGCCCCTAGAGAGTTTTGTTTTGGAACATACTGACGCCTACACATTATCTTTGTTACATTTTTCAGTTTTGTGTGAAATTTATTTTTAATCTTTATCAAAACATGCCCATGTTTATCTTAAATTCAGAAAAGGTTTAATAATTTAAAACAAAATAACATTTTAAATAATTAAATTTACAATGAATACTGAAACATAAAAGTCTAAAGCATGTTAACAAGAAAGGACCTCTTAAAGATCAAAAGGAAAAGTGTTTATTTTATTTGACTAAGACAAATAAAAAAGTACTCTCACTTTAGCAGGTTCTAACTGACTGTTGACAGAGACTAGTGGAAGAGAGTTGTTTCCCCCAATAGAATAAAGGGTTTTTCCTATAGAGGTTCACGTACTCAGAACAGTCTGTTCACTGGCATTATAAAGGTATTATATTTTTTAAGAGGGATGTTCATTATCAAAATCTGAGACTGTTGATACAAAAGGAAGTTTTTTGGCCAGTGTTTGTCTGTGTTCCTATAGTTATTGTTAAATGTGACCTGAAAAGTATTAAAATGGTGTGCCTTTCACCTTCTCTATGATGCATACAAAGGGCCTGAAAAGATATACAAATTGCAATGCTGTAGTGCCATTTAAGTTAATTACAGGCCCAGATCAAGGGTCTAAACCATTTTTTTTAATATCAGAAACTCAGGTCTTGTCTACCTTAGAAAAGTCTATTGTGACTAGGGCGCAGTCCGTCTCCCAGGAAATCTGTGTAAAGACTCCCGTGGACTTCAATGGGAAATGCACAGACTACTATTGAAATAACATAAACACCAAGAGAATGAAAGCTGCACAATTAATAATGAATTTTTAGTCAAGTAATTCAACACCTATTTAACACTAATGCCTAATGGATATTTGAGATAAAATATGTCTTTTTAAAAGATTCAACACCCTTATCCTTAAAATAAGGTGCGAGAGCTCATGACCTTAAAAATCAAACACAGGGTTATGGACTGACCAGTCAAGCAAACTGACACCTTGTGCAACCAGAAGTAATCAGGCAGCAGAAGAGACAAAAGAAAAAAAAAACAATACTGCATCTGTATTGCATCTTAAAGATAGGCACAGCAGGGCTGCCTGTTCCCATTCTCACAGAGGGAAGCCATTTATAGCTATGAGCCTAAGGCAGCAGGAGACAGCAAAGCAAGAAACATATTATCTTTTCCATCCATGTGCAGAATAATGTTATGTGCACCAAAGCATGTGTGAATGTGTACCACCAGTGGAAACAAAAAAAAACTAGCTATGGGCATTTTGCTAACCAGCTTGGTGGCTTTTGAATCTCCCCTGAGGGCTTTACAAGAGCACTGTTTACAGGGAACAGTGGAAGCAATGCTAGGGTCTGCCTTGCTTTCACTCTTCCCCACTTCTGCCAGGATGGGTATGGGCTGTTTTTTACTGCTGCTGGGTCAGGAGAGGAATACAGTTTTCTCCTAGTCCTCCCTCTCCAATTCCCCAGGAGGGGCACAAGCCATTTTCTCTCCCACAGTCATATTTACACCCCTCAGGGGGACAAGCTTGCAAACTCATACCAGCATAGAGCAAGGAGCTCAGCTGAGGTTGAAACCTGGCTTGGAGTGTCAACTGCTTGAGCTGGAGTCTGAACTATGTTTTGTTGAGTTACAAACATTTCCTAGTTATATACAACCTCCATTCCCAAGGCATCCATAACTCTGAAGTTCTAATATCCATCTCTGGAATCCCAAAGAAATTTTTCAGCACAGTTAGGAAGAAAAAACTTGGCATTCATGATGTTTCTTTTTTAAAAAAGGAATGGGGCAGAAGCAAAACCATGTAACCAACATCTCAGGCCTTCTTTATAGACAAAGAAATGAAAATCTGAAGTCACACAAGCTTTGTATTTATTATACAGTGTCCAAGCAATAAGAGCTTTCACCATTCAACCTGGCTTTTCATGGCTGATCATCCTGTCAGTTGCACACACACAACTCCCTGTGACTTGAAATGGAGCTGCATTTATGGAGCTATAGGGATAATTGGACTCTGACTATAGAACTGGAAGAGATATCAAAATCACCTCGAATTATAATTTTCTCTATAGAATCAATCAAGAAAGTAAAATAGGTTGTGATAAAAGCAATCCTGGTTCAAATTCAAACACCTGTGGTAATTTGCTGTGAAAAATAACTGATTTATGTTTATGTCTGGAAGTTTTCCCTTAGCGTGAAAGTCTGTCTTTAAAGGAAAACCAGATCCTTCTTGCAATGTACATTCTTTTATGTTATGCAGCCTAAACTATGCATTGCAATGATGTCAATAATGTACATGGAGTGATGGTATCCTGTCTGCGTCCTGCAAGGATGACTTTGAAAGTTAGATGTTTCATCTTGACAGTCACATCCTGATCAACAAACTCAAAGAGTCAATAAATAAATACATGCAGTGAAAAAACCTGGTCTCTCTGTAAGCTGTAATTAAACAGGAACTTGACTTGTTTTTGTATTCACATCTAGTCTACAATAATGCCCCGATACCAACGTATTTGAGCACTACTTAAACTTACCAGGTAGCGCTTGCTTTCCATAAGAAAAAAAAGATATTCTTCTACTCTCACCCTTTTATTTTGTATACAAATAAAAATATTCTCAATGTAAAATTGATTTTGCACATACAGCTGACCTCCTCCAAGGTACACTCTGTGCACATCACATTTTACAAGTTTGTGGGGAAAAGAGCCATTTTTTGCAAAACATGAGGTGAAATGGACACATTTCTGAACTTCAGTGCTTAGGAGAAAAATCAATAACATAGGTATTGGATATTTATGTCTTGAGTTGTGGAGGAAGAAATGAATACACACTTCATTAACTTTCCATAGAACTAATGGATTTCAGGAAGTTTTCATAAGTTATTTATGTCTTCTACAGCAGGTAAAAATCATATTTGACACAGGTGTCCATAGATCATTTTAAAGAAGATTGCTGCTGAGATTATAAATCTTTGGTTGAACTAAGAAGCACCCTAAGGCCTCTTGTGTGGTTTGCATTTCTCAACAATTCCCTAATAGAAATAGGGACCTACAATGGACTTTTAGTCATCAAATCCAGACCCATACACTAAATTGAGACCATTTAAACACCTCACTGGGATAGTCTAGGTTTCTCCAACCTATTCTCAAAAAACCTCTAATGGCAGGGATTTTGCTACCCCCCTTGGAAGCCTATTCTAGAGTTTAACTACCTTATAGTCAGAAACTTTTACTAATACAGGCAGTCCCTGGGTTACATGGATCCGACTTGCATCGGATCCCTACTTACAAACGTGGTGAGGTAACCCCGCACTAGCTGCTTCCCCCCAGCAGACCAGGGAGATGCGAAACTAGCACCTCCTCCACCCCCAGCAGACCAGGGAGACGCGGAGCGGCTTTTCTCAGCAGACACCTCAGCTTGAGAATAAAGGACTGAGGGAAGTCAGGTGTGGGAGAATAAAACTGAGCTCTGGAGAAATGTTTGGCTAGAGTTTCCCCTACAATATGTACCAGTTCCGACTTACATACAAATTCAATTTAAGAACAAACCTACAGTCCCTATCTTGTACATAACCCGGTGACTGCCTGTATGTAACATAAACTTTCTTTGCTGCAGATTGCTCCCATTACTTCTTGTCCAACTTTCAGTGGCCGTGGACAACAACTGATATCCAACCACTTTATAATAGCCCTTCAGATATTCAAAGACTGTTATCAGATTCCTCCACCCCAGTCTTCTGGTCTCAGGACTAAATATGCCCAGTTTTCCTTAAACATTTTCTCATAGGTCAGGTTTTCTAAATCTTTTATCATTTTTGTTACTCTCCTCTGGAGAAGATCTGTAAAATCCTTTATAGGAGAGAGAGAGTGAGCGTGTGTCTGGAAGGTCCTCCAGTGTCCAAACCATGGCCCTGCTACCCCCTTCCTCTTGTCCCCAATACCACATTACCACTTGTTCCCCAAGCCCTTCCCCTCTATATGCTCCTTCACTTGGCCTTACAGACAGTAAAAAGTGGGAGGGTCACAGCCCCTGCTTCCTGCTACTGGCCAGACTTGGACCCCTGCTCCTGCTGAGTCTCACCATTAGGTGAAGCAAGCCTGTTACCTCCCATGTCCTGCTGCTAACATGCCCAGAACGGGATGAGCCCTGTGAGCAACACTGAGGCCTGGTCTATATTGAGTTTAGATCATATTTAGCTGCATACGGCCGATTGTCTAAATGATGCGCAGACCTTAAGGGCTGCTGAGGTCAATGTCAGTACTCCTGCTTTTCACATTTGACCTTGCATGGTCAAATTTACATAGTGTAGACCAGTGCTAGAGAGGGTCAAGGTTATTGACCTTTAGGAGGCATCCCACAGGGCCTCACTCTGACGGCTCCGGTCATAACTTGCATCTCTACTGGTCTCAAGTTGAAGAGGGAAAGCCCCAGGAACATTTGAATTTCATTTCCCGTGTTGCTGTAAAGTGTCCACTTAACAGCAAAAATTGGCCTTGCACAGAATACATCTCTGGTGTAGGCTAACAGATTAGGGTTAAGCTTTACACAATGTATCTCCAGTAATGTGTACCCTTGTAACTTTTAATTGGTGCTGGAACTGCTGCCAGCTCGCAGCATACCTCCTCTCTTCCAGCATCTGTTCACCTGATTCAGATCCGCAGGTGAAAACGCACAAGGGAGCACATGTTCAGGGAAAGGTGGAATGCATGAACTCCCTCCTGGAGAAGATGGAGGCAGAGTGGCAGAACCAGCTCACTGAACACCAGGAGAGGAGAGCCAGCAGGGAGCAGAAGAACATCTTTGCCTCCCTGTTAGCTCTGATGGAGTATCTGGCTGCTTGTCTGGAGAGGGCCTCCTCACAGAACTCTGTCCACCCCAATGACAACACCAGTCCCGACTCCCCCACCCCCAAGCCTCCTCAGGACCCACCTGCTGTTTTCCCCAAATAAAAACTTATGTTCTTTGAACAATGGTCTCTTTATTCTTTATACTGCAGGGGCGGGATAGGGAATTAAAGACAAACTCAGGGAATACAGAGGCAACTTGTTAACAGCAACATGCAAGAGTCTCAAAACTGGCCATTCATAAAACCGTCCTTCAAGGTGTCTCTGATTTGTGCTACCTCATACCGTGCTCTTTTTATAGCCCTGGTGTCCGGCTGCTCAAACTCTCTGGCTAGGAGCTCTGCCTCAGCCTCCCTCCCCCCCCCCGCCAGATAAGTTTCTTCCTTGCTCTCATAAAGATTATGAAGCACACAACAAGATGACACAAAAAAGGGAATGTTACGTTCATTGAGGTCCAACTGAGTTGGGAGACTCCTAAATCTATCCTTTAAAAGTCCAAAAGTACATTCAACCATCATTCCACACTTGCAGCCTGGACCCCAGCAAGTAAGAGTTCAACAACAGGCTGAGCAAGTGTATGGCTTCATGAGCCATGGGAGCAAGGGGTAGGCTGGGTCAACATGAACCACAATAGGCATTTCCACCTCTCTGATTCTGACTTTCCTGTCTGAGAAAAAAGTTCCAGCATGCATCTTTCTGAAGAGACAGGAGTTCCTAAAGATGTGTACATCTTAGTTGGAACTGGTCCTGCCTAGAGCAGGGGGCTGGACTTGATGACCTTCTGAGGTCTCTTCCAGTTCTATGATTCTATGAACCTTTCCTGACCATCCCACATTGATATCGGTAAAATGGCCCTTGTAATCCACCAGTGCCTGTAGCACCATGGAGAAGTACCCCATGCAGTTGAGGTACTGCCTGGCAAGATGGTCGGGGACCAAGATGGGGATGTGTGTTCCATCTAGCGCTCCACCAGTTAGGGAACCCCATAGTGGCAAAGCCCTCCACCATGGTATCCACGTTTCCCAGTGTCACAACTCTCTGTAGCAGAGTAGTATTGATCACCTTGGCTACTTGTATGTCTGCCTGTACTATAGATTTCTCCACTCTGAATTAATTCCCTACTGAATGGTAGCAGTCCAGCACTGTAAACTTTGAGAGCTATTGCCACACACTTCCCCAGGGTCAGTGGGGGGCCTCATTCACACATTCTGGCGCCTCAGGGCAGGGGCAAGCCATTCCCAAAGTTCAAGGAATGACCCGTATTCAGAAGTTCTGCAGCCACTACTGATCATCCCATCTCTGCATCACAGTGCAGTCCCACCAGTCTATGCTTGTCCCACAGGGCCAGAACCGGCCTTCCACTATGTCCATAAGATTGACTGGCAGCTGAGCTTCTGAGTGCTACGGCTTGCATGAGCAGCAACGCCACACTGAGCCAAGATTCATACTTCTCCTGGAGGAGCAACATGTGCATGCTCTCAGAGTACTGTGCATGAGGCTCACCATGGCACACATCAGCATCACTCTGGGTTGCTGCAAACCAGGATCCATGCTTGCACTGCTCTGGCATCTTCACGGCAATGAGGGCACAAAAAAGGCACAAACACACTGCTTCCCCTCGAGCTCATCCAAGGGGGGGACGGACTAGATGACGGCATTATCGGACACCGACCGCATGAGTCCATAACCGTCTGCTGCACAGTCCCGGTCCCAGCGCGCACTGGGAGCAAAGCTACCTGCGGGGCCTGGCTCTGGGGGAGGGGGCCACGCGCTAGTGCGCCCTGTATTCCAAGCTTCCCCGCAATGAGGCCACGGACCTTTGCAAAATCGGGTGGCCAGGAATCGACCCTATTAGATTTCACCTGCTCTCCTAGCGTAGGCAGGGCCTCTGGCCCCGGCACCCACAGGGCGGCGCCAACAGCTCCCAGCATAGAGCTTAGGCGGCTGCGTGGCTCTCCCCGCCCCGGGGCCGGCCACCGGCGCTCTGCCGGCTCCCCCCGCCACCGCTCGCCGCCACGGCCGTTAGCGCGCGCGACGCTCCCAACAGGCGCAGAGCGTCTAGGGCACAGCCGCGCGCACCCAACACCACCGTCCTGGCCCCGCCCTGCTCTCCCGCGGATTCTTGGGAGCGGAAGTGAGGTCATAGCGCAGGCGGAAGTAGTGGTGGCTCGTGGGTGAGGGGGTCGAGATGGTAAGTTGAGGGCCGGAGGACGTTGGGGGCTGCGTCCGGGACCCGGTCGGGGGAGGGGGGAATGTTGGGGCCCGCGCTGAGTTATGGGGGCGTCCGGGCCTCGTTTTCGCGGCGGGGGCTGGGGGAGAGGCGGCTTGTGCCCGGCGGTTCTGTGCCGCGGGGGGAGGGGGAATGAATCAGCAGCACGAAGCGACCCCGCTTGCCTCGCCGCCCCCGTAGTGCCACGGCCCCCGTGGCTCCTGAACGCCCCTCCCCCCCATACTCACACCCCCGGTGGGGTGAGTGTCCTAGGCGCGGAGTGTGTCATTCTGGCTCCCCTCCCCCGCTGCCTGTGGATCGTTTCCTGCTCAGCATCGCTAAGCACCGGCTGGGACACGAGTGCGGCTTCACGTCGTTAGTGCTTCCTTGCCGGGGGGAGGGATTTTTCTCAGCTTGTAGGGTACATTTGAGGGCATTTTAAAGCTTGGCTCTGCTGTCGTGGGGACTGGGTAATTACTTCCAGAAAACCGAAACCTGAGGTTAAGTTGGGGCTTGAAGGAGGACGCCTAATATTGCAAGGCTTGAGGCAGAAGTTGATAATGCTGCTGCTCTCCCTTTTCCTGGACTTTACAAAGATTCACATTAGGTATTTGGGCTTGCCATTTGTTCAAGGTCATGTGGCTTGGGGACTAACAACAGGAATTTGGGTTGAAAATTGGAGATGACAGAAAAAGATGATTATGTTGATCTATCACAGGATGACTATGAGCTGCATGCAGGATATGGGTCTGAAAAAGGGCTCCTGCAATCGTAGGATGTATCAGGCAAGTTATTTCTAGAAGAAGTAGGAAAGTGTTATTACCTTTGTAGGAGGGCTCTCGTGAGATCTGGAATACTGTGTTAGTTCTGCCATCCCTCCCATCTTCAAGTTTGAATTTATTTTCCTTAAACAAGTGCAGAGAATGGTCTTAGAGAGTCAGTAAAGTAGAGCACAGGGTGAAGCAAGTTGTCAATATTCCAGTCGACTACCCAATAAGCAAAGGACTGGTTGACTACTTGCTTACATCCTTAATCTGTTAACTATTCCTCCTGTATTTTCATATTCCACATATGTGTGATAGTAGTGCACGGATATTCCATTGTGCTAAACACTGTGGCTGCGTCTAGACTGGCAAGTTTATCCGCAAAAGCAACTGCTTTTGTGGGAAAACTTGCCAGCTGTCTACACAAAAACACTGACATTCTACTGTCCGAAATCAGTGCTTCTTGCGCATATGCTTTGACGTTCCCGTTCGGGCAAAAGCCCTTTTCCGGAAATGTTTTTGTGCAAGAGGGCCAGTGTAGACCGCTAAAAACTGTTTTGCGCAAAAAAGCCCCAATGGCAAAAATGGTGATCAGGGCTTTCTTGCACAAAACCGCGTCTAGATTGGCACAGATGCTTTTCTGCAAAAAGTGCTTTTGTGGAAAAGCGTCCGTGCCAATCTAGACGCTCTTTTCCACAAATGCTTTTAACGGAAAAACTTTTCTGTTAAAAGCATTTGCGGAAAATCATGCCAGTCTAGACGTAGCCTGTATGTTCTCATAGTAGGAAATAGTCTCTGTCCAAACCACTGACTGTTTAAATAGACAAGAAAGGAAGCATGAGAGAGAGAGAGGGGAAACTGAGGCAGAGAGAGATGAAGTGGCTTATCCAAGGTCTCTGTAGCTGAATGGCACAGCTGGAAATAGAGCCCAGATCTCCTGAGTGCTGTCCAGTTCTCTCCAAACATTCATTTGACTGTTTTATGTTTCCTGAAAAATCAGTGCCTTTAATCCCATTCCAGTAAATAAATAAAAATGTACATACATTTTGTCGATCTTCCCGGAGCTCTCTGTAATTTGTCATTCTGTTTCTGAGGTATGAAAATGTTCAAAACTGAATTAAATACAAAAATCTGCAGACAGCTGTCCTAGTCAAGCCCTATGAAGTGAAAATATCTTCTTTATTACTCTGGCTTTGCATATAGAAAAAATCACAATTGCCATGTCAGATCAATAGTCCAGTTTCCTCCGTCTGATTGGCTAGTACCAGATGCTTCAGAGAAGCGTGTGAGGAACTTTGTAGAGGACAATTGTGGAATAATCTACTCGAAGTTTCTTGCTAAACCCTAGTTCAGTGTTTCTCAAACTGCGCTCCGTAAGGTTGACAAAGTGGAAACATCGATAGGTACAACACATACAATCAGTGGACCGCTGGGGCTCTACATACATTTTTATGCATGTAAAGGGCTCCAGAGTCCAGAAAGTTTGAGAACTGCTGCCCTAGTTGATTGTATGTGTTATAATAATGCCCAGAAACCCCAGTCAGGATTGGGACCCAGTTTTTGTAAGTACTACCATACACATAGTAAAAGACAATTAAGTTCTTTTTGTTCTGCCGTAGCAAGTTTTAGAGGAGAAGACAGCAGACTGCACTTTTCCAAGCGGTCTAAGCACTGCTAAATCATCTCAAGCTAAGTTTTCTGTAGTCTGTGAGGCCACACAGCTGCCTAGTTAGTGTCATGCAGTCTGTCCTGGCTGGGGAAGAGTTGACCTGAACCTTGTGCCCCCCCACCCCCCATGCAAATGTGGCTGAAGCAGCTCAGCCGCAGAGCTGCCCCCTCTCCCACCTTTACTGCAGCTGGAACGACCTGGCTCTGGAACTGCCACCACCCCCACCATGTCTGGAGTGGCTCAGCCCCTGAGGCCTCCCCGATTTGCTGTAGTTGCCCTCCTCGAGTTCCAGCTGGCCACACCCTAGAGCTTGGAACCTGCCGGCACCAGGGGAGGACCACCTGTTATACAACCCCAGTCGTGGAGCTGCCTTAGAGAGGAGAGGTGATTTTCCCTCCTAGCCCAAGTGTTGCTGTGAGGGGAGAAAGATGGGACGAGTTCTCTCCTTGCTGCAGTAGCTCTGGAGCACCCTCCTTCGTGCCAAATCTTTCAGCCTGGCTTCACCCCAGAGTCTGCACTTCTACCCAGAGCCTTCACACTCCTACATCCCAACCCTTTACCCTAGACCTGAGCCCCCTCCTTTACTCTGTAGCCCTTGGTGCCACCCCCACCACATGAATTTTGTAATATACCCCAATATGAAGTAGGGATGTGAAAGTGTAACTGTATACCTGGGCTCATCGGTTAATGTGAATGGTTACACACAGCCTCCCTGTATGTGCTGATGCAGCAGCACTCAGAGGAGGAAGGAGCCAGTGTGTGCAGAGAGCATGGAGCAGCCTGAATTCCTCCCTCCATGCTCCTGTAGCCAGCTTAAAAACTGGCTTTCCACATAAGTCTCTGGGGAGCTGCCTGCCCCTGCATGTAATTTTCACTGGTTACACAATTACTTAATTATTAAATGCATTTTAGCATCCCTAATATAAAGGTAATGTATCAAACATCACCCCCATCTTGGTGCACATAACAAAATTCATTTCACTGAGGGGTGGGAAAAATTAGAGGGAATGCTGGTCTCAAGGTGTCCTAATTAAATGGCATTTATAGTCTCAGTTAAAAAGCCTTCATTCTGAAGATTAAGGTTTGTGCATATGTAATTTTAAAGAGACATGAAACAACTCATTGGTTAACTGTTTTTTGGTATAAAGGGCCAAGAGATTAATCTAAATTTCCATTTATCATTTAACAGAAGCACTGAATGGGACCTAATTCTGTAAAAGTAATCCTTACTTTTTGTTTCAGAATTCCAGAGGAGTTGGCTCTCAGCTGAAGGATAGTATCCCAATTGCTGAATTTTCAGCTAGTGGAGCATTTGGAGGTCATGATATTCTACGCAAAGGGTATGTATGCCTTGTCTGCTTGCTAATATACTAACAGCCACATTGAAATTCGAAAGGACGTAGGAAGAAAGTTTATATGTATTATGAACCTATTGTAGAATATATACTTCTTGGGTAATTTACTTTATACCAAAAGATATGCCTAGTCCAATGATTCTCAGCCTATTTACCAGTGAGGGCTACATAAGCAGCTTTCTGAGTGGTAAGTGGGTCACATCCAAACAATATATATATAACCAGTAAATCTACATCGGACACAGCTATGTGCTTATTGGGCTGTGGGTTGAGAAGCACAAAGTGACTAGACCAGTGAATAGTTATAGTAGGAGCATTATGTGTCAAGAGCTTATTTCCTATGAAACTTACTCTTAGAAGAAAATAATAAATACAGCCATGTAATTAGTGGTCTGTAAAGAATGCACCTTAATTTACATCCCATGAACTTTGTCTTTAAAAAATGTAGTTGCTTGTGCTATTTTAACATTGGCCAAAATGATAGACTTCACCTGTGAATGGCACATTTAATAGTATTAATAATGTGGAAAATGGTTTAATATACATCTAGAATCTAAGCGTGAATACTTTGGTTGAAATTTTAAAATGTTTATCAAATGCTGGCCACCACAAACAGACTCTGCTGTGGCACCAGCCCCTGTTCGTGGCAGCCAGGGCTGGCCATGCACAGGGGCCACTGCAAACAGGGGCTGCTTGGTGGCAACAGCCTCTCATAGAGGCAGCAGGGGGGCGGCACCAAAGAGAGCACAGGGTGAGTAGGGACTGAAGCGGTCCCCATTTGTGCCGTTTGTTTGCTATCCCTCTGTCCCCCATGGAGATAGTGCTGGGAGGAACCAGCTCCTGCTCCCCCTCTTGCTTAGTTGAGTTTCTATTCGACTGTCCGATAAGCATTTGTTATCAATCAACTAGTCGCTAACGTCCCAAAGTCTGACCCCAATACTTTCCCAGTCCTGAATTTCCAGAGAACCACCTACTATTAAGACAATCTGCTGAGGTCCAGAATTGTAAGTTACTATGTTACTCCTTTCAGCCTCAGCAAATTGTTTTGCTACTCCTAAGATGTACCACAACTCCCTGTACACCTGCTTGTCTGCCTTGCCAGCTAACTCTTCAGGCCTCTGTTTCCAAACCTTGCTTTGCCGGGGAAAAAAAAAGCAGTGAATTTCCAAGTTCCCCAGAAACATCACTCTGCTGTGTCCAGCCCTCTGAAACATTTGCAGAAGTAGTTCTTTGTTACTTCTTTAAAGAGACAATACACTACAATTCATTAATACAGGGGACATGGGGTTTGATAAAAGTTCTTATTTCAATCACAGCACTGAATTGATTTACTGTAAAATTAAAACAAGGTGATTTAAGCAAAACACCATGGCTGCGTCTAGACTGGCAAGTTTTTCCTCAAAAGCAGCTGCTTTTGCAGAAAAACTTGCCAACTGTCTACACTGGCCGCTTGAATTTCCGCAAGAACACTGACGATTTCATGTAAGATTGTCAGTGTTCTTGCGGAAATACTATGCTGCTCCCGTTCGGGCAAAAGCCGTCTTGCGCAAAAGCTTTTGCGCAACATGGCCAGTGTAGACAACGTGGTATTGTTTTGCGCAAAAAAGCCCCAATCGTGAAAATGGCGATCGGGGCTTTCTTGCGCAAAACCACGTCTAGATTGGCACGGACGCTTTTCCGCAAAAAGTGCTTTTGCAGAAAAGCGTCCGTGCCAATCTAGACGCTGTTTTCCGCAAATGCTTTTAACGGAAAAACTTTTCTGTGAAAAGCATTTACGGAAAATCATGCTAGTCTAGACGTAGCCCATAGGTTTAAGTGATTTCAAGAATAAGGAATAAAGATAGAAAGGATTACAAGGAAATAAAAGTGAAAACCCTTCTAAGAATAAAATTTTGTTTAAGTGTCTTGTTCAAAGAAGTGTTTTTCACCAAAGATATGTTTACACTTCAGTGTGTATTCAGTGTTTGCACTAACACACAACTTACAGTACTAGTTCTGGGGGAGTTCAAATGCAACAATTGCAGGAGTCATAGTAAAAATTGTAGCACTCCCCCAGAACTAACTAACTAAGGGCTCAGGCCCAGGGTCCCAAAACCAGACTAGGGTGCAAAGTCTGAGTCTGAGTCAAGTTGTGACCCAGAGTTCAAGTTCTATTGCTTTGCAGCATAGCTGTAGGCCAAGTGGACTTGTGCTCTGGGAGTCTTCCAGAAGTATCCCACAGACAGACTTTTTTATCCTTCAAACAGTCAAGTTGAGTGATCAGTCAAATTTTCCCATGCTGCACCATAAACAAAGGGCTATAGTGGCCACATTTTGGGAAGGTGCTAAGGATATAGGTGGTTGGACTTGGACCTGTATAATGCAGTGTAAACACAGGAACCCCAGGTTAAGGCCCAGGGTTCAACAATTTTTAACCTGTGATTATAAATGTGCATAGGTGCTCAAGTTAAGGTTAACAAATTCTTGTAATTCTGGGTTTACATTGTAGTGTGGACGTACTCAATATGGACAAGCAGACTTTAAATTCCATGAAGAGTCCTCACCAAAAAATGCTTGGTTCCTTTGCTTCCTCAACTGAAAGTTAATTTAGGGGTTTGCACGCACCTGTCCCCGCCCCCCCCCCCCCCCCCCCCCCCCCCAATAGTCTGGTAAAATTTTGAAATGTATTCTTCTCAAGTGTATCCCGAGATAAATTTCCTTTTCCCCTGCTGAGTGTGGATGCCATGCTGTAGTCTCTGTGCTGTGTTCTCCTCCACTGGTGACTTTTACAGTGTAAATGATCTCTTCCTGCTGTTTCTCATACAAATGAATATCCCATTGAATTTGTCCACACCTGGTCTTTTTCTGTTGTTTGGGGAAAGCTGTTTACAGCCAGGCTAGAAAAACATGACTAAAAGGTGCTTATCAAACCCTCTTACATGACTGGTTTAAAGTTCTTCATGTACACATATAACACACAAATATTAATGATAAGTGAAAGATTGATTAGTTTTTCAATGACATACCACATTAGATCCTTTAGATACTGACTGTAATTTAGTGAGTGGGGGTACACTGAGTTGGTCAGGGCAGGTGAAACTCATTGTTGGATACTAAGCAGGCCCCTGTCCTTTGGAACAAGGATCATACTTGTTGGGAACCACTGATCTACCTTTTCCAGCATATGGACCCCTATTCAATCTGTTAACATTGTGCAGACCCCTCCTCCCAAACAGTATAGCTGTGCCTGCAGCCTGCACTGATTCCCAAGCTGTGTCCCTCAGCCCGCTTAGGAAGCAGTGCGGGCTGAGGGACTTGCTGGCTGCTGGCACGGAGCCTCTCAGTTCCCAACTTTCTGCAGACCCCCTACAGTACCGTCTCGGACCACCAGGGGTCTGCAGACCACAGGTTGGGAACCACTAGTGTAATTATCCATAAGTGAACCAATAATAGCAAGAAATAGTCAAGTATTCAAGCTTAAGGTGTCTTGTCATTGGGAGCTAGAACTAGGGGAAGAGAAACTATGACTGTTTTTATGTGAAGCTTGAAACTGAAGCAGAAAAAAGCTGAAGTCCTTTACAGGTTTTTCCTTGTTCTAAATGAGAAATAATTATAGTGGCTTGATGTTTGTATCTAGAATTAGTGTCATCCTAGAAATGGATGGATTAATTTTTGGTTCTCATGTGACTATTTTAAAAACTTTGGTTTGCATTTCTAGCTTTACAAGTGTGAAAAATGAACTTCTGCCCAGCCATCCATTGGAACTGTCAGAAAAAAATGTAAGTGCAGTGCTCATTTTGGGAACCTCTTAATGCTTTCTTACCAGCAGCCAGTTACAAAGTTTAATTATAGGCCATTGTTACTGTTAACTTCTTGACAAGTACATTTTCAGTGCATCTCAGTGGTTAATAGGATCCTAACATTAATGGAATGAAAGTGCCTCACAGCTGTATTGTTTTGATATCATGCTAATAGTATTTCATTATGAATTTTTGGTAGGTGGCACTTGGATAATAGTTGAAAGAACAGGTAGGGCTTATTTCAGCACAGGAGATTTGATGCGGTAGAACTAAACATTTTCAGGAGATATATTTTTGAGTTCATTCTAATAATATTCCAAAATATGATTCCTGTATTATGCTGAAATTATTGTTCTTTTTGCTGTAGAAGGTTATAAATTGTACAAAAAGCATTGATAGCAAAGAAACCTAAGTATCTGTGTATGATATTGATGTATAATAAGACCCACTTTTAAATAGCAAAAGATACTGACAAGACTAATGTAAGCTATGAGAAGTTAATATTTTTCTTCTGAACTTATGATGAAAATTACAGAGACTGACTAAACCTTTGATGCTTTGCTTAGAGAGGATTTCCTGCCCGGTAACATATATTTCTGCTTACTCGTGTTAAATATCTTTTTTGGAAACATAACTGGCTACTACATCAGTGTATTGTTATCATACGCATTATCGATATAACTTCTAAATATTACAAATTTTTTTAAAAATGAGGCAAAACACTATCTTTTGTCACTGTATGTGCTGCTGTCAGTAGCATCAGGGCAAATATGGAGCCAAAAAATACGTGCAAAATGTATACTGCAAATACGTGCAAAATGATTTTTTAGTTGATGCTTGAAAAGTTTATTTAACAAAAAAAGCATTTTGACTGGATATCTGAAACCAGTACCTGTTACACATATGCTGTATTTTTTATTATAGCTTAGTGCCAGAGTACCCCATAAGGAGTCAAGACTCAACACTTGCTTTCCTAAATGTTTTAAAACATTAGAACTTGTGTATAAGGTATTTAACAAAAATAAATATCTGCTGAAATCATATAAAGTGATTTCATTATATTAGAGATAGGAGAAGTTTGCCAAACACGAACTTCTTACTTTTTTCAATGATGGCGATGATGACTCTTCCTGTCCGTTCAAAAGACCTACCATGGCTTCTTTTAGACCAGGTTTTATTGAAATTGCTTAGTGATACACAACTATACCACTTGGTGGAGTCCAATGTATCCTGCTTGCCAAAAATAACCAAGTGCTGTTTTAGCCAGTAGCAAGCAGCATGTATAGTAATGCATGATTTTAAAATTAGATTTTCTTTCTCAGTTGCTTAAAACAATTGCACAAAGGTTAATAAAGCTAGCAATCTAGCAACCTATTTACTGCTTCGTCTTTTTTCCTGAGGATTTAGCTGTTCTTTGAAGTATATATTTTTTACAAATATATGTTCTATAGGTGTAACTAAATGCAGTTTTTTAATTTTTTGATAGTTTCAGCTAAACCAAGATAAAATGAATTTATCGACTCTGAGAAATATTCAAGGACTCCATGCTCCTCTGAAGTTGCAAATGGAATTCAAAGCAGCAAAGCAGGTAGGTAATTTTTACCTATTCTAGTAATATGAATTGCCTTACCTAAGTTATAGACATACACATAAACATGCTTTTTTAAAAGCATTTGTTTATTTCAAAATACATTAGATAATATCATCTTCAATACATTTTTCAAGCAAACTCTAAGCAGAACTGGCTTTACTGCATATGATAAAACCTAATGCTGCTTATTTGAAACATTCAGAGTTCTGTTGTTTCAGAAAATTCCAGGTGAAATGATGCTGACCCTCTTAAGTCATATGTGGAATTCTTGCATCCTTCAGGCCTTGGGAAGAGGGCTGCAGAATTGAAGTAATGGCCCTGATTTCTTTCTGCAAAACCTCTTGAGAAACACAGGAAAGGAGCTCTGCTCCTGCAGCCTAAAAGTGTTTGGTGGACTGGAGTGAACAAGGAGGTGGGAAAGAGATCAGGACATTGAAACTCTACGTACATCTCCTCTTTATTCCCTCATCTCCCATCAGCCCTTTTTTGTAAGCCAGGGAAGTTAACTGTGAGTCAGCCCCCCAAATCAAGTTATTTGGGAGATTGAGGCCACCACCCCATTCTGAGTTCACTGGGGATAATCTTTATATTATGGATAATTATAAATTCAGTATGTCCACAGGCATACTTTGTTATATACAAACAAGTATTATAAGTAACTTACCAGCTAAGTGTTTCTATGTCAAAGACAGTTACGAATACAGGTATGCTGCTGGCTGTTACGCATCTGGTGATCTGATTTTTTTACATGCCATTTTAATCAGTTTCCTTACTACAGGTTGGACCTCCCTGGTTCAGCACCCTTGGGACCTAACCAGTCCCACATGAGGGATTTTGCCAAAATCAGTGGAGGTCGTTTCTGGCCCCCCAGCCACCAGCTCCCATCTCGGCTGTCTCCGGCTGCCCTACCAGGCAGCCTCACCACCTCCGTGTGCTGGGCTGCTGTGCCTTGCTCCTGATGCCGTGCTGGGTAGCTCTGCTGCCTTCACATACTGGGCTCCCGCTGCCTTACTGGACAGCCCCACTACCGCGCATTAGGATCCCACTGTCCTGCCAGGAAGTTCTGCTGTCCTGCCAGCCTGCATGGCTCCCAGTTGCTAGCCTTCCACTGGGACTCTCTGATCCTAGAACCAGACCATAAATGTTGCCAGATTAAAGAGTCCTGGTTTAGTGAGTTTCAACCTGTACAAACTCAGTGACATGCACAGACCTTTTCTTTTTTCCCCAATCAAGCCTGAATATGGAGAAACCTGCATTTATTTCTCACTCTTGCTGTGTTTTCATAGATCCAACGCCTTCCGTTTCTGCATAGCTCAAATATAGCATTGGATACACTGAGAGGAAATGATGAATGCATTGGTTTTGAGGATATTCTTAATGGTAAATATATTTTCTTTCAAAGGTTTTCTGAGCTGTCAAAACTTTCTCAAGACTATTAGGGGAAGGTGAGATTTGGAAGCTCTCAAATTCTCTCTGTCCCCAAAAGTTAGGTTTTTTACATTATTATTTTTTTAATTAATGTAAGTTTAGAGGCTAGAAAGGGGATGTATCAGGAAAAAAATAAATATAGTGAAGCCCCCACTTCAGTGGCATATGTGAAGGGGGAATCTGTCTGCCTCCTTGTTTAATCTTGTTCCATGAAGCCCCTATTTAAATGTAGAACCATGTGTGGTATTTGTTTCATTCCAAATAATTGCTGGGATTTTTAATGTATTCTGTTTAAACTGATTCTGGTATTTTTCTTTGGATATACTATCTTACCTCTTAGATTTGGGCTCTGTGTCTTTCTGTACACACTCACCCACTTGAAACTAACATTCACTGTTGCTTTTTAAAGTACAATGATTCTCTAACTTCTTTAAAACTTTTTTTTTTAAACTGGGCTTTGATCACCGTTGTGTAAAACTTTCTTTTGTCACACTCGTGTGACAACTTAAAACAAAGCTTAAAACTTGTTTTTCTAGGTCACATATGATGTATACCTTTTTGATGCTGGATAATGAAGCTCCTACTGGGCCATGGGATGGTTGTGGGTCAGATCCAGCAGTTAGGCAGACCGGATGTCGCCAGTGGGCCTTATTTTTCTCGCCCCTGACTTAGAGGATATATAGTCATGTCTTATGATTGTTTCTGTTTCAAACTGTTACTAACTTGGCAAATATTTTACTATTTTTTTCTAGACCCCTCACAGAGTGAAGTTATGGGAGAACCACATGTGATGGTCGAGTACAAGCTTGGTTTATTGTAACACAAATGTAATCCAAACCTGCTGTTCATGAAAACATTTCTTTATGTATCTTTATAGTATACTACAGGTTCAGTGTATAATATTAATATGACATTGACACAATGTTTTTGTTAACTTACCCGCAGGAGATCTCTTGCCTTACTTGATGAATAGGCACATTAAATGTTTAAAGTCTATTATGATTTGTTCTCTGCTTACTGTCAGTATAAATGTCCTATGATGGTATTTTAAAACTGTACAAGAAGAAAACTCTTCATATATTGCTCAGGACAACAGCTGCTTAGTTTTTGAAATATACATATACAAGAAGTACAAAAATTGATGTGCATTTTAAAATTGATTACTGTAGGTAAATGCAGGGAATGGATATTCTTGCAAAAGAACTTTTTGAATATAAAACAGGCATTTTCCACTGAATCACTTTCTGTTCTTAAACTCTTTTAAGCATTGAATAAAAATTTGCTATAAATGCTGTGGTTTCCAAAATATATTTAATTGTAACTCAAGTCTCTATCCTCCAACCTAAGCAATGCTCCTCTCACGATTTGCAGCCCCTTTAAGGAACTTCAGTAGCTCACTGGTAGAAAAGAACTGCTCCACATGCTTTTTTCCCCTCATGCTAAGGTGTCAGAGATGCTCATTCACTAGAACTCAGTTGCCTCATTGAATAGAATTAGACACTTATACGTAATGAAAGTTGGGAGCTGAATTTGGTTTACTTAGCTACTTTTGATAGGAGAACTCCTTGGGATTTCACAGCAGCCTGCCTGAGCTCCACTGCTTTGTGGAATTAAAGCTTCTGTAGCCCTATTTTGGACTGACTCTGTTCCAGCTTACATGGAAACTTAAAATAACCACCTAGTAATATTTAAATGTTAAGGGGGAAATACCTCTATTGAGAGAGGAAAATATACAATTAAAAATGACAGACTGCATAACAAAGGGTCCCGGCAAGAACATTCATTGTTACATAACTGCAGAACCTGACATTAAAACTGAACTGACTTGGTTGTAAGTAAACTCTCAGGTGATAGCCAAAGAGAGATCTCAAAATTAAAAAGTATAAAAGGTATTTTTTTTAAACAAATAGATTTAACGCGGTTTAAAAACACCGTTTAAACTTACTAATTTAATTTACACAGGTTGTGTTAAATTTAATTTTGAATAGCTTTTAGCATGACATTTATTATTAATTATTGTAGAAAGTTTAGAACAATTCCCCTGTCTAATCTCATACTTCATACAATTGTCAATGTGTATTATGTACACTTTGAGAATGTTACCAACCTAAATGTTAGGGACTGCTGCATCTTTTATAAGCAGGGTCCTATCTTAAGGAGTATACTCCAGTATCTGAACTTTCTTCTTTAAAAAAAAAAAAAAAAAAAAAATCATTCTCCAGGTCCCATGCTTGCAAAGAAAACTGCCAAAAATAAGCTCCATGCAACTAATATAGTGAAGTCTGCCTACATCTCTAAATGGCCTGAAACAGTAATTCTAAGACATGGTTTACTGCATCCATTGAGCAGATTTGCGTGTTAACTCATAGAATAATGCTGAGAACTTAAATGTTAGGGTACGTCTAGACTACAGGGTTTTGTCGACAGAAGTTTTGTCGACAGATACTGTCGACAAAGCTTCTGTCAACAAAGAGCGTCTACACTACATTCAGTTCTGTCGACAAAGCAAGGTGCTTTGTCGACATGGCAGTGTAGACGCAAGGACAGTTTACATGCAATAACACCTTCTGTCGACAGAGTTCTGTCGACAGAAGGCGTTATGCCTCGTAAAATGAGGTTTACCAGCATCGACAAAACTGCTGAGTTCTGTTGACGTTATGTCGACAGAACTCAGCGGTAGTGTAGACGCAAGTATAGTTTTGTCGACAAAAGTCCACTTTTGTCGACAAAACTCTGTAGTCTAGACACACCCTTAGTGTTGTTCACTACTGTATCATTGCTGATCATTTCCTCAGAAACCATCAGGCACAAGTTCATTCCACAATCCTATGACTGTGCACTAAAAGCCCCAACTGTTCCCTGTGCCTGTGGGCCAAAACAACCTGTTTCCCTTCCTGCCAATTCTTTGGTGCAGTTATGCATTTTTAATATAAAATCTTGCAGTGAATTGAACAATGTTGAGGCAGTACGTTATGGTCCAGAAGGGATACTTTCCTGATATGTCATTTTTATATTTAAATTAGTAAAAAGAAATTTAAATTTAAATTAGTAAAAAGAAAAAACCCTAAGGTGGCTG
This sequence comes from Pelodiscus sinensis, assembly GCF_052426305.1. Taxonomy (NCBI): domain Eukaryota; kingdom Metazoa; phylum Chordata; order Testudines; family Trionychidae; genus Pelodiscus; species Pelodiscus sinensis. The sequence continues at coordinate 308,197,492 of NC_143052.1, forward strand.
TAGAATTTCCTGTCTGCTTCCCTGGAGAGCTGTGAAAGTTGGGAGTCTTGTTATAAAACCAAATTTAGGTCAAGTTTGCTGTCGAGTATGTAGGGCCTTTTATCTTCGCTTAAGTGAAGTTAGACAAATTAGTGAACAAAAATAGGTCTATTAATTTCTTGCTCTTTAGAGTGGTTTACTTGGCCTTTGCTGTGGGCAGCCAGTAATTAGTATTATTTGCTGCAAATGTCTGATGCAACTATTAAGTAACTAGAATTCATGGTGAGACCTTGGCATAAAGAAGAGTAGAAGGAAAAATTCTTACCATCAAATCACATTGGCTGGCAAACAAGCTTAATCTCAGGCTATGTCTAGACTACAAAAAAAAGTCGGAAAAAGATACACACATTTGTGGTTCACATCTTTTTCCACTTTTCTTTCAAAAGAGGCTTTTCCTGCCAAATTTCAGAAAAACCTGCTCTTTTGAGCCATCCCTTCTTCCTCATACAATGAGATTTACAGGCATGGCAAAAACACATCTGATTTTCCAAAACAATTTTTGGAAAAGGGGATGCATTCCTTGGAGGCGGCATTGCTTTTCCAGGATACCTCTAGTATCCTGGAAAAGCGCTACAGTCTAGACATAGCCTCATTCTCTTTATGGTTTCTGTGGCTATGTCTGCAGGCTTTTTTCAGAAGAAGCTTTTCCGGAAGAGATCTCCCAAAAAAACTTCTTCCGAAAGAGAGCATCCACACTGCCAAAGCACATCGAAAAAGTGATCTGCTTTTTCAAAAGATAGCATCCATTCAGTGTGGATGCTATCTCACATTTAAGCTGTGATTGCTAAGGACAGAGTGGCCACCAGGGCACCTGTGCTTTTTCCTCTTTCCTCTTCTTTTGAAAAAACTTCCTCTTCCCCGTCCACACGCGCCTTTTTTCGACAGAGCTCTTTCTCCAAAAGACGGCTTCCTCATAGAAAGGAGTTTACCAACGTAGGAAAACCCCTAAGGTCTTTTTTTTCCCGAAAGAATGCAGTTGCAGCGTGGATGTAAGTGAAGTTTTAAAACTCTGTAGTGTAGACATAGTCTAAGATTAGCTAGCCTTTTACTGTCCATGTAAAGAATCACAAAATATCCCAAAATGCTGTTTTGTTTAGGTAAAGATGTTTGCATACAATGTGATCTCCAGTCATTTAACTTGAGTCATGCACATACTATTTTGTATCACTGTAGCTGCATCACTGGAGATATTTAAGAGCAGGTTAGACAGACTCCTGTCAGGGATGATCTAGATAATGCTTGATCCTGCCGTGAGGGCAGGGGACTGGACTCAATGACCTCTTGAAGTCCCTTCCACTTCTAGTGTCTTATGATTCTATGAAATTAAGTATGTTGGTGGCCTGAGCTGCTTCAAAATATTACTCCAGCATAAGAACGGCCGTACTGGGTCAGTCCAAAGGTCCATCTAGCCCAGCATCCTGTCTGCCAACAGTGGCCAACACCAGGTGCCCCAGAGAGGATGGACCGAAGACAATGATCAAGTGATTTGTCTCCTGCCATCCCTCTCCAGCCTCTGACAGACAGAGGCCAAGGACACCATTTTATCCCCTGGCTAATAGCCTTTTATGGACCTAACCTTCATGAATTTATCCAGCTTCTCTTTAAACTCTATTATAGTCCTAGCCTTCACAGCCTCCTCTGGCAAGGAGTTCCACAGGTTGACAACACGCTGTGTGAAGAAGAACTTCCTTTTATTAGTTTTAAACCTGCTACCCATTAATTTCATTTGGTGTCCTCTAGTTCTTCTATTATGGGAACTAATAAATAACTTTTCTTTATCAGCCCTCTCCACACCACTCATGATTTTATAGACCTCTATCATATTCCCCCCTCAGTCTCCTCTTTTCTAAACTGAAAAGTCCCAGTCGCTTTAACCTCTCCTCATATGGGACCCGTTCCAAACCCCTAATCATTTTAGTTGCCCTTTTCTGAACCCTTTCCAAGGCCAAAATATCTTTTTTGAGGTGAGGAGACCACATCTGTACACAGTATTCAAGATGTGGGCGTACCATAGTTTTATACAGGGGCAGTAAGATATTCTGGGTCTTATTTTCTATCCCTTTCCTAATAATTCCTAGCATCCTATTTGCCTTTTTGACTGCTGCTGCACTCTGTGTGGAAGTTTTCAGAGAACTGTCCACGATAAACAAGATCTCTTTCCTGATTTGTCGTAGCCAAATTAGCCCCCATCATACTGTACGTATAGTTGGGGTTATTTTTCCCGATGTACATTACTTTACACTTATCCACATTAAATTTCATTTGCCATTTTGTTGCCCAATCACTCAGTTTGGTGAGATCTTCTTGGAGTCCTCACAGTCTGCTTCTGTCTTGACTATCCTAAACAGTTTGGTATCATCTGCAAACTTTACTACCTCACTGCTTACCCCTTTCTCCAGATCATTTATGAATAAGTTGAAATTGTATTGCTTTGTGTATGGTTATTTGTCAAAAGAACAATATCCAAACATTTAGAAGACTAGACAGATATCTACTTTATTATATCAAAAGGTTGTTTGAATTTATACAAAAGTATAAATATTTCACTTGTCAAATCACTCAATTGCTACAAATTTAAGGTTTTATCAAAACTGCAGAGTACAGTAATGCCAGGAGGCTTCATGCAACAGTCTAGATAAATGTATAAATAATGCATTATCTACTTGTTTCAATCTAAGTGCTATATTTACCAGAAACATTTTGCACCTCTATACAGACACAAGTCTACAAAACCTGGTAATATACATTGTGTGCTGCAAGACTGACCTAATACGTTCTATTTTCCCACCCATGTAATATGGTCAGCTATGAAAATTCTCATTTGGACCAATGAAATGACCTTGTTGCAGAACTGGGGTTTTCGGATTACTGGCAGATACTGCCAGGGACAATGACAGAACAACTATAAAGAATGGGAAATATGACGGCAAAAATTTCTCCTTTTTGAATTGCTGCATTTTCCAGGAACTAGACAAGGCAGCTTCATTCTACATAGTTAATATCAGAAAATATTTTATAACCTGTTCAGATTAGATTGTGTGTGGCCTAGCTGAAGGGCCTAAAAACTTCACATCACACTTATGAAAAAGTGTCTTGTTTTCTCATTAAATACTGTGCACATCTCTGAAGCAAAAAGTTATTTACAATTCACGTTTTTTTCAGTGTGTTAAAGAGCCTTTAGACTCAAGGAAATCATATGCAAACACTTGGAAGGTAATAAAGTGATAGGGAATAGCCAGCATGGGTTTGTGAAGAACAAGTCATGCCAAACTAATCTGATAGCTTTCTTTGATAGGATAACGAGCCTTGTGGATAAGGGAGAAGCGGTGGATGTCATATACCTAGACTTTAGTAAGGCATTTGATACGGTCTTGCATGATATTCTTATTGATAAACTAGGCAAATATAACTTAGATAGGGCCACAATAAGGTGGGTGCATAATTGGCTGGATAACCGTAGTCAGAGAGTTGTTGTTAACGGTTCTAAATCCTGCTGGAAAGGGATAACAAGTGGAGTTCCTCAAGGGTCTGTTTTGGGACCCGTACTGTTTAATATCTTCATCAATGATGTAGATATTGGGATAGAGAGTACGCTTATTAAGTTTGCAGATGATACCAAAGTGGGTGGGGTTGCAACTTCTTTGGAGGATAGGGACATAATTCAAAATGACCTTAGCAAGTTAGAGAAATGGTCAGAGGTAAACAGGATGAGGTTTAATAAAGAGAAATGCAAAGTGCTCCACTTAGGAAGGAACAATCAGTTCCATACATACAAGATGGGAAGCGACTGTCTAGGAAGGAGCATGGCGGAAAGGGATCTAGGGGTCATAGTGGACCACAAGTTGAATATGAGTCAACAGTGTGATGCTGTTGCAAAAAAAGCAAATATGATTCTAGGTTGTATCAACCGGTGTGTTGTAACCAAAACTCGTGAAGTCATTTTGCCACTCTACTCTGCACTAGTTAGGCCTCAGCTGGAGTACTGTGTCCAGTTCTGGGCGCCACATTTCAAGAAAGATGTGGAGAAATTGGAAAGGGTACAGAGAAGAGCGACAAGAATGATTAAAGGTTTAGAGAACATGACTTATGAAGCCAGGCTTCATGAACTGGGCTTGTTTAGTTTGGAAAAAAGAAGATTAAGGGGGGACATGATAGCGGTTTTCAAATATCTAAAAGGGTGTCACAAGGAAGAAGGAGAAAATTTGTTCCTCTTGGTTTCTGAGGACAGGACAAGGAGTAATGGGCTTAAAGTGCAGCAAGGGAGGTTTAGATTGGACATTAGGAAAAAATTCCTAACTGTCAGGGTGGTCAAATATTGGAATAAATTGCCAAGGGTGGTGGTGGAATCTCCCTCTCTGGAGATATTTAAGAACAGGTTAGATAGACATCTGTCAGGGATGGTGTAGACGGAGCTTGGTCCTGCCTTGAGGGCGGGGGGCTGGACTCGATGACCTCTTGAGGTCCCTTCCAGTCCTATTATTCTATGATTCTATGATTCAATGTGAACTGATGCTTTCTACTTAGTGAGTATCATAAGTGTGTTGGTGGTATACAAATGTAAAGGAAGAAAAAGACCTTGGCCTGAAGAGTTTGCCGTCTAGATCATACACATCCGTTTACAGCATTCATCTTGATATGTCAAAGACTTTGCTAAATCTAAGTAGGATGTTCTTAGTGTGACTGACTGAAAAGAGGAAGGTCATTTGAGTTGCACATGCAGATTTGTGGTCTCCCCCATATGATGACAAAGATGTTTATCTTACCAGAGTTCTGCCCTTTTGCTGTTAAAAGTACACGCACAAAGTTACTTTACATGCAGCAGCCAATTTCCTAACATAATAGTCCTAAGAAGGTGGCTAAAGTGAATTCCAACCAATTTACTTTAATCTAATTGCGGCACCAAATATCTGCTTCATAAAAACAGCAATTTGGAGCCTCTCTTTGCTTATTGATAGATTAAGGCAATCGTAGTTGTAAAAATGACATGGATTTTTCTTTTAAAAGAGCAAGGAGGGCATGCAGAGTTGTGCATTATATAATTGCAATTGCCTGCTGTGATTTGTGCACAAAGGTGTCATAGTGCAAGGCTAAGGATCCAGGAACTGAGTCTGAACTTCTGTTCTGGTGTTAACTTGTTTTGTGGCCCAGAGCAAGTCACTTAACCACTCTGTTTCCTCATCCCAAAACATGTGGTATCTACCTCAGAATTACTTAAATAAGTATTTGTAAAGTGCTTAAAAGATTAAAAGTGCTACACAAGTTTAATTACAATTAGAGTGCATTCAGTGCAAAACAATGAGATGTGTGGATTAAATTGGACATGTCTACATTGTTGGGAAGATCGATGCTGTGATGGTCGATCTTCTAGCGTTTGGTTTAGTGGAGACATGCTAAATCGAACACTGGGGGCACCCACAGTTGAAGCTGGTACTCCTTTCTGTTGAGGATTAAGGAAGTTGATGGGGAAAATGTTTACATCTCCCATCAACCTCCCACAGTGAGGATGGTGCCCTAGCTCAGCTTAAGGCAAGTCAACTCCAGCTATGTTATTTACATAGAACTGTGTATCTTAAGCCAACCTTCCCCCATAGTGTAGACCTGTCCTTAGGCATATCAAGGATATAAAAAAAATCCACAGAAGAAAAAGATATAAGTGGAGCTACATTACTGATAAATGAATGGTATATTGATAGGAGGGGAAAAAAGGAATACTGATTGAAATTAAAAGGCAGTAGATTTAAAACTGATTTTAAAAAAATCTTTTACACAATCTGGCTTATGCACATGCTTAAGTTTATACACTGCAACTAATATTTGAAGTCAGACTATTTGCTGCATAACATGCATGTGCTTCAGTTTTTGCAAAATTGGGGTGTTTATAATTAGCCTGTATTATTGAAACAAATGATTTAGCATATTTTTACAAAGATTTAAAACATTTAGGGCCAAACCTTGGTTCAGTTGAAATTAATGACAAAACTCCCAGAACAGGTTGAACCTCTCTAGTCTGGTACCCTTAGAATCTAAATGGTGCCGAACCAGATAATTTTCTGAACCAGAGGAGGTCAATATTGTCTATCAACATTACCCACAGTTCTACTGCTTACTGGACTCTTAGAAGACATCTAGGGGTAAATTAGAGCTAAATAAAAGCACAGAACACTGAGCCAGGACTGGTGGCTGTAAACAGACTTTATGGGACCCTAGGAAACTTGGCCACACCCATGGTAAGTGGACATCTGGCTACTAAAATCATGCCAGACCACAGATGTTGCTGGCCAGAGAGTGCACAGCACAGACCGGTCACTAGGTAAGGCGGTATAAAGCGTAGTCTGTGTGGCTTTCTACTCTGCAGGCAGGGGGAAGGCTTTGTCTAATCTCTTTGTCTAATCTCCCTGCCCCCAGCCCATTCTCAGCTGCTATTGGCTGGAAACAACCAGCAAATAAGAGCTGAGAGATTGGCTGGCAGATGAGGGCAACGCAAGTCTCTTTCTCCTGGCGCTGAGACACATGGGCTGCGTCTAGACTGGCATGATTTTCCGGAAATGCTTTTAACGGAAAAGTTTTCCGTTAAAAGCATTTTCGGAAAAGAGCATCTAGATTGGCACGGACGCTTTTCCGTAAAAGCACTTTTTGCAGAAAAGCGTCCGTGCCAATCTAGATGCGCTTTTCCGCAAAAAAGCCCTGATGGCCATTTTTTGCGGAAAACAAATCTCAGCTGTCTACACTGGCCCTTTTGCGCAAAAGGACTTTTGCCTGAACGGGAGCAGCATAGTATTTCCACAAGAAGCAGTGATTTCTTACAGTAGGAAGTCAGTGCTTTTGCGGAAATTCAAGCGGCCAGTGTAGACAGCTGGCAAGTTTTTCCGGAAAAGCAGCTTATTTTCCGAAAAAACTAGCCAGTCTAGACACAGCCCTCGAGGGTGCAGCCTAGAGTTTGAAGTGGTCTGGGGTTGCAGCAGGCAGGGAGTCCAGCCTTTCTTGGGGACGCTGCAGTGCTGCTGGCCAGGAGACACTTAGGTAAGCACGTCCCAGCTACAGCTTCCCTCTGGAACCCCTGCCCCTCCCCCAGGTCACCAACCAAATCCACTGTACCCCCTCTTACACCCCTCCCTCAGGCCAGAATCCTCTCCTGCATCCAAACACCTACACAGACTCTGCATCCCATTCTCCTGACCCAACTCACCCCCCTCCTTCACTCCAAACTCCTCACACCATCTCCTGCACCCTAGTCCCTCACCCTGTGCACCCTTCTGTACCCAACCTCCATCCTCTCCACAGAAAAGTTCGGCCCTTGACCACTTTCCAAAAATTTGGAATGGTCCCCCTCCCACCAAAAATTGCCCACTCCTGAGCTAGGGTCAGGAACAGATACCTCTTCTCACTTTTGTCACTGCCATATACAAGACGGGGGATGGATATACTGTGTTCTGGCACAACAATTTCTATGTAAAATTAATAACTTAACTTATGAGTGAGATTATGTCCGTATCCATCCAATGACTGTAGGAATACAATTAGAGATTAGAGTGTACACTGAAGGCGATGAGCAAAAGTCATCACAATATTGCAGCTGGTTGATGTGTATGAAACAAGCTGGCCTCAGCGGTGTTTCAACAAGCTGAGTGTCCATATCAAGAATCCAAAACAATGGAGCTGGATGGTTGGCGTACCTAAGAACACATTGTCTTCTGCTTAAAAATTCACACAGCTTAATCTGGGACAATGCTGGTTGTGTACCCTATGTATCTTGTGAACTTTGTAACCGATACTTGTAATTTTTCATAACCCAAGCTTAACCCCAGATGTACACTGCTTTCTTTTAAACCTGTGTAACATGAATTTGATTTCAAGTATTTGCTCATTTTAAACTGTCCTATAGGCTCTACAGTAACACAAAAATCCTTTGAGATGCACACTGTGGGCCAGATCCTCAGATGGTGCAAACTGGCATAGCTCCATTAGCGTCAATAGAACTACAGTGATTTATACAAGCTGATAATTAAGAAAACTCTCACTGTCACACAAATTAAGATGACAAAGCTGCACCATATCACTTCAAATCCATTTCAGACCTGAGAGAGAACAAAATATGGCTCTGACATTTTTTTCTTAATTCTGAAAGAGACATTTGCAAATCCTAGAGCAGTGTTTCTCAACCAATGGTACGAGTACCCTTACGGATACTCAAGAGAAGTCTGGGGGGTATGTCAACACAACTGAAATTTAGAGAAAACTGAATGTTTGTTTTAAGATTTACAGCGCTTTATTATTTTTGTACATTTTACACCCCAAAATTTCATCGCCCGGCCAGCTACAATTAAGTTGCTTAAACAAATGTGTTACAATGGTAGAAAAAAATGTGTGACTGAAAAGTGTAGGTAGTGGGGTACTTACAATTTTTTTTAAAGGGGTACTTTATAAAAAAAAGGTTGAGAAACACTATCCTAAATCATAGCCTATAAAAAGTCATTCTAAATTCTGATTCATAAATGGATAATTTAAATTGTTTTTGCTATACTTTAAAACTGATAGACTTTCTACACTTACCCTTTTTGCATAGTTAAATATAAGGATTATACTAATTCTAGCATCAAATAGGAAGACTGGAAATGCTAGCAGTTATATGGTCATTGTTGAAGATTTACTGTCCAGTTTTCATCTACAACTGTCAGACTCTCTCCCCAGTTTGTGCCACTACACATCAGAAACCCCGAGTAGGTGAATTCTTTGTTCATCTCTCATTACTTTCTTCACTGGATACTTCTTCATATTCACGTGATGCCAAGTCCTCTTCGTGCCAGCTGGTGCACATAAGCCAGCTGGAACAGAGAGATAAGCCACAAAGACATTTTTAGCTAAGATAGTAATGTATAGTATATGCTGAATCAGCACCAACAATATACCCAATGACTTTCTGCACAGAAAGGTCCAGGTGGCTTAATAAATAAAGCAATGATAATACTTGCTCTGTGTAACATGAGTTAGACAATCTCATTTCAATTCTCTGTGAAAAGCACTAAGTCACCATGCCTGATTTAGCACAAATTGGAACAAGCTGCAGTTTCTACTCTGCGATAATACCATTGCATGACATCCTCAAAAAGGATGTTTTCTCAGCATTAGAGTGAGTTTATTCTCAGGGCAGTGTACCATAGATGATAAGGCACTAATCTGGAGTGGAGAGGGATGTGATGATCTTCAGAACTAACTGTCATACTATTCTATAGTCCTTGAATCCAAGATGGATTAATTTACTGGTATGTGCCTATGACCATTTGTTCAGAAACGTTGTTCTGAAAGGAACTGTCCTTGTTATACCTGAAATTATAGATTGTGTTATAGCTCTCTGTATCTGAGGTACTCATTTGGCCTCCATTATCACAGTATCTAAGAACCTCAGTGTCTTTATTTTACTATTTTATTCTAAAATACTCTCCACTTCCATGACGAGACCCATTCTCTTCCAGCCCCATTAAACCTATTAGGTCAGCATCAATGATACATTACTCCAGTTTAAAGACAGGGCAATTCAATTTAATTAGAGTGGCATAAAACTGGAGTGATGTAGTAATGAATCAGGTCCAAGGTTTGGAAAGGTTGAAAGGCACTCAAATCTGCAGTGTTCTTAATGTCTCACTGTTCTGATCTGCAAGTCCAGAACAAAAGGCATTTGAGGTAAAGTCTAGGTTTGAGGTTAAAAGGTTAATACTGTACTATCCCTGTTAGTAAATATTTAACTTTCTGTGAACTGGGAGAGTGGCTTTGTCAATTCCATTCATTTTCATTGATGTTTCAAATGTTTCAGATGCGTTGTTTATATTAGAGAGAATATCAAGTATCTTCATACAGGAAGATCTGGATGATCTTGTAAATTGGAGTGATAGCAATAGGATGAAATTTAATAGTGAGAAGTGTAAGGTTATGCATTTAGGGATTAATAACAAGAATTTTAGTTATAAGCTGGGGACACATCAGTTGGAAGTAACGGAGGAGGAGAAGGACCTCGGAGTCCTGGTTGATTATAAAATGACTATGAGCCGCCATTGTGACATGGCCGTGAAAAAGGCTAATACGATCTTGGGATGTATTAGGCGAGGTATTTCCAGTAGGGATAAGAAGGTGTTAGTGCCATTATACAAGGCATTGGTGAGACCCCATTTGGAATACTGTGTGCAGTTCTGGTCTCCCATGTTTAAGAAGGATGAATTCAAACTGGAACAGGTACAAAGAAGGGCCACTAGGATGATCCGAGGAATGGAAAACCTGTCTTATGAAAGGAGACTCAAGGAGCTTGGCTTGTTTACCTTAACCAAAAGAAGGCTGAGGGGGGACATGATTGCACTTTTTAAATATATTAGAGGGATAAATACCAGGGAGGGAGAGGAATTATTGAAGCTTAATACCAATGTGGACACAAGAACAAATGGATATAAGCTGGCTAGTAGGAAGTTTAGACTTGAGATTAGACGAAGGTTTCTAACCATTAGAGGAGTGAGGTTCTGGAACGGCCTTCCAAAGGAAGTAGTGGGGGCAAAAGATCTATCTGGTTTCAAGATTAAACTAGATGGGTTTATGAAGGGGATGGTTTGATGAGATAACAGGATCTTGGTAACTAATTGTCCATTCATTATCAGTGGGAATAGGTCAATGGAGGGATGATAGGAGTTACTATAGAGAACTTTCTGGATGTCTGGCTGATGAGTCTTGCCCACATGCTCAGGGTTTAGCTGATCGCCATATTTGGGGTCGGGAAGGAATTTTCCTCCAGGGTAGATTGGCAGAGGCCCTGGAGGTTTTTCGCCTTCCTCTGTAGCATGGGGTACAGATCACAGCTAGAGGATTCTCTGCATCTTGGGGTCTTCAAAGTATTTGAAGGCTTCAATATCTGAGATATAAGTGAGAGGATTATTCTGGGAGGAGTAGGTAAGATTCTGTGGCCTGCACTGTGCAGGGGGTCAGATTAGATGATCATAATGGTCCCTTCTGACCTTAAAATCTATGAGTCTAAGTGAATTTAGATATTCTGAACACCCAAGGAATTTGTCCTGAATGTTACTGAAATATAGCTGGTTGAGTGTGGGCAAATATTATATAACTGTCCTTTAACCCCAACTTTTCTTATATGCATGGAGATTTACCCACATAGGGCTTCATCCCACACTATTCATTTTTAATGCTGCAGGATCAAGGCCAAAGGACCTGGATGAAAATGCTCCCATTATTTTCAATGGGATAACTCTCATTAGCAAGACTATACTATACAATTGGGCTCCCTGCATTCATACAGCTTGATAACCCTCATTTTATCCCCAATTTTGCCCTCACATGCACCAGACTCACTCACACGCATCCAGGGATAGAATTTAATCCAACATTAGGAAACTCAGGTTGGACTTAAATATGGAGCCAAGTCAGCTAACAAGTGAGAGGCAACATATATCCAATAAGCCACTCAACTTCACTTCATACATAAATATATTTCTACTGCAGTAAAAAATCCGTATTATATATACTTACCACAGGACAGCCAGTGGAATTATACAAAGACCAGCTGAGAAGAGGAAACTGAAGCCTGGAAACCAAGCTACAGTGGCTGCATAGAGACTATTAAAGACTGCATATGAACAGGCACCAGTCATAACTTCTAAGCAGGCAATGCAAGCAAACACAGCACCTGTTAACATAAAAATATCTGGATAACAATACAGTGTTCTCCAAGTATTGAAACAAAAGTCATTCACTTTGATCAGAGAAAAGGATTAATAAAAAAACAAAAGATCCACGACACTTGCAGTTCCACATCCTACAATTACTATACAGCATCACAGTTAGAATGATTTACAGGGCACTATCTTCAAAATTGTTACGTGACCAAAGCAGGTTGTCAATGGAGATTATCTTTACTACCACTCTTCCCCTGTAACTCCTTTCTGTTCTTTCATATCAAGTCCAAACAACTGATTTTCACTTGCAGAGTTCTGTGCAACTCCACCTGCTACCTTATCTACTTTTTTCTTTATATCTATCTTTTCCCAATTTTGTTGTTTTTTCATGCGAACCCTTTATATGTTGAACAGCTTCCAGCAAATGTTCAACAAGGGTCTGTTCAAAGCAGATGCCTCTATCCTCCTTCTGCCTTTCCAAAAATAAAATTAAAAAAAAATCCCACACTACCTCAGTCTATACTTTTTGTATTATATTACCTCCACAACATCCCTTTAGATTGTATACTCTTTAGGAAAGGAAGTCTTCTTTCGGCATGCTTGCCCATGGCACAGCATTATGAATGCACCAATATAGCTAAAATAACCATAATAATTAAGCTAAAGAGGTCACAAATTCATAAATTCCTAGTTCAGAAAGCCAGAAGGGACCACTGTGGTTAACTAGTTCGATGCCCTGTATAACACAGAATTTCCCCCCGAATAATTCCTAGAACAGATCTTTTAGCAAAAACATCTAGTCTTGATTTAAAAATTGCCAGTGATGGAGAATCCACCATGACCCTTGGCAAGTTATTCCAATGGTTAAAAGGTTTTCCACTGTTAAAAAGGTAGGCTTAATTTCCAGACTGAATCATCTAACTTCAACTTCCAGCCATTGGATTTTGTTATACCTTTTTCAGTCAATAATAGACTGAAGAGTCTATTATTAAATATTTGTTCCCCATGTAGATACAACTAGACTGCAATCAAGTCAACCCTTAATCATCTCTTTGTTAAGCTAAATAGAATGAGCTTTTTGAGCCAATCACTACAAGGCATATTGTCTCCTGCATCAAGCCATTCAAGTACAGGCAATCCCTGAAAGAAAGTTCCTCATTTGTTGTTTCTTGCCAATTAGAATGATTAGAAAGAGTACAAATAAAAACACCTTTGTTTTGCTAAATATATTATAAATATTTAATAGCTCAAGAGAACTCTTGTGCTATAAATGAACTGGCACTTTCAAGCTCATCTTTGTCTCTTGGTAGGGAGATTATTTACAGGGATAGCTGAGAGATGTTGGACTTGTGTTTTGGAGTTCGGAACTGAATATTGCTTCTGTTTGCATTTCTTACTTATTCTACACTTCCAACTGCATTTCTGATTGATTTTGTGCCCTTGTTTTTGGTGGAGTTTCTGCTTCTGACTTGGTGTTACTCTGTGCTATGCTGTTTTATCTTGGATCCAATCTTTTAATAAATGCAAAATCACAGATTATGGTGCACACATATTTCAAACAATAAGCCATTCCTTACCATCTTTAAACTAAACATCAATGAAAACCTTGCAGAATAGCAAGCTTGGTTTTTGTACCTCTCTATACAAAGTGGCTACGTCTAAGAACAGCTCTTGTGCAAGGGGGGGTTGTGGAAAAGGAGCCATCTACTCAGCTCCTCTTTGTGCAAAAGCCTCTTGCGCAAAAATAACCCCTAATTAATTATTCAAATGAAGCATGGCAATATGCTAATCTGCACTTCATTTGCATAGGCTTTTGTGCAAGAAGGAAGCAATATAGCTGTAGCCAGTGGTTTCCATTTGAAATCTAAACATACATAATTTCATATAGGTAAGAATTAGTGTCTTGTCATTTGGGAAACTTACTACTTACCGTAAGGTAGTGGTGAACAACTCTCTATCAGTGTTCTTGATTCTTTTCAGTCTTTCAAGTGTTTTGAACTTTGACCATTCATTTTTTACCAATCTAAATATAACTTGTAAAGGCTAACTAAAGACAAGATGTATTTTTTTTTCTGAATGTGAAAACTTGCACTTGTCAAATGCTATAACAAAACTGTATAACAGATCTTCACTTTTAACCTCACTTCAAGTTTCCAGGGGGTCACTGTTTTTGAACTCAAGTGCCAACCAATATTTTTCCATAGAGAAATTCTGACCAGGTGTTAACATCTAATCTTGCTTATGTTAACTTTTAAACAAAACAAAAGCTACTAGAATTCTATTAAAATAAAGTATTGTGATAATAGATAGAATCTGAAATTAAAATATTACTTTAAAAAGCTAGTACAAGCAAAGAAATGTAACCTCTGCACACATATATGTTATAAACATTTTATAAGTTAGAGCCCATTTGTTCTAAATAGGCCTATTTGCCTAATGACTTCATTTATTTAACAAATTCAACTCACCTTGTTCACTAGCCAGAACCACTTTCGACAACATAGACCGTAGAACTGGAATGGGCATAAAACATAGGAGAGAGGGCACCCTCACTGCAAAACAATATAATTATCATGAATCACTCAAATAATAGCATTTTTAGAATTTAAAGGTGAACTACAATGTTTTTTAAATGTTCTAATAGCATTTTTATGTGTCAAATGTCCCAAATAGTAAAAGTGATAGATGATTCAAACTATAATTACTATTATACTGAAGCTTCAAGGGGTAGCTGAGTTAGTCTGTACAGGATAAACTTAAAAAACAACAAATGGTCTGGTAGCACTTTATAGACTAACAAAACTTGTAGATGGTATCATGAGCTTTTATGGGCACAGCCCACTTCTTCAGATGCCCACGAAAGCTCATGATACCATCTACATGTTTTGCTAGTTTATACTGTACTATTATACTATAACACAATTATCTTAAATGATCTTAGCAGAGAAACATTCATAAACCCAGTGTATATACATGATATTAAAAGCAAAAAAGCCATAAAGCAGTATTTTCATTCGTCACATTTTTCATTTTTGAATTCACATTTAAAATCTAATACAAATTTGATAGAACATTACTTTTTTTGTTGTTTTTAAAATATCTTTAGCTTCTTTTAAAGGATAAGATGGCTTAATTATATAGTATACTAGCCAATTAGCCCGTCATAAGACGGGATTTTCTCCTGAGCTCGCTCTCTCTCCTCCTACTGCCTCCCCCTCTCTCTCTCAGGTTTCCTCCGCCTCCTTCCTCATTCTCCGTCTCGTTCTTTCTCTTCTCCCCTTTTCTCTTCTCCTCCTCCTCCTGCCTCTCTCTCCCCTCCATCTCTCCCTGCTCCCCTTCCCCTTCCCCCTGGGCTGCCGGGAGGGAGGGATGTGGGACAGTGACGTACACGGCCAGGGGGCGGGGCCGTGTACGTCACCGCCCCACCCCCCCCTTCCCCTCCTCCCGCCATGGGGGAGCCCAAACGGCCCCTTGTGCTGCTGGCTTCCCCGGCAGCCCAGCTGAGATGCACAGCACACAGCTGAGCACTGCAGCAGAAGGGGAAGGGGGGGAGCGGTGATGTACACCACCCCGCCCCCTGGCCATGTACATCACCGCCTCCCCCCTTCCCCTCCCTCCGTGGTGGCTCTGCTGAGTGTTGCGCGCTCAGCTGGGCCGCCACAGGGGAGGAGGGGCGGGGCCGTGATATACACGGCCCAGCCCCCTGGCCATGTACATCACCGCCCCTTCTTCTCCTCCCCCACAGCGGCCCGGCTGAGGAGCGCAGCACTCAGCGCCATGGCAGGAGGAGAAGGGGGGGCGGTGATGTACACGGTCACACCCCCTGGCTGTGTACGTCGGCGCCCCGGCCCCCTTCTCCTCCTGCCGGGGCCCAGTTGAGCGGCGCAGCACAAGCGCCGCTCAGCTAGGCCCCAGCGGGGAGAGCGCGGACCACAAACGGCCACTTGCCTCTACTTGTTCCCTCGCTGGGGCCCAGTTGAGCGGCGCTCGCGCTGTGCCGCTCAGCTGGGTCCCGGCGGGAAGGGAAGGGGAGCAGGGCGCTGACATACACAGTCAGGGAGCATGGCTGTGTACGTCTGGGTTACAGACTCACAGACACTGGGCTACTATATATATGATAACAATTTTCACATATTTCATGAATCAAAAGGACCTGCTTTTGAACTCACCTAAAAACATGAGCAGTGTAGTTTTGGCAAAAGCAGCCATGACTATTCCTCCAATGTAAGAAAACATCCCAATGAAGACAATATAGATGTCCCTGAGACAATGTGAAAACAAATAAACTCCTAAAAAACTGGTCAGAGAAATAGAAGTGAATGTAGCCGCTCCATATCCTATATAGATTTCATTCCAGCAGAGTGGTTCATCCAATTCATACAACGTAAAAAGAGAACTCCCACCAATCCAGGTAAAAAAATACATCATGAAGGTAAAAAGCAAGACAATGATTAAAGTTCGTTTTTTACAAGTGGAAGCTTTAAAAAGCATGTACACTCCAGAAAATGTTTCTTTAAGACCTTCTATACAAGATACTGATGTGTTTTGCTGGAATTCTGATACACGTACTGTTTCCTCTAGCCAAAATATAATATAGAAAATATTAATAAGGTGAAGCAGAGAAGCAACCCCAAATGTCCATGGAAAGCCTAATCCCCTTATGAAGTAGCCAGAAGTCAGTCCTGCTAATCCAGAAGAAAGTCCAAAAATCAAATCAACCGCAGCTATGCGTATAGTTTTCTGCTTCTCTTCCTTACATAGGTCAGCTATAAAGGCAAAGCCTCCTCCAATGAAAGTTGCAAGGCTTCCAAACAGTGAACCAAAAAATGAAATTGCAAAAAAAATAGAGTGGGACAGGGAGAAATATGATAATGCACTGAGGAGAATGTTGGATATAAGACCTCCCACTGAAGGCAGAACTAAAGATTTTTTGCGTCCATGGCGATCCCCATCAGCTACAAGGATAATGGCAACCAAAATGCTGGGAACTGTGCTAGTTAAGTCCATCTCCATGAGAAAAAGAGAGGTCTTTTCTTGGACTTCCTGCAAATGGAAAAAAAATGAAGTAGTTATGTGCCCAAAAAATTCTACTGGTTAACCTTTGTGCTCCCTTTCCCTTCCCTCAATATTTGTCACACCTCTTGTTGTATTTTGACTTAGGGCACCATCCTGAACACTATCATTTAGGCAACTAGTCCTTACATGATGAGTAGTCCCAATGTAGTCAACAAGCCTACTTTTGTGCGTATGCATTTGCAAATTCAGGCCTCTATTCTGTGATACCTTCAGCAAATGGACATTGGATCTGCTTCCACTCTTAGTGAAGTTGTGATAAAATTACTACTTCTTTATGGCCAGATGCTGATTCCATTACTCAAAAGAAGTAGCATCTTACTCCACAAATAATTCTATTGAAATATGAAATTTAGTGCAGAGAAGCAGGATCAGAATCTGGCTCTGAACTGTTATTTTATTTATCTATGCTACCTCAATAAATAATGATGCATATAAAAGAGAGACAGTAGGTCTTCAGAATTACAAACACCTCAGGAATGGAGATTGTTCGTGACTCTGAACTATTCATAACTTGGAAAAATGTTATGGTTGTTTTTTTAGAATTTTACAACTGAACATTGATTTAATACAGCTTTGGAAATGTATTATGCAGAAGAAAAATGTGTCTTTTAACTGTCTGAATCTAAATTAAATAAGCACAGAAACCATTTCCCTACCTTGTCAATTTTTAAAAAAATTCTCTTTATATTTTAGAAGTTTGTGTTTAACGCAGTACTGTACTGTATTTTCTTTCTTAAATTTTGATTCTGCTCTGCCTGATTCCTTACTTCCAGTTCCAAATGAGGTGTATAGTTTACTAGTCAGTTTGCAATTGTGATGTTCGTAAATCTGAGTACGATTAGTTTTATGCTATACAGTATAACCTGGCACATCTATCTTCTTTTTACTATATATTTTAGAAATGTGTGTCTGTCTATCTGTCTGTCCATCCACGAGTCTGTTTGTTCAAGAACTCCTCTTAAATGGTAAGAGCTAGGACTACCACATCTGGATGTAGCTTCCTCTTATCATAACTTAAAGCTAGGTAAGAATTTAGTCATGCCAGGACAATGGGCTAGACCTGGAATTTGATTGTTTGTCATAAAATGAAAAGGGAGGGGTCTGGCAGGAAGGAGTTATATTGCAGAATGAGCAGCAAGGGGACCAGGACAGCTATAACTCCATTAAGCCAGCAGCAGACGGGGTGGAGGAAAGGGAAGTTATCTACTATGTATTTCAATGAGTTCGTCTGTTTGTGTGTCTGTCTGTCTGTCTGCCTCCATACCTCTGGGGATATGCACCCCTATACTAACTGTGCCTACTACAGCTGAAGTGGCCATGGACAGGTGCTTCTCACCTGGCCTCAAGCTGCTATGGTGAGAGAGGGCTGGGGTTGTCTTCTCTCCCCAGGGCAGCCTGCATACTGAACCCCTCAGCCCCAGAGACAACCCAGAAAAATTATTTAAATGAAGAAAAATAAAACTTATTTCAGTTAAGGACCCAAGCAATGTTGGGTAAATCTTCTAGTACTTCATATTATCACATAGTATCATATGACCCAAGAAGCAAGACCCAAGAAATCATTTCCTCCACTCTACTCTGTGCTGATAAGGCCTCAGTTGAAATACTGTGTCCCGGTCTGGGTTTTCAGGACCGATGTGGACAAATGGGAGAAAGTCCAGAGGAGAGGAACAAAAATTATTAAAGGCCTATAAAACATGACCTATGAAGAAAGACTGACAAAAATGGACTTGCTTAGTATGGAGAAGAGAAACTGGAGGGGGGGGGGGACATAAAAAATTTCCAGTACTCATAGGTATAAGAACTGGGAGTACATAGGGTGCGACAGCACCCTCAGCCCATGCCCACGACTCCACTTCTGCCCCCGCATAGAGTCCCAGCTGCTGGCCTGGCCTGCACCCGGAGTTCCTGCTCCTGACCCCATGCCCAAAGTCCCAGCAGCCTGTCATATAAGAAGCCATATGCAGGGCCTGCAGCCCAGAGAGCCGGGATGAAAGCTTTCATCCTTGGAGTACAGCGCCTCGTACAGTCTTGATCCCTGCAAATGCAAACACCAGATGGCCCTTATCGACCGGAGCCCATGCAGCTGAGCTGGGAATGTAGTGAGGAATAAATCACATCAACCTCAATTTCAACTTCATGCAAATGCTAAGAGTGGCATGGGACCAGTACTTGCACACCCAGTAAACAACTGTGATATAAATAGTGAGGGAATTCCTGTACCTAGACCTCGGAGGGTGCCCTGAATTCCCCTTCTCCCAGCTGGAGCCACGTCAACCGTGGCCTTTGAAGTGAGGATCAGGAATGGGACTCCCCACAGTAGAAGGGACATAAGCATTCCAAGTGCCTTTTACTCTTATATGCATTGCATTGCTCTATAGTGCTTGCTAATGTGCACCCTGTAATATCTGTATAACAACAATTCAGCATCCTTAACTCTGTAGTAGCAGTGACATAGTGAGACTAATAAAACAAACTATCCCTGTTGAAGCAAATCCATTATCCTGTTCGTCCATGGCCCTGTGAGTTGACACAGCCCTGTGCCCAGCAACTCTAGTGTAAAAAAGGACTAAAATAACTCTGAAAGTTCACTTGGAGCTTCCAAAGTATCATGAAGTGGTGGTGCTGGCCTTTGTTTACTTGCAGAGTGGGTAAGATGGATGGTGCTTCAAGCCCACTCAGGATAGTCTAAGATCCTGAAGAAAATTCAGTAGATCTTAAGACAACCAAGGCTCAGGTGTTCACAGGAAAGGCAAGCCCCCTATTCTATTCTCTGGCCTGCCTTATCCCATGCCCTTATGGCAGCCCAGCTGTCTCCGAAGTCATATTGTCATGGCCTTTCTGCCTACATTACTGCTACTCTGAGGGGCTTTGATAACCTGGATCTGTAACCAGGTCAAAATGTAGGCTCATGCTTTGGTCCTTAATAAATTCCCCCTAACAGGTTTTGAGCCAGAGAAATGGGTTTTCTGCTGTTTCCATCTAGTTTCTGTTTGAGAACAGAGAGCAAGCTGGGGCCTAGAGAGTGAGGAAGGAAGCCACCTGATAAGCACAAAAAAAGGGTCAAGGGATGAAAGGGCCCTGTGTACAGAGTGCAGCGGTGCAAAGGAAAGACAGGCATCCTGAAAGGGGAGAAGGGATTATCCTAAAGAGGAAAAGAGGAGCATGGATAGGGAAACTACTTGTTCTGCAAAGACAGCAGCAAGGGGATGGGAATCAACAGCCTGAGTCAAAAGGGGATAACAAACAACACAGGCATCCTGTGAGAGAAGGATTAACTGCAGTTATGAAGGCAGAATAATAAATTAATGAGTAGCACATTTGGCACAGTTAAGAAGCTAACGGGACCCTATGATGCATGATGCTCCATCTTGTATACAACGTTTCTTCACGACAGCTGGCACTCCAGTAACATAGTGATGAGCATAATAGAAATAAATGCCAATACAGGTAATAAAATGGTACTTTACAAGATTGCCCCATGTCATCCATCTCACACAGGACTGCTCAGAATATTGAGTAATCCATAACATAAAACAGTCTAAAACTCATACAGGTATGACAGCCCAAACCTCAACACCCTTAATAACATTAAATAAGAAAAGAAAAATGATGTGTGTGTGTGTGAGTGCATGCATGTGTGCGTGTCCAACACAAGTGAAAAAGGAGGCCAGATGCTCAGGTCCTGTAAATTACGCATCTCCATTAATTTCGCTGGACTTGCCCTGGTTTGCACAAGCGGATCTACTCCAAGCACAGAGGGCAAGGGGGAACATATGTCATTCATATTTAGAATGCATAAACATGATCAATGGCCAGTTTGTAAAGTAAATGAAAATGAACATAAAAAATTATGGGCCAACTCCTCAGCTTGTTTCACCCAACACAGCTCCATTGAAATAAATGAACAACACAGATTTAGAGTAGCTGAGAATCTGGCCCTATTTTGTTAATCTGCAAATCCTCTGTACTCTAAATTATGATTACACAGAAAAAACAAATCATAGGATACAAAATTAAATGAATGAAAATGAAAAAACCCTTGACTTAAATAAAGATTAAGTCAAGTGAGGAATGTTGTGCCTAAAGCTGAATAACGGCCAGTATAGGACAAATTGATAGTGGATAATATAATTAAAGAACGTTACATACTAGCAAAGGATACTGCATGCATTGGATGATAAATAATGTTTCAATGGAACGCCTCTGCACTCAGTTAAAAGAGGTTTTGTTCAGTCCAGTAATCAGAAAGCACCAGCTTTCATTCAAGTGAATTCTGAATCTCTTTTTAATTAATTATAAAATGAATGCATTTTCCCAAAGCTTATAAGATAATGAATCCAAATGCCAGAAAGGCCTTATCTATCTTTGACGATATCTTATGTATTTTTATAGAACCCAAATGCTCTCCTGTCATCTTACATTTTTCTCATTTTGCCCTGACATTATTGAGATTGTGGGGCCAGAAGAGGCTTTTCAAAGGAACTGCACAAGATGAACAGAGAGAATAATTTGTCTCTTCCCTGAGAGGATGATAGAAACAGAATTTGAGGAACACAACAGCAAAATTGAGGGCATCTGTGTGTAAAAGTCACTAATACTTGGACTCTCTAGGAAAATTCACAACACATGGTGCAAATGTAATCTCAGCTAAGTCTCTGGAGTTTAAATTTCTCAGCCAACTATTTTCACACACTTGTAGATAGAATTCTCTCTCATTGTGGAATCTTGGCTCTACTGAAGCCAATGGGGATTTTGCCCTTTACATCAATGGAGCAAGGATTTCATGCTCAGATGCTACGGTGATAAATGTGGTATAAAACACAAGCAGACAGACAAAACCATGATTATTTCAGAGTTTACCTGTAGTACTGGAATAATGAAAATCGAAAACCAGTAGGGCCTACGCAACAGAAAAATTCTTTAAGACAAGATTCTGCTTGCTGGAGACCCATTGTCCTGAAAGGAGTTATCCAAGTACAGTGAATATAAACTTCAGGGGGTAACTGAGTTAGTCTATACAGGATAAACTTAAAAAACAAAAACTGGTCTGATAGCTCTTTATAGACTAACAAAACATGTAGATGCTATCATGAGCTTCCGTGGGCACCGCCCACTTCTTCAGATGACTGGAGTTTTGAGTTTAGGATGTGCAGACCCAAAATAAGTAGGGGAAAAGGGGGAAGAAAAAAAGAAAGGGGGGGGGCAGGAAACAAGGAGCAGAGGTTATGAAAAAAAATCAAAGGGAAAAACAGGAAGGCAGAAGGGTCATCAGTAACACCTGAAGATTGGCCAGTTAAAATGAAGCAGAGACTCTTGAAGAATTTCACAAGGATTCCATCCCACCATCAACCTCAGCCTGGACCAGTCCACACAATAAAGCCACTTCCTGGACACTACCGTACATTAAATAATGGACAAATCTCCACCACTCTATACCAGAAACCCTCCGATCGCTACACTGACCTTCATGCTCCAGCTTCCATCCCAGACACGTTTTTCAATCTATTGTATACAGCCAAGCCCTAAGATACAATCAGATTTGCTCTAATCCCAAAGACAAACACTTACAGGATCTTTATAAAGTATTCGTATAACTGAAATACCCACCTGGAGAAGTGAAACAACAGATTGACAGAGCCAAAAAAGTACCCAGACATGAACTACTTCAAGGCAGACTCAAAAGGGAGAACAGAATTCCATGTGTTATTACCTATAGTCCACAACTCAAACCCATCCAACACATTATACACAATCTGCAACCCATTTTGGAAAATGATCCCTCACTCTCAGAAATCTTTGGGGAAAAGCCTATTCTTGCTTACAGACAAGCCCCCAACCTGAAACAAATTATTTCCAGTAATCATGCTACACAACCACATCATAAGCCTCCAGGAACCAAGCCCTGCAATCAGCAGCAGTGCCAACTCTGCCCACTGCCAAGCGAATTCATTACTGGAGCCAACAACGTAAGCCACCAAATCAAGGGATCATTCAACTGCACATCCAGTAATTTGATCTATGCCATCAAATGTCAACAATGCCCCACTGCTATGTATAGTGGACAGACTGGACAGTCCCTACGAGAAAGAATCAATGGACATAAATCAGATATATGTAAAGGGAACATACACAAACCTGTTGGACATCACTTCAATCTACCTAATCACTCTTTAAAAGATCTCTAGGTGGCCGTCTTGTCACAAACAAACTCTACCAGCCAAATACACAGGGAAATGTTGGAATTACAGTTCATCTGCAAGTTCAAGTGTCATGCTAATGGACTCAATGGGGATAAAGGGTGGCTGGGCCATTACCAATCTAACATTCAATGAAGGTGCAAACAGCTCTTTGTGTAGATTCCTGTGTTAGTAACCCCCCCATCTAAAGGCTTTGATCCTTATCTGCTTTATTTTAACTAGCCAATCTTCAGGTGCTTACTGATGACCCTTTTGTTTTCCTGTTTTACCTTTGATTTTTTCACAACCTCTGCTCCTTGTTTCCCACCCCCAAATATTAAAGTTTTACTTTTCTAAGCATGTACTATAATATTTTGAAAATCAGACTGGATTTCAGGGGCTCTCCATCAAATGTCAACTACAAAAAGACTCAAACTAAGTTTTTGTGAAGTTTAAATGTTCATATTAGAAATCTGTAGCAAGAAGATTTTTCTTCACGTGTGGGTTTTGTAGCGGCTCTAATGAAAACAATATGACAGAATATAGCTATGTCTACACTCGCACTTTTGTCAGTAAAACTTTTGTCTTTTTTTGTGAAGAGAAGCCCAGACCCTGACGAACATACGTTTTACTGACAAAAGCAACAATATGGACAGTGCCATGTCAGCAGATGCTCTCCCATCAACATAGCTACTGCCGCTCACGGGGACGGGGGCTTAATTATGTCAACAGGAAAGTTATCTCCTGTGGGCATAGAGCTTCTATGTGGGAGCCAGAACAGCAGTGAAGCTGCAGAGATACACCTGTGCCAGTGTAAGGTATGTAGTATAGCTATACCCTACATGTGACACTAAGAACCCCTCAATGTCAACTGGCAAAGAGTTCACTGTTCCAATTTCAGCAACTCTAATTAGGGCTCACACACTCACTACACCTAACATATTGATGAAACAGTAATTATACATAAAGAATATTGTATGATGTATGACATGAAGCGAGTGGCACACTGGCCTTTAATATCATTGTGAAGTGTGCAAAGTAATACTTTGAGAAACAATATATATCCACTGATAATATACTTTAAAGTCTGTAATCAAACAAAAGGAGAAAGAGGTTTCTTCTAGGAGGGAAGATTTACGTATGACAGAAATGGCTATTAAGCATGCTGAAACAAAAACAATGGGAGCTATATTTGCATGTGAAGTCAACAGGAAAAACAGGTTGACTGGGGACAAGAGAGATATAAAACAAGTGGAGAACAAACCCCAAGAATGTTTTCAAAGTTTTACTGGACTGTAAAGGGGGTGCAAGGACCATTCCCATTATTCTTTTCATTGGGGAACACTCTTAGTGCAGGGGGTGATTTGTGAAGGAATAGATTTTAGACTGACTAAAAATCAGCAAGCACTGTAGAAAGACTTTGAGGGTGAGAAATTACTTTAGACAAGGGTTGTAGACTGTTACATTTTAATCTCTATAAAGTGTGTTATACTTCTGTTTGTAACCATTTTTGTTTCCATTAGTATTTCTCAAGACTCATTTGAATCTGGGAATCTCTGTTCTTTGTTAACAAACAATTACAGTGCTATGTTGCTATATAGGACCTGATCTGGTGCAACCATCCAGCTGTGTGCACACTATCTCTTACCTACCCAGTAATTACTTATTTACCCAGTAATAATTACTACTGTGGCTGTACACTATGGGGGGGATGCTTGCTGAGAATTTGGGAATGGAGGTGCACTAAGACTTAACCTGCAGGCAAAGTTCTGAGGAGTTTATTTTGGTGGCTAACTGACCATGTGTACTAGGAAACTGAAAGACAGATAGCATCTGCAAGTCTATTTCTGACTGAGGCAGGGGTAATATGGTTCTGGACATCTTGAGAAAGTGTCACAAGATGCCAAAATTCACCTACCTAAAACACAGCATGCAGCAAGAGATCACACTCAACGAAATACCTCTTATGAGTGATATATAAAGACTATTAGGACAAAAAGCCCAGATCTACAAACCTACTTTTTAGGTGCCTTGGAAAAAAACTACTGGAATTCACAAAC
Source organism: Pelodiscus sinensis (assembly GCF_052426305.1). NCBI lineage: Eukaryota > Metazoa > Chordata > Testudines > Trionychidae > Pelodiscus > Pelodiscus sinensis. The sequence continues at coordinate 308,222,512 of NC_143052.1, forward strand.
ACTGAATTAGGAGCCTACATTCCCTATTCAATTTATGAGGAGCGGTAGGTACCTGTAATATGATTCACAAAAGTCAGTACATTCTCACACTGTCTTTAGCCCCATTAATACTTCACTGTTAAATACAAAGTAGAATAGCTTCAGCAAAAAAGACCCACCTCAGAATATCCCATAGCTCAGTGAGAGACCTCTATTCAAATCCTCTCTCCTCACAAAGCAGAGGGGAGGAATTGAAAGAATCTCCGGTTCCTGGAGTTAGTACCCTAGCCACTGAGCTAAAGGCTATAAAGAGAGGCCTCCTCCTCCTCCTGGCTATTTTGTGCAGAGTTAAGAATGCTCAGAGCATGCTAGTTGGCAGGGGAACACCTACCTTCACTTGGTTTGAAAATTACTCTGGGGCTTAGGCATAAAATAGGTGTCAGGTCACCTGCCTGAGGAATCAATGTACAGACCAGAGGAAAAAACTTCAACACCTAGGAAGCTTTTACAGTGAAAATGTAGGTGCTTTGAGATTAGCTGTCTACAGTGTTGGGCTGCAGCTGAACAAATGGGTTTGTAGATCACAGTAGGACATGAATTTCTTTACAGATGTGGGTCAAAACACCTTGATTTAGCCAAAAGCAATCACAACCTTCCACTTCACAAGAACCTCAGGAGGCCATGCATTCTGATTCAGGTTAAGCTATTTAAATATCAGATGGACTTGCAGTGGAAGCCTCTCTTCCCCCTCAGAAAAGGACTCTCTTCCTCCCTCAGCCACATGTTGCACTCTTGAGTGGAGAATTCATGTGTTCTCTCCCTCCTGTGTGCTAAAAGTTATTCCAGCTCAGCCCCTAGCTCTCCTGCTGTATGATGCTGCAAGAGAAATGTGTGCTAGGTCTTAATAGCCCCATGTCAGGTTTTTTGAGTGTATTTGTATTCAGTTATATGCTGTAGAGCTAGTGATCAGTGCCTACTAGTATCTCTACACTGATAAACAGATTGCTTAAAAGTGCTTCCTACTCCAAATCACCAGGAAGCTGCAGGGGTCTCTTCTATTTGCAACTGTGGATCATGCACAGCTGCTTTCTGCTATTTGAAAGTCCATATGTGGAGTTAGCCAGGAAGAACTATTTATGCTTCTACTGGACTCTGACTCCCATAGGATTGTATTTGGGAGGTAGAAGCCAAGTAAGCAATACTAAACGGGATTAATGGGTGGTATAAGTGGCCTACATTAGCTGATCTGACTAAGAAAAAAAGAGTCCTATGGCAAAAATTCACCTTTGCCATCTTTTAACTATTTCCTTAGCTGACTAGTCTCCTATCAAATGAGGAAGAACTCATTGTCATGGTAGGAAGTCTGAGCTATTCTTCTGAGCAAGTCCAATGGAGTTAACATTGACAACAATGTGCTATATGGTGTAGTAAGGTGAGGACCTGAAACATAAGTCTATGTAGCACAGGCCTGGTTGGAGGCCTATCGAAAAATGGACAAAACATTGTTATATAATATACTAATATAAAGCAAATATAAAGCAAAGCTAAGCTATGAGCAAGAGGCTGGCCCCTACTCTCAGAACTTGACACAAACAGGCTGAGAGTGTAAAACATTAATGGGTAATAGGCCCAGATGTAGAAAGGGCTGCCAGATGGTTGAAACAAAAATACTTAACCCCCCCCCCCACCCCCCACCCCCCAAAAAAAAACATTGGGAAAAAATTCTGTTGAAGGGAAAAAAAAAGGCGGAGAGGGGAGAGAGACCAAAGTTGTAGGGGAGGGGGGGGGAAGGACTCCAAGGACTTATTAAGCCAAAAAAATTAAAATAAAACAGCATTAAAACAGCATGTCCCCTTTAAGTGCAGGGATAGGAACAGGGGAGCGGTTGAGTACTAAGACCCAGGGGAAGCATTGCTTCCCCTAGGTCAGGGGTTCCCAACCTTTTTTGGTCCCCGTACCTCCTTGGCTTTTAGTAAACCTTCCCGTACCCCCTATTCAATATGAAAGGAAATAAATTCTAGACTCTAGAATCCACAACATTTTTCACTAACACTACTACTTTTGGAATATTTCAATTAGGATAATCTAGTTATTTTCCAAATATTCCCCGTATTCCCTTGACAAGCTTCTCGTACCCCCTGGGGGTACATGTACCCCAGGTTTGGAACCCCTGCCCTAGGTCTTTTTGGCCGGCAGCCATTTTGTGCCGGCAGCCTTGGGGAACCAGGTAAGCATGGGAGCTGTGGTCGGAGGTGTTAGGGGCCAGAGGGAAGCTCAGGGGGGGTGAAGCCAGACACTGAGTGTTTGTAGGGTTGCCAGGTGCCCGGCATTTTCGCATCCTGGCAGGGAAAAATTCAGAAAATACCAGACATTTTAGGTGTCCAGTATTCTCTGAATTTTTTTAGCGGACAGGAGCCGAAAATACCGGACTGTCTGGGTGAATACTGGACACTTAGCAACTCTAGATGTAGAAAAGTAATTGGTACTGGTCATAAGTTGAAAGCACATGGTACCACCAGCTCATCAAAAAAGACCTTGTTCCCCACACACAGATACAGACCCAGGTTCAGGAAATGGTCTAAAATGACAGCATGATGAATAGAGATGATCTAATCTAGGGGTGTCCAAACTTTTTTCAAAGAGGGCCAGATTTGATGAAGTGAACATGCGTGAGGGCCGACCATTTTGCCTGACATTCTTTGAACCATTAAAATTAAACACAAATTAACTATTTTATGCAAAGTTTATTGCAAACGGCATACTTTTCATTTCGTCACATGGATGACAAATCTAAACAGGTGTTAAATCACTCTGCCTTTCATATCTGAAGGCCAGATAAAAAAAAATCCAGGAAGCTGAAATATATGTCAGGAACATTGTAAAGTATATTACATATTATTGGTAATAGAGGTTGTCTGTCAACTTTTAAGTTCAAAAAATATGAACAGGAACATAACACCAAGTATACATGTTGTGTCCAAATATATTTATAACTGATTTAGACCAACTGACATTAACTGAGATTTTACAATGTATTCATCTCAATACATATGGATTCGTTGGGGGCCATAAAAGATAGATATTGCCAAATTACCTGGGGGGTCGTATTAAACCGGAACACGGGCCGCAATTGGCCCGCGGGCCGGACTTTGGACATGCCTGATCTAATCAAACCACTACATACAGGGTGATGGATGGCATCTAAGTAGCGTCAGAGGGTGTCAGCAGTGATGTGTAACTTGTTTGTACCTGTATATAAAGTGGTGTCTGGGGGAGAGGGAACAGTCTTAGTCCAGCTTGGGAGGGGGGATAGTGTGGTTTCCCACTGGTTGAGCTGAGGCCATTGCTACAAATATATGTGAGTAGTGACTTGATAGTGTCTGCTGACAACTATTTCTGTACTTTAACAATAAACTTGGCCAGGCACCTTTGATCCTTAACTGATGTGTGATGTTGGGGGGGGGGGGCTCCCTTGAGGTCTGCTGAATAAGTCAACAGGCCACACATCATTGAACACACATACAAGCAGCCTTCTGGTTATTATCATTGATGGAGCCAGAGACCTATTACCTCAACAGTAAATCCTGACCCAACACCATATAGCCAGTGGGCTAGGTACACTTGGATGATCTACTCTTAAGCAGGGAGAATACACAATATCTAATTAATAATTTCATGGTAGCACCCCAGAGATTCAAATCTGGGATTGAGCAAAATCCCTCACATCAAGTGCTACTTATAGTTTTGCAACATTCCCTTTGCCTGGTTTAGGAGCATTGTTCCCTGTAATTTTTTTCCTTTCATGTGTGGAATAAATTTTATTGTGTGTATCAAGGCATATGCAGCAGCCATGAAAGCTGTGGGCACTTAGCTAATCAGCACCTGAATCTCCCCTGGGTGGCTGCCCAAATATTCACCTTAGAGGGAACATTGTTTAGAACCCCTAAACCAGCAGCCCAATCAGTACACAACCAAGGTCAATGTGACATCCTCAGGGCTATATATATTATGTGGATGCAGCGCACATAACACAGAGAGCTGCATATACAGCCAACAACGGTAAACAGGTTGAGAACCGCTACTCTAAGGTAATGTGCACCTTCAACTTCTAATGGCTAAAGAGGAAACTGAACATCCTTCTGAGTTGATTTTTTGTAAAGCACTATACACACCTTTGGCACCATATGTTAATGAAATCATCATTTTATAAAATTAAGCCACTGTTAATTAAATACTTGTTTAGTACTCTTTACAAATTTTCCTTTGTAATATGTTTTAATTGGTCCTTTTCCCACCCCCTAATAGGGTTGCCAGGTGTCCGGTTTTCTACCAGACAGTCCAGTATTTTGGGGCTCTGTCCGGTAAAAAAATCCAAAAAATACCGGACATGTGCAATGCCCAGTATTTCCTGGTTTTCCGGCTGGGCGACGAACAGAAGCCTGGCGGGAGTGGGGTGAGTGGCTGGGAGCCCTGGTCGCATGTGAGGAGGAGGAGGGGCAGCCCGGTCCGTGCTCCTGCATGCTGGACAAGCACGTGGTGGAGCCGTAGCTGGACTGACTCGCGCTTTCCCTGGACTGTGCAGGGGACAGCAGCGCCCTGGGATCTGTACTGCCCGAGTCAGTCCTGCTCCCCGCCAGCCGATTCGCTCCCCTACCCCGTCCTGGCCGGCCGGTTGGTTCTCTTCCCTGTCTTCCCTGGCCAGCCCCACTGTATCCAATGCCCTCCCCCGCCTGTTCTACCTTCTGCTGGCTGGTTGATCTTCCCAGCAGCTTTGCTGGACCACCCGCCAGCACTGCTTCCGGTGGCCAGTTCTCCCCTCCTCCGTCTGAGTTCCCCCGGCCAGCCCCACTCCCGCCGGCTGCCCTCCCTTCCCCCAATTTTCCTCGGCCATCCCTGCTCCACCCTCCCCCCTCTGACCAACTCTGCTTCTCGTTGGCCGCCTCCCCCCCTCGATCTCCGGCCAACCCACGCCAGCTCTGCTTCCCGACCCCCACCCCGCTGCTTCCTCCCGGTCAGCCGGTGTGTCCGGTTTTTTGTTTGAGCCTACCTGGTAACCCTACCCCCTAACCCTTACCTTCTGTTTGATATAGGCTGGATTACTTTTGTTTAGTTCACAGTAAGTAGTAGTAGTATTTTCCATTAAACTGGAGTTGCTTGTTTCTTCCCATATCCTCCGATAAATATACTGCTGAATCACCGGTACAGTCAAGAAGAAAGCAAAAGCATAAATGGCAATGGCAGGTTCCACTAACAAAACCTTCCTCATGTCTGGATTTCTCTTTATTTCTCTGTTCAGAAAGAAAGAGCATGTATTAGCTGTCAGATAGAAAAGGAACACACATACTGGTGTTTCAATAGACTAAAATTCAGGCGAGGGGTTTTGCACACTGAAGAGCAGTGACAGGCAACTTGTGGCCTATATGTAACCCACAACACATTTTTTTTTTACTGTTGCCTATGCTGGAGACCGTATTGGTCATGACAATCTTGTGACCCACTGAGATGAAGAAGGACCACTCAGGCGGCCCATGCACTAGCTTATGTTGTCCATCGCCGCCGTAGAGAAAAAGGAGGTGCCAGCATTTCTGCCAGTCAGGGAAGAGTTCACACTTTGTTTTGAACCAAACTCAGGTGACTCTTGTGCAATTTATGTTGCAAAAAATCTGATTCACATTTGAGTTTCACATTTGATTCAGATCCTGTTTTAGCCTGTCAACTATTTAACTGATTAAAAAGAACTGAATGTTTTAGAGTTGGTGATGTCCTCTTTTCCCCTCATTATTGCGCACCTTGTTTATGTTTTGCCATGTTTCATGGCAGTACTGGTTTCATAAGAATAAGTATTTTTATAAAATTCAAAGAGTAGTTAATCAGCAAAAGATCATTTCAAAACTTGTATATCCTACCATTTTAGAGACTCCAAAGGTGGATACTTTCCCTCCCCAAATAAAACGTCAGGTGTTGCTACTTTCTTGGAGAGTGTTATGCAAGGCCCAGGTGTGCAAAATGACCAAAATTACAAGGCCCAGGTGTGCAAAATGACCAAAATTACAAGCAGTGGTAGCAATATCACTCTCTGCCCTGTGTGATACCACCCCCGCCCCACCCCCAAACAAAACTATTTTCAGTGTTAACAAAGATTTATGTTTGTGTGCATCTAAGCATTCAGATACCAGAGTACAACTGAGTGCCTAAGTGGCATGTCTTGGTCTGATAATGTGTGTGTCCTTATCTTAAATATGCCTGAGCACCTCTGGGGAATGAAAATAGCAGCCAGGGCAAGGCAGGAGTGCTTTAAACTGGGGCTCAGAGTCCTCCCCCCCCCCCCCCCCGTAGGTGCTGTAGGCTCAGTGTGTCCCCCTGTGGGTGCTATAGGCTCAGTGTGTGTCTCCCGGCGGGGGCTCCGGAGCGCTGCTGACTCAGTGTGTACCTGCCCGAGCTGTCAGTGTGGGGACGCACAGCTTGGCTGGGGGAATAGGAGCGATGCCCCTCCCGCCCAACCCACAGCGCGGCGGCGCTCTCCCCCTCACCTCCTGTGCAGCGCCCCGCTCCCCCGCAGCTCGCTGTCGCGAATCCCCCGCCGGCTGGCACGCCAGGGCTCCAGCCCAGGCAGCGGCAGGGACGCCGACAGCCCCCAAACATTGACACGTCAAACCGGGCCCCGCTCATTGGGTGCCGGCTCCCGGAGCCCGTCCCACGGAGAGCGGCGATTGCTCAAGCCCAGTGCCATTCGCCCTGGCCCGCCCCACGCGGCTCAGCCTGCTGGAGACGAGACAGCAGCCACCTGCCAGCCCCGCAGCCCGCCCCGGCCGCCTTTCCTCGCCCGGCCAGGGAGCGCGTGCGCCCTGCCCCGTCCCCTCCGCAGCTTCCAAGGGCAGCCCGCTGCGCGCGGAGAACTGCGCTCAGCAGGCGACAGGGGAAGCCCGGCGGCGGCCGCGCTGCTCAGAGCCCGGGGCGGCTCCCGGCCTGCTACGGGAGCTCAGGCTGGATCCGCGCCCGGGCACTCCGTTCCCCGAGGGGGGCGATGGGCAGTGGGATGCGGCGGGGGAGGGTCAATCTCTGGCCTCAAGCCGCGCTTAAGCGCATGAGAGTTAGACAGCTGCTCTGCATGTGGGGTTGGAAACGTGTCAGTGAGGGAGCTGCTTGCGGGGGTACAAAAAATCAGACTCGGCCATTTTGTCCCTTTATCTAGTAGCCGTTGTCTGAGGAAGAAAACTTGCTCTCCAGTTTGGGCTTGGCCTGCGTCTGCCAATGGACTTTGGTTTGTCTAATCATGCAATGATGCAGTGAGTATCTTATCTCTGTGGTAAATGTAGGGGCTAGACTAGGTTAACCTCAGCTGTAAAACTATGGGTTTACTCTAACTCTGTTCTCAGATAAACTTAAAAAACAACAAATGGTCTGGTAGCACTTTAAAGATTAACACAACATGTAGATGGTATCGTGGGCTGTGCCCACCAAAGCTCATGATACCATCTACATTTTTGTTAGTCTATAAAGTGCTACCAGACCATTTGTTGTTTTTTAAGTTTATCCTGTACAGACTAACTGGGCTACCCCATGAAGCTTCTGTTCCTAGAGGTAGAAATCACTTGATTTTAGTGACACGGGATCAAATCCTGAACTGTCCAGAACAGCAATATCGGAGACAACAAAAATTGGTGTCGGTTTTGATTTTTCTACTAGACCCTACCTTTCTCTCACAGACACTAAAATTAATGTCAGATAATAAAAGTAAAATACTAAAATAATCTAAGATTCAGGGGAGCTGGAAGCTCATTTAAAATACTTTATTGAATAAATCTGTATTGAGTTAAAAAAGGGACAGGCAATTCACCATTTAGACATATCATCAAATGGGGACATGTATTATGCAGAAAACCCTGTTCCAAACTGGGATAGGCAGTTAGGGGCTCCCAAAGAGCAGCAGGATCTGCTTTGAGGATGGAGTCAAATGACTTTCTCTGTGGTGGTAGTGGCATCTTGTCTGGTGTATGTTTTCTACAAAATCAAATAGGCATTATACTTGGATGAAGTTTTTCTTTGTATCTATGAATCAAGGAACACAACAAACCTGAAATTATGACAGCACCCCATGGGATTATTTCTGGGAGTTGAGTCCCTATGCCTGTAGGATTTACACCTATGTCTTAATCTGGTGATTACAGTCTGGTTGTGTAGTGGTTCCAGCCAGGACTGGGGCATGGTTCTGTTAGGCATTGCACAATCAAAGGGTAAGAGGTGTTTCTTTCTTGTGGAGTTTGCAATATAATATGAAAAAAGTGACAAGAATGAGAAAAACAATAGGAAACTAGAAAGGGTAATGGAAATACGATCACATGGTTACTTAGCCAATGCGTAATGCAGTAGTTAAGATGATTCCAAACAATCTCAATTTTTTCCCAATAAATGAAATTTCCTCTTGAACTGGTGTACAGCCAAACCATAATTGAAAAATTAATTTGATGCAGACATCACATGAGACTTGAGCTGGGATCTGTAACTGCCTTTCCTGTTATTGTATCATCCATACTTAATAATATCCTGATCATAAATTTCACTTTACCCCAGTTTTAGGGGAGACAGTAATTATTGTCTCATTTATCCTGATAAACTAGATACTCAAATAATTGCACATTCCAAATATTCATCTTTATATTATAGAATGTGTTTGCACATCACTGAAATTTAAGGATTGTAACAGGAATGGCAGGCCACGGAAGCTAAGCACAAGCTTGTCATTTGGAAGTGAGCTGGTGCTTTTGTCTTCAAAGTTGCTTCTTCTGTTCTCCTCTCCCCAGCAGTTTCAGACTGCAGGATCTTTGCATAAAAGGATTTTATTTACTATACTTATTATCTCACCTCAGTTTGGGATATTAATGTCAATTTGTGCTGTAATCAACTATACTGTTCCCAGCCTGGGGAACTGGAAGCTGTGTCACGCTCTTGAGAGCTGTAGGATTAGTTCCCCTTTCACCAGTCCAGTAGGCAGTGCTTTTTTTGGAAGCACTCACCACTTTCCCCTGGCACAGCCCTCAGCCGGCCCTGGGAAGCCCGCTTGTGACACACGGCAACTAAAGTGGCTGCGACCACATTTTGGCCCCGACCTCCCAGGTCTCCCTGGCTACTCCCTGGCTTTTTTTTTTCCAACAAATTTCCCCCAGCCTTTTTTGTTTTGTTTTGATTGAAAAATTTTTATCAAAATTTTTTTGAAACCATCTTTTTTTTTTAAACAAAAAAAGCACTGCCGGTAGGGATGCATCTACTCAGCACCCTTACTTTGAAATTGCATAACTTATTTCGAGTTAATTTTGAAATTTGACGCTGTCTACATAGTACCAAATTTTGAAATAAAACTCTGTTCCGAAATGTCCCTTCTCCCTCATGCAATGAGGTTTACAGGGATGTCAGAATAGCGAGCCCGTTATATTTCGATATAATGGGCTTGTTCTTAAGATGCAGAAGAGCTATTTCAGGATACCGGACGACTGAGACTTCCGCTGCCCTGTGCACAGATGCATATAGGGTGTTCTTTGCACACTGCTGTGCATGCCACACTATCCTTGTGGACTCCTGCCAGTCAAGCAACATACCAGCCTAAAAGGTATCTTAAAAAATGTATCACTTTATGCTCCATGAGATCTAGGATTATAGGGAGCCAGTTTATTCAGAGGCTGCAAGGGGGAGGGAGGGAGTCATTTGGATTAACAGATAAACCCAGGTTTATCAGTTAATCGTTTACATGACTATACACTAACATCCCTAATTAGAATAATCAGAATCAAAAGATTGAAAGGGACCTCGAGAGGTCATCTAGTTCAGTCCCCTGAACTCATGACAGGACCAAGCACCATCTAGATCATCCCAGATAAGTGTTTGTCTTGCCTTTAAAAATCATCACTGATGAAGATATCACAACCTCCCTAGGCAATTTATTCCAGTATTTAACCACCCTGACAGGAAGTTTATCCTAATACCCAGCCTAAATCACTCTTGTTGCATTTAAAGCACATTGCTTCCTGTCATATCTTCAGAGGTTAAGAAGAACAATTTTTCTCCCCTGTAACTAGCTTTTATGCACTTTTAACTTTAAAGCCATCCACTAGGCTTGTTAGGTCAAAGAAAGCTGTCAAAGAAAGCTGTTAGGTTGATGTGATGTGATTTGTTCTTGACAAATCCATGCTGATTCACTTATCACCTTATTATCTTCCAGATGTTTGCAAATGGATTCCTTAATTATTTGCTCCATTATCTTTCCTGACACAGAAGTTAAGGAGACTGGTCTGTAAATCCCCTTGTTGTCCTTATCTCCCTTTTTGTAGCTGGACATTATATTTGTCTCTTTCTACTCCTCTGGAATCTCTCTGGTCTTCAATGACTTTTCAAAGATAATTGATAATAGCCATGGGTGCCAGGTTTGTGTAATTTTTGGTGGTGCCCAGACTGGGGCAGAGCTGTCCCTTCTGAGGCAGGACCAGGGCAACTGGCCCACACCCTGTGCTTTTTTGCAGGGAGACGGGGGGCTCTGTGTTTCAGGAAGATGCAGGATCCAGAGGAGTCTGGAAGTTAGCAGGGGGCCTGGTGCTGTCAGCAGTGAGCAACCTGGCCCCAGTCCAGTCTACCCCATCTTGCTGGCTCCCAGCTTTGCTCAGGGGAGGGAGCAAAAGCTTGAAAGAGGCAGGGTGGAGGCAGGGGCTTAGGGAAGGGGTTGGAGTGGGGGCAGAGTAGGAGTGGGAAAAGGGAGGGCAGGACAGCTTCCCTAATAATCCCCCAGGCTCCCATGAACTGAATGCCCCTCATGAAGTGTGGGGTCCTCCCCAAAGCACGGGTTCTGGTTGTTCTAGTCTGTCCTATGGACAGGACAGGTATAAGCCCAAACATCTAATTTGCTGCCTATACTAATGTCTCAGATATTTTCTCATATAACTTGCTGATACCTCCTCAGCTCCTTAAGTATTCTAGGATGCATTTCATCAGGTCCTGGCAACTTGAAGACTTTTAACTTCTCTAAATAATTTTAACTTGTTCTTTCTCAGTTTTAGCCTCTGATTCTACCTCATTTCCAATGGCATTCCCTATGTTGGACATCCAATTGCTACTGAAAAATGGAACATATTTTGCAATTCCACTGTTTGCATGTTTTCTGTTATTGTTTTTTCCTCCTATTTGAATAACAGGCCTACCCTCTCCTCTTTCTTTCTCCTGTTTCTAACGTATTTGCAGAATGTAGTAGTGACTTGTTGTCTTCTTTATTTACTGCTCTGACAATTTTTTTCATCTCTTTTCTCTTGTGTGCAATTCCTCTTTCTGAGTTTCCCCATTTCTATCCACTTGCTCTCCCACAAAATGTATTGCAGCTAACTATCTCTTCTTAATCATGCATCACAAGTGGGGGAAATTTATAAAGCACAGCTAAATGTTTCTCTCTTCTTTTGCTAATTTAATCTACTGTCCTCTGGAGTTTTCCTGTGAAGCTCCCTTTCTTACAGGACAAGATTTTCTTTGAGCTCTGTTGATCATTATATAACTAGTGTTTGTTCAGGAAACTGTGTTCTTTTCAACCTTTGCTTCCATGTCAGCTGTGGAAGTTCAGCCCTGTCTTGACTAAACTCCATTATGTCTGCTTTACCCAAAGTACTGATCTCTAACAAAGCCAAACTCTGGAGTGTCTCAAGTCTGGTGCATGTTGCATGCGGGTAAGGCTGGGGCTTTGAGTGTCAGGAATGTTTTTGCACAATCATGCATATCCAGTATAGTACAGTGTGATCATGCCAAGAAAACTGGGAGTAAACTGGTACATTTTATGTCTGATAAGCAAAAAGGAGAGTCAGTCATAGAACTGTTAACTAAGCATAAAATTTTGCAGGATGTACCCCAAATAAGGGTATCATATAAAATACAGTATTTTATACAAGATGTCATTAATTGGTAGATATTACTAGAATGACCAAGTCTCGCTTTGCTATAAAATGGGCTTAATAAGGAGAATTGATGGAAAGTAGTGAGCCTGGAGCACAGGTCCTGCTCGTTGTAACTGCTGTTGTAACTTCACACAGACTACAGCACTGCATGACATCCCAAAGCATGGAAGTCAAAGAGACCATGAACCTCATGCCTGCTACAGTAGGTGGCATACGGGTGAAGTGTAAGTGAACTAGGCTTAATTATTGTAGTATAATAAATTGTCTATTAATTGCTTTTGTATTGTTTTGTTATACTAATTTATTTAAAAATTTATAGTGTTTAAGGTTTAAATTGTGTAGTAATAGTTTTTAAGGCTTGTAAAACTTAAACAACTATATTAACTGCTCAAAGCTTTCAATAAATAAGAAAGTGGTTAAATCTCTCTGGAGTGTCCTGGTTTCCTTTGGACCTAAAATAAATAGAACCACACAATAAGCTGTTTGCAGAACCTTTCTGCCTTATTGGGACTTCTGTGTAAATCTAGTTTAAACAATTATCAGTATAAGCCACTCCTCCCATGAGAGATGAGGAAGTGAAACTAAGTAGTTGTTCTGTAGACTGAGAAGTTGTATAGCTGAGGCATACTCTTTCCTGTTGGAGGAAGGATCTTGTAAAACATGTCCTGCATTTGCTAAGGTGTCTCTTGTTTGTTTGTCCTTGAATCAATGTCCCTTGCCTCAATTAAACAGAACCTAATTAAGTATTCCCTCTCAGAGAAGTTCATTTCCAGTGTACCATACATATTTTTTGTTTACCAGTGAAAAAAGTTGCCTTTTCACTTCTGAGATGTAATGCTGGCTTATCAAATAACTCTTTTCCTTCCCCAAACTGAAAGTGGAAAGGAGGCAGACTTTGCTCTTTAATTTTGCTTCATATGTCAATTTTTACCCAGCTCTGTTGAAATTCTCCTTTCAGATACTAGTCCAATTATATCTGCTATCAGCATGAAAGAGAGCAGTTATATTTTGTTTCAGTGTACAACAATGGTCCTTCTAATCATTTCCATCCATGTGCAAAATATATGTTTATGTGCATGGAAGCATGTGCCAATGTGCAGCCCCAGTATAAACAAAAAACCTAGGGCATTGTGCTAATCAGCTGGGCAGCATTTGAATCTCTCCTGGGCAGCCACACAAGCACACAGCTCACAGGAAACATGGGTAAACAACTGTTGGTGAGCAGAAAAAGCAACATAGTGTTTAGAGTGCTACAAATTAACGAGATAATCAGATGAACATTTAGGATAAATATTAGCAGGAAAAAATCTTGGTAATGAGATCCTCTTGAAAACATTTGGGAGATTCCTATTGATTTCATTCAATGGAGTTTGGATCAGGCCCCAACAGGCAGTAGCACAAACCTGAAAGGAAATTATAAAAACATTTTCTAGTCAATTCTCGTTTAAAATGATAATATACCATTGGCAGAGGTTGATTTCACATGTCTTTCCTTAATGACTTGGCAAAATTCTTGTTGACTTCAACAGAGCCAGAATTTTATTCTGCCTTTCTGTGGTTTGGATGCTAATAGCATTTCCGACAGAGGAGCTACATGAGCTATTCATTGTAGCTGAAACAGGAATTAATTATTACTGATGATCACTCTTCCTTCCTGTCTACCCAGAAAAAAATATTTATTAATGGTAACATTTCCTCACTTTTCAAATGATTGTCGTAGTCTCTTGGGAACCCTGAGGAGTGGCATTATTTAATGTGACCTGCTTAATAATCTAGAGAAAGGAGTAAACAGTGAGGTGGCAAAATTTGAAGATGATACCAAACTGCTCAAGGTAGTTAAGACCAGAGCAGGCTGTGAAGAGCTTTAAAAAGATCTCACCAAACTAAGTCAGTGGCAGGCAACAAAATGGCAAATGAATTTTAATGTTGATAAATGTAAAGTAATGCACATTGGAAAAAATAATTCCAACGATACGTACAATATGATGGGGACTAATATGGTTATAACTACTCGAGAGAGATCTTGGTGTCATTGTGGATAGTTCTCTGAAAACATCCACTAAGTGTGCAGTGGCAGTCAAAAAAGCAAATAGAATGTTAGGAATCATTTAAAAAGGGATAGAGAATAATACAGAGAATATTTTATTGCCTCTATACAAAACCATGATACACCCACATCATGACTACTGCATGCAGATTTGGTTGCCTATCTCAAAAAAGATATAGTGGCACTGGAAAAGATTCAGAAAAGGGCAACAGAAATGATTAGGGGTTTGGAATGGGTCCAAAATTAAAGAGACTTAGACTTTCCAGCTTAGAAAAGAGGAGACTAAGGGGAGATATGATAGAGGTCTATAAAATCATGACTGGTGTGGAAAAAGTGAATAAGGAAAAGTTATTTATTCTACAATATAAGAAGTAGGGGTCACCAAATGAAATTAATAGGCAGCAGATTTAAAACAAACAAAAGGAAGTTTTTCTTCACTCAGCACACAGTCAGCCTGTGGAAATCCTTGCCAGAGGATGTGGCAAAGACTAGGACTTTAACAGGGTTCAAAAAAGAGCTAGTTAGATTCATGGAGATTAGGTCCATCAATGGCTATTAGCCAGGATAGATAGGAATGGTATCCCTAGCCTCTGTTTGTCTGGAAATGAGTGACAGGAGAGGGATCACGTGACGATTACCTGTTGTATTCCCTACCTCTGGGACATCTGGTACTGGCCACTGTCAGCAGACAGGATACTGGGCTAGATGGACCTTTAGTCTGACCCAGTATGGCCGTTCTTATGTTCTTAAGTATTGTCATTGTTCTGCTCTGTTTAAGTGCACTTAGACATTATAGATACATGTAGCCTATTACTACAATTTTGTTTTAAAAACATTGCAGAATGAAGTTCCCTATGTTCCCTCTGAAGCGACAGTGTAACAGTCAGACAGTAAATACACTCCAGGTAACTTGTTATATTTGAAATAGCAGGGTGACTAAATGAACCTTTGTACAGTCCTGAACTACTTGCATGAAAATACCCCATGATTACTCCTCAGAGAGAGAAAGGTGAAGATACTATTTTGTGGGGAATGTTTCAATATGTGTCCAAAAGTACCATACTCTGAGTACCCAAATCCATACTGAGGCACGTAAATACAAGTGCCTTGATTAAATGCCTACCATTCCCATAGGGAGATAAAACCATCAGGATCTTTAAATAAATGGCCTGATTTCAAGTATTATGCTTAAATTTCAAGCATTCAGGTATCAACCCTTTGCCTATGTAATTAAAAGATTCACTTGAGCAGGACTGTAGATGGGGGAAGAGGAGGCAATTACCCATGGGTCCAGGCAATTTAAAAAGGCCTAAGGGATGCAGTTAGTAGTAATACAACTCAGGCAGGTTTTCTGCCCACCTGCACTCCACACCACTCCCAGAAGGGGCTAGCATGTCCCGCTCTGCCCCAGCCCCAAGTGCCAACTCCACAGCTCCCATTGGCTGGGAAATGAAGCCAATGGGAGCCCTGCCTAGAAGCTGTTGCCCGAGGGGTTTGCCACTCACTTTCAGGAGCTACTTGAGGTAAGCACCATCTCCCTGACTCCCTCCTGCACCCTAATCCCCAGGTTACAGCCCGCATCCCCACCTGCATTCCCACCTACACCCCAACCTCCTGCCACTGTCCAGACCCCACATCCTGCACCCAAACTCCCTTCCAGAGTCTGCACCCTGCATCCTCTTCTGTACCCCGACTTCTTCCCCAGACCAGAGCCTGCACCCAAATTCTCTCCTGGAGCCCAAACCCTTACCCCTCCATACCCCAACCCCTTGCCTGCTCATTGAAAGTGAGAGAGGGGAGGGTAGAGTGAACTATGGAGGGATGGGTGGGCAGGCAGGGACAGAGCCTCAGAATGGATGGGGCAGAGGTGGGGGGAGCAAGTCTTTTAGGGTCCACAATTAGTTGGCAACCCTACTGGGCAGGCATGTTGAAGTGCTGGCCATGACAAAAGAGTGCGCCCAACAAAACAGATGACAGCTAGCTGGGCACGAGCCAGTGCAGGCGCAGCACCACTCAGGTATCAGGCAGATCACATCTGTGTGGGTGCAGTCCATTGACTGTTCTGTTCTGGGGCCCAGAACTGCTGTTAGCGAGCTTGCACTTAAGAATTTCATTGAGCAGCAACTTTACCCTTTACTTTCCTTTAGTAAGGGAGGAATGAGAGACCCTGGCTATGGGAAAGAAGGTGGGGGGCACACAGAGCCTGTGACAGATGGGGAGCACACAAAGTCTCTGGGATAGAGTTGCAGGAAGACCCTGAAATGGAGGCAGATGTAGTGTGTGGGAGGGGTAGGGGGCAGAGGGACACAGGGAATGTGTAGGGGAAGGGGGTGAAGGACATACCGGGTGTGAATAGCACTGGAGGAAGAGGGATGGGATATGGAGCCTGTGATTGGTAGGATCTTCTAGGGGAGAGAGGTAGAGGTAAACTTTTGAGTTTCACAAAGGTGTGGCCATGGGGAGGAGGGAATATAATGAAGGCTGAAAGAAAAAAAGCAAGGAGAAGGAATGAAAACAATGGAGCCATGTCAATGTACGTTGCGTTATTTGTTTATAAAACCCGCTGTCACTCCTCACAAAGACTTTTGGCGGGTTGTTCAGGGTAAAGCTGAGGTATAAATGCATGGCAGGATGTTGCTGGGAGCCTGCTGGGCATAAAGGGGCAGAGGTTGTCTGTGAATCCAACACTTTGTCTTCTCCCTTCCCCCCACTACCAATGTTTAGATCAGAATTACTCCACTGCTGGCAGCCTCAAGTGCCTATGACACTGATACACCTGTCTGTAGATGATGGATGAGGTTGGTTAGTTGTGGCATGTGGCTACCTAACGTGCAAAGGCTCATGCTGTTAAAAAAAACCGCACACTTGCTATTATCTCAACGTTCATTTTATTTCACACCCCAGATGGGTTTTTTGTTTTGTTGTTCATGAAGGCAAACTTGTGTTGCAACAATCTAATGCTTTTCTAGTATTACTCATGCGCACTCCTCCTGTCTCTTTGTTCCGTATCTCTCCCTCCCATCTGTTCTCCTCCTCTGCTTTCCTCTGCATGCTTTGTTACCACCTGGTGATTTCCTCATTCTCCTTTACTCATAATTGTTTGTGACCTGATGTTCCTCGCCCATACAGTAGCTGCCTGTCTCACTTCTCCCCTCACCATTTCTCTCTTGCTGAAATCCTGTGATGGTGTTTAGTGGCTCCCCTGTGGTGGGTGCTTCTGACTGTGAGGGTAGCACCTGTTTCCTCTCCTCTTTACCTGTCAAGCACTGGATCCTTGCAGAGGCAACAGGCCATCTTGTTTTCAGCTGCTTGTTCATATGCCAGGCAACACAAAATCTAGGTGCTGGCAAAGCAGCTGGAAACAAAGTGGATGAGCTGACATGGTGAGATCTGGCTTCTCTTTCTGAGTCACTCTGTGAGAATGACTGTTGTGATTACTTTCACTTTTGTTTCTGGTCAGTTTCAATTTCTAGATTGTCATGCCATGACTACAAATGCTGCAGAGTTTGGACTGTAACCATTGAAGGTGATGGTTAAATGTAATGTATTTTCTTTTCAATTACCTCAGAATAATTCTATTAATATTATACTCGTAAAATCACTGTACAAAAACTAAGTTTTGGGCCTGAACTATGACACTTTCTGTGGGACATTCCTGCTCCCTTGGGCATTAGTGGAAATGTAGCTGCTTTTATTATGACCCTTGTAGTAATTTAAGACATTCCAAGGATGGTAAAATAACATTGCCAGAAGCTGATTGTTGTTTTAAAAACAGTCAGTGCTCTAAGAGGTATCTAAATACATATTCATTCAGAAAAATCACAGCTTGAAGTTTTGTCTCTTCTATTGTGTATTTCCTGAGTATGTTTTTTGTTTAGTCTTAAATGATGTATAACCATTCCTGAGTGGTTACCGTTCTTGTGCCTGGGTCTGCTTTTTTTGAGCACCCAGTATTCTTCTTCACTTCAAAGAGAGTTCTGGGTGTGCAACAATCACTGGTCTGAGCTCTGTATGTTCAATTAAACTATCGAAATTCTTATCTGTGATCTGTTATATGGTTATACTGTTTTCTTTAAATGGATGGATCTCACATTGTTTTGCATATGGAACATGTGCAAAGTATACAAAGGAGAGATCCACACGAAAAGAGAAGAACATTTTACCCTACCAGAAAGATATCAATGACAATTGTAACTATTTATGCAGTCTCCTCTTCATCTGACTTCAGAATCAAAGGGTACGGAATGGATTCTACCTTAACTTCTTGCATCTTTTTTCTTTATGGCTTTTCTTTCTTATGTCTCATCACCTCTAGCAGTTCGAACCTTGCACAGAGCTTGTGCTCAGTTAAAATGAAAGGACTGCAGCTTTGCCTGGCCTCTATGCAGGCTTCAAGTGAGAATCCAGGTTAGGAACAGACACTACCAAAAAGCTTTAGCAATTCCTCAGATCATATAGCACAGTAATTCCCCTAAGGAGTGCCAAGAATTAGCTGTTGAATATAGACAGCCTGTCTAATTATTCTCCAGAGTCTCAGTTCTTATTTAAATACGTAATAATTCTTGAGCTATTACAGTTGTGAAGAAGACCTAAAAATCTGACCCTAGTATGACTGGGACAGCACTGTCTACCTGAATTTGCAGACACCCAGAAAGGATAGTTTGAAGGTGTGAATTGTCTCATTTATTGCAAAAGTGAGGCAATATATTATAAAGTTTTGCACAATCTAGTAGGAGTGGCCACTCTGTTGGCTGTGTCTACACTTGTACTTGATCCACAAAACTTTTGTCGTTCACAGTACTTAATCCCTCTCCCTCCCCCCCCCCATACTACAAAGAGCAACAAAGTTTTACTACAGCAAGTGAAAACGTGAGTGCTGCTTTGCTGGCAGGAGTGCTCTCCCAGCCTGGTAGGTAAACCACCTCTATGAGCTAACAGCCCTGGGAGCCTGTTTACACTGGCATTTTACAGCTCTGTAATTTGCTGCACTCAGGGTGTGTGTTTTTTCACACTCCTGAGCAAGAAAGTTACAGCACAGTAAAGTGGCAGTGTAGACAAGTCTGTATTAAAGGACCTGAAATCTATGATCAAACACACCTAAGTTCGAGGGCACAGTGGGTGCAATTGTGTGGAAAAAAAAAATTGAATAGTTTTCATATACAGATGGCCCTTTAGACATCTGAAAGGTCTACAAATACTCTATTTTTAGGAAAACACAACAAGAAGTCCTGTGGCATCTTAAAGACTATAGTACGTCTACACTGCACGCTTATTTTGAAATAAGCTATTCCAGAAGGAATACTCCAAAATAGCTTATTTTGAAATAGCATGTCTACACTACAAGGAAGCCTCAAAATTAATTCAAGCAGGCTTCCCTAATGTGGATGTGCTACCTCTATTTAGAGCCTCAGGAGACACTGGAGAGTAACTAGTTTAAATGGCCCTGGGGAGGAGCTATTTTGAATCAGCAGCAGTGGAGAATCCACCCTACTGCTATTCCAAAATAGCTGTTTTGGAATAGGTGTAATTCCTCATAGAATGAGGTTTACAGAAGTCAGAATAATCTGTCTGTTATTTCAAATTTATTTCAAAATAATGGAGTTGTTGTATAGATGCTCGCATTGCTATTTCAGAATAATGGCCATGTAGATGCACCCTAACAGATTTATCTGGGCATGAGCTTTCATGGGATGCATCTGACAAAGTGTTTTTTACTCACAAGAACTTATGCCCTAATAAATCTGTTAGTCTTTAAGATTCCACCAGACTCCTTCTTCCTTTTGCAGATACAGACCTACAGACTTGTCTCTATTTTTATGGACATTCAGGCTATGTCTACACTGCCATTTTTTTTCTGGCGGAAGATATGCAAATCGTGCTCTCATTTGCCTATCTTCTGCTGATCCTTTTTGTGGAAGAGGTTTTGCGGATAAAAAGCCCCATGTAGACAAGGCCATTTGTCGGGGGGAAAAAACCCCTTTTTTCGCAAGATCCCTTATTCCACAAAAAATAAGATTTACAGGATCTTGCGAAAAAAGTTTTTTGTCCAACAAATGGCTCTGCCTACACAGGGCTTTCTATCAGCAAAACTTCTTCCACAAAAAGGATCAGCAGAATATATGCAAATGAGAGCACAATTTGCATATCTTCTGCAGAAAAAAACAGTAATTTGGCAGTTTCCCACCCATCAGGCCTGCCCTGATTCCCCCACTGCTACCTCTGCCTCTTCTCAAACCAGTTCACCATATGACCTTTTCCTCCTCATTTAGATTGTTCCTAAATTGAGAGGAGAGCTGCCAAAGTGAGTTCAGTGAGGCAGGGACTTTGCTGGCTTTGTAATTTTTGGAAAGTGCTTAGCGCATGGTAGGCAATATTGGAAGCAGGTCATAGATAATAAACATGGCATGTTAAGTGGCTTCTTATGCAATAGACAAGTAATTTCAGCAAACCATCAGGCTGCCAGGCTGTGTAATCAATGTTAATTAATACTATGAACATATAGAATAAGTGCACAGGTTGTCAGGGCAGAAGTAGAAGTCTCTAGTGAATGCACCATTCTTTAATATTGTGTGCAGATTTCATAAAGAAACAAGGAAGATTTGCAAGTTAAGAGCTAAACTGTACTTGCCACAAGCTTTGTGTAAAGGGCATCACCTGAGGTGCAGCACAGGTGAAGAACTGAGTCTCTGAGAGAGACAATTTCCTCTGGCTTCCCTCTTGTTCTGGGACAGGGAGGCATAATACGTTACTAAACAGTGCCAGTGGCAAATTACAACATTACTCCCTTCACTGGCTCACCTCCACTGTGCATAAACTCGTTGTGTTAGACCACAGTGTGGGGGTCTGATGTTATCAGATTTTGAGCTCTATCTAGTACAGCAGTTCTCAAGCAGACTGCAAACAGCTGGCTCCCTGCAGCCATCCTGCTGTGCAGCGAACCGTTCTTCTGCTGCCAGGAGGAGACCCCACCCCTGTCCAGCACTGTGGCTACGTCTACACTACAAGATAGGCAAACCTTCTTTTTTGGGGCATAAGGATCTTGCAGGAAAAGGAGGTTTTGCGCAAAAAAAAAAAGTCCACACTGCTTGTTTTTGCACAAAAACCCTAGCGAAAAACTGGATCAGCAGAACATATGCTGTCATGATTATGAGGGTTAGCCAGCAGCCTGGGGATTAAGGGGTAACTACACCTAGCCAGGTGGAGTGACCAATAAGAATGTAGGTGGGACTTTTCAAACTGGGACAAAGGAATTTGGGTTTTTTTCTCTTCTCCCTTTTGTCTCACAGGGAGTTCTCTGCAGCTACAGAGAGGGACACGCATGTCTCTCTCTCTCTCTCCAAGACACCATTGTTCATTTTCTGTAAGTAGGGTAAAGTTTAGGTAGTTTCGTTAGGTTTTATTGTTTTAAGGATTGGGTATGGGATCTGAGATCTGGCATTGCTTAAAAGATGTTTTGGCTTTTCTTTGTAACTAAGTTCTAGGCCCATGGAGTTTCTCCATGAGTATATTTTGTTACCTTCCTCTCTAGTCATTATACTTGCAACCGGAATATTGTTGTAATAATAAAAGTTCTTTCTTTTCTTTTTATTAACCTGGCAGTGGTTAATGGTGTGCCCTGATTTTTGTTTTAGGGGTAAGATTTCCCAAATGATCTTTCCCCTGATTTCTTTATCAACATTTGGGTGGTGGCAGCGGAAGTTTTATTCCCAAGATCTAGGGTTTTAAGATCTTGGGGGGAAGTTTTATACCAAAGCCTGGTAGATAAGGCTTTGGGGTACACTTGCTGGCCCCCACTTCTGCATTTATCATGCCAGAGTGGGGAAGGAGCCATGACATATGCAAAGGACAGGGTCGTGGTTCAAATCCCGGGTCTGGTTGGCCAAAACCGGTCAGCCCTGGGGCAGGAGGGATAAGGGTCGCCCTGATGGTAAGGTGGTGGGGCAGGTTCCTGCGTGGCCTAGGGGATCAGGCATTGGCCTGGGAAGGACAGGGTCATGGGTTCAAATCCCTGCTATGAGTTTGCTGGTCTCCAGTATCAAAAAGGTTGGGAAACACTGCTCTAGTAGACTGCTGATGGAAGCCCAAAATCACAATCTACAGTTAAATGCTCAAAACACCCTTCTGATAAAAGGGATCATGAGCAAGTCTGTTTGGCAGGAACCAGTAGAGATCAGCACAAAAATCCTGTGATGCACATACACACAAACCTGCAAGAGCTACCTGTCATCCATAACTGAGTGCTCAATAGCCCTTAAAAGGCAGCAGTAGATGTAAACAAAGAAGAATACAAAGAGGGACAGAGAAATTAGCAGGATAACTATAGAATAATGATTGGGCCAGGACCAAGAGCAGGACTGTGCACCTGGGTAGGGGAGAGGTAATGCTTACTATAAAGAGAAAACAAAAATGAACATCTGGGCTCACTCATCAGAGTTAGGGAGAAGGGGAAAGGGTGGTACAGCTAGTAAGCTTGTAACAATTCTTGTGCAATAAACAGAAATTTAGACTGAACCATTCAGCCCCTAGAGTTGATCCTTCTCTCTCTCCCAGTATTTCCCTCCAACACAAGATTCTGCCTCCTCTTTGCCCAACTATTCAGGTGAAGGAATAGGGTCTGCACACAGGTCCACCAATGGGGGGGGAAGACGCAAAGGGGCCAACTGACCCAGGGCCAAGTGATTCAAAAGGACTAGGGACTCCCTGCTGTGGCCAACATTTCTGTGGCGATGGTGGAGTCCTAGGCCCTTTAAA
This sequence comes from Pelodiscus sinensis, assembly GCF_052426305.1. Taxonomy (NCBI): domain Eukaryota; kingdom Metazoa; phylum Chordata; order Testudines; family Trionychidae; genus Pelodiscus; species Pelodiscus sinensis. The sequence continues at coordinate 308,245,210 of NC_143052.1, forward strand.
TTGCCACCAGAGCCCTTTGAGGTACACTCTGGGCAACTCTGAAGGATGATGTGATGAAGGGAAGTGGTGAGGCCCCCAGATCTGCCCTTTCTGCTTGAGACTCCGCCTCTTTCAGGAGCCCAGAACTCCCCCCCCCCCACACACACACATCTTGCTCAAGAGCTCAGCAAGGCTGTTGGTCTCCCTGTTGGCCTCCCTGTCTGCACAGCATCCACTCACTTACGTGTGCATGGACACACAGTTCAGATGCTATGCTAAAGCGAACTGGTGAGAGAATCTTGCTCCCTATTACATGCCTGCAAGGTGGGGCACAATGTTAGGAGGGGAATCAAATGCTGAGTATTTCTGAACTTCACTGAAAATTAAAAATTTGCCCTGCACTTATGGAAAACATTATGGATAACTGACCTATTTTGGGGTAGAAGTAAACATATTAAAAAATAGGATGAGATGTTTTTTCCCCCTCAGAAGTAGATTTGCAGTGGAGGAAAAAAAAACCCAAAATATTAGGTTTGGGGTGGTGTTGTTTTCCATGCAAACATTTGTTTTGCAGAATTTCACAAGACACAATCTTACCATAATAAAGTACTGAATCCTATCTGTGTGGTGCTCTGGATATGATGGATGGAATGGGACAGGAACAGGTTGGGGTCATGAATGTGTCGATTATAATAAATTAGTGTGCTTCATGGTGATAACAGAATCATAGGAAGACTAAAGAGGTGATTCAAAATAGGTGCCTGTGAATTTGCTTACAATCTATTACACATTCTTTTTCAGTAGCAAACATCTTGCTCTAACATAAAAAGCATCTGGCTCTCAGTAAGGTGAGGTGGTTGCAGGTGGAGAGTGAAAGCCCTTGTTTCTGCAAGGTGAAAATTAATGGTCGTCTTAAAGTCCCCTGAGTCCACATCAAGTGTGGATTGACTGACTAATGCATGCAGTTACATTATTGTCCCAATATTGGTTACAAGTCAGTGACTTGTACCAGCTGGGGTCTGCTAGAAGTTCCCTCGCATTTTTAAGCAATCTCGAAAAATTAACTGTGGTACCTATCTTGTGAGACAATCAGCATTTTCACTGAAAGCCTGACTAAGCTACCAAGTCTGACCCTTAATAATTACAGGATAAACAACAACTGTAAAACCAGCTCCCCCCCCCCCCCCCCCAAAAAAAAACCAATCATGTAGCACTTTAAAAACTAAACAAGATGGTTTTTTAGGTGATGAGCTTTCGTGGGGCAGATCCACTTCTCAAAAGCTCATCACCTAATAAACCATCTTGTTAGTCTTTAAAGTGCTACATGACTGCTTTTTTTGTTTTACCAAGATCAGACAAACACAGCTACCTCTCTATTACTGTAAAACCAAAGTATAACAATTAAGAAAAACACAGTCAATTTCCCTCTGTGCATTAGAGATTCACACAGTTGGCAAAACTGTCAGAGAATGATGCCTTGTTTTCTAATTATACCTTAAATTTCTTGTGTTCCAAAAAATTGAAGGTGATTTTTTTCCACAGTGAAAAATCCCATATTATTTATGGTCAGAATGTAATCAATTTTGCCAGAACAGTTTATGTAAAAATGATGGAAATGCAAATATTTGAGGCATGACTAAATTTGTAAATTTCTATTAAACTGGGTGTTTTTTCACATTTGTAACACTTATCGACTTTCTGGAATGCCAGGCCCTATTATATAGCATGTGAAATTGTTATTAGGAAGAGTGAGTTATCATTTCAACCATACCTGATGTGCATCACTAATGTGATAGCTGGCAACATTTGATTTTGTGGTTATCATAATGCTCTGTCTTCCCTGGAGGCTATCATTACTCTCTTGAATGATTTGCAAGCAGCCTGACATCTGAGGGAGCCAGATAGCTCTAGGAATTCTTTGCCTGTTCTTGCTTAGAAGTTTTGCTTGTGATAGTTCAGCTTTTATCCCTCTGTTCTGAGTGCAGCTGTCAGATATCATTTTCACTACTAGAAGTTGATGCTATGATGCAAAGGACTTCTCCAGCTTTTTCTTTTCATTGCTCTGACTAAAGTTCTAGCAGTCTGGAAGCCTGTCCTCTCAATGATAGAATCCCATTAGCATTTCATTCTATCTACTTGCTTATTGCTTTCCCAGTACTTAGCCAGGAGGGTGATGATAGCAGACATTGTACAAGCTTTCCTGCACTGCTCTACCAGTGCAGCTAAATTCTGGCCTGCAGTAGCTTTGCTGTCTTATATTCTCAGCCTGCCATGAACACAAACCACTGAGGGTGCGTAGTTATGAGGTAGCCTAGAGCGAGACATGCACAAGCATTTGCGAAAGGTGATGGTACACACTGGCTCTGCATATCTCTGCGTGCAAAACCCACCACCCATGTTTATGTACATCCTCAGTGATCGCACCATTGGCCTATGCACAAAACTGCAGTCTCTGCACTCCCAGGCTCCTAGTGTTCCCACTACCCAGGGGATGTGGAGAAAGCAGGGCCATGGCCTTATTGTCTTCTACTCTACATTAGCCAAAAGAACTGACCAGGTGCATAGGGGTAACATACTCTGCACCCTTTTGAATGCCTGAACCAGGGCCAGCCCAAAGGCTTTTGCCCCCCTAGGTGAAATATAACTTTAGTGTCCCTCCATTGAATCTATTTCATGTTCTATCAATTTGGTGGCCACTAGTTCAACAAGTCTCTCTTTCAGCAGGGAAGAACAAAAGCATGTGTCTATCAATTTTAACTTGGAAAATCTGCCCTCCCCACTAGCAATAGAACTGGAAGAGTAAAGAGAATTCAAAGAACAAGGAAGATGCAGGGAAAACTGTTTGTGAATCTGTGTTCAGAAATAAACGTCAGTACATCTTGAGGCATAAGACATCTCGGAAGCCATCATGAAATAGCCTTCAGTTCACTGCACAAATCTACTGCATCCATATCTTTTGAAATTCCATGTTGTAATGTTGATTCTAGCTGCAAGCAATGTTCAAATATCTGTTTTGAAGTCTTATTTTGCAAACTGTGCACATTGTTGAGGAGTCCAATTAAATATTGAATCAAGCTACTGTATCTGCTCAAATCATTCTTTGACTGGCTGGATAGTTTTTGGTTTGGATCCTGAACTGATTCATCTTTTGCCTCATATGTGAACTGTTGCTACTGTCTCCAAATACATGCTGGTTCTGGTTCTGGTTCTGAGTTCAAATGCCTCAGCAAGCTCACGGGCAACTACTTGTGTTTTTTCAAACACAATTGTTTCTAATACATTATCAAAATAGAGAACAATGATAGTAAAGTAGAATATTATTTATATTAAAAGATAAATGAATCAAAGTGATTACTAGGGATGATTAAGTGAGGAGTAAATAATGCATGGAAAGAGAAAAATGATGAATGTGCAATGCCATGGAACAACAGACCTCTCTACTTATTGAAACCTTTCCTGGTGAGTTACTGTGTATGCGGTGACATAGTAACGTATATCTGGTCAATTTTAATTTCTCTTATAATTTTAATGTTCACTTAAAACTATTTAAAAATTAAACAAAAGGCCAGGATTTCTATTATTATTAAACATTATTGCAATTAGAACTGAAAGGAATGTATTTATTAAGTTAATATCAGCAGTCAGGTGTTCGAAAAGCAGGGCTTTGCTATTACTTTAACAGTAATAATGTACAATAAATATACATTCTTAATCTTACAAGTATTTATGAATCTCCTTTTCCAATCTTGGTAAAGTCTCTTGCTAAATTCTTCAAGTCCAACACAAGACAAATTCTTCGTGGGTTCAGCGGCTGTGGGATCACAGCTTATAACACAACAGAATAGCTGTTATGGGTCGCTCATTGAGTGGTGAGCAACACAGACTCAACTGCATGACTGGTCAACACTGGATTCCTGAGAGTGACTGAACTGTCAGACCCCACCCTCAGGCAGCAAAGCAAGACGGCGCTCTTTTGAAGTTCTGCTGTGACACATTTTAACTGGACTTACATACCCAGCCATGCGCCTCAAGCGTGAAACAAATATTACTCAACTTCTGACATGGAAACGAGGTATGGTTTTACAAGTAGATTATTTGATATTTCATTTATAAAAATAACATATTAATATGTTTTAAATAGAGGAATAATTCACTTCCATCTAATTTGGTGCCCCTTTAAGCCCTGTGTCCTAGATGACTGCCTAGTTCGCCTATACGGTCAGGCCAGTCCTGGCTTCAATCGACCCAGCATGCCAACCCCCTCTAATCAATGCCGCCTGGGGCAGCCGAACCTATCCTGAGGTCACAAAGCTCCTTCCACTTTCGGCATAAGCCAGACTTCCTAGATGAAAAGTGGACAAACAAATCGGAGCTGAATTCCTTGAGACTCTGGAGATCTAGTCTTGAACTTGCCCTTGGCTCAGTTTGACCCTAAGTGAGCCATTTAGGTCAACATTTTCCAATGTGGACACTTAAAGTCAGGCATCTAAATAACTGGCTTGGTTTTCAAAGATGACTAGCACCCACAGCTCCCAATATCTCCAGAAGCAGTGGGGGTTCAGCACCTCTGAGAACCTGGATGACTATTTAAGTGCTTAAAAGTGGATTTGCGTGACTGACTTGAGGCTTGTATACTCAATTTTTCAGTGTTTCTCCACCCATAAAATGAGACACTGTTAATACTTGGCCTGAAGAGCTATTGTGAGGGTTTAATCAAACAAAGCAAAATTGTGCTGTGCATGCATAAATATCACTGAAGTCAATGGAAAATGAGGTGAAAGCAGAATTTTGTCAATGTCTGTATAGTGCTTTGATGTCCTTGGATACTAGGTAATAAAGGGCTGTAAAATATTAGACTCGCTTCCTGGTTAATCACTAAAGATAATATCTTTTTGCCTCCTTTGCAATATCTCACTGACAAGAAATTGTTCTACACACGTGGGGCATGGAGTTGCATTCCGATCATCTTGGCTAACAGTGATTGGCGGAGCTGTCCTCCATTAACTTATTTAATTCTTTTTTAACCCAGTTATGTTTTTGTCCATCACAACATCCACTGGCAAGGAGCTCCACATGTTTACTGTGTGATATATGAAGAAGTGCTTCCTTATGCTTTTTTAAAACCTGTTGCCTATTAATTTCATTGAGTGACCCTGATTCTTGTGTTATGGGAAGGTGTAAATAACCCTTTCCTATTCACTATTTCCATATCTTTCATATTATAGAGTTGACTCATCTCCCTCCTTAGTCATCTCTTTTCTAAGCTAAAAAGTCCTAGTCTTTTCAATGTCTCCTCACATGGAAGCTGTTCCATAACCCTAATAATTTTTGTTGTTCTTCTTGGTACCTTCTAACTAGAACAAACCAATCTAAAGCATCAAATATGGAACACGATGATGGATATATTTAAGATACTCCTTAAAAATTTCCATGCCAATTGATAATAGACACCACCGAGAAAGACAAAAAGAGTGTGACCTAAAGAACAATTATGCAGAAAAATAGAGAGAAGAAAAACCATCATTCAAAATGACTCTTGGAAGCTTGAACACACCACCACAAGACCAAAACAAACAGCAGAAAACTGATGGATGCTCTACTCCCCCGCATGTGTGGGAGGATTAAAAAAAGACTACATAGACTGCAGCCAAAGCGTATAAATATTTTAAAAGAAGCCACAAGGTCCCAATCTGGTTCTTTCACTACACAGCATTTTCAGACATAATTAACAGGTTCAAACTGTGGCCCAAAGAATCAAGGCATTTTAGCTAAGGAAATGCTCTTGATCAAAATCCAGATTTTTAGTAGTGATAGTCCAGCTAAATAAGCCATTATCAACTTCCTACAGATCTTCTAAGAGCAATTTTCAGTCATTATATAGAACCCAAATTACGGAAGCAATCTTCATAAGGGCCACTTCCCCAGCTATAACGCCTGCTGTGCTATGAGTCATGCCTTTTGTGTTTGGCCTGGAATTGGGGGATGTTTATAAAAGGCTGTTATAAATACTACTTGTAATTCCTCTTCTCACAAGACTCTTTATTCATGAAAAATGAGAAGTGCAACACATATGTACGTCAGATCATTTCCATTCTCATTGCCAGCTGGTGCTATTCTCATTACCACCTTTGTACAAATATTAAAAGGCTACGAGACCAGTAGCATGCAGCATTCTAGAGAACCTGCTTTCCAATTATGGCTATTAACGTTTTATGGTACAAGATGGACGACAGCAGCAGTACAATTTGTGAGTGCGGACCTGTAGTTGAGCAATAAATGTTTCTGAGGAGGAGAGTGAGGAGAAGTGCGTATGAATAATTCACATTCTTCATGTGGCGCATTATTAGTGATCTTACAAAATAATTGTCAGAAGTAGCATTATAAGCACTTTGTGTGTTATTTTTAGACTTCATAGTTTAAAGGAATCCACTTGTGTTTGGAAAGTGTGCGGCATGCTGCAGGCATGGCTTCTTTCTAAATCACAATACCCTGGAACATCTTTAATCTGGCAACAGGATATGCCCACTGAAAGATGTTGCCAAGCCATAGAGGGTGCAGTGGTGTCTGGGCATGAAGGGATGGGGGTGGGGCACTTACCTGCTGCAATACTCCTGGGGTTATATGTATCTTCGCACTCCTTGCTGCTTTTAGGCACCCCCTTCCTTTTGTCCCTCCCGATTACTATGGGAGTGATGGGCACAGGCCTCAGGAGAAGCAGCTCTGCATGCTGCCATTGAGTGGCAGTGCACGGAGCCACTTCCTGCCCTGCACCACGTGTGTACCCGGATTAGGGAGTATAGAGGCTTAAGTGTACTTTCTAAACAAGTCACATCTCACTGTAAGCTGTCTGGAGCAGGGAACATCTTTTCACAAGGTAAGTGTGGCAGAGTGCCTAACAACAATAGTGGAGAGTTACCACTACCACTCATTGTCGTCATCATCATGGATCATCCTGCAGCCCTTTCTCAGGCAAACTTCCCTAGAAGCCTGTCTGAGAAAAACTGAGTAAGGGCCTGAGGATCTAGCCCAGAGCTGGCTGGTTTGTTTTTTCTCCAGGGAAACAGCTAGCAAAAAACTGTGATAACCATGGGAGGGATGTATTAATTGTGAATTGTTACTTGTTCTGAGTGCTATAAAAGATACGAGAAAGAGGTGGACTCTGCCAGTTTTAAAATCTAGCCGTAGTGTGTGTTTGTCACTTCTGTGCAATTCATTTTGGTAGTGGTTCAGGATATACAGCCATTGTTCCTTATAGGGTACACACACCCAAAATAACATGCTGCCAAAATGGTTGCGTGTAAGTGCACTCACGTACACACACTGCACAGCAGCTGCAGCCCTGCAAAAGGAATGAAGACACCCAGAGTTGTGTGAGAGTTCCTCTAGGGGAGGAAGAAGTCACAAATGAGCATCTGATCCTGTAGGAACTGGCATTTGATTCTGTAGGCAGGGGTGACCCGTGCCTATAGGCAAACTAGGCAGCCGCCTAGGGTGCCAAGTTGCATGAGGCACCAAATTCCAAACCCTACCCCTTCCATTTCCCGTGTCTTACCTGGAGCACGGCTTCCCTGCGGCCAGGAGGGGGGTAAGTCCTAGGAGAGGCAGCGTGCAGGGGGGTTCCCCTGTGGTGTGGGAGGGGGGGTGGCCCCGGGGGAAGAGGAACGCGGGGGGGGTTCCCCTGCCCCGCAGGAGGGTGGATCAGCCCAGGAGAGGTTCATGTTGGCTTCTCTCTGGGGGGTGGGATCTTGGGAGGAGGCGGGTGCAGGGGAATCTCTCCCCCAACTGGCACCCTGTTCCCTCTCCCCGGCCCCCAGCCACAGAACTCCATCCCCAGCCCTCCTCTCCCCAGCACAGAACCAAAACCCTCTTCGTATTGCATAGATTGTTTAAATCAGCCATTTGAACCTTTATTCTAATACAAGATATGGTTACTGATTCCTGATTTCAGCAAGGCTTCCTTTTGTGTTACCAAGCATTCAAGGCCATATGCAGAAGAGAGGTGGCATGAAGACTGGGGGCTCTTGCACTTGTCTAGAGGCAGTCAGAGTGCAAGGAAGTCTTGCCAAGGAGTTCAACAGCCAGCTGATCCTGTTATAAAAAGGCATATACTCCCAAAGAGATTAGTTGAGGTTATCCCAGGTCTTTCTCTATTTCTGTTCCCAGCCTGGAGTCCAAATTTTTCTGACTCCCGGAAACTGTTGTAGTATAATATGTCACTAACAGACCATGTCTGGATGCTGATTTTTCCAGCAGGACATGGACTGAAGAAAGTTGACTTGGAAAAATGGTACAGTGGCAAAAGACAACCTCAGTTCCCACTCAGCCAGAGGTCCAGAGCCAATGGCTGTACCAGGATAGTCAGAGAGAGAACAGTGCATCTTGAAGAAGCATCAGTTCAGCACATGTCCTTGGGAGCCTCAGCTAGTGGAATAATTATAGAGCACAGGTTGGCATTTAAAGAAGTTTACTTCTGGCAGAGACCAGCAGCTGCATCATCATCTGCCCTCACATCAGAGGTGAATCATGTTTAAATAAAGGGGAGGGAAATTACAACATCTGAACCTTCAGGGAGAAACCAGGCTTAGTAATACTAATATTTATAGCACTAAATTTGTGGCTACTTGGTAAAAAAAAAATTGCTGCCACTCAGTGATGATGGTTTTCCAAGTTGCATGAAAAAATTAGAGAGATTGTTGTGGTTTTGTGTTCTGGCAGTAAAAGATCCCCAAAAGATGTTTAAAATGATATAATTTTGTGAAGAGTAATTGTTATTAGTTGACTGCCAGTTGGCCAAACTGCAAAAAGTGCAGAATGTTAGTGAAGTAAAGTCTGGGTTCTCATCTCTGCGCTTCCCATTTCTACAAAATCCGATAAATAGGGTGCTGCTGGGCAAACCTGCGGGTATCTGAGCTGTTTGTCGCATTGATATGTCAAAGGTTGTGTGCTAGTTCTCAAATGCAGGGCAAAGCTGGGCAATCTCAAAATAATAAAGTATAGCAAAGGGGCTGCATTTCCAATGTCCTTGCAGCAGAATTTCATTTTTTTAACTGAAAATGAAAAATTACTAGTAACAACCTGACAACCAGTACTCAGCATGTTCAGTCAGGAGAGTCTCCAAAGTTCAGACTTAACTGCATAATTCAAACATTTTGATTGACACATTGTCAAGGCATGGGGGTGCAGCATGAAAGTGCAGCATGTGTGGCAGCAAAACAATTCCAGTGACTGTATTAAAGACAGAATTCGAACTACACACAAGATAAATACCACGATAGATCATTCTGCACAGGGTAACCTGAACATACGTGCAGAACAACTTTTGTTATAAAACTCTGAGGCCCAAATTGAGCTGTCATTAACACTGATGTGATTTGGAGTAACAATGGGAATGTCAGTATAATTACTCTGAACTTACACCAGTGCAATGGATAGAATTAGCCCTGATGTTGTACATTAGTGTTAGTGGCATATGGACTGGAGCAAATAGAAAATTCATATACATAACCATAGACTCTCTCCAATGTCTCTCTCAGAGCAATGTCATATGTTTATTGTATAGTCGCAGTCCATTTCCTCTCCAAAGTTCTTTAGAAATCTTCCTTTATAGGGCCAGGAGGCTGCAAGCTTCCACCTTTGACGTTCCCCATTGTCTGTTGAATTTGTCTATAAGTATTCATACGACACTCATCACTATGGTATGTGAGAGCCTCCTAATAAGCACCTCAAGCTAGTGAATAAACATGAGTGTCAGATGCAGGGATGTGAATGGTTTACCAGCAATGGTTAGCTGGTGGCCCATGGGCAGGGGGATGCTCCAGCCCGGCTGGAGCACCCTCACCTGCGGGTGGGGGAGCACTTCAGCCTGGCCAGAGCAGCCCCCATCCATGGCGTGGGGGCTGGACCTGCTGCACCATGGGTGGGGGGTGCACCTGCCTGACTGGGGCAGGCAGCCTCCCACCCGCCCCCGTATAAAAACATAACTTTTAACCGGTTAACTGGCTAAATGGGATTTTACATCCCTAGTCAGATATGAACTCCCAGCCTGGGCACATCACTTATTTTCATCCCATTCTTCCCTAGAGTTTTCAAGTCAGAACACTAAATGGCAGGGTAATATTTGCCCTTCTGAGGAATGCACAACCCCTGAAGTTCACCAGCTTTGGTGGATCATGTACACAGAGACCCTGTCTCCAGACTGCCTTCTAGCACCACTTGACCTCAGCAGCAAGAGACACAATCCCTGAGTATTGCTCTGCTTGTTGCTGCCCTTCCCTCAGCCCCTGGAGCACAAATCTAAGTTAATGCTGGCATTGCAAGTAGGGATCATTTATATCCACAGCCCCTCTAGGCTGAGGGAAGGTACGATGGAGAGCAGACACCCAAAACAAAAAATCTTTTTCTGCCCCAATAATTAAGGTGTGGGAGAAGGAACTTGCAAGTTATCTCCTGCCTCTGCAGAATCTCTTTAACAGCAGCACTAAGCTGCTCACTTTTCCCTAATTTTGCAATTGTCTGGCCCTTTTAGGAGCTGCCTGACTAGGCCTGCTATTCATACACCTCTCCTCAGTGCAGCGTCTCTGCCACATATGCGACGCTGCTGAACAAGCTGCTGACTCTGATTTTGGCCACATTCTTTCAAAGCGGGATTTTGGGGCTTGTGTAGCTGTTTGGTAGACTCTGCTCAGGGATAACACCACCACAGCGCTGTCTGCATATTTTAAATCTTTTTCTGGACATAACCAGCTGCACTGGGTACACCTGAAAAGGTCCAGATAAGTCATTATAATTACACTGTTGGCAGAGAACCAAGTAGATCTTTAAAAAAAAAAACTGATCAAAAGATTGCTATCTTAAGAACCCCCATGTCTTCAGTGTTACTATTCTTAATTGCTTTATAAATGATGTCATCAGTCATGCTGTGTTCACGCTATTAAAGTTATGCAACATCTTGTTTTCAAGCTTCTCTTCTTGCTGCAGAAGCTGCAGAAGCACTTTTGTTGCTCTCTCATATTGGCACTATTGCTTCTAATAAACTGCTTCTCGTGGATTGCTGTGGTAACTAGAGAATGGTTCTCATATCACTTTTCCAGACAACAGGTGGGTATTATTCACCCAACCCAGTGTAACCTGTTTTTATGTACATATAAAGATGACTTGCTTAAAGTCTGATACTTTAACTCATTTTATTTTCATATGCAAATTTAAAAGGTAGAAGTCAGAATCTATCATCAACAGGATATAAATAATAAATCTGCCTCTTTTCTCAGGTAGTAAAGTAGTTAATAGCTGAACATGCAATACTAATATGTATTTTTTATAATTTGGAATAGAGCACATAGGAGCTTTTTCAGATCTAGATCTTGGGAGACTATAGAGCATGACTGTATTCTGCGAGAGGCTGTCAGATTTTTTCTGATTTTGTAGGTGTTCTTCCAGTGGTGTGCAAGAGCGAATCCCTTGTGTCCAATCTTGCTTTGATTATGCTGTTTCTTTGATCAAGTGGGATACAATGTTTTTCCTGGAAGTCAACAGTGTAACGCCCTTGAATTAGTTTTGAAAATGGTCCAATGTAGTTTCTGAGAACTTATTCAGTAAACAAACTTTTGAACAAAATAAATTGGTGACTTCCATTATTTTTCAAAACCACTTCATCCCTACAATTCTTGCATTTTCCTACACTCCCATACAATGAACCAGAAACAACTTATCTCTAGTTCACATCTAGCAAAGAGCTTGGAACTGTTTGGGATTAAGGCTGGGCATTCTTTTTGGTCTGAGATAAATTATGTCCCAGAAGCTGAAAAGGGTTACCTGGTATCCTGCACTTAAAGGACCAAAACTCATCCTGTGTTGTGTGCGTATGTTATAGGGAAGAAAACACAGGAAGTCTTTCCTCTGGTCTCATAACACAGCTGCTTCAGAGCATTGCAATATGCCTTTCTAGAATTCAGGCATGCTAAGAAAGGCCTTGCTATTAAGACTGCCAGCACAAAAGCAATGACATTGAAGGGGTGTTTAGGACACATTGGTTATGCTGTATTCTCTGGCATACTACACATGATGCTGTACTCAAGACACACATGTTATCTAAAAACATAAACCACTACCTTCCCACAACAAACAAAACCCCAGCAGTGTGCACCCAATCTACTTCAGAAACAGATGACAAGACTTTGCAAAGGCTGCCCTGCCAAATTAGGAAGGCTCATTTTGCATAACCCCAAAGCCAGTGGGCATTATTTCTATAGTATCTGAGATTTCAATTATAAGGATCCAACAGATAACAGCAAAGTTGCAATAGAACAGCAGTGTCTTTCTCCCCATTCTTAAAAAATAGGGAAATGAGTTCAAATATCTTCTGTCTACAATCAGTGGTGACTTCATTAAAGACAAGGAAAGCATTTGAGGACTGGCTGCTTGGTCAGAACCTGGATGGCAAATGGAAACGGATAGTAAAGACTTGAACAGGGAACAGCAGCTGTTACTGGCACACTAGACTATGCCCTGTTCTGTTATTCTGAGCACTGCTAATCTGGAGAACCAATGATCATCTAGCAACAGAGGCATGGCTGATCTGCTGGGAAACCAGCATTTATGGTGAGAAAGTGGAAGCTGACCTCCACATATCTGTGGCCTGGAAAACTGAGATGGGGCCTTTTCAACTATAGATCTATGCAAAGAAGAACAGATGCCATCATAACAAGAAATGGGATATTGGGTCATACAGTTGGAAGTGAGATGTTAACCTGTAAGGATATTTCTACCTAGGCTAGAGAAAGAATCAGAAAGAATTAGAGGGGCTGATTTTCCTCTGACAGCTGTCTCCGCAGGTGTAACTCCACTAATTTACACTGGAGTTTTTCTTAATTTACACTAGTTTACATTAGAGGAAAGTCAGGGCCATGGTTTTATTCTTCTGCAAATTGACAAGCACTTATAAGTTAAATACTTTTTGGAAAGCCTGCAACATATTCAGTGTCTTATTGGACTTCATAATTTACCTTTGGAGTATAGAAACTACAGTCCCTTCTCTGCTGTAGTTTAGTGAGTGCCTTAAAAACAGAAGGTCAGATAGCTTAGTGAGAGCTGCACTTACTCCAGTTGAAGATTTGTGCCAGAATATGTCTGATAACACTGCTGTCAATGGTGAAAAAATGACCTTTGTGTTTTCTAGGCAACACAGGCATTGCCATTTGTGACTGTCGATTCAAGGGTTATAATTGGGTCTATTTTAATTGGAGGTTTAATTAGTGTTAATAACCATGTAAGCTGTTTAAATCTATATTTGCAATAGCCCAATACATATGCATTAAATCTGTAATAGTCTACTAGGAGTTGAACCATCACTATTACCTTCCTAACTTCATGCTTTTCCATTTGCCAAACACTTACAGCTTCAGCTATATTTAAAGAAAAGAGACTGTAATTATGTAAAGTTATTTTGGGTTGTAGATAGGTTGAAGTCTAGTCCTGCTCTCATTAGTGTCAAAGGGAGGTTTAGACCATGAAGTACAATGGAAGCGTTTCAGGCTCTTAGAAGTGTTTGTGTGTTGCCCTCTGTTGGCAGGCTACTCTTAGAAAGCGTGGAAAGCTCTTTCTGTAGTGAGAAATCCTCTTGCGTTAAAGCTTTTGACAATTAGAACGTTTTGTGAACATTTCGATAAGTGAGCAAGTGCTTTTCAGATTAAAAAAATGTAATGCAGTGTCTTCATAACATTTTGGTAAAGTATTTTCTGTTTCATTGTGTCCTTCAGTGTCCCCAACAGAAATCACAGTACAGCACAGCCATTTGACACATAGGCAAAATTTGAAATTAGTTCAGGCAAGAAGTAATTTTCATAGGAAACCACCATTGTATGAAAAATAGGCTCAATTCTCTGTCTGTGAAGCAGACAGAAAAGAAAGCCTAGTGTCAGAGATCCTATGAACCACCATATACTATGGATATATGAACCAATCTGGGCTGCTTTTCAAATCAGAAAGTAATACCAGGATCTAGTAAGACTGCTCCTTCTCCTACATTCCCTACCCTACCTCCCTCTGATGTCCTTTTGTCCTGTAAGGAATGTGCACGAGATCCATTCTTATTAGGCAACTGAAAAACAAAATTTACTAACAAGTATGGAAAGAGATTTGGGTTTGAAATGCAAGCCTGATTTCTGAGTTGGCAGACCTATAACTTATCCTCTAACATCTGTGCCTCTCAATACAAATTGCTTCAACTCATTGTATTTAGGCCAAATACAAAATCGAGCTAATGTTTACTTACCTTTGTAATCTGCTTTGAGATCTTAAGATGAAAAATCTCTATGTAAGTATGGAGCAATAATATTTGCTCCTTTTTGAAGGATGGGACACCTAAAACAAGAGAGGTTGAGTGACACAGGTGGATAATGCAATAGCCTGTTGAGATAGGTGCTGCTTGTGAAACCAGCAACACTGAGTTGTCCTCTTTGTTCTGACTTGTCATTTCCTACTAGTTTTATTACTGGTTAGCAGTATTCAGAATTAAGATCATTGGAGCTGCACACACATGACAAACTTAGCTAGAGAGTTAACATTCATATGTAGCCCTTCTGCCACATGGAGTTGGCTGCAACAAGGGCCAGGTTCAATATCCAGAAATCCCTCTGAACAATTCCAAGACAGAATTGGCTCATGTCCTCATCCACTTATTTGGGAAAATTAGCCATCATCCTGGGTGCCTCTAAGAGAGAATTCTTTCTCACTCACAAACACTGAGCCTGTGCATAGCAAATAAAACTTTTAATACCAAGGGAAGGGACCTGGCATGGAGTTGAGGAGACCCCGCAATCATAATTTGAACTCATGTGACCATGAGCAAAATTCCCTCCAGAGAGTACGTTGGGTAGTGTCCTTTGTCTCTGTCTCTCACCTTGTGGTGTGAAAATCCAACAAATAAATTTCCCTCTCCCCTTTCTCTGCCACACTCCATTCACAGCTGCTGTCCTTGGTCAGTGAAGATCCAGTGTTCTATGTGAGTCCACCTCCACCCAGGTGATGTGGGGGAAGAACTATCCAGCAAAGCTTCCAGAGCTGCTGCTGCTGCTGCTGCTGCAACTTGGTCACAGTTGCTGCCCTTCACTTGGTGTCATGCCTCCTGCCACAACTGTGCCATTATTCATGCTGATGTTGTCATTCATTGTGCCACAGTGCACTCTACTGCACCATCATCTGTTCCATTGCCAGTGGCCCTGTACTGGCACCTTCTGCTGCCGCCTGCCTCTCTGCTGATACTTCTGTGAGTTGCTCTTTTGGTTCCACCCAGCTGTCAGTGATTTCAGCTCTCAGAGGGGGAACCTCACTCCTAATGCAGGCTGGGCAGTCTCTTGCGCAGAAATGCTGTCCCACAGCAAGTTTAAGCAGCTCCTAGGCCAGTTCTAGTGATCACTTAACAAAACAATAGATCTCAATGGAGCCTAATTAACTATATCTTTAAACAGTGGGTGGGCCAAGTTAAATGGTGCTTAGGACTGTTTCGCAGAACCCACCCCACCAGGCAGAAACACCTGTCCCCACCCACTCTTACTTGCTACTGGAGTCTGGCATCAGAACCCCCTGCATAGTAAGTTTAGTTCAGCTGAGGGTTTCCCCCTCAATCAGGGGAGGCTAAATACAATTCTTCTGTCCTTTACTCATACAATAAGGAGAACAACTTTTCATTACCCCTGCAGTCAGTACTAAAGTAATTTGTAACCCACCACCAGCCAAAATCAATCCCTTGGGCAAAACAGCTCTATCTGGTAGTTACCTAGGTAGAGTAGATGTATTCATGTAAATACAGTCTGATCCTTTCCCCCCAAGCTTATCACTAGCTATCAGGGTAAAGCTCCTTTAGACCTTGCTGACACATACAATCTCAGATCACATTGAATGATGTTGGGGTCTGCAGGAGCTCTTGTTGCCTTAGCCAGTAGTGCTCCTTTAATTTAAAAATCTGGCCTACGATGAGGCTTTACATTCCTATACTCAGCCAACTGTTTCTGTACACTTGCTTAGTTATGATAGTTTCTTGATAATAAATGCCATCTATTGAAAACTGGAGGAAGTACAAGTGCAATTGCGCAGCCATTTAACAACACAATTGCCCATTTTTTACACAGGCAATAAAATCACAGCTGATTTGAAATTTCACTCTTCAGTATCTAATTTACCAGAACAATGAAATGCCAGGTAAAAGCTAGGCTCCCTTCTTATTGCACTTGTGGCTAGAGCTACAACTTTGTCATGGAGGTCATAGTGGTCACAGAAATAATGAATCTGAATAATCAGTGGTTTGTCCATCCCTCTGTCTCCATCTACAAAGTGGTGTCATGACACCGTGCATTCAATCACATTGAGAATCATATTTGGCTCTCTGCCTCCATCTACAGAGGGCGGCTAGGCCAAATGTGGGTATTGCAATGATGGTGAGGAAGGCCCTTGGCTTGCCCCTGGTGATGGGATGCCACTTCTGGGAGCTCCTTCTGATACTCCCTCGACTGGCTGTGAGTTTTGTTTCCCTTCGTCACCTCCATCCACCCGGCTTCTATTTCCCCCATCTCTGTTATGTTTTTAGGCTTCCCGTATCATGTGTATCTCTGGAGCTCCATAGGAAGGTCCTCTAGGAACTGTTCCATTTGCATCAAGAAAACTACCTCTTCTCTAGTCTTAGCACCTGCTCCCAATATCCATGCCTCACTGTTCTTTTTAATCGTGTAGGCACAGTGAGGCACTGCCATATCTGATTTCCCCGTTACGGCACTGAAATGGTGATGGACATGTTCGGAGGTGAGCCCCATCCGAAGTCTGGCCTTTTATTTAAAAAGTTCATAGTCATTCATGTTTTCTCTAGGCATTTCACCTGTTAGGGGTCCGCTGAGTTGTGATCTCAGCTCTACCATGTACTTTCTCTGGAAGTGGGAGACCGGGGGTGGCGGGGAGGATCACCTGTAGCCCCTTTAACTCTATGCAGTGCTTAACAGCACTTAAATGAAATATGTAATTTGTATTGCACTTAATATGCTCATTTTGGTTTTGGGGAGGTAAGATATGGCTCTCGGACGATTTCCAGAATCTGCAAAGGTTGTCAGTTATTTTCATCAGCAGCAGTAATCCACTTCTTGGGTTAATAAACTTCCTGTTCTTTCACTGGGATAAACTATTTAACCTTGATTATTTCTGCCTGGAAGCAATTTAGTGGTATTATTTACCAATTTCACATTTTTACCTGTTGGAGTCATGACTGTGCATCATAATAATTTATCATGTGAATATGAGCACCACTGCCCTCTGCTGGCTGACAGAGGTGTTGAGACTAATGTATAAACTCTTAGATGCCTCAATGATTGGTTGGTAATTGTAGGCAATTACTTCATCAAAATGTTTGACCTTGCACTTTTCAGGAGATTGCTTTGGGCTTTTGTAATGTCAAAATAAAAATGCAGCTAACTGTGTTTGGAGTTTATGAGAGAAGAACTCCAAAACAGATGGGACATATTATTGTTGAATCTAGGACAAGCCTGGCCTGAGCAGACCTGTGACCTCTGATGAAGAGATATTCTACCTAGTGAAGCCCATTTTACACTAAGGGTCAATTTCAATTTCTGTGAAAATGAATGGAAAGAGTCCAACTGGTGCCAATGGAAGTTGAATTAGGCTCTAAAATGAAAAGCACACTACTCCATATCCCTGCATTTCTCAGGTATGGCTACAGTTGAAGCAAATGGCCACTCATCAGAGTGGAGAGAAGTCAAGTGTGGTGCCCAAGAGCTGGTTTTTGGACCAGAACTATTTAATTTAGATTGTAAACTTTACAGGGTAGGGATTGTTTCTTTCTTGTGTGTTTGTAAATTACCTAGCACCCAAACTAGTACTATTCTTATCCCACATGATCTCATATGCGAAATCAGGTGCGAATAAGTAGATTATGCAGAATAATTTGTTTGCTTTGCTGTACAGAAGAGAAAAAAAAAAGGCAAATTGAGGCAAAGGATATGCTTCTATAGAACACTTTTCTTACAGTCCTGAATTACTTTGTCAGTTGTTCAAATGACTCATAACACATTTGAAATTCAACAGCCTTCAGATTGCTGTCATTTTTACCCTCCTGATGTTTCAGTAATGCTAAACATAATGGCCTCAAGCACTTTCACTATTGGTACCCTCAGCTAAATGTTTAAGAGTATAGTCAGAGTTAGTTTGATGTAACTGTAGCACACCGGTGACCACAGGAGATCATTAGCACTATATGTCTTTAAATGAGGCGAAAGGACAAGAATGAATAACAGTAGACTAGTGGTCTCCAACCTTTTTAAGCACAAGATCACCTTTTCAATTTAAGTGCAATGTAAGATCTGCCTCAAACCCAGATACCCTTGCCCCACTTCCTTCCTGCCCCTTCTCCAAGGCCCTGCCCCACCCCTTCTCAGAGGCCTCACCCTGCTCACTCCATCCCCCTTCCTTCTCCATCCTCACTCATTTTCACCAGGCTATGTTAGGGGGTTGGGATGCAGGTTCTGGTCTTGGGCCAAGGGGTTTGGCATGTGGGAGGAGCTCTGGGCTTAGCCCTGGTTGGGGGACTGGGGTCCAGGAGGGGTTTCAGAGTACAAGCTCTGGGAAGGAGATTGTGTGCAGCAGGACTCACGTCTAGGGCAGGAGGCTGAATGCAGAAGGAGGTTCAGGGCTGGGACAGGGGTTCAGGATGCAGGTTCTGTCTGGCCACTGTTTAGCTGAGACAGCTTCTGGCTGGTGGAGCAGTGGGGTTAAGGCAGGCTTACTCCTGCCCTGGCCCTGCACCACTCCTGAAAGCAGCTGGCATGTACAGCAATGGCTCCAGGGCACCATGTGCTGCCTCTCATCTACATGTTCTGAGCCCACAGCTCCCTGTTACTGATCAATGGGAGCTGCAGGAGTGGTGTCTGCAGGCAAGGACAGCAATGCCATTATTCCTGAAAATAATCAGCGAAGCCGCATTGCGCAAGAGGAGTTTTCTTGCACAAGAAAGGGCAGTGTAGACAGCTTCTTCTGGTGCAAGAGCCTCTTCTGCAAAATGGCGGCTCATTAGGTATGCAAATGAGGCTCAGCAATATTCCACACTTAGCCTTATTTGAATATTTCTCACGCAAGAAGCTGCAAGTGTAGACATAGCCTATCTGTTTTTAAAAAAGTCTTTAGAGTGCACATGGGATACATTTTTTAAGCTGCCCTCTTTAATAATGAAGATTAGACACATTTTAAAAAACAGAAGCAAACATTTTCATATCCTCAGGAGCTGGGGTTTTGAAAACACCAAAAATAACAAGACTCACAATAAAATCACAGGCGTTAGGAGCACTGCTATTTAACCCTAACAGGATCCATGCTCAGTGTTCCAAGGGCTATGCAATTCAGGGGCTTAACCGTGCCTATCACAGTGGGAAGCTGAGAACATTTGCTGTGTTACCTTTGTGTTTGAAATGTATTTTTAACTTCAAATTAGCAGCAAAGTCATGCTTTTGAGGCACAGCTCTGGGCTGGGGAAAGTACAGACCTGCAGGAGCTCAGGAAGTAATCACACTTTGTGGAAACATAATCCTTCCTGAATCATCCTAGTACATACACCCACATACAGAGAGCAGGCCCTATACATTCTAGAAACACACAGGGATTGCAGCAGTAGCCTTATGCAGGCTGTCCACCCCCTACAGGACTTGCTACAGTCTGGTTGTTGGGGGTGAGTTAAACTCTGTGCATGTAAACAAGATTTCCTACATTAAATATTTAATCCCATATATATGGACATCCTAGTAATTCCCAGACACCACCACAAGCTTTTCCACCTTGCATCCTTGCAGTGCCTATTCTGCCAATATCTCCTGAAGCAGATGGATCCCTCCCATTCACAGGTTGGACCCAGCATTCATTGAGTTTTGGCACCATTGGCTCTGACTGACTAGTGATAACATCAGCTCAAGATGGCTACTGACTGGTAGATGAGCTGCCTGGAGGGCCTAAGGAGGAAACCAAAATGGCAGCTGACCCGGAAAAGAGTGGCAGCTTATCATATGCATCTGAAACAGCTGGTGTTAGACATGGGGAATTAGTTATAGAAGTGAAATCAAAATCACACTCCATTAAGAACTGATACAAACGCATCATTTACCACCTTTGCAATGAGCTTGATAGAGTGGTAGGCTGGAGGTGGCTTATTTCTATTATTTATAGAGTGTCTGCAACGAACAACTGGAAAAATGAAAGGACAAACTTTGCTTGATGCTGTTAAACAAGCACAAAAGCAAACGTGCTGTAATTCAATATTTTCTACTGGACCAGACAAGTAACAACTGCCTTTCTGAAACAAAAATCCTGATTATGTTACCATACAATGGGATTTAATGGCCTGACTTCAGAGAGAGATCTGCATGCTCAGCATGTTCTAAAGTCAGAATTACTGGGACATTACAAATCATTAATATGTACTGATATTTTTAAAGCTCTTTCTATTTCCTTTGTTGTAGGATATGAATACCCTACATACATGAATTAACCAACATTAATTAACATAGTCTCAGAGGGGTAGCTGTGTTAGTCTGTAACTTTAAAAACAAAGAGTAGTCCTGTGGCACCTTAGAGACTAACAAAAATATATATAGTATCATGAGCTCTTGTGGGTAAAACTTCCTCAGATGCTCTGGAGTGGAAATAACAGAAACCAAGAGATTTATAACAGCAAAACAAAACAACCCCCTGTCAACAGTAGGGCCAATGCTAATGAGGCTATTTAAGAAGCATCCCATTCTTAGCTTCTGATATAAAAATGCAGTTGATAAAGGCAAGGGAGACTAGCTTTATAATGCAACATCCAGTTAATGCCTTTGTTCAAGTCCAGGGAAACTGTCAAATTTGTAGATGAATACTAATTCCACATTCTCTGTCTGTAATTGGTTGGTGAAATTCCTTTGTAGGATAATGGCTACTTTTAAATCCATGATTAAGTGCCCAGACAGGTTAAAATGTTCCCCTATAGGTTTATGTGTGTTAACATTTCCAATGTCTAATTTGTGTCCATTTATCTTTTGTCATAGAGACTGTCCAGTTTGGCCAATATACATGACAGAGGGGCATTTCTGGCACTTGATAGCATATATTACATTAAGGGTTATGTAGTTGTATGAGCCCCTGACAGCTGAAGTTGATATATTTACCATGGCATTGTGTGTGTAGTAGGGTCGGCCGGGCTGTTCTCCCCTCAATGTCCGCTACTCTTCTTATCCTGGTGGAGTATTAGTGTCAATGGGAGAGCACTTGATTTATCATTTCTAATCAGGTGTTGTGGAGATAAGCAGTGAGAGTCAAGGCAGAATCAGGAAGTTGAGAGAACATTGTTCTCTTTGGGTGAATACGTCTCTTTCTGGAGTCCAATGCATGTAAACTCACTGGGAGGTTATGGTGTGAAGCAGGGATGCTGACGGTTCTGAGGTTTGGTGCTAGGAAGCAGTGAAGCCAAGGGGCTTACCCCAGTGAGAATGAACCTAAGGGAGCTGACTCACTACAGCGATTCTCCCAGGGACACTTCTAAAGCTGAATGAGAGCACCAGAACTATGGATCTATGACAGAAGCTCATGATGCTCTCCCCTGCTCCTCCACTTACATGGGGATGGGCCACTGTCTGGGTCATGAACTTCCTCAATTGGACAGTCATTCTATTTCCATCTCTGTGGTTGAGTCTATTCAGCCAACACCTACTAGCTGTGATGACTTATCTTAAATAGGATAAACTGAAGTGGTTTTGGCTTTGACTCTATACTTGCAACTGCTGTGCCTTTCACTCAAGCATTCATTTGTCCAAGGATTCATCTCTTCAGATTTATAATAGTTTTCCTTTATTCTGTGCTGGGCCTATTCGTTTTCACGGTAAGCAACACCTCCTCTTTTTTGCTTGTTTTGAGTCATATACTGTGACATTCCTTGCTACAAACTTGAACACAACTTGTAATTTTTTCACCAGTCTTTTCCAAATGTTCCAAGAAAAGTGAATTGTCTTTTGCAGAGATTTTCCCCATTGCACACAAAAACCAACACATTCTGCATTAACATAGCATTTGATTAGGTGTCATGATAGCACTAATTACTTTCTGGGATGCAACTAGCTTGGTGATCCAGGATGTTAATGATGTAGGTGCTAATTAGCTGTTAATATGTTGTCTTTAAAGATGTTCTCAAGGTCAGCTACAGAGATCTGTGTTGACCTGATGATATTTTGGACCAATTCAGTGCTATCCAATTATTTTCCATACAATGGATACATCCAGAAAATTCTGGCAATTATAGGAAGAAGACTATAAGATTGCTTTTTCTGTAGGGGTGCCTCATTGGGAATTCAGTGATGTCTTGGGGATGACTAGTGGGCTGGCCACTTTCTTAAGGTTGACTAAACAGACAGATGTCTTAAATGGATGCTTGCAACCTTGGTATTGTTATCATTACTG
This sequence comes from Pelodiscus sinensis, assembly GCF_052426305.1. NCBI lineage: Eukaryota > Metazoa > Chordata > Testudines > Trionychidae > Pelodiscus > Pelodiscus sinensis. The sequence goes on from NC_143052.1 coordinate 308,267,659, forward strand.
TTGGATGGAATATGTCTTTGTAGCATTCCTTGTGGTTTCTACGGGCTTGTGTTAGAGTGCTTGTTCATTTGCACTGTGAAACTTGGGGAAAAACATCAGTGGTGAGATTGCACCAGATTAAAACCAACTCAACCTTATGAGGGATTCTTAGAGTCCTTTTCTGAGATGAAAACTAGCTTTGCTGACAGGGTTATGTTCTTGAATGCTCTCAAAACACCCAAGCCAGCCCAGATGAATTTCATGTGCACTAATGAACACATGCACACTTCTTAATAAGGGACTTGCTACAGTATGTTGTTAGCTTGTCATGCTACAACTACTGTACTTACAGCCCTCTGTACTATTACTGATACATGGGTAGTACTAGTCTGTCAGAAGAAATGCTAGAATACTAATACTTAGTGCATATGTGGGCAAAAGATAAGATGAACTACTCTACAGTACAAGAACAGAGAAAATTCATAATGAGCTTTATTCAGTGCCCATTGAAGCCAACTCTTGAGTTAATGGATATTGAGTCAGGAACTCTATGGTAAATAGTACCAAATATATTACAAATAAATTACATTATGGGTGTATCATAATCTATAACTTTGTTTATTTTACATAGCAGGCCTTAGGAGCTGAAAAACAATGCATGCTGGCTTTCTCAGGAGTGTATCTTTAGCATATTTAGTATCATGGTATAAACTTGCACAGAGCTTGAAAAATATAGCCAAGACCAACTGCCATACAGAGCTTGTTGTTCATGGAAAACTAAACAAGACACCGGGCAATAGCTCAAAAATAAAAGTGTAAGGATTATTACTTGAAGAATCAATTTTTAAAGAGGGATTTAGAGATGCAAGGTTCTCTTTGCATATTTTGAAGGTAAAGAGAAATGGAACTTGAGAGAGAAGAGTATTGGAGAGTAGCCAGTCAAGGAAAAAATCAAGGCCAACAAAAATTAGCACACATGCAAGCTGGTTATTTGTTCTCAAAAAGCCAATAGCACATGTAACTGGTAACTTCAGGAAAATAAATAGAATCAACATACAACTATTTATTAAGAACATAAGAATGGCCATATTGGCTCAGACCAAAGGTCCATCTAGCCCAGTATCCTGTCTTATGACAGTGGTCAAGTTCCCCAGAGGGAATGAAAAGGTAATCATCAACTGATCCATCACCTGCCACTCATTCCCAGCTTCTGACAAACAAAGGCTAGGGACACCATTCCCACACATCCTGGCTAATAGCCATTGATGGGCCTATCCTCCATGTATTTATCTTGTCCTTTTTTTAACCTTGTTAAAGTCCTGGTCTTCACAACATCCTCTAGCAAGGAGTTCCACAGGTTGACTGTGCATTGTGTGAAGAATGCTTCCCTTTGTTGGTTTTAAAACTTCTACGCATTAATTTGAGTGACACCTAGTTCTTGTGGTATGAGAACAAGTAAGTAGCTTTTCCATATTTACTTTCTCAATACCAGTCATAATTTTATAGACCTCTATCATATCCCTCCTCAGTCTTCTCTTTTCTAAGCTGAAATCTCTCCTCGTATGGCAGCTATTCTAAACCCCTAATCATTTTTGTTTCCCTTTTCTGACAATATCATTTTTTGAGATAAGGTGAACACATCTGCATGCAGTATTCAAGATGTGGGCATACCATGGATTTATATAGAGGCAATAAGATGTTCTCTGTCTTATTCTCTATCCTTTTACAAATGATTCCTAACATTCTGTTTGCTTTTTTGACTGCTGCTGCACATTGAGTGGATGTTTTCAGAGAACTATCCACAATCACTCCAAGATCTCTCTTGAGTGGTAACAGCTAATTTAGCTCCCATCATTTTATACATATTAGTTAGGATTATGCTTTGCATTTATCAACATTAAAATTCATCTGCTATTTTGTTGTCCAGTGACCTTGTTTTGTGAGATCTTTTTGAAGCTTATCTCAGTCTGCTTTGGACTTAACTGTCTTGAGCAGTTTAGTATCATCTGCAAATGTTGTCACCTCACTGTTTATCCCATTCTCCTGATCATTTATGAATATGTTGAATAGGATTGGTCTCAGTACAGACCCCTGCAGGACATCACTAGTTACCTCTCTCCATTCTGAAAACTTACCACTGAATATATGTATTTTATAATAATGTAATTATTTTTGTTTTCTAAATTAACTTCATCTTCTGGATATGCCAGGACCTGTCTGTTAAGCTCATGTGTCCAGGGATCACTTGAGTTTTGTACAGCAGGTTGTACATTATCATGACTTTAACTTCCTACTTTTTGTGTGACATAGCTGTGACCCTAGCAGACCAGTTGCCAAGAGCCCTAGGTCTTAACTGAACAGTGACAACTATACAGATGGAAACCCATCAGGCTCACATGTGCTAGTATTGTTAAAATAGGTATTTGCATTATGAAAATGTGTTGAGACTTTATGATATGCTTCTAAATTGCTGCATGCATTAATCTCTCTTAAAATATTTAAAAAACAACAAATAGTCCTGCAGCATTTTAGAGACTACCAAAAAATGTAGATGGTATCATAACCTTCGTAGGCACAACCCACTTCTTCTTTAGACTTCTTCAAGAAGAAGTGGGTTGTGCCTACGAAAGCTCATGATACTATCTACATTTTTGTTACTCTCTAAGGTGCTGCAGGACTATTCATTATTTTTTAATTTTTTTCAGTTACAGATTAACATGGCGACCCCTCCGAAACTCTTATAATATTTGTACCCCATGTCATAAGATAAGATTTATGTGTTTGCACTGAAACTGTAAGTCCATCAGTCAGGAGAGAAGTATTAATGAGTGTGAAATATTAGTTTACCATAGCAAACTAGTTTGCCCAGCAAAAAACCCATTGACAAACTATTGTGGAATGCCAGAGGACAAAGACTTTGATTGCTCCCCACCACTCAAGAAGAGATCTGCACTGAGTCTCTTCCCATCAGCTTGAAATCTGCCAGAAAGGAATAAAAATTCTTATCAAGGAAAAACTATATGTTGTTTGAACTCTGAGGGGCAAGAATTACTAAGCATAAGTAAAAGATCCCCAGCACTTGGTCTGTGCTAACCCATAAGGAACTTGCTTATTATAGGATGTTCTACTGCCTTTTTGAAATCTAAGACTAATTCATTTATGTGTGTTTGCCTCATTAATATCATAATCTCATTTATTTTTTAGTTTATTATAGGATTGACCACCAGCATTGTCTTTGTAAGATCCAGGTGCCAGTGACCTATGGTAAGTGACTTGTCCTTTGGGGCTGGGAGTAACATGAATATTGCTGTGCTTTTTTATGTGAGGGACCGTCTATCACTAAGGCAGGCTTGTCTGGGTGGCAAGATAGACTTCAGTACCCAAGAGGACTGGTTGTAACTTTTCATGATATAGTGCCTGAGGAATTCACACATGATATTTGTCTGGTAAATATAAGTACAGGCAGTCCCCGGGTTACATGGATCCGACTTACATCGGATCCCTACTTACAAATGGGGTGAGGCAACCCCGCACCAGCTGCTTCCCTCCAGCAGACCAGAGAGACGCGAAGCTAGCACCCCCCCCCCCCCAGCAGACCAGGGAGACGCGAAGCTAGCACCCCCCCCCCCAGCAGACCAAGGAGACGCGGAGCGGCTTTTCTCAGCAGACACCTCAGCTTGAGAATAAAGGACTGAGGGAAGTGAGGTGTGGGAGAATAAAACTGAGCTCTGGAGAAATGTTTGGCTAGAGTTTCCCCTACAATATGTACCAGTTCCGACTTACATACAAATTCAACTTAAGAACAAACCTACAGTCCCTATCTTGTACGTAACCTGGGGACTGCCTATATTAAACTCACAACCAGTTTGAGGTTTGTGCTCTGCTTCTTCACAATCTTCCCTGCGGTTGGCACTCATGTGTCTGAGCCACTCCCAAAAGCTTGCAAATTGCCACAACTGCATATGGAATTCAGTCATGTATATATGCTTAGGCTGTTTTTTCCTGTTTGTATGTACCAACAGCTCATTTGCATACATTATTGTTGGACTAAAAATCCCTTTCCTAGTCAGTTGTTCAGTCTGCATTTTTGATACATCCAGTATTGCCACTTCATTTGTTCTCCAGTTATAATTTTTCAGATTAGACAGGACCAGAATGTCTAATTTAAAAAAATCTGAAAAAATGTTTTAATTTGTTTAGGGGGAGTGTTAGGGGTCACATCTTAGGCCTTCTTTATAAATTAGGTTTAAGTGAAAGCATATATGAAATTAGAAGCTTGACATTTAGAATGGGAGCTCAGAAATGGAAGGGCTTAAGCATACATTCTGTCCTCAGTAAACAGAGTGCCCCTAAGGTTAGCAACCTCAGGCTATTTCAGACATCCAAATTTCAGATATCAGGATTTAGCACTATCCTAGGATTTCACCTAGGATTTAGCAGAGATCTAGCTTTTAGTGATCCCCCAGTGTTGCCAACTACTGCAACTGTATCTCACAATATTGGTATTTTTCTTTCTTTAAAACCCCAGCATCTGGAACCCTGTTGTTGTGTCAGGAGAATCCCAGCCTTTATTTTAAAAAAGTTGTTAGTTTTCGGGGTTGCACAGGAAAGCTTGAAAATGTGAACCTCAAAGGCTCAAAAAACAGGGCAAAAGAAAATTTTCGAAATCTCACGACATTTAAGTCAACTTTCTGACTTTGGGGGGGAGCTGAGTCGCAGCCTTTAGCTGCCTAGGGTTTGGGGACCTGTGAATGGCCGTAATAAATGCCCACAGAGCCGGGAAATAGCTCTATTTAAAGTGGAACAGCCTTAGAAATAGTTGCTACTTAAAAAAAAAGATGCAGCCCACAATCCTAGGAGCTTTCTTTGCTGCAGCGGCACGATGTTAGGGAGACTGGACTCAGTTGCTTTGGAAAATCAGCCTCCAAGGGGCAGCGCTGCCGATGTGCCTGCAGAGGGCGCTGTGGCTCCTGCCGTGGCCGGCAGCGGGAGGCTGGGGAGCTGGGAGGCAGCGGGCGCCGCTGGCGGAGGCTGCGCGCTGGGTGTATATATAGCCGCCTGCCGGTGCCAGCAGCTCCCCTTCGCACTGCCTGGGTGCGATGTGAGGCTGTAGCGGGAGCCATCGGCTGGGAGCTGGCGCGCGGCTCCGGCTTCCCTTTGTCCTGGAGGAGGAGACGGGTGCGCCGCGGCCCCAGGTACGGACTCTGCGTCCTGCCCCCGGCAGCTGCTCCCCGCGTGGGCAGGCGCGGGCGGGGACTTCTCGGACCCGGCCACGCGGCGACGGAGGGTTTCTGCGGGTGCCCTGCATCCTCCCAGCCGCGGCTCTGCCTGCGCAAGTTTTTACCCCCCTCGGGGACTAATGCCCGCTCCCCCCATGGCAGCACAGGACCGGCCTCCCCCATCCCAGCCTCACTGAGCAGAGCCCCAAACAAAACCAGCCCGGCCATTGCGTGCTGTGGGGGCGCGCGCGACCCGCCCCCGGCCAGCTGCGCAGGTAGCCCCCTCTCCAGCCCTGAGCCACAGCCGCGCGCCCCCACCCCAGTAGCACGAGGCACCTTCGCTCCAGCCGCACGCAGAGCGCCAGCTCCCCACCCAGAGCGGGATGCGCGTTGCTATTCACGTCTAGGGAGAGCTCCGCCGGCATTTCTAGCCCTCTGGGGCTGGGACAGGTACTGCAGCGTCTGAGGGAGCCACCTCGTCCTCGGCGGGCTGCTCGTGTCACTTAGCAGGGATGATGGGGGAAGCTGGGCTGCATCGTGGGGGTCAGCTGAGACCAGTCAACTGTTCAGTGTTCTAGAGGTTCGGGGAAAGGTGAAGGCTGCATCTGTGCTGGTGTCCGATTAATGCCCGGGAAGAAATGCCCGTTCACTGCCGCCTCCTCCCATCTTAGGGGTAACAAGCACATCTGGTGTGGGAATGCGCACTGAGACCTCAGTGGGTGACCCGAAGGCTTAAGTGTCTGTCATTCTAAACTTTGAATGTTCTCTTCCTCCTTGTTACCATACATGTAAGCACATTTAAAAAATCTTTTTTTCAAGATGGCATTTCCCTGTAGGATCACTGACCAGCATTGCTCTTAAGGGGCTTGATTTTTGTTTTTGGTTTGTTTTGTGGTCTGTTCATTGGGTCCACTGAGCTTACTTTTAATTTTGCATAGAATTGTTCTAGGGAGAGTGAGATGTATTTTATCCTTCCCTGGAAGGAGGTTATCTTGTTTGTTTATTAATCCTTAGGTGTTTGTCTAGTAAAAGAGTTAATACAGAAAAAATAAATTGAAAAAACTTTAAATAAGACAAGTGGTGCCACTATATTTTAAATAACAATGTGATTTTCTTTGAAACATACTGAATCAAAAAATCCATAGACTATCCATATATTGATAGAGCTATTACTGCCTATATGTGCCTGTATAGGTGAAACACTTTTTGATACTGCTTCTAAAATGCATAAGAGGGAGAAAGTAACATCCCCAGGCTTTGATCGTGTGTCCCCTGAAAAGTTCTAAGGAACCTAATGAGTGAAATAGTTAAGGTGCCATTTAGCCCAGTACAGCATCTCAATGAAGGACCAAAGGTCTGGTTAGGTGCTCACTTTTAACAACAGCAACACAGTTTTTGAGCTCAATCTTGCAGAGTGTTGGATACCTTCTGACAAGTGCAAGCATCCGCAGCTCCTAGATTCAGAGGAGCTTAGCTAATTTACTTAAGGTGATGCTCTGACCCAATGTGGCCAGTCTTACTTTAGCAGCCCTCTGCAGCACCTAATTACTTAAGAGTATAAACAATAGTAGATACCATAGGTTATAGACTAGCACAGTGGTCCCCAACCTTTTGGGGCTGCCGGGCACCCGGGGGCGGGGCCACGCATGCGCCATGTGCCCGGGGATGGGACTGCGCATGTGCCGTGCACCAAGGGCAGAAGCTGCACATCGCAAGAATGGCTTGGGCCGGCCCTGGTCACTCGGTGGGTGCACATAAATGCCCCGGCGGGCACCGCGTTGGGGACCACTGGACTAGCATATATCTTCAGTCACAGGGCTAAATAGGACTTGACTCTGGAGTCCTTACTCAGACAAAAGCCCCATGACTGCAGAATAAGATCAATAGTTAGTCTACCCTTTAGATTACACTGGTCCCTACCATGTTATAGTAATTTACTGGGGGCAAACCACTGTGGCTCTTATTATTGTCTGATGCCTTTAAGTTATTTAAATGTATGTAAACAACTTACTTTGAACATTATGTTATTGTTTTTGTTACTGATAGAAACATTTCCTACTATTAGTGCAATGTATTTCTTCACACACAATAGCTTATACTTTGCAAAGGATGGGTATAAGATTGTTACAAAAGCACTTGGTAAAAACTCCCTAATTAAAATTGCATTTTGAAATAGGATCTAAATTCCTGGGGTTTGCCATTTGGGATGTGGCTTCATGCAGGATTAGCTTTTATATCCTTTGTATTTTCAGGTAGATTCTAGCTGCCTTCTCTACATTAACTTCTATATTTTTGCCTTGGATTTGGGCTATCAGAAAACTGTCCTTGATAGGCCATCTTTTTCACTGTTGAGCAGTGTCTCTAAAGAACCATTCCTTATCAATACAACACTTGGTAGAAAGGTGGATCCTGGCTCTATCTGGTGTGAAGGGGTAGGCTTTGTTTTAAAAAATGTGATAAAGGATCACTTTAGCTATTATTCATGTAACAAGAAGTAACGTTCTGTGCATATGAATCTGATTAATTGGTGTCTGGATATAAACAAACACAGTTTGTCATTCTCCTTTATAGCAAGTGTTCTCCTATGGTGAAGTTTCCTAAATGTCTTGTATCCATTGTTTTATTAATGATGGGTTGTGCAGAATTCTATAAGTTACTTTGTGTTTATTTTTGCAAAAGCAAAGCCCAGGACACCAGAACTCTTAAGGTAGAATAATGCAATACTGCCAAAGAGCTCAGGTATAACTTATTAAAGGTGGAAGCAATATTTTATTTAGGTTAAATGGCATTTGCCATGACATACTAGAGTTAGAAACAGTTTTTGTAGCAATCACCCCAGTGCACCCCTTGTGGTCAGGTGTGGTGCTGCAGGTGACCCCGTGCCTTAGTTTCCCATAACACAAACAAGTCCAAAAAGCTTTTCTAATATTAAAAAGCACATTCACCAGTGGGTATCGTTTTTTTTAACAGAAAAGGACAACATGAAAACATAAACAAAAGCTTCAGTCAGCTGCTTCGCCAGAAACTCACTGCCTCTGGGTTAATCAATCTTATGCATTGTCCTTCTAGCCACATTCAGGCTAAATTCCTTGCTTAGATTTTAGGCTTTTTCTAGGTGATAAGCCAAATGCAGCTCTTCTCCTGACAATGCATTGTTCTGTGCTGAGCAAATTCCAGGTAGCTCCCCAGGACCTCACATGGCCTGGCTTGTGCTTCTGGGCTGCTTTGCGTTTTTATAGTTAAGAAGTTTTCTCTGAGATTTAATTTAAATCTGCTATGCTAGAGTTTGAGCCCATTTCTCTCTATCCTGCCTTCTGAGGCAAGAGGACAACTTTTAGGGAAGCCTCCAAATATTTAAGACTGCTGTCAGGTGTCCTCCCTCACATCTCCTCTTTTCCAAACTAAACGTAATCATTTCCTTCTGCCATCGCTTGTGGCTTGCATTCCATCCCTTTGGTCATTTTTGCCACTCACTTCTGAGTCCTTTGCAGTTTCTTTACATCCTTCTTAAACAGGGGACACAGCATTGCAGTTGAGGTCTGAGTAGAGCAGTAATGTCACCTCACATGATTTTCATGCTATGCCTCTGTTAGTGCAACTTAAAATGCATTTGTGGGATTATTAATATTATTATTATTAATTTGCAGTAATCATATTGCTGACTCACATTGAAATTGTGAACTATCACAACTCCCACATCCTTTACAGAAATGCTGCTGCCATGCCATTTATCCCTCACTCAGTATTTGTGCATTTGTTTTTGCTTCCATAAGGGTAGTACCTTACATTTGGCTTTGTTGAATTTCATTTTGTTGTCTATAGCCCAGTTCTCCAATTTATCAAGATCTCGTTGAATTTTACCTCTACCCTTCAAAGTATTAGCCCCAACCTCTTCCCACCCAGATTTGTTATTTGTAAATTAGATCAGCATGCTCTCTATTCAACATCCAGGTCATTAATCAAAATGTTAAACACGGGACCCAGATTAGATCCCATCCCTATAGAACTCCAGTTGAGATCTCTTGATATGAAATCATTCCATTCATGGATACTCTTCATGTGCAATTGTTTAGTCCATTATGCATCACTTAATGGAAGTTCTGTCAAATCTGCATTTCTCCTGGTTACTTATCAGAATGCCATGTGCGGCCCCATTAGAAGACTTGCTGAAATCCAGGTACACTATATCATCACATTTCTGCCTAGCCTCAAACCAGTTACCCTGTCAAAGAAGGAGATCAAGCCATTTGGTCTTGGTAAGTCCATGCTGGCTGCTAGTCCCCTCTTCATCCTCCAGATATTTGCAAAGTGAATGTTTTATATATTACTCTAATAGCTTCCCAGGTATTGAAATTAAATGAACTGGTCCATAGTTCCCCAGCTCTTCCTCTTTCCCCTTTCTAAAAACATGGGCACTTACCTTAGCCCTTCTCCGGTCTTCCAGGACTCTCCTGTCACCCATGAGTTGGCAAATATTATTGCCAAGGGCTCTGAGAATTCTTTCAGTACCTGTGTTGAATAGCATCAGGCCCTGATGACTTGAATTCATTCACATTGGTCTGAAGATCTGATGCACTGTTTACTTATCCTGATCTGCATTTCTTTCCCTTTCTTGTCTATAACTTAGGCTAGCTCTACACTATAAAGAAAAGTCAGAAAAAGATACGCAAATTGCGGTTCACAATCTTTTTTCGCTTTTCTTTTGAAAGAGGCTTTTCCAATATTTGGCCTGTCTACATGGGGCCAAATTTTGGAAAAACCTCCTCTTTCAACACGTCCCTTCTGCCTCCATACAATGAGGATTACAGGGATGGTGAAAACACGTCTGCTTTTTTGGAAATTGTTCCGAAAAAGTGGACACATTCCTTGGATACGGCAAAGCTTTTCTGGGATACCTCCGGTATCTCGGAAAAGCTCTGCAGTCTAGACCTAGCCTTTGATAGTCAGTTGGTCACATGCTATTTTGTGAGAAAACTGAAACAAAGTGCAATACTGTGAGCAGCTCGGCCTTCCTATCATCTTCCATTACCAGCTCACCTTCGCCACTGAGAAGCACACCAACACCCTGATCTTTTGTTTTTTGTCTGACATGTTTGAATAACCCCTTTTGTGTTGTTGCTAACATTCCTTGCCAGTTGTGACTTATTCTTTGCCTTGTCTTTCTGACTTTTGTCCTTTCATGCTTGTGATGTTCTCATGTATATGGCCATAGTGACATGCCCCTCCTTCCATTTCCTGTATGTATCCCTTTGGGGTTTTAAATAGCTAAGAAGCTTTGTGTGCAGCAGTATTGGGTTACAGTGGCTCTTATCTATTGCACTGGAATCGTTTATGCGGAGTCTTTAGTATTACATATTTAAGAACTGCCAGCCCCCCCCCCTCAACTCCTTTTCTTACGAATTGCATGCACCTCATTTACCCTCAGCTGGAGATGTTTAGATAGCAGTGACCATTCGACTCATACATGCTGCCTACACATCTTCAGACCATGTGCTAAGGATATATAGAGCTACAGGCACTAGCTTAATCCAGGCCTCAGAGGTGCTCAATCCCTTCTCTGTCCCAGGTCCCAAATCCACCTGGCTCCCTGACGTTCTCCACCCTTCAGTTCTGGCACCACTGATGTATCCCAAGGTCATTGCTATGAGACTATACTCTGTATCTGTGGCCCAGCTAAAGGACATCTCTTATAGAAATATGCAAGGCTGCTTCATGAACTTCAATCCTTGCTTTCTCAAGACACTATGCTTTGGTTGATGCTTCTCAGATGCATGCTGCTCTTGGGATTGAACTTCAAAGTGCATTTAAATCAATGTTTTGGTTTTTTTAAATCCTAGTTTGCAAGCTATAAAGCAAATAAATACCTAAAAATTAGACTGGATGAAACTTCAGTATATACTTGAGAAGGAAATAGCCCTACTTTGACAGTATCCTGGACAAGATGACTTAACAGGACTCTTCCCTCTGTGAAGAAGTGAGACAATTATATCTGTTTGTCCCAGATATTTACAGTTCCTCTAACATAGTATATAGGTGCTAATCTGTATATAACCTGGTCTTAAACAACAAGTTTTATTTCGTAGATATTTGCATGCTTGCAAATATAAGATCCTGTGGATAGTGCAATTATTTTGTTCAGTCTAAGTAGAAAAAGAAATGTCTTTTAAAAATGCAGGCTTCATCTTACAGCTCTCATTGATCAAAGTCTTTTTATATCAAATGAGAACAGTGCCAGCTCACAGACTATTAGGTGACACAGCAGAGTTTTCAGTCCTTTACTCACGTAAACAGACGCTCTGATTCCAAGAGATTGTGGAGGTGATGCTGGGAAAATAAAAGCTGTAAGGCCCAGTTTTGGGGACTCTCAAAATTGCTTTTGGGGCAGGACCTAAGACTGTGGGGCAAAGGTGACTTAATTCGACCTCTTTGAATCTCCAGTTCTGGTACTAGCCAGAGACTTGCTATTTCCAGCATAAGTCAGAGCAGCCTTGAAATAAAACTGATCAGACTGTAGCTGTAATTCTAGAGTCGATGAACCCAGAACAATTGTAAATGCTCAGCTTTTTAAAGCATCAGCTGACAGAAAATGGCACTGTTTGTTCCTCTTATATAATAGCAACATCACTGGAGTTGTAGTGAGGCCCCACAAGCAATATGCTATTACATAACCGATTGGAGCTGCTTTAGTCTGTGCTTGGCTGCCTATGACCCCAAGCAGCTTTTCCAGCAACTAGGAATAGTTAGAAAGAAGAGCTGCCATGATGACTCTCCTTATGCTGAGGCTGCAGGGATAAGATGGAGCAGAGTTGCTATGCTGTAGGAAAGTCCCTGCCAGATAGAGTAGGGATGCAATAGTGTAGCCGATTAACCAATAAGCCGATTAACCAATAAGCAAAAGCTTATAGGTTAATGCTATAGACTACACGTATTTCCCTCCCTCCACCCCACTAGTACATTTTTTTTAGCAGGCTGGCCAGCAGACTAGCTCAGCCCTGGCTTGCAACAGGTCTGGGATCTACCCCTGCTGCAGCTCTGCATTTAAAGTGTATTAGGAGCCAGGTGGGCAGGTAGCCCAGCTCAGTTCTGACTTGCACCAGGTCTGGGAGCTCAGACCCCCTCCCCCAGACATGGGCTGCTGCCAGTCCGCACAGCTACCTCTATATCAGAGGCAGCAGCACAGGACAGGCAGCTGGTCCGTGAGGGGAGCTGGTTTTTTAAACTGACTCCCTTCGCAGACCAGCTCCTGCCTGGCACCCCTGTACAGACACTGATACAGAGGCAGCAGTGTGGACTGGCAGGGGGCTCCTCAGGAGTGAGTCCAGAGGGCAAGATCTACCAGCCTCACCCCTCCACCTCCAAGGACTATAGAATAGTCGACTAACCGATAGGAATTGACATGGTTACTTGATTATTCAATTAACCAATATTTAACATCCCTAGTTTAGAGTCCCCTTTTGCTAGAAGAGAGGCTGTAGTGAAAACTCTACCCTTGGAGTGCTGTTTTGCTGCTTTAGATAGCACATACTGTCTTTGTCTCTGAAGCTTTAGTCTTTGCTTACAGACTCAGACTGAGACCATGAGGAGATCTCATGACTTTGTCCATTTACTTATGTAGTACAGGGGCCATATTTTCCCACACACAGTATATGTGGCTGTGTAGGCTACCTGAAAATTTGGGGCACCCATGGGGTCTAAATGTTCATCCACTTGCCTTTTCCTATCCATGATCTGTGGCTCTTCTTCCTCTGGAGAGGATCTAGTTAACTTAAGTGAAAAAGCCTGTCAGACCTATTAGCAGAATACTGAACCTGTGAAAGAGCCATTCAAGTGATAATGAAGTCATTTAACAGGTATTTGCCAACTCCAGGTATACACTGTCAGTTTCTGAACTTACTGTGTTAGTCAACAGGACCTTAGTTTAAAATTTGCTTTAAAATATATCATTAGTGTATTGCTGAAGATTGTAAACTCACATCTCTGAAAAATCATCAACCCTCCACCCTTCGGGCTGCCCAGATCCAGTAATTAGAATGTGAATAAGAAGTGAAATAACACACACAAGTAAAGAGACTGGTATTAGTCTGAGAATTCAAAGTTGTTGCCATTTTTGGTCCTGATTGTCCACTCCCTTGCCTTTTGTGTAATACGTTTGCACCTGCTAAAATGGAGGTAAAATGTTCCTACCTGTGGGAGCAAAGAATGCTATTTTAGTAGGATCTGACAGTGGGATTCAGGCAATGAATTTTTCAGCCTTCTGAATTTAATGGTATCCATATAGATCTCAGGATATCCAGGGTTAGGCTTAGTCCTCTATATAGCTGCCTTTGCCACTTACTCCACCATGGTAACATGGCTATTTGGCGTGATGTCACTGACTGCTTCCCCATGCATTTGTGCAATAGCAGCCACAATGGCAACACGGCCAGAGTTAATGGTGCTTGGAGTGTCATTCATTTCTGAGAGCATCTCCATGTTGTATGTGGGTAAGATAATGCAGAGGTTTGCTGCTCCCAAGCCCCAGTCACAATTTTGGTGGTGATTCTGACTCTGAGCTCAGGCGGAAGCGGATCCTACCATGCAGGTAGTCCTCATTTGCCCAATGGGGCCTGTGACGGAGTGCGGTCACAGACGACCCCTCGGGGGTGCCTCCCGGGTGCTGATGCGGCCACTGCCACTCGCCTTCCCGCTGTCTGGGGCTCCTCACCACCCGGTCCTGCTGGGCCAGCTCCGCTTGTCTCCCCCAGCCAGGGCCCCGAGCTGAGGTCCCTGGCCCCCCGAGAGGCAGTACAGACACTGAACCACTCCAGGTCCAAGGAGAGTGCATTTTAGGGCTCAGCCTCCTGAGAGCACGCTGCAGTTGGGATCAAACCCCAAAGAATTAAGTAAGCCCCCTTTAACAATGAAAGGGGGAATGTGCACACTGGTTGCCCCCCCCCCCCAGGTAACAATCGCTCACACTGGGTTTGATAGAAAATAAAAATGGTTTTATTAAGTGGAAGCAGTAGGATTTAAGTAGTAATAAGTGAAAGTAGGCAGAGCAAAGTAGGTTACAAAGGAAAAGAAACAAGCCCACTTGGCTAATTCTACATTGAAACCTCAGTACAAACTTAATCAAACTCACCCTCAAACCTCTTTTCCAGCTGCCACTCTAAACCAGGGCTGTCTTCCCCACCCTGGGGTCTCAGGCTCCGTCCTTCAGGTGCAGCCCAGCCAAAAGACCAAAGCCTCTGCTTTCCTATTCCTTTTGTTAAGGAGTTGAGGCCACTCCCTACTACCCACTGCTCAGATTGAAGGACAAAAGGTTGTTTAACAGTGGCTCATCTATAAGTTGCAGAAAACACCCTCTGTCTCCCATTCACACATTTGAAACTCACCACGTATTCCCCACTCCATGTGTCTAATTTTCTACACACAAATGATACATACAACAGAGTAAGATAAACAGAACCAGCAGATCATGACATGAAGATCGATGGGTTACATGAAATAATTTGCTCAAACCACCTTTGAGTTATGTACAGGCAGTCCCCGGGTTACGTACAAGATAGGGACTGTAGGTTTGTTCTTAAGTTGAATCTGTATGTAAGTCGGAACTGGCGTCAGCCGCTGCTGAAACTGATCAGTTTCAACCGCGGCTGAATCTGGACGCCAGTTCTGACTTACATACAGATTCAACTTAAGAAACCCAGTCCCCAAGTCAGCTGCTGCTGAAACTGATCAGCGGCTGATTCCAGGAAGCCTGGGGCAGAGCAACTCTGCCTCGGGCTTCCTGTAGTCAGCCGCTGGTCAGTTTCAGCAGCGGCTGACTTGGTGACACCTGGGGCAGAGCAGCTGGGGTGCTGCTGGGTTGCTCCAGTAGCGCAGCTCCTCTGCGCTACTGGAGCAACCCAGCAGCACCCCAGCTGCTCTGCCTCAGGCGTCCTGATTCAGCCGCTGCTGAAACTGACCAGCAGCGGCTGAATCAGGACTCCTGGGGCAGAGCAGTTGGGGTGCTGCCGGGTTGGTCTGGAGCAGTGCTGCGGGACCAACCCAGCAGCCCGCAGCTGCTCTACCCCAGGGGTAGGCAAGAAAAGCCTGGTCTGCTGGAGGGGGGGCACTAGCTGCACCCACCCCCCCCCCAGCAGACCAGGGAGACGGAGGTGGGGATGCCCAAGTCCTCCACGGCTTTGCTCCGTCTCCCTGGTCTGCTGACCTGGGAGACACGGAGCAAAGCCGCAGAGCACGCGGGCAGCAGGACAGTCCAGGCGCGCTGTCCCACTGCTGGCGTGCTCCCGGAGCCCCAGCGCCTCCGCGGCTTTGCAAAGCCTCGGGGGAAGCCGGCGGCGGGACAGCCCAGGCGCACCTGGGCTGCCCGGCTGTCCGAGCCCCTCCGCAGCTTTGCTTCGCGTCTTCCTGGTCTGCAGACCAGGGAGACACGGAGCAGCTTTTCTCACCCCAGGGGCGAGAAAAGCTGCATTCGTAACTGCGGATCCGACATAAGTTGGATCCGCGTAAGTCGGGGACTGCCTGTATATTCATGTCCATGAGTCCATTTCATAAAGCATGTGGGGATGTGGGAGGGTTTGTCACAGGTCCTACACAGTTTGGCTCCTTCTAGTGTGCCTCATTTGAAGGCAGAACAGGATACTGAGGATGCCCTGTAGAGTTTGGTCCTGTTAGCATGGGGCAAAATGGAAACTTGCGTAAAGATGGTGTGGGTGGGGCAGGAGGCGGAAGTGGGTTGTTTTAGTGTCTGATGCCAGTTAGATAATGTGAAGCACTGAGGAGTTATTTACAAACTAAATACCAATTTAGCAAATGAGTTTTTTTTTTTTTTAAATATAATTTACCACGTAGCATATAACTTGCTTTCTCTTGGTGTTCATTACTCAGGTGATGTTCCCATTGAAGCCAAAAGGCCAAGTGTAGTCTTGACTTACTCCTTGTGCAAATCCATAGAAATCAGCTTTATTTCATGGGTGAAAAGACAATGTGGAATTGGGCTATGAGTTTCCTTAAATAAGGCCTGACAGATCCAACCTGAGTTACTGTAGTTCTGGCCAATTTATTTTGTTTTCTGAATCTTGTACTTATTTGTTCCAGCAAACACCAGGGCTCAGCTGTTTGTATTCTCTTTGTGTACCAGGCAGAGAGTTTCATTTGTTCTCTATATTCTGCCACACTGATTCCACAAAATCATCAAACTGTATTTTGTTTTGTTTTAAAGTGTTTGTAGCCCAACAAATTAGAAGGAATAATTTCTTTTTTTTGCTACCGGTTGAACATACAAAATGGATTTGGTAACTCTGGACTTTTTTGGTTGGTTACTGTTGCCAGGCATCCAGTTTTTTACTTGAATGCTTGATCAAAAAAGAACCCTGGCAGTTCTGATGAGCGCTGCTGACAGGGCCGCTAAAAGTCTAGTTGGAGGCACAGCATAGCTAAGGCAGACTCCCTGGCGGCCCTGGCTCCATGCAGTTCCCAGAAGTGCTGGCATGATCCTGCAGCTAGCCAGGGAGCTCTGCACATTGCCTCCACCCTGAGCACCAGTCCCGCAGCTCCCATTCGCCAGGAACCACAGCCAGTGGGAGTTGCAGAGGTGGTACCTGCAGCTGGAGCAGAGCACAGAGCTGCATAGCTGTTCCTCTGCCTAGGAGCAGGAGGGTGGACATGCTGCTGCTGCTGCTGCTGCTGCTGCTGCTTCAGGGATTCACCTGCGCACTCCCTACTACACCCAAACCCCCTTCCCAAACTTTTTCAGAGCCCACAATTTGCACCTTCTGCTGCACCTCCAACCACTTTCCTTAGCTCGGAGGCCCCTCCTATACCCCAGAGTGCTCATCCCTGGCCCCATACCAGAGCTCCCACCCCAAGCTGAATCCCTCACCTCCCTGCCCCAGCCCTGAGCCTCCTCCTAAACTTTAAATTCCTCATTCCTGACTCCCTCCCAGAGCCCACACTCCTAGCCAGAGCCCTCACATCCTCTGTACCTCAACCTCCTGGCCCAGCCTGGTGAAAATGAGCAAATTAATAAGGGTGTGGGAGAGCAAGCAATGGACAGAGGGGAGACAGAGTGAGTGGAGGTGGGGGCCCAAACCGTAGGGTAGGGGGTGGGGCAAGAGTTTGGTTTTCCACAACCTTACGGATGATACTGTTTGCGGGCTACATAATCTTATCTAAGTACTTACAGTAGCTCAGTGTCTGAGTACCAATCTTAAATGTATTTATCCTCACAAGACTCCTCTAATGTGGGAAGAGACTGTGACTAGAGAGACTGACGAGAAAGTCCAAAGCTAGGGAGTGCTCTACCCTCTGAAGCCTAGCATTGCTTGTACTCTATAGACCTGCTGAGCAGGGATTCCATTTTGCTAAACTACAGGTCACCAGCACAAACTTACTTTGCTCTTTTAGAACACTTTTGCTGTAATGTTCACACAGTGCATGTCTACACTAGGAAATTATTTCAAAATAACTTATTTCAAAATAGTAACTCCCGAAATAATAATTTTGAAATAGCACACCTAGACTACAGGGAAGCCTTGAAATTGGTCTCGGGCAGGCTCCCTTAATGTGAATGTGCTCCCTCGATTTAGAGGCCTGGAGACACTGGGGAGTAATTACTTTGACTCTGGGGAGTAGTTCTTTTGATAGCAGCAGTGGAGCATCCACACTACCTGCCTTACCCTTCTGTTTCTAATCAGCAACTCATTTGAACAGCTCCTGCAGCTACTTTTAACGGAGACTGTTGCACTCTGGTTGCTTCCCTGCAGTCTCTCTAGGCAGGCCTGGAGGATTTGCCTTCACTGCTCCTTTTCTGGGGTAAATTTTGCTAGGACCATGAGACCTCCAGCAGGGAGCCTTGAAAGACTGGGTACTCCCTGTCACAATTCTCTAGTGGAGTATTAAAGCCCATTGTGGGACAGTCACAGAACTATAGTAGTAACAGGTTTTTTATGTTGGCTGGAAGAATGGCCTTACTCTGATCTCAAAATTGTTTGAGTGAAATTGTAACCTGTAGTTCTGACTGATTTTTTTTTTACCTGACTTTGTTTTTGTACTGATGTATTTCTGTTTGTGGTTCAGTTATTTTTCCTGAAACAGTTATCCCAGTAGAACACCTACTGTGGATGCAGTTGCACTGGTACAACCTATTCTTCTGCCTGTATGGGAATAAGAGATACTGATATAAACACTTATACTTGTATAACTGTGTCCACACTGATTGGGAGGGGAGGGGACTGTACAATTATATCTGTTCTGGTATAGTTAAAGTAGCACAACTTGTGTGAAGAGGACTTCAATTAGACTTCTACTTGTGTAGTTGAGGAAAAAAATGGACTGATACTTCATGGGAGTGGGAGCTTACAACAAACTGGACCTGGAATTTGGCCCATGATTATGACTTAGATACAGAAGGAAGAGGCACTGAACTGCACTAGGAAAACCAGGAAAAAATGTAGGTGAAATATACTTCCTTTGGTATAAATGTCCTTGTCTTTACAAGTTTGCTTCAGTAGAGTTCAGTGCTTGGCTGAAAATGAGATCCACAACAGTACCAATGCAGATAACTAAACAATTAATGTTGTTTTTTTATAACCATGCTTAAAGGAGATACACATTTTGTATCCACGCAAGGCTCTAACCATTGGCTGTTCGTATTTTTCTGTCTGCATCCACAAAAATGAGCCATGGATATCCGCATTGATATCAAGTGGATATCCACAGATCTGCAGGGATTCTAGTTACAAAATTTGTATCCACATCCATATCCACATCCACAAAAATGAGCTGCAGATATCCGCATCCACATCTGCTAATATAAAGCAGATATTTGCGGATTTGCACAGCAAATTGATTTGTTTCTCTGGTTGTCCCATTCTAAATGCCATAATTAAGATGTTCCCTTTATTAAAAATGTCCTCTAAGTTTCCCTGTTAACAGGCATCAAATAGTTTCATTAATATAATGTGTTTGGTTCCATTTGCATGAATTAATTTGTTGGTGATATTTAAAGTATGACATTTGAAAAGTTGAATCTGAAGTTTTTTGATTCCTCGCAGAATGATTAAACCGGGAGACCGATTCTTCGACCAGAGTGCTGGTTGAAAAGGTTTGAGAAATCTTTTAAATTAATTTGCTACATATAATGAGATTTTAGGAATATTCAGCTTGTGAAAACTCTTTGAATACTGCAGTGAGTTTTTGAAGAAGAAAATTGCAAAATTAATAAAGGTCAAATAGAGCAACAGATCTCAGGGAGAGCTTCAGAATATGGATGCTTGCTGCAAATCTAGAAAGGTGGACATTTTATGTAGGAGACTGAGTTATTGGTCTTCAAATAATAAATTGTTTCAAGAGGAGCCAGACCAAAGTGCATAAATGAAGGAATAATGTGGCACTTATTTTCCTGTGTTGATCTCAGAGAATTGTGTGGCAGGGTTATAGTTCCCTTTTATATTTCCTAGAGCCTAAGACATATTTGGACAACAGCATAATTCAAGAAGTCTGCGTCAAAACCAGTTTTCTTGTGAGTGGTTTAAAGAAATATGATCTTGTTTTAACAATTTATTTTTATTACATGACTGACACAACTTTACATAATGGGAAGGAGCCTGAAACATTACCAAAGAAATCTGATGGGATTATAACAGTCTTTTTTTAAGTAATAGGGCAGGATGGTGCCTGCATAGGAAGATTTGTGTCAAATGTTTAATAATGTTACTCTATCTTTGTATAATTAAACTGGTAGAATGAGTCAAAGATGAATGGCTCTTTGCTACTGTTGCAGTTAAAAGTAGATACCCCAGAAAGAAATCTGATATCTCTTTACAGAGTCATCCTGTTAATTAATGCTGGATTATAGTGGAAATCCTATTGAATTACTTACAGAACCATCATTATGCCAGGTGTCTTAATCATGATTAATTTATTGCATTAATGCCAAAGGGATTAAAAATGTCTGTGTCTTTATATTCTGGATTTATAGATATTAAGGCTAAAAGGAAACATTATCATCTAGCCTGACCTCTTACATAAGGAAGACCAAAGGAGCTTGCCCAGTAATTTCTGCATCAAGCACATCATGTCTCTGAGCCATAGCATATTTTTCAGAAAGAGAACCAATCTTTAAATCAATACTGCAAATGATAGAGAGTCCACCATATCCCTAAGGTTAGTTGTTCCAATAGATAACAATCTTGCTGTATTTTTTAAAAAGAGAATGAAAATTGCTCTTTATTTCTAGTCTGAATTTTTTCTATCTTCAGCTTCCAACCACTGGATCATGCTGTTTCTTTTTCCCCTGCTAGATTAAAGAGCTGTCTACTGTTAGAAATAAATGGATGCCAGTCAGATGATTACAGTGACTTTTTGCAGTCTATCAGTTAACCCAGTTTTTTCAGTCCATTTAATATGGGCTACACTGATTTGGCACAGTGCAGTTTTTTATCTGAATGTCCCATGAAACGAAGGGTATGTGTACGCATAAACAGCTACAGCTATATTGTTTTGGTGTAGGCACTATCTATACCGATGATAGGGATTCTCATAGCGTCATGGGTAATCCAACCTCACCAAAAGGCCAAAGCTGTACTGGAATCTTTTCACTGACCTATACTGTCTCTGCAGGGGTTAGGTTGGCATAGCTGCATCTCTCAGAAATGTGGATTTCAAAGACATGGATTTTTTCCTGGGGGTACATCTGCACAGCAGGGCTAAAGTTGAATTAAGCTACACAACTGCCTCTACGTCAATTGTGTAGCTGAAGTCGAAATAGCTTAATTTGGCCTTTGGCTCTGTCTCGACAGCAGGAAGTCAAAGGAACACTCTTCCTTCGACTTCCCTTACTCCTTGTGAAATGAGGGTTACCAGGTGTCAGAGTAAGAAGTCCTCCAGCTCAACATTATTTCGAAATAAAGGCTTGTAGAGTAGAAGTGCACTACATTATTTTGGAATAACTTCATTTATTCTGAAATAATGCTGCTATGTAGATGTACACTGAGGGTGTGTCTAGACTACATGCCTCCGTCGACGGAGGCATGTAGATTAGACAGATCGGCAGAGGGAAATGAAGCCGCAATTAAAATAATCGCGGCTTCATTTAAATTTAAATGGCTGCCCCGCTCTGCCGATCAGCTGTTTACACGTACCCTGAGAGATGTAGCTCTGCTGATGTAAGTTACCAGTGAAGGATAGTCCTTAGTCAAATACCTTACTGAAGTCTAAGTATAAAGTTAGGCATGCAGTTACCTTCCTGCTTCAAAGTGATACCAGTTGTTGTAGTTAGCAAATAGAATAGGTTTAGTTTGCTCTTTTTTAAATACTAAGGAAGTTATTCAAACAGTTTGGGCCACATTGGTGAAAATACGATTACCTTTAGTCCTGTCATATACAGCAGAATTTTATACTTTTTGACATTAGGATGTTGTTGCTAGTCATTGAGAGCTTGATTCTGTAGACTTCTGAGACCATATGGCCTTTTGCAAATCTGAGGTCACTACTATGCAGTGTGCTGTCCTACAGCTGCAGTTGAGAACAGACAAGTAAATTTAATGAAGTGGAGGTCTCTGCATTGGCTTTAGAGAACTGTCTATGGCAGTTAGTCCTGAAGATCGAAAGGACAATAGCTAGGGTCCAAAGTTGATACCTCTTTCCAGAAGTAGTTTGTTCAAAAGAGACTTTAAATGATTGGAGAAGATCCTTCTACTAATAATCCAGATTGCTAATAAAATACCCAAAGAACCAAAGCAGTAGTCATCTAGGCTCAGATCCTCAGTGATATTTAGATGGAGACTTCCCATTGAAATAAATGAGATTTAAGAACCTAAATAATTTCTAGGGTCCAGATCTTCAAAGGTAACTTCCCACACCCTTTTTGAAACAAGTTAAGACATATCTGGGGTGACTTGTGAATATGCTCTGCCCCTCTCTTTGGCTATGTATAGACTGCCACATTTTGTTGGAAAAAGGTAAGCAAATTGTGCTCTGCAATTTGCATACCTTTTTCCAAAGTTTTGTCAGAAGAGGCTTTTCTAAAATTTGGTCTATCTACACTGGACCAAGTTTTGGAAAAACCTCCTTTTTCGGAAGGCCGCCCTTCCTTGTGGCATGAAGAAATCAGGGCTTCCGAAAAAGCGTATCTGCTCCACCGCAAAAAATGTCAGAAGGGAAAATGTGTTCCCTGGGGGGGGTGGAGTTTTTACAGGATACCTCTGGTTTTTCTGGTATCTCTAGACATAGTCGTTCTCTTTCTTCTGAATCCTAACTGCTGCTGGTGGTATGTTCCCTTGGGAGGTCTAGTCGTGGTAAGCAATTGAAGGGAGCTGTGAATAAGGAAAATTGATATGGTCTGGGTGGTCCTCTATGCATGCCTGAGCCAGAATCATGCTATCAAGGTTTTCATACCATACTTATTACCGTGATATTTGAGAACAGGGTCATATCTCCAAGAGAGAGGGACCTGGACCAGGATAAATGTGCTGAGGTCAGGACTAGGGTTGCCAGATGTCAAGTTTTTGAGAGGAACACCTGATCAAAAAGGGACCCTGGTGGCTCTAGTCAGCACTACTGACTGTGCCATTAGAAGGCCAGTTGGTGGAGGTGGTAGGTTCTCTGCCTGGATCCATGTGGCTCCCCAGAAGTGGCAATGTGTCCTTTGATTCCTAGGCTTAAAGGCAGCTAAGGGGTTTTGTGTGCTGGTCCTTCCCTGAGCACCAGCTCCGCAGCTCCCATTGGCCAATAACCAACCACAGCCAATG
The DNA here is from genome assembly GCF_052426305.1 of Pelodiscus sinensis. Taxonomy (NCBI): domain Eukaryota; kingdom Metazoa; phylum Chordata; order Testudines; family Trionychidae; genus Pelodiscus; species Pelodiscus sinensis. The sequence continues at coordinate 308,290,592 of NC_143052.1, forward strand.
GAAGCTGCAGGGGCAGCAACTGTGGCAGTGCACAGTCTCTTGGCACAGCTCCTCCTAGGAATTGAAAGACATATTGATGCTTCTGGGGAGCCTCCTAAGGTAAGTGTAACTGCTACCAGGCAAACTTGAATCTGGGATCTCTGGAGCTTAGTGGAGGAGCTTCTGGAGCTTGAGTTATAAAGCCAGCTGGCTCTCAGCTTAGGCTGTAGAGCTCCCTTCTTACCTCTCACTGTAAGTGGTTTAAGTGTCACTACATGGAAACCACACTAGATATGTGGATTACATAAGCCCCACACCCAGAGCCTGCATCCTTCATTCCCTCATGTCCCAACCCTCTGCCACAGGCCTGAGTCCCCTCCTGCACCCCATGCACTTAATTCCTGGTCCTACCGTAGAGTCCTCACCCCTCCTACACCATCCACTACTTGAGCCTAGAGTCCCCTCCTATGCCCTTAAATTCTCCTTTTTGGCCTCACCCCAGAAGCTGCACCACTAGCCAGGACCCTCACTCACGTTCCAACTTCCTGCCCCAGACTTTGAATTCCTTGGCCCCAGTCCAGATCCCTCTCCTATATCCCAAATCCTTCATTCCTATCCTGACCCCAAAGCCAATTCCCCCTATAGGAGTCTGTGTAACCCACACACCTAGACTATGTCTACACTCGCGGCTTCTTGTGCGAGTAATATGCAAATGAGGCTATGTGTGGAATATCACCGAGCCTCATTTGCATACCTAATGAGCCACCATTTTTTTTTCAGAAGAGGCTCTTGTGCAAGAAGGAGCGTCTACACTGTCCCTTCTTGCTCAAGAAAAACCCTCTTGTGCAATGCCGTTCTTCCTGAAAAGTAATAGGTATAACAGCATTGCGCAAGAGGATTTTTCTTGCGCAAGAAGGGGCAGTGTAGACATTCCTTCTTGCGCAAGAGCCTCTTCTGAAAAAAAAAAATGGTGGCTCATTAGGTATGCAAATGAGGCTCGGTGATATTCCACACATAGCCTCATTTGCATATTACTCGCACAAGAAGCCGTGAGTGTAGATATAGCTCTAGTGTGCTTACCGAGCAATGCAAGTGGTACCTAGACCGCAGCAACAGTTAAGATCAAGAGACCTCTACAGAATGGGCTGGGAGGCAACTGGCTTTTAGCTCAGAGGGTAGAGGCTCCTATACTCAGCTGCAGAGGTCCCAGGTTCAAATCCGCCTGGTGGCAGGTTACATCTGCATCCCTTGTCCAAGACAGAGCCCCTCCCACACCCTGAAACCTTCATTTCTGGCCCCATCCCAGAGTCCACACCTCCAGCTGGAGCTCTCAACCTTCCTGCATCCAAACTATATGCTTCAGTGGGTGAAAATGAGCAAGTTAGTGAAAGTGGGGGAGAGTGAGTTACAGAGAGAGGGGGGTGGAGTGAATGGTGGTGAGCTGTCTGGAAAAGGCAAGCCAAGTCTGAGGTGGAGAACCAGGGGGACGGGTGAACTGATTCTTTTATATGCTGTTGCAGTATAAAATGCAGAGTGTAGATCGGGTGGTAGAAGATACTATAAACTTGCAATGACATAATAGAAGGCTTCATAAATGCCTAGATAAGCCCATCAATGCAAATTTATTGGTAGCACCTTTTTGGATTGCAAAACTGAGTTTGATGTTGGCTATGAAGTAAAAATACCTAAAAGCATTTTAGTTTTAGTTTTCATAATTAGTTATGCAAAAGCCAATTGCATGGTAAAATGAGATGTTAAGAAGCATTTGATTGTAAATATGTCGCCTCAAGATGTTAACATGATTTGTGTCTCCGTTAAAACAAAACACAGCATTTCATTTATCTACATTGTAAATAAAACCATTACAGAAAAGTAGACTCCAGTTATTATATATTTATATTGTTTGATTATTGAAATCTGTCTCATTTGTAATGTGTGTGTAGATTTGGGAGGATTAGATAATCGGTGAATGTCAGTAAGCATTGATTTCACTGTATATTCACAAACTGAAAGAATGTTTCCATTAATAAAAATAACTTACAGCTAGGCAAAGTAAGAAAAAAGTTCCATGAGGACTTATTTGAGTTTGATTTGAGGATATTTGCTTTGCATATTTTGGCATATGATGTTGACAATTTGTGTTTTAACTGCAATAAAGCTTGAACTTTTTGAAATCAATATCTATGAATAACCACCTTATTGTCTTCCCCATCCATGATGTCCCTCAACTGTGAAATATTTAAATTGATGAAAACAAAACCAAAAATGCTTAAAACCAATAATTTTGCTCAACACTGAAAATGTACATTGATTCAAATAGAAAAATCCTTAAATGAGTACTGATATTATCTCTTGAAATGATGATAATCAAATTCTAGTAGGCCTAAATATATATAATGTACAACTTTCTCTTTATTTTGCACCTGGAAAACTTTCCCATGGTTTCATCCAGGGCAGCCTTTTCCTGCCCTGAAGCTCCTCACACACTTATCAATTTCGCTCCTCCTTCCCTCAGTCCCTCTGAAGTAACTGGCTCTTGCCACTGTTGGAAGACAGGGTATGGATGTAGTGTGGCTGTTCTATTCTGCATGTTGTACAGGAAGCTCACTTTGTAAATATCCATATCCTACTGTGCTACCCTGAAGAAAAGAGCAAAAGGATAGTTCAAAGGCTGCTTCTGCTCATATCAAGAAAAGCTGCAGCAACCCTTCCTCTGAATCTCTGGGAAATATTTGTGACCTCTGCCAATACTCTTCTACAGATCATCCAGGAGAGTGACTTTTAAAAGGGGGTGGGTAGTAATTTACACTCTCCTTTGGAGAACTAGGATGTTGCTGAACTTACATTAATGATAGCTCTTGTTGCACACTGGGTATGTCTTCACAGCAAAGAAAAACCTGTGGCTAGTCCATGCCAGCTCACTTGATCTTGCAGGGCTGTTTCATTGCTTGTGTAGACTTCCAGGCTTGGGCTGGAGCCCAAGCGCTAGACTTTTCCACCTCCCAGGTGGTACATTCTGTGCTCCGCCCCAAGCCTGGAAGTCTGCCCAGCAATGAAACAGCCTGAGCCTGATTTGGCTGGCAGACACCAGTTATGGGGGCCTAATTGCTGTGTAGATGTACCCTCAGAAGGTAGCTGTTTAGGGCTTGAGGAATTTTGGATCTGGATCTCAACTTTATGGATGGGGCCATGGTTTAGAGATAACAAAACCTTCAGTGAAAATGATATATACAGATAATTAACTCTTATAATGATGATAATAATAGTGGCAGCAACTGAAGCATCTATTATCATAAATGTCTTTACCTTAATGGGATTTTCTGACTTCTAGTGTAAATTGTAATTTTATAAAAAATCTTCTTTTGTGGCTCACGTCTATTGTCTTTGCCGTTTCTGTTTAGTCTGTTATATCTGTTCTGTCTGCTCTGTATCAGGGTATGTATAGACTACATCACTCTTTTGAAAGTGGGATGTAAATTAGACAGATCACAATTGCAAATGAAGCCGGGATTTGAATTTCCCATGCTTCATTTGCATAATGGCAGCCACACGTTCTTTCGAAAAAGGGTCTTTTGAAAATGATACCTCTGTCTAGATGCGGTTCTTTATAAAAAAAAAAACAACAAAAAAAACCCCCCTTTTTCAAAAGATCCTGTACAGGAGATCCGAGGAGCACAGGATCTTTCAAAAAAAGGTTTTTTTTTTTTTTCTGAAATGACCATGTCTAGACAGTGGTTTAACTTTCAAAATACCTTTTTTCAAAAGAACATGCAGCTGCCATTATGCAAATGAAGCGTGGGAAATTCAAATCCTGGCTTCACTTGCAATTTTGATCTGCCTAATTTACATCCCTCTTTCGAAAGAGGGATGTAGTCTAGACATAGCCTCAGTCTTCAAGGTAAGTGTGAACTGCGTAATATAAAACTGTAACTGGAGTCTTGTGCTAGGCATTGCCTTTCTGTCTGATTTATACAGTGGAGGGGAATGCAGCTTGAACGAGGAAAAGTCACTTAGGCTCTCTCAGGGTACGTCTAGACTACATGCCTCTGACGACAGAGGCATGTAGATTAGGCTACCCGGCATAGGAAAATGAAGCAGCGATTTAAATCGCCGCTTCATTTAAATTTACATGGCTGCTGTGCTGAGCCGACCAGCTGTTTGTCGGCTCAGCGCGGTAGTCTGAACGTTCCGCGGTCGACATCAAAGGCATTTGTCGACCTCCCAGGTATGCCTCCTGGGATGAGGCAGAGCGTCCAGACTACCGCGCTGAGCTGACAAACAGCTGATTGGCTCAGCGCGGCAGCCACGTAAATTTAAATGAAGTGGTGTTTATTTAAATTGCTGCTTCATTTTCCTATGCCTGGTAGCCTAATCTACATGCCTCTGTCGCCAGAGGCATGTAGTCCAGACGTACCCTCAGTGAACTAGTTTGCAGAAGAAAATTCATTTGAAACAAACTTAAAGTGAAACTCTCAGGTATATTGTGAAAATGTCACCTCACACTTGGCATCAGACGTGGTTTCTGCCTCTGTTTCTCCACTCACGTAAGCCTATGGGCCAGATTGGTGAAGCTCTCATCAGCATCAGTATTTCACATTCTTTTCCAAGGGATGCATTTATTGCATTCCTATTCTTGATTAAGTGCATTTAATAATTCAGGGAATAAGAGGGAATTCTCCATGGGCATACAATATTTTCGAAAACAAATGTAGGGATCTACTAGTTTATCCTCCAGTCTTTTGAGTTACAGTAGCATTCCTACTTCACTACTGGCCTTTCATATTATTCAGGAATCTGTTCCTGTAAATATCAATAGACTAAAGTGTCAGATAAAAAGCAAAACACAAATATGAATTTCAAATGCAGTTTCTGCTTGGAGCAAGAGTGCCTGTTGGCATAAAAAAAAAAAATCAAGATGTTCCCATTTGAATATGAAATAAGATCCAAGCATAAGGGAGATCCTTTCTTTCTTAGACTTGTTCTTTCATGAGTAACTCAGTAAGTTGAGGGATATTGTTCATCTATATTTAGGACTTTATGAACAGGGGGAAACTTGAATTTTGGTACCTAGCTCGCTTTAAAATGTATATTTTACCATCTTTACGCTCATAGGAGAATTAAAAATGTTATTCTTAGAGACCTAAGCTACTGCTAAATTAGAGAGGAATACATGAATTTGTGAACCTGCTTCAGCCTTTAAAAGGAATCTTTGTATCCCTACTTTTCCCTTTGAATACATTTTCCACTCATGTTAAATTTCAGAGACTACTTTGGTAATACTACTTGGGCAATTGGCTTGGCATCTGTTAATTTAATTCCCCGTACTACTGTAATAGATATAAATTAGAACTCTAGGGATCACTGATACTGTTCAATGAATAAGATGAAACTTTGAAGGATATGAAAGGGATTGCTCTGCTATTACCGCAAGTGGTAATGTACAGAGCTAGAGGGAGATTTTACTATACTGCAGTCTTCTGAGGAAGCTGGGGAAGGAAAGTGGATAATCCAAAGACCCAAACCCAGAGTTCCTGTATTTTTGGTTCATGTTTTTATATAGACCCCCCCCACACTCACAATAAAAGCATTCTCTGCTCTCTTTCATTCTCTAAAACAATCCATTCTTAACTCCCACCTGCCTTGTCAGCTAGCATCCAGTGTCCCTTCCTCTCTGTTCTCAGGTGTACTGTCTACAGTTGCTGCTTCAGGTTCTCCCTCAGCTCCATCCTGGATCCCTTTCAATCTGACTTCTGCCATTTCTATAGCACTGAACCTATTCTCACTAAGATCTCAAATTACCTTTCCAGGGTGAGATGTCAGGACACCTTCTGATCCTCATCCTCATTTTCTTCTCTGCTTTTGATATAAACAAATGTTCTAGAGTTGATTAAAAGTCAGAATTTCCATTACAGGCAATTCCAATGCTTTACTATTTGTTTTCCTGCTGGAGTGGGGCAAAAAGTCAAAATATCAACCTTTTTATGGAACTAATATTTTTAAAAAAAATCCTATTTGGAAATGTGAGACATTTGTTGGAATATTTTTTTATTGGAACATTTCAAATAGTCTGAACTGAAATGTTCTGTTTTGGTGTGCTGAATCAAACAAACAATGTTTTGAGATCATTCAGCTTTCAATTGCATCTGTCCATGGGCAAGGTTCCTTGGCTGGACTACATCTCCCATGATTCACCATATTGTTCAATTAAAGGGAAGGTTGCAGTGCATCATGACAGATGTATGAACCTGCTCCTGAGAAGCAAATGGGGAATGAAAAAAACCCAAACTTTCCTGTAAAGCAACTGCCGCCTTCACCCCCTAATGCCATTATACCAACTGATAAAGGCTAGCTAAGGCAGGGTGGGCAAAGGGGCCTCCATTGGCCGAATCTGGTCTGCCAAGCTGGTGAATCTGGCCCACAGCCACCCTGCTGCTCCTCTGCTCCCAGGCCAATTAAGATCTGGGGATGGAGAAGTGCACAAAGTCTCGTTCTACCTCCCTCCCGCCCACCCCCACACACACACACCAAGGGTGCATGGTGGTTAGAGAAACGCTAGCTGATTTAAAACATTTCTCTGTAGCTGCCGTGTATCCCTGACAGGGTAGGGACAGGTGTGAGAGACTTCATGGACTCCCCCCATCCCTAGGCCCTGATTGACTTAGGGGTGGTAGAGAGGGGAATGCGTGAGGTTTCCTCCTGCTGTGGCACCTAGCGGGAACCGCCAGCTGCTTAACACAGCTGGCAATTCTCTCTGGTGCGAGGGGGGAAGACTTCACGTGGTCCCCCAACCCCAGGCCAATCAAGGTCTGGGAGTAGGGTTGCCAGATGGCTGAAAGAAAAATATCGAACACTCCTCTCCCCCCCCCCCCCCCCCCGCCCAAAAAAAACCACCGGGAAAAAATTTTGTTGAAGAAGGAAAAAAAAAGGGGGGGGGAGGCCAAGTTGTTGAGGGGGGGAAAAAAAAACCACCCCCCCCCCCCACACACAGCCTATGAGAACCTGGATCACTGCTAGCAGTTACCAGGTAATCATTTAAGAAACCAAAAAACAACAACCCCGAACACGCTTCATGGCGGGGAGCTGGCCAAGAAGGGAGCGGTGCTAGCCGAGAAGGGGAGGGTAGCGGGGGGGAGCAACGGGAAGCAGGGCTGGTCGTGCGGGGGTGGTCGGGTGGAACGGGCTGGCTGCGGGATATCGGGGGAGGAGGGACTGGCCAGAAGGGGGTGGGGCTGGCTGGGAGCAAGAGGGGGTGGGAAGCACAGTTGGGGGGGATCGGGGGCCACAAGGGTGGCCGGGAGGAAGGGGGAGCAGGAAGCAGAGCTGGTGGGGAAAAGGGGTACGGGGGGGCAGGGGGTGCAGCAGCGCTGGCCAGGTGAAACAAGGAAGAGGAACGGGCCGGCGAGAAGCAGAGCTGGGGGGCGGTGCAGGGGGGCTGGTTGGGGAAGATCAGGAGGGGAAGTGAGGGAGAACCGGCCGTCCAGGAAGTGGGGGGCGGGGGTGACTGACCTGGGCACTTGTTGTCTGTCCCGCGCAGGCTCCCGGCGACGCAGGAGCAAGGAGGAGGCTTCCCCTCCTCCTCCTCACACTTAACCAATTGAGGGCTCCGACAGCAATCGCGGCCCCGCCTCCCAGCTGGGACTCCCAGCCGCTCCCCCGCCCCGCCAGGCTTCTGTCCGGTGGGCAGCTGGAAAAATCAGAAAATACCGGACATTGCACGTGTCCGGTATTTTCTGATTTTTTTTTACTGGACAGAGCGTGCAAATACTGGACTGTACAATACAGGTGGCAATCCTATCTGTGGGGTGAGGGAGGGAGACATGAAAAGCCTCCTAGCATCGCCCCGTCTGGGCCGGCCTGGGGCCGCTTCAGAAATTTATGAAGTGTTCCCCCCCCATACACTTAAAAATGATTGCCCACCCCTGAGCTAGGGGTTAGTGGGAACTGCTGATTATTATTTATTTAAAACCATAATAACAGTTTTTAAACCATTTGAAACAGTCAAGTGAAGCACACAGACATAAATTAGTGTTTCTCAAACAAGGGTCTGACGGGATCTCGGAGAGTTTGAGGGCACTCTAGGCAGTCTGTCAGCCCTGCTAATCATCTCCTCCCCTTCCCACCCTCAACTTTTTCCCCTCCTTTACAAAATGGATGGAAACAGTGGGAATGAAGCATGTTCAGGGAAGGAAAGAGAAAGGGCAGAGGTGGGGCCTTAGGGGAAGGGATGAATTTGGGGCAGGGCGTGGGGCTGAGGGAGGAGGTAGCTTGGGGTGGGTCTGGGGGGGGGGAAATTAAATAAAAATGGGGGTCCTCAAGTTGCTAAAGTCTGAGAACTACTGATTTGTATAAAAAGCCTGGCTTATCTACTGATGTAAAGCACTCTTGATCTCAGAGGGTATGTCTACACTGCCACCCTAGAACTAGGGTGGTTAATGTAGGCATTCGAAGTTGCAAATGAAGCCCGGGATTTAAATATCCCGGGCTTCATTTGCATCTTGCCGGGCGCCGCCATTTTTAAATCCCCGTTAGTGTGGACTCCGTGCCCGCGGCTACACGCGGCACAGAGTAGGTAGTTTGAATTAGGCTCTCTAATTCGAACTACCGTTACTCCTCGTTCCACGAGAGAGCCTAATTCGAACTACCTACTCTGTGCCGCGTGTAGCTGCGGGCATGGAGTCCACACTAATGGGGATTTAAAAATGGTGGCACCCAGCAAGATGCAAATGAAGCCTGGGATATTTAAATCCCGGGCTTCATTTGCAACTTCAAATGCCTACATTAGCACCCTAGTTCAAACTAGGGTGGCAGTGTAGACATACCCAGAGAGATTTGGGAGGGAGTTAATATTCTTGTTCCCATTTTACAGATGGGGAAACTGAGGCACATAGTAGATGTGTGACTTGCCCTACATCCTCCAACATGCCAAGGGCACTATCAAGAACAGAGCCCAGGTCTCCTGAAGCCTACTCTTGGTAGTGCTCTTCCCAATAAGCTACCCGGCTTCGCTGTAACTCCATCATATTGTGGCTATTATCGTCTTGCTTTCTGTCCTCTGTTCATTACACCCTCTTGTCTTAAACTAGACTGTAAGCTTTTTGGGGCTGGGACAGTATCTGAATATATGGGTACAGAGCCTGGCATAAGAAGTACCAATCCAATGAGTACTGTCAATTCTGGATAAGATCACCAGGCAAATAATAAGTAAAACAATCCCAGTGCTGAGAAGATGTCAGTAAAAAGTAGTTTCGCTGCAATAAATTATGGACTTGTGGATAACAGGCCAATTTTAATATTGATTTTTCCTGTTGACAGAAAATTGCTAACAAAAAGAAGGAAAAGCTGCTATTTTCTACCTGGAAAACTATCTTTGTGATTTGAATGGTTTCTGATAGTAGCTATGGGTATGTCTACACTACAAAGTTAATTCGAACTAACGGACGTTAATTCGAATTAACTTTGATAGGCGCTACACTAGCGCTCTGCTAGTTCTAACTTAATTCGAACTAACGGAGCGCTTAGTTCGAGCTAGGTAAACCTCATTGTACGAGGTCTAAGCCTAGTTCGAACTTACTAGTTCAAATTAAGGGGTGTGTAGCCCCTTAATTCGAACTAGTGGGAGGCTAGCCCTTCCCAGCTTTCCCTGGTGGCCACTCTGGCCAACACCAGGGAAACTCTATTGCCCCCCTCCCGGCCCCGGATCCCTTAAAGGGGCATGGGCTGGCTACGGTGCCCGTGCCAGGTGCAAGTCTGCCAGCACCCAGCTAGCAGACCCTGCACCTGGCACGGCTCGAGCCAGCCACCCGATGCCCCCCAGCCCTCCCCCTCTTCCCGGGACCAGGCTGGCGGCTCCCGGGAGCTTGCCCGGGACCGCAAGAGGCGGGCACCCGCCTGGTCTAGCCTCGTACACGACCTCCGCACTAGGCACAGGAAAGTGGCCGTCTAGGGCAGGAGAGCTGCCAGCCTGGCCACCCAGGAGCAGGTGTGCATGAAAATCAAGGTGGTCCACTGAGACCCCCGACCCTGAGCCCTGAGCTTACAATGGCCGTACTGGGTCAGACCAAAGGTCCATCTAGCCCAGTAGCCTGTCTGCCGACAGTGGCCAACCCTAGGAACCCTGGAGGGGATGGACCGAAGACAGTGACCAAACCATTTGTCTCATGCCATCCCTCTCCAGCCTTCCACAAACTTTGGGCAGGGACACCACTCCTACCCCCTGGCTAATAGCACTCCATGGGCCCAACCTCCATGACTTGATCTCACTTCTCTTTAAACTCTGTTCTAGTTCTAGCCTTCACAGCCTCCTGGAGCAAGGAGTTCCACAGGTTGACTCTTTGCTTTGTGAAGAACAACTTTCTCTTACTAGTTTGAAGCCTGCTACCCATTCCTTTCCTTTGGTGTCCTCTAGTCCTTCTATTATGGGAACTAATGAAGAACTTTTCTGTATGCACCCTCTCCACCCCACTCATACTTTTATAGACCTCTATCCTGTCCCCCCTCAGTCTCCTCTTTTCTAAACTGAAAAGTCCCAGTCTCTTTAGCCTCTCTTCATATGGGACCTCTTCCAAACCTCTGATCATTTTAGTTGCCCTCCCCTCTCCCACCCTCTCTCTTCCCCTCTCCCACCTCCTTTTCCCAGTCTCCCAGAGTTTTGTTCAATAAAGAGAGATTCTATTTTTGACCACACGTTTTCTTTATTTTGTACATCAGGAAGGGGGCTAGGGAAGGGTAAGTGGAAGGAGGTGAGGGAGGAATGGAGTACAAGCCCCCGATGGGGAGGACTGGGCTGGCTCTGCGGGCTTCTGGGGGTGGAAGCTCTCCTGCAGCCCCCCAATTACCCCCTCCCCCCAGATGGCAGCCTGCGGCAAGTGTAGCTGGTCTGATGGCCGAGTGCTGTGATGTGCCCAGTGTGGGCACTCAGGGCACTCCAAGACAGGACTGGTTTGCAAGCGGGGCACCCCTGAGAACTGTCTGTCCAGGGTGGGGGTCGGGTCCCTTTAAGCACAGCCCTCGGCTAGCCTGAGGCAGCAGCTCCACGCTCTCAGTCCTCATCTGGTGCCCTGCCGGCACTACTTCCGGCCATCCTTAACCCCGGTTCAGGGTCCACTTAATGTGGACATGCTGGTTTGAATTAGCAAAACGCTAATTCGAACTAGTTTTTTAGTCTGGATCCGTTAGTTCGAATTAACTAATTCGAACTAAGTTAGTTCGAATTAGCGCTGTAGTGTAGACATACCCTATTCTCTTGCAGGCTTTTCCTCTCTTGTGTTTTGCAAACCTATCAATTGTAAAAACTTGCAACTCTGATGTCAAGTAAGGCTACCACTTCAAAACAGTGATGAGGAAATACAAAGACAATTACTGAGGGCCTGATTCTCCTCTCTCATATGCTTTTTACTTCAGAGCATCTCCACTGAATTCATTGGAATTACAGAAGTGTTACACTGGAATCAGTGAGAAGCCTTTTATGGAAGTCTGTCATTTACTACAGAACCTCCTACCGTGCGGTAACTAAAGTGGGGATTTAAAGTGAAAAGTAATAAAGCATAATGTTGTCCTTGTGAAGTGGAGTTTGTATGTGCATTGATGTGATCTGTATTTCCTTCTGACTCTTAGAAGGAAATCTCCCCAGAAAATTAGTGGCGACAATAATTAGCAAATCATCTTCCCTAGCAGTTAGTTCTCAGCACAGTGCTGGGGCACACCATGCTGCCAGAAGGGGCATTGCTGGGTTGAGAGAGAAAAGAAGTCTGATCACTTGTGCTCAGGAAAGTTTCAATTATAACTTCTGGAGTGGAACATAAAACCAGGCAAGTAATCTGTTTTCAGATTTAGCAACTAGCCCAAAATTCAGCTCTGGTTTGCGGAATGATTTGTTGAGCTTTACTGATCCTTTGAGTGAACCTGGTCCCACTTTTTAAAATCTTAGTTTCCTTCTAATAGGTCTTATTCTCACTCGTTTGTTGGCTCCCCATCCTAAGTGTTTTGAGGCTGGCATCTTTCTAAATCCTCTAGAAATATCTTCAAAGTTGTCAATTTGCTGCCCATCTGTGGGACTAGAAAAGCCTTGTTTCACCTCACAGATGTGGCTTTAGAGGCAATTTTACTTTTATTTTGGGGCCTGATGTACCACTAGAATGCACCTTGGGAATTGGTACTTGGGGTATTTATGATGCTATAGGATCTACTTTTGGCAAGAACGTAGGTTGAAGAACATGGAATCTCACCCTGTAAGGGTTCGTCTTCACTGCATGCTTATTTTGAAATAAGCTATTCTGAAAGAAATATTCTGAAATAGTTTATTTCAAAATAGCACATCTACACTACAGGCAAGTCTCAAACTTAGTCCGAGGCAGGCTTCCTTAATGTGGATGTGTTACCTCAATTTAGAGCCCCAGGAGGCACTGGGGAGTAATTAGTTTGAATGGGCCTATGGAGGAGCTATTTCAAAATAGCACAGTGGAGCATCCACACTACTGCTATTCCGAAATAGCTATTTTCGAATAGGTGTTTTTCCCCGTAGAATGAGGTTTACAGAAGTTGAAATAAGCCGTCCGTAACAGAATTGCTGTGTAGACATTTGCATTGTTACTTTGGAATAATGGCCGTTATTCCGAAATAGCGTACGTCTACACAGGAGTGTTAAGTAAGTAAAGTTCTCTAAAAATTGCCAGGGAATATGAAAATGGGCCAACTGCAAAAATAATAAAAGGTTTAGGTTTGGGGCTTTTTATATTTTGTTAAAAGGATTTGGAGTCTGGGTATCAGACAAGTACTGTCACTTACACCTGTGTAAAAATCTGAACTGCATGTCACTCTAAAAATGGCTGATTCTCCACTACTTTGAATCCTATGCAGTGACCAATGCCTGTACACAGAAGGTGCAAAAGACTTCTGTTATGGGTTAGTAGCCCTTTTTAGAGAACTAGACAACCGCACAAGGCTCAAGACCATGAAGAATGAGGCTTTCAGTCTTCATGGTTATCCTCTACTTCCCCAGTTCCCATGCCAACAGCACCCTAGGAAACAAAGTGTAAACATTGCAAAGAACAACTTTTAAAAAATATTAATTGCTTCTAAGATAACCAGAGCATCACGACCAGTGAAAGAGCCCATCTTTCATTTATAAGTCAACTAAAGCATATGGATTTTGCCATCAGTCAAAGTAGGACAGGATAGCTTAGACAACCTAACTTTTTATCTGTAATAGACTATTTCCTTTATGAAAAATCTTTGGATGTCATAAAAGACCTATTACTCTATTGAGAAGTCATCTTCCCACAGGTCTTGCAAAAATCAGACACCTTTATTACTTTACATCTATTAAAATGCTGCTTCAGTAATGCTGTTGCCACTCAGAAAGGTCAAAGAACACCACTTTGTACATCCACCTTCCCCCAAATACAGAATATGTCTCTGCTAGCAACTGACAGAGGATTAATGGAGTCTCCATTTGTGCCCTATCATTTTTGTAGCTATATTAGAGTAGTTCCAATGGCTCCTTTCTCAGAGTACAGCTAGACTACACGGCTACGTCTAGATTGCATCCCTTTTTTGTAAAAGGGATGCAAATTAGACGTATCGCAATAGCTAATGAAGCAGGGATTTAAATCTCCCCCACTTCATTAGCATAAAAATGGCTGCCGCTTTTTTTCGGCACGGAGCTTTGCCGGAAAAAAGCGCCAGTCTAGACGCGGATCTTTCGGAAAATAAAGCCTTTTCCGAAAGATCCCTTATCCCTTATTTTAAGAGGGATATGGGATCTTTCGGAAAAGGCTTTATTTTCCGAAAGATCCGCGTCTAGACTGGCGCTTTTTTCCGGCAAAGCTCCGTGCCGAAAAAAAGCGGCAGCCATTTTTATGCTAATTAAGCGGGGGAGATTTAAATCCCCGCTTCATTAGCAATTGCGATACGTCTAATTTGCATCCCTTTTACGAAAAAGGGATGCAATCTACACGTAGCCCACCAGTTTTTCGGAAAAAACTACGGAAAATACACTCTGCATTTTTCCAATTCTTTTGTCAGAAGAGGCTTTTCTGACATTTGGCCTGTCTAGTCTCAGTCAAATGTAAGGGAAAAAAACCCTCTTTCGGAGGCCCCCTTATTCCTCATGGAACAAGGAATACAGGGACTTTCAAAAGAGTGCGTTTGCTCTTCCCCATAGTCTTATCAATAAACTAGGCAAATACAACTTAGATGGGGCTACTATAAGGTGGATGCATAACTGGCTGGACAACTGTACTCAGAGTAGTTATTAATAGTTCACAATCCTGCTGGAAAGGTATAACAAGTGGGGTTCTGCAGCGGTCTGTTTTGGGACCGGCTCTGTTCAATATCTTCATCAACAATTTAGATATTGGCATTGAAAGTACGCTTATTAAGTTTGCAGATGATACCAAGCTGAGAGGGGTTGCGACTGCTTTGGAGAATAGAGTCATAATTCAAAATGATCTGGACAAATTGGAAAAATGGTCTGAGGTAACAGGATGAAGTTTAATAAAGACAAATGCAAAGTGCTCCACTTAGGCAGGAACAATCAGTTTCACACATACAGAATGGGAAGCGACTATCTAGGAAGGAGTATGGCAGAAAGGGATCTAGGGGTCATACTGGACTACAAGCTAAATATGAGTCAACAGTGTGATGCTGTGGCAAAAAAGGCAAACATGATTCTGGGATGCATTAACAGGTGTGTTGTGAGCAAGACACAAGAAGTCATTCTTCCGCTCTACTCTGCGCTGGTTAGGCCTCAGTTGGAGTATTGTGTCCAGTTCTGGACACCGCATTTCAAGAATGAAGTGGAGAAATTGGAGAGGGTCCAGAGAAGAGCAAGAAGAATGATTAAAGGTCTAGAGAACATGACCTATGAAGGACAGCTGAAAGAATTGGGTTTGTTTAGTTTAGAAAAGAGAAGATTGAGGGGGGACGTGATAGCAGTTTTCATATATCTCAAAGGGTGTCATAAGGTGGAGGGAGAAAACTTGTTCATTTTGGCCTCTGAGGATAGAACAAGAAGCAATGGACTTAAACTGCAGCAAGGGAGGTTTATGTTAGACATTAGGAAAAAGTTCTTGACTGTCAGGGTGGTCAAACACTGGAATAAATTGCTCAGGGAGGTTGTGGAATCTCTATCTCTGGATGGTGTCATGAGCTTTCGTGGGCACAGCCCACTTCTTCAGATGACCGGAGTTATGACTAGAGGATAAGAAAACTCGACATAAATAGGAGAAAGGAAGGGGGGGGGTGTTCTGTTACCACCCCCCCTACCTCTATACATAAAATATCAGGAGAAGGGGTGCTAAACCTGAGTAGATAAAGATCAAAGTCAGTGGATGGATTGCTAAGGCAGGAAGGATCTGGAGATATTTAAGAGTAGGTTAGATAAATTTCTATTAGGGATGGTCTAGACCATGGGTTCCCAAACTGGGGGGCACAGCCCCCTGGGGGGACATGAAGAAATTCCAGGGGGAGGGGCGCAAGGCGACCCAGCCTCTCCCTCCTCCCCCCATCAAGTTTTGCTGCCCTGTTCAGTTTTTTTTCTCTCTTTTCTCAACAAGTTTTGCTGATATTTGTGGGGGCGTGAGGGTTTTTCAAAAATCAAAAAAGGGGGCATGGTGCCAAAAAGTTTGGGAACAGTACTGGGTCCTGCCATGAGGGCAGGGGACTGGACTCTATGACGTCTTGAGGTCCCTTCAAGTCCTAGTATTCTATGATTCTATTTTTAATTTTCAAGCTGCTGCAGTATTTTTATTGAAATACACAACTGGACTTAGATCTGGACTTATTATACTCTGGTCATCTGAAGAAGTGGGTTTTGCCCATGAAAGGTCATGCTACCATCTATGTGTTTTGTTAGGTGCTACTAGACTATTTGTTGTTTTTAAAGTTTTTCCTGTTACAGACTAACTCGGGCTACCCCTCTGAAGCTAAGATGCTCTGTGATCCATAGTCAATAGGAGTTGTAATCACCCATACCTGCAGAGATGCAGGTATGGGTGAGCCCTGGTGGCCCTCCAGGGACTATCCCTGGCAGATTGGATTCAGCCCATGGGTTGGTATTTCCCACCCCTGCTTTAGAAAATATGATTACACACATTAGGAATGTCTCTTTTCCATGTATTACAATACAAGAATAACGGGGACCTCTGATTAAACTGAAAGATGACTAATTAAAAACTGACAAAAGAAAATATATTTTCATCTAACATGTAATTAGCTTGTGGAATTCATTATCACAGAGTCATTTAGATGAAGAATTTAGTACATTTCTAAAAGAGAATGGACATTTGTTTGGCTATCCAGTGTATCCAATGTTACAATAGCTATTAAAAGGAATGTTGACCCTCATAGTTCAGGGCTTACACAATCTGTAATATTTGGAGACCATGATGATTGATACTTAATGGTGGGGTGGAGGGAAGCTTATCCCACTTCTGCCTCTTGCAAGGTCCTTCCTCTGAACCATTTTGTACTGAACCCTGCTGGAGACAGAATCCTGGCCTAGATAGATCTCAGGTCTGATACAGGATGGTGATTCATATGTTCCTCTCTGAAAATAGTTCCTATTTTCTTTATAGGAAAGTGCTCAAGGCATAAAATGCCACTGGTATTTATATAAGAAATTGACTAGAACAAATGTCAGACAATGAGCTGCTATTGGTGGCAGCCTTATCAAAAAGGCCAGCAGCTAAATGTGTAGAGAACAGCCAGATAGCTCTCTTAGAGCAAAAGGCAGGTCAGATCAAAGCAGCCTGGGAGGAAGATTTCATTTCCACTTGTGCCTGCCCTGTAGACAAAAAGCACTCTAGTTTCTGGAGCTGTCAATCTGGCACTTCTCACAAGCATTAAGTTCACTTAAAAATTAAACAAGTGCCTTAGAACTGAATGTTAAAAACTTATTATCGATAATTGGGCTTTCTTCTCCCTGTGATAAGAGCACATAATCCTCATTTGTAATGGAAATTGTGTATACTAATCTCAGGGGAAAATGGAGCCTATTGCAGGTCGAAGCTTTTTGCAGATGTTAGTAATAGATACTCAGTTTGTGTATTAATATTCTGATATTTCCACTTTAGACAGAAAACTGATTGAACATGCTGGCTTGTTTAGTTAAACTATATTTTTCTAAAGAGAACCAATGATGTGTTCACACAAGCTGTGATTAAAACACTTACGATATAGAATTTGATTTTAGAGAGCTGTGAGAGTCCTAGTGACTGACAGGTCTTGCCATGTGATAAAAGCATTTCAGATTTCATTTCTGGCAGTGCTGTTCAGGTGACTGGTTGAATGCATATTGCTCCTGTTGTGTCTGATTTCCAACCCAGCTGCTTCCCTGTCATATATTCCTTTGTGGCCTTGGGTAAAACAGGTTTTTGTGCATTTCTGCTGTGCTGTTCGTGGCTTGACTTTTGAGGAATGTTGATATTTAAAATGTGTAGAGTTGCCAGCCCTTTCCCAATAGAAAAACAGATGTCCTTGTTTGCTGACCCAGTGTTCTCTTTGCTGATCCTGGAATTCATGCTAGGACATTCTTCCACCTGACCTGACTTTGCATCAAATCTGGATTGTAAAACTAAGCAAGATAAATAATAACAAAAGTAATTGTCTAATTTTATTAGTTGTCTTGCGATAGTGCCTAGAAGACCTCGTCCTGGATCAAGAGTTCACTCAGCTGGAAGTTGTACAAACAAAGAACACCAACAAAAACAGTTAAGTAATCAAACAGTCCCTGCCCCGAGGAGCTTACAATCGAAGAAGAAGACAAGAGATAACAGATACTGACAGAATGGGTGTACAAGGAAACAACAAAACACGATAGCAGCATTCTCAGCATGTCAGCGGCTTAACAGTTTTTGGCATCTATATGTAACTGTTATGTAACTTTTAACTTTATTTGAATGGAGCCCAGCTGTTACTATTTCAGTTACGGTAAATGGTAAACCACATGCATCTCAACCATGTTCACTCTTTTAACAAAGAAAATGTGATGTGCAATCTCTTTAATTGCATGTGCGTGCGCACGCACACACACACACACACACACACACACACACACACACACACACACACACACACACACACACACACACAACGTAACTATGGCCATGTCCTTTTCTATGCAGCCCTGTTCTTTTCAAAATACAGGACTATGTAGCACTTTAAAGACTAACAAGATGGTTTATTAGATGATGAGCTTTTGTGGGCCAGACCCACTTCCTCAGATCAAATAGTGGAAGAAAATAGTCACAACCATATATACCAAAGGATACAATTTAAAAAAAATGAACACACATGAAAAACACAAATCACATTTCAGAACAGAGGGGAGATGCGGGGGGAAGGAAGGTAAATGCCTGTGAGTTAATGATATTAGAGGTGGGGAAGGGGAGATGTCTGAGAGTTAATGGTATTAGAGGTGATAATTGGGGAAGCTATCTTTGTAATGGGTAAGGTAGTTGGGGTCTTTGTTCAGCCCCCTGCGGAGAGTGTCGAATTTTAGCATGAATGCCAATTCAGAGGATTCCCTTTCAAGTGCAGATTTGAATGTCTTCTGAAGTAGGATGCATGTGATTAGGTCATTGAGACAGTGTCCTTTCTGGTTTCTATCACTGTTCTTTTCATTAAACCTGCTGAATGTAACAATATAACAGATAATCTCTGTGATTCAGATTACACTTGCACCACTTTCCTTCCAACTGTTTCTCCATTGATTTCTGTTTAGGACTGGCTGGAAAATAAGAATCCTGTTCAGGTACGTTTTTAAGTTTGATTTTTGTTCCAGATTGGGACAAAACTGAGTCCTTCTAACACTTTTTAGAGTTGGAGAGAAAGACCTTAGAATAGGGAATAGCTAATAGCTCAATGATTTAGGCACTTAACAAGGACATAGAAAATTCAGGTTTAAGTCCCTGCTCCAAATCAGGTAGCACAAGGGATTGGACCCCGAGTTTGACCTATCAGAAGAGTAGCCTAGTTACTATAATATTCTGGTCTAGATTTTTTTCACGTCCTCAATCAGAAACTTCATTCTGGTATTGAGAAAATTTGGGTTTTGTTGAAAAATTCCTGACCTGCTGTATAGCTCAAAGGAGATACACTGATATAAATGAAGGGTAACTAAAGTAGAGTCAGGCCCTAGGAAGTTGAGAGCAACCAAAGAAATCTGGTAAATCCCTATGACTTTGATTGTCTAGGCACACTGCTTCTATATGTTCTGTGATTTATAAATTGAAAGTAATGGGGAGGGAAAAGAGCAAAAATGTGGCCTGTTTTTTTCATTTAACTGACAATGGGTAGTTTTAGTGCTGTCATGTAAGGCTGGCTTTTGCCTACCAAGACTGAAAAAAGACCACATTTCTCAAACTGAGTTTAACTAGATTTTTTTTTTTTCAAGGAAAATGACAGAAAATGAGTGTGCATATTGTTTCTGATTACAAATAGTATAAATATAATTGTAGCTGTGCGGTGACAGTTGTTGTCAAGTTACTGCTTCTCTACATGTCTATACTATGGTGTTATTTTGAAATAATGCCAATTATTTTGAAATAACAGGCTTGCTGTATGGATGCTCGCCTTATTGTTGCAAAATTATTTCAAAATAATAGGCTTCTTATTCCAGAATAATAAACCCTTGTTTCATGAAGAATAACCTCTAGTTTGAGCTTGATATTGTGAAATAGTGATAGTGTGGACGCTCTATTGCCAACTACAAAAGCAGTTTCTCCTCTCTTGGCGTTCATACCTCCACATCAGCTGCTAAAAGTGGGCCACATCCTCCCTGACTGAATTGTCCTTGTTATCTCTGGCCTTCCTCTTGATTGGTACTCCCTTCTTTTCATGTGCCTCTATATTTATACCTTCCTCTGGAGTTTCCACTACATGCATCTGATGAAGTGGGTTTTTGGCCACGAAAACTTATGCTCCAGTAAACCTGTTAGGGAATGTCTACACTGCATGCCTAGTTTGGACTAGGGATGCAAATGGAGACGACAAAAGTAGTTAATGAAACAGGGATTTAAATATCCCGTGCTTCATTAACATGATCTCGCCGGCGTGCTAGTTCGAATCACAGCTGATTCGAACCAGGAAGTGTGCATTAGTTCAGACTAAAGCCCTTAGTCCGAACTAACGTTACTCCTCAAAATATGAGGAGTAACATTACTTAGGATTAAGGGCATTAGTCTGAACTAATGCGTCCTGATGCACACTTCCTGGTTCGAACTAGTGCACCGGTGAGATCATGTTAATGAAGCTTGGGATATTTAATTTCCCGCTTCATTAACTACTTTGGTCATCTCCATTTGTATCCCTAGTCCGAACTAGGGATGCAGTGTAGACGTACCCTTCGTCTGTAAGATGCCACAGGACTTTTCATTGTATATGCAGATTTAGACTAACATGACTACCCCTCTGATACTTGTCACTACTCCGGAATAGCTTATTTTGAAATTAGCGTGCAGTGTAGACCTACCCTCAGGGTAAATCTGGCCACGTATCAAATGTGACACCACATTTTCACTGAGTGTAAAAGGACCTCTTTTGGAATTAATTCTCACTTATTAATAAGATGTAATAAAATGATTTAAAACTTGGATAATTTCTGGTTTTAATTTCTTCCTTATTTGTTTTTGTACCTTACTTGTTTTAGTATTTTTCTAAGATCTGACTTCAAGCTGCAGTTTATTTTTGACTAACACCACCCTTTTTCTTCTCTTTCTTATTATAGATTTTTTTTCCTGA
The DNA here is from genome assembly GCF_052426305.1 of Pelodiscus sinensis. NCBI lineage: Eukaryota > Metazoa > Chordata > Testudines > Trionychidae > Pelodiscus > Pelodiscus sinensis. Next base: position 308,311,310 of record NC_143052.1, read on the forward strand.
GTCCATTTCCTCTTTCAGTTCTGTTCCGCTTTCTCCCCTGCTGTTTGTCTATTTCAGGGCTTTTTCTAAAGTTCTGAACTTTTATTTACTTACCGTTTAATTTTATTCCTTTAAATCCCTCTACTCTTCTTGTGTGCACACTGCCATTCTCCCCCCTTGGAGGAAAAAAAAGTACCTCTTCCCCTTCGCCTCTCCTAATAGTTTCCTCCTCCTTTCCCAGATTGTAATCCCAAATCACCCCTCTCTTCTTCCTGTTCGGATTTGCCCAAGTTTCCCTCTTGAAAATGCCTCCCTCTTCAAATTGCCCTAGCTTCTCCATGACTCTGCAAGGTGAGACTTGGGCTGTAGGATTTTTCAGGAATACCTCCAAACTCTCAGGACTTAGGAAATTGTTACAGCATGGCAACTGTCCTGTCCTAGAATGATGGAGAAACACACTGATGGGTGAGTCCTGCCCAAGAAGCTGCAAAGAATGTAATTTTTGAGCTCTACTGGTATCCACATACCCTCAAAATCAGGAAGCTATTATTTCTCTCACTTAAAAACAAAACTAAGTTTGATGGCTAGTTAATAGAAGAAACAGACAAGGTCTATGAGGTGAGAAGCAGCCACAGTGAAAACCCTAGGGTTCTATTTTCCCATTTTAAGCAGATATGTCACAGGACTAATGGCTGCCTGCACTGTACTCATTCCCCTATGGACTGCTAGGAATTTGGGAAGAGCAGCGGAGAAGAGGTAAGGAGCAAGGAGAACTGGTTGGAAGCGCTGTGCGATACTCCCTCTGGCAAGGGGATGGGGTGGCAGGACAGATCTGACTAATGCTGAGGCAGAAAGATCTGAGCACTAATCGCTGGATTCCCCTGGCATATGTAGCAGCAGACGAATCTTTGAGTGGTGGCTCTCCTGCAGCATTCTGGGCACAGCCACTCGCTAAAGGAAATAAAATCCAGGATACACCATGTGCAGTTTTTGTGCCTTGAGAAGAAATATGCTCCAGTGACAAATGTGTGGTATGCTTGTGCATCTGCTCCTGCGGGCTCCTGGAAGCGCAGAGCTGCGTGAAAAGGAAAAATAAGCTTGAGGTACAGTGTGTAACAGAATGCTCTAACCCAGCAGTTTGATTAGAGCTCTTGCAGAAAGTGAGAGAGAGTTTGTTTCCTTCCCTGCCGCTGAGGCAGTTCGCTCCTAATTGTTATAGGTACTCGTCTATTGTAGCCTCCTGGTAGCATCTGTGCAGCTCTCAAGCATTTTTTAAAAAAAATGAAAATTGCTGTAACAACCTCTCTTTCTTTTTCTTTCCAGCTTGTAGGATAAATAGCTTGATTGGTTGAGTGATTTTGTTTGTCAAAAACGTATTGTAGGAAAGCTAAGATGAAGGAGCTAGTTTTGTATATAGTTGTAATTGTGTTGAGATCTGCAGTCATCCTTACCTCTTTCCGGAAGGAGTCCTACCGCTAAGTCCAATCCTTGGGAAAGTTCTATTTCCTAAACTCAGCTGCCTCCTCCATGAGATGACTCTTTCATTGTTTTGCTGGAGCATAACTCATGTGAGCAGGCACACTGATAGTTATGTGTGTGTAGAAGGAAGGGGCAGCCCAGCAATTCAAAGAGCAGTGATGACCAGAGCCCTAGGCCCCTTTGAATTTCTGCTGAAGCGCCACTCCACGCAGCTCTGAGGGCTGGGCAGCACTAAGGGCCGTCCTTTCCACCTGAGGTCCCACCCCTTCTGGGGGTGCGGAGGCGGTTTCCTCTCATCTTGTCCTGGGGCCCATGGTGGCTGTTGGTCACACTCCATGAGAGGTTATGGTTAGTATGGAGAAGAGGATGATCTCCCAGCTAGAGCAGTAGTTCTGAACCTTTTTTCAGTTGCAGGCCTCAACATTTTCCAAAGGGAGGCGTGGACCATTTGGAAATGTTAGACAGAGTGCCCAGGGGTCCACGAACCACAGGTTGAAAATTGCTGCTGTAGAGGTTTGACTATTGGGGCAGAGACCTGGGTCTGGACTCTGTATTCCAAAGTGATCTATTACAAAAAGCTGAGCATTTGGGTGATGAGTTCACAGGGAGCACAACTATCTTAGGCCAGATCTATACTAGACCCAGAAGGTTGGCTTAAGGTACACAATGCCACCTATGTAAATAACAGCTGGAGTCCATGCATCTTAAGCTGAACTTGGCACTGTCTCCGCGGTGGGAGGTCAAGGGGAGCAAATGCTCCTATTAGCTTCCCTTACTCCTTGGAAATCGAGGTGTACCAGAGCACCGTCAGTGTTTGATTTACTAGACTCGCTAAATCAAACACCAGAAGATTGATTTCTGCCATGGTAGGTATAGACATGGCCTTAGGGTTTCATACTGTAATTTTAGCACTATCCATGTAAAATCACTAGTAGTAGAAAAGTTTCTGGTGAAGTTCATAGAGTCTGTGATTCTTCTGTTATGGGTGTATGGGTTGTTTATTTGTTTACCTGTGTTACTAAGTAGACTAGCCACTGTTTTTAGTATCAGTTGGAACTTTTTAGAGTTTGTGGCTTCATTCCTAGTTAGGAATTGTAGTAAACAAATCTGTTCACAGTATTGTTGTAGCTGTGTTGGTCCCAGGATATTAGAAAATAGGGCGGATACAGAAATATCTTTTATTGGACCAGCTTCTATTGATGAGAGAGAGAAGTTTTTGAGCTATACAGAGCTCTTTCAGGCCAGGAGTCAAATCTGGAAGTCATACAAACACACACACACCTTATATGCTGCCTTTTGAATTTATGCTATTAAGAAACTGATTTGAACTAGGCAATTCCATTGAGCATGGAAAACTAGAATTAGGACAGTCCACTCCCACTTCTGTGCATGACCTTTGAGGTACTATTGCTCATATTGTACCTATATTAAGAAGACACTGTTATCCAGCCCTTAAAATATGGGACACGGGCACAATGGGATAAATTTTCAAAGCAGTAAACATGAATGGAGTCATGCCACTTTGTTAGAAGAAAGGTCTGTTGAGAGAGCTTAAATCATCAGAATTTCTTTCCTTTAAACACTGAGGTTTGAAACACAAGGTTTATTTTAATTTATTTGATTAAAAAAAGCCAAACTGCATTAATATATAACAGCTTCAGGATTTCAGTGAATTATTCTGATCCATTCTTTTACTGAAATTACTACTTTTCAACCCGTAAAATATTTGGAAATGTGAGCTATTTTATAATATGCAGACTTGTTACAATATTTTGTGTGAAGGTGTATTTATAAAGGCTTTAATCTGTGGAGCCTTAAGAAATACCCATCTCTTAAATTTCTCTGGGAAGTAGTTATTGCATATGTGGAGTAGCTGCATTTCTAGATTAATATATTCTCTTTCAGCATTTGTGGAATATCTGGAGGATCTAGGTCTGTATTAGTCTGCAAGGGTAGTTAAAATAATTAACTTTTTTTTAAACTTCTCCCCCACTACAAACCAGTTCTCACAATTTTAAAAAGTTGCACCACTCATTCTTCTCAATTTTTAAAAACCAAATGAGTCCAGGTACTTCCAGGATGGGAATTTGTGAAACTTCAGCTCTTTTTAATACAAACAAAAAAATTCATTTCTGTATCCTAATTTTCATTCCCAGCATTGTGTAGAGTAGATGGTAGGTAAATCTGCACGCAGAGGACTATTGTGAATCTGTTCCAACACCGTATGCCTTTGGCTGGTTAAGGATGATTTTGATAGATAGGAAATGGAACCCTAAGTTTAGGTATGGACTCGATAGTTCACTCTGTTTCTGATTAATTAATATTGTATTATAGCTTAGAGGCCCAAATTATAAATCAGAGTCTCATTGTGCTAGGTGCTGTACAAATAAGTAAAATAAAGATACCCCTGGCTTCAAAGTTCACAGGTAGTTAAAAAAGGAAACAGTAAAGACAGGAATTCTTGTATAATCCGCTTGCAGAGGTAATAACAAAAAAGCAAGAGATAGAAATAAAATAGTCAGTATTTGAACAATATTTGTTGTAACTGTACATGCCAGTGTAAAATGATATACAAGGATTTAGGATTCACAAGCAGGTCTGTTGTTACACGGGATCCTGCTTATTTTAGGCAAAGTGCTTTGTGAATCAAGAGGCAAAAAGACTGTGTGCCTTCAGCCCATTAGAAATGTGAGTTTTTGGTTGAATCCTGTTCCAAATTATTGGGCTAGTTCCGCTCTCAGCTACCCGGGTGTAAATGCCATGAGCAATAGCCTATGTAACTGCACACCGTCTGAGTTACTGCATAGTGGGTCTTTTTATGACACTTGGCACTGATATGAGTAATTATAACAAATACTGTTGCATGTTAACATATCCAGGACCAAAATAAAACAATGATATTACTTATACCAGTGACCAATACAAGTTCTCATAGATTCATCTTGAAAGAAGACTGACAGAAAAATCCCAGAGCTGCTGTCCTGGCCATCAGAGGAGTTGGACCATGCACTAACTGAGCAGACATTCATATTTAGATGCCAGTCCTAGGGAAAAAGTGTTCTGATGCTTAGCATTTGCAACCTGCATCTGCCAAGTTGCTATGTTATTTAAAGGAGAACAGTAGTTAGCTGTACAATTGGAGCAAATATAAAACAAGGTCAAAATCTTTATAACTGCTCATATGGATTATAAAGAGAAAATAAGAGTGCTGTATTTATCAACATGTAATGCTGAGGTTTGCAGTAGCATACATCTGTTTGCTTTGAAACTGTGCCATTGTAGATGTACTCTCAGAAACCTAATTGACGAGTTCATGTATGTGTACAGAGTATGAATTGTGCATTTATGATGGTAAGATGGGTGACCGAAACCGATACATGATTTTTTAAATAAAATAGGATTCAAACAGCAATACACTAATAATATGGCAGTGATAAATGAGAAATAAAACTCTTCTACAGTAACTTTTGGTAAACAAAGAAAGAAAAAATTGGAAGTAGGCATACTTTTAATTATAGATGACATATATACTTGGGTGATGAGAGAGTTTACTTATGAATTTGCAAATCCTTGCTAATTAATTTTTGAAAAGTCAGAGAGCTGGAGTACAAGAAGTCTTGAGGCAAGAAATGATATCATGATCTTAGTAGAGGGATTAGAAGAGTGCTCCTGACAATTACTGTTGGGTAGTGCTAAATCCTAATAATCACTCACCTGTTAAGGGAGAAATTTGTGAATTATCTTTAAGATAATGGACTTGAGAGCAATAAATAGAATGAAGTAATAAAGGACAGATTGCAGTAAAGAAATCTGACTTTGTTTTTGAAGTAATTAATAAAAAGTTGACAGGCAGGGAATACAGTATTTACCAGTGATCCTGACATTATATTACATTGATAGCATCTCTCAATGTTCACCTAAATTGTCATGAGGATGAATGCTATCACGTGTGCTGAAGACACCTTGAAAGATGGTGAATGAAGGATACTAAATGATAGACAACCATATATCACATTGGGAGGTATTGGCTGTTGGGGTCCCATAGGAATTTGTACTAAACTTGGCCTTAACTGATGATCTGTAAATATAAAGAGCACATCAGTTGAATATGGAGAATGTATTAAATTGGGAGATACTGTGAATACCAGTGCGGATAGAGACATTTCATAACAAAAAACTATAGAAATAACAGTAAATTAAAAAACATTTTTCAAATAGAAAAATTAAAACTGACACATTCGGGGAAAATGATTTATCACCCTCCCATATAGTATCTGTGTTAGTTAATAGGTAATGCCAAAGAATTGATGTGCAAGTGGACAAAACATTAGTTTGAGCCTATAATGCAGTGCACTTTAACCAGGGGGGAAAAAAGCAGGTAAAATTTACGGACTGCATAGACCTGGGAGTTGGTCCATCCTACATTATACAGCGCTATCAGTCTAGAGAATTCAAACAAATCAATCAATTTTGCTTCTCCTGAGAAAGCAGTGTCAATGCTGCTATCTTAGTAGACTTTGGACATACCCATTATCTTTACCCCTCTGTCCCACATACCCACTCACCTACCTCTCCCATAGTTCTGCTTATTTCTATACTCCATTCCTATGCCAAAGGAGGAGGGGGTAGTACCTGAGGGTATGTCTAGACTACATACCTCTGCTGACAGAGGCATGTAAACTAGGCTACCTGACATAGTCAAAGAAGCCGGGATTTAAATATCCCCAGTTTTATTAAAATAAACATAGCCACCGCGCTGTGCCGGCTTAGCTGATCGTCGGTACAGCGCGCGAGTTACGATGCAGATTGGTCGACGGGGGATGCCTTTGTCGACTGCTCCCTTATGCATCGTGAAACGAGGTTTACAGGAGCGGTCGACAAAGGCTTCCCCTGTCAACCGATCCGCGTCTTAACTCGCGCAGTGTGCTGACGATCAGCTGAGCTGGCATAGCGTGGCGGCCATGTTTATTTTAATGAAGCCAGAGATATTTAAATCCCGGCTTCTTTGACTATGTCGGGTAGCCTAGTTTACATGCCTCTTTCGGCAGAGGCATGTAGTCTAGACATACCCTGAGTGTTCATACAAGTGGAATATGGGAATAACAAAGCACTTATAGGAGAAAAGAGAAGAGAACTGGGATAGGGAAGGCAGGGAGACACCAGTAACCCAGACTGCAAGGGAGATCTTCACACCAGTTGGCTATACATCTGAGTTGGTGGACTTATTCTAGTCTTGTCCAGCCAGGACATCCCTTTGGACACTCACAAGAGAGCTAGCTCTCCTCCCAAAATACCTTCAGCTGCAGTTCTGCACCTCTCCCTGCACATGTATGGGTATAAATCGGAATACAATTTTAACTGTTTCCTATTTACAGTAGTCAAACACATGATTATTTGGGTCTTTGTACATTGAAAATCTGGAAAACCTAGAACAGCTACACATGCATGTTCACATACAGGCTGTCGGATGGATTGTATTTTGGAGACTGGCAAATAAGTATAAAACCAACTATTTATCATCTTCAGGGACTTCATATTTATTTGTATTGAGTTAGCGCCTAGTGGGCACCATCAAGATTGGATTTTGCTGTCTAATAGCAATAGGATCTGCATGTGGTTTGTAGTATCTAGTGATTTTAGTCATGTGAAATCCTACTTTTTGTATCTTAGTTCACAAATTTAGCAGAGTGGCCAACTGTCTGTCTCCAAGTTGGACCTACCAGGTCAGGGTTATGACCAGGGGTGGCCCGTCCAAATAGGCAAACTAGGCAGTCTCCTAGGGTGCCAAGTTCAATGGGGCGCCAAATGGTGGCGCAATATCGTTGAGGGATTTGGAGGTGGGGGTGCCGATTACATGGTTCGCCTAGGGTGCCAGTTGCTGGCAGCTAGTCTAGGGCCGCTCCTGGTTATGACCCATTATAGGGTAGTGATGGGGAAGCTGGCACATCTGCTACCTGTTGGGTGCATGACCAGAGGACTTTGGCCATCCTTTACAAGCTCTGAATTCTCCTTAAAATAATGCTCAAAGGTTCAGCACATTTTTGTGGGTTGTAACAGTTGGACATTTTGGTTTGATGGTGAAAATTTTCTGCAAACATTTGGGCTGTGTCTACATTGGCACCCTTTTCCAGAAAAGGGATGCTAATGAGACAAGTCGGAATTGCAAATGCCGCGGGGGATTCAAATATCCCCCGCGGCATTTGCATGAACATGGCTGCCGCTTTTTTCCGGCTCAGGGCTTTGCCGGAGAAAAGCGCCAGTCTAGACGGGATCTTTCAGAAAATAAAGCCTTTTCCGGAAGATCCCTTATTCCTCTTAAATCAGGAATAAGGGATCTTCCGGAAAAGGCTTTATTTTCCGAAAGACCCCATCTAGACTGGCGCTTTTCTCCGGCAAAGCCCCGAGCCGGAAAAAAGCGGCAGCCATGTTCATGCAAATGCCGCGGGGGATATTTAAATCCCCCGCGGCATTTGCAATTCCGACTTGTCTCATTAGCATCCCTTTTCCGGAAAAGGGTGCCAATGTAGACACAGCCATACAGTAAAACTCCAATAGTCCGGCATCCAATAGTCCGGCACTCCTGATAGTCCAGCATCAAAATGGCAAGAGCCTAGTGAGTGAGCTTCGGCAAAAAATGAGTCACAGGGTAACAGTGGCAGCAGCTGAACTGAGTGAAAAGGGGAAAAAAGGGTTAAAAAACTAAAACATATTGTATACAGTATGTACAATAAAAAGGGTTAAGAACACTTTATATACAGTATATACTGTATACAGCGTACTTGCAAGTCCCCGGGTTACATGGATCCGACTTACATCGGATCCCTACTTACAAACGGGGTGAGGCAACCCCGCACTAGCTGCTTCCCTCCAGCAGACCAGGGAGACGCGAAGCTAGCGCCCCCCCCCCCAGCAGACCAGGGAGACGCGGAGCGGCTTTTCTCAGCAGACACCTCAGCTTGAGAATAAAGGACTGAGGGAAGTGAGGTGTGGGAGAATAAAACTGAGCTCTGGAGAAATGTTTGGCTAGAGTTTCCCCTACAATATGTACCAGTTCTGACTTGCATACAAATTCAACTTAAGAACAAACCTACAGTCCCTATCTTGTACGTAACCCGGGGACTGCCTGTATACATAACCATCTTCTAGTACCTCCTGATACTCTGGCATATCTGATAATCCGGCACCACCTAGGTCCCAAAGGTTCCGGATTATCAGAAATCTACCATACTTATTTGAAGGAAGAGGTGGGAAAAGCCTTTTTCCTTACTGAAGCATGTAAAAAGTTAATGAATTCCCAATCGTACATACTGTTACTCACTCAAGAGGCCTAAGCATAGTATAAGTGTAAGCATATTGATGCTGCAAATGACTTTCATTACAACAACAACAACAAAAATAAGGGTGGGGAGTGAGGAGGAAAAGTTCAGAAGGAAAAGAACAGCCTATTGTACAGAGCTGGGGTTACTAAAGCATTTATTGGATTGTCTGTCTTCACTGAAATAAGCCTGGTAAGCATAAACTCAGAGAACACTGCTGCGTTTGATTTTAAAATTAATCTTGCTGATCAATACACTTCATTGTGACTGCTTCATCCAACATTTTATATGCCTTCAGGGATTAACAGTTATATTTGTACGGTATAGGTTGGATAAGCAACTCATAAATTATAATGACATCTCCTGGAAGATTGATTCTGAATTTTCTCAGCTGAAATTTGACATATGCTATGTAGTTTTTAGGCTGTGGCTTACAAAAAGCAGTGATTTGAGTATATGCACTTTGGATTTGCACCTCCTAGAACATCATTTGTTTTCGAGGTTCCAGGCTTAACCTGAAAATGAATATGTAATATATGATCTTGCCAGACACATGATGCATTTTTAAAAAACAGATTAAGAAGGAAGAGGATCAATAGGGGAGGCAGCATAGATTAGTGAAGAGGGTCCTGGATTGGGAATCAGGAGATCTGAGTTTTATACCCAACTCTGCTACTTGCTTGCTCTGTGACCTTTGGGAAGTCACTTCACCCTTCTGTTTCCATACTACTGCCCTTTGACATAACTGTTTAAACTGCAAACTCTTTGGAACAAGGTCTGTCTCTTACTAATGTGTTTGCTCATTGTCTCTCAATATAAATAATACTAAAATTGAAACATTTCCTGTGTGTCAGTAAAAAAGATACTACAATTTAAGATACAGATTAAAGGATTAGACTTTTTATGCTCCCAAAGATGAAAAGCAATACAAAACTGATTTGAGAAAATAATAATCTGTATTATCAACTCTCTAAAATGCCTGTTAAAGAGCCAGTGCCCTGTTTGCACTGAGGCACCATCTAATTTACTTTAGCAGGAGTAAACTGAGTACAGATCATAGGAATTTAGCCCCAAAGGAATAAAGTTGTTGAAAAAATTAAAATACCTGCGCTACAGGCTTGCTGATGGGGAGGGGGATAGAGGGGAACGAAACAATTTCCCAGGGGCCTGGGCAATTAAAAAGGGGCTGGGACCCTCGGCCACTGCCACAATAGTGGCAGCCAAGAACCCTGTTGGGCTGTTTGAAATTACCTGTGTGGGCTGAGTGTGTGGGAAGTGGGTGGAGCCCCGAGTAATACTGGGATATTTGCAACCATGCCTACTCTGTCTTCCCCAGATCCAGCCTGCTTTGGGGAAAAGCATCTCTTCTAAGATGGGGTTGCTATGCCTCATGCAGGTTTTGGAGTGGCTGAATAGCAAATACCACTGGGTTGCTGTGGCTGCACTGTCCCTGGCTCCTCCAAGCAGGTGGGAGATGGGGCTGTGACTGACCGGTGGTTCTCTGATTGTGAGGTGGGTTCTCCGCATTTCTCTGGGTGGTGAGCTTATGGTGAGCTGAGGGAAGGGGGCACCAGGACCCATTGATCATTCTGTCCTGGGATCTGTCCGCGGGGTCCAGAATTGCTAATCGTATAGTTGTCAGTGGGACTGCCTGTGGATCAAGGCTGTTCACCTAACTTGCAGTTTGATCGGACGTTGTGATGTTTTAATGTTATGCATAGCAATGTGTTGCCATGTCTCATGGAGCAGGGTCAAACTCTACTAAGCATCTGGGGAGTGTATCTAGTTTCAAAGTGCTACTGCTGGTATGTGCATAATATATAAAATAAAACTTGTGGGGAAGCGGTGTTGCTGTCATGACAGTATTAAGCATGAAAGTTTATTCTTTGCCCTCACAGATCCACTTTCTTTTACCAAATATGTCAATAATAGGACATATATCACACACATCACTAATAAAAGAAAGTTCTTCTTCACACAGTGTGTAGTCAACCTGTGGAACTCCTTGCCAGAGGAGGCTGTGAAGGCTAGGATTGTAACAGAGTTTAAAGAGAAGATAGATAATTTCATGGAGGTTAGGTCCATAAAAGGCTATTAGCCAGGGGATAGAAATGGTGTCCTTAGCCTCTGTTTGTCAGAGGCTGAAGAAGGATGGCGAGAGACAAATCGCTTGATCATTGTCTTCAGTCCACCCTCTCTGGGGCACCTGGTGTTGGCCACCGTCGGCAGACAGGCTACTGGGCTAGATGGACCTTTGGTCTGACCCAGTACGGCCGTTCTTATGTTCAGTTGGAAACTGAACCCTCTTTTCCATTCTCTCTTCTTATTCATTTGTGTTGAAGTTTGTTACATCTGACTTGGACAGATTTGCAGTCTTACTAGATCGTATGTCTGAATGAAAGGCCATATATTTGGCCTGATTTTGCAGCTGGAAACTCCTATGGCTTCAGGTGGGCATTTTGTTTGAACACTGTAGCACTAACATATTACATTTTTCTGTTTCTATCCCATCACAATCATGGAGCCTTGTGAGCATTTCCTGACAGCTAGTTAACAGCTGTAAACTCCCATGTGTAAAGCTCCTACCTCAGAATCTGTAGCTTAATGGATTTAGTCTGTAGCTTCCCACTGTGTTTAGAAAGGAGAGATCAAATTGTGCATGGTGGCTCTCTTTCTATGTTTCATTTGTCTGGGGGAATCAACCGCTCAGTGGATTTCTAACTAGCGGTAGTTGGAATTAATAAATACTTGACACCTGGCCCATTTTTGCCAGGATTGCCCCAGGTTTTATTCTACAGTACTATTGTTGGGTAGCTGGCAAAGTCTTCAAGGTTCTCTAAGCAGGGCTGTAGCATTACTTAGTATTAAGGCTTCCTGGAATGTCCCATTATGAGATCCCGTTTCCAGTTGCTTATAATCTAATCAAACTTTAACCAGCGACCTTTGTGTCAGGAACTTGCCTTTAGTCATTCTTTTAAAACTCTGCACTAATTTGGCCAAATTATAACCTTTGATTAAATCTCAGTTAACACATGCTCAGTTATAGCAGCTCAATTCCATGTTGATTCTGTTTGGACTAGGTATTGCTTCACTCCCCAGCCTGAAGGAGCAAAGCTGGACTTTCCCTGCAGTTGGGTTGCCACCTGCCCATCTATTAACTGCCTGGCCTTTTTACTTGCTTTGCTGGTCAAACGATTTAATGTGCTTGGTTTTTTTTACTTAGGACCGACATTTCCTGTAAGCTGTGTTGCTGTGCAGCAATCTTGTAACTGTAGGGTATGTCCCATTGCTTGGCCCTCAGCCTGCCAAAACCTGTCAGCATTGGGACCAGGAAGTGGGAGAGACTGGAGGCTTGACAGCAGGGTGGGAGAAGAAGGGATCCTGGGAGGAGTGTGGGGAGGAGGGGACTCCCTTAAGGGTCGAGGTGTGGAGTAAGGATGTTAAAATGCGATCATCTGGCTAATCGTATAGTCAATACAATTTGTATCAACTGTATGATTAGTTGATAAGTGCTGCTCTACAGAGCCACAGTGGAGGTAGCTCTAGGAGCCAGCTCTGGAGCCACCTGTGCTGCTGCTCTGCATTTTAAATGTAGGAAGAGACATTTGGCTCTTACTACATTTAAAATGCAGAGGCGCAGAAGTCAGCATGAGAGGGGACGGCTGGGTCCCAGCTCACGCTGAGTTCAGCAGCCCCATTTGTGGCTGACAGACTGTTCCGGCACCATCCCATTTGTGGCAGCCAGGGATGGCTGTGGATAGGGGCTGCTCCCTGAGCAGTTTCTGTCTGTGGCCAGCCCTGGCTGCAGCAAACGGGTCTCTTTTAAGCTGGCTCCCCCAGGATCGACTCTTGTCCTCCCCCCCCTTTTGCTGTCTCTCATAGAGGCAACGGGGCAGGAGAGAGACGCAGGGGCAGGACAGAGATGCAGAGAGCATGGGGCGAGCAACGACTGCTTGAGTCCCTGCTCACTTCTGCTCCCTGGGGAACTTCTGCATTTGAAATGTACAAGAGCCCCACTGGGCTCTTTTGTACATTTCAAAAGCAGAAGTGCTGGCAGTGGGAACTGGCGCCAACAAGGACTGATACAATCCCCACTCATGGTGTTTCCCCACTGTGCTTCTGCCTCCCTGCCCCTCACTGAGATGGCGCTGGGGGGAGCCAACTTAAAGCTGGTTCCCTCCAGCGCTGGTTCCTGCTCCTCCTCCCCCTGCTGCCTCTCTCCCTTTTGGGTCACTGGGCCCTGGGGCAGTTGTCCCCTTCTCCCCCCAACGGAAGTTCTGGCCTGTTGCAGAATGTGCTGCATGTAGGCACCTGAAATGAGAACAGAGATTCCTTCTCTACTGTGCTCTCAGTTATGCCCATCTGGGCCTAGCAGTGTGGAGGAGGAAGCATGGTTGAAATACAGACACGACATGAGTTGTTCCTGCAGAGGATAGGAGGAGTAGATCAGAACAAAGAGCCAGAGGACTGGTGGAAAATGACACTGGAGGCTGGTGGGGAGAGGAGTGTGACACTGGGTCATGAATCTGGTGTTGATGTTGCTGGGTCTGACTAGGAATGGGACTGGGAGTCAGGGAAGTGGGATTTGGGAGGATTGACAGTGAGTTTGGATGTGAAGGATGAGACGAGTTTGGGACTGGGAGCCTGTGAGTTTAGGACTAGGCAGAAGACTGGAGCACATTCCCTTCCAGATCCTAGAATAGAGTCTATTATGAGTCTCTCAATTCCTCTGTTGGCAGCAAGTATCTGAAATCCACTGCAAGGTGTGTCCATTGTCCTCTAGTGCTGCCCCATGTAGTGGATGGCAACCTGCTGCTGCTATCATGTACTCCATTAGCACAAGTGGCAGAGGGCTGTGCAGAGGGGTTAAAGGTCCTAACCCTGCTAATTAAGCACATGGGTGTCAGTAGGAATTTCTGTGTTTTCAGTTTGCTTTAACAAAATCAGGAAATTGCACATGCAGAACTGTTAAAAGAACATTATTATGTTTGTAAAACCAATCACTCAAAAGTTGGGAAATGCCAGAATTAAGGTTCTTTGTGAAACCTTCCTTTAGCCCCTTTGTGCATATGCATGATGATAGTCTTTAATTAGATGATTATATCCTATTGTTTTCACATGACACCAGTTTCATTCAGTGCACAGGATGGATTTCCTCTAGGAATGAATCAAAACTGTGTAGTGAAGGAGACTGTTGCAGAAATTGGAAGGATATGTACCTGCTGTGCTTCCTGGGAGATGGTAGGCCTGCCCAGAGCTAGATGGGATGGCAGGCCTGCCCTTCACCTGAGGGGGGAGGGATTATTCAACTCAGTCCACCAGTAAATACTGGGGAAAACAAATGAAAAACAGTAATGGGAGTGAAGTTTAAAAGTCAAGAATTCTGAAGGGGACACTAATCAGAGATCCCCAAACAGCATCTACCACACCTTAAAGGAGTCTCAGGAGTCAATGAACACTGCCCAGAGGAAATCTGCCTGGAGACGAGATCAGACCACTTCCTCCTTCTTGTGGTCATCTTGACTGATGCCACGAGGAGATTGACAAGGCAATATTACAACTTTGTGAGTTTCCTAGGATAAACAGGTATGGGGAAAAATGAGGCCAGAACCTCAGTGTAAGTTTCTGGAAGAGCCAGAAGAGGGATTTCAGTAAGATGTACTCAAATGTGCATCTGAGTCTACTTCTCAATGCAAAAGGAACAGGTGCTGGGGCGTTAGTGAACTGTGCCTGATATACAGCTGTGTGTTTGGCTCCGTGGAGGAGCTGCCAACTAATATTTCCAACAAGCCATGAAATCAGAGTGGAGTACAGGCTGGCCCACCAGTGTTCCTTTCCTTCCTCAGCTAGCAGCAGATCACTGAAGCCTAGAAATGTAGGGCTGGAAGGGACATCCTCAAAGCCATGAAAATGTGAAAGATTGACAATAACGTATGGGAATCCGAAGCCCAGGAGTGACTAAAATGGGGAAGGACTTTGTGGAAAGGATCCTAACATTTTGAGAGCCAGTGAAGACAACAGGAAATGGAGAAGGAGGAAAGAATGTGCTGCAGCCCAACTCAACAGTCCAGATCTGCCCTTTCTAATGGGAAATGTCTGCCTCACCTGTGATGAGATCTGTAGCCACCTGCACATCCATCAGAAATAACTGGCAGTCATTTCATGGAGAGGACTATCCTCCTCGAACTCCAAGGAATTGCTGGCTATTACCTTCCCGCTGGTTACATAGCAATTTCTTAAGATACCAGAGCAATTTTTTTTTCAGTTGACTTGTCTTTAATTTCCCAGGTCCTCTTTGTTCTTCTTTGAAAAGATAGGTATTATGTTTACCCTTATCCAGTCATCTTGGACCTCACCAGACCCCAAGAGTTCTCAAAGGATGCATCTACACAGCACCTGAAACTCGAAATACAGTGCTATTTTGAGCCATCCCTTACTCCTCGTACAATGAGGTTTACAGGGATGGCAAAATAGCGTGTCCACTATATTTCAAAATAGAGGATGCATTCAAAAGCCGTGGGGTAGCTATTTCGGGATACCTTTGGTATCCTGAAATAACTTTGCCATGTAGCCGTACCCAAAGATAATTCATAATCGTTCTGAAATTGCTTCATTTATTTGAAGGTCTTATTGGAAAATATCTAACCTATTAAATGGTCTTTAAACTGTTTTTACTCTGTTTTGGTTTGCATTCCTTCCCCCTTCTGGTTAATATTAACAGTGTTGAATATCTAGTCATCATTAACCTTTTAGTGAAGACTGAAGCAAAATAGACACTAACACCTCATCTCCTTTCCCAATAAGAGAGGACCTATATTTTCCTTCTTTCTCTTGCTCTTAGTACATTTAACGAACCTCTGATTGTTTTTTGTCTCCTGGTAGGTGTTACTAATTTTGTGCCTAGTCTTTCTGATTTTGTTTCTATGTGCTTGTGTTTTTCTTTTATACTCTTAGTAATTTTTCCATGTTTCCACTTTTGTGGGATTCTTTTTTATTTTTTCGGGTAATTTAAAGAGCTCTTGATGAGGTCATATTGACCTCCTACTGTTCTTATCTTTCCTTAGTTTGCAGTTGTACCTTTAATATTCCCTTCTTGAGACATTGCCTGCTGTCCTGAAATCCTTTTCCTCTTACATTTTCTTCCCATGTGATCTTAGTTCTCTAAATTTGTTCAAATCTACTTTTTTGAAGTCCATTTTGTGTATTCTGCTGCTCTCACCCCTTCATTTCATGATCACTTTCACCCTAACTGCTTTTAATCTTCAGAGTCACTACCAATTCCTTCCTGTTGGTCAGAATCAAGTCTAAAATGACTGTCTTGGTTATTTCCTTCATTTTCTTATCCCTAATACATTCCAAGAACTTGTTGGAAACTTTGTTTTGCCATATTATTTTCCAATGGATATCTGGATAGTTAAACTCTTCCATTACTATCTGGTCTTATGTTTTGGATATTTCTGTTATTTGCTCCTAAATGCTTCATCCATTTCCTCTTCCTCATTTTGTGGTCTATATTGTCCCCCTACTATGATGACACCTCTATTTTTACCCTATTTAATTTTACCCAGAGAGACTGCCTCCTACTTCCTTCTGGATCTCAGAACAAGCACATATATTTCTGATTTATAGTGCAACACATGGTCCCTATTTACCTTACTTGTCCTCCAAGAACAAGCTATACCCCTCTATGCCATGTTGTGTCACTTAGGGCCTGGTGAGCACTTGGATGATGGGATGGGGCACAAGGGCAAGGAATTGCATGGTGTAAAGCACAAGCATGTACAAATATTTCTTGGGTGTGTTTCAGAGAGAGACTGGCTGGATCTCATTTAGCCAACTCAGGTGGTTTGTTGGGGGCAGCCAGGGATGCTTGTGGGGCAGGATGATGAGTCCTGCAAGGTCAGTGTTGCAAAGTGGGTGGTGAATGATGTGGAGATTTGCAGACAAAGAAAGGATGGTCTCATGGTTAAGGCAGATAAATGTAGCCCTGGAGAATTGGATTCTGTCTGCCTTGCCACAGAGCTCCCTTGTGATGCTAGGTATATTACTTAAACCAAACACTTCACAGATGGTCTTCCTCTCTTTCTCCTGACCTGAGGTCTGATTAGAAGAAGTGCTGCATACTCTCATACATAGTTGAAATTCTTGGGGGCTGCGATTTGAACATAAAAAGTGCTATTTAATACTAAATGTTCTGAAATATCAGGTCCTGGGTGTCACAAATTGGGCACCCAAAATTAGTGGGTACTTTTGATTTTAATCTCCATTGTGTCTCAGTTTCCCATCTGTAAAATAGGAGTAATACTAAAGCCTCAACCATCTGGGGTGCTCTCATTCTCCCTGTGTTTTTCCCTTATTCCTATACAATAGCAGGATAATGATAATATCCATACCACTTACCTCACATAGTTGATGTGAAGATTAATGTTTGAAGATGAAATGTACTAGGCTGACCACTTTCAAGAGGTCAGCAGCCTTTTCCCTTTGGAGAGCTTTTTCTTTGGTCTTTTGTGGCAAATGAGGGAGTTATATGTATTAGTTTCATAAATGTCCTGTTCACCTCTTTACCTGTATGGTATTGTCTTGCCTGGCTGAATACAGCTAAGTCAAAGGAGACCACAGAAGTGAAACCAACAGTAAGCAGAACAATAGCAAAGATAAGATACAGTCTAGCTGGTCTCTTCCATTTGTAAACTCTTTAGAACCTTTAGGGCCCTGTCTCGCTCGCACTCCAGTCAATGGGATTTTTTGTCATTGACTTCAGTTGGTACATGATCAACTCCCCTTCTCCAGCCGGTGGTCCTGCATTATACAGTATTAATTGAAGTATTCTGCATTCAGCTATGATCCACAGTTTTAGCATGCAAGTGTAGCATTTTAAAATGTGTAATACCCATACAGAGTGTTAGTTTGATATTGAAGAACATAAGAATGGCCATACCGGGTCAGACCGAAGTTCCATCTAGCTCCGTATCCTGTATGAAAGTGGTCAATACCAGTCGCCCCTGAAGGAATGAACAGAAGAGGTAATCATCAAGTGATCCTTCCCCCATCGCCCACTCCCAGCTCCTGATAAACAGAGGGCAGGGACACCATTCCTATCTATCCTGGTTAATAGCCATTCAACTGCAATACTTGGTGTTAGAATGGTAGAATAAAATAAAATAAGAATATATAACCCATTTTCTGCTAATAAAGTATGATAAATGTGGGACAGCATGTTCTCTTTAAAAGATTGCTCTCCTTAAAATCTGATACAAAGCCATGAAACATACAATGGTTTTCTAACTTATTTCTGCAGACCCACCAAAAAAAAAGTGAGAGAAAAGGAAAAAACAGAAGACTTTTATGGACCTGCAGAAAGCAAACTGAAATTTCTAAAATAGCTGCCAAGAGCCCTGGATCTTGAATCTTTGAATGAATACTAAGAGTTTTAGTCAATATAGTTCCTTAGTGTTTCACTTTTTGTAACAATGTTGTGATATGTTTTATCTTTTCTCATACAGTGGCTTATCTTTTTGCTTCTAGGTTTTCAGAGAAAACAAGATTCAGAAATGTTGGTAGACCATGCAGAACAGACTAATCTGTGCATTTTTTTTATCTGATTCTCAGTGAAATGACACTATACTGTGGTAGAAAAGCTGGGTAGAATTAAGACTACACAATCTGCAGGAAGTATTAAGATTTAATAGCAGGACTGAAACCTGACATACCATCCGAAACCCCTTAGAGCTTTGCAGGATGGCATTTTGATTTCTTTGTAACTGTGTTTGAAGATGAATCTACACTTGATTATGCAAATTATTCCAATATCAAGGAACCAATATGCGCTACAAAATTAAAACTGGCAGAAAAAATAACCACTGTGGAATAATATGCAATAAATTTACTGCCGCTTCTGTAAGGTAATGTCTTATCCTGGTAAGAATGAAATATTTCTCTATTGTATCATTATTGTTCCACTCAGGAATATACAGTTGATTGAGGCACACTGAAAAGATCCATAACGTGAAGCAAATATCAGGTTTTCCCTATAGGAACATTCTGCTGGGGAAAAGGGATGCACTAGAGTGATGGTCTAAAAAGCTCAGCTGTGGCAGTTCTTTGTAATTGCTATTCTCTAGTGATTTCTTTGCTGAATGAACAAACTCAAAATGCTTGCCATAAACAGATCTGGGAAGAAAACTTTTGACTTTTTACCAGACAAAACTCTTAGTAAGCTATGTTTCATGAATAGCTTTCTTTCAGTGTTTCCTGGGTTCACTAAATGCAGTTAAATCTCTCCTCTGATTTTATGGTGGGAGACTTGACATGAACAGGGAGTGCTTCTGTTTCAATTGTTGGTAATAAAATTTTCATGATCAGTGCAGTGCCTTCCCAGGTAGGTGGCTCTGATGCTAATTAGCAAAGAGATATTTGCTGGCTGATAGGACACATGTGTCCACTGCATTTTGGTTCTATTAAACAAATGGGGTCAGTGAAATTGTAGGTAGTGCAGCTTACCATGATAATTTCCCTTCTTACTACCGTTACTATTTGATGAAAGCACTGTCAGTTGCATTGTTAATCCCACGCTAGCCCACACAGCTGCAAAATGGCATGCTTTTCTGTGTGGGGACTCACTATTGAAGAGAAATGTGGTCTTTATTGATAGAAGCTGGTAAGCATCAATCCTTACAGAAGTACTCTAGTGTGCATAGTGTGAACAAAGGGCAGATCTTGTTTTGTTTTTGCATGTATCCTTTTATGATCAGGTTATTGTTCATTATGGCATTAATGACATTTTGCTTCACAGAACTATACCCAGAACAAATATATGGCAAATAAATAAATCATCTTGGATCTCCAATGTTGCATTTAAAATATTTGCTTTTCTTTAGTGTACAATAAGAAAGAACTATAATGCTATCATGCCCAGGTTATTTTGGATGTTGAATGAAATAAATGTCAAGGTTTATTTTGTGGAGTGTGTGTGTGTGTGTGAAGGCAATAGATTGGCACAGTGTTACTGTATCTCATTTAAAAGGTGGCTGTATTAAATATCATAGGGATTGCTAAAAGGAATTGTTTAAAATACATAAAATTAATACTTTGCATAATTTCTGAAGGTGTTTTTATCATTGCCACTTTTTCTGAACAATGAGCTTTATAGAATTATCTTTCTAAATTTTATATTGTTTGGAAAAAGGTTTTTCAACATCAAGTTTTGACAGCTCTCTGCATTTTTGGGCTGCTTACCAGGATCTCTCACATAGAGGGAACAATATTAAAAACTTCTTGAATTAGTTAACTTATGCAGCAAATTGCATGTGTGGTAAAGTGACACAGGTAAAACTCCCTCTCGACATTGAAGTAAGATGTGGGTTTCTGGCAAAACCTTAATAAGTTAAAGTTAAGAGTACCCGTTAGGTAGCACTTACTTTATAACCTGATCTCTAGAAGAATAGCTGACGCAGCACAAGATGGTAAAATTTGTGGTGTGTACTACAGCTCCCATAACCCCCATACCCAGGAAGGATTTTGGAAGATGGAAAACCCCACAAGAGATTCCTCACAGAGTTTTCTGTTATACCTTCAGAGTGAGTATACAAGAGGCATGTGCTTCCTCTTTGCAGAATTGTCAGCAGTCTTGCCCCCGAATCTAAATATTTGTAGTATGTATAGAAAGTTGATGCAAGTGTTTGAGTTTGGAGGTCAAGAACTTCTGAAGCAGCATGTCCTGGATGGTTTCACTGAACCTCTCCTTAAGAGTGATCTATAGACTTCTTTAGGGACTTGATTTTTAGTAGGGCAAATAATTCTTGTATTAATCAGGAGATACAATTGATCCTTTTGACTCTCTAATATTTCCCAAGGTATCCTTACCTGGGAAAAGAGCTTAATGAGTTCTGAAGAAACTATTGTGGTTATTCTGAGAGTGCAGAAAGATGGCTTTTGGATAGCATATGGCATAATCTATGATGACAAGAAAATTGTTTCTATTAATGGAAATGGGATCAAGGGTACATTCTGAATCCCTTTTGGGCAACCAACTTGGATGTTATGCATAGAAATCCCCTGACTCCATGGTGGACCTTGGCCCATAAAAATGGGCTAATACCGAGGTGAAGGTTTTCTCCTGGCCCAAGCGCACAGCACAAGGAGTGTCATGTGGCAAGCACTGTACCATCCAGGGATACAAGCGAGGAACCAGAAGTTGGATTCTTACCTCACATATTACGTTATTTAGTCTGTCACAACAGAGGCATTCATCATGGTGCACCAAGTGTGGTCAGTGCTTGACCCACTGAGGTTCCAATGCCTGATCATTGACAGAGGCTGTTTGCTTATAGGCACAGCTCCATATCTGGCCCCCTTCTGTCCCTGAATAAACCTGTATTGTAAGCTAGTGCCTCTAGATTGGGAAGCACCAACTCTTCAGTCACCTCCTTCCTATGGCTTGTGAACTGCGACCCTCAAGCCCCCTTCCAAGGGTTCTTTTGATTCTCCTAACCCAACTAAACCAGTTCTAGGGCCACCTTCAACAAAGGGCCCTGCCATTTTTCCTGGTACTTTGCTTCCCCATTTCCCATATCCTCTCCTGAAAGTATCACCAATAATAACAGAGTAGGCCAAGTTTAGAGACAATCCTATCAGGAACATCTCAGTGTACGGTCCCATCATTAGTTGCAGTCTACTCAGGTGTGCCTTTACATACATGTGGATACATTGGAGGAAAATTGTTTCTCTTGGGACTCCTCTGTCCAAATACTGAATCTGCACCAAAGTCTGGCTACACTCCAATAACCCTTGACCTTGTCCTAGTATTCTACAGGGGGACTGTTAAGTTGACAGGCCTTAATTTACAGACTTGGTTCTCAGCTGCTACTGGGTGTACCCACATTCCATTAAAGGGCTTTCCTATAAAAGGCCCAAAGAGCTAAAGTTATTTATAAACTCTCTTGCTGTCAAACATTAAACTGTGACTGGTAGATGTAGTATTATTTTTTAAAAGAGCCTTTGGTTTTACTTGGTTACATCACAAAGACCCAAAAGCATTCATACAATACAAATGGAAAGTTTATTGATTAAACACAAGAATGAATAAGAAATTAAAACAGGCACTGTATGCTGAAACTATGGTTGAATGATTATGCAAAATGAACATAGACTATTAAAGTCTCTCTGGAGTCAAAATATCAGAATCTCTTTTTTCAGAGGAACCTTTCTTTGAGAAGGAGAAAGTTAATTTTACTCTGTCCTGATTTTAAAAGGTATTCACTCATCGTATTCTTGATAGACACAAGGTGGAGGAATGAGATGACACAAAAGATGGGTGAAATATGGCTTTTGTTAAGTTTAGCTATGATCTGGTCAGAGCTATCATTTTGTTGAATTGTTTCACCTCAGACAAGGCAATTTTGGATGGATGCAGTGTGGCCGATTTCAAGGGATTTAATGAGAAATCAAGAGAATTAGATAGGAGCAGAAAATAACACAAGACAAGGGGATATAATATAGGGTGTTACATGCCTTTGTGAGGCTGATAATTAGCTAACTACTCTGGAGGGCTAAGGAGTGATGTCATAAATCGTGCAATGTTTTCCAGCACTCCTAGATTAAAACAATTGTTTAAAAGAAAAGCAAGAAAGTCCTTTTAGATGAGTCAAGTTTAGCCTTTGCGTGCAATAGAGTAAATCTATAGCAATTTTAAAGAAAACTTAAGACAATAAAAACATTCATAGGGTTTTAACTTATAGGTTCTAGATTAAATAGGTCATCTTTTTACAGAGATTTTATGCTCTGTTGTAGCTATAGTTTAAAGCTTCCTAATTTTGTGTCTTACAAAGGCTTAAACTTTGGAATTATTACCATTCATTTATATAAGTGATGCTGAAATTCTTCTTGAAAATTCCAATGTCATTTGCTTAACAAGCTTACTGCGACTGTCTAGTAGTCATACCTATAAGCAGAATAAACTGCTTGGTCTAAAAATGTGTTTTCTCTTCCCACCAAAAAAACTGTGAACTAATGTCTTACAGTATATTTAATGGGGGGCATAGATCAGCGTTCACCTTGTACTCCCTTCCCATCAGTACCTGACCTTGACCAGGTACTGATGGGGACTAATCCAACCAGGGGATCAAATTTGGTGATAAATGCCACCTGATGCACGCTACACATAAGCTGAGTGTATTTCACTGGAATGGCAGATATAAAAAAAATAAATGTTTTGTTTTATTGATGTAACCTTAAAAAAAGAGCCACCATTGACTATTTTTCCTTCACTCTTTAAGAGACACTACTATGACTAATTTTCTTTGGTGTTAAATTGATGGCAGTTGTTGATTTAAACTTTAAAATCTTTGTCCATATTTTAAGACCTTTAATCACCTGTAAATAGGAATGTCTAATAGGGCTCTGCACAGAGGATGCCGCATGTACTTGTTTGAGATATGGATATAGGCAAATGAGTTTAAAAATGAAATTTCACATTCAGATTCCTTCTTTGTTTAAATAACAGCTGTTGAATTCCAGTTTGTTCCAAAAGATGTCTAGGAATTGTAGCCTGCTTTCTCACGGTCAACTAATAAAATGAACAGCAGCAATAATGTTGCATATTCTTGTAATTTCATGAGTCACATACCTTTTGATGTTATCTTAAAGCCCCATCTCCTGGATTTATGTAGATACATAAAAACCCCAGTTTTAATTAAATGTAAAAAGTAGGTTTCTAGTCTTCATGGTTGTGGAGAAAAGTTTGAAAATATGATCCAAATGAATCCAAAAGTTTAAAAATAAATAAAAGAATTCAAATATGTTTGCTTTGGCTTAATAAGATTTTAAACTATTTCATGATTCTTGGGGCCTGACAGGTGATTTTTGAACACTTTGGCTTTGCAATGCACTAACCCAGTATGGGATTTTGGAGGCAGGGAGAATCTGGATGATAGGAAGGACTAGTATGAAATTCTCCATGCTGGATTCCACCCTCCCCCCTTCTGCGCACACAGATTCTGTAGGGGGCAAGGGCTGGCCCACTGAAACAAAATACATCCATGAGATGAAGGTTTGGAGTTGTGAGCTGACAATTTTCCAAGTTAACCCTCACCATATGAAATCTGATTTCTCTCTCTTGAGTTGGGCCTTAGTGAAAATTCAGTTGTAGAATTTAATAGAGGTGTAAGCGGGGGAATGGTCCCGCTATTGTGGGGAACTTTCCTGGCTTCTATACACCCCGGTGAAATGGACCAGCGAAAGGATCTGAGTCCCCGCTCCCACTTCCTTTACCTCACGGCCTCCCTGATCCTGAGGGCTCCCCCTCCACTCTCCGGAGTAGCAGAGCCCTCGAAACCCCAACAAGGCTGGGCCCAGGTTTCCTGGGGCTTAATCCCCGACCTTGTAGTCACTAGGGGCAGGAGTTAGGGTGTCCCCACTACGAGGTGCTCTCTTTACACTGCAGGCCTTCTTGGCCCAGTGATCACTTCATAAGGTTCAAAGCGAATACAATTTATTAAATATCAACTGATTAAAGAGAATAGAATAAGAAAAAAATGAGAATGGTTAAATGAGAACACACAGCCCTGCTCTGTAGCACAGGGACATCAAAACAGCAGCCTGCAGAGTGTAAGGACAATTCACAGTCTCTTCCTTAGAGGCCTTGGATGTGCTGCAGGGGTGGGGGCTGCAGGCTGGACACACTTGCTCTGGCAGTGACCACACAGCTTCAAGCTCTAAGTGGCCAGACCCCTCTCCCAGTCCAGAGCCTCTCCCCACACTTTGCAGTTCCCAGCTGCTCACCACATCCAGCTGCAGGGTGCTGCTTGGCCAGTCTCTAGCTTCTTGCATTGCTTCTCTGTTCCTTTTGGCTCTCTGAGCACTGCCAGTCTGCTGCTCAACACAGGGTCTGCTCTCCTTGAGCTGTGTGTGTCAGGCTCAGCTGCTGCAAAAACTGCCCCTCAGCACACAGCTTGCACTCCTTGGGCTGTCTCTCAGCTCTCTGTTTGCTCAGAGAGAGCCAGAACAATCCCAGCTCACAGGGAGGACGGGGCCTGGCCTCTCCCCTTCCTCACTGGCCTGTCCAACCTGTCAATCAGGCTGAGCTGGAGTGTTGGCTGCTTTCCATTGTCTCTGGGGTCTGTCAGTCTCATGAACCCTTCCCCTTCTGAAACTGGGAGCTGGCAAACCAAAAAACTCCCACAGAGTTTTAGTAAGGGGTAACAGTCCCCTTACAGAGGAATCAGCCTAAGTTTTCTTCTCGAGTGTTCCTGTTGTTCCTAGGTTCTCCTGCAGTATTTTCCTGCTGCTACCTGGCTAACACCAACCATACAAACATCACAAATCAGGCTCCAAAAATCATGAGTTAAAAAAAACCCAGACAAATACATAAGCAAGCAAACAAAAAACATTTGGGGTTTTATTTGCTTTGTCTCTTGAGACTTTAGGGTGCACTTGCTTCACACTTGTACAACTTTCTCAACAACCAAGAGGACTAGCAACTGCTTGTTTTCAATGGAAGCTGAGATTAGGGTTGCCAGATGGTTTCAGCAAAAATACTGGACACACTTGACATTACATCACAATCTACATTACATCTTATTTAGAAAATACCGGACATTTATATTTTCTCAATTTGTTTCCCAAACAGAAAGCTCAAATACTGGACTGTCCGGTTCAAAACCAGACACTTGCCAACCCTAGCAGAAATTCTCACCTAGACACATGCACCCACGAGGTGGGGCTTTAAAGAAAAACACTAAATAACAGCAGAGTTCGAAACACTATTGCTACTTCTCATTCCCTCAAGGGTAAGGTGGGTCCATCTTTTTTATCTCTTCAAGTTAGTACGCTTCAAGCAAGTTAACAAGTCAGCAGAATTTACTCAGTAGTTATATACAGATTTGCAACCTGCTAACAAGCCAAGTCAGTGGAAGATTCCAGAAGCCTTATCTGAGGCAGTAGATCCTGCTACCTTGTTACAGAGATAACACCAAAAATTCTGACTAAGGCCTTTGGAATTTTATATCCTATCTAGTTGGATCAAAATATTGAGAGTTGTTTTGTAAATATAAAGACATTCAATTTGTTAGCCATAAGCATTGTGTTTTATTATTAACTTCCGGTTTTGGTAATAAAATGGAGAGTTATTCGGCGTTTCCTCGCTCCTTGAGAGCAGGGGGCTGACAGTGTGGAGGGGGTGGTGCAGGAGTCAGGGAAGGGCTTTGGGGATGTAGGGGGAGTACATGAGGCTGGGGGCAGGTAGCGGGTATGTGTGTGAGAGAGAGTGGGAGGAGGGAGTCCCATCCAGCATGGTCTTTTTCTCTCCCTTCCTCCGCTGGTTGCCAGGGATATTTTTTCTCCCCCAACCTCTCCCTGGCTGTCAGTGGCATATTTTCTCCTCCTTCCACCCCTTTGGTGCTGCGGCCAAGTGCTGGTGGGGGAAGGGCTTGGGGCAGGAGGACTACTTACCGGTGTGCTGGCAGGCAAGATGCCAGAGCCCCAGCCCTACTGACCACTTCTTAGTGGTACAGCTGCTCCCCAGTAGACACACTGTGGGACAGCTCTCTACTGTGGGCTTGCTGCTGTCAGTGACCACTCTCATCTCTCATTCCTCGGAACAGCAGCCTCTCCCTTTGCATGTTACGGAAAACAGTTATTTTCTCTGGGCTTCTGGTTGTCCTGGTACAACCAAACCCTGGCCTTGCTTTAAGTTAGGAGAAGAGGAAGCTGCATATCAAATTTGGTGGCCTTAGCTCTTACCGTTTAGGAGTTCTTGAAGAAATGGACTTGCAGACAGATACACAGAATTTTTGCACACTAATTTTTATATATATTTTATAAAATATGTTTTCTACAGAGCTCAGCATAGCTGACTAGCCCATGTGTGAGAGAAACACTTGTAATGGTAACCTGAGCTGAATATGTCTTTGCTTTCCATATCGGTGGGGTAGGGGGGAAATATAAATGTTCTCTTTGCTGAATTGTCAGCTCACATATTGGAAGTTCTTGGTTTAATATCTCAATTTTAATTTCCAAAGGGATTTACAACATCTGCATTGTTATGGATGGGAAAACACATAAGTAAACATAAATTGATTGAGTCACATGAACTGAGCTCATTGCTGTGGAGAGAAACGTCAGAGGTGAATTCTGTAATGGATCACTTGGTGTCTCAACAGAATACTAATGACCCTTTCTGTGATTAAGGTCACTGGAGTGGATGACATTATAGTTCATAACAGAGAACTTGTTTATATTAATGCATTTTGGGGATGTATTGTTATGAAAGAATATTATTTAGAAGACTTAATATAGTGTTTTGTCATTTTAAATATATGTTGTTCACTATTTGCAGTATTTTTCCTGGGGACTATTTGAATCTTGTTTTCATACACATCAATGTAGGAGAAAACAAGGAGGTCAAATAACACAAAACTCGTTGGCTACATCTACATTGGCCCCTATTACGGAATAGGCATGCAAATGTAGCACTTTGGAAGAGGCAAATCCGCGGGGGATTTAAATATACCCCGTGGCATTTGCATTTTCATTTTCATGGCTGCCGCTTTTTTCCGGCTTGGAGATAAGCCAGAGAAAAGCGTCCAGACTGGCGCTTGCAAGTAGGAATAAGATTCCTTGTAAGTAGGAATAAGAGATCCTCCGGAATAGGGCTTTATTCCGGAGGATCGCGCCAGTCTGGACGCTTTTCTCCAGCTTATCTCCAAGCTGGAAAAAAGCGGCGGCCATGAAAATGCAAATGCCGCAGGGGATATTTAAATCCCCCACGGATTTGCCTCTTCCAAAGTGCTACATTTGCATGCCTATTCCGTAATAGGCGGCCAATGTAGACACAGCCTTCTTGTGTCTAGTTTAAACTGACAAACATTAGGAATTCAGAATGAATAGTACTAAGGCTGGTTTGGTTGGAGATTTGTAAATAGTAAATGGTCTTATATAACACATCATGTGGCATCACCTAACAAGGAATATGAGTTCCACTCTAAATTCCTGAGTTTTCTGACTTGTCCACCTTTATGTATAATGCTTTTCCCTCTCCTTTTTTAATTTGAGGGAGGAATGGCAAAAATTAGGGAGGGACAGTTGGGAAAACAACTGAAGGCGAGCTTTGTGTAGACGTATAAGCTTGGTTGTCAAAGATAATACCTCACCAACTTGAAGCTATTACAGGAGGCCCCCGCTTTACGACGGCCTGATTTACGACCCCCCACACTTATGACCTTTTCTCTCTGCATAGGTTTTTTCCTACTGGCATTACAAAAGTGACATGCATGTAAAGCAAAGTGAAGTAGGGTGCATGCTGATTCACACAACCTTGTCTGAGAGCTGTGTGCTCCAGCTGCATCCAATCAAAACTCTGCTATGGTTCACTTGGCACATCCCGCAAATTTTAGAAAAACTACCTTATACCAGGAGACTGCCTTGATAACAATCTTAACAGCCCATTGAGATGAGGGCCACTCATGCAGTCCACTCACTAGCCTAGGTTGCCCATCACTGTTCTAAATGCACAACTTCACTGCTCAGTGCAGCATGGATTTTTGATCGTAAGTGACTCACAATTCAAACACCCCTTTTATTCCTATACTGGGTATTGTGGCTGGTGGGAAAGGGATAGTTTGCAAATGCCCTTAGGTACACAGGCTTAAACAGTAGCCATTCAAAGTAAGCAATAGAGGTGAATGTTTGGGTCCTTGGGGAAGTCCAGTTGAAAGTTAGATCTGTGCAGGCCGATTGCCTGGATGTCCTCTCCAGTCTTGTCTATTCAAACAAATAGGAGTTGGTGGTTTCCGTGGCACTGTTAGTGATCTTCATTTCACTCTGTACTCATTGCCTACCTAGTCACTGCTGCTCCCCTACACGGACCTGCACCCAGCTGTACTATTCAGCAATCACAACCTGTGCCTCACAGAGCCCTGCATACAATTCCTGGGGAGTTCTTTCTCCTCTAGTTTTTCTACAGCTCCTGGCTTGGCATTTTGCCACTGCTTCCAAACAAAGCACAGCCAACTTCTCAGTCTGGCTCATTCCCCTTGCTTGGCTAGGAGAATGAGGCAGCAGGGGAAGGGATGGATTATAGGAAGAGACCTGATGGGAGTTGTAGTTACCAGCCTAGAAGATCCATCACACTGTCATGAGGATAGCCTCTGCACATGCAAAATACAATAAAACTCCAATTGTCCAGCATCCAGTGGTCTGGCACTCCCGAGAGTCCGGCACCAACTGGAACCCGGAAGTGCTCTGGACAGCTGGACAATTGGAGCTGTTCCACACTGCTTCCCCAAGTCCGCTGCTGAAACTGACTAGCGGCAGACTTGGGGAAGCGGCGTGGAGCAGAACAGCTGGGGTGCTGCCTGGTTGGTTCCGCAGCGCTACCCCTTATCCCCCTGTTCAGCACCCGGCAGCACCCCAGCTGCTCTGTGCCGCTTCCCCAAGTCTGCCGCTGCTGAAACTGATGAGTGGCGGACTTGGGGAAGCCACGGGCAGAGCAGCTGGGGTGCTGGCGGATTGGTCCCGCAGTGCTGCTCAGGTGAGGGGCGGTGCTGCAGGACCAACCCGGCAGCACCCCAGCTGCTCTGACCCACCGCTTCCCTAAGTTGCCACTGCCGCTTGCAGCCCCAGCTGACCGTCACTGGCGGCTGCACTGGGCTTCCCCCACCTCCCGGCAAAACGGTGGAGGTTTTGCCCCACTCTGTGCCGTTCCCCGCCGCCCCCTGCCCCCCCAGGTCCCTCACAGCCCCCCTGCTGGAGTACCCACTGATACTCCGGCATATCCGATAATCTGGCCCCTCCTGGGTCCCAAAGGTGCCGGATTATCGGAAGTCTACTGTAACTGTTTTGTCATGCTTATAACTGGACGTTTTAAATATTTCTGCAGGTAGTTTTAGGATCACGTGTTTAAACACTTAAAATTGAATTGAAGTTCATGAACGGTGTAATGTCCATCCAGCAGGTTCAGCTTGAACAACAGCATCCACTCCGCCCTAGTCAGGAATCTCATTTGTAGGAGTGAGGGATAGTTCAGCCTCCTTGCTTAATCTTTTTTTGGCTCCATTCTCAATTCAGTTGTGCCCTTAGTGTTTGTTGATGAGACCACTAAAACAGTAGCAGTGTTGGCAACCGAACCACGAGGAGCTGGAGGAATGGCAGAAACACATTTCAGATAGGGTGCATAGGAGGAGGAGGAGGATCATCACTTCCACTATGGTTTCCTTTCTGAGTAGCTTTTCACACAGGTAGGTGAGTATCTCTGTCTCCATGGCACAAATTGGAGAACCCGAGGCACAGACAGGTGCAGTATCTTGCCCAGAATAACAGAGCAGCTTACTGGTAATTAGCAATTGTAGGATTAAGTTGTACTGTATGACCTCGCCAACAAGAGGTAAAATAAAAGGGGTAATTGCCCTGGGGCCTGGCAATTCAAAGGAGTCTTGGACTCCTGGTCACCACCATTGCTACTATGGCAGCAGTGGTGGCCAGAGCCCCCAAACTCTTTACATTGCCGGTGAAACACCATGTAGTGTTCTAGGCAGCGCTGAGGGCTGATTGGGGGCTAGCGTGGTGTCTTCCGGGCTGGCTGCCCCAGACTTTGTCCCTTCTGCCCAACAGAACCAGTCCCACCCCCACACACATCTTGCCCAGGGGCCTGCGGAAGCTGTCGACACACCTGGTACTACATTATAGTCGTCCTTGGGGACACGGCCAGCTTTAGAAGTGCGGGGCCCAATTCAAACAGTTTCGATGGGGCCCCACAGCAGTTTTGGTTGAGCCAAAAAAAAGAAAAAAAAAGGCACAAAATCCCCCGCCAACACACACACACACACACCCTCCCGTGCGCTAAACTCACACCTCCTGTGGTGTAGCCAGCCAATGCACTCCTCCTCCGGGGCAGGCAGATTTTTGGTGGTGCCCCATTAGCCACACCCTCTGATCCCCATTAAACAGGTCTCTGGAGGTAACACACTCGGGGCAAGATGGACACATGACCAGAAGTAAAAGGTGTCATGTCACCCCTCTCAAAGGACTTTTCCTACCATCCTCCTACCAATTGGTGTGTGTGTGATATTAACTCGGGGGCAGAGAGGCTGGGAGAAGTGTTCCCACTAAGGCTATGTCTACACTCGCGGTTTCTTATGCAAGTACATCCGTTCTCGTGCAAGAACCCACAGAGCAGCCACACTGCCCGCCTACTCTTGCCATACTGTAAATTTCCTTGCGCGTGGGAAGAGAGGGCGTCTTGCGCAAGAGCTACACTCTTTTCTAACAGGTGTAAGCTCTCCTGCGCAAGAGGGCAGTGTGGAAACTCGGCAGGGATTTCTTGTGCAAGAAACCCCTATGGCTAAAATGGCCATCGGAGCTTTCTTGGGCAACAGAGCGTCCACACTGCCATGGATGCTCTTGCGCAAAAGCATAGCTCGCACATGGCATTGTGGATGTGTTCTTGCACAAGACTTCTTGCACAAGAACCCTTGCACAAGATGCTCTTGCACAAGAAGCCGCCAGTGTGGACATAGCCTAAGAGTTTCCTCCCATGAGCAGAATGGATTCTGTGTTATGCACCTGTACTGAGTTCATGTGGCTTGTTTGGATGTGCCACTGCGGCACCCAAGTTATTAATAAATATTTTATAAACCTTTACCTTTTCTCTCTGCTGCCATATCTCCTCCCCTTGCTCCATCAGCTCCCCTGGTGCCTGCTGCCCCCCAACTCCTCACCCTCCTCTGCTGTCCTGGCTCCTGCCCTTCTCACTATCTTCAGCCCTCCTGCGACCTGCCCCCCTCCACCAGCCCTTCTCTCCCCCCTGTGCCCACTCTTCCAGTAGCCCCAATCTGATCATGTGAGCTACCCCTCCTCATACCCTCCTCTAACACCTCCCTCTACACACCTGCCCTGCCTCTCTCCTCTGGTGTTGGTCCCTCCCCTGCAGGTGTCTGCCCTTCTGCTTCACCCTCAGAATCCCCTGGCACCTGCACCTTCCCTTAGCCCTGCACCCTCCTGGTGCCTCCCCCTTCCCTCACTGCCCTTGCCCCCTTTGTCCTCTTTTTCCTTGATGCCCACCCTCTCACCACTCTCTGCCCTGTTCTCCTCCTGCCCCTCTGTGCCCCCACACATGACTTGCTCCATTCCTACCTTTCTCATGCCCACCCCTTCTTTCAAGACTTCTCCCAGCACCTCCACCTCCCCCATCTAGTCCCCAATGCCCTCCCCTCTCCTCTTCTTTCCCAGCATCACCCTGTCCCCCCTCCCACTGACTCATCCCCTCCTGCCCTTTTCCTCATTGTCTGCACTTGGCCCCCTGGCATTTGTCTCTCCTCCTCCCTGTCTCTTGGTGCTTTCGTCTTTCTTCCCCCACCCCCTCCACACAAGCCCCTTCCTCTCCTCCTTTCCCCTCCCCCTCCGCACAAGCCCCTTCCCCCTAGTTTTCCCCCTCCCTACCTTCTGTCTTCCACTTTGCGGGGCTGGAGTCTGTGCTTGGGCCCCGGACTCTGAACCCGGAGCTAGGCCACACAATGCAACGTGCCTCTGAGGAGTTTTAAAGTCCCGGGCCGTGATGGTACATCACACCCGGGCGTCCTCCCTGCTCACCTGCAAACGTCATGCATGGCAGCAGCGCGTGCCGGCGAGAGGGAGCCGCACTGAAAGCCATGCACGGCAGGGACGGTCCGGGGTTGGGGGGGGACACTCTGGGGACGTGGTGGGAGGACGTGTGGAGGGGGCCCTGGCAGGCGGGGTCCAAGGCCTGCTCCAGGCAGAGCCGGGGAGAAACCCAGCTCCACATATTGCTGGAGCAGGGCCCCCGGCTCTGAATATTAACTCGCCGCCCATAGCGCCCTGCACTCTTCCGGGTTCAGGGCATGGGACCCGTTTAGGCGCGGGGCCCAATTTGGGGGAATTGGGCGAATCGGCCTAAGGCCGGCCCTGCCTGGGTGTCTCAAATAAGAGTCCTGTGTTTTATCCAGTATATTGTAATGGTTGCTATACCTGGACAATATTTTAACTAGTGATCTGTATAAAATATCCCTGTACAAATACAAATTGCAATCCCATATGTGATATATTTTCTCCATAACCTATTTTCAAGAAACTTAAAACACTTTAACATTATTTTACATTATATTTTATAGTTTTCACATTTATCATTGGTTGTAATATCATCTTGAAAGCTTGGAAATGACATTTTTGTCTTTTATTCTTTTTTGGGTTTTGGCAACCATTGAATTTTTCATCAAAAAACCTCTTGTTTCTTTTGCAGTATAAAGCAAATATGCAGTAGTTCTGGCTTATATATTTTCTTAATTGTTATAATGATTATGATGGTGTAATTAACTACCTTGTATCAGCATAGTTCTCCAAAAAGGCTTTCTTAGCCACTAACACAAGAGCGGCCGTACTGGATTAAACCAAAGGTCCATCTAGCTCAGTAGCCTGTCTGCTGACAGTGGCCAGCACCAGGTGCCCCAGAGAGGATGGACCGAAGACAATTATCAAGTGA
Organism: Pelodiscus sinensis; assembly: GCF_052426305.1. Classification (NCBI taxonomy): domain Eukaryota; kingdom Metazoa; phylum Chordata; order Testudines; family Trionychidae; genus Pelodiscus; species Pelodiscus sinensis. Next base: position 308,344,574 of record NC_143052.1, read on the forward strand.
TTTGTCTCCTGCTATCCTTCTCCAGCCTCTGACAAACAGAGGCCAGGGACACCATTTCTATCCCCTGGCTAATAGCCTTTTATGGACCTAACCTCCATGAAATTATCTAGCTTCTCTTTAGACTCTGTTATAGTCCTAGCCTTCACAGCCTCCTCTGGCAAGGAGTTCCACAGGCTGACTACGAGCTGTGTGAAGAAGAACTTTCTTTTATTAGTTTTAAACCTGCTACCCATTAACTTCATTTGGTGTCCTCTAGTTCTTCTATTATGGGAACTAATAAATAACTTTTCTTTATTCGCCCTCTCTACACCACTCATGGTTTTATATAGCTCTATCTTATCCCCCCTCAGTCTGCTCTTTTCTAAACTGAAAAGTCATTTTAACCTCTTTTCATATGGGACCCGTTCCAAACCCCTAATCATTTTAGTTGCCCTTTTTTGAACCCTTTCCAAGGTCAAAATATATTTTTTGAGGTCACTTGTCTGGTACTTGTCTGGCATGACACTGCCAATGAAAATTCCTGATATCGTTTGTGCCTTAATTTATGATCTTTGTGAGCCATTTAATTTTTTTATTGACTTTCAATTTACAACTTTAAGATTTCTCTATAATCAAGTAGTGCATTTTACAAAAAGCAAGTGAGAAAAATGTGTAAATTTTGCCTTTTAGTATGGATGGGTTCTGTTCATTGTTGGACAAATTTTGGGCCTGAATGTGTTTATCCCATTCTTTAAAAAATATATTAAATAAACTATACTAATCTTCTGAAAGAAACATTTTTTGAGTTCTGGGAACTCAGAATATGAAATGGGTAAAAGTTGGTTTTTATTTCACACTTTTTACTTCATTGGACAGCTTTAACACCTAGGTTTTGCCATTCTTTATTATAAGTCAATCTGCCCCCTGTATCTTTTGGGAAAAGTTTAAGAAGATAAAATATGCTTCTGATTTGAGTCCTTTTCTAGCAAGTGGCAGTTATGGGGAACTTCTGTATGTCAGAGTTGTAAGCAGTGTTCCCTGTAAGCTGCGTGTTTGCGTGTCTGCCCAGGAGAAATTCAGATGCTGCTCAGCTGATTAGCAGAGTGCCCATAGGCACCCACAGCTGGCAGCATGTGTTTTTTATTGGTGGTGCCCATCCACACATGACCTGGTGCACATAACAACATTTATTCTGCACATAGATAGAAAAAAAATAGAGGGAACGTTGGTTGTAAATCCTTGAGATTAAAGGTTTGTGATGGTAGTATACTAATCAAATGCACTGCAGTGACTATGCTCTCCACATTCTTTTGCATTTCTACTTTTATTTGTATCACTGCCCAGGAAATTCTTCTGTCTCTCTAGGAGCTGTTGGCACAGGAGGGAACACGGTTTTTCTAGCAACTGAATTATGAAAATAGGGAATATAAGGTTCATTTTGACTTGCTGTTGTAACTTCCATAGGTTCAATTCCTAAATAGACTGAATCTTCCCAGAGGGAGGGGGAAAGTAGAATGATGACATGCTAGAAAAAGAAGCAGGATCTGTCCTAGAAGCTGTTTAAACATTAAAGGTAAACTGTAGAGGGGACATCAGTTTGGAAGTACTACTTAGTAGATGCAGGTTTTTCTGGGGACTTATTTGCCTCTTACAGAAAGCTGCTATGTTAGATTTGGCTCATTTTGGGGGCCCGAGATGCTTTGCTTACGGAATTACAATTGGTTTCAATGGGTGCTCTAGGCCAGGAGCGGGCAAGATGTGGCCTACAGGCCAGATGCAGCCCACTAAGCTGTTTGATCTGGCCCATGGTCCACCCTGCTGCACCCCAATTGGGGCTTGAAGGCAGGGAAGTGTGTGAAGTCCCTTCCCCGACCAGGTGTTCAAGACGCCAGAGAGAGCCACCAGCTGTTGTTCTGGGCATCGCGTATTCTGGCTGGGTAGGAGTGGGAGACTGCGCGCTCTCCCACCCCGAGGCCAATCGGGACCTGGGGCCGGAGGAGCATCTGAAGTCTTCTCTCCCTGGCAGGGGTGTGCAGCACCAGAGGGAATTGCCAGCTGTTCGTGCCAGCCATGCTATCCCACCCCATGGAGGAGCACACAGTCTCCCCCTTCCTATACAGAGGGAACTTCTCCTTCCGCCTGAGACCGTACCCCTTCCACCTAAGGCCCACCCCTTTCAAGGCTGGCCTGCAACCACTACCAGCATTGGTGAACATATTGCTCACTCCTGCTCTAGGCAGGCATAGCATTCTATAACTGCTCTAACTTTCAAGGTGATCAGCAGAGGAAAAAGGAGATTGGGAATTTGCTCATTTCCACTTCATTGTGTTGATTAAAACTGGCCCAGGAGGAGGTGTGTTATCATGTTGTGGAGTTTTTACTGCTAGGTTTTTTTATCTGAGAAAAACAATGAGTGTTATATCTCCTCTTACTTGGTTAAATGTTCTTCTAGGGTTCAGATGTGTATTTTGAGATTTCCCCATTCCTTGATTCAAATTCAATTAATTGAATCATTAACATGGATGTTTTTATTCCCAACTCTTTATATGGTACTTAAATTAATAGGTGTAGCACAACACATAGAACAGATGTATACAGTTGGAGTAGAAATAACTTCCCTCAGTTAAGCAGACAGCTCCATCATGAAGTCATAATCTTTTCAGTCAAACAGTTAGGTAGAGAGCCTTCCACACTGAAGAGGGCAGACAAAACTGGAACTTTTATTTAAAAAACAACAGCCCCACTGGGCGGGATGTGTGTGAAAATCCTAGACAATGATATAGGCCTTCTTTATGCATCCGAAAGATATAAAAAGGCCTAAACAATTTCTTTCCCCTTTTAAAACAGCTACTGCTTCTATCTAAAGACTATGGTTGTAATCTTTACATTGGGATTGGTCCTACTTTGGGCAGGGGGCTGGACTCAGTGACCTTCTGAGGTCTCTTCCAGGGCTATAATTCTATGAATCTTGGTTTGCGTAGTCAATGGCAAAACTCCCATTGAATTCAATGAGTCTAAAATGTCATCCTATAACTTGCAGAACGTACTCAGTCCCTACTCAGGCAAAACTTCCCTTATGGTCAAAAGTAGTGGGGCATTCCATCCATGACTGAAAACCTTCCTTGGGTCTCTGTACAATATATTATGTTGATTGAGATCAGTGGGGTTTCTGGCTTATTTAAAAATAAAAGGTTCAGTACCTTGAGGAACCATCAAGTTGCCTAAGTAACTAGGGGTATGTCTACACTACCCTCCTAGTTCGAACTAGGAGGGTAATGTAGGCATACCGCACTTGCAAATGAAGCCCGGGATTTGAATTTCCCGGGCTTCATTTGCATAAGCGGGGAGCCGCCATTTTTAAAACCCCGCTGGTTCAAACCCCGTGCAGCGTGGCTACACGGGGCACGAACTAGGTAGTTCGAACTAGGTTTCCTAGTTTGAACTACCATTACTCATTTCACGAGGAGTAACGGTAGTTCGAACTAGGAAGCCTAGTTTGAACTACCTAGTTCGTGCCCCATGTAGCCGCGCTGCACGGGGTTCGAACCAGCGGGGTTTTAAAAATGGCGGCTCCCCGCTTATGCAAATGAAGCCCGGGAAATTCAAATCCCGGGCTTCATTTGCAAGTGCGGTATGCCTACATTACCCCGCTAGTTCGAACTAGCGGGGTAGTGTAGACATACCCTAGGTGATTTTATCTTAATTTCCCACAACTACTTTTCCCTCTTTTGGTTTGAACTACTCACTTTCTGTATCTTTAGCTCAGATTAAAGCCTAAAATCATTAGAGCACAGACTGTCTCTTACTGTATGGTTTGTAAAGTGCCCAGAACAATGGGGAGAAACCCTAATTGAGGTCTCCCCGCAGTGTAGCAGCACTGCTATTATATCTATTTCTGCCAACAATAATAAATTAATCACTGCAGCATTTGGATGTAAAAGGCTACATTTTTATTTCTCTGAAGCAGTCTTTTCGTCGTCCTGATCTCTGGCTTTCTGTCTCTGAGGGCACGTCTGCACAGCAGGCCTAAAGCCGAAATAAGCTACACAAGCTGAGCTACGTCAATTGCGTAGCTGAAATTGAAATAGCTTAATTCGGCTTTTGGTGCTGCCTACACAGCAGAAAGTGAAAGGAAGAACATTCTTCCTCCAACTTCCCTTACTCCTCCTAAAATGAGAGTTACAGGAGTCAGAGTAAGAAGTCTGCAGCTCGACATTACTTCGAATAATTGCTTGTAGTGTAGACATGGACTGTTATATTGGACTAACGTCAGTTATTCTGAAATAACACTGTTGTGTAGATGTACCCTAAGTATCAATGACCTCAGGAACATCTTTGTGTACTAACGCAATGAAAGGAGAACGAGCTGCTGCTGCTACTGGCAGTGTTCATCTGAAATGAAAATCCTTGTTTTAAGCAGAAATTTTCAAAAAAAGAACGTTCCCATCTTTAATTTCTCTCACAGGAGGGCATACTAGTCGGGCCTTGATTTTGAGTATCAGAAACTCTAAAGTCTGTTTCAAAGCACATTAATCTCTGTGGGCCTGCCTCCACCACTCATAAATTGAGCAGTTCAAGAAATGGCACTACTCATAGCATCAGGTACTTCTCAACATGAGTAGGGTTTACATTGAGCCTACAGAGATTAAACTACAGGTCCAGTTTCAATTTCCCAAAAGTGCCCTATTTATGGTGAGAGTCTGATACAGTTACTCATGCTGAGTGGAATCTGTCTCCTTGAGTAATCCCACTGATTTCAGTGGGACTACTTGCAGAGTAAGGTACTATTCAATATGAGAAAAAAAGAGTCAGACTCTCACTTTTTCTGATTTGGGGTCAAATGTTCAAAAGCACCTGAATCCAATTTTCAGAGATGTAAGCACTTTAGAGTCTAAATCTTGTTCTGTAAATCACTGGGACATATGTCCCTAAGGGTACGTCTACACTGCACGCTTATTTCAAAATAAGCTATTCTGGAAGAAATACTCCGAAATGGCACGTCTACACTACAGGGAAGTCTCAAAATTAGTCCAAGGCAGGCTTCCCTAATGTGGACATGTTATCTCAATTTAGAGCCCCAGGAGGCACTGGGGAGAAATTACTTTGAATGGCCCTGGGGAGGAGCTGTTTCAAAATAGCAGCAGTGGAGTGTCCACACTACTGCTATTCCAAAGTAGCTATTTTGGCATAGGTGTTATTCCTTGTGGAATGAGGTTTACAGAAGTCGGAATAAGCTGTCTGTTATTTCAAATTTATTTTGAAATAACGGAATTGCTGTGTAGATGCTCACATTGTTATTTTGGAATAATGCCCATTATTCTGAAATAACGCTGCTATGTAGACGCACCCTTAAGTGCATATGTTACTTTCGAAAATAGGACATAAGCTCCTTAATCTCTTAGATGCTTTTGAAAATGTAACTTTGATGTAGTAAGATTTTAATTGTACAGTCCTTTGTCAGAACTCAACATGTGTGCTGGTCTGAACTTGAGGCATTTAAAAATATCCTTTGTGGTAGGTAAAATATAAATCTTATCCTAGTTACTGTTTTTCATTTGTGCATTAATTATGGCATATTTCTGTTTTGCATGATTATTATTCACTGTCAGTAAATATCATTTGCATTATCACACACATGCAAACTAAAACTATATCCATGAATAATAATTATGAAACTACATTAGAACTTTAGGGACTGATTTTAGGATATTTACTTTGTCATCATCACATGTCAAAACATACACGGTTTTGGGTTTTGAAGGTCATAAAGCTTTAGCTTTTTTTCAAAATCATTATCTACTGTCACTATGCAATTATTTGATCCCCTGAAATTTCCTGAAACTGAAAATTTAAATGGATTAAAATATAAAACATGCTTAAAAAAACATTGGAACCATCCATCAAAACTATGAAAAACAAAAGTTGAATTCTGCCAACCTCATCTTCAGTGTGTTTGAGAACCACTGATAGCACAGTGTTACTGTCTGTGCAAATGCAGAAGTGTCGTGAATAGACTGAATCAGGTGGTAACTGGAGAATAATGAAATGACAGTTGTCTCAAGAGCAATACAAATTATCTAGTATGAACCCTTGCAGGCAAATTAGTTTATCAAATCAAGGATAAAACTGGTTTTTTACTCTTGGATTTGGTGAACTATAAAGGAGAGATTATGATAAAATTCCAATGAATTCACATCAGTCATTCAGAATGTAATTGTCCCTAGTACCATACGTTCCATTTAGTATTGCCATTAGCATATAAATAAAAGAAACACAGAAAAATTAGCCTGCAGTGATCCCTACATTTTCCTTAGAGAATCAGTGATTTAACAAAATTCATTTTGATCAGGGGTGTGTATGTTGGTGTGTAATCCATTTGTCTCCTAGCCAATCAGACATCTATTATCCCCTGAAAAGGCAAAAGCCAAAATGTTTTGTGGATTATACATCACTGGATCTACTAGTCTGAAAGGCTACAGTCGGGATATTATAAATTCCCATATGCATAAACATGGGTGTGTATTATAATGGATGCAGAAGGCAACTGCTATAGATGAGATTGCAAAACAGTAAGCTTTCAGATTTTATGTGCTCATAACTTCCTAGGGGTTAGGGCTAGCACTGGAGGGGGGGGGAAGAGGCTCAGTTCAGTTGGCCAGGGTGAACCCAGCTCCCAGGGCCGCTGTGAAGAGCCAGCTTCAGCTGTGGTAGCCACCCACCACATGATGACTGCAGGAGCTGAAGCTGGCTGTTTGCAGCATCGCTGGGGGTCGGGGTTTCGGCGGACTGGTAGCATTTTATTTGTACATTCCTTATTTGCATGATGAATATGCAAATAAAATATTACCAATCCACCAAAAGTTTTTGAATGGGTTTGCCGCTTCACAGTATAAAAAAGGTTGGGAACCACTGGTCTACACTAAAACGTAGCCCTACGTCACCAGGCAGCTTTGCATACACACAGGAAAAATACAATACAAAAATACTTTAATGAAACGAGGGTTTTTTTTTGTATATTTGAAATGATACAAAAGTAGGGTGAATATTCAGGGGAGGGGGAAATAACAATACTTTTTGTAAACCCTGGGATTTTTTTCAGTAAAAATTGGTTTAAGCTGAAAAAGAAGGTGCCTAAAAGTAAATTATGCTCATGCTCATAGCTACCCACCAGATCAAAAAAAAATGCTACAAACCATCTTGGGAACCCTTTCAAATGTCTCATGGAGGGAGCCTCTTCCTCTGGCAGAAGTGGAAGCCTGTTAGTGCCACTTGTCCTAGGAGAACAAGCACCCCACCTACATGTTTAAGATAGCTAAACGGAGGGACAAAGGTTACAATGTAGATTTTACAGACAATTCCTTGAAAGTTGAAGTTGTGTTGTCTGAGTTGCTAACCCCTCCCCAAAGGGGTCTGATTGTACCTTCCTACAGGGTGGAGGAAATCTTGGGGACTTCTCTCTTTCCTCAGTGGTTCTGTCAGTAGGGTGGGATTTGCTTTCCCATAGAACAGGCCTCTGGGCTGGTTGCCAGTAGCTCCCTAGAGATCGAGTGGAGCCTAGAGCTGCCTTAACAGACCCTAAGAGCATGATGTGTACCAGCTCCTGACATGGCTTCCACAGCTGGCAGCTGCTCCCAGGACCCTCCTTAAAAGGAGGTTCCAAATCCTAAATCTGTATGTGCAGGTTGCAGGAAAACAGAACCTGGGGCTGTGGATGGAAGGATAGAGCCTAGCCCTTTACTGTCTTTCAGAGTTGTTGACTCTAGTCCCACGACTTTAACTCGACTCCAACTTAAGTCGCTGAGGTGACTCGACATGAGACTCGACTCGGGTTCATTGTTTGTGACTTGAGACTTGACTTGAGACTTGCTAATTTTGTTAAATCAACTTGGTGAAAAAATTGTCCGAAAATGCTGATATTGATGCCTTGTACAAAAGTGACTTGACATTTTTTTAAATTTTGACTTGAGACTTGACTCTAAAGTGACTTTAGGGACTAGAGACTCGACTTGAGACTTGAACTGTAGTGACTTGAGACTCGACTTGGACTTCACAATGACGACTTGAAGACAACACTGCTGTCTTTGTCTGGATTTGGATACCTGGAAAGGGGGAGTAATTAATGCTGCTTCTTGTTTGTTTTGAGTGAGGCCATCTAGGAGGATTAGATTGAAGTGTTTCATCTGGTAGCTATGACAGAGCAAGACTTACTGGCTGCTGTACAGTGATGGAGGGAAAACTTGCTGGGGCTTGAGTGAACCTCTTTTTCTTTCTTGAGTAAAAAAAAAAAAAATCCCAATCCTAACTGCAGCATGATCTGGCAGGCACCTGGGATCAATCAGAGCTTGCTGGATACTACAGCCTAGATACCTGCAGCCAAGTAAGGCCCGTGGTGCTGCTTTAAAAGGTCTCTCCCCCTTCTCCCCCCCCACCCAGCAAGGAAGGGGGAAAGAAAAGAGCGAAGCACAGGAAGAGCGGTGTAAAAGAGCTGTGTGGGTGTGAACGGAGGACTGACGAGCAGGTGCCAAAGGAAAGGTACTAAGAGGGATTGTTTGCGGAAGTGGCCCACTGAAAAGCTGACAGAATGAGAGGCAGTAACCCTGCCTGTTGCTGCTGCCTTAGGTTCCTCAGGCCAGAGCCTGGAGTATTGGGTGGGCCTGGGTTCCCCCACAAATCTCCCCATGACATCTCAAAAATCTGCCTGGAAGGAAGAGCAGGACTCCAGAGTGGAATTTTACCCCAAACTTATGAACTAGCTTGTGATAAGTGTGGCTGTGACTCCTGCTTCTAGTAAAGAGAGAGAGGCCATGTGGAGGGCACAGTGAGCCTCTGAGGCTAACGCTATTTGCCAGTAGCACAAGACCCACAGGGAATGGCCGGAGCTTTGCCACGTAGCATAAATAAGCTTTGTATGGTATCTGCATCACAGCGTTTTTCCATCACCGGTTTTCTACCAGCTGATGCCAGAGCCAGGCACCCCCAGCGCCCCTCCCAACCAAATCCCCCTCCTTCAGAGCCAAGCAACCCCAGTGCTCCCCAACCAAATCCCCCTTCCTCAGAGCCAGGCATCCCAGCACTCCCCCCCACCAAATTCCCTTCCCTCAGAGCCAAGCAACCCCACTGCCCCCCCAACCAAATCCCCCTCCCTCAGAGCCAAGCAACCCCAGTGCTCCCCAACCAAATCCCCCTCCCTCAGAGCAAGGCATCACAGCACTCCCCCCCACCAAATTCCCTTCCCTCAGAGCCAAGCAACCCCACTGCCCCCCAACCAAATCCCCCTCCCTCAGAGCCAAGCAACCCCAGCGCCCCCCCACCAAATCCTCCTCCCTCAAAGCCAAGCACCCAGAGCCGCCCCCCCCCCCCCCAAATCCCCTCCCCACAGAGTCAGGCACCGGAGGAACCGGTCAGGTAAGTTAATCTTATTTTTAAAGAGGCCGCTTCTGCCGGCTGCCTCTGCTCGCAGTGTGTTCTGGGCAGCAGCACATGGCCTAGCTGCTAGCTCACTGATCTAAACATCAGGTGGGCCTGTGCTCCACTCCCACCCCAGCCCGGTACCCCTCTAGCGTGGTGTCCGGAGGCAACTGCCCCTCCCTGCCCCCCTTCACTACGCCTCTGTCCTGAGGCTAGCTGAGGCTCATGCTTAAAGGGACCCCTGTACAGTCAGGTCTCAGGCTCTTCACCTTTGCATACCTCCTCGAGGGACAGCGTACTAATCGCACTTTGTGCTCTGGTTGCTCTTGTGGATGCCACAGCACTCTAGCCATGGAGCCGGACCTGCTGGAAAACGCTTGCCAGCTCTTAGACCTGCTGCTGCACCTCCTGGTGTAGTTACTGCAAGCTGCCCTTGTGGCTCTGCAGGAACAGGACCCGCTGCTCCCTATGGGACACCTCCTCTTCTCTCCTCTCTCCACATGCTGCTCATGTAGCACAGCCCCTCCCGCTCTCCCCAGTGCACCACACACTGCCACTTCTGGCGACTGGACACCAGTTCCAGCTGGTGGGACCGCATCGTCATGGAGCGGTGGGACGACCAACAGTGGCTCCAAAATTTCCGCATGCTAACGGACATTTTCATGGAGCTGTATGAGTGGCTCACCCCACCATCAGGCGACGGGACACCCACATGAGACCCGTCATCTCTCTCCAGAAGCGGGTCGCCATTGCACTTTGGAAGTTCACCATGCTGAACAGCTACTACTCTGTCAGGAACCAGTTTGGTGTGGGGAGATTGACCGTTGGAGCCATGCTCATGCAGGTATGACTGTTATGATTGTCCTAGAAGGGTGGTGAACTGCTGGAATTGGGTTCCCTAGGGAAGGGGGTGGTGGAAGCTCCCTCCCTGGAAAGTTTTTCAGTCTCCCCACTTCACAAAGCCCTGCTGGCGGAAGGGGTAAATTGGGGTTGGCCCTAGTGTGGGGGAAGGGCGGCTTGGGTTCGGGGACCTCCCAACGGCTCTGGCAACCCTGTGATTTTCTATCTCCTTCTACAGGTGGTGAGGGCCATCAACGCCATCCTGCTGCACAGGGTTGTCACCCTGAGTGATGTGGACCCCATTGTTGCTGGCTTTGCTACCATGGGCTTCCCCAACTCAGGGAGGAGGGGCCTCACTGCTGGCACACACATCCCCATCCAGGCCCCTGACCACTGCGCATCTGATTATATCAACTGGAATGGATGCTTTTTCAATCGTTCAGCAGGCCCATATGGACCACTGAGGCCAGTTCACCAACATCAGTGTCGAGTGGTTGGGGAAGGCCCTCAACACCCGCATATTTCAGAACTCTAGCCAGTACCATAAGATGTATGCTGGCACTTTTTTCCCTAACCGCACCATCAGGGTCGGGGACATGGACATGTGCAACATGGGGGACACAATCTACCCTTTGCTTCCCTGACTAATGAGGCCGTACATGGGACACCTTGACCAAAGCAAGAAACGTTTCAACAGCAGGGCCCACATTGTTGTGGAAGGCGTCTTTGGCCGTCTCAAATGGAGGTTCCACTGTCTCCTCATCCACCTGGACTCCAGAGAGTGGAACGTCCCCTAAGTGGCGGCAGCCTGCTGTGTCCTCCACAATATTTGTGAAAATAAAGGGGAGATGTTCTTGCCAGGATAGGGGGGCAGAGATCAAACTCGCAAGGGCCTTTCAGCAGCCCAGCGCAGCTGCCATCCAGCAGGCCCATCGGGGCTGTGTGTTTCCAAGAGGACCTGAGGAAGAGTTTCAGGCAAGGACACCTGTGAGACTTTTCCCCCAGGTCTCCCCAGAAGGGGCCTCTGCAGAGCCTCAATTTGCCTTCCTTTCCTCACCCCTCCCCTTCCCCTGTTGATAAAATAAACGAGACTTTTTGTTTTGGAACAGTAAACTCTGTAGTTTTTAACTGGAATAAATATAACTGGGGAGGGACTGAGGAAAGAACCTAAGAGGTGGGAGGTAGGGCTCAGGGATAGCGCTGGGCCTGGCACCTGCCTTGGGTGGTCCCACTGCCTCTTGTGAGGGGGCCCTTGGCAGTCATGGCAGGGGCTAGGGGGAGAAACCAAAGGAGTGGAAGCAAGTGTGTGTGTGGGGGGGTGGGGGGCTGCTGGACCACTCAATTGTGGTGACTAGATGGTTGACAGAGGTGCTGTAGACCACGCACATACTCCAGGCCTCCTGGTACAGCTCCTTCCAGCTGGAGTGGCACAGCTTCCAGTCAGCACGGCACTCCTCCAAGGCCATGTTCAAGCTATGGTCCTGCCATTCCAGAGACTGCTGTAGGGAACGGAGGGCTATGTGTTCCTGCTTGAGGTCCTTGTAGGGTTGGTGGCACCTGTGGGTCTCGTGGGGTCAGGAGCTGTGGCTTGTGCCTCACTTGCACCTGTTCAAGATGTGAAGAACAAAGAGAAGGGCTGTCATCCCAGGAGAAACTGCATGAAGCCTATCCCTTATCTCTAAGCTGACACCAAAAGGTCTCAGGTCAGATGAAGGTGATCTCCGCTTCATCACACTTTCCCAGGAGCAGATGCTGCTTCGAGAGTGTGGGCATGACCGTGTGCGGCACTGCTTTGTGTGTGTCCCTCACTCCAGCGTCCTTAATGGTGGCGTGTGATGGGAAGGTGTCCCACCATGGGGTTGGGCGTAAGGCAGGCCTGTGCGGGGACCCTGTGAGCAGGAGCACAAGGTTTCTTTGTGGCAACCTCATTGTGGCTGTGAGTTCCAGATTGGCACTCTAAATACACCCGCGTGCAGAGGCTGCTGTGCGATCCCGAGTTCTGAGAAGGTCGGGTGAAGAGCGCGCAGCCCCTTGCTGCCTCCCCACATGTGTCTAGGGAAAATAATGGAACTCCCCTGATGGCCCTTCCCCAGCTTTGTTCAATCTCTGGGTGACATCCTGGGAGGAGGGTACCAGCTCCAGGGCCAGGATGGCCTCCTGGATGGTGGGCATCATGTCCAGGCTGGACTCCTTTCTCTTCCACCGCCTCCTCTTCCTCATCCACAGCCATGCATTCTGGAAGACTGATAGGTATATCCAGCCCAGAGTCCACAACAGGGGAGGGGAGGGACTGACCCCTCTCCCTGGAAGTGATGGAACTGGTTGCAATAGGGGCTGGCCTGGGGTTCTGCCTCTGAGCGGGAGCTGTGCTTGTTGGCCTTCATGTAGGCCTGCCTCAGCTCCTTGACCATAATCCGCACCTGCTCCTGGGTGCGACTGTGTCCCTTCTGGCCCAGGCTGTCAGCCATCCAGCCATAAATGTCTGCATTCTGGTGTGGAGATCCTGGAGGTTTGCCTCCTCTCCCCAGACCTCAGTGAGATCCAGGATCTCTGCACCAAGCCAGGAAGGGGCCCGCCTCTTTCACCCCGGGCAGGGGTTTAGGAGTTGGCTGTGCTGCGGAGGGCTTGGTGAGAGCACAGGGGTTGCTCATGGCAGTAGCAAAAGCTGTGAAGGCTGCTGGTATGTGGGACAGGGCTAGCAGGGCTTTCCTTGTGCCACAAGCCCTTTCCTCTGTGGCTGTCGCTTAAAAGGCTGCAGGAGAAGGGGAACTATAGAGCTCTGATGAGTGTGGACAGAGTGGCCACCTGATCAGCTGTGAGAACCCTCGGAGGCCGTGTATTTTTAAATAAGTGAAGCTGTGCTGTCTATACACACCCTATTTCGAAACAGCTCTTTCGAAATAAGTGTTATTCCTCGTGAAATGAGAGTTACAGATTTTGGAATCAGAAGCCCATTAATTTGAAATAATGGGCTTGCCGTGTAGACACTTACCTTGTTATTTCACATAACTTAACTCACATAAGTTATTTCAAAATAATGCTGCAGTGTAAAAACATGAGTAGAGAGTAGAAATAGGGGAATGCTTGTCCCTACGTACATGGCATTGGTGAGACTGACACTGGAATATTCTAGTATCAACATTTTTAAAAGGATGTTGGAAAAACTGGAGTCAGACAAAAATTTCAAATGGGAAACAAGGCACAGTTTTTAACAGTGAGGGTGATTAACCATTGGCATAAACTGCAAACCTGGGTATTTGGCTATTAGCTCTTTATTGGAGCTGTTTGAATTATTCATTATGAATAAATTTGCCCCCTTTTCCTGTTAGTGACTAATTTGCAAACCATTTCTGAGTTTTGGGAATACTTTGAATGAAATATTTTCAGCCTTTGAGTATTTGCAAAGTTCATTTTGATTATCAGTGTTGGTATGCATGGCATGTGATTGGTCACCTACATCACATGATGTTGGTTGTGCTCCTTGATGGATTTCTGCAACTTTTTAAATGTGATGAATGATAGCTGTAATTTATGTTGTTTAAATGAATTATAGACATTTTTCTACTTGTGAATGCCGTGCTTCACATCTAAGCGTGTAGTCAACCTATGGAACTCCTTGCCAGAGGAGGCTGTGAAGGCTAGGACTACAATAGAGTTTAAAGAGAAGCTAGATAATTTCATGGAGGTTAGGTCCATAAAAGGCTATTAGCCAGGGGATAAAATGGTGTCCCTGGCCTCTGTTTGTCAGAGGCTGGTGAGGGATGGCAGGAGAAAAATTGCTTGATCATTGTCTTCGGTCCACCCTCTCTGGGGCACCTGGTACTGGCCACTGTCGGCAGACAGGATTCTGGGCTAGATGGACCTTTGGTCTGACCCAGTTTGAGCATTGGCTTGCTAAACCCAGGGTTGTGAGTTCAATCATTGCAGAGGCCATTTAGGGATTTGGGGCAAAAATTTGTTAGGGATGGTACTTGGTCCTGTTGTGAAGGCAGGGGACTGGACTCAATGACATTTCAAGGTCCCTTCCAGTTCTAGGAGATAGGCAATCTCCATTTAAAAAAAAAAAAAAAAAAGAGCAGAGATTGCTTGTGAAGATAGCTGTACTCAGAAGTTTATTGCTCATCCTGTAATAATTAAGCTTATTTCCATAGCAACATTATCAGTTCTATCCAAGAATTTTGAGATTTTGTACCATACAGTCATTAAACTAATTTTAGCAAATATTACACTTTTATATTTGGCCAGAGTCTCATACATGAATATGCTTGGGTGGTGAAACAAAGCTCCATTTTGTTCGTTTCTTTTTCTTGGCTCACTGTAGACTGTTTATATAGCTGAAAGCAAAGCCCTGAAGTCTGTTGTCTAGGAACTCTGCATCACTGTTATCTAAGAGACCTAGCTGTTAGACAAGGCATGGGTATTTATTATTTGTTTAGATTGGGGTGGGGAACCTTTTTTTGGTGGGGGTCTGATGACCCATAGAAAAACCAGTCAGGGTCTACACACATTCCCCTCCCACACCACAGCCTAGGGGGGCCCAGGCTAGTAGATTCTGTCCTCAGCTCTGGGGGCCAGATCCAGGCAAGCCAGGTCCTAGGCTCCCCACCCCGATTTAGATTTTTTAAAATGCTAACAAATCTGCCTGCCCATGCACACTAGGTATCCTTGATCTAATTTAAAGATGAAATTGAAATGCAGCAATTTAAAACAACCCAGACAATCCTCTTTTAAATTGCTTGCCTTTATTAATGTAGCAAAGATTTCCTTGCCCAATGTCTAATTCATAGTCACAGACCAACCACCAATTCAGAAAAGCTCTGGAGGGGGAAGTCCCATTTGCCTGCTTTCTTTTCAGGAGATCCACATCTAGGAACCCCAAAGCTTGTATTACAAAAATTTTGAATCTTTGCAACTCATCCTATGGCTTGGGAGGCAATGGCTATGTTTCCACTGTACTCATAAGGCTCTGATTACTGTAGTGTCTGAGCACCTCATGTCCTGCACTGTAGTTATCCTCCTAACACACCTATGAGGTAAGGACGTGTATTATTTCCATTTTATAGAGGGGAATCTGAGGCACAAAGATTTGACCAAATCTGCAGCAGAGGAGGAAACATGTCCCAAATCCCAGGCTAGCGCCTTAACCATTGGATCATATTTCCGCTTCCTCATAAGCAGCTTTCAGTGTCCCTATATCTTTCACAGGGACAAAGAAGGTTTGCTACAATCTAGCAAGAGAAGTTGGGGAAAAATTGGGCATTTCCAATCTAAAACTGCCTGTGTTGCCCATCAGAAGTACCAAATATTCAACTGAAGTCGCTGTTCACTGCTTTTCAAGGAATACATAGCTGATAAGCAACACAGCAAATTTGGTTAAAAAGGGGAGAGAGATCACAGCAAGGCAAAGGTCTCTAGGAGCCCAACAGAAATTACATTATCCTAGAGGCCCAAGTTATTGGACAAGGAAGGAGGAACAGTGATCTCAAGTTGCAATGGGGGAGGGCTAGGTTGGCTATTAGGAAAGACTGTTTCACTTAGGGTATGTCTACACTACCACCCTAGTTCGAACTAGGGTGGTAATGTAGGCAACCGGAGTTGCAAATGAAGCCCGGGATTTGAATTTCCTGGGCTTCATTTGCATAAAGCCGGGCGCCGCCATTTTTAAATGTCCACTAGTGCGGACTCTGTGCCGCGTGGCTACAGGTGGCACGGACTAGGTAGTTCAGACTAGGCTCGTGAAACGAGGAGTAACGGTAGTCCGGACTAGGAAGCCTAGTCTGAACTACCTAGTCCATGCCGCGTGTAGCCGCGCGGCACGGAGTCCGCACTAGCGGACATTTAAAAATGGCGGCGCCCGGCTTTATGCAAATGAAGCCCGGGAAATTCAAATCCCGGGCTTCATTTGCAACTCCGGTTGCCTACATTACCACCCTAGTTCGAACTAGGGTGGCAGTGTAGACATACCCTAAGAGGGTGGTGAGGCATTGGAATGCGTTACCTAGGGAGACGGTGAAATCTCCACCCCTAAACGTTTTTAAGTCCCGGCTTGACAAAGGCCTGACTGGTATGATTTAGTTGGTATTGATTCTGCTTTTAGCAGGGCTTTGGACTCAATGAACTCCTGAGGTCTTTTTCAACCCTATGATTTGTCAAAGGATGTTAGAGGTTGCTCCCAATTGCCATTTTGGACTCTTCACCTTCATATAGATGAGGATTCACCTTCATCTTCATATAGATGAGGGTGGGTGATTCAGACTTCTTCAGATCTAAGATCTTCAAAATTAGATACAGGAACCCCCTGACTTGTGACACGATTGGTTCCAGGGGAAGCGTCACAAGTTGGGGGCGTTGTAACTTGATTCTCATTTATGATAGGCGCCATGCACTGTTGTAAATGTGGGCTGAGGACATAAGTCGGGGGGTTTCGGCCTCTTCTGCACTTACAAAAATGGTTGTATATGTGGGGGGTCAGAACTCGGGTGGTTGCAAGTCAGGGGCCTCCTCATTTGTGGAGGAGAGGTCCCTAGTCTCTGTTTGCTAGAAGCAGGGAATGGGGAACTAGGGCTGGATCACCTCGTGATTGCCTGTTCTGTTCATTCCCTCTAAGTCACCTGGCATTGGCCATTGTCAGAAGACAGCATATTGGGCTAGATCAGGAATGGGCAATAAAATGGCAGCTGTTCGCCAGGGTTAGCCCCTGGTGGGTCCCACTGCTATATTTACCTGTGCTTCCATAGGCACTGGTGATTGCAGCTCCCATTGGCCGCAGATTGCCATTCCTGGCCAATGTAAAGCAGCTTGGATTGGAATACCAATGGGAGCTGCAATCGCCTGTACCTGCAGAGGCGCAGGTAAATATAGTGGTGGTGGCCCGCCAGGGGCTAACTTTAGTGGACTGGATCTGACCCATGGGCTGGTATGTACCCCAGGGCAAATGGAACTTTGGTCTGACCCAGTAGGCCTTTCTTATGTAAAGATGACTTACATTCACAGGGTTACTAAAGAAGTAAAAGTAGTGAAAGAAAGTTCTTGTGCCAGATCTTTAGGTGGTGTAAATGATCATCTGGTTCAAGACAACCAGTCCAGTTTACATCAGCAAAGCATCTGCCCTCTCATATCCTAATTGTTTTCTGTAATCAGTGGTTTAATGAGAGAGATTCTGAAAAAAATAGATAACTATTTTAACAATAAATCTCCCTGTCTAGGCAGATTTTTCAGAATACCATTACATTCTCTAGCTTACTAGGTCAGCTTGTTTTTCAAGAAAGTGGGTATTTTATCCATACTGGGTGGAAAGACAAACACAATCACATTCTACAATAAAAGAAAGGAAATATAACAATCTGGCGTATCACAGCAGGCTCAGCAAATGCAATATTATATATAAAATCGCATCAGAAAAATCATTTTGGTTGCTAATGAGCTCTGAAAATAGGAGACTAGTTAATATATTCATATGGGACATAGACTTGTAAATAATTTATGATTTCCAGGGAGTGGGAAGCAAACTACCATAAAGCTTGGACCCAAATAGAAAATAATTTTGTATCTGCTATGGGCTTTGGGTTTTGCAAATACAGCAATTTAGCCACGATGTTTTGTCAGAGGAAAAGAACTACATACTGTACTCACTATGTAGTGTCTGGGGACTTATAACTTAGTCAGTCTGGACTCCTGGGTTCTACTGAAATGTGGCATATGCCTCTCTCCAGGGAAAAAGGAAGTAGAACCAATATTTTGCTAACTTGTGTTTATCTGTAGAAATTCTATTATAAATTTAAATTAAGGACAGTTGTGGAGCATATTGTTGGCATACAAACCCCTCTGTTGGAGATGGATTTGTGTGTAAATTGGCAGATAGTAACTGTTCTTAGGAAATACTAGTGAAATGGGCAGACATTTTTTGTAGATGAATCATCATAATACTTGGAGTCTGGGACACCAATTTCTTTTTCCATGGGAACTTTGGGCCCTAACATATTTGAATAGCTGAAATAATGTTCAAATATGAAAATTCTTCTGTGCATGTGGTTGTTACGAGATTGATGATTTCTTACAATGCTAGGCTAATGTTTCTGTGATCAGCCAGAGTCAAACAGGACTGCTGGGAGGGAGAGAGTTCCAGGTTGGCATTGCAGTCCACACTATTGCCGCCTGTAAACAGGTGATAATTACAGTTGTGCATAGAGGTCCCTGAGATATTGCTAACATAGAATCATAGAATCATAGGACTGGAAGGGACCTCGAGAGGTCATCGAGTCCAGCCCCCTGCCCTCAAGGCAGGATCAAGCTCCGTCTACACCATCCCTGACAGATGTCTATCTAACCTGTTCTTAAATATCTCCAGAGAGGGAGATTCCACCACCTCCCTTGGCAATTTATTCCAATATTTGACCACCCTGACAGTTAGGAATTTTTTCCTAATGTCCAATCTAAACCTCCCCTGCTGCACTTTAAGCCCATTACTCCTTGTCCTGTCCTCAGAAACCAAGAGGAACAAATTTTCTCCTTCCTCCTTGTGACACCCTTTTAGATATTTGAAAGCCGCTATCATGTCCCCCCTTAATCTTCTTTTTTCCAAACTAAACAAGCCCAGTTCATGAAGCCTGGCTTCATAGGTCATGTTCTCTAAACCTTTAATCATTCTTGTCGCTCTTCTCTGTACCCTTTCCAATTTCTCCACATCTTTCTTGAAATGTGGCGCCCAGAACTGGACACAGTACTCCAGCTGAGGCCTAACTAGTGCAGAGTAGAGCGGCAGAATGACTTCACGAGTTTTGCTTACAACACACCTGTTAATACAACCTAGAATCATATTTGCTTTTTTTGCAACAGCATCACACTGTTGACTCATATTCAACTTGTGGTCCACTATGACCCCTAGATCCCTTTCTGCCATGCTCCTTCCTAGACAGTCGCTTCCCATCTTGTATGTATGGAACTGATTGTTCCTTCCTAAGTGGAGCACTTTGCATTTCTCTCTATTAAACCTCATCCTGTTTACCTCCGACCATTTCTCTAACTTGCTAAGGTCATTCTGAATTATGTCCCTATCCTCCAAAGAAGTCGCAACCCCACCCAGTTTGGTATCATCTGCAAACTTAATAAGCGTACTCTCTATCCCAATATCTACATCATTGATGAAGATATTGAACAGTATGGGTCCCAAAACAGACCCTTGAGGAACTCCACTTGTTATCCCTTTCCAGCAGGATTTAGAACCGTTAACAACCACTCTCTGACTACGGTTATCCAGCCAATTATGCACCCACCTTATCGTGGCCCTATCTAAGTTATATTTGCCTAGTTTATCAATAAGAATATCATGCGAGACCGTATCAAATGCCTTACTAAAGTCTAGGTATATGACATCCACCGCTTCTCCCTTATCCACAAGGCTCGTTATCTTATCAAAGAAAGCTATCAGATTAGTTTGGCATGACTTGTTCTTCACAAACCCATGCTGGCTATTCCCTATCACTTTATTACCTTCCAAGTGTTTGCATATGATTTCCTTAATTACCTGCTCCATTATCTTCCCTGGGACAGACGTTAAACTGACCGGTCTATAGTTTCCTGGGTTGTTCTTATTCCCCTTTTTATAGATGGGCACAATATTTGCCCTTTTCCAGTCTTCTGGAATCTCCCCTGTCTGCCATGATTTTTCAAAGATCATAGCTAAAGGCTCAGATACCTCCTCTATCAGCTCCTTGAGTATCCTGGGATGCATTTCATCAGGACCTGGTGACTTGCTGACATCTAACTTTCCTAAGTGATTTTTAACTTGTTCTTTGTGTATCCTATCTTCTAAACTTACCCTCTCTCTGCTTGTATTCACTATGTTAGGCACACCTCCAGACTTCTCGGTGAAGACCGAAACAAAGAAGTCATTGAGCATCTCCGCCATTTCCAAGTTTCCTGTTACTGCTTCTCCCTCCTCACTAAGCAGTGGGCCTACCCTGTCCTTGGTCTTCCTCTTGCTTTTAATGTATTTATAAAAGGTCTTCTTGTTTCCCTTTATGCCTGTAGCTAATTTGATCTCATTTTGTGCCTTTGCCTTTCTAATCTTGCCCCTGCATTCCCGTGTTGCTTGCCTATATTCATCCTTTGTTATTTGTCCTAATTTCCATTTTTTATGAGACTCCTTTTTTATTTTGAGATCATGCAAGATCTCCTTGTTAAGCCAAGCTGGTCTTTTGCCATATTTTCTATCTTTCCTACACAGCGGAATTGTTTGCTTTTGGGCCCTTAACAACGTCCCTTTGAAATACTTCCAACTCTCCTCAGTTGTTTTTCCCTTCAGTCTTGCTTCCCATGGGACCTTACCTACAAGTTCTCTGAGCTTATCAAAATCTGCCTTCCTGAAATCCATTACCTCAATTGTGCTGGTCTCCCTTCTACCTTTCCTTAAGATCATGAACTCTATTATTTCGTGATCACTGTCCCCTATACTGTCTTCCACTTTCAAGTTCTCAACTAGTTCCTCCCTATTTGTTAAAACCAAATCCAGAACAGCTTCTCCTCTGGTAGCTTTTTCAACCTTCTGAAACAGAAAGTTGTCTCCAATGCAGTCCAGAAACTTATTGGATAGCCTGTGCCTCGCTGTGTTAGTTTCCCAACATATGTCTGGATAGTTGAAGTCCCCCATCACCACCAAATCTTGGGCTTTGGATAGTTTTGTTAATTGTTTAAAAAAGGCCTCATCCACCTCTTCCACCTGGCTAGGTGGCCTGTAGTAGACTCCTAGCATGATATCACCCTCGTTTTTTACCCCTTTTAGCTTAACCCAGAGACTCTCTACACAGCTATCTCCTACATTCATCTCCACTTCAGTCCAAGTGTGTACATTTTTAATATACAAGGCAACCCCTCCTCCCTTTTTTCCCTGTCTGTCCTTCCTGAGCAAGCCGTACCCTTCCATACCAACATTCCAATCATGCGTCCCATCCCACCAGGTTTCTGTAATACCAATGATATCATAGTTGTATTTATTGGTTAGCAATTCCAGTTCTTCCTGCTTATTACCCATACTTCTCGCATTTGTATATAGGCATCTAAGATACTGATTTGATCTTGCCTCCCTGTTGTGCCCTGACCCTCCTTTCTCCTTGCCATTATAGGCCGTAGTCCCCCCTATTTCCAACCCATCTCCCAGTCCCGCACATTCAGCACTTACCTGTGGGCTTTGCTCACCTGCCCCCGACAAACCTAGTTTAAAGCCCTCCTCACAAGGTTAGCCAGTCTGTGTCCAAACAAGGCCTTCCCGCTCCTGGAAAGGTGAACTCCATCTCCGCCAACCAGTCCTTCCTGGAAGAGCACCCCGTGATCAAGGAAGCCGAATCCCTCCTGGTGACACCATCGTCGCAGCCAGGCATTCACCTCCAGAATGCACCTCTCTCTGCCCGGGCCCCTACCTTTGACAGGAAGGATAGAAGAGAATACCACCTGCGCTCCAAACTCCTTCACCCGTACTCCCAAAGCCCTGTAGTCACACTTGATCCGCTCAGTGTCACACCTGGCAGTATCATTTGTGCCCACGTGGATGAGTAGCATGGGGTAGTAGTCAGAGGGCCGGATAATCCTCGACAATGCCTCCGTAACATCTCGGATACGGGCCCCTGGCAGACAGCATACCTCTCGAGATGAGCTGTCAGGGCGACAGATGGGTGCCTCCGTTCCCCTCAGAAGAGAGTCTCCAACCACCACTACCCTACGTTTCCTCCTCGCAGTGGTGGCAGGAGACTGCTCAACCTTGGTGGTGCAAGGCCTGGTCTCCTCCACTGTGGGGGATGACTCCTTTTCTCCTGCTGAAAGTAAAGTGTAACGGTTATGTAACACAGTGGGAGGGTTAGGAGCAGGGGTGGAACACTGCCCGCTGCCGGAAGTAACCAGCTGCCAGTGCTCACCCTGCACCACTGCCTCCTCCATAAGTGGCTGGTCAACAGTCCCACATCCTACGACAGTGACCTACATATCCTATTCTAAATGTAGGGCAGTGACTACAGGGTCACCAATACCTCTGGAATTACTTTAAAAAGGTCAATATTAATATATAACAGTTGTATTTCACAAGAAACGAATCACACTCACAAAAGAAATTGCAATAGACCAGAACAGATTGAATACTTAGGACCTAATTCTGCAGAGGAAACCACACCTGCAGACCTTTTTGCACATAAAGTTCTATTTCATAATTGGAAGCTTAAACATTCCACTTACTTTACACCTACACTGTTCTCTAAAGCAAGCCTGACTCTGGGGGTACGGCTAGACTGCAGAATTTTTTTGGGTTATTGGAGTTATCCAGAAAAAACTCCGCCGCATCCAGGGAACACAGCAAGGCAAAGGTCTTTGCTCTTCCGCTTTTTTTTCCAGAAGAGCAAACGTGCTCTTTTGGAAGTCCCTGTCTTCCTCGTTCTACAAGGAAGAAGGGGGCTTCCGAAAGAGGTTTTTTTCCTGACATTTGGCCCAGTCTAGATGGGCCAAATGTCAGAAAAGTCTCTTCCGGCAAAAGAATTGGAAAAAGGCACACACAATGCATGGTGCACTCTGTGTACCTTTTTCCAACAAAAATTTGTAGTCTAGCCATACTCTGGGAGGTAGAGTGAGTATAGCAAAACCACTTAGAACAGAGGAGGGCACCTTGCAACCTATGGGCCACATGCAGCCCATCAAGGTTCTATGTGCGGTCCACGAGACATTTTGTTTACATTGCCCATGCATAAGGTTGCCAGATAATAGGTTTTTTTTTTTCCTTACTGGTATTACTAAGGTGGCTTGTGCTGGTTAGACCTCAATTGGAGTATTGTGTTCAGTTCTGGGCACCGCATTTCAAGAAAGATGTGGAGAAATTGGAGAGGGTGCAGAGAAGAGCAACGAGAATGATTAAAGGTCTAGAGAACGTGACCTATGAGGGAAGGCTGAAGGAATTAGGTTTGTTTAGTTTAGAAAAGAGAAGATTGAGGGGGGACATGATAGCAGTTTTCAGATATCTAAAAGGGTGTCATAAGAAGGAGGGAGAAAACTTGTTCATCTTGGCCTCTGGGGATAGAACAAGAAGCAATGGGCTTAAACTGCAGCAAGAGAGGTTTAGGTTGGACATTAGGAAAAAGTTCCTAACTGTCAGGGTGGTCAAACACTGGAATAAATTGCCCAGGGAGGTTGTGGAATCTCCATCTGTGGAGATATTTAAGAGCAGGTTAGATAAATGTCTATCAGGAATGGTCTAGACAGTATTTGGTCCTGCCATGAGGGCAGGAGACTGGACTTGATGACCTCTCGAGATCCCTTCCAGTCCTAGTATTCTATGATTCTATGTAAAGCAAGCACACATGAATTGAGGTGAATGCTGATTGCATACAACATTGACTGTAAGAGCTGTGCTGTCCCCTTGCATCCAGTCAAAGCACTACCCACAAAGTGAAGGTACACAAGCACAGCTAGAAAAATTATCTTATCCTAGGAGAACATCTTGCAGCCCACTGAGATGGAGATGAGGACCATCATGTGCCCCGCTCATTAGCCTAGTTTGCCCATTGCTGACTTAGAGTGAGACTGGAAATAGTTTTCTCTATCTCTAAATAGCTCCCTCTTAAATGATCCAGTAGCTGTCTTGCTAAAAGGTCCCTTCAGTCAGTCCATCTGTTTACCTTTGGGAACTTTCATCCATACTTACCAACAAAGACAATACGTTGGAAGAGGTAAAGGATTTTAAGCCCCTTGCCAATAAACATTATGTGGGTTCTATGTATTCACAACCACTGGTTTGTCTTTTTTCTTTCATATTTGTATGATAGTCAAACATCAGATTCCTGTATTATTTCTCTCCAATCACACTTCTAGTGACAGATCTATTTACCTAATAACCCAAGAAATGGAGATGTTGTATTCTGTTTTTCTCTTAGCTCACAAGGGGTGTTTCTTGTTTGTGTTTGTTGTACTCCGTCCTTCCCACTACGGAAAACTAAAGTACCAAATTAAGAAAATATACTGAGCACCAAACTCATGTAGCATATTGTAAAATACAGTAGAAATATTTTTTCTCCCCTGAAAATAGGGGGTACAAGTTACAATGGCACTAAACATTAATTACTGGGTGGTTCACTGATTTCTGCAAATTGCAGAAGATACTGAGCTGGACAGTATGAAACTAGGTACACTGACTTATGGCTATGGCACTAGGATGTCTCCTCTCTTGGATCTTTTTTTTTTTTGACTGAAAGAGGACAGTACCTCATTCCAAATCTGCTGCCACGTGCCTAGGTGCTCTGCTAAGGCATTGGTTAAACACTATAGACTCAGAATGAGGAGTCCTCTCTGTGTAACTACGGTAACTGCCTGGCCATGAATCTCCATGAGTTGCATGGTAGGAAAAGAAAACTGAATACAAAGCACTATCAGATCAGATGTAAACAACTGCACAAGTTGCAAGGCTGTGGAGAATCAGGTCCAGTCTGTTCCATAGGTCTCCCATACTATGCCTAGAATGCAAGCCTCTTTCAAAAGATACTTTTGAAAAAGCCTCTTTTGAAAAAGAGCGTCTAGACTACAGCCAGTACTTTAGAAAAAGCAAGCTGCTTTTTTGAAAGAGAGCACCTAGGCCAGTGGTCCCCAACACGGTGCCCACGGGCGCCATGGCGCCCGCGGGGGCATTTGTGTGTGCCTGCCAAGTGCTCAGGGCTGGCCTGGCCCTGGGCACGTTGCGCATGCGCGGTGCCGGAGCCAGCCCCGGGCGCATGGCGCACGGTGAGCGCTAGCCCCGGAGGGGCCGCAGATTGGCCGCCCGCGCTATGGCCACGCGGCGCATGGGGGGAGCACAGGCGCTTGTGGGGGGGAGAGCGCCAGCCCCGGCCCGGGCGCATGGTGCTTGCAGGGTGCGCCGGCCCCGGGCGCGCGGTACTTGGGAGGAGAGCGCTGGCCCTGGGCGCGCGGTGCTTGGGGGTAGGGGGCCCGGCCCTGGGGTGCTTGGGGGGGGCGGCTATGGGGGGGCTCCCGGCGCCGAGAATGCGGCTATGGGGGGCCCCGCCCCCTGGCGCGCAAGGGGGGGCCCCGCCCCCGGGCGCCCGGCAACCTTAAATGGTTGGGGACCACTGACCTAGGCAGTCTGGATGTTCTCTTTTGAAAAAGCACAGTTTGCATTACATAGGGCCTTTTTTTGAAAGAGCACTTCCGAAAAAAGGTGTTCTTCCTTGTAAAAGGATGTTTACCGTGGTCGAAAAAACCACCACATTTTTTCGATTTAATTTTGAAAGAACGCGGCAGTCTAGACACGGGAAGCTTTTTCAAAAAAGGCCACTTTTTTCGAAAAAACCCTGTAGTCTAGACACACCCGCACTCAAGTAGCAAGCTAACGTGACCCTGTCTAGCCTGTAAGAGTTAGCGACATCAGAGCACAAAGTGGTGTGCATTCAGACAATATTGTTTAAAAATCATTTTTGTAAAATATGGGAAAAACTTGAAATGTTTCAGCTTTAAAACTCTAATCTACTAGTAAGGATTTTTACTTCAAAGCAATTAAATTAAGCATAAAAATCGATTGAGGAGACATAAAAGAATAAACAACTCATTCTAGTCCATTTCCCAAATAGACTCAAAGCCGGTCAACACTGCTGTGAGTTAATTTTGTTATACTTTGTTAATTGGAAGCAATACTTACTAAAAGTCAGCTGAAATCGTTTAGGGAAATTAAAGTGCTGACAAGTTAATGATGACTCTATTTGTTGTTGAATAGGATTGACTTGGATTTAACATTAGGTGGTAGGTGATAAATTCCTGGATTTGCAGTAGAAGAATGTTATTAGAATGACACCCTCTGGAATCCGGCTGCATCAGACAGTTCAGATTTGGGATTAATTACATCCACATGTGAAAAAGAAGTAGTAACCAATGACCCCCACACTTACTTAGGACAGAATATAGTTCATAGTACATTCTTCTTCATATTTTAGCAATTATAGATTGCCTTTAATCACTGCTTGCATTCTTGTGACTTCTCAGCAGCCCAGGGTTTTCCTTACTGTTATAGTTTATTTGTTCTGTTTGATACCTTTGATGCAAGGGATTCTATACAATTTATTATTTAAAGTTAATATGCGACCCAGTGAAGAGAAACATGTTTATTGTGGTTTGAAAGAATTTGCCTGATTAGCTTGTTTAGCTTTCATCAGAAAATCATTTGGATTAATAATGCATTGGCATTCTAGAACTAACATCTGTTCCAACAATAATACATGAAGCAGCCCTGAATATTTAGGATACAAAAATCACAGAAAGCTGTAAACAAAATGTATTCAACATAGAGAATCAAAAAGCTGGTGAATATTCAAGGTTTCTTTTTTGTCCAGTTAATTTCTACAGCTGTGCCCTTCTTTCTGTATTGCCAGACAGATGGATTCTGTTGAGGGACTACACTAATACAAGAGTGAATGAGTGCATGGAATCAAAGCAACACTTTGGCTTTGGATGCCTAAGCCTGAAAGTTTCAAATGTTTTGAGACTGAGATC
Organism: Pelodiscus sinensis; assembly: GCF_052426305.1. Classification (NCBI taxonomy): domain Eukaryota; kingdom Metazoa; phylum Chordata; order Testudines; family Trionychidae; genus Pelodiscus; species Pelodiscus sinensis. The sequence continues at coordinate 308,371,304 of NC_143052.1, forward strand.
AGCACTGAAACAGAAAACGGAAAATGAGGAGATGGTTTTTATTGGATGGGAAAGTTACAGGGTTTGCCATTATGTGCACAGAATCCATACTGAAGTAGGATTTTTTTGTGTGCTGATCAGCTACAGGATTGGGTAGCTGACTTTGTTAGTAGTGGCAAAAACCATTGCACAAGTTACCTGTCCTTTGACTGTAATGTTGATGAGAGTCCTAAATGAATTGGCTGCAGTTGTAGTCTTCCTCAGTATCCATTCTAGGACAGGGAAAGACAAATGGTTGAACATGTGGATGAAAGTCTGATGTTCTCTGAAGGACGCTCTATGGAAGTTAATAGGAAAAAAATGACCAGGTTGCAGCATGCCTGTTGCACTATTAAAGCACAGAAAAGGGATTTAAGAATGAAATAAGAATCTTAACTCTGTAATTTTTACCTTCCTCAGTTTTCCATATTAATGTTTTAATGTAGCTGTATTTCATTATGAAATACTACAATGTGTCCTAAGAAAACCTTTAGGTTATATGAGAGCCCTGCTTTAGAATTCTTCCTTTTCTTGAAGGGACAATATATTAGTATTTTTCATTTAGGTCTCTACAATTCCGCAGTCAGAATTCTGAAACTTCTGACACCTTAGTCACCTGCCTTCCCACATAAGTGTTTTAATTATCTAGGAAACTTGGTCACTGAGTGCAACAAACAGATATAATTTAAGATAATGGGATGAAATGAAGAGAGGGAAAATGTAGGCTGATTATAAGAAAATTGACTTCTTGCTAGTGATAAGTATTAAGTTGTTGAACAAACTCTCAAGGGAAGTGATGAACATTATATTACTATTCTAAAATTAGAAGGGATAAATAACTGGAAAACATATTGTTGGACAGAGGCAACACAATGATAAGGAGGGGCACATATTTGGAACCCCAAAAGAAAGAAAAATATAAATCCTCACAGAAATCGGAGGAGGGGAGGACACATAACCTCATGTGACCTCTTCCCCTGCATCTCACTTCTGCTGTTGGGAAGAATCCTGCACATAGATTCCATCTATCTAGGTGCTTACTTGCTATGCATTACCATAATACTGAACATCTCCACATTTGTATGGATTTATCCTTGCGACAACCCTGTGAGTTAGGGAATTACTTTTCACCAAGCATGTGTTACCTTGGGTGGGCTAGACTTCACTGCCACCTCCAGTCTCTTAACCCCTCCACTCCCATTGAAAATAGCTGGAGACCCAGAGTTCAGTCTCTTAAGAAATTTCAGCAAGAATTGCACAGTCAGCCTCACTGCATTCAAATCCCAGAAGAAACTAAATAAATGAATTTAATTAAATAACTTTATAAAATCTTATGATGAAGAAACAAATAATCTAATTTTTACAACATAACCATTTTGTAACCCACAGACATTGTTGTCACAATTAAAACAAACCTTAAAAAAAACATTAAAGTAAAATTTGAACAGTTCAGTCCACAAAAAAGAAGAAACTAAGAGAACCCAAAAGCTTAGATTTAGTTCACCAAAGACTCAGTTTATGTTTCTGATCATCAAATCTGCACCATAAGCTAAGTCTGAACCAGCTCTCCCCTGGCTTGCAGGGATCCTCAGTTGGAGTCCAGGCAGACTCTTCCTCTGCTGTGGATCACTGCTAGACAGCTAGCTAAAGATACGCAACTTCACCTCTGTTAATTGCATAGCTAAAGTTGTGTACCTTAACTTGGCTTTTGGTGCTGTCTACATTGCAGGAAGAGGAAAGAAGAACATTCCTCCTTTGACTTCCCTTGCTCCTTGTGAAATGAGGGTTACCGGCATCAACAGGAGCGCCCCTCTCATTTTGAATTAGCTGTCTTAACTAGACCGCTAATTTGAGCCCTGGAAGATTGATAGTGGCAGCTTCGATCTTCCTCTGTAGTGTAGACATACCCTGACTAATTAACCTGTCAGTTAACTCACAAGTATAAGAGGGGTAGCCTTGTTAGTCTGAATCTGCAAAAACAAGGAGAAGTCCTGTGGCACCTTATAGACTAACAGATTTATTGGAGCATAAGCTTTTGAGGGCAAAGACCCACTTTGTCAGATGAATCTGTTAGTCTATAAGGTGCCACAGGACATCTCGTTGTTTTCACAAGTATACAGACTTAAAAAAACCCCTGTTATTAAACAAAATAAAAAAACTGAGAACAACAAAATAGAAATGATTGTTTTCCCGTTGCTATATTTAAAGAGGAGCTGAAGAATCCCACTGACAGAGTTAACAAGAACAGTTTGGTTAAAATCAAAACAGCATTCAAAGCGTGCAACTAAAACAGAAGTTATTTTTCCCCTCCCAGTTTCCCCTTGCTGTCATTAACATTGCCCATGTGCCCTGGTAGAGGGTTGACTTCCTCACTACCTGCTCCAAAGTGCTTCAGAGTGAGGGACAACAGCCTGCTCTCTGCTCCTAGCTCCGTTTCTCTCAGCTCACACAGGGCACAAGGCCCTTAGAAAAGCAGCTGCCCTGCCAGCTTGCTCATGGAGTCTGACCCCACCAGCAGAGACACAACCTACTGGAGCAGACCCTAAACCAGTGATCCCCAACCTTTTAGGGCTGCCGGGCGCCCGGGGGTGGGGCCGCTCACACGCCTTGCACCCGGGGGTGGGGCCACCCATACGCTGCGTGCCTGGATCTGGTGCCACCCACGCGCCGCTCTCCCGGGGCTGGCGCCACAACTGTGCTGCACGCCCAGGGGTGGGGCCGCCCATACGCAGTGCGACCGGGGCCGGAACAGCCCATGTCCTGTGCTCCTGGGGGTGGGGACGCCACCACCCATGCGCTGCATGCCTGGAGCCTGTGCCACGCGCCCAGGCGCCGGCAGCGCCCATGCACCGCGCACCCGGTGGTGGAGCCGCCCATGTGCTGCGCGCCTGGGGCCAGCACTGCCCCTAGCCGCGCGCCCAGGTCGGCGCCGCCCATACACTGCGAGCCCGGGGCCGGCACTGACCATGTGCTGTGCACGCGGGGCCGGTGCCCCTCATGCGCCCAGGGGCTGGCGCCGCCCATGCGCCGCGTGCCCGGGCTTCCTGGTAGGGAGTGCTAAATCTGCCTAGCAACAGTGACCGACACACAGCTCTCTCCTGTCCCCTCCCTCCCAGGGGCCTCTTAAAGAGATATCCCCCTATTAGGTACATGGGTTACATGTACAGACGCTAACTTGGGAACATGTGGATCTGGATTGAGGTGAGTAATAATTTTAGAAGGGGGCCACTTCACAAATTTTTGAAGTGGCCCCAGGCCACCCTGGAAGGGGTGGGATTTCAGGTGCAAGGGATTGGGCCAGGATACTTCTGTGCTCCCCCGCTTAGAGACCCTGATTGGCCTGGGACTGGGGGAGCACGTGAAGTCTTGGCCCCTTGCCCTCTGGTGCTTAGAGAACTACCAGCTGTTCAGAACAGCTGATGGTTCGCTCTAGGTGCTTTGTGCCCCAGCAGGGGCAGGAGACTTCATGCGCTCCCCTGCCCCCACGTCTTGATTGGCCTGGAGGTGAGGGGAGTGGCAGGACGGCTGCGAGCTGGATCAACCAGCTTCGCAGGCTGGATCCGTCCCATGGGGGCTTTCTTGCCCACCCCTGGTCTGGATCCCATAAGGATTTAAAACCTAAGACCCTAAGTTCCAAAGGCTCCAAAAGCATTTTTCCTGACTTCTAAACACTAGAGGGCAAAACTACCATATACCAAATAGGGCTGACAGCCTAGCTGCTAGCCTATATGGTGCTACAGGACTCCTCATTGTTTTTGTTCTTTTGATCACCCTCGATGCAAAGATTTTGTCTCTAAATCGCCTCTGTAGTGAACTGGCCTATGCTATTCAGGATATCTCCAAGGCTAGTCTGAACTGTTACGTGACATCATCTCTAGCAGAGATTGAAGATGACTGTATGTCTCTTCTGCGATGATTCTGACATGAACTCCTGAGTATTTAAAGGTCAGTAGTCTTGCTGTGAATATTCAATTTCACTTTCCTGGCAGATTGTAACATCACAAACAGTTGCTCTCAGAAACATTAGCTTTTGATTGTCTATATACTGTGTCAATTCTATGATAGCTTTCGTGCAGTAAGCAGCAGCAAAATATTCATTTTGTTCATTTATTATACACTTTTCCTCTGGCTTGAGATACATTTTCTCTTGGAATATGACTTTTTCCACACCTTACGAGTGTAGGATGGAATGTGTCCCTTTTACCATCAGGGGTCTTACGATGATGAGTTTTTAAAGTCATGCTGAGTCTGTCTACTGCTTCTAAGCTAATTTCTCATTTCTCAAGTTCAGAAAGTCACTCTTGGTTTTGCTGTCTCACCAGCTCAGACTGCTTTGCTATTTGAATAGCTGTGTCTAAGGTTTAGTCTGTCTTCAGCTATAGCTTCCATAAAGATTTCTATCTGTTTACCCAATAAGAAGTCTCTCATATCCCTTTCTCACAACTTAAGGATGGGGCAGGTATGCAGCTCTTAGAATGAGATATTTTACCTCTTTCACTGTTTGTCAGATGTTTAAGTTGAATAGGTGATGTTTAAAACACTTTGGTTTTGCTGTTGACTGAAAATTCGCTTTCTTTTCCACTGCACAGATTTATGTAAGAATGGCCATATTGGATCAGACCAAAGGTCCATCTAGCCAAGTATCCTGACTTCTGATAGATACCCAATGCCAGGTGCCCCAGAGGCAATGAACAGAACAAATAATCAAGTGATCCCTCCCCTGTCACTCATTCCCAGCTTCTGACAAACACAGGCTATAGACACCATTCCTACCCATCCTGGCTAATAGCTATTGATGGACTTGTCTTCATGAATTTATCTAGTTCTTTTTTGAACCCTGTTAATTTCCTGGTCTTCACCACATCCTGAGACAAGGAGTTCCACAGGTTAACTGTTCATTGTGTGAAGAAATATTTCCTTTTGTTTGTTTTTAATCTGTTATTATTACTTCACTTCTTTAGTACTTCTGATTTCTGTATGGAGAAGTTAATAGAATTGAAAACTGAGTTTATCAGTTAGCTCAATCCCAGTTTTAAATTACTTCCCATATTTACCCCCAAATAAACCAATTTATCTGAAATTTCACATGCTGCATCTTCTCTGGAACTTCTGGGAAGTTTGATTAAGGAGTTGGGAAGATTGGGGTGCTTTGAAAATTTACCTACATTTACTTTTGAAAAAATTTCTGTATTTTTTGTCTTATGCTGTTTCCAAAAATCTTGGCCCATAAATTCCAAACTTGCCGTGCATTGGTGTTGCACTGGAGTTCCTTTACACAGTGGAGATTTGGGGGGATTAAATGGTGTGATTTACCACTCTGAATGGAAGGTGGGAAAGAGTTAATTAGAAGCTAATTAAAGCATAGTGGCTAAATTTTGTTCTGCTTCATGTGACATTTTATACAAATTATTCAAAATGAATCTGCATATTAATAAATAGTTTGACTATTACCATAAGCTTTATGGTTGATCCCTCCTGTTGTGAACAGTGGTGAGAGCTGGACATGAAGCTTCAGGAAAACCTGCAGTTCTGGAAGAGATGAATAGTTGGATATTCAAGGTGTGGCTGTGACTGGGCAAGGGGACAACTGTATATGTGGGTAATTTGGGTGATTGGTGGTGCTGGTGGTAGGAGATGCTGGGATTGAGTTGATGGATTTGTCCTAAAAGTGGGGGAGAGGAAGGTCCTTGGCCAAACTGGAAACCAGAGCTAGGCTGGGAAGCCTGGCCCCTCCACCTGCCCAGGGTGGAGCAGCACTGAACCTATGTGTCTGTCCTCACCCAGGGCAGGTGGAGGGTTTGCAGTAGCCCGGCTGCCTGAGCTACCTGGACCATTTTTACTCAGGCTGGGCTACAGCTTCCGGGCTGTCTGGAGCCTCAGGGAAAAAAAGTGGACAGGACAGGCCCATCCACTTTCAAAAGTGGGAGGGCCCCTGTTCTTACACCTCTTCCTGGTTCATGTGGGGAGCACAGGATCCCGGTTCAGGAGAGGGTGTTGGGACTTTTAGGACTAGGTATTTGCTGAGATTGGGCAGGTATGGGGCCTTTCACGTGGTGGAGGTGAAGTACTGGAATGGGTTACATAGGGAGGTGGTGGAATCTCCATCCCTAGAGGTTTTTGAAGTCTTGGCTTGACAAAGCCCTGGCTGGGTTGATTTAGTTGGGATTGATCCTGCCTTGAGCTGTGGGCTGGACTAGTCTTGATGATCTCCTGAGGTCTCTTCCAGCTCTATGATTCTATGAAGTAGGGTTAGGCTGGAATGTTCTGCTGCTTCACCTCTGCAGGAATTACTTGGGGGAAGTTCGGTGGCCTGTGTGCTATAAGAGGACAGACTAGATGAGCATAATGGTTCTTTCTGACCTTGAAATCTATGAATCACACCAAACCTTTTCAGCTGCTTGTTCTGAGGCCCTGATGCACCCAGAGCCATAGCAAAAAAAGATGCTGCCTGACTGCCTGCCTGCTCATCAGGTACTACAGCAAAAGGCAGAACTTCAGGAAAATGTCTCTAGTTGTGCCACAGCACAGCTGGCTGTCAGTTAATTTGAGACAGAGGGATCTGTAACAAGGCTGCCAAACATGCTTGTGACACTCAGCAGGCTTATTAAAGCGGAGTTATAAAAAGGAGCCAGAGAAACACTGAGGAAAGAAGCTCTGAAGGGAAAAGGCAGAGGGGCACTTGTCTATTTCTGCAAGAAAAGAGGAAGGATTTTATTCATACCATCATTGGTATGGTGCCCGTGCACCTTGCAGTTGCAGATTACTTTTTGCATATCTACAAAAAAAAAATTCAGTTTTGAAAATTATTTTATACATCGTGCCTTGCAATTATTATGCAGGCATTATGGTACTCTGTGAATCCAATATCTATCTTTTTTTTAACCTGTCTAGTAAAATAAAATCTTGCAGTTCTTTGGGCTAACTCCCTATAGGCAGAAGCACCTACAGACCCATTGCAGTCAGTGGCACTCCATCCACTAGTGCTACCAGTGAATTTGGCTTTTTAAAAATAAAATGTAACAATCATAAGTTTGTAGATTGATTGAAATTGCCAGGTACAAATTCCCAAATGGAAAGGTTTCTACCTTAATTGTCCATCAACATCAAAAAGTGATGGCATTTGCTAAAAAGATATCTTGCTGAGAAAAGTGAATGTAAGTCTATAATAGATGAACTAACGCACCTGTCACATTTACAGGGTAACTGCATCTTCATTTCCTTCCTTTCCTGCTGGTCCCTCAAGCACATCCACTTACAAAGTTTCTGGCTCCCAGTGGCCATCTCTCTTGGAAAGGAGATCCATATCCCTCCATCCTGACCAGGGGAGAGGGGTGTTTAAGGCTGCACAATTCTCTGGATTACTTTGTGATATTCCCAGCAAACCAGAACAGGCCATCTTAGAATCATGGAAATGTAGGACTGAAAGGGATCTCAGAGGACATCTAGTCCAGTTCCCTACACTGAAACCGAACTAAGTATTATCTAGACCATCCCTCATAAAGCTTGCTTTGCTTTCCCTCCAAAAGCTATGAACAGTGCAGTTATAAATTAATACTAGGAATTAGGACTGTCAAGCGGTTAAAAAAATTAATTGTGATTAAACAATCCAAATATTTTTGGATGTTTTCTACGTTTTCAAATATATTGATTTCGAATACAAAGTTTATAGTGCTGATCCTGAGCGACGTTTCAAAGGGGCAGTGCCATACAGCTGGTACCAGGCTTCCCACGGTGCTGCCCCTTAGAAACACCCCAGCAAGCCTGGGGTCAGCTGTGCGGTACTGCCCCTTTGAAATGTCGCCGTGGCATTTCAAATGGGCAGCGCTGCGCAGGAGCCCGGGAACAGCTGTGTGGTACTGCCACTTTGAAATGTCGCCGTGGCATTTCAAATGGGCAGCGCTGTGCAGGAGCCCAGGAACAGCTGTGTGGCACTGCCCCTTTGAAACGTCGCTGCAGCGTTTCAAAGGGGCAAAGCCACAGGGAAACCAGGGTCAGATGTGCAGCGCTGCTCCTTTGAAACACTGTGGCGGTGTTTCAAAGGGGCAGCGCCATGCACGCAAAACGCTTGCAATTAACGCACGCTAATTTTTTTAATGTGTTAATTCTGTCCTGTACTAATCACAGGCATTAATATGTGTTAATTGACAGCCCTACTAGGGATGCAAAATCTCAGTTAACTAAAGCCAGATCCCAGGTTGGGGACTGCTCCAGTCTAGCTGGATCAGCTCCTGCATTGGGCTTGGGGCTGGTGCTACTGCAGCTCCCGGCTCCCAGCCCCTGACAGAGTAGCCCCTGTCCGTGGCAGGCCCAGGCTCCCTGTAGATAGAGGCTGCTCAATGGGAGCAGTCCTGCCTGTGGGGTGCCCAGGCTGCCACAGAAGGGCTGCTCCGGACAAGAGCAGCCCCAGTCCATGGCAGCCCCTCTGTGGGGCTTGAGGGAGCTGCTCCAGCTCCCCTGCCCTTACCAGTTAACTGGAAATCGGTAAGCATTACCCATTTAGGGTGATGCTTATCGGTTAACTGTGTAACTGGCTAACCTTTCGCATCCCTAGCTACTTCACAGCTTTTCCATGCAAGCACATTTATTCTTAAGATAAAAGCATTAGGGCATGTCTACACTACAGCATTATTTCAAATATCTTATTTCGAAATAATTAATTCGAAATAAGTTATTTCAAAATAATGCATCTACACACAAAATGCATTTTGAAATAGAGTTTTGCTATTATCGAAATAGCGCATACACACTGAGTGGACGCTGAATTGCATTTAACGCTGGCCAGAACCAGGTCCGGCAGGGCATCAGGTCAGGAGTTACTTTGTGTGGCTGCTGCCTGAGGCTATTTGAGGCCTGTGCTTAAAGAGACCTCCCCTGGACAGCCAGTTCTCAGCTTTCCCTGCTTGCTTGCCTACCTCGATGAGGGACAGCAAAGCATTTTGTCTCTGTGTGTTCTGGTTGCCCTCACTCGGGACACCACAGTACTCTGCAACATGGAGCCAGAGCTGCCCTTGGGCACTCTAGTGCTTCTCGTGGACGTATTGCTGCAAGCCTGGCTGCACTCTCTGCAGGCTGCCATCCAGGAGGGCCATTGGGGGGCTGTCAGTATCCAGGAGGCCCTGTGGGAGAGCTTCCACCCTGAGGAGCACTAAGAGCCTCCCTGGTCTGCCCCACTGGGGGCTTGTGCCTCATTCCTCCCTCATGTCTTTCCACTTATCCCTCCCTAACCCCTCATTCCACGAGGTGTAACAGTTAACTCGAAATAAGGACTTAGTTCGAGTTAACGTTTTACTGCCACGTGTAGTCACGGGCAGTTAGTTCGGACTAAGGGATTTTAAAAATGGCACCCAGATGGGAAGATGCAAATAAAGTCCGGGATATTTAAATCCCAAGCTTCATTTGCAACTTCAAAAGCCTACATTAGCCTCCCTAGTTCGAACTAGGGAGCTAGTGCAGACATACCTTAACTGGTTTTTCCCCTTGGTTACAAGTTCATCCATCTTAGAATCAGAACCCACAAATGGGACAGATGAATGATTTATTTGTACAGCTTTTGCTTTAATCTTGGTCTTTATCTTGGCCTTGTGTAACTGGTAATCAGTGTTGGGTGTTCGCGTAACCCAAGTTGGATAATTTTGCATTAACTTCTCCCTAGGAAATTTATTTAACACTTATTGTCCCAAAAGTCCCTACTTGTCTAGCATATTTTCAGTAGAGACTCGCATCTCCTAGTCCTGGCCTAGGATGATAGATAACCGTAATACACTTAGATCTTTCAAGAGTTTTATGAGAAATTGCCATATCTCTCAAGTCTTCCTCTGAAGAAATGGATATAAGTTGGGTACTTGACTGGCATGCTAGGTGAACCCATTGACTTATTTATGGAGAGCATTTAAGTCATTACCTTTCAGAATATCTTGTTTCAACTAAGCATAGGTATCCTTTCTCCTCTTCATTCCTCGCCGCCTCCCTCCCCCGCCTTGACTAGCCCAATATGAGGTTGTTCAAGATAGAGAAGTCTGCTTTGTGACTTTTTACGCAACTTTGGGACACTAGGCCAGAGGTTCTCCATGTGCTTTGTTGTGTGTCAGTCTGTTTACCTAAGACCTACTCAGAGAAACCATCAGGAACAAGGTTTTATTCTGTAAAGAAACACAGAACAGGATTGCATTTCAGCAGCCTCCTCTCTGCTTGCCTGCCTCGTGTTTCCAGCTTCAGTCAGCACTGAAGCTTCCTGCTGGGAGGACAGATGGTACATCCTAGAAGGAACCAGAATATTCTCCCAATGTGCTGCAGTTTGTAATCCATGATTTGTCCCCAAAGTACAGTTGAAGCACACTGGACTGTGGGCTACACACAAAAGAAACATTATGCTAGCAGACATCCTTCAAAAACCCCTACAGAGCTGTTTCACAAATACCCTGTATCATTTCTCATGATAGAACCACTGAGCTGAGCTTTTGCACTCCTCCATCATACCGTTGTTCACCCAAAAGCTTTGGCTGTGAATTTGAGATGTGGTTCTCCTACTCTCACCATATCTGCCTCGTTATCTCTGCTTTTGTCTGGGGACGCTGCCATCATCATATCCTGCACTGCCTCTGATTTCCTTTTGAGGATAGGAAGAGTTCATTTACCTGGCTTGGGCTGCAGGACTCAGAGAATTTCTCCCATATGATTCCTAGGTGTCCCTTTGTTGCTCAAGGAGTCAGCTATCCCAGCAGTGGGTTGAGACCCATACCCACCTGGAGGTAGTCTCTTTGAACAAAAAGGAGAAACAAGGCAGGGCTGGCTCCTTGTGAAGCAGCTCATAACAATACACTGCTTTTAGCATCAGCGGAATCAGGCAAAGGAGATTCTTCAAACTCCCCCAGAGCCAAATTCCTTTCTCTATCCCATCTCCTCAGAAACTGAGGTCTGGAGACTCCAGGTTTTTAACCCCAGTTTTATTGAAGGAAAGGTGACGATCCTGATCCTCCCTCCAGTTGTGGTGGCCGTGGCCCTTTGGGTCCCACAAACTGAGTCAAAGTCTGCAATAATTCTTCCCCCATCAGGATCAGAAGAGACATTCCCCTTTTTCCTGCCTGTAGTGATTGCCATCATCTTATCACCATCATCTCTGAAGCAGTTGCCACACACTTTACTTGGGCATTCCTCACCTTATGGAGATTGTTACAGATTTGGCAGAGAACCATAGCTGCCTCAGGATCTCTACTTTTGACTGGGGACACTGTATCACCATGCTCTGTGCTGCCTCTGATTTCCTTTTAAGGATAGGAAGAGAGTACATTTCCGTGGCCTGAGCTTCAGGACTCAGAACTTCTCTTCAAGTCAAGAGGCCCATCTGTTCGCGACATGCTCCACCCTGTCTAGTGCAAAGTGCTAATTTTATTCCCTCACTGTTCTACAAAATCAGAAAGCCATTTTAAGTAATTTCACAGACCAGAATAGAAATCATATACATAGTCTCATCACTATCCTGCAAGTTCTAACACTATTTTTGGATGTTTCTTTATACCCTAACTGTCCATCTGAAAGTGCTCTCATAATTTTTGTTTATAATATTCAGCAGGGCCAACAGTCATAATTGCCCCTGGGACAAGATTTGGAGAGGCCATCTTTGTGCCCTGGAAGGGGTGGGGCCTCAGGCAGAAGGGCAAAGCAGCTCTCCGCACTGCTCCCAGCTTTTAGAGCCCCCCCAGAGCATCTGCAGCAGCACTCTGATGCTCTGGTGGCAATTCAAATGGACGTGGGATTCCGGCCAACACTGCTGCCACAGGTAGCATTGGTGGTGGCTGAGAATCCTGAGCCCCTGAGCTGGGGCAACTGCCCCCTTTGCTCCTCTGTCAGCGGGTCTGATAACACTGGGTACGTCTAGACTACATGGCTCCGGCGACGGAGTCATGTAAAATAGTTAACTCGGCATAGTCAATGAAGCGGGGATTTAAATAATCCCAGCGTCATTAAAATGAAAATGGGCGCCGCGCTGTGCCGATGATCAGCTGATCCGGCACAGTGCGGCAGTCTAGATGAGACGCGGTTGACAAAGGAAGCCTTGGTCGACCGCTCCGGTATGCCTCATGAAAGGAGGTATATTGGAGAGGTCGACAAAGGCTTCCCTTGTCAACCGTGCTGCGTCTAGACTGCCGCGCTGTGCCGGATCAGCTGATCGTTGGCACAGCGCGGCACCCATTTTCATTTTAATGACGCTGGGATTATTTAAATCCCTGCTTCATTGACTATGCCGAGTAAACTATTTTACATGGCTCCGTCACTGGAGCCATGTAGTCTAGACGTACCCAAAATGTTAAGATGCTATGGATGGTATATAAAGATAAGACCAGGTAATTTAAAAGCTTGTTGTGGTAGTTTCTTCTCCCCCTAAGAAGAGCTCCAGAACTCACCACGCTTCTAGGGCCTAATTTTAGCCTCTGATATAACATGCATTGTTTGTACTGTGAAAAACATATTACTGTGCTTTCATGCACAAACACAGTGACAGATTGTTTCTGGTTTTGCATGCCACATGCTGGAGATGAGAATCTGACTCTGATGCTGTGGATGAACTTGCAATCAGAGTAAGTTTCAAGGGCATTCTGTGCATTCAGAATTTTTATTAACATCAATTCAAGTTAGGAGTGTTAAAATGAGGGTAATTGTGTAAATGTGTAACCGCTGAAAAACTCAGCGATTACACAGTTACATGCTGGTGCATGCTCATGTATCAGAGGCCACAGCGCAGGGTGTCTCCCATCTCCTTCAATACCTGCGAGAAACTGCTCTGATCTCAAACAAAGAAGAGAGAAAGGAAAACCCCTCTCTCCTGGTTTGAAATTCCTATCTGCATTTGTATTGGCTGAATGCCCAAACCCCCTTCCTAGGTGCATCTCCAGTTGCTTAACCCTTTCCTCACCCTTCAGGTAAGTCAGACTCTCCTTAGTAGCTTCTATTTATGACAGGCCGTCTGGAAGGTTACCAGGCAGGTGTGGGGAGACTGGCAGCAGCAAGTAACCCAGCCCCAGCCTGCCCTGCCTCCACGGCATCCCACTCCTTCCCTCAAACCTCCATGCTGTCTCTTTCTTACCCTTCTCTGTCCTGCCTCTCCCTGTGCTTAGTCCGCCCCATCCCATTAGTGATGCTAGGAACTAATGGGGCAGGGCAAGCTTAGACCATATCACTCACTGCTGCTGGCACCAGGCCCCCCTCCAACCTCCAGGCCACCTTGAAGCACGGGGTTCCCCAAAGCACACTGTCTGGAGTGGTTGCTCTGGTCTCTCTGCTTGGATCCTCTTTGGGCACCACCAAAAGTTATACAAACCTGGCACCAGGATGTTGGGTATTCTTTTGTGTTGGTGTTGTGCCAGGCTGTACTAAGCAGGAGCAGGAAGACAACAGTGTTATGGATGAACTATGGCTGCTGTACTTAGAGCATCAAGGGTCTAAACAAGGCTGATGCATTGTTAGGGCTGAGCCTCATTGGGGTCAAGTGACCAGTAAAAATTGTAAGCGCTCATTGGTCATGAAGAAATGTTACAAAGGCAGGAATAAAAGTCTGGGATTAAGTAAGTTATGCGAACAGCAAACAGTGAAGTTACTAGAAAAAATTCCAAGAGGCAGAAGTTTATTCATGACATGACCTATTCCAACATGCCAAGAGGCCTCTTTGAAATGAGAATATCAGCTGAGCACAGAATGGCCAGTGTGGTTGAATTGTGGAAGTTGTCTGTCTCGCTCTTTGAGACAAGGGCTGATTTATAAAGTGAAAGTTAGTTTTCTTTCTGGAGGGGAAGGTGTAAATCCCTGTAAGGTGTAAAAAACACAGTGGTCAAAATCACTGAGGAAAAGCTAAAATAAGTTGAGCAGATTGGAAAAAGGAAGGCATCATAAATCATCATAGAGAAGAAAGCATTTCTATCTGATTTTAAATAATTGTACGTGTATTTCCAATATTCAAAACAACACAGTGTTTTGCAGCAGAAGAGGTGGCACAGAAGAGGTACAAAACTGAATATACAAACACAAAGAGTATGCGGGTTAAATTAGACATCCGACTAAATGATGGCTATTATGATCTAGTAAGTGTCACTGAAACCTGATGCAATGTGTCTTATGAAAATCACAAAGCTACAATTACATAGCATAACAGGTTAGATACCAGGGAGAAACTGGCAGATGGGTTACATCAAATGGTGTTTGGAGAGTGCTAGATGGGATCTTCTGTGCTTAAGTTGACAAAGTTTTGGACGGTAACAGAAAGATAACATGGTATCTGCATAATGCTGAAATTTAAGTAGAGGAATTTAGGCAAGCCACAGAGTACTTACCCACAGAGGGCATGTTTACACTAGGAAATTATTTTTAAATTATTTATTTTGAAATAACTCCCTAAAGAACTTTTGCAATTAGCATTATTACGCGTGGAAAGCATGAATTATTATTTCAAAATAACCAGCTCCTTATTTTAAAATAACAGGTGTGGTAGTGTGGATACTCCACTTATTTCAAAATGAGTGTAAACCAGGGCAGAGGAATTAGATTAGAATAGATAACAGGTTAATATTAGAGCTGGGTAAAAAAAATCAAATAGTTTTTGTCAAATATGCCTTTTCAGTTAATCTGAAACTATTCATACATTTGTCAAATTTGCCAAATACTTTCAGCTCGACCCCTCCTCTTCCCCCCCCCCAAAAAAAATCCTGGTGAGTTCCAAGACACCATTCAGAAAATGGTGGTGGTGCTGCTCCGTCAAGTGACCAGTAGCCTACACATCAAGGCACTCACCTGGAGTGTGTGAGACCAGCATTTAAGTCTCAGCGCTTGAGCAAGGGTTTGTACCCAGATCTCAACATCAGGCAAATGTTCTTACAACTAAGCTATTGGCTATTCTGAGGTGGGGCTCTTGCATTAACTTAAATAGAATATGGGCCCGAGTGTCAAAAGTGTTAACAAAATCACTGTCCACCTTTTAAACAGTGTTAAACAACATTTGGGGGTTGGTCTACAGGGATCTCAGCCTGCTTAGCATGAGAAACACAGTATTAAATGCCCCTTTAATCTTTTATTAAAGATACAGAAAAAAAGGGGAAACAGTTACAGTGTTTGTGATGTACTTGATAAGGCTTTCATTTTAACAGCATCATTTCCCCCCTTGTTTGGCAGACTCTTAGGTGGAATCAAACAGGCCTGCTAATGAGGGGTGGGGGTGGCAATTGCCTCTGGGCCTGGTGATTCCAAAGGGCCCACAGCTCCTGGCCACCACTACTGTGGTAGTGGTCGCAGCTAGAGATAGAGTTGCCAGATGGTTGAACCAAAAATACCAACCCCTCCACCAAAAAAAAACACCGGGAAAAAAAGGGGAGGGGAACGAACAGTTAACTTCTGAGGCTAGGACAAGAAGCTATGGGTTTAAATAGCTGCAAGGGAGGTTGAGGTTGGATATTGGTGAAAACTTTGTCAGGGTAGTTGAGTGCTGAAATAAATTGCCTACGGAGGTTGTGGAATCTCTGCCATTGGAGATTTTTAAGAACAGATTAGACACACACACCTCTCAAGGATGGTCTAGATAATATTTAGTCCTGCCATGAATTGAGGGAATTAGACTAGAAGACATCTCAAGGTCTCTTCCAGTCCTACCATTCTATGATGTTTATTTGCATAGTTCTAGTTAAATCTCCTACTCATGGTCATTAAAGATCACTGTTTGTGAAATTGCTCAGGATCTTTTTTATATCTCCTCCAAAAGATGAGCCACTCCAACAACATAGTTGACCCTAACACAACTCTGCATTGTTCATTCAGTTCAGGTTCTTAGAAAATTGCAGTACACAGACACTTCTTCCAGCTAGGGAGATCCAAGTTAGCTGGTGGAATCAAATGAGGTCACAGCCTACAGTGGTATGGGTCCAGTAATGTCTGAATAAATGAATCACTAATAAGTCTCCAATGTTATAACATCAATTTTCTTCTTGTTATAAAAATGTTCCCTCTCCCTAAGAATGAGGTTTTCAATATCGGTATTAAACTGCCATTATTACACTATTATCTGCCTGAGTTCCAAAATAAGCACTTTCTAATTATCTTGTGTATTTCATGTCATTCACTGCCAGCATTCTGAATATAAAGAGGAATATACAAACCCAGAAGTATTTTCAAATGACAAAGCCATTAGCAGCGCTAACCTATATTATCAGCCAGTAGCCAAATGTTTCAGCAGATACAGCCAAAGTCGATTAAAGTTGCAAGTCCTGAAACATTTAGATGCAAAGAGAACTTTTGCATTCAGTTTTGCCTTAAAACATTATCTCCCAGTGTATGCATTGTAATTTTTCCATCTGTTTGCTATACATCTGAGGAAAGGAAAAACTAGAATATTGTAAAATTATTATAGAGCTGATCATTTGTTTTTCAGTCAGTTTTTTTTTCTGGGTGGGAGATGGAAATACACTTTTTATTATGAATGAGAATAATTGTGGGCTCCAGAGTATTCACTAGTTTGTTTTTTCCTTTTTCTGATTTGAGATTATATTATATAAACACAAATAGCTTAATGATGTATAATCTTTCTGTAGGGTTAAATATGGCTGGTTTAGCGATGTTCCTAAAATGGCTGGCTGCATTTCAGTGAAACTAAGCATTTGCTTTGGAAGTGTCCTGTTGTGCCATTTAATTAACTTGTGTCATGTGAAATATGTGAACTGAGAGATTACTATAAATTCTGAAATCCCAGAGGATGTGAATATAGATGTGGTTCAGTCATGCTCCATTTCCAATATTAGCACAAGTGTTTTTGAGACCGTATTAGAGGAACTTCATTAAATGAGAAGAAAATCAGAAGGGAAATACTTAGGAAAGTGAGAGAGAAGCTTTATTATGATACAATCTGGTACACTACCACTTATTCTTCAGTGCATCCCAGTGACTATAACTCAGGTGCTATGAGAACAAATCAGTGATAGGAAATAGATGATGTTTAATATATCTGATGCTAGGCTTTTCGTCTCAGAAACAGAGGCGTAGCTAGGGAGTTATGTGCCCAGTGACAAAGGCAACATTTGTGTGCCCCCAATGATTTGTTACTACCTGTGGGACTCTACACATTCCAATCTGTGATGGGAGGGGAACATGTGAACAGGGTTTGTCTTGGACCCTCCATGCTGCCCCCATCCAGCTAAAGTGCAGAATTTGCCTCATGGGAAGTGGGAGTTTGCAGCCCGTAAAGTGAGTGGGGCCCGGCGGTTTGGGGTGACAATGAATCGTACCCATGTGGGTGGCTGAGGCCAGAGAATTGCTTGAGCTTCGCATGAGGGCAGCACTCTGTGTGTGTCCACGCCAAACCTGGCAGCACGACGGTGGCTCGTGGGAAATTCGGGACCCGAGGCTTCCGAAGGAGGCTGACGAGGCCAGGCTGCAAAGGGACCGGGGTTAAAATCGCTGTGTGGGTCCCAGGTGGCATTGAATTGCAAGCAGCCGCTGCAGCGTAGCCAAAGTGGGAGCTGGTCTCTGTAGATCCTGAGCATCGTCCCCAGGTTTGCTCGTGTTCTTCAGCAGAAGGATGAGACATGCAGAGGGGCTCAGGGCAGGGGGTTCCAGTGTCAGGAGGTGAGGGGTTGGTGTTTGGAGGAGTGCAGGGGGAGTTCAGGAGTCAGGCAGGGGGTTAGGTTTGGGGGTGCGCTCAGGGACAGGGGTGAGAATACAGGAGTCAGCGATGGCAATGGGAGGTGAAGAGCTCACGGCAGGGGGCTGGAAGGCAGGGATAGCTAGCTTATTAGGGCTGGCAAGTGGTGAGTGTGACGCAGCTCTTGTGGCGGATCCTCATGGGGGCAATGTACTCCAGGAACTGGCCATGGTTTCATCTACTCCCCTCCAGCGAGTGGAGAGGCCTAGCTGTAGGGGTTGGCCCTTGCCTGCAACTGTCCCTGCATCTCTTGGGAGTTTCGTAGCTCCAGTGTCTGCCTGGCCTGCAGCTGCACCCCACCTTCCAGCCAGCCTGGGAGAGATTGGCAGTCGGAGTCAGCCCTGAACTCCAGCTGCCACCGCTCCATCCCCTGAATTCAGCGTCGCCATGCTGGGGTTGCTGTGATCTCGCACAGAGGCTGCCACCGTAAAAAGAGCCTGGTCTCACTGTCTCACCCAGGCTGTGCAGCAAGGGCTATTCACAGGCAACTAAATTGGCGTCCCCTTAGCATGGTGCCCGGGGGCAGCTGCCCCCTCGCCACGCCTCTGCCCAGAAATCTGTACCATCAAGTCTCTGGTGCCTATAGAAACAAAGCATTTTTTTTAAATATTCAGGATATCTTTCTGACAAGTGTGACTGGGATTTTTTTTGTCTGTCAGTTTTGTTATTAGCTAGACTAGGCGTTAAATTACAGTGTAACGTTTTGGTATCCACAGGCCTCTGGGAATGGAAACCTATAATAAAAGCATAATACAGTGAAACAAATTTTCACCAATAAGCATATTCAGCCTAACTGTGTTCTTAACTCTCACTGGGTATGTCTACACTACAGCGCTAATTCGAACTAACTTAGTTCGAATTAGTAAATTCGAAACTAAGCTAATTTGAACTAACGCATCTAGAACTAAAAACTAGTTCGAATTAGCGTTTTGCTAATTCGAACTAGCGCGTCCACACTGATTGGTCGTAGGGGCGCATTTAAGGGCGGCTGAAACCGGTTCTGGCAGGGCATCAGGTCAGTAGTTGCTTTGTGTGGCTGCTGTCTGAGGCTATCTGAGGCTCGTGCTTAAAGGGACCCCCCCCCGGACAGCCAGTTCTCAGCTTTTCCTGCTTGCTTGCCAACCTCGCCGAGGGACAGCAAAGCGTTGGTCTCTGTGCCCGTGTGTGTCGGTGCTTCCCTTCGGGGACGCCGCCGCAGGTGGCAACATGGAGCCAGAGCTCGCCCTGCACCTTCTGGTGCACTTTCTGGACTTGCTGCTGCAAGCCTGCCAGCAATGGCTCGAGGCTGCCTGGCACCTGGTGCACGTCAGCCCCCTGCCTCTCCACCTGGCCACCCTGGGGGCCGTGGAGGAGCTGCGGCGGCGCCCCGGCACCGGCGTGCCCTGCCACATCTGGCGTCTGGACACCAGCAGCGACTGGTGGGACCGCATCGTCCTGGAGCGCTGGGAGAACCGACAGTGGACCCAGAACTTCAGGATGAGGAGGGACACCTTCCTGGAGCTCTGCGAGTGGCTCGCCCCTGCTCTGTGCAGAAGGGACACTCGCATGAGGCCCGCCATCCCCCTCCAGAAGCGGGTGGCCATCGCCCTCTGGAAGCTCTCCACGCCGGACAGCTACTGATCCGTTGGGAACCAGTTTGGCGTGGGGAGATCCACCGTTGGAGCGGTGCTCATGCAGGTATGGCACTCGTTGGCCACTGTGCCGGGAGGGGAGGAGGGCTGCAAGGAGGGGATGGGCCGCCCCAGGGACAAAGGGGAGGAGGGAGGAGGCGAAAGCGCCCCGCACCGGAGGGGTCGGTCTGTCCTGGCTGTACTACACATTGCCAGGGGGGTTGCTTCCGGGAATGGGGAGCAGGGCACTGCCAGGGCACGAATGCTCCCAGCCACCCAGGCGCCCCACTGATTGGCGCTTTGCTGTGTCTCTCTCCGCAGGTGGTCAAGGCCATCAACCGGGTGCTGCTCCGCAGGGTTGTCCGCCTTGCCGACCCGGACGTCGTCATCCGGGGATTCGGCGCCCTCGGCTTCCCCCAACTGCGGGGGGGCCATCGACAGGACGCACATCCCCATCCATGCCCCGGAACACCAGGCCTCCCGGTACGTCAACCGCAGGGGGTACTTCTCCGTGATCCTGCAGGCCGTGTGTGACCACCGGGGACAGTTCATGGACATTAATGTGGGCTGGTCCGGCAAAGCACACGACGCCCGGGTGTACCGCAACTCCTCCGTGTGCCAGCGGCTGCAGGACGGGACCTTCTTTCCCGACCGCCACATCAGGGTCGGGGACGTGGACATGCCCGTGTGCCTGGTGGGGGATGCCGCCTACCCACTGCAGCCCTGGCTCATGAAGCCCTACACGGGGCACCTCAATCCCTCCCGCCAGGCCTTCAATGCCAGGCTGACCAAGGCCCGCATCGTGGTGGAGGGGGCCTTCGGGCGACTGAAAGCCCGCTTTCGATGCCTCCTCACCCGTCTGGACCTGGCCGAGCACAACATCCCTCCCGTGGTGGCGGCATGTTGTGTGCTCCACAATTTGTGTGAGCGAAGGGGGAGGCTTTCCTGCCAGTCTGGATGGCTGAGGCTGACCGCATGGCTGGACACTACGGTCAGCCCCGCACCTCCGCCGTCCGGGAAGCCCAGCAGGGGGGCCGTCCGGATCTGGGAAGCCCTGGGGGAGAGCTTCCTGGTGGAGGAGGAGGACTGACCTCTCCCTGCATGCCCCACTGGGGCCTTCTTCCACCCTACCCCCTTCCGCTTTCCCCTCTCTACCTACTGTCAAATAAAGACACCTGTTTTTCAAACAAAAACGTCTTTTTATTTAACATAACTGGGGTAGGGGGAGGGAGGAAGGAGGGTGGGAGAGGGGAGGGGGAAACCTGGGACAAGGGAGCTGGAAGGGGAGGGAAGGGAGGAAGGGAAAGGAAAGCTCAGGGGTGGGGGTCCGGCTGCCTCTCCTGTCTCGTAACACTGCGGGTCCGGGGGCGTTGGTGGGGAATGGTTGTGGAGGGTGGGGCAGGAGGGACGGGGGTGTGTGGAGGAAGCAGGAGCGGGGGGAGCAGGGGGATCAGGAGGGAGAGCAGGGGGAGAAGGAGGGGGAGCAGAGGGAGCAGGAGGAATTGGGAAGCGGTCGAGCAGGCTCTGGAGGTGGCCTCGCAGGGCACAGCCCTGCTCCTCCAGTGCCTCCAAGCTCCTCCGGCGCAGCCTCAGGTCCTCCTGGACCCAGTGGTCCTGGATACGGAGCTGTTGCTCCAGGAACCGGAGGTGCCGCCTCTGGTACTCCTCCTGTTTCCTGGCTCTCCTGCTGGCCCGGGCGTGGATGGCTGCTGCAGGCAGGGTGGTGCGCCCTGCAGTCCCAGGTGCTGCGGCTGTGGTGAAACAAGAACAGCGGTCAATTACCCCAGGGGCCCAGGTGTGTGAAACCCAGCTCCCCTCTGCAAGGCCAGGACCCCTGCAGGATCCCCAGCTGCTGCTCCGTGGTGGGCAAGGCCCAGGCGCACGGTTCCTGGGCTCCCTCTCGCCCCAGCCCCCCGTAAACACATAAGGGGAGCACGATGGTACTCACATGTGGATGCCTCCCCGGCCTCGGATGACACAGGCGAGCAGCTCTGTGGGGTGCCTCGGGGGTCCCGGGTCCTGGGCAGGCTGCCGGCAGGCTCCTGGCTCTCGGAGCCCTCCTCCTCCTCCTCCTCCGTCTCTGGGAGCGGTCCCTCTGCCCCGGGGTCTATCACGTCCCAGGGGGCAGGGACGGCATGAGCCCCCTAGGAGGCAGTCCAGAGCCTGGAAGTGGGGGCACACCTCTGGGTCAGTCCCTGGCAGTCAGGCCTGGGAGTAGGACCGCAGGTCTTTGATTTTCCAGCGCACCTGCTCCCGGCTGCGCTGGTGGCCCCTGGCGGCCAGGCTAGCAGCCATGTGGCCGTGGACTGCCGCGTTCCTGTGGCTAGTGCGGAGATCGTGGACATTGGAGGCTTCCCCCCAAACCTCGATGAGGTCCACGATCTCCGCACTAGACCACGCGGGTGCCCGCCTCTTGCGGCCCCGGGCAGGGTCCTGGGAGCCGCAAGGCTGGTCCCGGGAAGAGGGCCACGGGCTGGCTCATGGGGTGTCAGCTGCTGGGTGTGCTGGCACGGGTGCTGGCAGCCTTGCAACTGGCACAAACTGTAGCCTGCCCGTGGCCCTTTAAGGGCTCCGGGGCCGGGAGGGGGGCAGTAGAGTTTCCCTGGTGTTGGCCAGAGTGGCCACCAGGGAAAGCTGGGGAGGGCTAGCCTCCCACTAGTTCGCATTAAGGGTCTACACAGCCCTTAATTCGAACTAGTACGTTCGAACTAGGCTTAATCCTCGTGGAATGAGGATTACCTAGGTCGAACTAAGCACTCCGTTAGTTCGAATTAAATTCGAACTAACGGAGCGCTAGTGTAGCGCCTATGAAACTTAGTTCAAACTAACGTCCATTAGTTCGAACTAACTTTGTAGTATAGACATACCCACTGTTGGGGTATGTCTACACTACAAAGTTAGTTCGAACTAACGGACGTTAGTTCGAACTAACTTTAATAGGTGCTACACTAGCGCTCCGCTAGTTCGAATTTGAATCGAACTAGCGGAGCGCTTAGTTCGAACTAGGTAAACCTCATTTTACGAGGACTAACGCCTAGTTCGAACTAGCTAGTTCGAACTAAGGGCTGTGTAGCCCTTTAGTTCGAACTAGTGGGAGGCTAGCCCTCCCCAGGTTTCCCTGGTGGCCACTCTGGCCAACACCAGGGAAACTCTATGCCCCCCTCCCGGCCCCGGACGCCTTAAAGGGGCACGGGCTGGCTACGGTGCCCGTGCCAGGTGCAAGCCTGCCAGCACCCAGCTAGCAGACCCTGCACCTGGCACGGCACAGAGCCACCCACCCGATGCCCCCCAGCCCACCCCCTCTTGCCGGGACCAGGCTGGCGGCTCCCGGGAGCTTTCCCTGGACCGCAAGAGGCGGGCACCTTCCTGGGCTAGTGCGGACATCGTGGACCTCGTCCACGATCTCCGCACTAGGCACAGGAAAGTGGCCGTCTAGGGCAGGAGAGCTGCCAGCCTGGCCACCCAGGAGCAGGTGTGCATGAAAATCAAGGGGGTCCACTGAGACCCCCGACACTGAGCCCTGAGCTTACAATGGCCGTACTGGGTCAGACCAAAGGTCCATCTAGCCCAGTAGCCTGTCTGCCAACAGCGGCCAACCCTAGGGACCCTGGAGGGGATGGACCGAAGACAATGACCAAGCCATTTGTCTCGTGCCATCCCTCTCCAGCCTTCCACAAACTTTGGGCAGGGACACCACTCCTACCCTCTGGCTAATAGGACTCCATGGACCCAACCTCCATCACTTTATCTCACTTCCCTTTAAACTCTGTTCTAGTTGTAGCCTTCACAGCCTCCTGCAGCAAGGAGTTCCACAGGTTAACTATTTGCTTTGTCAAGAACAACAACTTTCTCTTACTAGTTTCAAGCCTGCTACCCATTCCTTTCCTTTGGTGTCCTCTAGTCCTTCTTTATGGGAACTCAGGAAGAACTTTTCTGAATGCACCCTCTCCATCCAACCCCTGCTTTTAGAGACCTCTATCCTGTCCCCCCTCCGTCTCCTCTTTTCTAAGCTGAACAGTCCCAGTCTCTGTAGCCTTTCTTCATCTGGGACCTGTTCCCAACCCCTGATCATGTTAGTTGCCCTCCCCTCTCCCAGCCTTTCTCTTCCCCTCTCCCACCTCCTTTTCCCAGTCTCCCCCAGTTTTTTTTCAATAAAGACAGAGTCAATGTTGGAAGAAACGTTATCTTTATTTTGTACATCAATAAGAAGGGGGGCTAAGGAAGGGTAAGTGGAAGGAGGTGAGGGAGGAATGGGGTACGAGCCCCCAATGGGGAGGACTGGGCTGGCTCTGCGGGCTTCTGGGGGTGGAAGCTCTCCTGCAGCCCCCCAATTACTCCCTCTCCCCAGATGGCAGCCTGCGGCAAGTGCAGCCGGGCTGATGGCCGAGTGGTGTGATGTGCCCAGTGTGGGCACTCAGGGCACTCCAAGCCAGGACTGCTTTGCAAGCAGGGCACCCCTTAGAACTGTGTGTCCGGGGTGGGGGTTCGGGACCCTTTAAGCGCAGCCCTCGGCTAGCCTGAGACAGCATCTCCATGCTCTAAGTCCTCCTTTTATGCCCTGCCGGCACTGCTTCCGGCCATCCTTAAGCCCTGTTCAGAGTCCACTCAATGTGGACTTGCTAGTTCGAACTAGCAAAACGCTAGTTCGAACTAGTTTTTAGTTCTAGATGCGTTAGTTCGAACTAGCTTAGTTCGAAATTAACTAATTCGAACTAAGTTAGTTCGAACTAGCGCTGTAGTGTAGACGTACCCTTGCTCTGCATCTCAGGATTAACATCTGAGGAGCTAAATAATACAAATGTGTTTCTTTGTCACATGATTTTTTTTTTTAGCCAGTTATGAACCAATATTTTTCCTTTTACGTAAAAATAGAAAGTGGTGACGGAAGAAACTGCAGCTCAACCATGTTATGTTAAATGATTAAGTGCCTCATGAGTGTATAGAAGGAATCTGTGTTAAGTGTGTGCCTCATGTCTGCTTCCTCCAGGGGTAAGAAGTCCATGTTCTGCCTCAGAAAAACTTTAAATTATTAATCTCAAATATTCAGTCTTCTGCAATGTACTAAGGGAACCACAATTTAATATTTAGAAAACGAACGCATTCTTCTCTGTGGTAGTAGAATCATAGAGCTGGAAGAGACCTCAGGAGGTCATCAAGTCCAGCCCCCTGCCCAAGGCAGGACCAATCCCAACTAAATCAACCCAGCCAGGACTTTGTCAAACCAAGACTTAAAAACCTCTAGTGATGGAGATTCCATCCCCCACCCCTTGGGAACCCATTCCAGCGCTTCACCCCCCTCCTAGTGAAATAGAATTTTCTAATATCCAACCTAGACCTCCCCCACTGTAACTTGAGACTCTTGCTCCTTGTTCTGCCATCCATCACTACTGTGAACAGCCTTTCTCCATCCTCTTTGGAACCTCCCTTCAGGAAGTTGAAGGCTGCTATCAAATCCGCCCCCCGCCCTTGTTCTTCTCTTCTGCAGATTAAACAAACCCAAATCCCTCAATCTCTCCTCATAGGTCAAGCGCTCCAGCCCCCTAATCATTTTGGTCTTCCTCCGCTGGACCCTCTCCAATGCATCCACATCCTTTCTATAGTGGGGGGCCCAGAACTGGACACACTATTCCAGATATGGCCTCATCAGAGCCACTTCTCTAGATCTGCTGGCAATGCTCCTCCTAATGCACCCTAATGTGCCATCAGCCTTCTTGGCTACAAGGGCACATTGTTTACTCATATCCTGCTTTTCATCCACTGTAATCCCCAAGTCCCTTTTTGCAGAACTGCTACAATACTTAGCCATTCAGTCCCCTGCCTATAACAATGCTTGGGATTCTTCTGTCGCAAGTGCAGGACTCTACATTTGTCTTTGTTGAACCTGATCAGATTTCTTTTGGCCCAATCCTCTAATCTGTCCAGGTCACTCTGGACCCTATCCCTGCCTTCCAGTGTATCTATCTCTCCCCCAGCTTAGTGTCATCTGCCAACTTGCTGAGGGTGCAATCCATCCCCTCATCCAGGTCCTTAATAAAGATGTTGAACAAAACTGGTCCAAGAACCGATCTTTGGGGTACTCCGCTAGAAACTGACCACCAACCTGACATCAAGCCGTTGATCACTACCTGTTGGGCCCGACAGTCTATCCAGCTTTCTATCCATCTAACAGTCCATTTATCCAATCCATAATCCCTTAACTTGCTGGCAAGAATATTGTGGGAGACCGTATCAAAAGTCAAGGTATGTCACATCCACTGACTTTCCCATATCCACAGAGCCAGTTACTTTCTTATAGAAACTAATCAGATTGGTCAGGCACGACTTACCCTTCATGAATCCATGTTGACTATTCTTGATCACTTCCCCTCTTCCAAGTGCTTCAAAATGGATTCCTTGAGGATCCCCTACATGATTTTTCCGGGGACTGAGGTAAAACTGACTGATCTGTAGTTCCCTGGATTGTCCTTCTTCCCTTTTTTAAAGATGGGCACTACATTTGCCTTTTTCCAATCATCTGGGACATTTCTTGATCTCCACGAGTTTTCAAAGATAATGGCCAAAGGCTCCTCAATGACATTTGCCAACTCCCTCAGTACTTTCGGATGCATTAAATCAGGGCCCATGATTTGTGTATGTTTAGCTTTTCTAAATAGTTCCTAACTTGGAACTGGCACTGTGTCTAGACTACATCCCTCTGTCTGCAGAGGGATGTAAATGAGGCACTTCAAAAGTGCAAATGAAGTGGGGATTTAAATATCCCGTGCTTCATTTGCATAATCATGTCATGGCTCTTTTTCGAAAAAGTGCCATTTCGAAAGTAAAACCACAGTCTAGACACGGTTCTTTCGAAAATGGCAGGCTTTTTCGAAAGATCCTGGGAGAAGTACAGGCTTTCGAAATGGTGCTCTTTTGAAAAGCAGCGTGGAGTTGTAGAGCAGATGGTCTGAGGCAGTTGTTGCATTTGTTCACGCAGATACTGTAACTGCAAAATAAGGCCAATTAGGCCATGTCTACACCAGGAAACTATTCTGAAATAAGTAAATTCGACTTAACTCCCGATTTTACAAAATCCAAAATAGCATATCCTCACTATGAGGAAGCCTTGAAATTAGTCCGAGGCAGGATTCGTTAATGTGGATGCAATCAGTACCTCAGCTTAGAGCCCCAGGAAGCACTGGGGAGTAATTAGTTTGAAGTACTCTGGGGAGTAGTATTAATTCAGTGATTCTTGAAAAACAAAAGCAAAACAAGATTTTTGTGTAGCTGATCTTAAATAGTTGTGACTTTAATCCCTTTTGATATTGTGACCTCTGAGAAATCACACACAAGCCATATCTACCAATCACATTTGAATGGTAGCTATTAAAAAAGGAATTAACTTAATGTATTTTTCTCAACAGATGTAGTAAATTGAGTGCAGATAGTCCTCAGAGAATACCAAGGGCATAAAGTACGTGTTCCCAAAAACCTCAGAGTTCCCGAAATGGTTCTATGCTGCTCACCTTCCTGGTCCCTAGCATACGGATGAGCTGCTGGTGTGATGTGGGAAAGTAGGATTATGATCAGAATGTTGCTGTGCTCTGCTAGCACTGACTGATTGATGGCCTATTGGGAGCCATTAAAAACAGGCTTAGTGGGAATGCTCCGTGTTGTAAGGCCCAGTGGTGAGAGGCTGGGGTAGAGGAACCCATGAACTCCCTATTCCACCAGCTTCCAAACCAGTGCCCTATGAACAATAGTAGTTCTGATCTGTAGCCATGGGCCAGGTGTCCTTACACCTGGTCCATGGGCCACTTCCTACCTCATTGTTAGTTCCTCTGTCTGCAGATTGATCAGTTTCTGGATTTTCCCTGGAGTTCTTTTTGATCAGCCACAGCCCATCATTTGCTGCCTTCTGGGAGTGATAGATCTGTGGTAGCTTGGCAGTTGTGAACTGGTCTTGGCTGTAGAGAGCTCCAGTTTCTTTGCCGGAGCTTGGTGCAGGACTCAGTGCCCTGTCTGCCCAGATTAAGGTCTCAAATGGGAGTATGCTCAGTGGGTGCAGATAGGCCGGGCTTTCTTGGACCAGAGCTGCACTTTAACAGTTCACTGGTAGGGACTTGTACACCCCATCACAAACACCTAATTTGTGGCTGTCTGGCTAAGAATCTAGGAAGCAGTGGCTTGAAGCCATCTTTTCCCCTTCTTCCCAACCATTCCCATGCCGACTGAAAATATAGAGAATTGGGGGAGGAGGGTATGGTTTCAAATTATGCATATACTGTCTAATTGGCTGATGAATATATATCTACCAGTTAATCATACTAGAGAGACAAGGCGAGTGAGATAATATGTTTTGTTGGATCAATTTCTATTGGCGAGAGAGTTTCTAATATCCTAAGATCAGCACAGCTACCACACTGCAAACAATCATATTAGGAAGATGAAAATAAAACAGAATAAAAAGAAGAGGGAGCCCACAGGAGGTATAAAGAGAAAGTGGGTTGGCAGGTGTATTACTGGCATGGCAGGAAAGAAGAGAGGAGGAATGGAAAACAGGTTGAGATGTGAGGTCGTGCTGGCTTCTGTGGTTTTGGACAATCATTATTCCTGTGGGGCGCATCTGTGCTATGAAACTACCTTGCAGCAGTTCCCAGGATGAGAAGAATAGATCCAGATTGCCTCACCTTGAACACATACAGCAGTGACATTTAATTTGATGTTTGTCTCCTTCAAGTTTTCAAATATAAATATAATTCTAGCAACACAAGGTAAACTCTTTTATTCTTTGCAGGTGAGGAGGGGTGTATTTTAAAGTCAACAAAGCCTCTGTTGTCAAGGTGTGAAAGTCTTTTCGTGGCACAGTCCATCCATCCCTTGTGGTAGTCATGCAGCAATGCTTTGCATTGGCTCTCTGTAGTAGCACAAAGGGGATGATAGAGGCTGAATTGGGGCAGGACAAGGTAAGGTGAGGGTATAGATCTGAAGATTAAATCTGCTAGAGAGAGGCCAATGGAAGTAATACTCTGGGAAGGATTCTTTCTTCCCTGTTCTCCCTGGAGCCACCCAGCATTTAATCTGTATGTCTGAGCCCTGATTATGTTGGGGGTTCAGGACCTGGCACTTTGATCATGTTAAAGCCTTCCTTGTGGTATGAGGAGTCATCTCACTGTTTGAGTTTTTTAAGTGAATTACTTTTATTTATTTTTTAAATGAGGAAACCATTTCAAACTTACATGCTAGCAATCTTCCTAGCAGTTCAAAATGCACTGTGTAGCTCTGTAGTGTCCATTAGATGGTTTAAAACCAATAAATCATAAAATTAACTGTCTTATATTTTAAAAAAAAGTTAATACTGAAATTATGGAAGAAAAATGAAAGACAGTCTTCATATGGAAGTTATGATTTTGGTATCTTAAATGGTGTAAATCTAAATTTCTCTTTATTTGCACTGACATAGCTGAGATTACCATCAAGCCCTATGGTTTCTAACCCTAGTGAATCTCTCTAACCTCTTCATTAGCACCATGTTTTAAGGAATCAAAATTGTTCAGCTTTTTGATAGTGCTGATATAGTCCTGTTGAACTGTCACTTCTACCTTCTAGATAAAGACAATAATAAAACTGCTCTATTGTATAACACACAACTCTCTAGTGAAGAGTCATATTCATAACTTTTAGTGTAAAAAGGAAAGACAAGTATTTTTGGTCCTGAAAAGTACTTCTGTGAAAGTACAACCCAGAAGAATTAGTCACTAATCAAAAATGTATTGCCTTTTTGATGCACTTAAAGCTACATAAATAGTCCTTGATTGCACACTGTTGGATAGCTATATATATAGAGAGAGAAAAAAAACAAAATACTGTACCAGTGAAATGAATTAATATAATTTTTATAAAATGTGTACCTACTTGTGTAGTGTTCCTCTTTCTCCACTCTTTGTATGTTTTATCATAGAATGATAAGACTGGAAGGGACCTCAAAAGGTCATGATTTTAATCTAGTCCCCTGCACTCAAGGCAGGATTAAGTATTATCTAATACATTCCTGGCAGGTGTTTATCTAACCTATTCTTAAAAATCTCCAATGATGGAGATTCCACAATTTCCAGTGCTTAACCACCATGGCGGTTAGGAATATCTTCCGTTAGGCTATGTATACACTGCAAGCTTATTTTGAAATAACTCATGTTATTTTGAAATAACAGAGTCCATGTCTACACAGCAAGCCCATTATTTTGAAATAATTTCAAAATAACAGGCTTCTTACTCCAACTTATATAACCCTCATTTCATGAGGAGTAAGGGAAGTTGAAGGAATAGTGTTCTTCCTTCGACTTCCTGCAGTGTAGACGGTGACAAAAGCTGAGTTAAGGTACTTTGACTTCAGCTATGCAATTAATGTAGCTGAAGTTGTGCATCTTAATGGACTTTAGCCTGCAGTGTAGATGTAGCCTTAATATCCAACCTAAACCTCCTTTGCTGCAATTTAAGCCCACTGCTTCTTATCCTCTCCTCAGAGGTTGAGGAGAGCAAATTTTCTCCCTCCTCGTAACTATCTTTAATGTACTTTGAAAACTGTTATATCCCTTCTGTTTTCTTTTATCTGGATTAAACAAACTCAGCTTTTTCTCTCCTCTCTTCATAGGTCTTATTTCATAGGTCTTAAATGCTTTTTGTTGCTCTTCTCTGAGTTTTCTCCAGTTTGTCCACATCTTTCCTGAAACGTGGCACCCAAAACTGTCATGGTATTCCATTTGAGGCCACATAAGTGCAGAATAGTTACTTCTCAGGTCTTGTCTACAACACTTGTGCTAGTACAACTTTTCATAGTCTTAGGACATGTTTACACTAGGAAATTATTTTGAAATTAGTAAAATTGAAATAACTCCTGAAATAACAAAATTGAAATAGCATGTCCCCACTATGAGAGACCATCGAAATTAGTCAGAATTATTTTGAAATAGCGTGTCCACAATGATAGGAGTCTGCCTCAGATTTAGAGCCCCTGGAAGCACCTTGGGGAGGAAACCGGGGGGGGGGGGGGTGTGGATACTTCATGTGGCTGCTTAGTCAGGCATGCTGCAATGCATGCTTACTAGGGCTCATCTCTATGGCTGTGTCTCACATGCCACTCTTCCACTGCCTTCCCCCTTGCAAGACACAAAATGGATGCAGTGTGCTCTGGTTGCCCTTGCAGATGTGATAGCACTCAAAGCATGGCGCTGGAGCCACTGGAGCTGCTGCAAAGCAGTGCCAGGTTCACGGGCCTTGTGCTGTGCCTCATGGCACAGTACTTCCACACTGCCCGTATGCTGCTCCAGCAGAACAAAGACCAGCCCAGACTGCAGGCCCTCATCATCCAGGTCCTGGCACTCTTGCTGCTGCAAATGCCCCTGAATCCCCTGGACATGGTGGAACACCACTTTTGGTGGCAGGAGACCAGTTCAGACTGACACAGCTATGGGACAACCAGCAGTGGCTCCAGAACTTCGGCATGCGGAAGGCCGTAATCCTGGAACTCTGCGAGTGACTCACCCTGCCCTCAGGCAACAGGACACCTGGCTGAGATCCGCCATCCCCATACAGAAACCTGTTGCCATTGCCCAGTAGAAGCTTGCCATGCCAGACAGCTACTACTCCATCATGAACCAGTTCAGCGTGGGGAAATCCACAGTCGGGGCCACACTCTACAGATAGCCAAGGCCATCAACCGCATGCTTCTATGGAGGGTCGTCGCTCTAGGCAATGTGGACATCATCGTGGATGGATTTGCTGCCATGGGCTTCCCCAACTGTGGGTGGGCCATAGATGGCAGGCACATCCCATCCTCCTGTCCCTGCCTGCTGGAAGAGAGGGAGTGTTGGGGGAGGTGTGTGTGAGCAGCAGAGGCCACATGCCAGAGAGTGCTGCTGGGGTCCCCTCTTCTAACCCCAGCCCCTGGCAGTTTCCCATGCATGAAATCTGTCTTCTCTGCTTTACCACACTTGACTGGGAGCAAAAGCTGCCTGAGTGTGGGCATGAGCCGGTGCTGTGTGCAGCACTGCTATGTGGTTCCATGGCCCCTGACTCCTTAGTTGTGGCTTGTCGTGGGAAGGTGTCCCATCACGAAGGCCGGAGTAAGGCAGGCCTGTGCAGGAACCTGAGAAGAAGTGAGGGGTTCCTGTGTGAAAGTTTCCTGGGGCTGAGTGCTCCTGATTGGTGCTCCATGTGCACCTACATGCACAGGCTGTTGTACGGCCCCCTGGCCGAGTAGGCCAAGTGAGGAGCACACAGCCCCGGGCAGCCTGCCACCTGCCCCCACGTGTGTATAGCGAAAGTTACAGAATTCACTAGAAGTGCTTTCCTCAGGACTGTCTGAAGCCTGGGAGACATCCTGGGTTGGGGGAACTGGCTCCTGGGTGAGGAGCAGTGCCTAGCTGGCAGACATGGTTGCCTAGCTGGCTGACGCTTCCTCCTCATCTGCATCCCCTCCATCGTGGAGGCTGACGCCAGGTATGTCCTAGATGGACTCCACAATGATGTGAGGATGGCATCCAGCTGGTTGAAGTAACAGCACGTTTGGTGCCACCCTGGAGTGCCCACTTTGTTCCCTGCCCTTGTGGTGGGCCTGCCGAAGCTCCTTCACCTTCATGTGGACCTGGTCGAGAGTCCAGTTGTGGCCTTCATCAGCCAGGCTGGCGGCGATCCGGCCATACATGTCTGCATTCCTTTTTCTAGTGCAGAGATCCTAGAGGTTGTGCCCCTGTGGTTTGTGCCCCCATTCCTCTATGAGGTACAGGATCTCCGCACCAGTCCAGCCAGAGCTCTCTTGCATCCCCGGCCAGTGGCAGCTGAGAGAAGTTCTGAGGGAGTGTTGGGGTCTGTCATGGCTCCCTCGGATCCTGGTGTGTGGCACAGGGCTTGCCAAGCTGGTCACATGGCACAAGCCATTCTCCTGCTGCCTGTACTTTTAAGCTCTGCAGGAGGAGGACAGCAATGGAGAAGGCAGGTGTGGGCCGAGCGGTCAGAAGTGCAGCTGTGAATGGATTCTGGAGTCCAATTATTATAAATGAGCAAAACTGCACTTACGCTATTTCAAAATAACAATTTTGAAATAAGCATTATTCCCCGAGGAAAGCAGGAGTACATATTTTGAAATAACCAGCCTGTTATTTCGAAATAATGGGCTTGGTAGTGTGGACACTCTGGTTATTATTTTGAAATAACACCACAGTGTAGACCAGGGCTTAGATTTGTAAGGCCATTTTTTCTTTGTGAATTAGAGTGCTCAGCAC
Organism: Pelodiscus sinensis; assembly: GCF_052426305.1. Classification (NCBI taxonomy): domain Eukaryota; kingdom Metazoa; phylum Chordata; order Testudines; family Trionychidae; genus Pelodiscus; species Pelodiscus sinensis. Next base: position 308,403,859 of record NC_143052.1, read on the forward strand.
AGTGAGGCTTCTGGCATGCTAACAGAAATAAACAATTATCCCTTTTTACATTTTTATAGTCCATTTCCATTCTCCCTATATTGTGTCCTGAGAAGTTAAATAAAAAGAGAAAAGGTATGATAGTAAGGTCCATATTTATGTCATGTCCAGTTTTGGCCAGTAGACTTTAAGAATGAAATTGGAGAAAGTGCAGAAGAGGTCAACAAAAAATAAGAGGTTTGGTAGAAAATATCCAGTAGGAAAGGCTGAAAGAATTTGGCATGTTTAGTCTAGAGAAGAAAAGAATAAGTGGAGGTATAAGTCTTCAGATATGTGAAAGGTTGTTAAAAAGAGTATCGTGATAATTTGTTCTCCATATCCACTGATGGAAGATCAAGGACTCAGTTTAACTGAAAGCAACTGGAAGAGATTAACTAAAAGGATAGTTAAGTATAGGAATAGGCTTCCAAGGAAAGTTTTGGAATTTTCTTAAAAAAAAATTGTTGTCAGACAAAAAAAGACAAAAACAAAGAAGTAACAAAAACAAAGAAGAGGTCGCGGCACGCCTGCGAGTTGTTCACGGAACACCAGTGTTCCACGGAACATAGTTTAAGAAACACTGGTCTAGGAACATAATCCCGCCTCAGCAGGGAGGAGAGGATAGATGTTTTTTTGAAGTCCTTTCCAGTTTTGAATTTCTATGATTCTATATTCAATGTGCAGAAACTTCAAGTTATATATCTGTATGGCAACTGACCATACATTGCCTAGCCTATTGTAAAACGCATCTGTAGATTTGTGTATTTTTGGACTTTATTTGTAAATTTTTTTAAGTTATATTTTGGGACGATACTGTTAGTATTGATTTAAATTTATATTTTGTGCAGTTTTCTTGGTTTTAATATTTCAGAAGCAAGCACAGACAAAAATAGATGCTTTTTTATGATAGCTTACTCAAAATTTTGTTATATCATTCCAAGTGCTAAGAGACTCGTGCTCTTGTTTTGTAGTTTGTATTGAATTATTATACAAAAAACATTTCTTATTCATTTGAAAATTGTTTTCAAACAGTATTAGGGAGATAACATCAGTTCATTGGTTTATGGACCCCAAAATCTTCCAAGGGTGGTTTAAAGATCAATACCATATCCTTGAACTGGAAATATTTAATTTGGATTTTAGTTGAAAGATATACAAAATCAGACAGTTTTCAATTGATTAAATGTCTGAGATTATATGTTGTGTGTGTTTTTCAGTGAATGTGGAAAATATCACTGTTAGCAGCTATATATGTGATACCTATTGTTCTAAAACAAGTATGCAAATAGCTTGGGTGTAAGTTTTACATGCCCACTTCCATAGATTCTCTGAATACACATCTTGGATGCTGAACCTAGGTAGGATGCAATTTTCCCTCCCCCCTCCCCCTGCCGTTGCCTTTTTTTTTTTTTTGGTTTAGATTTGATTTACACAAAATGAAATATATTCAAGAGGAAACACCTACCCCAGAATTCTCAATAGCCTACTGTTTAAGACACTCACCAGGAGTCTGGAGGACCCAGGAACAAGTCCCTGACTAAACCTTTGGACTAGTACTATTCTGTGGCACTCTTTTGGCTGTACCCAAGAAGCTATTTCTGAACAAAATTTCACCAAAACGGATATGTTCTTGAGAGAAGTTTTCAACAAATTGGCATTTGCTGACAAAAACAGTTTCATCAAAATATTCCTGACCCACCGTATTGGACATGGGTTCATTTCCAGAAACTACCCATTTTTCAATGTAGGCTATTTCTTGCTGAAGCATACAAGTGTTTTACTTCCAGGTATTATTGATATTCATATAGGATTGAGAATCAAGCCCTAACAGTTTTGAGCTAGATGGCAATTCTTTGCATATACTTATCAGAAACAAGTGCATACTTAATGAGCATTATGTTTCCTTCCAACATTGGATAGAAGAAAGGTGGTCTGCTATGTATGCCTTTTACACATTTCTCAGTTAAATCTGTTACATTAATGCAAATTCTCTCATTTGGGGATATACTGTGGATTTGTGAGACTTTCTAGTGGACTTTGGACCTATATGCAAATAAAGGGATTATATTACCCAACATTCAACCATATATTTGGGGAAACAGAAATTAAATTCTATATTTTCTAGCGACTACAAGTCCAATTCAATACATATTTTACTGGTGGTTGTTTGGAATACTCTACACAAAATGAAATTTTTTCAAACAGATATGCAAAATAGCCCATCTGACTGGAAATTGCTTATCCAAGCCGTGCAAGTGGCTGCTGCATTTGATAGAGAAGTGAAGTGTAAGGCAATCAATACTCTGGTTTTTAGGAGGCAAACCACATTCAAGATACAGGACTATGTAGCACTTTAAAGACTAACAAGATGGTTTATTAGATGATGAGCTTTCGTGGGCCAGACCTACTTCCTCAGATCAAATAGTGGAAGAAAATAGTCACAACCATATATACCAAAGGATACAATTTTTAAAAAAATGAACACATATGAAAAGGACAAATCAAATTTCAGAACAGAAGGGGGATGCGGAGGGTAAATGTCTGTGGGCTAATCATACTAGAGGTGATAATTGGGGAAGCTATCTTTGTAATGGGAAAGATAACTAGAGTGTTTGTTGAGACCCACTTGTAAAATGTCGAATTTTAGCATGAATGACAGTTCAGAAGATTCCCTTTCAAGTGCAGATTTAAAAGGTCTTTGAAGCAGGATGCAGGTAGTTAAGTCGTTGAGACAATGTCCTTTCTGGTTGAAATGGCAAGAAACTCTTTTTTCTTTGTGATCCTGTCTAATATCTGTTTTCTGGGCATTGATCCTTTGGCGAAGTGTTTGAGATGTTTGTCCAATGTACATAACAGATGGACACTTTCGGCACATGATAGCATAAATTATATTTCTGGATGTGCAGGAATATGTGTTCTTGATCTTATAACTCACTTGGTTAAGTCCAATAATGGTATCAGCAGAGTGAATATGTGGACAAACTGGCAACGGGGTTTGTTGCAAGGGAAGGTACCTGGGTTGGTATTAGTGTGGTATGTCCTATGATTGTTGGTAAGAATCATCTTGAGGTTAGGTGGTTGTCTATAGGGCTGTGTCCAGACTCCATGCCTCCGTCGACGGAGGCATGTAGATTAGCCAGATCGGAAGAGGGAAATGAAGCCGCGATTAAAATAATCGCGGCTTCATTTAAATTTAAATGGCTGCCCCGATCTGCCGATCAGCTGTTTGTCGGCAGATCGGGAGAGTCTGGACGCGATGCCCCGACAAAGAAGCCTTTCTTCATCGACACAGGTAAACCTGGTTTCACGAGGCTTACCTGTGTCGATGAAGAAAGGCTTCTTTGTCGGGGCATCGCGTCCAGACTCTCCCGATCTGCCGACAAACAGCTGATCGGCAGATCGGGGCAGCCATTTAAATTTAAATGAAGCCGCGATTATTTTAATCGCGGCTTCATTTCCCTCTTCCGATCTGGCTAATCTACATGCCTCCGTCGACGGAGGCATGGAGTCTGGACACAGCCTAGGAGACTATGGGTCTGTCTCCCAGAGCCTCTTGGAGTTTGGTATCCTGTTCCAGTATAGGCTGTAGTTTATTGATAACGTGTTGGACAGGTTTAAGTTGGGGGTTGTAGGTGATGACAAGTGGTGTTCTATTATTGGTTTTCTTGGGTCTGTCTTGAAGTAGATGGTTTCTAGGTATTCGTCTGGCTCTTTCAATTTGCTTTTTTATTTCTCCGGGTGGGTAGTTGAGGTTTATAAATGCTTGGTAGAGATCCTGAAGTTTCTGGTCTCTATCAGTGGGATTAGAGCAGATGCGGTTGTATCGAAGGGCTTGGCTATAGATGATGGATCGTATGGTGTGTTCTGGATGGGAGCTGGAAGCATGTAGGTAACTGTATGAATCAGTGGGTTTTCTGTAGAGAGTGGTGTCTAATTTTCCATTGTTGATTTGTACTGTGGTGTCCAGGAAATGGATTTCTCGTGTAGAATGGTCCAGGCTGAGGTTGATGGTGGGGTGTAGGTTGTTGAAATCTCTGTGGAATGTCTCCAGTGTTTCTTGGCTATGCGTCCAGATCATAAATATGTCATCGATGTAGCATAAGTAGAGAAGGGATAAAAGGGGACGGGAGTTGAGGAAACGTTGTTCTAGGTCAGCCATAAAGATGTTAGCATACTGTGGGGCCATGCGTGTACCCATGGCTGTGCCGCTGATCTGGAGGTATAACATTTCTATTACTATTCCACATTCAAGATGACATGCCACGCCTTTTCACATGCACAAAATACTGCAGTTCCAACTCTCAAATTTTGCTGTACGTGTTCTTCAGCTAATATTGTGTAATATATGGTTGCAATGTGAGTGGAAAAAAAGAGAGCCAAATATTATATATTTCCTTTTCATATATGCTCTGGATATTCTGTTTGGACTCTATAATTTGAGGCAAAGTTTTTGCTTATTTCTCAAATGTTAATTGCTATGTATTATGTTGATCTAACCTGTCACATAAAGAAATAGTTACAAAGGCTGTTCTGGATTGGATAGCATGTAATAGGTCTAAGTACAAGCAGAAATGCTTATTTGGCTTAAAATTTGGTTAAAAATGACAATGTTTAATCAGACTAAATATTCAGATTCTTGATATACAGCCGGATCTGGAGGTGCACATTTGGCAAAACAATCATGAATATGTTGGCACCGTGAATTGTTTGTCCTTCTGGACAAATTCATGCTTCATAAGGCGTGTCAAAATGCAGTATCAAAAAATGATGACATTTCATGTGGCTTGGATAATATTTGGGACCCTTTAAATTCTCTAAGCCAGAAAACAGAATCTCTTCAAACAGAAAAATATTGTGTGGCAACTTACTGCTTTTCACTGGTTGATCAGCCTAGTGAATACTTCTGTTAAAAGATTTTTTTTTCTTAGCTTTTTGCCTATTCACTCTCCAGGGTGAGGCTAGGGTGTGGGGAAGGAGATGGTATAGCTTTGAGAAGTTGGGTATGTTCCAGCAGCACTTTGAGATCATAAGTTTATTTCAAATGTTTTCTCAGAGTAATAATAACAAAGAAAGCATAACTGAGGACAGGTTTGCAATGTGGACTGAACATTGATTTTTTTTTCTGTACTTGCCCTCAAAATATCTCTTTATTCTAGCCTGCTTTGAATATCAAACTGTATATATGTCTCAGGAAGCAAATTCCCAGCTTGGGATATAATGCATTAAAAATTTTGCATTAAAAATTTGCAAACCACTGATGCTTGGAATGAGTACTGCATAATATGATCATTAATTCCAGTTTTCCAAAGATATGTATTTCTCCCTTCACATTACCTGCATTAGCAGCGAGGAGTCCTGTGGCACCTTATAGACTAACTGAAGGTGCCACAGGACTCCTCGCCGCTTTTGCAGATTCAGACTAACACGGCTACCCCTCTGATACTTGATTATCTGCATTGCTTCACTTACTTACATCTCCATTGCAGTGGTTTAGGAGAAGAGTTTGAGAGAAAAATGGAGCTGCTCTGATGGGGTTTGATTTTGTAGGGTAGCATGTATGGCTAGGATGGAAGTTTTCAACACTGCAAGCTGCCTCTATCACTGGCACCATCCTGCATTTCTACTAAGCAGGTCACACCCCCGCGAGAGCCCAGTGTGTTGGCTGTCACAGAACCTAGGCAGTTCCTTTTGCCTTTTGTTTTTCTTGAACACTAGAGGGAGATCCTGACCTGCTGCTTGCACATGAAGGAAGAGGCCCCCACTTGACATAGGCTGCACACGACATGATCTAGCCCTAAATTTAGGTGTGCATTGAACAGCTTTCTGGTGGTTTAGAGTGAGACATGTTTTAAAACAAGAGGCACTCGTTTTTTCTCATTTTTATGTTAATATTTAAAAGAATATTAACCCCTTACCTAGGCTTCCTGTAGGGAAAACCAAACAAAACAGTGGTAAAACCAAGAACTCAGCATTTTGAAATCAGATGGTGGGCACATCCAATGATAAAGAGGCTCTCATGTCTGTAGGAGAACAACAGTTACTCTGTTGTGGCAGTGATCTTAGGCCATGTCTATACTAGCGAGATCAACACTGCTGTGGTCAATCTTCTGGTGTTTAATTTAGTGAGTCTAGTAAAGACGTATTAAATCAAAGAGGGTGCCCCCGTTGAAAGAAATATGCCTCAATTCACAAGGAGTAAGGGAAGTTGACGGGAGCATGAAGCCCATGCAAAAGATCAAATTAAAGTGCATTGATTAATATAGCTGGAGCTGTGTATCTTAATTTGAACTTCCAGGTAAGTATAGACAAGGCCTTAAAACTGGGTAATGTGGAAGTCAGAGCTGGAAAAGACCTAAAGAATTAGATAATAGTCAGCCTGTTCCCTTTCTGCCTCAGGATACTGAGTCCAGGTAAAGGACTTGTAAAATAGTAACCTAATAATTGATATGTATGCTGGGGTATGTCTACTCTACCACCCTAGTTCGAACTAGGGTGGTTAATGTAGGCATTCAAAGTTGCAAATGAAGCCCGGGATTTAAATATCCCGGGCTTCATTTGCATCTTGCCAGGCGCTGCCATTTTTAAATCCCCGGTAGTGCGGACTCCATGCCCGTGGCTATACGCGGCACGGAGTAGGTAGTTCGAATTAGGCTTTCTAATTTGAACTACTGGTACACCTCGTTCCACGAAAAATAACGGTAGTTCGAATTAGCCTAATTCGAACTACCTACTCTGTGCCGCGTGTAGCCGCGGGCACGGAGTCCGTACTACTGGGGATTTAAAAATGGCGGCGCCCGGCAAGATGCAAATGAAGCCCGGGATATTTAAATCCCGGGCTTCATTTGCAACTTCGAATGCCTACATTAACCACCCTAGTTCAAACTAGGGTGGTAGTGTAGACATACCCCTGGATACTACACTTCCATGAGCTGGGCTTGGAAAATGTACCAGATGCCTTCTAGACAGAGAGGTAATGCCATTAGCAAAATGTAGTCTCTCTTTAAATTTTCACACAGAATACAAACAGAATTCCTGTTATCTTAACTATGTTTCGTGCTTTGTATTATATAAGCTCATGTATGTGCTGTAGGGTGTCATCATTTTAAAAGTATCTGACTTGTAAGAGCTTACTTTATCTTGCAAACTCAACAAAGCAATTAAAATTGCCCTATCCTATGTATATAATTCCTCAGTCTGCCAGCGTAGGGAAAACTCTCCTGAATGGACCAAATTATGAAGATTGGGGATGTAAATATGCACATGGATCTAATTCTTCTTCAGATGCCTAACATTACATATTCCCCTCTACATTAGTATGATCTTTTGGGCTGTATCTGGTACCATTTTAGTAATACAAAGCCAGATTCTGCTGCTCTAACATTCAATAGTAACTCACCCCATGAGTATTTCCATTAAAATCAGTGGGAGAGTTTACTCATACTTCATTGTGCCTGCATAGGTAGCAGAGTCGGAGCTTGAACTAGCTGTACCTCAATCATAAGAAGTGGATGAAATGTCTAGTAGAAGACATATCTCATTTAGGACCTTAATAAATGTCTAGCACCTATATTGACCGTGTCTGATATTTTCAAAGGAGCCTAAGGAAGTTAGGCTCCTTTGAAAATCCCAGCCCACATGCCTTTCTACATATCCTAGTAACTAGATTTTCCTTGGGTGTACAGTAGGTTTGAAAAAGAAATGTCACTGCATGCAGCTTATCACTTCATATAAGAATTTAATTATTGAATTATTCTCCTTTTACATTTAAGTCACTACTATAGAATCCTATACAGAGAAAAACAATAAGGTATAATAATGTTAGTAAAAAAGATAGTGAGTTGTGAATTAAAATAACAAAGGGTTCTGTGTCAGTGGCACAGCAATAATAATAATAAAAAAGAGACTTTCCCCAAAGAGTCCCAATCTGAGGGAGATAAATTATTGTTGTTAGACACAATTTTGGGGCAGTTGAAGCTTTCATTTATAACATGTGAAAGAAGAGAAAGTGGCTGGCTGACTTTCCCCTTCTTTACAGACACTGAGGTTGTTTTTTTCCTTTGCTTTTGTAAATGTGTAGGTTCAATGGAGGCAGTTTTACAGAAGAGTCTCTTAGGGTATGTCCACACAACAACGTTATTTCAGAATAACATAGTGCCGTCTACACCACTAGCCTTTATTTTGAAATAATATCGAGCTGGAGGACTTCTTACTCTGACTCATCGTAACCTTCATTTCACAAGGAGTAAAGGAAGTTGAAGGAAAAGTGTTCTTCCTTCGACTTCCTACTGTGTAGATCGCGCCAAAAGCCTAATTAAGCTATTTAAATTTCAGCTATGCAATTGACATAGCTGAAGTTGTGTAGCTTAATTAGACTTTAGCTCTGCTGTGTTAGTCATACCCTTTTTGTCCACCTGGAAGAACCTGCTGAAGATATGATGGTTCTGTTCTGTATATGCTAACTCATCACCATGGCTTCTGAGCAGCTTCCAGTAGTGCATCAAGTGAAGTGACTAACATCTATCATGTGTGGTTCATTCTCTGTCTCATCCACATCTCCCAGTAGATGTACTTTCTCCTGAAATGATGTTTCTGACATCATTATTTCACTATCTCTTTATCTAGTCTGGTGGTGATCCTGAGTAAGAGTGGTATTGTAAAAGTCAGAAAACTGTCAGTTTAAACATTGTTTTTGACTGAGGGCTGGGTGAATGTGGTCAGTATCAAGTTACGTTTTCAGTCTTCATGGATTTCAAGTGGAGAGTTCTATTTAGAAAGTGACAGTATAATATCATTCTGCATTTGGGATATTCCATATGCCTATAAATGGAAAGGAATAATTCATAATTTTGTAAGATAATTTTATATCAAAGTTCATCATATGTATACTATTAGGCTTAAAAGTTCCACACACCATTATATATTATGAAAAAAACAAATAGCTGAAAATCCATTTCTCCTTCACATACCTGCCAAGACTTATTTGAGAAGTGAATATTTTACACTGCTAACATCTCCATCCCTTGAAGTATGATCTGGTGTGTGCCGGGTGCCCCCCTTCTTGTGGCATGCACCATCCACTAGATGTCTAGTGCCCCAATGGCGGCCTGTGGGGATTTTACAGAAACATTAATATTAACTGAGGAGGTACAGTATTTACTTTTCTGCAAAGTATCTCCTAGAGTGGAACACCAGAGCACCATGGAAAAAAATTAATGGGTGCTTAGAATCCACCTACCTCCTCACCCACCCAGTGCTTCATGCTCTCTGGCAACCTCACTGATCCATTCCTCCACCTCCTGGTGCCCACCGCCCACCACAATCAGCTGTTGTGAGGCATGCAGGAAGCTCTGTGAAGGAGGGAGAGCAGTGGGGATGAGGAGGAAAGAGACAAGGCAGAGTATGGGGAAAAGAAATTGGGTAGAAGCAGAGCAAAGTGTTGAGCACCCTGGCATCTATGAACAATCAGATCTAGCATTACCAAATAACAGCATGAAACTTCCCCACTACAAAATGTAATGCCGCCTTGTTTTCAGCTGGAAAAAGCTTTTTCCAAGGGTCACTCCCAGGGAAATGCATTTCAAAGTATAAGTGACCTATAAAAGTGAAGAGTGAAAACAATCCAAGTTCTCTCCCTATCCTCTTCTTTTCCCACGCAAAAAGAGGAAACAAACAGCCTATGGACTTTGGATGAAATTAGGTCAGCAATGATACTGGGAATCCGTAGTAAGAATTTCGCCTTAAACCAAGTCTAGTTTGTTAAAGATAAGATGATTTTTGAATGTATTATTCTTGTAACCATTTCTGATTGTAACGCCTTATTATTTGTTGTCTTTGAAGTTAAGCTAACCTTTGCTTGTTTCTTAAATCAAAATTAATCCAGTGTTGTGTCAAGTGTGTGGATACTTCCATTTAAGGTGGCAAATTGTTATATATTGTTTCTTTATGTAACCCTTCTGCCAGGCCGAGTAAATAGCAGCAGCAAGGGCCAGGTTCAGTGTCTAGGGGTCTCCTCCCAACGAGGTAATACAACACCGGCTCGAGACCCCACCCAGTGACCTGGGAAATCTTACATACACCTCTGGGTGCCTCAAAAGAGGCAATTCTTCCCCTCGCAAGCACAGAGCCTCAGTAGAGTAGCAAACCTTTAATAACATGAGGTAACCCAATGAGCAACGGCCCTCCCCCCAGCTACAAATCTCCCCAACGTCCCAAAAGTCCAACACCCCAAGAGTCTCAGCCCTGGGTCAGTGCCATCCCAGGGTTCAAAAGTCCACCCGGCAGGGTTTCACCATTCCAACCTGGAGGGGTGGGGATCGATGCACCTTACGTGGCCCGGCGGTGGCTCCGCCTCTCCGTGCCGCCACCGTCAACGCGAGTCACTCCGCCACACTCCACTTGTCGTCAGGTAAGCCGCCTCCACTGTCCGGCTCCGCAAATCCACCAACCGCCTCAGTCCACGCTCCGGGCTGCCAGCTGGTTGCTCCTGCCGCTGCTCCACCAGCTGCCGCTCCTACCAGCCACAGGCCACTGCCAGCTGCATCTACAGTCCACCTGTGCTTGCTGGTTGCCCCTTGCAAACTGCTTTGCTAGCAGCACAGCGCCAGGCTCCCCTCAGCAACAGTGATTTCAGCTCTTGCCAGGCTCCCCTCAGCAACAGTGATTTCAGCTCTTGTCCACAGCTCAGCAACAGTGATTTCAGCTCCCGTCCACAGCACACAGTGATTTCAGCTCATAACAGAGGAGCCTTAGCGCTGGCCCACAGCAAAGTTAGCTCCACAGCTCAAAACTAGACTCCTAATGGAATCTAAATTAACTCTGATATTCCACAGTGGAGAGAGGAGGGAGTGCAATCAGTGTTGTTTAGGCCCTCAGACAGGGCCCTACCACCAGGTACCAAGACCTGTCCCCAACCTCTCTCAATTTGACTGGGTTTGGAACCCATGCCCCTTGTCTAGAGAGTGCTACTTAGTTTATGGCGAATCCCTCTGTCATAAACAGTTCCACCATTCCATTGTCCTTGATTCACATAATCAGGGTAACAACACTTTTATCCCCTCTGCCTCAATAACAGAGAGACTGGGGCTCCCACAGTGGCCAAAGTGACGATTTGGGCTGCTGTGGCACATACTAGACAGGGTGGGTGTGTCTATGCAAATTGGGCTCAGCCCCTGAAGTCTCTTTGCACCACTTGCCACAGTTCGCCACTAGATGTCAGAATAGAGTTTACCCTGACCCTGCTTACATCTACAAGGACAAGAGAGGGCTGGACAACGCAGTACAGAATACACATTTTTAAGGGGGAAATCCAGGATTCGTTGGGTTCACCAAACTGAAGTGACTGACAGGTAGCAGATATACACAGATACATGGGGTGTGACTTGCATGCTGGCAGGCTGTTTTCAGTGGCCCAGCTGAGAGCTACAGAAGCAAGGCATTTTGAGGTATCTAAGAATGCAGGGCAAATGCAACAGCCCCTCATTGTACTGAATTGTACTCTGAAAAGTCATACTATCCAGATGTGAATAGGGTTGTCAGGTGTTGTTATTTTCACCTCCTGTCTGGTAAAAAAATTCAGAAAATACCGACACCTAAAATGTCTGGTATTTTCTGTTTTTTTCCCTGCCAGGAGGCGAAAATACCAGACACCTGCCAACCCTACACATAATCGCAACCGGGCCCAGCCCCTGGGCCTTCCTTGCCCCCTACCCTGTGCCCCCCAGCCCTCCCACATACCCAGTTCCGCAGGGAAGCTGTCTTCTGGCTCGATCAGAAAAACAAGATGGCCATCAGCCAAAAGCTTCAAAGAGATGGCCACCGGCAAAAAGCTGTAAAGGCTTTTCTTAAAGGGGCCATGCTGGTTTTATTAAGCAAAAAAAAAAAAAAAAAACACTTGGGTTTTTTTTCTCAACAATTTTGGTCCCCTCTCTTCCCCCCCCCCTTTTTTTTCTCAACAGAATTTTTTCCCCAATGTTTTTTTTGGGGGCCGGGACGTCCTTGGTATTTTTAGTTTAACCATCTGGCAATACTAGATGTGAAAGGCCCTCCAAAATAGCTGCAGTGTTTGGCTGATGGAGAAGCCACATTGATGACCCCTTTCTCCTATAGGGAGACAAATCTCATCTTCATCAAATGAATCTGTAGGAAATGAGAGAATTGTAATGGAGTCACAGTCACCTCCTACAAGCACTTTCTGGATGAGTGCACATACCTACACATGCATGCTCTTTATCACTCTCTGCAGCTCTTTTTATACTAGTCTGCTGGGCTCAGATTGGCAATTTCCCTCACAGCTGCTCTAGGCAGCTTGGAGGAGCTCTCTACTGCCTTTGTCCTGGGAAGGGCTGTGGCAGGCTTACAAGGCCACCAGCAAGGGCACAATCCAACCTATCAGAGGGACTATTGGAGGGTGGTTTTTTTGGTCTTACCTTCTTGTAGGTTCCCCTGGGGAGGACAATCACTTTCCCCACAGCATTGAATAGTGGCATTTCTGAGCCATCTTCCGCTAGTGTCCAACATCCTGAAAATTAGCATAATTGTTGACATCAGCAGTAAAATAGTACAGTTTAAGAAAATTGTGAACCAGTTATCTGCATCAGAAGATTAACAGTAATGTGTTTACATCTAGTTTGTGTTCAGTACTAGTGGTTTACACTAATGCTGAACCAGCTTATGACAGAATTTGATTTATAATTTTTTCTTAGGATTCCTGTACTTCTGGTAGGAGAAATGGTGTCATTTTTCACCAAAATGTTTATTGGCAGAAAATATGCCCAGCAGTTAGCAAAGAGCAGCATATTAAAAGGTTTAAAGGAGGGTAAATCTGGTCCAAGAAGGCTCCCTCAAATCCTACAACTTCTCCACTCCATTTCCTGAACTGACACAGTCCAAGATATAAGCCTGGATTCTTCTCCTTGCTTTATTTTTCTTCATGAGTGAGTGGAATAGACTAGCAGCCTATTATCTGGAGTAGATGTTCTTATTCTCTCAGGGAAGGTCAGGAACTTGCTGCTAGCTCTTCGCTTGGAAAGCATTACTTATCTTTGTGGGGCAGGCTGCTGGCCCAGTACATTTCTGGTTTCTCTTTATACAAGACAACATAGCAGATAACATTTTTGGATAATCTATCAATAATCAGGAGAGGGCATGGAATCTGAATGAACCTCAAAGAATAGTATGTTTCATTTGAGGTGTTTCTCCTACTGATTTAATTAACTATTTCCTTCCTTCTCAGAAATGCCAGTGTTGTTGATTAAAACCATTGTATTATTGTCTCTGTCAAATGCCTTTGTGGACTTTAGTTGGATGTTAATGTACAGCACAACATTTTTCACAGTATATGTAACAAATAAAAATGCATATGTAATGAAAAAATAAGTTAGGTATTGCAGCAGAGACAGATGTTAGAGGGACACCAAGATTCAAAGTGCAGTCCTTTTTAATGCTTTTTCTGACGTGCTTCCCAAAGTTGCAGATTGATAAAGTTTGAGGATAACTCGGATTTATGATTGCAGAACATGCTGTGCACCTGGAAGATCAATAGTACTTTATTAACTATTTAAAAAGCTGTTTATTTAAATTATTACTACTTACAGCAAATACAGGTTGAACCTCTCAAGTCTGACACTCTGGTATGGCAACATCTGTGGTCTGACATGATTTTAATTAACTGGATGTCTACTTATCATGGGTATGGCCAAGTTTCCTGTGGTCCTATAAAGTTTGTTTACAGCCCCTAGTCCTGGCTCTCAGTATTCTGTGCTGGGTTTTTTAGCTCTAATTTGGCCCTAAATCTCGTCTAAGAGCCCAGTATGCAGTGCAATGTTGGTAATTCTGCTAGACAATATTGACCTCCCATGGTCTGGCAAATTCTGTGGTTCATCACTGGTCAGGTCCCTAGGATACTGGACTAGAGTCGTTCAGCCTGTATCAGTACATAAACAATCTGTAACTTAGGAAATTGTGTGTGACTGAATGTTTTGTGACTAGCCTTTTCAGTTCATTTTTATGACACTCATTTCTGAATTTATTCCACAGTAAACACAGATACTGCTATTCCAAAATTTAAAAAAGAATCATTCTTCAGCTGAGAGAATCAGTGTGTGTCACAAGAATTGCCAATCTAGAGTTCATTGTTTTAGTCAATTGAAGTTGAAAGAGATAAGTATTTGTTTTCAGTTTGGAAAGCATTGTTAATTCACGTAGTAATTCTTCCATTTCAAAATCCTCTTGTCTGTTTTACAAAGGATCATAAAGAAACTTGCATCTGTGCTCCAAATGTCACTCCTTTCAGAGGTATTTATGGTCATGATATGAAAAATTGTTATTTTTTCTATAGCAAAAACTATGTATTGCACTTGATCTTGTTTCTGTACAGACAGCCTCAGCCTGGCCTACATTTGTCTCTATAGCAGCTTGCCCTGAAAGCCGCTCTCGCATTTTTGAGGGAAAATAGCACTTTCTCCTTGGCATGTGGGCACACAATGCTGGTCTCAGTCCCGGCCCTTGCCTAGATGGGGAATGTGGCATGGGAGTGACACTGGGATGTGCTTCTGGACTGCCTAACACTGGGAGTGAATGTCTCCTTAGTTGATTGATGCCATGGAAGACATGCGGTGTTCAAACAGACCCTGTAGCCCAAAGGTAATGTTTTTTGCCTGATAGCTCCAAAAGAAATCGGAGGGGGAGAGCCTTGGCCAACTAAGCTAAAGATTCTCACCATCACCTCACATATTTTAATAACAAATGTAGGTTATAGGGAGGGAAAAAATTCACAGTATTTTTCTCACATTCTAGCTGTACTGTGTGCTTTGTTCTGCATATATTTTGTTTCTTTTTTCAGTTACTCGCCATCATCATTGTGGCACTTTTATCAAATTTTGCATCCCAAACTTTGCTGGCATGACATCATTTGCATGCATTAGTTCCTTCTGGCACTTAGGCTATGTCTACACTACAAGTTTTTTGTGCGAAACCAGCCGTTTTTGCGCCAAAACCAGTGGAGGCATCCACACCTCAAGTGCGTTTTTGTACACAAAAAAATTAAAAAATACAGTAAATCGACAGGACAGAGGGCTTTTGCTGGTAGAGTTATTCCTCTCCCCATGAGGAATAACTCCATTTTGCGCTACAGCTCCTGCGCAAAAAGGCAGGTGTGGACGCTCCGCCGGGGTTTCTTGCGCAAAAAGAGACTATTAGAAAAAGCACAGGTGCTCTGATGGCCATTCTGTTAATGGCCATCAGAGCTTTCTTGTGCAAGAGCGTCCATGCAGTGAGGACGCTTTCTTGTGCAAAAGTACATCACTTTTGTGATGCGCTTTTGAGGTGTGCTGATACAGAGTCAGCAGCACGGACTGGCACGGGGCTCCTAGGGAGTGGGGTCGGAGTGCACTGGCTGCCATCCCCATCCCCAGGGACTATAGAATAGTTGAGTAACGGAGAAGAGTTCATGAGATTACTCAACTAAACAGTTAATCAATATTTAACATCTCTACCCTTCATTGTGTCCTCCCCTGCATCATACATGCATGGTAATGCTGTATGGAGGAAAATGATGTCCTACACACATGTGACTCACCAGGTGGCTGACAGAATTGCTGGGCCCTGGCAAGGTGGAGGGGAGAGCCCAGTTCTGCACTCCTGAAAGGGGTAGAGCCTTAGGCAGAAAGAGTGGGGACTGGGGCTTGTCTTTCCCTGACAGCCCTTCTGTGCCTCCCAGAACATGCTGCCCAGCACTACTTTGGTGGTGGCTGGAGCCCTGGACCCCTTTGAATCACCAAGACCCAAGGCAGTTGCTCTCCTCCCCATTGGCGGGCCTATGGCTCACAACTGAGGAGCCCCTGCCTTATCATAATCTCTCTTCCTAGGTTCCATCTACAGGATCCCACTGCCTCACATGTTTTGTTAGAAACTCATCTCACTAATGACCATCACAGCAAGGCTGAATAGCTGGTTACTCTGATCAGCTTAATCTGATGGCTTTTGAAAATTGCTATCTTTAGAAAAACTTAAAAAGAGCTGAATGAGCCAACAGTCACTGCGTATAGTACTGAAACTGGACATGGAGAAGAGAAACACTTTCTGCAGCTTCGGGCTACGAGACATGACCAAGGAGAGAAACACACATCCCTTGTGGCCTGAGATTGAGTGTGAACATTTTCTTAGTGACGTGTATATGTGAAATGATCCTTAAAACCTCCAGAATGAAACAGGAATGTTTTCACAATGCTACCCTGCCTTTGCTAGTTCTGTTTACTATGTGATCTCCCACTTCAACTTGCATTTTCACAGTGTGGCAATCACCCAAAGAGCCTATGGTAATCATAACCTCATCTTCTGGGTCAGCACAGACAATTAATTGCTTACCACTTCTCACTTCAATACCTATTACTGATATGCAAAAGCTTTATAGCGATAATGGCAAATAACTCCAGTGTGCTACCTCTGCCTCACCACACTGATTAATCAGTTTTAACATTTTGATACCACTAATACACTCTACCCATTGTCAAATGTAATGCCAATCATTACTGTGTGCAATGCATAGAGGATTTGGCAGGAGAAAAATAATGGGGGAAATAGAACTTCTTTTGCATATCAGAAAAATATGTTTGATTTTGCAACTGGACTATTAATTCATCTGTATGTCAGAGAGTACAGTGTAAGTCATTCTTATACAGTAATGAGCATTTTTGACTTGAACAGAAGGTGGACTTTCAGTTGCATCCAGAAGCACTTCAGTACAAAACATGAAGAGCTTTTCTTTTCTTTTTTCCCTCTCTAAAAATTGTTTACTTGTACTCAGTTATCTCAGCTTTTCCATTGCATGGCTTTACTGTGAATATTTTTCACATTACCATATTTACTTACTTTTGGGCTAACCAAAAAGAATTAGTAAATATAAATGCTATTGACTATGGTGTGCACCAGGGATTATATCTTCTAAAATTTTAAAAATCTTGACATTCAGGTTCACAAAATTAATGAGCAAAGGAGCAGTCTTTAATTATCAAGTCACTGATTGCTTTACTGCTTGTACTGTTCACTGTTCTCACAAAGAAAACAAATGTAAGAAGGCTAGCCACATTAGTCTGTATCTGAAGAAACATTGAGTCCTGTAGCACCTTAAAGATAAGGATGTGTCTAGACTACATCCCTGTTTCAACAGAGGGATGTAAATTAGAAACTTCAAAATTGCAAATGAAGCCAGGATTTGAATTTCCCGTGCTTCATTTGCATAATTGTGTCATGGCGCTCTTTCAAAAAAGCGCTATTTCGAAAGTAAAACCGCAGTCTAGACGCAGTTTTCGAAAATAGAAGCCTTTTTCGAAAGATGCTGTAAATCAGTGTTTCTTAAACTTTTAAAGTCTGAGGAACACCAAACAATTGTTTTTTATGGGGAATACCAAGGATTTTTTTGTCAAGCAAAAAAACAAACAAATCAGCCCCCATGGAAAATTTGTTGAGCAGTGAGGGGGGTTTAGATGTGGGGTCTGGGCAAGAGGGAGGACGCTTACCTGGCTTGGCACCCTGCTGCAGCAGGGAAAGTCTCCAGGGAGCATGCAGTGGGAAATCCAGCACATCTGCAGCACCAGGCCAGGCTCAGTTCCCCCCCACCCCCACCCATGCAGTGGGGAATCCAGCACAGCTGCAGCACCAGGCCAGGCTTTCCGCTGGCAGGGTAGGGGTGGGGGGGGGGGAGTAGAAACCCCGACTGTCCCCGCAAGATTAAACTCTGCCACTTCCCCAGCAGGCTGGGGAGAGGTGCAGGGGGGAGAGAGCAGCAGCGCACAGATGGCAGCAGAGCCCAAGCGTGCCCTGAGGCGGGGGGGTGGGTGGGTGGACACAGCAGAGACCGAGCGCTCCACAGGTGGGGGGGACGGCAGAGCTGAGCCGGGTTCCCCGCAGGCGGCAGTTTTAAAACGTCAAGGTTCATGAGCGACTCCTCAGCTCCGGCCACCCCTCCCACTCCCAGCAGCAGCGGCTGCTGTAAAAACAGCCGCCTGCACATGTGGAGGAGGAGGAGGAGGCTGCGCTGGAGACTCCATGGGACAGGGCCTGTCCTGCGGGCTGGGGGGGCAGCCACAGCGGGAGCTGTCTATGGGCTCTGCAGGGGATGGGGGAGCAGAATTTTTTCTGTGTTCTCCACAGCACACCTCCACAGCACACCTCTGATTGCCTTGAGCACGCTGGTGTGCCAAGGAACACAGTTTAAGAAACACTGCTGTAAAAGATCCTGAGGTCTAGAAACACCCTAAGGGTATGTCTACACTACCCCGCTAGTTCGAACTAGCAGGGTAATGTAGGCATACCGCACTTGCAAATGAAGCCCGGGATTTGAATTTCCCGGGCTTCATTTGCATAAGCCGGGCGCCGCCATTTTTAAATCCCGGCTGGTTCGAACCCCGTGCCGCGCGGCTACACGTGGCACGAACTAGGTAGTTCGGACTAGGCTTCCTAGTTCGAACTACCGTTACTCCTCATTCCACGAGGAGTTCGAACTCGGAAGCCTAGTCCGAACTACCTAGTTCGTGCCACGTGTAGCCGCGCAGCACGGGGTTCGAACCAGCCGGGATTTAAAAATGGCGGCACCCGGCTTATGCAAATGAAGCCTGGGAAATTCAAATCCCGGGCTTCATTTGCAAGTGCGGTATGCCTACATTACCCCGCTAGTTCGAACTAGCGGGGTAATGTAGACATACCCTAACAGATTTATTTGGGCATAAGCTTTTGTGGGTGAAAACCACTGTCAGATGCATGGAGTGAATGTTGGGTGAGTTATTCTCAGCCTTTATTAATTTCCCTATCACATATTGTTCAAAGGGGAGCTCCAATTACTAAATACTAATGCTCCCCAATATTTTCTTGTAATTAGTATATTACCAGAATTACTGACTGTTGGGTGTGGAGAACTCCTGGCTTACATTGATTCTCCACTGTCAGTAGCTTTATAAATGGTTGAAAATAGTTTATAAATAGTTGAAAAATGTGAACTGCTCGCTAAAAAATTAACTGAAGAAATTTGAGGTTTTGATTACCTCACATAGTGGGAAACATAACATACAGGCAGTCCCCGGGTTACGTACAAGATAGGGACTGTAGGTTTGTTCTTAAGTTGAATTTGTATGTAAGCTGGAACTGGTACATATCGTACCCCAGGTGTCCCCGATTCATCCGCTGCTGAAACTGACCAGCGGCTGACTACAGGAAGGTTTCAGCAGCTTTGATCGGTTTCAGCAGCAGCTGACTTTGGGACATCTGGGGTAGAGCAGCTGGGGTGCTGCCAGGTTGGTCCCTGCAGCGCCGAGGTGCGGCGCTGCGGGAACCAACCCGGCAGCACCCCAGCTGCTCTGTCCCAGGCGTCCAGATTCAGCCGCTGTTGAAACTGACCAGCAGCGGCTGAATCAGACACGCCTGGGGCAGAGCAGCTGGAGTGCTGCTGGGTTGGTCTGGTAGCACCGACCCTTGGCGCGGCGGGACCAACCCGGCAGCACTCCAGCTGAGCCGCTGCTGAAACCGACCAGTGGTGAGAAAAGCCTGGTCTGCTGGGGGGGGGACGCACTATCTGCGTGCTCTCCCCCTCCCCCCCCCCCAGCAGACCAGACTTTTCTCGCCGCGGAGGATGCGGGCGGCGGGACCGCTGAGACGCGCCGCGATCCTGCCGCCCGCGTCCTCCGCGTCTTTGATCCGCGTCTCCCTGGTCTGGTGGGGGTGCCCCCCCAGCAGACCAGGGAGACGCGGAGCAGCTTTTCTCGCCGCGGAGGATGCGGGCGGCGGGACCGCCCAGACGTGCCGCAGTCCCGCCGCTCGCGTCCTCTGCGGCTTTGCTCCGCGTCTCCCTGGTTGTCTGGAGGGGGGGGGGCGCAGCTAGTTCGGGGTTCCCTCACCCCGTTCTTAAGTAGGGATCCGACATAAGTCGGATCCACGTAACCCGGGGACTGCCTGTATATTGATGGTGAAACAGGTTGAGAAAGAATGAACCACACGTTTATTATGTAACAGTGCACTTCTAGAAAGCACTCAGGCATTACAATAATGAAGATGGTATAAAAATCTCTGTAAAACTGTATAGGATTTGCTTCTGCTTGTCTATTATGTACCTATCTTGGATTTTCACATAATTTTCATGAATGGGGAACATAATTATTCCTTTGCATGAGGGATTCTGCCTCCCAAATCAATACATTGAAAACACAGTATGCGACCCCTAACCTCCACCAAACCTCTGCCACAAACTCAGGGCAGAACATTATAAATCTAATCCTGAGTGATTGAAATATTATGATGCAATGTATAATTCTGAGCTAAGACTAAAATAAATTGATCATTTCCTTATTTGGGTTGGCACATTTAAAATTGTTTTAGGTTTGTACACAACTGTATGGAATTGTGTTTGCTGACTTTAACTGATCAGTCAGTAGAGATCAGGCCAAACTGTGCCAGCTAATTTTGGTTAGTACTTGCTGTGGCTATACTGATGCAAAGTATCATGATTTGGTTTTTTTTTCTTCTACGCTGGGTGGTGATCATCAGCACTGAGTCAGCAAATTTAACCCTAAGTTTGTCGTGTTCGGATATGACACAGTTTTCAAATAATGACAAGCCCTGAGATGATTGTACCTGAAAGAATCCCATTTAAGGGGCTACCTCTGATTGCTCATGTGTAGAACCACTAACAGTTGGGTTACGTCTACACTGGCATGATTTTCTGGAAATGCTTTTAACGGAAAAGTTTTCCGTTTAAAGCATTTTCGGAAAAGAGCGTCTAGCTTGGCACGGACGCTTTTCCACAAAAGCACTTTTTGCGGAAAAGCGTCCATGCCAATCTAGATGCGCTTTTGCACAAAAAAGCCCCGATCGCCATTTTAGCCATCGGGGCTTTTTTGCGCAAAACAGTACTGTGCTGTCTACACTGGCCCTCTTGCGCAAATGATTTGCGCAAGAGTGCTTTTGCCCGAACGGGAGCAAGCATAGTATTTCCGCAAGGACACTGAGGATCTTACATGAGATCGTCAGTGTTCTTGCGGAAATTCAAGCGGCCAGTGTAGACAGCTGGCAAGTTTTTCTGCAAAAGCAGATGATTTTGCGGAAAAACTTGCCAGTCTAGACAGAGCCTTGGTGTTGCTATTGGCTTTTGATGAAAACCAGTAAGGCCCAAATGTCTGATTTTTTTTTTTAAATGAATTAGTTTTCTATTCCTTCCCACTCCCTCCAATGTCTCTCTCTACCCCACTTCACACCATGGAATGGAGTCTCTATTAGAAAGAGTGCAAAATCATCTTGCTCTGTCATTCCATATTTTTTCCTCCTAGGCTAAACATTCATGCCAAATTTTAGTCTGGAATGAATGTTTACAACAGAGATTGTAGACCACTAAAAAACAGGGTTTGAAATGGAAATTGTTACTCGGTTTCAGCTCCAGCAGCGCTGTTGGCTGCTCTGTTTTATCACCAATAGCATCAAGCTCCCTAATAAATTAACCATGTAGCTGTGTAAATATTCCAGAATTCCCCTATGTGTTATATTGAATGTCATATGCAATACTTCATTTTATTTTGAAACCCCCCATTCTCCTGTTTACTTCCAACCTCTTGAGCTAGCTATGGGATAGAGAGACAATATATAATGGAAGAGGTGCTATTGTATTCCAGTATCTATAGTTCATTTCTGGGCAAATGTACACAACCAGGGCTGGAATTAGGGGCAGCCTGGGGTGCCAGGCTTGGGGGAGACTAGGCTTAGGGTGCTGTTTTTTGTTGTTAGTGACAAAAGGGAAAACAAAATATTTTTAAATAAAATATTTTGGGTATTATGTATGTAGTGTCATTTTTCGCAAACCTTCTAGAATGTTCTGGACCTTTGTAGAATCTTGTGACCCCTTCCAGATTTTCCAAGGAACTATATTTTCCTTGAACCTCCTAGAATATTCAAAAGCTTCAGAGGTGTAGCTGAGTTTATCTTTAAGGTGCTTCTAGACTATTCATTGTTTTTTAAGTCTTTCCAGTTACAGATTAACAAAACATGTAGATGGTTTTGTTAGTCTTCAAGGTGCTGCTAGACTATTTGTTGTTTTTTAAATTTCTCCTAGAATCTTGTCAGCCAGGTCCTCGCCTGTTGGTAAGGGGTGGGGCATCACCAGTCAGTGAGATAGAAAAATAAACTGAAGTGTAGTGAGAGCCCGGCTGTGATACTGTGAACCTTACTTTATTGCATAATTGTGAAAGTGTTCTTGTGTTTTAAAACTTGAAGACTTTTTCCAGGCTTTCCGGAAAAGGGATGCTAATGAGACACTTCGGAATTGCAAATGCCGCGGGGGATTTAAATATCCCCTGCGGCATTTGCATGAACATGGCTGCTGCTTTTTTCCGGCTCGGGGTTTTGCTGGACAAAAGCGCCAGTCTAGACGGGATCTTGTGGAAAATAAACCCTTTTCCGGAAGATCCCTTATTCCTACTTGAAAGGGGTTTATTTTCCTCAAGATCCCGTCTAGACTGGCACTTTTCTCCGGCAAAACCCCGAGCCGGAAAAAAACGGCAGCCATGTTCATGAAAATATCTGAAACAGAACAACATAGTTTGGGTTTAGGCAGGACAGTCATCTGTGCTGAATAAACTAAGGACTTTTTAAAATTAAAACGTTTCTATAAGTTTAGAGGAAACTTTGTATTTGCTTACATGTGGCATGAATAGATATAGGTTTACAGATACTAACATGCAAATTTATAGTGTTATAAGACAGGGATAAATCATACATGCAAACTGGGCATCAAAGTCATGAAATGGGCTACAAATGCAATAAAATAAGATTCAGGAGTTTAACAAAGGAGGTTGGGGAGACACTGAAGATACTCTTTGTCTTTAGCGCCATTTGGTGTAAATCTCAGTAAGGTGTCATCTGGTTTACTGTATTGTTTATTAATACACTAAGCTTTTTTTCTAAGTATCGCTACATATTTGTTACATTTTATTAAGTTGCTAAGGCTCAAAGAAATATTTAGCAATGTTTTCACAAGTACACAATTTTATTCTACATCAGAAATGCATATGATAAAACAAACAGAATAGTACCCAGAAAATAAGCTTTTATTTTCTTAAAAAGTAAGACTGTGCACAATTAGATTTGTGAGACATTGTTAGACTATTTTTTGAAAGCAAATACTTGCTATTTGTTTTTGTTTCTAACTATATCAGTTCTGGCTTCCTTCTGTTTAGTAAAATATGAGTTTCTGGCAGATGACAACACTTTTTCCAGAGTGTTTTATAGATTCTGAGACTTGAAGTTCACAGTAGTTATGTTTGGAAGTTGATAGTTCCTTTGGCCATTATCTTTGAAAATTCATGGAGGTCGGGAGAGGTCCCAGACAATTGGAAAAAGGCAAATGTAGTGTCCATCTTTAAAAAAATAGAAGAAGGACGATACAGGAAACTATAGACGGGTCAGCCTCACCTTAGTCCCCGGAAAAATCATGGAGGAGATCCTCAAGGCATCCATTTTGAGGCATTTGGAAAAGGGGAAAGTGATCAGGAATAGTCAACATGGATTCACCAACGGCAAGTCATGTCTGATCAACCTGATTAGCTTCTATGATGAGATCACTGGCTCCGTGGACATGGGGAAGTCAGTGTATGTGATATACCTCAACTTTAGCAAAGCTTTTGATAGGGTCTCCCACAGTATTCTTGCCAGCAAGTTAAGGAAGTGTGGATTGGATAAATGGACTGCAAGGTGGATAGAAAACTGGCTAGATTGTCGGGCCCAATGAATAGTGATCAACGGCTTGGTAGCGGTTGGTTTCAAGTGGCGTGCCCCAAGGATCAGTTCTAGGGTTGGTTTTGTTCAACATCTTTATTAATGACCTGGATTAGGGGATGGATTGCACCCTCAGCAAGTTTGCAGATGACACTAAGCTGGGGGAGAGGTAGACATGTTGGAGGGTAGAGATAGGGTCCAGAGTGATCTAGACAAATTGGAGGAAGAGGCCAAAGAAATCTGATGAGGTTCAATAAGGACAAGTGCAGAGTCCTGCACTTGGGACGGAAGAATCCCAAGCACTGCTACAGGTTGCGGTCACACTGGCTAAGCAGCAGTTTGGCAGAAAAGGACCTGGGAATAACAGTGGATGAGAAGGCTAATGGCATATTAGGGTGCATTAGGAGGAGCATTGCCAGCAGGTCTAGAGAAGTTATTATTCCCCTTTAATCGGCACTGATGAGGCCACATCTGGAGTATTGCGTCCAGTTCTGGGCCCCCAACTATAGAAAGGATGTGAATGCATTGGAGAGGATCCAGCAGAGGGCAACCAAAATTATTAGGGGGCTGGAGCACATGATTTACGAGGTGAGGCTAAGGAATTTGGGCTTATTTAGTCTTCAGAAGAGAAGAGTGAGGGGGATTTGATAGCAGCCTTCAACTTCCTGAAGGGAGGTTCCAAAGAGGATGGAGAAAGGCTTTTCTCAGTAGTGACAGATGGCAGAAGAAGGAGCAATGGTCTTAAGTTATAGTGGAGGAGGTCTAGGTTGGCTATTAGGAAAAACTATTTCACTAGGAGGGAGGGGGTGAAGCACTGGAATGGATTATCTAGGGAGGTGGTAGAATCTCCATTCCTATTGGTTTTTAAGTCCGAGCTTGACAAAGCCCTGGCTGGGTTGATTTAGTTGGGATTGGTCCTGCTTTGGGAAGGGGCTTCAACTCAATGACCTCCTGAGGTCTCTTCCAGCTGTAGGGTTCTATGATTCTATGAAATTTTGTAAGAGTTTTGGATACCTATGAGAATTGAGTCACATTTAAAACTTTCAGTACTCAAATCTTGCACTGAATAGTATAAAGCATAACTATTTGACATTTCTTCCAGTGCTGATCCAGCATCATTTTAGCTGACTATCTTCCCTGGCCATCTGGTAAAATAGCATGAAGGAACTTTACAGGGACTAATTATTTCCTAGATTAATATTGCTGACAAACACTCCATGGTGCAATATGAGTGTTTGTGGCGTTTTATACTATTAGACATGTCATTAATTATTATGCCTATGATTGCTGTGATTCTGTATGTTGGCATTCCGCCCCATCTTCACCATCTGTGTCCAACATATTATATCACAGGATGTACTATGTCATTTACTTCAGTTTTCTATGGATGGTGTTATATTTACAGATCTAAGAAGTTAGATCCTTTAAAAATTATGTTCGATTGTGGATTTTTTTCTTTTGACTATGATTGGAGAAAAAAAGCTTTCCTTTGCTTTTTTTTAAAACTCTCCTTTCATAAATCGTGAAAGTCTAATAGTTACTGTTAAGATAATATGGAAAGCACTTTTCCTGTATTGACTGCTTTCAAATGTAACAATATAAACTGAGTGTGATAAAATCTCAGGCATCTGATGATTTCTCTATTTCTGTATAACACATGTTGTAACTAAAATGGTTTTCATTTGTACAGAAATCAAAATGCTATACTTTATGTACTGTAATTTAAAACCGAAAATCGCCTGTGCTATTTGCTGTTTCAGTAGTTGATGTGAATAGAGAAGTAGCAGTAATTTGACAAAAGATGACAAAATTAATTCTTAACACTGTCAGGACTTGCATTAAAATAAGGATGGAAATTATGCAAAATCAAAATATAAAAGACTATTTTAAATAGTTGTAAACTGATTTTTGTTTTCATTAGTTTTGTATGATGCACATTTGTGTTTTGAGAGAGAAAATAAATTAGAAATGTAGTGTATATCCAAACTTAGTCAAAGACTCAAGGAATCATTGATCTTCATAAATCTTTGAAGCCCTCATTAAGGATAATTTCAGTAGTAACATGCCAATAGGTTTTCTTTGACCTTCTCTGTTGTTTATTAGAGCTTCAAAGGTCTTTTGACATCCAAGGTGTATACAAACAGTGTGATGTAGCAAACTCCTGCAGATTCTTCTGTTGTTAAAACAGATGCCCTGCCTTATTTACTATAATATGGGACATTCACCCAGTGGAACCACACATATGGTCTACATTCAAAAGACAGATATTCATTGGGTAAAAGAAAATCCCCAGTGAAGATGTGGGGAGGGAAAGGAAGTCGTATGGTACTTCAGCAGAGAAGAGACATACATTGAGGAGTTCACACAGTTCCAGGGATCTTAAACTAAGAAATCAATTTTAAGATGGACAAGTTGGGATTGGTGAATTAAAGGTGTTTAAGAATGTGCACCCGGGACAAATAGGGGAATGAATTGTGTTTGGGAGGGGCCGGGGTAAAAATGGTTGGAAAAAAAGAAAAGCTGCCAGAGAACACCCAGCAATATTTTGTAAAATGTTCAAAATAAAAGGTATAAAAAATGGCACTCTCTTGACCATGAGAATCCCTACCCCAGTTTGCCCACTAATACATTGTTCCATAATCTAGGCAACAGTATGGGATAGGTTTAAGACACGAAAGATGCACTTGAGAACAAACTACTCCACCCAGGGAAATGATGATATAAACGTATTACAGATTCCCACATTTCAGATTCTGGGTAGCTCTTCTGGATCTCTCTAGCTCCTGAAGATTATGCAGGTGGGAGGTTCTCCTTCAGCTTTGGGCAGCTAAGCGGAAACAGCTACATTACGTGATGAACCTGCATGAATTGTACATTGCCCTATTCTGACATTCAGAAAAAGGGCTTGCTTCCTTCCAATGAGAGAGATAGTCAAGCCAATGCAGTTTTTTTATCATTTGTATTGCAATAGCACTTTGAGATCAGGGCTTCACTGTGCTCTGCAGAGACATTGGAAGAGACAGCCCTTGACCCAAAGAGGATAAATCTAAACAGACACAACAGACAAAAGGTAAGAGAAAGTAGGCCAGTGGGGAATTTTGAAAAACTGAACTAAAAAAAAAAGGGGCTTAGTATGTGATCACGGCATTCATCAAAATGTGATCTTATGTTTGGACCTGCTGTTTATTGGAGGCCATCCAAAGGCCAAGGCTGATTAAACGAATTCAGGACACTTACACAATGTGAGCTGAAACATGGCACTGAGTTCAGGGGGGTTATGCTGATGTACGTCGACTGAGGATCTGGCCTCAAACTTTCTCTAGCACGCTTCCAGTTTTGTTTTTCTCCCCCTTTAACAAAAGACTTGTGTGTTGCTTGTGGAGAAGTTCCCAGAGCAGGCTCTGGACTCTCAGCAGAGGCTTGGCTAATTCCTTTTTTCTACAAGCACTCCAGAAATGCTTTCTCCCTGTGACTGCAGGGAATACATGGAGAGAAATCTATAACACTTCTCAGGACGTTCTTCCATTTCCCACATGGCTCCTGTAACACCTGACCCCTGAAGCCCCTGAGGAGTAACTGGATTAGATTGATGTTTTTTAAGGCTCGATGTTTTCAAGAGGACCATATGGCTGCTTTATGTAATTAAAATACACCGTTGGCAATATATGCCTTGTTTAATAAAACATGTATGAACTAGATTCTGAAATCTTCACTCACACTGTAATACCTCATTCCTTGAATCTTCTTACTGAAACCAGTGGGGCTACTTGTGGTATATGGTGCTATTCATTGTGAGTAAGAATGTTGCAGTTTAGCTTAGTACTAATTAATACCTCTATTGGGTGTCTTTTCTCCAGTTTTCTCTTTACATTGGTCGCTTTCTCTTGAGTGTGGTTTTTGTATGAATTTTAAGGGTAGAGAAGAGTGCTGTGTTTTTGCAGAGCAGAGAGTATGATATTTTGGAGCATAAGGATATGTTTGCTTATATACAGACTTGCTTTGTTGTGGGAAAGATGCAAAATATCTACCTTATTTTGAAACATAAATCGGCCTACAGAGGAGCTACATATAAAAAATAGAAGAACTAGTCTCTGTAAATGGATGATGGAAGTAATTGTGGCCCTGATCCTGTGGGGTCTAAATGAGATTATATCGAGGGAAGGAGTCTGGATGCTGAATTAGGGCCTTAAGAAGCAAGTAATGTGGAAAATTATACACTCTCTTTTCACAAACATTGACCAGCACTAACAAACACAATGCTCCTCTTTTGGATCCTTTCGTAAATGAGGCAGAAATGTTGCAACTTGCTAAATGCCACAGAGAATCAGTCAGGATTAGCACTCAGAATTCCTGACTCCCAGTCATGTGTGCCCGGTCATGCTTTGCTTTTAATAATCTTAAAGAAAAAAGCGAGTAATGGAAATAAATTCTTTCATATTTTCCTTTGTCCTTCTCCATGAGAACATCTTGGATTTGCATTATAACCAGGAGGAATTTTCAAAACAGCTACTTTGCTTATCAGGTGGAATCTGTATCAGCTCTGTAAGGCACAGCCATTGCTGTTTAATTCATTTGCATTTGCGGTTCTCAAAAATTATCATATTGTAATTAAGTTTATAGAAAAGGAAGAATGGTTTTTGATTTTATGCACAGTTTTCTGACAGAGAGGTTACTTGTTCTGGGAAATGAAACTGGCAGATGGAAAACTTTTTATTTTTAACCCTTCTGATGGAAAATTCCTTTAAAAAAGGTATATGCATTACTAGTGATAAAAGCGAGATGATGATGAGGGAGTTAGAATAGTACGGCATAATCCAGGCTCCACAATCACTTAGTTCAGATATTGGAGCTTAGCACAAACTGCCTGTGATCAAACATCTCCTTGGCAAACCAAATTTTGGCACCCCTTAACTGCTGCCAGCAATGGCTGCTCCTGAGTCATTGGCACATGCAGGAGGAAATGTGTTTTTCTGGGGAGACTAGCACAACAGAAGTAGCATTATTTAGTTGAAGGGTTAGTCTGGTTGGGTCAATTGGCAAAGCCCTGGCAGACAGTAACACACTGCACTGATTCTGAGTGAAACAAAAAATGAGAAGTGGATTAAGAGATGGCAGGAAAAGGAGGATAATTTGCTCTAGGTTTAGATTGTCAGATGTGGGTGGGAGGTGGTAGTGCATGGGCATCCTGTTTTGGTGAAGAACTCTGAAAACCAGATGCAGTTTGAAACCATTTAGTTGCCAAAGGAAACATGCAAACACTCCTTTTCCTTCCTTTCTCTTGCCTCTCCACATCCCCAGTTTCACTGCTGTCACTCACACAAACTGTGCTTCTTGCAAATTCTTTCTGCTTCCCAGGCCAAATTGGGGTTTTTATCAGCAACAGTTCTGTCTGGGACACAGGAGACACCTCCCCCCCCCACACACACGGTGCATTTGCTGTTACTCTTTCTCTTCTTTGTCTGTACTTCTGTCTTCCTCTTATTTTCTGTTTTTTTTTTCTGTTTCTCTTTTCTCCTAACTTTGTATTTTTCAATCACCTTGTTTTCACCCCTCCTTTTACTTTTTAATTCTTTTATATCTCTTTTAATCTATAAACTCTTCTCCTTCCTCATGTGTTGGTGCTCTCCTGTCTTCCCTCCCCTTCTTATTTCTGCAGAATTGGTCAGCTCTTTGGTACATCATCATGCTGGAGATGCAATGCTACCTGCAGACTGAGCTTACTAAATGGAGTGCTTGCTCTTTCTTTACAGAGAAATCTCTTGAATACAATATGAGACATAACAGAAGAACATAGGCAAGAATGGTGCCAACTATATTGCTTACCTGGTCCCAAAGTTCTACATAACTAGAATTTGTCACATAAGTAGAGCCCTGTGCAGATACAGAATTTTGTACCCGCCTCTGTATCAGCAAAAAAGAGTTGCGGATATCTACATCCACATCCATGGATGCGAATACCCACATATGTAAAGTGGATATCTATGGATTTGCAGGGCTGTACAAATAAGTATATTATTTGAAATTTATTCAGAAGTTTAAATGAAATTATTTTTTTGTTTAAAACTGCATTTTCAAAATCTATATGCTTTTTTTAAATTACAAGAAGTCCCCGGGTTACGTACAAGATAGGGACTGTAGGTTTGCTCTTAAGTTGAATCTGTATGTAAGTCAGAACTGGCGTCAGCCGCTGCTGAAACTGATCAGTTTCAACCACGGCTGAATCTGGACGCCAGTTCTGACTTACATACAGATTCAACTTAAGAAACCCAGGCGTCCCCAAGTCAGCTGCTGCTGAAACTGATCAGCGGCTGATTCCAGGAAGCCTGGGGCAGAGCAACTCTGCCTCGGGCTTCCTGTAGTCAGTCGCTGGTTGGTTTCAGCAGGCTGACTTGGGGACACCTGGGGCAGAGCAGCTGGGGTGCTGCTGGGTTGCTCCAGTAGCGCGGCTCCTCGGCGTTACTGGAGCAATCCAGGAGCACCCCAGCTGCTCTGCCCCAGGCATCCTGATTCAGCCGCTGCTGAAACTGACCAGCAGCGGCTGAATCAGGACGCCTGGGGCAGAGCAGCTGGGGTGCTGCTGGGTTGGTCTGGAGCGGCACTGCGGGACCAACCCGGCAGCCCCCAGCTGCTCTACCCCAGGGGTAGGCAAGAAAAGCTGCACCCCCCCCCCAGCAGATCAGGGAGACGGGGGTGGTGGGACCGCCCAAGTCCTCCACGGCTTTGCTCCGTCTCCCTGGTCTGCTGACCTTGGAGACGCGGAGCAAAGCCGCAGAGCACGCAGGCAGCGGGACAGTCCAGGCGTGCCGTGGCTGTCCCACTGCTGGCGTGCTCCGAGGCTTTGCTCCCCATCTCCCTGGTCTGCTGGTACACGCACACATGACAAAACAATAGAAATGAACTGGATGTGCAGAAAACATTTGCACAAAAAGCTGTAATTGCCAAATTGAAAGGTACAATTGTCTTATCTTCTAACACAAGGAATTTGAAATACCATTAATTATTAAAAATTGAAATGGTGCATGCAACATAAACAACGTATTACAGTTCATTCTGAATGCTTTGTTTATATAAATAGCTTTTATGTGCAAAAAAGGATCCAGAGAAGGAACACATTGCATATTTAGTGGTAAAGGAACTGATGGATGTTTCTTGTAGGATATTCTTGAAAACTTCAGCCTTGTAGCTGAAACAGGGCTAAGTATATATAGCATGTAGTTTAGTCATTAAATACAGCCTTTTCCACAAATTGTTTGTAAACAGACTTTGACTTGAATGAATTTACCTATGGAAACTCTCTGAACTAATGCTACTTGGGAATGTGTTAATAGAACAGTCCTTGGTTAGGAAAAAAAATTAGTCAAAACCAGAACTTTTTATAGGAACCTATGAGTTTTAATAAAAATGTTATAGGGAAATTGTTCCTCTGGATGAAAGTCTGGTCATATACAGATGAGAGATCCTTCCACCTCATATTAACCGATAGCCCTTTGGTTATGGCAATCACATGGGAAATAGGAGATTCTGCTTCATGTCCTTTGCCTGAATAAGGCCAAGCAGAGACTCAAACTTGTATCATCCGTATGAGTGGCCTGACTGTGAGGCTATAGTTAGTCCATTTTACAATCTCTTCTTTGTATAAAGATGATCCTTGCTGCACTGCATTTACACTTTCAATAATCAAGACAGACCAAACAGTGGTAATGGAAATAGGGAGATGAAGTGTCTTGACCAGGTTGCACATCCAACCACTGATGAAACTTGTAATAAAAAATCAGGTTTCCTGACTATTAGTTTAGATCCCTAACCACAGCCCTGGTTATAAAATACCTATTTCATAGGGCTGAATAATAATTATTTCCCATGCTCATCAAGCTGTTTTGAATTGAGTCTTGTGCTTCAATAGAGAACATTCTTGCTAAATCATAGGATCAGAGAGAGAATATCTGAGGAATGAAGGTAAGAACCACAAAGAACACAGTGCACAGAACTTTGGTCTTTGACACATTTGTTGCAAAAATAGTTAAGTAATTTATTTTCACTTGCATGTTAAGGGTGTGCACAGTCCACTTGACTCCTTATGTACTCAGAAGCAGAAAGATTTTTGCTCACTGCTGCAAAATATAAAGCTGGCTGGTAGTTTTCAATTAATAAAGAGGATACATACTAGGGGGACTTTGTTACCTCTAGCTGATGCTTTACACATTCCCTAGGGGTAAGATAAAAGAATTTTACGTGACTTGTGCTCTGAATAGAACATTAGAAAGCAAGAATGTAAGATAGGAAAGAGCGAAGATAAAAGCTGAGACATTATTAGGTATACATGTATTACAGAGGAAGCAATTAAAACCCTAGATAGATTTTTACAAGGATTCAGGACCTGCAGAAATATCCTCTGCTACTTGTAACATCCTGATTTATGCATTCTATCCTATTATAGCTATGCCCTCTAGCATTATTATAGTGAAGGATCTATCACTTTCTCCCTTTAAAAACCCTGTTATCAGTGGTTAAAAATGAATTCATAAACGATTAGCTCTGGGCCACAATTTATTATGTAGGCTCTCTGCTCTGAAAATTTATTTTATAAAAATATGCTTTGGCATTTTAACTTATAAATGTGCAAACAAAAGAAGAGAGCCTTTTCGAATGGCTACTTGCCACATATCAAGTAAATATGTATATATCATTTCACGTGTTAAAACTGCTACCCAATGGAGAGCTGTTTTGAAAAACTGTCCATAATTCAGTGCGGTGAAAGAAAAGTGAAAGGACAAAAAGTATATTGAATATTTTGATCATATCCAGTGACTTCTGTTAGTAAAAATCCATCTTGAAATGTTTGATAAGTAGATTTCAAGTGTATATATGTTAAGTGCACGGAATCCATTTGTTAAAAATAACTCTGGAGCAAGTCTTCTGGCATGTTTTATCAACAGTATACATATTTGTACAATAGACAATAGATTCCTCATTTTAACAAGTTCATAAATACATATTTACAATACAGACTTTGACATCTCCTCAAATCAGATAAGGCTACAGTACTGTTACCAAGTGGTTTTGGCATTACTTGCCTGGCAACAGTTTTCATTGGAAGAAGAAAATTAATGTACAAACTACAAAGATGCTATCTATAAAATGTCCACTCGATTTTTGTTCCAAAAACAACATTAACACATTAGCTGATTGAATCCTTGTGAGGTAGTCTAATATAATATAACTGCATTTATATACTTTGCCGGAAGATATTGAAAAACTGAGTTGTAAAAATTATGTTCTGTCATTTCAATTGTATTTCCTTCCTTCATCGTTATTGATTAACTAATGAAGGCTTTCTAAAGGTTAACTCAATTTCTTATGTACTGAACATTCAGTAGACATGCTGCTCCCTTAAATTTTACACTTTGGCATTTCCTTTGGGTATTTTCTTCCCTTCTGTTCTGCTTTTACATTTTTATTTATCTTTTTTGTGATATAATCCATCTGTGCTCTTGCTTCATGTGTGTCACTGTAAGTAAATTCATACAAATTAATTATAGGAAGAACCCAGTGGTTCATCTAGTCTGTCCCCTAGGATGAGGGCAGGGTTGTTTTCAGGACTTTCTTTTAACCAGTTTTAAATAATTCCACAATAGATATGAACCTGCTCCCACTAAAGGAAATGAAACTCCCATTTCATTCAGTGGGCCAAGATAGAACCCTAACAGAGAAAAAAAAGTTTCCTGGTATTAATTTAGCCTAAGTCTTCCTCTGCTCATTTCTATCCCATTTTACAAGAATACCTTAGAAAACTCTGTACAGATATGTTCCCTTTGTGCTGTAAGTAGTATGGACCTGATCCTGCAGATATGTAGGCATGTGCTTTATTACTTTTGTCCCCTGTAGTTATAACTTAGCGAGGTTATACATGTTTAGTTCTTTTTCTGTTTCTTCACAACATATGTTAACACCCCCAATCTTTTAATAATTTCTTTTCTTCTCTTTATGTCATCTAATTGATGGACAAGTTTCTGGTATATGAAGTGTTCAGAACTGTACACCCTATTTTAGGCACAAATCTCAACAGTACCAAGGAAAGAGACATTTACCTTCTCAAGCAGTGATGTGATGCTTCTATGTCTGAAGCCATAGGAGCCGGGGGTAGGAGGATGTGCTGTAGCACACCATAGCTCCTGGCCTACTCCATAGGATCCCAGCTGCTTCCTCGTATGCCATAGACACTGCTGCCAGCCCCACACCAGGGGATCCAGCTGCTATTTTCCCCCTCTCCCCGCCCACTCCGGAAGCTCTGCTGCTGGCTTCGCACCTGGATGCCAGCTGCTTCTTCTCACACCTGGGGCTCTGCTATCAGCCCTGGGCTCTGCTGCTGCCACTGGGCCTGAAGCCCCCTGCCAGCCTGGCATGCCAGGGCTTTGGTCCCAGTCTCTGTTAGCACCCCCACTCTTAAAAATGTGTCTGTGCTGCTGTCTGAAGCTCAAAATAACAAAGAGTAGGAATAAATGGTCAGTTTTCAGAATGGAGAGAGGTAACTAGTGATGTCCTACCGGAATTCATACCAATCCTATTCAACCTATTCATAAACGATCTCGACAGAGGGATAAGCAGTGAGTCAGCAACATTTGCAGATGATACAAAACTGCTCAAGGTGGCAAAGTCCAAAGCAGGCTACAAAGAAATGGAGAGATCTCACAAAACTGGATAATGTGGCAACAAAGTGGCAGATGAAATTCAAAGTTGATAAAGGGAAAATAATGAACATTGGAAAACATCATCCCAATTATACATCTAAAATGATGGAATCTAAATTAGCTGTTATCAGTCAAGAAAGATTTTTGCAACATTGTGGATAGTTCTCTGAAAACATCCACTCAATGTGCAGCCGCAGTCTAAAATGCCAACAGAATGTTGGGAATCATTAAGAAAGGGATAGATAATAAGACAGAAAATATCATATTGCCTCTATATAAATCCATGATAAGCCCATATCTTGAATACTCCTGCAGATCTGATTGTCCCATCTCAAAAATATACATTGTGGAATTGGAAAAATGTACACAAAAGGGCAACAAAAATGATTAGACACATGGAACATCCTCCATAAATGGAGAGATTAATAAGATTGGAAATTTTAAGAAAATTGGAAAAAAGATTACTAAAGGAGGATATGGTAGAGGTCTATAAAATCATGATGGGTGTGGAGAAAGTAAATAAGAAAATGTTATTTTGCTTCTCATAACATAAGAACTAGGGATCACCAATTAATAGGCAACAATTTTAAAACAAAAGGAAGCATTTCTTCACATAGATCATGACTTGATTGTTGGTGCACATGTTGTGTGCATTGTGGGTCAGGAAGGTGAAAGCTAAATAGCTTCGACGACCTGAAAAGACTATGATATCCAAGTACTGTAAACTTCCGAGAATACGGCACCTTTAGGACCCAGGGGATGCCGGATTATCAGATATGCCGGAGTACCAGAAGGGGGGCTATGAGGGGTCTAGGGTGGGGATGAAGGGGTCGGCAGGGAACTGCGCAGCGTGGGAGAGGGCAGCACTGCGGGACCAACGACCAACTGGCGGTGGACGTGGGGAAGCTAGGGGCAGAGCAATTGGGGTGCTCTGCCCCAGGGCTTCCCCAAGTTCACCCCTGCTGAAACTGACCAGAAGAGGACTTGCGGAAGCCCGGGGCAGAGCAGCTCCAATTGTCCGGCCGGAGCACTTCTGGGTTCCAGTTGGTACCGGACTAGCAGGAGTTCTGGACCACTGGATGCCGGACAATTCGAGTTTTACTGTAAATGCTGAGCCTGATGTACCTTTATTGTTACTAGAGTAACTCAAAAATATGGCAGAACCCTTTGAGGATTAAGATTATTTTTGGAAAAATAAATGAATCCCATAGAATTTCCATAAACCAAACTCGCACTGGCGTGAGTGGGAATTTTGTCTGCCAAAGACTAGGCCCAAGGGCTTGGTTACTGTTACTTTGTTGGATAATAGTTCCTTGAGAGGAAAAATGAATAAATTAAAGCTGTTAAGAATATGATTGGGGGCTTTCTGCAATGCAATAGATGCAACAAATGGGGAATTTATGGAAAGAATTGGGTAGATAACAGACTTTGGTCTCCCATGTTGGGGTCCAGGGCCCCATTCGTCAAAGTGACTCTGAGAAAGAGGGTGTGGTGATGGTGGAGTAGGCCAGAGGAGATGAATGCTTTGTTGTAGCATGAGACCTATGCAAAGTTATTTCAAGTTGCATATAGAATTTCAGCTCTGCCTTTCTTACTCTGTTGGTCATGGCTATGGTTTACAAAAGGTTGAAATTATAATTATCAGAGATGGCTGTAATTTTGTTTTTGTTTTTTCCCTTTTGAAGAGTAACTTCAGGCTTGCAACTTCAGGCTTGCTTTATTCCATGCTGCTGATGCTTTCTGGGTTTTCTGGGGTTGTTTTTTTCCTCCTCAGAAATAATTGCTGCCACTTCAATAAGTTAAAATTTCCTTGATAATATGAAAGGCACGGGTTTAATGGAGTTGTGCCACTGCATAATTGAAATAACACAGGGATGAATCAGGCCCAATAAGTTTACGCTGCTCGTGTTCTTAAGTATTCTCTTGTACAATGTACTGACAAGATCATTCATTTGCCTAATTCCTCTTCTTGTTAAAAGCAATTTTTTAAAAAAATCAGAGAGTTGGTTTTGAAGCTTAGTTGCTTTTGTCTCCCTCCTCATTTCAGAATTATAGTTCAATTTTAATGGCTTGCTTTCTCCCTACTATTTCATATACTGCTGATGTGTTTATAAAGCTCTTCTTGCACTTTTCAAGACCTTAAGCTATAATTAACATACTGCATATGGCTTTTTCTGCTACTCTTATCTTTTCTCTGCAATACTTACCTGACTCTGGATGCTCTTCCTTGGTTCCCTCTGCACTTATACATTCCCAGCTGTTTTCTTTTGTATTTTTTCACCCACAGATCTTTTGGGGTCATATTGACTGTTTCTTGTTCTCTATGCTTTTATACTGTCTGATTGTGTAGCATGACTACATTGTTTTTTCAGGATGCTTGAAATCATCATTTCAGACTTCAAATTGAAGTAGATAGGAGTACAGTTACTGGTAATGAAAGCTGTCTGAAGGACTACAGATAAAGGAATGGCAAATGGTGATGTATTGTGTATGGGTAGAGATATAGCTGGCTGGTCAGGAACTGATAGGCCAACTTTTATTTAATGCCTTCACTAGTCACTATAAAAAGATTAACAGCAAATTAGTTAAGTTCAAATGGATACCTTTTGAATTCAGTCAGGCAGCAAACTGGTGAGTATGTTACTGTGTGAATTTAAAGGAGACATAGGTTAGCTATAGGGAGGGGGGATGATAGCTCAGTGGTTTGAGCATTGGCCTGCTAAACCCAGGGTTGTGAGCTCAGTCTTTGAGGGGGGCCATTTAGGGATCTGGGGCAAATCTGTCAAGGATGGTACTTGATCCTGCTGCAAGGGCAGGGCACTGGACTCAATGACCTCTCAAGGCCCTTTCCAGTTCTATGAGATGGTATATTTTCTTATATTATAAACAAAATATAAAGTCTTTGTATAGGGAAAACAAAATCCCTCTTGTTTTGATTTGTTTAAATGGAATATAGGCAATAACAGGATTTGGAGCTCTATTGTCCTGCACACTTGCCAGGAGAGGCTTTGGTACTGGCTGCACTATTGGTTTCAGATGAGCCTTTGCAACTGCCATGTGGATAAAGGATTCTGAAGTGCTACTGCAGTGCCCCCCCCCCCCCCCACTAAAGTCATAGGCTACATCTACACTATGAGTTTGGCCAGAAGAGGCAATGCAAATGAAGCGCAGATTAGCATTTTCTCACGCTTCATTTTCATACTCTCTTCTGATCCGTTATTGCGCTAGGGGTTTTTGCGCAAAAACAAGCAGTGTGGACGTTTCCTTTTTGTGCAGAAACCCCTTTTTGTGCAAGATCCTTATGCCTCAAGGGGTTTTTCCCCCACAGGGGGAAGCCTGCCACCCGAGGGGAGGAGTAGCAGGGGGGATGCAGGCCCACCCGATCCACTGCATCCCAGCCCAGGGCCCTAACAGTGGCAGCGCTGCAACTGGATCCTTAGCGAGGATCCAGACCACAATACACAGACCAGCTCTGTGGGTCAGTGGGGATCCAAGTCACCACTAGGGTTGCCAGGTGCTCTCCTAAAAAATACCGAACACGCGGGCTAAAAATTTTGTCGTGCAAAAAAAAGAACACGTGAACCCCCACACCGCCCAGCTTCAGCAGCAACCACAGGAGGTGCCACCATTCCGTCCAGTGCCCAGCTGGAAAAACAGAAAATACCGGACATTACACATGTCTGGTATTTTTTGAATTTTTTTACCAGACAGAGGGCGCAAAAACCGCAAGTGATCCACCCCCTCTTGCCCATTACCAGCATCTGGCAAACAGAGACCAGGGACACTTCACTGCTCAACTTTGCAGGATATTGGGGTGTCTGTCAAAGCACCCTGGGATGAAGTGGGGGAATAAGGGGGACTCACGGGAGAGGTTGTGAGGAAGCACGTGGGGGGGGGCCTCAGGGGCTCGCAGGGGCAGTTGTGGGGTCTCTGAAGGGAGAATTGTGGGAGGCTCACAGGAGCTTCCTGCCCAGGGTGAGAACCCAGTGCCCACATGTGCCCCGTGTCTCTGACTTCGCATGGTGCTCCGGGCACAGCTGCGGAGTCTGTGCGCGGGGCGGGTCCCAAGCCTGGCCAAGCCAGAGTGCTCCCGCTGCAGGGACCCGAGTGGCGGGTCTGTGTCTCGCGCCAGAGGTGGGGCCCAGTGACGGTGCAGGGCCAGGGCAGCCACTGGCCACAGCTGGAGTCCAATGGGTCGAGCCCCCGGCAGGCACTCCCTCTAGTTGCTAGCAGAAGCTGGGTGGGGGTGGGGGAAGTGGCTGGGAGTCCCAGCCACTCCCCCCACCCGGCTTCTGCATGCAATCAGAGGCTCCCAGCTGCGAGGTAGGGCCACGATTGGCGCTGGGAGCCTCTGGTTGTGTGCAGAAGCCGGGTGGGGGGAGTGGCTGGGAGTTCCAGCCACTCCCTCCACCCCCACCCGGCTTCTGCTAGCAACTAGTGGCTAGTGACTCCCAGCCACTCCCCCTCCCCCGCCTGCCTTTTGCATGTGACCACAGGCTCCCAGCGCCAATCGTGGCCCCGCCTCCCAGTCGATCCCCCGCCTCCGCCTCCGCCAAGCTTCTGGCTGGCGCCCAGCTGGAAATTCAAAAAATACCAGAGACTGCACATGTCCGGTATTTTCTGAATTTTTTTTACCGGGCAGAGAGTGCAAATACCAGACTGTCCGGTAGAAAACCGGACACCTGGCAACCATAGCTGCCACAAGCTGCCCACCCAAACTCCATCTCCTTAACCGCCCCTGGATCAGCTGTCCCTGGGCTGCTTCCGAGTTCCCCATGGGGGCCTACCTGGCTTGGGCGCTGCTCCTCGTGGTCAGTGGGTGGCAGAGGTGCTGGCAGTGTGTCCACAGATTCTGGCACTGGCTCAGGCAGGGGCCCAGGTGGACCGGTCCAGTAATTGGGGCCCAGTGAGGGTCCCTGAGATCTTGGCATGTCTTCAGGCCATGGCAGCAGTCTCAGCAGCCTGGGCCAGTCATCGGGGCCGGGGGTATGTCTACGCTACAAAGTTAATTCGAACTAACGGACGTTAGTTCGAATTAACTTTCATAGGCGCTACACAAGCGCTCCGCTAGTTCGAACTTAATTCAAACTAGCGGAGCGCTTAGTTCGAACTAGTGGGAGTCATTCTACGAGGACTAAGCCTAGTTCGAACTTACTAGTTCGAATTAAGGGGTGTGCAGCCCCTTAATTCGAACTAGTGGGAGGCTAGCCCTCCCCAGGTTTCCCTGGTGGCCACTCTGGCCAACACCAGGGAAACTCGTATGCTCCCCTCCCGGCCCCGGAACCCTTAAAGGGGCATTGGCTGGCTACGGTGCCCGTGCCAGGTGCAAGCCTGCCAGCACCCAGCTAGCAGACCCTGCACCTGGCACGGCTCAAGCCAGCCACCCGATGCCCCCAGCCCTCCCCCTCTTCCCAGGACCAGGCTGGCGGCTCCCGGGAGCTTGCCCGGGACCGCAAGAGGCGGGCACCCGCCTGGGCTAGTGCGGACATCATGGACCTCGTCCACGACCTCCACACTAGGCATAGGAAAGTGACCGTCTAGGGCAGGAGAGCTGCCAGCCTGGCCACTCAGGAGCAGGTGTGCATGAAAATCAAGGTGGTCCACTGAGAACCCCAACCCTGAGCCCTGAGCTTACAATGGCCGTACTGGGTCAGACCAAAGGTCCATCTAGCCCAGTAGCCTGTCTGCTGACAGCGGCCAACCCTAGGGACCCTGGAGGGGATGGACCGAAGACAGTGACCAAGCCATTTGTCTCGTGCCATCCCTCTCCAGCCTTCCACAAACTTTGGGCAGGGACACCACTCCTACCCCCTGGCTAATAGCACTCCATGGACCCAACCTCCATGACTTGATCTCACTTCTCTTTAAACTCTGTTCTAGTTGTAGCCTTCACAGCCTCCTGCAGCAAGGAGTTCCACAGGTTGACTCTTTGCTTTGTGAAGAAGAACTTTCTGTTACTAGTTTGAAGCCTGCTACCCATTCCTTTCCTTTGGTGTCCTTTAGTCCTTCTATTATGGGAACTAATGAAGAACTTTTGTTGATGCACCCTCTCCACCCCACTCGTGCTTTTATAGACCTCTATCATATCCCCCCTAAGTCTCCTCTTTTCTAAGCTGAAAAGTCCCAGTCTCTTTAGCTTCTCTTCATATGGGACCTGTTCCAAACCTCTGATCATTGTAGTTGCCCTCCCCTCTCCCAGCCTCTCTCTTCCCCTCTCCCACCTCCTTTTCCCGGTCTCCCCGAGTTTTGTTCAATAAAGAGAGATTCTATTTTTGACCACATGTTTTCTTTATTTTGTAAATCAGGAAGGGGGGCTAGGAAGGGGTAAGTGGAAGGAGGTGAGGGAGGAATGGGGTACGAGCCCCTGATGGGGAGGACTGGGCTGGCTCTGCGGGCTTCTGGGGGTGGAAGCTCTCCTGCAGCCCCCCCGATTGTCCCCTCTCCCCAGATGGCAGCCTGCAGCAAGTGCAGCCGGTCTGATGGCCAAGTGCTGTGATGTGCCCAGTGTGGGTACTCCGGGCACTCCAAGCCAGGACTGCTTTGCAAGGGGGGCACCCCTGAGAACTGTCTGTCCAGGGTGGGGGTCGGGTCCCTTTAAGCACAGCCCTCGGCTAGCCTGAGACAGCAGCTCCACGCTCTAAGTCCTCATCTGATGCCCTGCCGGCACTGCTTCCGGCCATCCTTAACCACGGTTCAGGGTCCACTTAATGTGGACATGCTAGTTTGAATTAGCAAAACGCTAATTCGAACTAGTTTTTTAGTCTGGATGTGTTAGTTCGAATTAGCTTAGTTCGAATTAACTAATTCGAACTAAGTTAGTTCGAATTAGCACTGTAGTGTAGACATACCCTGGCAGAGGTCCTGGTGGCCCAATACAGTCCTCCCATGAGGTGCAGTGCAGCTGGAGCCTTCGGGGTAGGAAGGGTCTGTTCAGCCACCGGGCTCTAACTGAACTCTGAGCTCTTATACTCCTGGTCCCGCCTTCCTGTTTCCTGTGGGCAGGGCTAGATAAGGCTGAATCCGCCCACCAAGGGGTCTTTGAGGGCCCTTCCTTTACCGGGTCAGAGGGAGGCCATGTTGCTATCCTTGACTCATTACAAATATATTTCTGAAACTTTCCTCGGAATTGAAATTATTTCCTGCTTAGCTCTAATGAGGAGAAAGGAACTCACTGTAATGTTCATGTTCCAAGTTCAGTATATAGGTTCTGGCATATAGAATTCAGTCCAGATAAAATAGCAGTGATACTATTACTATGAAGGAAACAAACTACAGGCAGTCCCCGGGTTACGTACAAGATAGGGACTGTAGGTTTGTACTTAGTTGAATTTGTACTTAAGTTGGAACTGGTGTCCAGATTCAGCCGCTGCTGAAACTGACCAGTTTCTCTGCCCTGGGCTTCCTGGAATCAGCTGCTGATCAGTTTCAACAGCAGCTGAATCTGGACGCCTGGGGCAGAGCAGCTGGGGTGCTGCCGGGTTGGTCCAGTAGCGCCGAGGAGCGGCGCTGCGGGACCAACCGGCAGTGCCCCAGCTGCTCTACCACAGGCATCCGCGAGAAAAGCCTGGTCTGCTGGGGGTAGGGGGCGCACTAGCTGTGCCCCCCCCAGCAGACCGTGGAGACGCGGGCGGCGGGACTGAGACGCGCCGTGGTGCCGCCACCTAGGTCCTCCGCGGCTTTGCTCCGCGTCTCCCTGGTCTGCTTGGGGTGGGCCAGACCAGGGAAACGCGGAGCAGCTTTTCTCGTCCCGGAGGATGCGAGCGGCGGGACATAAGTCGGATCCGCATAACTCGGGGACTGCCTGTATAGCAAAGATTATCTCTTCCCCTTTTCATCGGGGTATATACCTGCTGGTTTTACATAGGTCAGAGTGTGTTACATGTCCCATTTTGTGCCTGACTCACAGAGGCATTAGATCTGAAGTCCCTCCATGTAACAGAGTGGGGCTGCTGGCAGGCTGTTTTTTATGTTTCCTGGAACTTTTGAATTCACTTTCCCACTTTTTCTGAAATAGCCAGAATCTCTTGAGCTTAAGGATATGCTTCAAAACTCACATCTTTTCCTAACCTTTGAGAGAGGAGTTTCAGCCAGAAGGAAGTGAATTGTTGGAATATTGTGAGTTA
Organism: Pelodiscus sinensis; assembly: GCF_052426305.1. Classification (NCBI taxonomy): domain Eukaryota; kingdom Metazoa; phylum Chordata; order Testudines; family Trionychidae; genus Pelodiscus; species Pelodiscus sinensis. The sequence goes on from NC_143052.1 coordinate 308,446,433, forward strand.
GAGTCACTGACTTTAATAGGGTGTTATTTCTCTTTGGGGAGGGGCTTGGCAGGACTGCTGGCTTGCCTTTGTGGTGTTGATTTGTGTCTCTAATAAAAATGAGTGTAAATGTTTCTAATCTTGCTATTAGAATTCATGTACTCTTGTTGAAATGTTTGCATGAAACTAAAAACTGAAATGGGAATATTTCGTAGTTTGTCTATAAGAATTGCAAATGGTGGGAGGTTGGAAAATATGAAAGGTACATAAAGAATATCTACCTCTTTCCCAATTTTATGAAATTGGGAATGCAATTATGTGACTAATTATAGAAAATAGCACATTTTTCTAAGCAGAGCAAACATAATTGCTTACAGAGCAGTGATCATTGGGATCTACTATACTGGGCTACATCTAGACTACAATGTTTTATTGGAAAAAGGTGCACAAATTGCGCTCTGCAATTTGCATGCCTTTTTCCGATAGCTTTGTGGGAAGAGACTTTTCTGAAATTGGGCCCATCTACATGGGGGCAAATTTTGGAAAAACCTCCTCTTTCAGGAGAGCCCTTCTTCCTTGTGGAAGGAGGAAGACAGGACTTCCGAAAGAGTGTGTCTGCTCTTCCACACACACAAAAAAAAGTGGAAGAGCAGATGCATTCCCTGGATGCGAAAAAACCCGTAGTCTAGGCGTAGCCCTGGTAATACTTTAAAGATTAGTAGAAGCAGACTTGTGCTTGATCTTTTGAATGACAAGATTTGTGTTCTGTTCTTTGTGATCCTTAACAAGGATTTTTTTCTCTTTCATCCTTGAGAGGCTCCACATCACCATAACCTGCCTGAGCAAGAAAGAGGGATGGAGTGGATATTATTTATTCTGGCACACATGAGTTCAGCTCCTTGTTCAGTCACTGGAGTTTCAATGGAACAACATAAATTGTTCCTTGTTCCCTAGTCTCTTATAAGACATGGTGATGGAACATTAACTAAAGAATCAAATTGACCTCACTCCACCTGTCAAACTGGGTTGTTTTAATATATGGAATCAGTGTCCCATAATTAAGATTATCTGGATTTAACCACTATTTTCATCTCATCCCTTCTCCACCAATTTGTTAAATAAAAACTCCTTTTGACCATTGAGTTTTAGGTCAACCATAAACATTTTTGAAAGTTTAGAGCTAATTATCTCAGCTAATTCTGAATTACAGGTTAGTGGAAAAGTATAGGATTTTTGACCATTTATGTGTCAATGATTATTGCATTTTTTATTATGGTTCAACACGTCTGCAGTGATATTTTTGATGATATGACAATTAATTTAAATTAGCATAGATTCTATTGTGTTAACATTTTAAACCCAAATGCCTAAAATTAGGCTTTTAAATCCATACTTAGGGACAAATATAAGAGTGGACATATTTTCAAAAGCACTGGTCACATTTACCTGCCGTTGACTTCACTAGGATTCAGAAACTGGTGCTGAAGACAGTTTATCCTTGTCTACTACACTTGCAGTTAAACTGAGTTCAGCACTTGTAACTGCATTATCAGCAATGGGTAAACTTGCTAAAGTAGACAAGGCTTCTGAGCTTCTTTCATTAGGAAGCAAAATTCCAAACTTGTGTCCTTAAAATTTGCAACTGTATACAATTTCCCCCTTTCTCAGCAGTTTTGCAAAAGAGAGTAATTTAGCAATCTTAACAAAATGTTTCCCTTTTGAAATGCTACAGTTCACAGGTTATGTAGAGGTTTGGTACTGTACAACAACAGATTAAATAGAAAAGTGCTTGGGGGCCCGAAAAATATCTGCTCTTTGAGCTGTTAGGTTTTATGATAATCCGCAGTTTGTTTTGTGTGGTGTGTTATGTTGATCTGTTCGCCTTGCTTTTTGAGGACTAGAATAAAGTTGAGAGAGCTGCACAAAAAGCCCAATAATTAACTTCTAATGTTTCCCTCTTCTCAAAAATCTCTTCCTCAACCATCCATGCAGCCGTTGATATATTTTACTATTTTATACTTCTGCCCATTTATGGAGTTTCAGACCAACATCTATGTAAAATCAATGGTAATAGTGAAGTTTCTTCTCGATTTCATGGAGTCTTTAGCTCATCTCTCTTTTCGTTCTTCTTGGGAAACAATGAGCAGTCCTGTGGCACCTTAGAGACTAACAAAATATATAGAATCATGCGTTTTTGTGGGTAAAACCCACTTCATCAGATGAGCTGGAGTGGAAATAACAGAATCAAGATATTTAAAACAGAGGGGAAAAAAAGAAGGGGAAAAAAGTACCTGTCAATGGTAGGACAAGTGCTAATGAAGCTAATTAAGTGGGCTGGAAGGGCATGTCTACACTAAGAAATTATTTCAAAATAACAATTCCCAAAATAACTATTTTGAAATGAGATTAATCCCCAAGGAAAGCAGGAATTATTATTTTGAAATAACCAGCCCATTATTTTGAAATAACAGGATTGGTAGTGTGGACGCACTGCTTGTTATTTCAAAATTTCAAAACCCTAATGTAGACCAAGGTGAAGTGTCCCATACTTGGCTTTTGATGTAAAAATGCAGTTGCTAGAAGCAAGAGAGACTGGCTTTATAATAGGACATTCCCATTTTTTATTCTTCAAGGAGTTTAACTTTTTGTGGCAGGTTGCTTGTTTGGTTTGTTATAGTTTAAAAATATTTGTGCAGAGGTAGGAGTGGATGGGGACTTACTGTTGAGAGAATCCTTCTTGGTGTGGTAATAAACGGGCTCTAATGAGGAGAGGTTTTGCAGCATTTCCTAATGATAGATCCCCTGGATGCAAATGTTTTGTTCCCTGCTCTCCTGTGCATTCTCCTGGGCTTTATGACCAAGACCTTAAACTGGTATTTGAAATTGATTGGGAGCCAGTGGAGAGACTTGAGTATGATCCTGGGAGACAAGACCATGGAGGAAACAGGTGGCTCCATTCTGTATCAGCTGGAAACTATACATTGTCTTTATATTCACTATCAGATACAGTGAATCACAGTAATCTAGCCTGGTGACAAATGCATGGATCATTGTGTGGTCCTCATCCAGGAGGAATGGACAAAGTTTCTTGGAGAGCAAGAGTTGGAAAAAGGCATTTTGAAACATTGATGCTAAATGGTCATCCAATCTCAGCAAAGAGCCATACCGGACTCTCACTGTTTTGACTAATGGCTGTACATCTCCAATGGAAGATACAGATAGTACCTCAGCTGGTTTTTCGAAGTGTTTCCCCTAGCAACCAACATCAGTTCAGTTCTTGCCTGGGTTCAGCTTAAGCCAGCTGGTCTTTATCTGAGGAGATATTCTGATATCTCAGTTGTGTGCATAAACTGAGAAGGGGTGAGATAGTCAAGTGTTGTCTTAGTATTGTTGACGGCTGTACCCATGCCAACTCACTACCTCACTGTATGGTCTCAGGAGAACAGTGAAGAGAAGCAGATACAATCCGGCTATGTCTATACACTGCAAGGTTTTTGTGCAAAAACAATTGTTTTTGTGCAAAACCTATGGAGCATCCATACCTCAAATGCGCTTTTGTGCAAGTAAATCAACAGAAAAATGGCAGAAGAGAGGGCTTTTTCTGGCGTAGGTAAACCTCCTTTTACGAGGCATAACTCCTTTTTGCGCTACAGCTATTGCACAAAAAAGCAAGTGTGGACACTCCAGAGGGATTTCTTGCGCAAGAAACCCCTATGGGAAAAAAGCATTCTGTGAATGGCCATCAGAGCTTTCTTGTGCAAGAGCGTCCATGTAGTGTGGATGCTCTCTTGTGCAATAGCACTTCGCTTTTGCGATGTGCTTTGAGATGTGGACGTGCTCTTATACAATAAGTTTTTGTGCAAAAACTCTTATGCAAAAGGCTTCTTGTACAAGAAGCATGTAGTGTAGACACAGCCTCCCTGTAGGATGTTACAGGTGAGGAACTTAAGAAAGGAGCTGTTACCTATCACCACTGTTGAATTCTGCTAGAGAGGAACCACTGGGGTCACTCTTGTCCCATCTAGTCCCATGTCAACAATATGAACATGGAGATCATTCTATGCTCATAATTCTTCTTTTAAGGTCAGTAGTCCGAACCCTATGCTTTGCCCTGGTCTATACTTTGATTGTAAGGCAGCCAAGATGTTGGTTGATGTCACATTTGTTGGAGCTTGATCACTACTAGTACACTTCACTATTCTTTCTTCTTCAACTTTCTACTGTCTTAGAGTTCCTGTTCTGTTCTCTTTTAGAAAAGTGTGGGGGTGGGGAGGAAATCATTTTACATATATTTAGATTCTCCCTCTAAAAGAAATTACTTGTGTCTACCCTTACTTAGACCACATTTCTAATATGAAAATGGTAAATCTACAATGATCAGAGTTGCTTCTTTTATTTGGCTCAAACTCACTCCCTCTTTTTACACTTTCTGGCTGCTTGGGGCTATGGTGCTTTTAACCTCTGTTGTCAGGAAGTTTTCTGGACTGTCACTTTGCTGACAGAGCTTCATTTCTACTTATCCACTTGCTCTTTTTACCCCTTAGACTGACAATATGCACTCATCTAGTTCTGTATCGCTCGTCTGTAGTATATCTCTGGATTGTCCTGGTTTTTAGACCTTAAATTATACTGTACTAAATGGAAAGCTTCCGTTTTCAGTATACTATGCACAAATTCCTCTCTCTTTAAACAAGCACATTAATCTGAAACTAAAATAAAAATGAAACTTGTTCAAGGGTATTTGAAATGATCATCTAATTAGCTTTCTGCTTGACTTTATTCAGAAGATCAGAGACATATGGCTCTTTTGGAAACTTATATTTGCGGTATAAGTTCTCCAACTGTGAATTTTTAAAAGCAACTGAAAAAATGTTAAAAACATTAAGATTGAAAGTACACAGTGATTAAGATTTATGCCTTATGGAAACTTGTTTGATGTTAATTATGAAAAGAATTTGTCAGTTTTGATAATCAGGAACTTTAATCCTAAAGTCTGCACTCTTTTGAAATAACAGTAAGCAGGATTCTTTCCATATAATATCCCTGGGGATTAGAGATTGACAGGTTAAATTATTATTAAGTTAGCTCTTCAAATTTTTGTTTAAAATCTACTGATTTTAAAAACTAACATGAAAAAGTTTCATATGGTAACTCATGAAAAATTTTTTGATATATTGTCTCAAAGTGTTTGATCTGAAATCTATTCTCATATAAAATATCCTGAGTGCCCAAATGTAACTGGGAAAACAGGAATATCAGCTATTGAGGGTTTGTTGCTCTCTGTATTGTTGCTGCCCCTTTCGTGGTTGGTAAGTCTCAGGCCTGTTCCTTAGAAAACTGGACACCCACAACTCCCATTGGATAGCCAGACTTGTATGTGCCAGTGGCCATTTCTTCTCAGGAGCAGAACTGTGAAATAAATTCCGCCATTATTGAAAAGGGGTCTCTGGTCGTGAAATAGGCACAGTATTGCCAACCCCCCAAAAGCTCAGAAAGCCTGAGTCAAACCTCCCAAATGAGATTTTGAAGAAAATTATATTCTGGTTTTTGCCTCCCCAGTGTGTCGCCATTGCCTGCTCTCTACTAAGTACATTGCTTTTTGCTCTTGCTACAGGAGTTCTCACTTCCCCATCTGGCTGTCTCCTGCCCAGCAATTCATTTTGCTCCCACACCTCCAGATCAATCCTGTCCTCCCCCGCATCTGTTGTGCTGTTGGCAGCCCAGGTTTTCCCATTACTGTCTTTTTTTGAGGTAGGCATCCCAGGACATTAATGGTGAATTAACTCCCACTTTTTGCCTACATGCCACCAATTTAAATAATCGCCGCTTCATTTAAATTTACATGGCTGCTGCGCTGAGCCGACAAACAGCTGATCAGCTGTTTGTCGGCTCAGCGCGATAGTCTGGACGCGCAGGTGTCGACATCAAAGGTATGTCTCCTGGGTGGTCGACAAATACCTTTGATGTCGCCACCCGCGCGTCCAGACTATGTTCCTGACATGTGAGTGAGACGCACCAGCCAGCTATCTATCTGAGAGCGAATTCTTTGCACCACCTCAGAGCACTAATCCGCCCCATCTGGTGCCCTATCTCCAGCTATAGCTCATCTCTGATACTTTGGAGAAAGGTGGGAAAAAATCCCAGAATACATCTGGCCAATTGTCGTGGGGACCATGTGGTAGCGACCAGTACCTCTAACCTGCTGCGTGGCCTGACAGCTCCTATTAACCAAAGCATTTGCTGAGATTGTGGAAATGCTACAAAAATCAGCTATCCCAACAGCCACTGTTGCTTGCAGAATATTTGTTGCTTTTTTAAAGAAAATGCAAAAGAAAATTCAACAACTTCTGAATGTGGCTGAATTAAGGGAATTAACAGAGCAGTGCCAATTTGGAGTGAATTTAAATGATTGGTGTGTTTCATGCAGAGTGAAACAATCCAAAACCAGCTATTGACAAGATTAATTTCACTCTAGAGTGTGCACTAAAATTTTCTGTCTCAAGGGAGAAGAACTAGTAAACATGTCAGGGAGAAGCATTATTATGTGATCTGTGCAATAAATACACATGGCATCATGCATAAAATGTAACATGGGCAACACTACAACACTGTATGCTTTCATTGTGAGAAACAGTCTCCCATTGCAAATGGAGGGCAAATCTTGTAAAAACTGTGTGGGGAAGTATAGAAAATACAACAGCCACCCTATAAGAGCAAATCCAGAAGATTTCAGAGTCAGCAGCTTGCAAATAAATGACAACAGGAATTTGATCTCTGCACCTGTTTAAATGAAAGACAATGAACAAAGGCCAGAGCTACATTACAAAGTTCTATCAGCAAAGCTGTGTCTGCCCGGAGTGTGAGGAAAAACAATACCCCCTAGGCCAGCATCACTTTGCCAACCAAGCCCCTGCTGTGGATGGATTTATGCTGACAGAAGATTGCTTCTCTCAGCAGAGCACACCCTTGATAAAGAAGGTTTGCATAAATCACAAAACAAAGTTATCCTTAAGGCATTCAGACTACAAAATGTGTCACAAGTATGAGCCTTTCTGGAAATGGTCAGTGGTTACCATAGGTTCTCATCTAATATGGTGACTGTGTTATATCTTCTGAGTGAGCTTTTACAGAAGTGGTATAGGTCCACGCAGTTTTTGAATGACCCCAAGAAGACTACAGCATAGGTTTTGAATGACCCCAAGAAGATTACAGCATCTGAAAGAATCTTAACACACAATAATGCAATTTTGCCTACAAAGGTGTGTTGTATGTATTGAAGATCATACTGAAATGCCTGTTTAACCAAGTGAAATTTTGTGATGGCCAGGTTTTATATTTTATTTATTTAAAGTCTGTTTTCCCTCAATTCTTTTGTTTTTAGTTTACCATTATTTTCTGCAGCTTTCCATATGGGGTTATAATTTCAAATCCCACTCTCCCATTTCTCAACGTTCTCAAGTAAATTGTTTCTTTGCCTATCCCCTGTATTTTTCTTTTTTCTCAAATCTTTCCCCCCTATCCTTGTTGTTTAATAGTAGCTATGTACTCTGCATTCAATCTTGAATATAATATCATGCCTGGAACTTCCCCTACAGGTCTGGAGGAATTAGGAGAATGGATTTTTAATGGCAACATGTTCACAAGCGATCCCCATTGTTCTGTGATTAAATACAGAGGCAGACTTTCTTGAAAACAGATATTTGCGAGGGAAATCAAGGCTGCTGAAGCTAACAAAACTCCTTAGCAATTTTTTAGGCTTTTCAGAACTTTTCTCTTCCCTATAGGAACTGCCAGTAATCATAGATTGATGGGTTGTCTTATTCTGCCCACCAGCATGTCTGATTTGCTTTGTACACTTTGTTCACAGCATATTGCAATTGTATCCTGCCATGATTTCAAGAGCTATAACATAATATGAGTTTCCACACCCACAAATTCAGAAGTATTTTCTACTTTGCTTTATAAAGTAATATGAGACTTTTACCTACATCAAGACTTTTTAGTGTGTCCAGTCCAATCTTCAAATCTTTCATTCCTAGTCCTTATCCTGGATCTATACACCATTTCTTTGGTGTCTGACATCACTGGTTTAAAGAAGGCTATCTTTAAAGTTAAGAGGTTTTCTGTAGAAATTGTTAAAATCTTCCAGAGCTGTAACAAGTGATGTAAGCTATTTGTGTGTGAGAGTGTTACTAACAAGTTGGTTTAGAAAGAACTCAGACACATTTATCTTTTTCTTCATTTTCCTCTCGATATTTGCTTCATTATAATGACTCCTAAGTAGCATATTGAAGCTAGGGTTAGACATGCAACTTAGGAAAAGCTATTCATCTCAGTTCCCAAGGCCAGTGACATAATTTATTCCTATAGAAGTTATCTGTATAAGGATAATCAGATGCAATAGGGGGCCTACATTTAATGCAAAACTATAAATCATACAATCAAATATATCTGTCATAGTCACCTAAATTATTTATTGTGCCGACTCAAACAAAAAATGTTTGGATTCCTTATCACAGAAACCTCAATAAACAGTCTATTTATTGATCAACATATGGCTGCTTATCTCTATTTTATGCATTGAGTCTGCAAAAAACTTACAGCTTTGAGTATATTTTAAATCAGAATGGAGCTTTAAGATTTATGCAGCAGCATTGCCACATTACTCTGAGTTGATAAACCTGACAGCTATATTTACATTGCATAGCTTCCTTATTTTAGATTATTAAACCAAGGATCATGTGGCATACATTTGGCAGTATGTAGTCGCGCGGCATGGGGTCTGACCTAGCCGGCATTTAAAAATGGCGCCGGCCGGCTTTATGCAAATGAAGCCCGGGAAATTCAAATCCCGGGCTTCATTTGCAACTCCGTATGACTACATTACCCCCCCCTAGTTCGAACTAGGGGGGTAGTGTAGACATACCGTAGGTGTAAAAGTTTCTTCATCTTCACTGAAAAAGGCACAACAAGATCCAATGGCTGGATACTGAAATGAGACTAATTCAAAGTGGAAATTAACAGTGAAGCTAATTAACTGCTGAAGCAACTTACTAGAGTGATATGGTAGATTCTGCAAGCCTTGGAAGTGTTTAAATCAAGAATGGATGCCTTTGTAAAGAGATGCTCCAAGTGAGACAGAAGTGATGGCCTTGGTGTCACTGGCTGAGATTCTCTGGCCTATGATATGCAGGATGTTACACTAGATGATTACAATGATCTCTCTCAGAATCTACAGGTAGATTGGGGCAAAGGGTAGGGAGCAGGGAAGGCTGAATATGGGGCAGGAGTTCCGGGTGGTCAGGGGCTGGGCCATGCCTGACTGTTTTGGGAAGCACAGCCTCCCCCAGCCTTTTCCATCCAGCATTCTATACAATTTCTGAACTTGATGTGACCCTCAGGCCAAAAAGTTTCTTCATCATCATCATCAATAACCATGGCTCAACGCCCGGTGGTGTCCGATGCCTCCCTCACTATTTCCTTCCATCTTTCCCTGTCCAGTGCGGAGTGGCTTAGTTTCTGTAGACTAGTTCTGCACCAATCTACTGTATCATCTAGCCATTCTCTGTGGGGTCTGCCTCTCCTATTCGGACCATCCATTATGCTGAATATCAATGTCTTAACTTTTCGCTCATTGTTCATTCTGCAGATATGCCCGAAAAGCTGTAACTTCTGTTGTATACCCTTCTGTAGTAGGTTCTCATTCAGCTGTATCTTCCTATATAATTCCTCGTTGCTGACCTTCTACATCCATCCTATTCTCAAGATCTTTCTATAACTCCTCTTGAATGCTAATATCCTTCTCTTTGAATCTTTCATTATCATCCATGTTGCACATCCATACACCATGCTGCTAAATACACACATTTTCAAGACTCTCAGCTTCATTCCTAAGCTAATTGCTTTACTTTTCCAGATCTTATCCATTGCCTTCAAACTCACTCTTGCTTTTGTATTCTAGTCGCTATTTCCTTCTTACAGTCTAGATCATACATCATGTTGCTCCCCAAATACATGAATTTCTCTACGTTCTCTAGTTCGATCCCATCTATACTGATCTTCCTTCCTATTTCCTTATCTCCAAATACCATTGTCTTCGTTTTATCGATATTCATAATCAATCCATACCGCTTCCCTTCCTCATTTAGCACCTGCACTGTTCTCACTAGCTTCTCTTCATCTTCCTCAATGATAACTATATCATCCGTGAACCTCAAGTTGTTAATTCTCATCTTGTGCACCGATATCCCTTCTACTTCTTCCTTGATCTTGTCCATCGCTCTCTCTAGGTGCGTGATGAAGATACTCTGTGATATTGGATCTCCTTGTCTTGTACCTCTACTCGTTCTAAACCAACTTCCCAAATCTCCGCACGTTCTCACTGCTGCCTCTGCATTACCCCTAAATACATGTTCTGTGAAGTGTTTCTATTTTTTTCATATGTACCTTCCATCCCTTTCATTGAGTGGCCACTTGTGTTCAAATCATGGAGCAGTGTAAAGAGGAAATACTAAATAATGTTTACATTTTCCATCACCATCTTGCATACCTCAGTCAACTCCTTCTAACATTTTCTAAGACAAGTATTTAAAAGCTAGCAATAAGCTACAGCACTAATTGAATTGTACACTTAAAAATGCGCAAGATTTAATTGGGCACCTGACAGCAGCATTATTTATTTCTTTATTTGTACTGCAGGAGCACCTAGATTGTTCTCCAGGGGTCTGAGAATGCATAAGTGGGGAAGGGACAAGGAGTTGGTGGGCCAAGGCTAGAGAGGTCTATAGTCATGTGTTATTGAGTCAGGGTATGTAATGGAAATATGGGAGCTATTAAATCTGAGCCGTTACTTTCCCAGTGGGGATCTTGGTTCAGGAGGTTCCTGAGAGCTGCTGCCAGCTTCAGAAGTACTCTCAGTGTAGCTCCACTGGAGTTGTGTTGCAGGATGTGCCAGAGACCCAGAGGTATAAGACCTCTGTGTGAATGTACCTGGCCTTCTTTTGGTTCTGGGGATTCACTAGTTGTTGGAGATTTCATGACACTCAGTGGAGCCTCCTGCTGCTTGTTGTCTGAGGGGAGCTGACAGAATAACTGGGAAGAATCTCAGTGAGACAATCTCAGTGATTTCCTCCTATTAGCTTTCCATCAGGAGTATGGAGAGGAGAGTAACATTCCCTTATGAGGCCATTCTTAGTAATTTGTAGAGCAAATGACCAAATTTTTTTTTAAACTAACTTAAATTATTGCAAAATATGTGACACCATATGCACCAACTCCATGGATGATCATGGGCTGGAGTACCCACAAGGAAAAATTAGTGCAGGAGCAGAAGCGGGCATTGGGAGAAGGGTGGACTGGGGGATGGGAGGACAGAGCAGGAATAGGAAGAAGTGGAACAGGGGCATGGCTTGGGGTTAGGGTAACTTCTTTATTGGCACAATCATATTTTGTATGGGTATGTCTATGCTACAGTGTTATTTCAAAATAGCTTATTTTCAAAATAACACATCTACACACAAAATGCATTTCGAAATAGCATTTTGTTATTTTGAAATAGCGTGTCCACACTGAGTGGACTCTGAATCGCATTTAAGGCTGGCCGGAACCAGTTCTGGCGGGGCACCAGGTCAGGACTTACTGTGTGGGGCTGCTGCCTGAGGCTATCTGAGGACTGTGCTTAAAGGGACCTCCCCAGATAGCCAGTTCTCTGGTTTCTCTGCTTGCTTGTCTACGTCGATGAGGGACAGCAAAGCATTTTGTCTCTGCGTGCTCTGGTTGCCCTCACTTGGGACACCACAGCACTCTGCAACATGGAGCCAGAGCTGCCCCTGGGCACTCTGGTGCTTCTTGTGCACGCATTGCTGCGAGCCTGGCTGCACGTTCTGCAGGCTGCCATCTGGGACGTCCATTGGGGGGCTGTCAGTATCCAGGAAGCCCTGCGGGGGAGCTTCCACCCTAAGAAGCACTAAGAGCCTCCCTGGTGTACCCCACTGGGGGCTTATGCCTCATTCCTCCCTCATGTCTTTCCACTTACTCCTCCCTAACCCCTCTTCCTGATGTCAAATAAAATACATGTATTTTCATGAACACAAACTCTCTTTATTTAACAAAACTGGTGGGGAGGGAATGAAACTCTGGTGAGACTGGGGAAAGGAGGTGGGAGAGAGAAGAGAGGATGGGAGAGGGTAGGGGGACACCTGGGAGGAGGGAGCTGGAAGGGGGAAGCAAGGGGAAGAAGGGGGAGGGGAAGCTCAGGGCTCAGGGTTGGGGGTCTCGCCGGACCAACTTGATTGTCATGCAAACCTGCTCCTGGGTTCACATGTGGCCTTTCGTGGCCAGGCTGGCAGCTATCCTGCCATAGAAGGCAGCATTCCTCCATCTAGTGCAGAAATCAGGGGCATCCCTCCCCCAAACTTGAATAAGGTCCATGATCTCCACCCTGGACCAGGAAGGCGCCCTCCGGGCCCTGGCAGGCTCCTGGGAGCTGGTAGACTGCTCCTGGGGAGCGGTGGAGGGCTGGCTGCCAGTGGCTTGCTGGCTCATGTTTTGGGGCCACTGGGTATGGGACAGTGACTGCTGGCTCTGGGCTGGCAGGCTTGGAGCTGCCACAGGCACTGTGGCCAGAGTCAACCCCATTAAAGGTTCCAGGGAGGAGGGAAGAGAGTGGAGTGTTCTTGGTTGAGGCTGTAGTGGCCACCAGGGCACCCTGAGAAGGCTGGAGGCCCCCTATTTCAAAATGTGTGTCTACACAGCACTTATTTCGAAATAGCTATTTTGAATTTGGTGATATTCCGTGTAGAATGAGGTTTACCAAATTTGAAATAAGCGCTCCACTATTTTGAATTAATTTTGAAATAGCGATTTGGCTGTGTAGACACTAGGAAAATTATTTCAAAATAAGGGCTGTTATTTCAAAATAACTTTGCTGTGTAGACATACCCTATAGTGTTTGAGGTATTTTTGGAGGGGGAGGATGGAATTAGAAAAAGGAAGGGATGGTGAGTAGAGGCTGAATTTGAGTTTTCTCATCTTGTTCTGAGCTCTGAGGTTTTTCTCACTGCTCTTTTTGCTTTAAAATCCCTTACCTTGGTCAGTGGACTGTCTACCAGAGAAGACTAGGATCACCAGTTAGCAACAACAAGAATCACTTGTTACAGGTTGAGGGTTTAGCCTCCACAATAATGTGTAAATGTGTTCATGTGTAAATTCTGGTGCTTTAATTCTGAAAAAAAAATTTAATTGGAGAAAGTCCAAATTTTAAATGAAACCTTTAAATATCTACAATCAGTTCAATAACTTAATCTCTGGGAGTAAGGGCAGAACACAGCATTAATTTAAAATTCATATCTGAAAGTGCTACAAGGACAAGATGCATAATAATATGGTTCTGTGATATTGAAATGGAGCTCTGATATGATGTCCCATTTCATGAATAAATATAATTAGTTAATGTTTCTTCTAGAGCAGGAACTGATCCAGAATCTACAATCCAAACCCCACTGTGTGTGTGCCTGCACACATGCACAGATCTGGACTTGAACTCTGATCTGAAAGTTATGATTGGAGCCTTTTTATATAAGGAGATGAGCTGAACCATAAGTCTTAACTCCTCAAAGTGCAGAGGGTATTTGAAATATGGAACTAAACTTGCACCCAGATGTTATAGGTAGGCTCTGCCTCTCAAATGGGCTGATCCAGTACCAAGTGGGAATCTCTATATCTTAAGGCAGCGTTTCCCAAACTCAGTGTGGCTGCCAGGGTGTTCCGGGCTCCTGGACTGCCCATGCAGCACCGGGTTCCCCAAGCCCTCAGCCGGGCTGGGCGGATGCAGCCGTATGTTTCAGGCTCCCGGCAGAGGCATAGTGAGAGTTACCAGGTGAGCTCTTATTGCTGGCTGTGGAGGGGGGAGGGGAGGTTGGATATGGGCCACAGGCAAGCAGGGTCAGGGCAGAGGAGCTGCCCGGGGGAGATAGGGAGGGGAACCGGCTGGCAGGGGCTGGCTGGGGGGGGGGGGGCGGGGACACCAGCTGGCAGAAGCAGGGCTGGCCGGGGGAGCGGGAGCAGTGGGGCTGGCCAGGGGAGATCGTGGAGGGGGGGAACCAGCTGGCAGGGGCAGTGAGGCTGGCTGGGGGAGATCGTGGGGCTGGCTGGGGAACCGGCTGGTGGAAGCAGGGCTGGCAGGGGCAGCAGGGCTTGCCAGGAGTGATTGGGAAAGAATCGTCTGGCGGGGACAGTGGGGCTGGCCCAGGGTGAGGGTGGAAAGGGAGGGGGGAGAGAGGAGTCGGCCAGTGGGGAGTGGGACAGTTCAGGGCACACGCAGATCCTGAATAAAAATGTCAAAGCAGTGCCTTTTAAATATCCCCACTGCTGACAGTGAAGTTTAAAGACACTACAATGTGTCAGAATGGAGAGAACCTGGTGCATTCACCATCCGGAATGAGAATAAGGATAAAAAATTCCAGAGATGGTGTCAGCTTTCTGAAAATAAATGAGCCCCTTTTCAATACACGATGTGGTGGTGCAGGGTTTTATTGGATTACAGTACATTTTTCAAATCCATATTCCCTTAACTTGCTGGTAAGAATGTTGTGGGTGGCCGTATCAAAAACTTTGCTAAAGGTGGCCCTGGGGGCTTTGGGAGGACCAAAAACAACGTATTTGCATATTTGTCATTTGCTTAATGAATATGCAAATATGCAAATGAATGTTACGGGTCCTCCGAAAGCTCGTAAATGGATTTACTGGTCCCCCTGTCAAAAAGTTTGGGAACCCCTATCTTAAGGTATTGCCGGTGATTTCAAAACTGGATCTCAGTTTTGCAACGTTGGCTCATTTCTTGTTTTACAAATGTGCATATTATTACATCCTAAATATTATTCATCATTATTCATAATTAATTGTGAATTACTTGAGATGGAATGTGAGGCAGCAAATGTAGAAAACTGTCTTCGAGCCATTGCAGTTGACAGAGGATGCCTGAACCTTTTTACCGCTACAAAAAGTCAGGCAGGGCCTGCTTTGATGACTGTAGCATAGCTTATGTCTACAACACTATGAGCTAAGGGTGTGTGTTTCAGCTTGTGTACAGACTTGTACCTGCTCAGATCTGAGCTAATATGCTGCTTGTACAGCAGCAGCAACACTGGCAGCTGGAGCAGAAGCATGACTTAGCCATTCCAACTACAAACCTGCCTGAAACTGGTGAGGATGAACATGGTATGGCTAAGCCATGCCTTCACTGCAGCTATCCAGGCTACTGACATATTCCTGCTAACTCTTGTTGCGCTAGCCCGAGTATGGGTCTGCAAGCATGAAAGCCCATCCCTAGCTCCTAGAGCAGACGCAATCTTAGTGTGTGTATCTCTGACATTTGCGGGAGGGAGGGAAGCCAAGTAACTTTCCCAGAATTTTGTTCCTGAGAACTCGTCTACATTAGAAAGCGTTGTCCTTTTAACTCTGCTGGGATAGTTAAGTGTCTCAACTGCTCAGTTATATTGGTATAAAAGTGCTTATATCAGTGTAGCTTTTTCCTGTATGGGACGCGAACCAAGCTATGCTGATAAAATCCACACTAGTGCTTATAGGAGTATAACACATACAAATCACAGACCTTTCCAACATAAGTATTATAATACACCTTTTCTGGGGGAGACCAGACCAAATATTTGTTATTAGCAATGGAGGGATGATAGGAGTTACTATAGAGAACTTTCTGGGTGTCTGGCTGGTGAGTCTTGCCCACATGCTCAGGGTTTAGCTGATCACCATATTTGGGGTCGGGAAGGAATTTTCCTCCAAGGTGGATTGGCAGAGGCCCTGGAGGTTTTTCGCCTTCCTCTGTAGCATTGGGCACAGATCACAGCTGGAGGATTCTCTGCATCTTGGGGTCTTCAAGGTATTTGAAGGCTTCAATATCTGAGATATAGGTGAGAGGATTATTCTAGGAGGGGGTGGGTAAGATTCTGTGGCCTGCACTGTGCAGGGGTCAGACTAGATTATCATAATGGTCCCTTCTGACCTTAAAGTCTATGAGTCTGAGTCTATTTACATAAAATGTTATGAGATATTAATCTGTCCATACAACTGTGATTATTGCTAGTGACATCATTTGAGTTAACAACGTGACGATGTTTCTAAGCTCCATAAGCTGATGTAACTCTTTTCTTTCCTTATAGGTTAAATGGACTAGCTGGCTCTCATTCTAAGGGAACCTATTGGATATAGCTTGCTTGAATTAAGTCTCTATTGTATGTCAAAATGATTTCTCAAAACCGGAAGTGGCTCTGAAAGTGATGGAAACAGCATAAAAATGTTAATCTAACAGCCTGAGAGAGAATTTTCTACTGATCTGTTTGTAATTTAAATCCGTAACTGAAGCATGCACAGTAGTTAAACTGGTTGAAGAGAAAACTTGCTCCTTAATACAACTGTCAAAAAAGCAGTCACTTGAAATTTCAAAATGAGTGCACCAGTGGTTCCAAGTGAGCCATGTTACACCCAGCTACAGGACAACAGAAATGAAATAAAAAATAACAATGAAAGCATAGTAAGTGTGGGAGATACAAATGCCAACCAAATTGTGACAAAGGTCAGAAGCACTGAAGGGGAGGTGAAGAGATGTGATTTCACAGTTGATTCTGGAAGTTTGCATACTGGTGGGTCAGAGAACATTACACAGTTGGATACAGAGCAGAAAAAACTTCTGGTCTTTAAACAATCTCAGATTGGTGATACCAATGTACAAGAATTTAGGTTGCCTTCTACTGGAAGCAAGGAATTAGATAAATGTTTCAGGACTGCTGAAGTTAAGGATACTTCAAAGAATATTCTTATTAGCCGAGGACAAAGTCTATCTAATTTGAAGAGTAGTGCAAATAATACCTGTTCAGGGGTTCTTTTAAAAGATGATGTTGAATTTACCCAGCATATATCCAAGGACCATGGAAAAATAATCAGGACCATGGAAGCTGAAGGAATAAAAAGGCTTTCTTTGGGACGATCAAGTAAATTTTCTACTAAAACAGAAGCATTTTCAAAAGAACGTGTGTCATGTAAACGTTCACTTTCTGCATCACTGGATTCCATTGATACATCACATCATTTGATTGGTGATACTGAGAAATCACAGCAAACATCAGCGGATCATTTTCTAGGTATGGTTTTTCATCCACTTGACAATACCTCAGAGGACAATACGGTGTTTTATTCAAAATCATCTACCTCAGAAAACAAGAAAGTAAATATCCCAGAGATCCAGATGGACATGGAAGATGTACCAAATGCTAACAGTGAAAGCACACTGCAGCCGACTGACATAGATCTGAATTTACATGGTAAGCCCAATGAAATCTCTAGTAAGTCAGAAGCACAATTAGAACAAGGTGATAAAAGTAAAAAACTGGAGATAAAAAATCCACCACATGTACCATCTAAAAATATTTGTCAACAAAAAATTGAGAGAATTATGTTGGTAGAATTTCTAGGATGTCAAACAGAAGAAAGTTCATTAGTACCAGAAAAGAAAGGATGTGGAGCTAAAGTTTCCAAAATGCAAGCTCCCCAGTTTCAAGACTTTTGTAGTAAAGTAGGAGATCCACTCTTAAACCAAGTGGTAGCCTATGCTGAGGACAGACTTCTAAGTGGAAACACCACCTGCCCTGGGTTAGGAAGAAGTAATGATGATGAAAACAGGGCATCTAATCAAGGTAGTCAGGAATACATAACAGACGAAGAAATTGGATCTGTATTTCCTCTTACTGATGATAGCAAATCCAGTGGCAAACTAACACCTACAAGAAATAGAAACTTACTTGAAGCTGGTACAAGTTGCATTCAAACAGTTGGTGGGCATATATCTTTTCTACATAACGTAAGTCTCCCTTACAGCAAAACCATGAAAGCTAATGAGAATAAATTGATGCTAGTCAAAGGGAACACTGAAAACACCACAGTGTCTGCCTCAGATCTCTCAGATCAACACAGAGTGCTTAGTACAGAAACAATGTCAAACAATCAGCCGAACAACCAGGACAGTGATATGGAAATCGCAAGCTTTTCAGTCCAGAATAAAAAGACTACTATTGCAAAGAAATATCTTTCAGATGAAACATCAGAGAGTTATAAAATTTCAGCGAGGGCTGATGCCTTTTTCTGTGTCCCAACTTCCTTGCGCCCAATGGCAACTGTGAATGTTAATAATCAGCCCACAATTTCAAACAGCAGCTTAAAGGATCTTTATGCACTTCATGTTGACAAGCTGTCACCGTCCTCAGTCCTACCTCCCATTGACAGTACACAGTTGTTAAACATATCCACTAAAGTGCCTAACAAGATGGCTGCCAACAGTGGAATCCCCAAACCAATCCTCGTCCATCCCAAGAGCTCCCTTACAGCCAAAGGTGATGTGGAGGGTGACTGCAGTGAAAAGCCTGAAGAAAACATTGAGATAAAGCCTGTTATGCCCAAACCCAAACATGTGAGACCTAAGATTATCACTTATATTCGAAGAAATCCTCAGTCTATAGACCATCTTGACCCTTCCTTTGCCTCAACCGAGCTGCCATATGGCCCCTCTGTGTGCAGTATGCCCATGGCAAAAGAACAGCAGATATTGAGTGGGGGGGATATTAAACCATCCAACATCCTGTATGATAAATATAAATCTGATGTGCAGAAGCCGAGAATCTATAGTTCAGGACTTGTGGTATCAGGCATTAAACCCCCAGGACATCATTTTGGCCAAATGAGTGAAAAGTTTCTACAGGAGGTAAGGAGCTAATCACCTCTTTTGTACACTTATGGATGTTTGTTTGCTTGCTTGTTTCTTTGAGGAAAATAGCAGAGACTTGCTGTAAAACAAAAACAGGAGATCAATACTTGGAAACATACATAGTATCAGGAGCTTTTGTGGGCAAAACTCACTTCAGATAAGCTTGAGTCAGATGAGCTTAACTCTGTTGTCATACGTGGGCCTGAGCATGGCCTTTTGAAGAGACAGCTATAGAAAATGGTCACTATATTCTGGTAAACAGCAGAGCTCTTCCTCCTCCAGAGGAAGGTTTACTTGGCAGTCCAGCAAGCTCTCTGGACTGGTGAAATGCAGTAGGACTAGAAGAGTTTGCCTCTCTATGGAATGAGCAGAAAAGCAGGGACTTTAAAGCTGCTGTTAAACAATTTATAATATTTAGTAAAATGGTTATGTTTTGTTTCATTTTAAAGTAGGCAGGTAAATTAACCATTCTCTCAAAATAATTGAATTTTCCTTTCCCCAGCTTTGGAAGTCCTTGTTTTGCCATGCAGTCGAAGGCTAACTGAATTCCTTATGCCCTGTACAGTATCGCCTTGCCAAGATGTCAGCTTCCAGTTTGATAATTCTGGGCAAGATCATGGTTCACTTTCCTGACCTGCACTAAGGAGTGTGGGAGAGCCAAGAAACCTTACACCCTGAACAGGCTGTCCACAGTGTCAGATACAGAGCTGCTTCTGTGCCACTATGCTCCCTCCAGTGCAGTTGGGCTGGAGTGAGAAAGCAGGGGTCCCAATTGGGTCACTTGGCTAGTTGAAGAGGGAATTATTAATTTCTAATGAGCTTGTAGTTGGCATTCATCACCTTAGTATCTGCGAGCTTCACAAATACTAATTTATTTTTGTAATATTCCCTGTCAAGTATGGTGGTATTTTTATTCCCTCCTTACAGTTGGGGAACTGAGGTACAGAAATTAAGGCCCAGCGTATCTAAAGTAGCCATTAGTTTCAGATGCTATAACAGACCTAATGGCAGTGGGCCTTGGGTTTAGGCACCCCTACTCTAAAGTATGGCACCATTAATTCAGGTATTCAGGAAGAATCAGCAGGGATTGGGGCCTATTGACAGTCAGATGACCACCCCTGAGCATTATGAAGGACCAGTTTTAGCTCAGTGGAGGGGAAAGCCAAGAAGTAGGAGAGATGAGTGTGAGGGGATAGAACCAGAATTCTGAGGAGCTAGGGAGGCCTTTTGAGATTAAAGTATGGTCCCAGGAAAAAAGGTCTGTGGATACATGGTTCAAAGAGGGAAGTCATTTTAGGTGAGGAATGGAGCTGAAAAGCCCTGAGGGAAAAGAGAGGTCAGGCTGGTATACAGGAAGAAGCTCTAGGAAGGAACAGTAGAACGAGCCTGTGTTTGAGTTCCATGGCATATATTCCAGTAGGTTAGCATTTGCAGGGCAAAAACCCACAGTAGAGATTAGGTGTGGGTTCTTCCAGTACTGCCACTCTGAGGGGATGCAGAACCCTTGCTATTAAGGGGAGAGAAAAGGGACTAACTAGAGTCCAGGAAAGCTGGAAGTTGAGCCCATAAGAAGGGCCAAAGACTGTTGTATGGAACAGTTATACCCCATGGAGAAATGTTGTGCCTGGCAGAAGTCCAGGGTGAAAGACTGATGCTGGTTTTTTTTACTTTGGACTGTGGTTACCCTGGAAGGAGTGGCATTATGTACTGCTTCCCATCCCCACCCTCCCGATTCAAAGTTCTTGCTTCAAAGCATGGAGGGCAGTAGAACCGCTCAATGAAAGGGATATAAGAATTTTATTGTACATGGGCCAAATAACATAATTTTCCCTGTTGTGCAGTGTAGTTGGATCTATGTCGGTCCTGCCTTTTATTGTTTCTCACCGATGGACATAGGGCCAATAAAATATATTACCCACCTTGTCTCTAAAATGTTTTCTTATCTCATTCTCAGAAATGGCTAAACAAAAACAACAAACAAAAAAATCACGAGAGTGCACACCCCCAACAAGGAAAAGCTTGTCCTGAAAATAAAGTTTACTGAAAGTAAAATTTGTTAAGTCTTAAAATGGAAAATCTTAAGTACAGCATTGCTACTGGTGCTGTTTGGAAAGAGCCATACTGTGGAAGTTTCTTTAGCTAATATGCACTTACTGCTGACTTGTCTTCTTCAGCACATTGGCTGATACACAGAGTGAGTAGGAGATATTTATTGCTCATCAGGGCAAATAAAATCAGAATACAAGTATAGGAGTCGGGAGCTTTAATAGGATGTATCAGTTTATTCTTTAAAAGCCCCAAACTGCTAATGCAGAACACTAGCACAGCCTGTCTTAGGTGTTCTCCCAGTATTTAAACAGCCAGTGTGCTAATAAGCCAAACCTAGACTTGTAATGAGGTACAACTCCACTGAAGCCAATCAAATTATACTCTATCTATAAAGCCCTGCAAATCCATTTTATATTCACATCCGTGGATATGCAAGGCTCATTTTTGCAGATACAGATGCGGATGCAGCAGATATAAATTTTTTATCCACACAGGGCTCTACCTATTTATCCCAAACTACAAATTGTAAAAAGGACTCAATCTCCAAACAGCAATCTTGTCTCACTCAGAATAGGTGGTGTTATTTTGTAAACCAACGTATTTAAGTTTTTGCTGAGAAATGATCAGCCAAGTCCTTCTTGATTCCATCAGAGGATATATTTTAAATATGTGATCATCTTTTCATGTTTGCATTCCTGCTGTGCTACCTAGAGAGTACTGTCAATAAAGATTAACAAACATATTTTGAAATCTTGGCAAAACTAACTCAGCTATTAAAAATGCATAACCTCTCTATTTATAGAGAAATTCTCTGTTCCTTCTGTTTAGTAATTGTTGTTGGTCTATTCATTGCCAGTTAAAAACAAAACGATAGGAAGTGTATAATGAAATCTGACTGAAATATGCTCATATGAGGGAAAAGGGTAACCAATTTTATCCAGGAAAACAATTTCATACCTAAAAGCTGCAGTAAACCTACACATTGATTCTAGGGATGTAAAGAATGTATAAAAATAGTAACCATGTAACCAATCAAAATTCAATTATACCGTTAAACATGTTACCTGAGGATGAAGGAGTAGTGAGGGAAGGGTGCTAGTTTGGCTCCCAGCTACCAGCCTTATGGGACTGCTAGATCCCAGCTCCCAGCCCTGGAAGCTCCTGGTCACATGCTCCCTAGCAAAGTTGCAGAGTTTAACCATTAACAGTAACCGACATGCATC
The DNA here is from genome assembly GCF_052426305.1 of Pelodiscus sinensis. Classification (NCBI taxonomy): domain Eukaryota; kingdom Metazoa; phylum Chordata; order Testudines; family Trionychidae; genus Pelodiscus; species Pelodiscus sinensis. The sequence goes on from NC_143052.1 coordinate 308,468,453, forward strand.
AGCTTATCAGTTAACCAGTTAAACTCTTACATCCCTAATTGATTCATTTTGAAAAATTAAGATGATTTGCTTTTATAAGTTCATACAGGTCAAGCATCAGGAATCAGATGTAAAAAATAAAATCCTGAGCTCTGAAATAGATAAGTAAGCCATATAAGGATAATACAAAGAAAGAAGAATGTAATTGAAGATTTAATGATGGAAAATGAGTTTACATATGTGGTGAGAAATGTAGAGCAAAGATAAAATGATGAGGCCTAGTGTACGCTAGGAAATTAGATGTATAACCCACACCCCATGAGTGACACAGTTAAACTGACCTAACCCTGGGTGTAGACAGCGATAGGTTGACAGAAGAATTCTCCCCTGAACCTAGCTACTGCCCCTCACAGAGGTGAATTACCTACTCCAACAGAAGAACCTCTCCTGTGTCTTTGCTGAAGTGCTACAGTAGCACAGTTTCAGCATTTTAAATGCAGACAAGCCCTAAGTATCTATTGTGTGGGTCTTATCAGTATAAAATAAGCCAAAGCCTAAAAGACTCTAAACTGAGATCTATGGTAGTTTAAGGCCAATCTTGCATATTTCTGAATATTAAATATGTTCTTACCAACTTACTAGGATCAAAGCTTTTATAGCCACTGTTAAAGTGCATACTCTAAATGTTTATAATTTCCAAAATTATATTGGGCTGACGTATTAAATACATTGTAATTTACAGCAGAATAAATCAATCAGTACTTCTGCATATGTGATATCCTGTGGCTATTTTTGACTGATTAATTTGATTAATTTTTCAAATAAATATAACCCTGATTACTAAAGCCAGCCCCCTCAAAAAATCCCTAACTGAGGGACACTAGAAAATATTAAATGGTCCTTGGCAGAGAATTATGATTTTGACTAGATTTACCTGGCATTGCTTGGGTCCTTATCTCCAAAAAAGTTTTGTTTTTCTTCATTTTAAGCTATTATAATAGGAAGCTGAATGCCAAATTTGGAGGTTCTAGCTCTTGTCCTTTAGGAGGAGTTTCTGAACAAACGGCTTGCAGACAGATGGAGAGACAGATTTATATTTTAAAAGTCTACAAAGGTTGGACTCTAAGCCAGGGTGCTACTTGGCGGTAATAGTGCAAATGTGTCTTAGCAAATTGTGGAGAATTGAAAAGTATTTGACATTACTGTGTTCTTTTATCCCAAGTCATGGAAAGCAGCCCACAGCCTGACGAGGTAGACTCAGGGCATGTCTAAACTTAAAGTGTTGCAGCGATCAGTTGCACTACTGTGGCACGTAGTGAAGACACTACCTATATTAACAGGAGTACTTCTCCCATTGGAGTAGGGACTTTGCACCCCTGAAAAGTGATAGCTGTGTCCACTACAAGAGAAGTCCTCCCATTGACATGGCACTTTCTACACAAGAGTTTGGGCAGTGTAGCTCTGCGGGTGGATTTTAGTTATACCATTATAAGTCTATAAAGTATACTGAGCCTCAACACACGATGCATGCATATATAGAGCTAAGCACACGTCTTTGCAGGTTCATGGCCTTTACGTGGCAAATTTGCTCTGCTGTTGTCTGTGGGGCTGTGCCTTTCATCAGCATTCATCAGCCAATGTATTTGGGACATGAATCCTGGAAGTTTCATGAATTGGACCCCACGCTGGTCAAAAATGTTTCCCTCTTTTAAGAAGCTTCAGTTTCAGGAAGCAGAGACAGCAGCATGTGATTTAGGTTGTCTACGACATACTGTGACTAACAAAAGCCAAAGTGATCAGCCCCTATGGTGATATTTTCATATCAAATTATCTGATGTACTTTTGAATAGCAAATATATTTATGGGACTCGGGGTCTTTTTGTGAAGGAATAAGGCCAAGTTTCATCACAATGAAAGTGAACATATTACTCTCAAAAGAGATTATTTTTCTGTTGAAATTAGTTCAGAGTACTTTCAACTTATTTATAATTGCTTCATTCATTATGGTGTAAAAATTAAATTCTCCACGTTCCTGTAATAAAGGACAACTTGTTCATCTAAGAGTCTTTGCTAGAAATGAATATCTTTTTAAAAAATAGAGCTCTAATTTATCCTCCGATAAGTAGTGTTTTAAATAACATCCAATAAAAATTGCATTTACAAATTTCCCTTTTGGCAAATCATTCTCCACGGTCAAGGAAATTTACTTTCTAGGTATTAATAGCGTCACAACATTTTCACTATTTGAGGATTTTTCTGAGAACCAGGGGCAGTTGTATGTTGTGTTTGACTGGGTTGTGAATGAACTTGTTATTCTGTGGCTAGTGATCAATGTGGTCAAAGGATCAAAATTTGAATCTTCCATGTTGATCTCAAACCATCGGTCGCAAAGAGGAGAAATTAGTCATAGTTTATACTGCCAACATGAGCTCCATGTTTCCTGAGCATGTGACTGCACTACAGTAATATCAGTTTCATTTATTTCTCTGTAGGTTGGGAAAAGGCCTGTGAAAGAAGAATTCTGTTCCCCACCATATACCCGCTATGAGGTATCTCCAAGCTTTTATCGATCTGCCATGATACTTAAACCACAGTTAGGACTGGGTGCAGTTTCCAGGTTACCCTCTGCAAAAAGTAGGATTTTGATTGCAAGTCAAAGATCTTCAGATAGCTGCCTCCATCAGCCAGGACAAATAGCAAAGGCTTCCAGCCTTTACCATACCGAGGCTTCAGGTAAACTACAAACACTTCCTTTCTTTTAACTATAATCAGTGATTATTTTTAGTCAGGAATATGACAAAATGAGCAACACGTTGGCCTGATGCCAGAAATCTCTGCTATCACTCTACAAGGTGCCTTTATCCAGCCTGAGGTAAGGCTAAGACGACTAAGGAGTTTAGGATTGTTGGAAGGTAATTGGGTCTCTTGCCTAGGAGGAAGAATCAATTTCAATACCAGTCATTACAGTGGTCGTGTACCTGATCTTTCTCCTTCCTGTAGGTATCTTGGTATTGGAAAAAGTTCAAAAAAGGGCAAGAAACATGATTAGGGGTTTGAAATGGCTGTCACGAGAGGAGGGATTAATAAATCTGGGTCTTTTCAGCTTAGAAAAGAGTAGACGAAGGTGGGATATGATAGAGGTCTATCAAATCATGATTGGTCCAGAGAAAGTAAATAAAAAAAAGTTATTTATTCCTCCCCATAACACAACAACTAGGGGACACCAAAATAAATTAATAGGGAGCAGGTTTAAAATAAACAAAATGAAGTATTTCTTCACACAATGCACAGTCAACCTGTGGAACTCCTTGCTAGAAGATGTTGTGAAGACCAGGTTTAACAGGGTTCAAGGAGAACTAGATAAATTCATGGAAGAAAGGCTCATCAATGACTTTTAGCCAGGATGGGTAGGAATGATGTCCCTAGTCTCTGTTTGTCAGAAGCTGGGAATAGGTGACAGGGAATGGCTCAGTTGATGATTACCTGTTCTTTTCATTCCCTCTGGGACACTGGGCATTGGCCACTGCTGGAAGACAGGATACTGGGCTAGATAGACCTTTGGTCTGACCCAGTAAAGTTGTTCTTTTTTTCTTATGATCTTGAGAAGAGTGTCATTCTATAAAGCACAGATTGTCTGGATCTTAGTTTTGCAACTCATCCAAAAGTCAGTACCTCTAGCAGCACAGTGCCTTCTATCACCATGTTGGTGACATTTGTGCTGGAATGCCTCAATACCTGGATTTTTTTCCTCTGTGGCCCTATTTGCAAATATTGGCCAAGCCTGTCTCTGCATAACTTTTGAGAATTTACACAATCACAGAATAAGATAGTAAAGATGTAAGTGATACAGGAATATAAGGGGAGCAGACCGGAGGGCAAGGAAACTAGCAACATTACTATTACTGAGAAGTGATGTAAGAACTTGGAGAAAGGCAAGTTGAACCAGTCCTTAAAATTGGAAACACAGACAACATAAGCATATGGGGAAGAGAAACACAGGGAATGGGCCTGCTAACATATTTAGTCTCTTCTCTGATGCTTCAAATGAATTATTCACCCTCTTCATAAATAAATGGTATTCACTCTGTACTTTTCATTTTGCCATTCTTGCTTTTGTCAATACATTTCTTTGTTCATTCAAGGACATTCTGTCTTCTGTGTATTAGACTTGTCTAGATTATGCACTGTATCTTTCTTACTTCATTAAAGTGTTGTGCCTGTTTTTGTCCCAGAATATGAGCGAGACAAGGTAGGTGAGGTAGGGACATTGGTTGCATGGCTCATTACAACAGTTTGATTTCACACCATATTGCTTGCTGCTTTTATTGTCCACTTAAACAATCTGTGCATAGCAATCTAAGGTTCTGTTGCCCACTTCATTTCACATGAGTGGTTCCAACAGGTCTGATGCCTTCCACTTAGAATCATAAGGTTGGAAGAGACCTCAGGAGGTCATTGAGTCCTGCCCCCTGCCCAAAGCAGGACCAACACCAACTAAATCATCCCAGCCAGGGTTTTGTCGAGCTGAGACTTAAAAATCTCTAGGGATGAAGATTCCACCACTTCCCTAGGTAACCCATTCCAGTGCTTCACCACTCCCCAGTAAAATAGTTTTTCTTAATATCCAACCTAGACATCCCCTCTGCAACTTGAGACCATTGCTCCTCATTTTGTCATATGTCTCCATCTTTTTTGGATTTCCCCCGCCCCGTCAGGTATTGAAGGCTGCTATCAAATCCTCCTCACTCTTCTCTTCTGTAGACTAAAGAAGCCTAAATCCTCCAGCCTCTCCTCGCAAGTCATGTGCTCCAGCCCCCTAATCATTTTGGTTGCCCTCCACTGGACTTTCTCCAATGTGTCTACATTTCTTTCTGTAATAGGGGGTCCAGAATGGGATGCAGTCTCCAAATTTGGCTTCACCAGAGCCAAATAAAGGGGAATAATCACTTCCCTAAATCTGATGACAATGCTCCTACTAATGCACCCCAATATACCGCTAGCCTTCTTGGCTACAAGGGCACACTATTGACTCATATCCAGCTTCTCATCCACTGTAATCCCCAGCTCATTTTTTTGCTTAATGGTCTATCCCAGCTTGTGGTTAGCTCAGACTCTCTGGATTGTGCTTCCTCCCCCAGACCAGAAGCAGAGCTCTGTGGAGCTCAAAAGCTTGCACAAAAGTTGGTCTGATAAAAGATATTACCTCACCTACCTCATCTCTTGCTGTATGGCACTCCATTTCAAAATCCAAGCAATATCTATCTGTGCCTTGCCTCTGTTTCTTTTCTGTAATGTTGTCTTAAGATTTCTAACTGAGATTTATCCCTTATGAAACAGTTGATGATTAATTATCAAGTCATATTTCTCTAGTTATTTTGGTATCTCATCATTGACTATCTCTAGTATCTTGTCTGCCACCAAGGCCAGATTTAATTCCTTCAGTCCCTATAGTGTCCTTGAATTTCATTATGTTCACATCTTTCTAGTTCATTGTTATCTCACCACTTCCAAAGATGCTATTAAAAGATAACTCTTGTTGGACTGCTAATGATCTGTTGTTCCATCTCCCTCTGTATCCCAATGTGTAACCCATATGGCCTTGGCATTCTATCTGTTTTTATTGATTTTTAAATTACACAAAACTTGATTGCTAATGCCTTTAGTTTTTCATTGTGTTGCCCCAGACACACTGTTTCCATTTCTGGCATCTCACCTCCAATTTCCCTCATGAACAGTGAGATAAAGAACTTGTATAATTTTTCTACTATATCTTGTTCCTTTGTTGTTGTTGTTTTTCTTCTGTTCTCTAGTAATTCACTGGCTTTCTTTATTGATCTCCTCTTATTTATTTATTTTATCATTTATTTATTACAAGTATCTTCTATTATTTTTTGTTACTTCCTGGGAAATCCCTTTTATTTGCAGTATTTTCTTTCCTTAATACCCAATCACTATTGGTTACTATTTTTCTTTGTTGTCTTTCTAGTTTGTATCCTTAAGACACACACAACCCATTTCTCCTCTTGACAGCTTTTTGACTTCTTAAGCCATCTTTATCCATCTTTTTTTAACCATGTCTCTGAAAAAGAATATACTGCTTATGAAATATGCCAGAGAGACGGCACCGGAAAATGTTGTTCTTTAACCATGGAACAGGCATAATATAAGCAGTGGCAATGTAAGATTCCTCATGGCTTTCTAGCTTTGACTGTCTAAAACAAAGTCATGTGCAGTCTATCATTCATGACTATTCCATGCTATTCTTCAATTATTAGTCTGCTAATGAAATTGTGACTGCAATTATTGGTCTTACGGGCATCTCTTTATGAGAACCTGACCTGAAACAAATCTTTTCTTTCATCTAGACCAGGAGCCACCTTATAGTAAATAATATTTCAATTCATCTGATGGCACATATCATTTGGTAATTGGATACAGAACTTTTACTTCTCAGTCATCTCGTCAGATCCGGCTCAGGTGAATAGTTGTTGAACCGTATACTTTTCTGAGAGCCACTGGACTGCTCATGTGAAATGAGTCTGTGGAGTCAGTACAGTTCTCACAACTACCATGTTGTTGGTTGGATTAGTTGTCATTGTGCCTCCAGTGGATCACAAATGAGAAATCAAAATTCAGGACACACTGCTGAGAAATAGTACACCCCAGACTGATGATTATTCTATTCTTCGATTATGCCAAGCTAGTAACAAAAGTGAACTTCTGTGTTATCAAAACACAGTCTCTGTCGCATTCCAGCTCCTGGCTCACCATCTAAGTACTACACTTCATGATGAGTTGTTACTAAAAACCAGTTTAATCAGAATTAGGATCCTTCCAGTCCCAAGGGATTAGCTACTACCCAGGTCAGTATATAACTCAGTTGTTGCCCAATAATTACTACCAATCCTTTAGTAACTAAAACCTCAGGGTATGTCTACACTACCCTCCTAATTCGAAATAGGAGGGTAATGTAGTCATACCGCAATTGCAAATGAAGCCCGGGATTTGAATTTCCTGGGCTTCATTTGCATAAAGCCGGCCGGCGCCATTTTTAAATGCCGGCAGTTCGAACCCCGTGCCGCGTGGCTACACACGGCACGGAGTAGCTAGTTCGGATTAGGCTTCCTAATCCGAACTAGCTGTACTAAGGAGGATTAGGAAGCCTAATCTGGACTAGCTACTCCGTGCCGCGTGTAGCCGCGCGGCACGGGGTTCGAACTGCCGGCATTTAAAAATGGTGCCGGCCGGCTTTATGCAAATGAAGCCCGGGAAATTCAAATCCCGGGCTTCATTTGCAATTGCGGTATGACTACATTGCCCTCCTATTTCGAATTAGGAGGGTAGTGTAGACATACCCTCATGGTTTACTAATAAAAGAAAAGAAGAGAGTTATAAAGGGTTAATAAATCATATACATACAAGTGATTGCAAAGTCACTATGGGTACGTCTACACTTGCACCCTAGTTCAAACTAGGGATGCAACTGTAGGTGACCAAAATGCAAATGTAGCCCACCCTAGTTCGAACTAATGTTACTCCTCATTTTTTGAGGAGTAACGTTAGTTTGAAGCAAGGGGTTTGGTTTGAACTAATGCGTCCTGGCACACACATTCACTTTCGAAACAGCTGTTGAGTGGAATAATGCGCCGGCGAGATTGTGCTAATGAAGCGCAGGATATTTAAATCCCCACTTCATTAGCAATTTTGGTCGCCTACATTTGCATCCCTAGTTCAAACTAGGGTGCAAGTGTAGATGTACCCTATAACAGATTTGAAGCAGTGATGGAATAATTTGCTAGCTGCTAAAGTCTCTCTGGAATTACCTAGGGGTTATCAGTCCTTGTTAGAAATCCAGTCCAGAGAAATGAAGACAAAATGGAGATATTGCAGGAGTCCTTTTATATGATGTGCCATATACACAGAATTTTACTGTCCCAAATAAAACTTACAGTCCATATACATGGAAAACTACTGGCCCAAAATGGAGTACAAGATCACATGAGCATATCACATGCTTTACATACTTTGCTGACTCACAGAGGCAGCTGTTGCAGATATTCTTTTTGAGGCATCCACAGGAAAGGTTTATTGGGTAGGATGAATTTCTTCAAAGGCCCATTATGAGCTGCATATCCTTGATGGACCATCAACACATAGCTGTCTGGCCCCAATATAAATTGGGGATGTTTTCCTTGAGTATAATACATGTGTAAGATACCAATACGTAGCCATTATTTGTAATTGCACATACAAAGATACAAAGATGAATCATGCATATGAAAGGATGATCATACTTAGCAAATCATAACTTTTCCATTGACACCTTACATGACATAGTTTGTACAAGATTTGTTGCAGTTGTATAGCAGCGGTAGCAATGATACAAATGGTAATATTCAATCATACAACATCTCTTTAGTAGAAAAGATAAGGAAGGAATGTGCCTGGAACTACTGACTCAGATCCAGAAGGATTAAATATTGTCAAAGCAAGAAGGGGAAGCTTGCACTGTTTCTTTATGTGTACTATGGAAAAATAGAGATCTTCATTGTCCAAGCCTGTCATGCTTTTGCATATGCTAAATCCAATACAAATGTGTTTTACACAGGCTATGTAAATGGTTGCGTTGTTTAGCTTACGTTTTAACACTGGAAGTGAGGAATTGAATTCCATTTTGTTATAGTTTTTGAAAATTCAATTTATAATTTGAAATGAAAAGAGCAGTCTATCAGAACCTATGTCCTCCAGAGTACTAAATATGACATATAGCTCTGGTAGTTTAATATAAGTATTTTCTTTGTTTGAAACTACTGTTTTATGGGTCAGAACAAACCTCTGATCTCTTTCTGTTAACTTATGTCCCTTAATTTGATAGGCAGTTGTGGTGGCATGTTAAAAAATAAGGCAGATAAAAGGGAATAATTTGTGGTATAAGAGCAACAGGATGAAATACAGCTTAGATAATACACACACACACCTAAGCACTTTTCTTGTGTTAATGAAAGCAATACTTTGTTCTTAAAAGTTCACATTTATTCGTTTGATTAAAGCATAATCAGCTGTGGTATAATAAATATTTTACCTTGCTAGGCTACCATTACTATGAGTAAGAATGCCAGTTAGTCCCCAGTTGAGGGTTGATCTTGAGTCCTTAATGAGATAAGCCTTTTACTGATTTCAGTCTTGCAGGATTAGGTTTTTGAGAAATGGAAATGGAAGGAACTAGCCAGTCTCACAGTGTGATGTTCTGCTACATGAAGCTGTCTTGCCACAGTATTCATGGCAGAGCCAGTGCCTTGTGAGGAAGATTTTATTCCTTCCATAGCACAGCAACTCTTTAACCAGCCTTCATGGCTGCACAGCACTGAGTATTTCATCTCTCAGATGATAACAATAATGAAGATAGTTCCATCCCTAAAGCAGTTGAACATTAAATCCCTGAACTCCTACTATCAGACAAGCCACAGAGCAATGTATTAAGGGTCTTGTTAGTTTATAATCTTCACTGGATTACTGCACTCTGGTAAGGCAGTATTGCGGAAAGGAAGTATAATAATGAATGATACCAAGCATATTGCTGGTAAACATCATATGAAGCTAAAATATGATTGAGTTGATACAATTCTATATCTCTAATATATTAAATCCATGACACTCCTCTGCACATGGTATACCATCATTTTCATATTTAGGTGTATTGTTCTTTAGAAATGCTTAAATGGATGACACTTTTAAGACAAGGATCGATAATGGATAGGCAAGGAAGAAGCATTATTGGGAAAAATGCTTAACAGTATAGAGTGTATTCAAAGGGAATTGGATGTCATTCTTTCTCCTGAGAGCTTAACACTCATTCATTGCACATAAATTTTCCTTACCGTTTCTAAAAGAGACATCAAGTGTTGAACAAACATTTAATGACACTTTACACTGTGTCTGTAGGGTATAAATGTTAAAAAGCTTTACTGTGTTTTTCTAGCAAATATGGTAATATGTATGTGAATTGGCTGATTTTGATTGGAAGGCAATCTGACTTTGAAAAGTAAAATAGTGATCCCTTGGCATCTTTTAAATTAAACTAAGGGTGTGTCTAGACTGGCAAGATTTTGCACAAAAGCAGTTGCTTTTGCGCAAAAACTTGCCAGCTATCTACACTGGCCACTTGAATTTGCACAAGAGCACTGACGTTCTAATATAAGAATTCAGTGTGTCTTGTGCAAATACTTTGATGCTCCCACTCAGGGATAAGCCCCCTTGCGCAAGAATACTTGCGCAAGCGGGCCAGTGTAGACAGGCACCTTAATTTTTTGCGCAAGAAAGCCCGATGGCTAAAATGGCCATCAGAGCTTTCTTGCGCAAAAGCACGTCTATACTGGGCATGGATGCTTTTGCACAAAAGCACTTTTTGCGCAAAAGCATCGGTGCCAATCTAGACGCTCTTTTGCGGAAATACCTTTAACGGAAAAACTTTTCCGTTAAAAGTATTTCCGCAAAATCATGCCAGTCTAGACGCAGCCTAAATGTCTACTATTTTTTCCTGATGTTTATGAATAATTTTTCCTTGTGAAGTGTGAGTTAATTTCAGTTTGATCTTTACCATTTTAATGGCTTATTGGATTTTGTGGGAATCTTGACCTAACTCCACACAACTGAAGTTGACTAAAGTGGAATATGTTACTAATATAAATGCTTTCACTACCCTTTTATTTTTCTCTCTGTTAATGGATTGGAGCCCAATCCTGACAGGTATTCAGCATCCCCATCTAGGTGCCAAGAGTTCCCCAAGTCTTACTGGAGATGCGTGGTTTTTTTTTCAAAAGATAAAAACAGGATTGTATTTTCTCTTTCACATGTACACACAGGCTCACATATGTGAAGTACATCATTAGTACCACTATGTCTCTGCAGATTTCTCCTGTTTCTTCATTTTTTGTTGTTGTCACTCAGGGCTACTGAATATCAAATGAACAAATGAGATTTGAAGATAAGACTTGCACTTTGAAGTTGCTTCCTATAATTTTATATTTATGCTATTCAGGCTGCAATTTTATTCACTTTTTCTGTAATCTGATAAACCTGGTTCTGGGGGCAAGTCTGAGTTGTTGAGCTTAGTTTCTTGAAGAGAGAGATCACAAACTCATATTTCAATGAGGAAAATGCTACAGTATTCTGTTCTGTATCTCCTAGTTCCTCCAGTGTAATGATTTTGAATGCCTACTTTTTCAGCTGGCAGAATGGTGATTTGTATGTATTGGTGAAGATTTAGAAGTGTCTCAATATGACATATTTTTTCAGAAGAATGAAAGGAAGGACAGTTATTGCCACTTTAGAAATCTAGGTCTACTTTCCTTTTTTCTTGCAACTATGTAATTCTACAGTTGGTGCCATAGGCATTTTCAATCACAGAATTGAAATACATTGCATCAATCTGTAGTTTTGTACAGTGCAAAGAAAATGCTAAATTCTGTTTATTCAATATTAAGTGCTTTTATGCTGCTTTGATATCTGCCTAGCATAAAATATCAGACACGATGCATTTCCATTGGGAATTAGGAAAGAGAAAGAAAGGATTTGACATAATTCCATAATCAGTGTGTAAATGAAATGAAAAGGTGTGAGGAGTAAAATGAATAATGAAAAATGAGAAATGTGGAATGAAACAAGTGAAGCTTTTGAAAAAAGCAAGTAACTTAGGGGAATCTCGTAGTTGGAAGAGAAGGAATAAAGGCAGTGGAAATAGAGATAGCTATCCATTGTTTGATATAATTGTCAGGGGACTATAGCCATTATCCAAAATATGTTCTAGCCATCTTCTTGAGGATTTCTACTTAGTAAGTTCCTAAGCAGATTCTCATGAGCATTTGCTTAATATAATCAAGTGTCTGGACACAGTGAGGGTATGACTACACTAGCTCGTTAATTCCAGCTAGGTAGGCGAATGAGGCGACCAGAGTTGCAAATGAAGCCCGGGATTTAAATATCCCGGGCTTTATTTGCATGTTCCTGTCGGGTTGCCATTTTGAAATTTCACTAGTCCAAACTCACTGCCGTGCGGCTACATGCAAAAGTGAAACGTTAATTTGAACTAAGTCCTTAGTTCGAATTAACTGTTACTCCTCGTGGAATTAATGAGCTAGTGTAGACATACCCTAAGTGTGGAAATCTGCGACCCAGAACAGGTTCCAGGAATAGAATCATAGGATCATACAAGTGTGGAACTGGAAGGGACCTCAATGGTCATCTAATCCAGGCTCTGCATTCAAGGCAGGATCAAGTGTCCCCTAGAACATCCCTTGATAGGTGTTTGTTTAACCTGCTCTTAAAATCGCCAGTGATGGAGATTCAACAACCTCCCTAGTGAATTCTTTCTAGTGCTTAACCATCCTGACAGTTAGGATGGTTTTTCTAATGTCCAACCTAAACCTCCCTTGCTACAATTTAAGTTTCTTGTCTTCTCATCAGAGGTTAAAGAGAACATATTTTCCCCCTCCTCCTCGTAACAACCTTTTATGTACTTGAAGGCCATTATCATAGCCCCTGCCCATCTTTTGTTTTCCAGACTAAACAAACCCATTTTTTTCAAAAGCGATGAGGAGTCCCGTGGCACCTTATAGACTAACAGATTTATTGGAGCATAAGCTTTCGTGGGCAAAGACCCACTTCATCAGATGCATGTAGTGGAAATTCCAGAGGCAGGTATAAATATACAGGCATAAGAAAAGAGTACCAATCAAGAGTAAAGCTAGAGATAATGAGGTTAATTCAGTCAGGGAGGAAGAGGCCCACTTCTAGCAGCTGATGTGGAGGTGTGAACACCAAGAGAGGAGAAACTGCTTTTGTAATTGGCTAGCCATTCACAGTCTTTGTTTCATCCTAAAAATGATGGTGTCATCTGCAAATTTGACACCATCATTTTAGCATTAATATCGCGCCACAGTGTAGATGTAGCCTTATAGGGCATGTTTTCTACCTTTAATCACTTTATTGCTCTACTCTGCACTTTCTTCCGTTTTTCCACATTTTTCGTGACGTGACTCCCAGAACTGGACACAGTACTTTAGCTGATGACTAATCAGTGCAGAGTAGAGCAGAAGAATTACTTCTCATGTCTTCCTTACCAAAGTCCTGTTAATATCTCCCAGAATTATGTTCACTTTTTTGCAACAGTGTTTATACAGTTGACTCATATTTGGCTTGCGATCCACTATTACCCCAGATCACTTCTTGCAGCACTTCTTCCTAGGCAGTCTTTTCCTACTTTGTATGTGTGCAACTGATTGTTCTTCCCTGCATGGCATACTTTGCATTTGTCCTTATTGAATTTCATCCTACTTATTGCAGACCATTTCTACAGTTTGTCTAGATCATTTTGAATAATGACCCTATGCTCCAAAGCACTAGCACCCCCTCACAGCATAGTATCATCTGCATACTTTATAAGTGTACTCTCTATGCCAGGGATGGGCAATCAGCCAGAGGTAGCCCCCGGTGAGCTGCCAGCACTTTATTTACCTGCACATCAGCAGGTATGGTCCCTTGCAGCTCCCATTAGCTACGGATCATCATTCCTGGCTAATGAGAGCTGCAGGAACTTTACTGTTCTACTAGTGTATTTGTTTTTCCTCATCTTATAGTAATAGATGTGAGCAGCTGTGGAGTTAACTGAAACAATCCAAGAATGTCAAAAATCCTCCACTCACCCTGCAATTATTGATTACCTGAAGGTATTTTTAAATATTTTTCAGACAATCTCTATGGGACAACCTGTTTCAGACAACCTCATTGGGAAAATTTATAATCAGCTAGCACATGAGATACAAGATTTGTGAGGTATCCTCTTTGGTATGAAAGACTATCGAGCCATGCGTTTTTTTAAGAGTAAAGGTACTGGGATGGAGAATTAATTTAAATACTGCTGCTGCTGTTTTTTAGACAAATAATGTCTCCAACTAGGAAAATATTTATTAACAATAAATTTCTTACAAAGTCATTTTTTCTCTTAACATGTTAACTTCTGATATTTTGTAGAGAAGGAAGGATTTTAGTTCTAGCTAGAGGGAGAAATGGTGAGGAAAAGCAAAAAGTGTGGGAGTGCAGGGAAGCTGAATTAGGGCTGCCAACTTTCTAATCACAGAAAACTGACTACACCTACCATGAGGCTCTACCCTTTCTCTGAGGCCCTGCTCCCCACTTGTTCTATCCCCTCTCCCTCTGTCACTCAGGCTTTGTCTACACAGCACAGATATTTTAAAATAACTGACATTATTTCGAAATAACAATACGAGCATCTACACAGCAATTCCATTATTTTGAAATAAATTCAGAATAATGGACAGCTTATTCCGACTTCTGTAAACCTCATTCCACAAAGAAGAACGCCTATTTCAAAATAGCTGTAGCGTGGAGGCTCCATTGCTGCTATTTCAAAATAGCTCCTCCCCAGGGCCAGTCACACTAATTACTCCCTAGTGCCTCCTGGGGCTCTAAATCGATGTAGCACGTCCACATAAGGGAAGTCTGCCTCAAACTAATTTTGAGGCTTCCCTGTAGTGTAGATGTGCTATTTCAAAATAAACTATTTTGGAGTATTTCTTCCAGAATAGCTTATTTCGAAATAAGTGTGCAGTGTAGACATATCTTCACTCATGCCCACCCCCACTCACTTTTTCTGGGCTGGAGTTGGAGGTTAGGGTGTGTATGGGGGTGTGTGGACTCTGGCTGGGGATGCGGGCTCTGGAGTGGAGCTAGGGCTGAGGAGTTTGAGATACAGGAGGGGGCTAAGGGCTGGGGTAGGGTTTTGGTATGTGTGTGTTGATATGGGTTCCGAGAGGTAATTTTGGTGAGGGGTGACAGTACATGCTAGAGCAGGAAGCTGAGGTGCAGAAGTGGGTGTGGGGTCCCAGTGCTACTAGGAAGTGGCTGCCAGGTCTCTGTGGCCCATAGGTTCATGGGCAGCCAACAAAGCTTGGCACTCTACGCTCATGCCCACAGGTGCTGCCCGTGCTGCTTCTTTATGGGTGTGGCTCTCAGCCAATGGGAGTTTCAGAGCCATCAGTTGGGGTGGGGGCAGCGTGCAGTTTGCCTGGGGGCTGCACGGACCTAGAGGCTGTTTCTGGGAGTTGTTTCCTGGAATGGAACTTGGACAGGTAAGGACCCTGGGTTAGCCCCTTGTCCCCATTGCATGGCTAACTGGACTTTGAATGGCCCATTCAGTGGAGCCAGCTGGAGCCACCAATGTCCCTTTCTGACCAGGTGTTCTTGACAACCTGCAATTGAGTGATTAGGCATAGGCATTGAGTTACATGGGCCCGGAACAGTCCTGGTCTGGGACCGAGCTCCACCAAAATTCACTGCGTGCTGGTGCCTCCCCCTGCAGTCCTTGCTCCCTCAACCCTGTATGTCCTCTGGCCCCACCTGCTCCCCCAAGGCAATTTAAAATTCCCCAGTGGGACCCTGCCACCACATCCCTGGAAGTGCAGTGGGGTTATAGGTCCTTCCTGCCACTTGCTCCCCATGGTTGCTGCCAGCATGTGCGTCCCTGCATCCCATCCGAACCCCACCCCTTATGCTTCCTGCACCCAAACTCCCTCCCAAAGCCTCAGTTTCCCCATCTTTAACATGGGGTAACAGAGCTAGGTGGAGAATGTCAGTTCCATTTTGTGGGTTTTTTTCAAGTTTTTAATGTTTTTTTCATCATTGGAGTGAAAAGAAAAACTTGACTATTTTCATTAAAACTGATTTTATGTTGAATAGTCCAATATTTAAATACAAAATGTAAGGGTTTAATTTCAGTTCAAGGTGTTGAAAAGGAAGTGAGAATATGTGTATGTTGGGTGAAGAGGTTAAGTTTCTGGCCTGGGATTTGGAAAATCCACTTTAATGTCCCTGCTGTGGGGAAATCTTTGGGAAGAAATGCATCACAAAAACTGAAAGATCCTGAATTTCAGGAAGGGTTTGAATAGTTGAGCTACAGTTACTTTTTATACATACAGAAACATACACTTCTATTGTCTTTAACTTATTGTGTGTTTTAGCTGAATCATGTTCAGATTTCAGAGAGTTCTCTTGGAAGTTATTATTTAGTTATCTGCATGTATGGAGATGTAGTTTACAAGTGGCACAAATGCATAGAAAATGATTCCTTGGAAGTTTCCTTGAGGCTCCCAAGGCACATCTGTCTTGTGTTATCAATGACCACCTGCAAAAACAATGTTCTACATCCATGGTGGCAAGGATGGTATTATTGGGGAGGTTATCGATGTTTTGTAGTTTCCTTAGGAAGTCAGTAGTGTCTCGGAGATAGCTGGGGGTATTGGTTACAAAGGGTTTGAGAAGAGTGTCTACATAACTGGATAGACCAGTAGTGAGCGTGCCAATACCAGAGATGATTGGACATCCGGGGTGCCCAGGTTTATGGATCTTGGGAAGTAGATAGAACAATCCTGGTCGGGGGTCAGAAGGTGATTCTGTGTGGATTTGTTCCCGAGTAGCTATGGGGAGGCTTTTAAGGAGACAGTGTAGTTTCTTTTGGTATTCCAAGGTGGGATCAGAGGGGAGAGGTTTGTAAAATGTGGTGTTCGAGAGTTGTCTGGTTGCCTCCTGGTTATAGTCGGTCTTATTCATAATGACCACAGCACCCCCTTTGTCAGCTGGTTTGATTACAATGTCCAAGTTGTTTTTGAGACTCTGGATGGCATGGTGTTCAGTGCGGCTAAGATCTGACTTCCTAAGGAAACTACAAAACATCGATAACCTCCCCAATAATACCATCCTTGCCACCATGGATGTAGAAGCTCTATATACCAACATCCCACATGAAGACGGATTACAAGCAATTAGAAACACTATCCCTGAGGACACTACTGCCAACCTGATAGCAGACCTATGTAACTTTGTTCTCACCCACAATTATTTCCAGTTTGAGAACAATTTATACCTCCAGATTAGCGGCACAGCCATGGGTACACGCATGGCCCCACAGTATGCTAACATCTTTATGGCTGACCTAGAACAACGTTTCCTCAACTCCCGTCCCCTTTCACTCCTCCTCTACCTACAGTACATCGATGACATCTTTATGATCTGGACGCATGGCCAAGAAACACTGGAGATATTCCACAGAGATTTCAACAACCTACACCCCACCATCAACCTCAGCCTGGACCATTCTACACGAGAGATCCACTTCCTGGACACCACCGTACAAATCAACAATGGAAAATTAGACACCACTCTCTACAGAAAACCCACCGACTCATACAGTTACCTACATGCTTCCAGCTCCCATCCAGAACACACCACATGATCCATCGTCTATAGCCAAGCCCTTCGATACAACCGCATCTGCTCTAATCCCACTGACAGAGACCAGAAGCTTCAGGATCTCTACCAAGCATTTATAAACCTCAACTACCCACCCAGAGAAATAAAAAAGCAAATTGAAAGAGCCAGACGAATACCTAGAAACCATCTACTTCAAGACAGACCCAAGAAAACCAACAATAGAACACCACTTGTCATCACCTGCAACCCCCAACTTAAACCTGTCCAACACATTATCAATAAACTACAGCCTATATTGGAACAGGATACCATACTCAAAGAGGCTCTGGGAGACAGACCCATAGTCTCCTATAGACAACCACCTAACCTCAAGATGATTCTTACCAACCACCACAGGACATACCACACTAATACCAACCCCGGTACCTTCCCTTGCAACAAACCCCGTTGCCAGCTTTGTCCACATATTCATTCTGCTGATACCATTATTGGACCTAACCAAGTGAGTTATAAGATCAAGAACACATATTCCTGCGCATCCAGAAATATAATCTATGCTATCATGTGCCGAAAGTGTCCGTCTGCTATGTACATTGGACAAACATCTCAGACACTTCGCCAAAGGATTAATGCCCACAAAACAGATATCAGACAAGATCACAAAGAGAAAACAGTTTCTTGCCATTTTAACCAGAAAGGACACTCTCTCAATGACTTAACCACCTGCATTCTGCTACAAAGACCTTTTACATCTGCACTTGAAAGGGAATCCTCTGAACTGTCATTCTTGTTAAAATTCGACACTTTCCAAAAAGGACTCAACAAACATTTGAACTATCTCACCCATTACCAAGATGGTTTCCCCAATTATCACCTCTAATACCATTAACTCACAAACATCCCACTCTCTCTACCTCTAATATCATCAATTCACAGACACTTACCTTCCTTCCTCTCCCCCCCCCCTGCATCCCCCTCCTGTTCTGCAATGTGATTTGTCCTTTTCATATTTGTTCATTTTTTTTAATTGTATCCTTTGGTATATATGGCTGTGACTACTTTCTTCCACTATTTGATCTGAGGAAGTGGGTCTGGCCCACGAAAGCTCATCATCTAATAAACCATCTTGTTAGTCTTTAAAGTGCTACATTGTCCTGCATTTTGCTTCAGCTACCCCAGACTAACACGGCTACATCTCTATCACTATTCCACCTGCAAAAACTTTCTCGTTCCCAGACAGAGACAGCTGAAGTGTCACAGAAACTGACTCATGCAATGTGCAGGCAACAATACTTAATTCTGTAATTAGTTTCAGGCCATCAGATGGCTGGAAAAATGTTTGCCTGTTTTGTTAGCTTATGTTGGCAGATTTTTATTAAAATGAAAGCTGCTCCTTTAAAATAACTTAGTTCTTCTGGGAGAGCTTGCATGTGTCCATTCCACTTCAGGTGTTTGCACACCAGTGCACTGGAGCCAGAAGACATTTTCCCATACTTGTTCCTATCGGGGCAGTATCCTGGTGCTGCCAGATGAGAATTAAAAGAGCCTAGAGCTTCTCATCCATGGCACTATTACAAGATCTCCATCCAGGCACTGTTCTCTTACCGCTGCCATCTTTGGTATCAGTACTGGTACCCAACAAAGTGTGGATGCCGCCTCTTCCAATGTCTGACCCTCCTGCTCTAACTGCTGTCGGTCTCACTCTTTACGTGATCAGCTAACATTTAATTAAAGTGCTTAGCACACTTACCAGAGCGGTGGAACATCCCTCTTCCAATTTCTTGTCTTCAGGCAGAGCAGTGACTTGAACCAGGCATCTCCAGTGTCCTATATGAGTACCCAAACCACTGGGCTAAAAGGAAGTCCTCCACCAGCTGTTTGGCAACATCTAAGTTAGGCAGCCTCTGAACCCGCTATCCTATCAGGACCTGTATGTGACTAGGTGGAGGAACATCTATCTTCCCCTACTCGTGCATCATTAACAGCGATGAGCAAACCCCTTGCAATCCCAATTTAGGCACCTGTCTCTGAGAGATGGGGTTTAGCACACACATCTCTTGTTGGCTAACTTAGGTAGCTCCCTTTGTTGGAGTGCAGTCTAAGGAATCTGTCTCTCCCCTATGTGTGGTATGAGTGAAGAATTCTCATTTGGTCATTGTAACAGGTCAGTCTCCCTTTCAAGGTCAGGGAGCTGGAGGCCTGCTAGCCCTGGTCAAGTATAAACCCCACCTGGAAAGCAATTAAGTGATTATAAAAGCCAGTAAGTGGCCCACCTGGGTGGGCCCTGACTTTGGGTGAGTGGGCAAGAATTAGGAGGAGAGCGGGACAGGAGAGATGGGAGGCAAACTACAGCCCCACTCTGCGGCTGGAGCGCTGGGCGAGCTGATGGGCGGGCCTGGATACAAAGTGGTGGGCTGAGGCCCACTCAGGTCCACTTGTGGCTATGTCCCTACTGTTGAGAGAGGAGCTGCAGCAGGCAGATGAGTTCCTGCTATAGGCCGTGAAAGAGGGAAAGGGAAGGGCAAGTCCCAGTTCTAGTGCTAAGAGAGACAAGGAGAAAAGTCTTGGGGAGCTGTAGCCCATACTGGGAAGAAAAATTGTCTTCTGATTTTTGGGGGAGGGGCTGAAGTTTTATGGGTAAAGAATAAAACAGTGGTCTGGAGGAGGGGTCATGAAAGACTTGGGACCTGGCAGCAAGTAACTCATGGGTCAGGGAGACAGGCCAGCAGCCTAGAGGGGTGTCTTGGGCTCATTTTACACAGGTCTAAATGGCACCTACACATGCTACAAGGCAGTGGAAAATTAGGCTGAAAGGATTTAATAGCCCAAAGAGACCTGATTATCCTCTCAGTTTCTAGGGGATGGTCACTCCAGATCATGGTGGTAGCACTATGGAAGGATAGCGTAGGTTAGTAGCTGAGCACTTTGTTCAAGTCCAGCAGTGCAAATTGTGATACATCAGATCAAACACTAGGAACTGCATGAAAGAAATTGTGGTGTATTTTCATATAATAAGTCAGGGGCAAAAAGGTGAGCAAGTAGAGCTCCTGCAAAATACACTAGTTACCAAAATAGTGTGCAAGTATAAAAGCAAAAAACTTTTGTGTGTGCACGTGTTCCCGTGGTCTTCTGGTGACCTCTTAAAAAGACTTTACACTTAAACAGCTGGGTTCTTAAATCTTAGTACTTACCTAAAATCTTGAGAAGTTATTAAATGTTTTTCTAAATTAGGAGATTTCCATGTAAATCCCTTTATTGGCTTAGTGGATAACTCTTTTACTCTTATGTCGAGTAACTTAAAGGAAATCATTTAAAAAACAGATTGGGGGAGTTTTACATAGCTTTACATATATTTTTACATCAAAAGAATTGTTTTCCTTAAAAAAATCTGGTTAGTATTATTGTGCTGAAATACACAAGTATAAGTCAAATTCCAATATCACTTAAAACTATTTTTCTGTTCAGAGTTATTTTTCTTTTCCATAGAGTCTTGTCAAACAATAATCCCTAATTAAACATAATAAAAGCTACGACCTATATAATTTAGTGGTGGATTTAAATATTGAATTTAAATATTGTGAAAATACAAATGGTGTATTTCTTGCTGAGCAGTTTATTCCCATTTTCCCCTATACAATTATGAATATACTTAATTTGAAATATTCTTCAATTTTAATCCCGGGCTTCATTTGCAAGTTCAAATGACTACATTAGTCACCCTAGTTCGAACTTGGGTGGATAGTGTAGACATACCCTAAAGCAGTTTCACAAAGTGGGGAGAGGAGCTGGGACAAATTTGGTGAAAATTTTGATTGAATAAATGTATAACCCTGGTGGCTTTTAAACATCTCACTACTTCCTTGAAGAACTTTGACGACAGATGGAAGTAGGGGTGGATTCAGAAATATCACAAGTTTCTTACCCACATACAGACCCTACATTTTTCTACATTTCTAGAATTCAACTTTTCAGAATGTTTTGGAAAATTTATTTTTAAAATTTTCTTCTTTTTCACTTTCTTATGGATTTGCACACTTAGGGTTCCTCTACATAGCAGGGCTAAAGTTGAATTAAGCAACTTCAGCTAAATCAATTACATAGCATAAGTTGAAATAGCTTAACTCAGGTTTAGGTGCTGTCTACACAGCAGGAAGTTGAAGGAAGAACACTCTTCCTTTGACTTCCCTTCATACCCACTGGTGTATAGGGCAGCAACAAAGGTCCTCTACTTCTCTCTGTCTCTGTCCAGCCTCTCAATAGTGCCCCAAGTGTGTTTCATGCTCTTCATTTCTACTTCAGCTGTCTGGTGCCATATTGTCTTGGGTCATTGTCATTTCCGCTTCACTTCAGTTTCTATCTTTCTTGAGCACTTGCCCAATCCATCTCCAGCATCTTTTCATAATGATGTTAGCCCTATCATCTTGTTTGCACGAGGTCCTGATTTGAAATTATTTTATAATGGAGATTGCCTATCTCCTAGAACTGGAAGGAACCTTGAAAGGTCATCCAGTCCAGTCCCCTGCCTTCATAACAGAACCAAGTACCACCCCTGATGGAATTATTGCCCCAAATTCCTAAATGGCCTCCACAAGGCTTGAACTCACAACCCTGGGTTTACCAGGCAAATGCTCAAACCACTGAGCTATCCCTCCCCCAGGAAATATTCTTGGCCAAAAAATATGGAGGATCCTCTGAAGACTTCTGGTGTGAAAAGTCGACAATTTATTAAGGTGGTACTCTGTCATCTGCCAGCATTCTGATCCATATAATAGTGTTGATAAAACACAGCTCTGATAAAATTTCAGTTTGGTATGGATGCTGTACTATAATGGCTTCCATACAGCATTCAGACTCATGAAGACATTTCTGGCTTTACTGAGTCTGCTCTGGATATTGCTTCTGATGCCTCCATCTTGCCTGATAATACTACCCAAGGCTGTGTCCAGACTCAGGGGTTTTTTCGGGAAAAGTAGCCTTTTTCAGAAAAAACTTCCCCTGCGTCCAGACTCAAGCCGCGTTCTTTCGAAATTAAATCGAAAGAACGCGGCTTTTCTTTCGATGGCGGTAAACCTCATTTCACGAGGAAGAACGCCTTCTTTCGAAAGTTCCTCTTTCGAAAGAAGGCATTTTTCAATGTAAATAGGGCTTCTTCGAAAGAGAGCATCCAGACTCACTGGATGCTTTCTTTCGAAAAAGCAAGCCGCTTTTTCGAAAGTTCAACGTGCAGTCTAGACGCTCTCTTTCGAAAGAGGCTCTTTTGAAAGTATCTTTCGAAAGAGCCTCTTTCGAAAGAGGCTTGCAGTCTAGACATAGCCCAAGTGTGTAAAGCTCTCTGATTGACTTCCCTTACTCCTCATAAAATGAGGGTTACAGAAGTTGGAGTAAGAAGTCCTCCAGTTCAACATTATTTCGAAATAAAGGCTTGTAGTGTAGACACGCTCTTTATTATTTCAGAATAACATCAGTTATTCCAAAATAACACTGTTATGTAGACATACCCCTAGAGTCCAAAAGAGATGGAAACCTGAAATTTCCAAAATATCAGGAGAGAACTGCAGTATTTTCAGCCTAACTGGAAGAAGGAAATAATAGACAACTTAGAAGAAAAAATGTTCTTGCATGTTTTTAATCAAAGTTTGTATTCTAAAAGGGTTTGCATAGATTAGATCTAATTTGGATTAGCATCCAGACTTTTTATGCTTTTCAAACAAAAGTCAAACTCCATATCTATATCCCTAGTTAAAGATAATTTGGGATAGTTATGAAACATTTCTGAGTTGTCTAGAAAAGTTTGGCTGAGCCATAGCATTTAACAAAAAGTTTAGAAGTGGAATGAAGAAGGATGATCAGTTAACAGCTATCCAAGGGTATGTCTACGAGGAGTACAACTAGTTCGGATTAGGAAGCCTAATCTGAACTAGCTACTCCGTGCCGCGTGTAGCCGCGCGGCACGGGGTTCATAGAATCATAGAATAATAGGACTGGAAGGGACCTCGAGAGGTCTTCGAGTCCAGCCCCCCGCCCTCAAGGCAGGATCAAGCTCCGTCTACACCATCCCTGACAGATGTCTATCTAACCTGTTCTTAAATATCTCCAGAGAGGGAGATTCCACCACCTCCCTTGGCAATTTATTCCAATATTTGACCACCCGGACAGTTAGGAATTTTTTCCTAATGTCCAATCTAAACCTCCCCTGCTGCACTTTAAGCCCATTACTCCTTGTCCTGTCCTCAGAAACCAAGAGGAACAAATTTTCGCCTTCCTCCTTGTGACACCCTTTTAGATATTTGAAAACCGCTATCATGTCCCCCCTTAATCTTCTTTTTTCCAAACTAAACAAGCCCAGTTCATGAAGCCTGGCTTCATAGGTCATGTTCTCTATACCTTGTCGCTCTTCTCTGTACCCTTTCCAATTTCTCCACATCTTTCTTGAAATGTGGTGCCCAGAACTGGACACAGTACTCCAGCTGAGGCCTAACTAGTGCAGAGTAGAGCGGCAGAATGACTTCATGACTTTTGCTTACAACGCACCTGTTGATACAACCTGATACAACCTGTTCGAACTGCTGGCATTTAAAAATGGTGCCGGCCGGCTTTATGCAAATGAAGCCCGGGAAATTCAAATCCCGGGCTTCATTTGCAAGTGCGGTATGCCTACATTACCCTCCTAGTTCGAATTAGGAGGGTAGTGTATACATACCCATAATTACTCTAGAGGTACAGCTGGTGACAATGTCTATTGCTGAGGTTGCCTAATATATTCCATTTTAAACTCTTGTTTTCAGATGTTTAGAACTTAGCCAAACTTCATCTGCTTAGGTTGAAACTTCCATATCAGGGAGAATTCTGACAGTTGAAGTGGTGGTGAAGGTGTACTAAGCATCCCTTATGTGTAAGGTCACACTTACACAATGGCAGAAACAAAGAATGTAGGCCATACTTACAAGGGTGGCGGAAGCAGCAACTCTGGAAAAAATGTGGGCATTGTGATGGATAATCAGCTGAACATGAGGACCCAGTGTGATGCTGTGGCCAAAAGGGCTAATTCAGGCTTTGGATGCATAAACAGGGATCTCTCGAGTAGGAAGAGAGACGTTATTTTACCTCTGTGCTTGTAACCAGTACAACTGCTGCTGGAAGACTGTCTCCAGTTCTGGTGTCTACAGAACTGGGGGGCGGAGCTTTGAGGTAGGAATGTTTTTGCATAATCATGAATATCCAACATGGTACAGCATGACTAGACAAGAGAACCAGGAGTGAACTGGTACTGGTACATTTCATTTCTGATAAGCAAAAAGGCAGATACAGCCATAAAACAGGTAACTAAGCACATAGTTTTTGCAATATCCTGGCAGGATGTACCTCAAATGTAGGCATAATTGATATCTTATACAATACATAATCAATTGGTAGATATTATTAGAATGACCAAGTCGAGTACAAATATAGGTGTAGAAAAGATAATCAGTGGGAGAGACTGGGTAAGGTGTCCCCTTACTTGTTACAACTAGAAGCTGAACCTGTTCCTATCAGCAAATGCATTGTGGATGCCTCTGTTCATGGGGAAAGAAAGAGGATGCAACCTTCCATCCGACAATCATAAGCTTGCTAATGGTGGAACTGTGCATGATTTATAGAAATAAGTACATGTGTATCAATATCCTTAAAGTTGAATATCTTGTGTTGTGTCCTAGGTATAGGTGTTATTAGATTGTCTGTGTTAACTACCCCATTCATTGGACTAGATCTATGGAACTTTGCATTACTTTTCTTTACTGTTTTGTGTATAATAAAGTTAGAGCTAGAGCTTGTCCTTGGTGTCTTCTGGCTCCTTTCGTATTTGATGTCTCGAAACATGACAGTGGACAAATTCAGATTGGAAATAAGGCACAACTTTTTAACAATTAACATAATTAACCATTAGAACAACTTCGTAAGGGAGTTGCGGTGGAGTCTCCATCACTGGCAATTTTTAATTCAGGATTTGACATTATTTTGGAACAATCTGTGGTAAGTGTTAAAGAAGGCCAGAATAAATTTCTTCAGTGATTCCATCTAGCCTTGGAATGTGATGTGAACATTTCCTTTTTTTAAGAGTGTGGGTGTGTGGGTGAGTTCATTTAGCAACTTTATCTGGCTTTTAAAGAATCCTTTTCTTTGTGGGAATGCTGCCATTGTTGATACAATGTTTCATCATGTAGCTTCCAAAATCACATCATCTATATATTGATTTTTAAAATTATTTTAGTTCACAGAGCTAAAATAGGATTTAACTGCAGAAAGTGATCCAATAACTTTGTTTATAAAAGATTTTATTTGCTTGTTAGTCCATTAGTTGGATGGGATTTTGACTTTATACCCTCTCAGATTTTCAGTGTATTTCACTGTAATTGTTTTAAATATATAGTTGGCACCAGCGAGGCCAAGACACCCGTGCAGTTTAGGCAGCTTTTAAAACACATGTTCACTTTCATGTTGTATCAATTTATTGATTTATTTTAAGTATTCTGTGACATGTCCTGGTTTTGCAATTTTAATACTTTTTTTGTTTCTTTTTTTCAGTTGACCTAAAAAATGGCCCATGCCCAAATGCTGCAAAATCCAATCTCCCCAAGCCATGTCAATCTGGACTTCGGCCTCCTGGCTATTCACGCTTGCCAGCAGCTAAGCTGGCAGCATTTGGTTTTGTCAGGAGCTCAAGTGTATCCTCTGTGTCAAGCAACCAGTCAAATGACAGCGTTCAGAGTGATCAAAGCAGAACAACCAACCGTAAGTCATAGAAAAAGTGTTATTTTTTTAATATTTAAAAGATGCATCCCAGAAATGCTCAAAAGGGGGCATGGGTGAAAGGGTTAGTTTAATTCTCATGACACATTAACAGTCTCTTCTTTTCCATAAGGTTGGGGGATTTAAACTTCTGATTTTCCAGTTTGAAAATGTTTAATAAATAATGGTGGATGAATAATTACTACAGATAAATTGCATAGAGGGGATTGCTCTTCCCGTTGCAGAGAAAATTGCTTTAAAGGATGTACTGAATTAGTTTTTATAATCTATTTTTACCTATTTGAGAATTTTCCTTCTTATAAGCTGAAATAAATAAATACAGTGGATGTCTTTGGTCAGCACATTGCAATCATGGAAGACAGGCATTTTAGGGGGAATGTTATTATGAACTCAATAATACATTCTTTCTCATTTACTTTTTTTCCACGCAAATCTTAATGTGTTATGTGTTAAACGAGGTTTAGCAAGTTAATCAAATAATGCTAAGGGTACAAAATAGGATCAGAATTGGTTTCTTAGCTGTGGCCTCGTCTTCGGTTTTGGAAAGATCCGTTGGCTGAAATGTCATCTCAAATCCTGTTTTCTGTAGCTAATGTTAATTTTATTAAGGACTAAATAATGCAGGCTGAAGTGTGCACTCCTTGTGAAATACATACATGCCAAGGGCTCGGAACATAAATGGGGATTGAGGATTTTCAATGCAAGATTTTCTTTGAAGACTGGTTTCAGCCTGAACCGTGTCAATTTCAAAGCAACTGTTATCAGTCTTCATGTGATTCAGATTGAATGTGCCAGATTGCATAAAATTCCAGAAGCTTTAGGATGCTCTTGGGTCTTATATCTTTTAGATTTTATATTAAATATAGATGATCTACAGTAAATAAAAACAAAAATACCCAAAAATCCTCAGGATTTCTTCTTTGCACTTTTTTTATATGGGGTCATTGAAATGCAGAAAACAAATGCATAATGCTAGAATCCTTATTGCACTGGTAGACTCTTCTTTTTTCTTACTTGTTTCATAATGAATATTCTTTTGTTGTGAAGTTTTTTGGTTTTTGCACCAAGTTTGTGCATTCATAAAATTCACCATTTGTTTGGTAATTATGGCCTGGGGAAGGGGGGAATGGTCACCGCTAATTTAATCCAAGCTACCACATTCCTGCTAGAAACTACATGTGTACAGATATAATACAACCTTAGTCGATGTTAACTATAATTCCAACATCTTATATTAAAATATTTTCATTTTAGTTAATTCTCTGAGTCCTTTGATTTTAGCATGTTTACTCTAGATTTATGCTGATGAAATTGTGATCACAATCTTGTGTATATTCTAAGGAGTACAAAACCCCATAAACTTTGGAAGAAGTCATATGACAGGCAGGCAGTTGAATCCAATGTTTGATGAGTTTGAAATAGAGAGGCAACTTAATTTGTATGTGGTGATGGACTTGGTCCACAACACCTGGATCCAGCTTTCCAACACCTCAAAGGTTTTGTAGAGATGTTTGGATCAGAGACTTTAATTCAGACTATTTGTTTAAAGACTGTACCATTTGTACAATTCAAATTTAGATTCATGTTATGATTTCTGAACAACACTGAAATTTCTGTGTTTCAAATTGGGGATTTAACTGGATCCATCTGTAACTATCGGTTGTTACCTATTACCAGCTGAGTTTTTTACTCCAGGGCAAAACCAAAAATAGAAACTTTGTTTCCCAGGCCCATAGTGTTGCCCACGATTAGACCACTAGATCACTTTTTGCAGTTGAGAAGGGTGAAGAACAGTCTTCCCCTCATCTGAATGCATGGAAAAATCCTTTTCTTAAAGGACAAAGTGGTGGAATTTTTATTATTGTATAATCTTCCAAGCACGGTGTCTGTACTTGAGATGTCTAGTAACCTGGAGACTACTGGACTGGAAGCAAAACCTGTTTTTATTTTGTCTTCAATCCATTATGGATAACTTTAAACTTGGTCAGATGGATTTATTTCTAAATAGCTAATAGGAGATTTTGCATTGATTTCCTTGATGTTGAATAGTTAATGTAATAGAAATATTATCAGATTGAAACTCTCCCAACTCTTCTTGAACACACTCTATAGATCAAGGAAATTGGAGTCTAACGTGCTTGAATTAGACTAACGTTTATTCTGTTCCAGTGAGGTTTGTATCCCAAAGGTCACCAAGGTACCTGAGTATTGAAGCCATAGCACAAAATAGAAAGGGAGGGGGGAAATTACTTAACAAATCTTAACAGGACAAATGATTTATTTTCCTGTGCTGTCCATTGGAAGAGTGGTTTCATTTAATATAAATAGCTGATTTGATAATTACTAACTTGGACTATAAGATGTAACTAAATCAGATTAATTTGCTGAGCAGAGGGTAAACTTTGAATATTTATATGCTGCCTCAGTGGGGTGCAGAGTGCTAAATGATGAATCTTTATAAATCTTTAAAGATAACATGATTTCCCATTTAAGCAGCACCATTGCGCATCAGGAACATAAAATAGTATTGAAAACACCTTAGCAGTTCAAATATACAGTAAATTGTGGAGATCAGATATCCAAATATACAATAGTTGTGGATCTGATATCTGTCTTAGTGAACTAAACATGCATTCTTTTCAGCAAATGGTAAAGTACTGTTTCTGAAAGCAGAGATCTATAATTGCAGAGAGAAGGGACATAGAAGAAAGGATGATATTAAATCTAGATAATCTTTTCCTCAAGTGATCCCATCTCATTTTTCTCTACCATTGGATGTTTTAAGGTGCTGGTTCTTGTAGTGGTACCTATTGGTCATGTTATTTTCCAAAGCAACTATACTACTGTTTAATTTTGGCAAATTAAAATGGATTAATTAAATAACCTCTACACAGATAAATGGCTTGAAATATGATTATCTAGTTTAAGGAGATGTGTAACATTCCTTATCTGGAGAAATGTATTAGTGAGGTTGTGGTATGAGAGCTCTAGCATTGCCCCATATTCTCAATATCTCGATTTTTCTGAAAGCTTTAAGCCTGGGTATGGCACAGATCCTGTTCTGGTTTCCTTGGCCTATAATCTTGTTATGGCAGTGGATAAAGACTGCATGCTTGCTGATTCTCATAAACAGAAATACATTTGAGGTGCTCTCTTTTTCACTCAGACAGGTCCCTGTAAGGTGATTTCTTGTTTGTTGTGAGTAGAGCAAATAATTTTTTTTTAAAGTACTGTCAAGATCTGGGAAAATATTTGGTTTGGGTCAGAAAATGTGTGGGATTTGTCCTCAGATTGGAAAAGTCCACATCTTCTCTCAGCTCAGTTCAGAGGAGGGATTTGAATCCACAGTTCTCAGGCAAGTGTCTTAGTCACCAAGTTATGGAGTCTTTCTCATTGCTCTTGCTCTTTGGCCCAATACATATTTAGATATTTATAAAACATGCAGTGGTTTCAAAAGGAGAGACTGAGAGCAGCTCACCCCAGAATAGCCAATTGCCTTATGACTAGAGCACCTGCCTGGCAATGTGGACACCTGAATTTAAGGACCTGCTCCAGACAGGAGAAATCAAACCTGCGTTTCTTTCCCATTCCCCGACACCCCCCGGCAAGTGTCCCACCCTTTGAGATATAGGTTATAAAAGGATGCTGTGAAATCAGGAGTGCTGACCAGCACTAAGGGCTTAACTATGTCTCCTTTACCTAGCCAGGTATCAGGTAGTCAGCCAATAACAATGCAGGTAGGAATTTCAAACCGTAAAAGAGGAGTTTTCTCTGTTTCTTTGTTTGACATTTAGAGAGGTTTCTTCCAAGACTGAAGGAGATAGGAGGTCCATCTCTCTCCAAGAACAGACTTCTTATGATGTGTAAAGAGGGAAAAGTTTAGATAATCCATCAGGATCTGTTGTTTTTCCTTATTTTGGAATTTGGAACTGATGCCTGAGCTGTTAAGTGTTTTTTTCCTTTTGTAACTAAAGTTTTAGCCCAGGGATTTCCCCTGAATATATCAGTTGGTGGCTCTTCCCATCTAGCCACTTTACTATGCTTGCAACTGTAGCTTTGTTTTGATTTCTGTTTACACTCACACTAACTCTGTGAAAATTCGTGTGAGCATGTGTAATGAGCTGAATCACATCCCTAGTTGATAGTATAGACATAGTCTGAGAGACCACCTCTCTTCATTCACTAAACCAACTCTGCTGGAATAAATACATGCACTGAGATCAGCATTCGCCATCAGACACTCAGTCTGATAGGCCCTAGGGTTTTATTTCTAAGGTCTGGGGAAGATGTTGGGTGGAATCAGTCCTCACTACCCCTTGGAACAGAGTTTGTTGAGCTCCAGGCATGTTGCAAGATCAGACTGTGTATTCACCATTTCCCTGGGAGACTGGATTAAATAGCAAGAGTCCCAGTTGGGTTGAGACATTATTTAGAACTGATTTTGATCATTGTGTCCATCTGGATTATTACTGAAGTACAGGCAGTCCCCGACTTACGTCGGATCCGCACTTACGAACGGGGCTTTCTCGCCCCGGAAGTCGGGGCGAGAAAGCCCCGTTCGTAAGCTGCTCCGGTGCCCCTGGTCTGCTGGAGACCGTCTCCAGCAGACCAGGGGCACCGGGCAGGTTCCCGCGCTTCTGAGGCTTTGCCAGAGCAAAGCCTCAGAGGCGCGGGGAACCGCCGCTGCTGCCGCTTCAATCTGGGTGCCTGTGGTCTGCTGTGGACGGTCCCCAGCAGACCAAAGGCACCCAGATTGAAGCGGCAGCAGCTTCAGTCCGGGAGCCTGTGGTCTGCTGGGGACCGTCCCCAGCAGACCACAGGCACCCAGATTGAAGCGGCAGCAGCGGCGGTTCCCCGCGCCTCTGAGGCTTTGCTCTGGCAAAGCCTCAGAGGCGCGGGACCCCCCCGCGGCTGCGGCTTCAGTCCGGGAGCCTGTGGTCTGCTGGGGACCGTCCCCAGCAGACCACAGGCTCCCGGACTGAAGCCGCAGCCGCGGGGGGGTCCCTCGCCTCTGAGGCTTTGCCAGAGCAAAGCCTCAGAGGCGCGGCACCCCGCTGCCGCTGCGGCTCTGCTCCCCGTGTCCCTGGTCTGCTGGGGGGGGGGCGCAGCTAGTGTGCTCTCCCCCCCCAGCAGACCAGGCTTTTGTTTTGGACTCTGGGGCAGAGCAGCTGGGGCACTGCTGATTGGTCCTGCAGCGCCCGCTCTGGGCACTACTGGACCAACCCGGCAGCACCCCAGCTGCTCTGCCCCAGGTCCTGATTCAGCCGCTGCTGGTCAGCCTCTGCCCCAGGCATCCCCAAGTCAGCTTCTGCTGAAACTGACCAGCGCTGACTACAGGAAGCCCCAGGCAGAGTTGCTCTGCCCCGGGCTTCCTGGAATCAGCTGCTGATCAGTTTCAGCAGCAGCTGACTTGGGGACGCCTGGGGTTTTTAAGTTGATTCTGTATGTAAGTCAGAACTGGCGATCAGTTTCAGCAGTGTCTGAATCTGGACGCCAGTTCCGACTTACATACAGATTCAACTTAAGAACAAACCTACAGTCCCTATCTTGTACGTAACCCGGGGACTGCCTGTACTACAGACGATATGGCTCCTCCATAGGTGGGTTGAAGTGAGAGCATGGTTTTCTTTTTGGAAATCAAGCCCTGGAATGTTTATATTTTATTTTGAAGCCGGACACAAGTTTCACTCAGGGTCAGGGACTTTAGAGAAATTTCAATGGAATGTCCTGTTCCATATTTTGCTTGATGTGAAATAGTAGTGAGTCAATACATAAAATTCCTACACCAAAATGTTAGTGTTCACTCAGATGCAGTGGACACAGTATCCAATAACGCTGTCCTGTATTTCTCATTAAACAGAAATGTTTGTTATGGTGGAACAAGCTGTTAATAATTTTGCTTTCATGCAAGCATGCTTTTAATAATCGGGACAATGTAAAACAATTTCAGCGTTAAATGTGGGCAATTTGTTGTGGTTTCAGTGTGTTTAATTGTACAATTAGTATTGCAGAATCTGACCTTTAATTTTTTTCAATACACAGCTGCAAAAATGTAAAGGGCTGTATCTTCGTGGGTAGAGAGGAATACTGACCTCCATCAACTGAAGTATTTATTTCTATAAACAATATAATTTATAATGCAGTATAAGTAGATACAGTAGAACCTGTAACACAGATTGATTTCCAAATTCTGCATAGTAGTAACTAAGCAGGCAACTTCAGAGAATTTCCGCCCGAAGGTGGAAGAGGAAACATTTCTCTTGCTGATTTTTTTAAGGTGTTTTATTGCTCTAGGGTTTTGAACTGTTTTAAGAATTAACGTATAAGGAGATTGCTTACTAAGCAAGTGAGATGGTCAATGGTTCACCCAGGCCTGCCAACAGTGGAGGTGGCGGGCGGGGAGTGAAGTTGCTCCGGGGCCTGGCAATTATATGGCTCCTTTTGAATCACTGCCAAAGCGATGCTCTGCGCAGCTCTGTGGGCTGGGTGCGTGTGCAGTGTGGTCTGGGAGGTACTGAGGGCTGGCTATTCCCCACCCTCCTTCTAACCAAGCTCTCGCCCTTTCTCAGTGGCATGGAGCAGGCTTTCCCCCCCTCACACATACCTTGCCACGGGGCCTGCAGTGACTGTCAGCCCTGTTGGGTACACTATAGATTAATTTAAACTAGGTTTGTTGGGGGCAGGTGAACAAAGCCCACAGGTAAGTGCTGCATGTGCGGGACTGGGAGATGGGTTGGAAATGGGGGGGACTACGGCCTATAATGGGAAGGAGAAAGGAGGGTCAGGGCACAACAGGGAGGCAAGATCAAATCAGTATCTTAGATGCCTATATACAAATGCGAGAAGTATGGGTAATAAGCAGGAAGAACTGGAATTGCTAACCAATAAATACAACTATGATATCATTGGTATTACAGAAACCTGGTGGGATGGGACGCATGATTGGAATGTTGGTATGGAAGGGTACGGCTTGCTCAGGAAGGACAGACAGGGAAAAAAGGGAGGAGGGGTTGCCTTGTATATTAAAAATGTACACACTTGGACTGAAGTGGAGATGAATGTAGGAGATAGCTGTGTAGAGAGTCTCTGGGTTAAGCTAAAAGGGGTAAAAAACGAGGGTGATATCATGCTAGGAGTCTACTACAGGCCACCTAGCCAGGTGGAAGAGGTGGATGAGGCCTTTTTTAAACAATTAACAAAACTATCCAAAGCCCAAGATTTGGTGGTGATGGGGGACTTCAACTATCCAGACATATGTTGGGAAACTAACACAGCGAGGCACAGGCTATCCAATAAGTTTCTGGACTGCATTGGAGACAACTTTCTGTTTCAGAAGGTTGAAAAAGCTACCAGAGGAGAAGCTGTTCTGGATTTGGTTTTAACAAATAGGGAGGAACTAGTTGAGAACTTGAAAGTGGAAGACAGTATAGGGGACAGTGATCACGAAATAATAGAGTTCATGATCTTAAGGAAAGGTAGAAGGGAGACCAGCACAATTGAGGTAATGGATTTCAGGAAGGCAGATTTTGATAAGCTCAGAGAACTTGTAGGTAAGGTCCCATGGGAAGCAAGACTGAAGGGAAAAACAACTGAGGAGAGTTGGAAGTATTTCAAAGGGACGTTGTTAAGGGCCCAAAAGCAAACAATTCCGCTGTGTAGGAAAGATAGAAAATATGGCAAAAGACCAGCTTGGCTTAACAAGGAGATCTTGCACGATCTCAAAATAAAAAAGGAGTCATATAAAAAATGGAAACTAGGACAACTAACAAAGGAGGAATATAGGCAAGCAA
The DNA here is from genome assembly GCF_052426305.1 of Pelodiscus sinensis. Classification (NCBI taxonomy): domain Eukaryota; kingdom Metazoa; phylum Chordata; order Testudines; family Trionychidae; genus Pelodiscus; species Pelodiscus sinensis. The sequence continues at coordinate 308,502,292 of NC_143052.1, forward strand.
CACGGGAATGCAGGGGCAAGATTAGAAAGGCAAAGGCACAAAATGAGATCAAACTAGCTACAGGCATAAAGGGAAACAAGAAGACCTTTTATAAATACATTAAAAGCAAGAGGAAGACCAAGGACAGGGTAGGCCCACTGCTTAGTAAGGAGGGAGAAGCAGTAACAGGGAACTTGGAAATGGCGGAGATGCTCAATGACTTCTTTGTTTCGGTCTTCACCGAGAAGTCTGGAGGTGTGCCTAACGTAGTGAATACAAGCAGAGAGAGGGTAAGTTTAGAAGATAGGATACACAAAGAACAAGTTAAAAATCACGTAGGAAAGTTAGATGTCAGCAAGTCACCAGGTCCTGATGAAATGCATCCCAGGATACTCAAGGAGCTGATAGAGGAGGTATCTGAGCCTTTAGCTATGATCTTTAAAAAATCATGGCAGACAGGGGAAATTCCAGAAGACTGGAAAAGGGCAAATATTGTGCCCATCTATAAAAAGGGGAATAAGAACAACCCAGGAAACTACAGACCGGTCAGTTTAACGTCTGTCCCAGGGAAGATAATGGAGCAGGTAATTAAGGAAATCATATGCAAACACTTGGAAGGTAATAAAGTGATAGGGAATAGCCAGCATGGGTTTGTGAAGAACAAGTCATGCCAAACTAATCTGATAGCTTTCTTTGATAAGATAACAAGCCTTGTGGATAAGGGAGAAGCGGTGGATGTCATATACCTAGACTTTAGTAAGGCATTTGATACGGTCTCGCATGATATTCTTATTGATAAACTAGGCAAATCTAACTTAGATAGGGCCACGATAAGGTGGGTGCATAATTGGCTGGATAACCGTAGTCAGAGAGTTGTTGTTAACGGTTCTAAATCCTGCTGGAAAGGGATAACAAGTGGAGTTCCTCAAGGGTCTGTTTTGGGACCCGTACTGTTCAATATCTTCATCAATGATGTAGATATTGGGATAGAGAGTACGCTTATTAAGTTTGCAGATGATACCAAACTGGGTGGGGTTGCAACTTCTTTGGAGGATAGGGACATAATTCAAAATGACCTTAGCAAGTTAGAGAAATGGTCAGGGGTAAACAGGATGAGGTTTAATAAGGAGAAATGCAAAGTGCTCCACTTAGGAAGGAACAATCAGTTCCATACATACAAGATGGGAAGCGACTGTCTAGGAAGGAGCATGGCAGAAAGGGATCTAGGGGTCATAGTGGACCACAAGTTGAATATGAGCCAACAGTGTGATGCTGTTGCAAAAAAAGCAAATATGATTCTAGGTTGTATCAACAGGTGTGTTGTAAGCAAAACTCGTGAAGTCATTCTGCCGCTCTACTCTGCACTAGTTAGGCCTCAGCTGGAGTACTGTTTCCAGTTCTGGGCGCCACATTTCAAGAAAGATGTGGAGAAATTGGAAAGGGTACAGAGAAGAGTGACAAGAATGATTAAAGGTTTAGAGAACATGACCTATGAAGCCAGGCTTCATGAACTGGGCTTGTTTAGTTTGGAAAAAAGAAGATTAAGGGGGGACATGATAGCGGTTTTCAAATATCTAAAAGGGTGTCACAAGGAGGAAGGAGAAAATTTGTTCCTCTTGGTTTCTGAGGACAGGACAAGGAGTAATGGGCTTAAAGTGCAGCAGGGGAGGTTTAGATTGGACATTAGGAAAAAATTCCTAACTGTCAGGGTGGTCAGATATTGGAATAAATTGCCAAGGGAGGTGGTGGAATCTCCCTCTCTGGAGATATTTAAGAACAGGTTAGATAGACATCTGTCAGGGATGGTGTAGACGGAGCTTGATCCTGCCTTGAGGGCGGGGGGCTGGACTCGATGACCTCTCGAGGTCCCTTCCAGTCCTATTATTCTATGATTCTATGAATTCATCACCTGTTTCTGCAATTTAGCACAGGGCTCTACAACTTATCACATGGATAGTCTGAGAGCATACTGCCACACACATACGTGTGTGTGTGTGAGTCATTTTCCTTTAATTGACTGTGAGTTTTGAAAGGATTTTTGATATGCTAGGAAAATTATTAAATTGTTGTGTAAATTCAGAATTGGATAGAAAGAAGAAGTTCAAGTGTGTAATGTATTTTTCCATCATATTGGAATTTTGCCAATTAAGAGGATGAGTTGATTGAGAAATAAAGGGGTAATAAGATAATGACTGAATTTAACAGGAGTTAGATCTGAGTAGGACAGTGTTCTACAACAGTTGTGAAATGACTTTCAGCTTCTGATAGTTTGTTTTAGAATTTCAGTTCTTTAGTTCTTCCTATATCTACATCTCATGTAACGTGTGTTAGTTTTTGAAGTGGAATGCCAGACAGTATGCTAAAGGTATCTATATTTGCTGAGTGTAATTTCTAATATGATAAACTTTTATGATAAATTTCTAATATGATAAACGTTTATATTCTGCTATATACCAATATTATGTCTGTGATTTTATTTTGGTTGTATATTTTATAAGCACATAGTTCTCATAATTCTTGGCTTTAATCTTATTTCTGTTTTTTATATCTGTATTTCTAGTGGTTCATTTAATATAACATTGATTTAATTTATTATGTATATTTCATCCAGTGGGACTCCAAAATGCTTTAGGGCTTATACAGAAAACACTTCACTAAACAGAGTAATTCAGCCTCACTTAGGAAGAAATGCAAAAGGAAACATCATTTAGGATGGGATGAATGAAATAACTGGGATGAATTCAAGAAATTGCAAATGTAGATTTCAAATCAGGAAATATTTATTAGTCATAAATAAAATCTATTAATAAAAATAATCGTCCAAGTCAAGTGATGAAAGCCTTATTACTTAAGATTCTTAAAATAAAATAATATTATAGTGTAAGAAACAAATTTCCCTTGCAAGGAAATGGATTAGAAAAGATAATATTATTGAGTCCTTATCCATGATCTTAGGAATTAAAGAATTCATTTAATGTGTGATAGAGGTAAGATAGGATGATGGGTGCCTATATGAGCTATACTAATAATATATCAGGTGGGCAATGGTTGATGTTTAAAATTGAGGAAATAGGAAACTCTTTAGTTAATTTTATTTTGTTTTTTTGTGTGTTCACACTCATATCTCTTTTACAACCTACACATTTCACCACACAGATTCACACTTTTTGTATCCTTTCTTTGCTTGCTTTATGAATATTGGATTTTCATAATATTAAGCAAAGGTATCAAAGTAATTAAGCAGAGGTAAGTGGGTGGAGAGAAAGAGAAATCAGTGGACACAGAAATCTTGACTAAATTCCAGAGAGGTAGAAGCATCAAAAGTGTGACTTGGTGCCATGAAATACCCATTCATCTAAAATATGTAATTATGTACAGTAATTACAAAGGATGAATATAAGCAAACAACACAGGTATGTAAGGGCAAAGGCACAAAATGAGCTAAATCTAGCTAGAGGCATAAAGGGTAACGAGAAGAAGTTCTACAAGTATATTAGAAGCAAGAGGAAGTCCAAGGACAGGGTAGGCCCATTATTCAGTGAAGAGGGTGAAACAATAACAGGAAACTTGGAAATGGCAAAGCTGTGCTTAATGATTTCTTTGTTTTGGTCTTCACCAAGAAGTCTGATGATGAAGGAATGCCTAACATAGTGAATGCTAGTGGGAAGGTGGTAGGCTTAGAAGATTTAAAAAAAAAAGAACAATTTAAAAATTACTTAGAAAAGTTAGATGTCTGCAAGTCACCAGGGCCTGATGAAATGCATCCTAGAATACTCGGGAAGCTGATAGAGGAGGTATATGAGTGTTTAGCTATCGTCTTTGAAAAGCCATGGAAGTCGGGAGAGATTCCAGAAGACTGGAAAAGGGCAAATATAGTACCCATCTATAAAAAGGGAAATAAGAACAACCCAGGAAACTACAGACCAATCAGTTGAATTTCTGTACCAGGGAAGATAATGGAACAAGTAATTAAGGAAGCCATCTGCAAACATCTGGAAGATAATAATGTGATAGGTAACAGCCAGCATGGATTTGTAAAGAACAAATCATGTCAAACCAATCTGATAGCTTTCTTTGATAGGATAATGAGTCTTGTGGATAAGGGAGAAGCAGTGGATGTGGTATACCTAGACTTTAGTAAGGCATTTGACACGATTTCACATGACCACCTTATCAATAAACTAGGTAAATGCAACCTAGATGGAGCTACTGTAAGGTGAGTGCATAACTGTCTGGATAACTGTTCTCAGAGAGTAGTTATTAATGGTTCACAATCATGCTGGAAGGGCATTACAAGTGGGGTTCCACAGGGAACTGTTTTGGGACTGGTTCTGTTCAATATCTTCATCAACGATTTAGATGATGGCATAGAGAGTACGTTTATTAAGATTGCAGATGATACCAAGCTGGGAGGGGTTGCAAGTGCTTTGGAGAATAAGGTCTAAATTCAAAATGATTTGGACAAACTAGAGAAATGGTCTCAGGTAAACAGGATGAAGTTTAATAAGGACAAATGAAAAGCACTTCATTTAGGAAGGGTCAATCAGTTTCACACGTACAGTACGGGAAGTGATTTTCTAGGAAGGAGTACTGCTGAAAGGGATTTAGGAATCATAGTGGACCACAAGTTAAACATGACTCAACCGTGTGACAGTTTTGCAAAAAAACCCAACATGATTCTGGGATGCATTAATAGGAGTGATGTGAGCAACATATGAAAAGTCATTTGTCTGCTCTACTCTGTGTTGATTAGGCCTCAACTGGAGTATTGTGTCCAGTTCTGGGCACCACATTTGAAGAAAGATGTGGAGAAATTGGAGAAGGTCCAGAGAAAAGCAACAAAAACGATTGAAGGTATAGAAAACTTGACCTGTGAGGAAAGACTGAAAGAATTGGGCTTGTTTAGTTTAGAAAAGAGAAGACTGAGAGGGGACAGGATAGCGATTTTCAAGTCTCTAAAAGGGTTTTTAAAAGGAATAGGGAGAATAATTGTTTTCCTTGGCCTCTGATGATAGGACAAGGAGCAATGGGCTTGAATTGCAGCAAGGGAGGTTTAGGTTGGACATTAGGAAAAACTTTGTAACTGTCAGGGTGGTTAAACACTGGAATAAATTGCTTAGGGGTATTGTGGAATCTTCATCACTGGAAATATTTGAGAACAGGTTAGGGATGATCTAGATGGTGCTTGGTCCTTCTGTGAGGGCAGGGGACAGGACTCGATGACCTCTTGAGGTCCCTTCCAGTTCTATGATTCTATATAAATCAGCAATTTTTTTCTCTATAAGGGTATGTCTACACTAGCTTGTTAATTCGAGTTAATTCGGTGGGCTTTATTTGCATGTTCCCGTCCGGCTGCCATTTTTAAATCCCCCTTAGGCCGAACGAACTGCCCGCGGCTACATGTGGCAGTTTAAAGTTAATCTGAACTAAGTCCTTAGTTTGGATTAAGTGTTACTCCTCATTCCACAACTAAGGGGTTAACTCTGTCCCAGCCAGGGTCAGCCAATAACAATGCAGTTAGGAATTTCAAAGTGGGACAAAGAAGTCTTTATTTTTCCCTCATTTGTCTGAAAAGCAGAACAGTTTCTTCCAGGTATTAAGGGAGATGAAAGACACTTCTCTCTCCAAGAATGGACTTCTTACAATGTGTAAGTAGGGAAAAGTTTAGCTAGTCTGTCAGGTTTGATTGTTTTCCGGGTTTGGAAATAACGTCTGAGCTGTTAAGTGTGTGTTTTTTCCCCCTTTTTTAACTCAAGTGTTAGCCCAGGGATCTCCCCTGAGTATATCAATTGGTGGCTCTTCCCATCTAGCCACTTAACTATGCTTGCAACTGTAGCTTTGTTTTGATAATAAAAGTTTGTTTTCTTTTTTCTAATTAACCGGTACAGGTTGATTATTGTGTCCTGGAAGGTCGGTCTGTGGGTCCCCTCTATTTTTCCCAACTTCAAGCAAAATGGAGGTTGGGGCAGGGGAGAGTTTTACCTTAGGGATGAGATTTCCCAAGTGCTCTCTTCCCTGATTTTTCGTGGAATTACTTGGGTGGTGGCAGCAGATTTCCCAAAATCCGGGTATTAGGATTTGGGGAAAAGTTTTGTACCAAAGCCTATAGATACAAGGTTTTGGGGTGCTCTTGTGGGCCCTCACTTCTGCATTTGTCTTGCCAGAGTGGGCAGTAGATTTGACAGGGTTCCTCCTCAGGATCCCTCGCTCTCCTTGCACCCCTTCCCTCTTCAGGGACCAATCACCTATGTTCCAAATTGTGGGTCACATCTGTTAAGAGGGCGCACAAAGCTAACCGGGGAGAATAGACTCTAGAAAGGCCCCTTGTTGTTCTCTGGAGTCACCACTTTAATTAAAAAGAAAACCAAATAAGCCTAGCTGTTACAACTGTGAAGAAAACCTTCAAAGCATAAAGTAACTGCTGCACCATTGTCTCCTTGAATATGCAGAGAAGTTGAAATAGTAGATCTGAGGTGTCAGTGTCCCATTCCTTTCATTGGGTACTAACTCAGGTACCAGCAATAATATTTTAAAACAAAAAGACTCTTCTGGGGCTTTTTTGATTGTTTTTCTTTTTCTTTGGGAGTTACAAAATCCAGTTAGCCTTGAATTGTAACCATGGTTGCAATCTTAGCAATCTCCCCTTAGTAATCTACAGAGCCAAGAACCCTGGTGGTATAGCTCTAGAAACATTCCTCTTGCATTCCTCTGCCACTCATGTGCACAGCCACATATAGGTGAATATTTAGAAAGTGCTCACCAATTCTGGATGCATCCATATGTCTAAATAGACACCGACTTCACAGATGCCAAGTTCCTGGAACTCTCTTTAACTTTTGCTGAAGTTCTGGGGCTCATGTGTCTGAAATGCAGGTCCATAGGTATCCAAAATTTGGCACACACAAATTGAATGATCCAGACTTAAAAGTCCCCTTTGAAAATGTAGGCAGTAATGTCCTAGCCTACACCTAATGAAGTCAGTAGCAAAATAACTTGGCAAAATTTGAGCAGGAGGTCAGACTATATGATTATAATGGCACTTTCTGGCTTTAAAATATATACCTCTCTCAGTAACACTATCAGTGACAAAAATCATTATAAACTATCCTGTATTTCTATATGTTATCATAGAATCATAGAATCATAGAATAATAGGACTGGAAGGGACCTCAAGAGGTCATCGAGTCCAGCCCCCCGCCCTCAAGGCAGGACCAAGCTCCGTCTACACCATCCCTGACAGATGTCTATCCAACCTGTTCTTAAATATCTCCAGAGAGGGAGATTCCACCACCTCCCTTGGCAATTTATTCCAATATTTGACCACCCTGACAGTTAGGAATTTTTTCCTAATGTCCAATCTAAACCTCCCCTGCTGCACTTTAAGCCCATTACTCCTTGTCCTGTCCTCAGAAACCAAGAGGAACAAATTTTCTCCTTCCTCCTTGTGACACCCTTTTAGATATTTGAAAACTGCTATCATGTCCCCCCTTAATCTTCTTTTTTCCAAACTAAACAAGCCCAGTTCATGAAGCCTGGCTTCATAGGTCATGTTCTCTATACCTTGTCGCTCTTCTCTGTACCCTTTCCAATTTCTCCACATCTTTCTTGAAATGTGGCGCCCAGAACTGGACACAGTACTCCAGCTGAGGCCTAACTAGTGCAGAATAGAGCGGCAGAATGACTTCACGAGTTTTGCTTACAACACACCTGTTGATACAACCTAGAATCATATTTGCTTTTTTTGCAACAGCATCACACTGTTGACTCATATTCAACTTGTGGTCCACTATGACCCCTAGATCCCTTTCCGCCATGCTTCTTCCTAGACAGTCGCTTCCCATCTTGTATGTATGGAACTGATTGTTCCTTCCTAAGTGGAGCACTTTGCATTTCTCTTTATTAAACCTCATCCTGTTTACCTCTGACCATTTCTCTAACTTGCTAAGGTCATTTTGAATTATGTCCCTATCCTCCAAAGAAGTCGCAACCCCACCCAGTTTGGTATCATCTGCAAACTTAATAAGCGTACTCTCTATCCCAATATCTACATCATTGATGAAGATATTGAACAGTACGGGTCCCAAAACAGACCCTTGAGGAACTCCACTTGTTATCCCTTTCCAGCAGGATTTAGAACCGTTAACAACAACTCTCTGACTACGGTTATCCAGCCAATTATGCACCCACCTTATCGTGGCCCTATCTAAGTTAGATTTGCCTAGTTTATCAATAAGAATATCATGCGAGACCGTATCAAATGCCTTACTAAAGTCTAGGTATATGACATCCACCGCTTCTCCCTTATCCACAAGGCTCATTATCTTATCAAAGAAAGCTATCAGATTAGTTTGGCATGACTTGTTCTTCACAAACCCATGCTGGCTATTCCCTATCACTTTATTACCTTCCAAGTGTTTGCATATGATTTCCTTAATTACCTGCTCCATTATCTTCCCTGGGACAGACGTTAAACTGACGGGTCTGTAGTTTCCTGGGTTGTTCTTATTCCCCTTTTTATAGATGGGCACAATATTTGCCCTTTTCCAGTCTTCTGGAATCTCCCCTGTCTGCCATGATTTTTCAAAGATCATAGCTTAAAGCTCAGATACCTCCTCTATCAGCTCCTTGAGTATCCTGGGATGCATTTCATCAGGACCTGGTGACTTGCTGACATCTAAGTGATTTTTAACTTGTTCTTTGTGTATCCTATCTTCTAAACTTACCCTCTCTCTGCTTGTATTCACTACGTTAGGCACACATCCAGACTTCTCGGTGAAGACCGAAACAAAGAAGTCATTGAGCATCTCCGCCATTTCCAAGTTCCCTGTTACTGCTTCTCCCTTCTCACTAAGCAATGGGAACATTAAGCAACTATAGCTGATGAATGTATATTCAAGTGGACTTGAATGTATATTCAAGTGGAATGTATATTCAAGTATGGCAAGTTTGCTATAGTTGTCACACGTTTTTTTGAGTTAAAGGAAGGCAAAGAAAAGCCAGACAAGTCAAAATTTCCAAACAGGGTAACTGTAAATATAATGTTTAGTTAAAATGACTGATCCAATTTTTTGAAACTTTCTCCTTTGCCTTCACAATAACTTTGACAGTTTTCAGGCTAATTGCATGTTCTAAGCTAAAGTCATGGTTAAAATAGGGCTCTGTAACAGAAACTGGTTGCAACCCCAATAGGTTGCTACTTCTCTGTAGTGCTCCATATTAATGAAACATATGTTTTATTATATAAAGCTTCCTTGCAATGGCAGCAAATTTTTAAATCGTCCAGCATATTTTTCTTAAAACAGGAAACTAAGGCAAAGTAAAAGTTTTTTTTTCTGCTCTGTATTGGCCAGGGAGATGGAAGAATAAGATAAAAAGTTACCTATGCTGTTGCTCTCACTAAGATGTGGAAATAAAACACTATGTTTTTTACCAGTACTAACTATATTAGAAGCCAAAATTATATTGCTTTGTGTTATTGAAAACAGCAATAGCCTCCTACATGAGGCACAATTGGTTAATTAAATCATATGCCCTTGCAACATGAAGTATGGATGGCAAACTCAAACAGGGATTTGAAAAATGTGTAGCGTCTCATCTTTTTAGGGAGGAGAAGAAACTGATTAGCTTAGGAGAACCTTGCTAAATTAGTGCAGGTATGGATTTAGAATAGAGCAAAGCAAGGCAAACTTCAAAGCAGTGCCAGTCTTTGATCCCATTATGATTGCCTGATTCTAGTTGAGTAACAAAAAAAATAGTATAGCCAAAAGAACAAAAACCTCTACAACTAGAACAAACTTTTCCTGCATGATAAGGGTGGTTTGGAATCTCACTTATGATGATTTTCCATCATGTTTAACAAGTCTAAGGAGTATAAAATGGAGGCCCGCGCAGTTGCCTCTTCATTTACTCCTGAAGTTCTGTGCAGTAAAATTCAGAAATTGCATCACTAGGTAGTGCCAAAAATCTGTAAGTTGTGATTTGAGAACTGAGATTGCAGCTTCAACAGCCTCTCCTTGAAGCTTGCTGTTTTGACATCCTTTAGAGTCTCATCTCAAAATTGCATGACGTTGTAAAGAGTTAACAATTTGGTTAATTTCTGCACAGCATCAGGTACATGACAAACCATTAATTTGTGCCAGAAATTCTGGTGTCTAAAGTTAAGTTAGGTGTTAATCAGAAGCTGGTTGAAGTCTAAAATAAGTCAAAGCAGTAGAGACAGAAAAATGACAGAGACAGAAAAATGACAAATGGAGACCTGCTAACAAAGAACAATAAAACTGAATAAAATGGAAACAATTGCATATTATTTATCTTCGGTTATAGGAAATGTAGATAATTGACACACTAGATATCTAGAGCACAGCCATCAGCTGCCAACAACCATTTACTCTTCTCCCTTGGGTGAGACTCTGAAAAATGGAAGAAAAATGGGAACATGCCTTCCATGTAGTAGCTAGCCTTAATATCCCTATGGTGTCGATATCATAATAGGAAAAGACTACTGCTGTTAGACTTGTTTGCAAAATACAATCAAGACTTGATTCTGTGTTTCTCATGGCAACAATGAGAAAATTAACCTGGATTATGTAGAGCGAATAGAAGACTGAGTTCTTAATTTACACAGTATAACATCTCATAGACTACTGATGTGCTTTCATGCACTTTATCTCAAGTTATTATCATGCTTTGTAAAAAAGGCTACCATTTCAGAAGTTTGCAAAAAATTGCACTGCCAGTGTAGGTTAATACATACCCCAATCTATAGGTGCATTTTGGGATTTGCACATTGCAGTATGTATGCATAAACTTCAATTTATAAGTGTGCATTAGGGAATTTGTTCATTTATCCTGAGTGCCTGCATATTTGTAATTACATTTCAGAGTGGTCCTTAATAGCTTAATCCTCAAAAGCAGCTTTTAATTTTGGAAGCCCAGCTTGAGATATCTAGAGTAGGGGTGGGGAACCTAAGGCCCTGGGGCCAGATGTGGCCCCAGGCTTGTCTGGCTCTGGCCCCCGAGGCTTAGGATTCCTCGCCAGGCTGGAGCACACAAAATCCACTATCCTCGGCCTTCCTAGACTTTGCTGTGTGAGCAGAACATGGGAAGTGTCTTTCTCCTCAGTTTGTTTGGGGTTTTTTGCTTCTCACTTGTGATTTGCTTCTCACTTGACTGATTTTTCTGTGGGTCAGTGGCCCTTGACCCAAAAAAAGGTTCTTCGCCCCTTCTCTAGAGTCTGATTTTCAGAGATGCAGAACACCCAAAGTTCCCATTGACTTCAACTGGAGTTGTGGGTTCTCAGCAAAAGCCATTGGACTGAATTAAACTTCACAAAGAATCTCTGCATTTTCTCATTAGACTTGGTCAGAGAGATAGGTTCAGGGTCCAGTCTGGCTGTTGGGGTTCTGGGCAGGTGACTACGGATTTGCTCCCTCCTAATCCTGACAGAGAGAAATCTGGCATTGTCTGATGGACAAGATTCTGCTTCACTAATGTATTATTAGCAAATACAAAAATATTAATTCTCCATGCTGCAACTTGCTTCCGCACTCCTGCTGTACTTCATAGTAACACCAATCCCTCTGTCTCGCAGTAAATTAAATTATTTCTCCTTTTTTAAGGAGCACAAATTCTAAGACACGGGCCAATATATTTTTAAACTATAAAAAAGGAAATAAGAAAATAGGAGACAAATATGAATGGGAAGTTATTTTTTTTAACATAACTGTCATACTGCAGGGAGCGCGACAAAGGTGTTTCCTTATGGGGTGCTTTGCATGTGAGAAATAGTGTATGTACCAGGGTTGCCATGGTAACTTATTTTACTCAATGACTAAAAGAAGAAAAATGATTCAGTCCAAATCCCACATGTTTTTTGAGTCCATGTTCTACATAGTCATTTCAGGCAAGGGTAAAGAAAAACTGAATAAAGGTGGGTCCTGAATAGTGCATGTGTTGATTGCAACATCACATGATGGACCAACAAGGAGATAGCCTTAGTTGTTTCTTACTATGTACTGCTAAAACATATGGATCTGGGTGAGGATTGAACAAACTCCACTTAAAGTATTTTGGTAGGATTTCTTATGTTAAAAAGAAAAGGTTAATTCTTGTGTGAAATAATTGATCAAGAACATGTTTTAAAAACAATGTTGCTCTCCTGCAATGGAAATATTTATCTAACATATTCACCATTTATTGTAAAACCTGATCCAGTAATGATATGATGTTGTGAGAATGTATAATTGGTGATCTGAAAAAAGGGGCCATCTGACTGAACAACATTGAAAATCTGTTCTTTAATCAGAAAGCTTATATTCAGATGCTTGAAGTGTCTTGGGATAAAACAAGCCTGCTCTGACATGTTCCAATGTTTACTAAATGCTTATGTAGTAGGGACAGGTGTCCAAAGAATTTTAATTATCACCTAGGTACACAATAGCTGTTTAGAATTAGGGTATTTATCACTTGTTTTCACAGCTTGTAAATGTAGATACAAAATAGACCTGCACTCTGTCCCATGTATGTGAAAGTAAAAACAAGAGAGATGGTGCTGTAGCACTATATAGGCCTTCCAAACAAATGAGTAATGCACTTTTAAAACATCTAATCCACAACCAAAAATAAATTCAAACATGAAAGTAAGATGCGTGAAAATAAAAACTCTGCATATAAAATACCTCTTGTCCCCCCAGGGCTATTAGCCAGAGGGGTTCTAGTCAGTACTAGTAGCCAGAGTAGCTAGCCAACTATAAATTCTATCTGTAGAGTGGTAAAATCTGCTGCCAGGACTCTGAAAAGACATTGGAGTTTGGATCCTTGTGCCAGAAGAGAAACCCTATGGAATAGGTGTGCCCTATTTAGTGCAGAATTGTTCTCTATATGTGATAAAAAATAAACTCTCGCCATTTACAAAGGCACAATAAAGCTACAGGAACAGTTGCAGTAGAAAAGAACTAGCTATTTAATTGGTCTAACTAGACACAATGCAGTTAGCACTAATTTGTCTCCCCCCTCTCCCTGCTCAGAGCTAACTTCTTAATTTTCCTTAACTTTAAAACATAAATTAATGGAAATATAAATTATTTTTCAAATGAAATGATTCATGTATGAATCCTACCACAGGAAGCCATTAGAGTCTTGTTTTAGCCTGACAATTGAAGTGGTTAACCTTTTCCTAACACAAATACTTTTCCAGCCGCTACAGGTCAAATTCTACTCTCAATTACTGTACACTGGAGTAAATGCTCCCCCCTGCCCAGCTGAGCTGTGAGAAAAGGGAAGTATTGCTGGGCAGCTCCTCCCTTGGCTGCTGATGCCCACTGTAATGTGTCAGGAGGCAGGGAGGGTGTTTCTCTACCTCCTTTCTTTTGGCTTGGGAAGAACAATGTAAGTGGCTGGCTCCAATGAGAATAAAATTTGACTTTATGTCTTTACATCATTGACCTGTTCTTTTTCTAAGTGATTTTCTGGTTTTGCTCAAGAAATATCTCTGATTAGCATTTGTTTTAGGACATTCCGAAAAATTAATTTTGATACATTAGCTACATTAGCCTCCGTTCTCCTCTTCAAAGTGCTCCATAACCTGGAGTTTGCCCATGATACATCTCTGCTCTTTTTAGGCCTCCTTCATTCTCTCATCCCTACTCACCATCCAAGCTTCCCTCATCTCTGTTTTGGTCCATTTCACCTACTCCTGACTTTTTGCCATCTTTAATAGCAGTCTGCATGTCTGGAAGAACCTGCCAATGATATGCCAAGCTGCTTTTCTCACACATCCTTTCCTTGAAAATGTCCTATCACAATGATCATACGCTATTCCAGTAGTCCCCACATTTTTTCCATCACACCCCTCTTACCCAAAATGGAACCTGTCCACTTCTGCGGTTGGGAGTCAGGGTCCGCAGTTAAGAGCTGGGGCTGGGGGCCAGGCTGGAGCAAAGCTGGGTGGTGCTTCTTCCCCACTCCTAGAGGTTTGACTTGGACCCCAACACACCCCTTCCAAACGTTCCTCCACATGTTTTGGAAGTTGAGAACCTTCATTCGCATGTTAATGCCCTCCGGCTGCTGCAGTTTGTTTTGTACAACATTAGCACCTAGAAGCCACCACTTAGGGTATGTCTACACTACATGGCTCCATCGATGGAGCCATGTAGATGAGCTTTGTAGACATAGCAAAATGATGTGGCGATTTAAATCACTTACATCAAAATGGCTGCCACGCTGTGCCAATCAGCTGTTTGTAGGCTCAGCGCGGTAGTCTGGATGCTCGGCGGTCGACATCAAAAGCCTTTGTCGACCGCCCCGGTAAACCTCATCCCACAAGGCATAACGGGGAGCTCGTCAAAGGCTTTTGGTGTCAACTGCCGAGCATCCAGACTACCGCACTGAGCCAACTAACAGCTGATCGGCAAAGCACGGCAGCCATTTTGATGTAAATGAAGCGGCGATTATTTATATCGCCACTTCATTTTGCCATGTCTACAAAGCTCATCTACATGGCTCTGTCGATGGAGCCATGTAGTGTAGACATACCCTTAGATAGGGATTCCAAAGTCCAATTGTGCTGGAAGACAAAAGACAATCGATATTGTTGCAAGGGGATGTGGATTGCAACTGCTTTAAACACTAAGGAGAGGGAATCACCACATAAGAGTGTAAAGGGTTTGTTTATTAAGTTCAAACTGGGAAGGGAGGGGGATCTCATTCATACACTCAACCACACTTAGGCTACGTCTACACTGGCAGCTTCTTGTGGAAGAACGACTGTTCTTCCACAAAAACTTGGCAGCTGTCTACACTGCACGAGTGTTCTTCCAGAAGAAAATTTTCGGTATAGCGTTGTAAAACAGGGCTTCTTCCAGAAGAGTTATTCCTCTCCCCATGAGGAATAAGCCCTCTTGTGCAAGAGCTCTTCCAGAAGAGCGCAGTGTAGACAGGCAACATTAATTTCTTGCACAAGAAGCCCCTATGGTTAAAATGGCCATCAGAGCTTTCTTGCAGAAGAGTGCATCTACACTGGCATGGATGCTCTTGCACAAAAACACATCTCTTGTACAAAAGCACATGGCAGTGTAGACACTCTCTTGTGGAAGAGTTTTTGCACCAGAACTCTTCCACAAAAGAGTTCTTGCCCAAGAAGCTGCCAGTGTAGACGTAGCCTTACAGTCCCAGGCAGGAAGATAAGGCAAGCAGAAGGCAGTTCATGGTATCTGATCTTCCCGGGTTGACTCCTGAGCTGGTCTGCTGGCCAGGCGAAGAGGCTCCACTTGATGGTCAACCAACAACCTGTGTCTGCATCCCTCTCTCTTTTAAGGATCCGCCACATGCAGCTTCTGGGTTCCTGGGCCTCTCGGAGCGCGTGCACTCCCTACAAGGGGTCATGTGCACTGTTATTTACTCCTGCTGTTTACCTCAGGGTTTTCCCGCCTCCGGTGTCCACCTCAGACAGTCTTTTGCACTCACTCAGGAAAGAGATAGGGGGTTAACAGATAACACTTTAACAGTTTAGGGAGCCAAATAACATCGTTAACAGGTGAGAAAGAGAACATCAATTTTAACTCTTTACTTGCTCCTCGTTTGCCTCCAACAGATATGGTTTAATTAGGCTGCTGCTTTATTCACTTAAAATATCTGAAAATATCTGGTCATCGTCACATTCTGCTTTTGGGGGGAGCTGCCATCAGCACCTCCTCCTTTCCAACCTGTTCCCTTCCATCTTGTTGCTGGGACCCTTTGTGTGAAGATTAAGGGGCTAGAAAAGAAAAAGCTTCCCCACTGTAACGGATGTAGGCACCCCAAACGCTGCTTCTTCAGCTCCCTTAAGTGATGCTTTCCTTTAAATCCTTTACCAATCCATTTTATCTGATGACCATGCTTCTTTCATAGTGAGTGCCCTGCACTGGATATCTGACACAAGCTTTACATACTATGTCCCAACAACCCACCCTATCTTGATCTATCTGGCAATGAAGGAAAAATTCCTTCCCAGACAAAGGAAAAGTGTGACTAGCCACTAGCAGAATGCCCACAACAGATGTTAAAGAATCCTGGCCCTTTTACAGAGTTGAAGGGTGGGACTTGCTATTCTGAAAAAGGTGAACAAGGCCTCATCTGGGACTGCACCAGGTATAAATAGCCCCATCTGACTGGAATGGGGAGGGGGGTTGTCTACGCTATCAGGTTATTTTGAAATAAATTATTTTGAAATAACTGCTGAAATAACTATTTTGAAATAAGTTTATTCGTCTTCACAAGCAGGAGTTACTCTTTCAAAATAACAATCCCATTATTTTGAAATAACAGGCTTGGTAATGCAGATGCTCGCCTTATTATTTCAAAATAAGGGGAGTTTTTTCAAAATAACTCCCCAGTGTAGACATGCTCTGTCAGAGTAGCGTGCTTCTTCGCTGCCCACTCCCAACCAGGTTCAGTCACTTTATGCTCCTTCTGACTCTATCTGGTAAGCTTTTCCCTTCCCCTCCTGATACTGGCATCAACTTTTCTTCTAGCCAGTTGGACAAGGCTCTACCATATATATTTACAGTGATTATATTATGGAAGACACTGTACAAGCACATAGACAGTCCTTGGCCCAGTAATAGATCAAGACCTATTAAAGTAAAACCTGTGTTATGTGGCACGCTTGGGGAATAGGTTGTTCCGGTTATCTAAAAATTCCGGTTATGTGAGGGTCCCAGCTGCCCGGCCCAGCTTGGGGTAGGGTGTCAGGCCAGGAGGGGGGGTACTAGAAGGGACATGGGGCAGGAGGTCAGAGCAAGCTGGGAATGTGGGGTCTTGGTGGGGGAAGGGGAGTGAGTGAGGGGGATTTGGGTGCAGAGTCTGGGCATGAGGAGAGACGCTTACCTGGCTTGGCACCCTGCTGCAGCAGGGAAAGCCTCCAGGCAGCACGTTCTTGTTCCTGGGGGCGGAGAGAGAGGGAGCTCAGTCCCCCTCCATGTAGCGGGGACCCCAGCTCAGCTGCAGCACCAGGTCAGGATTCCCACATGGAGGGGGGTGTAGAAACCTCGACCTTTCCCGCCAGACCAAACTCTGCCACTACCTCTGCAGGGTGGGGAGGGGCATGGGGAAGAGAGAGTGGCAGCGCATGGGGGGCAGCAGAGCCTGAGCGTACCCCAAGTGGGGGGGCAGCAGAGCCCGAGCACACTCTGGGTGGGGGACAGCAGAGCCCGAGCAAGCCCCAAGGGGGGGGTGGGCAGCAGAGTCCAAGCTGAGTTCCACTCAGGCGGCAGTTTAAAAATGCAGATGTCCGAGAGGGGACGAGGAGGCTGCGCGGCACCAGAGGCCCTGTGGGACAGGGGCAGTCCTGAGGGGGAAGGGAGGAGGCCGCGCCGTGGGTGGTGGAGCAGCTGCAGTGGGTGGTGGAGTGGCCAGAGCTGCATGCTGCCAAAAGCCTGCCCCTGCCGGCAAAGCTCTAATGGGAGCTGCCTATGGGCTCTGCAGGGGGTGGGGGAGTAGAATTTTTTCGTGGAACCCTTGCACCATTTGGGAAACACTGCCTTAGGAAATTTGCCGGTTTCTAAAGTTTTCTGGATAGTTAAGTGCTGGATAGCGCAGGTTTTACTGTACTAAAATTTTACCTATGGCTTAGGCTTAAATCTGAATATGTTAAACAAAACTGCACATTGACAATGAAATCCAAAATGCAGGCGCATGGTACCTTGCCAAGCAATTAAAAAAATGAAAAAGTAGGTTACTAGAGTATGTAGTACATTTTACCATGTTGTAATATGAAGTAATACATTACTGACTATCAAGTGATTTTGTGTTTACCCCACACAGTTAAAGTGAGTAGAAATTATATTTAAATTCAGCATCTCTTTAACATTAGCCTGAAGACTTAAGAGGGAAATAAAAATTAACAATACATTTGTTACAGTTGACAGCAGTCTTCTGTTGCTTGGCAACCTTAAATGCTGCTTAGTGGATTGCAAACTAACTATCCAAGCAGGGATGTATTTTAACAAGGAAAGCATAAGAAAATGCATTACATAGTGTACATTCAGCTGACGGGATGTTTTAACTTTCTCTTCCATTCTTACAAATTTGTACCTGCAGTTAAATAATTGTTTATAGTTCATCAAGGAGAATGGATCAAAGAAGGATAGAAAAGTTCCTGAGCAATATTGGGCTCTTTTCATTTGGATTAAATGTAAAAATACAGAAAGCCATTAAGGAATCAAACGTGAATATACTTACAGTTCCAGGTGTATTACTTACTGTCTTGTTTCATTAACTGACTTCACTGGAGATGTTCAGTGTATAGGTTGAATCTCTCTAGTCTAGCACTCGCTGGATCTTAGGGCACATGACAAACATTACTTTGTTTCACAGACCCTCTCTGGTGAGTAAGTCGTGTCCACATTTTGCAGAGAGAAAACTGAAGTACAAAGAGTCTAATGTCATATTTTACAAAAGCTACTGGCCCCACTATTGTAAGTGTGCTAGCTTCACTGCCAGATGTTTCATATAAGTATCTGATTGAGGCACCATGTTTTCCAGAGTGATGCACATATTTTGGAAGTTTGGTATTGCAGTTTAACACATTAATCTTTAACATTGGAAGTCTGGGATCTAATGTTTCCTTAAACTATTAATCAAAGCCAGTTTACTTGTCTCATTCAGAGATGCATTAGTAAAGACAATCCAAGCAATTGAAAGAAAGCTGCATAGTCTACATGTCCTATTTTATCTGGCTCTATGGAACTATTAGACATTTAGCTTCATAATCTATGCAAGTAAAACTACTAGTAAGATAAAAGTAAGCTGGAAGAGAAGCACCTGATCATGAGCTGCACAACTGGCAAAAATATTTCTCTGTAACATCCTGTGCAATTTTCTCCTTAGCTGTTGGCTGTGTGTGTAATGCTTACATATGGAACTGAACCTGAGTCCTCTGAAGCTTAGTGCATGAGATTCTACAGCTTGAGTTAAAAGCCAGCTGGCTCTCAGCTAAGGCCATAGAGCAAATTCATTCTCTCTTTCTCTCTCTCTCTGTAAGGGGTCTAAGTGCCACTAGATGGGACAGTGAATGAACCACACCCAGAAGGTGTGTGAGTTACATTTTTACAGAGACGCAGTCAGCATCTGCTGCATAGGGTAAACATCCCCGAATCCATCTAATGAAAAAAATCTAATTAGTATTCAAATAATATATACATCAATGAAATTGCTCAGATGTGTGTTTGAATATTCTTTTTGGCTATGATGCATCTGTTCTTCTCACTTAGCCTGGCATAATTTAGCATTGCTTCTTAAAAAGCAAGTACCAGTGTGCTTGTTTAATTGTGAGCACTTGTTTAACCTGTCAAGGGATTCCAGTGCAAGATGGGGGAAATAATTACAGCATTGTGAATGTGCCCTGGTCTTGCTGGTACTCCACTGATAAAAATAGCTCTACCTCTAGGCATGCAGGAGGCACATCTTCAGAGGGTTATTAGGGATAAGCTCTTGGTGCCATTTTCTCACACAGTTCAGGGTGGTGTAGTGCCCTGAATACATTTTCTAGACTCATTTACATTCAAGAGTAATTAAGCTTCACAAGGAATTGATTTTCAGGTGCCTGGTCTTTCAGTTGTGAGAGACAACTGAACAATTGTGAGAGATATTTTAGCTAATAAATGTATCTGCATTTTAAAATCCTGCAAGATCTGTACAGTCTGCTACTGAAATCTTTTAAACCTGTGCATTTATGATTACTAGCATTACCTGTCCTATTGAGATGGTAGACATGCACATGGCCTCTTCCCTCCCCGCTGTTCCTAGGGGCGGGGAGGTTAGGGCCCTCTTGGGCAGCAGGGCCTCCTCCCTCCCCACTGTCCCCTACCTGCTACTCCTGGGCGGGTGGAGAGGGTGTTGGGCGTGTGTCCTCTTCTCTTCCCACTGCTTTGGGGATGCTGGGGTGCATATGCGCACACTCTTTCCTTCCCTGTGGGGGGAGGGGTGCATGCATGCTTGGCACGCTGCTCCTCCTCCTCTCCTTCCTGGAGAGGGGGTGGGGCTGGGCGCCTGCCTCCCCCTAGAAACTTCTCAAGACTTCTCAAGTCTTCTCAAATGTTCTCTGTGACAGACACCTCTCCTTTTATAATAGAATATAGGTATGGATTTAGAGAGCCAGACTCAGAATGGTCATGGGGTCCAGTGATGCTCTGTGCTTCCATGTGTGAAATAATTTTGATTTATTACAATATTTTTACAGCTATATGTGTGCTTAGTGTTTTGCACGTACAAGGCCACAATCTCCCTGCCCGGAACAATTTACAGTCAAAGCCTGCAGTCCTGCAAAAGCTCATGCGCAAGCCTAGCTTTCCTCTCTTTCAGTAGTGAGACAACTCATTGCATAAAGCAGACATGCAAGTAGGGTTGCCAGATGGTTTAACCAAAAATACCGAACACCTCCCTAGCCCTGCAAAAAAAGGGGAGAATTTAAAAAAAAAAAAAACCAGCATGCCCCTTTAAGAAAGGCCTTTGAGGCTTTTTGCTGGCAGCCATCTTGTTTTCCTGCTCCAAGCCAGAAGACAGCTCCCCTGCAGTACCAGGTAAGCGGTGGGAGAGGAGGCCCGGAGGGGGAGCAGGGCCCGGTTGCTGAGGGTGTGTAGGGTTGCCAGGTGTCTGGTATTTTAGCCTCCTGGCAGAGAAAAAAAATCAGAAAATAATGGACATTTTAGGTGTCTGGTATTTTCTGATTTTTTTTTTCCAGACAGGAGGTGAAAATACTGGACTGTCCAGGTCAACTGGGCCAATACCGGACACCTGGAAACCTTACCAAGTCTGTACAGGATCAAAATCTAAGGCCTATGCTCTGCCATCTACAGATAGGCTCTTACCCCTTCAGAGTGTCCTAGGCTGCGTCTAAACTACATCCCTTTTCTCGAAAAAGGGATGTAAATTAGACACTTTGAAATTGTAAATGAAGACGGGATTTAAATTTCCTGCGCTTCATTTTCATAATGGTGGCCACGTTTTTTTTTTTAAACGGAGCTTTTTGAAAGAAAAACGTCTGTTTAGACGAGGATCGGTCGAAAATAAAACCCTTTTTTGAAAGATCCTGTACTACTGAAAAAATGAGGAGTACAGGATCTTTCAAAAAGGGTTTTATTTTCGATCGATCCCCGTCTAAACAGCCATTTTTCTTTCGAAAAGCTCCGTTTTGGAAAAAAAAGTGTCCGCCATTATGCAAATGAAGTGCGGGAAATTTAAATCCTGGCTTCATCTGCAGTTTCACAATGTCTAATTTACTTCCCTTTTTCGAGAAAAGGGATGTAGTTTAGACACAGCCCCAGTGACATCAGTGGGGCTCTGCACAGGCACCGGGAAAAACCTGTACAAAGAAGCTTCAGGGGTTGGTATCTAAGTTATATTATATTGCCACCGCTGACTGCTCGATAGTCAGGTATCCTGAGTTCAGAAGCTCTGTGGAGGCAACAGAGTAAGGCCAACATTTCAAAAGCGACCACTGATTTCAGGTACTTCTAGGTGTCCAACCTAAGATGACTTTGTTTTCTTTTAAATTAGATTGATGTGATATGGCTATTAGATTACTTTATTACATTAAGACTAATTTGATACAAGTTTATACAGAGACTTAAATATGCTTTACATTCTCTTTAACATCACATATGAGACAAGATAAGTAGGAAGGGAGCTCATTCCAATCGCCTACACTCTTGTAGACTCAGAACTATACAGAGTGGCCAGCACCACCCACAATTCCTAGAGTAAGAAAAATTGGTGATATGCAATAGGAACAATCCATTTTTCATCCTTGAAACCTACTGATACAATCAAATAATGGGCTCTGCAGACTCCACCCTGCCCGCCCCAAACAATGTCAAAATAGGAGAAGTTTGTTGGGAACCCCAATATACGAGCATGGCACAAATGGGGCAGTAGTGCTGGTAAAGTCATGAAGAGCAGGATAGCCTCTGGTGCCTATGATATGACAAACCCATGAGAGGGTTTAGAGAGGGTCATGACATTTGTGTCATTGTAGCATATGAAAAGGGCAGCAGACTTGCAGGTCTCCCCTCTTTAAAAAACAGGCAGCCAGCCAGGCCCATGAAACTTAAGTCAATGTGTACAGAATTGTGAATAATCAGGACAAATCATGACAGCCAAAGCACTCATCTTTCCTTTCCTCCCTGTTCTCCTCCCTCTCCCCTTCTGCTCCCCACTGTGCAGAAAGGAGCAATTTTGCCCTATGCATTTGTAGCCTCTACCTGGTTTTGACTGTCAGTGAGGAAGGAAGAATAGAAGGTGGTGATCCTATTTCTCTGGAAAAGTGTCCTGTAACAAGGAATTCATAATAGAATCTCCCATCCTGAGAAAATTTCATGAAATGAAATGTTTACACTAGTACTAGTCTAGCAAATTGGTAATCCTTACAAACCTGAATCAAATGAACCTGCTAGGAAGCCAGGTCTGGTTTATTCAGACAGAACAAGGCACATAGTGAACTAAAACCCTACTACTGGAGATCTTAGAGGTGGTAATACTGCAGGCATGAGGGTTTTAAACATGCATCAGAAGTCTGGATGTGTAAAGCCAGATTCTTATATAGGTTGGCCAAAGCAATCAAACCATACAAAGTATAAGCTTTGTTGCTGTAAATAGCTGTACCTCCACTTTCTTGTTTTTTTTTTTTAACAAAGCAAAGACTTATACTCTCAGAGCCGGTTAGCTGACCTAGAATGCCATGAATTGTATGACAATAAAAGATCTTTTCCAAGCATTTTAGTTTTAGAGAGAGACTTACACACTGGAAGCTGCAGTTATATAAGAAGCATAGAGATAAAGAAATCTATTGGATATTTCCTGAAAGATCTGAATCCAAATAAATGTGTTTTAAACCCAAATCTTCCTTGTAACACAACTCCCCACCCCCCAAAAAATATAATATTTTGTTTAGAGTGATGATCCTAATCTTAAACTAAATTAAATCCTATCTCCAAGGAGCCATAATCTATTTATGATGTATAAAGTTGGGTCCCCTTTGGTTAGCTAGCCTCATGACTGATTATTACTGTTACCACTGGGTTATTTGCTGTTCTAGAAAGCGGAGGGGGTTGTAGTGAAAAGTAGTGAAGTGATAGAATGCTTATTGCTTCAACAGATAGCAGTTACTCTACTTGTCTTCAGCAGTATGAATGCACATATGTTTTGTCTTTAAACATACTGTATTAAACTATTAATAGTTCTGTTGCTGGAAAATAAAATGTATTTATCAATAGATGTTAATTTTGCTGAACTGTCAAGATTTTCCTTGCATTCACTGGTAACTGCTTATGACAGAATAGCAGTGTGTAGAAGGAGACTGCCGTGTTAAAACTGGTATTTTAAAACAATTCTACTTTGTTACAACCATCAGCTCAGGTTGTTAAAACTGAAAGTATTCCAAAATAGCCAGTTTATTTTTGTGTTATCTAATATCTTTGACATTTCACCAACATGGGCAATGAAAGTGGTCAGTTTTCCATTTCCCACAGTCTGTTTCTGGTCAATTTAACATCAAGCCTCTTCTGCATCAGCAGCAATGTCTGAGCTGTAAGCCTTGGGGTGTGTTTTTTTTAAAGAATGTATGGAGATTTTTTTTAAATATAAAAATGGTCCATGTCTGACCCAGGAGTGTCTCTTTAAAAAAGAATTTCTCCTTTGCCCTTCCTGTTCTACTGTGCCCCTGTGCAGTACAATTATAGGTCCTAACCCTTATACATATAAGTAAATTTCACAAGATCAGAGTGATGGGCAAGAGAAAGCGAGCACAAAAAGCTTCCTTCCCTTTAGAGCAGGGATGGGGAACCTAAGGTCCGGTGGCCGGATGAGGCCACAGGCTTGCGTGGCTCGAGCCCCCAGAGATCAGTGCTCTCCCCAGCACTGGGGAGCCCCACCCTGCTGCAGGGCCAGAGGACACAAAATCTACTAGGCTGCCCCCCCCCCCTGCCCCAAGGCTCTCATATCTAGAGGTATGTGGGGAGTGTCTTTCTTCTTTTTAGTCGGGAGCTGCATCAATGAGGATTTGGGGGTTTTTTTGCTTCTCACTTTCCTGACCGATTTTTCTGTGAGTCAGTGGCCCCCAACACAAAAAGGGGCTCACAGAAAAAACAGACGTTTTTGCGCAAAAACCTTGTAGGGTAGAGGTAGCCTAACAGACAGACATTTTGACAACAGTGTCTGTTGGTACACGCATGTACCCTGGCTTGCCTTGAGCTTCTGTCTGAGGTGATAAAGGGTGGGGCAGACCAACAATGTCTGCAGTTCCTTGTCACCGCTGCATGGTGTGCAGCCGAACTTTCAGTGTCCTCATCTCATGTACTTTTAATTATATAATTGTAAATCTTTGAGAGTTTTGTAGTATTTTTACCAGTTTTATTGTAAAATTATGGTAGGCGTTGGTGTTTAGTATAGATATAGATTAAAGAGGTCATTTCTCTTCAATCCTCCCCCCCGCGCACACACACACACTCTCTGTAACCATCTGCAGGCCCAGGAATGTCAGTCACATCATGTTTGGGGGTGGTATCTGCCAGTCCTTCCACAGATGTACCAGAGAGAGCCAAACTCTCTGCCTTCAGAGGCACCTCATGGCACTCAGCATGAGGCTTCACTTAGAGGGGACACATATCAGTTTGAAATTACTGATGCTGATGAACCATCCCTATTGACCCTCTGCAGGGGTGGGTTTGGGGGAAGAGGTGAAGTCAGGGAGGGCTTGGGGGAGGGGTGGTGCAGAGGTGGGGCAGAACCTCTGAGTGTGTTTGTGTGCCCTGGGCCCTGTGTTTTAGGCATGGGGTGGTGGTTGCCCCAAGCCCCGCACCCCTCTAGGGATGGCCCTGCCCACACCCAAGGGCATTTCCGTGCTACTGGATCTCTGTGCTATGTGTTACTGTTATTTCCAAGCCTCTGTTCAAAGACCACAAGGTAGAACCCCTCCCCCCGGACCATGAGACTCTTAAAATATCATTAGATTTTTAAAAAAAATCACACATTTTTGGTCTGAATTACTTCTCTTTTTTTAATTGTGAGAGAAAACTCTCCTTCTTATGATCTGTATGAGATTAATGTAATTTGAAAATTCAGCCTGAAAAGCATGACACAGAAGTGGGGCCTCCTCTCTGGCAGTGTGTCAAAGCATAGCTTCAGGGCAGCCCTGCAAGTGGCCCCTCAGTCTCCCTCTTGATTTCTCAAACTCAGGACAGTCTTCAGAGTACAGGAGTGCCCATTTTTGCAGCATTAATTTATTACCAAAAGTCCCCTTACCATAAACCAGAATCACCCCAGCACAGTACAAATAGGCTTTAGTTCTCAACAGTCCAACTCCAGGTACAACTCCAGTGTCTCTCGCCATGCCTCATCCCTGCTGTTCTAGCTGGGGGTCACAGAGTATAGAGTTTGAGATCAGAAGGGACCACCAGATTACCTAGTAATACCTTTTGTATTTCACAAGCCACCCAGGACCTATACACTAAAGCTAACAATCAAGAGACCAAAGTATCACAGCCCACAGGACACCAGACTGTTATACCCATAGGTTGTGAACAATGTCACCAGTGCTCAAGGTTTCCTCGAAGGCAGGGAAATGATAGATAATTCTGCCAAGTGATCTGCCCCCACACAGTGTAGAGGAAAGTGAAAATCCCTTTAGGTACCTGCCAATCTGACCTGAGGGAAAATGCCTTCCCAACTCCACATATGGCAACAGTTACACCTGAGCATATGAGCAAGAGCCACACATTTGAGAGACAGAATACTCCATGACTCCGCAGAGCCCTCCCCCTCCCTATGCCCTTGGCCTGGTATTTCTCCATTTAGTTTCCCTTCCCAGTTCGAGTTTCAGCTCTCGTGTGGAGACATCTTTGGATTCACCTCATCATCATTCCTCAGCCTTCAGCCTGCTCTGGCCCTCTGGCATCATTTGTCTGGCTCAGTTTGAGCAGAAATCACTCTCTGCTGCTCTGTCTTCAGTCTTTCCAGCTGTCTCTGGCTGCAGCCCTCTGGCCTGTGAAAATTTGCTGGTGACCTCCTGACAGCCTTCCTGCCTTCTGCTTTCACCAACCAGATCTGACTTCACTGCTCAGCTAGGAAACTCTGACCACTCTCCTTCAGGGGGATATCCCCCCTAAAGCTCTCCCTCCAGCTTTGGTCTTCCTCTGAGCTCTCAGGCCTCTCTCCTTTTCTAAATTCTGAGTTAAAAACTCTTCCACGTTCTGTCTCTCAGAGTTTTGGATTTTCATGCATAAGGGCAGCCCCACCCTCTTCATTTTACCAAACTGGGGGGCACCTGAACTGGAACAGGAGAGTTGAGCCCAATTTCAGTTAAGGGGCCACCTACCCTGTTACAGGCAGCAAAGTCTTATAATTCTCAGTATCCCAACATGTGACTGATGACCTATTTTATCCCAGCTATTTCTCTCCTGAAATTGTAGTTTATTAAAAAAAAAAACGCAGACATTTTACTGAGGTGTTTCTAGGTCTTTCACTGGCTCCTAGACAAGTTTACTTCTCCAGTAACCTTTATTTTCTTCTTGTGCAATATGTTTATATTGGTTGCTAAGCAAATCACTTCCTAGCTGCATGTTTAACAAGAATGAAAATGCTAATATAAAGTTAGGAGGTGCCAGATAGCAGCATGTTTTTTGTTTGTTTGTTTGTTTGTTAAACTATAAGTAAGGGACTAAAATAATGATAGCTACTACTTCCTGGAATGGAATTTTTCTACATGAAGTACTTGGGATTCTGATATATACTGTGCTTTATGTTGTGTCTTTATTTCCATTAACATTTGAAAATGTCTGCACAGACAGCAAGACATTTCAGCAGCAGAAATGTAAGTGGTGTGTGTGTATTATTATGAAATAGATGTTTCTGAAAGCTTTAATCTTTTCTTCCAATCTGTTCTCTTTCAAATCTTGTCTGCAATTATGCGAAGTCAAATTTAACGCCATCATATTAACCTTTTTTTTTTTTTTAACATTAAAAGCACTATTTTTACCCAGTACCAGGTAAATAATGTTTTATTGACAAGTTGTGTTATGTTCTAAAACTACTAAATCTGAAGCAGTGTATACACACTGATTTATGTATAAAAATATGTAAATAGGAGTTCAGTTTGATTAGACTGTTTTCATTTGAGACTATAAAATTGATACAGGACATATATCTTGGTGTCAAGAGGAAAATTATTGCTTGGTCCTTCAGTTCTAACTCAGATTAATGTGCCCACTAAAGTCCAACTGGAGTTCTGCCTAGAAACTACTGGATTGTGCCCTAAAACAGGAAAAATGTGGATGAGTATCATGAGTGGAGGTGGGGGGAAAACGGTGACTTTGAAAGATAGTTGTATAAAACATGAAAATATGCTCCCGAGAATAACCTGCATGGTCAGGAAGCTGGGCTAGATGATAGACTACCTCTAACCGGTTCTCATTGTCATTACTGTAGGAGACAGTGGTCCCACATTTAATTTAGGTGTTTTTTTAAATACTCCACAATTCTGAATTTTCCATACAATTGTTGTTTGTAGAGCTAGTGTTTGTACACGGGGAAAATATCTTTTCCTGTTGTCATACACTGTGGCTACGTCTACACTGGCCCCTTTTCCGGAAGGGGCATGGTAATTTTTGAGATCGTAATAGGGAAATCCGCAGGGGATTTAAATATCCCCCGCGGCATTTAAATAAAAATGTCCGCCGCTTTTTTCCGGCTTTTAGAAAAGCCGGAAAAGAGCGTCTACACTGGCCCCGATCCTCTGGAAAAAGCGCCCTTTTCCGGAGGATCTTATTCCTACTTAAAAGGATCGGGGCCAGTGTAGACGCTCTTTTCCGGCTTTTCTAAAAGCCGGAAAAAAGCGGCGGACATTTTTATTTAAATGCCGCGGGGGATATTTAAATCCCCCGCGGATTTCCCTATTACGATTACCATGCCCCTTCCGGAAAAGGGGCCAATGTAGACGAGCCCTGTGGGTATGTTTACCCTGCATCCAAAAGACTACAGGTGTCCTGGGACAACTAGCCCTGGTTCATAGGGCTTGCCCAGGCTTGGGCTGGAGTCCACACAGTAGGGCTCTATGAGGTAGGAAGAGTCCCAGAACTCAGATTGCAACCTGAGCCCAAATGTCTATCCCTGCAATTAAATAGCACCTCAGCCCAAGACGGCTGGTATGGGCCAGTATCTCACTGAAGTTTAGACATACCCTGTCTCTACACCGAGGGTGAGGCAATTGCCTATTTATTATACTGGTATAGCCATATTCGCAGAGGTCAATGTAATGCACTGGCCTTTAGGTTGCAAGATCCTTGAGACAAGAACTGTTATTTTCTAACCCAGTAGGGCCTCAAACTGGTTTCAGGAGGTTGAGAGCTACCACGCTGGAAATGCTAAATAACACATTACAATAACCTGAAAAGTTTGGATTAAACTCACATATTTAATCATTTTTTAAAAGAAGCCTGGCTTCCTATGAAACTACCTTCTGCCAGTTAGACACAGCACTGCTTTTGGGGAACAAATTATGGTCACACTACTCTGGAGGGAGCTCCCACAGGTAAAGGGAGGAGGGTGCACATAAGCTGCACCATATTTTAGAATGGTGCATCCTACTCCTACCCTGTGCACACTGTAAGGCACTGGGGGAAGGTGCATGGCTGTGGCCTGTCTCCTTCTTGCTCTCTTTTGGGGTGATATACACTTCAGGGGGATACATGGACAGAGCAGGCCTTGAACTCCAGTCTTGCCACCAGCATATTTCCACTGTGCTCTCTGCTTCTTTTCATGTCCTGATCTTCAAAACAAACACCAGTCACAATTTGGCCCACATTACTATCTAGTACTGTACATAAAGGTGACCATGAATGGTTCCATGTTTTTGTCTGTTGCATCACTAATAATACACCTCTAAAGTTTAATACCTAATACTCAGAAAGGGAGCTTTCTTGCTGCAGGTTAAATTCTGATTTTTTCCAGATTAAATAGAAACGTACTTGAGACTGGCTGAAATATGGAAGCCAGTTAAATGCCATGAAATTATTCTTTTTGAAAGTGAAATTGGGACTAGACACAAAGGGTTTTTTGATACCCCCTTCCTCCTGCCAATTGTAATGTCTGCCTCAAAACTCAAATTACACTGCACTGCATACAACCAGGTGGCAATGTGGCAGTTCTTATTTTGCAGCAACAATGAGTGGGCCAAAAAGAGGTTCACTTCCCCCTGTTTTTTATTTATGGGCAGGCTTGCCAATCCCAATGATTGAAAGACATGTTGGAAATATACTGATGACAACCTCCCTCACAGAGGAGGGCCACAATTCATCAGTAGCCATCCTGCTCTGCCCAAACATGTGACTGCACATTTTTGTGTAAGCTTGCTGTTGACGTGAGTCATAGATATGTAAGCAAGCCAGATACAGAATTTAGAAAGAAGGAAACATAAATATCCATATTTTTCTTCAGTGATGTTTCTCTCTTATAACAAGGAAAAAGGTAGACTCTGTTGCAGTCACATCTAGCTCTCTCTCCTGAAATATGCTAGTTAATCAGTATGTGCAAAGAGTTGCAATTGTTTTGCTTAGTAAGCATCGCCCTATACTTACCTTCATTAAAATACATCTGTCATCATGTTGCCCAATCACCTGCTTTGATTAGATCCTTCTGGAATTCCTCACAACCCTCAGTAGTTTCTCTAGCCTAAATAATTTTGTGTCCTCAGCAGATTTCACTATCTTGCTGCTTACCTCATTCTCAAGATTATTACACATAAGTGAAATAGCACTGTTATAAAGATCACCCTGACAAGAGATCCTTTTGTTCTTTTTGGTGCTTCTTTGTTCTATTTTTAATCCACTTTCCCTGCATAATTACAAAATGTTATTTGTATTTTCTTCTGTGCAACTTCCTTAACTGCTTTCTGTAAATCCCAATAAACTCTTTGCATTATATCTCTTTGTCCACATAAAGAGTTCTACCAGAAATTTTGCAGGTTTGTTACATATCCAGTTACATATAGCCAATTGGTTTATTAATTTGTCTTTAATGAGCCTATTGATGTATAGAGATGATCACATCTATTTTCTAGCACTAAGCAGCCATTTAAGAATAGAATGTTCAAAGATAGAAAGCGTATCCTCATAAGTACACTTTGGCATATATGTATTAGAAATACAAAAATGCAATGACAATTCTTGCTAGCACATTTTGCTGCATATATAGGGCATATCTGTGGACTGCTTCCAATTACATAAGTGTAAAAGATTCTTAGTTGCAAAGCTGCCTAGATATCTTTGTTCCTTTCAGGAGTGTTTTCAGTTTGTCTTCCAGTCATTATATGGTCTTTGTTTTTGTGTGCGCTGATAACTATATATTGACAATACTGGTGATAGACTTTGCCAGGTCCTGGGCAAGTGGGTGGAGGCTTGGCTCTGAGCCCCTGGAAGGGGTAGAGCCTTGGGTGGAAGGGGCGGGGCGGGGCAGTTGGCTAGCTGCTCCCAGATTCCTCAGTGCTGCCAGGCCAGGCCAAGCCAGTGTTCTCTAGTGTGTTCCTGGCCAGGCATGTAGTAGGCCAAGCTGTTGTAAAAAGCCTGTATAAAGTTATCATCTGGTGGTGAGGATTTGATCACAAATGAAGAGCAGAGGTGTTGCACCAGCCTGAAGTGTCCCTGTATCTCTGAGGAGAGGGGAAGAAGGCCTGAATCCAGAGGGTCACGATGTGGACCCTGTTAGTTTTATTATCAAAGCCTATATGAAAGTAAAGTCTAACTCTCTGCAAAATGAAGGACAACTTGTCAGTAAAAGAAATATATAGCAAAAGGTAGCCTTTTCTTCTGCTACTGCAAGGAAATGATGATCTCACCAATGATAGCAAGTCTAATGGGGTTTCTCCCACAAACAGTGGATTGTGTGTCTAAAGACGACAATTCCACCTCTAAACTATTTGGTAGCATTGTCCGTGAAATGTAAATAAGGTGTATTACTTTATTGTCTTTCAGTTATCACAAGGTGAAGACAAATTATTCTCCACTGTAAGCTATAGGAGGCTCCCACTTTATGATGACCCGATTTACGACCCTCTCACACTTACGACCTTTTCCGTAGGTGCGGAAGGGGACAAAATCCCCCGACTTACGTCCTTGGTCCCGCATTTACAACAGCGTACGATGCCTATTGTAACTGCAGACTCGAGTTATGACACCCCCGACTTGCGACGCTATTCCCAGAGCCAATGCATCGTAAGTCGGGGGCAGCCTGTACATTGTTGCCTTCTTAGGCTTTTATGTGATCAAGTCTAATGCACTTGAATATTTCAGGCAAGCAGGGCTGACTGTTAGAACAAATTCAGCCTTCCTTTTCTCAGTCTTCCTTTTCTCAGAGTGCTTTCTTTCTCCCATGCATAGGGTACGGCTAGACTGCAAGGATCTATCGGAAAAAGATACACAAAGTATGCTCCACATTTTGTGTATCATTTTCTGATTTTGTCAGAAGAGGCTTTTCTGAAATTTGGCTCATCTAGACTGGGCCAAATTTCGGAAAAAAGCCCTCTTTTAAAAGCCCCCTTCTTCCTCGTGGAACGAGGAATACAGGGGCTTCTGAAAGAGTGCATTTGCTCTTCTACAAAAAAAAGCAGAAGAGCAAATGCGTTCCCTAGATGTGGCGGAAATGCTGTTTTAATGCTGTTTTATTTTAATTTAATTGCTTAATAAGTCTTGGAGCCTCCCCTTAGCCTGTGGTGGGCGGGGCCTCCCAGGTGCACCAGAACTCAATGGATTTGCAGGGGTGAGGCTATATGGGTCCAGTATTCACCTTTAACCCCTTCATAACCCCCATATGAAATTTGTACAGTCCATCACAGTTTACAATTCCAAACATGAATTTAGCAGCTAATCTGGAAAATTAAATTTTAAATGCTTCAAACAGAAATTCTGTTTGAGCCATATTGATTATATACATAGTTCAGAAATAGTGTAGTATATAGGCATCACCTTTGTTTACAATTAATGACTCATAGTGTATTGAGGCTGATGTGTCTGTCATATATTATTCTAGATATTACTGTGTGGATCAAACTAAATTTGACATTTCCTTGCTTTCCACAAAAGTTGTTAATGCTAAAGTAGTAAATGCAAGTGGCTGGTTTCATAGATGTATGTAAAAGCAAATATCTACACAGATATCAACTGTGTATCCCAATCCTGAGTTTCCATATAATTTATTTAATTCCTGGATCTTTCCTAAAATTGCTTGTTTTCGTTTGAAGCATAAGATTTTAGGAAATGCTCAATAGGACCCAATCTGTGATGACCAAACTTCCTTGTACATGCAGATGATGTAGATGCAGATAACTGGAATTTTATAGTAAAGTTCCTTATAAAAAATGACGGAGGGTAGAGTACGTAATGGTGTCATTTGTGTGCCACAGAGCAACAGGTCATACAGGAGCGATAAATGAAATTATAATCAAGGAGGCTCCATACCGTGTTGGGAATTAGGGTCATGCTGTGGAACATGCATATACAGTATGGCAAGTCAAAAGGAATTGCCTTGAACGTGAGCAAACAGTACCTGAACTAGACACACATTGCTTTGGCACAGCATAGATAGGACCGAATAAGCAGGGGACGAGATTTCAAACCACTCACATAGTATAGGTCATCTTTTTGAACTGTGTCTACTTTCATTTTATTTGAGAGATTAATTCCAATCCAATCCCTTGCCTACCAGCTGTAAAAAGGCTAAAGCATTAGATTGTATGCCAAGGCAGGAGGACAGAAAAGCAAACTCAAATCAAAGCATATAACTGTATTGAGGCAATAAACCTGGACAAAGCATTTCCTCTGAGAACAGAGGACTTCTGACTGCATCACCGCTGACATGGTGCCTTTCGCTATCATAGCATTGTACAAAGTATTGATTTTGTTTCCTGCGGATAACAAGGCTAACATTCAGAATGATACTTCATCAGCTTTCATTTCTTTGTTTTCCCCTTTCTGATACCAAACCACTTACCCCTTTATTGAGTACTTGGTCAGTGGTTCACAATATTAAATGTAATAAATTATATCAATAGGTTTTTGTGTGCGTAGATCTTGAAACCCAACCATCTCCTCTTCCTTTTCCTTCGCTTAAGGGGTTTGTTGGTTTCTTCTGGGCTTCACTCAGTTCATTTACAAAGACAGGATTATTTCCTTATTCCTTTGAGGGGCATTACTATGAGTAGTAGGAAAACCGCA
Organism: Pelodiscus sinensis; assembly: GCF_052426305.1. Classification (NCBI taxonomy): domain Eukaryota; kingdom Metazoa; phylum Chordata; order Testudines; family Trionychidae; genus Pelodiscus; species Pelodiscus sinensis. Next base: position 308,535,501 of record NC_143052.1, read on the forward strand.
TATTTGTGACTCTGTTGCCTTCATAGCCAGACACAGGTGAACTAAAATATTGTTAGAATGTAGAATGCATGGAAATACAAATATTCAGTGTTTGGTGACTCACTGAGAGAAAAGAACAATTGAGGAAGACTTTTTAGGACTAACACAAAATATAACTCATTTGCAGAGCTGGGCAAGAATTGGTTTTTCCCTCCTGTAACAAATCATAGAATCATAGAATAATAGGACTGGAAGGGACCTCGAGAGGTCATCGAGTCCAGCCCCCCGCCCTCAAGGCAGGATCAAGCTCCGTCTACACCATCCCTGACAGATGTCTATCTAACCTGTTCTTAAATATCTCCAGAGAGGGAGATTCCACCACCTCCCTTGGCAATTTATTCCAATATTTGACCACCCTGACAGTTAGGAATTTTTTCCTAATGTCCAATCTAAACCTCCCCTGCTGCACTTTAAGCCCATTACTCCTTGTCCTGTCCTCAGAAACCAAGAGGAACAAATTTTCTCCTTCCTCCTTGTGACACCCTTTTAGATATTTGAAAACCGCTATCATGTCCCCCCTTAATCTTCTTTTTTCCAAACTAAACAAGCCCAGTTCATGAAGCCTGGCTTCATAGGTCATGTTCTCTAAACCTTTAATCATTCTTGTCGCTCTTCTCTGTACCCTTTCCAATTTCTCCACATCTTTCTTGAAATGTGGTGCCCAGAACTGGACACAGTACTCCAGCTGAGGCCTAACTAGTGCAGAGTAGAGCGGCAGAATGACGTCACGAGTTTTGCTTACAACACACCTGTTGATACAACCTAGAATCATATTTGCTTTTTTTGCAACAGCATCACACTGTTGACTCATATTCAACTTGTGGTCCACTATGACCCCTAGATCCCTTTCCGCCATGCTCCTTCCTAGACAGTCGCTTCCCATCTTGTATGTATGGAACTGATTGTTCCTTCCTAAGTGGAGCACTTTGCATTTCTCTTTATTAAACCTCATCCTGTTTACCTCTGACCATTTCTCTAACTTGCTAAGGTCATTTTGAATTATGTCCCTATCCTCCAAAGAAGTTGCAACCCCACCCAGTTTGGTATCATCTGCAAACTTAATAAGCGTACTCTCTATCCCAATATCTACATCATTGATGAAGATATTGAACAGTATGGGTCCCAAAACAGACCCTTGAGGAACTCCACTTGTTATCCCTTTCCAGCAGGATTTAGAACCGTTAACAACAACTCTCTGACTACGGTTATCCAGCCAATTATGCACCCACCTTATCGTGGCCCTATCTAAGTTAGATTTGCCTAGTTTATCAATAAGAATATCATGCGAGACCGTATCAAATGCCTTACTAAAGTCTAGGTATATGACATCCACCGCTTCTCCCTTATCCACAAGGCTCGTTATCCTATCAAAGAAAGCTATCAGATTAGTTTGGCATGACTTGTTCTTCACAAACCCATGCTGGCTATTCCCTATCACTTTATTAACTTCCAAGTGTTTGCATAGGATTTCCTTAATTACCTGCTCCATTATCTTCCCTGGGACAGACGTTAAACTGACCGGTCTATAGTTTCCTGGGTTGTTCTTATTCCCCTTTTTATAGATGGGCACAATATTTGCCCTTTTCCAGTCTTCTGGAATCTCCCCTGTCTGCCATGATTTTTCAAAGATCATAGCTAAAGGCTCAGATGCATCCCAGGATACTCAAGGAGCTGATAGAGGAGGTATTTCATCAGGACCTGGTGACTTGCTGACATCTAACTTTCCTAAGTGATTTTTAACTTGTTCTTTGTGTATCCTATCTTCTAAACTTACCCTCTCTCTGCTTGTATTCACTACGTTAGGCACACCTCCAGACTTCTCGGTGAAGACCGAAACAAAGAAGTCATTGAGCATCTCCGCCATTTCCAAGTTCCCTGTTACTGCTTCTCCCTCCTCACTAAGCAGTGGGCCTACCCTGTCCTTGGTCTTCCTCTTGCTTTTAATGGATTTATAAAAGGTCTTCTTGTTTCCCTTTATGCCTGTAGCTAGTTTGATCTCATTTTGTGCCTTTGCCTTTCTAATCTTGCCCCTGCATTCCCGTGTTGCTTGCCTATATTCATCCTTTGTTAGTTGTCCTAGTTTCCATTTTTTATATGACTCCTTTTTTATTTTGAGATCATGCAAATGTCCACATCAGAGTCATTCTGAATTGAAACAAAATTAACATCTCAATTGTTTTTGCAGGAAGGAAAGGCAAAATAGTTTGGGGGCAGTTCTCAGTGTGCCAGCTGCCTGCCTTCTGAGTTGCTTGCCAGATGGGGAGTGAGGTAGCCCAGGAAATATGGAAGCCCCATTTCTCCACTAGGCAGCCAGCCAGGGATCTTACCAGCTGCTCAAATCCTTACATATGCTGGAGATTGAGACAGCTTAGAAAACCAGTCACCTGAAGAGCCTGAGAGATGGCTGTTCATGGAGCCAGCAAGCTTAGGAGCTGGCTGCTCACCAAGTGAGCAGTGGGGGAGCCTGCTTCCCCTTGACCCTACCAGACAGGATGCTGAAGAGCCAGAAAGTTTGGGGGCCTGGCAGGTGGATGTGCTGTCAGAAAACAAGGCAAGAGAATGATTGGCTGCCTGCTTGATTCTGTCAAAAAAATTGACAGAATCAACCCATTCCCACTAAGGCTGTGTCTAGACTGGCCAGTTTTTCCGGAAAATCAGCCGCTTTTCCGGAAAAACTTGCCAGCTGTCTACACTGGCCACTTGAATCTCTGCAAAAGCACTGACTTCCTACTGTAAGAAATCAGTGCTTCTTGCGGAAATACTATGCTGCTCCCGTTTGGACAAAAGTCCCTTTTGCACAAAAGTTTTGCACAAAAGGGCCAGTGCAGACAGCTCAGATTTGTTTTCCGCAAAAAAGCCCCGATTGCGAAAATGGCGATCGGGGCTTTTTTGCAGAAAAGTGCGTCTAGATTGTCCATGGACGCTTTTCCGCAAAAAGTGCTTTTGCGGAAAAGCGTCCGTGCCAATCTAGACACTCTTTTCTGAAAATGCTTTTAACGGAAAACTTTTTCGTTAAAAGCATTTCCGGAAAATCATGCCAGTCTAGACGTAGCCTAAGTGTTTTGATTTTTGTGGAATCAGCATTTACTGATGAAAAGCTCTTCTGTCAGAAGACTTGTGTCCAGTTCTAGTCATTTCTGTCATGCAGAAATCTAACAGCAACTTTCATATGGATGGTTTAGCACAGCTATTAACATTGATCCCTGTCAAAGAATCACAGAATCATAGAACACTAGAACTGGAAGGAACTTCAAGAAGTCATTGAGTCCAGTCCCCTCTGCCCTCACGGCAGGACCAAACACCGTCTAGACCATCCCTGATAGATGTCTATCTAACCTGCTCTTAAATATCTCCAGAGATGGAAATTCCACAACCTCCGTAGGCAACTGATTCCAGTGTTTAACCACCCTGACAGTTAGGGTACGTCTATACTTGCTCCCTAGTTCGAGCTGGGGATGCAAATGTAGCCAACCAAAATTGCTAATGAAGCGGGGATTTAAATATCCCGCACTTCATTAGCATAATCTTGCCCACGCGTTATTCTGCTTGCCAGCTGATTCAAACCAGGAAGTGCTCTCCGGGACATGTTAGTTCGAATCAAACCCCTTGGTTCAAACTAACGTTACTCCTCATTTTTTGAGAGTTCTACTCGTTTGAGGAGTAACATTAGTTCGAACCAAGGGATTTGATTCGAACTAACACATCCCGGAGCACACTTCCTGGTTTGAATCAGCTGGCGAGCAGATTAACGTGCGGGCAAGATTTTGCTAATGAAGTGTGGGATATTTAAATCCCCGCTTCATTAGCAATTTCGGTTGGCTACATTTGCATCCCTAGCTCGAACTAAGGAGTAAGTGTAGATGTACCCTTAGGAAGTTTTTCTTAATGTCCAACCTAAACTGCAGCAAGGGAGGTTTAAGCCCATTGCTTCTTGTCCTATCCTCAGAGGCCAAAGAGAACAATTTGTGTCCCTCCTCCTTGTGACACCCTTTTAGATACTTGAAAACCGCTATCATGTCCCCTCTCAGTTTTCTTCTTTCCAAAGTAAACAAGCCCAGTTCTTTCAGTCTTCTCTCATAGGTCATGTTCTCTAGACCTTTAATCATTCGTGTTGCTCTTCTATGGACCTTTTCCAAACTCTCTACATCTTTCTTGAAATGTGGTGCCCAGAACTAGACACAATACTCCAATTGAGGCCTAATTAGCACAGAGTAGAGTGGAAGAATGACTTCTTGTGTCTTGCTCACAACACTCCTGTTAATGCATCCCAGATCCCTTTCTGCAGTACTCCTTCCTAGACAGTCGCTTCCCATTCTGTATGTGTGAAACTGATTGTTCCTTCCTAAGTAGAGTACTTTGCATTTGTCCTTATTAAACTTCATCCTGTTGAAGTCCTAACTGTAATTGTTTTTCTGCTGGAAGAAAGGTCATACAGGCCAGACCAATGATCTACCCAGCCCACTATCTTGTCTTCTGACAGTGGCTAGTGTCAGGTGATTCAGTGGAAATTAACAGAACAGGCAAAGATTGCATGATCCATCCCTTGTGATTCAATCTCAACTTCATGACAGTCAGAAGTTTAGGGATAAACTTCCCTAAAACTCAGGACATCGGGTTGCATCCCTGACCATCTTTATAGCCACTGATAGATTTATTCTCCATGAACTTATCTAATTATTTTAGTGATGCTTTTGGCTATCACATCCCCCGACAATAAGTTCAATGCGTTGACTTTGCATTTCTGTGAAGAAGTACTTCCTTTTGTTTGGGTAAGCATACTGCCTATTAATTCAATATGTAGGTGTGCTATGGATTTATAAAGTGGTGCATTTTCTATTTTACTATGTATGCCTTTCCAAATGGCTTCTAACATTATTAGCTTTTTTGACTGCTGCTGCACATTGGGCAGATGTTTTCAGAGAACTATCCACAGAGACTCCAAGACTTTTTTTTTAAAGTGGCAACAGCTCATCATTTTGTAAGTATAGCTGGGATTATGTTTTCCAGCGTGTGTTACTTTGCACTTATCTGCATTGAATTTCATCTGCCATTTTGTTGTCCAATTTTGAGAGTCTCTTCTAAATCAGTGGTTCTCAAACTTTTTGGCCCATGGCCCACCCTGCTCAATGCAGACCTTTCTGGGGACCACCAGCCAACCACTCATCATGATGAAATGCATGCAGGAGGTGGTGAGGGGACAGGGTCTGGCCAGGAGATAGGGTTCAGGAGTGAACTGAGAGAGGGGAGTCTGGAAGATAGAGAGGGTGCAAGAGTGGGGTCAGAGGGAGGGGTCTGTATATGAGGGGGATGATGGTGCTTACTGCCTCTTGCTGCTCCATTGACTGTAGTTCGAGCCAATGGGAGTAGTGGGGAAAGCCTCCAAGTGATTGGTGTCCTGCGCTGCTATCTAACCTGCTCTTGAAAATCTCCAATGACGGAGATTCCACATACTCTCTAGGCAATTTATTCCAGCGCTTAACAGCCCTGACAGCTAAGACATTTTTCCTAATGTCCAACCTAAACTTCCCTTACTGCAATTTAAGCCCATTGCTTCTTGTCCTATCCTCAGAGTTTAAGAACAGTTTTTCTTCCTCTTCCTTGAAACAGCCTTTTATGTACTTGAAAATTATCGTGTCCCCTTTCAGTCTTCTCTTTTCCAGACTAAACAAACCTGTTTTTTCTATCTTCCCTCATGCATCATGTTTTCTAGACCTTTAATCATTTTTGTTGCTCTACTCTGGATATTTTCTAATTTTTCCACATCATTCCTGAAATGTGGCACCCATAACAGGACCAGTATTCCAGTTGAGGCCTAATCAGTGAAGAGTATAGTGAAAGAATTACTAATAGGCTGTGTCTAGACTGGCAAGTTTTTCCGCAAAATCATTTGATTTTGCGTAAAAACTTGCCAGCTGTCTACACTGGCCATTTGAATTTCCGGAAAAGGACTGACGATCTCATGTAAGATCGTCAGTGATTTTCCGGAAAAACTATGCTGCTCCCGTTTGGGCAAAAGTCTTTTTCCGAAAGACTTTTGCCCAAAAGGGCCAGTGTAGACAGCATAGAACTGTTTTCCGCAAAAAAGCCCGGTCGCGAAAATGGTGATTGGGGCTTTTTTGCGGAAAACCGCATCTAGATTGGCCACAGACGCTTTTCTGCAAAAAGTGTTTTTGCAGAAAAGCATCCTGCCAATCTAGACATACTTTTCCGAAAATGCTTTAACGGAAAAGTTTTCCGTTAAAAGCATTTTTGGAAATTCATGCCAGTCTAGACGTAGCCATGGTGTCTTACCAGACTCCTGCTAACACATTCCAGAATGATGTTTGCTTTGTTGTAGTGATGTTACACAATTAGGACATACAGGCAGTCCCCGGGTTACGTACAAGATAGGGACTGTAGGTTTGTTCTTAAATTGAATCTGTATGTAAGTCGGAACTGGCATCCAGATTCAGCCGCTGAATCTGGACACCAGTTCTGACTTACATACAGATTCAACTTAAGAACCCCAGGCATCCCCAAGTCAGCTGCTGCTGAAACTGATCAGCAGCTGATTCCAGGAAGCCTGGGGCAGAGCAACTCTGCCTTGGGCTTCCTGTAGTCAGCCGCTGATCAGTTTCAGCAGCGGCTAACTTGGGGACGCCTGGGGTAGAGCAGCTCGGGTGCTGCTGGGTTGGTCCAGTAGCGCGGCCGCTCCTCGGCACTACTGGACCAACCCAGCAGCACCCCAGCTGCTCTGCCGCAGGCGTCCTGATTCAGCCACTGCTGAAACTGATCAGCAGCCGCTGAACCAGGACTCCTGGGGCTGAGCAGCTGGGGTGCTGCCAGGTTGGTCCAGTGGCACCAAGGAGCGGTGCTGCGGGACCAACCGGCAGTGCCCCACCTGCTCTACCACAGGCCCCGGGCTTTGCTCCACATCTCCCTGGTCTGCTGGGGGGGGCACTAGCTGCGTCCCCCCCCAGCAGACCAGGGAGACGCGGAGCAAAGCGGCGGAGGACCCGGGCCGGACCGCGGTGCTTCCAGATCAGCGCCACGGTCCAACCCGGATCCTCCGCGGCTTTGCTCAGCGTCTCCCTGGTCTGCAGACCAGGGAGACGCTGAGCAAAGCCGCGGAGGACCCGGGGCCGGACCCGCGGCCGCTTTCCAGATCAGCTGATCTGGAAGCGGCCGCGGGTCCGGCCCCGGGTCCTGCGCCGCTTTGCTCCCCGTCTCCCTGGTCTGCTGGCTCCCGCAGCAGACCAGGGAGACGGGGAGCAGCTTTTCTCGGCCCGGAGGAGGCGGGCGGCAGGACCAGGCGTCCCGCCGCTCGAGTCCTCCGGGGCGAGAAAATCCCCGTTCGTAACTGTGGATCCGACATAAGTTGGATCCGCGTAACTCGGGGACTACCTGTATTTAGCTTGTGATCCATTGTGCCACCCAGATTCCTTTCCCCGGTACTATTTTCTAGGCAGTCATTTTGCATTTTGTGTGCGCCACTGATTGTTCCTTCCTAAATGGAGTACGGTTTGGTGGTGGGAGGCAGCTGTTGGTGCCTCACTATGGAGGCTCAGATGCCAATTATCCTTTAGTTGCTCGTTTGGGCCAGCTGCTTAAGAAGCTATAACTAGCTTGTCCCATCTTGGGGAAAGGTCCATGAAAAGTTTGCGTCTGGATACCTGCTAATTTGTGAAGTTCTTAATGTTCCTGCTCCTAGACCAATTAATATAGGTAAAGTACCGAACCTGCACTTGTTGCATTGGTTAATGTTCTGCTACCAGTAGAAGATGCTCAAGTGTCCGTGTGTCAGTCACCTTTGATCGCACTGATCTGTGCAGTTTTGTTGATGCAACTGTGGTCCCTGGCAGTAATGGACAGCATGGTTCCATTCTTTTCTTTGAGGTTTCCCAAGTGGTGATTTCAGGCAAGTTTGCATCTGCTCAGAGGAATCTTTTCTTTAGTATACCTCAGCAGGTTATTTTGCCATTCTCTCCTGTGCAAGATGTACCCAAAGTCATTGCAAGGGTCAGTGAAGGGAAAAGCAATTTTATTATCGCCTTTTGGAGTTCTTGTTTTTAGTAAGGGAATGTTAGTTGTGCCATAAGTATGATAATGTGAACTATGAGGATAGTGCAGCTATATATTAGTAAAAATATTTTTGAATTTTTATTATGTGTTATAAAGTAGAAATAAACAAATTTCTCTAATTATAAGTTGGAACTCCCTGATCCGGCACCCTCAGGACCTTACCAGTACCAAAGGAGTTTGCCAGACCAGAGGAGGTCCAACCTCCAGGCTGTCGCAGGGTCACCAGCCTCCCATCCAGGCTTCTGTGCTGCTGCCAGCCCCGGCCATCAGGTTGCGCTCCTGACCCTGGAAACGGGGCTCTGCTCCTGGCCTCAGCGGCTGGGCTCCCTGGCCCCAGACTGCCAGCCCAGCTCTGCACTTAGCCCTGGCCAGGCTCCCTGCCCACCAGACTCCCAGATGGCCGGCCATGGCTTTCCGGTCTAGTGGCTCTCTGGTCCAGAAATATCCATGGTTCTCCCAGGCCACAGATTTTGCTGGACCAGAGAGGTTTAACCTGTACCATGTATTTTCTTTGCTTTCATTTTTCTGTCTCTGAATCTCTAATTTATCATTTTCCCTCTTCCTCTATTAAGTCTCTTCAGTTTTCTGCTACTATAATTCTCTCTTCTCCAATGGTTTCTACTCTTATTTCTCCTGCTGATGCCTTTTTAACTTAGTTAATGGTGCAGCATCTATACTGAATACATGGCTTGGTCTCCTAGACTGTCAGAATGTGCAGCATCCAGCAGAACAATTTCACTGCCATTCAGCAGCGGAGAAGTAGGTCAATGATCCTTATTTCCGAAGGGCTCAGGCCCTCAAGCTCTCCCCTGAGAACTGCATGCGCCCAACTGTAATTTTTTGTACATATGAGAACCATCAATAGTAAGCACTCATAAAAAGTTATCATCTCCTTGCTAGCCAGGACTGGACAGTTGCATGCATCCTCAAAATGCACAGTGAAGTTGTAAGTTTAGTTTTTAACACTGAAAGCATGAAATATTTACTCACCTCTAAGATAATTTTCGATGGTTTTGAAGAATGAAATATAGGGATAGTGCTGCTGTATTATTTTGTCTTAGCTGTTTTTACAGCAGTTCCACAAGCAGAGTGAGTGGCTTAGCGCATATCATAGTATGCATAATGTATTTCCTCCCCTTTCTGAGGAGGATTTGAAATTCAGAGTGATGCCGAGTGTTTTATCAGTGAAGAGTGTATTGATCATGCACCATGATGAATGAAGGGGTGATGCAGCTTTTGAACACTTTTAAGCAAACTGTTACTTTGCCTTGTTATAATATAGCAGTTGCAATGCTTGTGTCATAAAACTCAATAGCACCATTTGACTGAGCCTTGTGTGGGGACAGTGTGAAGTTGCATCACTGGCCAACACCATAGCCCCCTCCCTTTATGCACTGTGCATTTATAGGGGAAATAAGCAGGCATTTCCTTGGGCAGATTGCATTAGAGGCTATAGTTATGCCTGACCCTTAGGTAGGTTGTATAAAGGGGGCTCTGTGCGTTCTCTGCCATTGCTAGAACTGGTTGAAATTTTTCGTGATGAAATCTTTTCTCCCCCAAAATACAGATTCACAAATAGTGTGTGATTTGGGCCAATTTTGACAAATTGTTTCATTTGGAAACATAAGAACAAAATCTCAGCAATATCAAAATAATTTGTTTTGGGCATTTCCAAACCCAAGTATTTGGTCTTTTTGTTTCAGAAGAATATGATGTTTCAGAATGTGTCTAAATATCATGGGAAACACATTTTAAAATATTTTTAACATCTCAGAATGAAAACCATTTTGTTTTGAATTGACCAAAGTGTTTTGGTTGACAAGAAATGAAACTTTTTGACATTATTTGATGGGAAAACTTGGAAATGTTTTCATTTCAGGTTGACTCAAAGTGATATTAATTTTCATTCACAACTGCATCTGCACCAACAATTTAATTATTTAAAGAGCCCTAGCCATTGTGCACCTGTGTAATGAGCCCACCACAGTTGGGTCCTAGACAACACTTCCTCTTTTGTGTCCAGAGTAAAAGCTTTTGCATCTGGAAATAGGTAGACATTTTCACTTGCTTTATGTTCAGTTTCAATGTAATACCCTATGGATTTGGAAATCTACATCTGATGTATTATATTCTCTTTATATTGGCCTCTCAGAAGCTGGAAACTGGAAAAACAGCAGCAGCTTAAAGTATTTTGAAGTGCTTTTCCTCTCTCATCTGTGCTTTCATATTTAACATTAGGGTATGGTGTGTTTAATTGTTGGATTTCTGACCTGGGTTGCCCTTTGGGGAGTTGGTGCATATTAACCTTGACAAATACTTATTAAATGCATTTAAATTTGTACTTATGTTAATTTTGAGGGAAATCTGACTTCCATGTACATCATTGCTTTCCTCTCTCCGCCCCTCCCCCTTTAAACCAGCTTATTCTTTACATGTTTGGAAGATGTGCTTCACTGGTTTGTTGGAAGTCATATAATGACAGGCATGAAACATTTAGTTTGCAATCATGGCACCTTTTGGTAGCATATGTTTGGATGCATGATTCTAATGTAGTCTCTTTACCTTAGAGATTATCAGAATCCAATTTTCTGACAACAAAGGAGGGACCCATGGTATTTTGCACATTTCTATTTACTGTGTTACCCTTGAGAAATCCTTCACACAGTTTAAGCAGCAGCGTTAAAATAAAATCAGTGAGCTATCAAAAATAGAGCAGCAACTTATGCACTCTGTTCATTAGCATGTTTCATGGCTCTCCATGTTGGACTGTGGAACATTAAATATTTTAAACTAAGGAAGGAAAATCTTGGGTTTCATGTTAAATCCTGATGGCATGAGTGATGATTAAATTATGTACTATTTTGTGATGCATACATGCTCATAGTTTGATTAAAAATGCATTATTTTGCATTGGTTCAAACTCGCTTCTCATTAAACTAACTCATCCTTGAGAAAACAATTTAATTCGTTCTTCAAGTAGTAAATCTAAAATGCTGTCTTTTGAATGTTTATAGTATCTGGTCCAATTCAGCTGCAAGCCTACTTTCTCTTTCCTTTTATCATTAATGTAGAGAAACTCTTAAATGCATTTGAAGAGCTTTTTCTGTTTGCCTGAAATAAATGAACTGTGTGTGGTACTACCTACTGAATGTTTTATAGAACTAAGTTTTTACTTTTAAAGTTATAACCGAAAAAGCAAAATATATCCAGTAACTATACAATACCTGCCTGTGACCCTCCAAATATTTCAGTATTGATTCTGGTTATATTTATGGCTAGCTGCACTTACAGACTTCCATATTTTTCTTCACACATAATAAGGACTATTAAGTGTAATGGTGCAAAACTTACATTACATTGTTACTGTAAATACAGACACACAGTACAGTCATTGTACAGCATAACTAGTGTATTGAATTATACATCCATCTGCCAAATTGAGAAATCCGAATCGAAATATCTATTCTTAATAAGCAGCCCTACAAAAAAGGAGTTTTTAATTCATTTTATCACTCATTTGGATTGGCTCATTGTTGTTCCTCATTGCTTAATTACCAACATTTATTTCTTAATTACGAATGTTTGTTACTGCTTGAAAATATCGAAGGTATTGACACAGTAAAAATTAATAACAATAACCATAGCAATAACTTTTAGCCAATATGTAATCTGTGCTTGATAGGGGTGTTTAATTGATAAAAATTGCTTTCAGATGGTAACAATAAAAGGCTACACCATGCTCCATCTATCTACCACTACAGCTTTGTATTGGCTTTTAAAAATCTTAGGGATCATTGCAATAACACAGAATGCTAGTGCATCTCATTCCTTTTAAATGAATAACCCTATCCTGCTGTGCGATAGGAAAGTGTCCTCCCTGTGGGCTTCCTTCTCATCTCCCCATTTTTATGATGAATTAATGCTGGCATAAAATTTAAGTGGCAAAATTGCTTGTCAAATGGCAGATATTTAAACAAATCAGTAAGTGGTATATGTGTTGCTTCCATGATTCTGAATTAATCAGAAAGGACACATCTCCTGTAATAGTTTTTTGACAACAAAACCTTTAGTCCTGATTGCAAGCAGTCTTCACATTCCACATAAATATAACTGATTATTTGCTAACTGAGGAGCCCTATACAAAATACTGGTCATAGCCTTTTCTTGTCGATAGGCCATGTGAGCATTCTCAATACCCTTTCCTTTTTATGTGAACCAGGGGTACCCAATAATTGATCCTTATGCATAAATAAGACTGGAATGAGGACACACCCAGTTTCCAGCTCTCACTTAAGGTCATCTCACTTTACTGATTCAGATCCTAATCCAAAACCAATTGAAATCGATAGGTGTCTTTCCAGTGACTTCACTAGCCTTTGAATCAGGTCCCTCATGAGCTGTTCAACCTATTTAAAAGGTCTAATTCAATAAAATTAACTGTGGTAAAATTTGAATTTTACAGCCAATAAGCAAATTAAGGGTACCCCTCTCCATGAACTGAAGTATAAAAGGAGAGAGAGAAAACTATTTTGTAGCTTACTAACATTATTTTGTCATTGTCATTTGTTTAGGAACCACTATAAGAATATTGCTTTTTTGTTGATGATATAGACTCCTAGGGAATGTACCCAGGAAACAACACTGTATACAGAAAAGACCATTTAGAACATATGTAGACATTAATCAGAGTGCATCCTTCCACCTTATCTCTTTTGCATTCTTAAAAAAAATGGAATATTAAGCACATTAATGTAAAATATACAGTGCCCTAATTCAGATAAGATAGTCACAGGAAATGCCTCTGACCATGGAGACTGGAAAAAAAGATTGGATGGAACAAGTATTTGCTGCTTCGTTCTCACTCTACTTGTTAAAGGGGAATAATTAAATTAATATTTTAGTCATTGCAGATGTAATAGGCTCTCTTAAATTCTTCCATTGCAGTAGCATATGTCTTTAAGAACTGCTTTTGCTGAAGTATCTCTGTGTCTGTTGTCATGGTCCCCTGCAAGAGGCTATTAAATTATTAATTGTCATGGGGAGACAAAGTATTGTCATGTCCACACACAAGTTTATGGGGCTGGATTTAATGCTTCCAAGGGTGATGAAAGAATTGGCCTTTATCTTTGAAAACTCTTGGCAATCAGGAGAGGTTCTGGATAGTTGGGAAAAGGCAAATGTAGTGCCCATCTTTAAAAAGGGAAATACAGACTGGTCAGCCTCACCTCAGGCCCAGGAAAAAGTCATGGAGCAGACTTTCAAGGAATACATTTTGAAACACTTGGAGGAGAGGAAGGTACAGGCAGTCCCCGGGTTACATGGATCCGACTTACATCGGATCCCTACTTACAAACGGGGTGAGGTAACCCCGCACTAGCTGCTTCCCCCCAGCAGACCAGGGAGACGCGAAACTAGCGCCCCCCCCCCCCAGCAGACCAGGGAGATGCGGAGCGGCTTTTCTCAGCAGACACCTCAGCTTGAGAATAAAGGACTGAGGGAAGTGAGGTGTGGGAGAATAAAACTGAGCTCTGGAGAAATGTTTGGCTAGAGTTTCCCCTACAATATGTACCAGTTCCGACTTACATACAAATTCAACTTAAGAACAAACCTACAGTCCCTATCTTGTACGTAACCCGGGGACTGCCTGTAATCAGGAACAGTCAACATGGATTCACCAAGGGCAAGTCATGCCTGACCAACATGACTGCCTTCTATGATGGGATAATTGACTTTGTGAACGTGGGGAAAGTGGTGGATGTGGTATACCTTGACTGTAGCAAAGCTTTTGATATAGTCTCCCATAATATTTTTGCTGGTAAGTTAAAGAGGGCTAGCCTGGATGAATGGACTATAAGGTGGTGCAACAGACCTAAGCCAGCAGCCTACCACACTCTGGTGGAAGGCAGATATATAGGGCACTAGGTAAGTGTTTTTCTCTTTCCATAGTAAACTACTAGAGCCTGCTGGAATAAAATGAAGGCAGGAAAAGACCTGGAGCTAATTAACTAGATTGCTTCCTCAGGCAAGTCACTCAACACCTGCAGCCAATTACAGCCAGTGGAGTTGCTTTAAAAGCCCACCCCTAGGTAAGGAGAGGGGGAAGACAAAGAGTGGTGGACTGGAAGGAGAAAAGGAAGGAACAAGAAGAATCTGTGTGTGAGCTGAGAGCTGGTTAACAGGTAGCAGAGGGAGATATTTTGTAGGGGTTGTTTGGGGAATTGGCCCAGAGAAAAAGCTGCCAAGTCTGAAAGAAAAACAACCTTGACTGCTGCTGCTACTTTAGGGGCCCTGGGCCGGAACCTGGAGTAGTAGACAGGTCTGGGTTTCCCCCACTCCCAACCTTCCCCGATGCCTACACAGAACCTGTCCCAAGAAGGGAGACCTGGACTATTGGGGGGTTTCACTCCAAAACCATGGTCTAGCCTGTGATGATAATGGCTCACTAAGCTTTGGACTCTGCCTCCTGCAAAGAGAAAGGGGCTGTGTACAGGACCACAGCGAGTCTCTAAGGCTAATATGATCTGCCAGTAGCATGAGACCCATGGGGCACGACCAGAACTTTGCCCTAGTGGATAGAAAGTTAGCTAGAACATTGGATTCAGTGAACAGTGATCAACGGCTTGATGTCTCAGTATCAAATGGAGTACCCCAAGGGTCAATCCTGAGGCCAGTTTTGTTCAACACCTTCATTAATGATCTGGCTGATGGCTTTGTTTGAACCCTCAGCAAGTTAATGGATGTCACTAAGCTTCAGGAATTGATAGATATGCTGGAGAGTAGGGTCCAGTGTGACCTAGATAAATTGGAGGAATGGGCCAAAATAAATCTGAGGTTCAACAAGGACAAGTGCAGAGTTCTACACTTCGGATGGAAGAATCCCTTGCATTGCTACCGGCTGGAGACCGGTAGCAGTTCTGCAGAAAAGGACCTGTGGATGAGAAGCTGGAAATGCATCAACAGCGTGCCCTTGTTGCCAAGAAGGCTAATGGTATATGGGCCACGTTAGCAGGAGCATTGCCAGCAGATCAAGGGAAAGTGCAGAAAAGGACCATCATATTTGCAGTGGGCTCATTTTATTTTTGTTTTAAAGTTCCAGCTCCTGGAGACCACCAGTTAGATGAGTCTTTGAGCTTTGGTTTAAACAGGAAAGGAAAAAAAGTATATTTATTCATGGTTGCCAGATAAACAAAACCTGAGAAACCAAACTGACTGTACCTAAAAACTCAAACTGCATGGTAAAGAATAAGAAAGCAAAACTTTTATATTAAAAAAGAACCCAAAAAAACCCCTCCTCCTCTTTAAGCTAATTTCATGATTTCCAGGAGCAGTGTGTCTAATTTTGTAATGTAACCTCGGAAAAAGTACTGTAGTATTACTAAGAATCAGTTTCTCCTTTCCCATAGTATTTTGCCTTTGGAGTGCCCTAATGTGCATCCTTTACATATGTTAGTGAACTATTATGCATGCTAGTAGACCACTGAAATTATTGAACAATTACTCACATGAGTAAGTACTCATCAATGTAAGAATTATACAGTCAGCCCGGAATACTTACGTGCTTTTGATGTATCTCAGCAGCTCTCCTGCTTTGAGTTATTCACATGTATAATAGCAGAGATTATTTTGTCAATATTTTCACTCTTCTATTTTGCCTCAGATATAATAGCAAAACAATTTTCTTTTCAAAATTACAAATGTGCCTTTCTAATTATAGGTCCACCCCCTTCATTCTGGGCAAGACTACACTACAGAGAAGATCGATACTCCAGAGGTCGATCTTCTAGTATTTGATTTAGTGGGTCTAGTGTAGAGGCTCAAATTGAACACTGAGGGTGGCCCCTGCTGGCATCTGTTACTCCCACAACATAGATGCCCCAGCAGCTTGGCTTCAGGTAGGCCAAATCCAGCTATGCATTTTGATTTTGGTAAACCAACCTGCCTGGTGTAGCGTAGACCAGGACTATTTGAGCATGGAGTGAAAGTAGTTGTACAGTTGTTAGATTTTTTTAAAAAAATGTTACAGTGTATGCATTTAACATGAGTTGAGCTATAGAAAATGGCTGCTAATTTTTAAGGAAGATTTCAAAATTATAGATCTGCAGGCCTTGACGACAAACAATTTTTCATTAATTTTTTTTGCAGAAATGTTCAATGTTTAAAAAAAAATCTTTCAATTTTCCCTTTTTGGTACTGAAAAAGAGGGGAAGAAGGGAAGGAACAAACTTGAAAATATTTAAAATTAAAACAGCAGCAGTGTTTTATTGTAAAAAATGGAGAAATAGTTAGGGGTGGTGTTTGTTTATTTTTCCCTTAAAAATGTTTTCACACAAATATGCTGGACCATTCTATTTGAGAGGCTTGACGTGTGTTGACTTGCTTTCTTTTCCCTGTTTATTCCTGTTAGATATCTAACTGCAGAGTGTCATGAAGGGATTAAACACTAATTCTGCAACCACGAATGCACACACTTGCCTTTGCTATCTGAGTAGCCCTAATCAATGGGACAACTCATGGTACTAAAGTTAAACATGTAAGTTGTGGCATGAGTGGGAGCTCTGAGTGATATATTTATGATGTAAAGTTTTGGAAATCTGTCTGCCCAGGGATTTTTCAGCACTTCTTATCACCAGAGTAGCTCAGTGTTTAAGTGCTAATTTTCTACGTCTCCATTATTAGAGGTTTTCTATAGAGATTTTAGATGAGAGAGGATATAAAAATTATCATAATATTTCAGTTGCCAAGACACTTTCTTTCAGGCATGTAAAAATCAAGAGGTATAGTCTCACCTCCTGTGATAGAGATTTATGTGCATAATAACATTACTAAAAACTTACATTTATGTAGGCTTATCACCCTGAAGCATCCCCGAACATTATCAGACTATCGTATACACAATAGAAATATCGCTTAATATGGTACTGGAATGCAGCCACCTCAGTTGCTTTCAGAACAAAAGTAGACTAAAAAGCTAAAACTCTTCAATCTTCAGGGAGTAATACTCTATGGCAAATGATTTAATGTTAATTCTCTATGGGAGAAATTCTCCCTGAGCAAATGATCAGCACAAGGCCTTTGAAGCACTTTAAGTGGGATTTCAGTAGCGTATAGATTATGTGCTGGTCCTATGCCCTGCGGTCCGTTTTACACTATTTCAATTATCTTGGTTTCCCAAACACTGAAGACTAAATTTTATCACCATTACTCCCAGTAAGTAGAACCTTACTCCTTTAGCAGTCTCTTTGAAAATTATGGTCTAGGTATTTCTTGTCATGAATGAAGATGCAGGATTTATTCCAGGAAAACAAAGAAACCTCTGTCTCCTGCAGTTGATGATAACGTGCTATTTTTCCTTCCTTGTTCATGCCTGAATACATTATTGTATTTCAGTAGATGATCTATTCCTGTGTAATGTTGTTGAAATACCTAGGGCTTCTTTTTCTAATAACATTTGTCAATAAAAGAAAGGCAGCATTTTGTGGAAAGAGAAAATTTAATAGATAGCTACAGCATATGCCCATTTTCAGTATTGGGGCAGGGGCATAACCATTCAAAACTAAACTGTAATCCAGTACTGAGGATTCCTACCAATGTTTTGCACTGTTAAATTAGTGTCAGGTAAAATACTGCTCTGGTTGAAGAGCAAAGGTCATCTCGAGGGCTCTTGATCTCTTTTGTTCTCCACAATATTGTCAGTGGGATTTTTTTTTTATTTTTATTTTTTTTTGCCTGGGGCAGATGGAAACTGAATGTATCATGGAAGTTATCTGATTGTTTCAGATTTTATTCTGTTCAATGTTAATCTGCATCACACATGACACATAGGTCACATGAAGAGTTACTACATTAAAGATGCCTATAGCCAAATAAGAATTGTAATTTAACAAGTACATTTTTTTGTTTGAATTAACACCATCTTCTCCCTCCCTCTCTTCCCCACCTTTGCCCTTAAAATCCTAATATATACAATATATTTTACACATTTATTCTTTAACAAAGAATTAGGCCACAAAGTAGGTTCTACATATAGTGGGGGAAGGGGAGAGCCTACAAGGAAGAAGATGCAGAGACTATAGCAGTAAACCTCCAACTAGCAAGGACCTAGAGTTCTCTATCCAGATGTTTGTACAAAATATGATTCTAATATTAAAAGCTTCTTTGGAAGCTATAAGTAATTTCAAACAACTGCCTTATAAGCCAATGTCCCAATGACAAAGAACAGTGGAGAAAGGCAGGAATGCACCTGCCACGAAGGCATTTATTAGAGAATTATTGTCTAAAATAAAAATTGTGAAACCTGCAAGCCACCTTCAGGGAATTCCTAAATGACTCAGCAGAACTTGCTGATCGGGCAAAAATCAAGCAAGGGTAAGTGAACTTTCCTATGCACTAACACTGAATGTGGCTCAGAATCATCATATTGCTAAAAGCAATGAGATTGACTTGGAGCTTATGGTGGATGATTGGGAGAATAAGTAGGACAGAAATAACATAACACAACACTATAAGGACTCATGGAAGGGGGAAACTATAAAAATATATGGAGACAACTCCTAGAGCAAGGAAAAGTTGCTTGCTTCATTATGGTGGTTTTCTACTGTCCTCCCTTCTTTGCTTCCCCTCCCTACATTTTTGGCATTGTTTTCATTTTTAGCTGATTATATACAAACCATTGCAGCACACTCTGGGTGCCATCCTGCCATATACTGAGCACTTCTGTGAGGTGCCGAGAGCTCTCAAATCTCACTGACTTGAAAGGAAGTTGAAGGCACAGCACACCTCCACAGGAGTCCTCAGAACCTTGCACCTCTGCGTCCTAAAAAGTTTCTTGCTTTGCCCTTAAGTTTTCTGCTGGTTTTATGAGAGTTAGGGTTTCTCAGAGTAGGGTGCGTTGGGCTGTGACTCCCCCCCCCCCCTCCTTTTCTTCTGGTGGAGGATAGGGTAAGGCCCTTCCTCTTCTGTGCAGGGAACATTGATTTTTGGAAGGATGAGGGAGCTGTGAACTGTGTTCCATTACCATTCTCAGTCCCACTACTTGCATCGATCAGAACACTGTATTAGCATGCCAGCCACAAGCCATGGACTGCAGATCAAAGTTCACTCTCGGAACCCAGCTGAGCAGTAGAGTCAGGAGTGCAAGTTATATTAAGCTGGTAGCCACCCATTCAGATCACTGTATAGATCTACCTGTTAATTGGTAAATACCCAAACTGATTGAGCTACCTTGTAAAAAAAAAAAAAAAAAATCCTCCTGTAAAATTTTATATAAGGAGTTGCCATGTTTGAGATCACATGGAGCTGCCTAGAAAGATTCTGTTTTGCTTTAGTGTTCTTGTGGCACCAAATGAGTGTATGAAACTGAACTCTCTCCAAATAACACTGTCTTGGGTTTCTGCCCCCCCCCCCCCATGTTTCATCTACCTCTAGTCAGAAGTACTTAAAAGTGACTCTATTTTGTGGTGGGTTATCTTTTTTTCATATACAGAGCTTGGTGTGGTTCCTATGCAGCTGAAGAGAAAATGTATAAAGCATGAGCTAAATAATTTACGCATCTTTAATACAGTAGTGGTAAGTTATTCCTTAAAGGCCAGCATTTCATAAATTTTTTTTTACGCCTGAACTGACTTCTCTTCATGAACTAAGAAGCTTTCATGAAGCACGCAACCCATTATCTTACTTGTGCTAAGTGGTACTAGACCTAAAGCAGGTTAGTGTCCTCTCTGCATTTTCTCTCTTGCTCTCGCACACACATAAATGTATAACTTCGGTCACAGAATTAATATTCAATATTTTACTAGCATTGGCATACATCAGGGTGTGCTGTCATCTATATTACAGTTGCCTCTGTTTTCCCATTCCTTAAGGATGATTTTAATTTCTCATAGTTTTATTAATGTTACAATTTTTTGCTGACATTTAGTCTGTTTGTTCTCAGTTTTATCAAAAATCGGTTGAATATTGTCTGCAAAGATGTGTACAGTTTTCCTCACACTGTATCTAGAGGTCTGAAGGCATCCTGCTTCCTTCCATTTGATAAATGTGGTTGGGAATGCAGGGTGCATCTACACTGCACCATTATTTTAAGATAACTAGCTTTATTTTGAAATAACAATGCGAGTATCTACACAGCCATTCTGTTATTTCAAAATAATTTCAAAATAACGAATGGGTTATTCCAAAATCTGTAAACCTCGTTCTACGAGGAGTAACGCCTATTGAGAAATATCTATTTTGAAATAAGGCATGTGTAAACGCTCCACTGCTGCTATTTCGAAATAGCCCCTCATCAGGGCCATTCTAAGTTATTCCTCCCCAGTGCCTCCTGGCGCTCTAAATTGAGATAGCACGTCTACATTAGGAAGGCCTGCCTCAGACTAATTTTGAAGCTTCCCTGCGGTATAGATGTGCTATTTTGGAATAACTATTCGAAAGGCTTTTCATATGTTGTGTACAGTGAGTGTAGGCAGGTCTCTTTACCTGCTTTCCTTAGAACACCTATCCCTAATGCAGGGCAGAATGTCTTCTTAAAACTCTATAAATAGCTTGGGCCTCATTGTGTTGCTGTCTTGCAGGAGATGTTAGGCCCAAAGCAGCTCCCTTGCTTGTATGATGTATTTGACAACAGATGCTAGAAGAGAGGAGTTTGTTGTTCCTTTCTGTAACATCAGTAGGTTTTTATTACAAAGGACATTTTATTCAGTCCCTTGAATCAACCTAAACTATGCCCAGTACAACAACTTAGGGCAAGGTTTATCAGAATGTGCCACATGCTTACAGTTTAGTACAGAAGGTATTGGAAGATTGCTGATTATAAATGTTAAGATTAAGAGCTTAAGTGATTTGTTAAATTTCTTTGCCTATTAGTGGACACAAAGCAAGGGGATTAGGATGACAATTATTCCTAAGAATAGTTAGGAGACTTCCGTCTCTTGATGCTCCACTTCAGAGTAGGCTAGTGCAGGCAAAATTTTTCAGTTGCATATTAAATGTGCTGCAAAATTCAATTTTGTTGCAACTGAAACTATTTGCAAAACATTTTATTTGGCTAAATAAAATGAAAGCATTATTTTGAATTGAAAAGGTCCATTTTGACTTTTTTTTTTAAACAAGCCATTTTGTTTGACATGTCCCTTTGAAATCTTGTTTGGAAGCTAACTATTTCATTCTGAAATTTGAAACTACACTGAAAACATTTTGGTTATCTTGAACAAAATATTTTTGTTTTTTTGTTTTGGTGAGAGTAAAAAACCTAAAAAATTCAGTTTCAGTTCAAACAAACCAGAAGATCAGTTTATATGTTCACCTGGGGTATGTCTACATATCAAAGCTATTTTGGTATCCCAAAATAATCCCGAAATAGCTACCCCACATCTTTTGAATACTTCAGAATAGCAGATGCATAGCGGACGCACTATTTTGGCATCCCAATAACCCTCGTTCCACAAGGGTTAAGGGATGTCTTGAAATAGCATTTTATTTTCGAAATTTGGTGTTGTGTAAACAAACCTATTCAAAATAAACTCAACAGAAGCTATGCAAATTGCGCATCTTATTTCGAGTTTACAGTGCAGTATAGACATAGCCCTGTAGTTCTAACCTCCAAACAGATAATGTTAAGCCTCTGCTTTCAGTACCTTCTTAATGTAACAATTCTCACCTGGACATAATTTAAGTGACAATAATGAGAGAAATATAGACATTATGGGATGTACGAGTCTATCTGATAGCAACGTCAGGGTAGTTAAACACTGGAATAAATTGCCCAGGGAGGTTGTGGAATCCCCATATCTAGAGATATTTAAGAGTAGGTTAGGTAAATGTCTATCAGGGATGGTCTAGACAGTATTTAGTCCTGCCATGGGGGCAGGGAACTGGACTCAATGACCTCTTGAGGTCCCTTCCAGTCCTAGTATCCTATGATACCTGGCAACAATTGTCTAGATATACCATTTCAGGACCTGTGCCTTAGATCTTAACAGCTTGTGACACTTAATTAAAGAAGCATATGGGAAATATTAAGTTCTTTTGTTACTTTAGTTACCACCATTCTACTTCTTTTCAGTAAAGATTCCTCATGTACTTCAAAGTTTATTTCTGTTTTTCCTTTGTTACTTCTCTTTCACAAAGTAGATATTCCAATTAGTTGTTAATTGTTTGTATTCCAGGAGCAGTCAAAATGTGCTACACAATTATTTCTCAACCTTTTTTAAATAAAATACCCCTTTAAAAAAAAAAAAAGTACCTACAGTTTTTAGACACACAATCTTTTTTTCCACCATTGCAATACATTTGTTTAAACAACTTAATCATAGCCAGGCAAGCAATTAAATTTTTGGGTGTAAAAAGTACAAAAATAATACAGAGCTGTAAAACTTAAAACAAATTCAGTTTTCTCCAAATTTCAGTTGTGTTGACGTACCCCCCAGATGCCTCTCGGATACCCCATGGGTACTCATACCAGTGGTTGAGAAACGCTGTGCTACACTATGTGCACCCCAAAAAAATTATCCTACCCCCAGAAAGGTTGCAGTCTAAGAATATGAGCATGGAGTGTGGGGGGTAAAAGATATATAACTTAGAATCATAGAACCATAGAGCTGGAAGAGACCTTAGAAGGCCATCAAGTCCTGCCCCCTGCCAAAGGCAGGACCAATCCTAATTAAATCATCTTGTTAACCCATACTTTCCATTCATCTTTGTAAATTAATTATTGCTAGTGAATTGACCTTTAGGTCCTTCCCAAAAAGACCACGTGAATATTAAATTCTTCCCTTTCAGCTATTTCCTTTTCATTCCTGTACTGTCTCTTGTTTCTAAACGAAGCATTACTATCTGCTCCCTTATTCATTGACATTCTTAATTTCTGGTCATGTTCATATCTATCTATCTATCTATTCCTTAACTTTATGTAGAGTGCTGAATGAATGGCTTCTAACTCTAGTCACTTGTCTAGCTGTGTTTCACCACAATACTCTATTAATCTTAGCTCAACCCATCTGAAGAAAGCCACGCACAGCAAAGGTCTGAGTTTTTTTTTTTTCTGCAGTCTTTGGGGGCTGTAGAGTGTCCTTCAGGCCTAACTTTTAGGTTGGAACACAGAAGAGTAAACTAGTTAGATTCAGTCTCCATCAGTATGATTTAGTAGGCTTATTACAGTGGAAATCTTTATAACATTCTCCAGTCTTTCTAGATGTAGCTTATAGGTTTTTGTGAGCTACATTGCCCTAGATCAGGGTAGTGAATAGGCAGACTGGGCCCAAATCTGGACTGTCAGGTTCTTTTGAGTGGGCCATGATACCTTTTTATTCATGTATTATCATCATCATCGTTGTTGTGTGTGTGGTTTTTTTTAATTATTTGCTCCAGTGTCTGGACTTAGACTATAACTTGACCAAGAAATTTGGACCTTAAGAAAAATAATTGATTACTTATATCCTAGATACAGGTTATGCAATTGCTGTTGTGCTGGCATTGTTCCCGACTTTGTTCCTGGCATGTTCCCTACTGTGGCACTGACCCGTGGTTCAACTCCCGGTTTGTGTCTGTGGCCCTGACTCTTGGCTCCTGTACCACTAAGCATGATTGCTCACACCCCAGTTGTGTCAGGCTTAGTGTAGTCAAAGTGACGGGCTAAGTAGCATAATAGATATGAACAGAGCAAGACGGCATTTGTTCAGGCCTGAGAAGATGCTGCAGTAATGGTGGCATGAGATTATGAGAACATAGATGAAAGCTTTAGCTGTGTGAATGGCTTCTCCTGCTACTCTGCTAATCTAGTATTGCTGTCAATACCAAAGTCTAAACAAGATAAAGTGTCATGAAAGTTACTATTCCATGCTCTTACCTTCTTTGGCAAATGGAAAATGACAGAGAGGCTATTCAGAGTACTATATTTCATTCATATCACAATCAGGTCCAGGAAATTCAATTCACAAATTCAAAAAATGTGACTGAGAATAATCAAACGAAGCATTACTATGCATGGACAGCACAGCATTTTCCAGACACACTTTTTCTTTATTTAGGAAGAAGATTTCTACAGGCATGACAAAGGAAGCTTTTGCATTAATGCTTCTTTCTCTGCATAACTTTCTCTATGTAGCATGAACAATTTTCTATCGTATTCAAGAATTGCTCCTCTGAGTGGCCCAACAGCATGGATAACTATGTCAGCAGAGAACTCCTCTGTAATTGTTGAAATGTTACCCTCTAATGTACTACATAAAATCATCAAAAGGAAGTCTGAAATTGTGTGCCTTTCTGCTGCCACGCTAGTGGTAGCAGAAACATCAAAATGCATTTTGTAATTCTTATCCTGAATTCTGCAATTCCTCCTGAATCTTACATTTTAAGCTTTCAATTTAAGCCAGTATTTCAGCCAACATGGTTTATAATTGAGTGCTTTGTTTACTCATTTGAAACTGTTAGACTGCGTCTAGACTGGCATGATTTTGAGGAAATACTTTTAACGGAAAAACTTTTCCATTAAAAGTATTTCTGCAAAAGTGTGTCTAGATTGGCACAGATGCTTTTGCGCAAAAGCATCTGTGCCCAGTATAGACACACTTTTGCACAAGAAAGCTCCGATGGCCATTTTATCCATCGGGCTTTCTTGTGCAAAAAATTAAGGTGCCTGTCCACACTGTCCCTCTTGCGCAAGTATTCTTGCGCAAGAGGGCTTATGCCTGAGCGGGAGCATGAAAGTATTTGCGCAAGAAGCACTGATTTTGTACATTACAAAGTCAGTGCTCTTGCGCAAATTCAAGCGGACAGTGTAGACAGCTGGCAAGTTTTTGCCAGTCTAGATGCACCCAGAGTGTTCTCAACTAAGAGAAACAACAAAAAGTACAAGTTAACACTGTGCTTCTTGTGAAAAGTTGGAACTTTATTTCTTCAGTTTATAGTTAAGTTCACATGTGCTCTGCTCTTTCTAAATATACACACATGCACCTGCAGGTGGTGACTTAAAAATGACATTAAAGAACATGAAGGCTGAAGAATCATCTGTTTGAACTGTTCCCTCATGTCTCATTTTACTGCATCCTATTCAAGCCCTGCTCTGCATACAGAGATATTAACTCTAGTGCTTCACAAACACTAATGAATTTATTTTCACAACGCCCTTGTTTTTTATGAGAAGAGATCATCTAGTCTGATCTCTGGTATGTCACTGACCATGAACACTGTCCAGCACCCACACACTACACCAAACAACTAAAATGAGGCCAAAGTATTACATCCCACAGGACACTAGATTATGTGCCACAGGCCGAGGATAGGAGCAACCAAGGTGCATCAGTGCCCAAGGTTGTCACAGTAGCTGGGAAATGAATAAGTGATTTTAGCAATTCTGCAAATAAGACCTGAAAGGTTTCAAGCAGAACTAAGTGAATAATTGATTTTGTTTCAGGTTGAACATATGCCGAGCATGTAAAGTTAAGTTTAGTAAGGTATAAGCATCTAAAATAGGATTTTATAGTGCAAAGTGTCTGGTAACTGCCTATAAAACACACATGTATTTAGTGGGATGTGATGTCCCCCATATACATTTACACATATGTGGTAATGCTGGACAGATGCTAAATTGTATTTAGCATGCTCCTTTGACAGTCACCTGTACTCTTCCCATTAATCTAGCTCATGTGGGAATTATTCTAATGCTGCAGTCTTCTGAGCAGCTTCAAGTAATTACAAATTAAAAAGAAACTGTCCCAGAAATGTTTTCCTTCCCAAAGTATGCTTGGTGTAAGTTTTGCAAGCTTCTCAATAATCAGTCCCACATTAGGGACCGAGTTAACATCCATATCTTGTGACCTGGAGCATCTACCAGCTTGAAAATCAAGCCCCGTGTAACAGAAGTTTCATCTGCCTGGCTCTGGGGCTTAATGGAGATTAGTTTTTATTTCTCATTTTCTGTTCAAATGGATGGCACACAATAGTACCAGCTGGGTTTCCAATGTTTGGAACTTTCAAGTATGTGTATTGTACCTGTACGGTGTGCTAAATGCAGAATGGGGAGTGATGCCACTCCAAAGGCAAGAAGCAGTGATATTTTCTACCCTAGGATGATTGAATAAGGTTTTAGATCATCACAGTACAAATGCAAAAATATAGCTGTTATTCTTCACTGCCTCAGTAGCAGTCTTCCTGACTGTAAAATAGTAAAGTTTAAAACAGAAACACTGGGGACGAAATACAGTGGGCGTGAGGTTTTTTGTCAGCTATTTTCTCTTCTGCACCCCCACAAACAAACAACATTTTAACGCTGGAAATTTTTAAAGGGGACAGCTCAAGATCATATAATAATTGATTTTTGTCATTGATACTGTATTCTCTGTGGAAATGTGTTTGAGGCATGTAAAATAAAGATTTTAAAAAATTCCCTGTAGCAAATGCTAAATGCTAGAATGTCATTGTCCTTTTTCTATGCTTGAGTTACCACAATCTTTGCACTGCAGTGTTACCTTGGCCCAAATTATATTTTCCTGTGCAAAGATGAAATAAGAGGGGGAATGGGGTGGCTCAATAAAAAAAAAGTCATTAGAAATAGAATCCCCTGTCCTCATTCCCACCCAGCCCAAGGTAGAGCATGAAAGTTGTTATTTCTACTGCCCATAAGCTTAGTTGCTCTGTTTTCTGGCCTGGTCTACACTGGAGGAGAAAGTCAACCTAAGATACACAACTCCAGCTATGTTAATTGTGTAGCTTGAGTCAACACATCTTAAATCCCCATCCACATTGCGGGAGGGCAACAGGAGCACACGCTCCCGCCGATTTCCCTTACTCTTTGCAGAAGGAGGAATACCAGATGCCGGTGTGGGCTGCCCTCATTGTTTGATTTAGGGCTCAACACTAAACCTGCTAAATCGAATGCTGGATAATTGACCTCTGGAGGGTCAATCTTCTCTATAGTGTAGACATGTTCTCTAGATTTTGTCGATTCCCATGAAGAGGCTTAGATTTGCCCCATTCTGTGTTTTAGGACTTGTCACTGAATATCACAAATTCTGACCTCCCTGGTGTTTTGCAGTCAACCCTACAGTTTCTATGATTTTCAAGAGCTGAGAAAATCTAATGTTTATGGAGCACAACTTTCCTTAAGACTTTGTAAGCAGAAAGACACAACAGTTAGTTTGTGTTTGACTTTTCATATTTCTTTTTTACATTAAGGCTGAGAGAGTTGAAAATACTTTTGTATTGAATTTTGAAAGCAAAATGGCCTTAGTGGTACAATATTAGAAGGCTTTAGCTAACTATCTTCATATTATTAGAAATATAAGACTGTCCTTGCATTAGCTAAACCAATAAAACTGTTAATCTTTTTCAATCAGAAGAACAAATGTTCTATGGCTAATGAAAGGGAGTAGCCAAGAAGCATGACAAATTAAGTCTCTAATCTTAAATTATGTAGTCTGACAAGGTATTTACATGAGGCTTTTTATCACTATAATATTCCATATCATAGGTTTCAAGTTAGTGGTAATCTTTTATTATAGTGGGAAGGTGAAACAAAGCAGTGATATTTTATTTAATTAGTGCTGCAAATTTGCAGCAGTCACTCACATACAATTAATCTCCTCCATCATCCCCACTAAAAAGGGTGTTTTGCTTTTACTGTAAATTAGTGGCTTATTGAAGAGAAATGCCACTGTCTACAGTGAAATGTAAT
Source organism: Pelodiscus sinensis (assembly GCF_052426305.1). Taxonomy (NCBI): domain Eukaryota; kingdom Metazoa; phylum Chordata; order Testudines; family Trionychidae; genus Pelodiscus; species Pelodiscus sinensis. The sequence continues at coordinate 308,563,267 of NC_143052.1, forward strand.
GCATGTGAGTAACCACAGTGGAAGTTGTGTTGTGTTTTTTTTACAGATATATATGCATGTTAGTTGATGTTCTCCTTTTAATAATGGACAGAGACCCAGTGTCCGTGCTGCTTCTTTTGGGTGTCTCAGTTGGCTGTAAGACAGTTGACTATGAAAGGTTGTTGACACACTTGTGGACCAAGTGCAGAAAGAGTCGCTCTTGAGTAGTCCTATTTTACTTTCTCTGCAAGAAATCAGAAGGTGGAGGTAAGTAATAACTCATTCCTCTTTGAGTGATTGCTCATGTGCATTCCAATATAGGTGTGCGCGCACGGTCGGAGACTTTTCCCTCAGCAGTACACTTAGGGCCAGCAGGGAGCCCCCTGGAGTGGCACCAGTATATCGGCCCATATATACCCCTGCTGGCCCCCTCACCCACTCAGTTCCTTCTTACCGCCATGATGGTCATTGGAACAACCCTCGGCTCGTCTTTGAGTTGTTCTCTTCACTGTTCTTCTCTTTTGTTAGCATGGCCTGCAAGGCTTTAAGCCCTGCAAGAAGTGCAACAAGTCTATGCCGTGTGGTGATCCACACACATCGTGTTTGAAGTGCCTGAGAGAATTGCACATTACAGACATGTGCAAGATTTATAAGGCGTTTAAGCCCAGAACCAAATGAGAGCGCGAGTCGCGACTCAAGGCGCTCCTGGGAGGCGGTACTCCAGCCGGCACCAGCACAGGACTCGGCACAGAGCTCCAACAGTACACCGGCCTCGGTGCATGACAGCTCCACACACCGTGCCTCCCCGGTACCGCACAGAGCCAGATGTCGCTCCCAGTCGCCGGTATTGATACGGAAGAGGAGGCCTAAAAGGGGTCGGTCCCTGCCCAGACACGTGCCCTCCGTGCACTCTATAGTGGCACACACGATACCAGCCAGCCCGGAGCCCGGGCCTTCTAGGTCGGGTGACTACTCTTCCCACCAGAGGGATGCGAGTCCTTCAGAGGATCTCCTGGACCCATCCACCCTGGAGGCCTTGGAGGCAGCAAGAGTCTTTATAGATTCCTCTCCCTCCCCTCCGCCAATTCCGGCACCCTCAAGACAGCACGGGGATGCCCGGGACCATTCCCCTTCTAGGGTGCCTGGTGAAACAGTGCACAAGGTGCAGCAGAGCCATGTGGCACACGCAGCACCGCTCCCAGCACTGGCTACTGTCACGCTGGTGCTGTTGGCACCGGCAACGGATCCGGCACCGGACGCGACGTGGGTTACTCACCTGGCACTGCTTTCGACCCCCAGCACCATGGCACCTACTGTCAGGGATCCCATTTCGGCCTCCTCCTCCACCCCGACACCATGGCAAGTTGGAAACCATGTCTTGGTATACCGCAGGACAATCAATATCGGCATCGGCACCGCTATGGTTCACCTTGGAGTACTCTTCTGATTCCGACGCAGTCTGCATGGTCTTCACAGGGCTTTCGATACCGTTCACAGCGCTGCTCCTGCTCCCGGCACCAGTCCTGGCACTGTACTTCCCCACATCAGTACCAACAACAGTGGTCTCAGCAGATCCCCGTACAGATGGTCCAGCAGATGTGGCCACCGCAGCCACCTGAGCAGTGGCCTTTTTGGGCTCCCTGGCCCTACCGGCCTGTTTGGTCTGGTCCCCCACGTCAACCCATTCGCTACCTCTGGGCCAGTTGTCACCAGCGCCAACCTCTCCTCCCTCCTTCCATGGTCATTTCGGACGATCCAGGCCATACAGATGCCCCTGTGGGCGATATGGCAAAGGGGTCATCGTCCTCCTCCCTGGATGAGACTCTGGCCGACTCTGTGCCCCCCATGCCCTCCATGGATGCCAAGGCCCACCAAGACCGCCGCCGCTGCCTAGCCCAAAGTCTGGGAGTCCAAGTAGACAAGGTCTCTGAGGACTCGGACCCAACAGAGTGGCGTTGCCAATCAACAAGACGGTAGCCAAGATTTCGGCAGCCTTGTGGCAAACTCCGGCATCCATCCTGCTCACCGATAAACGTGCAGAATGGAAGTATTTTGTCCTGCAGGAGGGTAACGAACACCTCTTCATCCACCCTCCCCCGTGTTCTTTAGTAGTTCAGGTGGTCAACCAGCGGGAGAGGCAGGGACAGCCCGCGGCGACCCCTAAGAACAGGGAGGCTAAAAAGACTGACTTACTGAGCAGAAAGGTCTATGCATCCGGGGGCATCCAATACCGAATTGCCAACCAACAAGTCCTTCTGTCCAGATATGCCTACAACACCTGGGTGTCAATGGACAAGTTTATGGACCTGCTCCCAAGAGACTCCCGGGAGGAGTGTAAGGCCCTTCAAGAAGAGGGGAAAGTAATTTCCCAAACAGCGTTACAAGCAGCACTCGATGTGGCTGATGCGGCTTCATGAGTCATGGCCACCGGAGTGGTCCTGCGTCACAGTTCAGGGCTCTGGAGTGCCGCCGGAAGTCCAAAACACCTTACAGAACCTCCCTTTTGAAGGCACATCGCTCTTCTCTGAGCAAAGTGACCAGCAGCTGCATGGCCTAAAGGACATGAAAGCCAGATTAAAGTCCTTGGGCCTGCCACCCAGAGGCAATCATATACCAACAGGAACGTTCCTAGACTGCCTCTACAGGGCCCATGACCCGACTTTATCTGATGTAGGGGCAGGGGTAATAATGGCAGGAACAATAGACACTGACCTCGCCTAGCCCTGGATTCTGACCAGGGGCCCACCATTAAGCCCCCCGGGCCCTGAAAGGGGTTTTGATGGGACCCACGAGGGCTCCTTAAAAGTCTCCCTGGTACCCTTCCAGGACCGTTTATCCCATTTCCTTCGGGTCTGGCGTTCTGTTACATTGGACCGATGGGTTCTGGATATAGTGGAAACGGATTATAAAATCCCTTTCCACTCGCCCCCTACTTTCCAACCCCCTACTCCCCATCCCTTTTAAGGGACCCCTCTCAAGAGCCTCTGTTACAGGAGGAGGCTCGCCACCTTCTCAGCTTGGGAGCGGTGGAACGAGTTCCCCTCAAATTTCAAAATGGGTTTTTATTCCCTCTATTTTCTGGTCCCAAAAGCAAAAGGGGACCTTCGCCCAGTCCTGGACCTCAGCACTCTAAACCTCTTCATCGTCAAGATAAAATTCAAAATGGTGACTTTGGCGTCCATTATTCCTTCCCTAGCCCCCAGAGACTGGTACGCGGCCCTTGACTTAAAAGACGCTTATTTTCATGTTTCAATCGCCTCCTTCCACCGAAGGTTTCTGTGATTCACTGTGGGCCAGGACCAGTACCAATTCACGGCCCTACCCTTTGGTATATCTGCAGCCCCCCTGGGTCTTCACCAAATGTATGGCGGTGGTGGCTGCCGAGCTCAGAAAAAAGGGGAGTCTAAGTGTTCCCTTATTTGGACGATTGGCTCCTTCGAGGGCAGTCAGTAACCCAGGTGAAAGGCCACATGGCCATAGTCTGCGAACTTTTTCAAGAACTGGGTCTTCTTTTAAACCTGGACAAATCCAACTTAATTCCTACCCAGACAATAGAATTTGTGGGTGCAACCCTGGATTCCCAGTCTGAGAGCCTCTCTACCCAGTTCCCACTTTCTCATGCTACAGTCAGCGGTTAGGTCGCTCCAAAACGTTTCAGTGACCACTGCCCAGGCTTGGATGCGTCTACTGGGCATTGTGGCTTCCTGCACTTATGTAGTACAACACGCCAGACTGCGCATGCGCCCGCTTCAGATGTGGCTATCGCGAGTCCACAACCCGGCCGTCCACTCCTGGGACAGAGTATTAACCATTCCCGCCCCTGACCTCCTTGAGCTGGAGTGGTGGACCCATCAAGCGGAAGCCTGCACAGGGGTTCCATTGTCCCATCCATCTGACTGGTCACAGACGCGTTGGATGCGGGTTGGGGAGCCCACCTGAGAGAGCTGCACACTCAAGGTACGTGGCCACCCCACGAAACCTCCCTGCATATCAACGTCAGGGAACTCAGGGCAGTCTGACTGGCTTGTGCGGTTTTCCTTCCCCACCTGAGGAGCAAGACTGTCCTCATCCTGTCAGACAACATGACAGCAGTGGCCTATATAAACAAGCAGGGTGGGGCTCGTTCACCTCGCCTGTGCTCAGAGGCAATCAGCCTATGGGACCTCTGCATCGGGGTGGATATCCATCCAATGGCCTTGTATCTCCTGGGGTCACAGAATGACCTAGCGGACAGATTGAGCAGATCATTTGCGCACCACGAGTGGTCCCTGCATTAGGACGTTGCCCAATTCATCTTCTGCATGTGGGGGTTTCCCCATCTGGATCTGTTTGCCACAGGGCAGAACACGAAATACCCCCACTACTGCTCCCTAATGGGACAGGGACGGGGGATCCTAGGGGATGCTCTCCTCCTTCGCTGGCTGCAAGGCCTGCTGTATGCGTTCCAGCCCTTCTCACTAGTTCACAGGGTCCTGTTGAAAACGTGGGAGTTCAGGGCATCATTAATTCTAATTGCCGCAGCGTAGCCCAGACAGCATTGGTTTTCGACCCTCCTTGACCTCTCATGAGAGAGGCCTATAACCCTCCCACTAGTCTCAGGACTCGGGCAAGCTTCACCTCTCAGACCTACGGTCCCTCCACTTGACAGCATGGAAGCTCCATGGTTAACAGCAGAGGACCTCCAGTGCTCTCAACGAGTCCAAGAAGTCCTTCTGGGTAGCAGAAAACCTTCTACTAGAACTATGTACCTCGCTTAGTGGAAGCGGTTTGGCTGTTGGGCTTCTCAGAAGGGGGTATACTCGAGGTGGGCACCAGTCCCCTTGATCTTGGATTACCTGTTGGGCCACAGGCTCTAGCATCTCTCTTCCTCTTCTATTAAGGTCTACCCAGTGGCCATTTCGGCCTTCCACCCAGGGGAAGGGGGGAAAACACTATTTTCCAACCCTATGGTCAACTGGTTCCTCAAAGGAATGGACAGACTATCCGCATGTCCGGAAACCAGTTCCCCATTGGGACCTAAACCTGGTACTATCCAAACTTATGGGGCCCCCATTCAAACTGCTAGCCACATGCTCCCTCCTTCACCCAACATATAAGGTGTCCCTCCTAGTGGCAATCACAACCGCGAGGTGGGTGTCTGAGCTTAGGGCGCTGACGTCATATCCCCCCTACACAGTATTTTTAAGGACAAGGTTAGGCTCCGCCCTCACCCAGCCTTTCTGCCAAAGGTCATTTCTGCATTCCACACTTCCCAGGATATTTTTCTACCAGTTTTTTACCCGAAACTGCATGCTTCGGGGAAAGAGCAAGCTTTACGCACGTAAGATGTCCATAGGGCGCTAGCCTTTTATTTAGACAGGACCGAACCGTTCCAAAAATCACCACAACTTTTTGTAGCCATCGCGGAACGCATGAGAGGCCAACCTGTATCCACTCAGTGGATCACCTCATGGATAACCACCTGTATCAGGGAGTGCTACTCTATAGCGGGCATTTCATCCCTAACCCTTAGAGCACACTCAACAAGAGCTGTGGCAGCTTCCACTGCTTTCACAGCGCAGGTTCCCATCCTGGACATCTGTAGGGTTGCCACATGGTCCTTGGTCCGCACGTTTGCCAACCATTATGCACTGTCCCATCGGGTCAGAGAGGATGCTGCCCTAGGTAGGGCGGTCCTTAACTCCTCCTTGGTTTCAGCATCTGGCCCTCCGCCTAGTTAGGTTCTGCTTTGGAGTCACCTATATTGGAATGCACATGAGCAATCACTCAAAGAAGAAAGAACTGTTACTTACCTCGTAACTGTGATTCTTCAAGATGTGGGCCTTCTTTCCCCCTGTGGGCCTTCCCCTGCACTGACCTAGGATTCTATTCTGTTCTCCACCTTGTTCAACTTACATAGGACAGAGATAGGGTGGGCTGTAATGTCTTCCATAGGAGGCTGGCACTCAGCTGTCTGCTACCATTTCATCAGACCAGACGGTGCAGTTAATCAGCTCCTCCAAAACATCCCAAACGGTACATCTAGACTACATCCCTCTTTTGACAGAGGGATGTAAATTAGATACTTTGAAATTGCAAATGAAGCCGGGATTTGAATTTCCCACACTTCATCTGCATATTCACGTCATGGCACTCTTTCTAAATAAAGCTTTTTTGAAAGAGTGCCATGACGTGAATATGCAAATGAACTGTTGGAAATTCAAATCCCGGCTTCATGTGCAATTTCGAAGTGTCTAATTTACATCCCTCTGTCAAAAGAGGGATGTAGTCTAGACACACCCAAAGAGAGGGTCTTGTGGAGCTGATGGAGGTAATGTTCGATTGGGGAAAACAGAGGAAGCAGCAGAGGGTGCAGCAGAGGGTATGTCTGCCCCCTTTAGGTTGAGAGTATGAGGCAAGTTTTGATTAATCATGTTCTCAGCCCAAGAGATTTGGATTTAAATTTCCTTCTCATCAAACCTAATTTCTAGAGCATTCTTTTTTCCACTAGTGCTTTGCTGGTTTAGGCAACTGAAGAAAGCCAGTTGGTTTAAATTCAATACAGAGCTGTGGCTCTTGGACAGGAGGAAATATTCTGAGGAGCTGAAGGAAGTTAAGACTGCTCTCATGATAAAAGGGGGATATTTCCACTCTTTCTAAGTAGGTTGCAGTCTTTGGCTCCTAGTGGACCTATCTCTGCATCTGGCTTCTCAGCCCAATATAACTCAAAGTTCCTTTTATCTTTGACCTTGCCAGAATTTGCAAACATTTCTTTGTGATGCAGATCTCACCACTGTTATCTATGGATTTGTTTCCTCTGGGCCGGAGAATTGCAAGGTGCTTTAGTTAAGTCTGTGCTTCACGACCACTCAGAAGCTTCTCCTGGTGTAGAATGTGTCTCTCCACCTGCTAAGTGTAGTGAAGCACTTTGCACAGACTCATAATCCACTTCTGGCTCCTGGGCACAATTAGATGTGTTAGTTATCACCCAGGAAGCTCTGAATGACTTAGGACCTGACTGTCTTCAGGATCAGGCATTCCCAATGCCTTGCTGCAGAGATTGGTTGAGCTGGAAAGCTCTCGTCGTCTTTCCAGAGAGCAGAACTGCAAGACATAAAGGATCCTGAGCAGTAAAATTCACACTCTTGTGAATCACTAAGTCTCCCAACTTTTAGCAAGAAGTACAAGATATTTGTTTAATGTGGATGAGTTTAATGGGCCCAGAATTTCACCCTCTGTGCTTTTCATAGTTCAGACTTGTGGCTGAGTGGCTTTCCTTTAGTGGTAGCAGAATTAGGAACTCAATCATTTGTTTGGTTGGTGACAATTGTTGACTGCACTTCTCTGAAGTACAGGCAGTCCCCGAGTTACGCAGATCCGACTTACGTCGGATCCGCAGTTACGAATGGGGCCCTCCCTCTCCCTGGTCTCCAGCAGACCAGGGAGAGGAAGCAAAGCGGCGGAACACGTGGGCAGAGGACAGCCCAGATGCGTCTGGGCTGTCAGCTGCCCGCGTGCTCCGCGGCTTTGCTCTGCTTTGCTCCCCGTCCCCCTGGTCTGCAGACCAGGGGGACAGGGAGCAAAGCAGAGCAAAGCCGCGGAGCATGCGGGCAGCTGACAGCCCAGACACGCCTGGGCTGCCCCGCTGCCCCCGTGCTCTGCGGCTTTGCTCCGGACGCCTGTGGTACAGCAGCTGGGGCGCTGCCGGTTGGTCCCGTAGCGCCGCTCTGGGCGCTACTGGACCGACCCGGCAGCACCCCAGCTGCTCTGCCCCAGGCCTCCTGATTCAGCGCTGATCAGTTTCAGCAGCAGCTGACTTGGGGACGCCTGGGGTTCTTAAGTTGAATCTGTATGTAAGTCAGAACTGGTGTCCAGATTCAGCCGCTGTTGAAACTGATCAGTTTCAGCAGCGGCTGAATCTTGACGCCAGTTCCGACTTACATACAGATTCAACTTAAGAACAAACCTACAGTCCCTATCTTGTACGTAACCCGGGGACTGCCTGTACACTGTGACTGGTGCAATATACATAATAATTTAGACAATGTGTTGCTGAGTGTTACACTGTCACGGTTGCCATCAGAACTTTAATTCTGGCTTTTTTTAATTAAAGATTGCAATCTTTAACATTGAGGTTATTTCTATATACACATTTATTTTGCAATATTTGGAAGTTTCTATGGTTGACTTAGAGGAAATCTAATTTAGAGAGAAAATTTCATGTGATTGGAAGTGATGATTAAAGGGGAACTGCGGAAGCTACTCAATGCATATTTACCCTCAATAATTCATTTACTGAACAGCCAAGATGTGGCTCTATTTTCATTGCAAATAATTCAGTGGATTTCTTTCACCTTCTGAAAGTGTGACTAGTGTTATCCCTGAGAGGTTTGTACTTGTTTTTAGAAATGATGACTCATAGCTGGAGGGGGTGAAGAATACAAACTGGGAATTTGCCCTGTGATCTTTATTGAAGGGTCTACTTGATAATTCAAAAAATGAAGACTCCTGGTTCCTCACAGAGAACAAGAAATCTGTGACAGCTCTGAGCAACTCTGCTATTGCAAAGCAAACTGTTCCAGATGAGAAGTTTCTCAGCCATAAACCCAAGACTGAAACTCTTTCATAATCCCCAGACAAGCTAAAATGTTATCGGCGCACCACATTGAAAATGGACTTGTGTTAACCTATTAGCTACCCAATCCCTTTCGAAGTGAGTATGGGTCTTACAGCTAAAATACCACATTGCACTTTAAGGAGCTTCATCTTTAACCCCTTCATTTTCAAAGTTCTTTTAAGGTTCAAAGTAGGAATATTTGAAAAGTGCGAGTAATTTCACTTCCATGGCTTTTTATGAGAATGAAGATTTATCTCTTCAATGTCAAATAAGAGACAAAACTCAGATGTGCTAGAAAATGGAATTTCCCTTTGGGTGCTGCTTAGAAATGGGGTCCCTCTGAGCCACCAGCCTGGACTACCTCTCTCACCATGCTGCTTTGACAAGCTGCAGACATGCTCTGGGGTCTTGCACTTCCACCAGAGTTCACACAGGAAGGGGTACACCCAGCCACACTAACATGCTGGCTCTCTCCCTAGCCAGTGCACAAACCAGGAGTACAAAAGCTAAAGCCATGCCTCCCCAGGCATGCACCCCTCTGGAGCATAACCCCCAAATTATGCTGTAGAGTAGCAGTGTGCAACCTGTGGGGAGTGGCAGCGCTTGGATCCAGCCAGATGCTTTTCCTGGCTTGGCGCCCGATGTACACACGGCAGGGGTGAGGGAGTGGCAGGAGAGTGACCCAACAATTAAAGGGGCCGCTTCCTTTTTTTTGTTTTTTTTTGCTCAACTAAATTCAGCGGCCACTGCTGTAGAGCATAAGCTCATAGTTTCCCACCCCTCCAAGTGCAGAGGAATATGCAACATAGGGGTATAAGCAACTAGTCAGCTATCTGATAAGCATAAGCTTATCGGATAGTCAACTAGCCCTTAAACTAGTTGCTTCTCTCATCCCCTCCCTCCTCCCATCAGAGGCAGCAAGGAGGAGGAGAGCAGGAGCTGGTACTGGGAGGAGCCATCTTAAAGGCCAGTTCCCCCTAGCACCATCTCTGTGGGGGGCAAGGGAAGCAAAGGGGTATCAGGGACCAGGCGCAAGCTGATTCCTGGCTTGTGCCCAGTCTCAAACACTGCGCCTCTGCTTTTTAAATGTATTAAGAGCTGGCAGGCTCTTAATATATTTAAAAAGCAGAAGTGCAGCTGGGGAGACCAGATGCAAGTCAGGAATCAGCTGTCCCAGCTCACACCGGATCCCCCATGCTGTGCTTCCGACTTTTAAATGTATTAAGAGCCTACTGACTCTTGGGGCCAGGACATAACCCCGCTGCAGCTCCCCTGCGTATCAACGAATCGACAAGTTGATTGGCTGATTAAACTAAATTTAACATCCCAAATGCAACAGCCTTTGTTCCTTCAGCTACAATTTTCCACGCATTTTGCTCCAACACAGTCACTTAGAGGAAAAACAATTTTATTAACTACAAAAGATAGCTTTTAAGTGATTATAAGTGATAGCAAACAGCTCAAAGCAGATTGCCTAGTTAGTAAATAAATAAAAAGACAAACTAAGTCTATTTGTCTATCATATTAGAAAGATAGGGTATGGTTAGCAGATTCTCACTCTGGCTGATATAAAAAGGCTGCAGATTTTTAAGGAACAAGCTGCACTTGCTTTACAGCTTGGAATCCCCAGGTCTTTCCTACACAGGCTACACAGCCTGTACCCAGCACTTCTCCTTATTTGGTTTTTGTTCCTCAATGTGTTTAGGAGTCTCCATGTATGTGGAGTGAAGAACAACATATAGAGGGAACCCTTTGTTTCAAAATTTAGTTCCCTAACTGGTTTGTGGAAAATATCCCAAGATGGAATCCAGAGACATGTGACCTAGTCACATGCCCTTTTAGTATTATAGCAGCCATTACTTAAAGGCTGGTCAAAACACCCAACAGAAGATTAAACCAGTCCACAATCCATTGTCTTTGTTGATGAGCCATCAGCCCCATCTGGCTTCTACATTGTTGAACCTTAAAAGCTGGCTGCGGATGTTTTCCAGAGTAAGCCCATTTGAAATACAAATTCCTATTTAATATTCATAACTTCAGATACAAAACTGATACAACATACAAATAGGATAATCATGTTCTGCAAAGCATATCTTTTCTAGTGACACTTTACATGACCCATCTGGTACAAAATGCATCATAATTATGCCATAATCATAGATAATAATATATCTATGAAGGACATGTAGCAGTGTCATAGTAATGATAATAGAGTTTACAAAAATGTTTATCCATTGATCCTCTATCACTCTAAGGACAGTAAATATCACTATCCACATGTTACTGACACAAAAACGAAGCTAGAGAAAATATAAAATATCAAGTCAATGGCAGATTAGGAAATAGAGACAAGCTCTTCTCACGTATTAATTCATCATGGGTGTGTCTAGACTACATGCCTCCTTCGACGGAGGCATGTAGATTAGCCAGATTGGAAGAGGGAAATGAAGCCGCGATTAAAATAATCGCGGCTTCATTTAAATTTAAATGGCTGCCCCGATCTGCCGATCAGCTGTTTGTCGGCAGATCGGGGCAGTCTGGACGCGATGCGCCGACAAAGAAGCCTTTCTTCATCGGCACAGGTAAACCTGGTTTCACGAGGCTTACCTGTGCCGATGAAGAAAGGCTTCTTTGTCGGCGCGTCGCGTCCAGACTGCCCCGATCTGCCGACAAACAGCTGATCGGCAGATCGGGGCAGCCATTTAAATTTAAATGAAGCCGCGATTATTTTAATCGCGGCTTCATTTCCCTCTTCCGATCTGGCTAATCTACATGCCTCCGTCGAAGGAGGCATGTAGTCTAGACACACCCCATGAGACTAAAATGGGGAAAACAAAAGAAGAAGAAAATTTTCAGGTCAGCCTGTGATAAATGGAAATGTTCTGCTGAGTCTGCAAAACAGCAGTAGAAGAGACTTGATGATCTGTTATGAGCCATTTCTATCCCTGCAATTTTTTTAGGAAAAAAACCCAGGAAGTAAACTTTGGAATTCTATCCAGTGATGAGGTCAAGAGTTTTTGTAGTTAAGAAAAAAATCTAGTTCAATAATTAGTCTTCCAAATCAGACAGTGCTGAAATAAATGTCTTTGATCAGTCCAGAAAAACTGATCAGTTATTTGCCTTAGTAATTTACAAAGTAGCTCTTATTGGACTGATAAGACTGTCCAGAGCAGTTATCACTATTATAAATGTGTTTATTACACAATACTGTGTAGCAAACAAATGTATTGGCCTACTGGCATTAGAAGTGGAGAGCAAGAATTTTCAGTCAATCTGAACTATTATTCTACCTGCCATTCTAATATATTTTCAGGAGATTGATTTATGTCATGATTTTTCTTCATTATCCTCCCTTATTTGACTTTCAGGAAGTCAGCCAGTCTGTTTTCATATAGTTTAGCAGGGTTCTGAGATAAGGTTGCATATGTCTTCTTTTTTCCTCATTTGTGACCAATTTGCACACATCCGTTTGTTCAGTCTTACAATTATTTATGAGAGTCAATGGGAAGAATAGTTGTTAATCTTTCTGCAGCCTTTTCTGGATTAAAGAATTCATGTGGTGTTTAGTAATGCCATGACATTACTATAGAAATTGCAGCTTTTCTTGCCCATTTGCCTTCATCTTTCTTAGTTATATCCACTTAGATTATGACACTGTGGAAACTTCTATGAATATATAAGTGTTTAATCTGTGTTTGCAATACTTATGTTCCTGATTGTTCCCAGGTTAATCTAATTTATAGTAAGTATTTGATATTAATAAAAGCCCAATGATTTCTAATTCTAAAGCTTATAAATAAATACCATATGGATTCTGGATTGTATTCTGGACTGAAAGATAACTCTGTGAGAATTGTAATATTTATGTGAAATTTACGCCTTCATAAATGGTTCAAAATCTCCAATAATATTTGTGGTGTAGTTAGTTTTCAGAGTGGCAGCCCATGCACTTTACCACCTTCTTTATAACAAAAATGCTTTGCAGCAATGTAATCTCTCCATCTTACCTTCTGGTCTGTCATCACGTTTGCAGAATTGCCACTGACTTTCAACTGATGAATCATATCACGAGCCACCAGCTGAAAGATTATTTCAGCAAGGATGATTGTGAAAAGAGGGAGCTGAATAGTTTATCTGAGCTTAAAGCCATGGGCATCAATGATAGGACTTTTTATAGCTGAAATAAATTGTCATTGTTAATCTGGAAATCTTAGTAAATTGGTGAATATCAAAGTTATTGTGGTGTTTGGTTAGTAAACAAGTAACTTTCTTTTTAGAAAGAGAGCACAATGTATTATGGCTCATAAAATGTATTTCATTTTAAAATTCAAGTGAAGTTGAATCAAGTATGGTTTTCTTATAGACTAAGATTGGTTTAATGTTCAGAGAATTCCCTACATGATGAATAGTATTGTAATCATTGGGTCAGAGTTTTACAATAATTAAAAATGTTGATAGCATGACAGTCTAAGGAATTAAGCAATTACTTCCTCTCTTCATTGTTTGGAAAGTATTAGGTCATTGTAGGAAGCAATTAATTTGGAACTGATGATTAATTGGGTGCTTTTAAAATGAGAGGCTGGAACTATCCAATAGAGAAGATATTCTTTAATACTTGGTATTTCACATCTGTAAGGTCTGCAGTATCAGGTTTTACCCAGTAGGCTGCTTAGATTATATAGCCCTGTTGTGCTTTGAAGGATTGCAATCTCCCTTCCTATGTATTGGATATAGTGCCCATACTGCATTTTGAGTTATATCCATTTAAGCCACTTTAGTGTGTCTATAGGTCACCAGTGTTTTCATAACTCAGCTTCAGAAAATGAAATGGTGTTTCAAAAAGAAACAAGAATATGGGTAGTCTAATAAACAATTCAACTTGATCAGAAGTATCTAAAAGTGATATTTTTGAGGGATCTTTCAGCTTGCCAGAGTTATGCTAACTTAACATTGCTAAAGCTGAGTGGTGGGTTTGTATGTGGTTTTCAGTGTCCTTGTCTGTTCCCTGTAGAGATCAGAAGGACTGAATTTGCTCTTTAAATATTAAAGGGTCAGAGCTACAAATCTGCTGAGACTGATTTATAACATTCTCTGTACAGTTTGCTTAAGTATCAGGCGCTTAATTTTTCAAAGCAAGTCTGTATTTCTCAGCACTGTACCAACATCTGAATTCATTACATATTTCTTGCTAATTGTGTTTCTTACACTAGAAGAATGTTTAATTTAAAAATACATTCTTGATAAATTCCCAAGAGAAAGACATCAATGGGGACTCCATTATGCATGCTTTATATGATATGAAAGCACACAAATTGCTTGAATCACTTATTATTTATTAATGCACATTTAATAAATCTGCAAAATAGCTAGCATCTTTCTTACAGGTATCAAAAGAGCACAGATAAATCTCCTACTCCTACAGAAATATGCAAAGTTAGTAAATAGAAAAGACTGCATTAGGGTAGAGAAAAATATTTATCAAAGCTGTCACAAGAAGAAAAAACACAATCTTGGAGAAAGTAAGCAGTGTTTACTTATTTGGTCTACAGACTGGGATATTATGTGGAAAGTTTTATTGACACATTTTTAAGCAGTTTTCATTCTCATTTGTACCCTTTCACATGTTCTGAAAATTGAGTTTATAATGAAGAACAGACACTCAAAAGTTGATCTGATACAGAAGAGAAAGAAAGGTAACTTTAAAATTATTTATTTCCTGTGCTAGACACCTTATAGAATTCAAAATTAGCTTTTGTTACATGGTATCAACTTATATAAGTGGGAAGAAGGTAAGGTTTGAAAATTCTCTATACACCAAATAATACCTCTGTTTTTCAGCTACAGTTTATATTTCCTTCCACTTCTCACCTGGTAAAAATCCAGAAAACAGGGGGTTTGGGGATTGTGTCTTGAGATCTAATGGATAGAGCTTTTGTGCACCAAATGAGTTTTCACAGCTAAGGGAACTCCTCACCAACATGCTGCTGCCATCCCCTGTATCGTTCATACTAAGATGGGGCAAAATGGACTACGACTTCTGCATTTTTCAGGGATTGTTTGTGTGTTTCCTGCTTCCCTTATCTGCTTGTACATGGCTTATTATGTCTGAAAAACTAGTAATAGCAGCAATGGTAAAAGATGAGACATAATGGAGAACATACTGCTTCAAGGGGAAGAGCCTTGGAAGCCACATCCTTTGCCCTTAGGTCTATTACTATTATTTTATAGGATTCAAAAGTGTATGTGGCTGTTCACAGCAGGCAAAGCAAGCCACAGTTCCTTTCCTAAAGGGTTACAATCTGAAGTTTACACAGGGCACAGTGAAAGGCTGTGACAAAGAGTACGATGGGAAAGGGCCAAGAAAGGACGGGAGGGTTCCAACAATACAATTGCATAACTATTCAGTTTAGGCATTTACATGTTACAGTGATTTGATTATTTGTAATGCATATAAGAAAGGCAAAGATCTGTGGTGGCAGAAAGTTGTTAAATGTGCTGCAAGTCTCTAGGCCAGTGTTTCCCAACCAGGGTTCCACGGAACCCTGGGGTTCCATGAGAAATCGCGGAATAAATAATGCTGGATGGGGCCTGGAGCATCTGTCATGCCCTTCGCCTCCCACCCTGGCGCTCGGCTGACTTCTGCGATGCTCAGTTGGGCCGCCACGTGGGAGCAAGCAGCGCAAGAGGGCGGGGACTTCTGTGCAGCTCAGCCGGGCCACTTGGGCTCCGTGAGCGGCCATTTGGGCTCCGTGAGCGAGAGGCGGGAGGGGGAGGAGAAGAGAAAGAGAATGAGGTGGGAGGAAGAGGAGAAGAGAAAGAGAGACAGGAAAAATGCTCCCGTTTTTCTTTCTTACAATAATATATATATATATATATATTATATATATATATATTATATATAAAACAGCTCTTTACAAATACATTTTCTTGAAAAAATTTAGCAGTAATTGAATTGCGCTCCCCGTTGTCAACTTTTTCTGGCCAAGCAAACGTTTTCATAGGTAAGGGTTCCTTGGAATATGAAAAACTATTTTAGGGGTTCCTCCATGGGAAAAAGGTTGGGAATCACTTCTCTAGGCCGTGTGAGTTAGTCTATCATGTGCAGGTTTCCAAAGACTTGAAGTCAGATAAATCAGACACCCCAAACTATCCCTATGGCGTTTATCACAGTCCTCACTGAAAAGTGAAAGGAATGACCCATTCCGCCCTTCGTGCATTTTCTCACAGTATCCATCATATGAGTGAATCTCAGACTTCCCAATGGAAAGTTGCTGGATGATGACTAACAGAGGAAGCGAAGCCATCCTTAGCTAGCACTGGGAGAGAGCCTTCTCCTGAATTTGGCCAAGGGAGTGGTTGTGTTTGAGAGACCATCAAGTATAGTTCTGTCGAAGCAAAAACACGCTCCTCTGTGTTTAGGCAGCTAACAAGCAGCTTTATTAATTAATAAAGCACAGCATGAGCCAAACGTGGTCACAGCAGAGCCAGACCCAGTAAAGCTGCTAATACAATCAATCCTAGTATCTTTATACCCTTAACCAAACAGTCTGACGTCAGGGCATCCAATTACAGAAATCCTCAATTAAATTTGGAAAAACAAAGCCTTATCAACAAGATGGCGGACAGGTGCGAGGGAGTACATCTCCTGTCCCAACCAGCCCAATTAACACATACTAATAGCCCATCCTGTAGGCCTCTTCTCACGGGGTGACAGAAAGTTCACTCTGGTCTACGTGCTTGAGAGAAAAGCTGAAATGGTTTCTGATATACAAGATGGCTTCTAGCTAAATATGAAAATGGTTTCTACAGCTTCTACAGTTCTCTCAGGAAGCAATGAATTGTGTTCTGGGTGTGAGAGATGGTTGAGCTGACTGCATGCACTGCGTCCAGAACCGGCTCCTGCACTAGATGCATTAATCACTTCCTGCTGAGGGAAAAGGGAGTCAGACATGGCAGGTCTAAGCACAGACAAGGAGTGAAAGACCAAGACCAGGCCTGCCTACAGAGAGGAGGAGGGGCAAAAGGGCAACTGCTCCGAGACCTGGCAATTCTAAAGGGCCCAGAGCTCCCAGCCACTACTGCAGCATCAGTGGCAGCCAGAGTCCTGGGCTCTTTAAATCACCACCACTCGGGGTGGCAATAAGGGCAATAAGGAAAGGGGTCTGAAGCATCACACTTCGGGCAGTGCTGAGGTCTGGCTGCACCTAGCCTTGCCCCTTTCCCCTGAGGCCCTGCTCCTTCTGGGTCAGAATTGGGCCCCCTCCACCTTTCCCAGGGGCATGCCGTGGCAGTGGGCTCTGCTGACCAAGATAATGTTTTTAATGCTTGCAGGCACGCTTAAATGGGCTTTGCTGAAATGCTTTTATTTTTTGTATTTCACTTTACCCTGAAATTACCTCCCTTTCTTCATTTAAGTGGAACCATTAAAACTGAAATCCGGCTTGTAGAAGTTTATCACTATCAGCATGGTGTTCTGTGTTAGTTTTATAGCCTCTTGACTGCCAACTGTCTTCGGATGTATTCCTGGGGCTTTCCTAGAAGGTCACAGACATTTGCATTTTACACTGTTAAAAATGCTGTTTCAAAAAAGGCACCAGTAGTTGTAAAAATCTACACAAATGGTGTCCCATTTGTTTGCTTTTAATGGCTAAAATATTTGATATTAAAATGAAATGATGCAACTGTAAAATTAAGTATCTAACCAGATTAGAAAATATTTGAAAGTGAATTTTGAGCAGTTATCAGGCCTACAATATTTGTAAAAAAAAAATGTAAGTGGCACTGAGAAATAGTTTGGAAAAGAAATTAAACTGTTCAGACACATAGCTATAATAATGGAAAAGAAAGAAAAGACGTTTATGATGAGATTATATACTGCAGTGGTCTAATCCCACTTGAAGTTCTTGCTCAATTATGTTTTTTCATTTCATGCTTTCTTAACAGATATGTTTGATTTTTAGCCTGTCCTTACAGTTCATTGTTTTAAATCATGGGAATAGCCTTATTCTTCTTGAATGATGCTTGTGTGTGTGTGAGATGTGAAAAACAGAAGTGAAGAGGATACAATCATAACCAATATACTTGTCACTTTAGATTATTTCTTCCAACTGAACCTGTAAGATTGCACAAAGATGTACAAGTGGAAGTTAAAAAATGTTTGGAACTGGACTCGCTGGAACATTTTTGACAGGGTCAGATCTAAGCAGCCAAATGGAGGCTATATTTCATCAGCCTTTTTCCAATCCACAGTGCTCTTGAGCCTGCTGGAATGAGCTGGCATAGTTCCATCAGTGACTTCAATGAAGCTGTGATGATTTACATGAGCAGACAATCTTGACCCTAGTGATTATATCATCTGGAAATGGGGAACAGTCTGTATTGTTTTAAAGACCAGCATTTCTTCTGAATTTATCTGAAATAATTTTGCTTCTACTTTTGCCCAACTAGCCTCCCTCCATTGAATGGTTCTGGGTTAAGAATGAGAAGAGTCACTAGATCAGATTAGCTTGTGGCCCAGTCAAGGTGCCTTTCCTTGCTATCATTCCCATTGGCGGCTTTACTCCTAAAAGGATACAAATACCCACGCGCATGCGTGCGAAACATAAGATCATTTTTGGCAAATAGCTTAGACTGAACCCATCTAGGTCTGATACACAGCATTTGTAGGCATCTTCAAAAACAGCTAGCTACCAGTATACTGGGAAGGATTTGCTACTAGCTCTGAGTGGGCTGAACAAACTTTTCTCTATATAGTATGTTCTCAAATCTAAATGCATGTCAGTAATAATACTAAATATATCTACCAACCTTATTATTAGCCTATCCAGTGCTGGTATTTATAGAAACCAAATATCCTTTCTGCTACAGTACACCTAATTAATACATTTTTTTTTCCTGTGGTGGGGATTCTGATGTGGTGAATCACACAGTTCATAAGACACTTTACGAAACATGTGTGAATGAAATGCTGTTATAAATTAGCAATGTTTTTTTGACACAAAGATTTAATTGTCTTTATAAAAGTCCACATGCTGTCATGTGGAGCAAAGTAAACGTGTTAAGAATTCCTGTCTTGAGCAACTTCTTTCTACCTGTACTAATGTTTTTGTACATCCTGTATTAAGTGACATTACATTCTGGCCTCTTTCACTGTCACATCACTGAATTAAAAACAGGTCAGTTTAAATCATGGCTCTACTCTAAAAAGTGACTACAAAAATGGCTTGGCACGGTTCCATCTTTGTGTGGTCTCAGGACCAATGCTATCTGGCCTTTCTGTGGGGGTGTAGTAGGAGTAGTAAGTTTAGCCATTTGCATGACAGGGAATGCAGGATCTGCTCCCTCCCTCATTACCCCACTGTACCCCAAAATACCCCTGTTCTTTATGTCCTGATACATAGGACTGACTAGCTGGAGAGGGAATAATCAACTGCTCCTTATGAAGAGATATAACACTGAACACAAATCTTCAATGATTTCCATATTTATGATATTCGGTTTCCAAGTAAAAAAGATGTTTGTTTTTAATTGCTAGCCTGCATGATCAGTTTCAGATATGGGAGTCAAAATGCTTCCTGTCCCTCTTGCACAGCACCAGTATTAAACATTCTGCAGGTTCCACCTCTGGGACGCCATTTCCCTGGATGGGTTTGTAAAAGGGCACTTGTAATTTTGTAAATAATTCTGCTGACAAAGCACAAAAAAAGAAGGAAATCATCTCACTGCCTATTGATTGTGCTGGCTCTGAGGGAGCAGAAAGCATCAAGATCTTTATTTTTCATCGCTAGGATACCCAGATTCTGTGCTCAGACCCAGTATACAGAGAAGCAGATGTGCTTAGTAAGAAGGTGCCAATTTTACATTATCTTTTTCAGAGAAAAGCTGGGTTGTTTTTTTTTCATTTTTAGATTCATTCTTCTTTTAATGTAGTTTCATAGCTTATAATAGCAGCCATTAGAATTTTGTAAAAGTTCCTTGCTGAAAGTGATAGTGAGGCTGCAACAAGACAAAGGCTGCCTGGTTTCAGGTTGTGTTACAAACAGGGTGGTGTTTAGCAGTATGTTCACCAGTGTTCAGGTATCTGAACTGAGTTTGGAGCAAATTTGGGCTAATTTACTTTTGGATCGAAACCATTAAAGGCAAGAAGGGTTGAATGTTTTCCCTCAAACTCTGCAAAATCTGGAGGTTTCATCTAAGGTTGCCAGGTGTCCAGTTTTCAACTGGACAGTCCAGTATTTCTGTTTGGGAAACAAATTGAGAAAATACAAATGAGGAAAATATAAATGTCCGGTATTTTCTAAATAAGATGTAATGTAGATTGTGATGTAGATTTGTCCAGTGTGTCCGGTATTTTTGTTGAAACCATCTGGCAACCCTAGTTTCATCTGTATTTTGCTGTAACTTTTGGGTGGAAAACTGAAGCAGTGTAGAGCCAAGGTTGAGAAATGTTTTTCATAAATCACTGCAAACCAAATCTGCAGAGATTTACAGTTCCATTACGGCTCACTGCTGTATTCTTTCCTAGAGCTGGGTGCTAAAGTCCAGTCAGCTTCAGTGGTTTTCATTTTAAATGGCTTTGCTGTTCTGTGAAATATGTTTAGATTTGACAGATTTATTCTGTTAATGGGTCAGTTTTTATTGCATATTCTTTTTCTTGAAGTGGAAGTTCATTCTTTTTAAAAGTGTTCTTTATCACAGATATGATATATACAAGCCATATAATCATTTAAAAAGTCTTTGCTATTTAAGAGGGTTCTAATGAATTATGTATGTACATAGTCATCTGCCTTCGGACCCTGCCATGCTGCTAGGATTTTAAGCTTGCTTTTTCTTAACTGTGTTAACATTTGCTCTCAACTGTCCAGTAGTCAGAGTTGCCCTTTACTCTCTGTAGTTTGTCTTGGTACAAAACAGGTCTTTCAACTCAGGGTCACTCATTACCATCTATATCAAGGAATAGATTGAATTAAATAGCATAGTATTTCATCTGACCACCTTGTGTCCAAGTTAGGCCAGAAAGAAAAAAACATGATTTCGTCATTAAGAGGAATATATATGACTTTAATTTCCCCGTACATTAGTCAGATATGTTTTATTGGTATCTTGCCTTCTTGAAAATTATGACCTGAGGCTAAATTTGAGCAGTGGGACTTGCTATTTAGGGACTTATTTATTCAACTCTATGGAGTTGTGTTCAGTTTTTAAATGGCTTTTCAAAAGGTGTCTTCCTTTTGCCATATTAATGCTCTAGTAAGTCTAGTTATTAAAATGAATGCGTACAGTCAGCACACTGCAGAGCACAATGCTGATGTGATCCCAATGCAAACTACAAGCTATGTACATGAAGATGTTATCACTTCCTTGACGTGTCTTACTGCACTATGAAGACTGATCAAACCTATTATTATACTATGCAGGTTATAGGCCTCAC
Organism: Pelodiscus sinensis; assembly: GCF_052426305.1. NCBI lineage: Eukaryota > Metazoa > Chordata > Testudines > Trionychidae > Pelodiscus > Pelodiscus sinensis. The sequence goes on from NC_143052.1 coordinate 308,584,272, forward strand.
TTAGACAGAGCCTCCTAGTTAACTGAGGGTCAGAGCCTGATAGTCTTCCTCACATTGAATCATACTTACTCTACAAGTAGTTGCATTGACTCCAATGACATTATTCAATGAAATAAAGACTATCACAATTTCCTTTGAATGTTACTTTTTTATTGCCTGTAAGGTTGATAGGCACTTTGATCTGATCAAGTACAGAAATTCCTCTGGTCTCCATGGGGGCCACCAGCACCTACTGTTCTAGGGGAAGGTGCAAAGAATCGTGCCCTAGGTAGGCGTGGGATAACAAATACCCAGGGAAACGTTCCTTCTAACCACTAATAATTATCACTTCCTTATTTTGGTTTGTACTAAGAGTGCCTAGCCAATGTTCTTGTGTGTCCTCAACATGATTTAAAAAGCAAAAAAGAGACCCCACCAATTCCCCCAGAGCAACTCCAGTACTTCCTCTTGTCCTGGATAACAAGAGTGTTTGCAGTTTATTTAGAGTGTGAAAGAACAGTCCCTGAATGCAAGAGCCTGACCTGTGCAGGGTCCAAGAATATAGTGGGTCTTAAGAGCAGAAGAGGACACAGATGAGGATTTATTTTATTTCTCAGTCTCTTGAAACAGCTCCCTGTTCTGTATCACTTGGCAGGCACAAGCATTACTGCACTCAAAAAGGCTCAACACAGAGAGTAAAACCCTGACTGGAGCAGCAGCTGGAAGAACCTGAGCGCAAAACTGAAAAATCCCCTGTGTAGCTGCAGCCATGGTACCAATGTCAGGCGCAGGAGAAACCCATCAGACGCCTCCATAATGGCAACAAGTCACAAGGCTGCCCTGAACGTGTCCATTTGGTATCACATGGGGGAGTGTCCAGAGCAGCCTGCAGCATGTTAGGCCCTAAATGGGGGATAGCTATGTCCCCATCCACCCTTCCCATCCCCATGAATAGTTGACAAATGCAGAACAACTCTGCAGGAAGCATAGGCTTGCATCTATAAAACAGGAGTAGTATCAAAGGACCAGGCCTGCTCCATCACTGCACAGGCAAAATGCCCAAAGGGAAGTTCATCTTGGCTGCTTGTTGTTTAATTCAACCTGATCATTATAGTAGTACCTAAGGACTGCCCAGAATGGGCCCTTATTGAGCTAAGCACAGTAGAAGGACAGAATAGCAGATAGTCACTGCCAACAAGAGCTTACGATATAAATTGGGATGGGCAATAATTGTTGATAGGGGGGCCACTGCAAGAATTTGATAAGTAATCAAGGGCCACATTCTTCCATGATATTAATGGAGGAGATGTGGGGTCTGGACAAGGGTGGAATTTCGGGATAGTGGGGGGGAGGGGCAGCAGCCGTGCACTCCAGGATTCAGCTTCTGTTTCATCCCATTCCCTGGACTATCAGGAACTGAAGGGATCTAAACAGTTCAGACAGACAGACTGTCGGACAGGGACACAGACTGAATTAGATACCAGGATCCACCAGGATCCTTGTGCCTGTGCTCTTGCATCACACAGCCGCCTTACCTATAAAAGTATATCACCTTGGCTTCCATCTGCTGTGGTAACTAGATCAAAAAGTGCTCTGATAGTGCTGGGTTTGGCCATGCTATAAGGTGAGATGCTTTGCCCTCATTTTTCCATGTTGTAGGGCGTTAGCTTTGTTCTAAAATGTTTATTCTGAAGTTTTTGTTTACATAAAGATCCATGTAGCAATCATCACTATTTAGCAATTTCAAAGCTTCTAAGCCCCCGACTTTCTGCTCCTGACAGAATGTCATTGCTTTGAGTCTTACCCACATAATTTAAGAAATCAAAGAGGATTGAAGAGCTCTCACTAATGAGTCACTAGACACAAAGGTGGTTAACATCAAAACAGACTGTCTCATCTTTCCTGCCTGCAACTTACATAAATGTCTCACACTTAGAACTTGGATGTATGGCTATTTAAATTATCCATGCCAACAAACAAATTACCTAGTGTACATGCTGTGACTGCAAAATAGGTAGATATGAGAGTTGTTACAGGCAATGAAGGCAGACAAAGGACACTATTGTGTATAGCATTAGTGGAATTACGGCTGTGCTTAATAGCAGTTATCATTTGTGTTGGGTTTGGATTTTTAGGAGACTGACTTACAGTTCTGAATATCAGCAAATTGAAATACTGCATGTAAAATCTCAAGAATGGATTATTTTTTGAATGGGGCTTGGGGATGGAGTTAAAGGTAAGCTATGGAGTGGCCTGCTCTAAAGGATGCTAAACAAAGCTAATATATAAATTGCATATGCAAAGTCAGAGACTACAGGGTGAAATCCTGGCACCAAAGAAATCAATGGCAAAACTCCCATTCAATTCAAAGGGGCCAGGATTTCACTCCAGAGGGTGTGTTTTTTTTTTTTTTAAATGAATGCAATATATCAACTGGCACGTGAGGAGTAATTGTAGATAACACAAAGAGCACCGGTCAGGAGGAGAATGATCTGTTCTCTTGGCAAGAACTGGAAATGACTTATGAAGTAACAAAGAATGTAGTGGCCTGAGCTCATGTCTGTATGTCAGAGAAACCTTACTATTGGCACCAATGTGTATGTAAGCACAGAGCAGTTGGCAATGACAGACTACAGGGGAAAAGAGGCAGAGAAACTGAGGAAGAATGTGGCAGGAGAATGACAATGGCCTTTTATAATGGCCTGTCCTTTATTACCTAATAAACTTAAACAACAAATAGTCTGGTAGCACTTTAAAGACTAACAAAACATGTACAGTAAACTTCCGATAATCCGGCAACTTTAGGACCCAGGGGGTGCCGGATTATCAGATATGCCGGACTATTGGAAGGGGGGGCTATGAGGGATCTAGGGTGGGGCTGCTCTGCCCCAGGCTCCTGGAATCAACTGCTGATCAGTTTCAGCAGCAGCTCAATCGGCGACACCTGGGGCAGAGCAGCTGGGGTGCTGCCAGGTTGGTCCCGCAGCACCGAGGGGCAGTGCTGTGGGACCAACCTGGCAGCACTCCAGCTGCTATTCCCCAGGCATCCCCAAGAGCAGCTGGCGTGCTGCCGGGTTGGTCCCGCAGCTTCGAGGGGCAGCACTATGGGACCAACCCTGCAGTACCCCAGCTGCTCTGCCCCTGGCTTCCCCGATTCAGCTGCTGGTCAGTTTCAGCAGCGGCTGAATCAGGGAAGCAGTGCGCAGAGCAGCTCCAATTGTCCGGCAGCCAGAGCACTTCCAGGTTCCTGATGGTGCAGGACCATCAGGAGTTCTGGAGCATTGGATGCCAGACCAATGGAGTTTTACTGTAGATGGTATCATGAGTTTTCGTGGGCACCGCCCACTTCTTCAGATGACCGGAGTGTTGGATGTCCAGTGAGTTGTCTGGTCGCCTCCTGTTCATAATCTGTTCTGTTCATGATGACTACAGCGCCCCCTTTGTCAGCCTCTTTGATTATGATGTTAGGATTGTTTGGAGGCTGTGTATAGCATTGTGTTCTGCATGACTCAGATTGTATGTTATATGTTGTTGTTTGCTGCCAGTGTCAGCTCGAGGAGGTGAAAATAGGATTCCAGATTTCCACAGAACTGAATCATATTCGTAGGGGTAGTGGAGCAGAAGAAGAGTCCTCAAGATAGGATAGATTCCTTTGCTGGGCTGAGAGAGTGGTTAGATAGGTTGACAATGTTGCTGGGTGAGTTGAAAGTATCTGTAAAGAGAGATCCTGAGGCATGTAGCAGTTTGGATAGTTTATCGTCCTTTTTCTTCTGAAGGAAGTTGAAGTGGTCCTTGAAGGTGGTTTGTTGAATTGAAGTAAAGTCTGGAAAAGATGAAGTGTGTGTGGATGCTTGTTTTTTTTTAATGAGAGTTTCTAATGTTGAGAGCTCCTCCTTGATTTTTTTCTGTTCGTTGTATAGAATGCTGATAAGGTGATTCCTGAGTTTTTTGCGAGAGTGTGGCATAATCTCTGGCTGTAGTCCATGGGATATGTAGATTGTAGTGGTTTTTCACCATTAGATCCTTAGGTATGATGTTCATCTGTTTGCACATGGAAAGGAAGGTGATGTCTGGATCTGCGTGAGTTTCTTAGTGTAGTTGATGGATTTCCACTCCATATGGTTGAATGCAGTGCTTTGCATGTTCAAAAGCTTCAGGGGGTAGCTGAGTTAATCTGTACAGAATAAATTTAATAAACAAGAAGAATTGGGCTGTGCCCACGAAAGTTCATGATACCATCTATATGTTTTGTTAGTCTTTAAAGTGCCACCAGACTTTTTGTTTTTAAGTTTATCCTGTACAAACTAACTTGGCTACCCCTCTGAAGCTTTATTACCTACTTCATCAGGATTAAGTATGCAGGGCTCATCACATTTGTTGACTGTGCTATGTAAAGAATAGAATCTCCTTTCACTGAGGCACAGGTGCATAAAACAGCATCCAAAACTACAAAGACAAGTGCCTATTAGGCAATTGTGGCCTGATGCCACTACAGCTGGGATGCTTCTCTTAATAATTCTGTTCTCTGTAGCATTTGAGGAGAAGGTTGAAGAGAGCTGGATGCTTGTGAATCTGGAGAGTGTCCCAGGCATACTGGGAGGCATGAAAAATGGCACATAGATGTGAGGAGGTGGAGGAGAAGACAAGGGGAGCCGTGAGGAGTATAACAATTGGTAGACCAAAGGGAGCAAGCAATGAAGGCACAGGTGTAAATGGATAAAAGCACTATGTGGAGCTCTGGAAATAAAGCAGAGTTTGAATTTTACAGAAAGGAGGACAGTATGCCAATTCAAGGGTGCAAGAAGGCAGAAAGATGATGGTTCAACACAAGAATTCTCACTTATCACAAGTTTCAGAGGGGTAGCTGTGTAAGTCCATTTCAGCAAAACTAACAAAGAGTCTGGAGGCACCTTAAATACTAGGCATTTTATTAGGGCGTAAGCTTTCGTGAGCTACATGAAGTGAAAGAATCATATGATAGGAATACAGAGATGGGCGTGTTACATCAGTACTAATTCAATCACAGTGGATATGGCCCACGGCCAACAGTGATAAAAAGTTGAGAAAATCTAAAGAGGAAAATTACTTATTGTAATGAGAGAGCCATGCCCAGTCTCTGATCTGACAGCTGATACAGGAGTGTTTTCTAAATCAAATACCACAGCTACGGTGATGGTACAAGAACTTAAACACAGCAGAATGGAATAGAGCAGATGGAAAACGCGTGGGTGGCAGGGTTCAGATGGACTAGAGAAAGAGATGATAGAAGAGTAGGAGGTTGTAGCAATTAAGTAAGGAGTAACAAAAGTGTTGAATAACTTCTAAGAAAACAGGGAAATGCTTTGTAGAACATGTGCCTGATCAAACTTCATCTGACAATTTACCTGTGTAAAAAAGAAACAGCAGGAAACATTCAAGGAAAGCTGCATGAACAGCAGCCATTAATGTTTTTGGTGATCTGCATTCCTAATCAACTCATATTCATTTGCAAATGGGTCTTGCTCAGCTGTAATATTTAGTCATCAACATTTTTCACAGGCAACTCATTTTGAGTGGATTTTTATTTGGGACCAAATACAAAACACAGCTCTTGGTGAAAGGAGGTTATTGCATGTCTTTTTCAGTCTGTGCTAATTGGTATTAAACTTTTGGGAATGTTTCCCTCATCTGGGAACAGTTCCCATTCTGCCCTCTGGACAACTGTCCTGGTTTGCAAGAAATATATCCTGCAGGGGTCCAAAATCAATAATCCTGAACAGGAATCACAGATGACAAATTCAGAGCAACATTTGTACAGCAGTTGAGAGCAGGGAAAATATGGCGTCTCAGACATGTTGTAGACTGAATGGCAAAGCAGCTGTCCCCGTTCCTTTTTTCTTCTTTGTGTCTTTTCTGTCATCTTACTCTGGTTTTCAGGCTGGATAGGAAGTGGATGTTTGTTGCTTGCCTATTGGACTTCTTGACTTTTTGGTCAAAATGTCTGGTCCTTAACCAGAGAAATGTCTAAATTGATTATTAAGCTACAACTTTGCCAAGTTCTGTATATTTTTTCTGCTCCATTCTAGGTTGCTACAAATGCACTTGATGGCAGATTTCAGCACAATGCATTTCTGATTGCTTGAAAAGTGAAAGGCAACTATTTGCTTTGACTAGCATTTGACGTCATCCCAATTGTTCCTGATTTTTTTTGTAGGGTTGTCTGTCTTTTCACTCAAAATAGCCTTCATGTTGTCTTATTCGGACAGTGCTTCTCAATGAGATGTGAAATTAGTGAGGTGAATATCTGATTTTAAAATAATTCATACAGTATTTATATATAACTTTCTAAATTTTCCCTCCCATTTCAGCAAATGTCACTGATTAATCTTTGTTCATTTTTTATTAAATTGAGTATGTAATTTCTGATTTCTCTTCCAGAGTGGAATATCATCAGAAATATATCAAATAATCAGTTTCCAAAAGAGGTTCCTTTTTGAAAGATGTTCATTAGACACCTTGCTTTTATCCTCATGCATATATATTATTTCACTATACAAAGCCTTTTACAGTCTTTTTCATGTGAATTTCTTGTACGGTGGAAGATGTTTGACAATTTTTATTATCTTACCAGGTCTTAAAAGTTGTTCTTTATCTCTTAATAATATATTATCTGAAAACTTTTGTGCCATGTAATATAAAAATAATAATCATATTTGAACCCAATAGGTACAGGGTTCAAAGACCTTCCTGTAACTTAAAAATTTCCTTGCATACTCTGACTGACTACCTAATATTGAACAAATATCACTTAACAGGACGAGGGTTACCTTAAACACCACACCTCTCCTCTTTTTTAAAAAACTACAAATACAGCAGATCAGTGTAAAATAAATGTTGCAGGAAAATATTGTTTTCTAAGTTTTACACATCATATATCTAACATTATCTTGCACAGAAGTCTGTTTCAGTTGTTCACCTGATAGTCAAATATGTGGTTTCCTCTGTTTGTATGGGATATTCACACAGCAAGAGGGGACGGAGAAAACATTTGTAAAAATAGGAAGACCATAAAATCTTGTTGGTGTGCTTCAAACTTGGAGTAGTACTTAAAATACCACTTTTTATTCATTTTCTTTCTATATCTTCAAGTTTTGGCATCCATCCCCCCTCCTGGCCACTTCACACACTTAAATTATAGAGCTCTGAGGTGCTAGAAGCATGCTTTCCCCTTCAGTATGGGCACAGAAAAGCCATATTCATTTCGGCTAAGTCTAGACTGCAGGCTTCTTTCGAAAGAGGCTCTTTCGAAAGCATCTTTCGAAAGAGCCTCTTTCAAAAGATCGCGTCTAGACTGCAGGCGGATCTTTCGAAAGAGAAATCCGCTTTTTCGAAAGAGAGCACCCAGCGAGTCTGGATGCTTTCTTTCGAAGACGGCCTCTTTACATTGAAGAACGCCTTCTTTCGAAAGAGGAACTTTCGAAAGAAGGCGTTCTTCCTCGTAAATTGAGGTTTACCGCCATCGAAAGAAAAGCCGCGTTCTTTCAAAATAATTTCGAAAGAACACGGCTTGAGTCTGGACGCAGGGGAAGTTTTTTCGGGAAAAGGCTACTTTTCCCGAAAAAACCCCTGAGTCTGGACACGGCCTTCAGTATGACTGTTACAAGGAAAGAATGCACTCCTTTAATGTTTTGACAGAGTCTGAATTATTGCAAGTAAATACTTTTTGCAATCTCCTAACATTGTATTTAATCTCCTACATATAAACATGTAGGGTGTGGTTTTTTTCTCATGTGTGGGAAATAAAACAGCACTTTTCAGAAATGTAGAAACACTGACAATCCAAATAAGCATCAACCCGTTTCATTCTTTTTCATCTTCTCTCAAACTCATGCGCTGTTGATCATCAAACATGTACTTGCCAGCTAAGATACAAATCAAACTATTCAGTCACAAGTGGCTTCACTCTTCACACCCCTGCACTGTGCATGTTTTCATTGATTTGAATGATGTGACCTTTAGAGCATCACCTTTGTTGTTCTAGTATGGTTCCTGAAATAGTTCTCCTGAATTAAAAACTGTGATTTTTTGGGGGGGCCTAAAGGCTTCATGCTTTAAAAGAATTAGTCTATGACATAGCTTTCTATATCAGAAGTCACATACTTTTTCATTTGAAATTTTCAAGAGATGAGATTCACCATGAAGAGACAATCTTATCCTAAAAATCTAGGCTATCTCACACTGAGAGAGCTGGCATTATTTGATCCCAGACAAAGAATAACCGATGGCAGACTTCTTTCTTTTTCAGAAATGAGTTCCTATAAGTTACTGACATCAAGGCAGTGCCTTTCTGCATGGAACATTTTCTTTGACTATACAGTACAAATGTCTGAATAAAAATTAACTAATCCATGAGGTTGATACTATTTAGTAAATCTTTTCAAAATAATTGTTGTTTCAAAATGTTGTTTGCTATATGATTACCAAGGCATTAGTTTAGTAGGCACTGAGGAACTTGGATATACTCCTCTGATAGTCACCCAATCCATTTACCAGTAATTAAAGGATAATGCAGAGATCCAGACATTTTAACTCCTATCCCTAGTCCCAAAGGGCATGTCTACACAGCAGGGCTGAAGCTGAAATAAGCTACACAATTTGAGCTACGTCAATTGCGTAGATTAGGTCAAAATAGCTTGTTTCGGTTTTTGGCGCTGTCTACACAGCTGAAAGGCAGAGAGAGAGCGCTCTTCCTCCAACTTCCCTTATTCCTTGTGAAATTAACGTTACAAGAGTTGGAATAAGAAGTCCTTCAGCTCAACATTATTTTGACATTATGTCAAAATAACTGCCTGCTGTGTAATCATGGACTATGTTATTTTGGAATAATGTCAGTTATTCCAAAATAACACTGCTGTATAGATGTTCCCTTAGTAAGCTGCACATACCAGGTTGACCAGGATCACAGGGAAGACAAAGAACTTTAGGGTGGATACTAAGGGAAACCTTTGAAGAAAAGGCAGAGATATAGACTGGGACTGTTGGGATGTAGACTGGTGCCCTTTCGTTATGCTTTGTTCCTGCTGTTAAGTTCAAACAATACTTTGTTTTGAAGAAGCTGTTTTAAGTCACTTTAGCATGTCTACACTGGGGAATTATTTAGAAGTAACTCCCTTTATTTCAAACTAACAAGGTGAGCATCCGCACTACCAAGCCTGTTATTTCAAAATAATAACTCCTGTTTGTGAAGAGGGATAAGCTTATTTTGAAATAACCTAGTAGTCTAGACATAGCCTTTGTTAACCACTGATCATAGTTCTCAGAGACTTGTGGGACTTGAAACTAATTGTGATAGAAATGTAGCCGTGTTAGTCTGGTGTAGCTGAAACACATAGTCCTGTATTTTTTTTAAACTAATTGGGCCTGCTGAGGAATTAACTGTCTTCACACAGAGAACTGTAGCCTTGGTCCTGGCCTGAGAGTGGCAGAATCCCATAATTCCACCTGTATAGGTGAAGACGCAGGGCATGTCGTCTGAGTGGGTACACTAGTGCAGCTAGTTCTGAACCAGTGCCTAGAAGTCTCCTGAAACATTTAAAACATCCTGGGACCATTTCTGCCTTCCTCACCCTTCTCTCCTCCGATCAAGCTGTTCTCTTTGCAGTCAGTCAGTACTAGAGTGGTATTTTCTGGGTTTATTTTTATTTTTTGGTATCTTTTTTTGTATTTCATCTTATTTAACTGATATGCTTTTAATACCTAAAGTTGGAAAACAACCAGCAGTTGTTCTCTTGTGAGCACTGTGAATTGTTTGCCCTGTCACTCATGAGTTGCGCAAATCTGGTCCTACCCAAAAGATAAGTCTTGAGTCAGTTGCCACACTGAGTCTTCCAACATGGCAACATGACCCTGAGCCAGTGAAGCTCAGTGTTCTTGATTTATCTCATTGAGAAGTAAGGCCCAAACTTTGGCAGGTGGAGAGCCAATTCATCATTACATGGGATTGCGGAGAACTCCGAACGTTTACACCTGAATAGCTAACCTATGTGTAACAGGACATCTTATAAAAATGGGATGCTACATTCCTGTGAAGACACTGGGACACAATATTTATCACATGTGGAAGCAACAGTCTCCTCTCTATCCTGTCTCCTGGCATTTGGGAGGATAGGACAGGGCAGAGTATTTCTATCATCGCTTCTTCCACTAGTGACTGAAGAGGAGATTGATGGATGTTATCTTTTCTCTCCCTTTCCCCCCACCCCCCTGCTCCATACCTTTTGGTTACAGGATGGAAGGGAAGCCACGCTCTCACGTGTCATGTGATTTGAGTGGCTCTTTGCCTTTTCCTTCATGAGAGAAAGCAATCTCTGTTCCATTTGCTCAGTGCATTTTGCACTCCCTGACAAGCTGCATGTAGGGCAATGGAGACCCTTGTGTAGCTCTGTAGACATGGGGTTAGAAAAGGATCTGAAGTTCTACTGAAAATGACACTCCTGGCCTTGTTCCATTTGTGCCATATTATGTTTCACATCTGTGTTTTATAGTGTCAGAAAGCATGGTTCAGGGCTATGATGATGTTACAGAATGGCTGTAAAGCATGTAGTCTGTTGACTGTAGTCCAAAAAGCTAGCATCTGATCCCTTGTGCCTTAATGTGTCTTTCTCCGTGTTGTAACAGGCTGGGCTATGATCTTTGCATTTCTTGCAAGAGCATTTTATGTCTTTAAATATAACAAAAAGTCTCTGTACAAATAAACTAAGCAGGGTTCAGCTAATATTTTTTTGGACCAGTGGATCAGAGAGGCTGAACAGATAAGTGTGGATTTTCAGTCAGGTGTCTCAGAAGGGATTTTTCCCTTCTGTTCTATTGTTCTCATTATGCAAACTTTGTGGAGAAATATTGTCTCTGTTCGTTACCCATCATTTCTCTGCAAAATTCCAAAGTTAAAGAGAAATGTATACTAAGACCCACTTTCAACAGACAAGTCTGCCTTAAGTGACAACTAGAATATTCCCCAATGTGTCTAATGCAATGTAGTTCATGCATTAGAGATCAGCGTTTGCTGGTCCATTTAAGTTGTGGCTTAAGTTAGACTTCAGTGTATTTCATTTCAGACTTATTTCAGTTAAAACATTTTAATGTCTTGTTGTACTAGGGAATCCTCCAACTTCAACAGAGGCTGGATTCCAGTCCACTGAAGACAAAGGGAGCTGGATTCTGGCTGAGGTGCTTTAGCAATGTTTACTCTTACTATATCCAGTTAAGTAAGCAAAGTCTAGTTAGGCTGATCTGAAGATGTAATTGTGTCAGGGAACCTAACAAATAATTTGTATCCAATTTTCATGTCAGAGGGAAAAGGTGAGTTGATATCTTTTTGTTGGACCAAGGTCTATTAGTGAGTGAGAAAAGCAGTTATCACAAGCAGGATAATGACTGACCTCTAGTGGTCATCAATGGGTATTAATAATTGATCCAGTCAAGGTCTATTGATAACCTTTGTTTCATTTGCAAACATCTTGGCAATTGTGTAAAATATATTATGGTTGGAAAATGAAAATCCGAAATCTTAACGGAACATATATTTAATAATAATAGCAGGTAATCTGAAACTGATTACATTTGCCACTAAACTTCTCAAAGAAGAATACTTACAATAAAAACTGCTGTGTCAGTTGTCGATAAACACTGATATTGCAATAAGTCAGTAAAGGGACTGAGGCCCCAAACAAAAAGAAATTTCTCAGAAACTTTTTCTATGCCTCCTATGTTAGGAAAGGATGGGCGCCTGAGGATCAGTACTTCTTTATTCAGTCTCGCTGGTTCTCCTACTAATTTCAGTACAAAAGCCTGTTTACCTTCTGTGTGCTTGAAATTTTTAAGTAATACATTGTATAATATATATCATATATAAAGCAGTTAGTCATTTTACATATAGATTATTCATACAATGCTACCTCAGTCACACACACCTGATAACAATACACTAAAGCCACCATTTTTAAAAAAAATCTCTGCTAGTGATTTTGGGTGCCCAATTTGGTATAATTCAAAGGGACCTGATTTTCAGTGGTAGATGCTGAGCATTTTCTGGAAATCAGACTTCTGAAGGTGTGTCGCATTGAAGCACCCAAAATCACTTCTGAAAATCTTGGCCTAAATCCTCAATGTGGTTAAAAAAAAGAATCAACTGTTGATGATGATATTTCATCTCTCGGCCCATGTATTGTTGCTAGGAAGCAGAGCAAGGTAGCAAATCATCCCCACAGTGTTAATATGTAAATATGCTAAATTTGTTTAGTTGTTAAAAAATACTTAAAAATCAATTTAACGCTAAACAATAAATAATGATCTAATTTACTTGCAAAATGTCATTAATTTACTCAATTTGGCATAATCTTTTTCATTAAATTCTAAAACACATGCAAGAAAACTAAATACAAATAAATAAAAGAATAAAGCTGATGTGTTCTGAGTTTTACATTGCTGCTTAGTAATCATTTCAATTTACAATCTACAAAAGGCTGCTAGAGTGGTTGGTTTGACGATAGAGAGACGAGAATGAGTTTAGAGAGATCAGCTGCTTCCCCCAGAATATTTCAGGTTCAGGAAGGAAGTAATTAATTCAGTTAATGTAAGATTCCAGGTTATAAGTTCAAATCTGGAGCAAAATTGTCCATATTTGATGGTGATATGGACTGCTTATCCAAGTTTGTTATCACACAAACACACACAGTTGATATTGAAGAGTCCTGGTTCTATGAAATGAACATCAACACAGTCTAGTACTCAAGGTTGAGGTAATCTGCATAAGCAAACTACATATTTACATTTTGATAGAGGCATGTTTTAAACATAATCACTTCTTTCTTAAGTGATTGTTTCAAAGCAGAAAGGGTTTTATAACAATTTTGACAATCTAAAATGGCAAAGTTGAGGCTGATTTCAGGTCATAATCAAATTGAACACAGTCAGAAGTGCTTGTATTAAATAAGACCTCTATTAAACATGATCTGAAAACACTTCCCTTCCAGTAATCTATTCAAGATCTTAGTTTTTGAAGAGTTCATATCGTGGTTAAGTTAATACAGTTCACATAAATAGTTCTCATATTGTGAGAGAGTTTTATGATGGCTGGATGTGTTGGAATATGTACAAATGTAGGTCTGTGTTCATCCTTAGATTGTATTTCTATGCATCAGACATTGCCTCCCAAAGCTCACCTTTGAGAAAGGTTAAGGGTGATTCCATACTGCCACACTCCTACTGTAATTTAGAGTTACTTGGGCAACAACGTAACTGTCTTAATATCTCCCACTTCTCTAGTGCAGGGAAAGTCATCGCTGCTGAGTAATGAGCCCATACCTTTCCTTAACAAAATTATGTTAGAAGGGGAGCTCAGAGAGCACACTGCAGTTTATGCAGAACAGAAGAGTTTTCCTAAGCTCATTAAATACAGCCATACAGAAAATCATCCTAAAAAGCAAATACACGTCTCGTTTTTGGATTCTTTGCACTCAACTAATGAGAAAAATGAGGTGAAATATTCATGAGGAAACACAAGCTTCCTTTTGTCTAATTTTATATTGTGCTACAAACCTGAAACTTTTCCAGACTTAATGGAATCTTTTGCTAAATCTTCATGATACTTCTTGATTCCAGGGACTACCAAAGAGAATTCCAAAAGTTTGACTGAAACCTGTAAGTAATGTGTGAATTCCACTATGATAGCTAACAAGCTGACTTCTCGGTGTCTGGCTTTATCTGATGAAAGCTGCTATCTACTCCAAGTTTCCCATTGTGTTTTTGGCTTGTATATAAAACAAAAGATGGAATGAAACCAAGAGGAGTGTTGTGCCAAGTAAATGTAGAGGAAAGCTTTGCTGACGCTCATGCAATCTGAATCTGATTGCTTTTACCCAGATATCTGTACATCACTGAATATTTTAAAGCTTGGGACCATGACAGAACAGATCTCTGTTAACAGCCTTCTAATATTAGGCATCATTTTGCACAAGAGATGTGGTTGCCATTACAGAATATTACCTTCAGCTATTATCCTGCGTGGTCAGCGCTGTTTCTTCCTTTCAGATAAAAGACCACAGAAGCCAGGCAAATTTTCTTAGCATTTCCACTCATGAAAGAGAACTTGTTGCTGACCTGTTGCATCTCTTCAGATACTAGTCCATGGTTTTGTGTTATGTGCTAACGTATTTTAGACTCCGCTGGATGCATTTCAGTTATGCTTAGTTCATCCCTGGAGCACTGTTGTTTGCTATGAGATTGTGCAAACTGCCTGTGGTCATTGTCACATTCCGACCCAAATAGTAATCCTAGATTTCCCACGTGTCCACTACAAAGTGTTCCATCTGAGGATCATAAGAGCTGCCCGTGAAGTCTATATCTTCTGTATTTCCCTGCTCAAATAGTTTGGCTTTGACTCAAAAGCATCAAAAGAAAGGAATATGTATATGGAGGCACTTGGAATGATGCAATTTTTGTAATGCTATGGCAAAAGGTTGTGGTGCAACACTTCAGTCCTTGTGTAGTCTGTTGAGAGAGCTTCATTTGCTCTATCTTTCTGCCTAATTTCTGTGCCAGGAAAGATAATGGAACAAATAATTAAGGAATACAGCTGCAAACAGCTAGAAGATAATAAGATCGTAAGAGTTAGCATGGATTTGTAAAGAACAAATCATGCCAAACTAATCTGATAGCTTTCTTTGGTAGGATAACAAGCCTTGTGGATAAGGTGAAGGCTGTAGATGTGCTATACCTAGACTTTAGTAAAGCATGGCTTTTTTAACAATAAACTAGGCAAATAAAATGTAGATGGGGCTACTATAAGGTAGGTGCATAACTGGTTGGATAACCATTCTCAGAGAGTAGTTATCAATGGTTCACAGTCATGCTGGAAGGGCATAACAAGTGGAGTTCTGCCAGGATCAGTCTTGTGGCCAGTTCTGTTCAATATCTATATCAACAATTTAGATGATGGCATACAGAGTATGCTTAGAAAAGTTGTAGATAATACCAATCTGGGAGAGGTTGCAAGTGCTTTGGAGGATAGGGTAATAATTCAAAATGATCTGGACAAACTGGAGAAATGGCCTGAGGTAAATAGGATGAAGTTCAATATGGACAAATACAAAGTGCTCCACTAAAGATATGGCTAGACTACAAGCTTTTGTTGGGAAAAGGCATTTTGTGTACCTTTTTCTGATTCTTTTGTCAGAACAGGCTTTTCCGACATTTGGCCCATCTAAACTGGGTCAAATGTCGGAAAAAATCCCTCTTTTAGAATCCCCCTTCTTCCTCATAGAACAAGGAATACGGGGGCTTCTGAAAGAGCGTGTTTTCTCTTCTGCAAAAAAAAAACAAACAAAAAAAAAACAGAAGAGCAAATGCATTCCCTGGTATCTCGAAACCCCCCCACAATTTAACCATATCCTTAGGAAGGACCAATCAATTTCATGCAAACAAAATGGGAAGTGATTGTCTGGAAGTAGTGCCGCGGAAAGGGATCTAAGGATTATAGCGGACCACAAGCTAAATATGAATCAACAGTGTGACACAGTTGCAAAAAAAGCAAACATCATTCTGGGATGCATTAACAGGGATGTTGTGAACAAGACATGAGAAGTAATTCTTCCACTGTACTCTGTGCTGTGTATTGTGGAGTATTGTGTCCCGTTATGAGCACCACATTTGAGGAAAGATGTGGACAAATTGGAGAGGGTCCAGAGAAGACTAACAAAAATTATTAACGGTCTAGAAACCATGACCTATGAGGGAAGGTTAAAAGAACTGAGTTTGTTTAGTTGGGAAAAGAGAAGACTGAGAGGGGAAATGATAATAGCTTTCAAATACCTACAGGGGTGTTACAAGAAGGAGGGAGCGAAATTATTCTCCTTAATGTCTGATGACAGGATAAGAAGCAATGGGCTTAAATTGTAGCAAGGAAGGTTTAGGTTGGACGTCAGGAAAAACTTCCTAACTGTCAGGGTAGTTAAACACTGGAATAAATTGCCTAGGGATGTTGTGGAATCTCCACCATTGGAGATATTTAAGAGCAGGTTAGATAAACATCTATCAGGGATGATCTAGATCAGTGTTTCTCAACCAGTGGTACGAGTACCCCTAGGGGTACTCGAGAGAAGTCTGGGGGTACATCAACACAACTGAAATTTGGAGAAAACTGAATTTTTGTTTTTAGTTTTACAGTACTTTATTATTTTGGTACCTTTTACACCCAAAAATTTCATCGCCCGCCTGGCTATGATGAAGTTGTTTAAACAAATGTGGTACAATAGTAGACAAATTTTGTGTGTGTCTGAAAACTGTAGGTATTGGGGGTACTTATAATTTTTTTTTTAAAGGGGGTACTTTATTTAAAAAAAAAAAGGTTGAAAAACACTGATCTAGATGATGCTTGGTCCTGCCATGAGTGCAGGGGACTAGACTTGATGTCCTCTCAAAGTCCCTTCCAGTTCTAGTGTTCTGTGAGTCTGTGATTGTCTGGAACATAAAACCAATAGCAACACTTGGACCAACTGATAGTAAATATCTTCTTGACTAGCTTCATAATCTTCTTGACTAGCATACATTGTGGTAGGGAGGGCTGTCAATAGATTTCAACAGGCCCTGGGCAAGGTCAGGGGGACCAGCTCTGGGCTCCTGGAAGAGGTGGGGTTTTGTGCTGAAGGGGTGGGGCTGGGGGCTAGCTTCCTGCAGCCTGTCATTCCCCGGTGCCTGTCATACACCACCTGGGGCTCTGCTCATGAATTAAAGGGCTTGGGGCTCCAGCCTCTGCTGTTGCTGCTTTGGCATCGACAGTGGTGGCTGGGAGGGGAGCCCTGAGCCCTTTTAAATCACCTGGCTCCCGGGCAACTGCCCCGTTTCCCTTTTCTCCCACCGCCCAATCAGTGGACCTGCTAGTAGGCCTGTACACTGAGACCAGTTATGCTGATGTGATTCACTTTAAAGAGCAAAATTCTCAGTGGCTATTGTAAGCTTCTAGAGATATTCTGAAGAGTGTTTATTAACGCTATTTCCTCTTGTATCTGAATTCATAACTTTGACTCCCTATCGAAATTACTAGTAAAATAGTTAATATGAGCTTTCCCAGTCCACCCCCTGCACACACACACACATATCTAGATCCAAATTCTGCCACCCTCACAGTGAACAGTATGTAGTTCTCCAAGTAATCCTGTTGATTTTTTTCTGTGAGAAGAGTAGCACAACCAGGCCCTTCTACTAATTGTTTTTAAAGTTACGAACTAACATGGCTACGCCTCTGTGATTTTATATATGAAAAGGTTACCCTGGTGTGCAAACTTGACACCTGAATGGCTGTAAAATTTTTATCAGAAACAGAGCACTAAGAAAAATGTGCGTGAAACAATTTTAACCATTCAGTGCCTACATGGAACCAGCAATATGTAGTAGGTGTGATTTCTAAAGTGCACCTAAGTGTTATGTGCTAACTAGCCCTTGAAGACCCTGCTAGTTCTCTCACATGCATTAACATAGACCTAAAGTGGCACTACATTAATGTTCACTAGGGAACTTTTAATTCACACCACCAGGTCTGCATGGGCCAGTTAGTGCACAACACATTGGTGTGTGTTAGAAATCACACTTCTGTAGTTCTCATTACTTCTCAAGATAGACAAATCCTTAGGGCTAGATTTTGCCTGCCCTTTTGTGGAGTTACTTGATGTTGAGGAAGGGCACACAGAGTAAATTCAGCAAATATAGTACCAGTAAATAAAATAATACTTTTTGTGGCTTTTTCCCCTTTCACCTCCTCTGAAAGGTTCTTTATAAATATTTGCTGGACAGTCTTACAACAACTTGGTTACTTTCTACTACTAACTATATAGTCATAGCAATAACAAGTGTATTTGGTGAAGGAAAGTCATAGTTTATGTATGTTACATTTACTAATCTAGCTTATTTTACGGGTGACAGAGACTAGAGTGCTGCAGCTTGGTAAAGCCAGTGTGTTTTATGTCTTTACTGCTTCTGATTCCATCTGACATGTGCACAGATTTCCCTCTCTCATACCCATTGTACAAAATCCATGTAGTGAAACAATAAACACGGTTAATATATCATGCACACACACAAACACCTGTCCCTAGCCTTTGTTTGCCAGAAGCTGGGAATGGGCGACAGGGGGTGGATCATGTATGGTTTTCTGTTTTGTTCATTCCCTCTGGGGCACCTGGCATTGGCCACTGTCAGAAGCAGGCTAATGAGCTAGATGGACCTTTGGCCTGACCCAGTGTGGCCATTCTTGTGTTCTTATTATTTCTTTGGGGATGTGAAACAGGAATTCTGGTCCTTTGAATGAAAAAATCTCACAGGCTTTTATGATTTGAACAATAGGAAAAATTCTTTTAACAGTTAGCAGTAGTAGTAGGTCTCTTAACCTATCCTAAATTTATATCAGCCTCTAGAGAGTAACATCATTCACAAAGTCATTTCACTATACTACTGTGCAGCAATAGCACATTGTCCTGAACTTGAGATATTGGTATTTGTCTAGGTGTCAGGTTTCTGCTTACTGTAAAGTGAAAAATGCCCCATATTTAAATGTTTATATATTGAAAATGCCACACACTCACTTGAGATCCACCATCAGTACTCTTAGGGTGCATCTACACTGCACCATTATTTTGAGCTAACAAGTGTTATTTCGAAATAACAATGCAAGCGTCTACACAGCCATTCCATTATTTCCAAATTATGGATGGCTTATTCAGAAATCTGTAAACCTCATTCTATGAGGAATAACGCCTATTCTAAAATAGCTATTTCAAAATAAGGCATGCATAGACACTCCCCTGCTGCTATTTTGAAATAGCCTCTCACCATAAGAACGGCCATTCTGGTTCAAACCAAAGGTCCATCCAGCCCAGTACCCTGTCTGCCGACAGTGGCCAATGCCAGGTGTTACAGAAGGAGTGAACTGAACAGGTAATGATCAAGCGATCTCTCTCCTGCCATCCATCTCCACCCTCTGACAAACAGAAGCTAAGGACACCATTCCTTACCCAGACTGGCTAATAGCCATTAATGGACTTAACCTCCATGAATTTATCTAGTTCTCTTTTAAAACCTGTTATAGTCCTAGCCTTCACAACCTCCTCAGGCAAGGAGTTCCACAGATTGACTATGCGCTGTGTGAAGAAGAACTTCCTTTTATTTGTTTTAAACCTGCTACCCATTAGTTTCATTTGGTGGCCCCTAGTTCTCTTATTATGGGAACAAGGAAATAACTTTTCTTTATTCACTTTCTCCGCACCACTAATGATTTTATATACCTCTATTATATCACCCCTTAGTCTCCTCTTTTCCAAGCTGAAAAGTCCCAGTCTCTTTAATCTCTCCTCATATGGGACCCATTCCAAACCCCTAATCATTTTAGTTGCCCTTCTCTGAACCTTTTCTAATGCCAGTATATCTTTTTTGAGATGAGGAGACCACATCTGTACGCAGTATTCAAGATGTGGGCGTACCATGGATTTATATAAAGGCAATAAGATATTCTCCATCTTATTCTCTATTCCTTTTTTAATGATTCCTAACATCCTGTTTGCTTTTTTGACTGCCACTGCACACTGCGTGGACGTCTTCAGAGAACTATCCACGATGAGTCCAAGATCTCTTTCCTGATTAGTTGTAGCTAAATTAGCCCCCATATTATATGTATAGTTGGGGTTATTTTTGCAATGTGCATTACTTTACATTTATCCACATTAAATTTCATTTGCCAATTTGTTGCCCAATCACTTAGTTTGGTGAGATCTTTTTGAAGTTCTTCAGAGTCTGCTTTAGTCTTAACTACCGTGAGCAGTTTAGTATCGTCTGCAGACTTTGCCACCTCACTGTTTACCCCTTTCTCCAGATCATTTATGAATAAGTTGAATAGGATTGGTCCTAGGACTGACTCTTGGGGAACACCACTAGTTACTGCTTTCCATTTTGAAAATTTACCATTTATTCCTACTCTTTGTTTCCTGTCTTCTAACCAGTCTCAGTCCATGAAAGGATCTTTCCTCTTATCCCATGACATCTTAATTTACATAAGAGCCTTTGGTGAAGGACCTTGTCAAAGGCTTTCTGGAAATCTAAGTACACTATATCTACTGGATCCCCCTAGTCCACTTGTTTGTTGACCCCTTCAAAGAACTCTAATAGATTAGTAAGACATGATTTCCCTTTACAGAAACCATGTTGACTTTTGCCCAACAAATTATGTTCTTCTATGTGTGTGACAATTTTATTCTTTACTATTGTTTCAACTAATTTGCCCGGCACTGACGTTAGACTTACCTGTCTGTAATTGCTGGGATCCCCTCTAGAGCCCTTTTTAAATATTGACGTTACATTAGCTACCTTCCAGTCATTGCGTACAGAAGCTGATTTAATGGATAGGTTATAAACCATAGTTAATAGTTCCGCAATTTCACATTTGAGGTCTTTCAGAACTCTTGGGTGAATGCCATCTGGTCCCAGTGACTTGTTACTGTTAAGTTTAACAATTAATTCCAAAACCTCCTCTAATGACACTTCAATCTGTGACAAGTTCTCAGATTTGTCACCTATAAAGGACAGGAAAGGTTTGGGAATCTCCCTAACATCCTCAGCCGTGAAAACTGAAGCAAAGAATTCATTTAATTTCTCCACAATGACTTTATCATCTTTAAGTGCTCCTTTTGTATCTAGATCGTCCAGTGGCCCCACTGGTGGTTTAGCAGGCTTCCTGCTTCTGATGTACTTAAAAAACATTTTATTATTATCTTTTGAGTTTTTGGCTAGCTGTTCTTCAAACTCCTTTTTGGCTTTTCTTATTATATTTTTACACTTAATTTGGCAGTATTTATGCTCCTTTTTATTTACCTCACTAGCATTTGACTTCCACTTTTTAAAAGATGCCTTTTTATCTTTCTCTGCTTCTTTTACATGGTTGTTAAACCACGGTGGCTCTTTTTTAGTTCTTCTACTGTGTTTTTTAATTTGGAGTATACATTTAAGTTGGGCCTCTATTATGGTGTCTTTGAAAAGTGTCCATGCAGCTTGCAGAGATTTTACTTTAGTCACTGTACCTTTTAATTTCTGTTTAACAAACCTCCTCATTTTTGCATAGTTCCCCTTTTTGAAATTAAATGCCACAGTTTTAGGTTGCTGGGGTGATCTTCCCACCACAGGAACGTTAAATGTTATTATATTATGGTCACTATTTCCAAGCGGCCCTGTTATAGGTACCTCTTGGACCAGATCCTGCATGCCACACAGAACTAAATCGAAAATTGCCTCTCTCCTTGTGGGTTTCTGTACCAGCTGCTCCAAGAAGCAGTCATTTAAGGTATCAAGAAATTTTCTCTCTGTATCTCATCCTGAGGTGACATGTACATAGTCAATATGGGGCTAGTTGAAATCCCCCGCTACTATTGAGTTCTTTATTTTGATAGCCTCTCTAATCTCCCTTAGCATTTCATAGTCACTATTACTGTCCTTGTCAGGTGGTTGATAGTAGATCCCTACTGTTATATTTTTATTAGAGCAGGGAATTACTATCCATAGAGATTCTGTGGAACATGTTGATTCATTTAAGATTTTTACTTCATTTGATTCTAAATTTTCTTTCACATATAGTGCCACTCCCCCACCTCACAACTTGTTCTATCCTTCCCGATATATTTTGTATCCTGGAATGATTGTGTCCCATTGATTGTCCTTGCTCCACCAGGTTTCTGTGATGCCTATTATATCAGTATCCTCCTTTAACATGAGGCACTCTCATTCACCCATCTTATTTTTTAGACTTCTAGCATTTAGCACTTTAAAAACGTGTCACTGTTTATTTGTCTACCCTATTCTGAGGTGTCATTCTTTTTTATGTGAATGTTTTTTGTCTGATCTGGCCCATAGTTTATCTTCTTCCATCCTCTCTTCCTGACTAAAACCTAGAGAATCTCTATCAATAGACTCTCCTCTAAGAGATGTCTCTGTCCAGTCCACTTGCTCGTCTGCACCAATCGGATTTCCCCCATCTCTTAGTTTAAAAACTACTCAGTGACCTTTTTAATGTTTAGTGCCAGCAGTCTGGGTCCACTTTGGTTTAGGTGGAGCCCATCCTTCCTGTATAGGCTCTCTATCCCAAAAGTTTCCCCAGTTCCTTATAAATCTAAACCCCCCCCTCCCTACACCATTGTCTCATCCACGCATTGAGGCTCTGAAGCTCTGCCTGCCTACCTGGCCCTGTATGTGGAACTGGAAGCAGGACCATTCTAAGTTATTCCTCCCAGATGCCTCCTTGGGCTCTAAATCGAGATAGCACGTCTATATTAGAGTAGCTTGCCTTGGACTAATTTTGAGGCTTCTCTGCAGTTTAGACATGCTATTTTGAAATAAGCTATTTTGGAATAACTATTCTGGAATAGTTTATTTTGAAATAAGTGTGCAGTATAGATGTACCCTCAGGAAACCAAGATATAGTTTGGATAATACTGTCTGAAAGAGGGTGGTTTCTATTATGCAGTTTAGGGTACTTCTACACTGTAACACTATTTCGAAATAACTAGTGCTATTCTGAAATAACTTAGTCTACAGCTACACAGCAGGCCGTGTTCGTTGAACATTGCGAATGGCTTGCCCCTGCCCAGAGGCTCCAGAATATCTGATTGAGACCTGCTCTGACCATAGAAAATTGCGTGGCAATTGCCCTGTGGAAGCTTGCAATGCCAGACAGCTGCCGCTCAGTCAAGAATCAGTTCAGGGGAAACTGAAATCCCCTGGGGAAATCAACAGTGTGGGGGGCTGTTGTCACAGAAGTAGCTAAGGTAATCAATACCATTCTGCTACAGAGGGTAGTGACACTGGGAAACATAGACACCTTTGCTGCAATGGGGTTTCCTAACTGTGGTGGAGCCATAGACGAAACGCACATCCCCACCTTGGCCCCCAAACACTTTGCCTCAGAGAAAATCAACCAGAAGGGGTACTTCTCCAAGGTGTTGCAGGAGCCGGTGGATCACAAGGGCCATTTCACCGACATCAACATGGGATGGTTGGGAAAGGCGCATGATGCCTGGAACTCCTTCCCATTATTCCACTCCATTCCTCCTTGAATTTACTGTGATATATTATCTGGCAACTCTACTAATGTTCATGGGTTTTGATCCCTTCCATTCTGTTTCTTGTATGCAGGCAGTGTGCACACTCTTTCTTTTAAATGCCTCAGCGACTTCATTTGATTTCCCAGTCATTGTCCCCACATTCAAAGAAGTCACACGTAGTTTTCAGACTCCTTTTTTTAGCCAAATGCACCCAGAATGCAGTTGGTTTTCCCCATTTTCCAAGTGAAGTGGTCAGGCACTGCAGTGGTCAGGGGACAGCCAAAGCATTGTGCCGATGTGCTGTCTGAAGACAAAGACTGATAGTGTGTGTGAAATGGTATAACTTCCAAACTGCATGACCAGGCCTTACAGTCTTGGTTTGAAATCTGAGTCCCTTCTCTGAAGTGGACTTTCTGACACAGCTATTTAGCCCCATACATCCAGAATATTTATTTGAAATGAAAATCCTTAAGGATGCACTCAAATCACATTTAAGAGAAACACCAATATCATGATAATCATGATAAAATTGCAAGAATTAACAACATTGCAGTGTTGCTAATGATCAGATGGCTATTGCTGCAGAGACTCTGGCATCCTGCTGATCCCCTCCCCCCCCAACACACACACACACACACACACACACACACACACACACACACAGAATCCACCGGTTTTGGAGCAGGCCTTCAGGCCTATTGCATGGTGAGGAAAAGGCAGTAAAATGATACCCTTCTGACAGGGTGTGATGGATTCGGTTCAAATTAACGTTACTCCTCATTTTTTTAAACTAACGCGTTCCGGTGCGCACTTTCACTTTCAAAACAGCTGTTGGTCGAAGTAACGCGCCGGCGAGATCCTGCTAATGAAGCGCGGAATATTTAAATCCCCACTTCATTGACTATTTCAAGTGCCTACATTTGCATCTCTAGTTCGAACTAGGGTGCAAGTGTAGACATACCCTTAAAGACCTAACAACATGTCTTATTACAAAGAGCCTTTAACACCAGATTACAGAGAGAGACTTCAGAACACTTTTTTATTCTAAAATTTGACATGTTGCGAATGGGCCTTAATTTAGATTATAATTATCTTACACATTACAAAGACAGCCTCCCCACCTTTTGATATTCGTAGTAACTCCAGATAAGCCACTTAATTGATGCTTACAATAAGCAATTTCCTCCTTGATTGTCACTCCCCCCCCCCTTGCCGCCACCTTCTATGTTATGTATCTGATTCGTTACTGTATATTTTGTTTACTTTTATATTGTATCCCTCTGTTACATGATGATCATGCCTATTCACTTTCAAAATATGATCTGAAGAAGTGGGTCTGCCCCACGAAAGCTCATCAATTAATAAACCATCTTGTTAGTCTTTAAAGTGCTACATGACTTTTTTTTGTTTTAGCAATATTTAGGTTACTCCTCATCCCAAAGAACCGGTTACTTATCCCAGATTGGTTGTAGCTAGATTGTACTAGGTTGTACTTACCTAGGTTGTACTTATCCCAGATTGGTTGATCCTAGCCCAAAGACAATGCTTGTAGCCAAACCTTTAATAAATTAACTAAATATGTATTAACTAAGAAAAGAAATGAGAGTTATTTACAAGGTTGAAGGAGGTAAACATGCACACATAAATGAGTTACAGTCTTAGGTTCCAAAAGTGTAATAGAATGTGCTGTAACATGCAAGCTTTGTAAGCCCTTTAGGGATAACCCAGGCAAGGCACTGGGGAACTCTTACTTCATCCCTCAGATTTCAAGCAACATAGAAATAACCAATTTGTTCCTGACATGGATTTTTACTCCATTCCCCCAGAGTTCAAGCTGATGGGATAAGTGCTGCTGCAGTCTCCTCTTGATGAGCACATGGAAGCAAACAGTAGTCTTTTGTCCACCGATGTTCCACAATGCCTTGCCTGAGGTCTGTGGGCCTTTCTTTTGTTGGAGAAGGGATGACACCTCGGGTATGTCTAGACTACATGGCTCCGCCAACGGAGCCATGTAGATGAGTTTACTAGACATAGGAAAATGAAGTGGCAATTTAAATAATCGCCGCTTCATTTACATCAAAATGGCCACTGCGCTATGCCGATCAGCTGTTTGGTGGCACAGCGGGGCAGTCTGGACGTGTTGCAGTCAACAAGGGAAGCCTTTGTCAACTGCTCTGGTATGCCTTGTGAAATGACAAAGGCTGATCAGCACAGCGTGGCGGCCATTTTGATGTAAATGAAGCAGCGATTATTTAAACTTATAGTAAACTATGTCACATTCTGCTGGATCTGTATACCTTATTTTGGTGTATGTATCATTTTTTTTATGTAAAGGTAGAAATATGGACTAGGGAATTGTTTATGGTTTTAAATGTGAACATAAGAACGGCTCTTCTGGGTCAGACCAAAGTTCCATCTAGACCAGTATCCTTTCTTCCAACAGTGGCCAATGCTAGATGCCTCAGAGAGAGTGAACAGAAATAGGTAATCATCAAGTGATCCCTTTCCTGTCATCCATTTCCAGCCCCTGACAAGCAGAGTCTAGGGACCATCATTCCTGTGCATTCTAGCTAGTAAGTATTGATAGACCTAACCTCCATAAATGTATCTAGTTCTTTTTTGAACTGTGTTAAGTTCTGGTCTCCACAACATCCTCTCTAAAGGAGTTCCACAGGTTGATTATGCATTGCATGAAGTAAAACTTCCTTTTGTTCGTTTCAAACCTGCTATTTATTCATTTCATTTGGTGAATGAAACCCTAGTTCTTATGTTATGGGAACAAGTAAATAACTTTTCCTTATTCACTTTCTCCATACCTGTCATGATTTTATAGACCTCTATCATATCCTCGCTTAGTCTCCTCTTTTCTAAAATGGAAAGACCCAGTCTTTTTAATCTCACTTCATATTGCACCCATTCAAAACCCCTAATCATTTTTGTTGCCCTTTTCTGAATTTTTTCCAATGCCAAGGTATCTCTTTTGAGATGAAACAATCACATCTGTATGCAGTATTCAGGATGTGGGTGCACCAGGGATTTATATAGAGGCAATAAGATAGTCTCCGTCTTATTCTCTACCTCTTTTTTAATGATGCCTAACATTGTTTACTTTTTTGACTGCCACCGCACATTGAGTGGATGTTTTCAGAGAACTATCCACAGTGATTCCAAGATTTCTCTTGAATGGTTATAGCTACATTAGTCCCCATCATTTTGTGTGTGTTGTTGGGATTATTTTTTCCAATATGCATTACTTTGCATTACTCAACATTAAAATTAATTTGCCATTTTGTTGCCCAATCACCTAGTTTTGTGAGATCCTTTTGAAGCTCTTCATAGTCTGCTTTGCAAATGAAAGCCATCAGAGTCTTTCCAATACTGGGACACGGCAGTGTCTGGGTAATCATCTGTAAACAGTCTCCTTTGTCCTTTAAATACAAGCAGTGGTTGGTGTTAGGAAGACATGTGACCACCCCAACTAGTAGAGTCTGACCAGGGAAGAATGTAGAAACAAAGAATTCCTGCCCAAAAGGAAGGCTATTGAAGATGCAATGTTTTCAGGCTCTTGGTCTTTGATTAACATGACATACCTAAGAGGATAACCAGAGACCCCAGAGAAAAAAGATCTTCTCTAGCTTGGAGGGTTAGCTGAAATAAGAACAACTTTAGAGTAAGTTTGCAGTCAGCTTTAATGTATTAGAACTAGCTTTGCATTTTCTGTTATTTTAAATTTGTTATTCATTTTTCTCTGTTTCACTTGCAACCACTTAAATCCTACTGTTTGTACCTAACCTCACTTTTATTTACTCTCAAGCCCAATGTAAATACTTGTTACATGGGGGTGTAATCAGTGTGCACATCCTCCTTTCATTGTTAAAGGGGGCTTGCCTGAATGGTTTATGTGGGGTTCTGATCCCAGTTGGGAGCTGGTTTCCTGGCAGCTGAGCCCAAAACTGCATTTTCCTCAGACATAAAGAGATTCGTTATCTGTATTGCTCGTCGGGGTGGGGAGGAGGGAAAGTGATCTCAACTCTGTTCCTTGACTGTTGGAGACCAAGGAGATCTTGCCCAGCAGGACAGGGTGATGAGAAGCACAGAGAGCAAGATGGTAAGTGTCAGTGGCTTTATCAGCACACTGCACCCTATTACGCATACCTATGCTACCCATTTTTGTATTGGTACAAACCAGTCTAAAATCTACTTCTGATTATTCTTCATGCTTCCTTAACATAAGCTGATGCCCAGTTTTTGATGCTGTTAATAATTGTATGTATCCTAATGATGAAAACGTAAGTAGGATTTAAATTGAGCAAAATTGGAAGCTTTTTCATGTTAATATCCCATGTATTAAGTGTCTGATTACAAATCTTCCATTAAATAGCCTCCTCAAAGTCTTAACTATTCCAGGATTCATACGGAGGTGCAATTAATCGGATATTCCTGGTTAATACCATAGTTCAGTTTTTTACATGCTGGAGATGGGCAAGCGGTTTTATCAGCAAACATACCAATTAAGAAAATTAGCTGTGGTAAGGATGATTGTAATTACATAGATGCCTCCTTGGAACATCAGTACTTTTGTTTTTCAAAGCCAATGGACTTAGAAATTAAATAATTTAAATGGGGAATGAAATGCTTTTAAAGTTGTAAATGCAGAAAAACTTGCAAAGAAACTAAATCCTCAAAGGGGCATTCTACTGCTGATGGACTGGACTGGAACAGAACAAGCGGGTAATTTTGCATTTACAAATAAATCATCAAACCAAATTTATTATTTGAAAATCCTTTCCTAATTTTGCAAACACTGAACCCTTCACTGCGCATTGTGTTTGGTATGAAGAAACCAAAAAATCTTCCTGCTCATTTTTAAAATGCATTCGTAAGTCATTTTAAGACTAAATATTAATGTTAAATATTCAATGTTTTTTAGTTTAGATTTTTGGAAAAGCATTTTGTCACATAAAAAGTCATGTGTGGATCTTGTAGCTTAGCAGGCTGTGATTGAAGTTTCCATCCTTGGAGTACATAGCCTGGGAGCCTGCAAGCACAAACAGCAGCTGGCCCTTATCAGCTTTAACCCATGCACTTGAATTGGGAAACTACTAAGTGGTAAACAGGTTTGACCTTGACCTTGGTCTCAATTCATAAGAGTGATAAGAATGGCGTTGAGCCAGTATATGCATACCTGGTAAACAATTGTAGTATAACTAGTGTAGGAAGTCCCATGTCTGGTTAGTCTCACCAGGGACCTAGACTTCGCAGGGTGCCCTGGATTCCACCAGCTGGAGCCTAGTCTACCCTGGTGTGAGGTGACAGGGATGGGACCCCCCCAGACTAAAGAGGCATAAAGCATTTCTAGGTGGCTGTTACTCTTTTATGCATTGCTTTGCCTATGCTTATTGATGTGTCACTTTGCAATAGCTGTCTGTGTAGCCATTTGGCAGCATTAACTCCGTAATAGTAGTAATGTAGTGAGATTAATAAAAGCAACTATCGCTAATGGACTCTGTGTTGAAGTAAATCCATAATCCTGTTGGGCACGGCCCTTTGAGTTGACACATTTCAGTTCACTTCTGTTTATATGATCATAGCAAGTGAGATTTCCCTTCTTGATGGGCCATAGTCTACAGTGACCCTAAAGAGACATGAAACTAACTTAACTGGCATCAGAGGGGTAGCCGTGTTAGTCTGAATCTGCAAAAGCGACGAGGAGTCCTGTGGCACCTTATAGACTAACTGAAGTGTAGGAGCATAAGCTTTCGTGGGCAAAGACCCACTTCGTGGGCAAAGACCCATGCATCTGACTAAGTGGGTCTTTGCCCACGAAAGCTTATGCTCCTACACTTCAGTTAGTCTATAAGGTGCCACAGGACTCCTCGTCGCTTTAACTTAACTGGAAAGCTAAGATTTCCTGGCTACCTCATAGCCAGTAGCCATATCTACGCACCACCCTTTTCTGGCCCCCTCTCCTGGCAGAAGGTATGTCCAGGAGAAGAGAACACTCTAGGTGCATCTACACACTACGCAAATTGCACATTTTATTTTGATTGTATTTTTAAATAGTTTATTTCGAAATTTGGCACATCTACATGGTGCCAAATTTTGCAATAATGCACTATTTTGACATATCCCTTAGGCCACGTGGAATGAGAGTTACAGGGATGCTGAAATAGCATGCCCGTTATCTCAAAAAATATTTCAAAATAACAGGTGCGTTTAAAATATGCAGGGTAGCTATTTCGGGATACCTCCAATATCCCAAAATAACCCCACTGTCTAGATGTACCCTCTGTGCTGTCTTGCTGGTGTAAGTGACCTTTGGGTTTGTTACCCAGGTAGCATATGTGATGGAGCATTCCATATGCTTTATGAAAATATGCTTATGAATATGGCATAACTGGAATATGATTTATGCCAAATGTTTCATGTTAGATATCATTGGAAAGTTTGTAATCTAGGGAAATTATCCCTTTTATATGCATTTATATGGATTCCTGCCTTATGCAAAACCTATTTAAGGTGGAGGAGTGAGGTAATCCAGGTCATCAGTTCTCTCTGGCTACCCCACCCAAGATGACTCCTGGTAACATCTAAGACTAAATGGGGGTGGGGGAGAGGAAGGATTTCTAGTCTGTAAAAGAAACTCATCGGAACAACTATGAGGGTGAATAACTCTAAGTTAGCTAACTTAGCATTTCTTAGTTAATTAAGCTTCACTTGCATGTTCTGTTTTATTTTGTTTAGTAACCTACATTGTTTAGTGTGCTATCTCTTATTACCACTTAAATCCTACCTATTATACTTAATAAAATCACTTGTCTGAGTTACTTTTAACCAGGGAGAAAGGAGTCGGTGCATATCTCTCTTTACCCTGAGAAAGAGGGCAAACATGAGTTTACCTTGTAAAAAACTTTATTCAGAGAAAGATGGATTTCTCTGGTGTTCAAGTCCCACTGGAGCTATGCACTTGGGTGCTGAGGCAAGTTCCTTTAGCTGAGCCTTCCCAGAGACGAGCTGATCTCATTGTTTTTATTATACTGCAGAGGGCTGTGACCCTATCTGTGTGTCAGTGCTGGAGGAGGCCTGAGGGCCCAGTTCAACAGGACAGAGTTGAGGGGTGCCCATGAGGGCAGGAAGGAGAGCTCCGTGGTATTTTAGTATATCAAGTGACAGTCTGAAGGGCGTCCCAGTGACCAAACCCATCACAAGTGACCCTTTGTTACCCAGATAACATAAGATATAGCAACCCTGAAACAATTTGAATTGATATGGAAGACTGAATTGGCCTCCAGTCCTCTCCAGGATCAGGTACACATAAAGGTAGCATGCAGTCACCTTTGCCCTCTCCTCCTTGGATGATGCACTGAATGCAGCTTGGCTCTGCAACATGCACACAAACAGAAAAATATAACTTTTGAGCAACAAAAGAAACCATCCTTGCACCAAAACTGGATGGTAATTGGGCAAAGGGAGTATTTTCTGCAGGCCATATGCTGCCTTCAGTTCACACTTTGCCTTGTACATTTTGGTTAATATCACAATGTAAACTGTAAATAATGAGATGCAGCTCACATAGACTCTTGAGTCCTGATTTGAGAGCAGTTTGGAATCCCTTAATGCTTGTCATTTTATTCTGTTGCATGGAAGGCTTTGTTAGATTTATTTAAGAAAGTGCATTATTCCACCTAGAGACCATGATTTTTTTGTGTGTTAAGCATACTGTCATATTCAGTCTGAGCTTTTAGAGAAATGAGGAAGTGTTCTAAACAAGATAAAAGTGTATGCCATTTCATTCTGCTGTTTGATGTTCCATATGCATTGTCCCTAAATGGCAAACATTCTGAGCATGTAAACTGAGTGACAATAACACCTGCATTGTTAGCGGAATCACCACCAATCTCAAGTTTTCTTCTGACACCATGTAATCAGGATGTGACACACAGCAGTGACAGAGACAGATTTGTTCCATTTCAAACCAACTAATGTAAAAACACTGTGACAGTGCTTACTGGACTAGAACCAGGTGAGTGGGGGAGAGGATCCTTATGAGCAATAATTTTTTCTATAGCATAGCATTGTCTCTTTATCAGGTTTGAGAGATTTCATGACGTACAGCTGTAAACTTCAGAAATCTCTGGAGCTTTCTGATTGGCTGCAGTGATGTTATCCCATATCCCAAGTGCCTAGTGAATAAAGGGCTTACTCAGTGAAGCCTGGCTACAAACATCCCCATGCAGCAGGACAAGATTAATGGCTCTTTGGTAGATGTTCCATCTGGTCACTAACTCCAGCACTCATTGATAGTCTTCAGAATTGTGATCTCCTCTCATATCCCAAATACTTGCTGAGTTTAAGGCAAATAATTGAGCAAACAAATCACTGGGGGAAAATCTGTGGATTAATTGAAATAGTCTTGATTTTTGACAGCCTTTTATTTAACAGTATGTTGTTACTATAAAAGTATCCCAAGATATAATGATGTGTTATACAGATCCTACAGCAATCTTATGGAAACTATAGTGCACCTGGCAAGGCAGTGCCAAACAAAGAGGAAAAAATAAAAGTTAATAGAATGTCAGGAACAATTAGGGAAGATATAGAGCAGTGTTACCCAAATGGTGTTCCACAAAGTGAAAATAGGGGTTTCACGAGAAAATTCCATTACAACATGAATTATTGTAATGGAATGGAATTTTCATTCATTTATGAATTTTATTGAAAACAGTTTTCATTTGTGTTTGCCATGATAAGTGTCCCTGTGTAATGCCAGCTTAGCCAGAGAGTGGGGATGATGATGTCACTACTCAGCGCTGTGTGCGCAGTTAGTCAGGCATTCTGCGCAGTCACTCAAGGATTCCGCAAAGATTTTTCAAGTTCAAAAGAGTTCTGTGGCCAAATAAAATTGGGAAACACTGATATAGATAATAAAATGGAAAATATAATGCCAATATATAAATCCATGGAACACTCACACCTTGATTATTGTGTGTAGTTCTGGTTGCCCATCTCAAGAAACATCTTAGAACTGGAAAAAGTACCAAGAATGGCAAAAAATGATGAGGGGTATGGGACAGGTTCCATACCAGAAGAGATTAATGAGACTAGGACTGTTCATCTTAGAAAAGGGACAACTAAGGAGAATATCATAGAGGTCTGTAAAATTGTGAATGGTGTGGAGAACGCAGATATGGAAATGTAATGTCCCTATTCACATAAAATTAATAAACAGGATTAAAACAAAAGGAAGTATTTTCTCACACAATGCACAGTCAACTTGTGAAACTCACTGCCATAGGATATTGTAAAGGCCAAAAGTATAACTAAATTCAAACACAGAATTGGATAAGTTCATGGTGCTTCAATGGCCAGAGTGAAGTGAGCTGGTGGCCTGTCTGTTTTCTTATGGACATTTGTTATTACTGTTGCCACTACTTCTCTTTGCACTGATTGGCATCTTTGTGTCAGTCTAGGGATGAGGAGTGGATAAAAGTGAAATAGGTCTCGCCCTCTTGGGATGGTCCTTCTAGGTCAGATTAAGGCACATTGGGCTGGCAGAGTAAGGAACCTTGTGCTTGGATGTCCATGCTGTACTTTAAGTATCAGAGGGATAGCCGTGTTAGTCTGAATCTGCAAAAGCAGCGAGGAGTCCTGTGGCACCTTATAGACTAACCGAAGTGTTGGAGCATAAGCTTTCGTGGGCAAAGACCCACTTTGTCTGATGCATGTAGTGGAAATTTCCAGAGGCAGGTATAAATATGCAGGCCAGAATCAGGCTGGAGATGACGAGGTGAGCAAAGTGTAGAAGTGGAATGACCGAA
The DNA here is from genome assembly GCF_052426305.1 of Pelodiscus sinensis. Lineage (NCBI taxonomy): Eukaryota > Metazoa > Chordata > Testudines > Trionychidae > Pelodiscus > Pelodiscus sinensis. The sequence continues at coordinate 308,617,177 of NC_143052.1, forward strand.
CCAATTTGCTCACCAAGATCAGGAAAATGATTTCTTGATTCAAGTCTTCATTGTTTGCCATGTTGTGCACATAGAGCATGAAGAATATAGATGTCAAATAACAGTTCCCTGAGAAACCCTAGAATACATGCTTTAAATTGTTATTACTCTATCTGAGGATCAGAGGAGGATATGTAAAGACAAACACTGAAGATTTTCTACCAGTAGATGACAACTTGTCTCTCTTCTTTAAGGGTTTAGGTGGACCTAAAGACAGTGGTATGTTAGCGGTGTCACTTCTCAGAGGCCATGCAGAGGAACTCTTCCATTGTCCCCCAATGCACTATAGACTACTGCTACTGATGTGTGACTGATCTCTCATTAGTAAACCAGAACCAAGGGAGTTTCCAGTGGATCCACAGCTACAAAGATGATGATCCACTTTCCAGCTCCCTTATTCCCACCTTGCAAAGGATAAGTAACGGATTCTATGCATTCAGTTCCTAATGCTTCCGTGAAGCATGCTTCCTCTAGGACAGAAATGACCTTTGTTATGTGAAAGAGGTGGAACACACAGTATGTTTCTCTCTTGCTGCTGCTGTGATCAATAATGTGATTTATTATTATGGACCTTGGTTTGTATCTGAAATAGAAGTAGTCCATTGTCCACATGTACAACCCTTGCAAAACCTCAAGTATTCTGACTTCACACAGAGAATGAGGATAATATATGTGATATTTAGGCTATCTGGGCAGACATGACTGGTAATTACTTACAGCACAGGACTGGGAATCAGGACTCCTGTTCCTATGTCATGTTTCTGGTTCTCACACAAAATCACATAAAATTAGCGGAAGTCATTTAAACCTAGCTCCTCAAAAGATTTATGCACCTACATCCCATTGAATTACTTTATGGCCTAATCTTGCTCTTCCTATTCAAATGATGCAGGCTGGATTACAATCTGTGAGAGTTAGAAACCTAAATACCTTTCAGAATCCATCTCCTAAACTAATTCTGTCTCATTTAGGTGACCCTAAAATATTACTATTTTGTCATTTATTAGTGTTTCTTATAATAAAAGGAGGCTACTCATTTCAAGACAGTAATCCAGCCTACATTTTTTGAGTGGGGAAAAACAATACCAGGACAAAAAAGAGTGAGTAAACATTATGAATTTTCTGTTAAGAAAGAGGAAAATTAAATAATTTCTCTTATAAAAGGATTAGCAATTGAACAGAAAATTTTAAAAAATTATTTAACTTCTGTTATTTAACTGTAAGTCTTTTATATGCTTTTAAGAATTGTTTGCAAAGTATCTGCAATTTAAAATCTGTTTATTCACTACAAATATATACATCAAATGTTTTAGATTATTACAGTTCATAGAAGCATAATTATATCTGCAACAAACTCTGAAAAACTTAATAAACTGGGTCACAAGAGTTTAGCATTGCTGCTTTGCAAAGTAACCATGTTCAAAGGCATCTAATTAAAGCAATTGTTTTCAGCAAACGTTTGATGGGCCAGATTTTCAAAAGGCCCCTTGGGAAAGTATGTGCTTTCTCCCCATAAATAATAGCCATCTAAAGCACCAATTTTGCTTTTGTTTATTTTTTATTTTTCAAATATTTTCAATTGCTGTTTTCTTTCAAGCACCTCTAAAATGAAAGAACTTCTTAAAAGAAAATTTCAGTTTGATTAAGGAAGTTGAAATGTTTTGGGTCAGGGGGAACATTGTTTAAACAGCAAAACTCTATTAGCTTAATTTAGTCAGTTTTGTTGTTGCAGAACTAAAAGCAGGGTACCCAGCATATGGGAAAATAAAACCTCCCACAGCTAAATCAGCATCTGACAATTTGAGCCCTGGTGCATGACAGGATTACATTTTATCTATTTTTTTTATTTTGGTATTGTTGCCTCTATAGACTTTCTCTCATATGAAATTTTATTCTATAAAACTGCTAGAGATGGGTAGCTATTACAGATGGGTCTTACCTGTAAAATACAGATTCAGGTTCAGTTTTGGGGCCAAATTCACAAAGGTATTTAGGTATCTAATTCACTTGGGCACATTAGTAAATCTCACTGAATGCCTAGCTGCATCTTTAATGGCCTAATTATTTTTGTAAATCTGGCCCTGGTACTTGAACCCCTGCAAAAGCTATGAGTGTCAGGATCATTTTCCAATTAAGGCAGAAACCAGTGGTTCCTGGTGTTTTCAGACATTTCAGACCCTAATGAGATTTGCAGTGTAACAGTTAAGCAGGTCTGCTCCTTTCTTTACTCCGTCCCATTTTCTCCCTAGTGGGGAAGGGGTTGAATACCGTTTTTCCAGAGTAAGGGAGAATGTGCACCTTATATAAACTCTGCTCCTTCGGGGTATTTCTCCATTGCAGTTAAAAACCCTCACCTGGCCCATGCCAGCTAACTCAAGCTAAGACACTGTATACTTGTGGTGTAGGCATTTGGGCTCGGACTGGAACCCCAGCTGTAGGACCCTGCATGCTGAGAGACTTTAGCCCAAGCCTTAACATCTTCAACCTAGTTAAACAGCCCTGTGAGCCCAAGTCAGCTGGCATGGGTGAACCATGTGCAATCAATAATTGCAGTATTGATAGATCCTTAGTGTTCCTGACTTGGTTATGTGCTAGCCTTATGTCTCGTACACCAGAGAAGGGGTGATCTCAGCTCTAACCGAAAACAGCTGTGTACTCCCATTCCATTTGTATTCGTCCAGCACTTCCTTATTCATGAGCTATAGCACTGTCCTCTGTTTTGGCCCAAGGTTTTCAGGAGCAGGGGATACTTTGCAATTCTGGATCCTACCTAGATGTCCCTTGATCTTTTCCCTTTTCTGTCTCTCTCTAGCTCTTTCTCCCTCTTTTACCCAACAAGCGAGGAACAAACAGTGGGTTAGGTCATGGCAGCAGCAACCAAGGAAGTGATGGATGGTTGGCCTCTTGTCTTCCCAACATATAGACGTGGCTCTTATATGGTCTGTTTGACATGGGTACTCTCACTACTGACTCTGCCCGTTATCAGCTTCTTGGTCAGAAGCCTCACCACACACCCAGAGTTAATGAGGCTCCCAAGCCCAAAGGGCAAAATCTGTGGAGAGTTATCCAAAGAGCTCTTACAATTAAAGCTACCGTTTCTGTCGTGGATGGAATACCACTCTCGGGCAGTCGCCTGTCAGCCATACATAGTCATGCACTGCAACACAGATGAGGAGAAGGAAAACATGATTGCGACTTTCAGAATGTAATGAAGTCATGGATTTTTCTCAGTGTTTTTTTCTTGGCTGGTGCTTTGGACCAATGTCTGAAGAGATCATTCAAATTAACATAGGGGAAGGAGGAAGATAAATACAGTACTCTACTCTAATGTAGTAGAGGGAGTCAGTGTCATAGCCAGGATCAGAATATACATCTCCTGATCCCAATCAGAAGTCAGTACTCTAGCTGCCCTGTGTGTGATCTAGTTGCATAGCTCTTGGGTTCCTGCCTAAAATAGTAATAAAAAGAATGTCATGATGATAGTGATCTGCCTAGCAGAAGATACAGTTTATAGAAGCTTCATTATGGGTAGCTGTCTCAAAAGATGGAATTAATAAAACAGATAATTAATTGAAATCTATTTGTGGGTTCTCCATCACACCATCTTTTATGTCCCATGACAGCCAGTCTGCCAACTTCCTCACAAGAGTATGACATCCCAGTATATGCTATTCAAGTAGTAAAAAAAGACATTTGCTATAGCAAATAGTAAAGCAAGACACTTGTGTGCTTGCAGATTTTCATATAAGCTGGCAGGCAGGAACAGAAGTAGATATTACTGACCTAAAATGCTGACAGTTGTTAAGGTGCTGCTTGACCCTTGTTAGTCTGGTAATTTGGGAGTCACCGGCACACATTGCTAAAAGTGATGGAATTTAATTAACTGCACTGGTGGGTCACCTTTGCCTAGGCTATATCCTTTTCGCTCTACCCTCTCTCCACATCTTAAAATCAGGACTAGAAAGCCCTGTGTCGTTTCCTAATTATTCCAATATGTGATTATCCATTCTGGCCCTGGTCCCAATTAGATCAGATAAATGATGTTCCACTGTAAATTTAAAGCTTATTCAAAAAATCAACCACATGAGGTGGAAGTTTCATGTACTGAATGAATGATATTGGTATCTTCAGTAAAATGTAGTTAATAGTTAATATATGTGTTTATTTTTTATAACATATAAAAACTAAAGTTTTCTCTCTAAAAATTCTGCATTTTTCTCATGTTTCTGTAGTAAAAGGATATCTAGGAAGCCTGTTGATCTCCTATTCTATCAGAAATTCCCATCCGTATTCCCTAAAGATGCATAGAGCAGCTACTCTTCTTTCTTCAATTTTTTTTTTAAACGAAACATTCTCTTCCTCACCACATCTGTTCTCAAAATATCTCATCAGACATTTCATCATGATGGTAATAACCTGAGCGGGCTGCTTGTCAGTTAGACCATAATCACATATTGGACTGAATACATTTTCAAATGTTACCAGTAAGCTTCAGTACCTCAGTTTTTCAGTGCTCAACTTTAGGTACTGCAAAGAAGCCAGATTTTCAGAGGGAGAGAAGAGAAGCTTTTCTAAAATAAACCCTTTTCTGGAAGATCGCTTATTCCTACTTTCAAGGATTTATTTTCTGCAAGATCCCGTCTAGACTGGCACTTTTCTCCGGCAAAACCCCGAGCCGGAAAAAAGCGGCAGCCATGTTCATGCAAATGCCGCGGGAGATATTTAAATCCCCCGTGGCATTTGCAATTCCGAAGTGTCTCATTAGCATCCCTTTTCCGGAAAAGGGTGCCAATGTAGACACAGCCTGTGTGTGTGTGTGTGTGTGTGTGTGTGTATATAAAACCAGTTTATAGTACCTCCTGATAGTCTGGCATATTTGATAATCTGGCACCACCTAGGTCCCAAAGGTTCCAGATTATCAGAAGTCTACTGTATTAGGAAAAACGTTCCAGCTGTATTAGTAGTTAAGCTCTGGAATAAGCTTCCAAAGGAGGTTGTGAAATCCCTGTTGCTGGGGGGGAGGGTTAAGAACAGGTTAGATGAACATCTGTTAGGGAAGTTTCAAAGGGGTAGCCGTGTTAGTCTGTAAAGAAACTTAAAAAATAACAAATAGTCTTACAGCACCTTAAAGACTAACAAAAAATTTAGCTGGTATCATGAGCTTTCATCTGAAGAAGTGGGTTGTGCCTACGAAAGCTCATCATACCATCAACATAAGGTGCTGCAGGACTATTAGGGTACATCTACACTAGCCCCCTACTTTGAACTAGGAAGGCTAATGAGGGCAACCGAAATTGCTAATGAAGCACGGGATTTAAATATCTCATGCTTGATTAGCATATTCCCAGCCGGTCGCCATTTTGGAAACTGACTAGCTCTTGTCAACATGGCAGAGAAGCGGGATTCAGAGATAAATCCCTTAGTTCGAATTAACTGTTAAACCTCATTCCACGAGGAGTAACAATTAATTTATACTTTATAAAAAATGGTTAAGAAACACTGGTCTGAAGCACAATCATTTGAACATCACTCAGAAACTTCCCAAGTAGAACAACAATGAGAATAGTTTCTAAAGAGTAATCCCCTTTACAAAATGTGTACATTCCATTAAATGTGCCACTTGAGTTTTAAAACTCTTCCGCAAAGGATGAAGTTGATTTTATTACATGCCATATGTGACTTTGTTTTGCCTGTTATGTAAACGAATGCATGTGTTATATAAACCAAGCTGCTATACAATCAGCAAGTTGTATGCATTTCTGCTATCAAAGTACACAGAAATTCTACTAAGTAATGAAATACTCCCCTTGATCAGCAGTGTTTGTGACAATTCAGTAGTGGCAGCATGTAACTCCACTCAAGTATAAAACTCGTTTAGCAAAACAGATGACACAATATCTACTGAAATACATACTGTAATAGCTAAGGTAAGCTAAAAAAATTAACATATGCTATTGGTGCAAAGCACTGCATCAGCACAGGCTGCATTTTTACTAATTAAATATATTTGAGATGGGCCCAAGCCACACATTTTGGATTTAAATTTCAAAAACTCAGTGCCCCAAAACATTTTAGTATGTTTAGGTCAGGGCTTGGTCTCCCATGGGATGTAGAGACCCCATTGTATCACAGTCACCAAGAGGCAGAGGCTCTGGAACTAGGGGTGCGGAGGGTGCTGCCAAACCCCCTGGTTTGAAGGGGTTTCCACTGTACAGTTTGCTTCAATGGCTCTCAGTCCCCCCGCCACACACACGCACACACACTATACAAATTGTTCCAGTGCCCCTACCAAGAGCTTAACAACTAGTTTAGCCTTCTTCTTAGCTGCTGGTAATTTCAGGGTCAGCAACTGCTGGATGATCAGAAGGCTGCAGATTTGGATTGCGTGTAATTTAAAATGGCTCAATGTATACAACTAGGAACAAAGGTTGTAGACCATACTTAAACAACGCGCAGGGCTTCCTCTGGGAAACAGTGACTCTGAAAAAGATATGGGAGTCATAGTGGGTAATTAGTTGGACATGAGAACCTAGTGTGATGCTCTGGTCCCAGAGGCAAAAGCAAGCATTAGATACATAAAGGGGAACCTTGAGTAGAAGTAAAAGGTTATTTTTACCTCTGCATTTTGGCACTGGTGCAATCACTACTGAAATATTGTGTCCCATACAGGTGTCAACAATTCAACGATGTTGGTCAATTGGAGAGGGTTCAGAGAAGAGCCATAAGAATGATTAAAGGATTAGAAAACCTGCCGTATAGTGGTAGACTCAAGGAGTGACTTGATTACAGTCTATTAGTAATTACAAGGAGAACAAATATATCAAGAGTGGTGTGGAGAAGGTGAATAAAGAAAAGTTATTTATTAGTTCCCATAATAGAAAACTAGAGGACACCAAATGAACTTAATGGGTACCAGGTTTAAAACTAATAAAAGAACGTTCTTCTTCACACAGCGCGTAGTCAACCTGTGGAACTCCTTGCCAGAGGAAGCTGTGAAGGCTAGGACTATAACAGAGTTTAAAGAGAAGCTAGATAATTTCATGGAGGTTAGGTCCATAAAAGGCTATTAACCAGGGGATAGAAATGGTGTCCCTGACCTCTGTTTGTCAGAGGCTGGAGATGGATGGCACGAGACAAATCGCTTGATTATTGTCTTCAGTCCACCTCCTCTGGGGCACCTGGCACTGGCCACTGTCGGCAGACAGGCTACTGGGATAGATGGACTTTTGGTCTGACCCAGTATGGCCATTCTTATTTTCTTATGTTCTAACAAATATTTAATAGACACTTTGGTCTAGCAGGGAAAGGCATACCTGGATCCAATGGCTGAAAGCTGAATCTAAATAAATTCAGACTAGAAATAAAGTGTACATTTTTCACTCTCAGGGTATGGCTAGACTGGAGGGGGGGGGGGTTTCGGAATACCTCCGGTATCCCAAAAAACTCTGCCATGTTCAGGGAACACATTTGCTCTTCCGTGGTGTGGGTGTTTTGTTTGTTTGTTTGTTTGTTTTGTTTTTGTGGAAGAGAAAACGCACTCTTTTGGAAGCCCCTGTATTCCTTGTTCTACGAGGAAAAAAGGGTATGTCTACACTCCTAGTTCGAACTAGGAGGGTAATGTAGGCATACCGCACTTGCAAATGAAGCCTGGGATTTGAATTTCCCGGGCTTCATTTGTATAAGCGGGGAGCCACCATTTTTAAAACCCCGCTGGTTCGAACCCCGTGCAGCGCGGCTACACGGGGCTCGAACTAGGTAGTTCGGACTAGGCTTCCTATTCCGAACTACCGGTACACCGGTGTACCGGTACTACCAGTGTATGCCTACATTACCCCGCTAGTTCGAACTGGGGAGTAGTGTAGACATACCCAAAGGGCTTCTGAAAGAGGGGTTTTTTTTCCAACATTTGGCCCAGTCTAGAGCCAAATGACTTGTTCCTGCAGTAGGGAAACTGAGACAGAGTTATCTTATAATGCCCACAATCATGAGGGGTTGTTGACTAACTTCATATGCCATCTATATGTAGCTAAAATAATCAACATGACAGTTTATATCACTCTCATTACTGAAGTGTTAGAGGGCTTTGCAACTTCTATGAAAGAAAATGCCCAGTGCTGCAAGATGATCTGTGCAGGTGCAGAAGTCCATACACACAAACCAACTTGAAGGATCAGCACTTGATACGTAAGATCGATGGTCTTCCATTATTTCCATGTAGGTCTATGTTGGGAAAGCCAAATAAATGATATACATAGAAAACAGAAATAATGTAGCTGAAAGTGTATCTCTTCTTGTCTTGCATTTAGAAATGTACCAGACTTTTTAGATTAAACTGAGATATGTTGTATTTATGTGGGGCCAACGTCACATTTCCAATGTTCACATTTCCAATGTTCAAGAGTCACAATGGAACTTGAATTTTCAAGAAGCTCGTGACACTATATGCTGACAGTTTTTGAAAATTTGGTTGCTTATTGGACGCCTAAATAGACTTAGCTCTTTTGAAAACCAGGTTCCAGTTTTCGGTGTGCTATTTTTAAAATTTTGACCCCTCTCTGTGCCTGTGTCTATGTGTAAATATACAACATAAATTACAGTAATTAAATTGTAGCGTTTGCACAGGTAAAATGTGTTAGCTCAGTTTAATGTGGAACAAAAGTATACTTGGAGGTCAGTAAAATACAGTGGAATAATAAAAGTATTTTCAGCTTGGTTAAAAAATGCTATAAATATCAACCCTCATGCCTCTTGGTATGAATTGATCAAAGTGGTTTGCAAATGTGTCAGCCCATCATTATTTGAAATGATCAATTTCACAGCTGGTCTGATGCATTATGGGATTTGCACCTTTTTCTGAAATATTAGATATTGGCTGCCAGCAAAGGCAAAACATCAAATTAGCTCGACTAATACTTGTTCTATAATGGTAAATTTGTTCCAGCACAGAAAGCCCCATGAACAAGTATGTGGTCATAGTATGTATGTTGATCAATTATATATCTTCAGATCAAGTGGAAAAGTATGAAAGTGGATGTGTAAAAAGAACTGTATGCATCAATAATTAAACAAGACTGAACTAAAAAGAAGACTGCTAAATGAATGCTATGTGAAAGTGAACTGACACATTAGGCTGCTTATCATTAAAGTATACAAATTGATTGCCAAGGTATATGGAAGAAATCATAAGTAAGGAAGACAGTTTAATAATTAAAGTGTAGGAAAATTATCTAAGCTAGTGAAATATGTTGCTTGTATTTTTGTTTTAAATGTCACTGGCTTAGTCACTATGTTTTTTAGGGATTTTCCTTCTTAGACTATTACTCAAAGCACCAGACATTGGCTATAAATTATCATAACATTTTTCTGTAATCTTTTAAGCCTTATTATGTTGTTCCTAAGGACTGTTATTACTGGATAAGAAGTATTGTCCTTCCCTCTCAGTTATGCAGCATATCACAGTACAGCCATTTGTTGTTCTCTGAGGTGGTCTCAATGGTTTGAGTCTTCCTTTTTGCATTTTCACATATGCACAATTTGACACTGTGGTTTCCTTTTGAAGAAGTCTCCAAAGACATTGTGGTTCTGATCCAGTAAAACTGCAGACACACTTCACAATGCGAAGAGAGGCCAGATTTTTCCAAAGCTAACCACGCTTTCTCTCTTGTAATTACTTGAAGATTCAATTCAGGTCAGTTGCACATGTAAGCACCAGACTGAGCCTACGAAGAATACTTAACTGACCTGAGCTATACCCACAAATAATCATGGATGCAAAGCTGCATCTACAAATATTTGTTGTAGCAAGACAGTGGGAATTAAAAGGTGTAATTCTGATTTTCTCTCTGATGTCTACAGTCATCTCTGCCCCTAACTTGCTGTGTGAATTTGAGGATATCACTTGACCCCTTTGTACCTCATTTTCCTTATTTCTAAAGTTCTTTGAGATATATGGATAAGTGTTATATAAGTGCTAAGTAGTGTTACTATTTATCATGTGATATCCTGTCTATAACAGCTAGGCATACTTTTATTGTTGTTAAACTTGACATCAAGTAGTGTCTGTGAAACTAATACCAAAAGGTCTTGTCTACTGCTCTGGAGGAATGAGAGAGCTTCATTGATCATGTATGTATGCAGATGCTTTCTCTGTTTTTCCCTTTTGGGTGTGATGATAGCTGCAGTAGGTAACTAACATTTCCCAATTCACTGCTACAACAGATTGATGCTTGACCTGCTGTGAAGTTCTGGAAACTTACTCAGTGCAAGAGGCTTCAGGTTGCAGCATATGAGGCACTGAGCCATGGAAGAGGACTGACTCCAAATGCTCTTGTAATTCTTCATGCTTTATTTATCAGTAAAGAAAAAATGTTAAAAATATTGCCAGATCCAGGCCTCTTTTTGACAGAGCCTGCCTAATGTCTGACAGAATGAAACTGTAGGACACTGACAAATATAGATAAAAAAGCTGTCAATGTGCTTGCCCACTTACCATTGGCCAGTGTTGCATGCAAAATCTTTGTTGATTCCAGAGGTCTGCATGACTTACAATTCCAGCTCATATTCACAAGTGCGCAAAGGGACATGCTCTTGGCAAAATGTTTGAATTTCATTCAAGTTCAACAAAGGGTGGTTGTTTTTTTTTAATCCCACTGAAATTTTTTGGCCTAAAAACGTATGTAATTATTTGTGCTTTTAAATTGTTTTTTGTAAATTAAAAAATAAAGGAACTACTGGTATGTGCAAAAAACCCTGCCTCTTTGAAAAGGTAACAGAAATCTAACCAGTCTGCCAAAAGTGCTGCCTAGGTGAGGGTAGGGAGCTGTGAACCTCATAGCTTATTGACTGTGTATCTGGCTAGGAACCTGTTTTTGAGTCACTGTTTCATTTAAATCCCTAGCGTACAATACTTGGCCTACCTCTGGCCTCTCCATATCTCCACGTGCCTTGCATTGCAGAAGGATGGGCAGGGTGAAGCAGTGACTCCCCAGATGGTTCACATATCTGTTCCTCTTCCACATGTCTTTCCACAGAGAGGGGAGAAAGAGTCCTTGGGAATCAATGACTTGCAGTGAGGAGTTGATAGCCAGTCGTATAACGGAAGGTCTTTAGCCACTCAGCAGGTTGCTAATACTCAGGAAGTGGTCGTCCCCAAGCCCATTGTGCTGGTCTGTAATTAAAAGTAATAAAAAAAAGTGGTTTTGTTTATTTTATAGTACCTACAAGAGGCGCCGGGTGCTTCATAAAAGAGTTTAGAATCTAAGGCCCTGTCTATACTAGCACTTACACTGGAAAAATGTTTATCAACAACCTGGGCCGGGCCCTGAACAAGGTGGGGGAGGGGCAGGCTGGCTCTCTGCTCCCAGAAGGGGTGGGGCCTCAGGTGGAAGGGGCAGGGCTAGGGACAGCCAGCCTTCATCACCTCCCAGAGTGCAGTGTGCTCCTGCTCCCCAGCCTTCAGCGTCACACAGAGAGCAGTGTGTCCTCACCTCCCAGTCCTCAGCGCCACCAGAAGTGTGCAGCACACCACTCTAGCAGAGATTTAAAGAGTCTGGGACTCCAGCCACTGCTGTAGTACCAGCAGCAGCAGCTGGGAGCCCCGGGCCCCTTTGAATCACCAGGCCCTGGGATAGCTGTCCTCTTTTTCCCCATCACCAGACCTGCTCAGGGGTGTGAAAGAAACACTCCTTAGCAATGTAAGTTTTTTCAACATAAGTGCCCATGTGCACAGCATTGTGTCAGTGGGAGATACTGTCCTACCAACACAGCTACCACTGCTCATTGAGCTGGTTTTATGATGTCAACATGATTGCTCTTACAACAGCACAGTTGTATTTGTATGGCTGTGCCTCTGTGAGCTTGTAGACATAGATATGGCCTAAGTTTTACAAATGGCACGGGACATGCCATGTCCATGAACCAATGGACATGCCTTCCATGCAGCTGCACATCTTGCTGTTTCTGTACATTTTTAAGAACATAAGAATGGCTGTACTGGGTCAGGCCAAAAGTCCATTTAGCCCAGTAGCCTGTCTGTCAACAGTGGCCAGTGCCAGGTGCCCCAGAGAGGGTGGACCGAAGACAGTGATCAAGCGATTTGTCTCGTGCCATCCATCTCCAGCCTCTGACAAACAGAGGCCAGGGACACCATTTCTATCCCCTGGCTAATAGCCTTTTATGTACCTAACCTCCATGAAATTATCTAGCTTCTCTTTAAACTCTGTTATAGTCCTAGCCTTCACAGCCTCCTCTGGCAAGGAGTTCCACAGGTTGACTACACGCTGTGTGAAGAAGAACTTTCTTTTATTGGTTTTAATAAAACCTATTAATTTAATTTGGGCTATGTCTAGACTGCAAGCCTCTTTCGAAAGAGGCTTTTTCAAAAGACACTTTCGAAAAAGCTTCTTTTGAAAAAGAGCACCTAGACTACAATCAGTACTTTCGAAAAAGCAGTTTGCATTACATAGCGCCTTTTTTTGAAAGAGCACTTTCGAAAAAAGGCGTTATTCCTCGTGAAATGAGGAGTACCGCCGTCGAAAGAAAAGCCACGTTCTTTCAATTTAATTTCGAAAGAACATGGCTGTAGTCTAAATGCAGGTGAAGTTTTTTCGTAAAAAGGCTACTTTTTTCGAAAAAACCCTGCAGTCTAGACACAGCTTTGGTGTCCTCTAGTTCTTCTATTTTGGGAACTAATAAATAACTTTTCTTTGTTCACCATCTCCACACCACTGACGATTTTATATACCTCTATCACATCCCCCCTTAGTCTCCTCTTATCTAAACAGAAAAGCCCCAGTCGCTTTAGCCTTTTTTTTTTTTTTTTTTTTTTTTGGTTAGTAAAAAGTAAGGACTATGATGATTTTAAGAGTTCAAATAATATTGGCTCACTGTGTAGCTTCATGATCGAAAATTTTTAGGTGAGGAATCATCACGTTCCCTGTTTTGCTTCCAAGGGTAAGTGGCTGGATTGAGTTAAATGAAACTATTATTCTCCTCTCAGGAGGCATGGAATAGTGGGTTTTAATTTAGTCTCTGTGTAGGAATGATAGCTTAAAATCAAAGAAATGTATGTAGCAAGCTGGAGTTCCAGCCCTTCTACTCCAGTGACTAGAACAATGAAGGCTCAGTCCTAACCTCAGTGACATCGGCAGGCACAGTGTTGGAGAATATGTGACCGTATATGCATGTCTGTGTACGTGTGTGTATTACCACACACACACATGCATATAGACTTCATATTTTGGTGAACTGTCAGATGAGACAGATGAGACGTATTGTCCCTTAAGTAAAACACTAACCTCAGTGTGGTCTCTCTTGAATATATAAATCTTGCTTAACATCCTCAATAATTCAGTTTCCCCTTATTAAAAGATAAATATCTGAATAATAATTATTTTTAAAAACTCTGCAGGTATTTGCTCCTCTTCTGTTCCATTATCAGATGCAACAATGGATGTGACAGGAAATGGCCCTTGGCAATGGCATCTCTCCATATGCTGGGTGTTTCTAGATACCTCGTTGTGATCATTTCACATATTAGGGGGCTTTCTGTTCTGACTGTAATGATTCTTTAATGATCGGTCCTCTTCTGTTGTGTTTGAAAGGATTAGGATATGTGTTTCCAGCGGTACTTCATACTAAATAACCTGAAAAAATTACCCTTGTAATGCAAGATCTTTCTCAGAACAGAGAGCTTCCTCCGACACCTCATGCTTTGGACAGCAGGATTGCTTCCTTGCTTGCAGCTAACCAGATTGCTAAATTGAAATAGTCTCTGCATAGTAAATTTCATACAAGAGAACACAAGATAGGTACATGAGGTGTCAGTAAAGGGACATTTGAGCTGTATGTCTCTGCAAATAACAAGAAGTATGTCTTCCTGAAGGCAACTCCTATACTTAAAAAAAAAAATCAGCCCAAATCAGTTAGGTTGGCACACTTCAAAGAAAAGTTTAATAATTTTAACAGCATATGGTTAAATGGTTGAATGAAAACATGCCCTATAAAATATCACTAACATCCTGGAGAGCTCTCCGCTTGCACAAGAGAATATTACATGGGTTGGGCCAAATCCTCTTGCAGTGTAACTTCATTGATGCCAGTGGAGTTCTGCCAGAAGAGAATTAGCTCCGTTATTTTTAACATTTGTTAAACTGATGAAAAATTTATGTAATTCTGAACCAACACATGCATGTACAGGTTGAACCTCTCTAGTCCGTCACTCTCTGGTCCAGCTACATCCATGGTCCAACATAATTTTAGTTAGCCAGATGTCCACTTATCGTGGGTGTGGCCACGTTTTCCACGATCCCATAAAGTTTGTTTACAGTCATCAATCCTGGCTTTCAGTGTTCTGTGCAGTTATTTAGTTCTAATTTAGCTCTAACGTCTTCTAAGAGCCCACCAAGCAATGGAAGTGCTGGTAATGCTGCTAGACAATATTGACCTCCCATGGTCCAGCAAACTCTCTGGTTCAGCGCCAGTCAGGTCCCAAGGGTGCCAGACTAGATAAGTTCAACCTATATAGCATGTTGGGGTATTATGTGCATGCCAGTGTTAGGAGGATACATGGTTGTGGTTTCTCTACTCTCATTCAAAGTAGAGTAGACTGTTTACTTTGAATTTGCAAATGTAGCTGCTATTTGCATAAAGGGTAAATGTGTTTGTTGTATGCAGTATAGCTGTAGCTGTGTCAGTCCCAGGGTTTTAGAGAGACAAGATGGCTGAGGTGGTATCTTTTATTTGACCAACTTTTCTTCATGAGAGAGACCAGCCTTTGAGCTCCACAAAGTTCCTTCTCCCTTTCCCAGATCTGAACTTGGAAGCTTGTCTCCCTCATCAACAGAAAATAGTCCAATAAAAAACATTACCTCACTCACCTAGTCTGTCAAATGTGTTTGTAGCAATTTATGAAGGCTTTAGGCACAGTCCTTTAACTTAAGAACTTCATGCAAGCCACTTTAAAAAGGACAGCAAACATTAAGGTATTTTTTCAAAGCTGGCTGGCGGTGTTTTTCCTTTTCTCAGAAAAGGTGTTTTTTTCTTTTTTAAATGCACAACTTTTTTGATCCTAAGAGGTTCTGGAAAAAAAAGAGAGAGAAAAGAGTTTCTTCACGCATGAATAAGAAGCCTACATCTTTAAAAGACTAGAGACTTTGGCATGCTCGCTATTTTAATAATGTTGTCATTTCCCTGCAGGCCATTCCCAAATAGCATTTTATTTCTATCTGTTTGAAATAACAAAAATAATAATTGTAGCTTTTCTGTGAAATTCTGTGCTCCTTTCCAGTGTCTGTGCTCATTTGTCAAGCCAATGCTTCATATTCCTGCAAATATTCAAGCCCAAGCATGCTGTAATCTCTCACTCCACTGAGGCTTTCTATTTAATAGATTAGCTGCTCCACTGTTAGTTTTTTAAATGTAGAGAAAATTTGATTTCCTTATATCTGCAAGGAGCATAGGATGTGATTATTTCTTACATGGCAAATACAGGAAAGCCATTTGAACACCTATAGGGGTTTTGAAAGGGCCGTATAAAATGGAAACTTTGGCAACCTTAGATGAAGTATGAGAATATGATTGAAAAGATGTGCCGATTAAAGCAGATTTTTTCTTTTTGTGTTATCACTCTAATTTCTATATAAGATCAGACGAACTGATTGTAACAAACCCCTGCTGATTAAGACTTGTTGTGCAAGGTGCTAAGCCCTCTGGCCCTGGTCTTATTACCAGAGGCACTGCTTACTACCATCGGTGGCTCCATGGACAGGTGTCAAACAAAAATGCTTGCAGTAGTAAGCACCGATGAGGACTGTAGTAAGTGTTGTGGGAATCAGAGCCTAAAACAGTGATTGGCAACCTAGGCTAGTGAGTGGGCTGCATGAGTCACCCTTCTTTATCTCAGGGGACTGCAAGAGGTCCTAACCAACTTGGGCTCCTGAGATAGAATGGCTCCTGTGCTGATGTGCCAAGAATTTGCGGGGTTTGCTGATTAAACCCTAGCAGCTAGGGGCAGGCAAACTTTTTTGGTCTGGGTACCACTGACCCACAGAAAAATGAGTTGGTAGTTGAGAGGGAAGGGGAAAAAACCCTCACAGATGTGGCCGTGATTCCTGGCCAATGGGAGCAATGCGGGGTAGTGCTTTAGGGACTGCATGGAGTTGCTTCCTGCCCCCTGTCAGGCAGGGTCTGAATGAGGCCCACAGCTTATTTTGATTGGGTCCATAAGGCATGGGGCTCATCTCCCCTGCAGTAGCACCAGGCAGCTCACACCACTGGAGAGAAGCTGAGCCCTGAGCCTCATGGGCAGAATCAAAGCAAGCCATGAACTGGATCCGGACTTATGGCTGTAGGTTCCCCATCCTTGGTAGCAGTGCTTTGATTGGCTGCACAGGGTCGCACAGCTCTCACAGTCAATGTTCTGTACAACTAGCATGCACCTCACTACATGTGCCCTCACTTTACGTGCGTGTAACTTCAGTAATATTGATAGGAATACAACCACATGGATGGAAACCAGTGGAATCTGGCAACCCAGTGCATGAACAATGGTAAACAAAATGTCTCCCGGGCCACACGCAGAACCCAAAGGGCCACATGTGGTCCATGGGCCATAGGTTGCCACCTCTGGCAGTCAAGACTTACCATAATAAAAGCCTAATATTTTAGGGGAGTTATTGGGGACCCTTTATCTGTGAATAAGCAGTTGCAAAGGAAGAAATCAGAGGCATAGCAAAGGGGGGCAGAAGGGGGTAATTGCCCCCAGGCACCACGCTAGGGGGGTGCCGGGCCGGGCTGGGCTGGGAGCGAAGCGCCCGCTGCTCTGGCCCATGTGATGCTTTTGAACAGAGACCGGGAGTTGACTAAGTGCTCCTGGCTCTCTCCACGCTGCGAGCTGAGGCAGCAGGGCCGGATGGCAGCAGCGGCCACTTTAAAGGTTAGAATCCCTTACCCGGCTGTTCCATTCCTCCCGTGCCTGGCTCGGGGGTGGTGGGAGAATTTGATGGGGGGTGCTCCCAGCGTTGGAGGGGGGGGCTCATTCAGGGGGAGGGGTGAGTGCTTTGGGATGGGGCACTGGGGGGGCAGGCTCTGTGGGAGGTGTGAGTGCATTGGGTTGGGGGACACTGGGGGGGCTGGCTCAGGGGGAGGAGTGAGCACATTGGGATGGGGGGGCTGGCTCTGTGGGAGGCGTGAGTGCATTGGGATGGGGGGATGCTGGTGAACGGCTGGCTCCGGGGGGAGAGATGGGTGCATTGAGGTTACTTATAATTTTTTTAAATAAAAAATACTTTATAACAAAAGGAAACACTTTAAAAAATAATAATCTGGTTACATTTTAAAGACTAACAAACATATAGGTCAGGCATGTCAATCTTGAAGGCCACAAATGAAAACTGATAGCTTTCAGGGACACCAAAGAAAATGTACTTCCATTGGAAAGTTGTAATTATTTATTATTATAGATTATGTTTTAGGTATATTTTATAATATTTTTCAGGTCTTGTTTTAATATAATACAATAATTTGATGTATAAAATTGTTATTTACTGATAAAAATCATTTTTAATTTAAATATAAATTTAAGGTACTTTTAAATTTTGTATATGATACATAACTTGTGTTGTTGAAATAAAAACAAGTATAGACCATGGTCAATCAAATAGAACAGGCTTCTATGAAAATTTCAGATACTTTGTAAGTTTGAGATTTTGCATAAACATAATTATTCATACAACTGCAAAAAATTGACATATATTTGATATAAAATTAATATACATTTTATGATTTTATTTGGAAATAAATAAATAAAAACCAAAACATTAACAAAATATCCCCTTCCACTGCCCCAGAGCCAGTCACTCCCATATCCCCGTTCTAACCCAGTTCCCCTCAGTTCCCCCAAAGAACCCCCCTCTAACCCAGTTCCTCCTCCATCCCCCAGACCCAGGCACTCCCAGCCCCCCCCATACCTAATGCCCGGGTCCCAGAGCCAGTGTTGCTACCGCCACACATTTCTTCCTCAGGCACTGGGGAGGTGTGAGCACAGCAGCTAGCTGTGAGCAGGCACTTGATGCCTATGCAGAGCAACCCAGCCAGCCGTGATCTGCACTCGGCCACGTGCTCCGAGTGGCCAGTGGGCCACCCTTTAATCTTTTATAAAATGTTTTGGCAGGCCACAAAAAATTTCGATTGGACCACATGTAGCCTGCCAGAAGCCTGTTTGACATGCCTGATGTAGATGTTATCATGAGCTTTTGTGGGCACAAAACTGTCTGGGACAGACGTTAAACTGACCTGGTCTGTAGTTTCTCATGGCATAGAATCTCATGGCAGCCTGAAGGAAAAAGTCCTTGTGGCAGACAGAAACCCAGGCTTGCAGGGTATCCTCAGCCTTAGGCTACTTATTGTTTCAAGTGCCTTCAAGAAAGCGAGGGTGTGTGTTGTGTGTTAGTTTTATTTAGAAGTTTTTCAGAGTGTTATTTTAACAGGTAAGTTAATCTCTTACATTGATAACTCTCGTGTCGTTTTTTGCTGTGCGATAATGTGAAAAACAATTAGGTTAACTAGATAAGTAAATGGGCAGTTAGGAAACATTACAGATTGCTTACAATAAATGTATTAGGTAGCTTGTTAGTTATGTAGCACTTTAAAGACTTTTTTTTCTTTTTGTTTTACCAAGATTTGACTAACACGGCTACTTCTCTATTACAATAAATTTGATATGCTCAAAATCTTTTTTACTTTTATTCATTAAAGCAATGTGTTATTCATTTGCTATAACAGTGGTTTTAAATGCTTGAATGAAATATAGTGATGAAATTCATATTTAGGTTGTATAACATAACTTTTCTCGTGTTTTATAAAACTTACGTATTTAAGAATTTGACATCTTTTATGTAAAAGACATGCACCTAATGAGAACGGGATATGAACAAATTAAAAAGAAAAAATATTTAACAGAATGTAAACCACAAAACTATATAATTTATATGTCTGTAGTTAGTAAAATAAGTAATTCATTAAACAATAAATAACCTAAGAGGTGGATTATTTACAGTGGTATAGTGAGGAGGGCGCGGGGGAAAGGGGAGAGGAAGTGGCCCCTGGGTGCCACACTAGTGAGGTGCCAGTATAGTCCCCCTACACTCCCCCTGTCATCCCTCTGCTCACCTGTTCCTCCTCTGCCTACCACCACCGGCTGGAGCTACCTCCTCCCCGCCTTTCTGCCCCCAGCCTGACTCCCTCCACCTCTGCCAATGGATTAGTGCGTGTGGGACCCAGCCCCAAACTGGAGGGGGTTGGGTAAGACGCGGTACAAGCTCCTCCCACTCCTCTCAGGGTTGAGCTCATCTGTGCGCCAGGTTTGGGCTCCACCATTTGGTGAGGGGGGTGCCAATTTTGCTTTCGCCCTTGAGCGCATAACACCCTCGCTACGCCTCTGGAAGAAATATACATGTAATAGAGCCATCTTGAGTTATGAGCGGAATATGCCTTTACAGATTATAATTGTAAATATGAGCTCAGTCTGTGCTCCAGAACATACATACATTTTTTATGAAGTAATAATTAGTGCAATTTTGGCCTCCTGCAGGTTCAAACTTTGGCAGTGAAGAGCAAACCCCTCCTAAGGCATCTGTGCCTTCTAAAGATTTACCCAAGGGGTCCAGTAAGACTGCACAGCAGGTATCAACCAGCACAGCAACTCCCCGCAGGAGTTTACTTCCAGCACCGAAAACTTCTATAACACCCACTGGTAAGTATTTCAAGCTTCTGTATTCGAGTTGCCATCTGCATTTCCTGAGTTATGTTTAAATAATTTTACTACTGTACTTTGTCTTATGTGGTTACCTTTCACATGGCTCTTGGACTGATCTGATTTTGATTCTGTTTGCCGCTAAGGTGCCATGGTCTGTTTGAGTGCTGTTGGCTGCACATGCTGCAGATTCACTGTGGTCAGTATTCATGTTAATACCTTTTGAAAACATGAAACTTCTCTAGAGACTAAATACTTCTTTTGAGAAGAGATTTCATTGCAAAGTATATTTTGAAAGACGACAATACTGCACTCCCCAACCAAGGAACTTGTAACATTTTCACTTAAGCCATTTCCCAAGCCATTATGAGGGTGTCGGTGAGTCAAACTAATCCCAGATCTGTGAACCAATGGACAGACCAGGCCTAGAGTTTTCAGTATATTTCTCTCAAGAGGTTCCCTTAGGGGTGAAGGCAAACTTAATGTTCCAGCCGGTTAAATGTCCTTAGGATAGTGTATGTTGATGGTGTAATGCAGCTGATGTGAGTTGGCTCCACTTGAAGTGTAACTGCATTTATTGTACAGTCAACTGGACAAAAAAAAACCCATTCTCTGAAGCCAAGCAGTTTTTTAGAGCAACTCACACCAAACTGAAATTGGAGGTGGGAGATTCATCCTGTTCTCTCTTCCACCTCTGGTTCTGGACACACCAGAACTTTCATTGTCCATTGCACTCTTATTGATTTCCCTGTTGCCTCCCAAGGAAAAGATGCCTCACGGACTTCCCACTGTTGGGCTCCCTACTTTGGTTAGACTCTCCATTGATTTTCTGATGCCTCTACTTCTTCCTTCCTGAGCCACCTCCTTCTGTTAACACTGCCAGTGGCTATATTACAGGATGCCTTAAGCCTAGCCATGTCATATCCTCTTCATCCTCTCAGGTATTGCTCCTCCTGGGTGCTGGGTAGTTGCTCGTAGACTGAAACATACAAGGCAGTGCACAGATCCAAGACATCTGCTTGGCTGTATAGTGCTGATGCTGAATTGACTGAAGTCACAACAAAGCTTTCTTGCCACCATTAAACCCAGAATATTCACCCAAACAGACAAGGGTTCAGTTCTCCCAAATAAACAAGTTTCAGTTGGAGCGAATTAATAGAGAATGACCCTGTAGCCTTTGTGCTTTAGTCCTACCTTTTCAGTACTACCACCCAGGGCTTTCCTTGATCGATGGTGCACTGGAGTTGGCGCAGTCTAGAGAAACAATGATCAAGTGGGGCTATATCACTGGCCCCAGCACCTGTGACTGGCGGCAGAGAGCCTCGAAATATGGTGCCAGCTGCCTATGTGTGAAAGCTCTTCCAGGGACCTAGCGGAGTGCAATGATTAGGCAATAGCATGTAATTGGGTAGGTTAGGAAGCTGTATGACTTGAGGATGTGACAAGAAGAGTCTGCTTCTCAGATCTATCTTCTTGGAATGTACATTGGCTCAGACGGACAAGATGAGCATTGCCCATTTGGTATTTTCCTTGGGGAAATATGGTTTGGTTGGGCCATCTCTTTAATGATGTGCTTTTATAGAAGAGCTAAATATTATAATCCATCATGGCCAAACCCGGAAACACCCTGTAGGATGTGGGAATATCCACTATGCTTGGATTATTGATAACAGTGTAGGCCCAATAGCAGAGAATGCTACTTATATTAAAATCCCTGCCCAACAGATTTTGGCCCTGATTCAGCAAAGGCACTTAAACATCTACTTATGTCTTATTGGAATCATGCTTAAAGTTAAGCAAGTGATTAAGTACTTGGATTATTCAAGGCAATTGAGATGATATGTGAAAAACGCTATGGGAGCTCTAGTTCACCAAAGGTCTTCAGTCTCCATCAGAGAGACAAAGTGGATGAGGTAGTATCTTTTATAGAAGTAACTTCTGTTGATGATAGGCATAAGATTTGAGGTTACACATGGCTCATCTTCAGATCTTGGCAAGGTGCTCACAGTGTAATAGCTAATACAAGGTGGAACAGACTGTTTAACATAAGGGCTGTGTATACACTGCCCCTTCTTCGGAATAGCCATGCTAATTTAGAACTTTGGAATAGGGAAATGCGCGGGGGATTTAAATAAACATGGCCGCCGCTTTTTTTCCGGCTCGGGGAAAAGCCGGAAAAGAGCGTCCAGACTGGCGCGATCCTCCGGAATAAAGCCGTATTCCGGAGGATCTCTTATTCCTACTTGAAAGAGATCCTCCGGAATAGGGCTTTATTCCGGAGGATCGTGCCAGTCTGGACGCTCTTTTCGGGCTTTTCCCCAAGCTGGAAAAAAAGCGGCGGCCATGTTTATTTAAATCCCGCGGGTGACAACTAGGGGTGTGTGTTTGAGGAGCGGGAGTTGTTTCTGTATTAAAGCAGGTTCTCTTGGGATATTTGGGTAGCCTATTCCATGATGCGATCCACTTCTCTGCTGGCATGTCCTTGTTTGGTGAGGGCAGTTTTACGTGTGTTAAAGTCTATATCCCAGACTTCCTCATTGGAGCAGATTCTGAATGCCTATCTGTAGATAACAGATTTCTTAGTGTGTTTATTCGCTCTGTGAAGTTAGGCCAACTGCCCTCATAAACAGCACATGTCCAAACCAGTTGTGATCGTTGCCCAGCACAGAGTTAATTCATTATCCATCTCCCTCTCTGCTTTCTCTCCCAGAAGAACAGAAAACTTACTGTTGTTAATGTTGAGCAGCATGTCCATCATGCAGGCACTTACACTGTGCTACAGACACAAGGTCTTAGACATAGATAACTGTGCCACTGGGTGAGCCTGTGCCAGATTGAATGATATCCTGGATGGACTGCAATATAGGAGAGCATCGGTACAGATCTGTTTGTGTTGAGATGTGTGATCCTAGAAAGCCCTTATACAGCCAACCCTGTCACAGCCAGACCTGCCTGGCAGGCAGAGGAAGGATTTGGATTTGAACTACACTCCTGCTGGCATGCTATACTGTATGGAAATATGAACAATCCTCCTGTGGCTCTCTTTGGCAGCATATAATGGGATTCTTTTCAAGGGCAAAAGCTAGACAGGTCTGCAGCCTCTCTGAAAATACTCAAGTGCAAGAACATCTGGAGATTTATCTTCTAGAAACACCACTTCCCCTTCCCCCATGATGGTGACTTGTTGTTTTCTTGGGTATTTAATAGTCTATTACAGAAGAAAAATAACTCTCTTGGATCTCTGGTTTGGTTTTACTGTGTATATTACTGCTTTTCATAGATGATGGGCTGCACTTCATTGATTTCAGAGGGGTAGCCATGTTAGTCTATGACTGAAAAAACATAAAAAACAACAAATAGTCCTGCAGCACCTTAGAGAATAACAAAAAATATAGATGGTATCCTGAGCTTTTGGGGGCACACAACCTAACCACATAAGCCACCACATCAGAGGCTCATATAACTGCACATCCACCAATGTGATCTATGCCATCAAGTGCCAGCAATGCCCCTCTGCCATGTGTATTAGCCAAACTGGACAGTCTCTACAAGAGAGGATTAATGGACACAAATCAGATATTCAAAATAGTAACACAGAGAAACCTGTTGGGGAATATTTTAACTTGCCCAGGCACTCATGAATGGATCTCAAAGTTACCATATTATTACATGGCAATTTCAAAAAACAGCTGGAGAGAGAAGCTGCAGAACTTGATTTCATTTACAAGTTTGACACTTGCAATAGAGATTTTAAAAAACACCTTAACTGCATGAGCCGCTACATTCCACACCCTAATGACATAAAAAGCCAAGCACTGGGTACTTACAATACATAGGACTCACTTGATCAGCCTCATTTAGCATGGACACTCTAATTGAAAATATTTTTCACTCATTTTTTTTCTTCTCTTTCTCTCCCCGTCCCCTCTCTCTATGATTTGATTGTACCGTGAACCCCTTAACTCCATTCATTTGAAGAAGTGGGTTGTGCCCATAAATGCTCATGATGCCATCTATATTTTTTGTTAGTCTCTAAAGTGCTACAGGACTATTCGCTGTTTTTTAAGAAACTTCATTGTGCCTCACTACATCTAGAGAAGCAGCTGAAAAATAAAACTTGGGACCATTAAAAGAATGTCTTCCGTTTTTCCCACCAGAGAATCATTGGTTGACTAATTGCTTTATCTCACCTCACTATTTTATTACAAGTCTGGGTGTGTCATTTTTAAATCTGAGTGTGTCTGAAAGGGCTTGGCTTTGTCTTCGTGCTAGTCAGTAGTACCTTTTGGTGTTCATCTGTGCAGCATATCACATTATTTTGGTTGTTGTATGGCAATTTGATACTCTCTCAGACTTCTTGCCCACATTTTGTTTCCTGTTGTGTGACTATTACCATCTCTTTATTGATTGAGCACCGTCAGTGCACTGCACATACAGAAAGGAAGAGACAAGCCTCAATGCTTATAGTCCTTTGGGCTGCTCTGGGGCAGCACAAAGATGCCCTGAGCAACGAACTGGTGATTTCCCTTACATAAGAGGAATGTGTTGCATTCTGGCAATCCCCAATTGCCAGATGGCCCATTAGAGGCTTCGGCAGCCTGGTTGTAGGTTAGAGGAGTCCTGATGCTACTCTAAACTGCCTAAGGGTCTACTGTAACTTCCTTGATCCTGCCCCACCTCCCAAGATCAGGAAGTAACAAGCAGTTCCCCACTTCTGCTTGCATCCAGCAAGGACAGGATACAACAGTGAATTGAAGCCACTATCTCCACCCTAAAGATCTTATATTCCAAATTAGGTGAGGCACTATGGTTCAGACAAACAACTCTTTTCCTTGTTTTATTTCCGAAGAAAAATAAATGTGTGAAATGGAAAAAAACAGGCACATTTTGCAAATACTGTACAGTAAAACTCCATTGGTCCGGCATCCAATTCTCTGGCACTCCCGATGGTCCAGCACCATTGGGAACTCGGAAGTGCGGCTTCCCCGATTCAGCCGCTGCTGAAACTGATCAGCAGCTGAATGGGGGAAGCCAGGGGCAGAGCAGCTGGAGTGCTGCCAGGTTGATCCTGTAGCACTGCCCCTCGGAGTTGTGGGACCAACCCAGCAGCACCCCAGCTGCTCTTGGGGATGCCTGGGGCAGAGCAGCTGGAGTGCTGCCGAGTTGGTCCCGCGGCGCCGAGGGGCAGTGCTACAGGACCAACCCGGCAGCACCCCAGCTACTCTGCTGCAGGCGTCCCCGATTCAGCCGCTGCTGAAACTGACCAGCAGCAGATGAATCGGGGACACCTGGGGCAGAGCCGGATTATCGGAAGGGGGGGCTATGAGGGGTCTGGGGTGGCATCCCCCTCCCCACCCCAGATCCCTCATAGCCCCCGCTTCCGATAGTCCGGCATATCTGATAATCCAGCACCCCCTGGATCCTAAAGGTGCCGGATTATCGGAAGTTTACTGTATATAGAAACAGACCCTGCTAAATAGGTGCTGTTGGCAGGTTACTGTTATAATACATAGCATAAACGAAACTAAAGCAAATATGTGCTTTAGTCTGTCTTCATTCATTTTTATAAGATCCAAAGTATTGGGAAGTGCATCTATGTACTGGTCATAAATTGCTTTTTATGAGACCAGTCTTCTGGTTTCTCACAATAGTAAATATGTTATAGACATAACAGACAAAATAAACAAAAGCAATGAGAAATACAAGTATTTTAGCACACGACCTGATTCGGGTCCCATACTATAGTCTGTGGATTTTGTCTATAGATCTTTATGCAGAATAGGGCCACTTACAAATTAATCTCTTGTTTTTTATGTTCTTAGATATTGACACTTCTCATTCAGTCCACTTAAGCATCTTCTTGTAAATTCTTCCTGTCACCTAGATGATAAAGCCCTAGAAAATCTTTGTGAAAATAATGTTTTTATTAAATTGGGAGGAAGATGCACAAGCTGGCCCGAAAGGGGAAATAGGACAGTGGAGGGTTCATATTACTTTGGGGTTTTCTAGTCCCAGACAAACAAAGCTTTATTACAAATACTCTTTGCTTTTATGTTAAGGTTGATATTTTAAACTTGATAGAAGAAAGTGGCTGAGTGTCTGAATGTAGACAAAAAGGGCTGTCCTTCAAAAGAATATTCTTCGTTGAGAGACAGTCTGAAGGCTCAAAGTGTTTATTTATGTCACATTGAGACATTCAAAGTGCAAAGGATAATGGTTAGCATCGGCTGAAATTCTGCTCCAAGCAAATCTGTATTGGTACTATACAGATTCACCTCATTTATCAAAGAACATCAAAAAGTGGCATACTAAAAAGGATAGGGGATTGGGGAGGCAAAATCAGTGCTTTAAAACGTTTGAAGAAGCCATTAAAGAATAATCTATCCCACCCTCCCACTTCTGATCACTTACATGTCATAAAGTTGAGAAAAGTCATTTCGAGGAAAGATGATGAGGGATACTGCCAACCTCTTCGCTAACAGAACCCTGACCAGTGCTCACGCCAGCAATAAAGAGATAGCAGCAGCTGGCAATGAGCAGGGAAGGAAGGGAAGCAGTGAAAATAAGGCAATGAAAAATTTTATAGTAATGTTCTAAAATATTCCATTGTCTGTGCAGGGTCATCCCTACTGATATGCAAAGTAATGCAGCTGTGTGAGGTACCCCAAATTACCCCAAATGTAGTGGTTCTCTAGTAGCTGTGTACCACGTATCAGCTTTGGTGGCTAGTTCCACGACCTCAGCCAGCCAGTCTTCCCCTCCCCCCGCCTAGCTCCTGCAGCCACCCCCATCCCTTGGAGACCTGTGGCAGATGCCACGGGGGGGGGGGTGCAGAATGAGTGCTGGGGTCCGACATGGCTCCAATGAGGGGTGCTGTACGGTACAGAACTAGAAATGTCCTTGTGCCACAAGTCCTTTCCCTTCTGCCTGCAGCTTTGAACTCTGCAGGAGAAGGGGAGCAGTGGAGTTGTCAGGGGTGTGGGCAGAGCAGCCACAGTGCAGCTGTGAGAGGCCTCTGGAGGCCAATTATTGTGAAAATAGCAGCAGCTGAGTGTCCACACTACTGTACTTTTATTTTGAAATAACTATTTTGAAATTAGTGTTATTCCTCATGACAAGCAGGGGTTGTTATTTTGAAATAACCAGCCCATTATTTCGAAATAATGTTCCTCTTGTTATTTCGAAATAACTCCCTAGTGTAGACCAGGGAGTTACGTGTTTGCAGAAGCAAGCTCTGTAGCAGTTACTCTATATTTATTTCTTAAGCCTCCTGTGCAACCCACTTCCATTATGAAAGCCAAGTAGAGCTTGCAGGGGCATGTGCAGGAATTCAAATTTGATCCATTTTGCAAGGACATATTCTGTGCCCCACCCAGGAACTCATTTTCCCACCTCCATATCTGGCCTTGGGAGGAGTGCGCTACCACCCATGCACTGACAGGAGCTTATTCTTCTCTTCCCTGCTCCTTGGAGGAGTTTGCTCTTGCCCCTGCCCTGACAGGAGCTTGCTCTTCCCTGCCTGCATAGATCCAGAGCCAGAGAAGTTCTCTGCCCCTGGTGATTATGGAAAGTGGGTGCTTCTGCTTGACCCCCATGTGCATGCACTTGAAAGCTTGGAACACTGCATAGTCAGGGTTAAAATACAGGGTTAAAATACACCAACGTTACATAAATTACATGTTTCAGCAGCACTTTAAATAATGTAGGAGGAGGAGAACAGTCTTGCACAAAGGTTGCCATTAATTTTAACACAAAACATTTCTGACGGAGAAGGTAACTAGGTGAGATTTGAAATGTATGGACATTTTGAAAACGTACATCATTATAACTAGATCTAAGTAGGAAATTTATTTATGAAAGAACACATCCAAATGTATTAATGAGAGGAAAATAGCCAGCAAGCATCATGTGAAACCTTTCATGTGCTATTCTACCTGAGAAAAGACCACCTGAACAGTAAATTCTCATTAAAAATAGTAAGTTCAAGAGAGATAATATTACTGGTATTTCACTAAATCTGCTTGTCAACTAAATTGGACTACCGGGTATAGATCTCCTGCAATTAATGCAAATGGGCTCCTTTAGCTGCTGCTCCACAGTGATTCAGGCAGTTAAAAAAAAGCAGGTGAGGGGCTTAGCTTGGGACAATAACAATAAAAGATCATTGTCATGCAAATTGTTTTGATGACATGAATTGATTGCTTTGTTAGTGGTCTGTGAAAGCAATATATTTAATTAGCTTTTATTAATCTGTTTGTACATTGCTTTTTGTGCATTGGATTACTGGACCTCTTTCATTTTTGTATACCTGACAATGCATGAAAGATTTTTAAAAAGAATTAATTTGAGTATGAAAATTGGGACACGTCCTTTAATTCCACTGAAATACATTAGCCTAGAAGAGTTGTCTTGAGGAATGCAGTGGAAAAATGATTAACATTTCAATTCTATTTTGTTTTAAACCCTAGAGCCATGCACCCTTGAGCTTTGAGAAGTTCTGATATAGAAGCAAACTTTGTAGTTCAGAGTCATTCCTTTTTTTCTTTTTTTAAATGGGCTTCTTTTCAGTAGGGGTAATTGTCACGTATGATCTAGGAGCCACATAAATCCTGAATTTTCTGCTTTCCCTCTCTGAATATGCAGGGGCAGCTGGAAGAAGTATTCTAAGAATGTGTGCTCTTTCACTTATTTTTGGTCTCATTTTTGCAAGTAAGTTAGGCTTGTCTTCACTGCAAGTTTGATTTATAACTCAAGTATATAGCCCCTAACCCAAGCCCCATCCACATATTAAACCTGTAAGTGCAATGGTGTTGTTAACTCAATTTGGCTGGCCCACCAGGGTATAGCTCCAGGTCAAGTGAGAGCAATTCATCAGCACTAACACGACTCCTTTGCATTATGGGCACAAGCTAGACCACCAGTGCTTTCCAACAACTCCCTTTGTGCTGAAAAAGGACAGACAAATTCTCTCAGGAATCACTGGGAAATAATTCGTAGACCATCTCAGCCTAGTGCAGCACTAAGAACAATGAGATATGCCCTCTGAAGCATTAGTGCCACACACAAATGAGTACAGCACCTGTGCAAACCTATAGATGCAGCGACTTCAGGACTATTTCACAGTGTGGCTGCCCTCACTTCAACTTTGTTAACTTGTGAGGTGCTAACTCACAAGTTCTCTGCAACAGACAGGTCTACACTACTAACTCTGCATCTGGGCAGCTGCACTGCTTAATGCTATAGTGAAGAGGCTCTGTGCTGAGTGGAGAGACTACTCTCATTAGCATCATTAACCCACCTCTTTGAGAGATGGTAGGTATGTTGATGGGAGAAGCCCACTTGCCGTGACAGTGCTGTCTGCATCAGGGGTAAGGTCAGTACAACTATGTGTCACACCCTTTGGCAACATAGTTATACCAAAGTAAGTCTGAGGTGTAGGCCAGCCCAGAGCCTTTGAGTGTGAGATTCCCATAGAAGGCAGTTGCAGTGACACACATGAGGTGTTGGAGGCTCCCTAAACATTTGACCATAAAAAGAAAAATTATATGTTAACTCTTTAGGAAGTGGAAGGATTTTCTATTCTATGCAAATATCTTTTGATGAAATAGTCACCTCATGGTAAAATTACTATTGCCCCTCTCTAGGAACGTGCACAGTTTGAGCGCAATGACAACATCAATGAGAAATTCACAGATAGCTGGGTTTTCTCTGCTTTGCTAGTGAAATAATGACAACGAGCACAGTGACGTGCAAATTGCACTTATTTAAATTAGCTTCTTCACAGTCAAAATAAAACCAGTAAACCTCATCCCACGAGGAATAACGGGGCTGCCGACAAAGGGCTTTGATGTCGGCAGGGGAGCGTCCAGACTAGCGCGCTGAGCGGACAAACAGCTGATCAGCTGTTTGTCAGCTCAGCGTGGCAGCCATGTAAATTTAAATGAAGCTGCGATCATTTAAATCGCGGCTTCATTTGCCTTTGCCTACAACCCTAATCAACATGGCTCCATCAATGGAGCCATGTAGTCTAGACACATGAGTTACTTCAGAAATCTTGGGTGAATACCCTTTGGTCTTGATAACTTTATTTGTTCCAAAACTGCCTCTCTTGACACCTCAATCTAGGAGGTGGAAATGTATGTACAACATACTATCAAGCTGTTTATAGCCTCAAGAAGTTCCCCCAATAAGTTGGCCCAGAGGTTCACCCCTTTAAATGGGGAGAATTGTGTATAAAAGGGTTACATGAGTCCATGAAATCCACAATAGATGGAAGAGATCAAGTATTTTATATTATCTTCGCAATTGAACTCTGGTATATTAATAAAGTTACCCCAAAATGCTGCACTTATTTCAAGAAACCTTTATATAAAATTTTCTTGTATGCCAGACTTTGATTTTTGAAGTGATTAGTTTAATATATTTTTGTCTTTTTTCTCTTATTTTTGTTTTACACAAGCTCCATATGAAAAAATATCTCCATTTAAAAAATGTCAGAAAATAATCACCTTGATATATGCCAAAGAAATCGTCTTTGTTCTCTTATCTCTTACCAGGTGACTTCAAACTTGAAACGAACAGAAAAACTACAAGCGTTAGCTGTTTCTAGTTGGACAAACGTAGTCTTTCTTCTACATCCATTTATTTATTCACATCCTTTCTGTGTCTCATAGATCACAGGAGGTACAGAATCTCTAGAGAGAATTGGATTGTTTTTAATCCACAGAATCCATCATGCTTCTAGCTTTGCTCATTTTGTCTCAAACATTGTGGGCACCGGTGTCTCATTACTCACCATAGACATGACTAGTCATGAGTATCATGAGAGGAGGGGGAGGGGAGAAGCAGAAGAAGCGTTGTGTGTGTATTTTGTCTATCAGAATAGAAAACACTTCCTTGGCTTTTGTTTTATATTTTTTAAATTCACGAAATTCATTATTAATTAATATAATATGCCTCAGAACAATTGCTGTCCTAACTCACAACAAGTAGTTACACTGCACTGTTAATGATATATATATATATAATATATATACAGCATCTTGAGATTTGTTCAGGAATGAACATTCAGTATTAAATTGCCAATATGTTTCCAATCTAAAGACTAGACTGGCAAATACACAGTAGGGATCAATGCTGCACTGGACTCAGGAAAAAGGCCTGGATAATATAATAGATTTTTTTAAATTTTCTATGATAAAATTCCATATAGTTTGGGAAAAGAAAAACACATTTTAGGGGTTTGCTCAGAGCCAAATTACTGGTGAATGACTCACAATCTCTTCAGTGTTATGATAAGAGAAGAGCTCCCATTTTTAATAGCTGCATTAGATTTTTATACCTTTATCGTTGCACTTTGTGTGCAGTTTGATGCAAACTACATCGTTCTAATTTGGAAATTTAAATAAAGACACATGCAAACAAATGTTAAAAATAGCACTTAAATTACATAAACTGAGCCCATAATTGCACCCACAGAGAGACGCTTATGCATGCAGTTAGCCACACTGCAAACAGCAATCCCTATTTCCACATGCAAATGCAAGCTTCGGGAGAGCTACTACAGCACTTAAGGTGAAGTTTTTGGAAAGGCGGTACAGAGACTTGTTTTAAATAAATACAACAATGAATAGCACATGGCTTGAGTTCTGGCTGCCTCAGGGACCATCTCTCTCTGCAAGATCTGTCTGTTAAGGCTAAACTGCCGCACAGAGTCCAACACATCCTAATGTGTGGGGACTAGTGGCGAGACATTCTCATTGGAAGGGCCTTGATTCGTAAATCTGATCCTGCAGCTGGTCAGAGAGAAGCTACATTTTTAACTTTTTAGAATACGGTGCCTGCAGGTGATAGGCTTTGCTGAGAAGCCCAGTGTTTGCTTCTGGGGATTAAGCTACTATCTTTTGCCTTTCACTCTCTTCCTAAATCCCTGCTCTCAAAACATCAGGAAGTCCACAGTGCTACAGCTAGTCTATTCTCCCTCCTAAGAGTAAGACCACAGCCATCAACCCCTGTCATCGTTATCAGCTCCTTAGCCAACTTCACATCTAATTACAAATTGCCCTTCCAGCTTTTAAAATTCTCCAAGGACTTGCTTCATCCCACTCCTCTCACTTTGTATCCACCTAGTTCTCAGCTTCGCCAATCTCTCTCCCTTCTCTCCCCGTCTTCCCAGTTGGAAGTCATTTCTGTCGCTGTGCTGCTCCATCTGCTCAGAATTTCTTCTCCACCTCTCTCTGGGTCACTAAGTTGCTTTCAAATTATTCTGTCAACCTAGTTTCTAGAACAAGGGTTAGGTCAACTTAACTGAATTGCTCTGGGATATGGATTTTTTTACAACTTTGAGTGAGGTGAAGAAAAGTCCTTTGAGGGTAAGTCGCATCCATGAATATCAGGTGAAACAAAAAAAATCTATTAACATGTGAGAGTTTTACTTACCTATATCTCTAAGGGTATGTCTACACTGCACACTTATTTCGGAATAAGCTATTCCGGAAGAAATACTCCAAAATAGCATATTTCAAAATAGCACATCTACACTACAGGGAAACCTCAAAATTAGCCTGAGTTAGGCTTCCCTAATGTGGATGCGCCCACCGACAACCTGGGCCGGCCCCGGCCCCGGAGTGCGGCGCGCTGGAGACGCCGGCCCCAGGCGCGCGACACACACCGGCGCCTGGGGCGCGGCGCTCTGGCGGCGCCAGCTCCGGGGCACATGCGGGCGCGCGGCGCCAGCCCCGGGCGCGCGGCTCGGGCGGCAGCGCCGGCCCCGGGCCCACGGCACAAGGCGCTCGGGCGGCCCCGGCCCCGGCCCTGGGGCACATGCCGGCGCCGGGTGCAAGGGTATCCCCACCCCTGGCGTGCCCCAGGATGCGCGGCCCCGCCCCCAGGCGCCCGGAGTGTGAGTGGCCCCGCCCCCAGGCGCCCGGGAGCCTCTAAAGGTTGGGGACCACTGCACTAGGGAGTAATTACTTTGAATGGCCCTGGGGAGGAACTATTTCAAAATAGTAACAGTGGAGCATCCACACTATAGCTATTTCGAAATAGCTATTTCGGAATAGGCATTATTCCTTGTGGAATGAAGTTTACAGAAGTTGGAATAAGCCGTCCATTATTTTGAATTTATTTCCTAATAACGGAATTGCTGTGTGGACACTCACATAGTTATTTCGAAATAACGTCAAGTGAATCCATAAAAGAGATTTACCTTGTCCTTAAAACTCTCAGAAAGAAATTCTAAAACCTCACACTAAAAAGTTTTGTCCCCTATGCCTCCCTTTGGAAACAAACAAAAGAATATATTGTACTGGGTGGCATGGTTCAGGGCTAACTACTCCTGTCATTTTTCTGGTGTCTAAGGGCACCTCTTCATGTGGCAGCCCCCATGTTAGCTCAACCTGAGGTGGAATTTGCAGTTCTCCCACATTCAGACTGGGCCCTGGGCCCTAGTACCATTGTGTGTCAACTTTTTTTACCCAGCATGTCTGAGTTTGGTTACCTCCAATTCTTTCTTCAGGGAATGTGTGAGCAGTGGTATGTAGTGATCAGGCAGCTTTCTTAGAACAGAGATATTGTTTGACAGCAGAAATAAGCCATTCGAGAAAAAAACAGATTTTAAGGGAACAAACAATGAAAACACATGTCTCTTTTACTGATAGGCTTATCAACCCTTATGATAACTTAGGCAGTCCTAATTTCTTCTGGAAAAACTTAAAAAACAACAAATAGTCTAGTAGCATTTTAAAGACTAACAAAACATGTAGATGGTATCATGAGCCTTCGTGGGCACAGCACATTTCTTCACATGAAGAAGTCATCTGAAGAAATGGGCTGTGCCCACAAAAACTCATAATACCATCTACATGTTTTGTTAGTCTTTAAAATGCCACCAGACTATTCGTTGTTTTTTAAGTTTTTCCTGTTAGACTAACTCAGCTACCTCTCTGAAACTAAATTTTTTAGGCACCTACAGAGGGTCCCATGTTTCAGTCTGGTTCCCCCAAACAACCTTTCACCCCTTCTACAGAGAAGGGCCCTTTTAACATTGCCAGAGTGTTGATGTGTTATGTGCTTTTCTGTCCTAATCAAAACCTGTTTTGTAGAGTGGCTTGAAAAGGAGGCAAAAATCAAAGCAAATAGTTCTGATGTTGTCCCTTAACAAAGCTTAAGTATTTGATAAGTGGTGGCTATCTTCAGATATTTTTCCTTCTTGCTTATTTTTCCACCTGTATTAAACTAATAGCATATGTCTACACTACAGCATTAATTCGAGTTATCTTAATTCGAAATAGTTAATCCAAATTAAGTTAATTTGAATTAATGCATCTACACACAAAATGCAGTTCGAATTAGCGTTTTGCTAATTAGAAATAGCGCGTCCACACTGAGTGGACATTGATTCGGATTTAAGACCGGCCGGAATCAGGTCAGGGGTAGGGCATCAGGTCAGGAGTGTCTTTGTGTGGCTGTTGCCTGAGGCTATCTGAGGCTTGTGCTTAAAAGGACACACACACATGTCCCAGGTGTCCCTGTTTGCTTGCCTGCCTCGCTGAGGGACAGCAAAGCATTTGTGTCTCTGCATGCTCTTGTTGCCCTCACTTGGGACATCACAGCACTCTGCAACATGGAGCCAGAGCTGCCCCTGGGTACTCTGGTGCTTCTCGTGAACATGTTGCTGCAAGCCTGGCTGCACTTTCTGTAGGCTGTCATCCGGGAGGTCCATTGGGGGGCTGTCAGTATCCAGGAGGCCCTGCAGGAGAGCTTCCACCCTGAGGAGCACTAAGAACCTCCCTGGTCTGCCCCACTGGAGGCTTGTACCTCATTCCTCCCTCACATCCTTCCACTTAACCCTCCCCCCAGCCCCACTTCCTGATGTCAAATAAAATACATGTATTTTCATGAACACAAACTACCTTTATTTAATAAAACTGGGGGTGGAGGGATGAAACTCTGGTGAGACTAGGGAAAGGAGGTGGGAGAGGGGAAGAGAGAGGGTGGGAGAGGGGAGGGGGAAACCTTGGAAGAGGGAGCTGGAAGGGGAAGCAAGGGGGAGGGGAAGCTCAGGGTTGGGAGTCTCGCCAGACCACCTTGATTTTCATGCAAACCTGCTCCTGGGATCGCATGTGGCCTTTGGTTGCCAGGCTGGCAGCTATCCTGCCATAGACGGCCGCGTTCCTCCATATAGTACGGAGATCATGGACGTTGGGGGCATCCCCCCCCAAACCTGAGTAAGGTCCACCCTGATCTCCGCCCTGGACCAGGAAGGCACCCACCTTTTCTGGGCCCTGGCAAGCTCCTGGGAGCTGGCAGACTGCTCCTGGGGAGCGGTGGAGGGCTGGCTGCCAGTGGCTTGCTGGCTCATGTTTTGGGGCCACTGGGTCAGGGGCAGTGATTGCTGGCTCTGTGCTGGCAGGCTTGGAATTGGCACAGGCCCTGTGTCCAGAGTCAACCCCTTTAAGGGCTCTGGGGAGAGTGGAGGAGGGAGAGAAGTGTTCTTGCTTGAGGCTGGAGTGGTCACCAGGGCACCCTGGGAAGGCTGGAGGCCCCCTATTTTGAAATAAGTGTCTACACAGCACTTATTTCGAATTAGCTAATTCGAGTTTGGTGTTACTCCTCGTAGAATGAGGTTTATCAAATTCGAATTAAGTGTCTCGCTATTTCGAATTAAATTCGAAATAGCGGTTTGCCTGTGTAGACACTATTAAAGTTAATTCAGAATTAACTTGGATGTGTAGACATACCCATAGTCACACAGAAAACAATCCAACAACTAAACTAACGTATGATTTTCATAAATTATTACAAAGCAGCTCCAAACCTCTCACATATGGCATCTGTTCTGTTCTGAGTTACAACAGTGTTAATCTGGAATAATTGCTACTGGAGTAACTTCAAATTTACATTGATATAACTGAGAGAAGAATTTAACAATCTCTGTGTGTGCTGTTGTTACACAAGTGCTCTATAAAAGAGAGAGATCTGTTTGAATGTAATGTTTAAAATTGCCAGTAGGTGGCACTAAAGAATATGCAGCATAGTTCCCTGTATTGTAGAACTGATAAAACTGGTTGTACACTGCACATGTCCTCTTGTGTGTAGTTCATTTTGTGCAACTCTTAACATAGAGGGGACGAGAAGGTGGTGTGTCAAAAAAAACAGGGCTTATTGTGAGACCCTACCTGTAACTCTAACTACAGCTTTGGACATTATGTAAACTGTTAATCCAACAAGCATTATTACCTGCAGGATTTTAATCTTAAAAGAAGATTAGCAAACTCTACTATCCATTCCCCATATGCAACACACAGATTCGAATGAAGCATCATGAAACAAGGTCTTAGATGTGGAACTAGCCACTGAAATTGCAAAATGTTGTTTTTAAATTGTACCAGGCTTTGTTTTTCTGCCTCAGTTATCCTCCAGGGAACACAGTGTATTGTCAGTCCTCTGTTTGTCATTTCCTTAGACATATGAATGTAAGCATGAAAGATGCTGAAGTTTTATAATATGGAAAATGGTTTATCCTATACCAGAGATCATTTTTGTGTTCCCTTTGGTTTTATTGTATTTCCAATAGCATTCGCTGTTACTGAGTCTGAGAATTACAATTTAAAAAAATTGCAAGTACTAAAAATAAAAAAGGCAAACAAATGGGAAAATATTCCACCTTAATGGATTTACAGCTATAAAAATTATTTCTGTAACAGACAAAACCAGTCAAGGAACCGGACCAGAGACCATATAAAGAAGGCTGGTGACAGACTTTGCCAGGCCCTGGGCAATGGGCGGGGGAGGGGAGGAATTCAGTTCTGGGCCCCCTGGAAGGGGTGGAGCCTCAGGAGGAAAGGATGGGGCTAGGAGCAGCCAGTCTTCAGCATTGCCTGGACAGTCCACACCTCCTGCAGCCAGTCCCCATGGTGGGCTCCAGAGGCAATTTAAAGGGCCTGGGACTCCTGCCTCTGTGGTACTGGCAATAGCAGCCCATAGTGCCAGGCCTTTTACATTGCTGGACCTTGGGACAATTTTCTCTTTTGCCCCATCAGCAATTCTGCCGATAAACAATAGGCTCTCTGATTACAGTTCTACTCATCATGATTCTGGCTTGCTCTTAGCTCCACTTTGGGGCTACTTGATGAGTGCAACAATATTCTCACCTTGTTAAGGCTCAAAAATTAAATTCCTGTTTGTAAGAACAGGTAAAACATCTCACAAATAACATGGTGCTGTAAACCAGAATAAGCGTCATATGCCAGATTTTAGGGATTCGTCTGCTCATGAGTGAAGTACACCACATGCAGAAGGCCAGAAGATTTGCAGAGTGCACCTATATAGCCTTGTGCTGGCCCTCATCAGTGTGGGAATTTCACCTCAGTTTGCATGTGCAGAGCTGCATCTTTGCAGAGCCACACGGTTGGTTAAATGTATAACTGGCCACGTGTTCGCTTAAATGCTCAGTTGGCACACAGCATCATGATAGCTTTGAGCATGCCATAGGCCTGTGGGATTGTGCACATGCAAAATTCCTATGCAAAGCTTTCAATATCTGGCCCAAAAGTAATATTGAAAAAGTATTTGTGTTTTGCCATGCTGTTACACGTCTTATAGCCATGCTTCTGTGTGGTTGCAAATAAAGTAATGATTGAGTTTATTTTTTTAAAGCAGGTTTGAAGAAAGAAGTACAAAAAGATCAAGATGCAAATAAACCCACTGTGTCATCCCCTAAGAGATTAGCAGTATCAGCAACCAAGCTCCATTCACCAGGTATTTATGAACCACAAGAACTCTCTTTTGAGGGAAGATTTAAACTTGTCGAATTTGCAGCTCTTGTTAATAGACAAACATCTGAGACCCACTATTGTTAAAAGAAGATTGATGGTGTCCAAGTCTCATTAATCAGGCAACGAGTGCAGGTGGCTTCATCATAGTCATACATGAAGTGAACAGTCTTATGTTCTCCCTGGTAGTAAAGTAAAACCATCTGTCTTCCAATACAGAGTCATGGCTGTTCAATGTTTAAAGGCACAAGGATCATTTTAAAATATTATTTTTACTTTAAAAAAAGAAAACCAATATAGTAACTAAATCCTCCATGTAATATAATCACCAACAGTAACAGTACACCACTTAATATCTGAGGTCACTGACGTGCAAAAGTGTTGTGTTTCCTAGGTTATTTCTGTAGCTAACTGGGAAATAAAAGATGATCTTTAGAAATAATCTTCAGAGAGCTAAAGGGAAACTGTCAGCTTAACCATTAATGTTGTAAACAACCCCCTTACTTTAAGGAGTTACCAGTAAAAACTTAGATCCAGCTAAAATCCTTTCTAAAAATCCAAAGTACATCTCATTGTTTATGCTTTTTAGGCCACATTTACACCTGTATTTAAGCACCTAATAGGCAGAGGTGTGCTGTAAATCTGTACCTGTGGGCTTGATCCAAACACCATTGAAATCACGAGCCCATTTACTTCAGTGGGCTTTGAATTAAGCCCTTTGGGTATGTCTACACTACCCCGCTAGTTCGAACTAGCGGGGTAATGTAGGCATACCGCACTTGCAAATGAAGCCCGGGATTTGAATTTCCCGGGCTTCATTTGCATAAGCCGGGCGCCGCCATTTTTAAATCCCGGCTGGTTTGAACCCCGTGCCGCACGGCTACACGCGGCACGGAGTAGCTAGTTCAGACTAGGCTTCCTAGTTCAAACTCCTCGTGGAACGAGGAGTAACGGTAGTTCGAACTAGGAAGCCTAGTCCGAACTACCTAGTTCGTGCCGCGTGTAGCCGCGCAGCACGGGGTTCGAACCAGCCGGGATTTAAAAATGGCAGCGCCCAGTTTATGCAAATGAAGCCCGGGAAATTCAAATCCCGGGCTTCATTTGCAAGTGCGGTATGCCTACATTACCCCACTAGTTCGAACTAGCGGGGTAGTGTAGACATACCCTTTGATTTCTTAGATCAGACCTTTAAAATCACTGAAGTCAGTTTCACTTTCAGCTTCTTAGTGCTACTGTATTTGGGTTAAGAAGAGTTCAAGGGGGGAAATTGTGTTTTCTCTCTCTATATATATAAAAGCTTTTCCTGAAGGACAACTAAGAGTATGTCTACACTACAGAGTTAGTTCGAACTAACGGATGTTAGTTCGAACTAACTTTAATAGGCGCTACACTAGCGCTCCACTAGTTCGAATTTAATTTGAACTAGCGGAGCGCTTAGTTCGAACTAGGTAAACCTCATTTTACGAGAATTAAGCCTAGTTCGAACTAGCTAGTTCGAATTAAGGGCTGTGTAGACCCTTAATTCGAACTAGTGGGAGGCTAAGGCTTCCCAGGTTTCCCTGGTGGCCACTCTGGCCAACACCAGGGAAACTCTATGCCCCCCTCCCGGCCCCGGACCCCTTAAAGGGGCACGGGCTGGCTACGGTGCCCGTGCCAGGTGCAAGCCTGCCAGCACCCAGCCAGCAGACCCTGCACCTGGCACGGATCGAACCAGCCACCCGATGCCCCCCAGCCCTCCCCCTCTTCCCGGGACCAGGCTGGCGGCTCCCGGGAGCTTGCCCAGGACCGCAAGAGGCGGGCACCCGCCTGGGCTAGTGCGGACATCGTGGACCTCGTCCACAATCTCCGCACTAGGCACAGGAAGGTGGCCGTCTAGGGCAGGAGAGCTGCCAGCCTGGCCATCCAGGAGCAGGTGTGCATGAAAATCAAGGGGGTCCACTGAGACCCCCGACCCTGAGCTTACAATGGCCGTCCTGGGTCAGACCAAAGGTCCATCTAGCCCAGTAGCCTGTCTGCCGACAGCAGCCAACCCTAGGGACCCTGGAGGGGATGGACCGGAGACAGTGACCAAGCCATTTGTCTCGTGCCATCCCTCTCCAGCCTTCCACAAACTTTGGGCAGGGACACCACTCCTACCCCCTGGCTAATAGCACTCCATGGACCCAACCTCCATCACTTTATCTCACTTCCCTTTAAACTCTGTTCTAGTTGTAGCCTTCACAGCCTCCTGCAGCAAGGAGTTCCACAGGTTGACTCTTTGCTTTGTGAAGAAGAACTTTCTGTTACTAGTTTGAAGCCTGCTACCCATTCCTTTCCTTTGGTGTCCTCTAGTCCTTCTATTATGGGAACTAATGAAGAACTTTTCTTTATGCACCCTTTCCACACCACTCATGCTTTTATAGACCTCTATCATATCCCCCCTCAGTCTCCTCTTTTCTAAGCTGAGAAGTCCCAGTCTCTTTAGCCTCTCTTCATATGGGACCTGTTCCCAACCCCTGATTATTTTAGTTGCCCTCCCCTCTCCCAGCCTCTCTCTTCCCCTCTCCCACCTCATTTTCCCAGTCTCCCCCAGTTTTGTTCAATAAGGACAGATTCCATTTTTGAACACAATTGTCCTTTATTTTGTACATCAAGAAAAGGGGCTAGGGAAGGGTAAGTGGAAGGAGGTGAGGGAGGAATGGGGCATGAGCCCCCGATGGGGAGGACTGGGCTGGCTCTGTGGGCTTCTGGGGGTGGAAGCTCTCCTGCAGCCCCCCAGTTGCCCCCTCTCCCTAGATGGCAGCCTGTGGCAAGTGCAGCTGGGCTGATGGCCGAGTGGTGTGATGTTCCCAGTGTGGGCATTCCGGGCACTCCAAGCCAGGACTGGTTTTCAAGCGGGGCACCCCTGATAACTGTCTGTCCGGGGTGGGGGTCGGGACCCTTTAAGCACAGCCCTTGGCTAGCCTGACACAGCATCTCCACGCTCTAAGTCCTCCTCTGATGCCCTGCCGGCACTGCTTCCGGCCATCCTTAAGCCCAGTTCAGGGTCCACTTAATGTGGACTTGCTAGTTCGAATTAGCAAAACGCTAATTCGAACTAGTTTTTAGTTCTAGACGCGTTAGTTCGAATTAGCTTAGTTCGAATTAACTAATTCGAACTAAGTTAGTTCGAATTAGCGCTGTAGTGTAGACATACCCAGAGTGATGTCATCACATCACTCTGTGTCCTGCCTGACTCCTCCCTCCCACTTTCCCAGTCCTTGGCTGCTTGTCCCTCCTCCCCCTTCCCTGGTGCCCAGGCCAGAGCGCGGGGCCTGTCAAGGTGCTGGGGCGGGTGGGTGGAGAGGTGAAAGCTGCACAGCCACCCCTCTACCCCCTTGAGCACCAAGGAGTGTGGGCAGAAGCCATGTGGCCCCTCCCAGTGCTGGGGAGGGGGCAGAAGCTGTAAATCACACAGCCCCGCCCCTCCCCTCCCTGGTGTTCAGGGGATTGAAAGGCACATGGCACTGGGAGCCACGAGCTGTATGGCACTGCATGGCCACTCCCCTTTCCCTCCTCCCCAGTGCTTGGGAGGGCAGAAGCCATGTGGCGCCAGGAGCCATACAGCCCCATCCTTCCCAGTGGTGGGGGGAAGGAGGAGTGGAAGCCTCACGGCACCACGAGCAGTGAGGCATGAGCTGCTTGGCATCGGGAGTCATGCAGCCCCTCTCCTCCTGCCTGGTGCTCAGGGAGGCAGAAGCCATGTGGTGCCAGGAAGCATACAGTTCCTCCCCTCCCCACCGCCTACTATAGCCCTAAATTAATAAACAAAAGAGCATCTATCTGCCTATTCACTTTAGTGACTTACCATTGACATCATTTAAAACACACACATCAGGATTCCCATATTTGTAAATACACTGCAGCAATTCTATCGCATGTCACCCCCAGCCAACAAAACGAAAGGTTAAAACCAATGAAAGGTTAAACCCAATCTTCCCTTCCCAGCTACTATTCCTCCTCTTCTTCAGATGCGTTCAAAGATAAGCATTCAAGTTGGCTTAGATCATGTGGAGTCAGGGAGTGAGTTCTAAAGGGAAGGGCATCTTAATGAAGAAAGCCAGGCCAGCAGCACCCCCTTATTTATAGCATAGGGGCTCCAATTTAAGCACCTCACTGGTTAAAGCTGTGGTACAATGGCCCAGGAAGAGCTGATTTAAAAATAATTATTTCTGATAGAATTGTAAAGGAAGTTACTGGAATGTTTGCAATGGCTTTTGTAATGCTTCCTGCTTTTAGAAAGACCTAAATTTCCAAATTCCTAATAATTTTCATTGCCTTAATGTCTGGGTGCCCAACCTGAGACAGGTGAAAGGGCCCCGATTTGCATAAAGGGCTAAGTCCTTGCCCTCTGATGATCAGGTCCTTGTAGGGTGTCTCAGGCAGTGGGCCCCAAAATGATGGCACCATAAAATCATCAGTCACTTTTGAAAATTTAACCTCGATAAAAATATAAGGGTTTTTTCAATGGCCTTTTGCTTCCTTGAAACAAAAATAATAAAATAAAAAAAGAAAATAGGATGCTAGGAATTATTAAAAAGGGATAGAAAATAAGATGAAGAATATCTTACTGCCCCTATATAAAACTATAGTACGCCCACATCTTGAATAATGCATACAGATGTGGTCTCCTCACCTGAAAAAAGATATTTTGGCATTAGAAAAGGTTTAGAAAAGGGCAACTAAAATGATTAGGGGTTTGGAACGGGTCCCGTATGAGGAGAGGCTAAAGAGACTGGGTTTTTCAGTTTAGAAAAGAGGAGACTGAGGGGGGATATGATGGAGGTATATAAAATCATGAGTGGTGTGGAGAGGGTGAATAAGGGAAAGTTATTTACTTGTTCCCATAATATAAGAACTAGAGGACACCAAATGAAATTAATGGGTAGCAAGTTTAAAACTAATGAAAGAAAGTTCTTCTTCTCACCGTAGTCAACCTGTGGAACTCCTTGCCAGAGAAGGCTCGGACTATAACAGTTTAAAAAAGAGCTGGATAAATTAATGGAGGTTAGGTCCATAAAAGGCTATTAGCCAGGGGGTAAAGAATGGTGCCCCTGGCCTCTGTTTGTCAAAGGCTGGAGATAGATGGCAGGAGATAAATCGCTTGATCATTGTCTTCGGTCCACCCCTATGGGGCACCTGGCACTGGCCACTGTTGGCAGACAGGCTACTGGGCTAGATGGACCTTTGGTCTGACCTAGTATGGCCATTCTTATGTTCTTAAAATAAAGAGCAAGGAAGACTGTATTGTAATTAAAGTAGTCTTCTATGACAGCATTGTGAAAACTTATCACACTGTTGACATTAGTTATTAGCTAATGTGCTGTGGATGAGGTTTTTTTTTCCCCCTTCCATTATTGTACTATTCAAATACAGGCAGTCCCCGGGTTACGTACAAGATAGGGACTATAGGTTTGTTCTTAAGTTGAATTTGTATGTAAGTCGGAACTGGCTCCAGATTCAGCTGCTGCTGAAACTGACCAGCGCTGACTACAGGAAGCCCTAGGCAGAGTTGCTCTGCCCCCGGCTTCCTGGAATCAGCCACTGATCAGTTTCAACAGCGGCTGAATCTGGACTCCTGGGACAGAACAGCTGGGGCGCTGCCGGGTAGGTCCCCGCAGGACCAACCTGGCAGCACCCCAGCTGCTCTATCCCAGGCATCCCGCAACAAAAGCCTGGTCTGCTGGGGGGGGGGGGGCGCACTAGCTGCACCCCCACTCTCCCCCCAGCAGACCAGGGACACCCGAGCAAAGCCGCGGAGGCGCAGACGTCCCGCCGCCTCTGTGGCTTTGCTCCTGTCTCCCTGCTGTGCTGGGGGAGTCCCCCCTAGCACAGCAGGGAGACCCAAGCAAAGCCGCACAGGCGGCGGGGTTCCCCACCTCTGCGGCTTTGCTCCTCTCTCCCTGCTGTGCTGCGGGGGAGTCCCCCCCAGCACAGCAGGGAGTCCCCCCCCAGCACACCAGGGAGACCCGAGCAAAGCCGCACAGGCGGCGGGGTCCTGCCGCCTGTGCGGCTTTGCTCGGGTCTCCCTGCTGTGCTGGGGAGTCCCCCCCAGCACACCAGGGAGACCCGGAGCAGCTTTTCTCGCCCCGGAAGATGCGGTGGCGGGACCGCTGCACTCTGGGCTGTCCTGCCGCCCGTGAGCTCCGGGACGAGAAAAGCCCCATTCGTAAGTGCGGATCCGACATAAGTCGGATCCGCGTAAGTCGGGGACTGCCTATATACACACTCCATACCACAGAGTTGTTTTTTGGCTGCCACATAAACCACTATTGCTGCCGCAGAAGGAGTGATTATCTGGTTTATGTTAGCAGTGGATCTGCTCTTCACAGTTTGGATCAATATCTGAATGTGGATTTCCCCAAAGCTCTTGTGAAAGTGTGTTTAAGAACTGAATATTCCTAGACCTCCATCTAATCCAGCACTATAACCCTGATCCTGTAATTTCCACCAGGGCTGAGAGAGAAGGGGGCTTTGCACAGACACAGGGATCTATCCACATGAATGTGATTTCAGGATTAGAGCCCTTTCTCTATTTTAATTATTTCGAAGGTGCCTATCATTGTGGTAGCTAACATTGTCCAATTGGCTTATCATCAGTTTCCTCAAAATTACTTCTTCACTTTCCTTATCTAAATACTGGAAACTGGAGATAAAAATGTATTAACCCATGTACCATATCTAAACCTTCATGGACTGTATTAAATATCTCTGGGTATTTGTTACAGTATTTTATTTCAAACACTGAACTAGAAAAAAAAGTGCTAGGAATTTTGACACTCTTAA
The DNA here is from genome assembly GCF_052426305.1 of Pelodiscus sinensis. Lineage (NCBI taxonomy): Eukaryota > Metazoa > Chordata > Testudines > Trionychidae > Pelodiscus > Pelodiscus sinensis. The sequence goes on from NC_143052.1 coordinate 308,661,544, forward strand.
TGATTCCATGATTTCTGAGTGTAGTGGCTGTGGTCCTGCTTTTCCATAGCACCCCATATTATAATTGATGAATGGATGCAGGGTCTGGGCCAGCATCATTGGCATATTTCCCATCCTGTGCAGAGCAACAGAACATAAACATCAATGGGCAGAAGCAGTTTAGTGAGCTGCTTTTCAAACCCAGACAAACTAGGAAGTTCAAAGTTATCCCTGAAGAAAATATCACTGTTTAATTTACAACAACTTATGCCATTGACAAGGACAATGTAGAGGTGCACATTTCCAAGGTTGGAAGGCAGGGAAAATTTACAATGGAAGTAGACAATTTGATAATTTGTATTCATTTAATCTTGACTGATTTCAAGGTGATTTTGTTTTTTCTCTGTGTTTGACTTTTGTTGCATTCATCTCCATGGTGTCTAAGATTTTTCTATTGAAAATAAAAACAAACACAGTTATTAAATATTTCTCTTGTGTTAGTACCTAGGGCATATCTACACTGCAGTGTTATTTCAAAATAGCTTATTTTGAAATAATGTGTCTACACACAAATGCATTTTGAAATAGCATTTTGCTATTTCAAAATAGCGTGTCCACACTGAGTGGACTCTGAATCACATTTAAGGCTGGCCAGAACCAGTTCCGGCAGGGCACCAGGTCAGGACTTACTGTGTGGGGCTGCTGCCTGAGGCTATCTGAGGTCTGTGCTTAAAGGGCTCTCCCCCCCCCCACCCAGACAGCCAGTTCTCAGCTTTCCCTGCTTGCTTGTCTACCTCGCTGAGAGACAGCAAAGCATTTTGTCTCTGTGTGCTCTGGATGCCCTCACTCGGGACACCATATCACTCTGCAACATGGAGCCAGAGCTTCCCCTGGGCACTCTGATGCTTCTCATGGACGTGTTGCTGCGAGCCTGGCTACACTTTCTGCAGGCTGCCATCCAGGAGGTCCATTGGGGGGTTGTCAGTATCCAGGAGGCCCTGCGTGAGAGCTTCTACCCTGAGGAGCACTAAGAGCCTCCCTGGTCTGCCCCACTGGGGGCTTGTGCCTCATTCCTCCCTCACGTCCTTCCACTTACCCCTCCCTAGCCCCCCTTTCTGATGTCAAGGGAGGGAAAGAAGAGAGGGAGGGGCTGCATGCCATTGGAAGCCGGGCTGGCTGCCCAACACACCCTGTTGTGGGGGAGTGGGAGGAGGCTGCTGTGCCGCACCAGTGTCCCCATGAAGTAGTGAAATGTCCAGCAGGGCTTTCTGGGATTTTTCACTACTTAATGGGGCACCAAGACAGAGCATTTAAATTCGGGACATATCTAACTATGATTGTAACAGGAGTATTGTTGTGATGATAAAAGTTCTTTCTTTTTTATTAACCTGGTATTGGTTCAGTTCTGTGTCCTGGAAAATCTGTCTGTGGGATCTGCATGCCTCAAGATAAGGTTTTGGGGTACTTTTGTGGGCCCCCGCTTCTGCATTCATTGTGCCAGAGTGGGGAATCAGTCATGACAAACTGCCAGAGGGTTTTCTCTAGCACCCATTACTATAGGTAAGTACTACATCATAATTTGGGCCCTACTGAATTCATGACCATGACAAATGTGTCATGGACCTTGCAATCTGATTTTCCCATCTCACTATTTTCCCAATCTGACTATTGTAGGGAGGAAGGCTCCTACTGTGTACCAGGCTCCAGCTGCTAGTCCAGTGGGACCAGGAAGGGATGGGAATTCCTTTCCCCACATGGGATGCTCCCAAAGGGGTCAGACCCACCTCCAAGAACTTCCGTGATCATAGGAAGCTCTGCAGCTGTTGGTTAGTAACTCAACTTTGAAGGCAACACAGCCACAGAGCTTCCTGCAGCAGGGGTAGGTTCTCAAAGGTTGGTCTGACCGGCTCCTGGAGAAGCCCTTGCAAGGAAATAGAAGCCCTGTCCCTCCTCAGCACGACTGGACTAGCAGATGGAGTCTGGTGCATAGTAGAAGCCCTGCCTGGGTCTCCCCAGTCCTTCCCCAGCTATCGGTTGAGAGTTCAAGAGTTAACTCTTGGGCTATTTGGAGGAGGGGACCATGGTTACCTGGTCAGTTGTCCCCCTGTAAGGCCAATCCTTTCCCCTGCAAAAAAGTGATGACTCCCCAATACCCTGCAATCCTTACTTCTCCACTGCTACTGGCACTGGCTTTAGAGCTGGGTGCTCAGCCAGCAGCTGCTGCTCTCCAGCTGCCCAGCTCTAAAGACAACACCACCACCAGCAGCACTGCATAAGTATGGGTGGCAATTCTGCAACCACCCTACAACCTCCCTTTGATTTGGGACCCCCGCTGTGACAGCTCTGTGAAATTTGAGATGTAAACATCTGAAATAGTGAAAGTGACTATTTGAAAAATCCTATGACCATGAAATTGACCAAAGTAGACCATGAATTTCATAGGGCATAATCATAATGTACTTAATTATGAAATGTTGCAACCTCTGGCCTCTTTCTCAGCCACATGTTGTGGATACAATTAATTGTTAATGCTGGAGGGATTTAGCTGTCATTTGCAGATATAAGAACTTGACTGGACATTCAAAAAATGGTAATTAAGCATCTACAATATCTGAAACATAGTTGCAAATACTTGTAGGGTCCCAAAATGTCAGTGCTGGCCTATTAAACTTTATACTGTCACTAGTGTGCAGACAGACTGTCCTACAAAAATGACAAGTGTTTTCTGTTGCCAGATTGCTAAAATGAAGTCAGTGAATTCCCTGAGAATTTAAAGTTCATGAGGCTTTCGTGTTAAAATTCTGTTTGTTCTTCTTGACAGTTGTGTGAAATGTGAGCTCACTCATTTGTAACATCGGTTCAGAGTTCTGCATTGCTGTGTGAGAGTGCTATATATTCTTTTGTGCTTAGGTTTCATTTGTCTTTTCAGTGTAATAGCTACTGAATTAAGGATTCTTTGCTGTCACCCTTTGTGGTGAAGGATAGTTGGTGATGAATGTTCCATTTTTATTTTTACATTTAGCCATGTATCCTCCTTCCCTTTTCAGCCTTCCCTCACAAACACATGATCCTTTTTTAGCTTTCCCTTTCACAAATACACACGCTCTTCTTCACCTTTCCCTTCCATCCACACATTCATGGAATGTACGTGGGCATACACACACAAGTCTCTCTTCACTTCTGCTTTTCTCTAATACCACCCCGCACATTCAGTCTGGATGGGGTACATACTAAAGTAACACCTAAGGGAGGTGGGAAGAACTTAACTAGGCATCTGAGATTTTCTTCTCCCTATCGCTGATGATAGCCTCTGGGACTAAAGTCTTTGGCCACTGAGGAAAGGAGGCATAAGGCATCTTGCACAAAGGATTTTTTTGTGCAAAACGGACCCGTCTGTACTGCTTGTTTTTGCGCAAAATCCTTTTGCGCAAAAAGCATCGGCAGAGATATGCAAATAACAGCACGACAAATGCTAATGAGCGCTTCATTAGCATACTGTCTGCCAACAAATACCTGCAGTGTAGACGTAGCCTCAGAGAGCAGCAGCAATGGGGGGAGCACGAGCTAGTGCTGGGGGTAGCTGGCTTAAAAGCCGGTTCCCCTCTGAGCACTGTCTCTATGGGGAGCAGGGGAGGCAGGGAGCAGCAGGGAAATGGCGCGAGTGGGGATTGAAACAGTCCTGCTCGCACTGGTCTCACTGCTGCTCCTCTCCCTTTGGAATGTACAAGAACCACCTGTGTCTTTTGTACGTTTCAAAGGAAGAGGCGCAGAGGGGAACCTGTGCCAGCAGGGACTGCTTTGCTCCCCACTAGAGTGGGTTCCTGCTGCCTCGCTCCCTTTGAAATGTACAGGAGCTGTGGGCAGCTCTTGTACATGTCAAAGGGAGAGGTGCAGTGGGATAGCGATGGAAATTCCATCGACTACTCAATTAGCTGATTAATTGAAATTTAACATCACTAGTTTAATGGTATATAGAAAAGTCTCATCCGTTGTACATTGCTAATTGTAACTGTTTTGTAACTGGGTTCCTGCCTTGACTCTGTAGATGGGGTCAATATAATGGTGATACTGAAAATGTCTATGTATATTAGATCCCCAATGTCATTTTGTTTTCACGGAGAGACATTTTAAACCCACAGCAGTCCAATTCGTGGAATGGGGGAAGAAACATTCTCTGGTGTGAAGTCTCTGGAGGGCAGGTTGTCTGTGGCTCAGAAAAATGAATCAATGTTTTCAAAAGGCTCAGAGCAGACCTGAACCCATGACGAGCCAGTGGAGTTCTAACCCCCATCTGCAGGTTGCCAGCAATGAGTTTTGCCCAGGGCTGCTGTCACTGTGACTGCCTCCCCTCGCACTTTCCATAGTGACGGTATCAGGAAGGCTGCTTATACTGCACAGGGATAATACACACTTCAAAAAAATGGGAAGTGATTATAACATTTAAGCACTATCTTTGCAGATCTTTTTATATAGAACGGCAAAGGAATTCCTGTGGGTTGGCTTAGCCATCACTTTTTCCTCAAAGGTTGGGTGGCGAGTCAGTCAGTCAAAGGAGAGTTAATTATAACTCCTAGAGAGGAAGAAAGCACAGAAGTTTTTAAGTTCTACTCAAAAAAAGTAACTGTGAAAATAGCATATTGGGGGTTCCGTATGGCTTGTGTCTCAGTGACTTCAGAGCAGCTTTTCACACTGCCAATCCTACAAACTCTTAGCACTGCCAATCACCTGGGTTTCTTTCTTCCTCAGACATTATCCCCAGTTCTAAAAGTGCTGCAGTTGAAAATAGGCTATCGGTGATGGGTAGGCAGTCCTATTTTATTCATTCTGCTTCCTTACTGACATGTGTGCAGCTCCATTGTCCTCGGTTAGGTCCACACAACTGTGTTTGCTCCCATAATTGGAATTTGTTAACATATATATAGATGAGGCACAAAAATGAATAAAATCCAGCTTGCTCTTTCTTGGCTATGCTGGTTTAGCAGGCAGGAGTGTCATTTATGAGGGATTGAGGGCAGTAGCCCCCCTCCCAAGCTTGACCCCCTGGATTTCATGTTTCAGGTCTGCTTAAAGTTGCATGCCCTGACTCCAGAGGCAGTTCTTAAACACAACAGTTTGGGTTGCTTGCAGCTCTGCCTTTGGTGCAGGGAGCTTGTTATAAAAAGAGGGAGGGGCAGGCTGGTTAAGAATAACAAAAGGCTGGTTAAAAAACAACAACAGATGGTCTTGTAGCACTTTATAGACTAACAAAACATGCAGAAAACTCATGATACCATCTACATGTATTGTTAGTCTATAAAGTGCTACCAGACCATTTGTTGTTTTTTTTCTGTACAGACTGAAGCTTCAAAAGGCTGGTTATTCAGGTAATTGAAGGATCATTAGATCATTATGAAAACATTGCTGGGAACTCTACTTAAAAGGGGGGAGTGTAGGAATGACTTTTGTGCTTCAGGGATCTGCATTTAGATCACTGCTGCTAAACTTCTCATAAATGTTCTTGAAAAAGGGGTAAATAGTGACTAATCCAAAACTGATTGCAAAGAGTTACAAAGGGATCTCTCAAAACTGGGTGATTGGGCAACACCAAAGCAGATGGAATTCAGTGTTGATAAGTGCAAAGTAATGCGCATAGCAAAATATAATCCTAACTATAGATACAAAAATGATGGGGTCTAAAATAGCTGTTACTACTCAAGAAAGAGATCTTGGAATCTTTGTGTATGTCTAAACTACATGGCTCCGTCGACGGAGCCATGTAGATTTGTTTGTTCAGCAAAGGGAAATGAAGCCGCGATTTACATAATCGCGGCTTCATTTAAATATAAATGGCTGCCGCGCTGAGCCGACAAACAGCTGATCAGCTGTTTGTCGGCTCAGCACGCTACTCTGGACGCTCCCCTGCTGACATGAAAGCCCTTTATCAACCTCCCCGGTAAACCTCATCCTACGAGGCATAACGGGGAGGTCGATAAAGGGCTTTCAGGTCGGCGCGGGAACATTCAGACTAGCGCGCTGAGCCGACAAACAGCTGATCAGTGCGGCAGCCATTTAAATGAAGCCGCGATTATTTAAATCGCAGCTTCATTTCCCTTTGCCGATCAGCCTAATCTACATGGCTCCATCGATGGAGCCATGTAGTTTAGACACACCCTTCGTGGATAGGTTCCTGAAAACATCTGCTCAATGTGCATTGGCAGTCTAAAACCTAAAAAGCTAACAGAAATCATTAGGAAAGGAATAGATAAGATAAAAGTAGCATATTGCTTCTATATAAATTCATTGTAAGCTCTTGAAAACTATATGCAGATCTGATCACCCCACCTAAAAAAAGGAAAACGTACAGAATGGTTACAGAAAGGGCAACAGAAATGATCAGGGGTAAGGAACAGCATCCATATGAGGTGAGATTAACAAGACTGGGACTTTTCAGCTTGGAAAAGAAATCACTAAAGGGTCTAGAAAAATCATGTACGGTATGAAAAAATAGAATAAGGAAATGTTATTCATTCCTTCACTAACCTCACAAGAAGCTGCAAAGGGGAGGGAATAGCACAGTTGTTTGAGCATTGGCCTGCTAAACCCAGGGTTGTGAGTTCAATCCTTGCAGAGGCCATTTAGGGATTTGGGGCAAAAATTTGTCAGGGATGGTACTTGGTCCTGCTGTAAAAGCAGGGGATTGGACTCAATGATCTTTCAAGGTTCCTTCCAGTTCTAGGAGATAGGCAATCTCCATTAATAAAAAGCTGACCCAATTAAATTTATAGGCAGCAGATTTAAAACCAAAAAAGTGACAAGGGATGGATCATAATGATTTCCGCTCTGGTTTATGTCTTCTGAAGCTCTTAGCATTGGCCACTGTTGGTAGATAAGATACTGAGCTAGTTGGACCTTTGGTCTGATGTTTTTCTATAGAGCTGAAATGTCTCTGACCCCTTGTTATAACCCACTAGACCCTCCCCCCACACACACACACCTCTTCTAGAGCTGAAAGAGAGCCCAGGAGTCCTGATGGGGTCTCTATCTCTCCCCCCCCCCCCCGAGTTAGTAACAAAGTATACATTAAAATTTTAAGGCTAACCAGTGTCCCTTAAGTGATATGCCACAAGATGTCAGAATATGTTAGTGTTAGAGTTGAGTGGGTCTAATATTTATTTAATTTTGGTCCTAGGCTTGTACTAAGCATACATATACAGTAACAGATTATAGTCTTGGGGTGTTTTTTTTTCATCTTGTAGGACACCCTAAACAAAGGGCAGCTGTTCCAAAAAATGGATTTTCCACCAAGGCAGATCTGCAGACTCGAGAGGCTGAACGGCAGTTCATCCAGCAGTTGAAGGAAAAGTGTGGCAAGCAATCCAGGCAATTCAGCTGTATTCAAGAGGAACTTAAAAGAGCCAGTCGTGGCTTCGATGTCTTTGCTGTAACAACACAGTATTTCTTTTGGAAGGTAAGTACACCCCATTAGAAAGCATTCATGAGGGTGTTTATTGCTATGTCTCAATACTAGTCATCTCTGTGAGCTACTCATTACTCCTGCCTCATTCTAACTCTGCTTTTGAGAGCTAAGGGTATCATTTCATTGTAACGGTTGCTATGAGAAGAGTATTATCATTAAGTACCATGTGGCTGAGAATCGAAGATTGGTGCATCCAGATAAAGGAGAGTACTGTAACTGATTCCTTTATATTGAAGATGGAGGGCTTAGCAAGATGTCAGTTGAAATCAAGGGGAATCTAAATGTGCACATAAGGAACAATGTGCTGCGCACATGTAAAATTCTAACTTTTCTGCTGTGCCACAGATTTGCTCCCATCTGGTTTAGATAAATATCCAGATTTTGCGAAGAAACGCAGGATCTTACCGGAAAAAAAAAAACCACTCTCTGCCCCCTCCTGCCTATTGCTCAATTCCCAGCCAAAATGCTCCACTGGGGTAAAGGAATATACACAGGATTGGTATCCAGTCTCTGAGTTCCAGTCAAGCTTCTTTCGCAAAGAAGCTTCTGTAGGGCTCGATTGTGCACCTGTTCCTCAGTCTGAGTGGGAGTCACTCTAGGAAGTAGTCCCGTTGAGTTCAATGGTACTGATTACACAATTGCTGCTGTTAGGGCTAGAAGCTGCAGTTTACTCAGCATTGGGGATGGTACAGAGCTACATCACCTCAAGAGTGGGAAGCACTAGGAGCTATCATGTTTAGGAGGCACCCTCCAAATTCTCCAGTGCACTAGTCCTATCCTACAGGACAATAAAGAGGTCAGGGATATGGTCCAGCTTCTTCCCTACCTTTAGGCAATTTGCTCAATGAAGGGATGAGCAGTTCCTGCTTACAGTGATGTCTACTGGGATTTAGTACTTGTGCCATCAGGCAAAGGGAGAGGCAAGTTTCCTTGCATGCTTTCATGCTGAATTTGTGCAGATTTGGCCTGTGACAAGATAAAGATCCTCCCTCAGACAAAAACCATACAGTTAATTTAGGTACAGGGTAATATTCTATTTCTCTTTTAGATAAAGGCTGTATTGCAGTGTGTACACCCACAGGGATAGAGTTAAGGTTACATGTGCAACCTTAAGTTTGGTATGTCCTAATTTTTAACTGACTAGCCTAACAACCTTAAAGTTGCATGAAGTTTGAACTGTAAAGTTTCATGAACTTTTTTTCCCATTTAATATACACTAATATGTCTTGACAGCCATTCTGAGAGAAATGTCACTGGTCAGTGATATCTCAGTTCCTAGCTCCTCTTTCACTGGACAAAGTGTTTAAAAAAAATAATAACTGTTGTAAAATTAGTAAGTACCAAGGAATTTGTAGCACAAATTAGTGCTAACTATATACCCACCATGTTACAACTAAAGGAGACCACCACTTTGCTATCTAGAAGTCTAGATAATCAAATGTTGTGATGACTCAGAGAGCAAAGGAAAATGAAAGCAGTCGTTCTTACATAGGCCATTAGCCACTTATGTAATGACTAATGATTGCTATGCCTGTGCACAGCTGTATTTTAATTAATTATTAATTAGCAGATTAATTAGCTAAGGTCAAATTTTGCCCTCGGATGTGTATGTATAATTCCTATTGACTTCAGTGCATTTCAAACTTATCTGAAACAGGGTAGTTCCTGCTCATGTTTTATATTTTTAACATTTAATTCTGTCCTCAGCTGATGTGCTAAGGATGTAATTGTGATGGTATATAACGTGGAGTAAAGAAACTACTGTCCGCTAGGAATTGAACTAAGTTCATTATGACATTTTGCACAATACTAAATTAACAGCCTTCTATGACTTTGGTCACTACTGACCTTCGCCAGCTAGATTAGCCTGATAATCAATTACATTTCTGGCCCAGTTTCAAGCCCTGTGTTGAATCCAAAGGATATTCTTGTTTGCCTGTTAGAAAAGGCAATACCACCATCTACAGGACAGTAGCCTCAAGTGACATGGTTTGAAAAGGAATTCCTTATTTAAATAGAAAGTAAACAAGCATATATCTAAATATTTCTTTTGTATGTCTAGATAGAGCTTTTCTTGCAGAACACTAGCATGGCCATGCCACCCCAGTGAATTGGAAAGCTCTGTGATAAAGGCATGAACTCCTCCTCTGCCAGTTTCAAAGTCTGAAAAAGAGTGGAGGGGATCTTGTTAACAAGCAGCTCCTGGTTTCTTTAGATAAATGAGGAGTCTATGTCAGAAGATACAGAGCTTCCCAATCTTTTTCAAATACAATTGTGCAAGGAATTGTTTTTTGTCTTATGTGTAGGGATTTTATTATTTGAGCTTCCATTTCAACAAGGAGCTGACATTTCTTTTTATTCCAGTTAGGAACAAATTTGAAGATTTTTAAATTGACTGATAGTTCCAAAAAAAGTTCCATTTCACTTCAGTTATTACTTTTTAAAATTAAATATTCTCTCATAATATATAATATAATACAAAATAAAACCTTTCTAAACAAAGAGCCATTTTGAAAAGAAAAATGTAAGTGTTTTGGACCATTTACCCCCCAAAAAATATTCAGCAAAAACCATGAGGCAAATATTCAGCAAAAACCATGGAAAATAGCTCTATCGAAGATTTTGCAGACAGCTCAAATGATTATTCTTTATTCACATGTAGCTGTAAGTATTAATGAAGCTTTACAAAGCAAGCTTTATACTAAGGAAGGATATGTGTGCATTTACAGTTCCCTAGGTGTTCCTTGTAGGGCTGACAGTGAAATACAGGAACATTGCAAATACACAGTTGGCATGATAAACGGCAAAACTAGTATATTAATAAGGGTGATCACTATGAGAGTGTGTCTATAAAATACTTCATTTACAGGTCTTTGAATCAAATAAGTAGTCATAGGAAACTTTTGCTGTGTCCCAAGAAATATTACAAAGCCAAGGAATGTGTCCCTATCCTCTGTTCAAACCCTGTTGTCTATGTATGTCTGAAGAGTAGCATTTTTGTCCTTTAAATGACCCCTATTGCACCAGTGTAATGTGTTTTCCTGTCGGGTGCATATGTAATGCCAACAGGCGGAACCGAAGGTGGAACCTCTGGAGCTTAGTGCAGCATTAGCCTCTACTGCATGAGCTAAAAGCCAGCTGGTTGTAGAGCAAACTCATTCTTTCTCTCTGTAAGTGATCTAAGTGGCCCTACATGGAATAGAGAACCACACCCAGTAGGTATGTGGGTTACATACAAACCTTCCACATTCCAGCAAACAATGCAAAGAAAACCCCACGGCTCCCCTGTTCCTGAGGGCTCCCCCTCCACTCTCCTGAGTAGCAGAGCCCTTGAAACCCCAACAAGGCTGGGCCCAGGTTTCCTGGGGCTTAATCCCCAACCTTGTAGTCACTAGGGGCAGGAGTTAGGGTGTCCCCACTCCGAGGTGCTCTCTTTACACTGCAGGCCTTCTTGGCCCAGTGATCACTTCATAAGGTTCAAAGCGAATACAATTTATTAAACATCAACTGATTAAAGAGAATAGAATAAGAAAAAAATGAGAATGGTTAAATGAGAACACACAGCCCTGCTCTGTAGCACAGGGACATCAACACAGCAGTCTGCAGAGTGTAAGGACAGTCCACAGTCTCTTCCTTAGAGGCCCCTTAGAGGCCTTGGATGTGCTACAGGGGTGGGGGCTGCAGGCTGGACACACTTGCTCTGGCAGTGACCACACAGCCTCAAGCTCTAAGTGGCCAGACCCCTCTTCCAGTCCAGAGCCTCTCCCCACACTTTGCAGTTCCCAGCTGCTCACCACATCCAGCTGCAGGCTGTGCTGTGTGGCCAGTCTCTAGCTTCTTGCGTTGCTTCTCTGTTCCTTTTGGCTCTCTGAGCACTGCCAGTCTGCTGCTCAACACAGGGTCTGCTCTCCTTGAGCTGTGTGTGTCAGGCTCAGCTGCTGCAAAAACTGCCCCTCAGCACACAGCTTGCACTCCTTGGGCTGTGTCTCAGCTCTCTGTTTGCTCAGAGAGAGCCAGAACAATCCCAGCTCACAGGGAGGACGGGGCCTGGCCTCTCCCCTTCCTCACTGGCCTGTCCAACCTGTCAATCAGGCTGAGCTGGAGTGTTGGCTGCTTTCCATTGTCTCTGGGGTCTGTCAGTCTCATGAACCCTTCCCCTTCTGAAACTGGGAGCTGGCAAACCAAAAAACTCCCACAGAGTTTTAGTAAGGGGTAACAGTCCCCTTACATTAGCAGCATGGCTCCAGCACCGCCACATTGCCAGGGACTCCCCTGCCTGCAGTTGCCTCCAGGACCCTTTCTTGTTCACTAGCAAATGCTTGGCCTGGTGACAGCCCAACAGAACCAGAATATGCATTTTGCAACTTAGCTGAATTGATTTTGCTGGGTATGAGACTCCAGAAGGTGTCGTGGAGCATGAGATGCCAGCGCTAGCTGTACAGTGAATCAAAATGTTGCAGATGAGGTCAGGCCATAGACAACATGTCGGGTGAAAGGGGACGTGTGGGGTCAAGTGACCCCTCCCCCCCAAGATTTCTACATGGCCTGCAGCGTGGGGATGGAGAGGGGCTCCGGCCTTCTCCCTCTGCTCCCTGTCCCCTAGTGTGTTTAGCCCCTGTCCCTCACCACCAGGCCTGGGCAGGAAGCAACAGGCACAGGACAGGCACTTCTCATGCTGGCCACTCTGGGTCACTACTCTGTGCAGCGTGGCAGCTACTTGAGAGAAGGCCTAGCTGGGGAGGGAGTCAGGGGCAGGCTCCCACGCAGGCCTGGTGAGTAGCTGGAGTCCCCTCTGTTCCCTTCCCCCACCACCACTTCCCTGACCCATTTCCAGGTCGCCAGGCCTTTGTCCCCAGCAGCCAGGCCCCTGTCTCCTCGCCAGCAAGGGTCTCAGGCAGCTTGAGCTGCACACAGCAGCATCCTGAAGCCGTGTGAGATGCACCTGGGCCCGGCTGCCAGGGAGAGCAGACAAACATGCTGGAGATGCAGCAGGAGAAGGACAGAGCCGTCCCACCACATGTAAAGTGGGGCAGGGAGAGCATGGTAACATTGGGGTGGGCACAAGATGGTGCGGATGTCTGGGTAGAGGAGACACGTTGTGCAGTCACATGTCCTCCCTTTTACTTTGTGCTGCCCCCAGATTGGGGAGGCACAAGACATCTAAGGGTCAGGCATAGAAATCTAAACATAGCTATTCTGTCATTTTTACTGCAGTCTCCAAAGCTTCCCAGAGTTTACTTTCCAGAAAATGAGAGAGGATCAAATGTGAAAAATGCTTCTTTCCAGCCTGCCTTTTGTAGCTGCCTCCTGTTTCCATTCACGGGCTAAATCTACAGTGGGAAGGTTTGGTGACAAAAGTGCTGTCAACATGCAAAAGTGAAAATTGGTCAAACTCTTTTTTTCTGCCTTCTGTTGTCAACATTACATGGCCACATTGCTAGCACCCTGTTGACAGATAAGAACAAAGCAAATTGGGTAAGCATCCCACAGTGCAGTGTTGTGGGAAGGCAGAGCTGATCCCTGCACTTCTTGGGATTCCCTCATAGCCCTATGAGCTCTCCGTGCTGAGGAATATCAAAGCAGCACAGCAGTCTTCTGGCCCTCCTGCTGCAGCAGCAGTAGTCTGCCTGCCACTGTGTTCCTAGCAAGACAGAACAGGACCATTCCAATGATTTGTTCTGTGTTTGTTCCCCAAATGGAACAGCTCACCCAGCTGTCCGATACTTCCCAGAGCTTAGAAAGGAGAGGGGTGCATGCCTGCAGGGCAGCAGAGATCACAAAACACTGAGCACAGTCATCAGGGCAGGCATTATGGGATACTGGCGGAAAAACAAAACAAATATCAGAGTCCACACTGGCTCTTTGTTGACAATAAAGGGAGGGGGAAAGAAAAAAGTCTCTCATAGGGCTGGAAGTCTTTTGTTAACAAAAATTGGGTGTTTGGTAACACAACAAAAGTTGTGTTGCAGTACAAAGGCTCTCACTGTCACCAAAAGGCAGTTTTTGGTGACAAAATGTACCAGTGTAGACAAGGCCATAGCTATTCTACATCTTCACATTGGAGTCTCTTCTTCATACCCTCTTCCTTTCCATCACAGCTCCCCCCATGCTCATCTTGCACCCATTGCTGTATGTACTATTTCCATCCAATTTGGATGTTAGTGCTGAGTGCCATATCTAACCTATGAGCTTTATAAAACACTGCACTTACCCATGGCGCTGTGTAAGTATTAAAAGTGAATAGTGTGCATTGCTAGGTAAAGGCTATGACAAGTAGGAACTCTGGGTTGAGAGTGGGGGGGAGGCTTGGGAGGAGTCCACAATATTTCCTACTTTCCAAGTCAGATTTGTGAAGATAGCTGTCCAAGGCCTGTGCACAGACATGTGGACAGTGTATAAGTTGTGCTCTCATTGATTCAGAAGGAAAAACAAGGAGAGAATGAAATTCCTAAACCAACTCTCATGCACCTATATTCCCTGGTTCTCTCTTTTCCCTCTTCCCAGCTCTGAATGTATGGTGGCCAATTGCTTGGTGAAGATAATTAGCCTTCAATTAACACCAGATACATTTTTACCTGTTCCACTTGCAAATCCCTAGGCCTCTGAACTAGTCTAATTATCATGTTCAGGGGCAGACCCCCTTGGCACGCTGCAAGAAAGCATCCTTTTCATTTGAGTGATTAACTCTTCTTCTACCACTTTTCTAGGTATGCCTCAGTCTGAATGCAACCAGACAGGCCCCAGTTCTTGTCACTGAGTGTAGTACTGTTCAAGACCCGGGCATACTTGCCATGTGAATTAGGGAAATTAGTTTGATGCTGCCTACTTCATGCTCTCTTTAAATGCCACTGATGCTGGGCCCTCCTCACACCTGTAGCTAGTGATAAAAAGTCCTTCCTGTTTCTTCCTGGTGGGGGATGCTGGTGAGAGGAGGGACTTTTCTACTTTTGCTGCCACAGAAAAAAAGAGTAGGTCCCACTGGAATAGCTTTTCTGTAGAGGCTGGGAGGGCAGAAGAGTGAAGTAGTTTTCTGTGAGTGGCTGGTACATGTTTGTTTTCTCCCTGCCATACAGCTCCTTCGCTGACCGCTCTATTTCAGAGCTCAGCTAGAGAAAAACCCATTGGAATAAAGATCACCGTTCATCTGCTGTTGGAAGCGGGACAATACCATTTAGTTCTTTCAGCAGTTAGGGAGAGTTCTCTGTTCTGTAACATTCCCTGGAATCATATCTCTAATGAGGGGAAGAGAACATGCTTCCCTCATTCTTGGATCCTTGGGTCTGGGTCCTCAGGGTAACTAGGTATTGCCCAGTAAGATGTTCCTTATTCTGTATGTTTTCTCTGTAAGGCTTGCATTGTAGATAAATACTTTGCTCTATGAAAGCTGGCTGATTGCTGAATAACCCTTTCTTTGCCCTGGAAGGGAACAGAATGGTAAGTGCTGGCCTGAACTTAGACTTGCTAAGATGATCATACTGAAAGGCAGGAGCAATTGCAGCCTAAATCCCTAGTCTTGGTGGAGGGCATTGTGGGTTCCCCAGCTGAGAGAGGTGATAGCTAGCAGCCTCAGGCCTGAGTGGGGATGGAGGCCAAGCAGGTCAGAAAGGGGTCCGAGTCACTGTCATCTCAAGAGCTGTAACAGTATGCACAAGGCAAACAAGAGTTGTGTTTAGATTTGGTAATAGGATTCCTGATATTTGGCCAGAAGTTTTTGTCTTTGGTCTCTATTATATCTAGGTTCAATCATACTGTAAAACAGTACAGGCAGCTTAGAAAGAAAATGACTGTAGATTCATTACAGCTGCAAGTTATTAATTAATAAGCACGGAACTTCTGAATATATTCCAATTACCAAGGTTCTTATACCTCTGACTGTAATATTGCCACACCTTCCCCATGTTTCCAATAAACTAGGTTTTCATCTACTTTTAGCCCATCAAATGCTGGAAAATTATAGTTTCTTTAGCTACCTGGAAGAGAGGAGGGGGAAGGAAAAACTTTTCCCCAAAACAATTTTAATCACCGGTTGCAGAAGGTTTTAATCACTATCTTTCCCTCACTATTGCATATACAGGCAGTTCCCGGGTTACGTACAAGATAGGGACTATAGGTTTGTTCTTAAGTTGAATTTGTATGTAAGTCGGAACTGGCTCCAGATTCAGCCGCTGCTGCTGAAACTGACCAGGGCTGACTACAGGAAGCTGGAGGCAGAATTGCTCTGCCCCCAGCTTCCTGGAATCAGCCACTGATCAGTTTCAACAGCGGCTGAATCTTGAGCCTGGGACAGAACAGCTGGGCTGCCAGGTAGGTCCCTGCAGGACCAACCCGGCAGCACCCCAGCTGCTCTACCCCAGGGTCCACAACAAAAGCCTGGTCTGCTGGGGGGGTGGGGTGCACTAGCTGTGCCCCCCCCAGCAGACCAGGGACACGGGGAGCAAAGCCGCAGCAGCGGCGGGGTGCCGCGCCTCCCCGGCTTTGCTCTGGCAAAGCCTCAGGGGTGCGGGACCCCGCCGCCTCCCCGGCTTTGCTCCAGGTGTCCCTGGTCTGCTGGAGACGGTCCCCAGCAGACCAGGGACACCCGGAGCAAAGCTGGGGAGGCGGAGGGATCCCGCGCCTCTGGCGGCGGCCAGAGCAAAGCCTCAGAGGAGCGGGACCCCTCCACCTCCCCGGCTTTGCTCCAGGTGTCCCTGGTCTGCTGGAGACGGTCCCCAGCAGACCAGGGGCACCCAGAGCAGCTTTTCTCGCCCCGGAGGTCGAGGTGGCGGGACTGCTGTGCTCTGGGCGGTCCCGCTGCCTGCGAGCTCTGGGGCGAGAAAGCCCCATTCGTAAGTGCGGATCCGCGTAACTCGGGGACTGCCTGTAGTTCAGTTTAACAGCCCTGCTGGTATTTAGTGGTAGGAGCCACTGTCTCTCCTAAATTACAGTTGCAGTCCCAGAGGACAGGAGTGTTAATAACATAACTCTTCTGAGACTCCATCAATCCATGAACAGATGCATTTTATATTACAGATTTTTGCAGCACTGTAGTTGCAC
The DNA here is from genome assembly GCF_052426305.1 of Pelodiscus sinensis. Taxonomy (NCBI): domain Eukaryota; kingdom Metazoa; phylum Chordata; order Testudines; family Trionychidae; genus Pelodiscus; species Pelodiscus sinensis. The sequence continues at coordinate 308,678,012 of NC_143052.1, forward strand.
AGATGCCGTTGCATTGTTGCAAACTCTCAGTGTAGCTGGATTGCTCCTGTGCCAAACAAGGCTTAAAATTGGGGTAAGTCACACCAGTCTAGACCGCACTTTAAACATAATTCAGGGATTTGCATCTTTTTGGCTGCCCTGGTGAATAAATCCTTAATACAGAGAACACTATTCACTTTTTCAGGCAAACTTAGTGTTCGGGGTTTTTTTTTTTTCATTTATTTGAAATACTGTTTTTTCTAGATTGACTGGAATATATTATAAGACTGGAATGAAAAGATTATCTTCAAACTGTGACACCTAAATCTGTGACTATCACTCTCAAAAGCCAAAGACTCCATAGAGATTCTCAGCCCAAGCAAGAACATGTTTTGGACATATGCTCTCAACATGAAACAGAGCATGACACTAACACATTGCTTGCCCAGAAGAGTTCTAGCCTAAGGGCCAATACAATGCATCAAGTGGGAGCTATCAACAATGAGGGCTTATCTAGACTTCACTAAAGTGTCAAAAGAGGATATGCAAATTTTGTGGGAATTTGCATATCTTCTTCTGATCTCACTTTCAAAAGTGGAAGTAGTTTAGACACAGCTTTTTTGGCGAGCCCCTAGCCCCTTTGTTTAAAAGCCGCATAAACCTCAGTTTTTGAAAGTGAGATTGGAAGAATATATGCAAATTACGTGGGAATTTGCATTTCCTCTTTCGACACTTTAGTGTAGTCTACTTCGAGCTAGGGATGCAAATGTAGCCGACCGAAATTGCTAATGAAGCAGAGATTTAAATATCCCATGCTTCATTAGCATAATCTTGCCCGCGTGTTATTCCCCTCAACAACTGATTCAAACCAGGAAGTGCGCTCTGGAACGCATTAGTTTGAAACAAACCCCTTGGTTCGAACTAATGTTACTCCTCAAAAAATGAGGAGCGTCTAGACTCTCTTTCGAAAAAGCGGCTCACTTTTTCGAAAAATCTGCTTGTAGACTAGACACTCTCTTTCGAAAGAGGCTTGTAGTCTAGACGTAGCCTGACATAGATATTGCACAAAGGTGCTACCTCCATTTCCACTCAGCCAGGATGTATTTAGTAAGTCTGTTCCCAGCTGTATCAGCTCTGTGGTGAACTATCTCCTGTCTTCCAGTCAGGCTATTTGCTCTCCCTCCCACCATCAGAGCATTGACTAAAACTCAGTTGAGCTCACAATAGCACTTTGAGGAAATTCATGAAAGGCCACAATCTGTCTCCTATCGGTATTAGCCAGCATCAATGAGATGTAGATATTGTGTACCAGTTTAGGATTAGCAGCACAAAGATCAATGTGTGTGTTTCTCTTGCTAGAAAAAGGATTGGCCACAGCTCTGCCAGCACAGAAAAGGGAAATTATCCTACATAGCACCATAGGCTGATTTTCTCTTTCACACTAATGTAAATCTACAGTAACACATCTGCAGTCAATGCAATACATTTGGTATGAGTTAAAGGAGAATCTGGCCTCTGGAATAAACGGCAGAGCACTGTATTATACATTTAATGGTTTTCTGCTTAATTACCTACATATGATCATAAAAACAAAACAACCATTTAAATACTGTGTGTAGCGCATGCACCTAGTGTGTGTGGGTCACTGTCCCATGTGGTAGTACGTAGACCACTTACAGTGAGAGCTAAAAACAAGTAAACTCTATAGTCTAAGGTGAGAACCAGCTCGTTTTTAGCTCAAGCTGTAGAGGCACTATGCTCTGGAGGTCCCAAGTTTGAATCTTCCTGCAGGCAGTTACAAGTGCATTAAGGAAGGCCTATTGTAGTGGTTATTCTTTTGCCATTTTTAAATAACACAATTGCACATATGTGAAGCATAAACAATGAGATGTACTTTGGATTTTTAGAAAGGATTTTAGCTGGATCTCCAGAGAGGGAGATTCCACCACCTCCCTTGGCAATTTATTCCAATATTTGACCACCCTGACAGTTAGGAATTTTTTCCTAATGTCCAATCTAAACCTCCCCTGCTGCACTTTAAGCCCATTACTCCTTGTCCTGTCCTCAGAAACCAAGAGGAACAAATTTTCTCCTTCCTCCTTGTGACACCCTTTTAGATATTTTAAAACCGCTATCATGTCCCCCCTTAATCTTCTTTTTTCCAAACTAAACAAGCCCAGTTCATGAAGCCTGGCTTCATAGGTCATGTTCTCTAAACCTTTAATCATTCTTGTCGCTCTTCTCTGTAACTAATTCGAACTAAGTTAGTTCGAATTAGCGCTGTAGTGTAGACATACCCTTAGAGACCAGGCTGCAGCCTGAACCTGGAAATCTACACATCAAAAGCCCCACAACCTGAGGCCAGGAAGCCCAAGTTGGCTGGCACAGGGCAGCTGTGGGAATCTAGTTGCTGTGTAGACCTACCTTTACTATACATTATACAGGTATTGTAAGGATAAATTCATTCATGTTTGTTAGGCACCTCAGTGTTATGGTGATGAAGGTCATAGGAAAGTTTCAAAGTGCATAAATAATAAAACATGGTTTTATATAGGAAGTGGAACCAGGCTTAAGAGATGCGTATCATAGTTCTCATACTTTTCAGATAATTGCCAAAAGAATAAAGCTGCAGCATAAGAATATTTTAAGTAGAAGACTTAAATGCTTCTTGCATAGAAATCCTATAAATAAAATACCCTCTCAATTACAGGACTTCTCAAAGCTACACAAATCTATTGTGTATTCTGTATTATTTTTAATCTTGTAACTATTTGCTGCAGTATTTTTAACCCCAGTAAAGATGTTTGCAGAGCACCCATTATCTCTGTGGAGAGTATATGAGCTTTTGAACTTGCACAGACTATAAAACAGTCTTGCACAGACTATAAAACAGTCCGTTTGGAGGATCATGGACCATCTGGGGCAAATTGACCAGGCTCCAATCTGGCCTTGTGAAAGCAATGCATGAAACACATAATACGCAGTACCCATTTAAAATATTTGGGGACAAATCCTCCTGTCTTTCCTTATGCCAAACTCTCTGGAGATTTCACCCTGGAGAGATTATTGTGATCTGATCTTGCACCATTGAAGTGCAAGAGAATTTGCCATTGACTTCAACAGGAGCAGAGCAGACCCAGAAATTTGTTTTGTAACTGATAACAAGCTGTACTTTAGATTTACATTTATGTTGACCTAGAAGTGAGCGCATGTAAAAAGAAATGGGGAAAACTATCTTGTGTATATGGATACAATTTACAAACCATCATTAAACAAACAACGCTGACTTAAAAACTAAGAGATATCAGACTTTATGTTCATAGTGAAATACTAGGATACTGTTGTCTGTAGAAGGCTGTTTATGATATATTTTACAATAAAGCAAGGAGATGTTATTTCTGATCTTGCAAGGTGCAGAGCTCCATTTCTATGTGGACTTCATAACAGACTTTCTCATGGTGTTTCCACCAGGACCTGTTTTCTGTTGAGCTGAAAATATCATGAGAATGGGATTTGGGAGGGAGGGGCTATTTTGTAGGGATGGATGAATAACCTGATCTCTGGATGATATTCACATTCAGAGGTTTAATTTTTTTGGATAAAACTCTAGGTTGCTTTAGAATATATAGAATAATACAGAATTTAAATCAATAACATCTTCTATTGGAAGGTATCAAAGCATTTTACAAAGAGAGGATTAAATCTTACTAATAATCTCTCCCAGTTTATGTTAGACTGAGATAAAATGCAATTTATTGGAAATTACCATTAAGTAAGAACTATATTGGGCCTTATTGGAGGACAGAATTGATTCTGTCCATAGGAATGAATTAATGCCCACAATGCCTATTTACCATTAGATGTCTATAGAGTAAGCTCCCCTGGGACGTTAGAAAAAATATAAAAGTCCTTCTTGGGGCTTTAATTACCTTGAAGTCTCAGTGTGAGACAGGCTGAGCACATTCAGGCTACACTGAAGTCAGCAGGAGTCACAGCACTCAGTGACTTGCAGAATTGAACTATTAGGCTACATGATAAATTACACTACTTCTTATTTGTCCATTATTTTTAGTATATGATGTTTTTATGATGTTCCATATTTGTTGCCCTTCTATAAACAATAGTATATCACACTTTTGTGAGAGGGACTTTATCATCCTTATATTGCCAATGGGTAAACTGAGGCATGAAGCCTGTAAATTACTTGTTCAAGCTCACTGTGATAGGGTGGACAAGGCCCTGAGGTCCCCTGCCAGAGGTACTGTGGTCCTGCCACACCCTGCCCCAAAAAGGTCATAGAGAAGTCCTCCAAGCACACTAGAGTGGCAAGTGGAGGAAGCAGCCAATTAAGGGCCAGGAAGGCCCATATAAAAGGAGTTGGGGAACAGAGTCAGTCAGTTCCTCTAGAGACCTGAAGATGAGCAGACTGAGTGACTGGCTGTTTAAGAGAGTGGCAGCACCGTGGATAGCTCCATGTGGAAAGCTTATTGGAGACTCACAGACTTCCTGGAACTTGGAGATAAAGCCCTAAGGTAAGGGCGAAAATGCTGCCTCCAGGAGGGGAAGCCCTGGGAGCACCATTTTCAACCAGTGTGTGGAACAGACTAAAAGAAGGCACTGAGATGGGCCTCTGTTAAAAGTGTACCCCAGAAGGGGTTTGTTTGATTTCACACACAAGGGCGTGTGACTTAGCTGGAGGCTGAGTTGCCGAAGAGTTTTTTGGAACTGAGAGGGTATGTCTACACTAGCCCCCTAGTTCGATCTAGGGAGGCTAATGAGAGCGACTGAAATTGCAAATGAAGCACGGGATTTAACTATCCCGCACTTCATTAGCATGTTCCCGGCCGGTCGCCATTTTAGAAATTGACTAGCCCGAAGTAACTGCCCGTGTCTACATGCAGCAGTGAAACGGGATTCCTAATTAAAGCCCTAAATCAAATTAGCTGTTAAACCTCATTCCAGGAGGAATAACAGCTAATTTGATTTAGGGCTTTAATTCGGAATCCCATTTCACTGCCACGTGTAGATGCGGGCAGTTACTTCAGGCTAGTCAATTTCTAAAATGGCGACCGGCTGGGAACATGCTAATGAAGTGCGGGATATTTAAATCATTTGCAATTTTGGTCGCCCTCATTAGCCTCCCTAGATCGAACTAGGGGGCTAGTGTAGACATATTCAGAGAGTGCAGGCACACACACTTGGCCAGAGAGGGGTGCTCACGAGAGGTGAGTGCTGCCTTGTTATACTCACACAGAGTTTGAGGGAGAGAAACCAGATTCTCTTGATTTCTATTCCTCTGAGCCTTTTTTCTGCCCTTTATACCAATCTTATTTTGGATCTGCTAGTATGGACTCCTATATGAGGCAGTCTTGGCAGAGAGACATGTGCAGTTTGGGTGCATATAAGCAGCAAGCGAGAACAGAATGAGTAGCAAATATTGGTGGTCGTGAGAGCACAAGCTGGTGGAATTCTCTTTCGATAGCAAAACAACACAAGGCCTAAATTAAGTCCTGACTCTCAATTAGCATGAAAGTTTAAGTGGTGCATGATTTTCACTAATTCTCTGCACTTAGGTGAACATAAGTAGAGAAAATACATCATTAAAATGGAAGCAACTGAAAAATGGAGGTAATTCCTTTCCACATCAGGGGAGATTTAGGTGAGATATTAGGAGAAACTTTGCATCTACAAAGATAGTTGAGCTCTGAAACACACTTTCAGAGGAGGCTGTGGAATCCCTGTCATTGTAAGTTAGTTAGAACAGGTTAGACAAACCCTTGACAGGGATGGTCTAGGGTTACTTGGTCCTGCCTCAGCACAAGGGATTGGCTTGAGGGCTTTCACAAGGGCCCACCCAGCCCTGTATTTCCACGAGTCTAAGAAAAACACAAAAAAGAGAACTGGGACAAAGGGTTATTCTGAATTCAGGGTGATCTAAACATCATAATCTGAATGGCCAAATCTTGCACACAGTTGTAGATATTTGACCTCACTGCAGGATCTTTTCCTTTTTCTTCTCCAGCACTGAGAGCAGCAGTTTGGCTCCAGGCCCTCTAGTACCCAAACTGAGAGAGCAATGGCTGAAAAATGCCCTACTGCCTAGCTAGGGCTCTTGAGGAAAGGGCTTCAAATTGCGACAGGGAATTCTGTCCTGCCTGGTGGGTCTTGCCCACATGCTCAGGGACTCATTGATTGCCCTATTTGCGGTTGGGAAGGGTTTTTTCCCAAAGTCAGATGGGCAGAGCCCCGGGGACCTTTACCCTTCTTCTGTAGCAAGGGGCTCGGGTCATTTGTAACTCGTGTAACTTGAAGTCTTTAAATAATAATCTGAGGACTTCAGTGACCCATCCAGGAGTTGGGGTCTATTTCAGGAGTGAGTGAGGCTCTGTGACCTGCAATGTGCAGGAGATCAGGCTAGGTCATGGGTTCCCAAACTGGGGTGTGTGAAGAAATTCCAGGGAGGGCGCAAGGTGACCCAGCCCCTTCTTTCCCTCCTCCCACCAATCAATCCTCCCCCCTAAGTTTTTTTCAGCCCCAGTCAGTTCCTTTTTTTCTCTCAACAAGTTTTGCTGCTGGGAGGGAGGGGGGGCGTGAGGGTTTGTCAAAAATCAAAAAGGGAGCGTGATGCCAAAAAGTTTGGGAACCACTGGGCTAGATGATCATGATAGTCCCTTCTGACCTTAAAGTCAATGAGTCAAATCACAGATTAGCGGGGCTTTGTTTATACTCCCAGCTCAGGGTGTGATTCCCCTACCGGTGTACACATACTTGGCCAGCTGTGCTGAGCACAAACCCTGCTAAAATTGGAGCTCAACTATTCCGCTAGTGCCTCTCGCCATGCTACCATGGCAACACTGCTATTTATATTTGCATCAGCTCATTGAGGTCATGTCTACACTCGGGAGCTACTTTGAGATGACAAGGTGAGCATCCACATTAGCAGCATGCCCATTCTTTCAAAATAATAGGCTTGTAATTTTGAAATGATAACTTCTGCTTGTGAAGAGGAATAGCACTAATTTCAAAATTGTTATTTCAAAATAACGGTAGTGTGGACACTCAGCTGCTGTTATTTTGAAATAATTGGCCTCTGTAGCCGGCTCCCTGCTCGGCGGGTGAGCGCAAAGTCCGGGGAAGTAGCCTCCCCCACCGGTAACCCCTTTCCTACCCCCAAGTCCGAGCCACCGGCTCTAGTCCTCCCGCGTCCCGCGGTGTTATGTCTCCCAGTAAGCGTTGCTTCGCCCCCTGTTCAAGGGCCTCCTCCGTCCCAGCGGCTCCTGGCGTTGGCCTCCATCCCGGGCCCGGGTCTGGCTCTGGCTCCGTCGTCCCCGCCGACAGCTTGCTCCGGACACGGCCTCCGCCTCCGCTTGGGCTCTCCCAGGGTCTCCTCGTCAGCGCCTCCTATGAGGGGAGGAAACTGCTGGCAGCCACAGCCCGAGCTCCGGCCTCCGGTCTCCGACCCCCCACTTAGCCCCTCCGGGCTGCTTTTTAAACTCCCCGCTTAGCGGGGTTTCCGGCATCCTCCCGGCCAGCGCCCAACCCCACTCCCCTGGGTCCTACCGCCGGCCAGGTTACTTCCTTGCCTTCCGCCGCCTGCACGCCGCGGCGGACGGCATTCCCCGACTCCCCAGGCCTGGCGGGGGTCTCTGCCCTTTGCTCCGCCTCCCTGAGGGGCTGGCCACTCCTCCCGGCGGCCGGAGTCAGTGCGGGGTCGGCTTTCCCGTCATAGCCTCCCAGAGGCCTCTCACACCGCTTTGGCCACACCTGACAACTCCACTGCTCCCCTTCTGCAGAGTTTAAAGCTGCAGGCAGAAGGGAAAGGGCTTGTGGCACCACACCAGCCCTGCCAGCCCCGAGCCACACAGCACCCTCCTTTTGTGGAGCCTTGGCAGACTCCAGCACTCCCTCTGCATCCCCCATAGCTGTCAGAATGCCTGCAGCCACCTACAAAGCCCCTCACCAGTGGAGAAAGAGGTAACTGGCCTGGACTGATGTGGAGATCCTGGATCTCATTGGGGTTTGGAGAAAGGAGACAAACATCCAGGATCTCCACATCAAGAGGCGAAACACCGAAGTCTACGGCCAGAAGGCCGCCAGCCTGGCCCAGAAGGGGCACAGCCACACCCTGGACCATGTGTGGATGAACATAAAAGAACTCTGGCAGGCCTACACAAAGGCCAGGGAGGAAAGTTCCCAATCTGGAGTGGCACCACATAAATGCTGCTACTACATGCACCTGGATGCCTCGGTGGGAGGGGGCTGGTCACCTTCCCCCCACTAGTCATTGACAACGACAATGAGGAGGAGGAGCAGGCCAGTCTGGACACCATGCCCACCAGCCAGGAGGTTATCATCTTCCTGGAGCTGGTCCTCCCCTTCCAGAATGTCTCCCAGGGCTCAGATGAACCCAGGGGAGGCACTGCAGGCGAGATCCATCACTTTCCCTATATACACAAGGGGAAGGTGGTGGGCACGCCTCTCTGTCTTCTCAGCTTCAGGCTCAGACAACAGCCTGTGCACATGGAGCACCGGTCCGGAGCATTCAGCCCCATGATGCTGTCACACAGGAACCCCCTTGCTCCTTCTCACAAGGTTCCCGCACAGGCCTGCCTTGCTCTGACCTCCATGGTGGGATACTTTCCCATGACAAGCCACCACTAAGGAGGCTGGGGTCATGGAAACGCACTGTAGTGCCACACACAGCACAGGCTCATGCCTTCACTCTTGGGTAGCATCCACTCCCGGTCAAGCATGGCGATATGAAGGAGACCGATTGGGAACCTGCCCGAGGAAGGAAGAAAAGGGGACCCCCAGCAGCACTCTCTGGCAAGCAGCATCTGTTGCTCACACACACCTCCCCCACCACCCTCCCCTCTCTCCTCCAGTGAGCAGGGATATGAATTCTCTCTCTGGGACACTGCCACTGCTGGACCAGGGACACAGAGGGAAGCTGAGCCTCCCCATCCCCCCCCTCCCTCCCTCAGGCTCCTGGCCTGGCTGGCACTTTCCCATGCCTGCTTTTCCCTGGAACATGGGGGTAATGAGGCTCCCCTGGGATGTCTCTGCCCCTGCAGGAAAGTTCCCACTGTGTAGGCAACAGATTACCATTGACTGCACTAAGACCTCGGTGTTGGCTCAGAGATTAGGTCTAGGCTATATGCATGTATCCTAGAATGACTGCCCTTGTCACTTGTCCAGCCAGCTCCCTGCACCCACCCTCCTATCTCCTTGCCCAACTTCCTGCACCCGCCCCCAACTACCAGCATCCACACCTGCCCCCGAAATCCCCACCACCTGCACCTGTACCCCTGGCCTTTCCTCCTAGATCCCCCAAAGGCCACCGGGGCCTGCAAACTCGTGGCCGTGGGACTTCTCGGGCAGCCGAAGCCTCACGAGGTACCTGAGGCAGGCGCCAGTCCCAGCCCCATCCCTGAGCCTCCCCCACTCCAGTTTCTTTCCCCAGTTCCTCCCCTGTTGTATATTCCCCTAATAAAAATGACAATTGTTTTTTCAAACAAGTGCTTTTTTATTTGGTCTGCTGTGGTGGGGGAAAGAAGGGGTGGAGGCGGAAAGGCACGCAGGGGCAATGCAGAGGCCCCTTGTGGGGAGGCCCAGGGGGAGTCTCACAGGTGACCTTGGTGGAAACTCCCCCTCAAAACCTCCCAGATGAGCACAGCTCCCGGATATGCTCGCCAAATGACCGCGGCGCCCGGCGGCTCTTAAGCCCTGGCCAGCCATCCAGCCTCTGCCCCCCATCCTGTCAGGAAAGTCTCCCCATTGCTCTTGTATATATTGTGAAACACAGAGCAGGCCGCCACCACGTGGGGCGTGTTCCAGTCGACGAGCTCCAGGCAGATGAGGCGACTCCTGAACCTCTGCCTGAGGCACTCTCCACCAGCATGCTGGACAGCCCCAACCATGGATCTCCCCATGCTGAACGGGTGCCCAATGGAGCAGTAGCTGTCCAGCATGGCAAACTTCCAGAGCACAGTAGCAACTCGCTTCTGAAGGGAGATGGTGAGTCAGACGGGTGTCTTGTCGCCTGAGGGCAGGGGCGAGCCACTCACAGGAATGTGGCCTTCCGCATGCTGAAGTTCTGGAGCCACAGCAGGTCATCCCACTGCTGCAGGATGATGTGGTCCCTCTCGTTGGAACTGGTCTCCCTCCACCAGAAGCAGCGTTGCATAGTGTGCAGGGGAGGATGGAAGGGAATTTGCTGCATCAGGAGTGCCTGGGCCTGGGTGAAGGTGTCCCCCGGTCTGGACTGGTCATTGTGGTCCTAAAGCATCATGTGGGCAGTGTGGATCAACTATACCAGGGGTCTCCAAACTACGGCCCGGGGGCCGGATGCGGCCCCGAGGCCCTCTCATCCGGCCCGTGGAGACCTTTTTGGATTCAAAGGCAGAAGAAGTGAGATTGTTTCAAAACCCATTTGAAGCAGATGTGGCCAGTTGCCCAGATGAACTGCAGCTGGAAGTCATTGAGTTGCAAGCAAATGACCTCCTTAAGGACAAGTTCAAAATGGGACTGGTGGGTTTTTACCAGTTTTTGCCCAAGGAAGACTTTCCTAATGTCAAAACTTTTGCATCAAGGTACCTTTCAATCTTTGGAACAACATACCTGTGTGAACAAACATTTTCAAGAATGAAATACGTGAAGAACAATTTGAGAACAAACTTGTCCGATGATAATCTCAGGTCACTGTTGATGTTAGGGACAACAAATCTAAAGCCAGAAATGTCTGCTATTTTGGCATCCAGGAAACAATTTCACCATTCACACTAATACAGGTGTTCATGTGTAGTGTATGAATGTGTTATTAAATAATAACTGAATAAAATAATATTAAATAAATAATTAAAAACAACATCCATGTTTTGATTGTTTTTTATTTGGACCTCAAGTGTGTAGTCGGCCCCCGAACTGCTGTTTGATAGTTAATGCGGCCCTCGGGCTGAAAAGTTTGGAGACCCCTGAACTATACTATGAGGCTCAGCAAGAAGCCTGGCACTGCTTTGCAGCAGCTCTGGCTCCATGCTGTAAGTGCTGTGGCATCCACGAGAGTAACCAGAGTATGCAGCGTATGTTTCCTGTCCCTCAAGGAGGTAGGCAATGGAGAAGTGGCGTGTGAGACAAGGCTGTGGAGAGGAGCCCCTAGAAGCACTCGTCTCAGCTAGCCTCAGGAAGCAGAAAAGTGACTGCTCTCCTGATGCCCTCCCCGGAGTGCTTCCAGAGGGCTTTGCATGTGATTCAGGCTCCAACGAGTGTGGATGTGCTGTTTCGATATAGGTCTGTGCTATTTCGATGGGGACTTGTAGTGTGGAGGGCTACTTCAAAATAATTATTCCGTGAGTTATTATTTTGAATACTTATTTCAAAATAATGTGGCAGTGTAGACATACCCTGAGCGCTAGCATGAATATGGGCACACAAGCAGGAGAATCAGCCCCCTAGCTTGGAGTGTAGACACAGCCTAAATCATGTGACAGAGTCTAAATCTTCCTACTGAGGATGAAATATTTTCACAAGAGTAAGACATTGCCCTGTAACCTTACCCTACTGCTTCTGAACAGCAGCTAACATTTTTCATGGTTCTATATGGAAACATTTGATTCCCCTAGCAGGATTCTCCACAGGGCCATGGACTGAAATTATTCCTTTACCTTTCATATTCATTCATCCCTGCTAGTCTGACACTTTGTTTCCAGCCCTCCCTGGTTCCAGAGGTTCATGGAAACGAGCTAATATGGCCCAGAGATTCATCTGAACCTTTACTTCTGGTTTGGCTCAAATCATGTTGGGTCCTCTTTTTTATCCAAGACACTTCACAACCTGAACACGCTAAAAACAGTGGTGTGGGAACACTTTTAGTAGTGGGGGTGCTCAGCGTCACCCCCTTTACTCCTATCTGCCCCCTCTCTTACCCCTCCTCTCCAAGGTGGGGGCAGGCACAGGGCCAGAAGCAGGGTCCCAAGCCAGGCTGGGACCCACGGAGGAGGGGGAAGCCAGGACCCCATGAGTGGGGGTGGCAGCAGCTGGGATCCTAAATCTGGGGTGGTGGCCACCAGGACCTGGGCACAAGGCTAGCAGTGCAGCCCCAGCTAAAATCTGGGAGTGCTGCAACAGCCCCCAGCTCCTTAGTTCCTGTACATATGACTAAAACCAAAAAAACTGTGCGTACTTGGGCATACCCAGAACGGATCTATGTGAGCATAACACTTGAGGAGCTAGTGAGAGTTTATCTGAGTTAATTGAAAGGCTCTATAAATATACTGCCGGTTTGATTGGTTTGAGGTTAAGCTTGTGGAAAAGTAATGTACAGGCAGTCCCCGGGTTACGTACAACATAGGGACTGTAGGTTTGTTCTTAAGTTGAATTTGTATGTAAGTCGGAACTGGTACATATTGTAGGGGAAACTCTAACCAAACATTTCTCCAGAGCTCAGTTTTATTCTCCCACACCTCACTTCCCTCAGTCCTTTATTCTCAAGCTGAGGTGTCTGCTGAGAAAAGCTGCTCCACGTCTCCCTGGTCTGCTGGGGTGGGGCGCTAGCTTCACGACTCCCTGGTCTGCTGGGGGGAAGCAGCTAGTGCGGGGTTGCCTCACCCCGTTTGTAAGTAGGGATCCGATGTAAGTCAGATCCATGTAACCCGGGGACTGCCTGTACTTAACTTTTCTGTTTGTACTCCTTTAACATGCACAGTAGAAATGTTTCCTAAAAATAGGAAAGGAGTGGGGTGTGAATCAACAGGCTTTCTTCATGTCTACTTTCATCATTATGAATAACCAAAGTTAGATTATATAAGGTCTCTGAAGAGGACTCCCCTATAGTGGGTCTTTTTAGCCTATGAAAAGTGATACATCACTAATAAATAGTTGCCCATTTAAGGTGTTTTAGTAGAAGGATGCCTGGAGGGTAGAAAGCCTTTTGTAAGCACAGGGTTAATTATCCGAGCACTCTAATGGATTGTGCAAACCAGCCACAAGCAGCCACAGGACTCATTTATGTATTTAGCATAAAAATCTCATCTAACATCAATAACTAACTAAAAATGCACAAGCAGTCTCAGACTCAATTATGTATTTAACATAAAAATCTCGTGTAACACCAGTAATTAACGAACTAAAATTTCACAGTCTATGAATCTTAAAAACACCAATTGGAGTTTCAGGTTTGGGCTAGGTATTCTGAAAGGCAGAACAAAGCAAACCAAACACTATCATATCATCATAATAATAATACTTAGTGCTTATATATCATGTTTCATCACTCAGTCTCTTAAATGCTTTAAAAAGGTGAGGCGGCAACATTATTCCCATTTTATAGATGCAAAGAGTGAGGCATGCAGAGGTGAAATCACTTAGTCAAGATCACCTGGGCTCAATTTACACTTTGGGAGCCCCTAGCAGCAGGGCTCAGACCCCACCATTTCTACTAGCTGTGGTGGCAGGGAGCTCTCAGGTAACCCTGGTGGCTTGGCACTCCTGGACCCTCACTATCAGGAGGCAGCTGGGGGCTGTGGGGAACCTACAGCTGTGGGGGGAGGAGTTCCTCCTCCACGTAACTTTTAGGTGCTCCACCACCCAGCACCTCTCTTCCCACAGTCCTCACACTGCCCAGCACCCTTCCCCTGCACAGCCCCACTACAACTTCCCTGGGTCCCACTATCCCAACCTCTCACGACCCAGAGTGTCCCCTCCTCCCCCCGAGATCTGTTCTCCCAAGCTGTGGCCCACACTCATTAGTTTTGCTGGGAAGTGACGCTGTCCACTGGGCTGAATGAAAAGGGAGACCTGGGAGTGGCAAAATTTGAATTTTAGGTGCCCCTAGAATGCAGACAGACCTAGGCACATGCCTGCTGTGTCCACTGGGAAATCCAGCCCTGAAGGGGCACACTGCATGTCACTGTTAGAGTCAGGCACAGAACTGAAGTCGCTCACTCCCAAGCCAAGGTCCTACACACTGTATCATGCTCCCCACAGAGAAGGGATGTGGCCTAGTGGTTAAAGCAATTGATTGCTAGTCAAAAAGTCTTCTGTTCCTGTCTCGGCTGATGACTTGCAGTCAGTGTGTCACTAAGCATAACACAAAAGTATGCCTTAGTTTACCCCTCAATAAAACAGCAAATAGTACTTCCCTCTGGCACAGGGAAATAATGTTGCTAACGTGTTTGGATTGAAAGCAGTATTATTACCATCACTGCAAATAATTCAACATCACTTTAAGGACCAGGACAATAAAAACCCATGTTTTATATGGAACACAGATTCTTGGCTAGATTCCGCTGTATTTTGTGTGCTTATTCTGCTACTTTTCAAGCTCTCTTTCCTTTTTTTGCTTTGCTCGGTCTTTTGTGGGCAAACGCGTGTCAGGATAAACCAGATCATAATGGTGAAGAGGCTTCATTAGGGCAAGCTGATGGCCATTAGTTTGCAGGGAAGAGAGTGAGGTTATCCTCAGAGGGTGATGAAATTGGTAAATGCTCTATTACTGTGCCTGTATTGATCTGCCGCACTCTGAACCTTCCAGTGGCAGAGTGACCCTCCCTTCTTACATCAGGATGCTGACATGCTGCTCACTCTCTACTTGCTCCGCCTCCTTTTCCTACACCTCCTCCTTCTGGATTCCTGAAGTTATTAAGAGAAATAAGGTAGCTGAGGGGGCCACATGCAAGTTGTGGCAGCCTGCAGCAGTGCGCACCCGCCTCTTGTGACATTACTGCTGCCTGGGAATTACACTCTGAATGAAGGCGGTTTTCTTTTCAGCAAGCCTGCCAGGATGGGCCAGTGCTGCTGCAAGCTTTATTACTGCCTTCAGTGCCTGGACAAGACGGTACTTTGCATCTTCCTTTTTATGCTTCCTTGAAAGGGCAGAGAGCTAGCCGTTACGCTGATTAAGTCTGTGCTCCTTCCTCTAGTTAATGTAGGTAATGTGCCGGGGGTGACTGAGACGGGTATAATGCTCATCTTTAATTAGAACGTTCTGACTTCTCATTCATTCGTATCAGATCAAACTGTTGGTTTCACATACACTGCAGTGCCTTACATAATTTTATCCTGCAGTCTAAAAGTGACAATTGCATTTTCATAAAACAATAAGGTCCCTGTGGCATGGTGCCTAGTTACAACTGCCTGGATTTGTTGTTGTGATTTCCATACATCTTTCATAGAACTACCGAGCTCAAGTCATGCAGTATCTCCGCATGGTGTTTTCAAGTTAGCTTTTCACTTACAGAGATCATTCATCCTCATGCTAGCCTGAGATTTTACCTCTCTATTGTTCCTCCTTTTCTGACATTATAAAATTCCAATCCCTTAGAAAAGACACAAGGCAAACAATACATTTTCCTTTGTCGGGTGCATCTGTACACAAGCAAAACCTTGAAGACTAAAATGAATTGTGTTACAAAATGTCAATACCAAGATCAAGATCTTAGCTACAGGTAGTTAGAGGATAGCATATGGGAGAGAATTTGTAGGTCCGTTCTAACATGTAGCTTGTTATGCTATGCTTTTGGACACTTGCCTGGATTTTTGAGCATATACAGAACAGGAGGGGAATGTACATATGATTTTAATTTGCTTAATTCAAAATATTTTGGCAGGAACACTTGCTGGTGCAGTATATTTCACAGAAGGCTGGATTTTTTGGAAGACCTGTATAATAAGGCTAATGAAAAGCTCTCCCTGCCTCCCATTTATTTAATATACGTTCAAATGTAGCTTGAGGTATATTGCCAGCCACGTTAAGGAAAATATATGGTTTAATATAAAACTCATTAAAATGTAGTCATTGGGGAACATCTTAGTGATCACTTCTGCTTGGAAACTTTAACCTAAGGGGAATTAAAAGGGGGAATGGAGGTTGCCTGCTATCTAATAAGATTGAAATGGTCTTTTTAAAGTCACCCCTTTTTGGAAAGGAAGACGGTCACTGCTTTTGAACATTGGTTGCAATGGGATTTTATTATTGAGCCTGCAAGAATCAGCTGAAATATTTATTGCTGTAAGAGTATTACGAATGTGTACAGTTGCCCTCCCAATAATAATATAAGGCCTCCCTCCAAGTGACTGCGAGTCAAGCATAATGGTGACTAAGCACCTTTTACACACCAAAAAATTCTGAAATGTTTTCACAGCAATCTGTACTAGGGATGTGAAGTTTTAACCGGTTAACGGGTGAGTCTGGAGTCAGGCTGTGGTGCAGCCCCAGAGCAAGATACCTGCCCAGGGAGCAGCCGGGCAGCCACCACCAGCCTCCCCAGGGCTGGAGCTGGCATCAGCTGAAGGTAGGGAGGATAAGGCATCACCTGAAGGGGGGTGGGTTGGTTGTGTCCCAGTGGCTTAATGGATAAGGCATCAGTCTCCTGAGCTTGGGATTGTAGGTTTGTGTCCCACCCACATTAACCAGTGGCAGGTGGGGAGTTGCTCCAGCCCCACTAGGAGCTTGATACTGGTAGAGGTCTTCTCTTAGTGGGCTCAGGCACTCTGCAGGCAGAGGTGCTCTGGCATCCTGGCCAGAGCAACCTCTGTCTGCAGCTGGTCCCCCTTTAATCAGTTAACTGGTTAAACAATATGTTTAGCCAATTAAACAGGATTTTACATCCCTAATCTGTACAGAGAGACAATAGACAATAACAATAGAGCACCTGTGTGCAGTGCATATTGGTACTGTGTATAATTCAAATGGTAGAAATTCTCTGGGGATGACACACGTGTCCTTAGTAAAGACCTTGCGGAGTATGGTTTGAAGAAAAGGGCACAGTACAGGGTATCAGGACTCCCTTATTCTGTTTCCAATTGCTGCTGACTTCCCAAGTCACCTGTGATTTCTCTGTACCTCTTTCTGACTACATTTACCCATCCATAAAGTGAGAATAATAATATTGACCTATCTGATAAGGTACTGTGAGGTCTAATAATTGGTATTTCTCTGAGCTCCTCAAACAAGAGGAAGTCTGGGGCGAATCACTTTGGAAGTTAACACCTCTGCCTGAATAAGGGTTAACAGTCACAGGATACAGACTATTATTGGTAAATATTATTTATTATTGTTTTTACTCTAGTTTACATCTACATCTTGACCATATTTTTTAATTTGAACTATTCCATAATATGTGCCATGGATGCATGTGCATTACTTCATAGGAAGTGGCAACAAATGCTTCTGAGCAATAAAAATACAATTAATAAAACCAAAATCTGCACTTGATTAGACAGCCTGAATTCAGCAGAGCCAGGAGGCTGGTTATGTGGAGGGCCTGATTTTCCAGTGTGTCTCTTCAGCTTTGCTCTGGTGTAACTTGCTTGAAATCGGTGCACTTACAGTGCTGTAAAACAGGCTCCATAATCTTTGATCCTGATCCTGCCTGCCTTAACGAGGCAAATTTCCCATTGCCCAGTGTCTCATTTCATGTTCCCTGGTGTAAATATGGTGTGTCCATTTGTCTGTCATAGAAAGGCATTTTAAAAATTCCTAGTCCCCCTGGTACCTGGATGCAGAATGGAGCTTGCAAGTTACTTAACCACAGATGATGGCACAACCTATCACTGTAATTAGCTACTATGATTTATTTGGATTCATTGGTTTTGGGGGGTTTTGTGTGACTTTGTTGAAATTACTCTGGATTTACACCAATGTGAGTGAGGTCAGAGTTTGTCCAAATGAAGTTTTGATTGAGTGAGGCATGTACAATCAGGTTCATAGTTTTATTTCTTTTTCATCTAGTGGAAACTGAAACACTGTTAGACGTGGCATCGGCATCACTGGGAGGTGGGCCTTTGTACACTGGAGTTGAGTTTGGGCTTCAGCCACAGTTGCCTAGGGCTGGATTCTAACTGGTAACCTGGAGAAGAAAAGGCTGCAGATCCCTTTAATTCCTTGAGCCTTTTAGGCATAAAGCTTTTAAATTATCCAGGCTCTGGGCTAGGGAACATGACTGTTCCTTTGTTTTCTGTTACATATTCTTAGTTGCTATAAATATTAATGCAGATGGATTAATTCAGCGGCCTGTCATGTTAATTTTGATTCTTACACATTTGTTTTGGCAGACGTTAGCTTTTGTTCCAGGAAGTTATGTAAAAATAGTGATGCTTTTGACATTAGACCCAAACGAATCTAAGCATTGGACTGGATGGTGCTGCGTTTTCTTGCTGGATTCGGTTTGACTTTGCAGTCGTGTTTTGTTTAACTGGTGCTAGAATCCCTGATTGGCTGGCTTTATTTACCAGGAATGAAATACTGGTTCTGTGTCGTGTTGATGAAGATGAAGAGAGGCTTTTTCATTTCATATTAGTGTAATATTTACACTGGTCTCACAAATATCTACAGTCCAAACATATAATGTAACACTGACAAAGCAAATTAAGATAATAGATCATGTCAGATTTGTGAGTTCACTGCACATTCAGGAGATTCTTGGTTGTTATGAAGATTAGTCAGTGGCATACCTATCTGCTCTGTCAGAGAGAGAAACCAAAGACGATCTGTAACCATCAAAGGTTCTGAAATAAAGACTACTTCTCAAGGATGTTTATAAAAAATTGAAACATTGAACGTAGGTGGTATGTTTCTAAGAAACAAAACTTTCAAAATGAGATTTTAAAATTTGGCACTGCATTTAATCTTCTCATCTCATCCCAGCAAACAGCAACACAAGATCCAGAAAGGCAGTCAGAAATCTGTGACCAATAAATAAATTGGGCTATTAATGACAGCACGGGGTTCTTGGGGCACTCTGGTTTTTATATGGATGAACCCAATGTCTACTTACTGTTGCTGGTTCCCAACCCAAAAAATGAAGAATGAACTAGAAGAGAAGAGTAAGGTTGGCTTGGAACATACACTGATCAGTGTGTGGAAGTGCTGATTGGAAACCAAAGTGGGTGGTAATGGATAGTCTGGCAGCAATGGACAGACAGGTCGGGGTGGGCTGAGACAGTATCATACTCATTGATGAATGGTTGGAACATATTTGCAGCGGAGATATTGTATATTCTGATCAGTGGCTCCTCCAATTCTTGTTGATTGTTTGTACTGGATATTTTGTGACATCGCCTCCACATTTACTAAGTGTTTAAACCAGCTGATTTATTTAAGTTGAGGCCATTTTACAATGCTGTAATCAAGTAAAAAGGACCTTTCAGTGGGTGTAAATATAAATAATTCCCATTTGAAGGCCTCTCCATTTTGCCAGAGTGGTATAAAGTGGCTTAAATTTGAACGGAAATCAGGCCCTGGGTTTCTTAGGGACTGTGGCTTTGACAGGGGGTTGCAAAATCACCCCGTCTACAGTCAGCTCTCAACCATAAAATAGTGCATTTAAAATTATTTCTAGCTCTTTTCTAAGACTGTAAATGATCCATGTGTGTGCATGTGTCTATAGTTACAACTCTGAAATATGGCCTAGATTTTAGAACAATATATATTTCCTTTTTTCCCTCAAAATGTCTGCTACAGTTCGTCCAAGATAGCCTAATACCAGTAAAATGATGTTGTGTCATAGAGACAAGTAGCAGGTACAAGAGGCTTGCTGAGACGTGCCTTTTATGGAGGCGGCGTGAAAGAAGAACACAGGAGTGCAGGAAGGCTGGGGAGGCAAAGCTTACTGTAGACGAAAGAAGAATCAACACAGACTGGAGGGGAATTCTTTTATTCTGTTTTTTATTACAATTTTAGCCCTTTTTATTACAAAAATTCTCTAGTTCTTAATTTTATCTTTTTAATTTTTTGTATTTATTTCTATTAATATTTTTTATTAAAATAACTGTTGGCATTTAGGGAAATAAAAAACAGGCTACAGAATTCACCAGCTTTCTGCCTTATGTTTTATAGTGCTTGCTGCTCAACTGGTCCTTAAAGTGCCCAGTGTAGTGCTGACCAGTTTACTGGCTGGGATTCCTTTCCTTTGAATGTGCTGCTACTTTGCATGTTGCCTTGAATATGATTTTTCGGTTAGGCCTTTTAAAGACTCATGTTCTTTCCGTACTGGAAGCATATTTATAGTAGCTTGATTTCATTTTTTTAATCATTGGTGACGTTCCCAGCAGGATACGTTCCTTTGTCTCCTCCCTAATGTATCACAGAATACATTCCAATTTAAAAGTGGCTTTATGCTCGTGCTGTTACTCGGGACTCTCTTGTACTAAATCACTCTCCTGTGGATTTCCCTACAGCTTTTTTTAATGATTCATTCAGCTCTTCTGAAATACCTGCTATCCAGATTCTTGCTCTTTAGTAGAGACTTCTTAGTGAATATAAATATGTTTTATATTCTTCTGGCTAACTGTCTGTCTTAATTCTTTATTATATATCAACCAATTCAGGGTGGTTCTTTTCTGAGGTGGCCTTTTTTCTTCTGATCTAATTAACATGTAATATGTCCATACATAAAGCTGGAAATGCAGAACAGAAAGTCAGATTCTTACTGGTATTTGTGTGTTTATACTGTATGCATACTATCTACAGAATGATGTAAATATATTAACATGCACAATAGTACTTATGTGCATGTGTATATTGCTGTATCTAGATCTAGCTGTAGTGCATTGTATTGTAGATACAGGAACACAAACGTGCTTGTGTGTATTAATATCATTCATAACATTTTGCATGTGCCATCCACACAAACTAGAACACTGACATGAACAAACATTGTGTTTGTGTTCGTGGGATCTTCTGTGAAACATGATTGTGTCAGTGCTGGATTCCGTAGCTGGATTTAAAGAGAATTAATTTGAAATAATTACAAAACAGACCTGAAGAATTTACATAATCTGTCTTAGTAAATAAACACATGAAAGTGCTTATCTAGGATAAATCAAGGGACTATACATACATTTTTATTTTTTTAACAGAATGAAAGTGCCCTTGTGAAAGAAAAGGAGCTGTCAATCGAGCTTGCAAACATCAGGGATGAAGTTGGTAAGTAGACATCAGAAACTAACAATGTGAAAAATGTCCTCTCTCACATGTAACAAAAGCAGTTATTCCTTGTTACATGGTACAAGGAAACGTGAATAGCTGTAATGGAATATCTTCCTAAATCCAGTGGTGAATTTTTGTGGCCTTGAAGGGAACAATAATTTTATTTCTTTGTTGTTGTGGAGAAAGGTTCATAATCATGCACACTGGGAGCTAATCATGCCTCATCTTTACTATTCACAGATGGTGATCTATAAATTGTATCCTCTGTTCTTCAGCATCTGTATATAACACCCAACTCAGAAAGCCTTCAGATGTGGCAGTAAACTGTTAGCAAAGAATTAATTGCCTTGCTTGTGTGAGTTTACATGTACAGGTTGGACCTCTATATGTAAGCGGGGGAATGATCCCGCTCTTGTGGGGAACTTTCCTGGCTTCTATACCACCCCGGTGAAATGAACCAGCGAAAGGATCTGAGTCCCCGCTCCCACTTCCTTTACCCCACGGCTCCCTGATCCTGAGGGCTCCCCCTTCACTCTCCTGAGTAGCAGAGCCCTCGAAACCCCAACAAGGCTGGGCCCAGGTTTCCTGGGGCTTAATCCCTGACCTTGTAGTCACTGGGGCAGGAGTTAGGGTGTCCCCACTCCGAGGTGCTCTCTTTACACTGCAGGCCTTCTTGGCCCAGTGACCACTTCATAAGGTTCAAAGCAAATACAATTTATTAAACATCAACTGATTAAAGATAATAGAATAAGAAACAATGAGAATGGTTAAATGGGAACACACAGCCCTGCTCTGTAGCACAGGGACATCAACACAGCAGTCTGCAGAGTGTAAGGACAGTTCACAGTCTCTTCCTTAGAAGCCCTGGATGTGCTGCAAGGGGCTGCAGGCTGGACACACTTGCACTGGCAGTGACCACACAGCCTCAGTCTCTAAGTGGCCAGACCCCTCTCCCAGTCCAGAGCCTTTCCCCACACTTTGCAGGTCCCAGTAGCTCACCACATCCAGCTGCAGGCTGTGCTGCTTGGCCAGTTCCAGCTCCTTGTGTTGTTTCTCTGTTCCTTTTGGCTTTCTGAGCACTGCCGGTCTGCTGCTCAACACAGGGTCTGCACTGCTTGGCCTGTCTGTGTCTGGTTCTGTCGCTGCAGGACTTCTTCTTGTACTCCTCTCTCAGCTTTCTGTCTTTGCAGGTCCTCTTCTGCACACAGCTTGTTCTGCTCTTTCAGCTCCCTGTTTTCTCAGACACAGAGCCAGAACAATCCCAGCTCACAGGGAGGACGGGGCCTGGCCTCTCACTGTCCTCACTGGCCTGTCCAACCTGTCAATCAGGCTGAGATGGAGTGTTGGCTGTTTTCCATTGTCTTTTGGGTCAGTCATTCTCATGAACTCTTCCCCTTCAGATACTGTGAGCTGGCAAACCAAAAGCTCCCACAGAGTTTTAGTAAGGGGTAACAGTCCCCTTACATATAGTCCAGCACCTGGCTGCTATCAATCCAGAGAATTTGCCAAACCACTAGAGGTCAATATTGTTTCGCAGCATTACCAGCACTTTTACTGCTAACTGGACTCTTAGAAGACATTCAGGTGTAAATTAGAGCTAAATAACAGCACAGAACACCGAGAGCCTGTAATCACAGGTGGCTGTAAACAAACTTTATGGGTCTGTGGCAGGCCCCTCCCTCCTACCCTCTTAAGTCCAAGGTCCCAGGGCCCAAGTCCACAATGCAGTTTATAGCTGGCCCTTTAAGCAAGGCAAAAGCCCTCCGGCCTGAGTCCACAACACAGTCACAACACAGTTTGTAGCTGGCCCTTTAAGCAAGGCCAAGGCCCTCCGGCCTGAGTTCATAATGTAGTTCAGGGTTGTAGCGGGGACACACCCCAGGTAGGGGGACCCGGGCCCACCCTACTCCACCAGGTCCCAGCCCAGGGCCCTGTGAGCAACCAGGTGACTGGTCACTCCCTCAGCAGGGCAATCCGGCCAAAACACGCCAAGGTTCTCTGGGTGGGAAAGGCAGCTCCTGCTCCTTCCCTGGGCCACTTCCTACCTGGTTCCCTGGGTTCCTTCCCCTGTACTTGCCCAGCTTGCTGCGAGCTCCGTGCCAGCATCCCCTCGGCAGGCAGTCCCTGGATTGCATCAACTCGCCTCCACGTCCCTGGAGTCCCCGGCAACAGCTGAGTGGAAGCTCCCTGCACCAGTCCTTCTCCTCCAGCTGTCTCCCCAGACTGAGTCCTTCCCCAGGCCTTTATAGCGCAGCTACAGCCCAGGCATGCTCAGTAGGGCTGTGGGGGAGGGGCCTCTGCAGCCAGGTAACCCTGGCTGGGCCCTGCAAGTTCAGTGCGGGGCTGCCTCGCCCTGTCACAGGGACCATGGGAAAATTGTTCACACAAATAATAAATGGACATCTGGCTAACTAATATCATGTTGGACCATGGATGTTGCTGCTTCAGAGAGTGCCAGACTAGAATGATTCAATCTGTACTTCATTTCTGTTACATACAAAAAAGTACCAAAGTCGGGATCCAAAACCAGTCTGCAATAAAATCTAACACTTAGTAAACTGGAATTGGTTATAATCTCTCTGGACCTGGAAAGGTGGGGACTGACTCAACTGTTGCCAGTCATCCCACTGGTTCTGTGTGCATGCGGGTGAGCACATTTCCCTGTTTTGTTCCATTCTGAAAGTTGATAGGAAAGGCAGTGAGTGACCATTAGCACATTGCCCTCTGGTGAGAGAAAAATAGCCCTACACACGGCTCAGACACCAGGCTGGATCCTTTGCACTTGAATCTTCCCAGGATTGGTGGGGTGTGTTGTGTTTAACTCAGAGCAAAAATGGATGAGGGGAGCGGGAGGGAGCAGGGACAGCTGAAAGCGTATCAATGAAAGCACGGCTGTACAGCTTTCTGCTCCTGCCTAATAGCAAGATTAAGGCCAAAGAGGGGAACCGGTTGCTAAGAGCCACAATAACTTGGTTGCTGCTGATACGAAGGGTCCATTTTAAAATGATCATTACAAAGTTAATCAAAGTTCAGTAAATGTTTTACATCAATTATTATAAAGTCCCATAGGTTAACCGATTGCTTAGAACAATGGCATATAATCATCGATGACACATACCCCAGCAGGCTTATAACATACCATAACCATTTATTCGCCCTGTATAAATAGAACCTTAATATGAAGTGTGACTATTTACTTGTTCAAGCTTCTGATTAAACCAGGTCTCCCAAGACCCTGTCATCCTGTGAACCCGCTTCCCTCTTCCTCCCTCCCTCCCACACACCTGATTCTTTTTTCACTCATACTCTGGAGTGCCACATAGCAGGCATGCCAGGCTAGGAGACACTCACCCAATGCAGAGGATTTTTGCCTTGGACTTAACTTTATGTGTCTTATTCCACATTGAAAAACCCTTACACCACCCTTTTCTGCCACTTGTACAGGAGCTCAATAACATGAGCACTTTGCTTTGCGCCTCAAAGGGATTTGCATCACCAAGCCCTATGGCCGATGTATGAATGTTCAGACCAATAGTGCTTTGCTGCTCCATCCCCACAGAATGGTCTGGCAGGGGCTGAGAGCACATTGACATGATCACTTTTATCTCTGTTTTCATCTCTGCTGTATACTCCCCTTCCCCTCTGAAAGGATGGCTCCAGTGATGAACTTACCATGGCATCTTATGTGTGGTAAGGTCAGCAGGGGCTGCTTTCCCGTCGACTCCAACTGCTCTTCTCATCCTATTGGAGTACTAGCATTTGATTTATTGCATCTAAACAGACACAATAAATCGATGGCCAGTGGCTCAATTACTGCAGTGTCGATCCCCAGCATAGTGGAGACAAGCCTTGCGAATGCATGGATATCCAGCACTATAGACAATACTGAGGGATTTGTGTTATTGTAACGCTGGCAGACCTCTGTCGTCAGACCAGAATCAAACCTGGGACCTCTGGAGCTTAGTGCATGACCCTCATGAGCTAAAATCCAGCTATTAGCTAAAGGCTTGTCTACACTGTGGAGAAGATCAACCCTCTGGAGGTCAATCTTCTATCATTTGATTTAGCAGATCTAGTGTAGACCTCCAAATTGAATGCTGAGGGCAGCCACCTCAGTGTCCTGTACTCCTCATTCTGTGAGGAGTAAGGGAAGCCAACAAGAGCGTGTGCTCCCACTGGCCTCCCACAGTGTAGACACTGCAGAGGCTCGACTTAACGTAAGCCAAAACCAGCTACACGTTTTGTGTAGCTGGATGGCATACCTTAAGCCAACCTGCCTGGTCTAGTGTAGACTAGGCCTAAAGCTATAGAGCAGACTCATTAATCTCTCTCTGTAAGGGTATGTCACACAGCAACGTTATTTCGAAATAACAGCCCTTATTTCGAAATAACTTTCCTAGCATCTACACAGCAAAACCGCTATTTCAAAATTACATTGAAATAGCAGAGCGCTTATTTCGAATTTGGTAAACCTCATTCCATGAGAAATAACGCCAAATTCGAAATAGCTATTTCAAAATAAGTGCTGTGTAGACACTTATTTTGAAATAGGGGGCCTCCAGCCTCAACTAAGAACACTTCTCTCCCTCCTCCCTTCCCAGAGCCCTTAAAGGGGTAGACTCTGGCCACAGTGCCTGTGCCAGCTCCAAGCCTGCCAGCCCAGAGCCAGCATTCACTGCCCCTGACCCAGTGGCCCCAAAACATGAGCCAGCAAGCCACTGGCAGCCAGCCCTCTACCGCTCACCAGGAGCAGTCTGCCAGCTCCCAGGAGCCTACCAGTGCCTGGAGAAGGCGGGCGCCTTCCTGGTCCAGGGTGGAGATGCCCCCAACGTCCATGATCTCCGCACTAGACGGGGGAACATGGCCATCTATGGCAGTCTAGCTGCCAGCCTGGCCACCAAAGGCCACATGCGAACCCAGGAGCAGGTGTGCATGAAAATCAAGTTGGTCTGTTGAGATCCACAACCCTGAGCTTCCTCTCCCCCTTTTTCCCCCTTCCAGCTCACTCCTCTCGGGTTTCCCCCTCCCCTCTCCCACCCTCTCTTCTCCCCTCTCCTGCCTTCTTTCCCCAGTCTCACCAGAGTTTCATTCCCCCCTCCAGTTTTGTTAAATAAAGACAGTTTGTGTTTATGAAAAAACGTGTATATTATTTCATATGAGGAAGGGAGGCTGGGGGGGAGGGGAAGTGGAAGAATGTGAGGGAGAAATGAGGCACAAGCCCCCTGTGGGGCAGACCAGGGAGGCTCTTAGTGCTCCTCAGGGTGGAAGCTCTCCCACAGGGCCTCCTGGATACTGACAGCCCCCTGATGGACCTCCTGGATGGCAGCCTGCAGAATATGCAGCCAGGCTCGCAGCAACGCATCCACGAGAAGCATCAGAGTGCCCAGGGGCAGCTCTGGCTCCATTTTGCAGAGTGCTCTGATGTCCTGAGTGAGGGCAACCAGAGCACGCAGAGACAAAATGCTTTGCTGTCCCTCAGCGAGGTTTGCAAGCAAGCTGGGAAACCTGAGAACTGGTTGTCCGGGGGGGGGAGGGTCCCTTTAAGCACAGGCCTCAGATAGCCTCAAGCAGCACCCACACAAAGTAAATCCTGACCTGATGCCCTGCTGGACCTGGTTCCAGCTGGCCTTAAATGCGATTCAGCGTCCACTCAGTGTGGACTCGCTATTTTGAAATAGCCAAACGCTATTTCAAAATGCATTTTGTGTGTAGATGCGTTATTTCAAAATAACTTATTTTGAATTAACTATTTCAAAATAAGATATTTCGAAATAATGCTGTAGTGTAGACATACCCTAAGTGGTCTCAGTGCCACTAGATGGGACAGTACACCATACCCAGAAGATGCGTGGGTTACATATTTTATAAAATCAAGATTTACCCATTCGTTATAATAGAAATCCTAGTGCTCTTAATACATTATATGCAGTAGGTGCCAGAATTAAAAGCTGGTGTTCATAAATGTTAAACGTATTCACTTTTCAGTTGGGAAGCCACTGAAGCTGAAAAAAGGCCTTATCTTGGAAGGTATCGAATATCCTTAGTTCTCCTTCAGATCAATGGAAGATGAGGCCATTCCACACTCTGTTGGATCTACTTTGAAGTAGGAATAAGATCCTCCGGAAAAGGGCTTTTTTTCCGGAGGATCGGGGCCAGTGTAGATGCTCTTTTCCGGCTTTTTTAAAAGCCGGAAAAAAGCGGCGGACATTTTTATTTAAATGCCGCGGGGGATATTTAAATCCCCCGCGGATTTCCCTATTACGGCTTCTGAAATTAACATGCCCCTTCCGGAAAAGGGGCCAGTGTAGACGTAGCCATGGGTGTTTAAAAGCATTTGTACATACTACTGCTATATATGTCTATGGGACAAATTGTGCAGTTCTTATTTCACAAAAGTCCCATCAAAAGCTGAGGAAGTCTACTCTGAATAAGGCCTGAAGGATTTGTCTGTTTATCTACAATGTCCAGTCAGAAAAAAGTTAAGAAAAAGAGAGTCCATATATAATATAAAGATGTGTTAATCATAATCTCTGAACAGTGCCTGTAAACCCAACCTGCTGATCACAAAGAGATAAACTGAGAGAAACAAGATGAGTGAGGTAATATCTTATACTGGATCGACTTCTTCTGGTGAGAGAGGCACGCTTTCGAGCTACACAGAGCTCTTCTCCAGCTCTGGGAAAGGTATTTAGAAGTCACTGCTACACACAAGGTGAAACAGATAGTTTAGTTTAAGTAGCTAATGCATGTTTCAAGGGACCATTCAAAGGGCTACAGTTAGCATCTCTGCCATCATAGGACAAAAAATTGTGGGGGGTTAGTGGGTTGTAGATTGTTGTAATAAATCCAGGGTCTGTTTTTTAAAACCAGGATTTTTAGTGTTTAGCAAAGTTATGAATTTAAGCTCTTTGGCTCTTCTTTGGAAGGTGTTATGCAGGTTTCTTTTGAGAATGAGGATTGAGAGGTCATCTAGAGAGTAATTGCTTTGTAAAAATGTTTGTTCAGAGATAATATGATGTTTTTGTTGTTTATCATTTTCCTGTGTGAGTTCAGGCGAGAGCGTAGTGATGGGTTTCACCCATATACTTGTTATTGGGACATTGAATTTACTGGATGAGTTACACTGCATGTTATGGCAGACATATGCTGGACCCATGGATGTTGAAAGGTGTGTTGTGAGAGGGGGTGTTAATCATCAAAACAGTGAGGATATATTCACAGGCTTTGCATCTGTTGTTCTGTCAGAAGCGGGTGCTGCTTTGAGGTGGTGTGCTTTGGTCAGTGGAGAGCTTGCTTCTGATGATGCATTTGGAGAGGTTGAGGGCATTATTTTAAGGCCGAAAGAGGAGGGTTGGGAAAGGCTTCTTTCAGGATGTGATTCCCATCAAGTATGGGTGGCAGTTATTTAATGGCAGCTTGTATGGGTTCCAGTGTGATGTTGTAGGTGACAACAAGGGTGGGAAACTGTTGGAGATTGGGGTATTTTTTCATATAGGATCAGGGTCTCTCGGGGTGTTTTTGTCTCTCAAATA
This sequence comes from Pelodiscus sinensis, assembly GCF_052426305.1. Lineage (NCBI taxonomy): Eukaryota > Metazoa > Chordata > Testudines > Trionychidae > Pelodiscus > Pelodiscus sinensis. Next base: position 308,706,449 of record NC_143052.1, read on the forward strand.
CTCTATTTCCCAATCAACACAGTTACAATAATCCTGCAACCAGATCAACTTTGTGAGAAGTTACACTGGCACCAGCACACCGTCTAGCAATCCCCTTGAATATAAATGCTGAATATAAAAATATGTATGGCCAACCAAGCTTGACCCGTGCTCGGTTTAGTCTCATGTGAGAGGTGTGGGAGTGACATTCTCTTGGTGACATTTAGCTTTTCCTTGCATTGTGACCCGAGCCTGAAATACATTTTGATAGTCTGTGGCACACAGTTGTCCACAGGTCACTCGCAAAGGGAAATACCATCAACTTGGTGCTAGGAAAGCTGTGGTAGTGATGTCAATGATTGTGATTTAACTTGGAATGGGCTGTCATCCTAGTAAATGTCATTTTATATCAAAGTCCCCTCTGGGTGGGAACACACAAATGAAATAGCCATGGGGAGGAGGGAGAATCCAACCTGATACCCTCTTGATGGGATGTAGACTTTACTTTGTTGCCATGTTAGTGACTGTTGCTGTTTCCAGGAGCTGCTAAGTTTAAGTTTTGCACTCGTTTTGGCACATGAGGACTTGCTGTTTGTTAGCTAGTAAACAAGCTTTCATCCTCTCATTGTCCTTGTGCCATTGCACCATGTGCACTGGGCTTTGTGCATTCTGCGGAAGCATTGTTCTATAAATGAAGCACACGGATGTTTCCAAAAGTGAGGGCTAGGCCATTCACTGTGCAAAATTGACTATTAAATATGGATTAACAGACCAATCCATAAAGCAGGCCATTCTGGCCATAAATCATTGATTGTTGATGTTTTCATTTCATTAAGTATATGTAGGGCCCCATTGTGAGTTTGATGCCATGGCCATGCTGCGCCAGGGCCCCAGGACTACTTTTAAGCTAGAATTCTTCCAGGAAACTCCCAGAGAGCACGTGCTGCAGCTGCTCCACCATCCCTTGTGTGGATGCCAAGTGGGTGCTTCCCTCCCTAACCAGAAAGCTCTGGTAACCAGTGCAAAGGAGATAAAAGAGAATATGTCCTCACACTACCCTCTGATCGGGGGTGCTGAGAGCCTCTGTGGGCCCCTGGCAGCTCTGTACATGCAGAAGGGGTGGGGCCTTGAGTGGAAGGGGCAGGGCAGGCAGCCACCCAGAGTTCACTATGCTGCCCTTCCTCCCACCCCCGGCCCTTAGAGCCACTCAGAGAATGTGGCGCAGTATTCCAGAAGCAATTTAAAGGGCCTGGGGCTTCAGCTGCTGTCGCTGCCACAGTAGTAGCGATAGTGGGCCCCTCTGAATTGCTGGACCCCAGGGCAATTGCCCCCTTTACCCTCCCCCATTGGTGAGCCTGCCTCTGCTCTATCTCTCAAGGTTAATCAGCTCCTGTAGGGCAGAAAAAAAGAGCAGTCACTGTGTTCTCTAATGGGCTTGTGTTCAGACAGTAGGATGGTGTCTGGAGTCTGCTGAGAGAGACAGGGAAGGGAAGGTGAGGACTATTTGTGTCCTCTGCAGTTTTCTCTTCGTCACATGCCCCAAGCCCTACCAAATCACCATACAGATGGCCCTTTTTAAACAATGCATCAGTTCACTCTCAGGTGAACTTCAAATACTGCTAGTCCATTATTTCCACTGCATGTTAATGAAGAATCTGTTTTCATTGTCTGGAAATGATGTGCCTTGGCCAAGATGTGACAACAAGGAAAATGCAGAAGTATGAGACCATAGGAAGGTGTGACGGGGTAGACTAGGCCTGAAGCCCCCTACTGGAGGCTGGTGAACTTGCCACACCCCACCCCAGGGAAAAGAGCAGAAGACAGGTCCTCCAGGCGAGCTAGAGTGGCTGCTGGTATAAAGAAGCTGCTGGGCCAGGGCCTAGCGGCTCCTCACTGGAGCTCAACACTGTCAGACCCAGGGACTGGCTGAGAAGACAATGGCACTTAGACAGCTGCAAGCGTGAGCTGGATTTCAGACCTGGCTGAAGCCCAGGTCCAGTGGCTGTAGACCAGCCATGGGAAGCTATGGCAAATTGCAGAGCCGTGGACAGGGTGCTGTGAGAACTTGACCTCAGAGTCCTGAGTGAGAAGGCTGGATGGAGCAGCTTCTTTGGGAAGTGGCGCAGTGAGCGAGGTAGCAGTGGACAGCAGGGACACTTAGCGGGCAACTGCTACTTATAGGGTCCCAGAGCCGGGACCCAGAGGAGTGGGTGGGCCTGGGTCCCCTCCCAACAACTACAAAAAAGGGGGCAAGAAGAAGCCTGGTACCAGGTGACTGACCAGAAAGGCCATCTGGGATACCTCTGCTCCCAGAGCCAGCTGGAGTGGAGGAGCTCGTGGACACATGCCCTTGGCCACAAAGGGGCACTCGTGAGTGCGTGAGTCCCTGTACAGAAGGATTATAAATGCATTCGATATGTATCGTATTTAAAAGGAGTTTTGATCTGATAATGCTCAAGCATAGATCCAGAAAGATCAAATTGCATGAGTATTGTCTCTGATCTATTGCTCCTAATGCACACAATGATCCAACAATATTTTGAAGTTATGGCTGTGGATCTTCTAAAGGGCAGAAAGGAATTCCTAATTGAAATTCTCATCTTACCTGTTGTAATCTGTCCATCTGTCTAACCTAATCTGCCATAGTGAAGATCTGAGATTGCAGGCATTTATTTCACATTGCTACTGGATGTGTGCTGCAGTTTCTTTATGTTAATAAAGCAGAAGCTCAGTATCACAATTTCAATGACTCACCATCGGATAGCAAGATCCATTATTAGCAAAATTAGTGGGCTTCCTATCCAGACCTCTGCAATGGCTTTGTGTTTGAGGAATTTTGCTTCCTTTTTATTGTGTTGGCTTATGGCTTGTGTTTTAGCGTTACTGTCTTCTAGTTCAAAAAGTGCCATTTCGTTGCCTAGTCCTGTGTGTTGTGCAGTCTCATTAAAGAGGTTGCTGAAAGATAGGTTTCATTATAGTTCCAATATGAAGCTTGAGTAGGTTTCAATTATAATGAATACAGAGATTGAAGCTTGAGCTCATTGTACTTTGGCTCTTTGATGGTTTTACACAGCAGTGAAAGCTAATGCCAAAGTTAGCTCTATATAGTCACACAACCAAAAAAGAGCATTTAAAATTATAACACAAAACCACAAGAGAAAAGGAACTTCATCTAATGTCCATACCAATTGTTGATATTCTGCATCAAGGCATGTAATAGGACTTCATACTTTGTGTATGGTGATCTTGCAGAATTATTGGCTTTTCCTTCTCCTGGTAGGGTGCAGAAGACATGAGAAGGACAAACTCCTTTTCAGTTCTCTCAAAACTATCACATGGAGGGAAACATGTCAGGAGTAACAGCACCAACCTGCTCCCCTCAGTCTTGTGAAGCCTCATCATGCAAAAACCCATCGTCAGGGCCTTGGAGTTTGATAGGGGCATGGCTGAGTGAAGGTAGTGGCACTGTGGGATCAACAGCTGGACACAGCACCATTCCTCCAGGAAACCTGTTGGCAAATTCTTCTGGAGTGACGCTGAGATCGCTAACTTCCACAGGTTCCATTCTATGCTGTCAGCCCCTCAAAAGGGTTCCAGGGCTTACGTACAGGTGGCAGGCATGGCAGCCTGGCTCCTGATCAGCCATGGTGCCTGGAAGAGGAGAATCTGATGGAGGAGCTCAGAGGGATTCTAACAGGGTTCAACTTGCTGCCATGTTGCCTAATGCTGGTCACTGTGAGAATTAGCTCTCTTGGCCAGTGTCTCAGCCATTGTCTCTCTTTGGTCCCACATCACTCTCGGGGCTACAGCATCTTCTTCCGGCAGTGCCCTCTATTTCAGTCTCTTTCACACCCACTTCCAGGGATATCAACAGTCCTCAGTCTCACCTGCCACTGTGGCCAACTGCAGCCCCAAAATCTAGCCTCTTTGCCTCCAGGGCAAGCCACAGTCTGTACAGTCTGTGTGGTGTAAGGAGGATATGGGGACCCAGGCCTGCCCACTATCATGGGTCCTAGCTCAGGGACCCTCTGGCAGGAGCCCTGTCCTGCCCATTTTCCCTCTGCCTTAGCTGCCTGTGTTCCCTGGGCCATTTCCCCATGATCCCTGCATCTTCCTGGCCCCTGTATCAAGGCCTACAGCCTGGCAGGTGTCAGGCTGGAGCCTCTCTCCTGCTCCCCTGAGCCTCCCTAGCACCACTCTGTCCAAGTTGCTTCTTCTAGGGAATGAGTCCTTCTCTTTCACCAGCCAGGATCCAACTGCCCTCTGCTCTGCTGAGTAGCTGATTATAACAGGGCCACTCCAGCAAGCCACCCTTTTATTGGCTTCTTACAAGCTTCCCACTGATTGGCTGGAGCTTTGCACAGACTCCCTCCAGCCTGCTTTAATATCTTCCAGCCATAGACAGGCAGCTGCCCCACTAAAGGGATAGATCACCTGTGTAGCTGCTTCAAGATCCTTGAATCTTAGAATATCAGTGCATTTGGGCCCTACTAAAGTTAGTAGAAAGTTTCCTAAGGGTGTCGCTGGGAACTGAATTACATCTCCAGACCTCCCTGCAATTTCTATGCCACCAGAAAGACTAGGCCTCAGGAATTTGAGAAGTACAGACATATATCTGGGTCACTTTCCCCTTCCCATGGTTTTTCTGCAGGAAGGAATGAGGAGAGGTTGTGGAATCCTCAACATTGCACGTTTTTAAGAGCAAATTAGAGACAAACTTGTTGGGGATGGTCTAGGTTTACTTTGTGCCTCCTTGCAAGGGGCTGGATTGATGACTTTTTGAGGTCCAGTTCAGCCCTACATTTCTATGACTCTATGAATGATGAGGGCATTTCTAGAATATATAAAATAAACAGGATAGGATCTTTAATATTGGACTGAATACATTGAAAACAGGCTTTCTCTTAAGCTTACCAGTATTTTCTGCTTCCAGATGGACTGGCAATCCCACACAAAAGCCTTTTATCCTGATGCTTCAGTACTTATGCTTATGGGCCCAGCCAGACCAAGAGCTGCAGAGGTGCATGGAAAAGCCGGGGCAGGGAGATTCAAATCAGGTTAACTGAAATTTTTCAAACCTCAAACATGGTTTGGTTGGGGAGTTAGGCAAAGATCCTGGTCAGGTCTTACTTTATCCAATCTCCAAATTATGCTGTGTTCGAGTTATCAAAGTTTATCGAGTTTTAAAGTCCCTCTGTAAAAATAAAAAATATCTGCCACCATTGCTGTAACTAAGATGACATCTATCCTGCATACCACTTGTGCTGTCATGTCGGGTGTGGGTAGCTATACACGTCAGAGAAAAGAAGGATGTGTCCACACGCAAGGGAAAGGCTCTGGCAGAGGGAGGCAGCAGGGAATGGCTTGGCAGGGAGGAAAGGCTCCGACATCTCCCTGTCATAGGGAAAGGCTCCAGCAGCGTAGGCAGGGAGGCACAGTGTGGGCGAGTAGAGAGCCATGTAGTGTATGTATCCAGGTACACACTCATGAAGTTCAGGAATGTGTTTGCTCACCTAAGCCATGCCTCACAATCTACAGTGCTATTTATATCTGTGCTACGCATGCTGAAAGTCATGCACCATGTAGATTTTCCTTATTTGACAAACTAGTTCTACCGTGGCAGCTTCTACATAAAGAATGAGCTCAGGCTGATGTCATAGCAAAGAGGAGAAAAGAGCATGAATAATGATAAAAGTAGGAACCACTGGCTTCAGCAAATAAGCTGAGTAAATATGACATGGCAATTATAGAGCAAGCATGTTTATAAAACGATATGAGCCTGCTTTACAGAGAGCTACAGCAACATCCGCCATTGGATTTCCAGAACACAGCCTACTCAGGGAGCCTACTTAGCATACTCAGGGAGTTGGTAGGTAAGATCCCATAGGAAGCCCAAATCTCGGGGGGGAGGGGACACAACAGCTCAATAGAGTTGACAGTTTTTCAAAGAGACATTATTATGGGCCTATGGGTAAATTAACCCACTGTGTCGGAAGAATGGTAAGAGACCACCCTGGCTTAATCAGGAAATCTTCAGTGATCTAAAAATAAAAGGAGAGTCCTACAAAAAGTGGAAAATAGATCAAATTACAAAGCATGACTATAAACAAATAACACAGGGTATGTCTACACTACCCCGCTAGTTCGAACTAGCGGGGGTAATGTAGTCATCCGCACTTGCAAATGAAGCCCGGGATTTGAATTTCCCAGGCTTCATTTGCATGAAATCGGCCGGTGCCATGTTTAAATGCCGGCTAGTTCGGACTCCGTGCCGCGTGGCACAGAGTCCGAACTAGCCGGCATTTAAACATGGCACCGGCCGGCTTCATGCAAATTAGGAAGCCTAATCCGAACTAGCTAGTCCGTGCCACGTGTAGCCGTGCGGCACAGAGTCCGAACTAGCCGGCATTTAAACATGGCACCGGCCGGCTTCATGCAAATGAAGCCCGGGAAATTCAAATCCTGGGCTTCATTTGCAAGTGCGGATGACTACATTACCCCCGCTAGTTAGAACTAGCGGGGTAGTGTAGACATACCCACAAGTATGTAGGGGCAAAATCAGAAAGGCACAAAATGAGCTCAAACTAGCTAGAGACATAAAGGGTAACAAGAAAACATTCTACAAATATATTAACAGAAAGAGGAAGACCAAGGCTGGGGCAGGGTGTGTGGAGGGGTGGAGTAATAACAGAAAAATGTGGAAATGGCAAAGGTGCTTACTGACTTTTTTGTTTCGATTTCCACCAAGAAGGTTGGTAGTGATTGGACATTTTACACAGTGAATGCCAGTGGAAATGAGGTAGGATTAGAATCTAAAACAGGAAAAGAGCAAGCATTGAAATGAATTGCCTATGGAAATGGAAGAATCTCCATCAGTGGAAATATTTAAGAGCAGGTTAGACAAACACCTGTCAGGGATAGTCTAGTTCAGGACTACTCAACATTTGTTTGCGGTTTGGGTTTATGCGTCGCTCAGCACTCGGCCCACATGTGGGATCCTTTGAACATGGCCTCCACTGGGAATACACTCCACAACGGCGAGGCATCTCCCAGACAGGTTGAGCACTGAAAGACACAAGCGGATGGGCTGGCTGGAACAGACGGGTACAGGATGTTGATGTTTCTAGACCCCAGGGAGGAGGTGCCGGGAGCTCCGGAGCATTGTGGGAAGTGCTGGCTACTTAGCCTTGGGAGCAGAGCCTCAGAGGTGCTGATTGGCTCACACTGGCCACGTTTGGGTCCAGCACCACGGCTTAAGGCTTAATCTTTGTATTCATGCCTGTCAGTGTGAAAGAAGCTATTTGCATATATTTGCACATATATTTGCATGTATATGCAACTTCCCTTAAGTTGCAGCCCTCAGCATGTGCTGTGAGTATCATTGTGGGCCCCCGGGGCTTCCAATGTTGAATAGACGGGTCTAGATAATGCTTATTCCTGCCATGAATGCAGGGGACCGGACTTGATAACCTCTCATGGTCCCTTTCAGACTCATGATTCTATGATTCTAAATTATGCCATTATTCTTGTCAGCAATCTTGAGATTTCAAATGGGGAGGTAATCTAAAATGGGAAGGCAGGATAGGTGACTAATTGGTACAACTAGTTTTATCAGAAGCTGCTGCTTCTTTCAAACAAGCTATGCCTATGGCAGATGATCTCCGACAGAAAAATGATTTACTACAGTACAAAACACATTGGTTTCCTTCACTCATTTTTTTTCGTAACTTTACACTTCCTGCTCATTTCAGGCTTCCCCTACTTGAGAGTAGGGATGTCAACGAGTAACTGATTATGTTTACCGGGTAATAGATAACCAGCACCTGGGAGCAGCCCTCTGTGCATGGTGCAGAGGGCTGCTCCAGTCCCACCAGGGCCCCCAGCGTGCAGGGCCAGGAGGGAGCCCGTAGCCCCCCAGCCACATAAGGCCAGAAAGGAGGCAGGCGGCAACCCCGGCAGCCCCGCTGCCACACAGAGCCAGGAAGGAGGAAGGCAAAAGAGCCAGCAGCACCCTTGCCACACGGGGCCGGGAGCCAGTCGGCAGAGCCGGCAACCTCCTTGCTATGTGGGACGAGGAGCTGGCAGAACCACTCTTTAATGCTACATCTACACAGCTTCCCTCTTTCACAAAAGCCTATGCAAATGAAGTGTGGATTAGCATATTGTTATGCTTCATTTGCATAATTAATTAGGAGCCCTTTTTGCACAAAAAATGAAAAAATGAGGAAGAACAGCTCTTGTGCAAGAGGGGGTTTTTGCACAAAAAGGTGCTGTGTAGATAACAAAAACCTCTTGTGCAAAAAAGGCTCCTAATTAATTATGCAAATGAAGTGTGGCAATATGCTAATTTGTGCCTCATTTGCATAGGCTTTGTGGTAGAGGGAAGCTGAGTAGATGTAGCCTTGATGTTTAATATTCACAACACAACTTAACACTCTTAACTTAATGATTAACCAGTTAACTGATTAGAAGGGATTTTACATCCCTACTTGAGAGATCTCAAAAAATTTATCAAGCTTGCTCTTTCAGTGACTTCTCAGCTTGAATCCAAACTAGATTTAGAAGCTGATTGGGATGACTTTCTGATAGTGCAGATGGATGAAGATGACAAAGAATGATCCACACCACTGGTGTACTTAGAGCTTTGGAACAATACCTCTATGCTTCTACAGGCAAATTCAGCCCTGGTCTAAGCAAATTAAAGTTTGTTGATTTCACTGGCACTTGTGTTGGAGTTCTACCCAGTTATACCAGTTCTGATGTGGCCCATCAGCTCAGAGGAATAATAATAATGATGGAACATGAGAGTATAAATCCCACCATGGTTTGTTGCCTAATTGTTGCTCTTTCATTTATATTCTCTAGGTCCATAGAACATACGAGCCAGTTAATACGAAAATAACTTTAAAAAGTGGGCATTTATTTCTTCAAGGTCTTCTTCTTTGTATGTGATTTGTTGCTGAATCAGGTCTGTGCTGTTTAGTTTCTTTCCAGGCTCCAGTTTTTCATGTAGATAGAATAATTTGTAACTGTGTTTCAACAGAGAGCAATAGCAATCCACTTCTATTAATTATTGTTAGACAAAGCATAAAAAACAGAATCCGAAAACAGAAACACAGATGATGGCACTGGAAAGCTAGAGTAACACCTATGACGTCAATGGAGTTGCCTTCCCTAAGGCTCCGCAGAATGCCTTGTTAAATCTGTATTGTGAGCTGAAGTGTCTGTGTGTGTGTGTGTGTGTGTGTGTGTGTGTGTGTGTGTGTGTGTGTGTGTGTGTGTGTAAATCATTTCTGTATCTACTGCAACTTTATCGTTTCTTGTTTAATACAGATAGCATTGTGGTGGTGACCTTCTGTGCTAATGCAGTACAAATGCAGACCAACAGGATGGTCCTGGCCTCACAGAGAAAAAAATGTGAGGTCTCAGTCCTTACCAATTGGGCTTTCTTCTCTCCACAGCCCTCAACACATCAAGATGTGAGAAATTACAAAAAGAGAAGGAGGAACTGGAGAGGAGGTTTGAGGAGGAGGTGAGGCAGCTTCATTGGCAACAGCAAGAAGAGCTGCATGCCCTTGAGGCAAGGTTGCAGTTGCAGTACAGTGGCAAAATGGACCTCTTGCAAGAGGAACACAGACTTCAACTTGCGAGGATCAAGTGTGAGCACCAGGAACAGGTCAGCCTTAATTTATTCCTGTTAGTGGGACAGAGCAATGCAATTACAATGCAGGTGGCTGGTCAGCTAAATGCTGGGACCTTCTCCAGTGAGAAGACACTGGTAACAAACTGATAACTATCAGAAGACCCAGGTTTCTTATCCTTTCTAGTCTAAAGAAAAATACATGCTTCTGACTGTGCTATGCCTTTCATTCACACACCCTGAAGTGCTTTGCAAATAACTCACTTGTGTGGTACCAATTGTAAACATTGGGGCACATCCACCACTCACATTCACAATGAGCAGTACTTTATTCCCATTGATTTGAATGAATCTGCATGTGAAGTAAGATATGACTCACCAAAAATAAAGAGACCAAAATCTTGCCCATTGATATTTCAAATGCCATATAAAGTGGGGCAAAGAGCAATGAAGTGACTTCCCCATCAGCACATGTGTTGTCAGTGATACAGAATAAAATCCCAGTTTCCTAACTTCTTTGGTTCTACCATTAGCCACTATTGCCTCTAACTGAGCACATAACTTTGACCATGAGCTGCAAATATTTCTCCTGCTTTTGTTTCCTATGTAGATGAGATTACTTAGCATATATTATTTTAGCCTTATTTTTAATAAGTTAACTCAATATCCAATTAAACTCACCATGGGTACGTCTCCACTGAATCCCTAGTTCGGACTAGGGATGCAAATGGAGATGACCGAAGTAGTTAATGAAGCGGGGATTTAAATATCCCGCCCTTCATTAACATGATCTCACCGGTGCACTAGTTCAAATCACAGCTGATTCGAACCAGGAGGTGCACGCCGGGACGCATTAGTTCAGACTAAAGTCCTTAGTCCGAACTAATGTTACTCCTCATTTTTACCTAACCCTAACCCTAACTCTCATTTTTTTCATTTTTGCATAAGGATCTTGTGCAAAAAGGGGTTTTTGCGCAAAACGGACACATCCACACTGCTTGTCTTCACGCAAAAATCTCTTGCACAAAACAGATTGGAAGAGATTATGCAAAAGAAGCACGAGAAAATGCTAATGAGCGCTTCATTTGCATTGCCTCTGCCTCAAAAAAGTGTAGTGTAGACATAGACTGAATGATCTTGGGGAAGTCACCTAACTTTTCTGGCTCTGATCCTTGTATCTTGTGTAGTCATTTGCAATTATGTGAGGGGGATATAAAGCTGACTTGGCCCAATGGTAAATGACTAACGATAATGGTGCAAGATATGGAGACTGTGACCCAATGTCTCTGAGCTCACCTATCTGGAATGAGTGTAGGATATTGTTCACCTTCTGTACCTAGTGTATTGTAAACCAGATTGAGATCCTGGGAAGCAAGTACAAAGTGGGGAGATTATTTTATTTTGATCAAATGGTTCCTTATGGAAGTTCAGAGTGTTGGTCTGGAAGAGCTGGGGTGCTGCCCCACATTATGTTGCTATCTGTTGTCCTGTCATCCGAATTGAAGACAGAGAAGGAAAGTGGTGGAAAACATGCATCGAGGACTCACAGCCAGAGGGGCTGCTCGAGTTGATAGGATTAGAACTGGTCAGGAAACAGTCTTCCTGTCCAGGAAAAACTGTCAAGGTTTCAGAAATCGTGTTGAAATTGAGACCTTCCAAAAGTAGGGAGACAGTAAGAGAGGCATCCTAAAATAGCCAGTAGCCCTGTGGCTAGGGCACTCCCTTGCAACATGGGCCAGATAGAAGACCCCATTCTCAATCCTGACTAGCTCTAGCCAGAATAACTGAATAGCCACAAGCTCTCAAGTGTAGCTTAACACTGAGAAGGGAGTTGCTGGCAAAATGAAGCTTTTTTTTCTCTGGCTGTGTCTACACTGCACCCCTTTTCTGGAAAAGGGATGCAGATTAGACACTTCAGAATTGCAAATCCCCCGCGGCATTTGCATTTACATGGCTGCCGCTTTTTTCCGGCTTGGGGTTTTTGACTGAGAAGCGCCAGTCTAGACGCAATTTTCCGGAGAATAAGCCCTTTTCCAGGCTTGAAAGTAGGAATAAGGGATCCTCCAGGAAAGGACTTATTCTCCGGAAAATCGCGTCTAGACTGGCGCTTTTCTCCGGCAAAAACCCTGAGCCGGAAAAAAGCGGCAGCCATGTAAATGCAAATGCTGCGGGGGATATATAAATCCCCCGTGGATTTGCAATTCTGAAGTGTCTAATCTGCATCCCTTTTCCGGAAAAGGGGTGCAGTGTAGACACAGCCCCAAGGAATATACATAGAATACCCGTCTTCCTGCATTTCTGCCTGAAGGTGTTTGCTCTCATGTTTATTTTTTCACATGGTTGATGAACTGATTATCTCTCATGGCAGATGCTAGTTAAGGTCTTTATTAACGATAGTTTCCTTCAGTCTGCTATGTAAGATTTGTTTCCTTTATGGTGGATGGGAGTGTTCTTGCTGGGTTTTAGCCATGAATCTCTAAATCCTTTTGTAGTTATTGATCTTTAATCCTTCCCAATTGTCCCTGTTTTACCCAATATGTCTGTCTGAGCATTGATTTCCTGGTGTGTGATAGGAACTGCTGTGAAAGGCAATTGTGAACGTGTGGAGTAAATATGCCAAAGGGTCTTTGTGCTTTAAGCTGCAGAATTTCCTTATCTTCTCTCTTAATCGTTTCCCATCTTTATTTAACCATACCTCTTGTTGGTTTTTACCTTTTTATGTTGTCATTGTTGGGTAAAGATGTCTTGTTGTGAGATCTAGGAACTATCAGACATTACTGATTGCTCAGGAGCTCTTAGTTGAGGCTTTCAGTTGATGAGGATTTAAGCTTTGGGTTTTGTTCTGGCTTTGTTTGGGTTTTGTTCATTTTCTTTGGAGTGCTGTGTTTCTATTTATTTTTTGGGCAGCTCTGATTGATATTGGGCAGAATGGTGCTTTGCTCTTACTCTGGTTGTATAATAAAATGACTCAAGTAAGACAGTCTGTTATGGTTGGCTCCAACTCATAGACTCATAGGCTACGTCTACACTGGCCCCTTTTCCGAAAGGGGCATGCTAATTTTCAACTTCAGAATAGAGAAATCCGCGGGGGATTTAAATATCCCCCGCGGGATTTAAATAAAGATGTCCGCCGCTTTTTTCCGGCTTGGGGAAAAGCCGGAAAAAAGCGTCTAGACTGGCCCGATCCTCCGGAATAAAGCCCTATTCCGGAGGATCTCTTATTCCTACTTTGAAGGGCTTTATTCCGGAGGATCGGGCCAGTCTAGATGCTTTTTTCCGGCTTTTCCCCAAGCCGGAAAAAAGCGGCGGACATCTTTATTTAAATCCCGCAGGGGATATTTAAATCCCCCGCAGATTTCCCTATTCTGAAGTTGAAAATTAGCATGCCCCTTTTGGAAAAGGGGCCAGTGTAGACGTAGCCATCGACTTTAAGGTCAGAAGGGACCATTATGATCATCTAGTCTGACCCCCTGCACAGTGCAGGCCACAGAATCTCACCCACCCCTCTCAGAATAATCCTCTCACCTATGTCTCAGATATTGAAGCCTTCAAATACTTTGAAGGCCCCAAGATGCAGAGAATCCTCCAGCTGTGATCTGTGCCCCATGCTACAGAGGAAGGCAAAAAACCTCCAGGGTCTCTGCCAATCTACCCTGGAGGAAAATTCCTTCCCGACTCCAAATATGGCAATCAGCTAAACCCTGAGCATGTGGGCAAGACTCACCAGCCAGACACCCAGAAAGTTCTCTATAGTAACTCCATTGACCTATTTCCCACTGATAATGAATGGTCAATTAGTTACCAAGATCATGTTCTCAAACCATCCCCTTATCATAGAACTGGAAGAGACATCAGAAGGCATCAAGTCCAGCCCCCTGCTCTAGGCAGGACCAATCCCATCTAAATCAACCCGGCCAGGGCTTTGTCAAGACGGGACTTAAACACCTCTAGGGATGGAGACTCCACTACTTCCCTAGGTAACCCATTCCAGTGCTTCACCACCCTCCTAGTGAAATAGTTTTTCCTAATATCCAACCTGGACCTCTCCCACCATAACTTGAGACCATTGCTCCTTGTTCTGCCCTCTGTCACCACTGAGAACAGCCTCTCTCCATCCTCTTTGGAACCTCCCTTCAGGAAGTTGAAGGCTGCTATCATATCCTCCCTCACTCTTCGCTTCTCCAGACTAAACAGACCCAACTCCCTCAGCCTCTCCTCATAAGTCATGCGCTCCAGCCCCCTAATTTTGGTTGCCCTCCGCTGGACCTTCTCCAATGCGTCCTCATCCTTTTTGTAGTGGGGGGCCCAGAACTGGACACAATACTCCAGATGTGGCCTCACCAATGCCGAATAAAGGGGAATAATGACATCTCTGGATCTGCTGGCAGTGCTCCTCTTAATGCAACCTAATATGCCATTAGCCTTCTTAGCTACAAGGGCACACTGTTAACTCATATCCATCTTCTCATCCACTGTAATCCCCAGGTCCTTTTCTGCAGAACTGCTATTTAGCCATTCAATCCCCAGCCTGTAACAATGCTTGGGATTCTTCCATCCCAAGTGCAGAACTCTACACTTGTCCTTGTTGAACCTCATCAGATTTCTTGTGGCCCAATCCTCCAATTTGTCTAAGTCATTCTGGACCCTATCTCTGCCCTTAAGCGTATCTACCTCTCCCCCCAGCTTAGTGTCATCCGCAAACTAGCTGAGGGTGCAATCCATCCCCTCATCCAGATCATTAATAAAGATGTTGAACAAAACCGGTCCTAGAACCGATCCTTGGGGCACTCCACTAGAAACCGACCGCCATCCTGACATCGAGCCATTGATCACTACTCGCTGGGCCCGGCCTTCTAGACATCTTTCTATCCATTGCCAGCTAAAGCAACAGAAGTAAATCCTCCTGTCTTTTTGCCTGACACTCCTCTTTACTCCCTACTCTGGATCTTTGTCCTCCCACAATCAGTAAAAATCCTTTCACTCCTTTGCATGTGTCATTGGTCAGGAGAGGATACAGGGATGGGGGGAGGTAGCCTGAAGGAGCTGTGCTGCCTAAGTGGAAGTTGAGACCCCCTTGGTAACCATGAGGTCCATCTTTGCTATCCTCATTCATCTTAGGGATCCGTTGTGTTTGTAGGCTCCAGCCCCTACCCTCTCCTCCACTCCCAAATCTTCCCACAAGAGGGAACAATCATCTAGGAAGCACTGGAATGTCAAACTACTGGTGGGTTTTGCTGGTATTTTAGAAGAACTGGTCAGAACATGCTCCACAAAATATATATTCATTGATTTACCATGTTTGTCCAGCTCGAACCATCTCATAGAGATGTTTTGATTTTGACTAAGGTTTTGCCTGAAAGCTTTATTGAGGACCATGGATCTCTGGTCACTTCTGAAGAGGGAGAGAGAGTGACTCCAATGCAGAACCTGAGCTTTTCAGTCTGAAAATGGATGTTTTGACACAAGCCCACAAATGAAAAGAAACTTTGAAACCTCAAAAGTTGTTGTGAAACAGAATTGTCACCCTCCAGCCTGCTCTAAATTTTGTCTGCCTGTGGGGTTTTTCCTGGGAATGTGACATCGGGGCCATTCCCACTGCAGGGGCAGGAACAGGGGCTGATCCTGTGTACATATAACAGCAAAAGCTATATGTGGGGGTAGCTTACCCCAGGTGGTTTGAATGCAGATAACATGGGTAAGAATAGTGTTGGAGACAGCTCAGCATGGATTTCAGAGTAGGCTAAAGAGCTGAGTACATAGTCAGAGTCTACGTGGGGTATGTCTACACTACAGCGCTAATTAGAACTAACTTAATTCGAATTAGTTAATTCGAACTAAGCTAATTCGAACTAGTGCATCTAGACTACTGAGTGGACCACTGAGTGGACCCTGAACTGAGGTTAAGGATGGCCGGAAGCAGTGCCGGCAGGGCATCAGATTAGGACTTAGAGTGTGGAGCTGCTGCCTCAGGATAGCCGAGGGCTGTGCTTAAAGGGACCCGACCCCCACCCCGGACAGACAGTTCTCAGGGGTTCCCCGCTTGCAAAGCAGTCCTGTCTTGGAGTGCCCTGAGTGCCCACACTGGGCACATCACAGCACTCGGCCATCAGCCCGGCTGCACTTGCCGCAGGCTGCCATCCGAGGGAGACGGGGGTCAATCAAGGGGCTCGTACCCCATTCCTCCCTCACCTCCTTCCACTTACCCCTCCCTAACCCCCCTTCCTGATGTACAAAATAAAGGACACGTGTGTTCAAAAATAGAAACTCTCTTTATTGAACAAAACTGGGGGAGACTGGGAAAAGGAGGTGGGAGAGGGGAAGAGAGAGGGTGGGAGAGGGGAGGGCAACTAAAATGATCAGGGGTTTGGAACAGGTTCCATATGAAGAGAGGCTAAAGAGACTGGGACTTTTCAGCTTAGAAAAGAGGAGACTGAGGGGGGATATGATAGAGGTCTATAAAAGCATGAGTGGTGTGGAGAGGGTGCATAAAGAAAAGTTATTCGTTAGTTCCTATAATAGAAGGACTAGAGGACACCAAATTAAATGAATGGGTAGCAGGCTTCAAACTAATAACAGAAAGTTCTTCTTCACAAAGCAAAGAGTCAACCTGTGGAACTCCTTGCTGCAGGAGGCTGTGAAGGCTAGAACTAGAACAGAGTTTAAAGAGAAGTTAGATAAAGTCATGGAGGTTGGGTCCATGGAGTGCTATTAGCCAGGGGGTAGAAATGGTGTCCCTGGCCTCTGTTTGTGGTAGGCTGGAGATGGATGGCACGAAACAAATGGCTTGGTCATTGTCTTTGGTCCGTCCCCTCCAGGGTCCCTAGTTTTGGCTGCTGTTGACAGACAGGCTACTGGGCTAGATGGACCTTTGGTCTGACCCAGTACGGCCATTCTAAGCCAGGGCTCAGGGCCGGGGATCTCAGTGGACCACCTTGATTTTCATGCACATCTGCTCCTGGGTTGCCAGGCTGGCAGCTATCCTGCCTTAGATGGCCACTTTCCTGTGCCTAGTGCAGAGGTCGTGGATGAGGTCCACGATCTCCGCACTAGACCAGGCGGGCGCCCGTCTCTTGCGGACCCGGGCAGGCTCCCGGGAGCCGCCAGCCTGGTCCCGGGAAGAGGCAGAGGGCTGGGTGGCAGCAGGTGGCTGGCTCGAGCCGTGCCAGGTGCAGGGTCTGCTGGCTGGGTGCTGGCAGGCTTGCACCTGGCACGGGCAACGTAGTCAGCCTATGCCCCTTTAAGGGCTCCGGGGCCGGGTGGGGGGCAGACGAGTTTCCCTGGTGGTGCCCAGAATGGCCACCAGGGAAAGCTGGGGAGGGCTAGCCTCCCACTAGTTCGAATTAAGTGGCTACGCAGCCCTTAATTCGAACTAGCTAATTCGAACTAGGTGTTAGTCCTCATAAAATGAGGTTTACCTAGTTTGAATTAAGCGCTCTGCTAGTTCGAATTAAGTTCGAACTAGCGGAGCACTAGTGTAGCGCCTATCAAAGTTAATTCGAACTAACGTCTGTTAGTTCAAATTAACTTTGTAGTGTAGACATACCCCTTCAGACTCATACTACTGACACTGAAGCCCCATGCTACGCTGTCTTCACTGCTGTTGTCACCTGCACTAGGTGGAACCAAGCTGGCTTGGGTAGGCTAGCCTGCATACAGTGTTTGCTACCTAGACCTCTCCTTCCTGTTTCTCAACATGCTTTCATTTTCCCATAGCTGCATCAGGGGGTGTTGACTCACAGCCTGATCCTGTGCAGCACGGAGCTCTCGCAGTTTAAAGTCTTGTACTGAACTTAAGCAACACGCAGTCCTTGTGCTCTGTATAGAGTGATTTGCATCTTGTGCTCGTGAAGGGCAGCAGCAGTAGGAAAGCCCATTGAAAATGTGTGACTGAATGCACCTCAGCACCCATGTATCTGATCTATACTATATATCCCCCAGGGCTGTATATTTCACATTACAATGTATTGTCTTATGTTGCATCATACAAAGGAGACAACTTTTATTTTCCTATCTACTTTATCATATAACCACTGTCTATTGTTGGAGACATGGGCAGCTCTGAGCTCTGAAGAAGGGCTCTCTAAGTGGGAAAGCTTGTGTCAGTGAAAGATATTACCTCGTCTCTCTTAGCATAGGGACATTAATGGCCTTTTCCATGTCATGGGTCAGAACAGTCGACCTCACCCCAAACAGATTCAGGTTGTGAATGGTAGCCACTATGAAAAAGATAATACTTTGCTCTTATCTCATTCAAGGGCTGCAGGGTCCCATACAAAAATACAAATTAGTCTTCAGAGCTGTTAGTCCAGCACTTTTCAAAAACATTCAGTGTGTGTATACAGAGCAACCATAGGTTGAAATAAGCTACACAATTTGAGTGATGCAAATTGCATAGCTTATTTCGAGTCAATTATGAAATAACCCACTATTCTGAAATGTCCCTTACTCCTTGTGAAATGAGGTTTACAGGGATGTTGGAAGAGCGAGCCCGTTATATTTTGAAATAACAGGCTTGCTGTTAACATGCGGGATAGCTGTTTCGGAATACCTCCGACATAGTGCTGCAGTGTAGACGGAGCCTAAGTTTAATCATGATTTTTTTAAAAAAAACAAAGTAAAGTTGTGTTCCAGGTTTTCAGACATTTTCCTAATGATCTTACCCATATATTGCACTCTCCAGCTCATTACACTTCTCCAGTTTGGGCCTCCTCTCAACCAACATTCACTCATCAATAGATGAATTAATAAATTTCATGGAGGCTGGGTCCATCAGTGGCTGTTAGCCACAATGGTTAAGGATGCAACCCCATAGCCTGGGTGTCCCAAAGCCTCTCATAGTAAGAAGATACAATTGAACAACAAGGGATGAGTCACTCAGTGGTTGCCCTCTTCTGTTCACTCCCTCTGAAGAACAAGGCACTGTCTGCTGTCGGAAGAATGATCATCTGGACCAGGGTCTGGCCGCAGTGAGGCCATTCGTATGTTCTTAAGCCTTTTAACTCCTGAGTGAGGTAGTTATTAAGTGGAAAAATGAGGATACATAGAGATTAAGTGACTTAGTCAAAATTACAGAGCAATTCAAGGGTAGAACTAAGATTAGAACCCAGGAGACATGATTCCATGTGCTAAAAAATCTGTCTAATATGAAAAGTGGCCAAGGAGGCCTCACTGGGAGAATAAATAAAGGGATCCAGGAGGGGAGTGGGTATAGAGTCAGAAATGTAGGCTGGGCAAGTCCATGCAGAAAACTGAAAACTAGCTTTTTGTCTTTACTGAGAGGAAACCTGCCAGTGAAGCTGGCGGAGAAGGGAACTCCACCACTTGTGTCCTAGATCTTGAAACATTAGGGGGTTAGCACAGTCATTCCAATGAAGTATTGTTCATACAGAAAACCAGCAAGGCATGAATAAAGATTTAAGTAAGGGCAAGGTAAAGAATTCTGGCAACATTTCAGAGGTGGTCATAGACTGACATACCCCCAAACAGAACCTGCCTACTAGCAGAAGGGGTTGATGATCTTTATACTCCATAACCAGCTCACTGAGCTACCCAGCTGTCTTCTCACTCATACGTTATATCTCCTCTCAGCAACTAAATCCCACTTTGTTTTATGAATAATTCTTAAACATAGCACAGTCTCTTCTCATGTTATCATCATGACAAATTTGTATAATTTCAGATTCCAAACTTAAATGTATGTTTTTCATTCTAAATGTAAATCTTATCTAATTTAAATAGAAATTTGGCACTGGTGGCTGAGATATTTTGAATGGTTAAATATAGTAAAACACTTATTTTTATCCACACTAGTTCTGCGCCTCTCTTCGTTTTGTAATCTAACATTAAGGGTAAATAAAACAGCTGTGTGCATGAAGCAGCTTCACAGTGAACAGCTGTTTCACTATAAAAAATACAATTGTTTGATACACCACATTACAGAACAACACAAGGGAACAGGTTTGATTAGGGAACACAATCACTATAACTCCCATAGCCCAGAAGAGCAAGTGATGTATAGTTCTTCATGTGTGGCAAGCAGAAAATTACTCTGAAGGAGGCTGGAGGACCCAGGAAATTGGAAACGGGATACAGATCTTTTCAGCATTAGGTCATTGAGTCAATAGTGACAAGGTCTCACTCCCATCTGATGGTTTTTCATTCGCCTGTTATGCTGTGACTTGATGGTCCTAGTCCATTTCCTCTAGGGCAGTTGTCCAAATCATTGAAAAGCACCATTGCAACTGATACTAAATGCCATCATTGGAGACTGAAGCCTAGTCTACACTAACCTTCCCCTGTGAATCTAATGTATGTCACTTCAGCGACCCAAATAGCATAGCTGAAGTCAATGTACTTACCGTGGCATCTTGCATGCAGTAAGGTTGACAGGGGCTGCTCTCTTGTCAACACTGGCTACTCTTCTTGTCCTGATGGAGTACCAGCTTTTACAGGAGAGCGCTCGGAGATCAATTGATCACATCTAAGCAGACATGATAAATTGATAGCCGGGTGGATCGATATCTGCAGCATCAATTCCCAGCATAGAGAAGGCAAGCCCTATGGTCTGAACAACTGTGAAGACTAAACAAAAGAGATGGTTCCCACACTCCAGGTCAGAACAATTTGGAGAAGCTTGTCTTGTGCCAGTTTTTGGGAACACTAAGTGCACTCAAAATATAAAGTATGAGGGGAACCACCAATAAAAGAAATTGAAGTGATTCCAGAGACTTATGCAGTAGATCAGCATTGTCACAAGAAACGGTAGCAGTAGAGTCTTTGCAATAGTTAATTAGAATGAGAGAGTGATTATTTGTCACCAAACAAATATTCAAAAGGTTGTGGCTGTTTTTCTAGATTTGTTTAAACAGTACTGTGGGACACCAGCAGATGTATGATCCAGTCCCATCATATTTGATATGATGTGCCTCTCTGCTGCTGAGAATGAATCTCAGGTAAATTAAGAGGTCTTGATCCTATGTGATTTAGTCAGAAAAGAACTCCTATGGAGTTATATTGTATTCAAATATAATGAATACATTATTCTTTTGTATCATTATCATATACAAAATAAACCAATGTGCAATCCATCAATGGGATCTGAAAAATAAAGTGCACATTGTTGAACTACTTTTGTAATATATTAACCTCCGTGGCTATTCAGCCACTGGATTGGCTTAATACCACAGGCACATAATTGTCTTTGTATTCTCACTATTGGGTCTCTTGAACATAGCAAGAAACATTAGGGATCTGGCTATATCTTCTCCATAGGCCCTGTAACAAAAGATACAAAGGAACGATTCTCCTTGCACAAAAACAACAGGTATCCGATCTGAGTGTAGATAGTGGGAAGATTTCCTGTTCCATATATTATCATGTAGCTTTTGTCGTTGTTGTTTGCGTCAGAAAGTTACTGCACTGACTGAAACAATAGGAAAGCTTGCAGTGATCAGGAAGAGAAGAAGGGAAACTTTCTGATTTCAGGGGCATCTCAATTATTTATTTCTTCACCAACCTGAAAATGCTTGTGCATATATTAATAAAGGGTATAATTGACTTACTGGGACTAGATTAATAAGCATATGAGCACTTAAGATAGGAATAGGGGTTTGTAATGATGATTCTCTAAATAATTATTGTTCAATTCACAAATTGTTGTTCCAATAGCTACTGTTTTCAGAGTTTTTCTATTAATTCATAAATCTTTTTGGCATCTTCCACTGAGGTTAATTCAAAGTCTTAACATGAAAATAATTATAAGATATCTCACAATTGTGTCTGTTTATCTGATCATATGGGAGAGTCTGGTTAGTTAATAACATTTCTGCTTATGCGATGCTGAGGTTTCTGAGCACATAAATAGCTTTAGCAAATGACAGATTTTCAACCTGTGTTTTGGTTTTTTTTTTTTTTTAAATACCACTATTGTTGCCATTAAGTTGTGAGAACAACAAAGCAGGCTGCAGTGTCCAGAAGCCATCACTCAAGGAGTTGAAATACTCTTTCTGCAACTGATCATTGCACTTGATAACATAAGGATTGTTGTTCTCAGTCCATATTCTCTGTAATTTCCCAGTTACTGGTGTTTTCTGATAGTTCCTCCTGCTGGTACTCTGTAGCACTAATAGTTTTCTGTCCATAACTTCATTTTGCTGTCTTTTGAACAGGTGGAAGATATTTCAGCCACTCATGAAGCTGCGATATCAGAGATGGAAAACAGTCACACTGATGCCATTGCAGTACTCCAGGAGGAGCATGACAACAAAGTTCAAGGTAATCCTGGGACACTTACACATGCAGAGCCTTCTTACTCCTAAAGTTGGGAGTGCTATGAGATAGGCTTGACGCTCCTTAATCCTGAGCAGATGATAAGATTGCAGTTGGCTGGTAACCCTGCCCCTCCAGCGTGCGAATGAATTCTCACTATATAGTTGCACAGTGCGGAGGGGACACAGTAGTGATTCACAGTAATTCAGATTGAAACTCTGAAACCTTAATCAGCATCTTTGCTGCCAAGGATGAGAGCAGGAAAGCACCTTCGTACATGCATGATGCTTAAGTTAGGGTTTGACTAGCAAAGGAAGAACCCATGCCCAGGGCCATCCCTAGCGGGGTGTAGGGCCTGAGACAACTCCACCCTGACCCCATCCCACTTCTTCCTGCCCCTGCTCTGCCCATGCCCTGTCACCACTCCATCTCATCCTCCAAGTCTCTCTCCCTGCTCCACCTCTTCCCATCCCTGCTCTGCCCCCTCCCTGCCTCCATTCCACTTGTTCTCCCAAGCCCCCTCCACCAAGAGACTATGGGAGCTGGCAGAATGGAGCAGGCTGGGGGCAGGTTGCTCTATTCCCACTGCCATTGGTGAGTGCAAGGGTGGGTCCCTGCTGCCAGTGTCAGGCCACCCCTAATCTCCCAGGCTGCCCTTGGCCCTGTGCATCCCTGTCCCCCAAGGCAGGGCAATTATTCTGAACCATCCTATGGATGGGATGGCTCAGCCCATGCCTTTCAATCGCTTCATTTACCCTGACACCCAGGCCAGAACGCAAGAGGACTCCAGTTACTCTTGATGGCAGTGTCATTGTTGTACCCATTGAAAGTGAGACTGAAACTACTAGTAAATACAAGCCAGGGAATAGCTCTGCCCTCTGCAGTCAGTGCTGCAATGGGCAGAGGCAATGGAGGTTTGATTTTGCCAGGTAAGCTAAAGGCTCTTGCTGTGGGTGCCAGCATTGCAGAATAGCTGCTCTCCAACACCTTCGCCCCGACTCCTGCTGTCCTGAGCAGCCACTACCCCCTTTAAAATGCAAGACATTGCACACACATTGTCATTGCAGGGGGCTCCCAGCAGGCACCCTGTGTCCAGCCCAGTTCAGTCACCATTTCCTCCCCTTCTTTCTGTAAAGCTGCCTGCCAGCTTTCCTGTTACCCCAGGGCCTTCGATGAGAATAATGTCGTAAGCCTGAACGTTACCGGCCAGTTGTAGGGGCTTTATTCTGATCAGCGTGGTATGTAATAGATACCTACAGCATGTGCAAATGATTTTGACCTCTGAGTAATGAAAGGACAATTGTTTTTATGGCAGCCTGCTTACAACCTTAAATTAGACATGTCAGAGCTAATGTTGAGCCAGACTCTGCAAGGTCACGCATGCCCTCCCCTCTCTAGGGCTTAATGAGAATGGAGAGGCACTACGGACCGTGTGCAGTCAGGCCCTTTGTGAAAGGAAATGTTAGTTTTAGCTAATAGTCTTAGTCAGGTGCTGAAGGATGGTGAGCATTAGCCATGGAGACAAAAGGAAGGAAATGGCTGCTTTGAAGAATGCAGATGGGCCATATTTAAAATGAAGACCCTGGTGCTCATGGTGTTGTACATTAGCCCCCCAGTGAGCAGAGTAAAACCCCTATTGAGGGAGCTGCAAAAGGAAGAGGCGAGTGCTGCGGTGCATTTCAGACAGACACTGCATGGAGGAATCCGTCATTCAGTCTGGAAGGACTGTCCTGCCGTGATCAGCAAATTGAGAATAACTCCAGGCTGAGCAGTCAGCCTCCCATAGCTTCACTGACAGCCCTCTGCCCCGCTTGGGATCGCACAGGATGAGACGTCTGCGTTATGTCAAATGAGGTTCAAATGCACGGCTCCCTGTCAAATCACTGATGGGCTAATGTACAACACCACTAAGAGTTGAATTCTGTCCATACTGGGGCTATTCCCAGGTAATGGAGATCCAGAACCTAGGGTAAAATGTTCCAAAATGTCAGTGTCTTTTGAGCCTATGTCCCAGTGTCAAGAGAGACATAGATACATAGAAGCATAAACTTCATTGAAAGTCAATGAAAATTGGGCTTCTGAGACCTGTATTTTAAAGATATGCAGATGCTGCTCTGCTCAGCACTGTAATACCTTGAGACTTGGGTTCCTAAGTCTTATTTTCAAAAGTGATCAAGGCATTAAGGAACTTAAGTTCCCGTGGCTTTCACTTTGGAAATGAGATTTACGCTCCAAAATCACTTAGTTTTTGCAGTGCTGAGCAGAGCAATGTCTAAATACCTTTTAAAATATGGGCCTAAATCTCTTTTGAAAATAGGACATATACTTCTTAGTCACTTAGACACTTTTGAAAACCCTCAGTCCTTTGCCTTCATGTTGTGTGTCCATGCAATCTGACCAGACAATCAGAACACAGGCATTTCCAAATAAAACACAAAACACATCCATTTTTTGGGTGGATTGACATTCTGTGGGTACCACCATTTCTTACACACACACACACACACACACACGGATGTGCCTAATATTTAAATTACTATGTAATGGTATGACACCCTACCTCTCATGAGCATCCTCCTGATTGAGTGTGTCTGCAGTCCTTAAATAATCCCAGCCCTGGAAATAGGCCATATCCCCAAGGCTGCCTGCCTGGAAGCAATGGTTTCACCTTCTTAGTCTGTTCTGGTCCCTAGCTCTCTAGCAGGGCCACTAAGTAGTTCAGCTCCCTTTCTGGGGGTTTATTGCTCGGCTGAGTTCAGGCCCAGCAGCCAATCAGGAGCTCTTCCTTGCTCCCTCTCTCTGCCCTTGACAGCTCTGAGCTGTCCATGGTGCTGCAGTTCCTTCTGACCAGCCAGGAATGCCCCTCTGCACTCCTCTAGCTTCCTGCTTCTCAGCTGGGGTCCACATACCCCTGGGAGTACGCAGAGGTCTTCCAGGGGGAACCTCAACCTGCTAGATATGTGCCAAATTTTACAACAAGCTGCATAAAAAGTACTAGCGTAGTCAGTAGCAAGTACAATGGCACACAATGGCTTGTTTATCCTGCTCTATATCCCATACACTGAAATGTAAGTACCATATTTATATTCCATTTGATTAATTGTATCATTATACTTTATAATTTAGTCATGGGTATTTTTGTAAAAGTCGTGAACAGGTTGTGGGCAATAAACAAAAATTTGCAACCTATGACCTGTCCGTGACTTATACTAAAAATATCTGTGATTAAATCTTGGGGCAGGGTGCTGGGGAGAGGCTGGGGGACTAGTGCTGGGGTGGGGAACCTGGCACCAGCTGCCAGGGGATGCAGACCACTGCTGCTCCAGCAAGCTGCCTGGAGGCTGCTGCCAGGGCCAGCGGACCATGTCTGCTCTGGCTGGTTGAGGGCAGAGGCTGCTTGAGTTCGCCATGCAGGGACTACTGCCAGGGACAGCAGACCTCAGCTGCTCCGTCCACCCTGAGCCCATTGCCAGGAGCCACTAGAGCTGCTGCTGTTGTTGCTGTCCCAAGGCCACCCAAGCAGCTGGCCCTGGGGTCAGCCACACTAGCTGCTCATAGAATCATAAAATACTGGAAGTGGAAGGGACCTGGAGAGGTCATCAAGTGCAGTCCCCTGGCCTCACCCCTGCAGTAGTCACAAAGGTTGTGTTAAGCCTCAGAATCCATGGCCTCCGTGACAGATGCGGAGCTCTAATTATATGGTAATAATGAGAAAGCAGTTTTTCAGTAATAGTGCGCTGCGATGCTTTTGTATTTGTAGGTCTCATTTTGTAAACAGTTGTAAAGAGAGGTGAAACTTGGGAATAGGCAAAACTAATCAGACTTCTGAAAAGTTTACAGCAGTCTGGAAAGTTGAGAGCTACTTTTCTAGCTCCAGCAAGGAATCGTCTCTGGACCTCCTTTTATATGCTCCTCCTGCAGCCTTTCTGAATGGCTGCTTCCCCTGCAGCCAATCCAGGCTGCTTGGAGGACTCCTCTAATGCTCCTTTCCTGGGATGGGGCCATGAGTATCCGGTGGCTTAGGCAGGAGAAGGCTCTGCCTTCCCAAACCTCCAGCCTGGCCCCTCCCACAGTCTGCCCCCCAGAACACATGCTGTTAGCGTACTGGGGATGGAGTGTTGCTGCCCCCAGCACCTGCCCTCCCCCATTCTCCTGGTCAGGGAGGCTGAAACCACACAACCACCTCCCCTCCCCTGGTGCTCCAAGAGCTGCGCTGTGCCCACGCTCCCCTTCCCTCTCTTCCCCTCCCCAGTGCTCCAGGGAGGCTGGGGAGTGCTCAGCGCACCACCCCACTTCTCTGCTTGGGTGCTCGGCATGCTGCCATGCCTGTTCCCCTCTCCATGGGGGATAGGGCCTCAGCAGAGGGGGCGGGGCTATAGCCCAGCCCCAGCTGCACTAACCGCCCATGGAAGGGGTGGCAAGACAGTGAGGCCTCCAGCAAGAATTCTTGGGGCCTAGTCCACTCAGTAACACTGCACTAGATTTTTCTGTTACATTTCTGAATTAATTAATATTGCTCTGGTTATAGTTCAGAACCATCTACTCTGTTAGCTGAACTGTGTTTCCTCATCCTGTAGATGGAAGATGGCTTAGTGTCTTTTAAAATGATTCCTTTTGAAAACAAAACTGTTCCCTGATTGAGGTTATCTTAAACTATTCAGCTACTTTATTTTTTAGTGATGGAACGCCAGTGTTACTAGTGAGACATGGTGCTGTCAGAAACTGTGAGAGATCTTTCCGGGCACAGGTTTCAAGTGCCCTCTTGTGGATGCAAATGGCATTTTACCAGTTAAATGTAATGAAAGCCACTTCTACTTATTCAATCACAGTTTGTTACAATCGGTTTTGTTATTTAACCACAAACAGCTTCTGATTATTAAATCACAGTTGGGTGACTTATTCCAATAATTATAAAAATAACCTTATCAGACTTATAGAGTACTTTGCAATCTTCAAAGCACAGCATACTCACTAATTAGTTACCCTGCCTAGTGTTTGTGAAGAACCTTAGGTAAATAATCTTTCACATAGCTTTGCTGATGGGGAGCTGGAGCCATACAAGAGATTTAAGGCCCAAACTTAATACTGCCCACTCATTTGGGGTGCCTCCATTTCTGATGCGTGTCTGGAAAAATTTATGCTTTTGAGATTTACCGAAGACCATGCAGTGAGTTATTACCTGGCTCCTAGGCCCTGCTCAGTCCACTAGAACTGCCTGCCTAATAAAGTTTAGTTCATGAGATGGAAGATAAATGTATTCACTGTCCATGATTTTACTGTTTGTTGGACCCATTTAGCAATGTAATGTTTATGGATTTTCCCTAGAGCTGATGTCTGCCCACGAACTGGAAAAGAAAGACTTGGAAGAGAGTTTTGAAAAACTGCGGCTGTCACTCCAGGTTAATAATTTCATTATGTTCAAACCCCAATGATGTTCCAAAATTGTTCATACTAGGTACATCTACGCTACAGAAGAAGATAGAAGTTGCCGCTGTTGATCTTCCAGGGTTCGAATTAGCAGACTAGTTAAGAGTGTTTTTCCTTCAATTTCCTGCAGTGAAGACAGCACCACACGCCGAGTTAAGCTACTTTAGTTTCAGCTGTGCAATAAACTTAGCTGAAGCTGCGTATCTGAATTCGACTTTGTCCTGTAGTGTAGATGTACCCTATGATAGCACAGTAGTGAACTGGAATTCTCTCAACCAGTCTGAGGGCACAGCTGCTCTGTAGTTACTGACCCTTAACTGCACAGCATTTTCCCAGTAATGCAGTTCCCTGTGCACAGATTGGTTCTGGTTGCCTGATTTGCAAAATTACCTGGTTGCCTGATTTGCAAAATGCATTCTGATTAGTTAATTGCCATTATTAACGAATCACAGTTTAGGGATTTGCATACTTACCTCATGATTATTTTTAAACATCTATCCAGCAATTATACACATTTTTATCTGTGCTGATTAGCTCACCCTTCTGCTCTGCTTGGCTCTTGTGATCATTCTTTTCAAGCTGTCTACTAGCTACAAAGATGCCTCCTCAGCTTTTCTCCCTCCAGCTGAAGCAGCAAATGCTAATTATGCATGGAGAAGAGGGTAAACCCTAAAGCAAAAAAATTGCATCTGGGGAAAGGGATTTTAAGGTGGTTTAAAAAAAATCCTTGGATTCTTCAGGCTCATCTTGCTCCCACCAAATTGAACAGGAGCAGAATCTAACTCTTCCTATCCGTCCCAGCAGGACTCCTGGCCTCACAGTACTGTAGTTTTGTATAGACATTTGTAAAATAGTTACCTGAAGGAAATATCTTCTTTTGGTTCTGCAGCTCGAATCTACCACCAGCATTGTCCTGTCTCTGTTTGCCTTGTACAATTTCTCTCCCAAATGACCAGCTTAAAATCAGATCAGCTTAAAATGGTTCTAATGAAATTCAGCTGTTCTGGTTCTCGAGAATGAGATTGAAGTCCATTGGGGAAAGTGTGTCTCCGTGATACACAGTAAATTTAGGGCTCTTGTCTTAACAAATAAAGGTGCCATGTTGCGTGCTGTTGCTTGTTTATCCAGTCAAATTCTAATTTTACTTTTAAAAAAAAAAGTAACTTGCACAATTCCACATAGCTATTGCAGCAGCATTGAATTTAAAGTTTGTTTCAATGATTCTATTATTTGGCACAATAAACTACATCAGTGGAAGGTTAGGTTTAAGATTTCATATACACACAAGAAAGGAGATTGAAATTATTGGTATCCGCAGCAACTGCAATTTTTGCAGATGTTGCACATTGTGGCTACGTCTACACTGTAGTCTTCTTTTGCAAAAGCTTATGCAAATGAAGCACAGAGTGGAATATTGCCGCGCTTCATTTGCATAATTAATTAGCAGCCACTTTTGCGGAAAAAGGAGCTCTGTAGGCGACTCCTTTTTGCACAAAACCCCTCTCTTGCTCAAGACCCGTTCTTCCTCATTTTTTCATTATGCAAATAAAGCGTGGTGATATTCCACTCCGTGCTTCATTTGCATAAGCTTTTGTGGAAGAAGGCTACAGTGTAGACATAGCCAAAGTAGCAATATTAAAATCTTGACCAGATAATGTGATCAGAACAGGGATTGTATTAAAATGGGGGTGTTGTTTCTCAAATCATTGGTCCCCTGCTATGTGTTTTGTTTGCTTACAAACACAAGATTTCCCGCTATCATGAAAAGGCCATAAGCAGGAACTCTGTGCTCATCATGAGGCAAAACTATAACTCTTAAATAATGCACCTGCATCAGTATTGAGTTGTCCAAGACAATGGTTCACTGAGTTTAACATTTAAAATCCTGTATTCTGTAAAGTAATTAAAGAGTCTAGCTACAGTGGTAGGATCAATAGCACCTACCTGCTTCAGTCTGAAGCCTTCATCAGGGTCCAAAGTACATGGATTGTCTCATGAATGCCATCACTGATGAAGGTGAGTTATTTTATAAGCTGTCTTATTGTTTTCCGGCTGCAGAGCCAATGCCACGAAGAAAGATTGAGCTAGATTCTGTTTTGCTTCCTACGCCATCATCAAAACAGTTGCCTACATTCTGATTGCAAAAAGCAAAAAGAACACCTCTTAGTTTTCAGATCCCAAGTTGTTTTCTAACAAGGCAAAGGAAGAAGAGTTGCAAGCGGGTCCTCTGTCACTTGGCTCCACAAGCCTTAATATCCCACTCCATCGCTTTCCTCATGCAAATGGCAGGGCTCCCAGATGCTGCTACAACTGGTGGATAGTGGTGGCTATGCTACTATTCTGAACCTGTTTGCTGGATTGAGAGGGAATTATTGTCCCCTAACCCTCTGATGCCTTCTAGCATCAAAATCTCTGCTGCAAGTTTGAGTGATTTCATGCAAAACTGTCCTCTCACATTAGTTTCTAAGCCCTTCTACTCAGTTCCCCATGTACTCTGGCAATGGAAAATGATCTATGTAAAAGTTTCACTACAGCCTAATGGTTTGTTTCTGGTCAATAATTGCAGGACCAAGTAGATACCCTCACCTTCCAGAGCCATTCCCTCAGGGACAAGGCAAAACGATTTGAAGAGGCTTTAAAGAAAAACACTGAAGAGCAACTAGAGGTACCTGACAACCTTAATATGCATTTTCAAAACAGCAGGACATGCCTGTAAATACAGCCCACATTTGTACTGGTCAGTTATTAGCAAAGGAAATCTCAGCTCAGGTGTTATTAGAAATGGACCCAAACCAAAACCCTGGACTTTGTAGTGAGGTTTGGAATTGAAGCCTTGTTCTGGTTCCCCCCTCTCCCCGCTCTCCCATTGGGACACTATCCATCTATTTCTGGTTTTCTTTCATTTTTGTCTATTTCTCACTTGCATCCTGCTTTCATAATGTTGTTTCTTGGGCTTTTTCTTTGTCACTCTCTGTTACTTTTTAGTATCCTCTAATTTTCGTCTCCCTGCGCCCTCCTTCCTCTTCACGCTTCTCATATTTTCATCTGAATGTGCCTCGCCCTCTCATCCTGCTGAGATTCTTT
This sequence comes from Pelodiscus sinensis, assembly GCF_052426305.1. NCBI lineage: Eukaryota > Metazoa > Chordata > Testudines > Trionychidae > Pelodiscus > Pelodiscus sinensis. The sequence goes on from NC_143052.1 coordinate 308,736,846, forward strand.
GCTGTTTGTCCCTAATGGACTGTCTGGCAGTAGCAATATCACAGGAGAAGTTTATTTCATCAACATACGACAGAGCGATAGAATCCTAGAAGCTGATGGTTGAAGTGAAGCCCATTGTTAGCAGACTCTATAAGAAATTGGACCTAATGAAAGACCCGTCCTCTAACCATGTGTCCCACATACTTTTTGGGCTCGTCTGCACTGGCCCCTTTTCCGGAAGGGGCATGTAAATTTCATGAGTCGTAGTAGGGAAATGCGCGGGGGATTTAAATATCCCCTGCGGCATTTAAATAAAAATGTCCGCCGTTTTTTTCCGGCTTTTAAAAAAGCCGGAAAAGAGCGCCTACACTGGCCCCGATCCTCGGAAAAAGTGCCCTTTTCCGGAGGATCTTATTCCTACTTCAAAGTAGACGTAGCCTTTGAGATTTCAGAACTCCCCCCTTTCTAATGCATTGGAACTTTCTGTGGGCTAGACGGAGGTCAGCACTTACTACTTTCTCCCCAAGCAGCACAAAATAACTGGTGTTTGCTGGTGAACCTGAGCCGAACAAAAGGGCTGTGTCTAGACTGGCCAGTTTTTCCACAAAAGCAGCTGTCTACACTGGCCATTGAATTTCCACAAAAGCACTGACGATTTCATGTAAGATTGTCAGTGTTCTTGCGGAAATACTGTGCTGCTCCCATTCGGGCAAAAGTCCTTTTGCGCAAAACTTTTGTGCAAAAGGGCCAGTGTAGACAGCTGAGATTTGTTTTGCGCAAAAAAGCCCTGACTGCGAAAATGGCGATCGGGGCTTTTTTGCAGAAAAGCGCGTCTAGATTGGCACGGATGCTTTTCCACAAAAAGTGCGTTTGCAGAAAAGTGTCCGTGCCAATCTAGACACTCTGTTCCGAAAATGCTTTTAACGGAAAACTTTTCCGTTAAAAGCATTTCCGGAAAATCATGCCAGTCTAGACGTAGCCAAGATGTGTAAAGGGACAGTTTCTGCTCTGAGTGATGCTGCTGTAAAACTGGTGTGTTGACACCAGCATCAGTAGAGTGAGTTGTACCCTTATAAAGCGAAAGTCATTGGTGTCACTCTGGATTCGATTCAGCGTAATTGAGAAAAATGATGCTGGCCAATAAGGCTTTGGTAAGTGGAAGCCTAGCCCCTAAATGTACAGGTATTAATGTGGAAAGGGGAGTATTTTCTTGTCCTGCTTCACTGCCTTTCTCCCCTCTGGGACTTTAATCTTTATCGATGGCTCACCTGTTTTGCTGCATACATCACAGACCAAGTGATCTGCTGTTGTTCTCTGCTGCAAACATCCAGCTCCGACTTGGGTTGCTGTTTCTGCCTGATCTCTTTCACACTTGTGTTCTTCTCCAGAAAGCGCTGCACAGCTGCAAACAATGCTGTGTATTAGAATGCCTAGCGGTGAGTGGTGACTGAGCACCGTTCTGTCCTGTTTCACCTACTCCAAGTACCTCACCCACCTTGTCTCACTTATAAAATGAGGTATCTAGTTAAAATGGTTTTCAAACGAATCCCAGGGATTTGGGAGCGGTCATGCCCTTGGCATTCATGAGAACTAGGCTTCGAAATCTGTTGGCTGCTTGGGAAAATTTTACCCCCTGGCTGAATACACAGTTATGGTTGGAAGATGTAGACTTCACTGTCATTCTTCTTTCCTAGGTTGCATTAGCGCCATATCAGCACTTAGAAGAAGATATGAATAGCCTCAAGCAGGTTTTGGAAATGAAGAATCAGCTAATTCATCAACAGGAAAAGAGAATCATGGAGCTAGAGAAGCTGGTCAGTTTCCCCTCCCAGTATAGGAAGAGATGAGTGACATTGGAGTGGAGGAGGGCGGGACTGGGAAAACATGATGAAGGGGTCACAGAGAGCTAAATACTGTTTTCTGCCCCTTGCACTTCCCTGAGAAGTGTCACAGGTTTTCATTCTGAAAGGGAGAGAGGGAGGGGCCTCTTGTGTTTATCCATGTCCCCACCAGCCTTCTTCATCCCCCAAAACGTCTCCATGATTCCCCGCTCGGGCCTTTCTGGTTTTCACTTTGAAATATGCCCTGCCTTCAGGGGAGATGAGGTGGGGCAGGAGACAGTGGAGGATGGAGGGTGTAGTGATTCCTACATTCCTATAACTAAGAATGGGGCACATGCTGCCCCATCCCCTGTCTCCAAAGACAGGAGTAGGAGCAGTCCATGAGGCAGGACTAGTGTAGGTGGATGAAGAAGAGGACACTTGTGCCGTGTTGCTCCTTAATTCAGCAACCTGTGATAAGACCAGCCTCAGTAGTATGATCTAGCGAGGTGCAGCAAGAAATCCCAAGTTGGGGGCATGCTGGAAGTGCTTTGAATTAGCGCTCCCTACCATAAAGGTAACACCGCCTCCTAGCCTACTCCATCCTCGCTGTTTGTTTTTTGGTCTCCTCAGGTATGAAATTTTCATTTAACCAAGAGTTAGGTTCCAGAGGGGTAGCCATGTTAGTCTGTAACTGAAATTTTTTTTAAAAACAAGTAAGGGTCCTGCAGCATCTACATTTTTTGTTAATCTCTAAGGATATGTCTAGACTACAAGCCTCTTTCGAAAGAGGCTTTCTCGAAAGAGCTCTTTCAAAAAAGCCTCTTTTGAAAGAAATTGTCTAGACTGCCACAAGACTTTCGAAAAAGCAATCCACTTTTTTGAAAGAGAGCACCCAGGCAATCTGGACTCTCTCTTTCGAAAAAGCCCTGTTTGTGTTCAAACCTTTTTTCAAAAGAGCTCTTTCGAAAAAAGGCATTCTTCCTCATAAAATGAGGTTTACCACTGTTGAAAAAACCACCGCGTTCTTTTGATTTAATTTCAGAAGAACGCGACAGCAGTCTAGACGCAGGTGACGTTTTTTCGAAAAAAGGCCACTTTTTTGGAAAAAACTCTGCAGTCTAGACACAGCCTAAGGTGCGACAGGACTATTCATTGCTTTTTAAGAAATTTTTTTTTTCAAGAGTTAATTGTCATTGTAAAGTGGATCCATTTGGGGGGACCTGACAGGTGTGAACTACCGTAGGCCTCTAACATGGTGACAGGGTGAGCCGTTAACCACAATGGGCCGCCAGGCTGGCTGCTTTAGCACATTTTGTTGCTGTGTATGGGGAAGCTTGGGGACCCAGTTGATTATGTTGCTGAACGGTCCCACTGCTGGTGTGAACAGTGTGAAATAGCTGAGACTTCTTAACAATGATCTTCTGAATATCCTGCTTCCTTAAGCTAGAGCAAGATGTGGAAACAGCTGGTGCAGTGGTGCATTCCCTGGCCTGCTGCTGCTTCTTTCCCATGTCAGACAGTAGGATTCTACTACCACTGTGAATATGATATAAAACCCCATTACAGGGGCTCTCGGTGTATGCAGTGTAGCCCCAGGGGATGTCACAGGGAGAGGGGAATCTCAGCTAGATGGAGGCAGGGAGTGTCGGGGGAAAGGGGAAATCTCAGATGGAGGTAGGAAGGTTCTCTGTGGGTAGCAGAGGTGACCAATATGGATAAAGGGGGTACTAGCAGGGAAGAGGTTAAGAATCACCCCCCTCTTGTATCTGATTCACCACTGCCTCACTTCAGTGCCATACCAGTGTGACACCACTGATGTCCTGGGAGCGACATGCTGATAAATCAGGCCCAGAGTATTTATGACCTGAAATCAGATCTGTAGCTAGGATAACCTGCCTTCCTTCCACAATGAGTGTAACTGTTACTGTCAGGAAAATAAAACTTATTCTTCCTAAGGATTCTAGTCTAAATTCTTCGGCATCAAGTGCTGCTGCTGCAAACTCAACAAGTCCTCTCTTATTGCAGGCTGAAAAAAACACAGTATTGGAGGAAAAAATTCAGGTACTGCAACAGCAAAATGAAGACCTGAGAGTCAGGATTGATCAAAATACCGTTGTGACAAGGTTTGTATAGAAACTTGTGCACTGCTGGAGTTTTGCTAGCCCTTTGTACAGCATCGCTCTCCTGCGGGAGAACTAGCTCCCTGAGGTTCGACAGGATTAGGTTTTATCCACAGGAGCGGGCTGGGCTCCCAAGGAGAAAGAATGGGTTTGTGGTGAAATCTCTGGTGAGCCATGTACAGGTTCCAGACTTCCTATGTGGTGTTAGGTGAATCCCTTTACCTCCCTATGCCTCCGATTCCCATCTATACAAGGGAGCTAGTAACCCTTCCTTCCCCCACCCTGCGTCTGTTCTAGCTGCTTAGAAGGGAGCTCCTCGGGGGAATGTGTCTTACCTCTGCTGATACAGGGACTAGAACAATGGAGTCCTGGTCTCGGCTGGGGTCTCTCTATGCTACAAGAATAACAACACAGCACTCATGGCAAATCCTACCTGAAAGATGGAAAAGTGCTGATTGGGGCGTGTGTCTTCCTAGGCAGGGTGTGAATCGTTATGCTCAATCATTTTGCATCTTCTCAGACTCCATCAACCTCAAACCAGCACTGATGAAGTTGCAAATAACACAAAAATTGGGGAAGTGGTAAATAATGAAGAGACTGGGTCATTGATTCAGGGCAGTCTAGATCGCTCAGGAAGCTGGGTGCCCAGCACACAGGATGCATTTTAATACGGCTAACTCCAAATGCATAGAGCTAGGAACAAAGGATTTAGGTTATACACAATAAGGGACTTTGTCCCCGGAAGCAGTGACTCTGAGAAGGGTTTTGGGGTTGTGGTGGATAATCAGCTGAACATGTGCTCCCAGCATGATGCTGAGGCCAAAAAGAGCTAATGTGATCCTGGGGGTGCAGAAACAGGAGAATCACAAGGGAGTAAAACTCTGTATTTGGCACTGGTGCAACTGCTGCTGAGACACTGTATCCAGTTCTGGTGCCCAGTCTCGAAGAAGGATGGTGATAAATTGGAAAGGCTTCAGCGGGGAGCCTGGAGAATGATGAACTAATTAGAAACCATGCCTTAGTGATAGAGGCCAGGGGCTCGGTCGATTTAGCCTCATAAAGGGAAGGTTCAGGGGTGAGTTGATTACAGTCCATAAGGATGTACATGGGGAACAAATATTTAATCACTAGCAGTTGTACCTGGCGTTGCTCAGGTCTGTAACTGAAGGCATTTTTTTTCTTTTGAAAAATAAATGAAAAATATATGCGTCTTATTTTTCAATTATTGTATTTTTCAAAATGAAGGAAAATGAAGGCTGGAATGAGAGTTTGGGGGTGAGAAGGGGCAGAGGCAGGTGATTTAGGGTAGAGCATTGGAAGGTGTGGGGGGCTCAAGGCAGGGGTGGAAGTACTGAAGTCAAGGCAGGTGGGAGATGCAGGGCTCAGGACAGGGGGCTGGGAGGTGGGCGGGGGGGGGTTAACAGGGACTCCTATGGCGGCAACGGTGGCCCTTCTCCAGCAGCAACTCCTCTCAGAGGGCCAGGGCAGTGCTCCCCTTCCAGTGGGCCCCCCACCAGTTGTCCTTTCCCACAGACTGCAGTTGATCTGGGGGGAGGGACCAGGCTCCAGGGCCTATTACCCCCTTCAGCTGCTCTCCTCCTCCCCCTATGGCCTGTAGTTGTCTGGGGGGCACCAGGCTTTGGAGGCTGCCCACTCCTGAAGCAACCCCCCATAGCCTGCAGGCTGTCGGGGAGGGAGGAGGTTCCTGAGGCTGTCTCTGGGGGGTGACGCTCTGGGAACTGCCCCTGGTCTCCAGTGACCCCCACTCCCTTGTGGCTTGCAGGCTGTCTGGGGAGAGGCCAGGCTCTGGGGGCTTCCCCCCCCCCCCCCAGCTGTCCCCCATCAGTGGTCCCCTCTCTGCCTGCAGGCTCTCCATGTGGAAAAGGGGTTAGGCTCCAGGTTTGGGGTAGGGGGTCTCCTTACTGGTGGGCTGGCAGACAAGATGGTGAAACTCCAGTCCTGCTGACCTCGCTCATGGTGCTGCAGCTGCCACCAGGGTCATCTCAGTATCGTGTCCCTCCCCTCTGTGTTCTCCTCTCTTTCACGTTCTTCCTCTCTGCCTCCTCCTTTTCCATGTTCTGGGAAATAGTCTCTTTCCCAGCACGTCCCGTTTTCCAGGCACAACCAAACCCTGACCTTTATTTAAGTTAGGGTAAAAGAAAGCTGCCTACCAAATTTGGTGGTCCTAACTCTTACTGCTTAGGAGTTCTTGAACAAATGGACAAACAGGTGCAAAGATAGATGGACACACTCTAGAATATATGAGCTCTTCACTCAAGCAGGGACAGGTACAACATGATGCAAGGGCTGGATATGGCAGCTAGACAAATTGAGCCTGGAAATAAGGGGTAAATTGTTAACAGTGAGGCTACGTCTAGACTGGCATGATTTTCCGAAAATGCTTTTACCGGAAAACTTTTCCGTTAAAAGCATTTTCAGAAAAGCGCGTCTAGATTGGCAGGATGCTTTTCTGCAAAAGCACTTTTTGTGGAAAAGTGTCTGTGGCCAATCTAGACGCGGTTTTCCAAAAAAACCCCGATCGCCTTTTTCACGATCGGGGCTTTTTTGCGGAAAACAGTACTGTGCTGTCTACACTGGCCCTTTTGCGCAACAGTCTTTCGGAAAAAGACTTTTGCCCAAACGGGAGCAGCATAGTATTTCCAGAAAAGCACTGATGATTTTACATGAGATCGTCAGTGCTTTTCTGGAAATTCAAGCCGCCAATGTAGACAGCTGGCAAGATTTTCCGGAAAAGCTGCTGATTTTCCAGAAAAACTTGCCAGTCTAGACACAGCCTGAGAGTAATTAACCACTGGAACAAATTACCAAGTGCCCTGGTGGATTCTCCATCACTGGCAATTTTTAAACCAAGATTGGGAGCTTTTTTAACAGCTCTGCTCCAGGGATTCCTTGAGGAGGCTTCTGGGGCCTGTGCCATGCTGGAGGTCAGACTGGATGCTGACAGGGGTCCCTTCTGGCCTTGGGATCCATGGTTCTGTGAATAAAATGATAATGCCGAGGCTGGCATAATGGGGCCAAGCATGTGGGAGGACAGCTGAGGCATGGGCCCCCTCCCATAGGCAGCAGGAACTATGCATTCTGCCCAGGAGGGGAAAGCCGCCTCTGTCTTCAAGACAGCGTGACGCTTGTCTCTCCTTTGTCTTGTTACATGACACCAGATGACACAGCATAAACTGTGAGCTCCTGGCGCAGCACGTGGGCGATTAAAACAAGCCGAGTAAGACGCAGGGGCTCCTTTCCTTAGCTGCCTGCTAAAGCCGGGTGTCTTCTGAGGACATGTCTGTATTGCGCAGCCTGTTCACCGGTGCTTGACTATGAAGGCACTTTCCTACTCAAACGTCTCTCTAAATCACCTGTAGGCTGTATGTCTAACTCACAGCGCTGCTCCCCCGCCCATGGTGTGTCTGTTAGTGTCACAGAGGAGAGTGTGTTGGCTGACAGACTCCAACGTTCGCTGCAATACTGGATAGCACCCTGTGTAGCTGGCAAGCTGTATTACATGTCAAAAAGGCTAATATGTTCCAAGGGCCTGAGTCTCCAACGGCTGCCTGTGTATTTCTGCTTATGCGAGTCATCCCAGTGCCTTCGCTAGCTTTGAGAATCAGTCATGGAAGCAAGAGCTGTAGGGTTACTCCCTAAACTTGCTCAGGAAACAGGCAGGCGCACGCTTGTTGGTTGATGACCTAACTGAGCTTGCATAAAAGCTTTATGGCCCCCACAACGGGGGAGGAGCAGGTTAAAACCCCTTCCCCCAGCAGAATGCTGACCCAAAAAGGAGACGTGGCAGAGACACCGTGACGTCCCCCACAAACTGGAATTTACACAGCAGGTGCTCGGCTGCTACAGTGCTAGGCAGCAATATAAAATCAATTCCTGGTAGCCAGGTGTGGCTCTGAACGTCCATGCATACATGGAAGGGTGAGAAGAGTTGGGCAGAAATTTCTCCCACCATTTAGTTTATATTTAATGAATGTTGTAATCGTGCAGCCAGCTTAATTCCTGGTGTAACTGCATTGAGTATGGGCAGTATATGAGCCACCTGTTCGGGGAGGCTAGCCCCTGGTCCCAGCTAGAGCCCCACGCCATCAGCTGCCCCCTCCCAGCCCTGAGTGCCTCTGTACCCCAGTCCCAGAGCACTGGTCAGCATGGCCCCATCATCTCCAGCTCCCAAGTACCTAGTAGGCAACCTGAGCACATGCAGCCCTGGAGTGCCAGGTGACCGTCCCAGGACCACCTAGCCAAGCACTGGCCACGGCCACTGCGCATCCCCAGCCACAGACCATCCCCCCTAGCCCCAGCACCAACCCAGCCCTTCGGGAAAGAGTGGGAAGCAGGAGAGGGCCTCAGGGCGGATCATGGGTGGGCCACACCTGGCTGGGTGGTGAGGCTCAGCCTCATCCATGGCATTGAGTGAAGTGGAACAGTGAATGTGGCCCATTGTGCTCATGATCAGAGTTAGCCTGACTAGTTTAGAGACTGAAATGGCCTATTTAGCCACAGAAGAGGTAAATCCCGGGACACAGTGCCCCCGCAACATGCGTTAAACCTGACCAGGAGGAAGCATCAGTTTGTTTTTCAGGATCTGTTCATCCTGGATGCATGTGCCGTGCCTGCCAGGAAGGATGCCAATAGGGGAGTGTTTTGTTTTGCAGTATGGACACCTAGCCACTAGAAATCAGGTTAAGTGTACCCGCTAGTTTATGTGCGCCTCTTAACACCCATTGGATGGCAACAATTTTGAGCCCCCTCCCAACCTGGACCTAGTTCAGATTCCAGGAACAAAGCCTTGAAAAGCTCCATATCCCATTATGCACCCCTGAGTCCTCCAGTACTATCCCTCTGTCAGGGATGGCTTTACAATGGATTATGTTTTGTGGCATGTTGCCAAACATACACAATTCTAAGGTATTCAGCATAACTTGAGTTGCTTAATAACAAACTCGAGGGGGTGCGCTCACACCCACATGCAGTGCGCAGGGGGTTGAAATTGACAGGAGCTAGAAGACACAATGCCTGGAATTGTCTTTCAAGTCGTCAGAGGGCCTCAGGCCATTGTGCTCTGACTCAGCATCATGTGATGGAAACACTGTGCCAGGCGGGTGGATAAGCTGCTTGGTCACCTCAGGAGCAAAGCAGCTCCATAGCAGCGTGCTGGCTCGAAGCTGTCACAGGCAGCGTGGGAGGGGTGTGGCTTTGGCAGCCGTCCTATTGGCTTTACTGACAATCCAGCACTATGTAGCCTTGTGAAATGTTAAGTGGCGTGTTATTTCCCCCTCTAGGCAATTATCTGAGGAAAATGCTAATCTACAAGAATACGTGGAGAAAGAAACGGAGGAAAAGAAGAGGTTAAGCCGGACTAATGAAGAGCTACTTTGGAAGCTCCAGACAACAGAGCCCATTAGCCCTGTTAAACTGTCTCCTACATCTCCTACGCCTATTTATCGCTGTTCATCGGGCCCACCTACTCCTGCAAAAGTCAGCACGGTGCCAAGATGACAGCTCCACACAGCTGCAGAAGTTAACTGGGCTTTTACATATTTTTCCAATCTGCTGAATGTTTTCATCTGAAACAGTATTGACAGCCATAGATATCCAGGGTTGGTTACTGCAAGCATGCTCTGTAGCTGCATACGTGTAAGCTAGGCAGTGTACTATTATCCTTCTAGCATTGAAGCTCCTGGTATTGGCACACTGATGTCTTAGAATAGTAGAGCCAGTGTAGTCTGATGTGTAAACATTTTGCCATGGTTAGAGCTAAAAGAAAGAAAATACTACTACTAATGGTTCATCAAAAATGAATCTTTGCTGCAGTGTTTCAGGTTAGTTACAGACAGTTCACAGTTTAAATAGCTATATATGTATGTGTGTTTATATGGGTATGGATTGTGTGCATATATTCACACATGCAACATATATGGTGTTGAAATGTTCTGAATTGCATTTTTATATGATTGGATACACTACTAAGTGCTGATATATTTTCATTATGGTCAGCAGTTTTGTAACTTGTGCCTAAGACGTATATCTAAATGAAATGCATTTCTGTCAAGCCTCCCAGGAATATTTCTACCCAAAATAGAACTTACTTAGAACTAGAAGCGCCTTCCAAACTACCACCAAGTGGTACATTATATGACATGAACACCAGCGACATTGCGATTCTGAACTAGTACTGCCTTCAGATAAGGTCACTCATTCCAGTCTCTAAATTGTAATTATTAGCATCAATGGTGTGAACGATGTAAGCTAGAGACCGAAACCCTGAGGGCTTTAGCACATTCCATACAGTTTATTTGCTAGCGTGACTACATTTTACTCTCCCAAATCCTAGTTATCCTCTTTTTTTTTTTTAACCAAATGCTTTTGGGAGCAATCAGAATCTATGACAAACCTAGTCTCACATTATTTTATTGCAAGGCCTAGACAATAGAAAAGAACTATTTGCTGTGACCTTGACGTTTGGTCCAAAGCATTACATCCTTAATGGGATAGTCTATGAATTTAGAGCCAGTTTGCCTCAGGATACAGGGGCAAATGACCAGGAGAACCCCCAGAAAAGATATATGCATGGATCCAACTGAGGCCCAAATTGTGTCCCTCAACCTATCACCCCGCATATTTTGGGGTATAGTGAAAATGGCCAAATCACCTTAAACTGCTGCCTTCCAGGCAGGATGCAAAGACTCTTTGGTTTCCATGTTGTATTAACCCCCCTTTGCTGCACCTGTTATCTGTGCACGTGTTGCAGCAACTCTTAGTGTGGTGCCTATCTAGGTCAGGTGGAATGTCACACCTCGCTGAGTGAGCGCACTGGTTTCCAAGGGGTATAGCACCTCAAACAGCAGTTAGTCTGAGAAGGGGGTAACAGTATTTGATCTGGATCCTGGGTACGGGTAGGGACTGCATTGTTTGGTCCTGTTATCTCTGGTGTTCTCTAAATGTGGGCTCCAGAGTTTGCATCAGGTTTTTTTAGGGTTAGACTGTGAAAACATTTGCTGTAGTGCAGTGGCAGTTTAGGATTGTGTGATATGCCCACACAAAAGAAAAAAATGTTTTGTCGTGTTTTTTAAAATGCTGTGCTGGTTTTAATTTCAAGCTCCTGCACATTTTCCTGCCTAGTCACAGAGCATGCTGTGTGCTCCAGGACACGGCCATATTCAAGCCAGTATGTAAATAGGTGCACGAAATATTCTAGGGTTATGGAGCAATGTGAAAGAGAGAGTCTCACAAGATGTGTAGTGTGGGAGCTGGCTCATCAACACAGATGATGACTTGCAGGGAAGGGGGCAGGAAGGTATTCACGCCAGCAAGTGTGTGCATTGGTTGCACTGGAAATACGCTTCAGTGTTCCTGTGAGGCTGCAGCTTGGAAGCAAGCAGCTTCAATCTGTGTTTTTGGCCCATCCCGAGATGTAAAAATGAGGTTACTTTTTTTTTTTTTTTTTTTTTTGGTAGAGAAAATTTATTTTTGTAGCAATTTTGCATGGTATTATGATATTGCGTCCGTTGGACCTCTTATTAGACTAGACCAGGCCATATTTGACTAGCACTGTTGAAATACATTACTAGGTTGTATGTGTTCAGCGAGTACACCATGAAAGTAGGAGTGTTGGTAAAGAATGATAATCTCTAGCACTAGCGTTTTAGTCACTTTCACACTGCACTTGCTAAATGCACAGCTACTCTGCAATACCGGTTTCCTTGTTACGTTCCCATCTGGTGCAATGAGTTCTGTTACCGTAAGGCTGGTTGCCAGGATGTTAATCTCAATGATCCCATGTGTGACTCACTAAAACGTTACACTGTCCTGATCTGAGCTGGCTGAGCCAGTCTCTTTTCCATCAGCATTTCGGTGTTTTTCGTGCTTTACTCATCCTTTTGTTAGCTAATGGAGGCTTCCAGCAGTGAACTGGGAGTTGGGGGCTTAGCGGTAGGTAGACTGGGCTGCCGGTGACCCCATCATTATTTGGTGTCCTTTTCATTCTCCCTGTCTTATAGTAGTTGCTGCCTGATAGTGTTTGATACTGGCTGGTGATGCTTCCATCCATGTAACTAAATTTGGCTGCTCAGGGCTTCTCTTCCCCATTCCCCGCTGTGGGAAGCCAGCTGGGATTTCTCTTCCCCGGTCTCTATGGGAGGGAAACTGCCCAGTGTTCCTCTACCCCATTCCCTACAAGAGGAAAATGGCTGGAGCTTCTCCCCCCCCTGCCCACTCCCTGTCAGAGATGGGCAGCCATGAAATTGACCAGGATGGGCTGGGGAGGAGAGGTGGAGTCCTAGAACTTCTCACCTTAACTCCTAGCAGGGTCTGAAACCTCCTTCCCTACCCCAGATCTCCCTGGGGGGAGGCAGGGATAGCTGAACTGTAGCTGTCCAGCTCCGGCCAGGAAATTAACAAAACAACCAACAGCTGATGTAAGAGAGGCAGAGTCTGCACAGATACTGCCCCACTCTAACTACAGCAACATAAGCTGGATGCCACTTGGGGAAACAGAGCTATGTTGGTTGGTACAGCCCTTATGTCACTGAGAGGACGGCGATTGTATAGACGCTGCCGTGATTAGGTTGATATAGGCTGCCTTATGTCCACCTAACCGTCCTCACTAGCAGTATGCCACCAGTGAGCCTTGCCCTGACAAGCAGCTCTCCCTCCAACATCAGCCAAAAACCACACTTTTTTCATGGCACTGGAGAACTCACAGCGCTGCTCCCCCCCCCCCCCCAACCAATGGCTCCCACTCAGCCACAGGCTCTTGTTTCCTGCCCTAGCAGCCATACACTCCTCTTTCCCTGCCCACATGTCCACATACAATAGCTAGCTTCTTCTGGCATGAGGTAAGGGAGATGAAACTGTCTGGTGCATGATTGGCATTGAAGTGAATACATAAGAGGCTCAAACCTGTTTTCCTGGTGCACCAGAATTCCCACCAGAACCACAATGGGGGTGGTAGGTGCACTGGGCAGATGGAATCCAGGAAAGGAGGTTTGGGCAAGATTTTGCTTTCAGGACCAAATACTGGCTGAACTGCAGGCATCACACATTTGTGGCTGGCTTGGCTGATCTCCCATCTCCCATTGTTCTGGCGTCAGAGGAAATGACAGGAAATGCACTGGGGTCAGGACAGAATTTAAAAAAACAGAACCCGCAGGATTTGGGTGACTCATCACTATCCATTAAAAGGAAAAGTCAGTGGGAGCCTCGCCTCTACACGGAGACAGTCTGGCGATCGATCTTCCAGGATTTGATTTAGTGGGTCTAGTAAAAACACACTAAATCAAATGCTGTGGGTACCCCTGTCGACTGCAGTACTCCTTGCTGTCGTGAGGAGTAAGGGAAGTTGATGGGAAAGTTTCTTCCTTCAGCCTCCCGCTGTGGGGCTGCCCCAGAAAATCAATGCAAGGTATGTCAATGCAGCTATGCAATTCACATAGTTGGAATTGTGTATCTTACATTGATTTTTCTCTGACCTGGACTAAGCTACAAGGCAAGAGAGGGGACATAACATCATTTGAGTACTTAAAAAGGTGCTACAAGGAAGAGGGATAGGAGAAAAAGCAATGGGCATAAATTGCAGCAAGGGAGGTTTAAGTTGTATATTAGGAAAAACTTCCCAACTGTCAAAGTGGTTAAACACTGGAATAAATTGCCCAGGAAGGTTGTGGAATCTCCATTATGGGAGTTCTTGCATGTTTAAAGGTCTCAGAGGGGTAGCTGTGTTAGTTTGATGTAAAGTATCATGAGCTCTCGTGGGCAAAAACTCACTTCTTCAAATGGAATCATCTCATCTGATTTAAGCTCCTAAATCCATATTTAGGAACCAAAATGACTTTCAGTGGGCTTTGTGGCTGCTCAACAGTTCTGTTAATCAGGATAGTTTAAGCTGCTTAAATGTGTGTTTTACTAACTTCAGGCCCCCAGTTTTGAAATTTTGGCTTACATTTTAAATTCAAATCAACTGTTTACGGCTGTGTTATAAACTGCATTTAGAATGGAGAAGCCTTTAACTATGGAAGGATCAAATGAATTCCTCTTTTCCTCCACTGTGGAACCCTCCAACTGTCCATTAGCTAAAGCAGCATGACAGTCACTTCTGTAGGTCCTTTCATTAATATGACTGAGGCCCAGGGCTAGCTTCTGAAATGAGGGTCTGTCCACCGGTCGGTGGGGTTGAGAAGCCAGGTTTTGGTTCAGTCCATTTCTATGACATATCAAGGAGAAGTCAGCAAGATTAGGTGGACTGCTCCCATCCATGGCACATCCCTGTAGTACCAACTTGGAGATGGTTGATGAAGAGCAGTCTACTTTCATTTTCATCTGGTTCGTAAGGAGTGAGCACGGGAAATGATCAGTGTTGGGCCCAGCAATAAGAGAGAGGGGAAGGGGTGCAGAGCCGTTATTCTTCCACCCCCTTTCTCTTACCGAGATGACTCAGCCTGGTAGGTCAATGATACCTTTTGGATTGCAAAAGGACATAGGCAACATATCCATATGGAGTAATTACTCCTGGGAACCATCGGATGTCACTGTTGCTGTATAAAAATATAACTGTAAGCTTATTTGGGGGAGGTGGCCTTAAGAGTGTTTATTATCTCTATTGCAGCAGCACCCAAAGGACCTTATCAGACTGAAGGCACCATTGAAGTTGCTGTACAAACACAAATTAAGCTATGGCCTCCGCCCCTGGTTGGTTCCTGGAGAGCTTTTAAACAGTCCATCTGCCCTAACCGCCCTCAAATCCCTCAGCAAGTGTCTTCCTCAGAAAGAATAAGTGGGTGGAAGCAGGGCCTCTTTGAGAACGTAGCCAGCTGGAGCGCAGCTTCAGAGCTTTGTACTTCCAGCTCAATCAACATTGCTGCGATCGACGTCCTACTATTGATTTCGCAGGTCTGGTGCAGACAAGCTAAGTCAATGGCAAAGTGCTCACCCATTAAGACCTATACAACACCTCAGCGAGAGGCAGAAGGCAAGATGGCGGTAAAGTGTGTCTCATCAACACAGTTCAGTGCTGACACCACTGTTGGTCAGCCTAAGTGCCGCCAACTTCAGTTACATAATTGAAATAGCATAACATAGGTCAAATTACAGCTTTAGTGTAGACCAGCTTTTAGCGGCAAGTGATGAGAATTTTTTGCTTTCTGCCTTTCTTAGCTCTTTTTTTCTTCAAGTCTGTGGGACACAAGCAGTGTTTGAATTCTTGCAACTAAGAAGTCTGCACAAATCAGATCAGTATGTTTAAGTTCCTGCATTTCATTAAAATAATTTGCTTACGATAAATCAGCAGGTACCTAAATGGCTAAGTCCATATTTTTTGGTGAGGAAAAAAACAAACAAAATCAGGTATTTTATGTCTCTGCACTGATTGCATTTGTGTCCCATGGACACACTGGGGATCCTTCTGTAAAGTTTTTCCCATGCAGCAGGAGTTCTGTAGTCTGATTTAATACGTAGTTAATGAATTACAGGAAATGTTTGTATTATTTCTGTTATGATGTACAGATGAGTGTAATATATTCCTGATAATAAATTCATGCTCCAGCACAAATATGGATGGAAGCATGCAAACTGGTGTCTCGTGCTGTGTTTTCTTTATGGCTGTGTGCCTACTGGGGCTGCAGGAAAATAGGTCTGGTTGATCAGATTACATGCTATAAATTTAGATTATACTCTTACTGACTCAATGTCTCTGGAGTCTAAATTCAGTAACGACATTTTCGCTTATTCATGACCCTCTCCTGAAATGAGGAACTGTACAAGTGGAAGAGAAGGGTGGCACTCATTCATGAGACATAGATTGTGGGCAAGATAATGGAGCACCTGATATGGGACTCGACTGACAAATAATTAAAAGAAGGTAATGTAATTAATGCCAATCAGTATCCATTTGTGGAAAGAGGATCCTGTCAAACTAACTTGATATCTGGTTTTGATGAGAATACCAGTTCGGTTGATAAAGGTAAAAGTGCTGATAGAATATACTTCGGAAAGGCATTTAATGTGATATTTTGATTAAAAAAGCTAGAATCCGTAAAATTAAGATGGCACATGTTAAACAGATTATTAAAAGTTGGCTAACTAATAGGTCTGAAAATGTGATTGTAAATGAGGAATCATCATCAGATAGATGTGTTTCTAGTTGGGGCCTGCAGAGGTCCATTCTTGGCTCTATGCTATTTTACATTTTTCACAATGATCTAGAAGAAACCCATCATCACAGATAACATTTACTGGTGACACCAAAATTGTGAGCACGGTAAATGAACCACATAGGTCACTGATACAGAGCCATCCGGATCACTTGATAATGTGGGTGTAAGCAGACAATATGCATCTTAATATGGCTAAACATAAATGTATACCTCTGGGAGCAAGAATGTAGTAGGCCATGCTTACTTGAGGGGAGAATCTCCTGGTAAGCAGTAACTCTGAAAAAGATTGCGGGGTCCACAGACAGCTCACTGATCATGAACTGCCTGTGCCACATTATGGCCAAAAGCTCTAATGCAAGTCTGAGGTACATAAACGGGCATCTTGAGAAGTTACAGTTCACCATGTGTCAGAAAAATGCAAAAATGGAAAGGAAACACAAGGAAAGAATAAAGTGCTTATTGCTGCAGTGATGGGGCTGGGGTGTCATATGAGCACCTAGTCAGATAGAAAAATAAATACCAAGGAAAATGCACTGCATTGGAATATTATGAAGAATTTGTCCGCCAAAGTGCTCTGCAAAGGTGGCTGAGCATCAGTACTTTCCAGTGGCTCATGGATTAGCAAACACAGGAAAGTTAAGGGCCAGTCCTTAGGTGTGGACAAGTACCTCCCTGGAAGCCCAGGGCCTGAGCAACTCACAAGAGCAGGGCCTTAACACTAATAAAAATGGACCCACTCTAGGACAGCTGCATGTCCCAAAAATCTTAAAAGACTGTGATGTAATAAGAGTAAGAGAACAATGAATTGTTTCTGACAAAGGTTTAAGATGCAGGTTCTGGATTGTTGTTAGAGCAGTTTCTATCTATTAAATTACAGACCTTTCATCCGTTGAGGAGAAAGGGACAGAAGTATACTGGGAAGCAGATTCGGAAAAGACTTCTGGAGGATAGATTTATATATGTAAAACCATGTCTGGTGGACTTGTTGAAACAAGTGGGAATATATAAATCAGACTGGAAAATAAGGACACATGGATAGACATAATTTATCTGAATTTCATGAAAACACTTTAATACCGTGCCATTTAATTACAAGTTTAATCCAAATTTAAAAAGCACAGTCCAGGGGTGATTTATTTACAATGTTGTTTGTGGAAAAGGGTCTGTTTGGCCAAGCTGTGCTCCAGGTGTAACTTTCACATTTTTAAAATGTAACTCTATGGTCTAAAAAGCACACATTTTCAAAAAAGAATTCAAAACAAAACAAACAAAAGGAACCCCACAGTGAGATTAAACACTAGACTTACAGAGCTATTTCTAGGAATGTAACCGTTGAGCACAACTGTAAGAAATTCTGAGAAACCATTAGGGAAATAGAATAAACCAACAACAGAAATGTATGTACATTTTGCTCAGCAGAAAAAAATACAGGTAGACCCTTCCATGGCTTCTCACTCCCTGAAAGAAACTTCACTGAAGAAAACCTACCTGTTCATAGTAGGTTTGTAATACATAAACCAACCCAAATTTGCCATCAGTCTTTGTGCTCCTAAAATCAATTGAAGCTGAAAGGCACAATGTAAACATACACATCACAGTCAGTCATCCCATCATCTGGAAAAACTGACATTATCATGCCAAAAACTTGCTGTAGGTTATCAGAGCAAAAGATGCCATATTGATTAGAAGTTTGCATGGCTTGGACTAGCCTCATTCTTGGATCATGTACCAAGAGCAAATACCCTGAGGAAATCGGAGGTTGGAGTTTTGTAACAAATGCATTCTTACACCATTTTATGTCCAGTTTGGTTAACAAACATGTTCAATATGATAAAAATGAGCTGTCAAGCAACTTTTTTGTGTTCCTTTTCTCCGTGTCACATGCCTGAAGGATTGTGTATGATACATTTGCTTATGTAATATGCTCTAAAAGCATAAAAAGCAGTGAGTTGTCTACTCTTCATGATAGGAGTAGTGTGAATAGTGGCTAACTTTAAAAATTGCATCAGGCATCATGATTACAGTGATGTGCAGAACTTAGCTTGTCATACCAGCATGTCAATAAACATAGCATTAGACATTCTTACTATTGACTAGTCTCTCCTCCTTTATGCCTATAATGTGCTTACCACTAACACCACCCCTTCTATTCCATCCCACATAACAGCAAACACACAAAAATAGATGCCATTTAGATACAATTCTACCTTTATGCAAGTTCAGTAAAGACTTGGATAATGCAGTTAAAAACCTAGAGCATTCATTTGGATTTTCCGACATCCCCATGTCTGGTAATGTGGCAATAGAGTGTTTACAAGCAAAGAATGATGAGTGTCAACAGAAGCCAGTGTTAAAATAAATTCTACAGTGAGGGGGAACTGCACCTCTGCACAAACGCCAATGTAGACCTTAAAAAACTTTAACAAAAGGCTTAAGTAATGCCAGGCCTTTAGGGACCTCTACTTGGTACAAGGGAGGTCGAAGGGAGTTGAATTTCATCCAAGTGAATGATGTACCAACTCTGTTACAGTCTCCAGGTCAGTGATGTGGAACTGACAGTTGGGTGGTGAGGAGGAGGAAATACTATTGCATTGGCAACCCTCCACCCCTACACACACTTACGTAGCCTTGTCCACAACAGAAATTTGGCTTCAACTACAAAGCAGCCATCCACTGGCATCCAATAAGCAGGAGGATGCAGTGAGTTGTAAAGAAGTGATGGGTCAGAAAATCCAGCTGTAGAATGGAGAACACTAAGAGCATTTTTGGCTACAAAAGATATAGCCGTTTCAATGAACCTTCCCTGTAAACAAATGTCCAGTAATCAAGCTCCTGATGCTGAAAGCGTGTCTATGTCAAGGACTAAGAAACAAAGATATTCTTATACCACAGTGGATTGCAGCTCAATGTTCCTTCCAAAGTGAAGGCGAGAGAGACCCCAGCAGATCTCTGCTAGGAAGCACGCTGGTTTCTTGGAACACAGTCCTGGTGCAGAGGCTTGGAAGGATCAGGTTTTGATTGTCTATTACTTTTGACAGATGATACTGATCAGCATTTCTAACTATGTCAGTGCTCATGGGTGGAAATTTTTGTAATAACAGAAATTTAAGAATTTCTAATCGAGGCATCTCTCATGATTTGGTTTTTAACTTTCCTTCTCTGCAAATTTCTATTGTTAATTATGGAATTTCTGTTCACCCATTTCAGCTGAAGGGCAAAAATGACAGCTGCAACCATTTGCCAATTAAAACCTAACCTTTCCAACGCTAATGCTAAACAGATGGTCACTAAAACCAGACAAAAACAGAGCACTGAATGCATTTGGGATTTCAATCTGCTAACCAGCAGCAGAGTTTTAATTAGGGACCCATCCCTGCTTTCATTAAAGTCGATGGGGCATATTCCTCCTTGGTAGAACTTCATCCACCAAAGTCACTAGAGATGATTTTAACCAAATAAGTTAATGGAAGTTTTGTCATTGACTTTAACAGAAGCAATCAGGTCATATATATCTGTCTTTCCTTTAAAAGCTGGTTGAAAGCCCACCCCAAGAGTTATCTGTGAAAATTTATTTGTGATAGTTTTGAAGCAAGCTGATGTTTTATTTTTCTAACTTTTCCACTGATTTTGATCAGTTGTTTTGTATTTTTTAATTAGAAAAAAATCCCAATAAACAACTAAGGTGATCATTCAACAGTGGCAAGTAAGAAATAAAAAATTACAATTGAGAATGACCAAGACTCCAAGGCTACGTCTACACTGGCAGCTTCTTGCGGAAGAACAGTCGTTCTTCCGCAAAAACTTACTGGCTGTCTACACTGCACGAGCGTTCTTCCAGAAGTAAATTTACAGTATAGCCTTGTAAAAAAGGGCTTCTTCTGGAAGAGTTATTCCACGAGGAATAAGCCCTCTTGCGCAAGAGCTCTTCCAGAAGAGCGCAGTGTAAACAGGCAACATGAATTTCTTGCGCAAGAAGCCACTATGGTTAAAATGGCCATCAGAGCTTTCTTGCGGAAGAGAGAGTCTACACTGCCATGGACGCTCTTGCGCAAAAGCACATCTCTTGCGCAAAATCACATGGCAGTGTTGACGCTCTCTTGTGGAAGAGTTTTTGCACAAGAACTCTTCCACAAAAGAGTTCTTGCACAAGAAGCTGCCAGTGTAGACGTAGCCCAAGAGTAAAAAGAAGAATTCAGTATTTCAACACATATATGAAGAACTGAACAGTAATGGAAAACAAAGAGGAAAAATGAAGACAACAACCAAGGTTACATATTTCATTTACCATTTTCAAAGAAAAAGATTTTTAAAAAAATCTAATAGGCTTCACACACAAAAATACTTTTTGAAAACAGACCATCTTTTGACCTAAGTTTTCCTGTGAAAAATGTTGATAAGCTCTAGGTCTCTTAAAAAGAAAAAAGAATGCTATATTGATCAAACTCTCCTGATATGGGGCTGTTGACAAAGGCATTTTAATCTAGTAGGGACTGGCCTACAAGCATTAGATATCAAAAAATAAATCTCGCCAAATTTCCCCTAGAAGGCACCTTCCCTCAGATATGTGTGAACAAATAAAAAACGAGCAAAGAGAGTTCAAAGGAGATCAAACTCTTGAGGGAAGAGGCTGCCTTGATAATTGCAACAGGCCAGGTTTACCACTTCCTCTCTGAACAAAAAAGTGGCCTATTCTTCTTGCTTTCATTATCCCAAAGAAGTATGCTTGCCAGATGCTTTCACCAAAAATCTGGAACATGGCAAGAAAGAAACTTGGTTGAGTAAAAAAATAAAAATAAATAAAAAATAAAAACCCAGGAGATGAAAGTTGAGAAAAAAAGAGAAGAAAAAAAGGGTCACTGTGCCTTTAAGAATCCCTGTGCTTCTCGCTTCTCCCCACCCATACCAGACAAGACAGGGGAACAATGTCCCCACCTGTCTTCCATCCAAGAAAAAAAGAAAACAACAGACATTTTACATGTCTGGTATTTTCTGTGGTTTTTTTTTACCAGCCAGAGGCCAGAAATAATGGACTGTCCGGGCGAAAAGCAGATACCTGGCAACCCTACAAAGAAGGCATTATTTCTACACCCAACTTATATACAGAGAAGTGTTCTGGCAGCTATACAAAATACTCTTATAAACACAGAATAATTACTGAACTATTTACAAAAGAAGCTCAACTAAATGCAGGCATATTCTTTACAACAGCAAGATTACAGCAGTATTTGCATGTCTTCCCTGACACTCAGCTTGATCTGTTACATTTGGACATCGGTTGGGGGGGGGGGGGGGGGTGTCACATATATGGCGGAATCAGTGTCATTATCCTAGAAAGTTTTGGTGGAACTTTGCCTTTCAACTTGTGAAAGAAAACTTTGGATGTGGTGCACCTAAGAGATAATTTAACTGCTGGTTATAATTAAATAGGATTCTTTCTCCTCTGAACTTTCTTACAGAAAGAAAAATGATCTCCCACCAAAACTTTCCCTTTAAGTGCTGCTATTTTCTGCAATTTAGTCGTAATAAGCTGAGCTAAAGTAATGGAACATGAAGACCAAGCAGGTCCCTAAGGAGACAGAAAATGTCAGATAAAAAAATAAATTAACATTTATCAAAACACTTTTACAGCAGGCAATCTGCATAAATTTAAATAGTTTTCCTTTCAAAATCCACCTTTCAGCCAGCACTCTCCCCTTTTGAATATTCATACAGTGCTAAATTAACTGCTTAAAAGCAGTTGCCCAACCTGGAGAAAAGCACTTCGCTGTTTTTGGTACTACAGGAAACATTGTTCCCTTCTGTTGATTTTCTCTGACATTGGTGCCATCTATGAACATGTGACGTGTTCTAGGAGTGTGTGTGTCTGGCAGAAGGCTGAGAAAAGCATTGAAATGCGTCTTTCCCTGCTTGAGTGGAACTCTTGGCATCTCATGTCTGAGGAGAGAAGAGACTTGACCAACAGTCAAGAGCCACTGTATCCATGAGCAGAACTCAGCCCTTATTTTGTATTATAAGCCCCCTATGGAACTGTGCTAAAATGATCCATGTTACTGAAGTGCCACCAAATATTATCACAGAAACTGCAGTGGACAAACTCCTTGCCTGTGGTGGATCAGCACTGTCCTACACACCTATATCTGGTCACAGAAAGCCAGAACAAGGTCTCTACATCATTTAAGTCATGGGTGTCAAACTCAAGACCAGTGGGCCATCTATGGCCCCCAACAATCCCACAGGGCAGCCGCATATAGCTGCTGGTGCATAAGTCCCTGTATCTTTGGGGGTGGGAGGGACCCTTCCCCCAGGCCCAGCCCCTGTTCCATCTATCCCCCTCCATTGCATCCCCTTCCTCAAGCCCCTCCCCTGAGGGATACGACCATGGGGATTATGCGGGGGGGGGGGGGGGAGCCTAGCATGGGGTGGCAGCAAGGGTTGGGCCCCCTGCACTCACCACAGGGGCAAGATCCTCAGAGGAATGGCGAGACCAGTCTGGCCCGGAAGATGGTGGAGGAGCAAAGCAGGCTTGTGTTGCTCCACTTCCCAATGGCTCCCTCCGCCACACTGAGTGCAGGGGGGCCCAACCCCTGCTGCTGGCCCCAGCCTGCTCAGGGCCCCGCAGGATAACCCGACTGTGGGGGACCATCACATACATAGGACTGGTGGGGAGGCCACCGCGAGGGCTCCCAAAGCTCAAGGCCCAGAGTAGCCTCCCCAAACCATCCTATGGATGAGACAGCTCTGCACACACCTCTCCTGGGCCACGGGGATGTGCCGTGAAGCTAACCGCTCTAGGCTCACTGTGCTGTGGTGGTAGTGGGAGACCTGGGGGGTGGCAGGCAGGGCCAAGGGACAGGCAGAGGGGAGCTTGCAGGCTGGCAGGCACCCACTCTGCAAGCCCAGCCAGAGGGGAGGCCCGCTGGCCCACTAGGAGGAGTTGAGGCCTGGCACTGGCCCTATGAGACATAGCAGGAGGGGGGTGGTCCAGCAGTTCTGTTACTAACCTGGCATGTGAGAGGTTACTAACCTGGCATGTGAGAGATCTGGGTTCCATTCCAAACTACACTCCTCACTGCCTTTGTGACCGTAGACAAGTAATTTAGAGTCCAGCTCCCCTGTGAACTAGGGGATTGTGTTGCAGCTTGAGGATCCATACCTGTGTCTAGTGCTGACCCAGCTAGTGCACTGCAAGAGAAGCATAGCTGGGGTGTCAAGAGATGTTAGCCTCTTGAATATGGCTGCATGCAAAATGCTGGGCATGGCCTTTAGGAGGCCAGCCCCTCACACTCCGGCACCTACTGAGAATCACAGCCCCAACTGGAGGTATAGATTTAGCATCCTCACTCGGCCCCTGGGGAAAACATAGGGGTATTATGAGGATGAACACATTAACATTTGTGGAGTGCTCAGATGTTATGGTAACAGGAGCCTCAAAGGTAAGACCCTGCACGGGTACAAATTTCTACCCGCAGATGCAGATGGCTGTGGCTAGAATTAGTATCTGCTGGTTCGCAGGGCTCTGCTCTCAGGAGAAACTGTGGCCAAGACAGAGGAACATGGTGCCGCTGCTCCCAGGAGCCAGCACCCGTTGGCAGCTCCTCCTGGCCATGCAGCTATACTGCCCCCAGCCCTGCCATCAACCTTGTCTCCTGTCTGGGGTGGTACAGCCCCGCTGTTCCTCTCCGTTGGCCGCAGCCTCCTGGGAGCAGAGCCCTGCAAATCAGCAGACACTGATTTCTATTCGCAGACATCTGCATCTGTGGGTAGAAACGTGTGTCTGCGCAGGGCTCTACCTGAGATGCCGCAGCAGAGGCCTGCTCATGGTGAGAGCGAGAAGACTTTCACCATAAGGAACTGCCTATTCTGGACATTTTTTTCAGTGTTAGTGAAGAAGTGAATGCAACCCAATACAACGATGCGAGTGTGACTCCCGTAGGGACGCACTTACTCGGGCACAAGCATCCCTTTTTTCATGCTAGCTTACATGGCTTGGAAAAGGGCATAAGCACAACCAAGAAGAGTCACTGGTATCCTGGTGTAAGTCTGTCCACTCAGGGGTTTACTGCTTAAACTTGCCAGTGTCGATCAGGCCTTTCCACTTAACTCAGCCCTGCCAGGCAGGGCTCCATTGTAAGAGTGGCAAAAGAGACATTTCACACTGCACCGGGGGGCTGCCTGGGAGAGCTGGCAGAAAGTGCAAGAGTCTAAGATACTTTCCCCATCAAAAATGTGAGTATTGTGAGAATCTTTTCTGCCTCGTTTTGTATGGACTTCAATCTACTGTGCCCATGGAAGCCAAAAGCAAACTCTCAGGGTCAGCTTCTCTTCGAACTCCTTAAGTCAGGACTAACTTCACTGATTTTAACAGAGCCACCATGGGGGTAAACTGGTGCAAGGGAGAGACAAATGAGGCCGTGTTTCTTTCAAATGGTCCAGGCCCTGGCTCTACAATAGTTCCGCTATCAACCCTAAGGCTCTTTCCCTTCATGTTTTTATGGGTTTTGAAATTAGAAGTAGGAAAGCTCTTTGGAAAACCTGTGCCTGGCACCACTGAGCTACTTATACCTCACGGTACCACAGCTACAGCTAGAAGCCCCTCTCGTGAGCGGTGGGGTCTGTTATGCACAGAAGCATTTGTTTGCACTAGCTGCATAAAGGAATTCAGCTTAAGAGCAGCTCCCCTAAACATCGCAGCAAAGTTACATTTCCAAGTATACAAGCACCTAGTCAGAAGTTAAGTGCAAGTAAAATAATGCCACCTGCTGCTCTTCTTTACAATTTAACTCCTTGTAGACACTTTTTAACCAGAGGGGAAATTATTTTGGGTGAGAGGTGTGCGCGCGCGCATGTGTATGTGTGCGCGCGCATGTGCGTATGTTACAGCCCACATCATGTGAACCAAAGATCTGAGCTAGGAATAGCATCAGCACCGCAGCGTCTGCTCCGCTTAAAAGCAAGTGGAATAGCTGAGGAGTTAATTCACAGGGCTACGGAAAGGAGGACTTTCATGAGGCCTCGTCTCAGAGCAGCACTGAAGGTTAACTGGCACACAGAGGAGCTGTTTTCTTTCTACAAATATTTTGAAAGAGGAGACAGCGCCGGCAGCCTCGGGGAACAGCGTGGTTGGGAGTGTCCCAGAGGCATGGCGTTTTCCTTGTGATCCCTTTTAACTGCATCACCAAAATAAAGCAAGCTGCAAGTTGCAGCAAGCGTGGCTGGGAATTCCACCCTCTGCTTCGCTGATTAACGGAGGAAGTGATTCAGGGTCCCCGAGATGAAGCTTCCTCGTCTGAGGCGACTGCTGGGCTGCTCTTTGGCCGAACACACTATCATTTACAGCTGTCCAAGTCGGTGTCCGTATTTGTTTCTGGATCTGGTGGTGCTGAATACGCAGCTTCCACGCTGTGCCTCATTCCATATGCAAAGTAAATGACAAAACCTGTAGTGGAAGAAAGAGGGAAACCATTGTCACTATAAACAACTGTGCGCTACTTTTCCACCCACAGGGTGCTTAGTTTCAGTAAAATGTTCTGGTGGTTAATACTAATCTTGCTATCGCTTGACAGCGTAGCAATATCCAGTCCTGTAACTAAAGTCTATGGGGTTAGCCAGGACACATGGAAAGGTAGATTTTGGCCATACACTTTTAAAATAAGTTTGGCTTCTCAACCTCAACCGACTAAAAAGTCACCACTTCAACTTACCCAAGAACATCCAGACAGCAAACCGTATCCAAGTCCCTTTGTCCAGCTGCATCATCAGATAAACATTCACAAAAATACTCAGAATAGGAAGGAAAGGCAAAAGAGGTACCTGAAAAGACAGAGACCACTGAGATCCACAGGTCATAACAACACACTCACATGTCCTTTGAAAGCAGGAAGCTGCTCTAATACTCAATCCTCATGTGCCAAGGGGACCTGGAGAAGTGGTGAGTCTGCCAAAACGGAGTTCTCAAGTCTCCCGACGTGAGGACCACCGCGAGCACCAGCCCAGTGTGAGCAGAAAGCTCTTTGGCTTGGATTTTCCCTCCAGTTGCCACAATTAACTAACCATCTTCCTTCCAAAAGCCATTTCTGCTATCCCGCTTTGACACTGTTAGCAGCGTAGTCATCCCCCCTTACCTGGGAGTCAGCCTGCCTTCCAAGCTCGGTTTCAGCTCACCTCCAGGACCCCAGCTAAGCCTGCTCCTGCTTCTCCAACAACTCACCCTCCTCTGTGGAGGTTCTGTGGCCTCCCTTGCTACCCACTCCCCTTATCCAAGCCCATCCTAAAAGCTGCTGCCAAAATCCATCTCCCTTTCACTGCTGCTCTAGCCATATCACCCTAACTCTTGACGCTCTCCATTCCCCTAGTCCAGGCTCTTCACATTTCAGCTCTCCTGTCTTCCACTTTCCCGTTCTGCTCTTCTCACTCTCGCCTGCCTGGGGGCCTCCCTGTCCGCAGGACAGCCTCGCCGTTAAACTAGGCAAAGCTCTCTCATTCGCCATGGCACATTCCAGCTTCAGCCACCATCCATTGCTTCCTTTCTGAACTGTGGGGACTCTTTGTTCTGTGTGAGCCAGTCTGTGCCCATAGAACATAAATGTGTCAGGGTGCGATCAGGGATTCACTTGGCTCCAGCAGGGCCAACAGCCACTGCAGGCTCAGGGGTTGAAGAGTGCAGGGACCTGGCTTCATGCCCCCGTAAGGGGGGGAGCCTTCGATCGGGCGAGCCTGAGGGCAGTCAGCTCTTAGTGCCACCCAGAGCCGTGGCATTTCATAGGGACCCAGAGCTCCCAGCCACTGGAAACACAAGGCCCCTGTGCAACTGCCCCCTTTGCCCTTGGTTCAGCTCCTCTGGCTGCACAGATCCTGATAGCTAGTGCGAAGGAAGGAAGTCTGTCTCCAAGGGCTTGGTGGAGGTGCAGCAAGTTGCTAACATGCTGCTCTTTTGCTTTGGGAAATCTGGGTTTAATTTTGCTTTGGAGCACTGGAGGAAAGTGAGCTTGGCGAGCTCTGCCTAGCTCCTGTTGAATAGCTCTCTACATATTCAACAGAGAGATCCACTTCAAGTGTGGACAGTCAGGTTGGAGGTGCACTGGCAGAGCGGTGGGGGACAACTTGCTCAGTGCCCTGGTCTGAACTAGACCCACTTCTAGCCAAGAACATCAGCCCCTCACTCCAATATATACCAACTCTTCCTTCTCTTTTTCCTCTCATACACGCACGCAGTCAGCTCCCAATCAGCCCGTTGCCACGCCTTCCTCGCAGGCTGCTTACCTTAAACGAGAGCTTGGTTTTGCTTTCAGGTTGTCTCCAAATAACTAAACCCACAAAGAGGCAAAGGAGAACAAGTCCGGCAATCACGACAGCCCACCCAATCTCCATCAGGGCGTCTTTGCAAAGGACAGTCAAGCTACAGCAGAGGATGATAAGACACCCTGCAAATAAGACCAATGCCAATGCTTATTCAATGATCACTAAGAAAGCCAGTTGTAATTGCTGAGCCATCCTCAGCTTTCCTGTTTGAGGGATTTAATCATTTAACCCATCATTTTCTGTGTCCCTTCTGTTGCCTCAGGCAAGCACCTGGGCTTCAGAACAGTTCATCAAACTTACAAATTACCAATTAAGATGCCAAGAAAAGTTTGCCTGAGCTCCCCTACATTGGCAGCTGACTCACTGCGGGGGAGATGCTTGCTACCGGCACTTACCTATGATGAAAGATGAGACGTTAACCACCAAACCAGAGAACCTGGTGGGATCTTTGTTTTGGGGACAGAGAATGGCTGCTAGGGAACATTTCTCCTCTTCAGGCAGAATCCCAGCCTGTGATTCAGTGGTGCTCGCAGACTCATTGGTGTCTGCCTCGTCTGTGTTATTAGCCCTCTGGTATGCCAGGTTAGGCTGCTCCGGCTGGTACCTGGGAGAAGCGAACAAAACAAAGAGCACACTGGCTTGGTAGAGGGTACAGTAAACTGTCATCTCGATACAGACGAAGGCTCGGTTTGGGCACTCCAAATGATTATGGCTACCTGTGAAGATTCAGAAGACATGCTGTGGCCAAAAATTACTGAAATGGGAGCCATGTCTGGAGCCTAAGAAGGACTCAGATGGAGGACACATCCACGTCCTAATCTGGAGGGATTAGGTAAATAGAGGC
Organism: Pelodiscus sinensis; assembly: GCF_052426305.1. Taxonomy (NCBI): domain Eukaryota; kingdom Metazoa; phylum Chordata; order Testudines; family Trionychidae; genus Pelodiscus; species Pelodiscus sinensis. The sequence goes on from NC_143052.1 coordinate 308,765,077, forward strand.
TGGAGCACATAGGTGAAAGCCGAAGTGTAGGAAGCACACAGTACGCAGCAAGCCTGGAGCTGAGAGGAGCATGAATTAGATGTCCTCTTGGGTCCTTCCCCACAGTCTTGTGTTATACTCCCAGAATGCAATGCTTCGTCCTTGAGTGAGCTGCTCAGATCTAAACGTGTTGGGTTGTATATGTCCCGAACATTGGGTGCGGCTGAGCCAGCTCAGCAGAAAAACCAGTTATGGGAGATAAAATAGGCTTTTATGTCACCTTTGAAACATCCTCCTCCCCCAAATCTCTTGGGCAGCTGGAGACCGGTTCACCCCCCTAAGTAATTTAGAATAGCCTCAAGGCAGTTCTGTCACACCAGCTTCTAACAGACCCCCACAGGGCCAGCAGTCAGCAGAACAGCACCAGAACATGGCCTGTATACAATGGGTTGTGATGTAACACTGATGCACCCAGATTGTTGGCAGGAGGGATTGAACCTGGGACATATGAATCTAAAGGCATCAGCCTCTACCGCATGTGTTAGAAGTCTGCTGCCTGCTAGGTAAGGCTACAGAGCAAACTCACAAATCTCGTTGTGTGAGGCAGGCAAATATTATAATCCCCCTGGTGAGCTGAGTAACTGAGGCACAAAGCAGTGAGAATCTATTTTTAGAAGTGCTGACCATCAGCTTCAGTCAAAGTGAGCTGTGGGTGTTGAGCACTTCCTAAAAAAATGAAAAAATCATGAAGGCCCCAATTCTGCAAACATGTACGTACACGCTTAACTTTGCCATGATTACCAACCTAGCTTTACTCCTGCTTTACTATTGGGACTACTTATAGTAGTACATTTCAGCACAGCAACAATGTTTGTAGCATTGGGGCCTTTGTGACTTACCAAAGGTCACTCAGCAAGGCTGTGGAAGAGCCAGAAATAAAACCCAGGATTCCCTGTGATCAGTTCTGGCTTTAATCATTAGACCCCATAGCCCCATATCCCTTGGAGCACACAATTTCCTACAGGCAGGTGCCAGCAGAGAAAAAAACTTTACACAATTCCTCCTCTATCCATGTTTGCAAAAGACATTAGGACAAGGTTTGTTTGGCATGAAACTAGCAAGTTCAGTTCCCACACATCTATGGGGATTTGTCTCCCTGTCCTCTGCAGCTTGTGCCTTCTCTTTTCTTAGTGTAAGCAGGATCTGAATGAGTGCTTCCTTGACAGCCAGCTGTAGGGTAGGGGAGGAAGAGACTCTAGGTGTGTCTATGTAAATACAGTTTGCTCCTGTTTTGCTTAGATTTTCTAGCTATTCAGCAGATGAAGCAGTGTTTTGCTCATTGTAATCAACTCTGGCTGGTGCTGGGTCAAAAATTGTTAGTATTGAATGCAGGGATAATGAAATAGGATTACCAATGTTGTAATTATTGTGGGACTAGAGAGGACTATACCTAACCTGTCCCAAAGGAGGGAGCTGCTCTCGGTTGAAAGAAACATGATAAGCCAAGGGCTCAAATGTCAGAGCCCTGTAAAAACAAAGGGGAGAGGTGGAGGTGGCAGAAAGGGCAGAACTCCCAGCCAAGAGATCAACAAGGGTCTGCTGTAAGACTGGTTCAGCCTGTTCCTCCCCACTGAATAGTAATAAACAGGCTTCCTTAGGAACCTTGTTTGTTATTTTTACATTATTTAATCAGAACTGAAACCATGTGCGGCCAGACTATATTTCTGCCTGGAACCACAGTCACTGAGAGTTGAAATCACTTGAGATGGGCAGTGTTTATGCTCAGCCTGCAAAAGACCTGAACATTACTAAAAGACTAATGTGCAGAGGTCACAGCTGAGAGGCAGGTGGCAGCAGAAGGTGGAGAATTAGGTCCAATTCCGTTTGCAAAGAAATAATAAAAAAAGAGAGAAGGCAAAGTCTGAGCCATGCACCCAGCCACGGAGAGGATTTGGGGAGGAAAGTCGCTTTGCAAGTAGAGGTGGGGTGGCACGGGGATTTGGGTTGTAATTACACTAACAATGTGCCTATTCAGTGCTTGCCTGGAGAGCACAGGAGGAGGGTGGGTGCATTTAGGAATTTGCATCGCACACCTTTTTAAAGAAAGTTGTATCAATTCAGGGCTGCTGGCGCAATTTATTTTGTAGCAGACGCTAATAAGAAAGGATGATCTATTCTAGACGGTGACTTTGCAAGCCCACATTGAACAAAAGGAAAAGTCATTAGGGAGGGCTTAATACAAGGTGTTGGACTGATTCTGTGTCACACAAACAATAACAGCATTAACTGCCTGTTGGGCACTGGGGATGAGAGCCCCTGATCGGCACTGCCCAGAGGAGGCAGATTGCAAAGTAAATAAATACAAGGGCTCTTGCACAGCTCTACATTCCTGCTCGGGTTAGGGTGGCCTTGGATGCCAAGTGTTTGGGCTGGAGTCCACCTAGGCCCACCTGCAGCTATGCCCCAGTCGTGTATGTTGGCATGTGCTACATTTCAGGGTATTTTGTGTTACCAAGAGATAGTCTGGCATCCTGCACAAAGAACTATCAAAGAATGGCTGTACTGGGTCACACCAAAGGCCAATCTAGCCCAGTAACCTGTCTGCCAACAGTGGCCAATTCCAAGTGCTTTAGAGGGAATGAACAGCAGGTAACCAGCAAGTGCTCCATCCTTTGTCACCCATTCCCAGATTCTGGCAAATAGCTAATCAGGTTAATCCATACCTCAGTACCAATACGCAGGCTGCCACCAAGGAATAGGCCAGCAGGGTCCCGATGGACATGAGATCGACAAGATCTTTCAGGTCAAATAGAAATGCCATGGCAGCTGGGGAGTGTGGAAAACAGAAAGTGGTAAGCTTGTGGAAGAGTCACATTACGGGAGTGTCAAATTCAGTACAGTTGAAGCAAGACCATTGCTCTGTCTTCAGATCTGCAATGAGATTACCCAAGGACACACTGGTCTTTGCAATGTCTCTTGTGATAGAGGAGAGATGTGACGCGGGTGTAATGAATACAAACTAGACTTTTTATTGCTTCTGATGGACACAGACAGACACTGTACTCCTCTCTGGTGCCCACACTAGAATCCAGAATGACTCTTAGGAGCTTTGTTTGGTCTCTTCTCTCCCACCCTATACCCTGGCTACAAGAACCAGAATGTGACTGAATGACCCTCTTCTAATAAAGCAGGGAACCGAAAAGGCCCACAGAGTGTTCCAGGAGAAATTAGTCAAAGCTCAGTAACTTGTTAACAAAGGCCTAAGGCAGATTCCTGACACAGTTCCATATGGGTACCTGCCCATCTCAGGCTACTAGGTAAAGGTTTTATACAGCTCCAAATGATGTGGGATGTATAACACTGGAAAGAGGCATTCCAGTCTCTTCGTGTGACCCTTCTCTGCCAGTAATGTTTGTTCAAGTTTACAAACCACACTGTAGTTTTAAAGTTATGTTGATATAAACACGTAACAAGGACAAACAAGACTGGAGTCACTGGGACGAATCACATCAGGAAGCAGCAGGCCTTGGCCATGCATAGCACACGCATTTTTGGGAGGTGTCAAAAGTAAGTTGCGCCTTAAAGAAGATCTCAGGCTCCAGCTCCTGCTTGTGCTACTTTTCCTCTCAGATCAAGTGACCGCAGGCTACAGCAAGGCCTGATGAGAAAGCCGGCAGGGCAATGTAAGACTCCTTTCTAGTCCAAGAGTGAGCAAGCTGGGTACAGATTATTGATTTGGTGTGATGAGGGGTGACGGTTGATTTGGGGAGACCCACTGAGGGCAGATGCTCTGATCCCGGTGAGGAAGGGAGAGGATAGGACTTTTAACCCCTGCACAAGGACAGGATTCAGACATAGGAACCACAGGCCTGTGCCTATGGCCGAAGCAACTAGGGTCACACAATCATGTACCACCCATCCAGTTGGAGGAGGTGGTTTCTACTGGCAATGCATCTTAATCAGAAAGTTAAGCCAATGCCCCCACAGGAGGCTTTACAAGAGCAATCTGGGGCTTTACAAAGGAGACCAGCTAAACACACGAAAGACACTAAATAAAAATATACTCAAATAACCTTAAAGCTGTGCCACATGCTTAGCCCCTCCACAACTACGGCCAAAGTTTCACAAGAGCTGAAAAGTCCACAACAATCATGTTGTGGGAGATGCAGCGCCAACTGCCAGGCCCAGCTCTAGGGCTGGGAGTAAGGAGCAGACACATGCACAGAGATAGCTATTTAGGGAGTTTTTGCTTTTCTCTCATAGCAAGGCGGCGATCCTCCCTGGATTTATGGGGGCTGGGAGGCAATCTTACCAGCTGTAACTTGTTAACAAATACCTAGGCCACAGGGCCTGACAGCTACCCACGGTTGTCTGGCCAGCTCCAGCTGCTATGTAAAGGCTTTATACGCTGTCTATCACCATGGTACGTAGGCACAGACAAGCCCAGAGCCATAGGGACCCTGAGCTGGGCTATCTGGAATGAGTAAAGAAGGCAGCAGAAGATGTGTATCCAGATACAAAGATATCTTGTGTTTACTTAGTCCTGTCCAAAGATAAGCTCAGGAAGCCGAATCGTGGAAACACACAACACAATATGGAGAACTAGAGATGTGTTGCTGCATTTTTCCCATAGAGGAGCATATTTGTGCTATCTGCTCATTCAAGTATCTCTTGGCACTTACCTGCAACAGCCCCTGAAGTAACTGTAGCTATTGCTGGGGTTTTGGTCCTTTTGTTGACTGTAGCCAAACATCTAAACAATAGTCCATCTTCTGCCATCGCATAAATTACTCGAGGCATTGGAAACATAGAGCCAAGAAGGCTAAGGAGAGAAAAAGGCAGGATCAGCTCTTAGTACTGCTCTCATACCACACATTGACCAAAAGCAGAAAAATAGAAGTGCTTTAGTCGCAGCCCAATAGCCAGGGGTCGACAAATTATGGAAAACCCTACTCGCCAGACAAAAAAGGGATTCGCCACACCTCCCCTACAAAAAGTGTTTTTTTAATGGCATAAATTCCTAATAAGAATAAGAACAGTAATTACTAATAAGTTATTAATAAATATCACAGGTTATTAATAAATATCTTATAAACCTCTACCTTTTCTCTCTGTTGCCACGTCTCTTCCCCTTGCTCCATCAGCTCTCCTGGTGCCTGCTGCCCCCCAACCCCTCACCCTCTGCTCTCCTGATTCCTGCCCTTCTCACTGCCCTCAGCCTTCCTGAGACCTGCCCCCCTCTACCAGCCTTCTCTCCGCCCTGTGCCCACTCCTCCAGTAGCCCCACTCTGATCGTGTGAGCTACCCCTGCTCATCCCCTCTCCTAAAATCTCCCTCTACAAACCTGCCCTGCCTCTCTCCTCTGGTGGTGGTCCCTCCCCTGCAGGTGTCTGCCCTTCTGCTTCACCCACCAGAATCCCTTGGCACCTGCACCCTCCTGGTGCCTCCCCCTTCCCTCACTGCCCCTACCCCCTTTGCTCTCTTTTTCACTGATACCCACCCCCTTACCACCTTATGCCCCCGTTCTCCTCATGCCCCTGTGCCCTCACAGATGCCTTGCTCCATCCCCGCCTTCCTCATGCCCACCCCTTCTTTCAAGCCTTCTCCCAGCACCTCCCCCTCCCCCTCTAGCCCCCAGTGCCCTTACCCTCTCCTCACCCAGCATCACCCTGTCCCCCCTCCCACTGACATCTCCCCTCCTGCCCTTTTCCTCATTGTCTGCACTTGCCCCCCTGGCATTTGTGTCTCCTGCACCCCTGTCCCTTGGTGCCTTCCTCTTTCTTCTTCTTATTCTTCTCCTGACCTCCTCCCCTCAGCACAAGCCTCTTCCCCATATTTTTCCTCTCCCCTCCTCTCCCCTCCTCACAACCCAGCCCCTTCCCTTCCCCAGGGGCCAGCTCTAGGTTTTTTGCTGCCCCAAGCAAAACATTTCCCCCCCCCCCCCCTTGTTGTTGTCTTTTACACAAGTTTGCATTTTGCAATGGGTTTTTTTTGTTTTCTTTTTTGTCCCGGCATTTTAGCCCTATAAATAGCAAATAGCATTTTTATTTGTTTTTTTCCATAAAGGCAAAGGCACTTCAAGTGAACTCCCCCTTTCACTCCCTGCTGGGTCATAGCAGCCTTTTCCCTGCCCTGTCCAGCCCCTCCCTATGGACAAGCACCCTTCACTCCCGACCCACAGGGGGTGCAGGGACAGCACAGAGCCAGAGGGGTGCAGGAAACAGTGGGGGAGTACGGGGGGCGCAGGGAACAGGAGGCACAGAGCCAGAGGAATGCAGGGATTGGGGGTAGCAGGGTGCGGTGGAGGCCCGGGAAACGGGACAAGGGGAACGGGAGGGGCAGAGGGATCAGGGTCTAGGGGCAGTGCAGGGAACGGGCAGCACACAGCTGGGGGAGCAGGGATTGGGGGGAGCAGGGTGCGGGGTATAAGGGCGGCTCAGAGTCAAAGATCCAGGGTGCAGGGAAGGCATGGGGAACGGGCGGCACAGAGACAAAGGGGGGCTGGGGCCGTGGCAGGACTGGAGCCGGCTGGGGGGGGCCCTGGGACACGCGGCCAGAGCCAAGCTGCTGCCCCCCTTTAAAATCAGCGGGGCCAGGTCACGCCAGCGTCCTGGCGTCCTGCCCCGCCTCCTCGCGCCGGAGCTGCACGCAGGCAGCCCGGTAGGAAGAATCACCACACTTTCCCCTTCCCAGCAGCGCTATGCTCCTCCGCTGGTTGGCGGATTGGATGGAGCCACGCCGCCCGTAGTGCAGGCTTTGGCCAGCCGTCACGATGTCCCACCGGGCCAGTCCGCCCCTGCACTCGCCAGCTGGAAAAATCCACTCGCCACAGACGAGCGGGCGAGTGCATTTGTCGAGCCCTGCCAATAGCAGAATGGCTTTAATTAACAAAGCTTCAATTCCAGGTCTTCCTCAAGTGCCATGCTGTCATATATCCCCACAGTCATACTGCTTCTTGGTGGGAACGAGGTTCCAGATGTGCAAACATGGATACCTTAAGCAAGGCACTTAGGCCCAGGTCCTCCGGGCATTTAACTCCAACTGATTTCAATGGAAAATCATCTAAATTCTGTACCCTAAATCCAGATTTCAGCTCCTGCATAGAACTGGCTCATTTTCAGAGCTGCAGAATGTCCATAAACCCCACTGGAGTTGCTCCCACGTACGTCTGGTCTGTCTGAGTCAGTCATGTCCTGTTTCCCCAGGGCTACTGGTAAAGCAACGCTCCTCCATGATGTGTTTGAGACACTTAGTTTCAGACTGTCCTTAAGATGATGGTTTCCTGTGGCACAAATGGGAGCTTGCAGCTCTAAAACTTTATTCTAAAAGTTCGTTTGACACAGGGTGAAATCCTGGCTCTGTTGAAGTCAGTGTGGCCCGAATCTGACCCAAAGGGCCTGAATCCTCTAGCACTTAGCAGCATAGATCCGGAATAACTTCACTGAAGTCAGTGGAATTACACCAGCGTAACGGACATAGGACTAAGGCCCTTAGCTTGTAACACACAGAAACAGGAGGCAATGGAAACACAATTCTGCAATGAGAAGGGTATAAGCGAACAGCATCTCACCTAGTAGAAAGGGCACAAAGTGAACCAACGGCCACTGCATAGTTGGCACCCTCCCAGCCCACGTATTGGAATGCATTGGGTAAAGGACTGTTTGCATCAAGCAAGTAATAGGGCATCATGAGTGTGAGGGCAGCCGACACGCCAAAGTAAGCGACGAAGCAGATCAGGAGCGAGGCGACGATGCCAATGGGAATGGCTTTCTGCGGGTTTTTCACTTCTTCACCTAGAACAGAGGAAGTTACGTTACAGCCACAGGCAACAAAGAGACTCCCAGGCTAGGTGGGGCTTTCAAAGGAGTCAGGGAGAGCAAGGTGGCAATTAGCCAGTGGCAGTCAGGAGGCAAAATAGGGTCAGGTGCTTCACCCTGATACAGTTGCTCTCATCTTAAATTCAGAGGAACATTGGACACACTGAATCAGGTTAATCTCTGGTATAAATCCTGTGAGTTCAGAGAAAACTTTGGCCCTAGGTGCTCCAGCAGGTCAAAGGGAATGGCAAGTGCTCCTATCAGGAAACTTGAGCTAGTTGGAAAAACGGACAAAAAAATCTCTGTGGAAAATGTCAATCGTTGTTCTTCCATAGGTTTCAAAGAGGGGGGCTGAATTTAAATTTTTTTCCTGTGAAAATGTATCCATTTTGGTTTTGATAGATTCATAAAGTTCAAGGCCAGAGGAGACCATTATGATCATCTAATCTTCCTCTCTGTCTATTCAGCACAGGCCACAGAACTTCCCAAAAATAATTCCTAGAGCAGACCTTTTAGAAAAACATCCCAGCTTGATTTAAAAATTGACAGTGATGGAGACTCCACCATGATCCTTGGAAAGTTGGTCCATAGTGCATTACTGTCACCATTAAAAATGGATGCCTTATTTCCCGTCTGAATTTGTCTAACTTCAACTTCCAGCCATTGGATCAGTATATGCCTTCCTCTGCTAGACTGAAGAGAACATTTTTGTTCCCCATGTAGGTACTTATAGACTATGAAAAGTCACTGCTTAACCTGCTCTTTGTTAAAATAAACAGACTGAGCTCTAGAGTCTAATAATATAAGCCATGTTTTCTCATCCCTTAATCATTCTTCTGGCTCTCCTGTGAACCCTCTCCAATTTATCAACATCCGTTTTTTGTCCCGTTTTTCTCCCCCATCCTCCTCTCAGTTTCTTATATTCATTTTCCTCTTGGGGAAAAATAAAGGATAAAACTCCCCAAAATCTATGTTTTCATGTTATGAAGCTGAAAACTTTTGCCAAACATTCAAAAAGGCCATTTTTCTAGAAAAACAAAACATAACAAACCATTAAAACCTGTGATGAGCCAGCTCTCTTGAGCACCTGGTAGATCAGGACCCAAGAGACTGTCTCAAGGTCATACAAGATGACTGTATCAGAGCTGGGGACAGAGCCCTATCTCCTGACTCCCAATCCTATACTTAGTCCAAGATCATCTCTTCCCACTGCCCCACACTTCAGCACTGTGCACCACTACATTTCCTGGTTTCAACTAGGCCTCCCTGAAGTGAAAGCCCATTCTTGAAGTTTTGAAACAATAGAAAGGAGAAGAAAGATGGATGAGGGACCCTAAAACTGAAAAGATGAACTGATTCCTTAGGACAGCTAGTGAATAGCATGATTTCCTGATTCAGCAGAAAAGAGGTTTGAGTTATTAGTAAATTGTGTCATGTAAAGTTACTGAGGGTAGCCAAGCTCATAATGGGAAACAATTATTCAGTCACAACAAGAACTTTCTCCTTACCTGTGGTGGCAATACAGTCAAATCCTACAAAGGCGTAAAAGCACGTGGCTGCCCCTGATAGGACTCCATTGAATCCAAAGGGCATAAATCCTCCAACACCATGCTCCAGATATCCTATCTGTGTTTGACTGAAAAGAACAAGAGATCAGGAGAGATTTTGCCTTAGTATAGACACCTATCTGAAGTGCATTCCTGAAGCCTGTAACAGAATCCATAATAGGAGCTTTGTGCCCATAATTAAGGCAGTAACCAAAATTAATAAGGGCTGTGGTCACCAACTGGTCAATCGTGATCGACCGGTCAATCATGGCGCCCTTGGGAGTCGATCGCCGTGGCCAGCTGACTGGGTGGCTGCCTCTCTGGGTATGTCTACACTACCACCCTAGCTCGAACTAGGGTGGTTAATGTAGGCAACCGAAGTTGCAAATGAAGCCCAGGATTTGAATTTCCCGGGCTTCATTTGCATCTTGCCGGGCGCCGCCATTTTTAAAGCCCCGCTAGTTCGGACTCCGTGCCCGCGGCTACACATGGCACGGAGTAGGTAGTTCAGATTAGGCTTCCTATTCCGAACTACCGTTACTCCTCATGGAACGAGGTGTACCGGTAGTTCGGAATAGGAAGCCTAGTCCAAACTACCTACTCCGTGCCGCGTGTAGCCGCGGGCACGGAGTCCGAACTAGCGGAGCTTTAAAAATGGCGGTGCCCGGCAAGATGCAAATGAAGCCCGAGAAATTAAAATCCTGGGCTTCATTTGCAACTTCGGTTCGAACTAGGGTGGTAGTGTAGACATACCCTCTTTGATCCAGCCCAGCTGGAGTGTGGTGCAACCTCAGCTGGCTGAACGCCGCAACCAGCTGGTCTGGAGGAAAGCGAGGCAGTTCCCCCCTGTGCCCAACGGGGCTGGAACCAGCCTTGGGCAGCGCTGGGCTCTGCCTGCCCCAACCCCATCACCTCTGCTGGTAAGCGAAGGGTTGGACCAGACAGGGAAGTGACTCTGCCCCCTGTCTCCTTGCCCTAGGGCTACCTCCAGGAGGCTGCAAGTCCCAGCACTGCTGCTTTGCCTGTGAGTGCGCTGGGAACATAGGGATGGGGAGGAAGGGGAGGAAGGGGTGAGGGAGGATGTGGGGGAAGGATGGGAGGAGGCAGGGATTGCACTGAGGGGCATAGGGCGATGCAGGGGATCAGGCTGGGGAGGGATCATGCGGCTGAGAGGAGCAAGGCTGGAGTAGAAAGAAGATGTGAGGGGGGGATACAATTTTACTTTGCAGAAGCTGCAGTTTCCTTTACTCCCCACTTTGCCTCCCTCCCCAGCTAGCAATTTAGCTGCATTCTCACCCTTTCACCTTTTCTGCATTAATGCCCCAACCCTCTCCCTCCCCCAAACTCCTTCTCATACTCCCATCCCATTCCTGCTGCCAAACTCCCTTCCAGACCCTGCCCTCTCCTCACTCCATCCTATCCCACTTGCTGGCAACCCTGTCCCATACATTGAGCCTCTCATTTCTGTGCCCATCACAGAGCCTAAAGGGGTCCACAAAATCCACTAACCTTGGAACCCCAGAAAAGTAAATCTGGCCTATGGGAAGCCCTGAACCTCTGTCCTCCCTGTCCCTCCTCCCCCTCTCCCAGTGGGGGCTGGAGCGCCAGAAGAGTGAGGTGTCTCAGTTGGGGCCACATCAGTGAGGGTCGGGGGGTTTGAGAGGTTTTTTTGCTTCTGACTTGTGTGGTCCCCAAACGATTTTTCTGTGGATCAGTGGCGCTCGACCCAAAAAAGTTTTCCTACTCTGGCCATAAATAAAGAAAACATTGAAACCTTTTGTGTTGGACATAATGTTTTACTTAATTTAAAATGAAGTTTGATAAACTAACGTGAGAAAATTAAAACACTTAATCAGTTAATAATTTAAATTCTCTCTAGCTGCAGCACTAGCAAAATGCCTTGGGTGTAATTATCCACTAACCCACTCACTAATTAACAGTGAGTTTCCATTAGCAACGAGTAATCCGCGGAAAGGTTTGGAGAGCGTGGGGCCTCAAGAAAAGGGTGGGGTCTCAGGGAAGTGAGAGGAGTAGATCCTGGCTTGCCCTGACATTTAAAAAGTGTTCTTAGGTATAAAAGGTTGGAGACCACTGAATTAGAGCCATTAAATAATCTAAGCCCTGAATCTGTCAATTCAGCCAGGTATGTAGATAGCTAAGTCCCCTAAGCCCCATTCCATGTGAAAATAATTTACAGTCCAAATGCTGATTATTGTGGAGATGCAGCTAAACTGTGCACACACCCCAGTCTCCCAGCCACATATCACCAAAATACAATTCTAATGGGTGAAAAAGCTGTTGGTACAATGACTTGCAAGGCAACACTGGTGCTCAGTCATGTTGTGACCTCTTCCACAGAGGGAATTATTTACCAGAAAGTAAGGTCCACTGTAAGCTGAACCCTGAAAACCGAATGACATTCATAAAAGACCCTACAGCCATCTGATCGTGGTGCAGAGGTGAGCAGGATGTAAGGAGCCCATGCAAGAGGCCTGCACCACTCCAGCTTGTTGCAGAGCTATGCTTTTGGGGATTTCCCAGCACAAGGGGCTTAGGGAGCAAGCCAGGACTGGTGGAGCCATTAGAACTGCAGAGGACATGCTGGAGCAGCCTCAGAACAGCTCTGCTGCATTCCACAGCCTCAGGGAAGAATTCCTGTCTCCACAGTCCTTGCCAGCCTCGCCACTGCTAAGTTCTCTGACTCAGGCCTTGGCCAGGAGAAAAGGATTTGCAGCATTATGGCAACTGGACTTCTGATTTGCACCTGGCAATGAACTCACATAATCTGGGACTGACATTTTATTAAAATGCTTAGGGTCGGATTTCAAAGGTATATAAGGTCCAGACAAGTACCTACTGGGTTGCAATAGCATCCAAGCAGGTTAGGTGCTAAACTCCACTGAAATTAATGGAAGCAGGTACTGAATCTGCTTAGGCACTACCAGCATCTGTAGGCACATACGTATCTTTGCAATGCTGGTCCTCAGGGCAGGGATTCTCAACCTTTTTCTTTCTGAGGCCGTCCCCTTAAAATGCTATAGAAACTCTAAATGCCTATGAGCCGGGAGGGGCCACAAGCCAAAAATATAACTTAAATGGGGGGGATTCAGCTCAAACAGTTTGAAACCTCTTAGGGTAGGGAGAGGTAATGTTCTCTCTCATCTTTTCCATTCACGTGCAGATGATTTGCATCCATGTGCAAAATAAAATGCTTATGTGCACTGAGGCATGTGGGAATGTGCACCACCAGTAGAAACCAAACCAAGCGTGAGCACTCTGCTAATCAGCTGGGTGTCACTCTCTCTCCTGAGTGGCCGTGCACAGACAGGGAGTAGTTCGGGGTGCAGGCAGGGGATAGATAGGGTGTGTGTGTGGGTACAGTAACAGCCCAGGGTGCAGGCAGGAGACAGCTAGGGGCTGTGCACAGACCAAGGAGTAACTCAGGGTGCAGGGGCAGGTCCCCCGCCTAGACAGCTCTGATTGGCTGTGTGAGCACTCAAAGGGGGCTGGGAGCAGCCACATCCTGGGCACTAGCAGCAGCTGGAGGAATGCCATGGCTGCCTGCTCCATAGCACCATCCTCGTGCTCCCTCAACACTGCCTATGGGATCAGGATTCGGCCTGCATCCCGACAGGAGTCCTGCCGCTATTCCAAGCTTTGGCAGGGTTGGGAGCTTGGGGTTTCAGCCCCTTGCCATTCCTAGATTCAGCCCTGAAATGGGAAGCAGGTGCTGGGGCTCGGTACTCTAGCCCTGCCCTGGAGAAGGTATGTGCGTGTGCCAGGCGCTGGGCTTCAGTCTTGTGCTGCTCCTGACTTCAGGCCTGCAAGGGGGGGGGAGGGGATGCTGAAGTTACTATAGGCAGGTGTCTGTGTAATCCGTTTAGGGGCTCTGGCTCTCGACTGGAACACCTGGTTGGAAAGGGACCCTGGCAGTCCATTAAAAGTCTAATTGACAGCGCAGAAGGCTCTCTGCCTGCCCTGGCTCTGTGCGGCTCCTGGAAGCAGCTGGCTTGTCTCTGCAGTCCCTAGGTACAAGGAAGGTTCCACGTGCTACTGCAGCTCTGAGCACTGGCACTGCAGCTCTCACTGGACAGCAACAGTGGGCAATGGCAGCGGTGGGAGGGGGAGGGCAGTGCACTGAGTCCCCTGGCTGTCCTGAGCCTGGAGACCATACTATCATAACAGCCACTTCTGGGAGCCGCCTGAGGTAAGCGCTGCCCAGAGCCCACACTCTGTACCCACACTCCAAACTCCTGAGCCCCAGCCCAGGGCCCCTTCCTAAACCCCACCCCTCATTCCCAGCCCAACTCCAATGCCTCCAACCGCCGCTGGAACCCTCACCTTCCCTGCAACCCTAACCCCTACCTCAGCCCAAAGCCCCCTCCTGCACCCTTGGAAGCTTCATCTTTGGTCCTACCCTGGAGCCTGCATCCCCAGCTGGAGCCCTCAATCCCTCCCACAACCCAACCCCGCCCCATCTCCTCCCACACTCCAAGCCCCTCATTCCCAGACCCAGCGGAGTTCTCACCCTCCACACTCTCCCCCCCTTCCACTCCCCCTCCGCTCCAGAGCAGTGAAAATGAGCAAGTGAACAAGGGTGGGAGAGAGCAGTGGTGGAAGGGGAGGTGGAGCGTAGATGGGGTCTTGGGGAAAGGGCAAGGCTGGGCAAAGATTCTGCAATCAGAATGTTGGCAGCCCTGATTCAGTTCGAGATGAGTCTGTTATGACTAATATTTTATCTGTGTTTATTCGTGTTGCTGATAAACTGACTGGTCTCCACCTAAATTAATCTAAATTAACAGTAATGGCAGTTGAGACAGTGTCTCTCCAAGATGCTTCTATGCGTTTTCCCCCAACATTAGTTTGTTCTGAGAAGTGATGCTTGCACTTGGTTGTTAAACAGTAAAATCCATGTACTTTAGCAGCAGTTAATTTTGTTTGCTTTGTATCCCTTTTGCATTACTCAGGGTTTTTGTTTTTTCACAGCAAGGAGCAGATTCTGAACCTGTACAATTAAGCAAAGGACCGTTACTTCCCATGTGGAAATCCCCCAGCTGAGGATTTGGCCTAAAGTTGTTTATTTCTTTTCCTATTCTTCAGCCAAGTGCGAAAGGCAAGCTTTCTACAGCAGCAGAGCCCTGGCCAGAAATAACTGCACAAATTCCAGAAGAGGCAAGAATTGAGTAGACGACTGGCCCCAGGTTTAGGAGAAGAAGGGGGTTACTTGTCAGCACAGAAGTTTGAACCACGATGACAGTGTTATTAGAATGAGCCATCAGCTTCACGGATGATCTACTATTGCATTTACTGGTTTAAATTACTCAAGCTGGACGACAACAGTTTAAACACCTTCCCACCCTGTATCCGCCCAAGTAACATTTGGAAACAACTACACGTTGTACCTCCCGCGTCCGGCAAGGAATCTGTCAGATCAGGGGAGGTCAATGTTGGTTCCTCTGTAGATTCTTTCACTCCACAAGATAAAAGTCTAGAACCCGTCTAGACTGGGCCAAATGGCAGAAAAGCCTCTTCTGGAAAAGTGATCGGAAAAAGCTACACAAATTGCAGAGCCCAATTTACGTAGTTTTTTCCGACAAAGGACTGTAGTGTAGACCTAACCTAGGTTACGAAAATCTTGCAGACCACTGGGATGAAGAAGGGCCACTCATGGGGCCCACTCACCAGCCTAGGCTACCCATCGCTGATTTAGTCCCAAGTGTCTAGTCAACCTCCTTCATGCAAAACTTCCACTGACATTCCAGAGATTTCTGCTTTGAGCACTGACTGAGTGCCCACTTGGCAAAGCCTTGGAATTTGGCCCACAATGGCCATGCATGAACCTCCCAGCGTCCCTGAAAATGGATCAACTTCAATAAGTAAATGTGAGCAGAGGAGAGAAGAAATGCTGTGACATACTTGTCTCGAAATGAAGTGTTGGACATGTTATAGATGTCATCGATGGTGAGGTTCCAATTTTTGATTGATCCCTTCACGAAGCCGGACACCATAACGAAGCCCAGGACGAGAACATTGATACAGGTGAATATTTTGTTAACCAATGCAGATTCTTTCACTCCACAAGATAAAAGCCCTGGAAAAATTACAAAGAAGACACTCCTTCAACAGGGCCCAGCCACAAGAGAGTAAGGAAAGCCCTGACTTTTTGTGTGTCTCTCTGGGTATGTCTACACTACCCTCCTAGTTCGAACTAGGAGGGTAATGTATGCATACCGCACTTGCTAATGAAGCCCGGGATTTGAATTTCCCGGGCTTCATTAGCATAAGCGGGGAGCCGCCATTTTTAAATCCCCGCTGCTTCGAACCCCGTGTAGCGCGGCTACACGGGGCTCGAACTAGGTAGTTCGGACTAGGGTGCCTATTCCGAACTACCGGTACACCTCGTTTCACGAGGAGTACCGGTAGTTCGGAATAGGACCCTAGTCCGAACTACCTAGTTCGAGCCCCGTGTAGCCGCGCTACACGGGGTTCGAAGCAGCGGGGATTTAAAAATGGCGGCTCCCCGCTTATGCTAATGAAGCCCGGGAAATTCAAATCCCGGGCTTCATTAGCAAGTGCGGTATGCATACATTACCCCGCTAGTTCGAACTAGCGGGGTAGTGTAGACATACCCTCTCTCATTGCATTACTATACTAATAAAATGTCATTTAAGAGGTTTACATAGCAGTTGCCTGGACTCTTGACGCTGGAACTCTGCTAGGTTGTGTAAAAGTCTTGTAAGACAACAGAGGGCCCAATCCTGCAAACGCTTTTTCTTCCCCCATGAAAGCAGTGTTATTAAAGTCAAGAAGACCGAGCCCTTAGTAACTACAAATTCCATCCAGAGACCACAGATCAGCTGAGCTCTAGGTCTTGGAGAAAGCATCATGGGTGGGTTTTGTGAAATAGTTCACTGTGGTCATGCAAGCCCTGGCTAAAGCACAGAAGTCACCAATACTTCCACAGTTCTTTGGGAAGATGGGCAGGCATCATGCCAGTGCAGGGATCAGACACACAAGACACACATCAATTACGTGGCGCTTAAATTGAACAATCAGACCTGGGGAAGATTCAGAGCCCAGTGTAGCCAAGGGGAGCTCTGGCATTGAATTCTCTGGGAGTGTAATTTTAGCCCATTTAATAATAAACTTTCAGCTTGCTGAATAACATATGAAGTGCCAGCAATAAGGACAAGGAGTCAGCACTCTACATTCAGGGTAACAGATTTTGTTTTCTTTTTCAAACTTTAGCTATTAACTAGCATTCCTACTCCCTTGCTTGCTGTTTAAAAAAGAGGTTACTTGTGTTCCCACAATCTAACATGCAGTCTTAGTGATAAATACCAACATGAGGCGTGAGCAGTGTTTAATTTGTAATGAAAGAGATGGTGGGGCTCAAGCCATTTTTTTACATTGATCACTAAGGCTACGATTTTGCATGGAGGTCATGGAAGTCACAGAATCCATGAGATCCAGAGACCTCCATGACTCCAGCCTGTGGCGACAGGGAACTTCACGGGAGCTGGCAGCAGGGGTACTTCTCCGCACCAGGCTGCTGTGGGCAGCCAGGAGACCTCACAGCTCCCCACTGCTAGAGGAGGCACCCTCACAGCTCCCCACTGCTAGAGAAGGTAGGGGGTGCTCCCAGAAGCTTCTAACTGCTATGGGTGGCAGGGGGGGTATCCTGGAGCTACAAGCCCCTGTGAGCAGCAGGGTGAGCCCAGAACTCTGGGCTACTGCAAGCAACAAGGGAGATTTGAGTCACTGCAGGTGGAGTCCTGTAGCTCCTGATGGGGAGACCTGCTGCTCCCTGCCACCTTGAGTGGTGGGGTACCCCAAGCCTGCAAGTCCCCTCAGACTGTGAAGATCTCTGGCGCTCACAGCTGCCCAGTAGTCCCCCATTTTGTCTCAGATATTTTTAGTAAATGTCAGGGATGAACCATGGGCTTTCATGAATTTTTTTTTATTGCCCGTGACTTTTACTAAAATTTCCGTGATAAAATCTTAGCCTTCTTCATTACCGATGCAGCAAGCCCAGAGGTGCTGGGGCTATGAACTGCTAAGCCTAGAAGTGCCAGGACTCAGCCCTGGCAAAAGCATTGGGTGTTTGAGGTGGGAAAGGAAAACTGGATTTGGCCAACAATAAGTTTATTTCATTCATAGTTGTGAGATTCATAGATTATATGGTGAAAAAGGACCAATGTGATTGTCTAGTCTGATCCCTGTACAAGAAAAGCCCATGTTTGTATTTTCTAAATAAGGAAATAAGCCATGAAATAACCAGTGGACATAGCAGAAAATCTAGATAAAGCAGGGTGAGCTACCAGAAAATAGGGGACCAAAAAGCAGCTGATTCTCAAGAGTTGAGATAGGTTCAAACCACAAGGTTTATATGCAGTGGCAGAGCTAATAGAAGAGCAGGAAGTGACCAATCGATAGGCTTTAGGTGCACATGTGGAAACTTTCACACAGGGCTGCAGCAAGTCTGCCCTGTATTCACTGAACAAGAGCAGCTGGGCCCAGCTCTTAGCTATTGTGTCAGTCAAATTTGGCCCAACCACCCGTCTGCCAAGCTGGGCTCAACCAGAATGTTGCTGTGATCCCATGCACCACATCTCAACATCAAGAGTGAGGAGCCAGGCCCAGCACAGGGGCCAGGAGCCATTACTACCACATAGTGTGGCGTGGGCATGCTTTCCGATCTACCACCAATGACTCAATTGCAAAACCTAGCTTTATTTCTGCTTACATATGGAAATAAAGCTGCTTATTCATAAGCCACTAAGATTCAGCCATTTTGTAAAATTTTAAGAAGTATCCCATGCAGTAGAAAAAAGCTGCAGATGCAGTTTTACTCTCAGACAACGGTGCATGAAACACTACAGATAAGGATATTTAAGTAATTAGAATACTGATCCAAATCAAACACAAAGGCAACCTGAGAGGCCAGATTCTAATCAGACCGACCAATTTAAATCACAAGCCATTCCACTACATCTAGATTAACCAAGTACAAAATCTGCCAAGTTAAGATCAACCTTTCAAGCCCTGTACATGAGGGGTTCTGATGGACTTCAACAGGAGTTCTATACTTATCAAAGGGCTTGCAAGTTCAGGGCTGCAGGCTGAGAACCTGATAAGAATATGCTTCCTTCTAAGAGTTCTGACACTTCCTGCTTCTAATTAGACCTAAAGTATTGCAAGCAGAGCCTCTGTGGTATCATGGCACCTCTTGCCCACTAGGAAACAATCAGATAGGGTTGCCAGATGGTTTAACCAAATACACCAAACCTCCCCCCCCAAAAAAAAAACCACATCAGGGGAAAAATTCTGTTGAGTGGGAGAAAAAAGGGGGAAGACCAAAGTTGTTGAGAGAAAAAAAAAAGACCCCAATAGTTATTAAGTAAAAATAAAATAAAATAAAATAAAATAAAATAAAATAAAATAAAATAAAATAAAACAGCATGGCCCCTTTAAGTGAGAGAGGGGAGTGTTAGCACTAAGACTCAGGGAAGGTCCCTAGGCTTTTTGCTGGAGGCCATTTTGTTTTCTTGATCGAGCCCCCCCCCAGGTAAGCAAGGGGGTTCGGACGGAAGGGGGAAAGCTAGGGACTGGGCCCAGTTACCGAGTGTGTCATAGGGTTGCCAGGTGTCCGGTATTTGTGCTTCCTGTCAGGGAAAAATACCAGAAAATACCGGACATTTCAGGTGTCTGGTATTTTCTGATTTTTTTTTTACCGGACAGGAGGCAGAAATACCGGACTGTATGGGTCAATTCCGGACACCTGGCAACCCTACACACAGGTACAGGAAAATGATTTCCTTTTAATGAATTAATGTGATGTTTGACAAGGTTTGAAAGGTTCAGTCTGATATTTTGGTGAAAGTTCAGTTGAGTTTTCATTTTAATTCCTGCTCTTGTTCAAAATACTCCCTGCAATCCATTCAAAAAACGAAGGCATGTTTTGAATATTATGGAAAGAGAGAAACCAGTTTATTTTTTATGCAGAATTATTTCTCTTGAGTCCGGCAACCACTGCTGCAAATTGAAGTCCACACATTTTAAAATAAACAGTCACACACTAGGTTATTACTTAGTCCCATCCTTTTTCCCCACATTTTCCTGGCCAGTGTGCTATATAAACTGGCAGGTCATCAGACTAGGAGTTACAGTAACAGAACAGAGGCCCTCTGCAACAGTTTAAAAAAAAAAAGCCCTCCATACCTATCTCAGGGTAACAACTGTCCCCGTCTTACTCTACATGACATAAAGAGTGATTGTTTCACTGGTGTTCCTGTAAACACCTTGAATGCTTCCCCAATGAAAGATCTTGTAAACAGGACGTGCATAGTCCGAACACCAGAGCAGCTAAATAGGTCAATCCGAAACTTGGGGAAAACAAAGAAGCCTTTAATAAATTGTCCAAAATAAATGAGGGTGTTTGTTTGTACACCAAAAGCAAACAATGAAATCCCAGCAACCTTCCCAAAAGGTTATACCTGTTAAGATGAAGATGATGAGAACAGAGAAGATGTCTGGATATTTCGCTAGCACCCCAGGAGCGTTCATGGTCATGTGCTTTTGGCAGAAGAGCTCAATATGTTTGCCTGTCAGTTCATCAAATGTCGCACTCCATGCTCTTGCTACGCTTGATGTTCCTATGAGAAAACAGGAAGGACACACAGTACTTTTATGACTGGAAAATCTTTCTAAATGAGCGTCACTACTTACTGCTCCAGGATTGCTGTCATTCGATTAGCAGAGGTGAATAGCGAACCCTCTCCCACAGGTCCACTTGGGAGGTTTGGCTTCTATACAAACCCAAATCTCAGGAGACAACCCCTCTCACAGAAGGCCTAGCTAAGCAATTCCTTACCCTCCTCCCAGCAGCCTTCACACCCCCAAAACACCTTGCGTTGAAACGGTTTCTCACAATGGAGCAAATCATGGACTTCAAGGGGTTTCAGTATTGTTAAAGTTGGTGTGAGAGGAGAAAAAGACCCTAAGAGGGGAAAAAGGAGGATGAGTGGATTAGCAGGAAAAGCAACTCACAGAAAGGTATAAGATATACCAGGCCTCCCTCCTTTCGTTTACACAGTGTTATCCCCAGCGCTGCACATCCCTCAGCTGAGTAGGAACAGCTCCCACCGACTGCAAGGGAGTGGAAGGTAAAAGCAAACTGATCCCTGCTCTGAGAGTCAAACCTGGGATCCAGAGAGTCGGGGAGGTAAATTCTGCTCAGTCACACTGCTGAAAACCCAGAGTGACTCCACTGACTCAATGGGAAAGTGGGAGCCAAGTCAGTCCTTAACAGAGAACAAAGCAGGCCCCCATATATTTCAAACCCAATTTTTGAACAACTCAACCACTCCCATAGCTAGAGGTACTGCCTGGGAAATTAAAACTACAATATGGAAATAAGAGAAATCCTGGTGTGAGGCTAAACCCATGTTCCAGTTCTACTGTTTTGCGAGATAGATGCTGAAACACAGCTTGCAAATTCGGACAAGATAGAAATAACTTCAGAGCTTTTGAATCACTCCAGCATTCTTTCAGCACTGATACTGTAGTTCCTTTCCCTCTCCTGACCTTCTAAGTTCTTTCAGTGCATTCATGCTGTGCACATTCAAGGAGCTACAGAACAGACCAGTATTCACACTGGTTTTATCTATGGGTTTTTTTTAAATCTATATATTTGATACCCTGGTTTAATCTATAGAACTTCCCCATTGCTAACAACAGGTGCAACCGACCTAATGTTGACCATGTTTGATCTGCAAGTATAATAGACAAGGACCAACATTGTTCAATGCCTTTCCAGTAGCTGTAGCCAAAAACTTCTGAGATGTTATGTAGTCCCTGTGACTTCAATAGGATGAAGTGCAGCAGTGTGTACTACTCCAAGGAGTAGGTAGGTACAGGAAGGGTTAGGTCCCATCAGTGACCACTTAAGGCTCTAGCACCATTTTTCATGCAACTTTTCACCCAAACAACTTTAATTTTGTCTCTGCTAACATTGATGTGAAATTACTTTTACAACTGAAACTGAAATTAATACCAAGAATGAGAATTGACACACAAATTCTCACAGATCCACTATTTAGCCAAAAAGACGTGAATGAAAGTCTTGTGATTATTGTAATAGCAGATCCTGTCTGGAACTAACCCCATGAAGGTGTGTAGGGAATGACAGGGCATAAATGAGTTCAAGCACAATGGGAAAGCAAGTGTAACCTCCGCCCAGTGTATGTGAACCAGGGATCTCTGGAACTTAATATAGGAGACTCTATATCTTGAGCTATAAAGCCAGCTAGTTCTCAGCTTAGGCTGTAGAGCTCTCTTGTTCTTATCTCTCGCTGTAAGCAGTCTAAATACCACTGCATGGGACAGTGAACCACACTAGGGCTACGTCTACATTGCAGGCTTCTTGCACAAGAACTGTTTTGCACAAGAGCTCTTGCGCAAACGGTCTTGCACAGAAGCACGTCCACACTGCCATGTGCTTTTGCGCAAGAGTGCCCATGGCAGTGTGGACGCTCTCTTACGCAAGAAAGCTCTGATGGCCATTTTAGCCATAGGGGTTTCTTGCACAAGAGGGCTTATTTCTCATGGGGAGAGGAATAACTCTTGTGCAAGAAGCCCTCTGTTCCGACGATTTACTGTAAATTTACTTGAGCAAGAACGCGTGTGCAGTGTAAACACTGATGTAGCCCAAGTGTGTGGGTTACACAAGCTCCATATTACTTACATCCATTTAGCAAGTCATCACCCTTCTCTACCAGATGATGATGAACCTGCTTCAGCCTTGATTTAGGTGAACCTAGGTAAGGTCTTTAGCTCAGGCAGTAACGAGTCAAGCTTTAAGACCCATTCTGCGCAGGTTCAATCCCGGGGGGGGGTCTGGTGATACAAGTCACTATTTCATCTTGTGAACAAGCTGGCAAAGAAGGAGCCTGGAGTAGGGCGACCACCCAGTCCAAATTGGGCAGGACCATGTCAAAACACAGAAATCAAGTTCTGGTTCTGGGCTGCATGACTCAGGGATAGGGTTACCAATTCTGGTTGGATGTATTCCCAGAGAATTCCTCGCAGTTTTAAGAGATTAATCTTTTACTTCTGGAGACGTCAGGCCAACCCTGGAGGTCTGGCAACCCTACGCTGGGACAGCATACCATGTCCGATATTTTCTGATTATTTTACCGGACAGAGTGCAAAAATACCAGACTGTCTGGTACAATACCGGACACCTGGCAACTCTAACCTGCAGGACTAACCTGGCATGAGAAGGAGAGTAAGAGGCTACACCCTGCAATGCACTGCAGTACATTACTTTGTCCCCCCAGAGCAAGGAGGAAGTAAAAAGTGTGTGTTTTCTCAAGGAGTCACAAATGCTTTATAGCACTCCTCCTGGGATGTGGCTGCTATGCACACACACGAACATTCAGGGTTTAGAACGCTGGTTCAAACAAATTCAAAAGTAATATTTGAGCAAGATATTTTTATCAGGGAAATAGCTGAGCTGTGTATATTTAAGGGTAGTTTATAAGTGTTTTCCTTTCACAGTCCTATGGTAATAGTTCAATTTAATTTAAAGACTAGCTGTATATTACACAATACAAATATTATTGTTTTTATTGTGCCATATTAAAATAAATCACGCTAAATAGCCATTTATATGAAGTTTACGGTGTAGTATGAATGTTATAAGCAGAATTAAGGTATCAAAAATGCCAATCTAAGCCCAGATCCTATGATTAACTTTACTCAAGTGAGTCTTTCCACTGAATGTGTTTGCAGGATCAGGACGATGCAACCCTTGTTAGCCCTAAATGTCCCTGACAGTTTCTGTTTTATTAGTTCCCTCATACTACGATGATAAGGGCTACACAAGTTCAGCATCTAAATAAATGAGAACTGCTAGACTGCAGAAGCCTTTTGTTTATTGCTACAATTAAACATTGGAGGGTGCATCTCCAAGAGGTAATTAACATTTTCCTACAGAGACAATCAGCTTGAAAGGAACTTATTTTGAAAATCGGGACGGGGAGAAAAAAGGGTCAGTTTGTTTGGAGTTTTTTAAAACTACATTATTCCATTCCTAACATCAACCCAATTCATAACAGACTGCTGTCTTCTGGGCATCATCCCTTGGCATTCTCTCATTTCATATACAAAATCTAGAATGTAAAGAGGTTTCATATAACATACAGAATGCAATCAATACTAGCCAAGACAAGCAGCACATATGTCACCAAGTCTTTATCTGATCTCTGCCAGGCACCCTGGGAATCAGTTTCAGTTTTATTGGTAATATCACCCATAAAATATAATTTAAAAAAACCCTTTAATAATTTAATAGAAAACTGTTTCTCATTGTAGCTAGTGCAATTCTCTCAAATGGTATGGCAATTTCTGCCTGAGCTCCGGCACCATGACAAATGGCCCCATAATACACATGAAGTGTTTGATGACAATTAAATGGACAAATCTTTAATTAACCAAAATGGTCCTTTTTAAAACTCTGAAGTATGAACTGAGTTGTCCACTCAGGGGCCTGAATCATATGGCCTTCTGTGGTTAACAGGAGATTTTCCACTTCAAAGAGCTTTGGATTGGGCACTAGGTTGAAATCAATGAAAGTAGGCACCCAAATATCTTTGAAGATCTGGGCCTAAATGCTGCAACCAACACTGGGCCTAAATCTGTGTCCATTAAAGTCAATGCAAAATTCTCACTCATTTCAGTGAAAGCAGGACTGGGTCCTTAATCAGCAAACACTAGTATAGATGCTGAAGCTGACACCCACCCTCCCCTTCCGCAAGCTAAGCATCAGCTTTTTTTCCATAGCAGAAGGAAAATC
Source organism: Pelodiscus sinensis (assembly GCF_052426305.1). Lineage (NCBI taxonomy): Eukaryota > Metazoa > Chordata > Testudines > Trionychidae > Pelodiscus > Pelodiscus sinensis. The sequence continues at coordinate 308,789,277 of NC_143052.1, forward strand.
CTGATTCCTGGTAGAGAGCTAGAAGGGCCTCAAGCCAGAATTGCACATATCATATGACATGGTAGTTAAAAGGAGCAGATGTAACAACCTGGCTTGTATCCAAACTGTTGACCTAGAATATTTACCTAGTTCACAGAATGATGTGAACCTGCATTGCTGAATTTCTGGAACAAGCTCTGAAGTGCTCAGGTTGGGAAGCTGCTGCAGGTGTGAGGTATTCTGTAGTTTCTATTTTTATAACAATCTGAGTGTGCAAGTGACAGTTACTGAACAAATCAGGCTGGCAGTTTGGATGTATGCTACTGTATTTTTGCATGCCCCTCAGTACTTACCAATCACATAAGAAAGAATTAAATTCCATCCAGTGATGAATGCCAACAGCTCACCCACAGTCACATAGCTATAGAGATAAGCAGATCCAGTCTTTGGAACTCTAGCACCAAATTCTCCATAACAAAGTCCAGCCAACACAGAAGCCAATGCAGCAATCAAGAAAGAGATAACAATTGCAGGTCCTGAGTTTTGTCGTGCCACTGCTCCAGCCAGTACATAGACACCAGCACCAAGTGTGCTACCTACACCAAGAGCTACCAAGTCAAAAGTGTTGAGGCACCTTGATAGCCTGCTCTCTTCTCTGCTACAATCCACAACTTTCCGGCGAAACAGCTGGTTTCCAAGATTGAGAAGTCTTTGGCAACCCATCTTTTTGTTGAGACCTGTAAGAAAGATGATGGATAATTAGTTAAACCATCAGTAGCTCAGGAAATGTCATCGCTGCACAGTAACACCATACTGCTGTTGCGGTTAACAAACAAAATCTTTCCACTTCACACCTTTTTTGCTCTACAAACTGACTGCTGGATCTTTCTAGTTTTATCTGCTTGCTGCACAGTAAAATCAATAATGCTAACAGAACAACATGTATATATAAAATTCTAAATAAAATGTACAATGAGGCCATGTGAAATTTATATTTCAGATATTAGGTAATACATGGTCCGAAAAATGCGTACTATGAAACTGAACTCATTGCACCAGCTACAAAATCTATAATATCGACCTATGCAACAGAGACATTAACTGACCGAACAAACAGCTTCATTTTTCAGAAGACACCAGCCATACACCTAGCTTAATCATGTGATATAAATCAATGCCTCCTACTCAGAAAAAAGATCATTAACAGCAAGAATAAAGTTTAGGATTTTGGACATGCCACTGTTTCAGAAAATAGCTACGTCAACACTAAGGGTGTGTCTAGACTACAAGGTTTTGTCGACAAAAGTGGACTTTTGTCGACAAAACTATACCTGCGTCCACACTACCACTGAGTTCTGTTGACATAACGTCGACAGAACTCAGCAGTTTTGTCGACGCTGGTAAACCTCATTTTACGAGGCATAACGCCTTCTGTCGACAGAGTTTCTGTCAACAGAAGGTGTTATTGCATGTAAACTGTCCTTTGCGTCCACACTACCATGTCGACAAAGCAGCTTGCTTTGTCGACAGAACTCAATGTAGTGTAGACGCTCTTTGTCGACAGAAGTTTTGTCGACAAAACTTCTGTTGACAGAAGCCTGTAGTCTAGACGTACCCTTACAGTAAAGCTCTTCATGAGTTACATGAATTCAAACAAGCAGCAAGGCAAATCTCAGAAAAATCTCATTTACTGAATTATAGGAATTTCAAAGAACATAGGGAGAGGAAAGTATTTCTCCCTCAGATAGTCAATGCTTCTCAGGGAAGCTGTGGAAACCCCTTGCTTAGGATTTTTCCATTTGACGTCACTTCAGTCCCACCTAAGTCCTAAAGGCCTTAAGTTGCGTAGGCCTTGTGCTGCCCTGCATTCACAATGAATAATGATGGGCTGATGCCGTAGGTTAGAGGCACAGCTATCTACTGCCACTTGTGATCCAAGCTAAAGTTGAGCTAGCCCGGCACTCCCCATCCTGGCAGCACTAGATTCTCATGGCAGCACCAGCACTCCCCACTGTCACATCTTAGTGACTCCACCGATCACTTGCAGAGGAAACAGTGTCTGCATAAGGGAAGATTACCAAAGGGGAAAAGGAAGAGATGGGAAAGTTGACTGTGTCACGCTCTCTCCCCACAACTGTTATCTACCTCTTTATCTGGATGCTCCCTTGTGCCCTATCTCCACTGTGTCCCCTGAGACAGCAACCACTGGATTAGATCAGTAAATGTCACCATGCATACATGAACCAATGAAAAACATTTCCATTGATCATAAACAAAATGTACAGGAAGACAAAACAAGGAAAATGCTGTTGGAGAATGCTTTAGAGTTTGATTTGAGGGTATTTGCATATTTGGACATGTGATGTTGACAATTTTGTTTTAATGCTCATAATGCTTTAACATTTTGAATCTCAGCAGCTACTGTCATAAAATAATTATTGTCCCCTCATTGTCCGACCACCCATAATTTCCTGCAAATGTGAAAATTTAAAATAGATAAATCTAAAAATGTGCCTCAAACCATAATTTTGTGCAAATGCGAACATTTTAATTGAGAAAATGCTTAAATATAAACTAGTATCAGAGGGGTAGCCATGTTAGTCTGAATCTGCAAAAGCGGCGAGGAGTCCTGTGGCACCTTATAGACTAACCAAAGTGTTGAAGCATAAGCTTTCGTGGGCAAAGATGAAGTGATGCATCTGACGAAGTGGGTCTTTGCCCACGAAAGCTTATGCTCCAACACTTTGGTTAGTCTATAAGGTGCCACAGGACTCCTTGCCGCTTTTGTTAAATATAAACTATTATCCTTCAAAGTTAAAAAAAAAAAAAGTTAATTAAAATTCTGCCAGGTCTAACAGTCACTCATTGACTGAGGAGGACGGTTCTTTGAATACATATTCCCCAAAACAATGCCTTACATTTCATATACTACATGTTACATGCCAGAGATGGTATGTCAGGTGATCCATTCTGTCCAGTACAGGCAGTCCCCGGGTTACGTACAAGATAAGGACTGTAGGTTTGTTCTTAAGTTGAATCTGTATGTAAGTCGGAACTGGCGTCCAGATTCAGCCTCTGCTGAAACTGATCAGTTTCAACAGTGGCTGAATCTGGACGCCAGTTCTGACTTACATACAGATTCAACTTAAGAACCCCAGGCATCCCCAAGTCAGCTGCTGCTGAAACTGATCAGCGGCTGATTCCAGGAAGCCCGGGGCAGGGGCTTCCTGTAGTCAGCCACTGGTCAGTTTCAGCAGCAGCTGACTTGGGGACGCCTGGGGCAAAGCAGCTGGGGTGCTGCTGGGTTGGTCCAGTAGCACCGCCACTACTCGGCGCTACTGGACCTACCCAGGAGCACCCAAGCTGCTCTGCCCCAGGCGTCCTGATTCAGCCGCTGCTGAAACTGACCAGCAGTGGCTGAATAAGGACGCTTGGGGCAGAGCAGCTGGGGCGCTGCCGGGTTGGTCCAGTAGCGCCCAGAGTGGCGCTACGGGACCAACCGGCAGCGCCCCAGCTGCTGTACCACAGGCGTCCGGAGCAAAGCCGCGGAGCACGGGGGCAGCGGGACAGCCCAGACGCGCCTGGGCTGTCCGCTGCCCGCGTGCTCCTTGGCTTTGCTCTGCTTTGCTCCCTGTCTCCCTGGTCTGCAGACCAGGGGGACAGGGAGCAAAGCGGGGGAAACACGCGGGCAGCGGACAGCCCAGACGCGTCTGGGCTGTCCGCTGCCTGCGTGCTCCGCTGCTTTGCTTCCTCTCCCTGGTCTGCTGGAGACCAGGGAGATGGGCCCCGTTCGTAACTGCGGATCCGACATAAGTCGGATCCGCGTAACTCGGGGACTGCCTGTATCTGATTCAGGCCCTATCTGAATGCTTTATCTACTTCAGTATTAGCTATCAAATCTACCCACAAAGGGCTATATTGCATCCCTCTGTCTTGACTCCAGGGTGAGGGAATGGGGTACTTTGCCTCCCACACTCCTCCTGACAGGAGCCTAGTATGTGAATTGTTTTGCATTACTCTAGCAGATAAAATAAATTTCACTCTTGCTGAGCATACAATGTTTAGTCCTGTGAGGTGCTGAGTTCCTTTTGGAAGTGAGCTAAGACACACAGCACCTTACAGGACTGATAGGGTTGCCAGGTGTCCAGTTTTGAACCAGACAGTCCAGTATTTGAGCTTTCTGTTCGGGAAACAAATTGAAAAAATCTAAAAGAGAAAATATAAATGTCCGGTATTTTCCAAATAAGATGTAATGAAGATTGTGACGTAATGTCAACTAACTCCGGTATTTTTGTTGAAACCATCTGACAACCCTATCGATTGAGCCTTCTAGCAGATAAGGAAAATGACGTTCTGTGCATATGAAGCTGCGGATAATAATGATCTGTAAGTGTACAGAGATGAGATAATGGTTAAGATGCCAAACAAAGGGACTAATCTGAGGACACTGAGCACTATAATGATAGTATTGACTTTCAGTACATTATTCAGACACTAACTGTACCTGTATGCTACACAGCATTCCAGAGTGGATGAGGTCTCTGGTAAACAAGAGTGATAAAGCTGGAACTCAAGATGTGTGGAAACTTATTTTTCTCTCTGTATTGTTTGTAGTTGTTTTGCTCCTGTTGTTTAATAAATGCTCTTTAAGATGGAGTGTGATTTCATATACCTGATAGGCATGCCCCAATTATCACTGAGTTGTAAGTGCAAAGTATTTTTCAGAATTTGACCTAACACCTTTGCCTTGAATTTACAATCTGATGTCACAAGCAGGTTCTGCATTCCTAGGGCATTTTGTTGAGACTCAGCAAAGCTTTCATTTCTTGCTAATAACTGCAGACAAGTGATGGATCCAATCCTGAACCAAACCAGGGGAAGTTTTGTCACTAACTTCAGTAGGAGAATGAGTAAGCCTATTTGAATTCATAAAAGTCAAGTGCATGAACTATTCCATTTTTTAAAAAAGCAACTGAATTATTTCAGGCTCATACAGCTCAAAACCACCCAAAAAGAATCATATTTCCAAAACAATTTCAGTGTGGGGGCTCTCTCAGCTATAATTATAGAAAGTATTGTCATCCTACAGCCATCAAAAAAAGCAGAATCTTTTTTTTTTTTTTACATGATCGTTTGCTTAGTGGAGACAACATTTTATTTGCATGGCTTACAAATCAAAGCCTTTATTGTGAAATTGCAAGTACATAGGCAGACAGTTGCCACCCTCTAGATCTCCACGACTGGGTCCTATGTGTCCAGAAAGTCCAATATTGTTGCAACATTTTCAAGTTTCTCTTACTTAGAACCTTCCAGGAATCTTTGCATTTGTCAACAGAACATTGAGTCCCTAAGAGTTAACCATTTTCTTCATCTCCTTGAACACTCCCATTACTCCCATTATCTTAAAACTCATAGACAGGTGATTACAATCCAAAGTATCTATTACACATATTTGTTGAAACAACAAGCACAAAAATCAACTTTTCAGTTTCAATTATAGTCAGAATAGATTAGAGCAGATGTGACCTTCAGCAAGGCCAAATGTTTTCATGGACAATCTTCAGCATATAGAGGAGAGAGGCCTCTAGCTTTCCCCTACCAAAACCTCTTCCTTTATACCAATCAGTTCCTATCTGCACAATGGCACTGGTTGTGAGGTATGAAGAAGAGATTATGATTTTTCCACTCCAAAGTTGCCTGTGCTTCTGATCTCATTCTCTTCAGAGAAATGTTCTCTGTCAGGAAATGTGCTCTGGGCCAATTGTCCCTAGCTATTTTTAAAACTGCAAGCGATATTTTTTGTGGTCCGTACTGTTGTGCAGCTGAGGCTCTGTTTGTGTAAAAATTACTCCTGGAATAGATTAATTGGCATATAATTAAAATCTCAATTTTCTTGTATAGCTGCAGATCGAAATAATTTGCCCAAATGGGCCAAATTCACATTACTCTCAAACATACACAAAAGTCCCTGTTCCTCACCGCAATGGCTTTGCCCTGCTTCAGTGGCACTAACCAACCAATGTATCTGCCCCCTGGGGATACCCAGTGCATGGGGACGAGGCTCATGGATGGCACAGAACCACCACAGTAGCCCCTATGCCACCCTCCTCCTAGTCCTCAGTTCAGGGAAAATGACTGGAGCATACCCACATCCCAGTGATCCCTGGCTGCCAGTCACTATTGTCATAAGTACAGATACAAAAGGCTTAAGTAGAAATGTCAAGTGCACCATTACAGGAGTAATGATAAATGTCAGCATAGGTGTGCTGTGGAAATAGTATGTATGCATTTATAAGTACTACTACAAGTGCTTTCAATTCCCGTGTCCCCTGCAACTGTATGGGTAATACACAGACAACTATCTCAGCACACAGTGGTAGAGAAAGAAAAAGAGGAACAACAAAAACCAAAAGTTAGGCCCCAATTTCCCAACAGCCCCATTGGGATTGGAGCATGCCTAGTGGCTGGTAGGCATTTCCTACCCCACACTGCATAGGATACAGTTTTGTTTCCTTAATGTGGGGCACTGAGCGGTATGAGTACATTGCAAATAAAACCTAGTGGCTAGCCCATGACAGCTGACTCTGGCTCCTGGGGCTCAGCTTCTGGAGCTGTTTCATTGCAGCAGACTTCTGGGACAGGGTTGCAACCCAAGCTCTGGGACCCTCACACCTCACAGGGTTCTGAAGCCAGGCTCCAGCCCAAGTCTGGAAGTCTATAGTACAATGAAACAGCCACCTACCCCAAGCTCTGGGAACCTGAGTCAGCTGGCAAGAACCAGCCACGGGTGTCTCACTGAAGTGTACAGTCATAGAATCATAGAACACTAGGACTGGAAGGGACCTTGAGAAGTCATCGAGTCCAGTCCTCTGCCCTCATGACAGCACCAAGTACTGTCTAGACCATCCCTGATGCACATTTATCTAACCTACTCTTAAATATCTCTAGAGATGGGGATTCCACAACCTCCCTGGGCAATTTATTACAGTGTTTAACTACCCTGACAGTTAGGAACTTTTTCCTAATGTCCAACCTAAACCTCCCTGGCTGAAGTTTAAGCCCATTGCTTCTTGTTCTATCTCAGAGGGCAGGAAGAACAAGTTTTCTCCCTCCTCTTTGTGACATGCTTTTAGATACCTGAAAACCGCTATCATGTCCCCTTTCAATCTTCTTTTTCCAAACTAAACAAGCCCAATTCTTTCAGTCTTCCTTCATAGGTCATGTTCTCTAGACCTTTAAGCATTCTCGTTGCTCTTCTCTGAACCTTCTCCAATTTCTCCACATCTTTCTTGAAATGTGGTACCCAAAACTGGACACAATATTATGAGGCCTAATCAGCGCAGAGTAGAGCGGAAGAATGACTTCTTGTGTCTTGCTCACAACACACCTGTTAATGCATCTTAGAATCATGTTTGCTTTTTTTGCAACAGCATTACACTGTTGACTCATATTTAGCTTGTGATCCACTACAACTCCTATATCCCTTTCTGCCGTATTCCTTCCTAGATAGTCGCTTCCCATTCTGTATGTGTGAAACTGATTGTTCCTTCCTAAGTGTAGCACTTTGCATTTGTCCTTATTAAACTTCATCCTGTTTACCCAGACCATTTTTCCAATTTGTCCAGATCATTTTGAATTATGACCCTATCCTCCAAAGCAGTTGAAACCCTTCCCAGCTTAGTGATATCTGCAAACTTAATAAGTGTACTCTCTATGCCGATATCTAAATCGTTGATGAAGATATTGAACAGAACCAGTCCCAAAACAGATCCCTACAGAACCCCACTTGTTACTCCTTTCCAGCAGGATTGTGAACCATTAATAACTACTCTCTGGGAACGGTTATCCAGCCAGTTATGCCGCCACCTTATTGTAGTCCCATCTAAGTTGTATTTGCCTAGTTTGTTGATAAGAATATTATGCGAGACCATATCAAATGTCTTACTAAAGTTTAGGTATACCACGTACACTGCTTCTCCCTTATCCACAAGACTTGTTACCGTATCAAAGAAAGCTATCAAATTGGTTTGACATGATTTCTTCTTTACAAATCCATGCTGGCTGTTCCGTATCCCCTTCTTATCTTCCAAGTATTTGCAAATGATTTTCTTAATTACTTGCTCCATTATCTTCTCTGGCACAGAAGTTAAACTAACTGGTCTGTAGTTTCCTGGGTTGGTCTTGTTTCCCTTTTTATAGATGGGCACTATATTTGCCCTTTTCCAGTCTTCTGGAATTTCTCCTGTCTCCCATGATTTTACAAAGATGATAGCTAGAGGGTCAGATACCTCCATCAGCTCCTTGAGTATTCTAGGATGCATTTACGTCAGACCATTTCTCCAATTTGTCTAGATCATTTTGAATTATGACCCTATCCTCCAAAGCAGATGGCAGCTAACTTTTCTAGGTGATTTTTAACTTGTTCTTTTTTTATTTTATCTTCTAAACCTACCCCCTTCCCACTAGCATTCACTATGTCAGGCATTCCTTCATCAGACTTCTCGGTGAAGACTGAAACAAAGAAGTCATTAAGCATCTCTGCCATTTCCAAGTTTCCTGTTACTGTTTCACCCTCATCACTGAGCAATGGGCCTACCCTGTCCTTGGTCTTCCTCTTGCTTTTAAAATATTTATAAAATGTCTTCTTGTTTCCCTTTATGCCTGTAGCTAGTTTGCGCTCGTTTTGTGCCTTTGCTTTTCTAATCTTGCCCCTGCATTCCTGTATTGTTTGCTTATTTTCATCCTTTGTAATTTGTCCTAGTTTCCATTTTTATATGACTCCTTTTTTATTTTTAGATCATGCAAGATCTCCTGGTTGATCCAAGGCTGTCTTTTGCCATATTTTCTATCTTTCCTACGTAGCAGAATAGCTTGCTTTTGGGCCCTTAGCAATGTCCCTTTGAAAAAGTACCAACTTTCTTCAGTTGTTTTTCCCCTCAGTCTTGCTTCCCATGGGACCTTACCTACCAGCTCTCTGAGCTTACCAAAATCTGCCTTCCTGAAATCCATTGTCTCTAATTTGCCATTCTCCCTTCTACCCTTCTTTAGAAACATGAACTCTATGAGTCTTTGAGGTATGTGTGTCTGCCTGCTCTGGCTTCTCACTGACTCACCCCTCCTTTGGGCTGGGCAATGAGTCACCTCACCGCTACTGGGCGGGGGTGCAAGTCTCTCCGTTGCCAGCTGCTGACCAATCAGAAGTCAAGGAGGGGGAACACCACCTGCTCTGGCTAGTGCAACAGCAGGACTAACAAAAAAAGTCCTGACAGCCCAGAAGGCTGGGCTGGAAGCTTCCCAGCTAGGCCTGTGGGGACTAGCCAGCATCCAAGATGGTTTTGAAAAAGCACTTGCAAATAAAAAGTTACACATTACCTAGACAATGTACGTAGATACAAGGGCTCAGCAAGGAACAGTTAAAGTACCTAAGTACAAACATACATGGAAACATAGAAGAGCACCTTAGGCAGCCTGTGTAATGTAGAGTAGTCTTCACTCTGCTTTACATTTCAGCAGGGGGATGAGTTAAAGCCTAGTGGCCTCGGGATCAGAAGGAACACACAGGATTTAAATGAATCTTTATCCGCATTTCCCTCTCCTCAAAAGCTGTGTTAGACTCAGGAAGCAGGCCATCGGTCTTCCAATCCATGCTTCTTACAAGAGATCCTAGCTTAGGTCCTTAGTTTTTACTCCAATTACTCAGCCATGTTCTGTAATGTGCAGATCTGCAGTCCCTGCTGCCTCCCTTCCCCCCTCCTCCCCCCCCCCCCCATTTGAAATGCCTGATTTTTGGCATACAGAAGTCTGACAACTTCTTTCACTGACTTCACTGGGAAATTCCATTCATTGATTCTTATTGATTCATGTGTATTATTAGAACAACTTTTTTCATGCATTTTGCCTCTGTTTCATTGGCTCTGTGTTCAAATTCAAGTGCATGATTATATGTATGGTAAAACAAAGTATTCTTTCTCCTGTTTTATTGTGGTTAACAATACCTGGTTTCTATGACATTTAAGAAAGGAACATCTTTCAGAATAATGCAGTAAGAAGGTGAGCAAATGCACACCTGATTAATAGGAAAAAGGAAAACATAGTAAGCATCTGCCCTGTTAAATATAAAACTCCACATGTAAAAATAAACTGATATGGTACAAATTTACATAAACAGTGCTATCTCTTCCTAAACAATAACATTTTGTTTTACTTTTGGAAACAATTTCTTATCTACAGAGCCTTGAAATAGTTCTTGAGAATTTGCTCTAAAGAAGTAAACTTTAGTGTGTGTATGAGCCTAATCAAAGCAGATTATACAGAAAGTGGAATGATGTACAGAGCAAGAGAAAAACTACATTTATGTTTAATAAAGTCTCCAAGCACACATTAGCTAACTTCAGGCACCTCTTTTTAGGAAAGAGGCACTGAACAACAGACAATCCTATGGTTCATTCTATATTTGCTGTTGAAAGAGAGTCATGAAAGCAGGTTTAGTCTTGAATTTATTTTACTATAATGCATTATATAAAAGAAGAGTTTAAGAGCTGCATTCAGGGCCACCTCATCATGCTAGAGTGCAATCCAATAAGCAGTTTCAATTCTCCCTCAATGTCCTTTTGGTCTTCATCAAATGACTCCCCCAGCAGAGCTATAATCATGAAAAGCTATCACTGGGATTTGATTTGTCCTTTTCATATGTGTTCATTTGTTTTAATTGTATCCTTTGGTATATATGGTTGTGACAATTTTCTTCCACTATTTGATCTGAAGAAGTGGGTCTGGCCCACGAAAGCTCATCACCTAATAAACCATCTTGTTAGTCTTTAAAGTGCTACATAGTCCTGCATTTTGATTCAGCTACACCAGACTAACACGGCTACATTTCTATCATTAAAGACACAGATTTTGATGTGGCGCACAAATGACAGAACTATTCTTTTAAGGCCAGTCCTACTACCTTTACTTGTGTGGAGTAGCCCCTGTTGAGAGACGATACATAAAAAAGATGCTTTTTAAGGAATATGGGTGGCAGTACCAAGGCCTTAGCATTTCCATTACCCGACAGAGGTACAGAGTGCTGTACAAAAGACAGGTGTGCCAGATGAACATTGGGACACATCCATGCCTCAGACTTTAGATCTACAAGCACAAGCTAGAGCCATGTAAGGCCAAGAGAACTATACCACTCAGAAATGGAGCGACGAAAGGTCAGGAACAGATCAGTAACATTTGGAATTTAAGATGTTTGGCTTCCCTGGATTCCTGTGTGAAATATGCCTGCTTGGTTCAGAGAATATATATATCCCTTCAAGAATTCTAGCCTTCAAAAGTCTTAAGGGGCCCCATGTAGTTACTAGAGTAGTCAGAACATCATACAGGTTCAGAGAGAGAGAGGATAGGAGACAGTCACCTAATTCACTATGATGTCAATCTACTGCAGTTGAAAAGTATTTCCCTTGCTCTTGCAGTAGAACAACAAATGAAGAGATCCCACAGATTTTAACTTTTGCATTGTGTCCCCAAAGTGTCCTGTGAACACCCACATGACAGGCATCATTGGTAAATCGTACAGTTTAATAGGTGATCCCTTGCCCCATGTAAAGAGTTAACTAGGACAACATTTTTGTAGCAGTACACAAACACATGCCAATGGAGAAAAAAAATGTCTCTCTCAGTAAAAATACAGTCATAATCACTGACTGACATTATACTAAAGGGGCTTCTTGGAAGACATCCCAGAATGGCAGCTGTCATAACGCAGGGTCCAATCCAGTTCCCACTGAAGTGACTGAGTCTTTCTATTGACTGTAGTGGGAGCTGGATCAGGCTTTAAGTGCATCCCAATTAAGCATCAAAGGACAGTGCGTCAGTGTGCTTGATAAATCTTTAACCCACACACCCAAGCACTATATGGCGGGCGGGGGGGGGGGGGGATCTACAATGTCTGATTAGACACCTGAGCAACAGATCAGTGCACATACGTGTCTGGTGAAATGACATCCTTTCCTCCTCTTTGTCTCTCAGTAGTCCATCAACCTTCCAAGCTACTTTGATCTGGTTCCTGTGATCTCACCTACAAAGGTATTTACCCAGCTGTATCATCCTTCATGGAGCAGAAGACAGCCCCTTTACAGTATTGTTCTTTGCATGCAGCCCAGATCTCTTCAAGATGGCATGTATTTCTCTGAATGAATTCCCTGTGGCTCCTGATTTTTCCTCCCTGTATCATTTTTAATAACAGACAAGGTCACTCTGACACTGGTTCCTCAGCCCATCTTGGAAATTTTTCATCTTATTCTTTATTCTAGCCTAACAACCATGATTTTTGCATGTTAATTGACATTCCTGGAGGTGCCCACTGAAACTAAGTAAATCCTTGTCAGCTTTTTATCTGCGCTTTAAGATACAGAAACACACATGCTTAATGTCGTTGCACAGAACATAATGTTACTCTACTACATATCAAATATAAAGACAATCCGTCACTCGAGGCAAATTAGAGACAATCTGTCACAGGCTCTCATTTGTCCAGACTAATTACCAACGAGTTCAGACAGACTGTGAGCTACACAATGAAATTATCCTGCAGCTTTTCGCCAAAATGGAAGGAGTAATTTTAAAAGGTATAAAGGATAACAGCAACAGGAGGAAATTCAGAAAAGAGCAGCCAGGTGAGAGTCACAATCTCACAATGCTGTCATGCACCGGATTTTGGGCTATGACGACCAGTTTAGCTGTGAGTCAGGTGTGTGAAAGGGGGTGATCCCTGGCCAATAGAGCTATACCATCAAAAGTCTCTAGTGAAGATGAAGTTATACTGACAAAAGCAAAGTTGTGCCACTATAAACTGTATCCACAGAAAGAGTGCTTTGCCAGTGTAGTACTCTGGTATAGCTACAACACAGTGTTCATAGTGCATGCCTGGCCATAGGCAATTCTTCATTTTAAAATGTTCTGTATAAATCAAGCTTCCTCTTTTACTATCCCGCTGCTTGCCAGGGGAATGCAATTTGGAACAGCAGATAGTACAGCAGGCTTCCTTCCTTCAAACCTAACGGAATTCCCTCTTCAACTCTTGTGCTATAGGATAAATGGAGAATAGCATAACACAGCATCCCAGCCTTCGCCAGCTCTAGCAACAGAAATCTGCGCCATTCAAAAAAGTGCATGACTGATCTATGTGCTGATTTCCACGCAACACATTTCTCATCCAAATAAAAAAACAACTGTGGTCAAAAGAAAAAAAAAACCAAATGTTATTGCCAGTTTCTATTGCTCAGCAGTATCTCTTTATATAGGTGACTGGGGTTGTGTTTTTTTTTAATCTACAGTGTATACACACCTCCTTTGTGTATTTATCTTTTTTGTATATAGTAAAGGGCAGATTTAACTCAACAGCTGTGCCTCTCTCAGTAGGAAACACCTTAATTGTAGGCAGGTTCCACCACTTAATAATTTAATTAACAATAAATATAATGAATAACATAATATTCTTATACACACATACTCTCCCTAAGTGCAACAAAAGACAAGTCATTCTCACAAGAATATAAGAATGGCTATACTGGATCAGACCAAAGATCCATTCTGACAAAAGTCAATGTCAAGTGTCCCAGAACAAATGTGCAGAACAGGCAAGCATCAAGTGATCCATCTCCGTTGTCCCTTCTCAGCTTCTGGCAAAAACAGACTAGGACTACCATCCCTGCCCATCCTGGCTAATAGCCCATGGATGGAGCTATCCTCTGAGTTTATCTATTTATTTTTTGAATCCTGTTATAGCCTTAGCTTTCACCACATCCTCAGGTAAAGAGTTTCACAGGTTGACTGTGTGCTGTGTGAAGAAATACATCCTTTTGTTTGTTTTAAACCTGCTATTAATTGCATTTTGGTGACCCCTAGTTCTTGTGTTCTGAGGAATAAATAACACTTCCTAATTTACTTTCTCCACACCAGTCATGATTTTATAGACTGCTATCATATCTCCCTTTAGTCATCTTTTTCAAGATAAAAAGTCCCAATCTCATTCATCTTTCCTCTTACAGAAGCTGTTCCATACCCCTAATCATGTTTGTTACACTTTTCTGAATTTGTATATGAAATATGAGTAAGCTTTAAAAAGCCTGAAATTCTTAAAATGTGCTTGTACTTTGTAATCCCAAGATTTTCTCAGTGTCACAAAAACTTCCATATATAGGTCCAACATCAGCAGGGACTAATGAGGTTGTGACTCTACTAATCATATAGGTTATTATAGTTTTCTCAAAAAAAATGCAGGCTTCACTGAGGTTGCCTTGCTCAGGTAATTTTTATTAAAGATTTATATCCATTTTACTCATCTGTACAGAGTAAAAGTCTTTTATTCTGCTGCTTTTCTAAAACCAGACTTTGAAAGTCCATATGCATGCTCAAGCATGCTGTAAATTACTGGTAAATATCATTTTTATTTAAGGCAGTCCTGCAATACAACAAGCTTTTTCTTCCAGACCTCACCAGCCTGCCAAGACTGGCATTTTAGTTCTGTTCCAGAGGAAAGCATTCTAAGATACTCAAGAGTTGACTGAATGCTCAGAGTTGACTGAATGGGGCAGTAAAAGCAAAGGCACATAATGTTCTCAGCCAGACTTAAAAGACATTTTACTGAACAAATAAGACCAGAAAAAGACAGGATGTAGTCATGGATTTACATTTTTCTCACAATGTATTTCATCTCCCCCTTCCAAAGTACCACAGGCCAATGAGTACTTTATAAAAAGGAGGTTAGCCATTGCAATGTGTGCAGTCTCATTTGGAATGTATAGATCAGAAGACAAAGAACTCAGAATTCCTCCAAATCTAGTTTCTCCAGATACAGGGGAAAATACTAGGCATAACCTTGCAAGTTTACCTCTAAACACCTGACATGTTAATCCAGAGATGAAAATAGTTGGAAGTAATTCAGTTACGGTAAGTGTGCTGCAGGATGAAATCCACCTTCCCATCCCAGGGGCATCCAATAAAGCAAAAGTGTAGTATCTGTGCAAGCAATATACTAACTAGAAAGCTGAAACAGCATCTGCAGCTCTTCCATACCCTTTAAATGAAGATTCACGAATCCACATAATCCAAATCATAGAACTGAAAGAGACCTCAGAAGGTCATCAAGTCCAGCCCCCTGCTCTAGGCAGGACCAGTTCCAACTAAATCAACCCAGCCAGGTCTTTGTCAAGCCGAGACTTAAACACCTCTAGGGATGGAGACTCCACTACTTCCCTAGGTAACCCATTCCAGTGCTTCACCACCTTCCTAGTGAAATAGTTTTTCCTAATATCCAACCTGGACCTCTCCCACCACAACTTGAGACCATTGCTCCTTGTTCTACCATCTGTCACTACTGAGAACAGCCTTTCTCCATCCTCTTTGGAACCTCCCTTCAGGAAGTTGAAGGCTGCTATCAAATCCCCCCTCATTCTTTGCTTCTGCAGACTAAACAGACCCAAGTCCCTCAGCCTTTCCTCATAAGTCATATGCTCCAGCCCCCTAATCATTTTGGTTGCCCTCCGCTGGACCCTCTCCAATGCATCCACATCCTTTTTGTAGTGGGGGGCCCAGAACTGGACACAATACACCAGATGTGGCCTCATCAGCAGCCTACATTCTTCTGCTCAAACATGCCCCTCTTCCCAATTACAATTTGTGCCTGGAGCTTGCTCTGCAGCACACAAATGACATGGATACCCTTCTGGGGCCACAACGCTCCCCCCTCACCCCCCACACTCCCTACCCGGGAACAGAGGACAGCTGTCCTCAGCACAGTTCGCTCACCCATATGGAACTCTTACACTCTGCAAGTTGGTGTGTATTCCCCCAAAATAACAAGTGATCTCATGATTCATTGTTTAGTGTGAGTAGTTTGGAGGTGGGAGGTGGTTATGGGTTTGAGAAAACACAAATATAGAGTATCAGGGTACGTCGAGACTACAAGCCTCTTTTGAAAGATACTTTTGAAAAAGAGTGTCCAGACTGCCTGGACACTCAGTCGAAAAAAGGGCACCCAGAACCACTTCTGGCAGGTCATGGGGGCAGCCTTTACTTCCAGGTCCTGCAACATGCTCTTTGTAGATGCATGCTTAAAGGGACCCCCCGGGCAGCCATTCCTCTGCTGCTGCAGCTGGCTTGCCTACCTTCTAGAGGGACAGCAAAACTTCCGAAGTGCTTGCTTTGGGTGCCCTGCTTTCTGGGACACCACAGCAGTTTGGTTTTGGTTGATTTGTGTGTTTTAGAATCTTATTTTTGCCATGGAGCCGGAGCTGACCCTGGGGAGGCGATGGCCCCACACGGTCATACTTCAAGTTCTGCTGCATCTACATGAGACCATTCTGAAGCTCGTGCCAGATCTTGATTCTGAACCCAGCCTTGAGCCCCTCGCTCGGGCTGCAGCACCACTGGCCTTGCCACCCAACTTATTTCTGGACAGGCAATTTTGGAGGCTGGACAACTTCAGACTGGTGGGACCAGCTCGTCATGGAGCAGTGGGACGACCAGCGTTGGATCCGAAACTTCCGAATGCGTAAGGCCACATTCCAGGAGCTGTGTACTTGGGTCGCCCCTGCCCTGCAATGACAGGACAGCCACCTGCGACCTGCCATCCCCCTGGAGAAGAGAGTGGCTATTGCCCTCTGGAAGCTGGCCACCCCCAACTGCTACTGTTTGGTGGGACACCAGTTTGGCGTGGGGCGATCTACTGTTGGCACCGTGCTGATGTAGGTAAGTCCCTCTCAGAGGACAGTCCATGCAAGGAAGGGGGAATGTAAAAGAGGGACTGTCAGAAAGGGCAGAGGGAGTGGGGGATGGAGTGAGACTGGGGGAGGGCTCCTGGCCTCACCCTGCCCTACTGCTAGGAGGAGCCACCTGGGGGGGCCTCCTGGAGTCTTGGGGGGGAGCATCCCATCGAGCAGCCCAGTACATCAACAGAAAGGGCTACTTCTCCATGGTGCTGCAGGCCCTGGTTGACCACCAGAGAAAGTTTATAGACATTTGTGTGGGGTGGTCGGGCTGGGCACATGATGCCCACATCTTCAGAAATTCCTACCTGTACCACAGGCAGCAGGCTGGAACACTCTTTTAGCAGCAAAACTTTGTTGTTGGGGATGTAGACATGCCAATGTGCATCATGGCCAATGCAGCGTACCCCTTTATGCCCTGGCTCATGAAGCCCTACACTGGCCATCTGGACATGAGCAGGGAACAATTTAATGTGCACCTGAACTGGGCTCGCTTGAAGGTGGAATGCGCCTTTGGATGGCTGAAGGGGAGGTTTAGGTGCCCACTCACTCACCTCGACATGGGAGAATGCAATATCCCTGAGGTGGTGGCTGCATGTTGCATTCTCCACAACCTGGTCGAGAGCAAAGGAGAGGACTTCCTCCCAGGGTGGGGGACATGGGCTGATGTCGAGGGGAGGCAGTTCAAGCAGCTCCGGACAGCTGCCATCCGCGAAGCACATCAGTTGAGGGTCTGCATCCGGGAGGCCCTACGTGAGAGATTCTTAGCAGGAGCCCAGTGACTCTCCCCAGGGCCTTCCCAATGGGGCCTGTAGCCTGGCCCCTATCCCACAAGACCTTTCCTCCCACAACCCACCCCTGCACCAGTCTCTGGACAGTTAACACACACACACACACACACACACCAAGTTTTCTGAGAAAAACATTCTGTGTATTAAAAAACCATCAAACAGTGTGCAAAGAATAACATTTACTAACAAAATAAAAGTGTTTCAAAATGTTTTCAAAAATAAACTTTCTTGTAAATATAATAAAGTCTCTTTAACTGGGGAGGAGGGGGGCTGTAAACCTGGAGTGGGGAGTGAGGCTTAGGGCTGAGGATGTCACCTGGCCCGCAAAAGTCTGCCGCCTCAGGTCCATGGCCCTAGACATGCTCAGGGTCGAGTGGGGCCTGGGACAGTAGGGGGCTGGGGACGGGGGGACGGGGGGCTGCAGCTGGGTCTGTGATGGCAGAAGGTGAGGGGGGAGAAGGAGGAGCGGGGGGCCGGAGCACGTTGAGTGGGAGGAGCGGCAAAGGGGTCAGGACCTGGGACACCCATGGCCTCCTGGATAGTGACACAGATTGCTGACTGCTGCTGGACAAGCTCGTTCAGCAAGCGGTCATGCCACCGAGCCTCTGCCCGCGTCCTCTCTGCCATGGTCTCCTCCATCCTTTTGAGGACCTCAACGTGCCTGCGCATGAAGTCAGTATAGATCCACCAGTGCCTGCGGCTTCCATGGGCCCAGGTGGGTGGTGGGACAGGTGTTGCATGCTGGTCTGCTCTGGCAGGTCCAGCTGTGGAGGATAAGAGGGAGAACTGGTCAGTCATGCGTGCACACACTGTCCCTGCTTGTGATCAGTGAGTAACTGTCCTTGGAAAAAGGGACACCAATGTTCTCACTGCAAGCCCACGTGTGGCCTGGCCAGCAGCCCCAGCCTCACAGGGGCCCCAAGCTGGCTAGGGCAACATCACCCCCCCTAACCTCCCGCAACACCCCCACCATGGCCATGCAGCCCAGGGAAGTGTCCAGTCACAGTGGGTCCCCAGGTGTAGGACAGGGGCCTGGAGCAGCTTGGGTCTCCCAGGGCCCCCACCCACCCACCACCTGCCCGTGGCAGCACTGTCTGTGGCAGCAACAGTTGTTTCACACGTGCATACATGACTGAGTACTGTGTGTGACACTTGCGGTGGTCTATGTGGTGTCGTGCGTGTACTCTTGTGACCAGCTTGCTTCCCGCAGTTCCTGGCGGGGGGAGGACAGCCCTCCCTGGGGTCAGACCTGTGTGGGGCCGTCCCCAAGCTATGAGCATCTGCCCACGTGTGCCCTGGGACTGAACGTGCTTGTACATGCACAGAGAGGTGCAAGCTGTCCAGGAAGAGCATGACACGTGAAGACTGGCCCACATCCTCTGTGCTTCCACCTCCCCCGTTCTGTGTGTGTGTGGCAACCTCACCGCACTCACCTGATGTTCCCTCACCAGGGTCAGAAAATGCCTGCGAGGCCTCCTGAGACTGGGGGACTGGCTCCAGGGTGAGACTGACAACACTCCTGTTGGGGTCCTCCTCCTCCTCATCCTGCAGCTGCTGCTCCTCTGGGTTGTCCTCATCCACCTTCTGGCAGTGCTGGATGGGTGTCTGCAACCCGGACTCAACAAGAACCCGTGCAGAGAAGGGTTCCCCATCCCCCAGGATTCTGTCCAGCTCCTGGAAGTACGTGCAATGCTGAGGCACTTCCCCAGAGGTGGAGCTGTGCTCATGGGCCCTGGCATAGCCCTGCCTCAGTTCTTTCACCTTGGCCCGCACTTGGTCCAAAGTTCTGGGGTGATGGCCTTTCTTTGCCAGCCCCTCAGCCATGTGGCCATAGATGTCTGGATTCCTGCATCAGGAATGCAGAGCCTGCAGGGATTCCTCCTCTCCCCAAAGTTCCAGTAGCGTCAGGACCTCCGGCCCCGATCGGGCTGGAGCTCACCTCTTTGTGCCCCTGGATGAGTCTTGGGATGGGTCCTTGAAAGGACCTTGGGGGTCTTGGGCTTGTGCCATGCTTCCTTTGCAGAAACGCAGGGAGAGTCATGTGGACAGTGGCTTGCTCTGGCTGCTTTCCTGCCACAATGGCTGCCCAGGGTGCCTGTGCCTTTAAGACATGGCTACAGACAGGAACAATAGAAGTTTTTCCTGCAGATGAAGTGTTCACCAGGGCTTTTCCCTGGAGGCCTGTTGTTTTGAGACCCCCTTCCTCCCTTCCCCCCCCCCCCCCCCGCATCCACACATGCCTTTTTTCAACAGATCTCTGTCGAAAAAGGCATTCTTCCTTGTAAAATGAGGTTTACCGCTGTCGACAAAACTGCAGCGTTCTTTCGATTTACTTGTGAAAGAATGCAGTCTAGACGCAGGTGAAGTTTTTTTGAAAAAAGGCTACTTTTTCCGAAAAAAACCCTGTAGTCTAGACACACCCTCAGAGCTGCAGACAGACGCAACGGTTAGGGTTGAGTGAAAGCTTTACAAAGAGCAGGAAAGTGAAAGCTTTATCCAGAGAAAACATAAGCAAGCCCCTTGAATATGTATGTACTGTATGTGTAGTGTTAACGTCTGTGCTTCACTATCCAGTACATGCAAACTTACCAAAAGCACTGTGCACTGCAGACAGCCGCATTGGCTCCACGGCTGCTCTATGGCAGGAGTCTCACACTCACAGCCTACAGGCCACCTGTGGCCTGAGCAGTTCCACAATGTGAGTCCCTGTGCTCCTCGGGGGGATGTACTCTGCCTCCACATCCAGCCTTCGTTCCACCCCAACTCCACCCTCTCCCCCCCATTGCACCCACTGTGGCGGCGGGAGCTGCAGGGAAGCAGAGCAACACAGCAGCCTCTTTTCTGCACCACCAGCATCTCTGCTTCACTGCGTCAGCAAGAAGCAGAGTGGCCCAGCCCCGGCTGGCTTGGGAGATGGCAGCAGAGCAGAGGGAGCTACTGCACAGCTCCACTTCCCCTGGCTCCTGGTGAGTGTGGGGGGGGGGGGGGGGGCCCGACCCCTGCTGCCGGCTCCAGCCTACCCAGGGTCCTCTAGGCTAACCTGAATATAAGAGACCTCCGTGCCTCCCAAAGTGGTGAATCATCCTATGAATGGGATAACTCTGCACACAGTGGCACAGAGCTAGCAGCCAGAACCCACCCAGAGAGGAGGGGGGCTTAAATTGCCTGGGGTGGCAAGTGGGGCGGGAGGAGTAACATGCTGAGACACACACTCCAGAGCCCTGCTAGAGTGGGGGGCCCATGAGGATTTGAGGACTGTCACTAGCCCTAAGCTAAATTGAGTATGAGATCCCTACACTATGGCATTTGTGGGGAGAAAATCTCTCCCCTGTCAGGCCTCACATAAATGCCTTACACTAAGTCAGCTACTCAGGTTTGGCGCCAGGGGAAGGATTTAGTGCCTAATAAATAATCCAATTGGCAGGGAAAATAAGACTTTGCTGCAGCTCCAAGGGGCTGAGCCTACCAGAATATCAGAAAAAAGTTGACTACACATTTTCAAGACACATTTTACCATCCTAGTTTAAGTGCAACTTCTGATGTTAAATCATATTACAAAGACTAAATAATCCATTGGGATAAGTGGGATTCCAATGCATACCATATCAATTAATTATAAATGGTTTTCCTTAATCTAGGAAAGTTCCCACTGATCTTGAGGCCATTCTTGCAAGCCATCCATGCATGGAGCTCTGAGTCAGCTCAAGGTAAGTCCTACTGGATTCAGTTTCATTAGATTTGCAAATAATTTGACAATGGAAAGTATTTTTTAAACAGCGCCCTTTCTATACCGAGTGAAGTTAATTTCTGCTATAAGCAACTAAGCTGCATTCCAAAACATATTACTAACTTCCAAGGGCATTATCATGACTATTAATCTGATACTGTTGCATTCCTGTGATTTTAATTTATGCAACATACAAAAGAAGCCTACAGTGAAATTAAAAAGGTTGGTTTCGGCCCTGGTATTCCTACAGGTGATTTATAATTTTATAAGAGGGGGGGAAGCAAGTGCTAGATTTTTCAAAGCATCTGCCAAGTTTGACATGCAATTTTTGCATGCACAACCGAGAATTTCTGTGTGTAAATCTATTGTTCTGGACTCATATCCAATTGTATATACATACATATGCACTCATATTGTGTGCGTGCAGTCTCACAGTCTCAGAGGTTGTTCTTGCACAAGTCATCATATGTTGTGGAATCGCCATCACTGGAGATATTTAAGAACAGGTTAGACAAACATCTATCAGGGATGATCTAGATCAGGGCTACTCAATTTTGGAAGCCCCAGGGGCCACTATGATACACTCAGCACATGCAAGGGCCACAACTTAAGTGTGGTTGCATGTACATGCAAATAGTTTCTTTCACACAATGCCCCAGTGCTCCCGGCATCTCCTCCCTGGGGGGCTAGAAACGCTGACACCCTGCACCTGTCTGTTCCAGCCAGCCCTGTCCTCTTGCGTCACCAGAGCTGGGACAACTGTTGACACCATAGGGACTTTAGGGTGTTTAGCATTTTGCAGGATCAGGGCCCAGATTACAGAGACAATATCATTCAGCTACAACAGAGCCTAGATCCATGACAGAGCTTCCTAGAAGAATATAAATAATAATTAATAATGCTTTGGATAATCACCTGAGAAGCTAGAGATGGTGCCATTTCTTAACTATGCATGAAGGCTAAACATATATGTGACTTATTGATTTCAGAATCCTGTACAGATGGGATTCGAAAGAGGAGACGGTGGCCACTTAGGGTACATGTACGCAGCAGGACTAAACTCGAAATAAGCTACACAACTTGAGCTACACTAGTTGTGTAGCTTAAGTCGAAAAAACTTATTTTGACTTTTGGCACTAGCTACACAACAGTTATTTTGAAATAGAGCACTCTTCCCCCGACTTCCCTTACTCCTCATACAATGAGGGTTACAGGAGTCAGAGTAAGAAGCCCGTTATTTTGAATTTATTTTGAAATAATGGACTTGTTGTATAGACGCACACTACGTTATTCCAAAATAACACTGCTATGTAGACACAGCCTTAGAGCACATGGAGCAGGAGGGAGTTTGAACACAAGTACAAAGCAGTATGCAAAAAGGCATGAAGACTGGCAGTAGGAGGAAGATACAAAGAGAACAGCATTCAGTAGAGTAGAGCAGAAGCAGCATTAGAGAAGTAGAAAGAAATGAGAGCAGAGATGTAGGTAGGGACACCCATTCTATTCTGAATCACTTAGCAGGGGTGTAGGAGGACTGGACCAACCTTAATACCCTGTCACTGCCTGCAGAGAAGAACTGCAACTTCACCTGATTAAACCGGACTTGCTAATTGTTATTCCCTTCCTCTTTCACCATTCAGCTCTTGCATGAGGTATGGGGAGGGAGCAGGCAGCTGACCAGAGTGGGCTACACTGCAGCTGCAGAAGCACAAGTGCCCACCTAAGTCACAAGAGGTGTGAGAGACATATCGAAATGATGGCAGTGACCACACACTTAAAGCACCTGAAGGCAGGAACTATGTACTGAGCATACTAATGATGACCAATAATTCCATTAATTGTTATTAATTAGAGGGCTGTGCCCCCTAAACACTAAGCTCACCAACCCCCCTCTCGCAGCAGGTAGGCAACCCCAGCTCTCCCCCCTGGCCATCAGGGAGGACTCAGCTGTGGCTGCGTCAGCCCAGATCCCTTCTCCCACCCCACCGCCAGCCCAGGTTCCTTCTCCCTTTCCCTGCCACCCCAGGTCCCTTCACCCCGGGTCCTTTCTTCCTCCCCACCAGCTTGAGTCCCTTCTCCTTCCTCCCCCCACCCCCGGCAACAAGCCAGGGTCCCGTCTCTCCTCCCTTCCCCCCCGCAAGCCAGGGACCCGTCTCCCTACTGCCAGCCTGAGCCCTTTCTCTTCCCCCCAAACCCTAACACCTCCTCTCCCGGCTGCAGTGCGTGCCAGGTCCAGCTCTAACCCCAGCAACAGGGGAGGTGGAGGGGTGCCTGCCCACCCTGCGTGGGGCGCAGTGAGGCGCAGGTAGTGCCGTATGCATGTGGTGCTCCGGGGCACTGCAGCCTGTTAAGGTGGGGAAAGCAGCAGCTACTATCCCAACCTCTGCCCCTGTGTGGTCCTGCCTGCACTGCTCACTGCCCCAGCCCTGCACGCAGAGACCAGGGAAGCCCGTCTGCCTGCTGGGAGCAGAAGGAAAGGAGCAGACATGTTGGTGCAGCGGCTCCCCTGGGCAGCTTGGGAATGCTCTGGAAGGCGCAGTAAGTGCAGTCACT
Organism: Pelodiscus sinensis; assembly: GCF_052426305.1. Classification (NCBI taxonomy): domain Eukaryota; kingdom Metazoa; phylum Chordata; order Testudines; family Trionychidae; genus Pelodiscus; species Pelodiscus sinensis. The sequence continues at coordinate 308,813,084 of NC_143052.1, forward strand.
GGGGAGGGAATAAGAGTCCATGGGAAAAGACGGACTCTGGGCTGTTGGGCACACTGCTCCGGCACCCCAAGAGTCTGGCAGTGGGGGAGCCCCCAAAAGCCTGCTACTGGCACATAATCCCGGTTGGGAACCCCATTGCTAGCGCCCGTCACCAAGATGCTGTCCAGAGCACCACACCCTCCCCCCAGCCCCTGGGCTGTACTGGCTGCGATGTGGGGTCTGACTGCTACTGTGCCATGTTTCTTGCCATTGTGGGGTAGGGGTGGAGGAAGGGGAGTAGAGGCTTGGTTTAAACTAGCAATTCCAAGTGGTAAGGGGAAGCAACAAGGTCGTGCTTGAGCTGAGAGATGGGGGGAGGGGGCAAAGAGAGGGAGGAGGCAGGCGGGACGCAGAGTGACATGGTGACATCACTGTGTCGTCCCGCAAGAAAAACTTTTAATATATAGAGAGATTATGACCTCTCTCCCTTGACAGTTGACTGTACTAGTATTTTTTATTTAGAGGGTGACTGTGCTAGGGGTGAGCAACCAAGGAGAAACAGATGGAAAGACAGCCCTAGAAGAACAGATTTTCAGCTGAGGAGGGGGAGATACAATGGCATTGATTCTATTAGCAAAGGTGGTGTAACTAAGGGAGCCACAGCAGAATAAATGGAAGGGGAAAAAAGAAATGAAAAGCAATGTTTCCTCTAATCTTTTCCATCCATGTACAGAATAAATTTGTATGTGCACTGAGGCATGTGCAAATGTGCACCACCAATAGAAAAACAAAACCTAACAGTGAACACTCTGATAATCAACTGGGCAACATTTAAATTTCTCCTGAGAGGCTGTACAAGCGCACAATTTACAAGGAACACAGAAGGTAGGTAAAGGCTGGGCTGAGTATAGGGAATAGACAATGAGATGGATCATGGAAGTAGGGACCATTTCTGCTATATTGTTTGCATTACAACTCTTACTAAATGCACCCTAGTCCCCCTACTGTAGAGACCCCACCCCCAGTGTTCAATTTGTGCTGGGGCTTGTCAGGGCTGATTCCTGGGACCTCTAGGCCTGGCCATTTATTGCCCTGGCACCTGTGGGCTTATGGCATCCATTACGAAAGTAAAATAGTTGCTTGAGCCCTGGCACCTAATTGTTAGTTGCTCTTTCATTACAAATTAAGCACTTCCCCACCCCCACCCCAACCCAACCCCTCCCACACAAATACATATACAAAGTGCAACACAGATACAGACTTCTCCCATTGTTCCTCAATTCTGCTGAAATGTCTTGTAAGAGATACAGAGAATGGACAATAGATACCATTGTTTTGGTCCAGGTTTCTGAGTGAGTATTCTCCCTTCAACCTCCACCTCTCTATGACATGGATATCAAGCATTCATTTCTAATTTGAGATTATAAAGGTCAAGTTTCAACCATTCAGACCATGTTTTTCTTCACAAATTCCCCCTCCCTTGCTGTCACTCTTCAATAATGCCACTACCCTGTCTTAACTGCTAAACTTGCAATGAAACACTTCAGTTACATCATCCCCTCTACCTCCTAACCAGGCAATAGCTTCTCCTATGCTTCCAGCTATCATGAGTAAGAAATACCCTCCATTTTAACAGCATCCTAGTAATCAGTTATTATCAATACTGTACAGCCTGACAGTTCCTAGGCATGTTAAAAGCCATTGCCATGGTAACCTCGCCCACAGAATGATCTACTTTCCAGTAAAGTTTTACGTTCTACAAAAGTCCCTCATTTTTGCTTCTGGGCAGGATCCTCTGAGGCAGTCTGGTCCTTCAACTCTCACTCACTTCAGTTAGAGAAAACTGAGCAATGTGGGAGGGAACTACAAGCGACCCTCTAAAATAGGGCCATCGGGCTGTTGATCAACATTTTTTAAATACAGAAGTTTTACGACAGAAAACTACAACGTACCATATATCAATCTGTCAATGTCAAATTTAGCACTCAGTAACACTTCACATCTTCAAAATGCACCTTTTACACACATTAGCTAATCCATCTCCCTGGCACCCATAAAAATTAGACACACAATTTTCAAAACTTGAAGTAAAGACTCCTGAAGCCACAGCCTGGCATCTCCATAACAAAGACCTGATTTTTCAAATGTCCTCAGTCCCAGTGGGATTTGTGTCTGTTCAAGCATCCTAAACCCAAGCCCCTTGCATTTAGGTGCCTAAATAGATATATATTTATGAGCCTATTGAAAATTGTTGGACTAATCAATAAAATGTTATCCTTCCCATTTTACAGATGAGAAAATAAGAGTTAAACTTCACAGAACAATGGAATACTATATTTGTAGCTACTGAATTGTTTGTACAGGTTGGACCTCCCTGGTCTGGCACCCGCAGGACCTGACTGGTCCCAGATGAGGGATTTTGCCAGATCGGGGAGGTCATTTTTGGAATCCTGCCACCAGCCCGGCCGCTGGCCTCCCAGCCATCTCTTCACCACCTGCTGGCCCCGCTGCCCTGCCAACCTGCTGGGCAGCCATCACTGCTGTGGCTCCGCTGGGCAGCCCAGCACTGGGGCTCCAGGCAGCTGTGCACACAGGGTTCCCTGGGCAGCTCCATGCACCAGGGCTTCCTGAGCAGCCACATGCACTGTGCTGGGGGTCCGTGAGCAGTCCTGTGCATCGCGGCTCCTTGGGCAGCCACTCGTGCACTGTGCGCCAGAGCTCCCAGCCCTGCCAGGCAGCCACATGCCAGGTCTCCCAACCCCACTAGGCAGCCCCACTGTCACGTGCTGAGCGGCCCCACCATCAACTCCCTGAGGGCAGTCTACTGCCCTGCCAACCCCACAGGGATCCGTACTGCTGGCCCTCCACCAGGACTCTTTGGTCCTGCAGCATCTATGCCGGCCCATGGATGTTGCCAGAACAGAGAATCCCCGTTAAGTGAGTTCCAACCCGTAGTAGCAGCTGTAGCATTTGCTCATCTTTATGTGCTGTTTATTGTACATGAAGCAGAATGAGAGCAAATGCTGTGTTTTTAAAATTACTTTGTATGTTGCATCTCAAAGTGCTGCCCTGATGTGGAACAGAACAGTTTGGATCAGAAGGACTGAGGCTTCTCTTATAAATGTATTTGATACTACAAGCAAAATAAAATTTTAAAAATTATATTAAGGTTGTAAAGTCAGGAGTTCAAAAGTTACAGGGAGTTCAAATTAAGATTGCCCATTGCAAATTTAATTCAGCCCCACTGAACATATGCATTATGATATAGTCTTTAATTACATGATCAGACACTATTTTTCCACAAGACCCCTTGTTTCATTCAGTGCATAGGAAAGCCAGTGATTAACGAATGAATCAAGACTATAGGGTGAATGAGGCTTCAGCCTAGGAGAAAGAGGAGGATCAATTTTGTCTGTGTCCTACCCCAAGTGATTGCTTCAGGAGGCACAGTGGGGCTGGGGAATACCAGTGAACATATTCAGAGATTTTAGAAGCAAGCCTCTAGTGTATTCTACTGTGTGTAAAAATGGTGATTTCCTTGGTTTATAATTTGGCCATATCTGGATTTTCACAAGGGAAGCACAAAGTAATACACTGATCCCAGAACTGCATCCCTGCCAGATTTCAAGTTCTTTATCTGACCTCTGGAGGGCCAAGAGTTCTTTAAAAAAAAAAAAAGAGGGGGTGGGAGAGGTGTCTCAAAAATGAGTCAACAGATATTTTAAACCAGGCTGCTCCTTGGGGAAAAAATGCCTTCTTTCTACTGAAACTCCCTCCAAAATTCAATCTAAGGCAGAATGATCAAGCATAGAAAATTCTAGCCTCAATGGCTGAAGCCTGGCAAAGTTATAATCAGTTGAAATCAGAGGATTATAATGGAGAGTATGAGGCAACCTTAATAATAGGGTCACTCATAACTAGCACCCTCTATAGTAAAAATATGCCTGGGAGATGATCTGCGGCACTGTGATTAAACCTGGAACTGTAGCCAAATGTGAGGGAGAAGCGTGAGCTACTATTTCAATGTTGTCATAGAAACCAGGCACCAAAGCTCCAAAAGCATCTTGTACAAGCCAACCTAACTGACAATTCTGTTGGAGCTCTAGAAGAGGGTGTGTGCTCCAACTCAGGAAGAAATTTGTGTGGGAATAAACCTCTGGAAGCAGGCAAAGAGCCCTAGAGGGTGCTATAAAAAGGAGTTTATAAAAGCCCCTATGAAAGGAGAGAGAATACAAATACTCCTGTTATGCCAGCCAAAGGGGCAGGCCACATTAGGTAGCCTCTCTGCACAGTGATCAATAGCTGTCTTAGCTATTCCTGAAAGGCACTTTATGATGTGGTATATAAGGAAGACCACTACAGAGTGGGTTGTGAGACTGTCATGCTATTTTAGTTTTACATAAAGATCAGTAGGAGTTTATTTAGGACTTACTTTTCAGAGACTTTTCTGTATATAACGTGCTTGCTTCTGTGACAAATGCACACTGCATTCACTTTCACACAGAATGAAATTCATAAGGTCATTTAAGTCCCACATTCACCAAGACCCAGCTAGTCCCTTGATTAGAGATGTTAAATTTTGATTTATCGACAGATGGAGTAGTCAATAGAATTTCCATTGACTACTCAATTACTTGATAAAAGGTGGGGTGGGGCACTTGCTATCCCTGCTGTGCCTCTGCCTTTTAAATGCAGTTAAGAGCACCACACTGCTCTTACTGCATTTAAAAGGCAGAAGAGCAGCTGGGACTCAAGCAGACCCTGCTCGCCTGGGGTTCCGCCTCGTGGGGCTCTTGCTACATTTCAAAGGGAGAGGCACAGCAGTCAGCCCCGTGTGAGGGGTCCCTGCTTGCGCCATTTCCCCCGTGTGCCTCTACTTCCCCTGACCTGCCCCCCCCCCCCCCCCCGTGGAGACGGTACTGGAGGAACCAGTTTTTAAGTCGGCTCCCTCCAGCTCCTGCTCCACACACCCCTCACTGCCTTTCTGATAGAGGCAGCTAGAGGTGCAGGGAGAGCGACTAGTCGAGTCACTATTCAACTACCCAATAAGCCTATGCTTATCAGATAGTCGACTAATTGCTTGCGTCCCTACTCTTCGTTACACGTGTTCATCATGTGAATTTCCTTCTGCTGTGAAGTTCACCCACTAACACAGGGTCAGTGGAAGGCTCCCAGTGCAACTGAACTGCTGCTGTTTCACCCAACAGAAGAGCAGCTGATGGCAAAGCAAAAGTGCATCGGGACCCAGCACACCCTATGAAAGTAGAGTTGGACTCTGTGGTGGCCAGTGTAGAAGGAAAGTTAGGGTCAAGGTTAGTGTGTTTGAAATTATGCAAATCCAGGTTCACAAATCACTACCAAGGAAGGGTGTCAAGGATGTGAGGCTGCCCTATTCCCTGACACAAACTGAGAACTGATTCCACCCACCTAGCCCCCATGCAGTTTCTCTGTCATTTTCTTGTAATCACTCTACAAACCACTGTAATGGCAGATTCTCTGTAACTTGAAATCTTTAAACCATGATTTGAGGACTTGAGTAACTCAGCAAGAGGTCTATTACACAAGTGGAGAGGTGAGATTCTATGGTCCCTTCTGGCTTTAAAAGTCTATGAGTCTAAGACTCAAATAATCACAATGTACCTCTGATGAATTTCAATCCAGTCCTGGAGATCTCATTGGGTTTAACATCATCTTACTGATACTTACAAACTAAAATGCCCTGTGTCAATGATTTGATGTCATTGAGGCTTTACACCTTTCCCAATGCCTTCATGCCAAGGGTCAGATTTATTGGTGACCAACGGCCCTTTATGGAATTCTCCTGACACATGGGCCATCCCTAACAGATGACGAGTCAGTGTAGTGACCTATGAGCAGTGGCACAAAAGCCCAGGGTGCAGAAGCATGTAAAAAATGTTCCTAGCATCACAGGCACCGAGTCCACAGGTGCTCCAGGGAAAAAAAAAAATGAGTGAGTGTTCGGGGCCCACCAGCAGCCAGCTTCCCCTCATCCACACTCTGCCCGCTGGTAGCCCCATTGACCAACTCCTCCCTCTCTCTCCCAGTGCCTCTCACAATCCGCTGTTTCATGGCAAGCAGGAGGCTCTTAGACAAATGCTCAGGAGAGGGAGGGGAAAGAGGTGCGGGGAGCTGGAGTTGGGGCTTGGGAGAAGTGCCCAGGTGTGGGCGGGGCCTGGAATGCTCTATTACAGTGTTTCCCAATTTTATTTGGCCACAGAACCCTTTAAAAAAAGACACCGCCGGGGAAAACTTGTCAACCAAAAAAAAAAGGGGGGGGCGGGAGAGAATGTGAAGCAAAAAGGAGGAAAAAAAAAGCCAGCACACCCCTAAGACCGTGCTGGTCAGCAGCCCTTGAAAATGGTGGCCCCGGGCGATCATCTGTCTCGCCCGCCCCTAATACTGGCTCTGGGGGACGGGAGTGATTGGGTTCTCACGGAACTCTTACTTTCACTTCGCGGAACTTGGGAAACACTGCTCTATTACCTTCACTGGCATTCAGACAGCTAAATGACTGTTTTTAAACCAAGCTCAAATCTTATTTGTTATGCTCCGCTCTGATTTAATAAGAGTTAATGTATCAGTTTATTTATAAAGCTCATTAAAGTCCCTCTGTGAGAAAGTTTCTACAGAACAGCCCTACTTATATAGTAATCAGTAAACTCTGAGGGGGTAAAGAGACTATGAGATAATTGGTCCACTGAGTTTTCCCTTCCTCTGCAGTTTCTTATTATTAAATATCAGTAAGCAAAGCCCAAATGAACGCCACACTCAGGAGCACTGAAATGATTTTAACCCTGGTGTTATGTATGCTCATACTGCACAAGTTTGGGGGGAAATTCCAGAGAGAATTACAGGATTTCCAGACATAGAGGGGATGACTCAGCAGGCTAAGCATGTGTGTGAAATAAATAGTTCCTGTGTAATGCAAATTCAAATTCCACTAGGATTAGCTCCACCCCACATTTTTAGGAGGTAGATGAATTTGATGCAGTTTGTGAAATAATTGCATGCAGAGCGGTCTCTCCTATTTAATCCTAAATACTGAGATTCGGGCTACTCTAGAAAATCATTGAACAAACATCCCATGGTACGTTCTAAATCACAAGTTTTATTCCAGTGTCATTGGCTAAAAATCCCCCTTCTTATCCTTCCCATTTTACAGTTTTTGACTTCTACCCCAAGGCTCGCTGTATTTCATTTATGCAGTATATCAGGGATGGGGAACCTAGGGCCCGTGGGCCGGATCTGGCCTTCGCATCCAGCTCACAAGGCTCAGGGTTCCCCTCCCCCTGGCAGGGCAAGGAAGCACTCTCACCTACAGGCTCCACCCCAAATCACATCCAATGGGAGCAGCAGGGGGCCATGCATGCAAACACAGGGTGATGCAGTCGCAGTGCCACCTGTGCTCCCCGCTGGAGCTGCATCAAGTAAGCATCCCAATCCCCTGCACCATCCAACCCTCCCAGATTCCACCATCCCGCTCCTAGGCTTGGAGGAGATTGGTCAGTAATCACCTCCTGCTGTCCTTCTTCCTCCCCTCTACCCAGTTTGACAGTAGACAGAAACAGAGAAGGGTTATTATGTTCTTATGTTTGTCTCTGTTTTCTATCCCTATTGTGTATTAAGCATACATTTTGAACAGCTTTTAAAGTATCACTTCCTGAAAGGGACAGTAGATTTCAGACATCAGCCCACATAATTCCCAAGACGGAGGTATCAGCTCAGAGAGGATCAGAGGCACAGTGTGAGCTCCAGATATATGTTAAAAAAAAAGTTGCAAGAATTGTAAAATGTTGATGTAACATGATTTGTTATAGGGGCTGTCTCCCAGGAACTCTTGGCTTGAAAAATCTCCATTGGGACCACTAGCTCTATGCCAGCTTTCCATCTGTTACAATCATTTTCAAGTCAATCCAACTAAGCATGTGGATTTTAGAGCATTTAAAGATATTAGCTGTTCAATAGCAAGACGGAGTTAAGGCTGAGTCTAAGACACGTCTTGCATAAAATAAATCCCAGTCCTAAAACTGGTAAGTTCATTACCCCAATTTTTAAATTCACAGTTGATTCTCCTCCTTCTAATACTTTCTGTCCATTACCCAATCATTGCAGTAGTCATTTATATGAACATATCAAGCCTGCCCAATCACAAATCAAATAAGCCATAAGTGCAGTTTTGCCAGTATAATGGCATGTACACTAGATGCTATTCATGGCACAGCTATATGGGTCAGGGATTACACTGCCATACCCCTGATCAACAGAGCAATGCAAACAAAAGTTTATAGTGTATTCCTGACACTAATATATAAATGGCACAAAGATAACAATGGAGGTAAGTTCATAGCCAAATCTAACAGATTCATTTTTTTAAAAAGCAATACTAAACTAACATCCTCCTTGGAAAAACTTAAACAACAAATTGTCTAGCAGCACCTTAAAGACTAACAAAACATGTAGATGGTATCATAAGCTTTTGTGGGCAAAACCCACTTCCTCCTCTTTGGAGATGTTCAATTAATAGATACAGGGAGAAATTGTAAAATTAAAAGAGTGTCCTTGATAGGTGGCAGTGCAGAAATGCAGCCCTCGGAACAAAATACAATACCCATAACAGTGCAGAGTGCTGCTGCTATTTCCTTTAACAGGCTGCAGCATGTGCTCCCAGTACATGGAGACAGCTCTTCTGTCAATGAGGAGGAGAACCACTGCCTCACCCTCAGCTCACCATTCCTCCTCTGCCCCCTCCCCCCCCCCCCCCCCCCCCCCGCCCACACACCCACCCCAGGGACACTCGCTACTTTATGTTGCCAGACTAGAGTCACAGTTCAAGGAAGTTTACAGGTTTATTCAACATGTAGTTGAATATAAACAGGGCTTGCTGTATTTGTATGCTGTTTACACCTTGCTAGACTACCACATAGTAAACTTACTTATATAACTGGATAAATATAAAACATCAAGTAGGTAAAATATCATTACTTGATTGATGAATAGAAGGCAATAATTAATTGTAAGCCCTCAGAATGGCTAGCACATAACAAGAGGAATTCAAATGCAATTAGACTCTACAGTTTAAAAAGTGTATGGACAACTAAGAGCAAAGACAAAGAGCAAAATAAATTGCAAGGACTGAGGAATGAGAAAGTAAAAGTGAAATTCTAAATCTTTATAGTCTAGACCCTGGGAAAAAAGAAAGAAGAACATAGTTTGCAATCATGGGAACAGGAAAATGAAGACTTAGTCCCCAACTCAGAAAAAAGCAGGAGGAAGAAGCTAAGGCAAATATATATTAGGTTAGATATAGTTAAAGAAAGTTTTTAACAGTAAGAGCAGCAGCAACAGCAGCAAGGGTTATCGAGAAGCTGTCAAGACACCAACAGTGCAGATATTCAAGAACATGTGGGAATAATTCACTGAGTAGTCCTTCACAATCAATAAGTCAGTGAAAAGTTTTAATCCAGATCTATGGTCCATGACTCCAATTCCTGAAGACACTCTTGTTAATCAGAGCTGGTCAGCAAACCAAATTAGTTCCATGAAAATCAGCTTCCAGAAACATTTTTTGTCCTGAATCAGAATGAAAAACCAAAACTAGAAAATTTTCACAGAACTGAAATTCTGCAATATTTCATTTCAGAAACACAGTGTTTCCAGAACTAAGTTTTCTCCTGGGGATCAGGCTGGCTGCAGAGAGCTGGGACCCTGGAAACCAGGGTTGTTGCTGACCGAAATCTTATCTCCTTCATTGTTGCCCACAAACGAACAGCAGACATGAAACTGAAAGGAATCACATTGATATCAGTCTAATGCAGGAGTGGGTAAAAGGGTCTCCGCAGGCTGGATCCAGCCCACCAAGTGAGTTGATCTGGCCTGCGGAGGCCCTGCCACTCTCCCCACCCCAAAGCCAATCAAGGTCTGGGGGGATGGGGAGGAAACGCAAAGTCTCCTCCCGCCCTGCCCCTGCCAGGAGCATGTGGCACTTAGAAGCACAGGACAGGGGCAGAACAGGAGGAGACTTTGCGCACTCCCCCGCTCCCAAGCCCAGATCGGTCTGGAGGCGGGGGGGAATGAGGGGGAATACGCGAAGTCTCCTCCCACCCTGCAAGGGGTATGGCGCTTCTAAGCACCCCATGCTCCTTGCAAGACTGGGGCAGGGTAGGAGGAGACTTTGCACGTTCCCCCCACCACCAGGCCAATCAGAGCTTGGGGGCAAGGGGAGCATGTGAAGTCTCCTCCTACCCTACAAGGGGCTTAGCACTTAAAGTGAACACCAGCCATTAACTCAGCAGGGTGCTCCCTTGCAGGATGGGGGCAGGGAGTAAGAGCCTTCATGTGCTCCCCCTCCACAGGCCCTGATTGACTTGGGAGCACTAGGGGGGGAGAACAGAAAGTCTCCTCCCACTGCTGGGGCATGGGTACCTAGAGGGAACCACCAGTGTTCTGAACAGCTGGCGGTTCTCTGGGGGAGGGAGGGGGGGGAGAAGCAAAGACTTTGTGCACTCCCCCACCTCCAGACCAATCAGGGTCTGTGGGTGGGGAAGCACGGAAGCGTCCTTTAAAAATTTCTGAAGTAGACCCCTGTCAAAAATTATTGCCCACCCCAGTCTAAGTTGCTAGGGCTTCCACAGCTCCAGGGTAGCCAGCCTGCCAGGCTACCAAGGACCCAAAAAAGCTCTTGGGTACAAGACAAATCACCTCATGGGCTGCAGACACTGAGAACAGAAAGTCCTAGCTCCTAAGTTCCAAGGCTCCTAGTTCAACAGATTGCTGAGCAGCTGGGCAGGCAAGTTTATTGGAAACCAGGCAGATTTCTGAGTCAAACTTGTCTGGGAGGTGGGGGGGCAGGCTTCTGATTCACAGAAATTGAACCATATCCACAAAATGTGTAAATGTCAATGAATTAGCAAATTGCTATAAAAATGCCTTCCTGAATTTTTCCAACCAGCTTAGTTATTAATCTCACAGATCACTAACTGCTAGATGCAAAATTGACAATTGAGTACAGGCAGTCCCTGGGTTACGTACATGATAGGGACTGTAGGTTTGTTCTTAAGGTGAATTTGTATGCAAGTCGGAACTGGTACATATTGTAGGGGAAACTCTAGCCAAACATTTCTCCAGAGCTCAGTTTTATTCTCCCACACCTCACCTCCCTCAGTCCTTTATTCTCAAGCTGAGGTGTCTGCTGAGAAAAGCCGCTCCGCATCTCCCTGGTCTGCTGGGGGGGGCGGCAGCTTCGCGTCTCCCTGGTCTGCTGGGGGGAAGCAGCTAGTGCGGGGTTGCCTCACCCCGTTTGTAAGTAGGGATCCGATGTATTTAAACACTAATCAGATTGTGACTAATATTGCCCCTATTTTTCATGTTATGTAATAAACAGTGAACTGGAAGTTATATACAATACCACACAATTATTTTTAGCCTAGAGCTATTTTTCCTAAATTAAACTTAAATGACAGAAAAGAGATTTCACCAAACTTAGGGATTCGGTTCATTTTTTCTGAGAGCATCTCTTGATACTATATTAACTTATGTCAGAAAGAGTGTCCACATCATCTATGTTTTACCCCTTTTATCGGCGCTACACTTTTAGGGTATGTCTACACAGCAATTAAACATCTCGGCTGTGTCTACACTGGCCACTTATTCCGGAAAATCAGCCGCTTTCCCGGAATAACTTGCCAGCTGTCTACACTGGCCCCTTGAATTTCCGGAAAAGCACTGACGATCTACTGTAAAATCATCAGTGCTTTTCTGGAAAAACTATGCTGCTCCCGTTCGGGCAAAAGTCCTTTTCCGGAAAACTGTTCCGGAAAAGGGCCAGGGTAGACAGCACAGATTTCTTTTCCGCAAAAAAGCCCCGATCGCGAAAATGACGATTGGGGCTTTTTTGCGAAAAAGCGCGTCTACATTGGCACGGACGCTTTTCCGGAAAAGCATCCTGCCAATGTAGACGCGCTTTTTCCGGAAATACTTATAACGGAAAACTGTTCCGTTTTAAGCATTTCCGGAAAAAGGTGCCAGTGTAGACATAGCCTTCTGGTTAGCCCAGGCTCAGGCTGTGGAGTTGTAAAATTGTGGTGTAGTCCCAGAGTCAGGCTCCAACACAAGCTCAAATGTCTACACTGACATTTTACAGCTCCATGAGCCTGAGTTAGCGGGCACAGATTAGCTGTGGGTGTTTGAGCGCTGTTTTGATATATCCTTATTGCCTACTAGATCTCATTTGCTGCATTTCTCTTTGATCCAAGAACACATTGTATATATGTAACAATATGTTCAGTTGTTCTGGTCAGGAAACTAATGAATTTAATTTCAAAGGAACTCTTTGAAAGACTTCTACTAATTTCCAAACACACTCCATTTTATTAACATCAAGTTCTATTTATATCTATACTGCATTAAATGCCAGGGCATCTGAGCCCCTATTTGTCATACATTACAAACAGATAATTAATCTAGTCATCTAGTTTTCTTTATATCTTTTTACTTGGGTCAGAGAAGACCGAATACTATGATTCCCCCAACTCAGAGCAAAAGAAGGGGGGAGGACAGAGTGAAAAATTGGGACAGAGGAATAGGTGCCTATAGAAGAAAAAGTGCCAAATATAGTGATTGTCCCTATAAAATTGGGAGAAGGAAAAGCCAGGAGAAGAATCAAAGACAACTAGCTCCTAGATCCTTCTACGGGGCCACTCTGATATGTGAGAATCATTAGATTTGACTCCATGACTTTATCCCAGTATGCTCCCTATGCTGAGGAAGGAAGGTATTGGCTTACATGCCACTACTGTGGCCATATGCCACCGGATGATTCCCCAAAGAAAAGAAATCCAAGAGAGGTTAGAAATGCCTGATTTAGGTCTGTTTCATCCCACTGAGGCAGCACAAGGCAGCCCGGAGAGAGTTAAGGATCTGGCCCAGAGTTGTCAAAATAATGTTTTTCTGAAATTATTGATAAAATGCACAACTGAGTAGAATACATATGCAAAATAGTTACCCAGGTCTCAAACCATCAAACAAAAGGTGATCCACTTCTTTACTGTGTGATGATGTCAGCTTGACAAAAAGATGTAAGTTGACAAAAAGATTACTATATAACTGAACAAAGATTAGTGAATCTCCTGTGTGACTTGTCACAAAGCAGATTAAAAAGGTCAGACAATTTTTAAATTGATGAACTCTAGAACAAAAATTCCATTATTACCCCCATCTCCCAAACTTCCCTTGCAACTGACAGAGAAAAAAAAACCATATATTTGCAATCATGCTTGAATGATATTTGGCAAGTAAAGAGAACTAGCTAAAGAATAAGAAGTGAAAGATTCTCCATGCATTCAACTAAGAAGTAACTCACAGGCCCTTCCTGGCTTAATCGCTTTTACTCCCACTCAGATGGCACAGGAGGTTAGCAATGACAAAATATCACTGATTGGGAAAAGTCACAAGGGAACCCGATCAAATTCACAACTCCAGCTTCCCCTCGCCTCCTACCCAAAAGAGGAAAACACCACGGGTCACAGCTGTCACTGTGGTCATTCTTAGCCTTGGCACGTGGGTTGGAGCTGATGCATTGTCTAGACGTGTTTCTGTATTCTGATGTCGAGAAAGCAGCTGTATACACGTGGGCTCGCCATTACCTCTGCTTAGAGGCAATGTCGGGCCACGCAGGCTAGCTCCCTCGCCCAAGCAAGTAGCTCGCCCTGAGCTCACTTTTGTTGTCATTGCATCAGCCCCCCGGCGCAAGCCTGGAGCGGCCGTTACGCGCATCACTGCGAGGCGGGGGAAACTAGCCGCAGAGCAGCCCGGCAAGAATGAGAACTGAGAGGAGGCTCGTTCCAAGCAGCCAGAAGCACCATGTAAGGCAAGCCGGGAAGCAGCCGCTCCAGGACAGATCTGGCCGGCTGGCTCTGGATGTGGCAGCGAGCTCCGGGGAGGCCTCGTGGTAGGTGCGCTGGGGAGAAGGAAGCGCTAAGTCCCACCTCCCGAGGGGATCCCCCGGCACTGACCGAGTCAATGAAGGTGGCGCTCATTCCCTCTGGCAATAGTATAAATATTGCATCATGCACTCCTCCGCGCTGCAAAATGGATTCCCAGCCGGGCGAGCGGGAATTAAAGCAGCCCCCTCCCCAGGCTATGCCAACGGGCGGGCAGGCAGGCCGGGACCCCCGCGGGCTCGCATGGGCACATCACCCGGGAGAGAGCCGCGTGGAGCGTCGCCATTGCGCCTCCGAAATAGCTCCCGCCCGCGCGGCAAGCTTGGCAGGCGGCCCGCCGCGGAGCAGGGAAGGGGCAGCGCATCCCACTCACCCAGCCTCTGCCTGGCGGGAAGGGCGGCTGCGGCAGCAGATGGGCCCGGCTGGAGAGCGGCGCGGGGCCGGGGGGAGAGCGGCGCGGGGCTCGCCCAGGAGGCGCCGATGCAGGTGCTGTGTGTAAGGCACCCGGGCTAGTTTCCGGCTGTTCAGCGCGCCGCCAGCCCGCTCTGCTTGCAGGGCTCCTCCCCTCGCTGCATGAAGAGGAAAGGGCCGGTGCCGCCAGCGAAACAGAATGCGTGACTTTGGGTGCACTGAGCATGCGCACCCGAACTGAGCAAACTCCGTGTCCCTCGCTGTAGCCGCTGCCCTCTCTCTGCCCTCACTGCCCCCTCAGATTGGCTTCCTCCTCTTCGGAGGTGTTTACAATGATGAAGGGGGGCAAATTGCAGGGGGGGTGTGTCTGGTTCTGATCATGGGGCAGAAATTTACCGGCTGGAGGCATCGATCTTCTTTTTTTAGCTGCAGAAGAGGGGCAAAATTTGAAAAATCAGGGGGGTGGGGGGTGGTAGCCTTGGTTAAGCCCGGGCTGGGGGACACTGCCAGACCCTGTGCATGGAGAAAACCCCCGTTTAGGGAGGGGGAGAGGTGGGAACAGTCACCCAGCGGGACAAGCCACCTGATGTCCTTGTAAATATCAGTTTTCCAGGGGCAAAGTCTTTTTTTTCTTTATTTTCCCTGGAGGCTGCCTGTCAGCCCCCGAGCAGGGGGCTGGCTCCTGGGCTTGAGTTCTTAAAGGCACAGGCCTCCCAATTCCTAGATGGTCAATGCTTAGACACCACCGTTCCTCTGTAGGTGTACAAGTGTGAAATAGTCTACAGACAGTTCCTGTCTCAAACTCTGCCTCTCACTTTTTTAGTATTTAATAGTTTTCTCTTTGTTTCTCTGTCTATCAGAAGTCACCGCATCTCCTTGCTCTTGTGTACTATGCTATGCTAAAGTCCCTCCCATCCACACCCTCTCCTGTACTGCAATCCCCTGACCCATGGCAGATCCCGCACCTGTCCCCCAAACTCCCCCTAGCAAGCACCTCTCATGCACCCAAACTCCATCCCAGATCTTCATCACCAAACATGGGCAAGTATCGGAGGGGTAGCCGTGTTAGTCTGAATATGAAGAATCGTTGAGGAGTCCTGTGGCACTATCTTCAGTTCGTCTATAAGGTGCCACAGGACTCCTCGCCAACATGGCCAAGTAAAATTTTAGCGATTTCTCCCGTAGTCAATGGGGACATGGGTCAGAGAGCTCAGAGCAGGGGGCTCCAACGTTTTGAAAGTGCAATCCAATATGTACCTTATATATAAATACCCTTTTCCCGCTTCCTTCTTACCCCTTCTCCAAGTCCCAGATCCTGCACCCTCTATCCTTCCTCTCTTGCCCATCCTCAGTCTCTTTCATCAGCCTGGGACAGACGGTTGGGTGCGCATGCTCTGGTCTTTGCTTAAGGGATCTGGAGTGTGAGAAGGGCTCTGATCAGCTCTTGGAGCATGCATTTACTGTGGTGTTCTAGGTGCAGGCTTTGGCAGGATATTTGGATGCATGGGTGCTCAGAGCAATGATAAAGGCTTGGATACAGGACTGGGTTCATGCCAGGGGTAGGAGTTAGTGATGTATGCTCCATTTTGTCACTGCTGGTGACTCCTAGATGGTGGTGGAGTGTGCCTAAGGCAGGCTCACCCATGGCTTTGCCCTGAAACACTACCTAAAGCTGCAAGAAAACTCCATCCCTGTCCTGTGTTGAAAGGATACAGAATGGTATATGTTGAACCCTGACATCAGCACCCCTCTTTTTCCTCCCCTGCCGTGCACACAAAGCAGCAGACTCCCAGGCGTGGTATCAGCTGCAAGGCAAAGTGCAGGACATCCACAGCAGTGGGGGGAGGGGCATGTAAGTGCTGGCACTTGATATCTTCTTGCCCACACCAGTCAGGATCACCTGACAGAGGATACAAGATCTACCAGTATATCCCTATCTACTGGTTGGTGACCACTGCCTCATAGCGACTGTCTGTCCAGGGTCAATGTGTCATATCATAAGAACATAAGAACGGCCGTACTGGGTCAGACCAAAGGTCCATCTAGCCCAGTATCCTGTCTACTGACAGTGGCCAGCACCAGGTGTCACAGAGAGGGTGGACCAAAGACAATGATCAAGCGATTTGTCTCCTGCCATCCCTCTCCAGCCTCTGACAAACCAAGGCCAAGGACACCATTTTATCCCCTGGCTAATAGCCTTTTATGGACCTAACCTCCATGAATTTATCCAGCTTCTCTTTAAACTCTATTATAGTCCTAGCCTTCACAGCCTCCTCTGGCAAGGAGTTCCACAGGTTGACAACACGCTGTGTGCAGAAGAACTTCCTTTTATTGGTTTTAAACCTGCTACCCATTAATTTCATTTGGTGTCCTCTAGTTCTTCTATTATGGGAACTAATAAATAACTTTTCTTTATCAGCCCTCTCCACACCACTCATGATTTTATATACCTCTATCATATCCCCCCTCAGTCTCCTCTTTTTCTAAACTGAAAAGTCCCAGTCTCTTTAGCCTCTCCTCATATGGGACCTGTTCCAAACCCCTAATCATTTTAGTTGCCCTTTTCTGAACCCTTTCCAAGGCCAAAATATCTTTTTTGAGGTGAGGAGACCACATCTGTACACACTATTCAAGATGTGGGCGTACCATAGTTTTATACAGGGGCAGTAAGATATTCTGGGACTTATTTTCTATCCCTTTCCTAATAATTCCTAGCATCCTATTTGCCTTTTTGACCGCCGCTGCACTCTGTGTGGAAGTTTTCAGAGAACTGTCCACGATAACTCCAAGATCTCTTGCCTGATTTGTCGTAGCCAAATTAGCCCCCATCATACTGTACGTATAGTTGGGGTTATTTTTCCCGATGTACATTACTTTACACTTATCCACATTAAATTTCATTTGCCATTTTGTTGCCCAATCACTCAGTTTGGTGAGATCTTCTTGGAGTCCCTCACAGTCTGCTTCTGACTTGACTATCCTAAACAGTTTGGTATCATCTGCAAACTTTACTACCTCACTGCTTACCCCTTTCTCCAGATCATTTATGAATAAGTTGAAAAGGATTGGTCCCAGGACTGACCCTTGGGATACACCACTAGTTACCCCTCTCCAATCTGAAAATTTACCATTTGTTCCTACCCTTGTTTCCTGTCTTTTAACCAGTTCTCAATCCAAGAAAGGACCTTCCCTCTTATCCCATGGCCATGTAATTTACACAAGTATACTATAATCCAAGTATACTATATCTACTGGATCCCCCTTGTCCGCATGTTTGTTAACCCCTTCAAAGAACTCCAATAGATTAGTAAGACAGGATTTCCCTTTACAGAAACCATGTTGACTTTTGTCCAACAAATTATGTTCTTCTACATGCTTCACAATTTTATTCTTTACTATTGTTTCAACTAATTTGCCCAGTACTGAAGTTAGACTTACCGGTCTGTAATTGCCAGGATTGCCTCTAGAGCCCTTTTTAAATACAGGCAGTCCCCGACTTACGTGGATCCGACTTACGTCGGATCCCTAGATACGAACGGGGTGAGGCAACTCCCGCACATGCGCAGCAGCATTCCCGGGGCTCGCTCACCTGGGTCCTAGGATCCTCCTCCTCCTCGGGCTGGCTCCGACTGGGGTCCCACAGAGCTGTCGGGCAGAGGAAAAGTGCCTCCCCACGCCTGCTGCCCCCCCCCGCCAGCAACAGGCTGCCCCCTCCCCTGAGCAACAGGCTGCCGAACAGACAAAAGCAGCCTCTCTGCCCCTCCTCCCCTCTATACATGCCGGGCTCCCGGAGCGCAGCGTCCCCGGGGCTCGCTCACCTGGGTCCTAGAATCCACCTCCTCCTTCTCTTCGGCCTGCTCCAACTGGCCTCTGCCTGCAGCAGCTGGCCACAGGGACAGGGATCCCGCAGAGCTGCCGGGCAGAGGAAAAGTGCCTCCCCACGCCCGCTGCCCCCCCCCCCGCGGCCTCGCATCCTGCACGCCTCCCCCCTCCCCCCCTGCCAGCAACAGGCTGCCCCCTCCCCTGAGCAACAGGCTGCCGAACAGCAGACAAAAGCAGCCTCTCCGCCCCTCCTCCCCCTATACATGCTGGGCTCCCTGGGCAAACAAAGACTCCACCAAAACAAACAAAGTGCTGGCCTCATTGTGTTAGCAAAAAAAGGACCCTCCTCCTAGAACCCTGGGTGGTGTGTGGAAATAAAGCTATTAGCTCAAAGCATGGTGCAGAGCTGTTTGGTATTTGATGAGTTACTCCTTTAGTCCTGAGTTTGTCACAGGGACAGAAATAGATGTGAAATCTTCTGAACAGGGGAACAGACAGCAAAACAAACATTAAAGGGGAGTTAACCTTTCCCTATGCTATCCAAAACTAAAAAAAATGTTTGGCTAGAGTTTCCCCTACAATATGTACCAGTTCCGACTTACATACAAATTCAACTTAAGAACAAACCTACAGTCCCTATCTTGTACGTAACCCGGGGACTGCCTGTATTGGTGTCACGTTGGCTACCTTCCAGTCATTAGGTACGGAAGCCGATTTAAAGGATAGGTTACAAACCACAGATCATAGCTCAGCAATTTCCCATTTAAGTTCTTTTAGAACCCTTGGATGAATGCCATCCGGTCCCGGAGATTTGTTAACATTAAGTTTTTCTATTTGTTCCAAAACCTCCTCTAATGACACTTCAATCCGGGACAGTTCCTCCGATTCATCACCCACAAAGGACGGTGCAGATTCAGGAATCTCCCCAATGTCCTCAGCGGTGAAGACTGAAGCAAAGAAATCATTTAGTTTCTCCGCAATGGCTTTATCGTCCTTGATTGCTCCTTTTATAGCTCGATCATCTAGGGGACCCACAGGCTTTTTAGCAGGCTTCCTGCTTCTAATGTACTTAAAAAACATTTTGTTATTTCTTTTTGAGTTTTTGGCTAGCTGTTCCTCAAAATCTTTTTTTGCTTTTCTTATTACATGTTTACACTTGATTTGACAGTGTTTATGTTCCTTTCTATTTAGCTCACTAGGATTGGACTTCCACTTCTTAAAAGATACCTTTTTGTCCCTCACTGCTTCTTTTACATGGTGGTTAAGCCACGGTGACTCTTTTTTAGGTATCTTGCTATGTTTTTTAATTTGGAGTATACATTTAAGTTGGGCCTCTATTATGGTGTCTTTAAAAAGTTTCCATGCAGCTTTCAGGGATTTGGCTCTAGTCTCTGTGCCTTTTAATTTCTGTTTAACTAACCTCCTCATTTTTGTGTAATTCCCCTTTTTGAAATTAAATGCCAGGGTGCTGGACTGCTGAGGTGTTCTTCCCACCACAGGAATGTTGAATGTTATTATATTATGGTCACTATTCCAAAGCGGTCCTCTAACGGTTATATCCTGGACCTGATCCTGCACTCCACTCAGGACTAAATCGAGAATTGCCTCTCCCCTTGTGGGTTCCTGCACTAGCTGCTCCAAGAAGCAGTCATTTAAGCCATTGAGAAATTTTATCTCCGCTTCTCTTCCTGAGGTGACATGTATCCAGTCAATATGGGGGTAATTAAAATCCCCCATTATTATAGAGTGCTCTATTTTGGTAGCCTCTCTAATCTCCCTCAGCATTTCTATGCCAGTATCGCTGTCCTGGTCAGGTGGTCGGTAATATATCCCTACTGCTAATTTCTTATTATTATATCACCACAGGTACAGCCCTGCTCCACCCAGCCTCGTACAAGGGCACTGCTTACAAACTGACATACAGTAGCCCTCCTGGCACTGAGCTGATGCCATCATGCTTCTTCTTATTGTGGGCAGGCCCATGCCGCACTGTGCTACCCTGCCTAGCACCCTTCTAGCCCCCTAGACCCAATGCCACAGCACCCAGAGACCCCCACAAATTACTATGCCTATTGCCCTCCCACAGACCGCTATGCCCTGTGCCCCCCCATAATCCCCCGTCAATATTCATTAACTGTTCAGTTCCCCCCATATTCCCACCAGCACAACTGCAGTGCTCCTCAGACCCCCCACGCTTCACAGTGCACTGACACCCATAGATCTATCTCCCCCACTGCACATCCCCCCTTCACTTCCCACCACCTCACCAGTCCACTGTCCACAATACCAAGCCTTGATAACAGGCGAGGGTCCAGACCCATCTGTGTTACTGTGCCTGCTGCCACAGTGCCATTGTATTTCCCTTAATAAAACTCAGTTGTGGTGTTTGGCTTGGCTATTTCACAACACCAACAGAAAGTGGAGGGTTGAATCTGAAATCATTGCCTTGATACTGAAAAACGGTTAGAGTCCAATCGTCTAGGCTATCCACATTAACAGGGTGGTCAGGCTAATCAGGGAGCAAGGATGCCCTTAGTTTCCTGTCCTCTGTGTGTGCTTGATTACCCTTGTTCAGACACATTTGGCCCCAGCTTAGCATAGAGCTAGTCTTGCCAGATGTTTTCACCAATACTGCGCACACTTCCCATTACGTCACAATGGACATTCCATCGTCCTGATCACATGCTGAAGACAGTGCTATTGAATCAATAATACTTTATAAATTGTTTTCGAAAATAGAAAGTTAAAATAATGGACTGACTGCCTGTCTGTTCAAAACTGTACACCTGGGAACCCTACATAGAGCATTTCTCAGAGCTGAGCTGTGGATCTGAGCCGGGCCAGAGACACAGGTGCCACAAAATCAGCACAGGAAGCATAGAATAATAGGACTGGAAGGGACCTCGAGAGGTCATCGAGTCCAGCCCCCCGCCCTCAAGGCAGGACCAAGCTCCGTCTACACCATCCCTGACAGATGTCTATCTAACCTGTTCTTAAATATCTCCAGAGAGGGAGATTCCACCACCTCCCTTGGCAATTTATTCCAATATTTGACCACCCTGACAGTTAGGAATTTTTTCCTAATGTCCAATCTAAACCTCCCCTGCTGCACTTTAAGCCCATTACTCCTTGTCCTGTCCTCAGAAACCAAGAGGAACAAATTTTCTCCTTCCTCCTTGTGACACCCTTTTAGATATTTGAAAACCGCTATCATGTCCCCCCTTAATCTTCTTTTTTCCAAACTAAACAAGCCCAGTTCATGAAGCCTGGATTCATAGGTCATGTTCTCTAGGCCTTTAATCATTCTTGTCGCTCTTCTCTGTACCCTTTCCAATTTCTCCACATCTTTCTTGAAATGTGGCGCCCAGAACTGGACACAGTACTCCAGCTGAGGCCTAACTAGTGCAGAGTAGAGCGGCAGAATGACTTCACGAGTTTTGCTTACAACACACCTGTTGATACAACCTAGAATCATATTTGCTTTTTTTGCAACAGCATCACACTGTTTACTCATATTCAACTTGTGGTCCACTATGACCCCTAGATCCCTTTCCACCATGCTCCTTCCTAGACAGTCGCTTCCCATCTTGTATGTATGGAACTGATTGTTCCTTCCTAAGTGGAGCACTTTGCATTTCTCTTTATTAAACCTCATCCTGTTTACCTCTGACCATTTCTCTAACTTGCTAAGGTCATTTTGAATTATGTCCCTATCCTCCAAAGAAGTTGCAACCCCACTCAGTTTGGTGTCATCTGCAAACTTAATAAGCGTACTCTCTATCCCAATATCTACATCATTGATGAAGATATTGAACAGTACGGGTCCCAAAACAGACCCTTGCGGAACTCCACTTGTTATCCCTTTCCAGCAGGATTTAGCACCGTTAACAACAACTCTCTGACTACGGTTATCCAGCCAATTATGCACCCACCTTATCGTGGCCCTGTCTAAGTTATATTTGCCTAGTTTATCAATAAGAATATCATGCGAGACCGTATCAAATGCTTTACTAAAGTCTAGGTATATGACATCCACCGCTTCTCCCTTATCCACAAGGCTCGTTATCCTATCAAAGAAAGCTATCAGATTAGTTTGGCATGACTTGTTCTTCACAAACCTATGCTGGCTATTCCCTATCACTTGTGTTAGTGTTCGTAGCAGAGTCACAGAAGCAGGCCACAGAGCAGACTTGTGCTGTATTCAAAGCTGCAACAACCAGAGCCAGGGTGGCCAGACAATCATCCCTGTGAACTAGACGCAGATTAGAATCATTTCTAAGGAACAGTGAAACTGGAGATGAGTCATAGGGGTGGAGTTGGAACCATCTGGAGCCAGTTTCATTCAGGGGGACACTGGGCAGTGGTCCTACTGTATTGAGATTCCCCCAGGCAAGAGTACAGCTGCAACATGAGAGGATTTTTCCAGCGACAGAGCACGTGTCTGAGCCACATCATGTCCACACTACAGCCAGGTCCTGAGATGGGGCCTGTGACTTGTGATGAACAGAAATAACTTCCCTTGCATTCCTCATACACTGTGATATCCCACTGTGTGCCTTCTAGTGCATTTTTATTTTCCTTTGAGCTTTTCACAGTTCTAATAAAAATTAAAAAAAATTTAGCAGTGTCTAGATTGGCAATATTTTGCTCCAAATCATCCCCTCTTTCAGAAAATCTTGCCCCTTTTCTTATCTGGCCTTGAGTATTTGCACAAGAACACTGACCTTCTCTCTGGGAAAATTAAGTGTGAAGAAGGACTTAGAAATAACTTTGTAGTGTAGACGTACCCTAACTAAGAGACGTTAATTCGAATTAACTCAGAGAGGCGCTACACACGCGATCCGCTAGTTCGAACTTAATTAGAACTAGCGGAGTGCTTAATTTGAACTAGGTAAACCTCATTCTACGAGGACTAACGCCTAGTTCGAATTAACTAGTTCGAATTAATGGCTGTGTAGAATTGATAGAATTGCTAAGCTCACCCCAGTACTATATCTGTAACAGGGACCAATTTTGTGCAGAACCTCACATCCATTACAGTGATATACAATTTTCTCTATAATCTAGTTACAATATATTATTTTTGACAATTAACATTTTTGTTAACTGATTCTTTAAATGCAGTATTGAGTATCAAGTCATACCCATATGTATGGGTATGTCTAGACTACAGGGTTTTGTCAACAGAATTTTTGTCGACAGATACTGTCGACAAAGCTTCTGTCGACAAAGAGCGTCTAGACTACATCCAGTTCTGTCAACAAAGCAAGCCGCTTTGTCGACATAACAGTGTGGACGCAAAGGACAGTGTAGATGCAATAATGCCTTCTATCGACAGAACTCTGTCGATAAAAGGCATTATTCCTCGTAGAATGAGGTTTACATATGTTGACAAAACTGCTGAGTTTTGTCGACGTTATGTCGACATAACTCAAAGGCAGTGTGGACGCAGGTATAGTTTTGTTGACAAGAGTCCACTTTTGTCGACAAAACCCTGTAGTCTAGACACACCCCAAATGTTCTACTTATTTCTTTTAATTCACATCCATAATACTTTTTCTACAGTATCTGTTCCACATATATTTTCAAAACGCGAAAACTTTCCTGTACTACACACATCATTATGGAAGGTACATTTACTTGTCCAATATTCATACAGAACTGTTTTATTGTTCATTCATCTGCTTTATGAACTATGAGTTTTAGGGGTTAGGAGGCAGCATTTTATAGGGTAGCTTCTGGAGCAATGGGAGGAGACATGGAAAAATAGGGCAGAAAGTTGAAGATTATAATGCATGCATTGATAACAGGGAGCATATTTTATTACTAATGTATTTGCAAATACTGTTCTTATTATTACTCGGAATTTATTAGCTTTAAGTACATTTTTTTTCTTGTGGTGGCAAGTCCTTTTTCTGTCTGTCAAGTCATGTTTTCTATTATTTGTCAAGCAATCACTATAACCAAAGTTCTAGGTAATATCACTCTCAAAAAACATTAGATCATCATTGATGGAATACATCCTTTTTTGGTTACACATCAATTCTGGAGAATTGTGCATGGTCCTTAACTTAATTTATGTCTGTGTTGTCAGTGGCTTGACAATCAGGCCATGTTAATATTGTTTGACCTTGCTTATATGTATGCAATATTCACCTCATATTTTCTAATTGAACTGACTGTTATATGGATTGATTTTCCTATTTTCAAATTCACTAACTATTTCCTGTTTTGAACAATTCTCAGGGAAATGTTTTGAGGGAAATGTTTTGAGGACCAAAAACCCCAGTTCCTCTGAATTTGTAACCCATGGACCAGGAGCAAAAGGCCCCTGCCCAAGGCAAAACACCAGCATCCCCTGAGTCCGTTAGCAAGGAGGTAGCAAATTGAGAGATTTTTCTACCAAAAAACACAGTTCCTCTGAATTTGTGACCCATGGACCAGGAGCAAAAGGCCTCCGCCCAAGGCAAAACACCAGCATCCCCTGAGTCCGTTAGCCAGGAGGTAGCAAATTGAGAGATTTTTCTACCAAAAAACACAGTTCCTCTGAATTTGTGACCCATGGACCAGGAGCAAGGTTAGCAAGGAGGTAGCAAATTGAGAGATTTTTCTACCAAAAAACACAGTTCCTCTGAATTTGCAACCAGCCAGCAAAGGTAGCAATTCCTGAGCAGTTGTACTGAATGTCATGTATGTATGACAGAAACTGTGACAGTCACAAAAACGGAGAGGTTTCACTTTTTGCCTATACACCGGCTGACCCTCCCTCCCCACAGACACCATTGGGGGAGTGGCCCGCCCGGGGGATACTGAGCGCCAAGGCTGCGGGAGGCCACAGTGTGGGGGGAGGCGTAAGGACAGGGACGCAGCCAGGGCCGGAGCGGGCTGGTTAGCGCGGGGGCTGGGTGAGGACGGGATCTGGGGGCGCGGGCAGAGCCGGGCAAGTGAGGAGACGCCCACGCGGCACAAAGGTACCCGGCCCGCCCCCGCCTGGCCGGGCGGGCTGTCAGCACCGGGCGGGCCGCGCTAGGCCAGGTAACTGCACAGCATCGCGGTCTCCTTCTCTTGCTGCTGTTGCTGCACAGAGGCCCCGCGTGGTCTCTTCGGCTTGGCGGGAGCCCTGAAGAAACACTGGAAAGGAGCCTGCCCGTTTAGAAGGGCCCCTGCCTGCATTTGAAAGGCAAAAATGCAACTTCCCCTTCCATTGTGTCTTATTCGCCCCCGGCGCTTTTATACCTCCAAGCCCCCCTGCCGCGTTTGCCCCCGACAACACACGCTTTGCAAGACTTTAAGGCTGATAAAAGCTATTACCTCACCCACCTTCTCTCTCTCTCACCCACACGCCTGCTCTCCCACTCGCGCCTCCCTTCGCCATGCGGCCAGCTCAACTCCAGGGGCAAATTCTCAGTTGGATGTCCGCAAGCCCAGTAACTGCAGTGAGGGGGTAAATGGACAAACCGGGAGAACTGACTAAACGCTCGCAGCTCCCAGTGCAATGCTTGGGAAGGGTCCAATGCGATCCTGTACCAACAGGGCAGCGGGAGTTGAAGAGGTTTTTGGCCCTCTAATAACACTGCTCTACAGTCAAAATGCTTCTGAAATAAATGTAGTCAAACTTTACTAATTCTGGATCACCGAGAACGAAAATGATGCTTAAAATTGTTGATTGGCTGTAGTTTTCAAGATATGCTATTGGGTCAGTATATACGACCCTTGACTTGCAAATGGCGAAGGATAAGTGTGTTATAAAGGGAAGGGATCTCAATTTAAACCAGAAATGACTAAAATACATCTTTGACTGGATCTATGAATAAATCTATGACTGGGTTTGGACAGTACTTGCTTTTTAGGCAAAACAATGAATGATGCAATCTGAAGCTGGTATTGCGTCATACATTATATGAATTGCATCATGTTATTCCTAGAAGTCATGGATGATGCAATCATAACGAAGCTTACATCACTCTGCTGAACAAATTGCCCTATATCAGCTCTAGAAATCATACAGTGTCATGCTCTCTTATTTGTCAGTGTTTGCTTTTGCAAAGGGACACATTTCTGTTTAGCCAAAGTGAGCAGAGATGATTCATACTTGTGTGAACAGTGCAGATAACTTCTGCTATGTTTGTGGTGAAGTGACTTTTGCATCACAAAAGCGCAGTATAACCACTATGGTTAACAAAGCCTATCACCTTTATTTTGGCTGCAAAATTGGAGATCAGGACAAGAGGTGGGCCCCACACATATGCTGCAACACTTGTGCAACAAATCTTCACCAGTGGTTGAACAGGAAAAGGAAATCTATTCCTTTTGCAGTGCCAATGATTTGGAGAGAGCCAACAGATCATACCAGCAATTGTTACTTCTGCATGGTGCCTCCAGTTGGGAAAGGTGTGTCAAAGAAGAAAAAGTGGACTGTGCATTATCCAAACATTCCATCAGCTATTCGCCCAGTACCCCACGGAGAAGGACTGCCGGTTCCTGATGCACCAGAATCATTCTCACTTGAGTCAGACGAGGAAGAGGATGAAACTTCTGGTCCTGAACCATCAGTGTCACAGGACCCACATTTTCTCCCATCCTCCTCCTCTGAACCACACCTCATAACACAAGGTGAACTGAATGACCTTGTCAGGGATTTGGAACTACCCAAGAGTAAGGCAGAGCTGTTGGGCTCCTGGCAGGTGATGTTAGGGTTTCCATGTTCCGTGACCGTCAAAAGGATCTTGTCCCATTCTTCTTCATGGAAGGTGATCTTGTAGCCTGCAACAACATCGATGGTGTGATGGCAGCCCTCAACATCGTTCACGATCCAGATGAGTGGAGACTGTTCATTGATTCATCGAAGACGAGTCTTAAAGCTGTTTTGCTGCATAATGGCAATGTTTTGCCATCAATTCCAGTTGGTCATGCAGTCCATATGAAGGAAACCTATGACAACATGAAACAACTTTTGAGGTGCATAAACTATGACCAACATCAGTGGCAGCTTTGTGGCGATTTGAAGGTTGTTGCTCTCTTGCTTGGTCTGCAGACTGGATACACAAAGTACTGCTGTTTTCTCTGCTGATAGGATAGTCGTGCAAGAGATTCCCACTACATCAAGATAGATTGGCCACTCCGACAGTCATTGGAGCCTGGGAGGAAAAGCTCCACCACTGGTTGAATCAAGGAAGATTTTGTTACCAGCCTTACACATCAAGCTGGGTCTGATGAAGAACTTTGTCAAGGCCATGGACAAAACACAAGCAGCTTTCAAGCTTTCAAGCTTTCCTCCATGGAAAATTTCCAAGGTTAAGTGAAGCTAAGATAAAGGAAGGTGTCTTTGTTGGTCCTCAGATTCGTGAACTTCTTCGAGATGATGCATTTGACCATGCACTGCGTGGCAAGGAAAAGACGGCATGGAAAGCCTTCCAGTTAGTGGCAATAAATTTTCTCGGAAACAACAAAGCAGACAACTACAGGTTGTTGGTGGAAAACCTCCTCAAGGCATACAAAATGGTTGCAAAATGTCACTAAAGATACATTTTTTGCACTCTCATCTAGTTTTTTTTCCACCGAACTGTGGAGCAGTGAGCGACGAGCACGGCGAGCGATTTCACCAGGACATTGCAACAATGGAGAAACGCTATCAGGGCAAATGGAGCCCATCAATTCTTGCAGATTATTGTTGGACAGTGACAAGAGATGCTCCATTTCATGAATACAAGAGACAAGCCAAGAAGCGCCGAGTAGACACTGACTAGGACTAAACTATGTACATAATAGTTTTTTGCCTTTTGTTTCATAATACATTTTATTTATATAACCCTTTTGCTGATTTTTAAAGTGTTACATAAACAGGACAGGTGAAATATTATCATGTAAAGCAACCGTAAACACATGAAAAGACCTTGGTTTACAATTTATGATTAAAACTCTACTATCTACACAATATCCATAGATATAAAATGTAAAAACTTAAATATCTTGGAAACAGTAGCCAATCAGTTGTTTTGTCATATTTGAATTCAGCACATCAAAATACATAATAAATAGCACATTTTATCTCTGAAGCAGACGACTTCTAAAAAATTGTAGACCAGTGTAATCCTTTGTTCCGTTCTGGTGTCCATATTTTTAAGTGGATGCTGGAAAGTTGGAGAAGCTGCAGAAAGTCAAACAAATGTTCGGAGGGCTAGAGAACCAGCCTTAAAATCACAAACTTAAAGAGCTGAATCTGGTTAGTTCAGGGAAAAGAAGATTGACAGTTGATTACAGTGTCTAAATATCTTCTGCAGGAGAAAATACCAAAGCACTCAGCAAAGGAAGGCACAACACAAACCAATGACTGGAAGCTGAAGCCAGGTATTCAAATTAGAAATTAGGAACAATATTTAGATCCCTGCAAATCTATGCATATCTGCTTTATAGCTGCAGGCACCCACATCCACTGATGTAGCTGAGGTTCATTTTTGCAGTTGCAGACACAAAATTTGTATTTAGAACCCTGCGTATTTGTGGATATCTGTTTTCTGTCCCAGGGTATCCATAGACGTTGATGCAGATATCCATAGCTCATTTTTGTGGATATAGATACAGATATGGATACAAATTTTATATCTGGGTAGGGCTCTAACAATTCATGTAACAGTGAAGATGATCAGAGCCATATGTTGCATAAAATTTGTTTCAGAAGCTGGTCAAATAGCTGCTCTGGAAAGGAACAATATTGGGTTCTATGTAAGAATGGCCATACTGGGGGTACGTTCTCTTTCGAGTCTAGACGTTCTCTTTCGAAAATGAACAGTTTGGATTCAATCGCGCCTTTTTTAAAAAGAGTACTTTCGAAAAAAGGCGTTATTCCTCGTAAAATGAGGCTTACCGTGATCGAAAAAACTGCCACGTTCTTTCGATTTACTTTCGAAAAAACACGGCTGCAGTTTAGACGCAGGTGAAGTTTTTTTTCGAAAAAAGGCTACTTTTTTTTGGAAAAAATCTGTAGTCTAGACACACCCTGGGTCAGACCAAAGGTCCATCTATCCCAGTATCCTGTCTTCAAGTGATACAGTCCCTGTCACCCATTCCCAGCTTCTGACAAAAAAGGGTGTTACAAGGAGAGGGAGAAAAATTGTTCTCCTTGACCTCCGATGATAGGATAAGAAGCAATGGACTTAAATTGCAGCAAAGGAGGTTTAGGTTGGACATTAGGAAAAACTTCCTAACTATTCAGGGTAGTTAAACACTAGAATAAATTGTCTAGGGAGTTTGTGGAACCTCCAACACAGGAGATATTTAAGAACAAGTTAGACAGACATCTATTAGGGATAATCCAGATCAGGGCTACTCAACATGCAGCCCATGGGCCGCATGCAGCCCATGGTCTGTTTGGGTTTACAGTGTGGTTTGGGTCGATATGTGTTTTAGTAGTTAAATTCCTGGACTGTTGTGAAGCCAAAACAAAAAATTAGTTAATATAATGGTCTTCTGCTGATACGCATTTTAGTAGTTAAATTCCTGGACTGTCATTGCTCATTAAAAATGCTGTCCTATGGGTGGAAACTGGACAAATATTGCATTTTATTAATAATTGAAGAACTGACTTAAATGGGGACTGCGTGTTGTGTAGTCTTGCCTTAATTTTTATATTCATGCCCCTCAGTGTGAAAGAAACTATTTGCATATATAGCAACCACATTTAAGTTGCGGCTCTCAGCATGTGCTGGGAGTATCATGGTGGCCCCCGGGGATTCCAAAGTTGAGTAGCCCTGATATAGATGGTACTTGGTCCTGCCATGAGGGAAAGGGACTGGACTTGATCTCTCAAGATCCCCTCAAGTTCTAGAATTCTATGATTTTATGGACTAGGGGCACCATTCCTGCCCATCCTTTCTAATAGCCACTATTGGACCTATCAGCCATGACTTTATCTAGTTCTTTTTTGAACCCTATTAAAGTCCTGGTCTTTACAATGTCCTTTGGCAAGGTATTCCACATACTGACTGTGCATTGTGTGAAGAAATACTTCATTTTGTTTGTTTTAAACCTGCTACCTATTAATTTCATTTGGTGACCCCTAGTTCTTGTATTACAGAAGCAAGTAAATAACTTTTCTGAAATTTAAATTCTCCATACCAGTCACTATGTAATAGATCTCTATCATAGCCCTTCCTTAGTCTCCTCTTTTCTAAGCTGAAAAGACCCAGTCTTATTAATTTCTCCTCGTATAACAGTTGTTCCAAATCCCTAATCATTTTTATTGTCCTTTTCTGAACTTTTTCCAATGCCAAGATTTCTTTTTTTGAGATGAGGGGACCACATCTGTACGCAGTGTTCAAGATATGGGCATTTGATGGATTTACATAGAATGGTTTTTCTCAAGGCTGGGGGAGGGGACAGGTGGCTCAGTGGATACAGACAGGGAGCCAGTATTAGAGGCAGCAGCGCGGGTGGTGGGGGAGGGCAGATGGTTCTCTGGGAGTCGTTTTTGGCGAACCAGCTTTTAAGCCGTCTCCCCACAAGCAGCAACTCTCCTGTCTGCCCCCCCACCGCGCTACAGCAGCATGGGGTGGAGGGCTCATCAGTTAACCATGTATGCAGATACATGTTCACATCTCTATCAGTAATATATCACTACTGCTATATTCATATTATTAGAGCATGGAATTACTATCCATGAAGATTCTATGGAACAGTTTTGTTCATTACTGATTTTTACTTCATTTGTATGTTTTCTTTCACATATATTGTCACTCCCGCACCAACATGACCTGTTCTCTCCTTCCAATATATTTTGTGCCCTGGTAGTACAGTGTCCCATTTATTATCATTCTTCCAAGTTTCTTTGATTCCTACTATATCAATATCATCATTAAATGCAAGGCATTCTAGTTCACCCATCTTATTATTTAGACTTCTAGCATTTGTGTATAAGCACTTTAAAAGCTTGTTACTGTTTAGCTGTCTGCCATTACCTGATGTGATTGAATAGTACTTTTTTTATTTGACTATTTCTCATCAGATCTTACCCATATTTTATCATTTTCCATCCTCCCCTCTTTACTAGGACATAGAGAATCTCTATTATTAGACCTTCTCCAGGAATGTCTCTGTCCAATCCATGTGCTTTTCTGCATCTGTTGACTTTCCCCCAGCCCTCAGTTTAAAAACTGTTCTGCAAACTTTTTACTTTTAAATGCCAAGTTCTAATCATTTTTCATGTATGTACACAGTGGAGAATAAAGGTGGTTTCTCTTTTATTTTCATTTTCTTAATCTTAAAAGGCTCCTCCACCCTGATTCAGATTTAGTATTTCACTATAAAAGCAGACCTATTGAAAGTAGCAGGACTGCATGCAAATTAAGCTGCGGTTCATCATGATTAGGGATGACAGAATTAGGCCCAAAGAAAGTTGGTAATAATTCTGTGAAACTTTTAGCCATAAAATAATAAAGATTATTCACTGTATTGTGATATGAAAGAGCTCTCATTTCTCATTATTTTTCTTTTCCAGGCTACATTAGTTCTCAAACTGGTATGTAAACTCCAGCCAAGAGGATAGGATGGTGACTTGGAGATGTGGTTAATAGTGACTGTTCTCATCCCGCAGCCATGCTGTGTGTGGAATTCTTACTGATTGTCAGCGGTATTCCATTCGCTGAAGTGCTGCCAGGTTGACATTTAAAATAAACAACAAGGGACTAAAGAGTGTGTGTTCTAAGTTATATTATTGTTCTGGTAGGAATCATCAGATAGCAATTATATACATAATCTTACAAGTTCTTTTCTGAACTTGTGAGCACTGTTCAGTGTTTGAAAAAATGCTGCAGCGTTGTTAGTTTTGCAGCGCAGGCTCTTGGGGAATGTGTGGCAAGCTTCTGGAGAATATGATCTGAGCCTTAATCTCTCACTAAAGAGAACAATTTTTGATGCACAGTTGCTTTTGATAACCAGGCATGGCTGGTGGGGCTGTGATGACCATTGATCTACGACTATATGGGTGCATCTACACTGCACAGTACAGGCAGTCCCCGGGGTACTTACAAGATAGGGACTGTAGGTTTGTTCTTAAGTTGAATCTGTATGTAAGTCGGAACTGGCATCCAGATTCAGCCACTGCTGAAACTGATCAGTTTCAACAGCGGCTGAATCTGGACACCAGTTCTGACTTACATACAGATTCAACTTAAGAACCCCAGGCGTCCCCAAGTCAGCTGCTGCTGAAACTGATCAGCAGCTGATTCCAGGAAGCCCGGGGCAGAGCAACTCTGCCTCGGGCTTCCTGTAGTCAGCCGCTGGTCATTTTCAGCAACTGCTAACTTGGGGACACCTGGGGCAGAGCAGCTCGGGTGCTGCTGGGTTGGTCCAGTAGCGCGGCCGCTCCTCGGCGCTACTGGACCAACCCAGCAGCACCCCAGCTGCTCTGCCCCAGGCGTCCTGATTCAGCCACTGCTGAAACTGATCAGCAGCAGCTGAATCAGGACTCCTGGGGCAGAGCAGCTGGGGTGCTGCTGGGTTGGTCCAGTAGCGCCAAGGAGCGGTGCTGCGGGACCAACTGGCAGCGCCCCACCTGCTCTACCACAGGCCCCGGGCTTTGCTCCACGTCTCCCTGGTCTGCTGGAGGGGGGCACTAGCTGCGTCCCCCCCCCCCCCAGCAGACCAGGGAGACGGGAAGCAGCTTTTCTCGCCCTGGAGGAGGCGGGCGGCGGGACCAGGCGTCCCGCCGCTCCAGTCCTCCAGGGCAAGAAAATCCCCGTTCGTAACTGCGGAAATAAGTCGGATCCGCGTAACTCGGGAACTGCCTGTAGCTCGAAATAAGATACACAATTTGAGCTCCCAAAACTACTTCAGTCTTACTTCAAAGTCTGCACAGCACCACATTTTGAAATAACCTGCTATTCCGAAACATCCTTTACTTCTCATGGAATGAGGTTTACAGGGACGTCGGAATAGTGAGCCCGAAATAACAGGCTTGCTATTAAAACATGGGATAGCTATTTCAGGATACTCCGGTATCCTGAAATAGCATTGCAGTGTAGATGTAGCCTGTGTGTGTAAATACAACAAAATGCACTAAGAATATATACAGAATCTATACCAATGATTTCTTTTCCACTGGGATACTGTTTTGCAAGGTCCTGAAATCTGCTATCATTCAAACAAGGAGAAATATCATAAACCAGCTTTGGAATTTTTATTATCTATGTACACAAGTCACTTCCTCCAGAGAAAAGGACTTGATTAGGCCCAGCCCTGTGCAAAAGTACAAGAGGGAGAACAAGGCACAAGAGTGGGATTTTACAAAGTTCTCAGCTGCACAAGCCCCACATTAGTCCTTGTACTCCTGGCACACTAAATTTGGGAGATTCTAGTACCAACAGCAGCTATAGTACACTAGCTCCTGGAACAACACACACATAGAAACATACACACAAGTCAAAATAGACTTTGGCTAGAGCAAGGGAGCATGCATTGCACTCTCACTGAAGGCAATATCAACATCCACTGCTGTATGCACTTCACCATTAGATCTAGATCCATTGGTAAGGAACCACAACCAGAAAAGAGCCCAAAGGCTGCACCCTTTTTCCAGCTTATGGGCTGGAGTTGTAGCTGTGGAGAAGGCTACAATGCATCCCCTCAGGCTGCCTACGAGTTGAAGGTTTGAATTCTGTTCCCTCCACTCCAACTTTGGAGTTCCTAGTACAAGACCCAGTTACTCTGGCTTTATGAGAGAACGGCAAATTGCACCCTAGGTGCACTTTAATACATCTCTACCTTTTTAAATTAAAAGTACTTTGCTTTAATTATTTAAATATTTGAGTGCTTATACCCAATATATCAAATAGATCTTTTATTTTGTGTCTCTCTCTCTTTCTTTTTTAATAGCATCATTGAAATGTGGGTGTGGAAGGGACCTGGAGACATCTTCAAGTCCAATCTCCTGTGCTGAAGTAGGACTCAATAAACCTAGACCACCCCTACCAGGTCTTTGGAGGGTTTTAAGAACTGGCTAGAGTGTAATGGGGATTCGATACTTTCCAATGGAAGACTATTCGTGAGATTAATTGTCCTATAGCAGGAGGGTTAGAATCAGGCTCGGGGGCCAGATCCAACCTGCCAAACATTTCTCTCTGACCAACCCTGCTGATTAGCAATGCATGTGTATTTACAGCCTACAGCCTGTGATCTGCTGTATCCTGTAGCCCAACTGCTCCCATGATTCTGTTGCTAGCTGTGCAGTGGGGGGAGAGATAGAGGGGAGGGCTGAAATCAGGGTGTCCTTCTGCCCCTGTGCCCCATCTCTACAGAGCAGGGGTTGAGGAGAGGGAGACACCCAGTCAGTGGAGCTGCTCCAGTCTGAAGTGTGGATGTAAGTGACTCTGAGGAATGCAGAGCAAGGGAAAGGGGAGTCAACAGAGCTGGACAGATTTCCCTTAAAGAGACAGCATGTGGCTTCTCTCAGAAACTTACCCAGCAGAAGCTAGCACATACACAGTCTGTGCCATTGTCATATATACACCATCACACACACAGTCACATACACACTTCCATGCACACTCTCCTAGTCTCTGTGCTATAATCACTCTCTTTGTCTCTCTCTGTAACCCCCAGCCTCACACCTTCTGCCTAAGGCTCCACCTCTTCCGCGGGGCCTGGAGCCGGCTCATGACCAGGTACCAAAATTCATGAAGTGACCCCCCACGAAAATTACTGGTCACCCCTGCCCTATAGTTATATAAGAATGGCCATACCGGGTCAGACCAAGGTCCATCCAGCCCAGCATCCTGTTTGCCGACAGTAGCCAATAC
Organism: Pelodiscus sinensis; assembly: GCF_052426305.1. Taxonomy (NCBI): domain Eukaryota; kingdom Metazoa; phylum Chordata; order Testudines; family Trionychidae; genus Pelodiscus; species Pelodiscus sinensis. Next base: position 308,848,044 of record NC_143052.1, read on the forward strand.
CAGATCCCCCAGAGGGAAGGGACACAACAGGTAATCCTCACGTGTTTCCTCCCCTGTCACCCACTTCCAGAGAAACACAGGTTAGGGACATCATTCCTACCCATCCTGGCTAATAGCCATTGATGGACCTAACCTCCATGAATGTATCTAGCTCTTTTTTGAACCCTATTAAAGTTCTAGACTTCACCACGTCCTCTGACAAGGAGTTCCACAGGTTGACTGTGCTCTGAGTGAAGAAAAACTTCCTTTTGTTTGTTTTAAACCTGCTGCCTATTAATTTCATTTGGTGACCCCTAGTTCTTAAATTGTGGAAATAAGTGAATAACTTTTCCTTATTCACTTTTTCCATACAAGTCATGATTTTATAGATCTCTATCATATCCCTCCTTAAGCTCCTCTTTTCGAAGCTGAAAAGTCCAACTCTTTTTAATCTCTCTTCATATGGGACCCATTCCAAACCCCTAATCATTTTTGTTGACCTTTTCCAATGCAATATATCTTTTTTGAGATAGGCAACCACATCTGTATGCAGTATTCAAGATGTGGGCTTACCATGGTTTTATATAGAGGCAATAAGATATTTTCTGTCTTATTCTCTATCCCTTTTTAGGGACTTCTAACATTTTATTTGCTTTTTTGACTTCTGCTGCTCAGTGAGTGGATGTTTTCAGAGAACTGTCCACATTGTCTTCAAGATCTTTCTCTTGAGTAGTTGTAGCCAAATTAGTCCCCGTCATATTGTATATATAGTTTGGATTTTTTTATTTTGCAATGTGCATTACTTTACATTTATCAACATTAAATTTAATTTGCCATTTTGTTGCCCAATCATTTAGTTTGGTGAGTTCTTTTTGAAGCTCTTCACAGTCTTACAAAGTTTTTAGTATCTAACAGTTATCTCCCTTGCTCCTGATTAAGCCATTACTTTTTGTCCTTCTTTCAGTGAATATGTAGAACAACTGAATACTGTCAGCCGACGGTCAGGGCAGTGAGTGGTGTGTGTGTGTGTGCTATACACCCGAGACTTCAACTGCTGAGACCGGGGTCCCTCACAGCGGGCAACCTGGAGGAGGTTGACGAGCGCCCCAATTCTGTTTACAGGGAGAGCTTATTACACTTCAGATTTTAGCTGCTATAATCCGTGATTCCTTCACAGCAGGCAGCCTGGGGGAGACTGAGAAGTGCCCCAACGGATCTGCCACCTGGTAGTGACACAAATCCAAACGCCCAAGCTCTCCCTATATCTGTCCCTTAAGACCGGCTGAAGTTCTTTTAAATTGTGCCTGGTTCAGTTTCAGCAACTGAAGGAGTCAGATTAAAGCTTAAACAGTTACAGGTTTATTGAGGAAGCTTATAAATCATATGGTTGCAATGGCTATTGTTCTATTTCTTAATTGCTAGCAAAATATAGATCTAAAAAAATGGTTACAAAGAAGATAAAGATAGGAAAACAGAAATAATAGTACCAAGTAACAGCTTAATCTTTAAAGAGCTCTAAGTCTGTGTACACTTAAGACAGAGGACCACATCCAGGTAAAATTTTTACCCCCTTCTGTGCCTCTTGACTCCAGCGTGTCAGGCAAGGGCCGGTCCCTCAATTCCTAGGAAAGACGAAAATACGAGGTGGGCATCCCCATAGAACCTCGGGAGGTCAAACACCTAACCCGACCAGCAGGTAGAGGGTAGATTGACACTCAAAGTGACTGTGCTGCTGTACCCATCTTTATACCCATGGGGTCACATATTTCTCTTTCTTATCTGTGATGCCAAATGGTGCTGGTCTGTCTTTTGTGAGACCAGTTCTTACAAGGGAGTTGTGAACTTAATTTACACTTGTAAGAGAGATAACTAAATTGGAAATACTGGGCATTCTTTTCTCAGTGGGAAATTCCTCTCCCAGGGACTATGTGTTCGTATCAACATGGGTGCCAGCCGAGTACTTCTCGCAGTCGCAAGGCCAGCTTATTGCCTTAATTGCTCTCTCCTCATATCTATGTTTTTAGCTTCTCAGGATCAGATGAGCCAGCATAGACTATGCTGAATTTATTGCTCCTTCTCTGTCCTGTATGCTTCAGGAACCTCAGAGAGGCAAAAATAAGATGCATGAGATAGGGGGGGGGGGGGCTGTCTGGTTACAAATACCCATCCTTTTTATAACAGAACTGTATATTTGTCCCTTACCTAAACCAGGTGGCAGGCAGCCAATAGAAATATAAGTAGGAATTTCAAACCGGGACAAAGGAATTTTTGGGGTTTTCCCTCCTTTGTCCCTGGGTAGTTTCTCTCCAGCTATTGAAGGGGACAGGATGTCTCCCTCTGAGAAAATACTCTTCACAGTCTGTAAGTAGGATGAAGTTTAGATAAATCCACTAGGTTTTATTGTGTTATGGTTTGGGAAATGGGATCTGGTGTCTGTGCATTTAAAAATGGGTTTTGCTCTCCTTTGTAATGAAGTTCCTGGCCCATGGTAAATTTCTCCTCCAGGAGTATGTTATTTTGTTATTGTTCCATCTAGTCATTATGCTTGCAACAGGAATATTGTGGTGATAATAAAAGTTCTTTCTCTTTTCTTTTTATAAACCTGGTAGTGGTTAATTTTTGTGTCCTGGTTTGTACTTTAGGGGTGAGATTTCCCAAGTAGTCTCTCTCTGGTTGCTTTATTAATATTTGGGTGGTGGCAGCAGCATTTTATTCCCAAAATCTAGGTTGTTAAGATTTTGGGGGGAAGTTTTATACCAAAGCGTGGTAGATAAGGTTTGGGGTACTTTTGCTGGCCCACACGTCTGCATTTATCGTGCCAGAGTGGGGAAGGAGCTGACATAGCCTTTTTTAGAATCACATCATATTGGTGACTCATTCAGTTTCTGTAACCATCAGATCCTTTTCAGTGATACTACCACTGACTTAGATATTCCCAATTTTATAGTTATGCAGTTGATCTTTCCTTCCTAAGTGTAGAACTTTGCAGTTATCTTTTTTTTAAATTTCATCTTGTTGATTTTTGACCAATTCTCCAATTTCTCAAGGTTGTTTTCAATTCTAATTATATCTTCTAAAGCAGTGGTTCTCAATCAGCAGTAGCCCCTGGGGATATACAGGCAGTCCCCGGGTTACGTACAAGATAGGGACTGTAGGTTTGTTCTTAAGTTGAATCTGTATGTAAGTCGGAACTGGCGTCAGCCGCTGGTGAAACTGATCAGTTTCAACCGCGGCTGAATCTGGATGCCAGTTCTTTCCCCAAATCTAGCAACCCTTCCGGAAATAACCTCTGGCAAATAAAGTTATTGAAATATAATTCTGAGATGGGGAATTTCCAGGTCAGTGTAAAGATCTTTTCTGCTTTGGCTGAAACCAGTATTCTCATATTCACCTTTTCTGGTTTATTCCATTTCTTTTCCTTTGCTCTGGGCTCGATGAAAGAAAGAATTCAGCAAACATTCAAGAACCCAGAAATAAAAGGTACGTAAAGCTGATGTAACTAGTATTGGGGTAATGGGTACCTTTAATTTGGACAAGGGATGTAAACCCTGATAGGCCAAATTCTGTTCTCCCAGCATTGAAAACATAGGGTGCATTCATTGCAATTCATTATATTACTCCAGATATTAAGTGGTAAAAGTAAAAGAAGAATTATGTCTTATACATTTAAATAATTTTATCATAAGGTTAAAGAGATTCCTGGAATGTGCTCAGCGAAGTTGTATTGTAATAGGAGCCTCTTTGTACTTCTTTAGAACGGTGATTTTTTTTTTTAAACATCATCTACAATACCATTTTGTACTCTGTAATCTTTTCTTAAAACAACTGGAGCTGAAATCCTGTTGGGCTGGCCAGATTATTAACTAAGTTGTTCTTTTACCAACCTTTCACTTGCTGAGGTACTACAACAGTTTTTTCATTCATCATCTGAAACGTGATTTTATTGACAATGTTTTTAGTTTATTATCCATTTATTGTGTGATGTTATGGTTAATCATTACTCATTGTATGTTAAAATTAATTTGTAGGATTATAAATGTATAAGATTGATCAGTGTTCAGAGAAACCAAGTATTAGCCATGAGTTAAGACAGGGGTGGGCAATAATTTTTGAAGGGGGTTCACTCTGCAAATTTCTGAAGTGATTGCAGCCTGCCCCAGAAAGGGCAGGGCAGAGCAGGAGACTTCACTGCCCCCAGGCCCTGATTGGCCTGGGGGTGGGGGACCATGTGAAGTCTTAACCCTTCCCTCTGCCCCTGCCCTGCCAGTGGCGCACAGCCCTAGAAAGAACTGCCAGCTGTTTTGAAAAGCTGCCAGTTCCCTCTGGTGCTGTGCACCCCTGGCAGGGGGAGGAGATCGCATGCGCTCCTCCGTCCCCAGGTCTCGATTGGCCTGGGGACAGGGGAGCAGCAGGGCAGCCGTGGGCCAGGAGCCCTTTCAATTGCTGTTATTTAAAGAGTTTCCAGATCCAGATCCAGGAGCTGCAAGACCTTTAAATAGCAGCAATTTAAAGGGCTTTTGCCTTTCCGACAGCTGCTATCACGTTATCTGGCAGCTGCCTGAAAGGCGTGAGCCCTTTAAATACCAGCAATTGAAAGAGCTCACACCTCCCCTGGGGCTCCCAGGCAATGTATTAAAGGCGAGCCCGTAGATGCTGCAGGCAGGATCAAAGTGCTAGGCGTGCTGGATCCAATCCACTGACCCCATCTTGACCTGCCCTGAGTTAAGACAAGCTGAAATGCAAGAACCTGTAAATTTGGGCTTGCAAGACTTTAGCTATTTTATGCCTTGGAGACAAGAAACACTGACATGTGACTGGAAAATAACCCAATACCCTAAGTTTGTAAGGAAAGTGGAATCAAGTGATAATATTGTGGAAAAATACCCAGAAGATTAATATTCAATCATAAAAATACTATAAAAGCACATCTGTCTAGACATGTGTCGTAACCACAAGATACAGGTCCCCCGTCCCCAAGTCAGTGCCAATGAGAATAAAGGGAACTTACACGGCCTATAGAAAACTGGGGTTCCTTAAGTTTCTAGGGAACACAGGCCAAGAAGAGAAAAGAGGGTGGATACTTTTGTGAACATGTGCAGAATGTAGGTATAGAGAGAATCACATTACAAAAGGGGGGTGCCAAGAACAGGAAAATTGAGCTCTTCTAGGAGACTCTTGCAGGAACCATCCCTTTGCTGATGATCAAGCCATGAGAGACCCATCAGCTCCTATGGCTGTTGTTATGGACGTGAGTATAGCTGTATTTGTAACTTGTGCATAGGTCTATATAGAATTTCTATATGCTTGAGTAATCATAACTTTAACCGTAACTTTAATGAAACTTACAAAACAGCCTAGACCTTATATTTGTGAATGCATGTGTGATCACTGCCTTTGATGTGCATGTGTTCCCTAGAGACTAATTCTGAAGAAAGGAACAAAGGTGACTTTCACTCCGCTTAGCTTGAAATTGTAGTCACCAGAGTCAAACCCACAGTGGTGTAATACAACATTATAGAACTCACTTTAAATAAAATAAAAGGCTCCACTTTGTTTTCCAATTAATACTGATTGGGCTATGGCAGATGAATGTCTGTGTTTGGGGGAAGGGAAATAAAGTGATGATTTTACTGGAAAATATGTGTTTAGTTTATGTTTCATGCTTTATAAAATTGCTCCTGATGAAAAAGTCCTTAGTACGTTTTGCTTTTGAAAAATTATAGTTCTGGGCAAAGCTGCTTTGCTTGTTCTCATCTATGAAGTGATAGGAGTTCACAGGCCTAAAAGCCCCACAGTGCTTAGAGCGTTTGAAATGCTTTGGAGCAAGTTAATAGGACCCTCTGTGGAAGCAGTATTTTTTAGAATACATATGTTGTATTAAACACCAAGGCTACGTCTACACTGGCAACTTCTTGTACAAGAACTCTTCCAGAAGAGAGCGTCTACACTGGCATGTGCTTTTGCGCAAGAGCATCCTTGGCAGTGTAGACGCTCTCTTGCGCAAGAAAGCTCTGATGGCCATTTTAACCACAGGGCTTTCTTGCGCAAGTAATTCATGTTGCCTGTCCACACTGGCCTCTTGCGCAAGAACAGTTGCGCAAGAGGACTTATTCCTGAGTGGGAGCATCATAGTTCTTGCACAAGAAGCCCTGATTTTATACTGTAGAACATCAGTTTACTTGCGCAAGAACACACGGCCAGTGTAGACAGGCAAAAGTTTTTGCGCAAGAGCGGCCGCTTTGGCGGAAGATCGCGCCAGTGTAGACACAGCCCAACACTCTATGTGACTACCCTTCCCTTCCTCTCCCCCCAACCCCATGTGCAGTCTGGGTTCTGGGACTGTAGTGAGCCCGCTGTGCACCCCTGAACTCTCTCCCATTTGCCCCTGTTTCCCCCCACCTCCCACTTGCCAAGAGCCAATCACAAGCCAAAACAAGCTACATGCCACAACCCCATCTTGCACTAAAGGACAATTTTGATTATTTTAGGGAATGTTGATAATTTTTAGTGAAGTTTTCAAGTATCCAATTAAAGCAAACTAAGTAAAACAACAACAAAAACTGAAATAAAATAACCATGTAATATTTCACCCAGGATGGAAGCGACATGCTGATCACGTATTCGATAGTAAGGATGAAATCCTGGCCTCACAGAAATTGATGGTAAAACTCCCATTGACCTCAATGGTAAAATTATGCAATGTGATTTGTCCATTCTATTTAGCATGGATTTCATCCTGATTCCAGTGCAGTCAGTTGAAAATCTCCAGTGGTGCATGGTTATATTCCATAAGATCTTTTCCCAGGCAGACAAGAGCCACACATGAAAAAATATTCATATAGGCTACATCTACAGTGCTGGTTTTGCTGGCAGTGAGTATGCAAATGAGGTGTAGAATAGCATATCACCACACCTCATTTGCATAATTTATGCAAGGTGTTTTTGCACAAAGGGTTTTTATGGGGAAAGAAAAAGTAGTGTGGATGTTTTCTTTTTGCACAAAACCCCCTTTTCCCGCCAGATCCTTATGCCCTAAAAAAGGAGGTTTACCAATCTGGTGGGTAAAGGGGTTTTTGTACAATAAGAAAACGTTCACACTACTTTCTTTTCCGCAAAAACCCTTTGCGCAAAAACGCCTGGCATAAATTATGCAAATGAGGTGTGGCAATATACAAAACCAGCAGTGTAGACAAAGCCATAGTTATTTAATATTTAAGTTAAGATTCTAAGGGAGCCAAAAGATCTCATTCTCTTCCTTTGAATGAACCAGCAAGCTAGCCAGAGGCCACTCCTGATAAAACAGCCCTTCAGAGCATCCCCACATAGACAGCAGATCTGGAAACAACACCAAAGAATTAGTGATAATCCTCTCTCTCTCCCCCTCTCTCCTTTTATTCAGTACCTGAGCACTATACTCACAGGATACCAGCAATCTCAGCTTCAGAGTCCCCTTGTCTAGGCCACTCTCCTTCAGCACCTCCTCCCCCATGAAATGCTGCACCATACCCCACAAAGCAAGGGCATCACATTGCATTGCCTAATTTCACAATCCTCACCCAGCGGGGAGAGTCTGAAACCCAAGATGAGTCCTTAATGTTTGCATGCATACACCACACCCCCAGAAATAGTGAGTATACTCAACTCTGACTCGTTGATACCTGCCCCTATCCCCACCTCTGAGCGCTTGTCTCCCAGAATGCTTAAAGCTCATGCGTACAGATAACAAGTTGTTATTAACTCCTCTGAATGCCCAAACACAGTAAATGCCTTGGCAAGCTTTGAAATTCCTGGCATCCATTTTTCTGCATTAGTTCCTGTAAAACAAAACAAAACAAAACAAACCCCCTCTCACACAGGGCTATAAGGATAAATAAAGCAACTGGCACTTTTCAGTTTGGAAAAGAGGAGACTGAGGGGGGGATATGATAGAGGTCTATAAAATCCTGAGTGGGGTGGAGAGGGTTTAGGAGACACTAAAATGCTGTGGTGATGGGTGAGGTGCCCCTTGGAACTGGGATTCAACAGAGTCCTCTGACTCACCAGCCTGGGCTCACTCTCACACTATGCTGGTGTCATGGGCAGCGAGTTATATGGACTCGTGGTGCCCATGCTCTATCAATATTCAGAGCTGGGGGCCCTGTTCCACCAGTATTTGGAGCTGGGTTTCTCCGGCCCTGCTTGGAGCGGGCCCTGGCCCTCCCGCGCGTGCCCTGGCCCCGGACAATCTCTGCTGTGCACAACTTTCACTCAGCTCCCCCTTGCTGGCTGCTGCTGCCATGCGCAGCGTGCTTAAACAGGTGGGCGGGGAGATACCCAGGCGTGATATGACGTCACGGCCCAGGACTTTAAAACTGCTCGGCACCATGTTGTGCCGCGCGGCTGAGTTGCGGGTTCGGAGTTCAGGGACTTCTTGGGCGGAGCGCAGACTCCGGCCCCACAAAGTGGAAGGCAGAAGGTGGGGAAGGGGAAGGGAGAAAACTAGGGGAAGGGCTGGAAGAGGAAGGGGCTTGTATGGAGGGGGAAGAAAGGGGAAGGCACCAAAGAGACAGGGTAGAGGAGAGGCAAATGCCAGGGGGCCAAGTGCAGACAATGAGGAAAAAGGCAGGAGAGGAGGTGTCAGTGGGAGGGGGACAGGGTGATGCTGGGAGGGGATAGGGTAATGGCATTGGGGGCTGGAGAGGGAGATGTTGGGAGAAGGTTTGAAAGAAGGGGTGGCATGAGGAAAGCCGAGATGGAGCAAGTCGTGTGAGGGCACAGGGGCATGAGGGAAACAGGGACAGAGGGTGGTGAGGGGTTGGGCATCAGGGAAAAAGAGGGCAAAGGGGGCAGGGGCAGTGAGGGAAGGGGGGAGGCACCAGGATGGTGCAGGGGTAAGGGAAAGTGCAGGTGCTAGGGGATTCTGGGGGTGAAGCAGAAGGGCAGACACCTGCAGGGGAGGGACCAGCACCAGAGGAGAGAGGCAGGGCAGGTGTATAGAGGGAGGTGTTAGGAGAGGGGATGAGCAGGGGTAGCTCACATGATCAGAGTGGGGCTACTGGAAGAGTGGGTACAAGGGGGTAGAAGGGCTGGTGGAGGGGGGCAGGTTGCTGACAGGCTGAGGGTAGTGAGAAGGGCAGGAATCAGGACAGCAAAGGAGGGTGAGGAGTTGGGGGGGCAGCAGGCACCAGAGGAGCTGATGGAACAAGGGGAGGAGACATGGCAGCAGAGAAAAAGGTAAAAGTTTAAAAAAATGTATTAATAACTTGGGTGCCACAGTGGCACATCCAAACAAGCCACATGAACTCAGTATAGGTGCATAACACAAAATTAATTCTGCTCATGGGAGGAAACTCTTAGGCTATGTCTACACTGGCGGTTTCTTGCGCAAGAACATCTTGCGCAAGGGTTCTTATGCAAGAAGTCTTCCGCAAGAACACATCCACAATGCCATGTGTGAGCTATGCTTTTGCACAAGAGCATCCATGGCAGTGTGGACGCTCTGTTGCCCAAGAAAGCTCCGATGGCCATTTTAGCCATAGAGGTTTCTTGCGCAAGAAATCCCTGCTGAGCATCCACACTGCCCTCTTGTGCAAGAGAGCTTACTCCTGTTAGAAAAGAGCGTAGCTCTTGCGCAAGAAGCCCTCTCTTTGTACTGTAAATTTCCTTGCGCAAGAGCAGGCGGGCACTGTGGATACTCTGTGGGGTCTTGCACAAGAACGGCTGTACTTGCACAAGAAGCCACGAGTGTAGACATAGCCTTAGAGGGAATACTTCCCCCAGCCTCTCTGCCCCCAAGTTAATGTCACACATTGGGTTAATGCAACTGCAGGATAGTTGCATGAAGGAGGTTTGGTGGGGGGCCAAGCTAATCCCTGTTGGTAGGAGGATGGTGGGAAAAGCCCTTTGAGAGGGGTGACATGACACCTTTTACTTCTGGTCATGTGTCCATCTTGCCCCGAGTGAGTTCCTCCAGAGGCGTGGCTAACAGGGGCCAGGGGGCGTGGCTAATGGGGCACCACTAAAAATTATACAAATCTGCCACCCATGGCTGGTGTGACATGCTGCAGACCACTCCCCATCTTATACTCCCACCAACATTCAGAAAAGTAGGGACATACCCAGCTGCAGTTATACGCAGGCTCTGACCAGCCACTACATGAACCAACAAGAAAGAGTCTCATAGACTCATAGACTTTAAGGTCAGAAGGGACCATTATGATCATCTAGTCTGACCCCCTGCACAGTGCAGGCCACAGAATCTCGCCCACCCCTCTTACAATAATCCTCTCACAGTCAACAGTGAGCCAAGATACACCCCCAGCTCACCAACCTAAGACCCCAAAGCTATACCGCTCTGTCTTGGTCCAAACCCCAACCACTATGAATTTATTATTTATTTCTCCCTTCCCCAGACTGGAGAAGAATATGCAACAAGCCTGTATTAACCTAGCTTTTCCCCCAGACACTTCAAGCAAAGGCTCACTGGTTTAAAGCTTATTGGCCAAAAAAGGATAGATTTTCAGTGATTATAAGTGTAGCAAACAGATCAAAGCAGATCACCTAGCAAATAAAACCACAAACTAAGCCTTGGATACTTTATAGATTGGATATAAATTAGCAATTTTCCCCCCCCTCCCCCCGGTTGACAACGCAAGCAGTCCATCAGGTTTCCGTACACAGACTAGAAATTCTTTTAGCCTAGGACCAGCACTTCCCCAATTCAGTCTTCGTTCCACAGGAGTTTCTAGAAGTGTCCTTGTCTGGGGAATGAGGTCTCTAGATCAAGGCGGGGGACCTTTTCTTACTCATGGGCCATTTATACCCAGAAAAAAATCAGTCGCAGGCTACAAGCAGCCCTGTTGTACACAGAAGGCTTGGGGCTTCCTCGCATAGAGTGAGCTGGGACTCATGGCTCCAGGCTCTGGGGAGAGGCCAGAAATGCAGCGCTCAGTGTACAGGAGGGGGCTCCAGGCTGGAGCAGGGTTTTGGAATGTAGGAGTGGGTAACAGTTCTGGCTAGGGGTGCAGGCTCTGGATTGGGGTTAGGGTTGAGGGTTTGGAATGCAGGAGAGGACTGGTGGTTAGGGTGCAAGAGGAGATTTGGGGTGCAGGCACTGGGAAACAGTTTATGTGTGGGAGGGAAGTTTAAGTCTGGGAGGGGACTAACAGCTGGGGCAGAGGGTTGGGGTGTGGCTCCAGCCAGGTGGTGCTAACCTCAGATGACTCCCAGTCAGTGGTGCAGCAAGGCTAAGGCAGGCTCCCTGCCTGCCCTGGATTCTCAATTCTTCCAGTAGTTGTCAGCATGTTTGGCCCCTACTCAGAGGGGCCAGGTGGCTCTGCACAGGGCGCGCTGCCTGCACACACTGTTGCCATCCCCACATCTCCAATTGGCCATGCTTCCCACTGGTGAGTGGAGGGAGGGCAGTCCGGCTCCCTCACCCCCCACCCCAATGACGTGCCAGCAGCTGGGGAGCAGAGCAGTGTTGCTCCACTTCCCAACATGGCTGCCAGTGAGTGCAGAGGGCCTGACCCCTGCTGTGAGTGCCAGACAGCCTCCTCCCGCCCAATAGTCTTCACCCAGAGACATTGCCCCCTTGTGTCTCCCACCCATGGTGTTGGAGGGAGCAAGCATCCCCTTTGACCTCCCTCGTCCCTCACAAGTGACTTCAGATACAAAAATGATATGTGTATACAAATAGGATAATCATATCCAGTAAATCATAACTTTTCCAATGATACCTTACATGAATCATCTTGTACAAATTGTGTCATAATTACACCATAATCATACAACCATGAAGAATATGCAGTGCAGTGGCACAATGGGGGTGTCTATCTATTGAATCAGCTCACACATTAATATGGCCCCTGTTACCATGGTATCTGAGCACCTCACAATCTTCCGTATATTTTTCTTCAGAATACCCCTAAGATCTCAGGAAGGACACAGAGGACTAGATTCACAAAGGGACATAACCCCTAATGGAAGTCACACCCCAGAGCTATGTGCCCAGCTTCTTTATGTGCTGCACTGGGAGAGTCAGGCACCTAAAAAAGGGATTTTCCAAAGCCAACATACTCAGTGAGGAGCTGCCTAAGCTAGTCAGGAGTGAAATGCAGAGAAAAGGCTTTAGGCCCCAGCTCCTCAAAGGTATTTAAACAACTTGACACCCATTGAAATAAGTGGCAGTTAGAAGACAAAATATCTTTGAGGACCTGGGCTTAAATGACACACCAAGGTCACACAAAGTATCATTATGTAAATAGACCTTATTTCCTAATAAAGCACAAGGCAGGAAAAATGGCACCAAAGTCAATGGAGCTACGGAGCAATAAAATAGAAGTGGGGGAAAATTAGGCCTGGTGTCTCTACTGTTCACTAATTAGAGGGACATAAAGTATATTCAGTGAATAAAATGAAAGCAATCCTCTTAAATCACAAGGATATCCAATGAACCTTTCTCCAATGACAGATTTAGCTCACATTTCCCTTCATCACAAAAGGGATGTTTACTATATCCTTCAAGTTCCTTCCTCCTTCAGGCACATTTTTACAGCACTTTAACGAGTAAGATACACTCAGGAGGCTAAGAACAGTGGTCTCAAATGTGCTGCTGCTGAGTTCTATTTGCTCAGCATAATGTCAGCTTCAACAACATTTTCTTAATCATGCTCTTTTTTGATTCATTAGTTTGTCTTTGAAGACACTGCTAACAGGATTCCCCCCTCGCATCAGACAGGTGGGAACTATCCAAGCTCTCTGGGTTTTCAGTTCCTGTAGGCACCAGCCCCTGAAACCCCATCATCTGCAATCTGTTCCATTCCAGCTGCAACCATGCCAGTGCCTAGCATCGTCTCAGTCAGTCCCTTTCTGTCTGTGGCCAGCTCCCCATAGGACTAATGCCCCAGTGTGATGGTAAGTCCACACTGCAGTCAGGAGGAGTGATCACAGCAGGTGCAAACATACATGAGTTAGCTTTGGTGCAGCTCCCATTTGTCAACTTAGAATATTCCTTTTACTTCAGACAGATTTGCAGTACCCTTTATCGGGGTCTCTCTCCTAAGTCATTCCAGTTCATTTATGTGTCGATGGGCAAAGTAGAGGCTTCCCTCCAAGCAGCCACTGAGACTTAAACTGTGGCTCCATGGAGATTTGTGTTTGATTAGGAATTGAAAATGTGTCCCCTGTGTGTCACCCTGAATTTTTAAACTGAGTGTTTGAATTAATCCTGAGAAGGCAGCAAGAGGCATCAATGGCCCTCCAGCCCAGGAGGAGTTCTGATGTGAGATGGGAGCTCTCTGAGCAGATGCCGTCCCTTCCCGCCTTCAGCGGTTCAGCAGCTGCCCTGTTGGCTGCCTGCTGCATGATAGAGAAGAGAACAAAGAGGAATTGGCTGCTCCATTGCTGCTCCATGCTGCGGGGGCTCTAGGGAGAGCAGAGTAACAACTCAGCTTGCTTTGTCATCATCTAAAGACACAGCCTCTCAAGGCAGCCTAGCAGAGGGAGAAAAGGAAAGAAGCGAAGAACTTACCATCAGTGACAATTGCCAGTTCTCGGCCCTACCTTGGCTGTGACACTTGTTTGAGCAGCCTTGGGGCTGCTCTAACTTGGACCGGTTAGCTGTTTCCCAAGGAACAAAGTGACCACAGGTCCCATTTCTACCGGAACAGTCTCTTTTTTCATATGGGCTACGTCTAGACTGGCATGATTTTCTGCAAATGCTTTTAACAGAAGAGTTTTTTTGTTAAAAGCATTTGCGGAAAAGAGCATCTAGATTGGCACGGACGCTTTTCCACAAAAGCACTTTTTGCGGAAAAGCGTCCGTGGCCAATCTAGATGCTGTTTTGCACAAGAAAGCCCCGATGGCCATTTTCGCGATCGGGGCTTTTTTGCGCAAAACAATACCGTGTTGTCTACACTGGCCCTCTTGCACAAAAGCATTTGCGCAAGAGGGCTTTTTCCCGAACAGGAGCAGCATAGTATTTCCGCAAGAACACTGACAATCTTACATGAGATCATCAGTGTTCTTGCGGAAATTCAAGTGGCCAGTGTAGACAGCTGGCAAGTTTTTCCGCAAAAGCAGCTGCTTCTGCGGAAAAACTTGCCTTTCTAGACGCAGCCATGGTGTCTTGATGATCCAGGACCTTCTTTTGGGACATTTGTGATGTCTTTTTTTTTTTTTTTTTAGCATCAATCAAAATATTTAGTCTGTTTACAACTATAAATGCTTGTTCAAGTTGTATTGCTTTGCCAAGTAAAATTTTCTCTCTGTTTACCAGGAATCGAGTCTATACTCCACTGCAAATGTAGACATATGTTTAGAGTTCAGATGCTGTGGGCTTAACTAGCATGGATATAAATAGTAGCATAGAGTGCCCTATGTGCCCGAACCCTAGAGCATATGCCCTACACATCTCTCTATACACCCAAATAAAGCTTCCCAAGCTACACTGCTATAATTAGAAACACAGCATCCTACTATTGATGGAGATTTTCCCTGCTGCCTGCCCACTGCATGAACCATGGATACGGACACAGCTTGCCCTTTGTTGTGGCATGTAGCTGCTGATATCCTACACAGCACCCCAAGTATAAACAAGCTCTAAGGCTATGTCTAGACTGCAAGCCTCTTTTGAAAGAGAGCGTCTAGACTGCACGCGGAATTTCGAAAAAGCAAGCCGCTTTTTCGAAAGAAAGCACCCAGTGAGTCTGGATGCTCTCTTTCTAAAAAGCCTGTTTGCTTTCAAGAACGCCTTCTTTCAAAAGAGCACTTTCGAAAGAAGGCGTTCTTCCTCGTGGAATTAGGTTTACCACCGTCGAAAGAAAAGCCGCATTCTTTCGATTTAATTTCGAAAGAACGTGGCTGCAGTCTAGACGCAGGTGAAGTTTTTTCGAAAAAACCCCTGAGTCTGGACACAGCCTAAGAGACCAAGTAGACAAGGTTTGGGCCAAAGAGAAAATCTGACTGGGAATAGACACCATCAAAGCTGTTCTTTTGCTCCAAGTGAAAGCTAACAACATTTGTTCAGTGTTTCATGACAAATTAGATCAGAACACTCTGTGACTGGAAGAACCCTCCACTTTGAGCAATCTGTTTGTGTGGCAATGGAATTTGAAGGTGGCAGTCATGACAACAGTGCATACTTTTAAAAGTGCACTTTTGTCTGTCTGTTTGACCCCTGTACCTGGGCTGCAGGGCAAGAGGCTTAGGACCCAGCTCTGCAAGTTACATGCACACTCCCCCAAAACAAGAGGCTTATAGTGGTTGCTGCTCTTTTCCCACTGCTTGAGGGTGGGTGTAAGTGAAGTAGAACAGGGCAAAGAAACTCCCCCGAAGTATTGGTTGTGGCTTCATGACCTTGTATAAATAATAGGTATGGCCTTCAGGCTGGAAAAATTTGGACCATCACTGCAGTGGAGGTCAGAGGGCTCATTTATCTGACCTCATGGCAGGATGTTAATGTCAAAGTGTGCAAAAGCAGTTGATCCAAGGAACATGAAAGGCTGGGGGGTGTAGGAAAGAGATGACACTGTGGCCTTAAGAGAAGATGTCACACTAGCATCTGGAAGGGGAAGCTCTGATGCTTGGAATCTCTGATTTGGTGCATCAGCTTCTGAGAGGAGACATGGTTCCTGCCTGTTTCCACGTCAGTTTCCCTCCAGTGCAATAGTGCTTGGCAAAGAGATGCAGACTACTGGATGACTAGCAGGCAAGAGGCAGATTGTCCATTCTGCATTAGCTGGTCAGTGAAGTATAAAGCCAGGCAACTCAACACCCCAAGTAGACTAAGGATATCTCTACACTGCAGCTGGGAGTGTGCCTCTCATCCCAGGTAGACAGACAAAACTAGTTCTGCTCCAGCTAGTATGTTAAAAATAGCAGTGAGGACAATGTGGCCTGGGGCGAGCACAAGCTAGCCACTTCAATACAGCCTCAGGGTGTCGGATGGGCTTCTACCTTGGGCAGCTAGCCTATCCCACTGCCTGTGCTGTAACACCCACACCACTATTAGCAAAGCTATTACCTGGACTAGGAGGTACTTTCCCAGTCATAGGCTCTGACTCTTTCGGTGCCCCAAGTAGACGAATAGTGAGTGCTCATCCCAGCCATCCGCCAGTCCGCTGTTTGATGGGCCCTGCCAGTCCCCACCAATCAGCTGTTTGATGGTGCCTGGGAGCTTCTGTGGACTGGAAGAGGGGGTAGATTGGGTGGGAAGAAGAAGGGGTGGACAGGAAAAAGTGGGGTGAAGGTCGGGTCTTGGAAGAAGGGGCTGAATGGGGATGGGTCTCCAGGCAGAGCAGTGGTGAAGCGCCCACTCAGACATGCAAATTGGTGCCTGTGCTCCCAGCTACAGTACAGACAGACCCTTAGTCTCAATTGTTACTCTTCCCATTAGCCTGCTTGGTTTGCCCAATTCTGCCCTCAGTAATTCCCAGATCTAGGGTAATTTACCCTCCATGTATACAGGTTTGAGAGCTGGGACACTAGCCAGCCAGCCAGCCAGCAGAGCTTATAACTGGGAGCTCCTCATTGGTATCTTCAGCCAACTGTCTGAAAATCCTTTTCCTTCTGCTGTGTTCATCATCAGCATAGCTTTCTGAAGCCCCCTTACTGCACTTTGACACACAAAGCATCACAGATGGCAGCTGCAGTGTGGAAACATCTTCATGTAAATCCCAAAAGCGTAAAATATTGTCACTGCTGGGACATTATATATGTGTCGTTCACAAGCCACACAGAGCCCAGCTTTCACAGACAGACTAGTCTTTTTTGTATGTCCACTCGCCCAGTGGGAAGAGCATGGAACTGGAGTGGGTCTCAACTCCAAGTTTGCCAGTCTTCCCATGCAGCCTTGGACATTCCTCACTGTTCCACAGTTGCCGCCTCTGTTTGTATTATATTAAAACTCTTGTACCTCATAGATATGTTGGGAGACCTAATTCATATTTCTGAGGTGCTCATTTACTACAGTGATGAGCAACAAGAGTAGCCTATTAATCTATTCCCAGATAGAAACATTGCATTAAGATGGTAGTAAGATGCAGCATACGAAAACATGCAGCCACAAAACCTCTGAAGAGCATTGACAAAGTAGTGTACTAGTGAGAACTTTTGACCTGTGTCTAGTCTCCTTCATACCCCTAATTCATCACAACCAATAGTTATAGCATGCAAATTAACTATAGAGGAAGGGTAATGATTGATTAAATTACCTGAACTGATGGTTTGACCCTGTCTGTGGCCTGTCTTATCATAACAATTAGCAACAACAATCACTAATAACTTAGCTTTATTGCAACCTAATGTGTTTAAAATATTGCCTATACACAACATTTCTGTTCATTTTAACTGTAAGGAAAGTTGAAGGGTCTGCATTATTCCACTGTTAAGATAATTCAGGACAAAGAAAAGACTGAACAGATGTTAAATTTTTTAAAGGGCCCAATTTTTAATAATTATAAGACATATATTAGTTAATAGATTTACTTGTAACTTCTCAGAAAAATATCATTTTTTATTCAGGGAATAAGTGCTCTAAGTTTGAGGAGGATACTCTGTATTTTTCATACAAAACAAAGGGACAGGAACCTGTTTTAAATGCAAAACAGAATTTAACCTTAATTTCTAAATAAGCCCTCCACTATTTCGATTAAATTTTGAAATAGCGGTTTGGCTGTGTAGACGCTGGTAAATTATTTCGAAATAACAGCTGTGTCATGTTCATGAGGGTTAGCCAGCATCCTGGGGACTAAGGGGTTAACTATGTCCCTTACCTAAACCAGGTGGCAGGCAGCCAATAGAAACGTAGGGAGGAATTTCAAACCAGGACAAAGGAATTTTTTGGGTTTTTCCCTCCTTTGTCTCTGGGTAGTTTCTCTCCAGCTATTGAAGGGGACAGGATATCTCCCTCTAAGAAAATACTCTTCACAGTCTGTAAGTAGGATGAAGTTTAGATAAATCCATTAGGTTTTATTGTTTTATGGTTTGGGTAATGGGATCTGGTGTCTGTGCATTTAAAAATTGGTTTTGCTCTCCTTTGTAACGAAGTTCCTAGCCCATGGTAAATTTCTCCTCCGTGAGTATATTATTTTGTTACTGTTCCATCTAGCCATTATGCTTGCAACAGGAATATTGTGGTGATAATAAAAGTTCTTTCTCTTTTCTTTTTATTAACCTGGTAGTGGTTAATTTTTGTGTCCTGGTTTCTACTTTAGGGGTTACATTTCCCATGTAGTCTCTCCCTGGTTGCTTTATTAATATTTGGATGGTGGCAGCAGCGTTTTATTCCCAAAATCTAGGTTGTTAAGATTTTGGGGGGAAGTTTTATACCAAAGCCTGGTAGATAAGGTTTTGGGGTACTTTTTTGGCCCCCATGTCTGCGTTTATCGTGCCAGAGTGGGGAAGGAGCCTTGACATGGTGGCTGAGCAGTGGAATTATTTTGAGAACCCAGGATTTTTAAAAGGACACAGGTTTTTTCTTTTGAGTTGCAAGCGTTGCAGGGTTTTTTTCCTCTTTTTTTTTCTTTTGTTTTCTGTGCTGCGTCAGGGAGGGGCAGGCAGAAAGTTAAGCTTAAGCCAGACACAGACCAACCCAAACCATTTGTTTTTTTATAGCTTTTGGGACAATTGGATAGCTAGGCTAGTTAAGGCATGATGTCCAGCTCTAGGACAGATTCATACTCCAAGGAGAGGACAGGAGCAATGTATAGCAGTGTTCCTCCCCCCTCAGCAATGCCTTCTACGTAGGAAGCTGCTATTATTTCGAAATAATTTCTATGTAGACATACTCATAGTTCCTGGCAGGAACTGTAGAATGGCTTCACATAAGAACTTTCAGCAATGACTTTGCCAGCTGTTTCTAGGGTATGTCTACACTAGAGCTGGAAGTTCAAGCAGAAATACCCACTCTAACTCTGGTAAAGCTAACATTAAACATAGACATGTAGCCATGGTAGCACGAGTGGCAGGAAGGGCCATGGTAAGTCCTGTGTTACTACAACAAGGGACTTAGAAGGGCTGAGCCCTGGACAGGGGTACAGTCAAGGGACAATGTCATAAAAATGGCAGAGGATCGGTTATGCAGTAACTGCATGAGTGGCAGGAGGGGCAAACTCTCCGAGTACTATCCCAGTCCCACACTAGGCATGTTTTTGAGACAGCTAACCCCTCCCATTGTGCGTGCCACTGCAGCTACACTTCTATTTTCAGCATTCTTGCTAGCACAGATGTGTCTTCTCAGGTTGGATTGATACCTTCTAGTGCTAATCTAGACATACCTCTGAGAAACATCAATAAAACACCTTCTACCGAAGTCTGATGGAGTCTGAACACAAAAGGGCATTCATATAAAAACTCAAAGGAATACTTGCAGACTTGTTAATTGTATCATTAACTAATCTCTAGTCAGAATGAACAACCTCAAAGTCCTTTTTATAGAACCATAGAAATGTAGGACTAGAAAAGACTTCAAAGGCCACCTAATCCATCCCCCCGCTGTGAGGCAGGATTAAGTATACCTAGGCCATCCCTGACAGATGTTCGTCTAACCTGGAATGCCTCCAATGATGGAGATTCCACAATCTCCCTAGGTAACTGTTCCATTGCTTAACTAGCCGTCTAATTAGAAAGCTTTTCTTAACATCCAATCTAAATCTGCTTTGCTTCAAACTAAGCCGATTACTTCTTGTCCTGCCCTCAGTGGACACAGTGAACAATTGATCACCATTCTTTCCAAGCTAATTCTGCCCTATCCATGAAGTTCTGTGCAGCATTTTCCTATTCTCAGGAGCAAACACTGGGACATCTTCCCCAACTCTGTGGAGCAGCTGTAGGAATGTTTCTTCAATTGCTATGAGGCTGTGTAGTTTCTGAGTGAGGACAGGGGACTGAAACTTAAATGTGTGTTTACATTGGAGATAGTGGTGTCATTTCCAGCTTGAGCTGGTTCTGGTTGAGCTAGCATGCTAAAAATACTAGTGTAGTCACCATCATCTTGTCTTTTTTCTAAGGGGGAGAAGACATCAAGGATCCAAGTGGGAGTAGTCAATCTTCTCCATGGCAAGTCCTGTGTCCATGGGACTTAGAAGGGTTGAGCCCTGGACAGGGGTACAGTAAAGGGACAATGTCATAAAAATGGCAGAGGATCAGTTATGCATGGAGGAAGTGGGGGACCTAAAAGGACTGTGCTAGTGGTTTTCCCCTCCTTCACCCAAATCCTCTATGGGTTTCACAGCAGCTTCTTCTTTGTCCAAGCTAATCACTGGGCAGATCAGTCTTCTAATCCTTATTTGTGGGCACCGGGAGATTTCCAGGCTGTGCAGCAAGGCAGACAATCCCACTGCTCTGTGCAGTCACTTAGTCAATATAGACAACATGGTAAAAAATGACCAAGATCAAGAACCTCAGGTGGTAGAAGAGTGTCTCAAAAATGGCAAGGTTTGAGAAATTCCTGTGTAGAGACTTCTGGAAGAGCTAGAGCCTTGGAGACCTTGGAGCGGGGTATGTGATCTGTAGTGATTAGGAGAGTGATTCTGTGAGGCCGGGAGACACATGGGGAGTACCAGTTCATTTCTCCCATTCTGAAGGGGCTATTCCTGCTTTATTTATCCTCCAAGGATTGTAGGTTTTTACTTGGGAAGAGAATTTCTGCTGTGTCAGCTCCCAGGCTGAGGTAACAGAAGTGCTTCTCCTTTCTTTACAAGGCAAACGCTTTTTACATATGTGCATTAGATTGAGGAAAAGGTGTGTCTCAGACGTAGCAAGTGGTGGGGGACTCTTTCCTGCATTGGGCTTGGAAATGACAGAGCTCTGTAGGGGTGGCTGGGAATTGACCATTGGAAAATTGGGAGAGGATTGATCTTATGAGACTGGGAGAGGAGTGACTATAGGGTATGAGAGAAGAGCAATGCAAATGGGTGCAAAAGGCACTGCTGGAGTGTTTGACTTCTGCACACTAAGAAAGCTACACAAGCCACTTACTATTCTGTCTGCAGGGCATTTGTTATGTGGATTCACCCTTCTTGATCTCTTGGGTGGGTGTTAACATGTTCCCTGCTTCATTGGGATTAGCCCCTAGACCCTATGCCTTAGCCCCTATATCCTATGCCTATGCACACCCTATGCCTGTGTTCCATTACTTCACTGTTCTCCTACAGTCTACAGGGCACATTTCCACCATCCCTATGAGGCCATTTCCAGACTGCTCCTTACTGCTGTGGGCCATGGTATCCTGCTGGAGAAGGCACAGGATGGGACATCGGGAGAGGTGAGAACTCTCCCAGCCTCTGCTATTCACCTACTCAGAGAGCCTTGACAAGCTGCATGACCTCTCTGTAAAATGGAAAATAGGATTCTGGCTTTCCCGTCTAATGCCCTTTTAGATCTGTAGGCACAAAGTGCTCCGGACGGTAAGAGGTCAGTGTGATGTTTGTGTCTGGGGCCTGTCCCCTCACTTGCTGTGAGGAGTTGTTACAAGGGGACCTTTCTTTGCTGGGTAGCTGGGGAAGTTGCAACATGGGATGGAGTCCCCACGCTGAACTAATCTGGGACTTCTTCAATTTCATACTGATGGAAAAGACACCCTCCACCCACTCCTTAGGTACCTTTCCCTTTCCTTTTCCCCTGCCTAGAATGCTCTTCTCCTTCTCCCTGGGCATAGATGCCCATCTTGAGTTTCACCCACCTTAAAAAAAACACTCTTGACCCCCACTTGCCTTTCCTGCCACCACCCCATTTCCCTTCTCCCTTTCATCTCTGAGCTCATTGAATGCAGTTTGCAATCACTGTTTGGAGTGCCTCTCTTCCTATTCTGACCCAGACCCTCTCCAGTCCAGCTTCTACCTCTTGCACTCCACTGAAACTGCTTTCACCAAAGTCTCTAATGACCTTTTTGCCAAATTGGAGAACAGTACTTCATCTTCACTCTCCTTAACCTGTCAGTCTTCTTTGACAAAGTCAGCCATGAGTTTCTTCTTGAAATCTCCTCCCTAGGCTTCTGTGAATCTGTCTTCACTTGGCTCTCCTCCTACCTCTCTCATTACACTTTCAGCATATCCTTTGAAGGATCTTGCTTATCCACCTTGCAATTTTTCTGCACAGGTTCCACAGGGCTCTATCCTTGGTCCCTTTCTCTTCACCCTCTACTCCTTATCTCTGAGTAATCTCATCTGCGGCCACAAATTTAACATCCATCTCTATGCCGACAACTCATGAGATCCACCTCTCTACTCCGAACCTGTCTCCTGTCCAAACTAAAAGCTTGACCTGTCTCTCAGATATCTCCTTTTGGCTGTCGAGCCATCAGTTCATGCCTCATATGACTTAAAACAGAGCACCTACTCTTCTCCTAAAGCCCTCCCCCCATGTCTTCTCTCAAACACCATGAACACCACCACAAGCATGCCTTTGACTCAGGCCTGTGACTGGGTCTTATCTTCAACTCATATCTTACTGTAGGTCCTTACAGCTAGCTTCTACCTAAATCTTGCCAATTCTTTCTGCAAAACATCTCTAGGATTGTCATGAGCAGCTGACAAAAGTGAGAAGAAATCAGGCCCGACCAGTTTCTTCTTCAATTGGATGTTGCCTT
The DNA here is from genome assembly GCF_052426305.1 of Pelodiscus sinensis. Taxonomy (NCBI): domain Eukaryota; kingdom Metazoa; phylum Chordata; order Testudines; family Trionychidae; genus Pelodiscus; species Pelodiscus sinensis. The sequence goes on from NC_143052.1 coordinate 308,870,591, forward strand.
GCTAGAGCTGGCCTCTCAAGGCCCACTATTAATAATTTAAATTTAATCCAACATTTTTAAGACCACAGAAGGAGTCAATTTCCTCTGTCAATTCCAGGGTTCTCCCAGTGGACAGCAGAAAGTTCAAGAAACAGAGTAATATGTGTTTACCCTATATATAATGAAATTCTAGCCACCACATTTCTTCCTGGGACGTGTTGAACTCCAGGGTTATTTCAGCCAAACTCTGTATTGCTAGAGTAAATAATAAAAGCAAGAGTGTCCAGTCTTGTCTAATGGATCTAAATAGTTCAAAGTGAATGACATGATATATTTTCATCCTGATTGTTTTCTGGGGACTGAATCTCATAGAGACTTAAACTGAATTATAGTGTAAATTGATATGTGGCAAGGATTTTTAAAAGTTACACCTACACTATCAGATTAAAAAGTCTTTGCACTATGCAAAAATAGAATTCTCTCTCCATTACAATAATTATCTTGTAGAAATGTAGCATTTAAGAATGGTAATAGACTGTGAACTGTCAACCTGTGGGTTATATATTAGATTGCTTACAGTGGACCCATTTTCCAATTACAGCAAAACCTGTATGGAAACTACCCTTATTTGCCACCTGTCTTAAAAGACCCTTGAAATATAGCTGTAAAAGTATCGAGTACAATTCTCATCCATGTTTATTTAGAAAACTCTGCTCAGCAACTGGGTTTTGTCAACTTGTTCTTTAGACAGATTTCACTCTCCTTGTTCTTTAAGGGTGGGAAGCACTGCTCAGTATGTTTTGTTATAGCTTCAATATCTCAATTGAGAACCGTATTTCGAAGGACACTTCCCAATATACGGGGTAAACTAAACACAGGCAAGAGGGTGGAATGACTCCTCGTTATAAACAAACACAGCTGCAGTTGCCTTTAAAGAATCATGCTCCTAACAAGAAACCAAAATAAAACAACATAAGCAAAACCAGAGAGAACAGAATTTTCTCCATCTCACAAGTCATCCCAGTCTCGGGAGCTGGAGGTGTGCAGTTCAATGTCATTCTCCCTCTGCTGTCTCCCCATTCTCTGCACAGCTCTCCTGAGCACCCCTGGCACAGGAAGGGGAAGCTGTTTTCCAGGCAGTGGGGCCACCCCTGTACCCCATCATCAGGTGATACTGCTTTCAATGGCAAGGTTGTTCCCCTTCTGTGAACTCAGCACTTAACTCCCACTGAAATCATACTCCTTTCCATTTGGCACCTCTGGTTCATACACATCCCCTTTCCATTGCATTAGCTGCACAAGGCTAATAAAGCCTTTCATCATTTGATAGGTAAATAGTTGGGGCGTGGCGTTCAGCCTCCTCTCCTACTGGCTGCTGAAAGGGTGACTAGGAAGGCTGTGTCCAGCAGGCAGCCCTCTATGACTACTGATGAAAAGGCTGTTGGACTTCAGAGCACACCACACTACAATAAACATTCCTTTAAGTCAACAACCCTCTGTGGACCCCAGTTCCTACACCCCAGCACAATCATCACACCGCACAAAACAGTAACTCACCTTTTGGCCCTCAGCTCTTCCTTCACCCCAATCCACCACCCCCACAATTTCCCTGGGCTTTACACTTCCCGCACCTGCGCAGTCCCTGTGGACAGCAGATAGCATGGGAGAATTCAGCTAACCCACAGACATCAATACTCTTCTCCCATTCCTGGCTTTTCATTGCCATTCTGTCATAGCAAAAGCAGCCAAAAGTATTGGTTAAGTTTCTCGCAGTGGGCCTGAGAATTTAGATGTACATCTTCCTTTAATTTTAATGGAAAAGGTGTCTAAATCTCCTAGACAGTCAGAGTCAAGGCAAGAGCCTGATCTCACAAGCTGTCTGTATGCAGGATGGTCACTAAAGAAAACAAGGTGGTAAAGGATTACAGGGCTAAGCCCTTAATAAAATAACTGCTACAAAAAATGGGAATGGATAGTCAAGAAAGAGAATACCCACCGCAGACAATTCCAACAAAAACATTCCATGATCTTGGCTCAGCTAGAATGTAATTAAGATATTTTGGAGATCAGATTCAAAGCCTAGCATAAAAGAATAGATCCTGCTGTTAACAGCAACAGCCTTGTAATGCATAGCATCAATTACAAGGTAACAAAGAACAATTTGATTGTAACTGGGGACCTCTGCATTAATCAAGTGTGTATTATCACCCACATCTCTTACACAGCTTTGCTTTGCTTTTCATTTGGTGCCTTCACAACTTCATCATCCCAGAGGCATCCTCACAGTCCTAATTCTGGTTTTTACCTGTGACATCACTTCACTACCATATTTCATCTATAACTGGACCCTTTCATTTTGCCAAAGTCATCTGGATGCACTTTCTGCTTCCACCCTCACTGCTGCCCCATCACACCATACTTCTTTTACCCTTCTCCTTTCCCCTCTCATCTCGTCACTTCCTGCTCACCCCAATTCCTCCTCGCTCCTCCTACTCACTTATGCTGTTTTGTCTACATTTTTTTTTTTTTTTGGTATGGATGTTATAAATCAGATCCATAGCTAGGAGAAACCAAAGTAACTCTTTGAAGTCAATAGAACTATGGTCATATTCACACGTAGACAATCTGACCCTATGCCTAAACTTAGAAAGAGTAAACACTTTGAGATAGGGACTGTAGCTTGCTATGTTCTGTAAAGTGCCTAGTTCCCTTTAGGTACCATCTACATAAATTATAATGTAGCCAAGTAGTTTTCCTGATGCATTAAAAACATCCACACACAAAAAGGGATTCACCAGACAAATATAGAGAAGCTCCGCTGTAGTCTGACAAAGTACATACCAGGGTAGCTGGTGAAGAATAATTACATGTGGCCATATGATGTTGATGTGACAGAGCACAATTTTCTGCTGGGTAGAGCTTATTGAATTGTTTAATACCTTTGCTGTATGTAACTTTTCTTAGAGAAACATGATTCATGCAAACTCTGAGAAGTATTATAAATGTCAAAGAAGGGTTTGGGAACAATACCTGGAAAGTGGCTTTCATAGTAAGTACTTAGGAGAGTGAAATGTAAATTCGCCCCTCGGAAGCCAGCCTTTTGAAGCTCTACCCTGGAGCAAGAGACCCATTGGCTACTAGTTACAGACTAGAAAAAGTGTTTGAAAAGAATGGAAAGAAAAAACTTAAGAACGGCCTTACTGGGTCTATCCAGCCCCAACATCCTGTCTGCCGACAGTGGCCAATACCAGATGCCCCAGCGGGAGGGATCGCAACAGGTAAATCCTCATGTGATCCCTCCCCTGTCACCCACCTCCAGAGAAACAGACGCTAGGGATACCATTCCTACCCATCCTGGCTAATAGCCATTGATGGACCTAACCTCCCCAAATGTATCTAGCTCCTTTTTGAACCCCGTTAAAGTTCAAGCCTTCACCACATCCTCAGGCAAGGAGTTTCACAGGTTGACTGTGTGCTGAGTGAAGAAAAACTTCCTTTTGTTTGTTTTAAACCTGCTGCCTATTAATTTCATTTGGTGACCCCCTAGTTCTTATATTGTGGGAATAAATAAATAATTTTTCCTTATTCACTTTTTCCATACCAGTCATGATTTTATAGACCTCTATCATATCCCCCCTTAGTATCCTCTTTTCAAAGGCAAACAGTCCAAGTCTTTTTAATCTCTCTTCATATGGGACCCATTCCAAACCCCTAATAATTTTTGTTGACCTTTTCTGAATCTTTTCCAATGCCAATATATCTTTTTTGAGATGAGGTGACTGCATCTGTATGCAGTATTCAAGATGTGGGTGTATCATGGTTTTATATAGAGGCAATAAGATATTTGTCTTATTTCTCTATCTCTATCTCCTTTTTAATGACTCCAAACATTCTATTTGCTTTTTTGACTGCCGTTGCACACTGAATTGATGTTTTCAGATAACTATCCACAGTGACTCCAAGATCTCTCTCTTGAGTAGCTGTAGCCAAATTAGTCCCCATCATATTGTATATATAGCTGGGATATTTTTTCCAATGTGCATTATTTTAAACTTATCAACATTAAATTTGATTTGCCATTTTGTTGCCCAGTCACTTAGTTTAGTGAGATATTTTTGAAGCTCTTCACAGTCTGCTTTGGTCTTATGAACAAGGAGCTGAACAGGGCTGAGTAGAAGCTGTATTTGGTCTGAGTGACTGACAGAGAAGGACAAATTCATTCCTTTTGTAGCCAAACTGAGTTGCCCCAGGGAGGAACTAATTCCTGTGAATTGAGTCCTTTGCTGCAAATTTTGCCATTGATTTTCTTTGGACTCAGATGTCACCCAAAGTAAACTGACCTTCTATGTGCCGCTTCTGCTGTTTAATACATTTCTTTGTGGAAAATAATGTTCTGCAGGAACACATAAGGTCCAGAGGTGAAGTTCTCACCCCATTTGTACTCAGCCAAAACTTTGTTTTGCGAGCTGCAAATAAAAGCAGACTAAGAATGTCTAGTAGACTAAAATGGATACTTAGCATCTCCTTTTATCATATAAAGAAAATAAATGAAATGAGGCATCCAAAAGTTTTTGATCAACTCAGGAGTAATGTCACTTTTCTTTTTGATACTAAGTTTCACTTTTCCATCTTACACCTCTTCTATGTTCTCTCTCTTCTCCCTGTTATGGACTTAGTCCAACTCCTATTGATTTCAGTGGGAGTTTAATCAAGCTCTCTTACTGTTACCCTGTTCTAAATCACTTTTATGTCTTTCCTTGCTATGCCTCTTCTTGTTTTGTTTAGTGAAAAGAAAAAAATGGTCTTATGTCAATTTCAGCATAAACGTTGTTTATCGCTTGCCCCTTGGAATCACAATAAAATTGTGAAATCCCAATGTCCAATAATATTTGATTGAGGCATTTGAACATGGAACAAAAAAGTCAATAATGGCTCATTCCTCCAGAATCTCCTTTGTACTCTTTTTTCATATGTGCCCTGTGGGATATTTGGCAACTCTGCCCAGAGTGGTCATAACAAAGTTGACTTATTGCATACAATACTCTACAATAACACAAAAGGAATTCAAGTGTTCCGCTTAACAAAATATCACAAAGAAATTGATCAAGTTTCTATTTGCATTTGCTACACTTTCATAATCCCCCAGATATGCAGTATTACCATAAATAATGATTAAGTTATTAGTTACCAAGGAAATAATTTGATGTTTCTATGATGAAATCTGACTTCTCTATTTGAGGTTGGTAGTTTTTAAGACCCCTTTTCAAAACTACTGCTATTTGGAGGTAGACAAATACATCCTGAAGAGTCTGGACCCTCATTTACACTAGGATTCCTTTTACACGGCTATAGCTGTACGATCAAGGCCTATTCATAAATGAGAATCAAGTTCTTTAGGGAGATAAGCAATAACTTTCAAGTGCACTATCAGTTCAAACAGGCACATGGTCTTCATCATCATGGTTGTTGGCATGCATAGCTCACAGCATCATTTCAATTCAGGTGGATTTCCTTTTGTTGTACAAGACAATTATATGAGACCAAAAGCTCTGTCCTACAATCCCCCCACTATGTAGCAAACTATCATTGAATAATTTCATTAGGAATAAGTTCAATGGGACTTCAAAGGAAGCTTTTTGTGCAATAGAGTTGCATGGCCCAACAATCCTGCCTCTTACCCAGTTCATTCCACACTGGTCACACTCCCCTTTTATGGTCAGTGTGATGGGGGGACTCACCCCTGCACTGGCGGACGTAGGATCCGCAGCTCCGCGCCCCAAGCGGAGTGTCAGCTGGTGCCGGGAAGCCGGCACCGCACGGCAGGGCAGCCAGCAGGGTCGGGGGAAGCCAGCACGGCTGGCACGCACGCGCACTTCAGCCCGGAGGCTAACGAGCGGGTTTTAGGACCTGGGAAGCCGGGGGCGGCCCCAGGAAGGGCGGGGGCCGGAGGAACGCCGAGCGGGGAGTTTAAAAGAGGAGAGAGAGAGGCAGGACGGGGGGAGGCGAGTGGAAAGCAGGGGAGATTCTGCTCTCAGCCTCCTCCGCAGGACCGACCGAGGGACCAGCTGGGGACACGGCCAGGAGAGGACACGGAGGGAAGGCGACTGACACAGGCGGCCGGTGTGGCAAGGAGGGAGCCGACGGGGAGCACCGCGGTAGTGGCGTCGACTGACCAGCCGGCGATCTGGAGCAGCGGCACAGCGGACTGGGTGCAAAAGGAAGCCTCCGGTGGGATCGGCGGGGACGCGAGGGAAGGATTGTCGGGAGTGGACCGTGGGAACGGCAAAATTGAAGCCGGGGGCAGGGAAGGCTTGGGATAGTGACCCACAAACTGGAGGGTGCCCCAGGACCCCTAGCAGGCCACCTGGTTACAGTCGTGTCGAGAGTTATTGTTCCCAGAGCTAGTGTATTAATACTTCACTTCCCCCAAGAACACTTTAGGACAAGCTGCATGTTTTCCTAAATGGGGGAAAGCAGGTTGTCTGGGGAGTGGATTATTTGATTGAATCAGTTATTATTTTGGCTGTCATGGCAATTTTACTAGGCTAAATCCTGAGGTCTTTACTTTACTTTTCTACTTAGTCTTTACTTAGATAAATGTCTCATATTAACCTGTGTAAAGACTGAGTTCAAAGCTCAATATTTGGCCCATTATTTATATTCTAAATGCACCTGACAATAGGTGACAATAGATGCATTTTATGAATGGAAAAGTAAACTAAAATAAATAAACGGGAAAGTTCTTGAATAGCCTTGAACTCCAAATACCAGAATGAAACATTTCTGTTGCCATAACATTCTGCAGCAAGAACGTGTGGGAGGCATAGGAGCAGCACACTTAGAATAATAGGATCATAGAATCCTAGGACTGGAAGGGTCCTCGAGAGGTCATCGCAGGACCAAGTACTGACTAGACCATCCCTAATAGACATTGATCTAACCTACTCTTAAATATCTCCATAGATGGGGATTCCACAACCTCCCTGGGCAATTTATTCCAGTGTTTGACCACCCTGACAGTTAGGAACTTTTTCCTAATGTCCAACCTAAACCTCCCTTGCTGCAGTTTAAGCCCATTGCTTCTTGTTCTATCCCCAGAGGCCAAGATGAACAAGTTTTCTCCCTCCTTCTCAGAACACCCTTTTAAATACCTGAAAAGTGCTATCATGTCCCCCCTCAATCTTCTCTTTTCTAAACTGAACAAACCCAATTCTTTCAGCCTTCCTTCATAGGTCATGTTCTCTAGACCTTTAATCATTCTTGTTGCTCTTCACTGGACCCTCTCTGATTTTCTTGAAATGCGGTGCCCAGAACTGGACACAATACTCCAACTGAAGCCTAACTAGAGCAGAGTAGAGCGGAAGAATGACTTCTCATGTCTTGCTCACAACACACCTGTTAATGCATCCCAGAATCATGTTTGGCTTTTTTTGCAACAGCATCCCACTGCTGACATATTTAGCTTGTGGTCCACTATAACCTCTAAATCCCTTTCTGCCGTACTCCTTCCTAGACAGTCGTTTCCCATTCTGTATATGTGAAACTAATTGTTCCTTCCTAAGTGAAGCACTTTACATTTGTCTTTATTAAACTTCATCCTGTTTACCTCAGACCATTTCTCCAATTTGTCCAGATCATTTTGAATTATGACCCTATCCTCGAGATTAGTCACGACCCCTCCCAGCTTGGTATCATCAGCAAACTTAATAAGCCTACTTTCTATGCCAATATCTACATCGTTGATGAAGATATTGAACAGACCCTCACTGGTTATACCTTTCCAGCAGGACTGAGAACCATTAATAACTACTCTCTGAGTACGGTTATCCAGCCAGTTATGCACCCACCTTATAGTAGCCCCATCTAAGGTATATTTGCCTAGTTTATTGATAAGAATATCATGTGAGACCGTATCAAATGCCTTCCTAAAGTCTAGGTTTAGCACATCCACTGCTTCTCCCTTATCCACAAGACTCGTTATCCTATCAAAGAAAGCTCTCAGATTGGTTTGACATGATTTGTTCTTTACAAATCCATGCTGGCTGTTCCCTATCACCTTACTACCTTCCAAGTGTTTACAGATGATTTCCTTAATTACTTGCTCCATTATCTTCCCTGGCACAGAAGTTAAACTAACTGGTCTGTAGTTTCCTGGGTTGGTCTTGTTTCCCTTTTTATAGATGGGCACTATATTTGCCCTTTTCCAGTCTTCTGGAATCTCTCCTGTCTCCCATGATTTTCCAAAGATGATAGCTAGAAGCTCAGATACCTCCTCTGTCAGCTCCTTGAGTATTCTAGGATGCATTTCATCAGGCCCTGGTGACTTGCAGGCAGCTAACTTTTCTAGGTGATTTTTAACTTGTTCGTTTTTTATTTTATCTTCTAAACCTACCTCCTTCCCACTATGTTAGGCATTCCTTCAGACTTCTTGGTGAAAACCAAAACAAATAAGTCATTAAGCATCTCTGCCATTTCCAAGTTTCTTGTTACTGTTTCGCCCTCCTAACTGAGCAGTGGGCCTACCTTGTCCTTGGTCTTCCTCTTGCTTCTAATGTATTTATTAAAAGTCTTCTTGTTTCCCTTTATTCCTGTAGCTAGTTTGAGCTCCTTTTGTGCCTTTGCCTTTCTAATCTTGCCCCTGCATTTCTGAGTTGTTTGCCTATATTTATCCTTTGTAATTTGTCCTAGATTCCATTTTTTATAGGACTCCTTTTTTATTTTTAGATCATGCAAAATCTTGTGGTTAAGCCAAGGTCTATTGCCATATTTTCTATATTTCTATATTTCTATAATAGCTTGTTTTTGGGCCCTTAATAAAGTCCCTTCGAAAAACTGCCAACTCTCCTCAGTTGTTTTTCCCCTCAGTCTTGCTTCCCATGGGACCTTACCTATCAGCTCTCTGAGCTTACCAAAATCCACCTTCCTGAAAGCCATTGTCTCTATTTTCCTGTTCTCCCTTCTACCCTTCCTCAGAATTGTGAACTCCATGATTTCATGATCACTTTCACCCAAGCTGCCTTCCACTTTCAAATTCTCAACCAGTTCCTCCTATTTTTTTAAATCAAATCTAGAACAGCTTCTCCCCTCGTAGCTTTTTCAACCTTTTGAAATAAAAAGTTGTCTCCAATGCAGTCCAAGAACTTATTGGATAGTCTGTGCCCCGCTGTGTTATTTCCCCAGCATATATCTGGATAGTTGAAGTCCCGCATCACCACCAAATCTTGGGGTTTGGATGATTTTGTTAGTTGTTTAAAAAAAGCCTCATCCACCTCTTCCACCTGGGTAGGTGGCCTGTAATAGACTCCTAGCATGACATCACCCTTGTTTTTTACCCCTTTTAGCCTAATCCAAGTTATATCTACACTACCTTCCTAATTCGAAATAGGAGGGTAATGTAGTCATACCGCAATTGCAAATGAAGCCCGGGATTTGAATTTCCCGGGCTTCATTTGCATAAAGCCGGCCGGCGCCATTTTTAAATGCCGGCAGTTCGAACCCCGTGCCGCGCGGCTACACGCGGCACGGAGTAGCTAGTTCGGATTAGGCTTCCTAAACCGAACTAGCTGTACTCCTCATTCCACGAGGAGTACAGCTAGTTCGGATTAGAAGCCTAATCCGAACTAGCTACTCCGTGCCGCGTGTAGCCGCGCGGCACGGGGTTCGAACTGCCGGCATTTAAAAATGGCGCCGGCCGGCTTTATGCAAATGAAGCCCGGGAAATTCAAATCCCGGGCTTCATTTGCAATTGCGGTATGACTACATTACCCTCCTATTTCGAATTAGGAGGGTAGTGTAGACATACCCCCAGAGACTCTCAATACTTCTGTCTCCTATGTCCATCTCCACCTCCGTCCAAATGTGCACATTTTTAATATATAAGGCAACACCTCCTCCCTTTTTTCCCTGTCTATCCTTCCTGAGCAAGCTGTACCCTTCCATCCCAACATTCCAATCATGTGCGTTATCCCACCAAGTTTCTGTGATGCCAACAATGTCATAGTTGTATTTATTTATTAGCACTTCCAGTTCTTCCTGCTTATTACCCATACTTCTCGCATTTGTATATAGACATCTAAGATACTGATTTGATCTTGCCTCCCAGTTTTGCCCTGACCCTCTTTTCTCTCTGTCATTATAGCCCACGCTTCCTCCCATTTCCAACCCATCTCCATGTTCTCCACTTACCTGTGGGCTTTGCTTACCTGTCCCCGTCAAACCTAGCTTAAAGCCCTCCTCACTAGGTTAGCCAGTCTGTGTCCAAATAGGGTCTTCCCCCTGCTTGAAAGATGATCGCCATCTCTGCCTAGCAGTCCTTCCTGGAATAGCATCCTGTGGTCGAGGAAGCCAACTTCTGCCACTAAGTTTTATCAGTACAAGTGCTTCTATTGTAATGTGTCTTGACTCTATTTGAGAAACCCAATGGATTTCTGGTTCCATGTTAAACTAAGCCTGGTCCACTCTTCTGAAACCATCTACAGTTATGATAAACAGTGGTCTACAAGGAACTAGATTGAGGCCACCAATTCCTGCCATATAAGTCACCGAAGAGTTATCAGAAAACGTGCCTTTTGGTCATGCCACCTAGGGTGAGATTCAGTTGGTAACCTAAACATAAAAAACTTTCTGTTCAATTGCCAACACCTTGTCTCTGAACAATTCTGAGTACCTGTACTACAATAACCATCTACTATTTAGCAAAAGTAAATTTTTAAAGGTCATTTCTGACTAGGAAGCAAAAATACAAGTCACTAAATCCCACTCTTATTTACACCTATCTGAACCCAGAATATCTCCACTGAGGACAAGGGTGAAGCACAAGCAGAGGGTTTGTCCAGAAAGTTATCTAGTGCATGTTCTAAAATTTCCAACTTGTAAGCTACAGATTTGCCTGACTCCATCCAGACCATCCTTTTTACAACCTGTTTTTACTTCTCTCCAGAATGTGTCATTGCTGATGCAACCCAGTAATATAATAGAGTCTTCAATATGAATTTTATTCATTATGAAAATTTTAGAACACTTCATCTCTTCAAGAATATATCAGTTATGTAACTGGCAATGTTCTGAAATGAGTCAGTCTATGAATCATGAAAGATAAAACTGGATACCAAGTCACATTATGCTCCATTCTTTAATAATACAGAATTATTTTTTCTGTCACATCAAATGACTTTATGCCTTCATTCCACTGTTCAGATTTTTAACCATATATTTTTCATTGAACAGAGCAATATCTGACAGGTGTGTATTCTTAGTCAATTTGTACTGTGACTTCATGTTGCACATTATATAGAAAAATGAATAGACTGCATACCAACACTAACAGGGATGATATGTAAATATATGAAGAAGATCAGTTTTATTTTTTTCATTTACCATTTACCATTTATATGGCCATAATACTTAGAGGCCATGATCAGATTAGGGTCCCTTGGTAGCAGATACATTTAGTAAATAACAGTTATTGCCTCAAGGAGCTGCAGTCTGAAAGATTTGATAGTGACTTTCATCTGAGTGCCTTGTTTTAATCTTTTTTCTCATTTACTTAAAAGGAAATGGCAAGTCTCTCTATGAGGAAACAGAAATGCACTGGAAAATAAAGTCTGGGTTTCAGAGAGCAATTACAAGCACATATTAGTGAACCTATAAAATGCCCATACCAATCTAATATTCGTGCATGTTCACTTCAGGTATTCACAGCCTAAGTGAGGTACACACAAATGTATGCTTGCAATTACGAATGCCTATTTCTGACTGCAGTGGCTACCCGTCCATAGGCACGAATTAGGCGGTTGCCTAGGGTGCTAAATTAAACGGCCGTTGAGGGGTTTGGAGGTGGGGGCGCCGATCACGTGTTTCGCCTAGGGCGTCAGTTGCTGGCAGGTCGTCTAGGGCCACTCCTGGCTGTAGTAGGAGCAGAAAGTGTTCCAAAGTTTTTGCTGTTGATGGTTTTGGTGGAAAACCTTTTCATTTGTTATACTACTGAGTGGAAGCCTAAAGTAAAATAAAAGCACTAGTTAATATTGTGAACAATTTTCCACTACTATTTCATCAAATTCTAAAGCATTTTTCAGGTCATCCCTTTTTATTTCAGGTTCCATGAACATTAGCACAAGCCTGTTTTTCATTCTCATAACTGTTTGGAGAGGAGCTTTTCCTTTGGAGTGGATGTGTATTCATTATGCACACATGCTGGAAATGCCGACCCAGCTGACCTATGTATTTCAAGCCAAAATCTCTGCCCCCCTTGTGCCCTGCTCCAGGGACAACAGAGGACAAAATCTGGGCTGATTTTCCATTTCAATTTTTCGCTTTATTTCAAGTTTGACTTTAAAAACTGCAGTACAAATTACATTTCAAAACGACAACAAAAATCAAAATGTTCCATTCTGAAACTGTTGAAATGTAATACTACAACCTCACCAACAAGTTTTATTTTTCTATTTTCTTTTTTAAAGGGAAATTTAATCAAAATTGACACTCTTGGCATTGAACATTTCAGTTTTGACTAAATGGCTTTTTCTGATAGAAAATATAGACAAAAGGTCTAAAATCTAGAAATAAACTAGCTTCAACAAGTAACGTGAACAGTTCTGATCAGAGATAATACTACATCGTTGAGAATGGTAAAGGCAGATGCGGGGGAGGGGGAAGATCAGCAACCACGTGACCTTCCCCCCAGCCTGGGAAAGGGCTGGGACAACCACTGTCTGTCCCAGACCCTGCCTCTCCCCACCCTTTCTCTGCCCCTTCCCCTCCTCTTCCCCATTCTTGCTCCACCCCTGCCTTGCCTCTTCCCCTCAGCCAGTGTGGCTCAGGGGACAAGCAGGACCAGGGGTCTGCCCTCCCCCCACACACATACTCAGTCACCAGCAGCAGTGAAGGAAATGGAGTAACTGGCCCCAGCTCACTCTGCTCCCTCAGCCATGTTGCCCTGCTTCCCGCCAGTGAGTGCGGGGGCGGTCTTGCCCCTCCCCTGAGCAATGCACCAGGCGGACAGAGAGAGCCGGGGTCGCATTGCTCTGCTTCCCCTGCTGCTGCCATTGAGTGCAGGGGGACCAGACCTTTGCTGTGAGTGCCAGACTCCCCACAACAACCCCCCACCCCCAGATGCCCAGGGATTCTGGTCCTGCTGCCTGTTGGCCAATCCCCTTCCCCTCCTGTCCACAGCATTGGGGACGTATGCCTCCTTGTGCCTCCCATGCATCACCCCTGATATTACAGTAATTCCATGTTTCCTCTAATTTTTTTCACCCCTGAGTAGAATTAATTTTCTTCTGTGCTCCAATGTGGAGGGGAGGGGTGAGACATCACCTTCATATTGGCACACAACAAAATTCATGTGGTGGGGGTGGGACCAAGGGGTTCTGAGTGTGTGTGTGATGGGGGGATTAGGCCTGGGGCAGGAGGGCTCCAGCTGAGGTGTTAGGCTCTGGGGTGGGGCTGGGCATGAGGAGTTTGGGATGCTTGAGGGGTACAGGCTCTGGGCGGGGGGTTGTGGTGCAGGCGATGGTATGTGCTTTGGGTGGAGGACTGAGGTGCAGGGTGGGGTTTGGCCTCCAGGCTGGGGATATGGGCTTTGGGCTGGGATGAAGAGGATGAAGACCTTGGGGTTCAGGAAAGTGCTCAGGGCTGAGGGCAGGGCTCAAGATGGGGCTGGGGTTGAGGCTTGGGCTTTCTTGGATGGCTCCATATTGGGGCGGGTGGCAAGTGGATCCTCTCTGCTGGCCATGGCAGCTTCAGGGCTTGAGGAGAGGCATCTCTCCCTGCTGCAGCCCTGAGCCCCTGGACGAGGCTTAATGGGGGGCACAATAGCTAGGCACTGTACAAAAAAGCAATAAGAACAAAGATCCTGCCCAAGATTGCTCCCTGACCAGCTTTGTGACAAGACATGACAAAGGTGAATGAAACAGACAAACCAGCTGGGGTGTGACTCCAAGACAAAAATGAAAACACACATTTAGCGTAATCCGTAGTAACTCAGACTTGCTCACCCATCAGGAAATTCCCCATTCAGACTGCGGGTGAAGGCAACAGTGTGATTGAGATGTTGAATAGGTCCATAGGAGTGGCTATATTGGGTCAGACCAAAGGTCCATCTTGCCCAGTATCCTGTCCTCCGAAGTGGGTGGCCAGCACCAGGCACCCCAGAAGGACTGAACAGAACAGTGTGATCACCCCGTGATCCCTCCCCCTTCATTCATTCCCAGTTTCTGACCAACTGAATGAAGGCTGGGTGTATGTAGTGCACAGCTTATGCTTGAGGGTCTCTTGGCCTAATCCTCCAGAGCTGGTAGCTCCCTGCCTTGTGTGTCTGAAAAGGGTTGGAGTCCTGCCTGGGGAGAAACCACTGATGCCACTGCTACACCCACTCTGTTCTGGCTCAGTACGCCTGTGAGGTCATTTAGCATAATGCACAGAGGGAGAGAGGGCAAGTCAGTGCTCCAGACACAGAGCGTCAGGCTTTTCTTATTCTTCGCACACGGTGACAGAGGTTCTCTAGCAACGCTAGTCCAAACCCCCTCACATGCAGGTACTCACCAAGGGTATGTCTACACTGCCACCCTAGTTCGAACTAGGGTGGCTAATGTAGGCATTCAAACTTGCAAATGAAGCCCGGGATTTAAATATCCCAGGCTTTATTTGCATGTTCCCGGGCGCCACCATTTTTAAATACCCCATAGTTCGAACTACCTGCCCGCGACTACACACGGTATGGACTAGGTAGTTCGAATTAAAGCTCCTAATTCGAACTACCCAGTCCGTGCCGCGTGTAGCCGTGGGCAGGGAGTTTGAACTACAGGGCATTTAAAAATGGCGGCGTCCGGGAACATGCAAATAAAGCCCGAGATATTTAAATCCCGGGCTTCATTTGTAAGTTTGAATGCCTACATTAGCCTCCCTAGTTTGAACTAGGGTGGCAGTGTAGACATACCCCAAGGGAGGGAATGAAGCTGGCTGCAGGGGTGCTAACAGATCACAGCAGCCATTGGCTGGGATTTACAGAGGAGCGATTAACACAAGGAGAGCACACGGGATCAGCATGTGACTGACTGAGTTTATCAAACTGGGATGTTAAACCCTGGGAGAGAGACTGACCCAATAGAGCTATTGAGCAAACCTGCTATGGTCACTTCATATTTACAATGGGAAAAAACCCCTAAACTGTGCCTGTAATTGTCTGTCAATTACTTTGCATGCCCTGATACACCTCAGTTCTTAGGACACACTGGAGGCTCAGAGTGCCTCTCTGAGCTTGATGAATCTTTATAAGGTTGCTTGAGCACTGGGAGGTGGTAGACTGAGTGACCGGAGGGGGTTTTCATCTCCATGATGTCTGTTGGAGGGTGCTTATTAGAGTGGGAGGCACAGTCTATTATATGGATTTTTGAATGCTGTTTGACAGTGTGATTTAACAGTGATGTTCCAGCTAGAAAAGCTGATTCTCTCCTCCATGAGATTTTGTTTCCTGATAGCTGCAGTACTTTTTGGGGAAAATCATGGGAGACAGGAGAGATTCCAGAAGACTGGAAAAGGGCAAATATAGTGCCCATTTATAAAAAGGGAAACAAGAACAACCCAGGAAACTACAGACCAGTTAGTTTAACTTCTGTGCCAGGGAAGATAATGGAGCAAGTAATTAAGGAAATCATCTGTAAACACTTGGAAGGTGGCAAGGTGATAGGGAACAGCCAGCATAGATTTGTAAAGAACAAATAATGTCAAACCAATCTGATAGCTTTCTTTGATAGGATAACGAGTCTTGTGGATAAGGGAGAAGCGGTAGATGTGGTATACCCAGACTTTAGGAAGGCATTTGATACGGTCTCATATGATATTCTTATCAATGAACTAGGCAAATACAACCTAGATGGGGCTACTATAAGGTGGGTGCATAACTGGCTGGATAACTGTACTCAGAGAGTAGTTATTAATGGTTCTCAATCCTGCTGGAAAGGTATAACAAGTGGGGTTCCGCAGGGGACTGTTTTAGGACCGGTTCTGTTCAATATCTTCATCAACAATATAGATATTGACATAGAAAGTACACTTATTAAGTTTGCTGATGATACCAAGCTGGGAGGGGTTGCGACTAATCTGGAGGATAGGGTCATAATTCAAAATGATCTGGACAAATTGGAGAATGGTCTGAGGTAAACAGGATGAAGTTTAATAAAGACGAATGCAAAGTGCTCCACTTGGGAAGGAATAATCAGTTTCACACATACAGAATGGGAAGCGACTGTCTAGGAAGGAGTACGACAGAAAGGGATTTAGGGGTTATAGTGGACCACAAGCTGAATATGAGTCAGCAGTGTGTCAGAGAAAAGAAACTGCCCCCCCCCCCCAGTAAAAAAGTTTGGCCAGGCCACTCTTGTTCTGCAGTACTCCTTGAGCGAAACCGGACACACCCTTCCTGCATACCATTGCCTTTAGAAAAAGGGAAGGTGTGAAAAGGGGAAAATAGCCTCAGACTCTCCCACCCGTCACCTTGGCGTGAGAACTGCGGGGCTTACCTGGTCGCATGAAACCTGCACAGTTTCGGCCCTACCCCTGGGACACAGACCCCCCACTTGGTGACCATTGGGCCATATATGGTAATATGCAAGCGCGGGAAAGCGATGTGCAGATTTGGGGATAAATACCCATGGCACAGTTTGCTCTAGGAGGTCTTCGCAACACATGTACCACCGTGCGTGTGCCTTCTCGTATACTTCAAAGCACTGCCGGCCTGATCAACCGACCAGCCACCTCCCCCGACTCTCGGGCGTAACCAAGGCCTTCGCAACCGAACCGATATCTGTGAAATGTTCTGTGTGCTGTGTAAGTTGGTATGTATGATTTGATTTTTTCCTGTTGTATAAGCTTAGTGTTGTAGTTGTTTTTGGGTAGTACATAAGAGTATGTAGTTATCACTGTTATTTAATTACCGTAGCTGGATATTTTAAGATTAGAGACTATTCCTCTTGCCATTCCCATCCTTATATCTCTGACACGTTTAACTAGAAACCATAGAATAAATATAATAAATACTGTAAATTCATTATTAACACGGTCTATTAAAAATCTTAGAATAAATACTATAAATTCACCACTGCCATAAATAAATAATTTTTATTCGATAAAACTGTCCACCTGGCTCTGTCCTTCCCCCCTTGGGTATTCATTATCGGACCTGTGATTCTCACGACATGATGCTGTTGCAAAAAAAAGCAAACATGGTTCTGGGATGCATTAACAGGTGTGTTGTGAACAAGACACGAGAAGTCATTCTTCCGCTCTACTCTGCGCTGGTTAGGCTTCAGTTGGAGTATTGTGTCCAGTTCTGGGCACTGCATTTCAAGAAAGATGTGGAGAAATTGGAGAGGGTCCAGAGAAGAGCAACAAGAATGATTAAAGGTCTAGAGAACATGACCTATGAAGGAAGGCTGAAAAAATTGGGCTTGTTTAGAAAAGAGAAGATTGAGGGGGGACATGATAGCACTTTTCAGGTATTTAAAAGGGTATCATATGGGAGGGAGAAAACTTGTTCATCTTGGCCTCTGAGGATAGGACAAGAAGCAATGGGCTTAAACTGCAGCAAGGGAGGTTTAGGTTGGACATTAGGAAAAAGTTCCTAACTGTCAGGGTGGTCAAACACTGGAATGAATTGCCCAGGGAGGTTGTGGAATCTCCATCTGTGGAGATATTAAAGAGTAGGTTAGATAAATGTCTATCAGGGATGGTCTAGACAGTATTTGGTCCTGCCATGAGGGCAGGGGACTGGACTCGATGACCTCTCGAGGTCCCTTGCAGTCCTAGTATTCTATGATTCTATGATTCTACTGCTGCCCAATGGTGCAATACCCATGTTGCGTCTGTGAGCATCCAGGGCAATATAAATTGGGACACACTTCCCATGGAGGATACATATTTTAAACAGAGCTGAATAGAAACCTTTGAATCAGAAGTGGTGTCCTTACTTGTGTGTTGCAATGTAGCAGCAGGGGTCTGTACTGGAGCTCACATCGGTAGCAGAGGTTGAGGTGGATCCAGCCATTGTGACAGTACCAATGGCTTCAGGACCTTTAGTTGAGGCTTCAGGAGTACGGTGGAATATGCCAGGTCAGGGTTGGAGACTGGTGCTAGTGGGAAAGTGCTCTTGGCAGGAGGGATTCAGGTTCTTCCAACATGAAAGTGCTCACGAGTCAGGAATGTGGAATCCATCAGTGAGCCCAAGGTATGTTCCTCTGGATGAAATATGTCCAGTGGTACTGAGGTGACACTGAAAAGGTCCCAGTTGTCCCGGGGTGACTTGAATGCTAGTGGACAGTACCAGCTAAGATAACTTCTTCAAAAACTTCTTCATTTTTGGCATCCTTCTGTTTGACAGAGTAATCAGTCCCGTAGCTCAGGGCTGCTTAATAGTGGATTTTGTTGAACCCATCTTGTTGGTACATGGTTTCTCAGCATGTACTTCACTGAAGTCTTTTAGCATTGCCAGCACCTCTGTACCACGTCCAATGGGAACCTCTGCTGTACCTGCAGTAGGACAAAGCCTTCTCTCTCCTTTTAGAGTGTCTATCCAGGGAGTGGGGTCTCTTACATTTGGTTACCTTCTGTGACAATGAATTTGTCCCTAAGTTTCAGAAAATTGGAGTCAATGAGGCCTCAGTAATTCTGCAAGGCTTAGAACAATGTAGAAGCAGCCCGTTCTGACCACACAGGTCCAAAGGAGTGCTCTATCAGGAGTAGTTGCCAGCGGTCTTCCAATATTTGTCTTGAGGTTTTTAACATCAGCTTTTGAAGCCAGAGCAGATCTTACACTTGAATGGGGCATGAGCCTCTCCAGGCAGTGGAAGCAGCTGGAATGCCTGTTACTTAGGCCATGTCTAAATTAGGAAACTATTTCAAAATTAGTAAATTCAACTTAGTAACGCCCGATTTAACAAATTTGAACATAGTGTGTCCACACTATGGGGAAGACTCAAAATTAGTTTGAGGCACGCTCCATTAATGTGGACATGCTACCTCAGACTTAGAGCCCCAGGAAGCACTGGGTAGTAATTAGTTCGAATTACTCTGAGGAGTAATTATTTCAAAATAGTGGCACTGGAGCATCCACACTACCATTATTTCGAAATAACTACTTCAGGATTAGTGTTACTCCGGATGAAAAGCAGGGGTACAGATTTCAAATTCCGTGGCCTGGTATTTTGAAATAATGGGCTTGATAGTGTGGACGCTCTGCTTATAATTTCAACCTTGGAGGGTTATTTTGACATAAGGTCCTAATGTAGACCAGGGCATAGTGGGAAAGACCTGCTCAGGTCCGACACGTGAATTCTTGGGTCTTGCTTGTTCCCTGACAGAATGTCACCAATCAAGAAGACTTGAGAGAAAAGAGGGGAGGGGCTCAAAAGAAGTAGAAAAAGGTGGGAGAGAACCCCCTTCAAGATAAAAACTGGCCTGGGAAGGTAAATTCATAACAAAATAGCTTTAAAAACTAATTATAAAACAGAACTCCAGCTTGGGCCTCAGGCAGTGGAGAAGGAACTGGAGTGGCACAGGGCCAGTCCTCTCTGTGTAGCCCACACAGGAGCACAAGATGCTGTACAGCCTAGGTGCAGAACTGGAAGCACTACTAGCAGAAACATCTCCAACAGAGTGCACAAGTGTGCTCACAGACTTCCATGGAGCATCCAGAGGCACAATAGCTTTGAAGAAGGATCTCAATATTTATTAGTGGTTAAAAAATTAGGTAAGACAAAATGTTGAGAGGACGACACTCCTAAGGCATTTCTACCAGGGCTTATTACTTTATAGAGTTTTATTTGAGATTATAAACAGTCTATATAATAACTGGCTCCATTCATCCATTCCTAACGATGTCTTAAGGCTGCGTGGAGAGAGGTTAAACCAAGACTACAGCATATACTTGTGCTCTACCATGGTCTCCGTGCTCTGAAGGGCCTTTCTAGCTACATCTATCTTACTTGCTTAGCCTGGTCTCATTGTAGGAAGCCTTCCATCCCAAAGTGTGTTGGCCCATGTGTTTCCAGGAGAGCTTTCTAACCAAGTCTTCTCAGCACTTTAATAGCCCTTTCATATATTGTGACAAGTTGCTGTCACATGTCTGTCTCTCCCTCTGTGCTTCCCCAGCTTCTACTCAGAATTAATGTAATGTTTTAACCTTTGCACAAAGTATGGGTAATAATCAGCGCAGAACCAAAACAATCTGCAATGAAGAATTTAGCTAACAAATTTGCCTCTTGTTTATGTGGATGGAATATCCATGAACAGCTTGTGATTTCCTGGAATGCGTTCAAGGATCAGTCACATTTCTAAAAACGCTATTAATTACAGACTTTTCAGTATTTGTCTCATTAGAGCAGAGCATTAGCTCTGCTCTCGTAAAAGTTAAGGCCAATTTTTTGTTTCAAGTTTGACTGTTCCAAGTCTTCTGACATCCATGCAGTTACTCAAATGGTTGGAAAGTTGGTGTGCCACATGCAGCCTGTGGTTTGGTCAAGAGATTTCAATTTAAACAAGTGGATCACAAGGTACAGCCCCCTGAATAAAACAGCTTTTCCTACAATTCACATGTGCTAGCAAGACATTTTTGCACACACAGAGTGCTCAAACCAGGGCTGAGCTCATAAGCCCAGTATCTCAGCTGCTTGAGAGTTACCCTAGCAGAGGGCATGCCACCAATTGGACCTTTGGGGAAAATCAAATTACAGTGTCATTAGCCAAAGACTTGAGTTCTTCTTTCAGGAGCAGCAACCTTTGATACACTTAGTGTCACTTTCTGAGCCTGCTATTTTGCCCCTCCCTCCACTATCACTCTGATTTCATACGATACCATCCAGGGGCCAGCCACAGCAAAGTCCTTGTGAGTAGATTTACATGGAAATGGTTTTGCCATGTTCACTGTGTTCTGGTTACTACTCAGACACATTCCTTATGTAAGTATGTAGTGAACAGCAACCTGCGCTGAGCAGTAATTTTTACATCTAAATTCAGCATGGGCTCAGCAATAAAGAAAGGCTGAAGGCAAGCGAAATGGCAGGGTAAGATCTCTCGCTCTTGAAAATGTCAAGGCTTAGTTAGTGAAATCGTCTGCAAGGGACGTTTGCTTTCAGGTCATCACTGGAGATGATGCAGGCATTTTTCGTCAAGTGCAACCCTTCCCCCACCTTTTAACTGGAGCGAGAGAGAGAGAGAGAGAGAGAGAGAGAGAGCTCTGTGCTTCTATCATGGATTGTTGGCATTTTTGCTCTTCCGGGACCAGATTATGTTGCTTTATAAGCTTCTCTTATTGCTTAATGGGCTGTAATTATGATTAATGGGAGAAAGAAGCAAAAGGATCCAACCCAAAGCCCATTATAGTGAGTGAGCAGCTTCCCCTTCACTTCAGTGGGCATTGGGTCAGCCCCGAAGTCCCCAGCATGATGAGACCTGACAGCTTTGTCGTTGATTTGCAGAGCTGACACTTGGAAGGGGGCAGGTGCTCCTGGGGTGAAAAGAACCCCTCCCTTTTAGGGTAATTGGTGCAGGTAGGGGGTAGAGCTCCCAATCACCCCCACAACCCTGCCATAAGTTAATTTTTCTGAGGGGTCCTAATGAGCACTCTAACCCTCAGGACCCTGTCCTCTCTTGATGGCTTCTCCTCATGGAGCAATAGAAAGCCTGAGGACCCGCACAACAGAATCAGGAGGTCAGGCTCTGCCGCGGAATGACAGACAGGAGGAAGTTCACTTGCTAGAGCTCACCTTAGTCCATCCAAGGTCCCACATTGTAAGTAGCTGCTAAACACCCACTACTGTACCAGTCCAGCGATCCCCAAATTGCGTCGGCTGACACCACAGAATTCCACCTTCTGAGAGCAGTGATGCTGGGTGGTCAGGGATAAGGTACTTTGCAGATAAGGCTCCAGTCTGGGGCTTGAGAGAGCTGAATTCAGCTCCTGGGTCTGTCAGGGACTTACTGAGTGATCTTGGGTCAGTCTCTTGCTCGGTGCATGTTGCAGTTCAGCATCTGCACAGTGGGGATAGACAGACTGTTGTGCCCTCCCAAAAGCCATTGGGAGGCTGTCTTGTCTAATGACTGCCAGGGCCTCAAGGACCAAGGCCATGCCAGGCTAATAAATATGAAGGTCTCAATGCACAGAGTCAAAAACATGCCTCATGGTATCTAAGAGACAGTTACACCTCAATAACGATTTTGGGAAATAACGAGTTTGTATTTCAAGTTTGATAGCTGTCTTTATGAAGAGGGTCTAAATTGATTCCCAATTTTTTTGAAACAGTGAAGTGACTATGTCAGAGGGGGAGTTACTTTCCACAGAGCTAAGGCTAACATCATTACCCTCCCAATCTGTTTTCAAATGTGCTGCAAAAGAGATTTTCAAAGACCCAAATGGCATTTAGGCACCTAACTGCCATGGACTTTTGAGGGAAGTTTAGCAATTATCTGTCCTTTAGCTTTTGAAAAATCCATCCCAAAGGGTATGTCTACACTACCCCGCTAGTTCAAACTAGCGGGGGTAATGTAGTCATCCGCAATTGCAAATGAAGCCCGGGATTTGAATTTCCCGGGCTTCATTTGCATAAAGCCGGCTGGCACCATTTTTAAATGCCGGCTAGTTCGAACCCCGTGTCGCGCGGCTACACGCGGCACGGAGTAGCTAGTTCGGATTAGGCTTACTCCATGAGGAGTACAGCTAGTTCAGATTAGAAGCCTAATCCGAACTAGCTACTCCGTGCTGCGTGTAGCCGCGCGGCACGGGGTTCGAACTAGCCGGCATTTAAAAATGGCGCCGGCCGGCTTTATGCAAATGAAGCCCGGGAAATTCAAATCCCGGGCTTCATTTGCAATTGCGGATGACTACATTACCCCCGCTAGTTCGAACTAGCGGGGTAGTGTAGACATCCCCTAACATATTAAAGCACGGCTGTGCTGGCAGTTCAGTGAAAGTGCATTGTAGCTGGAAGGGCATAACAGCTGCCCAACATTCATCATAAATGTAAGTTTCTTTATGGAGGAGAGAGCTGAAACAATAGGAGCCACTACCCAATGTTCCTTCTAATCTTTTCTATTTTTTCTCTGTGCACCCAGGCATGTACAAATGTGCCCCACCAGTAGAAACAAAAACCCAGCTGTGGGTGCTTTGCTAATCAGCTGGGCAGCATTAGCATCTCTCCTGAGGGGCTGTGCAAGTGCAGAGCTTACAGGAACACTGCCACTGCCCAATGCCAGGCTGGTGGGCCATATGCCAGGCTGGTGAGGAGCTGAGCTATGTGAGCATAGGGATTTCAATGAGTATTGTTTGACGGAGGTCAGCGTGCATCATGGAGCAGAAGCACACAGCAGCAGCCAGAGAACAGGCAGGAGAAGCAACTAAAAAAGCCGAGCAAACAGCAAGAGAAGCACTGGAAACACTGTGTGATAGATATAACAATATCCTGGCTAAACCTTACACTATTAAGATAAACATTATTTAATGAAGTTTAATAGCTCTGGGGGGCTTTGTATTAAAAATGCAATTGTGTATGTGTTATTATGGGTCTGTATTAGGGATGTGAATGACTAGTCAACTATCCGATAAGCAAATGCTTATCGGATAGTCAAAAGGATCATTGACTAGTTGCTTCCCCACCCCTTGCTGCCTCTATCAGAAAGAGGCAGCAAGGGGGAAGGAAGAAGAGGGGGTGCTTTAAAGTGGCGGCATCGCATGGAGCTTGGGGCCAGACCCTGAGGTCCACATGGCGCTGCCGCTTTGAAATGCTGCATGCAGTCTGGGGCCAGCTGGCTGGGCTGCGTGCGGTGTTTCAAAGTGACAGTGCCATGTGGAGCCTGGGGTCAGCTTGAGACTCTCCCACTCATCCCAGGCTCCATGCGGCACTGCCGCTTTGAAATGCCGCAAAGAGCACAGGGCCAGCGTGGGACTGCTTGAGCCCCCCACAGCACTTTTGCCTTTAAAGTGTAGCAACAGTCCTGGAGCCGTTGCTTCACTTCAGAGGGGGAAGCACCCTCATCTACTCATTGAATAGTCAATGCAAATTGCAATGACTACTCAAGTAGCCAAATAATGAAAATTTTACATCCCTAGTCTGTATGTTTTCGAGGACACCAACAAATGCATTCTTTGAGTACAAGCTTGAGTCATCTGACCCAGGCCAACTGTGGCCATACAACAGGTCTGTTACCGCAGTCTAAATGCATACTGAGTCCATACTTTTGAAGCATTGTGATAAACCCACTGTCTGCTGACTACCTGCTCCTGGAAACTCCAGACCCAAGGCCCCTCAAGGAAGGATGAATCTGTGCAGGAGCGTGCTAGTTCTGAGTGGAGGCTCTTGCAAATGAGCGACTGCAAAACAGACCTCATGGGTGGTTTGAAGGACTCACCCACCACAGCCCATTTTGCAGACAGGTGGAGAGGATTCCTGGTGAACTTATTAGCATGCACATAGGGTTGCCAGATAGTTGAAACAAAAATACCGAACACCCCCCCCACTCCAAAAAAAAAAAAAAACACCATGGAGAACACAGTGAAGGCAGGGAACTGTTCATTCCAGAAACACCCCTGTCAGAAGGGCAAGAGATGTGGGTCTCCATTCAAAAAAAGACAGTGGCTGTGTCTAGACTGGCAAGTTTTTCCGCAAAAGCAAGGGCTTTTGCGGAAAAACTTGCCAGCTGTCTACACTGGCCACTTTGAATTTGCGCAAGAACACTGACGATCTCATGTAAGATCATCAGTGTTCTTGCGGAAATACAATGACTCTCCCATTCGGGAAAAAGCCCTCTTGCGCAAATGCTTTTGTGCAAGAGGGCCAGTGTAGACAGCTGAGAACCGTTTTGCGCAAAAAAGCCCCGATGGCGAAAATGGCGATCAGGGCTTTCTTGAGCAAAACCGCGTCTAGATTGGCACGGACGCTTTTCCGCAAAAAGTGCTTTTGCGCAAAAGCGTCTGTTCCAATCTAGACGCTCTTTTCCACAAATGCTTTTAACGTAAAAACTTTTCCGTTAAAAGCATTTGTGGAAAATCATGCCAGTCTAGACGTAGCCAGTGGGTAGGGAACTAACAGCTTAGAGCGACTGCCTTTGCTGGACCACGGAGGAGGATTACAGATGCAGTTGCCCTGAAACATGAGACTACAAGAAAGCCCCCAAAGCTCACTCTCTGGGCTTGGCTGAGTACTGGCTGCAAAGAGGCTTAGATGTATGAGCAAAGAAACTGCCTCTTGTTTGATTCCAGCTGTGTTCAGGGGTAACAGAGCTTTGGGCACAGTCTGTGTAAATACACAGAACTGTGCTAAAGAAATACCTGACCCTATCATGCATTTCTCTTCCTGATGGAAACAGCCTTATGAGATCTCAAATAGTGGCTAACTAGTCAGGTCAAAAGGGGTAACATGATCAATAATGAAAGAATGTCCAACATTACACATGGGATTTGCTAAAGTGCTCTTACAGTCAAAGGGAAGTCACATCACTGCCTACTAACTTGCAATGCAGTATGCTCGCAAAGCAAGTCTTAATGAACCAGGGAGCGTGTTAGCGCTAATCACTGAGGGATGTTTGTATTCTCCTGGGAGTTTTAAATGGTCACTCTGTGTATGTTCAGACTGTATTTCACTGTGCTGACACTGTGTTCACAGACAATGGCCCACAGACCCTGATAAGGTATAATCTGTGTAATTTCATGTTATGTTGATTTACATCAGTTGAGGAGCTGGTCCAGTATGTCTTGCTAATGGGATACTTTGCAGAACACAGACAGATTTAGTCAGTCTCCAGCCATTTGTAAAACACAGATGTTATATATAGTTGTAAGGGAATTCAACTTATGTTTGATCTGTATAAAAACAGATGTGGCCTATCAGGTCAAAGGCAGGGTACCTATATGCCTTCCCCCGAAACCTGACCAAGGCATTTGCTGTGCTAAAGAACTTGCCATGCTCTTTTTAAATAAAATTTTACTTAAAAGAAATCTAATTAGGAGCTGATTCAGGGCACCTAGTACAATCTTTTAAAGAAACCATAAATGTTTAAAAGAGAATGAGGGCACATGGGGAAGGTGAGGAAGACAAGAGAAAACGGAAAAGATGCTTACAGGATCTAAATGGTAATTCTACAATGATGCCACTTGCCTTCATTCCATTAGCCAACTGCCCTTCCAATACCAGCCTTTGTGGGCCAATAGCCACTTTGAATTCACTTTATTATAAAATGGAATTCCTGGTTCGGTCTTTATAATAGGAAATGAATTAGAAGTGACAGGCAGCACTAACAATGAGCAAACCTGTAGAATTGTAGAGACTAACAAATATATTATATCATGAGCTTTCCTGGGTTTTATGAAAGCTTATGATATAATTGTTAGTCTCTAAGGTGCTACACAACTGCTCATTGTTTTTAATTATAGACTGAGGCTACATCGGAGATTGATCTTCTAGCATTTGATTTAGTGAGTCCAGTTATGACCCTCTAAATCGAATGCTGAGCCTGGCTCCTGTCGGTGCTAGTACTCTTTGCAGTTGGGAGGAGTAAGGGAAGTCGACGGAAACATTTTCTCCCATCAGCCTCTCTCTAGGAAAACAGCACCAAGCTCGGCTTAAGGTAAGTCAACTCCAGCTACATATTTGACTGACTGTGTCAATGCGACAAACATGAGCCGATTATGCCAACTGTGGCAAGGAGCTGGCCTAACAGAATCTTTCCTCTGTTTATTTTTTCTTATCCTTCTAACATAGTCTTTTTCCCACTGTGAAAGGATATTTTGCTTTAAAATGTCAGTCTTCTAATAGCACAAATCCATATCAGGATGTGCTGTGGTATAGCTCTTGATCATCTGTGCTTATTGGGTGTCTGTGGGAAAAAGGTTAAAGGACACAGAGATCACAAGGTCTATGTGTCACGTAAGTGAGGCCTGAGCGGTGTATATATTTTGCACTGGCCCACTGCACAGGAATGACTTTCATCTACTCAGAATTTATGGCCCTCTTGTCCTTTCAGAGGAATGGCCCATCAAGAATGACTGGTATGTCCCACCTCGCAGGATGAATCCACGAGAGAGAGATTTTTGATAAGGCAGAGTAGGAAATAGTGAACATTCCATTGACATCTGCGGAAGGGCTGAGGGCACCATTCTCTTGATGCTGTCATTTCTGGTCCCTCGGGCAGCTGCTGCTACTAAGCAATAGGTGGGAAGCATGGATTTCAGAGAGTACATTAAAATCTGCAGATGGCGCCCCAGTTCTCAAACGTGATGGATTTTCTGCAGCTGTAGATTTCTATTGCTCCAGTTCATACTCTGTGTCCCAGATCAATCATACATAACAATTATAAAAGAGAGTCTCTCTCTCTCTCTCTCCTTTATACCTGTGTAGCCTATCAAGTTACTTTCCTATGATGCTAATAATATGTTTGTGTTAAATTAGATTAATTCGGTAATAGTTAAAAACTCTAATGCAAGAAATCTTCTAAAAGCTGCCCTCAGCATCTCTCACCCACACACTGGTCATAACTTATTTACGGTTTCCCGGGCCTGAAAAAGCAGAACTTAGGTCTGGACCTCTCACCCACACAGGATGGCAGGAACAATACCCTCAGTCTCAGCAGATGTATTATTAAATACTAGCCAATTAGCCCATCACAAGACTGGATTTTCAGGTCTCTCCTCCACATCAGTCTTCTCTCCTGAGCCTCCGGTCTCTTGCTCCCTCTCTCTTTCTCTCCTCCTCCTGCCTCCCCCTCTCTCTCTCAGCTCTCCTCCACCTTCTGCTTCTCTCTCAGTCTCTTTCTTTCTCTTCTCCTCCCCCTCCTGCCTCTCATTCAGGGGACCGTGGAGCCCAAACAGTCACTTGCACCACTTGCTCCCATGCGGCGGCCTGGCTGAGCGACGCAGAAGTCATCTGAGCGCCACTGTGGGAGGAGAAGGGGAGCGGGGCAGTGATGTTCACGGCCAGGGGGTGGGGCCTGGAGCCGCTGTCATGCCTCATGTCACCACCCCACCCCCTTCACCTCCTGCTGTGACGCTCGCCTGACTTCTGCACTGCTCAGCCAGGCTGCCGCGGGGGAGCAAGCGGCCGTTTGGGCTCCCCCGCGGCAGCCCGGCTGAGTGGCGCAGAAGTCAGCCGAGCGCCATGGCAGGAGGCGAAGTGGGGCGGGGCAGTGACGTACACAGCCAGGCCCTGCCCCCTGGCCGTGTACGTCACCACCCTGCTCCCCTTCGCCTCCCGCCATGGCACTTGGCTGACTTCTGCACCGCTCAGCCGGGCCGCTGCGGGGGAGCTAGAGATGCAAGTGGCCATTTGGGCCCCGCGCTCCCCATGCAGCACTGGAGTGCTTCATGGGGACCACAGCACCCAAACGGTTGCTTGCACCACTTGCTCCCATGCGGCAGCCTGGCTGAGCGGCGCAGAAGTCAGCCGAGAGCCACGGCGGGAGGCAACAGCGCCGCCCAGAGGGAACAGCCAGTGTTTCAGCGTTACAGAGTCACAGACATTGGGCTACTATTATTAAATAAAAGTCTCAAATAATTGTTTCAGGCTGAGTTGAGCAATTAGAACACAGGTTGTGATAGAGAACCACAAAGACCCATGGCAACGAATTGATGTATATGATAATAAGTTAAGCACAATGATATATTGACCAATAGGAAAAGAACACTTCAACATTAGAAACACCCCCTATTGAATATGCATAAAGCATGTTATTGTCAGTGTCACTTGGTATAAAAGTGGGACCCCAGCCCAGGGGATAGAAAGGAGAAGATGTAGTCCTTGGAAGGGCCAGAATGCTGGCCCCTGGTGATGATGGGGAAGGTGAAGGTCATGAGAGAGATGATGGGCTAACACCTAAGGTTGTTCTAGAAGGAATGATGTCAGTATATGGTAAGGAAATATGAATGTACATTCCCTGTCTTATGAAACTGAGGTGTTTGACTGTGCCAACCTTAGTAATAAACTGTAAATATTGTAACTATACAAGAGTTTCTATATTGTGCGTGTTGTAACCATGCACAACAAGGTTCCCAATCATAGTATAATTGAATAGTGGGCCTGATCCTGGGACAGAGAACCTATTAACCCTAAAAGTGGGTAATTAGAATTTAACATAATCTTGGATCAGGCTACACCTGAAGTTTACACACAAGTAGAGAGCAAGGGCTTATATATAAACACAGATCTGTGGAGGGATCCCAGCTGTATGAATTAGCTTCATTCACAATGGAGAAATTCTTCTGGGAACATCCTTACATGGCTATTTTGTTGCTCCTCTCAACAGTGGAAGGCATATGAGACATTTACAGGGATGAATGGGAGATTTCTCTTTATATGTTCCTTTAAAATAAGAGGTAAAATAAAATCATTAGACCACCGCATTAAGAAGCTAGAGGCAACCAAATAAAATAGTCCAGTGGAACTTACAAATGGCCAGGATAGGGTAGTGCATGTCAGCATCTTCTCTGCTAATCTGTGCATAGCAATACATCCAGTGAGATACTAGTATGCTGTCATAGTGGGCAGCCACACCCACCATTTTATCCATACCACTAGCAATGCTAAAGACAGATCAGAGGAGAAATCATTAGACTGAGTTCTGCCACCTGGTATACATGCACAATGCCCTTTGATTTCAGAAGCACGGGTGCACAGACCCATCCCAGGGCAGAATGCAACTGGGCAGCTAAACCTAGGTACTCAGCCACCATAAAGATACACAGAGCATACATGCCACAGATCATATGCAGTAGTGCTGTAGCTGTGCTGGTCTCGGGATACTACAGGACAAGGTGGGTGAGCTAATATCTTTTATTCAATCAACTTCCATTGTTAAGCAAGACAAGCTTCCGAGCCATGTAGAGCTGGGTAACACATTCTGTTTGTTTACACTTAAAACAAAAACACTCCTGCAGCATTTCAATGAAGATACTATGTTGAGGGACTCTTGTCAATGCAGGTATTCTAATTCCCTGAGATATGGTAGCTGGTATGATGGGAGAATTTTCCTGTTGATGTAATTCTTTCTTCACTGGGGGTTTGGTTGGTTAAACTGTGTCACTCAGAAGATTGGATTTTTCGCACCCCGATTGACATGCATGGGTTGTCTCTAGAGGTGTGTGGGGCCACTCAAAGGTAAAGTGGCCCATTAAACCCCTTCCACTCACGGGGGAAATAAAGAGAGGGGGAAATGCAGATAGGAAGTTATTTGTGGGTTATAGATTTTATAACAAGGCACAAATCCAGTGTCTCTAGTCCATGATTTACAACAAAGTTAGGAATTTAAGCATCCAAACTCATCTTGTGAAGGGGTTCTGCAGATGTCCTTTGAGAAGAAAGACTGAGAGATCAGACTGTTATCATTTTGTGAAAAACATTCATCCACAGGTAATAGGGTGTGGGTTTTTTGTTGTTTTCTTGTGTGTATTCATTCGAGAGTGTCGTGATGGTCTATTTTCACCCACATAGTTGTTACTGGTACAGCTTAAGGAAGAATGTTTGGAAAGATGCACCCAACAATAATATGCTCCAGATACATTGATGATATTTTCACCCTCCGGACAGATGACCTAAGCTATCTTGTAGATTTCTACAACTTCAACAACCATCACCCACAATGCACTGGAACCTACATGGGGTATCATTAAACAATTACAACCCATTCTGAATGGGTGCCCCATCCTGAGAGAAATCTTTTCTGAACCCCCTCTTTTGGCCTTCAAACCACCACACAGCCTCTTCAAGCGCACCATCAGACCAAGTTAAAGCAGCACCAGACCCTGCCAGAACAGATGTAAAACCTGTAGCCATATCTCCACTGTTATGATGGACAACATCCGCACCCAAACACACCTTTTAAGATCAGCAGGTCCTACATGTGCCTATCGTGTGTTGTACCTCATCCAGTGAACCAAATGTCCCAACAACAACTATATGGGTTGAATCAGACAATCACTATGCTTTGGCCTGGGCACATATAGTAAAGTGATAAAAGATAAAAGCACCTTATCACCTGCGGGGACACTTCTTCACAAAATGATCACTCTGAATCTGACCTTTGTCCTGCACACATCTTCAATAGGCAAACTTGGGAGCTTAACTTCAGAGCATTGCTAGACCCTGAGATTGGGTCCACACGGCCACTGAATCCAGCCTGCGGGCCACCCTGCCGGGACCCTCAGCACTAAAATGTTAGTTGTTCAGGGGTATGAACCTCCTCCCCCTCGAGCGTTAAAAGTTTTACAACTGAACAGTGGCAGCGTAAACAGCATTTTATTGCTGGGAGCCACCCTCCCGACTATAAAGTTACCACCCCTCATTTGGGGTAAGAAGGGATTAATAGCTGGGAGAGCTCTCGCTCAGCAATAAAGCGTGACTACACTGTCCACGTCACAGTGGTGTGGCAGCAGCACTGCTGTGGTCGCACTGTAGCATGGGCAGTGCAGACATAAACTATAAATCCTGTGACTTTAGGGTATGACAATAATCTGTAATCCATTATTCACCCTCTCAAACTATCCTTTTTTCCCTTCCCTTCCCCACCTATGACTGGAGAGGTGTTAACAGGCCACTGCACTTTGAACCATTGGTAGATGTGTTAACTACTTATGATAATCCACCTTGTACTTAGCTGCAACACTCTAAGTGCTTTACCCAGACCTGAAGAAGAGCTCTGTGTACGCTCCAAAGCTTGTCTCTCACCAACAGAAGTTCAAGTTCAATAAAAGGTATTGCCTCACCTACCTGGTCTTGCTAGTAGACTGAGCAGATAGGAGTAGATGAAACCAACAATACCTAGATTTCTGTAGTAAACTCTATGAATACAAGGCAAAGAGAGATTTTTCACTGGTTGATAATTGTTCACTTTGTTGCCCTACAACAAGGGCTGGGCACAATACAGCCCAGGGGCTGCATCTGGCCCACCAAGCCACTGAATCCAGCCTGCGGACCACCCTACCGGGACCCTCAGTCACGCAGCTGCTGTGGTTTAAAGCACAATCTGTGCAGCTCTCTGCTCTTCTGGGAGGGGGAGGCTTTGTGCAATCTTCCCACCCCCAGCCCAATCATCAGCTCCTATTGGTCAGAAACAACTGGCCAATAAGAACTGACCTCAGCTAATCTTTCAGCTCCTATTGACTGGAAACGGCCAGCCAATCGGAGCTGAAAGATTGGCCTGAGAGACTGGGGCAGTGCAAGCTTCTTCCTCCACACCAAGTTGAGAGCCACATGGAGGGAGCAGCCTGAATTTTCAAGCGGGCTGGGGCTGCAGCAGGCAGGGAGCCCAGCCTGCCTTGGGGGTGCTGCTGGCCAGGAGACACTTAGGTAAACTCCTCCCAGCCAGCACCTGCCTCTGGCACCCCAACCCCTCCTGCACCCTAACTCCCCCCCCCCCCCCCGATCACCATCTAAACCCTCTGCACCCCTGCCCCAGGTCACAACTCTCTTGCAGACCTGGTACCCCTCCTAAATCCCTCCCCCAGGCCAGAATCTTCTGCACCCACACTCCTTCCCTGACCCTACACCTCAATTCCCTGACTCAGGTCACAACCCCCTCCTCCACCCAAACACTCTCTCAGACCCCACACCATCTCCTGAACCCCAGTTCCTTACCCTGTGCACCCTTCTGCACCCAACCTCCAACCTAGACCCTGCACTCCTGCCACAGAAAAGTGTGGCCCTTGACCACTTACCAAAACCTTGGAGTGGCTCCCCACCAAAAATTATTGCCCACCCCTGCCCTACAGTGATATTTTTGAAGTTAAATAAAAGATCAAGGAGACTAAGAACTTGTCTTCACTTATCAGGAGATTGACTCTGCAGAGATCAATCTTCCAGGGGTAGATTAGCAAGTCTAGTAAGAACATCAACTAAATCAACTGCCGATTGCACTCCCATTGATTCTGGTACTCCACCAGGTTGCGAGGAGTAAGGGAAGTTGATGGGAAAGCTTCCCTCATTGACACCCAGCAGTAGGGACGCTACAGTAAGTCAAACTAAATTACGTCAATTCCAGCTACCCTATTCACATAGCTGGAATTGTGTACTTCAGTTCTACTTTGCACCCTAGTGTACACCTGCTTTAACTGCACCTTAATTGAGGGAGGGCATTACACCAAAGTGTTGGGTAGTTACTGTATGTGTAATTACAGTCAATGGGCTCAGAGGGAATTCTCTTTTTATGCTAAATCTAAAGAAATAACACCCTCAGAGTTGGACTGGGCTTTTTAACTATTGACTAGCTGTACCCTGCCTCCCCGTCTTCATTAGAGACAGAAAATGGCTTCATGAAACAGAAATCCATGCTGAATGTGGGGAATGCTGCATCTGACTCTGGAAAATGCAAATATTATTATATTTGATCGGAAATAAAGGCCAAAATTATAACCAGCCATTTATTAGGTCATATCAGCTCACCCTAGTAAAGACTGTAAGACAGGGCTGGGCAAAATATGATCTGTGAGCTGGAGAGCCACCGGAGAGCCTCAGTCCACTCCCTGCCTGCCCTGCCCCCACTCCCACTCGGCTCTCAGGAAAGCTGGCTGCTGCAGGGCCATGTGCTTCTGTGAAGGCTGAGAGCTTGCGGGAGAGGGCAGAGGCTTCTCACACTGCTCCTGCCCCCTGTAGTTCCCATTGGCCAGTTTCTGGGCAACAGCAGCTGCCTGTTTGAAGGACAGGGCAGCATGTGAAGTGCCCCTCCTCCCTCATTTCTTGGGGTCACATGGCCCCTGAAGCTGCTGTACAGGGGTGTGGAAGGCAGGGACCCTGGTTAAGTTTCCCAGCCAGAGCCTATTTCTGGCACCCCATCCCCTCCCCTTCTCCAACCCTCTGCCTCCCTCCTGCCCCCCTACCCCATGTAACCCAAATCTTCTGTATCCCTGCTCCAGTCCCCATACATCTTCCCAGACATTGCATCCCCACCCACACCCCTCCTCAGGTCACAACCCCTTCCCAGACCTTGCACCCCAATCCACTATCCCTGCTCACAGCTCAAATATGTGCACCCGCTCCAGCACTCCTGCTCCAGCTTACAACCCCCTCCCAGACCCTGCCCCCCCTCCTGCACTCCTGCCCCAGGTTATGACTCCTTCCCAGACCCTGTACCTCCAGGGATGGGCAAGACAGTCTCTGCAGGCCAGATTTGGCCCACCAAGCCCTTTGGTCCACCCTGTGGCCACTCTGATGCTCCCCTGCCCCCAGGCCACTCATGACATGAGGATGGGGGAGTGTGCAAAGTCTCCTCCCCGCATCAGGGGCACGTGGCACCAGAGGGAACTGCCAGTTGTTCAAAACAGCTGGGAGTTCCCTCTAGGCACCATGCGCCCCTGATAGGATGGAGGAGGGGAGAAAAGATTGGCCTGGGGATGGAGGGAGCGTGTGAATTCTCCCGCCACCAGGGGCACATGCTGCCTAGAGAGAACCACCAGGGCCGTGTCTACATTGGCAAGATTTTGCGCAAAAACTTGCTGCCTGTCTACACTGACTGCGAGTTCTTGCACAAGAACACTGACGTTCTAATGTATGAAATCAGGGCTTCTTGTGCAAGAACTATGATGCTCCCGCTCGGGAATAAGCCCTCTTGGGCAACTGTTCTTGCGCAAGAGGCCAGTGTAGACAGGCAACATGAATTTCTTGCGCAAGGAAGCCCGATGGTTAAAATGGCCATCAGAGCTTTCTTGCGCAAGAGAGCGTCTACACTGGCACGGATGCTTTTGCGCAAAAGCACATCTCTTGCGCAAAGGCACAAGCCAGTGCAAACACTCTCTTGCGCAAATACTCTAACGCAAAAACTCTTGTGTTAAAAGTATTTGCACAAAATCTTGCCAATGTAGATGTAGCCCAGCAGTTTTGAACAACGGGCAGTTCTGTCTAGGCACCACAGGTCTCTGGCTGGGTGGGGAGCAAAGACTTCATGTGCTTCCTGCCCCCAGGCCAATCAGGGGACATGAAGTCTCCTCTCCCCCAGGGCTGGCCTTACCATGAGGTGAACTGAGGCAGCTGCCTCAGGTGCCAGACTGTGTGTGTGTGTGGGGGGGGGAAGAAGGGGGGAGACACCACTAGGCCCCAGAGTGTAGAAGATTGTGTCTGCTGCTAGTGCATATGTATTCTCTCTACAGTACCATGAGAGGAGTAGAACAGGAAGAAGGCAGAATTAAGACCTTTCAAAATTTTGGCCCAAGCTAGGGGGTGAGCTCCCCGCCTCAGGTGCCAAAATGTTGTGGGCCGGCCCTGCTCGTCCCACCCCTTCTGCCTGAGGCCCTGCCCATTCTGGGGCAACCACTTCTGAAATTCATGAAGTGCCTCCCTCCTTCAAAAATGATTGCTCACCCCTGCTGTAAGAGAGAAAGCTGCTGTACACCGTACACTTACAGGCTTGCTGACCTGTTTGCAGTCCTGAATGAGAACAGGTCTCACGGCCCCAGGCTTCCGGGATGTGTTCATCTTCTGGGCTGAAATAGAATGTTAGCTCCCAGTTCTTGCGAGTTTTGCCACCATAGAACGGTGCTGATACAACCCACTGGCTGGGGAAACTTTTTTTTTTTTTTCCAGAATACAAAACAACACTCGTGCTTGCTGTCACCAATACCATGCCTGAATTCTTCCCTGGGATAGATAACAGGGTCTAATTTTGGTACCTTTTGTTAGATTACTCCAGCACAAGTAGGTCTGATAGCAAAACTGGGAAGTCACTAGCTCTGGAATCCTTCAGTTCTTCTAACAGAAGGAGAGAACAACGAGTAATGATACAGGCATTCGGAGTTCATTTTTTCCATGGTTCTGACAAGAAACTATCACTAAGGAATTATGAATAGCTATTATAATGCACCAAACAGTACTGACAAATAAGTAATTTTTGCACATGCAATTCATACTTCTCTTGGGAAATCTGCATGATTACTATGTTGAGAGCTTGGATAATATGGACCGTGTAGCACTGAACGAGACTTTTCTCCTGCAAACATTCCGCAAAGGCAGTACACTTGAACTAGGAAAGAATCTGCAAAATGCTGTTTGGGTCTGGTGTTTATCGGATAGCACAAGGTAAAGACACACATGTGCATTAGCACCTTCACAGTCTAGTTTTATTGAGCAAAAAATGTGATCCCTCTCATGAGACATGTGCAAAAGGCCAGGTTGAAAAAGGATACTTTATTTTCTTGGTTTGGGCAATGTCCCCAATTCATATTATTCCACCAAAAAACACACAGTGAATAAGTACAAAGAGTCCATTTCCTGTTCAGCCCATCCTTTTCTGTTGGCAGATCTCTCACTGCCTGGAAGAATTCTAAAGCTTCAGCTCAAATTATGAGTTTCTTTTGTAACTTACTGCACCAACATGATTCTGAAACCCATTAGACCAATATATACCTCCTCCGCTTCATTACTTTGGTTCCTTATCTTCCAGGATGGGTCAATCCAGAGTTACTGCTGGGCTGAAAAATCTTGTGGGCTTCCAGCTGAGGTAATTTACTGGTGCAAACTAGCTGCACTAAATATCTCTCCAACAATAATCTGATCAATCTACTGTAGCTTCTCAATTAAAGTTCCTATACTGCCTGCATTGCTGCAGTACTTGGGTTGGGATGGAGAGGCCAAAAGCCTCACCATAGAGCTATACATGAGAGCACTGCCACCCAGAGGCTGTTCTTTGCCTTCCTACCTATCTCCCCTATTATTTCTTTGGTATAGTAACAGAGATGTAGCTGTGTTAGTCTGGTCTTGCTGAAACAAAAGACAGGACTATGCAGCACTTTAAAGACTAACTGGATGGTTTATTAGGTGATGAGCTTTCGTGGGCCAGACCCACTTCCTCAGATCAAATTGTGGAAGAAAATTGGCATGACCATATCCCTTTGGTATGGTCATGCCAATTTTCTTCCACAATTTGATCTGAGGAAGTGGGTCTGGCCCATGAAAGCTCATCACCTAATAAACCATCCAGTTAGTCTTTAAAGTGCTGCATAGTCCTGTCTTTTATTTCTTTGGTATGTGAGGTTGAAATTTTGTGGTTTAATGCGTATAACGCTTTAACTTTTTTAATCTCAACCAGTCATTAAGAGATTGTTGTCTGACCCTGGCTCCAGAGTTTCCCAAAACAGTGAAAATTTAAGGCGGGACAAAGGAAAAAAGTGCTCAACACCCATAATTTTGCTCAGCTGTGAACATTGTAATCTCTACACATTTTAAACACTGATCAGAAATAAACAGCCATCAAAAAATCCATCAAAATCTGCCAAGCCTGCTAATAACTATGATTCATTGAAGACCTACGGTGAGATTCCCCACCCTCTCTTCTGGTCCCTCCATGCTCTACATTTGGCCAAAGGGCTGGAACAGGACTAAGGAGGCCCTAAAACCCCCTAACTGGCAGGGGGCTCATTCCCCTGCCAAATGTACAGCAGATGCCCACTTTCAGAGGACTCTGCAGCAAGCCCTGGAGCAGATGATGTGCCAGAGGCAGGGCTAAGGTCAGCAGAGGCATTTTGGGGATGGGGGCACTGCACTGTGGCAATCCAGCCCATAGGGGCAGCCTACAGAGGCTGCTGTAATTTAGACAGCCTCACCCATGTCTACATTACACACAGGACAGTCCCTGGAGCAGCCAGCCCCGTCTTGGGAAAGTGCTGAGGCGGCTGAGAGTCATGTTAGCCCCTGCCTCTCTTGGGGCTGCATGGGATGTGTTAGGTGGACAGGACCATATGGGCCTTGTGCTCTGGGATAAATTGCACTAGGAGCCGGGAAGAGTTTACAGTACCATGAACATTTATAACTGGAGCACTGGTAGCCCATCAGAGACACTGGAGCACTGTGTCTGCATCCAGAAATTGTAACAAAATCACCAACTGCCAACATTGCAACACCCATACAAAACCTGTGTCTAGACAGGAGCCAATGGAAAAGAAGTCTGGGAGATTTACCTCCTTTGGTAGGATTTGGCTAAAAACCAGGGCAGCTACTTCCAGCCAGTGGTGAGATGGAATCTTTCCTGGTCTTAGCAGTGTGATTAAGCCATTTCCCATTCACTGACATCCATGTTGGTTGACAAACATACTAAGGGGTCTGAATAAGGTATCTCGTGATTTACTTTGACTTCAATGTTGGCATATACAAGGTTAACAGAAGATAATGCAAAATGTGACAACACTAGGGCTGTGTCTAGACTGGCATGATTTTCCGGAAATGCTTTTAACGGAAAAGTTTTCCGTTAAAAGCATTTTCAGAACAGAGCGTCTAGATTGGCATGGACGCTTTTCCGCAAAAGCACTTTTTGCGGAAAAGCGTCCGTGCCAATCTAGATGCGCTTTTCCGCAAAAAAGCCCTGATTGCCATTTTCGTGATCGGGGCTTTTTTTGCGGAAAACAAATCCGAGCTGTCTACACTGGCCCTTCTGCGCAAAAGTTTTGCACAAAAGGACTTTTGCCCGAATGGGAGCAGCATAGTATTTCCGCAAGAACACTGACAATCTTACATGAGATTGTCAGTGTTCTTGTGGAAATTCAAGTGGCCAGTGTAGACAGCTGGCAAGTTTTTCCGGAAAAGCGGCTGATTTTCCTGGAAAAACTGGCCAGTCTAGACACAGCCTAACTGTCCAGCTGGAGACCTGCTATCCAAGAAGTCAGCAGCTGCCATTTGGTATTCAGTGGAAAACGACAACGAAGGCAAAGAAGAAGAAAGGAGGTGGAGTGTGAATGTGCATCTTCATTTAACTCATTAACATGAGCGCTCCGAGACGTTCATGTTTGGAAGGCTTTGGGCAAGGAGATGTGCTGTTCTTTACTGGCAATCCATCTGTGAAACTGGCTGTACAGTAAGACACGAATGCTTAGGACTATTGGTCTCTGCTAATGCTGATCCAGAATCATCCATCTTCCAAAGTGGCTTAGCTACATTATTAACTGTACCAGAAGGAGAATATTTATTTGTGGACCGGCCTTTCCTGCCTTCCTGCTTCCTGTGATAACCTGTGATGGGAAATTCATCATGGCAATATATCTTATTCATTGTCAGCCCTTGTCTCTCTCATGGGCATTGTAATAATACTGATCAGGACTGCACATAGAATCTGTGCTGTATGTTGTTTCCTCCGTTCTCCCTTCCCCACCCTCCCAGAAATCAGGAGCCAAACCTTCAAACCCCACCAAAACAAAATCAAAGCAGCATGCAACCAGAATCCTCCTTTTGTTGCAATAACACAAAACGTGACAGTTGTGCAAGCACGTGAGATGGATGCACAAGACCCTCCTCTGATGTAAAGTGGCTTAGCAGTAGGCAAGTCTATGCCTATTTGAACCAGCTGTGGCTCTAGCCCAAGGGGTCTATTATTATGTTATAATAAGGTTTTAGAGGCACGTATTAGTGCCAAACTGCTGCTGATTCTTAAAAAAAAAAAAAAAAAAAAAAAAAAAAAAGTGTTCTTTGTTCCCAGGTGAGTAGAATGGCAGCGTTCCCAAAGCTGACGGGTTCTGTTTGCTGGGCGCTATTGCAAAACACCCTCCCCCTCAGAAGGCATTGTCTCTACCACAATAGCTTCGCTGCCTAGGGGATGAGATTTTCAAAAGTGCTCAGCACTGGATTCATTCTACTCCTGTTTAAGCCAATAGCAAAATTTCTATTGACCTCAATAGGAGCAGCATTAGACCCCTACAGAACACATGCTGCAACAAGGTGTTGATACTGCGCCTTGGTTACTTTGCAACTTTAAACCACAGCCCGCACTGGGGAGAAGGTTGTGTAGCAACAGGAAGGTCCAGAGACAGGTTAGCTGACTCAAAGATCATAACAAGGATCACATTCCACCCCCACACTCCTCAATCCCCAAATATATTTCCTCCCCCATTGTGTTGAAAACCAGAGAAACACCCAAGTGAATTAAGTTAACCTGACTTAAGGCCACTATAATTTTGAATGAAAGTGTCCACCCAGAAGTGTAATGCAGCTTATTAATCCCCTTTTAATTCAATGTTTAGTTAATTTGGATTAATTTTCCTCCGGGCCCCTGTGTAAACAAGCCCCAGGTTTCAGGACAATCTTTCTGAACAGTATGCTGCTCACCGCTCCCACTTCAGCTTAACCCAGTTGGAGAGATTTCTGGAAACACATGCATTAAAAAAATATCTGGGAAGTGCACAAGAGCAGGAGCACAGAATGCAGCATATGAACCAGTCAAAGCGATAGAGGAGGTGGGACCCAGATCCATTAAACCCCCTTCGCGATGGCAGCACTAGATTCACGGACTCCAAGGAATGCAAGTATGGAGAGTGGCTGGCTGGCTCCTGCATAGGACATGGCCGGGGTTTAGGGTGCGAAAGCTCCTCACCATCCTCTCCCCCCTTCAATCCTCTCTTCTGTGAACCTAGTCACTAACAGCCCTATTGACTTTTTAATGGTGCTCTCGATGGGTCATATCCGAAGCCTATGAAGCCAGTAGGAGACTTTCCTTTGACTACCATGGGCATCAGAGTAGAGCCTTGGAAGTGCTTTCTTCAATAGCTTTTCCTTTTTTACAATTCTATCTAGGCAATCTTTGAAATGGCTACAAAGCATAATCTCAGGCCCCTTTTGTACTCTGAAAATCAATACCTTTGCACTGGCTATTTGTGCTAACACGTTGTTGGAGTTCCCCCGAGACCTCTTTCACTCGCCACCCCAAGAACTCGCCCTGACTCCAGCCACATCACTCAGGTTCCTCTATTGGGCACGCAGCCAAGCAACACTGAGTTGATCAGATTGAAGTGCAGGGGGCGGACATAAGACACATCACACATCCAAAGCTCTGCAGCAAAAGCCTTCCTTTATACACATTTAAAAGTTACACTGCATTTACTGTAAATTGCATCAACATGTTTTGGGACTGGCCTGATCACTTGCTAGAAACCAATCCCTGTCTTGCATGTGCTGTCCATGCACAATTTACCCTATACCTCCTCTCACAGTTCCAGGCTTATCTTACCCTGGTTCATATTAAATGAATGCTGTCTTGTTCATTGTAAATGTTTCCCTGGGTGTTTTCCCTTGTCTTAGCTAGCACAGGCATTCTGCGTCCAGCCTGCTGATCCACTTACCTCTCTAATTCTGTCTCCTATGAAATGAGGACTCACCTGTGTCCAGTGCCTCATGTCAAGCCAGGCCTATACCCCCCACCATTTCCCATAACAAGGATCACTTGACAAAATAAAGTTTCATCTAATTAAAGTTTTCAGATTCATTCTGTCAATACTGGCTCTATGGGATTGTTTGTGTGCTCTACAGTTTCTTCTTGAGAAGATCTCAAAGGTCTTTATCAGTTATTTTCAAGAAATTACCCTTAGGATTGAATAAGGATCTTAGCTGGTTAACGCACTACAGAGGCAATTTCCTCTCTTTTGATAGTCATATCTCCACATCAAATGCTGTGAATGGGCCACTTCCACACTGACTTGATTAGCCTCATTAACACAATATATATATACACTCCTGAATCTATAACTTCCACACCAATTCATCTGATGAAGTAGGTTTTACCCATGAAAGCTTGTGCCCTAATGAAGAAGTGTGTTTTGCCCACAAAAGCTCAGGGTACCATCTACATAGTCTGATAGTCTTTAAGGTGCTACCAGACTATTTGTTGTTTTTTAAGTTAAATCTGTTAGTGCCCCAGGACTCATCATTGTCCTTATTTTTGGGATACATTCAGGGCCACAGTGCCCTCTCCACATAGCCACTCTAGATTTTATAGGCCCAAGTCTCATTTACACTAAGGCCTGTGTCAACTTAATGGGATTTTAAAGTAGGTGAAACTGACACATACCCCCACTTCAAAACTCCTTTATGCTACCAGAGAAGTGTAAAGGACTTTCATAAATTGAGCTCTGTA
Source organism: Pelodiscus sinensis (assembly GCF_052426305.1). NCBI lineage: Eukaryota > Metazoa > Chordata > Testudines > Trionychidae > Pelodiscus > Pelodiscus sinensis. Next base: position 308,912,414 of record NC_143052.1, read on the forward strand.
TCACCATCACCCAGAAAAAGAAGCCTGAAGAACAGAAAATTTAGTCAGATCAGAGTCCAATTTTTTGTTGCTGTTTATAATGTGTTTCTATTTTAAGTTCATTATCTGCCCATTAACATGCTGTGAATTGTCTTTGCAATCTTCTGAAAGATGCTACAGCATTCGTGTCCCGATTATGTATTTTAAGGTACCACATGACTAGCCCCTTCAGGAAGATTTATAATTTACCATTTCAATATTTATTCTCTGACCGCAATTCTTAACTATTATCTTTTTAGTATCCAAAAGCAGACATACCACTAGACCTATAGCTGGGACGGGGCTTTGCCAGTTTACACCAGCTATGGGATCCACTGGATAGAGCTAAGCTGTTTTATGGCTGGCGAGGTTCTCATTCACAGTTCACATTTCTAAGCAGTTTAGCAGAATCTAGATAGGGCATGTTACAAAGTAAGAGCCATTACCACTGCTGCACACATTTTACACTAATCACATTTGTATTTTTCAGTGTAGTCAAATCAGCTATCTAGTACCAGTTCTTAGTGCAAAGGTGTAATTTCTAGGAGAAATAACAACTGCACCCATGGCATTTCTCATTTTATAGAAGCAACAAACCTTCGTCAGAATAAATTTCAGGGACTAGACATTACAGTAAGAGCATTTTATAAACAACATAATTTGAATTATTTATAAAAAGGCTCCTATGATAAATGATAAACAGATCTGAGTTATGATTTTGATGCCCAGACATGGGGATACGCCTGTTTCATCCAAAGCGGGGTTGCATGGGCGGTGCTTTTTCAATAGGATGCTCTTGATGCAATGGTTTACTTAGCTAAATTAACTTTTGGTACCAGATTTTATTATTAACATCTTGCTTCAGCCAATGAATAAACATACAACATGACTCTGATTTCTCTATGAATACTTGGCTTCTAATTCAGCTCTGGCTAAATACCACTTGGATATTGGTCCAAACCCTACAATAGGAAAGTCAGTACAGCACTAATTTAAAGCGCCTCATATGTTTTTGACTATCCAAAGATAGCGGCACCTTGAGAAGCTGTCAGAGACGATGCTGGGCCTTTCTTTCCCCACCCTTCCCTGGTTCCAACGTGTCTGGGAAGACAGGAATGCTCTCCAGCCTACTGGGATTGTGATGCACTTAAGGGCTATCAGGTTTCAGTGGCTTCTCACCCAGCAGCTAATAGATTTCAGCCTGTATTTTTACATCTCCCAGTACCTTTCCAGGGGTGAAGTTGGGGAGAAAAGAATGATGTGAGCATTTAGAATCCACTGTAAATATTGGGGTTGCTCTGTGCTGGAATATACCAAACCCCTCAAGGGCCAGGAGCAGGCCGGGTGTACTACGATTTGGAGGCAAGCGCTGTTGGTGCTTCCTCAGCCTGGCTTTGTAGGCACTAGCCCTGGCAGGCCCCAAGAACCCCTCAGACCCATGGCTGAGTTAAAAGGGATAGCAGGAAAGGAAAAAGATGCAAATATCTGAGGTATGGAGATTAAAATGGTTACAGCTCTCACAGTGAGCATGACCATGATTCTTGTCTGGTCTCAGGCGCAGTCCTAGTTGTCTGGCCTAGTGCCTGGTGTGTCATCTCCTGAGCAATCCTACTCAGGCAAAATAGCTTGCAGGTTTCGAGGACAGGCTGTAGCCTGTTCCACATGTAGCTCTACATACTGTTCCTGAGGGTTGCTCTCAGCATCTGCCTACTCTGCAGCTCTTGGCTTCCCATGTGGTTTCTCAATAGAGAAAGCCACATTCTGAGCAGAGGGGAGGCTGATAGGAGTCACCGAGCTGATCAGTAGGTTATATCTGAGAGTTCTCCAATATAACAACATGTCCAACATTCCAGAGATAGGCAATTTCAACCTGCAGCTAGTTAAGGGGGTGGGATATGATAGAGGTCTATAAAATCATGACAGTTATGGAGAAAGTGAAGAAACAAAAGTTATTTACTTGTTCCCATAAGAACTAGGGTCACCAAATGAAATTAATAGGTAGCAAGTTTAAACAAACAAAAGGAAGTTTTTCTTCACACAGCGCACAGTCAAACTGTGGAACTCCTTGCCAGAGGATATTGTGAAGACCAGGACTTTAACAATGTTCAAAAAAAGATAGATCAATACATGGAGGTTAGCTCCACCAATAACTATTAGGCAGGATGGGCAGGAATGATGTCCCTCGCCTGTTTGTTAGAAGCTGAGAATGGGTGACAGGGGAGAGATCACTTGATGATTACCTGTTCTGTTCATTCCCTCAAGGACACCTGGCATTGGCCACTGTTGGAAGACAAGGGCTAGATGGACCTTTGATCTGCTCCAGTATGGCTATTCTTGTGTTATGTTTAAAAAACCCAGACACTTATCAGGTCATTAGCTGGAAAGGGGAGTCACATACAAGGTCTCAGTTATATTTTAATTACAGTGGCTTCATGTGGGTCCAATGCCTTCTGCTTTCAATACATCACAAAGGCAGGCATGATTTCCATCTCCTTGCTTTTTCAACATGCAACGGGAGATTTCACAAAGTGCTGAAACCAACATGCAGTATCAGGAGGGTTCCTCCAAAGTTGCTGCTGGATTTTGAGCATTAGGCAGTAAAGAGAGAGTTCTAATGTGGCTTCTCTTTTTGGCTAATGCTCACCTATTGGAGCATGCACAGAAAAGCAGCATACTGAATCTCACCCTTCAGCCAAGAGATCTTCAGGCAATCAAAAACAAGGGGAAGAAAATGGGTCAATGATGCACATTGTTTACCTGTCCCAGAAAGCAAAAAACTCTTTTCGCTCACAGTAGAACTAAGGATTTCTTAGCAACCAACCAAACCATCAGTCTTTAGCTCCACGTTTTTAAAGCAATCCCATATATACACCTGCAAGCTCTGACAAATTCAGATTGTTCCCATGGCTACACCCAAACAAGGCAGCGTATGTTACAGCTGGGAATTCCCTTGTTTGTGCAGAATGCCCACAGTTACATCTGCAATTAGAGCGGCCAAGCTGAAGCCTCACAGTGCTCAACCATACACAGCAGAATTTAGCCATTCTTAACTGTCAGTGTATGAAATGGGTCTGATTCAAGGCACATGCCCTACATTTCATAGGAGCCACAGAGATCACACTGCTTTTCACCAGAAATCAAAAGGAAACTAGTCACCATGCCACCCCAAATCCCCAGACAAATGCATTCAAGTAAAGCAGAGGGGTGGGAAAAAACATCAGGCAGTTGTGAGAACCAAAAAAAAAAAAGGCTCCCAGGTCTTACATTTCCCACCCCTGGGCTATGTCTACACTGCCAGCTTTTGCCAGCAGTGAGTATGCAAATGAAGTGCTGATTAGCATTTTGTCACACTTCATTTGTATAATCTATTCGAGACGTTTTTGTGCAAGGGGTTTTCGCAGAAAAACAAGCAGTGTGGACGTTTCCTTTGTGCAAAACCCACTTTTTCCCCACAAGATCCTTGGCCCTCCATAAGGATTTTGCACAAAGGAAACGTCCACACTGCTTATTTTTGTGCAAAAATGGCTTGACTAGATTGAAGCATGACAAAATGCTAATCAGCGCTTTATTTGCATACTCTCTGCCAACAAAAGCTGGCAGTGTAGACAAAGCCCTGGATAAAGGGTTTAGTCTTGCACCAGGCTTGCAATAAACTCCTGTTCTGTGGATCTGAGACAAGTGAAACGAATACCGAGTCAAGGGCCCTCTTCCAGAAGATGCAAGCCATTGTAGGTGTATCCTGGCATCCATCAAAGCCCACAGACAACTCCCATTTACTTCAAAACTCCCTTGGGGTCAGGATTTCACCTTTAAATCCACCACTCAAGTATCTCAGCTAAGCTCAGGGTCCACAAGGGTATACGGGGTAAGAGACCATTGCTCAGGAAGCCAGGACTGAAGACATTTAGGACATTGTAAATCAAGGTCACCAGCTTGCACTGCAGCCAGAATCAAATAAGCCAGAGTTTTATCATGTCTAATAATGTGCTGTGACAAAGCCACCAAGCAGGCAGGCAGCAGCTTCCTGCCACAGAGGTGGTCTCCAGGTGCTCCACCAGAGTGGCTGTGTGTAGAATGCAGTAGACAATCCAATTCAGAAGTCCCAAAGCCATGAATTAGCGTAGCAAAGTCCAGCTCCAAGAGAAATGGTGGCAATCGCCTTCCCCCAGTCAAATAAAAAAGGGCAGTGTCAGGGGGTACACCCCTGATGGGGGCTGCTGACCCCCTTATACTGACCCACGTCTCAGTCCGGGCCTATACCGCACCCCAAAGTCCCCAAAAGTTCAGGCCCCTCTATCTGGGGATATGCGGTATCCAATGTCCCAACACAAAGTCCAGGCCCCTCTATCAGGGGATATACGGTATCAATGTCTCAACACAAAGTCCAGGCCCCTCTATCAGGGGATATACGGTAACAAAGGCCTAGTCCCTCTGAGGAGCCTCGCCTGGCCCCAGGCCTGGCTGTCCGGAGGGGGGGGGGGGCTCCCTCTCCACTGGGTCCCAGCCCAGGGCCCTTCAGGCAGGGTCTGTGGCTCCTGCCGGCTCGGCGGGGAATCCGGCCGCTACACGCCGAGCCAGACTTTGTATCCCCTGCCCCGGGCTGCTTCCTACCGCGCCCCGGTTCCCCTGGGGCCCACTGGCCTCTGAGGCAGGACCTGCCGGGGCTGTGGGGACGTTCCGGTCTCCCGGGGTCGGGGTCCAGCACTGGCAGCAGCTCTGGTCCCAGCGGCTGCAAAAACACTGGCCTGGCCTGGCCTGGCCTGGCCTGGCCTGGCCTGGTCTCCTCCCTCCCCCAGCTGTCCTCTTGCCTGCCGGGCTCCCTCTGCCTTTATACCTGGCCTCTGCTGGGAGCATGCCCAGCAGGGCCGGAAGGGCGGGGCCCTCTCCGCCAGCTGGGCCTGGGCTACTCCCGGCCCTGCAGTGCGGGGCCTGTTTGCCCCGTCACAGGCAGTTTGGGCCACTGATGCCAAATGGGATTTCCTGTCCAGCAAGGGACTATAAAACATGCGGAATAAGCACGCACTGTAAATAGCAGTGGCAACCCTGTGTATTCACCCCATTAGCATTATCTCTGTGTCTTGTCTGGTCCAATCTTCAGCCAGTCTGTTCCCTCATTCCCAGCCTGTCCCAGACAAAAGCAGGCACACCAGACAATTGGGGTCAGACAAAAATGATGCATCCTGGAGTGATGCTGAGGGCAGTGCAGTCCAGAAACATTCTGCTCTCCCTCAGCAGCCTTGCCTGCTCACCAGACAGGAGCTTTGCAGAACCCTGATAAGTGATTCCCTAGGGCAGGATGGGCACTTGCTGCAAACTGTCAGGGATCTCTGAGCGAGAAAGAACAGAAGAACATGGGGTGATACTGCCTACACCAGCTACAGTCAATCCAGTCTGCAGTCTAGGAATGCGCTCGGGTTCCTTTCCACCAGTAAGCTCTCTTGTGCATCTGTCAGCAACATTTTCTACCACCTGTGATTGGCTAGGAGATTCCATGCCACCCAGACGAACTGTCATCTGGTGTAATGGTCCTTGTCTGGGGATTGGTTGGCAGGGTGGTGTTACCTAGTGGTCAGGGCTTACGTTTGTGACTTCCAGGGGGCTGTTGACAGAAGAGCCTGGCCCTTGTGCATTTCTGGGCTCCAAGCTAGGGCCCTTTGAGAGCTATCAGGGATCTGATAGCCAGGGGCTGCTTTCCCTGGGCCACTTCCTATCACCCCCGTGCACTTGCCCAAAGTTGCCATCTGGGTCCTGGTACCAAGAAGGCTGTCAGCTCACCACATGGTAACTTGTGGTGACTGCATGAAGGGGGGTAGCTCTCTTCTTTTTCAGGATATGCAACTGCCTCCTTCTGTGATATGGCCACCCTCCCAGGCCAAGTCAGTCCCAGGGCTTTCTGCTGCTGGGCAAGTCCAAATAAAAGGAGGAGGAATTTTACTAGGAGTCCATACTAGGAGCAGGGAATGCTTCCCTCAGGCTGCTGCTGGAGCAGGTCCTCCTCACTTCGCTCAGGACAGCTGTCGTGGGGAGAGATTCTGCCTTCGCCTCAGCTCTCCTCTGCTGGATTTGCAGGTTGCAGGTCACGCTTTCCTGGTCTGCCACCCAATGAGCTGCTCCCCTGCCTTCTAACTCCTCCTCCAGGAGAGGGAAAAGGGGGGCTTGTCTGAACCCAGAGCAGTTCCTTAACCCCGACTTGCCTAGCATGGAGTTTGTACACCCTGTCACACCAGGGCTGTTACTCACCCCTCCATCATCTCTCAGCAGGAACACAGCAATGTGAGATACCTGGGCATAAAGCCTGCAGCTTTTAAAAAACCACCACCCAGTACTGGACTTTGCAGCATGTCTCCTCAGCAACACTGACTGCTGCAAGCACCTGAGAGCTTGAACAGCTCTGCTGGTGAAGAAAACTTCTCCTTGTAGCACAGGAGTTTAATATAAACTGTGTCACACCATGCCACTGCCCCGTTGCTCAGTTGCTTCTAACATCCTATTACCACTCAGTCTCCAACTGAGCAGACCACTAACAGTATTCTTGGCTATAAAGTAGGGCTGTCAATTGCTGGGTGTTAATGCCTGCGATTAACACAGGGCAGGAGTAACATGTTAATGCAGGCGTTAATGCTGCACTGCCCCTTTGAAGTCCTGCCCTGGTGCTTCAAAGGGGCAGCACATTAGGAGCTTGGGATCAGCTGGAGTCCCCAGCTGATCTCAGGCTCCACCTTGCGCTGCCCTGTTGAAGTGCAGCCACGATGCCTCAAGGGGACAGTGCTGCACGGAGCCTGGGGTCAGCTGGAGTCCCCAGCTGACCACGGGCCCGTGCAGCGTTGCTGCTTTTAAACATAGCCACTGTATTTCAAAGGGGCAGTGCTAGCAGAGACCAGGATCAGCTGGGAACTCCAGCTGATCCTGGGGCTCCTGTGGGGTTGCCCCTTTGAAACGCCGCTACAGTTTCAAAGGGGCAGTGCGCACGATTAATGTTTTTAATCCCTTGACAGCCCTCCTATAAAGGTTTGAAATCACTAGTTGCCATGGGCAGCCGAATTAAACATGCACTGATTGAACAACAGAGGTGTTTTCAGTACAAACGGCAGCAAGGATTGTCAGACAATGACAAAGGAATAATTGACAAATGGTAATTTTATAAGTGTATAAATGACAAAGCCAAGATACCCAACTCTCTCCAAGTCCACTCCAACGGAGCATTCAAACACAGAATGGCAGCAATATCTTAGACCCTAAATGATTATGGAACAAATGGTCATTCTTTTAGGCTACGTCTACACTGGCATGATTTTCCGAAAATGCTTTTAACGGAAAAGTTTTTCGTTAAAAGCATTTTCGGAAAAACGTGTCTAGATTGGCAGGATGCTTTTCCGCAAAAGCACTTTTTGCAGAAAAGCGTCCGTGGCCAATCTAGATGCGGTTTTCCGCAAAAAAGCCCCAATCGCCATTTTCGTGATTGGGGCTTTTTTTTTTTTTTGCGGAAAACAGTACTATGTTGTCTACACTGGCCCTTTTGTGCAAAAGTCTTTCAGAAAAAGACTTTTGCCCAAACGGGAGCAGCAGAGTATTCCGGAAAAGCACCGATGATCTTACATGAGATCGCCAGTGCTTTTCTAGAAATTCAAGCGGCCAGTGTAGACAGCTGGCAAGTTTTTCCGCAAGAGCAGATGATTTTGCGGAAAAACTTGCCAGTCTAGACACAGCCCTAGTGTGTAATGTCCCATCCTTCCCCCTCCCCGCCCATCTGCTGTTTGCCTTGTAAGCTCTTTGGGAGAAGGCCTCTCTGCTACTGTTTGTTCAATGGAGCCCCACTCTTGGTTGGTCTTTAGGTACTACTGTAATAAATGTGATTAATTATAACCAAGTAATGGAATCAACTTTTTCCCCCCTATTTCTCCATATGCTACTGCCTGTTATATCATGCCTACTTTTAGGTTGCAGGTTGTTTGAGATGAGAATTATATTCAGAGGGGCATTCAGCACATTTTCAGGGATAAATAAATACAATGAAAAGGAGAACACCAGGGCATTGCATAGTGGAACAGAAATTGCTTTACCAGATCAACCCATGGTCTATCCAGGCTGGTATGCTGCCCCCAACAGTGACCAATACCTGACATTTCACAGGAAGGTCCAAAAAATCAGAGTAGGCAGATGTGAGGCCAGATTAGCTCACATTAGATCTCCTCTTAATCCCTGGTTTAATCCCCTGAAACATTACATTTAATATCCCTTCCAAAATAATAGGTATTTATTATTGTAACTCTGGATACTTTTGTTATCCTTATAAATATCCAATCCCTTTTTGAAACTTTGCCACATGAAGTCATTGAGGTCATGTGTACCAAAATCTAATTACACATTGAAACGACAATATTTTATCTGTTTTGCATTTGCAATCTTTTAATTTTATTGAGCATATTCTGCTTCTACTTTGAGATAGAGAAAACCAGAAGCATCTGACCCATTTTCTCTATAGCAAAAATGAGAAGTCCTAGGGCACCTTAGGGCATGCCTACACCAAGGAGTTATTTTGAAATAATTCCCCTTATTGTGAAATAAGTCAAGTGTTCACACTACCAAGCCTGTTATTTCGAAATAACTCCTGCTTGTGAAGAGAAATAAGCTTATTTCAAAACTGTTATTTTGGGAGTTATTTTGAAATAACTTATTTTGAAATAACCTGGTAATGTAGATGTAGCCTCAGAGACAAACACATATATTTGATATATATACACACACACCTCAGATTCTGTAATTTAACAGCAAAAAAATAGTTACTTGTCAATTGTAAGACCAGTGTTAATGGAACTAATTTAAGTCAGGGTGGATGTGTCTCATTCACAGCATTTGGTGTGGATATATGAATATCAAAAGCGGGGAAATTGCCTTTGAAGTGCATTAAACAATTAAGATCTTTATTCAAACCTAAGTTGATAGTATTGAACTTGTAGGCAGTTACATATTTCATATGTAATATATATATACACACACAACTCAGATTCTAACATCCAATTACCATCCAGTAGCTGTAAGTAATTTCCATTCCAACTCATCTGATGAAGTGGGTTTTACCCACAAAAGGACCTAATAAATTAATTATCTCTAAGGTGTCACAGGACTCCTTGTTTTTAGTTACAGACTAATATGGTTACCCTTCTGAGACTTTTTTCTTTATAGCATACTTTACACAGCAGCTCATCACCCAGGCAAGTCAGATTGGCAAAGAATTCCCAAAAGCCACAAAATATTTCTGCATTTTCTTCTTTCCTTACTTATTCTTTACTTTAATTCTAGATTGAAGGACAAGTTGTGATTTGATTTAAATGCCATCACTAACTCCAATAGCAAAGCACAATTCCAGGAACTTTGAAGAATGTAGTGCTGAATGAGACACGAATCTTGGTAGAGCTAATAGGGCCTAAAGATGCCTTGTTAGTATGGCAATTTGCTCCATGCCAGGAGTCACTTTTAAAGGGTGTTGGTGGGTTAACCATATAAGGCCAAAGCAGGATTGCAGCAATTAAGTCTGAGGTGTAGGGTGCTTGTAGGGGGCAAGGATGGAGGTCTGTACTGTTTGATTCCTCAGCTCCTTGCCCCAGAAGGTTTTCACTGAGCATGTGCACCAGGTACCACAGACTTCCCTTTTACTCCCCTTCTCCCCACTCACCAGCCCAAGTAGCTGCAGTGGCAGCTCCAGCTCCTGAGTCTGCCTGCTGCTTCTTAGCTATTTAAAGCTTAACTTATTTATAGTGATTAAATTATGCATTGGGTGGTGGTAAAAATAACTTTTGATTTTTATGCCTCACCTGTCAAAAAAATGTCACGAGCTGCCACCAATACATTCCTGTATGCACAATTACCTCATCTGCTCTCATATATGCCTCCTTTCCAGGTAAGCCACCTCAACTGTTTAACTCTCTCATCCTACGAGAGATTTTCCATGTCCATAAAAAATTGTTGCTCTTCTCTGAACCTTTCTGAGTTCTGCAAGATTCTTTTTTAGATGGGCAATTAGCTCTGCATACATGGTTCCAGATGAGGCTGTACCACTGACTTATTAATTAATCGTCGATTAATCACTGTTAACACATGATAAAGTCTACTTTATCATGATTAATTGTAGTTTTAATTGTATTGTTAAACAAGAAATTACGAACTGAAATGTATTAAATTTTTGGGTGTTTGTCAACATTTTCGAATATACTGATTGAAACTACAACACTGAATACAAAGTGTACTGTGCTTACTGTACATTTTATTACAAATATTCACACTGTAAACATGATAAACAAAAGTCATAGTATTTTTTCAGTTCACCTAATACAAGAATGGTAGTGCAATCTCCACCATCAAAGTGCAACTTACAAATGTAGTTTTTTGCTACATAACTGAATTTAAAACCAAAACAATGTAAAACGTTAGAGCCTACAAGTCCACTGGGTCCTACCTCTTGTTCAGCCAATCGCGAAAAGAAATAAGTTTGTTTAGATTTACAGGAGATAATGCTGCCCACTTATTTATAATGTTTGAAAATGAGAAGAGGCATTCACATGCTAATGTTGTAGCCATTGTTGCAAGGTATTTATGAGCCAGATGTGCAAAATATTTGTATGTTTCTTCACGCTTTGGCCACTATTTCAGGGGACATGCTTCCATGCTAAGGACAGTCATTACAAACATGTTAATTAAATTTATGACAACTTCTTGGGGTGCCATATATTTCATGTTATAGCAGTCTCACTTGATGATCCTAATATATGTTGTTCATTTTAAGAACACTTTCCCTGCAGATTTGACAAAATGCAGAGAAGGTACCAATGTGAAATTTCTAAAGTCAGTTACAGCACTTGATCCAAGGTTGAAGAATCTGAAGTGCCTTCCAAAATCTAAGGGGAACAAAGTGTGGCACATGCTTTCAGAGGACTTAAAAGCACACCATGTTAATGCAGAAATTACAGAACCTGAATCACCAAAAATGAAAATCAACTGTTGGTGGCATCTGATTCAAGATGATGAAAATGAACAGGTGGCATTCTGCACTGCTTTGAATCATTATCTAGGAAAACCTATCATCAGCATTGATAACACGTCCTCTGGAACAGTGGTTGAAGCATAAAGGAACATACAAATCTTTAGCATATCTGGAGCACAAATATCGTGCAACACTGATGTTAATAGTGCCATCTGAATGGCAGTTCTCACTTTCAGACAACATTGGAAAAAAGAAGCAGGCAGCATTATCTCCTGCAAATATAAACAAACTTAAACAACTGGCTGAACAAGAAGTAAGACTTAGTAGACTTTCTAGGCTTTAAAGTTTTACATTATTTTATTTTGAATACAGTTGTTTTTTGTACATAATTCTATATTTGTAAGATCATCCAACTTCCATAGGAGTACCTGAATTATTATTGCATTGGAGTACCTGAATTAAGTGAACTGAAAAATACTACAGTAGAGTCTGGATTATCTGACCTTCGGTAATCCGACATTCTGCTTTATCCGACCCTGCAGCTCCCGAGGACAAAGTGGTGCTGGCAGGAGCAGCATCAGCGACTCCAGGGCGCGGGCCGGGAGAATGGCCCCGCTCGCTGCCCTATCGCTCTCCTGGAGCCGCTCCTGCTGGCGCCACTTTGTCCAGGAGAGCGACAGGGCAGTGAGCGGGGCCATTCTCCCAGCCTGCACCCTGGAGTCGCTGATGCTGCTCCTGATGGCGCCACTTTGTCCCTGGGAGCTGCAGGAATCAGCAGCTCCAGGAGAGCGACGGGGCAGAGAGTGAGGCCATTCTCCCAGCCCGCGCCCTGGAGCCACTGATGCCACTACTGCTGGCGCCGCTTCATCCCCGGGAGCTGCAGGTATCAGCGGCTCCAGGGCACGGGCTGGGAGAATGGCCCCGCTCGCTGCCCCGTCGCTCTCCTGGAGCCGCTGATGCCACTCCTGCCGGTGCCGCTTTGTCCCCTCCCTGCAGGGGACGCCGGGGAGGAAGCGGCGCAGGCAGGAGAGGCATCAGTGGCTCCAAGAGAGCAACAGGGCAGCGAGCAAGGCCATTCTCCTGGCCCGCGCCCGGGAGCTACAGGGAGGGAAGGGACCAGGGCCAGGCAGGGATGGGGACCAAGTGGCCCAGCTACAATAGAGTCCCTATTATCTGACATTTTCGGTAATCCGACCACCTGTCGGTCCCTTTTAGGTCGGATAATCGGGACTCTACTGTATCTCTTGTTTTTTACAAAGTAAATATTTGTAATAAAAATAAAGCAAGCACTGTACACTTTGTATTCTGTGTTGGAATTGAAACCCATATATTTGAAAATGTAGAAAACATCCAAAATATTCAAATGGTTTTCTATTATTTCAACAGCACAATTGACCACAATTTTTATTGCTTGACAGCCCTAGATGTATAACGTATACAATTATATTTTTCATATTAGACTCCATACTCTTCTATGCATACTAACATGGGTGTAGCTGCACATTAAGCCTAGTTCTTTGATTGAGCTGTCCACGCTGATGCTCAGCTCCCTTATCTGCCTTGATATTTTAGAACCTGCAAGTTATGAGTAGTTTAAATTTTCCCCATTCACTGTGCACTACTTTGCATTTATCAATATTGAACTTCCTTTGCCATTGCGCTGCCTGCTATACTAGCTTGGTTATGTCCCTCTGACATTCTTTTCTATCTTCCCTGGACATGACTAACCTAAATAATTTTGTGTCATCTGATCATTTCACACGTCACTGCTCACTCTCATTTCTAGATCATTAATAAATGTATTAACCAAGCACTGAAACCGGAAGCTGCTAAAAAGGCGGAAGAATTTCAGAATAAACATTTTTGTTAATGATATGTATCATTACATATTATTTGGCACAATAAATTGGCGGGATACAGGCAGTCCCCGGGTTACGTACAAGATAGGGACTGTAGGTTTGTTCTTAAGTTGAATTTGTATGTAAGTCGGAACTGGTACATATTGTAGGGGAAACTCTAGCCAAACATTTTTTTTAGTTTTGGATAGCATAGGGAAAGGTTAACTCCCCTCTAATGTTTGTTTTGCTGTCTGTTCCCCTGTTCAGAAGATTTCACATCTATTTCTGTCCCTGTGACAAACTCAGGACTAAAGGAGTAACTCATCAAATACCAAACAGCTCTGCACCATGCTTTGAGCTAATAGCTTTATTTCCACACACCACCCAGGGTTCTAGGAGGAGGGTCCTTTTTTTGCTAACACAATGAGGCCAGCACTTTGTTTGTTTTGGTGGAGTCTTTGTTTGCCCAGGGAGCCCAGCATGTATAGGGGGAGGAGGGGCGGAGAGGCTGCTTTTGTCTGCTGTTCGGCAGCCTGTTGCTCAGGGGAGGGGGCAGCCTGTTGCTGGCAGGGGGGAGGCGTGCAGGATGCGAGGCCGCGGGGGGGGGGGGGGGGGCAGCGGGCGTGGGGAGGCACTTTTGCTCTGCCCGGCAGGATCCCTGTCCCTGTGGCCAGCTGCTGCAGGCAGAGGCCAGTTGGAGCCGGCCGAAGAGGAGGAGGAGGTGGATTCTAGGACCCAGGTGAGCGAGCCGCTGCTGCGCTCCGGGAGCCCACATGTATAGAGGGGAGGAGGGGCAGAGAGGCTGCTTTTGTCTGTTCGGCAGCCTGTTGCTCAGGGGAGGGGGCAGCCTGTTGCTGGCAGGGGGCTGGGGGGGGGGGCAGCGGGCGTGGGGAGGCACTTTTCCTCTGCCCGGCAGCTCTGCGGGACCCCAGTCAGAGCCGGCCCGAGGAGGAGGAGGATCCTAGGACCCAGGTGAGCGAGCCCTGGGAATGCTGCTGCGCATGTGCGGGAGTTGCCTCACCCCGTTCGTATCTAGGGATCCCACGTAAGTCGGATCCACGTAAGTCGGGGACTGCCTGTAATTAGCTCTTCAGGGCAGGGGCTGTATCTCCATGTGTTTTAGAACAGAACAAAAACACCCTTTTCCCAGTTAGTATCTGCAATGCTGCTACAACATAAATAGTACTAACACATTATACATTTAGTTGATAGGATACTGACCAACCTAATACACTGTTATTAGGAAAAAACCCACACTTTTTAAACTTGCATTCAAGTTAGATTTTTATACTCAAATTCACAGAAAGAGATGAACTCTAAATATTTAAGTGGAAATAAAGAGCCATTTATTTGAGCCATGGCATGCTCCTATATTCCCTTTGATCTGCACATAGAATTTCTATTAGGGATGTGAATGGTGGGGGCTGGAGTGGCCCCCTTGTTGATCACCCATTTAATCAGTTAACTGGTTAAACTTAACATTTAAGCGGTTAACTAATTAAATGGGATTTTATATCCCTAACTTCTATTGATTTCAGTGGTGCAACTGGTATCTCTGGGAGCTCCAAATACAAGTCTCAGGCAGTGCTTGACCCTAACTGCATGAATAAATGGGTAAGCTCAGGCAGAGCTAACAGAAGAGTTTAGATCAAATGGCCTATTCATGTGTTTGCCTTTAAAAAGATCTGCATAGATGGATTTAATCAAGGTGCACACACAGCCATAGACTGCACATGATTTCATTTCTTGAACAATATACTCTGAAACCTACAATCATGTCAGATGTGCTGGAAAGTCTGCCTGCTGGTAATACTGACTGCAGTGCACACTACTGAAGAAGAGATCAAACATTTTTTTGGTTGCATGTTCTTTCAGCATATTTATGGAACTCATGACAGCTGTATCAATGGAGCAGGTACTGAAGAGACATAGTGGAAGGAAAGAGCATTTTTTCATATGGTGATAAGAAAATGAAAAATTCCTACATGTTGACCTTTTTCTAAGTATCATATTTCCCTTTTCTAAAATAAAGGTCACAGTATCAGTAGTTGTAAGTACTGCTACTAGAACTGGCATGTTAAAGGCAAATACTAGGTACTGGATGAATATGAATACAGCATATTGCTAATGCTTACAGAATCATTTTAAAGGCATTTACCATGCTTTCTTCCCTCAGCTGGTATCTTAGGCAAGCCCTGAGGCTGTTGCAACAGACTTACACAAGCTGTTATTTATGAACATTAGACTCTGTAGGGCATCTTAGTACTACGGGGTTGTAATCCCGCAAATGCATCCGATATGGCCAATGTACAATAAGGAGTGGTAGATAAACCTTTCCTTCTCGTGCTTCAATATCTATATTTTAAAATACAACACAATTACTCACTTTTAAATCCCAGCAGAGTTTAAAGGATTTGTTTGAGCATTCTTGCTCTCTTCAAGAGCAGGCAAAAGCATACAAACATTTCTATTAAAATTCATCTCTGCAAAATAGCAATTATTTAGCAGTCTGTCTTAAATGGATCAAATAAGGGTCACTTGTTTTCTAACACATATATAAGGTGAAATTAATATTAACACCTTAGATAAATATGAATTATTTTACTATATCTGAAGTTCATTTTCTTCAGTATCCAAACTTACTAAACAACATAAGAGGAAGTTACTTAATTTAGGTTACTGCAAGCTCTGTTGCCTCAGTATTTAATATGCAGTTTTCAAGCTTTCACCAACAACTAGATAATTTTTCACACTAAAGATTTATTGAACAAGACATAAATCATACTTCATCTCGTTTTTTCTTGTATTACATGGTAGATCCTTTTCTCATATGATCTCTCACTCCTTTTTATCTCTGTGAGGCAGGGTGTCTTCCACGTTTGAACAACCAAGGAAATTCAAGAAAAAATGATGTTGAACTCAGACTAAAACCAAGAATTATTCTATAATCAGTCTTATAAACAGTTATTTTTTCCAATCATAGAGGAACTAGGTTTGACACTTCACTTTTCATGACTGTGAAAATACATTTAAACCAATTATAGACCCAATCATTAATCTTAGATCACCACCAAAACGCACTACAATATTCTTTTATTTAGTTTACAGAAGAATCTATCAGTACAGGTTGCAGAAAGAAAATGTTTAGTGCTATTTACAATTTGTTTTAAAACTCTGCTCTATACAAATTTAATTCTGATCAGTATGAACAATATTTTTGTAGGCCTATGGCATATAAAGCATTTAATCAAAGCAGTAACAGTGGATAAAATAACCTGATTACAGTTTAATGATGCTGACCATTTGGGGGGAAAAACAATTACACAGAACACCTGTAAGGGCTGTGAACACTTAAAGTACAGAATACGATGTCAACCTGCGACTCTTTTTTTAAGGCTAATGCTATTTATATGGAATATTGTTCTATTATGCTACACGCCAATCTATATTTAAGTTCTATAGTTATGCATTTTATAAGATTTTTATTAAATATATTCTACACTTATTTGTAATTTCATCCAGGAAGAATTCTTCCCGAGTGAAAAAATATAAAATCTTTTATATTTTTACAGGTTTAGATGAAACTAGCTCATGCTTTAGTGCTGTGCAAATTTCTTTAGCATATCAATCTTTAAATTATTGATACGAAATAAAAGAATGGCATCTTTTTTTAATTATGTATGCCTTTAAAAATCGGCTTCTGATTTTAATATAATTGCAAGCACTAATACCAAATGCGGATTACATAAAGAAACAAAACTAGTACTATGGCAGAGGTTTTTTCTTTTCTTTTTTTTTTTTTTTAACTTTAATAATTCTTTTGAAGTCTCTAATGAATAAGCATGACATTGGACACCGAGATACAGAAGAATAAGAATTACTCAAAAACATCAATTGCTGATATTCAAATACATAAAATTGATTAGTAAATGAGGTCTTCTAATATTTATGCACAATAATAAAAGCCTATGAACTACAGGAAATTACCCCTCCCATATTAAGGCTAGGAAATGCACTCTCTGCACTTGTTTGTGCTGTATGAACAAGCACTCAACTAACATAGGAGAAAAAAGAGTGCATATAATAATGAAAAATATCAGTTTCAACAGCCCTCTACAGAGTGCTTTTAAATTACAGGCACATTGTTTGTTTGTTGCAGTGAAAATATATATAGCCAGGCTCGGTTTAGTTAGTATTCTGTGCCAGTTCGGCCACCAAGGTTGACTTGGTAGAATTGACTTCAGTTTTCCCTTTGAGTTGGCCATTACTGAGCATTTTGTAATTACGGATTCTATTTTTCAGTGTTATATTATATATTGTAGATTATTTCTAGGTGTCTCAAATATCATTAGGGATGGCCAATGAGAAACATACTGTCAACTGTTTTTAGTGCAAACTGCATCTAGAAAGCTTGCTTGATTAGTTCCGGTTAATGAAGATTTTTTTTGTGGCAGCAAAATGATTTCTGCTGTGGAAGAGGACACATTAACTTTTTTCTGGAGATTGAATGCATTCAAAAACTGATGTATCATAAGATTATTCAACAAGAAAAAATAGAAATAAAATCATAATGCAATTGTTCGCAGATCTCTCTCCTTTTAAAAAAAAGAGTATAGTGTGACAGTGTTTATGTAATATTTCAGTTCCATGGATTTACAGACAGGCTCTTCCTAAACGTGTCTGAAGCAAGGTTGGGCCTCTTCTATTCCAGCAGCATGAAAGACAAAGACTATATTACACAACACTTAGCAAGTAAAGCAGACAGTTTACAGGATCACACAGCAATTGCTCTCTCCAGTTTTTTCACGGTTCCTCTGACCTATGGAACAATGAAAAGAAGATTTGCTTGCAAGTCATTTATAAAACATTTAGTTGGGAGGCGGGAGAGTGGGAATAACTATTAACAATACAAGAACTATGTAAAAATTTTATCTTGTGCAACTTTATAAGCTCCAGAGAATACTAAAATATTACTAAGATATATCAGAAATAAACTTTTTATTTTACTGTGTTCAAAAACATATGGTTGCTTGCTTGATAAGAACTATTCATAAACCATGAAGACATTCCTCCTTTCAAAGCCATGACATTTTTGAACATGTGCCTATGCAACTGAAGTTGGAAACTCATCGATTGCTTAGCCTACCTTGAGAGTTTGGCTCTGGCAATGTCTCTCTAGCCACCAAATGCATCACTGTTGTCTTGCCAAAAGGAAGTTTTAATGCTGTGGGGAAAACAGAATGATTTATTAATATACTAACTCACTAATAAAACAAGCCATATATAGTTAACCGGATTAGCTTTTTTCACTGCTTCCTACTTCTTACTTCAAAATTCATATTGCTTATTTACCAATCCTACAAGGAAGTTTAGTGTAAAAGCTACTGTTTGTCACTGTGAGGATGATAAAGTTGTGTGGCCTGACTGCTCTTTTCAACTTTAATGGGAGCAGAAATGATCAATTATGCCCTGATTCAGGAACTTGCTTAATTTTAAAAATTTGATTAGGCCTATGTGACCCACTTAAACCACAAAATAAACATTTACACTCAAGGAATTGAGCAGCACATTAAAGCGTGCATTACCAGAAGCTTAACATCTTTCCAATTATCTTGAAAAGTTAATAATCCAAATCTCTGCTGATGTGACATGATATTTATAAATAATTTAATGGAATACAACCTCTCATTGCAATGCCTCACATTTTGACACTGAACAGTGTTACATCAGTAATTTATGAGAATAGTGTCTCTCCAGAAATGTAATGCTATTTAAAACATGATCTCTAAGACCAAGTGTTTTCTTTAATATGGTCATGACCCTGTATTATTAAACTTGAACACATTTTAAAACTCTAATTTTGTTTTCACAATGCAGTCCATTTTGCAGTAAAACTGGACTGGTCAGCTTCATATTCAGGTTTTTATGAAATAACATAATATTGTATTTAGATTTTCAACACTCTAGAGTTTTAATAAATATTCCACTATAATCTCACTTATTAGGGGAAAAAAACACCAAAACCCATAAAAGCATTTATAATCTATTCATATTAGGTTTGGCATACACTTTTAAAATGCTCCCCTCAAGGCTTCTATGTTCTGGACAACAGCTTCTAGACAGCATTTGTTCAGGGTGGTTATTTGTAAAACTTTCACACCTTACTAGAGCTTCATTTTCTCCTGAGGTTTTACATTTTCCACTATAAATAAGGAGAAAGATATTTTCCACTGCATGATTGACTAAAATAATCAGGAAATATCCTCAGCAGTAGATGAACAAGCTAAGTTTCTCTTTAGGAGTTCAAGTTACTTCCTCACTCCCCTTAGTATTTGTGCCCAAATACATAACCACCACCACTTGAAGAAGAATCTTAGCCTCTAATGAACAGGTCAAAACTTTCAATTTCACCTCACAGTCCACCATCTGTATTTAGAAACAATCCATCCCACAGTCAAGTCTTGACTATACTAAAAGGAAAATTGCCACTGCTGCAATCAATCTTCTGGAGTCCGATTCAGCAAATCTAGTTAAGTACTCCTCCTTTTGTGAGGAATAAGGGAAATCAACGGGAGCATTTGCTCCCATTGGCCTCTCGCTGTGGGGATGCCACCAAGTTTGGCTTAAGGTAAGCTTTTTTTGTAGCTGGAGCTGCATATCTTAAGGCGAGCTGCCGGGTGTAGTGTAGACCTGGCCTAACTAGGGAAGAAAGATGGAGAAGGAGAATCCGAATAATCTCTTTTCCATTTCAATCAGTTTATTGCAGACCTAAGAATCAGATATAAAACTAAACCTAGTATTCACTGGTCAGAAGCACTAGATCCCTAGTTTAGATGAACTAATGTAATTAATTTAATTTTAAGGAGCTAAACATTTTCTTTGTAAACATTTTTATTGTAAAACAGACAGTTATATTCTGGAAAGACAGACACACTGAAACACTTTTGAAATACTATTAACATTTGTACTTTCCAGAGAATAAGCTATGTGGTAAACTAAATCTGAATGTTTCAGGAGTAGCTGTTTTAGTCTGTAACTTTAAAAACAACGAGTAGTCCTCTGGCACCTTAGAGACTAACAAAAATATGTATAGTATTATCATGAGCTTTCATGCTCATCTGAGGAAATGGGTTTTGTCCACAAAACCTCATGATACTATATATTTTTGTTAATCTCCAACGTGCCACGGGACTACTCATTTTAAAATCTGAATGGTACTTTTTTACCCTATGGAAGCTGCTTGTTATAGTTCTAAGTCTGAAAGGAATAAATATTTTGAGTCTTTGATAAAAATGATAACTCTATAGAAGCCATATTAACAAGTTAAAGAAGAAAAGTCCTTTATATTTAGTTTATGTGACATAACATGCATGTGCAGTAGCTGTCTCGTTTTTCGTTAACCGTATATGGGGCATGATCCCCCTTCTGTTTTTTCTCTACTGTGTAATTTTGATTACCAACTCCAAAATAGAGGGGAGGAGGATGAGTAGTGGAACATTCACAGGGACACACATCTCGAAGAACCGTCCTTACCGTGAAGTTAAGTAACTACTACTACTTAGAGAGATGTCCCCATGGGTGCTCTACATTAGGTGACTGTAGGGCAACGCCCTGATGGAGGGGGGCTTTGGAGAGATGGGTTGCACCAGAGAAGAGAGGACTGCCCGACCTACAGTAGTGGTAGGAATTGGATCTGATGCAATAGCATAGTGGTTAGCAAAGGTGTGGTCTAATAACCACATGGCAGCCCTACAAATGTTAGCTAGAAATGTCGTGGATGTCACTATGGCTCTTGTGGAATGTGCTGCGACGTGGAGAGAAGATTGCTTATTCTGCATGGAGTAATGCTGTATGCACGATGATATCCACCTGGCAATGCACAGTAAGGTGACTGGTTGGCCTTTGGAGCGCTCTTCAATGGGTAGGAAGAGCCTATCCAGGTAAAAGGCAAGTGCCCTCCCAACATCCAATGTGTAAGAAGGCCTCTAAAGGCGTCGTTATGAGGTTTAGATAGATGTATTAGCTCATTAACATGAAAGGCAGAAACTACTTTCACCAGGAATTTAGGATAAGGTCGTAGAATGATTTTATCCTTCATAAATACTGTGAAGGGAGGATCTACCATGAGTGCTGCTATTTCTCCCACTCTTCTTGCTGAAGCTATTGCAATGAGGAAGGACACTTTTGCTGATAGATGAAGAAGGGAACAGGAGGTGAAAGGTTCGAAAGGAGGTCTCATTGGAGCCTTCAGGACCAGGTTTAGATCCCAGGGTGACGTTGGTTCATGTATGATTTGGTATACTTTGAATAGACCAGTTAAAAATTGTTTGGTTGTATGGTGTGAAAAGATGGAAAAATATCTATTGGGTCACAAAACACAGTGATGGCAGAGATGGACTTTTATAGAACTGAATGATAGGCCAGATTCCTTGAGATGTAAGAGACACTCAAGAATGGACAAAATGTTAGAGGTAGATGGGGAGGTAATCTGTCTGGTCTTGCACCAAATGGAGAAGCGTTTCTATTTATGTAGGTAAAGTACATCTGGTGGAAGGTTGACAGCTATTCAGAGGGTTCTTTTAATCGTTCTGTGCAAGAGCGTTCAGGATGGTGACACCATGAAGTAACCAGGTTTTGAGGTAAAACCGCTGGGGCTGGGATGGACCAGACCACTCTGTTGCTGCACTAATAGATCTGGCTGGTTCAGAAGGAGTTAAGGGCTGCATAATGCAAGTCAAAGGACGTAGGGGAACCACGTTTGCCTGGGCCACACTGAGACAATCAAGATCCCAAAAAATCTGATCTCGTTGGATTTTTTGGACCAGTCAACTGATGTGTGGTAGAGGTGGAAAGGCATAGAGGAAGTGCCTCAACCATGTCGTCAAGAAGGCATATCTGAGTGATCCTTTCCCCATGCCTGCTCTGGAACAGAAGTGGTGACATTTGTGATTCTTCCGCAGAGCGAACAGGCTGATGTCTGGAACTCCCCACTTGAAGAAGACTGCTTCAATGACTGTTGGGTGAATTTGCCACTCGTGTTGTTGGGAAAAGATGCAGCAGTGGTGGTCTGCCATTGTATTCTGGTTGCCTGATAGGTATGATGTTCTGGTGAATACACCAGTTCCAGAATGTTACCGCCTACATGCACTGAGGAAGTGTTTGCAGATGGGTTCCATTTGCCTTGAATTGTAAGATGTCCCAGGTGAGCCCTCACAGCCTAATCTGGTAGCATCCGTGAGATGGTGGATCTTGGTGAAAGGGTATGCCCTGCATGATGTCGCATAACTCCAACCACTACTTGAGGGATAGCAGAACATGTGGTGGTAGTGAGATCCTTTTGTGTAATGGGTCTCAGGATGGTCTGTATACTGTGGTGAGCCAGGCCTGAAGGCAGCGCATGTGGAGTCTGGCATATTTAACCACATATATGATAGAGGCCATATGACCCAGGATTTGTAAACAAGGCTTGATAATGGTAAAGGGACTGAATTTGAGCATAAAAATAAGTGTCCTCAGAGTCTCGAATCTGTGTTGTGGTAGGGTGGCTCTTGCTGATATTGCATCTAAATGAGTCCCTATCAATTCAAGCATCTGGTTGGGAACAAGAGTGGATTTTTGGTAGTTTATCTATAACCCCATAACATGAAAGAGCGATATTGTTGCCTGCAACATGATTTGTGTATCTTTGCGGATTGGTTCTTTGACTAGGCAATTGTCAAGGTATGGAAAAATTATCACCCCATGACATAAGAATATATGAACGGCAATACTGGATCAGTCCAAAGGTCCATCTAGCTCAGTATCCCGTCTTCCAACAGTGGCCAATGACAGATGCCCCAGAGGGGTGAAGAGAACAGGGAATCATCATGTGATCCCTCTCCTATCATCCATTTCCAGCCTCTGACAAACAAAGGCTAGGGACACCATTCCTATCCATCGTGGTTAATAGCCATTGATGGACCTAATCTCCATGAATGTATGTAGTTCTTTTTTGAACCCTGTTAAAGACCTAGTTTTCACAACATTCTCTGGCAAGAAGTTCCACTGGTTGATTGTACATTACATGAAGAAAAACTTCCTTTTGTTTTAAACCGGCTGCCTATTAATTTCATTTGGTGACCCTTAGTTCTTATATTATAGGATCAAGTAAATAATTTTCCTTATTCACTTTTTCCACATCAGTCATGATTTTATAGACCTCTGTCATTTCCCTCCCCCCACTCCCCCACCCCGCCCCTTAGTCTCCTCTTTTCTAAGATGAAAAGTACCAGTCTTTTTAATCTCTTTTCATATGGAACCAGTTCCTAGCCCTTAATCATTTTTGTTGCCTTTTTTTTTCCCCTTATCCAATACCAATATCTCCTTTTGGAGATGAGAAAACCACATCTGTAAGCAGTATTCAAGATGTGGGCATACCATGGTTGTCTATAGGGGCAATAAGATATTCGGTGTCTTTTTCTCCATCCCTTTTTAGTGATTCCTAACATTCATTTTTTTTTTGATTGCTGCTGCACATTGAGTTGATATTTTCAGAGAACTATACACAACGACTCCAAAATTTCTCTCTCTCTCTCGTAGTAATAGCTAAATTAGTCCCCATCATATTGTATGTATAGTTGTGATTATGTTTTCCAATGTGCATTACTTTACATTTATCGACATTAAATTTCATTTACCATTCTGTTGCCCAATCTCTTAGGGTATGTCTATACTAGCCCCTTAGTTCGATCTAGGGAGGCTAATGAGGGCGACCGAAATTGCAAACAAAGTGTGGGATATAAATATCCCAAGCATGTTCCCGGCTGGTCAACATTTTAGAAATTGACTAGCCCGAAGTAACTGCCCGCATCTACACGTGGCAGTGAAATGGGATTCTGAATTAAAGCCCTAACTCGAATTAGCTGGTAAACCTCATTGCAGGAGGTTATTTTGCTATTACTTTTTGAGTTTTTGGCTGGCTGTTCTTCAAACTCCTTTTTGGCTTTTCTTATTATATTTTTACATTTAATTTGACACAGTGTATGCTCCTTTCTATTTTCCTTACTAAGAAGTAACTTCCACTTTTTAAATGATGCCTTTTTCTGTCTCACTGCTTCTTTTTTACTTGGTTAAACAGCCACAGTGGCACTTTTTTGTTTTTTTTTTTACTGTGTTTTTTAATTTGAGGTATACATTTAAGTTAGGCCTCT
Organism: Pelodiscus sinensis; assembly: GCF_052426305.1. Lineage (NCBI taxonomy): Eukaryota > Metazoa > Chordata > Testudines > Trionychidae > Pelodiscus > Pelodiscus sinensis. The sequence goes on from NC_143052.1 coordinate 308,936,437, forward strand.
ATTATGATATCTCTGAAAAGTTCCCATGCAGCTTGCAGAGATTTTACTTTTGTGTCTGTACATTTTAATTTCTGTTTAACTAACGTCCTCATTTTTGTGTAGTTCCCCTTTCTGAAATTAAATGCCACAGTGGCACTCAAGTGTTTTTCCCCCCACAAGAATGTTAATTAAATTTTATTACATTATGGTTACTTTTTCCAAATGGTCCAGTTATATTTACCTCTTGCACCAGACCCTGCTCTCCGTTTAGGACTAAATCAAGAATTGCCTCTCCCCTTGTGGGTTCCAGAACCAGCTGCTCCAAAAAGCAGTCATTTAAGGTATCAAGAAATGTTCTCTCTGATGTTGGAGATATACTGCGAATACTGCAGGTTTCTGAGAAAACGCTGGGAGCTGTGGAAAGGCCAAAGGGAAGGACACAATATGGGTAATGATTAAGGATGTTAAGGACTAGTTGACTATCTGATAAGCAAATGCTTATTGGATAGTCGAATCGTCCCCCTCCTCCCTCGCCTCTGATAGAGGCAGCAAAATGGGAAGGAAGAGGAGGTACTTCAAAGTGGCAGTGCCGCAAGGAGCCAGTGTCCAGGCTCTGTGCGGCACTGCCTCTTTGAAACAGTGTGGTGGTGTTTCGAAGGGGGTGTGAGTGTGCCGCACGGCTGATCCTTGGTTCAGTGATGCGTGTCTGATGTCCATTGCTTCCTGGAGTGAAGTACGGGCTATGGTCTGACCCGTATCAATTATGGCCTAGAGTTGGGGTCTTATTTTCTGGTAGATGTTCCAACAGGTCCTGCAATTTAGTACAATTGATGTGGTCATAAAAAGCCAGGAGGGCTAAGTAATTAGCCACCCTGAGCTGTAATGTGGCTGAAGAGCGGATGTTATGTCCTAGAAGCTCTAGATGTTTATGGTCCTTATCTTGCAGCATAGAGCGGAACTGAGGTAGTTTCACTCTATGGTGGATCGCATCAACTATCAGCAAATTCAGGGATGGATGAAAAAAAAAAACGAAGTCCATACCTTTCATTGGGACAAAATATTTTCTATCAACCCTTTTGTTAGTGGGGGGGTGTGTGTGTGTGTGGTGGTGGTGGTGGTGGTGGAGAATGATGCCGGTGTCTGCCAGATAACATCTGCTGGTTTCAAAATAGCCTCATCCATGGGAAGAGCTATCTTTGTTGTAGCAGAGGGTTGTAGAATCCTCAGTAGCTTATATTGTTTTTCCTGCACTTCTTGCAAATCAACGTCCTGAGGCGAAGCTACTCTCAAAGAGGTCTTGGGATTGTTTGATGTCATCTCTCGGTGTAGATGTCTGCAGGATCACTGCCTTGTCCGGGAAGGAAGAGGAGTTATGAAGAGGGGATTGGTCCTCTGGTTCAGCAGGATCAACCTCTTCTAACTCCAGAGACTCATCTTCTGGTGCCTCAGATGTCATGGTGATGGTCTGGGTGCTGACCATGCTCGTGTGGTTGGGCAGTGTGATGTTGGCTGTAGGGGGCCCAAGTTTGTCATGGTGCCCAGTATGGTGGATAAGATGGTGGCAGGTAAGGCCATGCAGATTGGTACCAATTAATTGACGGTGGTCTGTATGAGGATATGGACAGTGGTGGTCCCATATAGATCTACAGTTTGTTGGTGATGAATGTTGTGAGGAAAAGCAGCTACACTGGTCATCCACTCCAGCCTCACTATCATATGTGGAAAGCGCTGAAGATCTAGGTGACAGAGGGGTGATGCTGGTGGGGGAATGGTCAGTACAATGCAGAGAGATCTGTGGTGCAGGAGTCTGTGCATCCGTATCATGGAGGAAGTATATTGGTGCTGATGACTTCTTCGGTGTAGAAAACTTAGGTGCTGATCTCATAGTAACCGATGCTAAGGAGGAATCAGCTCTCGGTGATGGAGAGTGGGTTGGTGTGGACTGGGGTGCCGAAGGAAGCGGCATGGGTAGCTGTAGGCACCGGGGACTGTGTGGTGGTATGGCGCAGTGCCGTGTCTTTGGTGATTATGAGGTCGTCTTCTGTGTCAGCTTCAATAGAGCCTTCCTCAGCATGGAGGGCTTCCATGCCACGTGCTGGAGGTGCCCAGCTTATCGCCTTATCGGTGCTTATTTTTGATGCAGTTGGCTCTGGAGATAGAGATTTAGCCGACAATGTACTCTTCTTACGAGAGTCCTTACTGGAAAAGGAGGAAGAGGCTCATCTCTTTGTTGCTGTACTAGGCTGAGCCTTTTCTTTAACTCTGGTGGAAGCAATGTCCTCCATGCTAGTCTTGAGAGACTTCTCCCATAGATAGGATTGGAGGGGAAGCTCTCTATCATGTCTGGTCTGTGCCATCGTGCTACTGCAGTATGAGCATTTGGCAGGAATATGCTGCTCACTAAGACAGCAGATGCATGAGGAGTGGCCATCTGATATGGGCCTGGCCTCCCAACATGTGACAAACCACTTGAATCCTGGAAATCCGAACATTGTAATAGCAGACTGAGAATGCTTTCCTTGCTCCATGAGTTTGCTTTTGTTGTTGTTTGGAAAAAGGAAACTGAGGGAGGATAGAAAGGGTAAGGGAAAGGGTTGTTTGTTTACCCAAATTGAAAGAAAGGAAAAAAAAATTAGAGGGCAATGTGAGAAGGAAAAAAGAGGAAAGCTGAAGAAAGAGGGTTAATAATGCAATATTAATCTTTTTTTAGGAGAAGACTGCTGGACTGCTAAGGGCTCTGTTTGCTGCCAGAGACGGAAGAGAAGGAACTGAGGGGGGATTTCATCATACACACAGCTAACTGACAAATGGCATGTGAGGTGGCTACTGTGCATGTGCCATGTGTCCAGATCCTGCTAAGAAAATTCTCCGATTGGTAGGCACTGGGATGCACGGACACCTAATGTGGAGCACCCACAGGACATCACTCGAAGAGGAACAACGTCATTCCTGGTTTACCTTTAACTTCAAGATAGCTATATTCCATTCTCAACTCCCTGTCATATTCATAATTATCAACAGCAAAAACAGAAGCAATTTGTATAAAGCAAGAACAGGCCTATTAGCTCAATTGTCAGATTTGGTAACAGCAACCAAAAAAGTTGCATTTTGTTTACACATTAATTTTACTTAAAATTCAGATGGCTGCCACCACCTATGAAAGGAAATACCATTAATGACAATCTTTCGGTACTTCATCTCTGATAAATAAAAATATAAATCAACAAAATATATCAAACTCTACAAAATATAACAAGACAACATGACACAAGGGGGCACGATTGAGCTGTATTTCCTCACCATACAAAGTGAAGCCATTTACTTTTGTTCTCACATAACTATACCATTGTGTCCTTGGGATAGAGCTAGATAGCAAATATATTTCTCCTAATTCTAATTCACAGAGTGTCTTTCTTCATTACACTAAGTTCCACAGTATTGTTTAACCAATCATAATCTTTATCCAGCATTTTAATATACTTAGAGATTTCTGAAATAGTTTACAATATAAATGCAGTATAAAGAACAGAATAAAATCATCCTTTTTGCATTAAAAGCCAATAAAGATAGCATAACTATTCCTTATCTGTATGTGAGAAAAGATTTAATTTACCCAGGGATATACACCATAGTCTAACACCTGCTTCTAAAAGCATAGCAAAATATAAAAGTAACACAATATCCCATATTATGCTGAAGTAGAACTGGGCAGAAACTATGTTGTGATCTTGATGGCTAGAGAGGGCTTTACTTAAATGAGAATTCACTGCATTTTAAATAAATATACACTCTGCTTGGGGAGAAAGTTGCTAAATTATATTACCCAAGTTATTTCATTACCTCCTAGTGTCACATTGCCATGAAGAAACCGTCCTTGATAAATAAGCCGCAGAATATTTGGACTGCTGACCTGCTCTTCTTCCCAATCTGAAAAAGAAGACAACGACTTTGTCAGAAACATCCCAGTATCTGCATCTTTTATTTCCCACCCACCTCGGTGGGAAAACAGGACAATTCCAGTACTGGCAGGACAGTGTAGCCTGATGCTCACAGGAAAGGATCTGGAGGTAAGACCCCTAATTTCTGTTCCTAACTTCACCAAACTTGGGCAATAACTACTTTGTGCCTCACTTTATTTCTGCAAAGTGAGCAGAAAAACAAACTATTTCACAGATGGTTTGTGAAGCTTGATTAATGGTTACAAGTTCTTACACAAAATATTTTTAAATGGACGATGAAGACGACACTTCCTGTTCCCACTCACACTCAATATCCATCTGGTTCATTCAATTCCATTTTCCTTCAATTGCAAGGAGATTCTCAATCTCTCTGCTCTCCAACATTCAACTAGCTGAGTTCAGCCTCAGTCCAGTACTGATAAATAGCCACGTATAGAGTAGGGACACATCTGCTTACTGATTTAAAATGATTTTCAAATCTGAGAACTAAAGTGCTCCTCTCTGTGGCTCTCTTGGCAGTGTTGAATGAGATTAAATTTAGCTAGCTGAATTTTCAGAAGACATAATGAACTGCACATATCCTGAAATTCCTGGAAAAGCTGAATGGTAAGCGCCTGATCGTGAAAGAATAGATACATATTGATATATTTCAGGAAACTTCTCATAGCACAGTCTGTACAAATTTATGAACCACAAATTAGCTGTAACAATCAATGCATTTTACCATGAAGTTTTTTAGCTTAAGTAAATAATGTGTAAGATTAGATGATCACTACTTATTCCCGATTTGAATATTGACAAACTTCAAACACGTGAATCTGCATTAAGTTTTAGAGTAAATATTGCAAAACATTAACAAAATTATTTAGTTTAAATCTGCTCTTTCAGAATGACGTCTTCCATTTCTTGGCTGACCAGGTATCTGATACTAACTGTTCACAAATCTGCTTTTGCTCTGTTTCATTGATTGCAATGTTTATATAGCAAACATGAATATTCAAAAAGAGATAGTAGAAGCCAACTGGTATCCCCAGAGTATGCAATGGATACAATGGGCAGAGAAGGAGAGAAAATAAAACAAGTGTCAGAAAATGTTTTTTAAACGTTATGGAAAGCATATGACCAGCATCTGGTAGAAAATGCATGAAGTATGAAACAGGTTGGTCCTCTGTGGTCTGGGACACTCTGGTTCAGCAACATCCGTGATCCAGCAGGACCATGGATGTTGTAGGACCAGAGAGCCCTGGCAAGGAGAAAAGCCACAAGCCCAGTGCTGGGGCTGGCAGCAGAGCCAGCCCAGGGTAGGGATGTTAGAGATCATGTGATTGAATAGTTATGTAACCGCATGAAATCTTAGTGGTTACACAACTATTCAATAGTCCGTGAAAGCAGGGCTGGCAGCCAGTGCACTCCCGGATCCTGGTCCCACTCCCGAGAAGCCCCCTGCAACTCTGCGTTGCTACCTTTGCATTGGAGGCAGCAGCAGGGGATGGCATGGTGAGCTGGTCCACAAGGGGAGCCAGTTTAAAAACCAGCTCCCTGCGCAGACCAGCTGTCTGTCACCCCATGCTGCTGCCTCTGATACATTGCTGTATCAGAGTCAGCTGTGCGGGGTAGCAGCAGCCAGTCTGGGGGGGGGTCCGAGCTCCACATCGACAGAGACTACTTCATGGCAGCCTCCTTTGTTACCTCCTCCCCTGCACTGCTGCCTCTGAAGGAGGCAGCAGGATGGGGCAGGGAGGAGGCAGCACCACGGAACTGGTGCTGGGAGGAAATCGGCTTTTAAAATGGCTCCACCCAGCACCAGCTTCTACCTCCCTCCCCGACCACCTCTGGTAGGAGGGCATCAAGGGGGTGGTGGGTCCGCAGAACTGGCATGCGAGGGAAGCCTGCTTGAAAGCCAGCTCCCTGCACATACTGGCTCTAGCCTATCCCCTCTCCTTTGCTGCCTTTCTATCACAGGCACCAGCTCCCACTCCCCATTCTCCTTTGCTGCCTCTGACACAGAGGCAGCAAAGCGGGGAGGGGAAAATGTGGATAGTTGATAAGATTAACTGATAAGTCTAGGCTTATCAGTTAATTGTGTAGTTGTCTACTCAATGACATCCCTAACCTGGGGCCTGGAGCTGGCAGTGTGGAGCCTGGTGGCCTAGCCCAGGGCATGGAGCTGGCAGTGTGGAGCCCGGTAGTTCTGACAGTAGAGTCCGGCCATGGGCATGGAGCCCACCTGCTGGCTGGGGCTAGACCTGGCTGGGCTGAGCCCACCCAGTGACTGGGGTTGGGCCTGGACTGGCAGCACGCCCTGGCTGGGGATGCAAAGCCTGTCTGTCAGGGCCAGCGGTCTGGGGGCAGGGAGAGCCCTGCAGCCAGGCTAGTGATAGGGATGGGAGCCACGCCAGCCAGCAGAGGAGCCAGGTAGGAGCCTGGAGGGGAGCCCAGAGCCTGGAGGGGAGCCTGGCCAGGTCTGCTGATGGACCCCAGGAGAGCCCAGAGTCCATCAACAATGGGACTGGAATTGACTTTCCCTGGTCAGGCAAAATCTCTTGTTCGGGACTGGTCAGGTCCCAAGTGTGCCAGACCAGGGAAGTCCAATCTGTATTACAATTGTGCCTGTTCATTTTTAAGGCCCTGGGCACAATGAGACTGATTAGCTGTGTACAGAGCACTACAAAGCGAGGATTAACATGAGAAACAAGTATGAGCGGAAAGTGTGTAGAACTGGCAATATTTACTAAGCACCTTAGAGTATTTACAGGATATAATGAAACTAGACATCTGAAACCATCTGAAATTCAAATATTTTCCAGATACTACCTGTTTTCATTATAATGCCATTTAATGGAGGGACACTGATATGTTGTAAGAGTAGCCAAAATGAAATGTTACAATTATCTTGATGATTAGTATCAACTATTTATCTGCTTGATGAAACTATCTGTAATTCTCTGCTCTAAGATTTCACTCCTCTGACTTCCATTTAAATTGCAGTAATAAGTTTAGCCAATTTGTAGTACAGTAAAACCTGTGTTATCTGGCACGCTCGGGGATTAGGGCGTTCTGGTTATCTAAAAATTCTGGTTATCTGAGGGTCCTCATCCACCTAGGAAAAATCAATGGACAATAATAGTAAAACTCAAGTTTTTAATATTGGTAGTTTTGTAATGAAGCAGTTGGTCTCACATTTCTATTTTGACTTAAAGATGATTAGTACTTCTTAAATAAAAAATTGTTACGCCAATCATGGTAAACGAAGCCAGGCCTGTGTGCCTGAAGATGAGGGACTACGGCCTATAATGGCAAGGAGAAAGGAGGGTCAGGGCACAACAGGGAGGCAAGATCAAATCAGTATCTTAGATGCCTATATACAAATGCAAGAAGTATGGGTAATAAGCAGAAAGAACTGGAATTGCTAACCAATAAATACAACTATGATATCATTGGTATTACAGAAACCTGGTGGGATGGGACGCACGATTGGAATGTTGGTATGGAAGGGTACGGCTTGCTCAGGAAGGACAGACAGGGGAAAAAAGGGAGGAGGGGTTGCCTTGTATATTAAAAATGTACACACTTGGACTGAAGTGGAGATGAACGTAGGAGATAGCTGTGTAGAGAGTCTCTGGGTTAAGCTAAAAGGGGTAAAAAACGAGGGTGATATCATGCTAGGAGTCTACTACAGGCCACCTAATCAGGTGGAAGAGGTGGATGAGGCCTTTTGTAAACAATTAACAAAACTATCCAAAGCCCAAGATTTGGTGGTGATGGGGGACTTCAACTATCCAGACATATGTTGGGAAACTAACACAGCGGGGCACAGGCTATCCAATAAGTTTCTGGACTGCATTGGAGACAACTTTCTGTTTCAGAAGGTTGAAAAAGCTACCAGAGGAGAAGCTGTTCTGGATTTGGTTTTAACAAATAGGGAGGAACTAATTGAGAACTTGAAAGTGGAAGACAGTATAGGGGACAGTGATCATGAAATAATAGAGTTCATGATCTTAAGGAAAGGTAGAAGGGAGACCAGCACAATTGAGGTAATGGATTTCAGGAAGGCAGATTTTGATAAGCTCAGAGAACTTGTAGGTAAGGTCCCATGGGAAGCAAGACTGAAGGGAAAAACAACTGAGGAGAGTTGGAAGTATTTCAAAGGGACGTTGTTAAGGGCCCAAAAGCAAACTATTCCGCAGTGTAGGAAAGATAGAAAATATGGCAAAAGACCAGCTTGGCTTAACAAGGAGATCTTGCATGATCTCAAAATAAAAAAGGAGTCCTATAAAAAATGGAAACTAGGACAACTAACAAAGGATGAATATAGGCAAGCAACACGGGAATGCAGGGGCAAGATTAGAAAGGCAAAGGCACAAAATGAGATCAAACTAGCTACAGGCATAAAGGGAAACAAGAAGACCTTTTATAAATACATTAAAAGCAAGAGGAAGACCAAGGACAGGGTAGGCCCACTGCTTAGTGAGGAGAGAGAAGCAGTAACAGGAAACTTGGAAATGGCAGAGATGCTCAATGACTTCTTTGTTTCTGTCTTCACCGAGAAGTCTGGAGGTGTGCCTAACGTAGTGAATACAAGCAGAGAGAGGGTAAGTTTAGAAGATAGGATACACAAAGAACAAGTTAAAAATCACTTAGGAAAGTTAGATGTCAGCAAGTCACCAGGTCCTGATGAAATGCATCCCAGGATACTCAAGGAGCTGATAGAGGAGGTATCTGAGCCTTTAGCTATGATCTTTGAAAAATCATGGCAGACAGGGGAGATTCCAGAAGACTGGAAAAGGGCAAATATTGTGCCCATCTATAAAAAGGGGAATAAGAACAACCCAGGAAACTACAGACCGGTCAGTTTAACGTCTGTCCCAGGGAAGATAATGGAGCAGGTAATTAAGGAAATCATATGCAAACACTTGGAAGGTAATAAAGTGATAGGGAATAGCCAGCATGGGTTTGTGAAGAACAAGTCATGCCAAACTAATCTGATAGCTTTCTTTGATAGGATAACGAGCCTTGTGGATAAGGGAGAAGCGGTGGATGTCATATACCTAGACTTTAGTAAGGCATTTGATACAGTCTCGCATGATATTCTTATTGATAAACTAGGCAAATATAACTTAGATAGGGCCACGATAAGGTGGGTGCATAATTGGCTGGATAACCGTAGTCAGAGAGTTGTTGTTAACGGTGCTAAATCCTGCTGGAAAGGGATAACAAGCAGAGTTCCTCAAGGGTCTGTTTTGGAACCCATACTGTTCAATATCTTCATCAATGATGTAGATATTGGGATAGAGAGTACGCTTATTAAGTTTGCAGATGATACCAAACTGGGTGGGGTTGCAACTTCTTTGGAGGATAGGGACATAATTCAAAATGACCTTAGCAAGTTAGAGAAATGGTCAGAGGTAAACAGGATGAGGTTTAATAAAGAGAAATGCAAAGTGCTCCATTTAGGAAGGAACAATCAGTTCCATACATACAAGATGGGAAGCGACTGTCTAGGAAGGAGCATGGCGGAAAGGGATCTAGGGGTCATAGTGGACCACAAGTTGAATATGAGTCAACAGTGTGATGCTGTTGCAAAAAAAGCAAATATGATTCTAGGTTGTATCAACAGGTGTGTTGTAAGCAAAACTTGTGAAGTCATTCTGCCGCTCTACTCTGCACTAGTTAGGCCTCAGCTGGAGTACTGTGTCCAGTTCTGGGCGCCACATTTCAAGAAAGATGTGGAGAAATTGGAAAGGGTACAGAGAAGAGCGACAAGAATGATTAAAGGTCTAGAGAAAATGACCTATGAAGCCAGGCTTCATGAACTGGGCTTGTTTAGTTTGGAAAAAAGAAGATTAAGGGGGGACATGATAGCGGTTTTAAAATATCTAAAAGGGTGTCACAAGGAGGAAGGAGAAAATTTGTTCCTCTTGGTTTTTGAGGACAGGTCAAGGAGTAATGGGCTTAAAGTGCAGCAGGGGAGGTTTAGATTGGACATTAGGAAAAAATTCCTAACTGTCAGGGTGGTCAAATATTGGAATAAATTGCCAAGGGAGGTGGTGGAATCTCCCTCTCTGGAGATATTTAAGAACAGGTTAGACAGACATCTGTCAGGGATGGTGTAGACGGAGCTTGGTCCTGCCTTGAGGGCGGGGGGCTGGACTCGATGACCTCTTGAGGTCCCTTCCAGTCCTATTATTCTATGATTCTAAGATTCTAAGATGTGACAGTATTATGGCTAGGGGCAATGCTGGTTAAAGTTTTATGGTTAACAGAGTGCCAGATAACAAAGGTTTCACTGTACTATAAAGATACAATAACAAAAGAGGCCACAAGATGAAAAGTGTCAAGTTGGTATAGTAATTCCTGATGGCTGATCCACAGTTTTTGTTCTTAATCTTTGTTCGTTGACAGAGTGTTGAGAATTCTTCCCTTTAAACAGACACTCATGATATTAAATTTTCATAATGAAAAACATTTGTTCCCTAGCTAAGCCAATGAGAAAAGTTCAATTGAAAGGTGTCATAACACTTATCAGATGATCACCATAAGAGAAAATGTAATTATTCCAACAACCATACTCAGAGGATAAAGTAATTTTAGAAAAGAGGGAATAAAGAGAGGAAACTTTTTCTAGGTGGAATATTAACTATTTATACCAGCAAGTGAATCATTGGATATTCTCATTGGAAGTGAGGGGTGGGGAGGCAGAAGCAAGAGAAGAGAAGTGGCTTAAGTATGCTAGCTTATAACCTTTTAAAAATCATTAAATGTAGCTGGCTGACATGACACTGTGCAAATTTCAGATATAAGGCAAAATTCTGCTCTTAGTTGCCATGATATAAACTGAGACTATCTCCACCAAATCCAGTGAAGTTAATTTGGATTTTATTACTGTCCATAAGAGTAGAATATTGCCCATATCTGTGAAAGATTACATTTTTGTAAGGCAGATTAATCTCTGCCCACGTGCACTGGCTCTCGCCTTCCCCCAGCCCCTTCCCCCCCGGGGGACGGGAGGGTTGGCTGAGTGTAACCATGAAGGTTAACTGATGAGCTCAGGCTTATTGGTTAACCATTTTTACATTTACACTAGCACCAATGTTCCCTCAAAGGTTTTTCATCCATGTGTGGAATAAATAGTATTCTGTGCACAAAGGCTTGGGCAGCTGTGCACCATGAGGAGAAACACATGCTGCCAGCTACGGGCACTGTGGGTGCTTTGCTAACCAGCTGGGCAGCACCTGAATTTCTTCTGGGCAGCCACTGAAGCAGCCAGCTTACAGGGAACACTATCACATCCCTAATTTAAATATGTCCCCACTTTCCCATATCATGTATTGTTTCATACAACTGTCTTATTGTTGGCTTTCTCTCAATGTTACAGTATTTTTGTAGGCTGTTTGTGGCAAAGCAATCAAAAATAGAAAAATTGAACCTCAGATAATGTTTGTATTTCATTAATATAAAATAGCATACTTTCCCTTACTCATCCTTAGACAATGGATAGAATAGCTAACACTTGTCAAGCTCAATCTGCAGCTACTAGATTTGAACCAAGTCAGTCTAGGAAACAGAGAATCAGGATGAGGGAAAAATGTGTAGGGCCTCAGAAGGGAGCAGAGTAATGGACTATGCTTCAACAGCTCAAATTTTATACCACTGAAAACAGAAGAAAAAGAAAAACAAACTGAAAATATTTCTATTTAAATTTCATTCTGAACATGAAGAACAATGATTCAGTTTTTAATATTTCAGTCTCAATTACATATGTGTAAACAGTTTTAACTGGACAGTTAGCAGCTAAAGGACACAAAGACTTACCCATAGGCCAGTTGTCATAGACATGTTTTGCAATATCTGCAGCAGAATCATTTGGTGAAAACAAGAACTCTTTCGTTTTCCCACTTACCAAGATGAGGCGCAAATTTATCTGTAAAGAAAATGGAACATTAGGAAGATTTATTAAAAATAAATACAAATACAAATACACTATTTAATCAAAAGGGCTTTTTAAATGTCAAAGTTTTTCACTGGTTTTAGCAACTAATCAGTCCAAATCAGTCTGGGGGGTGGGGTGGGGGAGAAATCACAACATATTTATACAGAACATATTAAATACAGACAATTTTACTTCAAGTACTTTTGCAGCAAACAAAAGAGGTAGGCAGAAGGGAGTTTTCCCATAAATGGTACAAGAAGATGTATATTAAGGATTTTTATGTAATCCTAATAATAAGCAAATGCTTTTCATTAGTTCAATTCTGCTTCTAAAAATTAAGCCCTATATTTGCTACTTTGACTGTCATACCTGACTTTACCATATGGACCTATCAAAGTATAATCACCTTTGGCCTAGTTTTAGGACTATGACTATTCTGCTGAGTTCCCTAGCTTGCAACTATACACTTTTCCCAAGAAGAATATCTTGACTCAGTGAAGTCATTTCTGATACCATATTTTCTCTCTATGTCTTATCCAGATGTTGTGAAACAATACCTTCAGATTTGTGGTGTCTTAGTTATTATGGGAGTGCATGTCTCACAATCAATGTGGTGTGCAATCAGCGTGCACTTCACTTCACACGCCCTTTCTTTATGTGCATACAACATTAGTAATACTGACATGGACAGAAACTAGCAGAATCTGGCAACCCTGCATGTGGGCAAAGGTAAACAAAACATCTTGCGGGTCACACAGAACCCAATGGGCTGCAGGTTGCCCAATTCTATAATAGAGCATAGCAATAACCACATGGCTAAGCTCTGCAGCATTCTGTTGTATTTATAGACTTCATCACAGGATAAAGTGTCTCTGTTCTTGTTGCTAGGTTCACTGTAAAAAAATAAAATAAATCTACAGTAAGGCCATCTGAACCAAGTAGTTCAGGAGAACTTTGGTTACAGCCACAATCCAACAAGAGGTTAAACAATGCCTGCCTTTTATAATTTCTTAATCGTACTTGGGTGCTCTAGACAAACTGCCTTTAGATATATGGTTACCCTTTCCATTTCTCAGACCTTGAGCTGTCACATAATGACTTGAATACTATGTATAAATGAAATTTTACTAGTTTTTGACCCATCTTCAATTCATATGCTACACTATTCACAAATAGGAGCCTGGATACAGATTCAGCTTGCAAGTTCAACAGGATATGATATTTCTATTAGTTTTTTTTTGTCTAAAACTCACTTAGGAATCCAGCAGGGGGGAGGGAGGGCTGGGAGGGAATATGTTACTGTAAAAAGGAAGTGGTTATCCTCTTTTTGGAATTCCTGACTGTCATAATGGCAGAGATCTTGTTTGACTGCAATCCAAACATTAGGTTTTTTTTATAAAGCACCTAAGTAATTTTATGGTATGCCACAGTATTTATTATTGATAGCATTATTCTGTATTAGAGATAAAGGTCAAGAAAATTGTAAGGCAGGGATGCACAGGAGTTGTTTAAATAAGGAAGATTCTTCAAATGCTCTGATCAAACCCAACCAAAAAAGTTAACAGCCATATTAAGAAAGTCAAAGAACTTTTCCAGATAAGCTGCTGAGGCCCATGTTACAGAATATGCAAGGACTATCTGAATTTTGTGTACTGGGCATATTCAACACTGAAAACTCCCCTCTACACCTAGAGCGCTAGACAGATCTAACTTTTTCAATGGTCTGTTAAATTTTAACAACTTCCGTCTCAACTATCATTGAATTGTCAAACAATCTAAAAGGTTGAGAAAGGGTCACAATCTAAAATACTTATACCAGTGGTCCCCAACCATTTGAGGTTGCCAGGCGCCAGGGGGCGTGGCCATTCGCCCGCCGGGCGCCAGAGGGCGGGGACACTTGCGCGCGGGGGCGGGCCCCCCCATATCTGCATGCCCGGAGGTGGTGTCCCCCCAAGCGCCGCGCGCCCGGCACTTCCCTCCTCCCAAGTGCCGCGAACCCGGGGCCAGCGCTCCCCTGCAAGCGCCATGCGCCTGGGGCCGGCTCTGGCACCATGTATGCGCCACGTGCCCGGGGCCAGGCCAGCCCTGAGCACTTGGCGGGCGCACACAAATGCCCCCGCGGGCACCGTGTTGGGGACCACTGACTTATACTATGACATTTCTGGGCACTGAATAGTCTTGTAACCAAACTTTGACTGTCTAGCACTGCCAAAGATTGAGGAGAAACTAGTTCTTGTATTAATCACTGAACTTATTGCCCACTTAGTACAGCATTAGGGCAGGGAAGCTTTTTTGGCTCAGAGGCCACTGACCCACAGAAATATCAGTCGGAGGCTGCACACAAGTGAGAAGAAAAAAATTTAACCCCCCCCCCAAAACCAACCAAACAAAAAATAAACCCCTTCAACAATGTGGCCCTGACTGAGAAGGAGAAAGCCACTTCCCACATCCCCCTCAGACATCAGAGCCTAAAGGGGCCCAAGGTAGTAGATTTTGTGTTCTCCAACCCCATGAGGTGGGGCAGTGGTGGAGGGGGCTGGAGCTCTTGGACGGGCTCCCAAGGCTGGGGGGGAGCCCTGAGCCTCAGGGGCCAAATCCAGGCAAGCTGGGTGCTGCACCCAGTCCCTGGGCCTTAGGTTCCCTACTCCTGATTTAGGGAATGGCATATTTCCTGTTCTGCTTTTTAGGCTTGTCAAGCTCATTAAAAGAAAAAAAAATGTATAAAAACAAAAGTAAAAATAGTGTGAAAATAAAAAATTAAAGTAACCATAACATTCTGAATAACTAGATAACTTAAAATGAAGTTGAGCAACAGAAATGAAAAACTAAGTAAAAATTTCATTGACATTTATCCTACATGGCTGATTCCATTACTGCTGGATTTCAGCTATTGTCTGAGAAGTTGACATGATCTTGAGAGCCAAAAGAAATGCTTCAGGAAAGGTAACATTTTAAAAGAGTATAATAGGGATAAAAAATCCTGTTTAATCAGTTAACTACTTAAACAAGAGCAGGTGGGAGCTGCTCCAGTTAGGCTGGAGCACACCCACACCCGTAGTGCAGCACACTGCTATCACCAGGCTGGGCCTGCTGTGTGCAGGCAATTGCTCTGGACAGACTGGCCTGATCACACTGCAGGCGGGCAGTGAACTGCTCCAGCCCAGCCAGGCTGCCGGTTAACCACTGACATCCCTAGATGATACAAGTATATTTAGACTGGATTTTTATTTTTGTCTCAAAATGTGACCACTGCTCAATATTAGCAAAAGCCTGAAGCAAATCCCTAACAAACTGATTTTGTCTCAAGTTATGCAAGGAAACAATAAATGGTTAAATATTTTCTTTATTTATAGCACTATATACTATAGTACTATCTAGTGTGCGTGCTTGTCTAAATTTTAAATCTAATTTTTTTAATCTTCTCTTGAAAGAATCTTACTGTTCATGGTGGTGTGACAGTCCCATGGAGTAGCCTCTGAAAATCTCCTTGAAGCACTGGGAACGGGGTGAATAGCATTCAACTGCTATGCTGCTTACTCTGCAAAACTCTATGATTAAGAATATCTAAACATACTATTGCAAATTTGTGGTTGTGAATTCATATAGTAGAGGAGAATCTGGGTAATGGAAGAATCATTTAACATACAAGTAGCTAATTTTAAACATCAAAGTTTATACAATGATTGAGATATGAATTGTATAATACATATAACACATCATATCTCATAATTTGAAAGGTTGCAATGGAATTAAAATATGTTCCCAGATGATTACCAAAAAACAGTATTTTCTTCCTTCTCCTCAAGAAGGTACTATCCATATTACGCCATCTGTGTTTTTCATGACTGTGATTTGTTCCGCCAAATTAATGGCCATTTTGATCAATTTCATGTTCATAGGATTTTTAAAATAATAAATTTAATTTTCAGCTATTTAAATCCGAAATTTCAGTGCTGAAATTGTAGGAGTTGTAAGGAGGCAGCAAGGTTAGTGTGTGTGTGTGTGTGTGTGTGTGTGTGTGTGTGTGTGTGTGTGTGTGTGTGTGTGTGTGTGTGTGTGTGTGTGTGTGTGTGTGTGTGTGTGTGTGTGTGTGTGTGTGTGTGTGTGTGTGTGTGGAAGAGGGGTTAGTATTTTTCCCCTCTGCACTGCAAGAAATAATAAAAGAAGCAGTGAAAGAATTTAAAAAGTAGAAGTTAAATCCTAGTGAGGAAAATAGAAAAGAGCATAAATTGAAATGTAATGTAAAATGAAATGTAAAAATATAATATAATTAGGAAGGTCAAAAAGGAATCTGAAGAACAACTAGCCAAAAATTAATAGCATCATGTTTTAAGTACTTCAGCAGCAAGAAGCCTGCTAAACAAGCAGTGGGGTCACTGGACAATCAAGATGCTAAAGGAGCACTCAAAGATGATAAAATAATTGTGGAGAAACTAAATTAATTCTTTGCATCAGTCTTCATAGCTGAGGATATTAGGGAGATTTAAAAAACTGAGCCACTCTTTTTTTAAGTGACAAATCTGAGGAATTGTTCCAAATTGAGGTGTCAGAGGTGGTTTTGGAACAAAAGGATAAACTAAACAAGAAGTCACCAGGACCAGATGTATTCATCCAAGAGTTCTGAAAGAACTCAAATGTGAAACTGAAGAACTACTAACTGTAGTTTGTAACCTATCCTTTAAACCATCTTCTGCACCAAACGAGTGGAAGATACCCAAAGTGACACCAATTTTCAAAAAGGGTTCTAGACATGATTCTAGCAATTAAAGACTGTTAAGTCTAACTTCAGTACCAGACAAATTGGTTTAAATTACAGTGAAGAACAGAATTGTCAGATGCACAAATGAACATAATTTGTTGGGGAAACATTAACATGGTTTCTATAAAGGGAAATCATGCCTCACTAATCTACGAGAATTCTTTGAGGTGGGGGAGGGGAAGTCAAGAAACATGTGGACAAGGGGGATCCAGTCAATATACTGTACTTAGATTTCCAGAAAGCCTTGACAAAGTCCCTCACCAAAGGCGCTTAAGCAAAATAAGCTGTCATGGGATAAGAGGGAAGGTCCTCTCATGGACTGCTAACAGGTTAAAAAATCGAAAACAAAGGGTAGAAATAAAAGGTCACTTTACATAATAGAGAGAGATAACTAGCAGTGTGCCCCGGGGATCTCTATTGGAACCAATCCTATTCAACATATTCATAGATGATCTGAAGAATGGGGTAAACCATGAGGTGGCAAACTTTGCAGATGTTACCAAACTGCTCAAAATAGTTAAGTTCAAAGCAGACTGTGAAGAGCTTCAAAAGGATATCACAAAATTAGGTAACTGGGCGACAAAATGGCAGATTAATTTTAATTCTGATAAATGCAAACTAATGCATATTAGAAAAATAATCAAAACTATATGTATAAAATGATGGGAACTAAAGTAGCTATTACCACTCAAGAGAGTGATCTTGGAGTCATTACAGGTAGTTCTCTGAAAACATCCACAATGTGCAACAGCAGTCAAAAAAACACACACAGTTAGGAATAATTTTAATCTCCATCCCTTTTTAAGACAGAGAATATTTTATTGCCTCTACATAAATCCATGGTACTCCCACAGCTTGCATACAGATGTGGTCACCTCATCTAAAAAATGATATCTTGGCACTGGAAAAAATTCAGAAAACGGCAACAAAAATTATTAGGGGTATGAAATAGCAGCCATATGAGATAAGAAGCAATTAATAAAACTGGAACTTGTCATCTTAGAAAAGAGGAGACTAACGGGGGATAATGAAATCATGACCTGTGTCAAAAAAGTAAATAAGGAAAAGTTATTTACTTGTGCTCATAACACAAGAATAAGGGGTCTCCAAATGAAATTAATAGTTAGCAGATTTTAAAATTAACAAAGGAAGCATTTTTTCCACACAATGCACAGTCAACCTGTGGAACTCCTTGCCAGAGGATGTTGTGAAGACCAGCACTTGTACTGTTCATTCCCTCTGGGGCATCTGCCATTATCACTGTCAGAAGACAAGATACTGGACTAGATGGACCTATGGTCTGACCTGGTATGGCCTGAGTTAGGCTGATGGCTAAGAGCAACAATGGCAGCACAGAAGGAGGACATGGTATGGTATTGACATCTTTACTTCTGTGCTGCTGCCTGCAGAACTGGGCCCTTAATCATCAGCCACTATTCTGTGCTGCCTTTAGATTTGGGCAGCCAGAGAAGTAAGGGTGACAATACAGCATCCACTCTAAAATAACCTTGTGACCTTCCTGCAACTTTCTTTTGGATCAGGACTCCCAATTTGAAAAATGCTTGTCTCCTCTGTGAAATATGTATAATTTAGGGTAAAAGCCAACAAAAGAACAGATTTCATGGGGAGAACCAGATTTTACTGTCCGAAACATGTTTTTCGTGGCTGTAAAGTTGGTAGGGGCCTATCCCTGGGGAATGAGACAACGAGTCTTGTGATTTTTTTTTTTTATGAATGCTACAGAAGGTAGTTTCCAGCCTCTTGCTGGGGGCAAGCTGAACCAGAGTCTTTGCTCTAAATTTTAAAATGCAAATTTATTTGTTATAGTAACTAGGAATGTTAGCATATAGTCAATTACAAGAATAAATGATAAGCTTGGGGTAGTTGGTTAATCATTTTGACTACATGTAGCCCCTCCTGCCCCCCCATTGGGAGGGAAGTGGGAACTGACTACCCACATATGCCAGCTCCTGTAGTGCCGCCTGACCATCCCCTGCCTGCTCCCCACAAAGGTAGCAGTGTGTGTGGGGAGGGGAGGGGCTGGGAGCCAGTGCTGGGGAAAGCCACCCAGTGCCTCTGATAAAAAGGCAGCAATGTGAGGAGTAAAAGGGGCAGGTGGGAGCTGGTAAAACACAGGAAGCAACTTTCAAGCCAGCTCCCCGGCGTGTATTGGTTCCCATGGATCTGTCTACCCCCCACCCTGCTGACTCTTTATGAGAGGTAGCGGGGAGCAAGGGGGAGGGAAGGAGGCAGTGCTTTCCCCCGCATGTAAACTAGGGACGTTAAGGACTAGTCAACTAGTCGAATATCTGATAAGCAAATACTTATCAAATAGTCGACAGGATAGTCAAGTAGTCACTTCCTCGCCATGGAGCCCGGGGTCAGCTGGTGACTCTCTAGCTGACCCCGGGCTCCGTGCAGTGCTGCCGCTTTGAAACACCATGATGGCGTTTCAAAGGGGCAGCGCCGCCCTACTGACTAATCAAATAGTCAATGCATAAATGCGTCAACTATTTGATGAGTCAATTACACGATACTTAACATCCTTAATGTAAACATGTAACCACTGGAAATTCTAGTGATTACATGTATACACAAATAAACAATAGTTAACATTCCCAGTGGTAACAACTGAGATGTTATTGATGAAAGATGAAGAGCCAGCAATGTTACAAGTACTATTTAGTGTCAATTCTGGCTCTGGTTGGTTCTTGCAGAATCCAGTTATAAACATCATAACTTGAGAATTTTAAGCATACAAAATCACTAAGTCTTCTAATTATCTTCCCGATCTTTATTTCTTGAAGGCTTACAGTATTTTTAGGAACATTTTAAATGAGGGGAAGAACGTGTCTTTGTGAATTTCTTCACTGTAAGCACGTTTACTGGATGAAAACTTCAGCCATTTTTGAAGAACAGGCTATAAAATTGTTTTAATGTCAAATATTCCCTAGAGTTTCATTTTCTGGCCCAAAATAGGATTCTGCAACACAAGAACACTGTAAACCATTATAAATAGCAGGAAGAGAGCAATGTGAGTGATTTCTGCCCTGTTTTATCAATTCAGATATTGACATGATCAATTTTTATATTACAGTAATGCTTGGAGGGCTTCAGTCAAGAAGAAGAAACTTCATAAAGCTATATGCTATTCAAAAACAGTCAGTACCTGTCATGAAGAATTTTAGTCTATGGTGAGATCTCTAGATTAGGTTTTATTTTTCCACAAAGTATACAACATTTACAAAATTGTGGGAATGAAAACTTCTGTGTCATGCACAGGAAATAAGTTTAAATGAAAAACTTGTTGGGCAATGGGAGGAGAGAGGATGACAAACAGTATATAGAAGCACACAGATTTAAGTTTCCCTTTTTGCAGTCTGACATTTTAAATTCCTAGTTCATTTGAATAATTAATATTTAAAAAGAGAATTCCTGTCCAAAGCTTAAAGTTAAATCTGAGGCTGCTGAACATAAGTGTAACTGGTTGATTTTATGGGATTTTACTTCCCTACTGTTAATAGGACTGGCAGGCTTTTTCATTTTTAAGTTAACTAGAGCAAGAGGTTTCAGAGATAGGTTGCGGGCCTACCTGGGGAAATCACTGGTGAGCTGAGAGACGCTTTGTTTATCTAAGCATTCATAGCCATGTAGCCTCGCAGCTCCCACTGGCTGCAGTTTGCCATTTCCAGCCAAGGGAACTGCAGGATGCAGTGTGGGCCTGGCTACAAAGCGTCTCACGACTCTCTAGTAGCTTATGTGGGTGAGCCCATTACCCAACTTTGAAAACTCTTGAACTAGATTCTCTCTGGAGGAAGCAGAGAACAGGGAAGAGGTGATGGGGTGGACATTAAGACCCAGTGGTGCTCCAAATTTTCAAGTGCCCTACACAGCTGCATATTCTGCAAATGGTCAAAGACAGCCCTGATTCTAAGGTTCTTGGAACATATAGGCTATGTCTCCTTCCTCCATCAAAAACCATGAAGATACACTGTTTTGAACTTTTGAGCATGCCATGGCTCTTTCATATCCCTAGAGTGTCCTAGCAGGCAACACAAACACCTGTCAAATACCTAAATATTTTTTTTAAAGTGACAGACACCATTTTAGTTTTTCAAGATCAGGGAGACTATTTTACAGAAACTGATATGCTGTCCAGAGACCTCAAATTAATTAGTTCTGAATATATGTTCAAGAAAACCCCATTTTACCCTTTTAATGTTCCATTATTCAGAATTATGCTCTTCTTTATACTGTTATGAATAAAATAAAAACCAAACTAGAACATAATGTTACACAGGATCATAAGTACAGCTCTGAACAGATACAAAATTTGTATCTGCAAAAATGATTCACGGATATCCACTTCCACATCCCCAAATGCAGATAACCACAGATATGAAGTGAATATCTGCAAATTTGCATGACTCTACATACAAAATTTGTATGTGCATCCACAACCATATCTACAAAAAATAAGCCATGAATATCTGCATCTACATGTGTGGATGCAGATACCCATGTATATAATGCGGATATCTGCAGATTTGCAGAGCTATAATCATGAGATTATTTCTCATCCCAAAGGAACTTTTTAAAACTTTATATACTGAACAAGAAAGATAAAATTCCTAATTAAAAATCTACATTATGCAACGTAAAATACATCCACATGACATTATAAATTATTTTAATAACCTTTCCAATATTGATTGCTATACTCATTGCAAGAGAACAGTGCAAGAAATGGCTTTGGAGGCCGTTTCCCCTTTTAAGTAAATTTTGACTAGCTATTAATACATTTCCTAAAAGGAACTACTACTCTGATGTTTTTACCTAAGACTTCTATAGCTAAGATATTAGAGGGGGGGAAGTCTCTATATATTTAGCTTGTTTACTCCAGAGAAACATGAAACTAATATAGTTGGGATTGATTTTTTTTTATTTTGACAGATAATACGAACATTTTAGGCATTTTTATTTTGTCTATTTAAATTTCCATGATTGTGGGAAATTAGGGTGAGGTGTCAGACTAATTATTTAATAGCTGTAACAGATTCAAAAAGTTAAATTTTATACAATTAAAACACAAACTGTCAATATCACATGCCAAAATATAAAAGGAAACATCCTTAGAAATCAAACTAATATAAGTTTTCAAGCAGCATTTCTTATGTTGCTTACCTGTAAATTTATCTTATTATTGATGGAAATGTTTGTATTTGTTTTACGTTTATAGTGAAATTGACATTTACCAACATTCAGTTTCTCTGAGTATCTACAGGTTTCTCCTGCAACATGAAAACAAAATGTTTAAAAAATAGAAAAACATGGTCCAAGATCTGCACTGAGAATTATGCAGTCATATCCTTGGCCACACAGAACTGAAGTAAAAAAAGGTCCACTTAATTGCTTCTCAGTGCAGGATTGGAGCCTATAGGATGCCATGGATGTCTCAGATTCTGTAACTTTCCGGGACCTCTGTGACACCCTTAGTGGCTGGTGTGCTTGGCCTGGGGGCTGCCTCAGTAACTTGGGCAGCCTGTGTGGCTGTTGGGGCAGTCTAGGACCATCGTGCTCTTCCGTTCCCAGCAGCAGCAGGAATTTCGGTGTAAAGGGGTCTAAAGATTGGGGTGTAGAGCAGCTGAGGCTCTGGGAGTCACTAACCTTGTAGAGTTCCCTGGAAGTGGCAACATATTCCTCTATCAGCTCCTAGCTTTGCATGCTGTCTTCACCCATACACACTGTGCCTGCAGATTCCACTGGGTGTGATTCCTGGCCAAGGGAAGCTGCAGAGCCAGCATTTGGGGTGGGGGCAATGCATGGATATAGGTGCTAAGGGAGAGACATGTTGCTGTTTCTGAGCAAGCCAGGTAGGAACCCTCTAGCTCTGCCAATCCCACCCTACCTCATGGGCTCCAGGCCCCACATTGCCACCTGCTCCTTCCCCAGCACCATCACGAGTTCCAGGCTACACCCACCAGAGCACCCACAGTGCCCCCTGAGCTGGCAACCTTCTGAACACCTGTGGCATCCCTCAAACCTTCCCCAGATTTAGTCAGGGGTATATATTGTAAAAGTCAAGGAAGGTCGTGGGCCATGACTTTTTGTTTACTGTCTGTGACCTGTCCATGATTTTTTCTAAAAATACCTGTGATTAAAATGTAGCCTTAGCTATGATTATAAAACCACTCATATTAGCTAGTTCTCTCAGGGAGAAGTACAGCTCCTGAAATAATAAGAGGTATGGGATGATGGCAAATAACTCTCTTTCAAGTTACTGCCATTTTAACAGCTACAATATCACCTGTGTTACAAATGCTATTCCATTAATGGCTTTATTTTGAAGACACATATTATAAGCTTTATACAGCACTTGCAGAAATCACTAAGCTTTGCCCATAAAAGTGCATTATTTCTATAGTACATTCCTTACTTTGAAGCAGAGGGAGATGAACAATGGACACAGATTAAAGAAAATAAGTAGCATAAATAAATTAAGGAGCACTATAAAGTTTAGTAGACTCACTTTTAATAAAAGTGGTCACCCCAAGCATGAGGCCATAAAACCTTTACAGTATGGCATGCATCACGCTAGTTTTATGTGAACTTGGTAACTTTTATAACAGGAGCACTAATCACTTATTAGAGACACAGACTGATTTTGTATATGTAATTGGCCCATTTAAGTGAAAAATTATTAGGAAGTCTCTAACAGGTAGGCAGCCTCATATACATGAGCAAAGTTTGGAGATGCAAATGAGGAAAGAGAAGTAAAACTCAAATAAGGTTATTTTCTTTGGGGGGAAAAGTCCAACCTTGATGGTAAAATATAAATTTTTAACTCAGAAGTTCTCAAACAAGGAGTCGATGATTATTACTTGGAGAAAGGGATCACAAGCAGTCAGCCTCCAATCCAAACCAAACTTTGCCTCCAGCATTTATTATGTGTTAAATATATAAAAAAGTGTTTGTAATGTATAAAGAGGGCGGTCACACTCAGACGCCTGCTATGTGAAAGGGAACACCAAAATGAAAGTTCAAGAACCATTGATTTAACTCAAAGTATAGCTATAACATAAATGGCTAATACAAATACAAGGTCTGGTTATAGTCTTCAGTGACACACATCCATTCTCTCACTCCTGAACATATATCATAAAATCAAACAGCAAGCAAATGGTCTGGTAGACTTTATAGACTAACAAAACATGTAGATGGTATCATGTGCTTTTGTGGGCACAGCCCACTTCTTCAGATGACTGGAGTTATGATTAGAGGATAAGGAAACTTGAAATAAATAGGAGAAGGGAAGGGGGAGAGAGGGAAGAAAGATGTTCTGTCGCCCACCCCCCTACCTTTATGCATAAAGTATCAGGAGAAAGGGCGCTAAACCAGAGTAGATAAAGATCAAAGTCAGTGAATGGATAAGGCAGGAAGGATACCATTCAGAAAGTCAAAGCCAATGTTTTACTAGATAATCCTGGGGGATTGTAAGAGGATAACACATTATTTTCTGAGTGGGGAGAGCTTCGATCAAACAAATGGGGATATTGTCGTAGAGCCAATAGTCAAGTACAATCGGTCCAAATACAGTTTATTAGAAAAGCCTTGCTCAACCTATACAACAAACACCTTTAAGGCAGTGATTGTCTTTTACTACATTTGTATGGTGCCTAGCACCGCGGCCCCGCATTACACCACAATAATGCAAAAAGCAGATGCTTCTAATTATTAGCAGCAGCCTTCTATTTCCTCTCCACAATATAGTATATTTTCTCCATCTTTTTTCAAAACTTTTTGTATCAATCAGAAGGGATGTTAACGTGTACTTGTGTACATGGTTAACTCAGTGTTTCCCAAATGGTGTTCTGTGGAACCTCAGGGTTCTGAGACGTGAAAATAAGGGTTCCGTGAGAAAATTCCATGAGAATAAAATTTTATGATTTACATTTTTTTTGTATACATTGAATGTAAATTTTGTTTTTAAATATGTGCAATTAAACTAAATGTTGATCTCGTGACCTTCTTTAGCATTTATTATTAGCCTTACTTATTTGTGGTCTACTTTTTCAGCTCTGTATATATGGGTACATCTAAACTACATGCCTCTGTCATAGGAAAATGAAGCGGCGATTTAAATAATCACCGCTTCATTTAAATTTAAATGGCTGCCGCGCTGAGCCGATCAGCTGTTTGTCGGCTCAGCGCGGTAGTCTGGACGCTCCGCGGTCGACATCAAAGGCATTTGTCGACCTCCCAGGTAAACCTCATCCCAGGAGGTATACCTGGGAGGTCGACAAATGCCTTTGATGGTAGTTGTCTTATAAAAACAGACTGGTACCCTAATATTGATTAAATAATCTCTCTTCTAAAAGTATCTAAGCATATGTTGTGTGTATGTAATATACACTCACACACCCTTCTGTTTACATTAATATGTATGCCATGGCAATCCCACTTTTATCCAGATATTAATATCTGGATACAAGACAGAGAAGGTCCTATTTTGGAACTGAGCTATAATAAAAAGGTTGGTAGTAACAATAAGTTTATGAAGCTAACAAAATGGTAATTGAAAATTAGTCTCAACGTTCATCTTGTTAGCCTGGCACTATGTTTGGGAAAATGTATTTTAACTTCAGAAAAAGTGGATAAAACTAGGGAAGCTAGGATACATAGACATTGCAAAGTTCTGACAAGGTCACTGATAACAGGACAGTCAACAATGAACCAGTTAAAACAAGCAGCTTATTACAGAACAGTGGAAATAAAACCCAAGCTATGATTCTGAGGTAATTTGAGGGGCAGGGGCCAAGCGTCACCAGTCTGTACGCACATGCTGGGTTGTAGCCTGCTGCCTGCAATCCTGCTACTGGGACAGTCAGGTAACACTGGATAAATCTATCAAAACTGTACAGAAAGCTCCCCGCATTTGTAGGGGATATGTTCGAGAGAAGTTACGAATGCCAAAATCTGTGAATATGAGGGAAGAGATTCGAGAGACAGAAACACCACACTGTTGGAAACAAGCATGTGATGCCTGCTGTTTCACAGTCAGACAAATAACTTCAAAGCAGTAGATTCCCAAACAAACTCAAACACAAAGGTAATACTGTATAGTCAACAAACATCTTCAACACAAATCACCCAAAACAATTCTTTCAACTCACTCCCTACAAATCTTATTGTTCCTCCAGGATGCAGGTAGTTAACGGGTGGATTTGTGAAGGAAAATTGTAATGGGAAGCTGCAAGGTTTAATCCTGCTTTATGGTCTGCTGACTGGGAATGTAAAAAGTAGTTTAAAAATGTAACCATATAACTGCTAAAAATGCTGGCAGTTACACTTACTGCATGGTCTGCAGTACAAGGCTTTATATACTCTGACCGGCTGAAGCAGACCTTACCCGTGGAGTGCTGCCAGGCCCCTCATGGACAGGGGCTGATCCAGCTAGGTGGCCAGAGCAGTCACTGCCTGCTCCAGACCCTACAGCAGTGATTCCCAACCTTTTTCCCATGGAGAAACCCTTAAAATAATTTTTCATATCCCGAGGAACCCCTACCTATGAAAACATTTGCTTGGCCAGAAAAAGTTGACAACGGGGAACGCAATTCAATTACTGCTAAATTTTTTCAAGAACATTTATTTGTAAAGAGCTGTTATATGTGTGTGTGTGTGTGTCAGCTTACATTGTAAGAAAAAAAATTGGAGTATTTTTCCTGTCTTTTTTTGTATTATCTAATCTTTTTTTTTTTTTTTCCCCCCAATATCCTCCCCCTCCTGCCTCATGCCTCTCACTCACGGAGCCCAAATGGCCGCTTGCTCTCGCGCAGCAACCCGGCTGAGCTGCGCAGAAGTCAGCCAAGCACCAGGGCGGAAGGCAAAGGGCGTGACAGAGGCTCCAAGCCCCGCCCAGAGTTATTTATTCCATGATTTCTCACGGAACCCCTGATGATGGTCTGCGGAACTCCGGTTGGGAAACACTACCCTACAGGTTAACCAGTTAACCATTTACATTCCCACTGCTGACACAGATTCCCCATTAACTTCACATTATGCAAACTGTCTCTTAAAATGTGTCAAACCACCCTTTGCTTGTGGTGAATGACACTGCACTGTAATGATTTCCCCCACTATCACCTGATGCTTGCACAAAATGCTTTCACAAGCTCAAAGCTGTTTCTTGAATTACAGCACTATTCTTAAGAGCTCATTTCTATGTCATATCTTCAAACCAAATGTCTAATGCCTTTTCCCTTTTTTCAATTATGGAATCACAACTCACACATGACACCATTGCACAAGTAGGCGCACTTGCTGCAACTTTGTCTCTTATGTTTTTCTCCTTTTTATAAAAAAACAATGCACAGTAGAGTTGTTAATGCTGTACAGTCTAGCTACTGACACTGCACTATAACCACTTGTAAACTTATCCCATAATTTGACTTTCTAGTTTCAAGTCATCACCTTTTCCCCCCCCCCTTAGTCTTTTGACCACTATCTGTATCTCTTACTTTTCTTTTTGGTCTTAATTAACATTAAATGTTACTTTAGCAATCATAATTTTTTACTACAATGCACTGAGAAGCCATGTGCTTGTGCTGGAGCAGCCCAGTGCAATGCAAATAGGTAAAACTGATCAGCAAAACTGCAGATGGCAAGGTCTTGCTGTATATTCTCTAAAGTTTATCAGGTATCTGAGGTTTAGAAGCTCAGCAAGTTAAGGCAACTCAGTAGAGCCTTCCTAGCAAAAGTGAACATAGACAACACTAAACACGCTAAATGCATTTAATTCCAATACGAATCAGATTTTGAACTGATTAGTTCTGTATCTAGAGTTCTAGTAAACAGTAATAATGAGAGTTTCAAAAAAATTCTGAAAAAACAGCATGGGTAAAGTAATATCTTTTATTAGACCAATTTCTTTTGGTGAGAGAAAAGCTTTGAGCTTTCTGTGTAACCTTGAAAGCTTGTTTCTTTTACCAACAGAAGTTGGTCTAATAAAAGATATTACCTCATCCACCTTGTCTCTAATATCTTGGAACCAACATGGCTAAAACAACACAGCATAAAAAAAAAATCCTTATCATTCAAGCCCTCTTTAGTTCTCCTCACCGTATTTAAAAAAAAAAAAGAAGTTACTTGGAACTGCTTGATCTGTGAAATATCTAAACCACTATTACATGGCCAAAGCTAAAAATAAACATTATTGGCCTAACTAATCAAAAGATTCAAAATTATTTGGACAATGCAAACCCCAGAAGCTGTCTCCATAGGAAGTCAACATATTCAGGGTCAAATGAACAGAATTAACCTCCCAAATCTATTATTTGTATTTGTTTGGGTCAGATGCTTGGCTACTCTGCTCCTTGAAATTCAGTTTACAGTTCCCCAATGCCTCCTCCTATAAAACTACTGCATATGGCTAAGTACCTACTGGAGTTATTCTAGTTATATTGTTAAACAAAATGCAACTCAGAAAAGAAAGAAATCCCATAAACTATACATATTACTACTAGAAGATTTACCCAGTGTTGCTCGGGTCCTTAACTCAAAAATAATTTTTGTTATCTGGAAAATAAATGAAAAAGTACATGGTTCATTTAAATCATTGCTCTGGGGTGGGACTGGAGATGAGGTGTTCAGTATGCAGGCTGCCCCAGGAAGAGTGGAATACTCCAGCCCTCTCATCGCAGCAGCTTGGGGCCAGGTGATAAGTGCCTCTGGGAGACCACTGCAATTCCAGCAGGCACAGCTGGAGGAGGAATGTGTGACAATCTTAGCAGTTACTTGGTTCCCCACAGCAAAGCCTTCCTGGGAGGAGGCTTTGCTACAGCAGCCTTTGACCTCCCAGATCCCAGAGAGGGACTTTGCTGCGTGTAACTAACATCGTTAACTTACAAGCATGTGGTTAAACAGCTAGTCGTTTACACTCAAACATCCCTAATGTAAATCCTGATCTAGTTGAAATTAAGGGAAAAATTCTATTAACTTAAAAATGAACAGAATTTGACTCTTCAACAACAACAACAAAAAAGTATAATTAAGTCACTAAAACATACAATATGAAACTCAGTGTTTCAAATCTGTATTATTAATTGGCAATAAAGGCAGTATATTTAAACTGCAAATGATATGTGATCATGTGATCTCATTTGCTCTAATACATTCTCTTTGCAGAATATTAAGGCAGACAATACTCATTCAATGATACTATGAATGCTAATTTCTCTGAACTAATTTAATACCAGTTGTGCAGAAACATTGCACATGCCTAGGGAGCTCATTTCTTTAATTTAATTGATTAAAATGAATAAAATGGCTTCTAAAGTAACAAACAATATATACAAAAGCTCTCAATTTTCCAAAATTTACTTTGGCCACGGAAAACCAGCAGTCACTCACCCCAATATTCTCCCATGAACCCAGGTTACAATAGGAATAGAGCAGGATCTCTGAGGAGCATTTCCACACTTTATTTTTTCCCATGCATTATTTTTTCAAATTATGAATGACATGTTTTACTACCAAACTAGAAACAAAGATGGTTAAGGTATTTTAGAAGCTTCATTGAAAGGTTTTAAGATCTAAGACAGAAGAGGGGGTAGTTCTTCATGAACAATTTGTTTTTTAAACAATTATAGTTCTTCTGTTTAAGATGGGAGTCACACATAGAAGAGCATATGGACTAACGTCATGGTGGCTCTCCCTCCAGCAGAGAACTATCCAGCCTTCATCTTTCTGAAGGCTTTTTAAAATCTTCCTTGTTTGGGCTCAAAAAGTAGATAGAGACAAAAGAACCAACATGTTCCCACCCAGGCTGGCAAGGGAAGGAGAGACAAGACTATGGCCAAAATGCTGAATCTATATATGGTTATGCAGCCATTAATTCAGTTCAACTTCCTGTTCTATTCATGTTCTACTGTGAAGCATGTTATATTTGTTATCTTTTAAATGCTGTACTCAACATGTATAAATATAAATCTTTGCACTTAGCAACTGCAATAATTTTATATAGTGGAAATGAACAATATATGCCAGTGAATTTAGACACTGCTTGAAAAAATTCTAGAAAAAACTGCCATTGTGCATTGTAAGAGGTGAAGAGTTATTGGTCTTTAATTTAGTGAGGTCTTTGGTTATTCTTTAAAACATACTACACACAAGTTATTAGCCAGAAAAATGGTGGTGCCATGAATGGTTCCCAGGGACAGCAACCTTACAGAAATATCAGCCTTCTCTCCTGACCCAGAAGTTGGACACGGAGGAAGTTGGTTCTCTCATATGTTGTCTTAAAGCCCTCATAGTAGGGCTATTCATAGTTCTCCTTTGTTTCTACAGCTTGGTAAGTATGCATCTGATCAGCTTTCTAGTGTTGACTGCAAGTATCAAGAAAGAAAACAAGAAAATCCATAGAATCATAAAATGGAAGGAACCTCGAGAAGTTAAGTCCAGTCCCCTGCACTCATGGCAGAATCAAGCATCATCTAGATCATCCCTGATAGATGTTTATCTAACCTGCTCTTACATATCTCCAATGATGGAGATTCCATAACCTCCCTAATCAATTTATTCTAGTGATTAACCACCCTGACAGAAAGTTTTTCCTAATGTCCAACCTAAACCACCCTTGCAATTTAAGCCCATTACTTTTTGTCATACCATCCAGATGTTAAGGAGAGTAATTCTTCTCCTTATAACACCCTTTTTGTACTTACAAGTATTTTTTTAAGTTAGCAAAGCAGAGAATTACACCTTGAAGCAGAGATGGATTTCAGTTCACTTGAATGGAAATACCATGAAATTAAATTTTTATCATCAGCAACTGACTCCAAATTTCACTGGGCTTATTGTGTACCAGGGCAGTTAGCCAGAATTTTGTCATTTCAAAGCACTATCTAGGCAACTGAGCTGTGATAATTAAAGGCAAAAGGCAGGACATAAGCTATTTTTATCTTTGATTCAAAAGATAGTAGCAAAGTTTAATTGAAATGGCTGTTTAAGTAACTATAGATCTGGTTTACTCAAGTGAAAGTAACTAAGACATGAATGAAAGCAAAATCCCTTATTCTTAATATAGCACAGGGCAAACATTTAATCACATGGTAAAAGGATTAAGAATTGTGAGGTTACTTGCCAGTTCCCCTAAAACAAAACTCCTTATACCAGAGGTAGTCACCAGGCAGACCGCAGGCTAAATCCAGACTATTAGACACTTTTAAATGGCCCAAGAAATCTTTTAAGTTATTATTGTGATTACTGTCATTACCGTATGAAAAATCTCTCTTTATTCTGGATCTTGCATTTACATTGGCCAAGAAATATAGACTTTGCAACAAATAATTGTCTACCCTGATCTAGGATAATGAATGTGCTTCTCAGATCAAGCCATGGTCATTCCTTACCTTCAGAGATTTTTTTCTTTAGTGAATAATCCTTTAAGCACAACACAACATACAACTTATTTTTATCAAATTTGCATATTTCTTTTGTTCAAATCCATGTGATAAATTCATCACTGATGTAGTACTACTGAAGTCACCTGACTGACATCAATGGTGTTACATCACAGATGAAGTCTGACCCAGGTACTTTACTCTGTTCAGTATAGTTAAAAGGGTAAATGTAGATTTTCTGGATTTTTGCTGTATCATGCCAGTCTAATGCATGTATATCCTACCACTCAGTAAGTAAACAAAAATTATAATCATACTATTTCCCTTACAAAGGGAGCTTGAGTAGCATGACCTAGCTACTTGCATGGGTAAAGCTCATTACTCATTTATTTGCTTTGAATGTTTCTTCTATATCTTCTGTAGGCTTCTACAAAGTGATCCATGCTTTATCAATAGCTATCTGATCACTTGATCAATTTTGCAGCCCTTGAGTTGTCAATTCAATAGATATCTTTCTTAGCCAATAACTCACCTGATCTCCTTCAAAGAACAGAACAAGGTTTAGGTTCTATAAGTTTGGCCAACTTGTGCTGTTCCCTGAATCTTAATATTTGTTTGTAATACACTCTGAAGTATTCCTCTTTCAGTGATTCAACAGTAAAAATAAAACTTTTATGAGCTACAGGCAGTCCCCGGGTTACGTACAAGATAGGGACTGTAGGTTTGTTCTTAAGTTGAATCTGTATGTAAGTCGGAACTGGCATCCAGATTCAGCCGCTGCTGAAACTGACCGCCAGTTCTGACTTACATACTGATTCAATTTAAGAACCCCAAGTCAGCTGCTGCTGAAACTGATCAGCGGCTGATTCCAGGAAGCCTGGGGCAGAGCAACTCTGCCTCGGGTTTCCTGTAGTCAGCGCTGGTCAGTTTCAGCAGCGGCTGACTTGGGGACGCCTGGGGCAGAGCAGCTGGAGTGCTGCTGGGTTGCTCCAGTAGCACCGCTCCTCGGCACTACTGGAGCAACCCAGCAGCACCCCAGCTGCTCTGCCCCAGGCCACTGAAACTGACCAGCAGCGGCTGAATCAGGACCTGGGGCAGAGCAGCTGGGGTGCTGCCGGGTTGGTCCAGTAGTGCCCAGAGCGGCGCTGCAGGACCAATCGGCAGCACCCCAGCTGCTCTGCCCCAGAGTCCACAACAAAAGCCTGGTCTGCTGGGGGGGGGGGGGCACACTAGCTGCGCCCCCCCCCCCCAGCAGACCAGGGATACAGGGAGCAGAGCCGCAGCGAAAAGTCTCAGAGGCAGGGACCCCGCCGCAGCTGCAGCTTCAGTCCCAGTGCCTGTGGTCTGCTGGGGACGGTCCCCAGCAGACCACAGGTACCGGGACTGAAGCCGCAGCAGCGGCGGGTGCCCGCGCCTCTGAGGCTTTGCCAGGCAAAGCCCCAGAAGCGCGGGAACCCGCCGCTGCTGCGGCTTCAGTCCCGGTGCCCCTGGTCTGCTGGAGACGGTCTCCAGCAAACCAGGGGCACCGGGAGCAGCTTACGAATGGGGCTCTCTCGCCCCAGAGCTCGCAGGCAGCAATCCGCCACCTTGACCTCCAGGGCGAGAAAGCCCCGTTCGTAAGTGCGGATCCGACATAAGTCGGATCCGCGTAAGTCGGGGACTGCCTGTACTTATCATTTAGTAATTCATAACCCCATGCTTTCACTGTCTTCAGAACAAATTATTCCAACATGTATGCAGCACAATGTATGGCAATCCACATTTAATAGGCTTTTTCCACAGTGTAAAAGACTTTTCCATCAAACCTAACATAGAATCATAGAGCTGGAAGAGACCTCAGGAGATCGAATCCAGCCCCCTGCCCAAAGCAGGACCAACCCAAACTAAATCATCCCAGCAAGGGCTTTGTCAAGCTGAGACTTAAAATTCTCTAGGGATGGAGATTCCACTACTTCCCTAGGTAACTCATTCCAGTGCTTCACCATC
Organism: Pelodiscus sinensis; assembly: GCF_052426305.1. Lineage (NCBI taxonomy): Eukaryota > Metazoa > Chordata > Testudines > Trionychidae > Pelodiscus > Pelodiscus sinensis. Next base: position 308,969,449 of record NC_143052.1, read on the forward strand.
CTCCTAGTGAAATAGTTTTTCCTAATATCCAACCTAGACCTCCCCCACTGTAACTTGAGACCATTGCTCCTTGTTCTGCCATCTGTCTCTACAGAGAACAGCTTCTCTCCATCTTCTTTGGAACCTCCCTTCAGGAAGTTGAAGGCTGCTATCAAATGCCCCCTCACTCTTCTCTTCTGCAGACAGCCCAAATCCCTCAGCCGCTCCTTGTAGGTCAATTGCTCCAGCCCCCTAATCATTTTGGTTGCCCTCCGCTGGACCCTCTCCAGTGCGTCCACGTCCTTTCTGTAGTGGGGGCCCCAGAACTGGATGCAATATTCCAGATGTGGCCTCAATAGTGCCGAATAAAGGGGAATAATCACTTCTCTAGATCTGCTGGCAATGCTCTTCCTAAGGCACCCTAATATGCCATTAGCCTTCTTGGCTACGAGGGCACACTGTTGACTCATATCCAGCTCCTCACCCAATGTAATCCCCAAGTCCTTTTCTGCAGAACTGCTACCTAGCTAGTTGGTCCCCAGCCTGTAACAATGCTTGGGATTCTTCTGTCCCAAGTGCAGGACTCTTGTTGAACCTCATCAGATTTCTTTTGGCCCAAACCTCTAATCTGTTTAGGTCACTCTGGATCCTATCCCTGCCCTCCAACGTATCTACCTCTCCCCCAGCTTAGTGTCATCCACCAACTTGCTGAGGGTGCAATCCATCCCCTCATCCAGGTCATTAATGAAGATGCTGAATAATAGCGTCCCTAGAACCGATCCTTGGGGCACTCCACTTGAAACTGACCACCAACCTGACATCAAGCCATTGATCACTACCCGTTGGGCCCGACAATCAAGCCAGCTTTCTATCCACCTTACAGTCCATTTATCCAATCTATATTTCCTTAACTTACTGGCAAGAATATTGTGGGAGACGGTATCAAAAGCTTTGCTAAAGTCAAGGTATATCACATCCACTGATTTTCCCATGTCCACAGAGCCAGTTACTTCATCATAGAAGCTAATCAGATTGGTCAGGCATGACTTGCCCTTGGTGAATCCATGTTGACTATTCCTGATCACTTTCCCCTCTTCCAAGTGCTTCAAAATGGATTCCTTGAGGATCCCCTTCATGATTTTTCCAGGGACTGAGGTAAGGCTGACTGGTCTGTAGTTTCCTGGACTGTCCTCCTTCCCTTTTTTAAAGATGGGCACTACATTTGCCTTTTTCCAATCATCTGGTATCTCTCCCGATCTCCATGAGTTTTCAAAGATAATGGCCAAAGACTCTGCAATGACATTTGCCAACTCCCTCAGTACCCTTGGATGCATTAAATCCGGACCCATGGACTTGTATATGTCTAGCTTTTCTAAATAGTTCTTAACCTATTTTTTCTCCACTGAGGGCTGCCCACCACCTTCCCATACTGCATTGCCTAGTGCAGTAGTCTGGGAGCTGACCTTGTCTGTGAAGACTGAGGCCAAAAAACCACTGAGTACTTCAGCTTTTCCCACATCATCTGTCACTAGGTTACCTCCCTCATTCAGTAAGGGCTCCACACTCTCTCTGATCACCCTCTTATTGCTAACATGTCTGTAGAAACCTTTCTGGTTACCCATTCACGTCCCTTGGTAGCTGCAATTCCAACTGTGCTTTCGCCTTCCTGATTACTCCCCTACATTCTTGAGCAATATATTTATACTCCTCCCTAGTCACGTGTCCAAATTTCCACTTTTTATAAGCTTCCTTTTTGTGTTTAAGTTCACCAAGGATTTCCCCAGTAAGCCAATCTGGTCGCCTACCATATTTGCTTTTCTTACTGTGTATTGGAATAGTTTGTTCCTGTACCTTCAATAAGGGTTCCTTAAAATACAGCCAGCTCTCTTGGACTCCTTTCCCCTTCATGTTAGCATTGCAAGGGACCCTGCCTATCAGTTCACTGAGGGTGTCAAAGTCTGCTTTTCTGAAGTCCTGGGTGTGTAGAATAATTTTAGACATTTCCTGTTTGGATGCAGAAGAGCAGAAGATTAAAAGTTTTGATTCTCATTATCTTTGTCAACTGCTCCAAATTAAGTGGCAGAACAAGATCACGGAGATCTTCAGGTTTTATGCGAAAAATGCTTTATTTCTGGCCGTGGAAGACTATAATTTAAAATCTTGTTACAATTGTTATAATGGCATTATAAATATTGTTTCAACTACACTTTCTGATAAAAGAGTATCAAAATAATTTAGACTGAATGCCCTTGGTACACATCACCACCCTGTAGCAGGGATGTCAAAGTGTAGTCAACTACACGATTAACCGATAAGCCTTGGCTATCAATCTTGTCGACTGCATGCCCCCCACCCCGCTTGCTACCTCTGTATCACAGGCATCGGGGGGGGGGGGGGAAGGGAGCAGGAGCTAGTGAGGAGGTGGCTTTAAGCACGCTCCACACGAGTACCAGATCCGCCTTTTCCCTGCGCCTCTTCCCCGCCCTCCCCCCGCGGCTGCTGCTGAAAGAGAGGCAGCAGCACGGAGGGTGAAGGGGGTAGGCTGGAGCCATACACGTGGGGAGCCAGCATTTGGCTCTCTGCATGTGCCAGCTCCACAGATTTTCCTGCCCCTCCCTGCTGTCTCCTACAGCGGCAGTGGGTGAGGTCAGGCAGGAGCTGGTGCTGCCTTCCGACACTGCTACCTGTATCAGAGACAGTAGCATGGAGCAGCAGGCAGCTGTTCTGTGCGGGGAGCTGGTTTTAAAACGGGTTCCCCGGGCAGACTGGCTTCTGCCTGCCACCCTGGGCTGCTGCCTCTGGCTGCCGGCCTCACCCCCAGGGACTACTGAATAGTCATATAACCGCTAAGACTTCATGCAGTTACATGACTATTCAATTACATGATATCTAACATCCTGACCGTATATCCAAAATCTTTATAAAAACATACCCAAAGTATGTTGACTTGGAAGTTATTGGTATTTTCTGAATAGCTAGGAAATCCATTTGTTCTTAATTCCCTATGATATTTGATGAGCTCGGCCACAGTCATGGTATAGTTGCATTTACAATTCCACAATTGTTTTGCAAAAACTAAAATGTACCCTCATAAGATACTACAATGAACACAAGAAACAGCTGCTCAATATGAAGAGAGAAAAAATCCACATAGTTAAAGCTATTCTATTCTTTCCAATATGTTTGTCAGACAAATCATTGTACAAAGCTGAAAGGAAGAACTGGTGTTTAAAAAGAAAAGTACATTTGTTTTACAAACTAGCCATAAAGAAAACTATTGTCTCAAGCTATCCATGCTAACCACAGACAATTTACATCGACCTGCGACTAGTGATACTGTCACTTAGTGGTGCCACAGACAGTTATAGCATCATCTGCTTTACTATTGCCATTGCCATTTATAAATTAGTGTTCATAGAACATTTACGAATTCTCATGTGAATACAATTGTATTTCATTGATTTCCTCAACAGACAAGACTCTTCAGCTTTAATAAATAGACTATCAAGTTATACAGGATCACTGTTACAAATACTGCACAGCTGTGTAGCACCACAAATGGTGGAGCTTAGTAGGTGGATAAATGCATGTAATGTCAGATGTTGTCTAGCCTTTCCCCTTCCCCCTGCCTCTGAATGTACAATGTTTTAAGAAATGTTCACCTTTTGCTGCCTTTGGAACAATTAGGTATGAAGAACCAAACTATAGCTGAATTAATAATTTTGTTTCCATAAACCTGTCCAGGTGTCAGATCTTCTGCATAGAAATACTATTTGGGTTAGTTCTGATTTGCCCCAAAGAACTATAACCTGCAGTTAAAACTTAAATTGAATTTCTAGTTGAAGTCTAAGACTTCCATGGTAAATTTCAGACCACTATTAAGCTCTTAAGTGAGGCAGAAACGGGTGCAGCCAAGAGAACAAAGTTGAAAGAAAACTGCCACAAAGTAGCATAACAGAAAAATAAACATGACAGGCAGAAGGGATAACTGAAAATTAAACCAATGGAGGGGGAACACTAGCTTGGGCTTGGGAAGAACACAGGATTCCAGAAATAATGGTGGCAAGGGGAAGAACTGTAGCACAAGAAAAGTGCCCAAATGCCATGGTAATGAATGTACTATAAAGTGAGACAGATGCAGTCATCCAAGGGAATACTGAATAAGTATGGTAAAAAGAGAGTTCTCAAATTTGAAAAGAAGCCAAAATTTGTTCTGAGTTTTACTTGGACAACAGCATTCATTTCAAGGAGATTACATGGATGCTACAGTTCTGAATTTGATTCAAAATGGCTAAGTTATAAGGTAACAAAGGAAAAGAATAGGAAGGAGAAAAAACACAAAAGATCTTACCTAGCAGAGGTGAAGGAGAAGGCTGAGAAATAAGGATTTTTAGGGGGGGGGGGACGAAGTTACATTTAATGGGCTTTTTATTTTTTAGATTAAATTAGCAAACATCTTCCTGCAACACAAGACAAATTGTCATATATCTGTCACATATATTTCCTTTGAATACCCTGCCATGCCAAGAACAAATTTCTGCAGTATCTTTCCCAATCTACTCTCTCTCTGGCTAATGGTGCTGAAGCAGCAGCATTTTCATCAACCTCACAAAGTTTGTGGATAATTTAATGCTAAATTAATCAACATTAATTTAATTCTCTTCCCTATTTCACTCTTTGAATCAATCCTCCCTTTGCAGGAGCAGTAGCACCAGTATTCAGAGAGAAAAAATGGTGGCTAAATGCAATGTGCCCACAAAAGCTCATGATACCATTTAAATGTTTTCTTAGCGCTACCAGACCTTTTGTTGTTTTTAAAGTTTATATAATTTACATTAGAAATAGAATATATCAATCTATGGTAAAATATTATGGCAATAGAGATTAGAGAGGTGTTAACATCCTCCTCCTAATATAATCAGGTGAGCAGACACACCATTGCAACTGTCTGATATATGAGTTGCTGAGGTTTCCTGGAAAAATTGGAAGCACAAGAAAGGTCCTGATGTTAATATAACTTGTTTTGTAAGTTTTCAGGAGCAGGTATTTTGTGATAGGGATGTCAACCTGTAAACAACAAGCCTAGGCTTATCAGTTAATCCTGCCAGCTACACACATCCCCCCCTTGCTGCCTCTGTATACGAGGCAGCAAGGGAGAGGGGAAGGAGGGACCTGGTGCCCGTGGGAAGCTGTGGCTTAAGTCGGCTCCCCATGAGCACCAGATCCACCTGATACAGAGGCAGTAGCTCAGAGGAGGAGCAGGACTGGCAGAAGCTGATATGCACAGGAAGCCAGCTTTTAAGCCAGCATTCTGTGTGTGCTGGCTCTACGGACCCGCATCCCCCCCCCCCCCCCCCCGGTCTCTCAGGCAGAGGTGGGAGATGGGGCAGACAGAAGTCAGTGCTAGAGCAAACAGGCTTAAAAACCTGTTCCCCCCAGCACCATCTCTATGGTGCCACCTGCCCAGTCCGCACTGCTCCTCTATCAGAGGCAGCAGCATGGAGGAAGCAGCTGGAGAGGCTGAAGTGAAGCAGCCTCTGTCCACAGCAGGCCTGGGCCCACCACAGAGCAGCCCCTGTCCGTGGGGAGCTCAGACCCCTTGCAGATAGGGGCTGCTTTCACCCTGTACTGCTGTCTCTGTATCAGAGGCAGCAGTGAAAGGCAGCAGGCTGGAGCCAACTTCCGCAGGAAGCCAGTTTTTAAACTGGCTCTCTTTTGCCAGCCCACACTGTTGCCTCTGATAGAGATGCAGCAGAGCAGGGAGCTCCCGGGAGTGGGGCCAGAAGTGCAATGACTGACAGCCTCACCTCCAAGGACTAGCGAATAGACATGTCACTTCTAAAATTTGATGTGGTAACGACTAACATCCCTATTTTGTGACATTAAATTTTTATGGAAAGAGGAATTTGTGCACTGGGGGATGCAGATTTGCCAAAAGCTTTTTTAAACTTTCCCTTGTTTATCCATACATTTCTCATTACATTTCCCATTTCTCAAATGGCATGATGACAAAAACCTGCTTTTCTTCTAACACTCCTCTCCTGCTACTTGTTCTTGCAGGAATGCCATAGTGTCAATGACCTGTAATTTCCACAGCAATAGGCCTATCTGATAGGTACAGAATTAAGCACTTCCCCAAAGTATCAAGAAGGAGAAGCTGTGCTGAGGGAGAACATGTATTCAGATATATACTTCAAACATAGAAAAGGGAAGTACTGGTAAACTGCTTTTGGTACAAGTTGTCTCTTTACAAGTTTTGCACAAGCACTAAAATGTGTCTTTGAGGTCAAGAAAGACATTCCCATTGCTAGCACTAGCCTGCAACTTGGTAGCCCTGCTACAGTTCACCTACTTGTAAAATATGGATAATGGTACTTTCCTATATCAGAAGTGTGTTGCGAGACACTCAGATACTACAAAAGGGCATGCAGAATTGATAAAAATTGAGGTTTATTTCATTAAAAAAATTAGTTTATTTAAAAGAGATTTAAAAAAATTAAGTTACATTAAATTTTATAATAAACATCTTTAAATTTAAAATTTAAATTATGGAAACCTCATTAAGGCCCAAACTTACTGCAATTTAATAAAATCATTTATATTAAATAAACATTATAGTATTAAGCAGCATATGTTTGCTACCGAGTTTTAGAGAAAATCACACTACTGAACTTATGGTATCCCGGAAAAGAGCTGCAGTGTAGACGTAGCCCTTGTGAACAGCAATAGCCTTTTCTGCAAAAAATATTTTCTTCATTTCAGTTTATTCAATTAGTTTAGTTTCATGAGGCATTTACTGAGAGTTAAAAACTAATGGGAGAAGAAAAATCTCAAAAGTTTCCAAACTATAAATAAAAAGAAAATTGAGAGAGTGAGAGATCTACTAGTTCAAAAAAAATCTCAAATGACACAATGACCAAAAAGCATCAGTTCAAACCATAAGCTACAGATAATATTTCTTTAATAAATCAGTTCCGTTCTAAATGCAAAACAAGTGCATATCAACATCGATAAGCCTTTTATTGCTTAAATAAATTTGGGTAGATATGGAGTATCCACCTGGTTAGCAAAAAAAAAAAAAAAAGCGCACCAAATATAGTGTAATGATTATATTTAATTGAAAAATGAAGGCTTTGTTACCAGACAATAAGAATAAAATTTTCTTTAAGGAAATAATTAATGCAAATACTAAACAAGATTAAAATAATTTAAATTGTTTTGATTTATATCAGTCTGCCAGGGGAAGAGGGGGCATATAAGTACCTAAGATTAAAAAAAAAAAAAAAAAAAAAAAAAGTACTAATCCATTCCCTTTCTCCAAATTCTGGGTCTCTTGAGGATTTTCCCAGGAGCTTCAATTAAGTAAACTGTGCATTAAAGCCAAGAATAAAAGCTTGTTCAAATAATTCTAGTTGATTAGAATTGTACTAGAAAATTGCTTTCGATAGAAAGACTTTAAAGTGTTTCATCAGACAAATATGAAACTACTACTATTAGGCCCTCACTAAAATTCAATTTCAAATTTTAAGAGCTGACACAACTTACTACTAAAACTACAGTATTGACAAAAAGCAAAACTTCTCCACCAGATCTAAGCCCATAGTATTTTGGACCTTTCCAATACTTGCCTCAAAGGTAGCATTAAAAAGTTTAATTAGCTCTTGATGAAAGTATTGAACCAGCTGATCACCTACACTTTCCTCCCTAAATGCGTCACTAAAATCATCAGGGAGGTATTTGTGCTGCAAAGGAAGAGACTATTATTGTGATTACCTGCTGCAATCTCGTTTACAAACTACAGCAGCTACAATCTAGTGTCTTTGGAATAAATATAGCTCTGCACTACACAGTATAGTACTCCCAGTGTTTGCAGTAATTCCAAGGTTTCTTTGAGCAGAGAACACATCAATATATTACAATTAGCCCATTATTTAGATGTCAGGAGAATGAGTTAACACATACCAGAGGTTTTCAAACTGTGGTGAGTCCCCCCCCCCCCCGCCGCCACCAGGGGGCATGGCTCAATGTTTGGGCCAGCCCCATGTGGCGGAATGTTCAACGACAGAGTGCCACATCCACATCTGATTCACCAAGTCTGTGGATCTATTTACTCTGGGTTGGGAGCAGACCAAAAATTGTAACTTAAGGGAGATCTCAGCTCAACTGGTTTAAAAAACTGCTGACATACATAGAATATTAGTTGGGGTTGGTCCTGCTTTGAGCAGGAGGTTGGACTAGACCTCCTGAGGTCTCTTCAAACCCTAAACTTCTATGATTAAAAAAAAAATCTCTGTGCAGAAGGTAAAAGAACTAGATTTGCAAGAACCATTATACTGGGATACATACCAGACAAATATAATGGTCCAAATTCCAACCAATTAAAACACAGTAAGAATCTCTGGGGGGTGAGGGGGTGTCTCATCATAACTTTGGTATTAGTAAAGGACAAAATAAATTATTTGAAAGTTCAAAATATAGATTAGACATACTACTGTATCTCAGGAGAGAGACAAGGTTGTTAGCAAACATACAAATGAATACAAATGATGAGAAAATTTTCACTACCATCTGGAATACTAATGCTGGGCCAAGTCAATTATACCAGATCAGAAGATAAATCTCCATACAAAAATGTTCCTGGGAAAAATAATTCAAGGGGTATTATATACACAAAAAAGATTAATGCTACAATGTTATGTCAAATTCTCTTAGAAAAATTGTTTGCCATTGCATAAAGACAAAAGAAAATAGTATTTCAGTACTATATTTCGGAACTGCCAGCATACAGATCCCTGCTTTTTAAAGACACTTTTTGGTAAGCTTTCATTTGTAGTTAGCATGTATTATATGATAAATGACAATAGTTGCTAACACTCATAGTTCACTCTTCATAAAGACCTCTGCTAAATCAAACAAAATGTTTTAATTAAGTGGTACCCAAACCTTTTATTAAGATGACTTGCAACTACATTTTTACTTTCTGGGGTACCCATCATGAGCCCTGCTATCCGTTCCCTCTCCTCGACCCTCCAGCCCCTTCCCCCTTCTCAAGTCAATCCCCCTATTTGGTTCCCACAAGAGCCTCTTGCCCTGCCTTCCTGTTATCCCAGCTAGCTCTTCTGTCCTCTCAACAAGGCCAGGCTCACTACACTAAGCTATTGACTTCCTGCTCATTGGCTCTGGCCACCTTTGGCACTGCTGCTGCCTGGCTCCTCCACAGTGCAGCTTGGTGCCCAGAGGAAGTGAGCTCAGGATCCACCCAACAATGGCAACCTGAAAAAAGCAAACAGATACAGTGAGCAGACAGTTAGCAACCTATCCCCTTCCTCACATGCCCTGGATACATTTCCTCCCTGCTGCTGCTTGGATTCTGCTTCCCACGCTTCTGCTGCCTAGTGACTTTGGGAAGTGAGAGCATGGGGAATGTCACACAAAGCAGGTATAGGCTTCTATCAGCTGACTTGCTGACTGGGGCCATTTCCTTTTGTATTATTGCCCTAGCCTGTTGGAAGTGAGGAAAGAAAGGTGATCTTCCAGGACATGCATGACCCCACTCAAGACCCACTAGTGGGTCAGAATCCACCACTTGGGAAACACTATTTTAGTTAGAAGCAATCTCTTGGATGAATTACTGAAACACTTGGTACTGTAGTTTGCTGTTATAACTCAAAAGCAATAAATAAATGGCTATATCTGGAGACAAACAGCTTATGATGGGATTCTGCATCATGCAGAGCCTACTTATAGTCAATGGGGCTCAGTGTCCACTCAGACTACTGTCTGTGCAATCAGTCATAGGTTCATGGTCTAAGATTATTAATATTAAACCACATACAATCCACAAAAGGTATTGTCTGAGGGCCTGATCCAATCACTACACAACTCAATGAGGAAAAATTCTCATCGACTTCATTTGTGCAGGATATGGGTCTCAGTGTACAATTCTGATGCAATATAACAAAAATATGAAATCAGAGAAGGCAAAATGTCATTTTGCATTATTTCCATTAAGTTACATACAGCAACAAAATTATACGCATGCAAAACAGAAAGAAGTGGGAGGAATGGTAAAACACCTACTCAAATTTTATTTGTGTCTCTGGGCTTCAGAAACAGAGTTTAGGAATATAAATATCATCAAAGAGTAAACAAATGGTCTAATCCATCTGGGATCCTATCCCTGACACAGTCCAACATTGGATACTTCAGAGGAAGAAGTAGGATTTTACAATAAGCCTAAATTGTGCAATGTTATATTGCTGGGGATTCTTTTCATGAAATTAACAGCGGTCAGATTTTTATTTCCATGTAACCATACATATTCTAATTCACAAAGTAATTTAAATTTAGGCAACTATTGCAGTCACATCAACATCTCAATATAGCAGAGAATTTCAGATTAATGATATACCTTACAAAAGTTTCCTTTCGTCATTTTATGAATTTGCCAACTTGAAATTTTGTAACTCTGTCCCTTGTCATTGTATAATGGGAAAGGTTATATAGGTGCATACAAGTAGTCTTACCTAAGTAGGGATATAAAGGGTTAAGCAGTTAACCAGTTACCCAGTAAGCATCACTCTTACTGACATGTTTATCGGGGTAACTGGTTAACCAGTGGCCCAGCTAGGCCCACCATGCCACACCCTAGGCATAGGGGGTAGCATCAGCCCAGGTACACTGCACTATGGGATCCCAGTTAACTGGTGAAATGCAAGGTTTAACTGGTTTACTTTTAAACACAATGTTTAATCGGTTAACTAAGACACTGTGTCATCTTATATTTCTTATCTGTGCATCTTTTCTTATCTCAACTACTTAAATTAAGATTGCTCACTATATCGCAACAGTGTTTTTTCCACTCATCAAAAAAAAAAAAAAATCAAAATCCAACTAAACCTACTCACTTGATTATATTTTGAAAGACTATCTTAAGGATGCAGGAGAAAAATAGTGTAATCTTACCCAAGAAAGATATACTCACCCTTTCACATAACGTGTGCAATTCCATTTTTTTCCTTGAGTTTAAGGATACTAAAGCAATTTATAAATACTCAGAATACACTTAAATTAAATATTAATATAATTCACATGATAGCATTTCAATTTATAATTTTTCTTGGAATCAAATATGATTATCATGTATAAACTGAAGTAGCTTGAAGATCATAACTGTTCTTTTGTATCACAGAAACAAACAATTGTATTTTGTTTATGATGATCTTAATATATATATGACGGCTTTTATACAGAACGTTGGAAAGAGTCATACAAAACCAAATATTTCATATCAGTCAGTTATTGTCTGTGGCTTGGTAATATCAGTTTAAAAGATGACTGGAAATTCTTGAATGTTTACCAGTCTTGCAGGAGATCATTTAGGGAAAGGTTGCTTTGGACCCAAATTCCTCCTCCTCACAGGCTTTATCATCAGATATCCTCATCTGATGAACATCCACTTTTAAGTAGCTAGCTAGAAATAGGGATGTGAAATCCTCATTAATCAGTCAACTGAATAAACATTAGGTTAGCCAAATGTTTAACCAGTTAACCAACTAAGTGGGATCTCACCACTCCAGCCTCCAAGACTCCAAGCTCTCAGTCCCTGCACTGGGGCTGGCTGCCGACTCTCAGCTCCAGCCACCAGCTGTGTGGGATAGCTGCTGGGACTGAAGCAGCCCTTCAGGTGTAGCGGGCTGCGGATAGGAGGCTGCTCCTGAGCAACCAATTAACCAGTTCACATCAAGTTAGAAATTGATCTAGGAAGCATCTGATCTACACTATACAAGGAGGCTGGATTTCCCTTCAGAATGAGGATTAAAGTTTTCATTTGAAAATACAGGCAGTCCCCGAGTTACGCGGATCCGACTTATGTCGGATCTGCAGTTACGAACGGGGCTTTTCTCACCCCGGAGGACTGGAGCGGCGGGACGTCCAGATGCGCTGCAGTCCTGCCGCCCCCGTCCTCCAGGGCGAGAAAAGCTGCTCCCCGTCTCTCTGGTCTGCAGGGAGACCGGGAGCAAAGCCGCCGAGCACGCCCGCAGCGGGACAGCCTGGGCGCGCCTGGGCTGTCCCGCTGCAGGCGTGCTCCAAGGCTTTGCTCCCCGTCTCCCTGGTCAGCAGACCAGGGAGACGGAGCAAAGCCGTGGAGGACGCAGGCGGTCCCGCCACCCGCGTCTCCCTGGTCTGCTGGGGGGGGGGTGCAGCTAGTGCCCCCCTTCCGCCCCCAGCAGACCAGGCTTTTCTTGCCTACGCCTGGGGTAGAGCAGCTGGGGCGCTGCCGGGTTGGTCCCGCAGCGCCGCTCCTTGGCGCTACTGTACCAACCCGGCAGCACCCCAGCTGCTCTGCCCCAGGCGTCCTGATTCAGCCGCTGCTGGTCAGTTTCAGCAGTGGCTGAATCAGGACGCCTGGGGCAGAGCAGCTGGGGTGCTGCTGGGTTGCTCCAGTAGCGCCAAGGAGCGGCGCTACTGGAGCAACCCAGCTGCTCTGCCCCAGGCGTCCCCAAGTCAGCCGCTGCTGAAACTGACCACGGGCTGACTACAGGAAGCCCGAGGCAGAGTTGCCGGGCTTCCTGGAATCAGCCGCTGACCAGTTTCAGCAGCAGCTGACTTGGGGACGCCTGGGTTTCTTAAGTTGAATCCCTATGTAAGTCAGAATTGGCGTCCAGATTCAGCCGCTGTTGAAACTGATCAGTTTCAGCAGCGGCTGAATCTGGACGCCAGTTCCGACTTACATACAGATTCAACTTAAGAACAAACCTACAGTCCCTATCTTGTACGTAACCCGTGGACTGCCTGTACAGGTTGTACCTCCAAAAACTGTCACTCTCTGGTCATGCAACAAACCTCGTCTGCCAGGACCAGAGAGCCCGGGAGCCTAAGGGAAGAAGGGAAAGCTGGGCTGGGGCAACAGGGTCGGCATCCTGGCTGGGGACAGCATGGGACTGGGGCCAGAGCCCCACGGCAGCGCAAGGCAAGGCTGAAGGCCCCCAGCAGCACAGGTCAGCATGGGGCCAGAATTTCTGGGAGCATGGGGCTGGAGTTGAGCCCCGCAGCAGCCTTGGGCCAAAGCCCCACAGCAGCCCACTAGAGCCCTGGGCCAGGTTGGAGCTCCACAGCAGCCTCGCTGGAGTGCAGGGCCAGGGTGAGATCCCCACAGCAGCTCGCTGGAGCACAGGGCTGGGCCAGAGACCCGCAGCAGCCCGCTAGAGTGCATGAACAGGGCCAGAGCCCTGCAACAGCCCACTGGAGTACAGGGGTCCCACAGCTGCACCTGGATGTGCAAGAGCCAGAGCCTGTGCTGCCCAGTGAGCCAGCAGTAGCTGGGCAGGCAGCCCAGACTGGTGGGCAGGGAGGGAGCACAAGACAGGGTGATGTTGGGGCTGCCTGCCAGAGGCAGGCAATGAGGCTCGGGGTCGGTGGTAAGAGACTATTCCTGGTTCAGCAAATTCTCTCATTCAGGGGGTTCTGACGGTGCTCAACCAGGGAAGGCCAACCTGTGTATTGGAGACTAATCCTATCTAGTCATTGTACTGGATGCTTTGCGAGAGAGGGGCTGGTGGCAAGAAGAGTCCAGGTGATGTTATCAACCACAGAAAATGAATAGGAGATGACAGCTAGCAGAATAACAAACTATTCCTATCATGGTGGGTAGCAAGTTCCCAACTGGAGCACATTATAGTTGAACTAGAAAAAGTCTCATCTTCATTCCCCCTGAGATGTCCGAGAGTAATCAGCAGACCTCCTAGCTGCTCTTATAGCTGTCTCAGAGATTACGTAAGACAAAAGAAACATCAAGAACATATTGGGTAAAATCTGCAGAAAGAGCATAGTAAGAAAGAGGACTAGATGCAAATATCCCTTCTGTCTGGCCACCATCTACTTAACTGACCTACAGTAAAGAATGTAACTCACTATCCACACTGATGGCAGTCAGGCTACAGAAACAGATACACTGGCAATCATTTCTCCCAAGTGCTGCCACTAATGTGGGTTGAACTCTGAGCAACTGATTATTAAGTATTTAACTAATGCTACAAGTGTACCTGAGTTCTAAAAAAACAAGGCACAACCCTTATTCTAAAAAAGGAACTTCACCTTAATCCAGTTTAATCTGTACTGGTTATTTAGGCAGGTCAAATGCAGTTTCCAGAACTGGAATCTATCCAGGATTTAAACATACTGCTCTTGCAAAAGTCTGAGCCTGTACTTCAAGTCTCAAAGCCAATCTCTCCAGCATTAAAGCACTCACATGGAACATTGGTTTAACTCAGTCAGACTAGAAATCCATCTACCAATCACCAGCAGTACTTGTCTGTGGTCAACATAGATTTCTCTCAGATTTTCCAGTTAGGCACTGACCAAGGTAGTATTTGATTATTTTATGAGATCTAGTGAGATTACAGGCTGAGATGTCATGGGTACAGTCCAAAGGAGTGTCTTCATTGACACTGCATTTAGGTTATTCTAAAGATATTGATCTTATATATATATATATATTATTGAATTTAAGTGTGCTTTGGCATTGAAATTAGAGTCGGTAATAAAAAATTTGATTTCCCTTTATAAACACTCAAACTTGAGCAGTACAAAATATAGAACAAATTTGATTTCATTAAGTAACACAGATTACTTACTTCTCATTTTGTTAAAGCAAACATTTAAGTGTACACAGACCGCTAATAATGAATACCTTGACATATTTTAGATTGTTATTGTACAATACATTAGACCTATTCTGGGCAGATTATTTATTAATCTTATAGTTTGCCACAACTATTTTAATGGCTCTCAAACAATGAAATTCCGCAGCAGGGCTGTAAATTTAACCCAATCATGTTCAGAACAGAAGACTGTAAAATGGACAAGTCAAAACTCTCCATGGTAATACAGCTATGGTTAAAATGGGAGCTACAATTAAGGTTGCCCAAACATTTCCACTTTAAATTTCTGTTATTAGCCATGCTTAAGTTTCTGAACCTTGTGCCATTCAGGTTGAAATTTCTCAAACTTGGTCATAGCTCAAGAGTCATGTTTTTAAAGTAGGAATAAGAACAATTCAGCATTTTATAAAACACTGGAAAGGGGGAAACTACTTTCTTCTATAACTAAAAAAGTGCAACCTTTTTCTGAACAGCTCTAACCCAAGATGACAAAGCAGAAAATAGGATGGAAGATTCATTTCTGTAGATTTAAAATTAACTATATACCACATATACTCAAATTTTAACTTAGGTATGCATGCAGGAACTTTCTAATACAAAGAAAGCCTAAATATGTTAGCAATTAAATAAAATACAACAGTTTATCTAAACAAGGCACCACTATACCCATCTGGAAACAGCTTTGCCTTATTTAAGAGCAGGTAACCCCAAATCTCTATTTGGCAACTAACACATGAAAAAGTATTTAATCTTCTCTAGGCAAACATTCTTTACTAGTTCTATTTTGGTTTCCTACTTAGGTTTCACAATAAATCAAGTGTGACTACAGCCACTAAGCTCTGTCAGAGACAGTATCTGCTTCAAGACTATTAAAGCAGATAAAGAGTTCATTTAAAACAAATCTTTAAGCAAATTCTGAAATATGAACTCTAGAGTATCAATGCTTAACTTCCCTACTGAAACAGTATTCAAGATGTGATTTATACAGTGACATTCTGATACTTTCTATCTTAAGTATCCTTTTCCTAATGGTTCCCAATATGGATTTTTGACTATCATGGCACATTGGGCAGATGTTCTCACAGAATTATCCACGACTCCCAGACAATGTTCCCTCTCTCTAATCTCTGCACCACCAATAGAAACACAAAACCTAGCTGTGGGTGCTCTGCACATCAGCTGGGCAGCATTTGAATTACTCCTAAAAAGCTAAACCTTTTTTAATCCTCTTACTATACGTTTTTAAATTTAGTGTACACCTTTAATTTTAGCCTCTACTATGACGTTTTCAAAAAATTTCATGCAGCTTGAAGGCATTTCACTCCCCTGACTGTTCCTTTAATTTCCATTTAACTAATTTTCCTATTCCTTTATAATTCCCCTTTCTGAAATAAAATTTTGGGCAACAAAATGGCAAACGAAGTTTAATGTGGAAAAGTGTAAAGTAATGCATATTGGAAAAAACAACCCCAACTATACATATAGTATGATGGGGGCTAATTTGGCTACGACAAATCAGGAAAGAGATCTTGGAGCTATCGTGAATGGTTCTCTGAAAACGTCCACACAGTGTGCTGCGGTGGTCAAAAAAGCAAATAGAATGTTAGGAATTATTAAGAAAGGGATAGAAAATAAGACATAGAATATCTTACTGCCCCTGTATAAAACTATGGTACACCCATATCTTGAGTACTGTGTATAGATGTGGTCTCTTCACCTCAAAAAAGATATTTTGGCCTTGGAAAGGGTTCAGAAAAGGGCAACTAAAATGATCAGGGGTTTGGAACAGGTCCCATATGAGGAGAGACTAAAGCGACTGGGACTTTTCAGTTTGGAAAAGAGGAGACTGAGGGGGGATATGATAGAGGTATATAAAATCATGAGTGGTGTGGAGAGGGTGAATAAAGAAAAGTTATTCATTAGTTCCCATAATATAAGGACTAGAGGACACCAAATGAAATTAATGGGTAGCAGGTTTAAAACTAATAAGCGAAAGTTCTTCTTCACACAGCACATAGTCAACCTGTGGAACTCCTTGCCAGAGGAGACTGTGAAGGCTAGGACTATAACAGAGTTTAAAGAGAAGCTAGATAAATTCATGGAGGTTAGGTCCATTAAAGGCTATTAGCCAGGGGGTAGGAATGGCCTCTGTTTGTCAGAGGTTGGAGACGGATGGCACGAGACAAATCGCTTGATCACTGTCTTCGGTCCACCCTCTCCGGGACACCTGGTGCTGGCCACTGTTGGCAGACAGGATACTGGGCTAGATGGACCTTTGGTCTGACCCAGTACAGCCATTCTTATGTTCTTATGAAATGCTTCTGTGATGGGCTTCTTTGGTATTCCCCCCACTCAAGACGTTTTAGTTATATTATGGTGCACTGAGCAGTTTAGTTAAAAGAGGGGTGGTCAAAATCAGGTCCTGGGGCTGGATCTGGCCTGCCATGCATTTCTCTTCAGCCTGCGCAGCTGATTAGCACAGTGTGTATACTTATAGCCAACAGCATGTATTCAAGCTGCCCCTGCTCACACCTTGATCCATCCTGCAGCAGAGCTGCTCCCAGGATTCTCCTGCTAGCTGGGTGAGGGAGGAGGGGGAGGGGATATGTAGAAGAGAGGGGATTGCTGCAGTCAGGGTGATCCCCTGCACCTTATCTCTGCAGAGCAAGGGTCAGGGACAGGGAAACAGTCAGTAGAGCTGCTCCAGTCTGAAGTGTGGATGGTAAGCCAGAACACACACACACACACACACACACACACACACACACACACACACACACACACACACACACACACACACACACACACACACTGTGCCAAACGGTCTCTGTGTCACACAGTCACACACACACTGTGTCTCAAAGTCTGTCTCACACACAAAGTGTCTTTCACACTCATGCACTATTTGTGTCTCTCTCTGTAGCCCCCAGTCCCAACCCTTCCATTTTAGAGGGTGCCAGCATGGAGGGCCTAGACTTCAATCCCTTATCCGGGAGACTAAATGTTGGCCTCCAGGACCTCTTCCCTACTCCCCCACGTCATTGATGCCTATGTGTAACCACAATCACCAGCTCCTACCCAGCACTTCATGTAAACCTGTCTAGATGTCTCAAGATATTCATAACCTTTGCACCTAGCAGGCAATTTCACCATACCACTGGGCTCAGGAACTACAGCTAAGAATGCATGCTCTTAAAATGATACCACTGCAGACTATGCCCTCCCGCACCACCCATGCTACTTTTACTAATTAGGGTATGTTTACACTACCTGTGACAGGTTGCCACAGATTTAAAATGCCATCTGATGTACTGGCATACCACTGGGCCTGCTAATTCTGCCAGTCTGTGCACTGTAGTACCTGTCTTGCTGAGCCAAACTCTTAAGCCTCCTCTACCACAGAGGCAGGCCACACCCTGCTGCAGAAATACAGACGCTAAGATCTGATCTGGGAAGACTCATCTTAAGGGACCTGCACCAATACTCAGGTACCCACCTCCCTTGGAGTGCAGACCGAAAGGTATATTGTGAAGCTATATTGCATACCTTCCTCCTCAAGGTGGAGGAAGGTATGCACAGCCTCCCACTAGATTTCAGAACAAACAGGATCAAGTTTAGGAACTAGAAAGAGGCAAAAAACCCGGGATCATCACTTCCCACACTTGATTATTTGTTCTTCCAGTGTTCTTCCCAGTTGCTGGAAAGTTCTTGTGCAGTACCTGGGTCAAACAAATCCTACTGTGTAGTGTTCTGAGAGGTTTCTGTTGTACACTGTTCCTGGGGTAACCCTTCTGCTTTTGTGCATTTCCTCAATAAGCCATTAACATTGTTTGCACTTTTTACTGTTGCACTTGAAAGGCTACTTGTACAGTAACATGTACACAACCAAATTTAATAATTCCACATACAATAACGCTTCATTACCTCTCTGAGACAATCCATTTAGATATTAATGTCTAGCAGATCAAGACTTTTAGAATACCTCCTCACAAAACATACTGGGTATGTCTAGACTACACCTCTCTGTCGACAGAGAGATATAGATTAGGCACATCGAAATTGCTAATGAAGCAGGGATTTAAATATCCTGTGCTTCATTTGCATAAACATGGCTGCCGCATTTTTTTGAAACGGAGTTTTTTTGAAAAAAACAGCTGTCTAGACTCAGATCTGTCAAAAATAAACCCTTTTTCGACAGATTCTGTAAACCTCGTTTTTGGAGGAATACAAGGATCTGTTGAAAAGGGGTTTATTTTCGACAGATCCGCATCTAGACTGCTGTTTTTTTCCGAAAAAACTCTGTTTCGAAAAAAGTGGCAGCCATGTTTATACTAATGAAGTGTGGGATATTTAAATCCCTGCTTCATTAGCAATTTCGATGAGCTTGATTTGCATCCCTCTGTCGACAGAGGGATGTAGTCTAGACATAGCCAGTTTGTATAAAATAATATCCTAATTACGTGACAGTGTGTCACACCAATTACATGACAGCATGTTACACTGCAGACCAGTAGAAATGGCAGAAATCCCAAACAGCAGTAGCACGCTGCTTCATTTTCTCAGGTTGACTGGCTGGCTCATCAACCAGACAATGTAGACACCAATTCATTTGGGAGAGCGGCACAAGAATTGCTGATAATAAGAGTACAGTGATTGTTCTCTTAACACACTGTTCTCCCTAGTTGCTGTGATCCTTTGAACAGTGTCTTCCTACTTGTGATTGAATTTTCAGCATCTCAGCTATTGGTTTACCTTAATTCCCAGCCCACCTGCATCAGTGTCTCTTATGTCATTGCAATTGGTAACAATCTCTTCTCTCTAGAGACCTCTTATCCTTTGGTGACTCATCCATATGCACACAGTTATCTACCACTTTCTTTGCTGACGACTCAAGTTTACCTTTAAATACCTTACCTCTGTCCCCTTTGTCCAGATCCTCAAAACTTTCTCTGTGAGTGTTGACACTGCAGGTGGGAGTATGACTCATACTCTGGACAGACAGACACATGCTAGCTACAGTAAAGCTAGCTAAAAATAGCAGTGTGGGTGTTGCTGCACAGGCTAGCAGCCTGAGAGCAAACCTGCCCGATCTCTGGGTCCAAGCTCGGGTTTCAGCATTGAATCTGCTATTTTTATCACTCGAGGTCAAACGGAGCTAGTATATATCTGCCTACCCAAGCTGGGAAGGCATATTATCAGCTGCAATATAGTCATATCCTCTGACATTTTCTCCTAACTGACCTTCTGCTAACCCAATAAAAAAAGCTTATTTTTTATTCCGATCCCTTCACTTTCCTCACGGCTCTGGATCACACTCAGCAACATTCACATAACTTTGAGGTTTTCTGATACTTCCCTCTTGTGTGTAATATATATTATACACTCACACATTTTTTGATCTGCGACCCCTGCGCCATAGGGGCTGCCAACTGCTGAGCCCCTGGCCGGCCAGATCTAGCCGCCACACTGCAGGAGCCGCCAACTGCCGGGCCCAGCCCCTGGCCGGCTGGCCAGATCTAATCACTGTGGCGCCCCCTGAAGACATCTCTGACCTACTTGGGGGACGCGACCCACTGTTTGTGCACCACTGCTATAGACTACATGCATTTTCCCCCTCCCTCCCCGCTGCCAGTAAATTCTTTAACAGGCTGGCCAGCCGACTGGCTCGGTAACACAGGGCCGGCTTTGGGCCGATTCGGCTGATTCCCTGGAATGGGGCCCCGCTCTTGGGCGCGCGACGCATGCGCAGTGCCACCCCGGGCACGTGACACATGCACAGTGCCCCTCCCCCCCTTCCGGGCGTGCGGCGCATGCGCAGGGCCCCCCTGGGCGTGCGGCGCATGCGCAAGGCCCCGCCCCCGGAATCAGGCCC
Organism: Pelodiscus sinensis; assembly: GCF_052426305.1. NCBI lineage: Eukaryota > Metazoa > Chordata > Testudines > Trionychidae > Pelodiscus > Pelodiscus sinensis. The sequence goes on from NC_143052.1 coordinate 308,989,963, forward strand.
TGCGCTTGTTAAAGCCGGCCCTGCAGTTCCAGCTTGCTCCAGGTCTGGGACCTACCCCTGTTGCAGCTCTGCATTTGAAGTGTATTAGGAGTCAGGCAGCCCAGCTCAATTCTGGCTCACACAGGGTTTGGGAGCTCAGACATCCCACTCCAGACAAGGGCTGCTGCTACCCTGTGCTGCTGCCTCTGTATCAGATGCAGCCATGAGGGGCGACAGGCAGCCAGTCCACAAGGGGAGCTGGTTTTTAAAATGTCTCACCTCACGAACCAGCTCCTGCCTGGCACCCCACAGCATGGAGCAGCAGAGGGCTCCTCGCACTGGCTACCAATCCCACCCCTGGGGACTATAGAACAGTCAAGAAACCTATAAGAATTCATGAGATTAATTAAATATCAGTTAATTGAATAATCAACACCCCTAATTCACCAACTATATCAGGGAAAACAGCTAAGTAAATTTACATTATTTCATCCAGTTCCTCAAAAGTGTTTCTGCTACCTTTCACTGAGGTGTTACCTTCTGATTCAAGAGAGTATAGTTCCTGTGGAAGATGGCAGAATAATGTGATCTTAAAAGTAAATATTGGGAAATCAAAGACAACATTTTAAGTAATGCTCAGTCACATGAAAATCAACATTATCTGAACTAAAGTTTTCAATTTTGGGATCTAGACTCACAAGGGAACATTTGTCCCATTCACAAAAATCATAGGGCTCGAAGGAACTTTGAGTTCAGCCACCTGCATGGAGCTAGGATCAAGGCCTTGTCTATACATGCACATTTTGTTGCCAAAAACTCTTTCTGGTGACAAAAGCTGGAGAATGCCCTCCCTTTATTATTGACAATCATGTAGTGTCTACTACAGTAATTTTGTTGTTAAATTTATTGACCTCCAGCATGTTTCCCACAATTCCTGATTAGCCACTGTGGACAGAACTTTGATCTCTGCTGCTTTGCACCCATGAAAACAGGTAAACAGATGCGCCCCTCACACCTGCAAACTCCAGGAACGTATCCATTTCCTGGTGTCTGGCTCATTGTGTAATAGGGATAAAAAATCCTATTTAATTAATCAGTTAAATTTTATGTTAACCAATTAAACGGGGCAGATGGGGGCTCTTAATACATTTGAAAGGCGGAGTGGGGAGGGGGGGGAATTTTAAAATGTATTAAGAGCCACCACTGTGCCTCTGCTTTTTAAAAGTATTAAAAGCTTGGCAGCTCTTAATACATTTAAAAAGCAGGTGCACAGCAGCTAGCATCCAGTCCCCCACTACGCCTCTGCCTCTCTTGCTGCCCCCCCCCATGGTGCTGGGGGGGGAACTGGCTTTTAAGCCTGCTCCTCCCAGTAGCTGCTCCTGCTCCCCACCCCCTTGCTGCCTCTCTGACAGAGGAAGGGAGGGAGGAGCGACTAGTGAGTCACTACTCAGCTATCTGATAAACATGCTTATCGGGTAGTTGACTAGTTGCATATACCGCAGATTGGACCTTGAGAAATTACACATGTTCATCAGCAGACAGATTCCATCAACCCATGGAAGAAGGAGGAAACCCATGGAAGAAGAGGGAGAATCTGGTCAAGGATGTGTTGTGTCACTCAAACACACTTCAAACAGAGAAAAAGGAGTAAAGAAGAGCTACAGAGATGGAAGGGAGAACACAAGCCACTGAGCACATGCTAAAGCTCATGGAAGATCAAAACGAGATGCTGAAGTGTCTTATCAGGATTCAGAGCTAACACAACCAGAAGCCTGACTGTCAACATATGCAGGACTCTTTTTACAGCAACTGTCCCTCCACGCCCATACATTAAACTCCATAAAAAAAAAATCTATTCAGCAACCCTCTCTCTATGCCCACACATGCATTTTCACAAATCAAGTACTTTTTTCCCCCAGGACACTACACTTGCTGTGAAAACAGCTGTGACTAACAGCTGGATGTTAACACAATAATGAGGTTTTCCAATAAATCTTGCCATCTCTTATCACTGAACACCAAGATTGAAAGACATCAATAAAGACAAATCTGATGCAGGTTTCCATGAGTTTGTTTTGCGTGAAACAACTGCACTAGGGATGTGAAAGTGTACCAGTATACACAGGTAACCAATGAATTAATTGGTTAATTTTCACGATTACATGCAGGCTCTTGGTAACAGGGGCAGCAGTGTGGGGGAGAGGGGTGGTCAGTAGCCAGTATGCATGGGGAGCTGACTCTCCCCATCCCATGTGTAACTGCTGAAAAGGTTACATGTTTACTTAAATTCATTTTAACATCCCTAACCCATGCCAATCTCTGGCCCCTGTGGTAGTCTGAAATATCCTTTTGGTTTCATGGGAATGCCTCGCTCAGGATGACCAGTGGAATAAGGCAGGGAAGCAACCCCAACACACGGAAATGTTGGCACCCCTTATTCTCAAAATGGTTCTTCAGAGCCTCTCTGATATTGATGGCCACCCTATGGGCTCCTCTGACAGCACTAGTGTCTGGCTGTTCAAATTGTGCATCTAGGCATTGCGTTGCATTGTTCCACCCATGGCCAAACTCTTTACCCTTATTCTCACAGAAATTATGTAAGCAACAGCATACAGCTACCACCTTGGGGATATGATCCTCCAAAAGGTCCAGCCTGCCATAGAGACATCTCCATGTCCCTTTTAATCTTCCAAAGGCACATTAAAAAACCACATGGCATCAGCTTCGCTGTTACTGAACTAAGGATGCTAAGTAACAAGTAATTTACTAGTCAAGTAGTCGATGGAATTTCCATCCACTACTCGACTAGCCGATAGGCACTTCTGCATTCCTCCTCTGAAATATACAACAGCCCCCACTGAAACTCTTGTACATTTCAAAGGAGGGATGCAGAATTCCACGTGCAGCCCAGGGTCAGTGGGAAGTTCCGCTGACTCTGCGCTGCATGAGGGTGCCAGCTTTGAAATGTACAAGAGTCCCCAGCAGGGGCTCTTGTGCATTTCAAAGCAGAAGCGCTCACATGGAGCCTGGGATCAGCAGGGGACTCAGAGTCCCCCACTAACCCCCAGCTCCATGCTGCGCTGCCACTTTGAAATGCCATGCAGAGCCTGGGATCAGCTGGGGACTCACTAGCTGACCCGGGATCTGCACAGCATTTCCGTGGAACCTGGGATCAGCTTGGGACTTCCCAGTTGACCCTGGGCTCTGCGCATGGAATCCAGGATCAGCTGCAGAGTCCCCAGCTGACCTCAGGCTCCACATGGCAGGGCTTTGAAACACCATGGTGTTTACCAACTACACAATTAGTCAATAAGGACTGCTCTGCACAGCCACAGTGGGGGTAGCTCCAGAAGCCAGCTCAAGCCAGGGATTAAGCAGCTCTGGCTCCTACTAGCTCCAGGAGCCATCCACACTGCAGCTCTACATTTTAAACATAGTAAGAACTGGAGGTCTCTTACTACATTTAAAAAGCAGAGGCACAGCGTCCCAGACCAGCGCGAGCCAGGAATGCTTGATCCCAGCTTGTGCTGAGTCCAGCTGCCCTGTTCACAGCAGCCAGTCCTATTCACTGAGAGTGGAGTGTGCAGCAAGGACTGTCATTCAAATGGTGCAAATTAAGCCAGATGCCCCAGGAGGGCTGGGAAGCCAAAAGGTGGCTGACAGGTCATCTTTTCACGTTCCCAAAATGCATAGCATGATGTTGTGAGTTCCCACAGTGCTTTGCAAGTGAAGGTGACACTGCTTTGCTCTGTTGACAGAGTGCTAACAATATAGCTATGAAATGTCAACAATGGATGGCAGAAAAACAGGTTTGACTGGTTTTCAGTTTTGGTGACTTTTGTATGTCAACAATACTTTTGTCACCAAACCTTTCCAGTACAGGCATTACGGACGTAAGTGACTCATCAACTCTCTTAACCAACAGTCAACTAGTCGCTCCCTCCCCCCCTCCCCCCCGCTGCCTCTATCAGCGACAGCATGGGGGGGAGAGTAGGAGCTGGTACTGGGGGGAGCCAGCTTAAATGCCGATTCCCAGCTCACACCCAGTCCCAGATGCTGCACCTGCTTTTTAAGTGTATTAAGAAGCCCGCTGGCTCTTAATACATTCAAAATCAGAAGTGTAGCAGGGGGGACCCTGCACGAGCCAGTCCAGCTGATTCCTGGCTCGCACCAGGGCCCCCGCTGAACTTCAGCCCTTTAAATGTATTAAGAGCCTGATGGCTCTTAATACATTTAAAAGGCAGAACCACAGCAGGGTTAGCTCCCAGGGCTGGGAGCTAACCCTGCTGTGGCTCCCCTGCTTATTGACTAGTCAATGGCAAATCCAGTGACTAGTTGATTAAACTAAATGTAACTTCCCTAACAGGCATTACCCAAGTAAACCTAAAATGGAAGAGGGAGAATTGCCCCCTTGCTCTTCACACTGAATACTTGAATATTTATTGCAGAAGCAACAAGAACCTCAGTATTTCCTCTCTCAAATGACTGCCCAAACCACCTATCTACTAAGTCATTCTCTCTCTCTGGTCCAATGAACATTTTTATACAAAGTGGATTTCAATTTGTCTTGAAATCTGAAAAATGTTGGTTTGGGGTTGACTCTAAATGACTTTTTTTTTCAGATGTCAGAACAAAAAAAAAATCAGTTCTTTGCATAGATCCAATTAAAACAATGACATAACTATTTCTTAGCTAAAAGTTACAAAAAGCTGCATCATCTCAATGGCTCAAAGAAAAGGGAATGTCAGATTACTTAAAATCAGGAGTTTTCAAAGTGGGATACACAGGATCTCATGGGGAAGCACATGAGAAAAATCCTGTAATGGCAGATAATGCATTTTATTTCATAAGACTTTGTAATCACAATACAGATATATTATGACCCTATTTCAGATGAGGGGTACGTGATAGACTACATTTGGAAAGAGGAATGCAACCTAAAAAGTTTGAAAACCACTGTCCAAAATGTTACTTGGGTTAAATGACAATAGAATTTGAATGCACTGTGAGTTACAGCTCCAAAATACATCAACATTCTTCACAGGGCATTCAGAAGGAATGTACATCTCTAAGCATGGGTAGTCAGTCCCCTCTATGGAGCAGCTCCAAATCTAAGTGAGAAAAGATGAATGCATAGATCAGAGGAAGGGAGAGAAAAATTGTCAAATAAATTCCTTTTATTTGTGCATAGACAAATTAAAGGAGTTTTAGATCAAAACAAAAACAATTTGTCAACTCACAGAAAACCTCCTTTGAGTCCAGTGTTGTTCTGACATACATACCCTTATTCAATCGGCAGTCCAAAATGGACAGCTGGCCAAACCCCGTCCAGAAGGGAACATGAGCTTGCAATGTAGTTAACAGATGGTGGTACAAGTTATGAAATTGGGCTTCACTTCAGTCTCAACATAATCTTGTAACAATGTTCAGCTGAACTGTAATATTTATGTAGTCCATCAGAGTTATTTTCTTATGCCTCAACTAAAAGAGGCAAGGGACAAGTTAGGACATCATATTGCATACTCAGATCTGACAGGCAGACTTTCCATGTTCAGTCCATCCATGGATCCCACTGCCTGGCTTCATGCTATCCCAGCACTCATTCTGTTGGTGATGCCACATCTATAAAGCCACTCAAGGGACTGAAGACTGATTGTTATAAAGGTAATACAAAAGCCACCATCTCCAGTGTTGCAGGGAAATTTTAAAAGTTTTCAATATTACTCTCAAGTGCTAAACTTTAACATAATATTTCCTAACTTTTAAAAATATACAATACTGGGGAAACAATGTATTTGACCTTTGACATACATTAGTCTTAAGCGTTTTTCAATAGCTTCTAGGCATCACCAGAATATCGCAAACCAAGTCAACCCTCTAAATAAGGATGGGCAATAAGTGGCCAAGATTAGCCCCTGGTGGGCCACCAGACTATTTATCTGAGTTTCTGCAAGTATGGCTGCTCTCAGCTCCTGGTGGCCATGGTTTGCCATTCCTTGCCAATGGGAACTGTGAGAAGTGATGGCCCGGCATGCACTGCTTCCTGCAGCTCTCATTGGCCTGGAATGGCGAATCACGGCCAATGAGACCTGCGAACCATGAACCTGTGGACACTCAGGTAAATAAAGCATCTGGCAGCCCACCAGGGGTTAACCTCAGTGAACCATGTCCAGCCAGCAGACTGCTTATTGTCCACCCTTGCTCAAAGCCTAAGATTCTGGATGGCAGAATCTTTGTGATATTGACATCAAAAAGAGGTGAATGGAAGTAAGTGTGCTGAGATATTTCTGGTCTTCTTTATTTGGGGCATTCATAAGCAGCTATAATGCTGGCCTACCATACAAATGTTTGCAAGACACCTCTAAATGCCACATATCTTGCTTTTTAATACAAGCAGCTTTGCATTCACTAGAAACAACTGTAAATTTCATATAACACAATAGTATTTGAAAACCTATATGTCTAAGCCTGGGTAGGCTCCATAGGGCAGTTCCACACTTAAGTGGAAAGAAATGAAAGCACAGACCAAAGGGAGGAAAAAGAATGCAGCAAAGAAAATGTTTCAAGCGTTAGTGTTATCATGTCCATAATATAGAGATGTAGTATTCATGTAGTAGTCTGTATCAAAATAAGTCACATACAAATTGCTTCCCAGCTGGTTAATATTGTATATTCTATTCTACACTACTCCAATTTGTAAGTGTATAGTCCTTATTCTTTTCTAGCATCTGAAAGCGAGCCATGAAACTAAGCATTACTATTCCTGTGATGGATCATTTAGTAAAATATACAATTCCTTCAGAGTAGATAAAAACCCACCTATTAACTCTTATTCTGTAGTGAAAGCATAGAAAGTTTCTATAAAATCCTTAAAAGGTGCAAGGAAAGCGCCATTAGTTAAACTAACACACAAAGTGACTCATTCCTCCTCAAAAACCTATCTTATTCATCAAAATCTAGAAGTCACTTTGTAAGCATATAGGAGGCTACAGTACTTATGGATTTAATCCATCTGAGTTAGAGAAGCAATGGCTTAGCCATCTAATTCTGGATACAAATGCTCTGCCTGGCATATCATTTTAATATTCCTGAGCTGTAAAATTTGCTTAGTCATTAGATTTTTCTTCTCTAGTCTGCCTCAAAGTGATGTCAAAAAAGTGAGTGTGATTGCACACTTATTCATGAGACAAATCATTTCCATATTTAATAATAACCTGAATATAATTGCTAAAGACACTTAATATTTAAATGTAGTTTAATACAAATATGAAGTGCAATTATATACAAATGTAAAGAATTGAATCCAATATGAAAAACATCCCAGAAAAGATATTCAATAACACTTTTAGAGGACTTACGTGATTATTTTAAACATTTGGATATTTTTCATGTTCACGTTAGATTACTTGTTAATTATGCACTGATTCATTCATTCTTAGGGAATATTGCGAAGGCCAAAACTACAACTGGGTTTAAAAATAATTAGGTTAGTTCACAAAAGATAGCTATTGCCATTAATGGACCTAATAGCCAATATGGTCAGGGATGAAACCCCATGCTCTGGGTGTCCTTAGCCTCTGATTGCCAGAAGCTGGGGGTGGATGACATGGGATGGATTACTGGATTAGGAATATTAAATTGTGGTTATCTGACTAATTGTGTTAACTAGTCGATAAGCATCACTCTTCAGAGCTGCAGCAGGGGTAGCTCCAGGAGCTAGCTGGTCAAGCTGGGACTGAGCAGTCCCGGCTCATATTGGCCCTGGGAACCACCTGCACTTCAGCTCTGCATTTTAAATGTAGTAAGAGCCGTCTGGCTCTTAATACATTTAAAATGCATAGGCACAGTGTCTGGGACTAGCGCAAGATGGGATTGCTCAGTCTTGGCACGTGCTGAGTCCAGCAGCCCTGTTCACAATGGCCAGGGATATAAAATATCTATTTTATAGATATTCTAAAATATCTATTCAGGGCAAAAAAAAAAAAAAAAAAAAAAAAAAAACCACACAGCAACTCTGGGTGCAGTAACATGTAAGCAATATCTGTAATGTTTTATTTTGGCTTTCATAGAATCATAGAAATGTAGAGCTGGAAGGCACCTTGAGAGATCATTAAATCCACTTCCCCCATGTTGAGGAAGAGGCAAGTATACCTGTTCAATGACATGCGGAAGTGGTTCTCAAGTAGGGGTACATGTACCTGTGGGGGCACATAGATGTTTTCCCAGGGGTACATTAATTCAGTTAGATATTTTATAACAGGCTACATAAAAAGCACTAGCAAAGTCAGTAGAAAATAAAATTTCATACGACTTGTTTATACTGCTTTACACACTATACACTGAAATGTAAGAACAATATTTATATTTCTCATTTTTATTATAACATTATATATATAAGTAAGCAATTATTCAGTAATAGTGTACTCTAACACTTGTATTTTTATGCCTGATTTTGTAAGCAAGAAGTTTTCAAGTGAGGTGCAACTTGGGAGACACAAATCACATTCCTGAAAAGGGTACAAGAGTCTGAAAAGATTGAAAGTAACTGCCATAAATCTCATTGCTAAACAAACATGAAAAAGCGTTTGAAAGTATTTTTAGTATTAAGAAGGACAAAAGGACCAAATATACGAACAGTCCATCACACACAGCCATCCAGAAATAACTACCTATGATTACTACTCTTCCCTTCCTCTTTGACATCTATGAATTTTAGCAGTTTTCATATATTGACAAACAGGATATTTTATAATGCTAAACTAGATTTTTAGGATGGGGGAAACTAAGGGGAAAATTAACATCTCTTAATGGCAGATTTATCATCAACAAACACCTAATCTGATTTATGATTTAAAGGACTTTTACTATTGAAAAACTATTAAAATACATCATGGTTGGGAAGGGAGCTTGGTTAGTGTTCATTTTTTTAAAATTGTATCCTTTGGTATATATGGTTGTGACAATTTTCTTCCACTATTTGATCTGAGGAAGTGGGTCTGGCCCACGAAAGCTCATCACCTAATAAACATCTTGTTAGTCTTTATAGTGCTACATAGTCCTGTTTTTTGTTTCAGCTACAGAGTTCATGATTGTCAATCTCTCATTAAAAAAAATTATCAAAATTTGAAATATTTTTTCAATTAGTCTTGGTATTATTATAAAAAGGAAAAAGAAAAGCTGCATATAAGTATCATATACACAATACAGCTGAGTCCCCATATAATGATTTTCCTTAAACTGTAAAGATTAAGACAACATGCATAATCATGTAAGTCCAATAAGAAATGTAGTTGTGTCCGTTTACATCAATAATTCAGTTTTCACAAATGAAAACTATATTCGCTATGAAATGTATTTGAAATATTTGCTATTTGTTTCATAATAGTTATTAATTACTCTGGATAATTCCTGTTTGTAAAGACTAACATTAAAAAATTATTACAAACAGTGTCGTTGGACAAACTTCAGCCCTTAATAATATACTATACGTCAATTGAAGTGACCGAACATTATTCCAAACACAGTCACATTCATGCCACAGGCCTATCTAAGTAGTGCAGATGTGTAATAAAACCTATTACATTCAATATTTAAAACCTTATTGATGCTGTATAGATCATTATTAGCCCTTCTCTCAGTCTTGGTACAATATACAAGACTATGAAAAGAATGTCTGAAACCAATCTAAGCTGGTACTCATGATCCTTTGGAAACTATGAACCTTTTCCTGAGAAGACCATCATTCGAAAATAATTGATGTGCCCTCCTGATAGTTCATTAGGGTAACGAGAAAGTAATCATTGTTGGAAAATAATCAAGCTCAACACACCATCAACATCTTAAAGTTATAGCTCAGCTCTGAAATGCATAATTTACTAAATATTGATACCGCTATTTATCTTTATTACAAATAATGATGGAATCTCTGTATTAAATATATGTGTCTGTTTTCTAAGGATACATCTACACAGCAGTATTATTTCGGAATAACTGATGTTACTCCAAAATAACATAGTCCATGTCTACACTACAAGTAGTTATGTCGACAATGTCAAAATAATGTCGAGCTGGAGGACTTCTTACTCCAACTCCTGTGACGCTCATTTTTCAAGGAGTAAGCAAAGTCGGAGGAAGAGGTGCTGTTTATCAGACTTCCTGCATGTAGAGAGCTCCAAAAGCCGAAATAAGCTACAGGCAGTCCCCGTGTTACATGGATCCGACTTACATCGGATCCCTACTTACAAACGGGGTGAGGCAACCCCGCACTAGCTGCTTCCCCCCAGCAGACCAGGGAGACACGGAGCGGCTTTTCTCAGCAGACACCTCAGCTTGAGAATAAAGGACTGAGGGAAGTAAGGTGTGGGAGAATAAAACTGAGCTCTGGAGAAATGTTTGGCTAGAGTTTCCCCTACAATATGTACCAGTTCTGACTTACATACAAATTCAACTTAAGAACAAACCTACAGTCCCTATCTTGAACGTAACCCGGGGACTGCCTGTATTTCGACTTAAGCTATGCAATTGACGTAGCTCAAGTTGCATAGTTTAATTTGGCTTCAGCCCTGCTGTGTAGATGTGCCCTAAGGGACCATAAATAATAGTATTTGAAATATTTGTTACAGAATTCATAAAGAGATTAGTGTGGCACAGACAACTGTCAGACTACAATGCACAGCATGCTACCTGCACAGAGAACATACTAACCAATCTTGCAATATCCAACTCTGAAGTGGGTTTACTTTTGAGATAAAACACATTCTTCTCACTGTTTAATCTCCAAAATTGAAAAAAAACCACCTTTTTACATTTATTTTAAAAAGGTACCACATTTATATATAAGTAATACAAATGTGGTACAACAAAGATCACAGAAACACTTCCAAAAAGAGAAGACCCATGTTCCTCAGGGTTGACACATTCATCCATATCTGAAATATTGGCATTATAAACTGAAGTCCAGATCTGAAGCTAAGAGCAATAAAAAGGAGAAAAGCATCTTTGGTTCTGTCTGCATTTATAGTTGAACCAGTTAGGGTTGTAAGATACTGGTTAAAAAGTTAACCGGTTAAACAGAATGTTAAACATTTCATTTAACCAGTAAAGGAGATCCTGTAGACAGAAGGCCCAGCCAGGCTGGAGTGGCTGATCCCTCCTAGCTATTAGCTGCTCCAGCCATATTGTTTAACCAGCAGGGATATTAGATAGCATGTAATTCAACAGTCATGTACCTGCATGAAATGTTAGTGGTTACATGACTATTCGATAGTCCCCAGGGACGGGGCTGGCAGCCAATGTGCTCCCAGCCCCACTCCTGGGGAGCCCCTGGCCACCCTGTGCTGCTGCCTTTATCAGAAGCAGCAGTGCAGGGGGGCAGGCACTGGGCGGGAGCTGGTCTGCAAGGGGAGCCAGTTTAAAAACCAACTTCCCATGCAGACCGGCTCCTGCCTGCCACCCCATGCTGCTCCTCTGATAGAGGCAGCAGCGTGGGGAGGCAGCAACCCCTGTCCATGGGGGTGGGTCCGAGCTCCCCATTGACAGAGGCTGCTCCACAGCAGCCTTTCTTGCCTCCTTCACACTGCTGTCTCTGATAGAGGCAGCAGCTCAGGGCAGAGTTCGGGCTGCACATGGGGATGATGCTGGGGGGAGCCAGCTTTTAAGCCAGCTTTCCCCCAACACTGGCTCCTGCCTGTCTCTCCCCACCTCTGTCTCTGTAGGAGGAAGGAATGGGGGTGGGGCAGGCAGATCCGCTGGAGCCAATATGCGTAGGCATCTGGCTTAAAAGTCAGCTCCCGTGCAAATCGGCTCTCACCTGCCCTTCTCACCCTCCATGCTGCTGCCTCTCTATTAGAGGCAGCAGCATGGGAGCAGGGAGGACAGGCAGATCCAGTGCTTGTGGGGAGCTAACTTTTAAGCCAGCTCCTCACAGGCACCAGCTCCTGATCCTGACCCCCACGATACAGAGGCAGCAAGGGGGGAAAAGTGTGTGTGTGTGGTCAACAGGATTAACTGATAAGCCCAGACTTATCTGTTAATCATGCAGTTGTCTACACACTGCCATCCCTATTAACCAGTTAACTTTTTAAACGGGTATTTACATCACTAACGCCTATGGTGATTAGATACAAGTTTCGAGAACCTGCCAATGGGTTCCACTAACTGCAACCTGTCAAACTAGAGCACATCAATCCTCCTCTCTTGATCAACCAGTCAACCCTGAAACTGATAGTGGATGTCAGAAAGAATTTTTGAACTTCCACCACAAGCTTTAAGATGGTTAGATATTACTTCTTTAATAAGGATTAAATATTTCTGAAGACATACATCAGAAATAAGGTCTCATCTTCTTTCCATTGGCATTTTGACACAATTTTACCTATGTTCATAAAGGCCCATTTAGTAACTTAGACACACTTTTCTTTAAACTTGTTTTTCTGGTGTAGAATCAATACCATTAGCAAGGAATGCAGTTGGAGACATTTTCAGGAATTTTCTCATATTTGATCAACAATCTTTATTACAAGTGTTCATTCTTTACTTTTTCCCTTCATTAGTTCCTTGTTTTTAATCACAAGTAGCATCTAATGGTAGGCCTAAGGATGTTAAAGACTACAATTCAAAGGAGGAATGCGCAAGTGCCTATCAACTAGTCAATGGAAATTCCATCAACTAGTCAATTAACTGCATTTTAAAATCCTTAGGTGGGCCTGGAACTTCAAATTTATTTAGGGAAGTATATCTAGACCAAAATGCTTCTGCCATTTCTCTAAATTGCTCATTTTGTGCTACCCTTGGTGTGATGTCAGCATACTAAGGAATCACAACTATCAAATGCAAGTTGTTGTAGCAGAATCAGATTGATCTTTGCTAATTTTTAATGCCAAAACCAGAGACTACTCTAAAACTAAGCTGAAATCGAAGACATGCTAGAAGGCCTGAAATTTAGACTAAAGTTGTCATCATTGCTAGGATTAGATGATAATGATGGAATCAAAAGTATCTCACTTTCAGGATCAAATTCATCAGTCATCTGCTCATTTTCTACAAAATTGTTGATATGAATGCAAATCCTATCTTGCAACTTAACTTCACTGATAATATCTGCATTTTATATTAGCAGAATTTCTTTCTTCATTATTTCAGTCCATTCCACTGGACTGTTTCCTACCGTTTCTTTCTATTACAGCCAGTCCCCGAGTTACGAACGCATCGATTTACAACCGTTTGTATTTACAAACAACCTCCTATACAGCCGGAAACCGAGTTACGAACGAAATCTGCACTTACGAGCAGCGCAGCCGTACATCAGTGAATGTAATCCGACTTATGAACACACAGAGTTATGACCAAGTGTTTGGAACGTAACGCGTTCGTAAGTCGGAGACCAGCTGTATAGGTCTGTTGAGGCAATTAAATCATAGTCTGATGTTTGGTATTCAGTAAATGCTGATGATCAACAAATGAGTAAAAATGAAAATTTCTGATCAGTAAAGTTGCAACAATATATCCAGTGAATGCAATACTATGCAGATAGAAGACTAAAAAAATAAGATGAACCAGTCAGCTGTATATAAAGCCATCAAATCAAGAGAACTTTCCAGGTGTGGCTAGAATCTTACAAACTTGCCTTCGCAAGAATCATGTAAATTCTTCAGAGTGAGAAAGGAAGCCAAAAGTTTAAACAGAAAAAATTATCTAAGATGCAAGGGCTGGGTTTTTCTAAGGGGAAAAAATAGGTTTTATTTTTGGTTTGTTAGAGTTATTGCAACATCACTATATTTCACATTATTTACTTGGTGTATTTGACAGCACTTTGCATATAACAGGCGGGCAAGAGAGCCCGGGGCCAGGGGAATATATAAAGTCTCCTCTCCCCGCCAGGGGCATGCAGCACCTATAGTGAACCGTCAGTTGTTCTGAACAGCTGGTGATTAACTCTAGGCACCATGTGCCCCTTGCAGGGTGAAGACACAGGGCAAGAGACTTCATGCACTGCCATGTCCCCAGGCCCTAACTGGTCTGGAGGCAGGGGTTGCATGCGACGTCTCCTCCTGCCCTGCAAGGGGCATGCAGTATTTAGAGTGAACCACCAGCTATCCAAAACAACTGGCAATTCACTCTAGGCTCCATGTGCCCATTGCAAGGTGAGGGCTGGGGGCAAAGACTTCATGCACTCCCCTGCCCCCAGGCCCTAATTGCCCTGGGGATGGGGGGAGCGCAAGAAGTCTCCTCCCACCACTAGGGGTGAACAGCGCCTAGAAGCAATCTCCAGCTGTTCAGAACATCTAGTGGTTCTCCCTAGGCACTGGAGGTTGGGGACAAAGACTTCATGCACTCACCCAGCCCAGGCCAATCAAGGGTCCATGGGCGGGGAAGCACAGAAGTGTCCTGGCCCTGCCCCTTCTGCCTGAGGCCCCACCCTCTCCGGGGCTGCCCAGGGCCACTTCAAAAATTTGTGAAGTGGCTTCCCTTCTACAATTATTGCCCACTCCTGGCATATAGTCTGTTCTACTGTTTCTCCCACATTATTTCTAGGATTTATCTTAACAGTAGTGCTCAATGGCTGCAGACAGGACTGGGACATCATTGTACTGTGACTGTACAAACATGCATAGATAAACAGTTACAGCGCTCAAACCTTAAAATCTAAAACTTATTTAAACATAGAAACTCACAAAATTTCAGCATATACATCGATACCAGCAGGCCCCATGTATTCCACATTTCATGGCCTCAGATTTCATTCCTTTCCCAGAGCTGTATTCCCAAATCTTAGATTCCATTTATATATACACACATCTCTAGTTGTAGTGATCATGGAAAAAAACCTTGAAAGCATCCACACTGTTACCTGCCGGAGTTTGCACAGAGGCTAAAACTGTAGTTCCAAGAACTATGAATTGCCCCATTTATCTCAATCAGAGTTCTTCGGTTCCCAGAGCTGCAGAATTTGGCTATTTTTTAAGATACAAAAGTCAACATTTATGGCTGTAGAATTTGTCATTTTGCTATAAACAGGTGCCCAGTTTTTGGTTTTGTTCTATGTTTTTCAAGGACCTGCAAGCAGTTGCCTGTGGCTCTTCTCCAGTGTTCTCTACAAGGGGAATTTAATTGGATTATAGTATGTGCTCCCTATGCTGTTTCATGGAACTAGACAACATGGAACTGGAGAGCAAGGACTGGAATCCAGCTTGCAACCAAGAAACGGGGAACAAAAAAAAAGGCTGACGACTTAACTTGCCTGAAAAACAGTGCAGCAACCAAGGCCAAGAGGAAATGTCCCAATGAAGCACACTAAAAGCTTTGTCAGTTCCTTGCACAATGGTGGAAACAAGCTTTATGCCAGACAACTTGAATAACACCACAGAAGCCAAGGCTCAGGGAGAGGAACTGGGCCACTAGGAAAGCACAAAAAAAAATCCTCATCTTCAAATATAATCATTGACGAATTTTACATCTGAGTATTTTCAACTAGAAGACAGATTTGTGTTTGTGTGGGGGGAATGATGATTAGGATTATTTTATAGCAAAAGAGTAAATTAACACTACCTAAAAGTTCTGAATAGGTACTGTGGAATTTGGTCCTATTTTGCCTAGGGATGTGAACATGCACGCTTGTGTGTGATTAACCAATGAGCCTGGACTCATCAATTAACCTTCATGCTTATACACACCCCGCCTCCTGCACTGCTTCCTCTGTATCAGGTTTTGTTTTTCTTCTACTCTTCCACTACACCTTCTGTAAAATACTGTAAAATAATTTAATACTGTCTATATATTCCAAATTTTAAAATGTTTTGGTGTTTACATGGTGCCCATGCAAAAGGGGTCAACAAAAAGAATATTTTCATTGAACATTACTCAGAGAGAAAATGTACGAGATTTAATATAGAATACTAGCAGGTAAGGCCCGTTGTTTGCTGGGCAAAGTCATTTTATATAGATTATGAGTATAGTAAAGTTCAAGAAATTAAATATATTTAATAGTTTTTTTATTAATGTGCTTGTAAAAAGGAAGTAGAAGAACAATTTTAAATTTGTACAATTTCAACTTCAAACTCTATTCATTTTATTGAATAATTACCATACATAGGAAATTTGAATCAGAAACTCAAAGTTTCCATTATTCTTATGGTAACAAATTTGAATTATTTTGTGATTTGTAACAGTAAAAATTTTCTTTGCATTAAAATGACAGTTGAAGAGGGGACTTGATTTTAATTTTGTTAGCAAATATTTTTATGAATTCTAATCATAATAGTAATTACTTTTTTCCAATAAAAAACAAAAATAATTATCTAAACCTTTCACCCAGCATATTCTGGTTAAAAAGCAGTGCATTCAGCTAATTTAAGCGGCAAGATTGTTTATGCAAAATTTGGTATCTTTAGGTCATGACTTTATTTTTCAGAAACAAATCCACAAAAACAAACTCTTCAAAATATATAATAGACATAGAAAAAGCATGGTCCAGGATACAGAGGAATGGCAGATTTGTTCATGCACTAAGCAATGTCTGAAGGTGCAGGAAGTATTCAGCTGAGTCTAAATCATACAAGATGCTTTCAAAGATGTAAGTCCTCAAGAAGAAGTTATACTGTAAGGAAAAGTGTCATGACAATACAAGGTATATGGATCCAGCCCTTTAGGCTTCATGCGACAGTCCCACTGAAATCCCTGGAATTATTCATTTAAGTATAAAATAGCTTCTGTACTGATTTTTGGATAAAACAATCAACTATGATTATATCAAAACTCAAAAATCATTAAATATTTTAATTATGTCACTATATGAATCCAAAAACCACTTAGCACCTTTTTATTTTTACTGAAGAAATGACTTGCCAACAGATCACCTGTTATCACAATCTATTTCCAACCACTACTGTATAGCAAACCTAGACAATTTTCTGGTGAAAGTGTTTGAAATATTCAGAGATAATCCCTGTGGTTGCTGCCATCACCAATATTCTTGGGCTACAATAGGGAACCATGAAGGAAAAAAAACCCAAACTAGGCTCCATTCTTGATACCATTGTCCTCTCTCTATACATGTCTAGAGTCCTAATTAAGTTGATGAAATGCCACACAGGTAAAGAGATCAACACCAGTAGATTTAACATAAGAACTGGAGTTTTAACCTTTAAGTACCATATATTGCTACAGCAGTATTAAAACACATACTTACAAAGTAATGTTTGGAATGTGGTGTGTCATAATCTACTTTGTTAATAGAATGCAAATGATAAAGAATTATGACATTAATCTTCACGACTCGTGTTGAAATGTTTAGCCACATGAAAAGGACTAATTCTAGAAGTTAATCAAACATGTGACTGAAGAGAAAAAGGTCAAAGCTCTGCATATTTTCAAATACTGTATTAGCCTGCTTTTTTTTTTTTAACAGCTTGCATAGATTCATATAAATTCAAAATAAGTACAACAGAGCATTGCTAATTTATACTGAGAACAACTATGGCAAATTACTACATTTTGCTAAGTAGCAATTAAAATAATAAAAAGCAGATACTAAATTGTTTATCTGACAAATAGTTTCGTTTTAATTATTTATTATAATATTTCAGTATTTTGTAAATGGATGAATATTACTAATATGATATCCCTGACTAGACTACTATTAAATCTTTGAAAACTGGGAAAAAAGACCATTGCTTTTGCATATAAATTTTGGAGTGGGTGGAATAAGGAAATGCAAATTACGAAGACTCTCCAGCAAATACAAACATAAACAAGGTGACAGCCTGATAAATGTTTATTTTAGGAACAATCTATTTAAACAACAATGAATAGAAAAGGATAATTTTTGGAGTGAGGAGGTTGTTGATAATCGGAAACTAAGAATGAATATTCAAATGTTCTTTCTACAATTTAGCTATACGTAATAGCCTGAATTTTCATAGTGTAGAGGTCTCAAGCCTTCTAAATCCAGACAACTGCAGATAAAATAATGCTAAAACCTATCAAAATGGTCCTGAAAAAGTCAGCATGAATATATACCCCCAGTTAAAATGAATGGATACTGATATTATCATCATTTGACATTTCATCCTCATATATCCCAAAAGCATTACTGCTAACAATCTTCTTGATTATGGACAAATGGCATACCTTTGGGCCTAGATTTTACTACAAGCAATGTACCAATGGCATCAGAATTTTTAAAAATTGAACAATTCTTATAGCTAAAATATATTGATTTCTATCATTAACTATGTACATTGATATAAAATGGAGTCGTTAGCACAAGAAATATAGTGATAGCAAAGTGATTCCCAAGCAGATAGGGTCATTCTAGAAGTACTATAGAGGGGCAACTTGCTCAGTTGAGGGAAAGGGGAAAGAAGGAGTAAAGACTGCTTCCTGTTACTGTCTAGAGACCCCTTCCTGCCAATTTCAAAAGCAATGCTAAGGATGCATCCAGCTTTCTTCCACTAGAGTAAGATTTGCTGTGATATGACGCATTAGTTAGTGAAGGGAAGAAGAATGACTATTCAGCGTATTTGCAGAGCTAAGGAGACCCTGGAAGAAAGCATACATTAAATAATAATGACTGAAAATTATAGCGGAAAGGATTCAAACTCAAAGACAACAGTCCTTCCTCTACCCCACCCCCAATCCTCCAAGTCACAATATACAGAAGTTAACTGAGAAAAAGAAAAAAACCCATAACCATTGAAATTTTGTTTAATTGGTTATCTTATTATTTTTCTTTTGAGGGGCAAAGTTTAGTTTTTTCTGCAGCAAAATGACTCTCTAGAAGAAATAATGAAAGCAAGCACCCAAATGGTACCACTATTCCAACAGCCTGAGTAGTATGTATATGTATCATTAACTGACTATCTAGTATGCCTCAAACAAGGACAATCCATCTTTACATTCTTTCTGCACTATTAGGTTACGAAGGCAAGATGTAATTTCACACCAAATGACAGAATCATGGACATGTCTTCTTCTGTAAGACAAAGTCATCACCAATCACCTTGAAATTGGAAGATTACAGCATTATATGAACCTGTTTTACTACCAGAATAAAGAGCTATCAAAATTAACAACTTTTTTCAATGTATAAAATGAGAAAATTCTTGCTGCAAATAGATTAACTAGAGGACCTGAATGACTAGTGAAAGAACTCCCCCCTTTACCTCCAAAGCACCAGAATATGCTCAGCCTTTAAACGTTTTGTGGTTTAAAATGAATTCATGGGCTCAACAGAGGGCTCAGAGTCCTATACTGGTGGAAGTACATTCACTAGAAGAAATAAGACTGCCCTTGAAAAATGTCAAGATTATAGCTAGTGAATGAGAGATCATATTGTGTAGATAGGCAAAAACTCGCATTTCTATCTCCCTATATCAAGTGAAGGGATTATCTCCCTATCAGTGCTAGTTGCCACAGTGTTGGTGTGAAGCCAAGAAGATGGGGAAAGAGGATTAGGCCGAATTTCAGCTGATTCTGGGGGACAAATGCGTTCCAGTATGCTTTGGTTTGGATAAATGGTTTCCGATACAGTTTTATTTTGTAAAGCATTTCGCTCACACATTATAATCCAAAATGCTTTACAGAGTTCAACTGTACAGCTATATAAAACAAATGGAGGCAGACAGCTATTCACTGGTGTAGGTAAAGGAGAAGGACAATTACCTCTCCAAGTTGCCTTCCTATACACCACACTGCAGCTGCCAATTCCCTCACGAGAAATCAAAGCAGCATCTAGCATAGGAGGAAATTAGAAGGTTGGAACTTTTTGTCCCTTACGTCGTTCACTGACAGGCGTGTCATTTTCTGCTAATCCTCTTTGCTAAACGTCTCTTTTTCCACCTTTCACCTCCCAAACACGGTGCTTCGGAACAACAACAAACAAGGCGCCCAATACTCACCATGTCAGCGGGGACACTGCTGGACATCTTGCTGCTATCCTCTCTGGTGGTTTAAAACAACTTTTCAAAACAAAAAAGAACACCAAGCAGCTCTCGCAGCACGGGATCGGCGGCAGCAAAGTTCAATGTTACTGTTATAGTGTTTGATATGCAGAGCGGAGGCTGTACGTAGAGGGGGAAAGATCCAAAAGAAGCCGGACTCCAGCGGGCAGCCCGGAGACGGCAGCAGACCCTTGTCAGCAGCAGCGGCGGTGCCAGGTGGACCAGGCAGGGCAGTAGAGTGACATGAATTGCGTGCGGGGGTTTTCTTCCTTTTCCAGCCCCAGCCGCTAATGACGGGGTGATTCACAGGATAGCTCCGCGCCCGAGTCACCTCCTCATTAAAGCGGGCGACCCAGACGGGCTAGGCGACCTTCCAGTGGCCGGGGCGAGCGGCTGAAGTTTGCGTCCTCCCAGGAGGCGGGGGAAGGGGTGACCACCTTGCGCGGCGTCGAGGGAGAAGCGTCTCTCCCCGGCCCGGGTGCCCTCCCCCACACCGCTCCGGGAGCTGCAGCGCCTCAAGGGGGATTTAAACGGCAGCCGCCTCCAGCCCGCAGCAGCCTCAGGTCTCTGCGCTCATCGCCGCCGCCGCCTCCCCTGCCCCCCTCCAGCGGCTCCCTTAGCGGCCCGACGGGGACCCCAGACCCGGGCTGGCTGCCCTGCGACTCGCTGTGGGCCGGCGGGGCCCCTCTCACTGCGATCCGCTCTCTGCCCCGCGCCCGCAGACGCCGCCTGTCATCTTCCTCTCAAGCCAACATGGCGCCTGCCGAGCCGACACCCGAGGCAAAGCGGACACGGCCGGGGAGAGTCGGGCCCCGCCCCCGCCCTGGCGTCACGTACGGCAACCGCCGCAGGGCACCATGGGGTTTGTAGGCCGCGGAGCGGGGGAAGGCTGGGCAAGGCTCAGCCGGGAAAGTCGAGCGCTGTCCTCACTTAGCAACGGTTGCTACGGCTGGGTGGGGGAGCGGCGTCCTGCTGCGCTGCGCTGCCCTGGTCGTTGTCACGACTCACGGGGGAGAAGCAGACAGGGAGGGACCCGACGTCGCCCGCACTTTCCCAGGGAGCTGCAGGCTCGGGGGGGCAGAGGGGGACAGCCAGCCTGGGAATCACACACTTCAAAAGGGCCCCTCCCTGCCAACTGCAGGGGCTGCAGTCCCAGAGATCACCCTGCTCTCCAAAGCCTCTGGATTGAAGCTGGGTCACTTGCAGAGCTTGCCACCATCAGGGCACCCAGTGCCCTGAGCCCCTTACAGATCTGGCGGGGCCTGCAAGCAGATGTGCTTTTCCCGTGTCCATGCAGCCTGGATTTCACTCAGTGTTTGTAGGGCAACTCCTGAGAGCTTAGCCCCGGCTTGGGGGCCAGACACTGTCCTGACAAAGCTGCTGAAACTGTGTTACTATGCAGGGTGATAATAAGCCATGGAAAAAGACAGGATACAAGGGTATCTGATGTGCCTTGGTGATGCAAACAATGCAACCAATGTCTTTATACAGGTTCTTTATAAACCTCTATGTAAATACATTACACTGTTTTCATGAAGTAGGCTTTAACCCACAGCTGCTCAGAGTACCCCAGGAGTCCTTTTAGGTAGTTTTCAGGGGCAGCCTGTGCCTATAGGCAAACTTGGCAGCAGCCTAGGGTGCCAAGTTAAATAGGGCCCCAAATTCCCTGCCACTTCCCCTTCCCGGTGTTGGCCCCATAGGAAGGTTTCCCTGCGCTGCAGGAGGGGTGAGTCGGCCCCCGAGGAGGAGCGCGCTGGCTTCCCCTTTGCAGGGGGGGGGGGGTCGGCCCCAGGGGAGGCATGCGCCGGCTTCCCCTGCGCCGCGGGAGGGGGGATCGGCTCCAGGAGAGGCGACGTGCGGGGGTTTCCCCATGCCATGGGCGGGGGGGGTCGGCCCCAGGAGAGGCAGCCCCGGAGGAGGATGGCGGAGAGTTGGCTCTGGGGGAGGTACGCGCTTGGCTTCCCCTGTGCCACAGGAGGGGGGGGTAGTCCCCAGGAGAGGCGGCGTGCAGGGGTTTTCCCATGTCGCAGGGGGTGGGGGTCGGCCCCAGGAGAGGCACACGCTGTCTTCCCCTATACTGCGGGGGGGGGGGATTGGCCCCGGGAAAGGTGCATGCCGGCTTCCCTCTGGGGGTGGGGAGTCCTGGGAGGAGGTGGGTGCAGGGGACTCTCTCCCCCCACTGTCACCCTGTTCCCTCTCCCCACTCCACTGTCCCCAGCCACAGAACTCCATCCCCAGCCCCCCTGTCCCCAGCCACAGAACTCCATCCCCAGCCCACCTCTTCCCATCCATGTGGTGGTAATGGCAGTTAAAGCAGGATAGCGTAATGGACTATTTTGGATTTGTAATAATAAAGATTTTAATTAACATTTGTAATACATTTTTATTGGAAATCGTACTGAAATATCGTCTAACTGTCGTGTACAAATCTATTATGAAAATTTTGTGTCTCTATTTTAATCTGATCTCAGAAACATTGGTTGGATGGACAAACCAAATAATTATGCCTGTTTAAATAAATATGCTTAAAAAAATTAAATGGAAAATAGGGGCAAAATGTTTCCCAGTTTGCCAAAAACCTCAGCCTATATCTGCCCTTGGGGTTGGGGGTGGGGGCCGATTGCATGGTTTGCCTAGGGCACCAGTTGCTAGCAGCTAGTCTAGGGCTGCTCTGGTAGTTTTATTTACACAATAGGTTAGTATGTTTTGTTCCTGTACATTTTCCAGTTAAGAATTATTTCTTTATCCCACCAATTCAAATGTCTCAGGTGCCAAAGCATTTCTTTGTACTTCTCAAGTTTAATTTTTTTTTAGCTTGAAATACCAGTCATTTATAGATTGGACAATTCTTTCTAAGCTGTGTAGTTCTTCTGGTGAAAAGCTCCATGGGACCCACAGCAGAAATGATGACTTTTTTGAAAGAATATTCGTCCCTCACCAAATGCTTCCATATTTCAAGGCTAAATCCTCTTAGCCAGGGCTGGCTGTGGATAGAGGCTATTTTGCGGCCCCCCCCCCCCGGCCCTGAAAGAGGCAGTGAGGGGTGGGGAAGAGGCTCCACAGAGCCACGGGAAGCTGGCTTTTAAGACGGCTCCCTCCAGCACCACTCCTGCCTGTCCCTAACCCACCCACACTGCCTCTGTAGGAGGCATGAAGGGGGTGCAGGCAGGTATGCGTAGAGAGCCATCTTTGCCAGCTCCCTGCACAAATCAGCTCCCACCTGCTCTCTCTCACTCTCCACGCTTCTGCCTCTCTATTAGAGGCAGCAGCAGGGGGTGGGGGACAGGAAGATCCAATGTGTGTGCAGCTCCCCACAGGCACCGGCTCCCACCTGATGATTGCTGCCTCAACAAGGGAGGGGGGAATGCATGTAGTTGACAGGATTAATTGAAAATCCCAGGCTTATCGGTTAATTGTGTAGTCGTCTACATGTTGACATCCCTACTGTAAACCCACATCAATATATGGATAAGTTCAGAAAATTAGAGACTGCCTCTCTCCCCATGCTAATTTACAGCAGCAGTGTCCAATGAAGGCATAATAGCAGGAGCCCTCTCAGTCTAATTCAGAGGGAACTTGCAGCAGGATGTTCTTCATGATAGCCCTCCTGTTTGGAATGCATTTCTCTACTCCTTTGCTCAAAATAGCACAAACCTGTTGACCTCCATGGCTTGCAGCAAGGTCCATTTCATTACCAGCGAATTTGGGGAGAAAGGAGTGTTACAAGAGAGGGCTAGTGGAGAGGATATATGAATAGGAGATCTGGATTCTGTTCCCTGTTACCACATTGTGCGACTTTGGATATATCACTTCACTTCTCTGTGCCTTTGTTTCCCCTGCTACCCTTGGTCAGTTTAGCTTGTTTAGTCTGTAAACTCACTGCCTGACTCTCATTCTGTTTATACAGATATATAATGGGGTCCTGATCTCAGCTGGGGTCATTGCATGACTACAAATATTAATAGAAGCACTGATATTTGTGGGAGCGGAAGGACAGTGTTGGGGCACTGATTTTATTGATCTCTGATTATTCTCAAATTTTAGAGAAGCTATTGGGCTTTTATTTGAAACAGCTAAGCTCTTTTATTCTTTTAGTTATACATCAAAATACAAAAACAGTGATCACTGTAGAACACCAGCCATGAGGTAGTTTCAGTCAGTAATGCTTCTTCATCCTACATAAGACATTCTTCCTGTACATGTATGGTTAAATCTGTCATTGAGGAGCTATGAATAGGTCAAACTGACTACAGGTTTGTCTTCAAACTATGGTTAGGCCCACATCCATAGTTGTCGAATCTCCATCACCAGAGATATTTAAGAGCAGGCTAGCCAGACATCTATGAGGGATGAAATAGACCGTGCTTGGTCCTGCCATGAGGGCAGGGGACTGGACTTGATGATCTCTCGAGGTCCCTTCCAGTTCTAGTATTCTATGATTCTATGATCCTGCAAAGACTTGTGCATATGCTTAAATTTATGGTCTGCAAGTAGTTCCATTTCTTAATAGTGCAAAAATTGTCATAACTGTCACAATAATCTCTTCCTAACACATCCTGGGGATTGGAAACTTCCATTATCCACACCATGCAGCAAAGGTATTCAGCAGCTCCCAAGACTGGACCTTGATAAGGACTTCAGGATTTGTCCCCATCTTTGGAAATATTTTCCCTACTACACTGATTCCTTTTCATTTTGCAAAACAGTGATTTCCCCTCATTTGTTTTTCAGGTTCTGCTTATGTCAAGTCAATATAGTGTGTGTACCAGCTACATCAATTGATGTCAGCAACATTTTGGAAATTGTTAACTTCTGCTTCAGAGCCAGTAGGGAAATAAAAACAAAACTTCTGAATTTTTGCAGAGTTACATTACATGCTAGAGGTTATTGTTTTGTTAGATGTCAGACTCATATAGTTAAAAATACCATTTATAACCGTGACATTTTACACACCAAGGGAGCACTCTGTAAACCTCATATTTATCATTTTTATATAACTGTGATATTTCATATAAAGCATGTCACATGAGATAGGGAAAAGTAATGATCCACCAAAAACCTATCTTATATATCTCATATAAAGTTATGAGATTGTGTTGTATGGTTATCACTAAAACATGCTATGAGTTGGGAATTCCCCAGATAGCAGATCCTCAGAGACAAGGTGAAGGGACCTAACCAATGCCTCAGTAGGTGTCAAACAACCATCAAGAGACATTATCCAGCAAGGTACATACAATGCAAGGACTCACTTGCACACCAGAGAAATAGCTCAACCTTGCCTGGTGGTGACTCAGCAATGCTCACCAGGCATGCCTAGATTTGTGTCCTCTAAACAAATGGGACTAAGGATATATAATATAACACATGGTGGTACATGCTTTGCTCTTTCTTCTGCAAGCAACAAAAATATTCAGAAGACTAAAGACTATGAACTACAATATCCAGTGGGGGAGAAAAACACTAACAATAACCCATTATGTCTAGGGTTGCCAGATTGTTTAATCAAAAATACCAATCCCCCCCCCAAAAAAATGGGGAAAAAATGTGATGAAAAAAGGGGGGAGGAGACCAAAGTTGTTGAGCAAAAAAATAAAAAAAAGAACCCAGAGAGTTATTAAGAAAAAAAAATTAAAAATACAGCCTGGCCCCTTTAAGAACAGGAGGGGCTGGTAGCCATCTTGCCTCCCTCTCTGCTCCAGGCCAGACAGCTCCCCTGCAGGACCAGGGCTGTTGCTACACTTCAAAGGCGAAAGCGCTGCGAGGAGCATGGGGCCAGTGGGGCAGTTCCCCACAGGCCCTGTGCTCCCCGCAGCTTTTCAAAGCAGTAGCGCCACATGGAGCCCGGGGTTAGCAGGGAAGTCCCCAGCCGATTCCAGGCTCCACACGGCGCTGCCACTTTGAAATGGCACGTGCAGCTTGGGGACTCCCTCACTGACCCCGGGCTCCATGCAACGCTGCCATTTTGAAACACCGTAGGGAGCCCAGCATCAGGCTTCACGTGCCATTTCAAAGCAGTAGCACCACAGGGAGCCCAGGGTCAGCAGGGGAGTCCCCAGATGATTCCGGGCTCCACGCGGCACTGCCGCTTTGAAATGCTGCATGCAGCCTGGGGACTCCATGCAGTGCTGCCGCTTTGAAGCTCCTCCCTCTCTTCTCCCCCCTTGCTGCCTCTTTTTTATAGCGACAGCATGGGAGGGGTGGAATGACTAGTCGACTACTGTGTTGACTATCTGATAAGCATTTGCTTATAGGATAGTTGAGTACTTGACTAGTCATTCGCATCACTAATACTGGTGTTATGTATCTAATATTTTTTTCTGCCAACAATAAAGAATCTATAGTAGGGGTGGGGAACCTAAGGCCCAGGGCCTGGACGTGGCCCCTGGCTTGTCTGGATCTGGCCCCCCAGGCTTAGGGCTTCTCCGCAGCATTGGGGAGTCCATGCTGGCGCTCCAGCCCTCCTGCCATCCCCCAGTGGGGCTGGAGAACACTAAATCTACAAGACTGGGTCCCCCCAGGCTCTTTTTTGCTTCTCACTTGTGTGCAATCCCCAACTAATTTTTCTGAGTCAGTGACCCCCAACTCAAAAAAGGTACCCCACCTCTGATCTATACGGTAGAATTTGACAGAGTAGAATATAAGGAATGAAAAAACAAAGGGGGTAGAGGTAAGATACAGTAAGTATGAAGAGAACAAAAACAAAACTTTCCTACATCTACTTTTGGAAGTATGTGAATACTTCCAGGATGCTATGTTTCTCAGGGATTTTAACTCCTGAGAAATCTATGAGGTAACACACACACAAAAAGCAAATGGAAGAAAATAAAAAGTCCAAGCAGACAACAGTCCATCTTGAGGTCTATTTCATACCAACAAGGCGGAAACTGAATTAAAATATAGGAAATAGTTGGGAAGTTCTGAACCAAGAGCTTGAATTTAGCATTGTAAGGAATGGGTTCACAGACCATAGCAATAAAAGGATATTCAACATCACAAAATCAAATCAGGGGAAATTTTAAAATTTTGTGAATAAAAATATGACAGCAAAGAAGTACTAAAACTGTTAGCACTGGAGAAGGCGGGAGAATCCCAAAGTTGCCATAATAAATGCGCAACGGGCTACAATTATTCAGAAAAAGGAACCAGAAGCAATAACTTCATGAATAACAATACACAGGAAAGAGAAACAGGGAGAAACAAAAATACATGTTTAAGTTATGAGGGAAATAAAAGAGCACTAGTAAACAGAATTTCTTACTACTAACAAAAAGTTCAAGGAGAATAAGGAGGGTTTTAACCAGTCTTAGGAAGAGTGATGCTCACAGTGTTTGTTAGTGTCACCAAATCCCAGCCTTCATTTATGTTTTGCAAAAACCAATGTAACCCAAGGCTGAAAGTAGCCAGTTGTCTTCACAGTATCAAATTTCATGGAGAATCTGGAGTACAATTACAGTTTGTGGTTTCTATTTTTGCTGACTAAGACAGAGTATTCTTTGCACTTGCAGCACATAGAAGCAATGCTATATTAATTTATTATTATTAGAGTTTCCAATTTTAAGCTAAATCTCAGTGAAGCCCCATCAAAGCACATATTTAAAATTTATAAAATGCATATCAAAGCGCCAGAAATTTTAAATATTTGCAGAGTGAAAAGTTTTGCAGAGCAGAATCTGGTCCTAAATCAGAATGACCAACCATTCCCAAAATTCTCAATTGTTATGTTTGGATTATCTAAATTCCACTAGGACTCCTAGTACTAAGACAAGATTTTATTTATACAGCTCTGCAAACTGGTATATATCCACTTTATATCTCTGGATATCTGCAGATGAGGATATCCTTGGACCATGTTTGTGGATTGATGAGGGTCCACATTTTTTTGAAATACTTCCTTCTCATTTCAGCTCTACCAGTCAGTGGAATTACTCTGAATGTATATGCTTTAACTGAGATCAGAATTTATCCTTGTGTTTTTAATTACATCATAATTTGCAGCAGTAGACATTTTTATACCAAACACGTATTCATTGGTTGCATACATTATTGCATCAGTGTAAGATAACCATCAGTTTGACTTGTATTCTAACATTTGCAAACCGCTACATCTGAATAAAGCAGCATTTAGAAATTCTACTTTTTTAATTGTCTCAGGAGACCACTTGTCCTTTGGTTACCACTTGCTGTTTGCTCAGGAAGCTCTTTATAACTACTGTTACAAAGTAGTCTTTAAACATAACAGGTCAATGGCGTAGTGTTGTCTATGGGCCACAGGGACACCAGTGTTTTGTATTTTTTTAAATGTATTACTATAGCTACTAGGAACAATCAACAAAGACTTCCTGAGGATGAATGTTGTCAGTATATGCAACACTGAATAATCCCTTTTTTTGTTTTGCTGAATACTCTGACTTCTCTTATATTTAAAGGGGACTTTGGGCTGGATTATGGTCTGAAACAAATTCTGTACCATCACTATAACTCTATTAACTTCCTATTAGTTATTCCTGATTTACAATGGTGGCTGATCAGCAGTAGACCTTTGACAGGAATTTCCATTACATTTCAATCTGAAATTTATTCTGTTTATATTGCCAGACCCAGATAATCTAAATGCTGCAGTTTTTGTGACAGATTGTGTTTTTTAGGACTCAGTCATGGCACTGACACTTTCATGACCATGAAGTCCATAGGCTCATAGACCGAATCAGGAGAGACCCTCATGATCATCACTGGCAAATTAACAGGACCATACCTGAGGGCCCCAGCTAATTTGGGGGCCTCTGCAAGAGTGCGGGAACCTGTGTAGATGTGTGGGGAGGAATGCTGGTCCTGGAACTCTGGCTCATCCTCTGAGCTCCCAGCCTGGCCAGGGCACCTGGAGCCAAACTGTGGTAAGAACCATCCAGGAAGCACAGACCATTGTGGGGAGCCCCAGACCCTTCACCTACCCTGGGGTGCACTGTCCAGGGCAGGTGGAGGGCTCAGGGTAAGGTTGCCAGGTGTCCATTTCTCAACTGGCACACCCAGTTGAAAGGGTTCCCTGGCAGCTTTAGTCAGCACTGCTGACCAGGCCACCAAAAGTCTAGCTGCAGCAGAGCTAAGATAGGCTCCTTGCCCTGCTCCGCACAGCTCCCAGAAATGGCTACGTGTCCAGCCATTTCTGGCAGCTGGGCAGCTAGGGACGCTCCATGCACTGCTATTGAGCACTGGCTCCACTCCTTGGCCAGGAGTCCGGCCAATGAGAGCTGCAGGAATGGCGCATGTGGGCAGGGTCAGTGTGTGCAGTTTCTCTGCCTGTCTCTCTGTTTAGGAACCAGAAGATCATGTTGTTGCTTCCAGTAACTGCCTGAGGTAAGCACTGTCTGGAGCCCATATCCCTCTCCCCCTCATGAACTCAAAACACCTCTCCAGCCTCATCCCAGACTCTGCACCCCCAGGCAGGGCCCTCACCCCCAAATCTCTGCCCCTTCCACACTCCAAACCCCTCTGCCCAAATCCTCCAGCCCAGAGCTGCATCCCAAACTCCTTACTCATGGCCCTACCCCAGAGCCTGCTCCCCTAGCCAAAGCTCTCATCACTCTTCAGTCCAACCCCCTGCCTCAGCCCGGAGCTCCCTCCTGTACCTTAAACCCCTAATTTCTGGCTCATCCCCAAGCCAGAGATCTCATGCCCTCCTGCATTCTTCCCAACCCCTACCCCAGCCCGGTGAAAATAAGCAAGAAAGTGAGGGTGGGAGAGAGCGAGTGACAGACGGAGAGGGGATGGGTGAATGACGGGTGTAGCCTCAGAGAAGAGGTGGGGCCTCAGGGGAGACACAGAGCAAGGGTGTTTGGTTGTTGGCAACCCTAGTTCAGGACTCTCCACAGCAGGCCACACTCCCTGGGGGCCTTTCACCACAAAATAGTTGTAGCTTCTGACCCGACCAGAGAACAGGGCCTTGGGAGATGAGGAGAAGCAGGAGTCAAGGCCCTGCAGTGAACAATGGTTAAGGCCTACCTCAGACCCCCACACAGACACACTGAGAAAAGGCTGGTGCTGCTAGTAGGGCTGTGGTTTGCAGTGGAGGAACTGATCAGCTCTTCAACCCTGTGAAGTGCACCCTCTACTGCAGCCGTTCTTCACCTGCTTTCTGGCACCCCCAAGCTCCCACAGTGTGGGAAGCCCAAAAGTCTTGTGCCCAGATCCCCCCCAAAAAACCAACATTTGGCTCCGTCTGACCTCCTGCACATTGCAGGCCATGAAATCTTTGGCTGAGTTACCAATGACAGGCTGAAGAATTCCAGAGCACTTCAGTTAAATAGATGTAGGGTAGCAGTATTTATATAGTATAGAACTATGCCCGCAAACCAGATAACTAACATGAAAAATCTTATAATTGATGTAGAGTCAGCAAAAAGGTTGAAACAGGACTTTAAAACACCCACACACCAGTTTTTAACAACATTTGAGCTGGTTGTTATTTCTAATAGTGCTGAGCAGACACCGCCTGCTTCGATTATGTATTTTAAAAGCTCATTAATAAGCTGTATTAACTCAAAGTGAAATAAAAGGAGAATTCAATCCACATTTATCTCATTATTCAGTTCTAAAGCATCTATCGCTATTAGCATGTGGGGACATGGAGGTTATACCCACATACAACTGTAATGGCATATATTTGTCCAAACACAAAACCTGTGATAACATTTTAATTGTTTTATTAGAGTGTAAATGATTTCTTAAAGAATACCATGAATCCAATGTGTGCAATGTTTATTTCATTCCTCTCTTTAAAAATGTGTTATTTATTAATTAATTGCTAACAGTGTGCAAGGTGCAATATGACATGCAAAATGAGAAATCATCCCTGTTCCAAAGAGCTTATGATCCAAAGTCTAGGATCCTGTGAACACTTATTCTTGTGCGCAGCTGAAACCCTGGGGGTAGTCTCACTGAAGTCGGAATTAACTAGCGTTCACAAGACAACTGATGTGCTTCAAAGCTAAACCTGAGTGTAAGCTTTAGCAGGATTGAGGCTTTAGACTGTAAACTCCTCAGGACAAGAAATTTTGTCGCATTTTGTCTTTTTTACAACACTGAGTATGCTGCTGGCTGTTAATAATTAGGGTTGCCAGCTTTCCTGATTGCACAGACTGGATGCCATTTGCATCAATGGTGCCCAATCCGTCCAGTCAGGAAAGTTAGGAACCCTATTAATAATACATTTTCAAATGGATGAATGTGCATGTGACTTCACAAATGTTGCAGTCCTTGAGGAATCATAAGAACATATTTAAACCTCCTAAGAAATAAAGGAAAATTCATCACTGGTTTTGCTATGACCATCTACAATGTGGCTACTCATATGCTTGGAGTTAAGTATATGCATCAGTGTTTGCAAGGTGGGGGCCTAAGGACTCAGTTCAGCTTCCAATACAATAAATGGAAGGCTCTCACAGACTGCTGTGGGAGTTGTATATAATATCCAATGTCCATTCACTTTCCACAAAGCCTCCCTCCGAAGCACTGAGGATGTGGTGAAGGACTCAAAAGCTTGTAAAACATAAACAGAAAAAAAATTGAAAGTTGGAGAAAAAATATCTAGATCACTTCCCTGAAGCTTTATTGTGTGATTAAATACAGGCACCCAGAGTTACAAACATCTGACTTACAAACATCCACCCACACAAACAAAAGCTCAATCTGCAGCCTCAGGGGAACAAGCAAGAGGCACAGATGGCAGCAAGTGGTGCGAGAGGATCCAGAGGAGCAGGGGGTGGCTGCACAGTCGGTGGCTGGAGAGAAGCAGCACTTTGAAGGGGAACCCATCCCTTCTCTCCAGCTACCTGCTGCATAGCTGGGCCTCTGCTCCTCTGGAGTCTTCCACTTTGTTCTGCTTGCTGCTTCCTAGTGAGTGGGGGCTGAGTGCAACCTGCGGGAGAGTGGAAGTGTGGCTGCTGGAGCTGGTGCTAAGCTTGCAAGGAAGGGGGGTGGCTGGGAGATGCCCAGAAGACCTCTTCAGAATTCCCACCTACCTCTTGAGCCTTCTCTAATGAAACCTGCCTTTCCTCAAGCACCAATATTCAAAGTTAAATGAAAAACTATTTCTACTATTTTTCATTGCAAATATACAGTGTTTCAGCTACATTATGGGTTACATAGGCTTTTCTGGGCTAGCCTGGGGACCTAAATATCATTTATAATTATAACACTGTTTTTACA
Organism: Pelodiscus sinensis; assembly: GCF_052426305.1. Taxonomy (NCBI): domain Eukaryota; kingdom Metazoa; phylum Chordata; order Testudines; family Trionychidae; genus Pelodiscus; species Pelodiscus sinensis. The sequence continues at coordinate 309,022,083 of NC_143052.1, forward strand.
GGAAAATGTGTTCTGAGTTCCAAACAACTGACTTACAAATGAACTTTTGGAACACAGCTCGTTCATAAGTTGGTGACTTCCCGTATTTAAACACTTTCTATTTTACTCAAACAAATTCCTTTGCAAATCCAGCAAAGCATATGTTTTAACACAGAGTATTAAAGCAGAACAATTCAGTGTATTTTGAGAATGCCATCAAACAAAAATCCTGTTCACTTTTCTCAGCTCTTCTGTAATAAATCACAGAAATAAAAGCAAAATCTCTGCTTCCTTATTGATGAAACACCTCTTCAATAGTTTGTATGAAACCCTAACTCTCCCATGACCTACAAAGGGCATGAATGATACTTTAAAAATGGGAGATGGTTTGAGCATTAATTGAAAAGAGAAAAGCATGCACCTTAAAACAAAAAAAGGCATTCACTATTTTCCATAAAAGAAGTGGAGTGAGAGCTGTCATCAGATTAACTTGTACTATTCCTGAGCCACCTAATGAAATTAAAAATACATTATACCATAACCCCCCAAATGCATATACACCCTTGAGATATGTTTGATACAGAACTCACTTGTAAACAAAAAAACCACTTCTGGACTTTGGCGTTCATCTTACACAGCTCTCCGTGCTGACTGTGAGCTCATTTCAGAAGATTCAGATTTTCTCAATTATTCTGGGGCAGCTGGACTCCAGCCTATTCTGTAAACTAAGTCAGTTTATTTCCTAAATTGGTTCTGCACTTACACAGCTCCTGTCACCATGAGAAGTTTTGGCATTGTAACGGAAATAGCAACTTTATGCAGTATATTTGGGGACCATTGCATTTAACTTATGAATGGTTTATGTATGATTGTGTTCTATTCCATGGGGGATGGTTACCACTGCTCCTCCAGAAACTAGAGTGTGTATTAGGGTGGAAGGATTACCCTGGTGATTATAAACAATTCCAGAGATGTTTCACCTTCCACGTCCCCTCAGGATGGTTTCAAGGTACTAGTTCCGACTGGGTTTCCCAGGTACCAAGAGACAAAGAAAGGGCTTTTGGCATAAAAGGATGAGTTTAAACTGATATAGGATCTTCCTTTTGACCCAACAAACTGATAAGACGTTGGGTCCTAGAGGGATCACTCCCCTTGCGGAAGAATTGAGAAGACTGTCACTTACCAGAGCCCTATGTTGGAGCTGGGGTTTACCATGGACAAGATTTTAGTAAGCATGTAGGAATCTGTCTTGTATTTTATATCTTTTCTCTATAATGCCTTTACCTAAAGGACAAATATACTGCTGAGAGAACTGTGCAGTCATATGTAAGTACTAATACATTACACCTTTAATAGCCCACAGAGAATAAGCAACACACAGGTACTGACCACTAGGCAGGCTGGCTTGCTGGGCATATCACAGTGTAAGGCTGGGAGTTGTGCAGCCTTAAAATCCCTCAATCAGTATGGAGTGGCACAAGGGTCCCTGCCCAGCTACAAGGGACAGCTCGAGAGCTGAGACCTGACTGGATATTTTGGGAGTGGACCACAGAGGGGGTGATACAGGAACAGTTACCCTAAAAGGCATCACATAATATTTTGTTTCCTTGTGTAAGTAGGCAACTTACACCTAAAAATAGATTCAGTCAGAGACAGACTCAGGCAGAACAGATTTGACTGGTGATATTTTCAGCATCAAAAGGTAAGTGCAACATAGCTGACAAATGTATACAATCAGTTCATCTATTCTAAACTAACAATCATTTGTAATAGCTCCTTTGTGACTCTCAATAATGATCAGAGCACCGGCCCCCCGCATCTCCACGGTGCCGACCAGCAGTGCCCTTCCCCCCATGGCTGCAGGGCCCTGCACGGCCTGGCGTGCGCACCAGCAGCACTGGCCGGGCCAGACTGGGCAGTGCATGTGCCGAGTGCCCCGGGGGCGGGCCCCAGGCTGCGCACCAGCGGCCGGCACGCGCATGTGCCCTGTGCCCAGGACAGTACCACACGCCCAGACCCAGGGTGCCAAAAGGGCTCTGGCCGGCCCTGGCTCCAGGCCCCTTTGAATCTCCAGGCCCCAAGGGTAATTGCCCCCTTCGCCTGCCCCATTGGCGGCCTGTACTCATTGTACCAAAGCACATATGTAATATGCAGAGTAGCGAAGAGAGGTATTCAATTCCTTTTACAACTGGTTTAGCTCGACAAAGTATGTTAGTGTTTCTTTGTCCTTGCTGTCTAGTTTGTTCCTTATACACTTCTGTGAGCAAATGAATAGTGTTAAATTAGGTCCTGTAGAGACCTGTTGGCAATTTTAAAGACATGGCATAGTGAAGTGTCTTTCAAATTGTGCAGGAATATATTCTTTTGAAAACCAAGCAAATTAAACATTGGATGGACTTGATTAATTTGATTCATTAGCATACGGAGAGGGTGCGTAGGGCCCTTTTGCACTCCGAGACCCAGCTCTATTGCTCTTGCAGAGCAGGCAGCCAGAATCCTTGTTTCCAGAGAGCAGGTGCTCAGACCCTTTTAAGTGTCTCTGGTTGGGTAGCCAAAGTCACTAGTTGCTTTTGAAGATGTTGGCTAGATGTTGTGAACATCCCAGTTCACAAACACCCCAACTCCAAGCAAGTCATGTACAGCAGCACCAGACACTTTGGCCTTGTCTGACTACACAGTATGGTTGACAAAAGTCAGCTTTTGTCCACAAAACAGGAGTGTACACCCTGACATGTTCCTCCCGCCAGTGTCACCACTCTGCTATGCCCACAAAATAACTGTATAGGCACTCGACACTCCCCCTCTGCTCCAGGTCCAGCCCCTACTCCACTCCTTCCCTCAAGCCTCTGCCCCACCTTGCCTCTTTCTTCCCCTTCATTCCTCCCCCTTTCTCTCAGACCCCCTGAATGCTGCAAAACTGAAGGTGCTGGAAAGGAGGGGGAGGAGTAGATCAGTGGAGCTGCCTGCGAGCAAGAGGTGATGGGGTGAGGGGGACAAGGGGTGGAGCTTGGATGCTGGTGGGTGCTGAGCACCTGCTAACGTTTCCCCGTGGATGCTCCAATCCCATAATGCCATTCATGACCAATTTGGTAAGCAGTTTGAACTTCGCCGTTCTGAAGGTATGCAAGTGCTCTCCTCCATTAAAGGCCTAGGGATTTTTGAAATTCCTCTTCCTGTGCTGTCAGCATGCACAGTTCACACAGCATCGTCCCAGCTGACTTGTCCACAACAAAATACACTCCTGGGTGGAGCACACCAGAACTGTTGGATTTGCTGAGTCTTTGGGGTGAGGAGGACGTGCAGTCTCAGCCTTGTACCAACTGTAGGAATTTTAATACCTATGGGCTGATTGCTTGTGGCATGCAAGAGAAGGGGCACAAAAGGGACAAACAGCACTGTCTGGCTAAAATCAAGGAGCCGAGGCAGGCGTACCGTAAGGCAATGGAGGCCAACTGCTACTCTGATGCAGTGCCAAGGACCCTCTGCTCCTATAAAGAACTGCACGCCATCTTCGGTGGTGACCCCACCTTCACTGCCACAAGCCCTGTGGATACTTGGGGGGGACTGGAGACAGTAACTAGCAGACATAACCCTGATGAGGAAGTGGTGGATGAGGAGGTGGAGCTGGGGGATAATATGGAGTAAACAAAGGGTTGTCTCATGTCACAGGGAGTCAGGACCTCTTTTCCTCTCCGGTGGGTCTAGCCTGTCCCAGCACTCCAGCAGTGGCATGCAGTATGCAGGAGAGGGGAGCTCCAGTAAGTGTTCAGTTTACTTTCATATTGTACAGAACTGGTCTGAAGCCATATGAATGCAGGAGGTGCTCCCTTGCATCCTGAGTTACCCTTAGGAGTGAGATATTGCATTCAATTACCCTCGCCTGTGGAAATAGACTCCCTAACTGCTTATAGTAACCCCCTTTGCAAACCTCTCTTTGTCTCTCCCTGTCCTTTTCCCCATGCCCACTCCCCCTTCCCTGCTAACTTGTCACAATTAAGACACACAGAAACCAGTGTGCTACCAAGAGGCAGTTAGAAAGACATGTGTGAAACGTCTGTGATTCACAACTGTGAGCATACTCACAACACCATCTCTGTTCATTGTTTCTTTGCCTTCTGCAGCTGTGCCCTTGAAAACACACTCCCTCCACATCCATGGAGCCTTATCCATCAGATAAAGCGATAACCTAGGAGGAATAAGAAGGATCTATTTTTCGAAGTGCTGCAGTCAACAGATGCAGCACAGAGCAAAGGAAGAGTATGGAGGGAGGGAATAAATGAAAGCCTGTGGCTGGATAGCCCGAAAAGGACACAGGACTAGGAGCTAATGATAAAGTTCCTTTAGGACCAGACAGGCACGTTGAAGTCCCTCATTAGACTGCAATTGCAGCAAATCTGCGCCCAGCTCCCCCTCTGGCCACTGTGCAACACCAGTCTATGCCCTCCCCATTGTGTTCACTCCATGTTACCAATCCCTCACACAATCCAGTGCACTCCATGCCTGGAGACTGGTTTCCCAATGAAAGCTGGAGTTACAGCCAGCTTTGAGAGCTCTAACTTTGAGACTGTTCTTATTTGTCATGTCCCCTGTTGGACTAAAAATTTGTGTTTGATTTTGTTCTTAAACTTGAGCCTTTGAAATTAAATAAGTCTTTATCTGTGAAATACAGACATACGTACATCACTCACTGCTAACACTGAAACACAATGGCTATAGGTACAACTATGTGCTCCTTGCAATTAATGCGCAAGAAGCAAGCACAGCAGGGGCAATTCATGGTGGCAAGTAAACAAAATGTCTACCAAAGTAATCTCATCCAGACAGATTACTGGGAATCATTGTCAAAATGCTCCTTCAAAAGCTCCCTGATTTGAATAGCCTCCCACTGTGCCCCTCTACTTGTCTTTGTATCTGGCTGCTGCAAATGAGCAGCCAGTTAATCAGCTTCATTGGTCCACCCCTGGGAAATGTATTCCTCTTTGATTCACAAATATTATGGAGAGTACAGCAGGCCACAATGACCATAAGAATATTTTCCTTACTGAAGTCTAACTGATCAAAAAGACAGCGCCAGTGTCCTTTTAGTCAGCGAAAGGCACATTCAACAGTAATTTGGCACCCGCTGAGCCTGTTGTTAAAACACTCCTTGCTGCTATCTAGATTCCCAAGCTTCAGAAGCCAGGAAGCAAGGATATGCAGTGTCTCCCAGGATCACTATGGTCATTTGCACATCCCCCATTGGAATCTTCTGGTCTGGAAAGAAAGTTCCAGCATGTAGATTTTTATACAGTCCAGTGACTGAAAGATACATGCATCATGCACCTTCCCTGACTACTTGCACTGATGTCAATGAAACATCCTCAGAACCCATAAGACCATGGGGTATGTCTACACTACCCCGCTAGTTTGAACTAGGAGGGTAATGTAGGCATACCGCACTTGCTAATGAAGCCCGGGATTTGAATTTCCTGGGCTTCATTAGCATAAGCGGGGAGCCGCCATTTTTAAATCCCCGCTGCTTCGAACCCCGTGTAGCGCGGCTACACGGGGCTCGAACTAGGTAGTTCGGACTAGGGTCCTATTCCGAACTACCGTTACTCCTCGTGAAATGAGGTGTACCGGTAGTTCGGAATAGGCACCCTAGTCCGAACTACCTAGTTCGAGCCCCGTGTAGCCGCGCTACACGGGGTTCGAAGCAGCGGGGATTTAAAAATGGCGGCTCCCCGCTTATGCTAATGAAGCCCAGGAAATTCAAATCCCGGGCTTCATTAGCAAGTGCGGTATGCATACATTACCCCGCTAGTTCGAACTAGCGGGGTAGTGTAGACATACCCATGGAGAAGTAGCTCTTTTGGTTAATGAACTCCATTGCAAGATGATCAGGGGTCAAAAATGGGAATATGCATTCCCTCTATTGCCCTGCCAAAGTTAGGGAATCCCATCGCCTCAAAGCCATCAATTATTTCCTGCACATTACCAAGAATCACAGTCCTTCATAGTAGTAGGCAATTAATTGCCCTGCACACCAGACCCCACAACAACTTCCATGTTGCACTTTCCAACTCCAAACACATTCACAGCTGACCAGTAGCGATCTAGAGTTGCCAGCTCCCGTAAGGGATTGCCACTCACTTTTCCACAGTCAGGGCAGCTCTCATTCTGGTGTCCTTGCCCTGCAATGCTGGGCCAAGCTTTCTACAGAGTTCCAGGAAGGGGGCTTTTCACATCTGAAAATTCTACAGCCACTGCTCATCATACCACATCTGCATCACAGTGAGGTCCCACTACTCAGTGCTTGTTTTGTGAACACTGTACCAATGGTTCACTGTGGTAAGCTGTTGCATGAATGCAAGGAGCAACCCTGAATTATTAGTTTCCATGACAGACCACAGGGCAAGCATGAGCGACTCTTTCTTTGTTTCACAGCCCATGATATACTGCAGGACCAGCTGTGTTGTGTTCATGACGCTCATCACCACAATGGCCAGCAGCTCAGGAGCCACACTATCAGGCAGAGATGGCAGGTGCGCAGTTCACCACAAAGCTGGAAGTATGAAACCCATGGAATGAAGGAATGGAAAGAACTGCATCACAGTGTTGTGAGCATGTATGTCCCCATGATAAACTGCGATCAGTTCCCGAAGCTCCCAGCGCAGAGGGTGACAGAGGGTGGTGAGTTGCACAGTGGGATAGCTACCTACAATGAAATGCTCAGCAGGGCCAATAGCCACCATGGGCCCTGAGGCAAGGTGTGAGGATGGGCCCAGCTCCGTGAGCCCCACAAGGGACGGGGCCTCAGATAAAAGGGGTGGGGCAGACAGCCAATCTTCAGTGCTGCCCGGACCATGGTTTGCGCTCACACCCCAGCCCTCAGACCTGTGTAGGGCGGCGCTCCAGTGGCAATTCAAAGGAAGCCAAGGCTCTCGCTGTGGCCACTGCTGCTGTAGCAGAGGTGGTGACTGGGAGTCCCAGACCCCTTGGAATCACCAGGCCCCAGAACAACTTTTTCCTTTGCTCCTCCCCTTATCGATGGCCCTGGAAACACTCTTTCTTGATACAGGAGCAACAACTGTGGACGTATTCAGGCAACACAAGGATGTTATTAAAGCAACTTATGATCATTGGCAAACCTTAAGTTGACTTATCTTTGTACTGTAGACATAGCCTAACTTTTCTCATTGTAGGCTTAAAACTACCCAAGTGACCCTCTGACCCCATTGGTACTCATTGACCCATTTCCAAAAATCCTTCTTCCCTCTAACCATCCTCATGCTCAGAACAAAGGCCTTGTCCTAGATAGTGGTGAAGGTCACAACATTCAGTACAACAAAGCCCTTTGACAATTTTATGGCTACAGATGTTGAACAGAACACCTCCATGTTATTGACCTCAGAACATTAAAACATTAGTACACACAGCCAAATAATGAAACCTGAATAGCATGTTCATGCCTAAAAGCATCATACAGTGCAGCCTTTAGAGAACTTGCTATCAGAAACATAAAATACTGAATAGGTGGTAATATACTGTTTTCTTATTGCATACGCTATAGAAATAAGGGGTCTAGTGCAATTCTCACTGAACTCAGTAGGAAATCAGTGGGAGCAGATTCAAAGCCCAGCTAGGTCACACTTACATCCAAAGCTATCAGAGTCTGCTTACAGGTGACCTACAATGAATGATATACAAATAAAATAAGCCAGTTAAAAATTCTGAAGATCCACACTTGATATCAGATTATTTATGCTTTTCATTTTGAAATTGTAAAGCATTTATGTAGGTGCTGTGCATTTTAAACTTTATTAGAAATAACTGAAAATCATTAACAATTTAAATTGCTTCCTGAGTGCAAGGCGAGGGGATTTCTATACTATGGCTGACAAATTCAACCCTGCAGAAAACATCTGGAGAAGCTGAATGCCTCACACAGTGATGTTATCAACTGTACCCAGTTTATCAAAGCCTTCAGTTTATCTTCTTTATCTTGTCCTTTGGGTATAAGAAGAAAAGGAAGAGGAAGCGTTCAAATCAGCTTAGCAAGGAAGTCCAATGCTAGAATCCTTCCTTGCAAGTGGACTATGCAGCTGTGAATTTAATATTGAGACTTAAATGTGCCAAAAAGTAAGTGGCTGTATAAACATTTATAGTTATCAAGACAGTAGCAAAATGTTCATACATATTTCAACTATCACATTTGGAACAGTGAAATAAAAAAACCCAAGAAACAGTCAAAGAAAATATTCCTGGCATTGTATATACGCAATTATACTCCAGCTTCTAAAGTCTAAAGAAATTATCTGAGTCAAGTACCATGGACTCAATACGAGTCGCATAATTGTTAGAAAGTGAGGAAATACAACTGTAACAGCTAGATATATGTAGATCTGTGTAGTTACAACATCCCCTATATCTGGGAAAATTGACCACTGACCAGTAGTTAGTTTCCCTCACTATTTCCAGAGCACATACAGTATAATTCTCTAGTATGAAAATGCCACAGGTCCACCCTGTCTGCAAAGAGTTAGCAGGAAGCCCTATTATCTGTATCCAGATGGATATCCTGGTGTGCCAGACTTTGCATCTGCAGTCACTGCTCCAAACAGTCACATAATTCATCCAAATATGTCAACGATGCTTAGATTACACGTGGGAGAGAAGATACCTCCAGAATAAAAAGAGCTGCACTGAACCCAAACAAGCAAAACCATGTGCAAGGTACTTTGGACTGACTCAGAAAGAAAATTGTCCGTAAGGTTTGCATACATTCAGGTGTACTAATCTCTCCTAGCAGAACATAAATGGATTTTAGAATCTCTGTTAACTCTCCTTTTGGTCTTCATAGACATCCCATATAGGGCAAATTTTAGTATTTACACTACTAAAATCTCCTGCCAAGAAGCAAACATTTTTACTGAGAAATAGAGCTCGTTGAGGGGGTCTTTTCTTCTTTGAAAAAATAAACCTGAAAAAGTTAAAGGCTGTCATCTTTGGCTGCTCAGAGGTAGAGATAAAGCAGTTTTCTGATTCTGAGGCTGGCTGGAGACTGGTCATTTGCACAGGAAGTGACTCTAACTTATGCACATCTATCTATAGAAGAAACCTTTTCCTTTTAGGCACTATCATTCTGCTGGGTAGGAAATGGTGAAAGAACCATTACAGCATCTTACTTAGGTTGTAAACGCCATAGAATTATAGAATACTAAAACTGGAAGGGATCTCAAGAGGTCACCAAGTCCAGTTCCCTGCTCTCCCAGCAGGTCCAAGCACCATCCAGATCAACCTGGACAGATGTCTGTCTAACCTGCTCTCAGATATCTCCAGTGATAGAAATTCCACAACCTCACTAGGCAATTATTTCATTGATCAACCACCTTGACAGCTATGAAGTTTTTCCTAATCTCCAACCTAAACCTCCCTTGCTGCAATTTAAATCCATTGCTTCTTGTCCTATCCTCAGAGGTTAAGGAGAATACTTTTGCTCCCTCCTCTTTGTAATACCCGTTTAAGTATTTGAAAGCTGCTACATGTCCCTTCTCAGTCTTCTCTTTTCCAAACTAAACAAACCCAGTCCTTTCAGTCTTCCCTCATAGGTCATGTTCTCTAGACCTTTAATTATTTTTATTTCTCTTTTCTCCATGCAGGAGAGGGAGTCTTTTTGTTTTGTGTAACACCTAGCACAGGGGTGTTGGTTTATGATTGGGGTTCATAGATATGACTGTAGTACAAATAATAAAAAAATCAATCAATCAATCAATCAATAACATACCGCTTGGGGATTCCCCGCTCTAGAGGAATCTTCCATCAGCTGGTTAAACTAAAATCATGTCCATGTGCATCACAAGAGCAGCACAAGGTGGCCATAGGCAGGGCCAGGATAAGGTAAATTAAGAACTACAATAAAATGAGCCCTGAATTAATTTAGTGTGAGCTTTAGTAATTTGAACACATATAGCCTGCTCATCGCTATACAAGTCTCCCCCAAGCCACGTTGACAGCTCCTGCCACGTTGCCATATGGTTCATTACTAATGTGGATGAGGAGATGTATGTGAGTGCTTTCTTAGCACTTACCGAATCCTCCTTATAAAAGCAACAGACAGATAATTTCTGTAGTAGGATTCTGGTGTCTGCTGAATCCCTGTCTTGGCTGACTCATCAGTAGTTCTATTCACAAAACCCTTGCTTTGCAGTGAATCATTTATAGAACATTTGCCATCACAACATCATTTCACATAGGATATGTAACAACTGCCCAAGAAAATGTGAAATTCATAGTGCATCAAAATTATCTCCCTCAAATGGTAAGAAGAAGAAAGTCATGATTGCAGCAGAAATATTGCAATGCATGTATGGAAGGGATTCCTGCTGTCATTTCCAATGTACAGTATTTGCCACTTCATTGTAACAGGTACACCCACGCTTCTCGGAAACCTCCTTGTCCATTAGAATTGTGCCTCTTCATTTAGGATCAAACGATTCCTAGTAATCCATGTAACTTCTAGTTAGTTACAGCAGTCCAAATAACAGAAAATTTGCTTATTCTTTTTAAAAAATTGTAACAATAACAGAACTTTACCTACAGTATCTTGCAAGTATTGTGCATTTTCTTGCCTACAATGAACTCCTAATCCACTAGCTCTGAAAAGAGCCACATGAACATATAGGAGCACTTTTTCCATCTGGCTGCGTCTAGACTGGCAAATAAGGCACACAACCAGTGGTGTAGCGAGGGGCGGGCATGGGGAGGGGCAGTTGCCCCCAGGCGCCACGCTGGGGGGGCACCAATTTAGTCCCCCTCCGCTTTCCCTGTCATCTCTCGGCTCACCTGCTCCTCCTCCGCCTGCTGCCACTGGCTGGAGCCTCCTCCCTGCCTCTCTGCCCCGATCCTCCTCCATCTCTGCCAGTGGGTTAGTGTGTGTGCGGGGAGTCCGTCCCCAAACTGGAGGGGGCGGGGACAGACATGGTACTAGCTCCCTCCTCCTCCCAGGGTCAGGTTCAGCCATGTGCTGGGTTCAAGGCCCCGCCATGCAGCAGCAACAGGGGGAGGGCAAATTTTGCCTTTGCCCCCTGGGTGCATAACACCCTCGCTACACCTCCGCACGCAACTTGCACAGGATTGTGGGTTGCTTCAATTAACTAATTGTGTTAAGTCGTTTAGTGCCAGCAAAAGGGGTTGAATTGACAACTTGAGAGAAGGAAGCATTCCCTTGATTCCCCAGAGCAGTCATAACACGAGCAAACTTCCCACAAACCCACCGTGACTAACATGCCTCAACAACGTTCCCGAGGGCCCTTTCTATCCTCAATTCCTTCTGAGACTGCCAACTAGTGATTTGGAGTGCCAGTTTTGAGTCTCCATAACCGGACCTGATGGTTATAAAGTGCTCTACTGCCATGCTCTGGATTTAGTCCCTTTAAGGTACTTCACTACAGGTTGAACTTTTCTAGACTGGCACCCTTGGGACTTGACTGGTGTCAAACCAGCAGCTTGCTTTGTCGACAGAACTGGCAGTGGTCTAGACACTCTTTGTCGACAGAAGCTTTGTCGACAGTATGGCTGTGTCTAGACTGGCAAGCTTTTCCGCAAAATCAGATGATTTTGCGGAAAAACTTGCCAGCTGTCTACACTGGCTGCTTGAATTTGCGCAAGAACACTGACGATCTAATGTAAGATTGTCAGTGTTCTTGCGCAAATACTATGCTGCTCCCACTCGGGAAAAAGCCCTTGTGTGCAAATACTTTTGTGCAAGATGGCCAGTGTAGACAGCTAAAAACTGTTTTGCGCAAAAAAGCCCCGATGGCAAAAATGACGATCGGAGCTTTCTTGCGCAAAACCGCATCTAGATTGGCACGGATGCTTTTCCGCAAAAAGTGTTTTTGCGCAAAAGCATCTGTGCCAATCTAGACGCTCTTTTCCACAAATGCTTCCACAAAAACTTTTCCATTAAAAGCATTTGCAGAAAATCATGCCAGTCTAGACGTAGCCTCAAAGTTATTTTGAAATAATTTCCTAGTGTAGACATGCTATGTTTGTATGACTGTAGCACCCAGAAACCTGAATCAGAACTGGGGCTCTACAGTGCTAGGTGCTATATAGACAGAAACCGTTTCTGCCCTAAAGAACTAAATAGGGATTTCCTTCCAACTCCACTTATAGTTTTTCTACATGGGGAAATTGACTAGAGTAGCGATTCCAGAATAAAAGTTATTCCAAAATAGCTACTCTGGTCAATTTCTTGATGTAGACAAGCTCTAATTAGCTGCCTTTCTTCCTTACTTTCCATCTCTATTCCATTCCATAGCCTTTTCATAAACATCTAAAGCTATATCTACACTGCACACTTATTTTGAAATAACTCATGTTATTTTGAAATAACAGATTGCGTGTCTACACAGCAAGCCCATTATTTCGAAATAATTTTGAGATATTGGGCTTCTTACTCTGACTTCTGTAACCCTCATTTCACAAGGAGTAAGGGAAGCTGGAGAAAGAGTGTTTTTCCTTTGACGTCCTGCTGTGTAGACAGTTCCAAAAGCTGAGTTAAGCTACTTCGACTTCAGCTATGCAATTAACGTAGCTGAAGTTGCGTATCTGAACTTGACTTTAACCCGCAGTGTAGACGTACCCTGAATGATGAACCAAGGGACTTTTTCTGTGATCTTCTCCAGGCAATACCCTTGAAGAAAGCAATGGAGCATTACTGTGGTAAGGACAGCTCAGCAGCCAAGTAGGGTGAAGAATTTGTAAGAGTCAGAATAATATGCAGTAAACGGGATGAAATTAAGAAAGAGGAGACTGTAGTCTGAATAAAAGGAGAAACTTTGGAGTGAAAATTTCTGTATTAGGCTGTGGAATTGCTATATTAGACTACCAAGGAAGTAGCAGGAGTCCCATCAAGTCAGCTTGAAAGAGGGCATGAGCCAGCACAGAGTACCCACAATCCTTACTCAGTTGAGGAACCTGCAATCAGTCAAAGCCACTTCAAAGGGAGGAACAGCTGTGGATAGGTGAGATGGCTGGGGATGGGTCAATTCAAGACCGATCCAGACAACTTCCAAGGGTGGGCTCCTAGCCCATCCTTGTCACAATTCAGTGCTGCCCTCCCTTTGGGTGAATTCCCTCTTAGGATCAGTAGTCCCTGCTCTTGCAGGGGAATGCAAGTAGTATTTACATTCCCTTGCACTAGTTGGGGTGAATTGAGCCCCAGGACTGTGCCGTATCTTTCAAAATTCTGTTATTCAAAACCCACTCTATACTGAAAAGAAGGAATTAGTGCACCTGTACTGACAGGCAGTGTTCCCTGCGAGCTGTGCACTTGTGCAGCTGCTCAGCAGAGATTCCAGTGCCACCCAGCTAATTAGCTCTGTTATTTCTTCTAGTGGTGCACATTCACACATGCCTTGGTGCACATAACAAAATGTATTCTGCACATGGATGGAAAAGATTAGTGGGAACACTGCTGATGGGTGAGAATAACTGCAAGAGCTGAAACCAACTAAATACTTTTCACACATTCAATACATAAAAAAAGGTACAAAGAGGGAAAGAAGAGGAAACTGAAGTAGAAAAGTGGTGGAGTGAAGGAGGGCAGCTTAGGATTTTTCTTTAGCTCTGTGCAGCACGAAACCCTCCCCTTTGTGGCAGAGGCTCACAGTGTACCTGATCCTGCTCATGTTGCAGTCACCAGCTACACTGGAGTGGAGTCAAGCCCAATGAAACTGCACTGTGCAACCACTTCATTATGGCTGCTGGACTGTGTTGAGGCATGGTAATAGCTGCATTCGTCACTCTGCCTGGGATGCCAATGATAATGCTGTTATGCTTCTAGACAGGGCTACATCCAGGGCATGGCAAATAGGGCAGCTACCCCTGATGCCCAACTATGGGGCCTAAATGATGAAAAAACCAGGAGGGGGCACAAAGATGGTTGTTTATCCCAGGCACTATAATGCCTAGTTAGGGCTCTGCCACTAGACATTATTGCTTCATGGGAATGGGAGTCCTCATGAGGTTTTGATCTACAGTCTCTTGCACTGAGTGGTTCCCAGTGGGCTAGGCCAGTGTTTACTGCCATTTTATTTTTTTTTCAAGTCAGGGGACTTCTTGTGACTGCCTGCAACACACCCAACCTGACAAGTATTTGGCTAGACTTTGCTCTCACTCGTTACATCAGCCTTTGCACAAACAGACAGGCACTACTACAGCTCAAAACAGAACAAGCTCCATATGAAAATAAAGCAAATAAGTGACCTACAAGCATGGAGGAAGCAAAATAAGATGTATAGTTTGATGTTAATTAGCCTTCTAACTGTCAGGCCCAGTTACTTCCAGGGGGCTCTGACATTTCTAAGATTAACTAGAGCATTAGCTGTCACATTTCACAAAGGGGCCACCATTCTACAAGCAAGATCCACCAGCTTTCTCCACACCGTGTCTTGAAATTTTACAATGTGAAATTATAGCCAAGTGTTAATTGTAGAGCGTTTGATAGAAGGCTCCTATATTTGTACTTAAACAGAGGAATGCACTGATTTACAGATTTATACACTGCGATACAATCATGCAATTGGGAAGATCTAAATGAATGGCTGATGGATTTTAAGCATGTGAAACTGCTGGGTATGAGTTCATGAGTTTTGCTCTAACCATACGCACCAATTTCAATACTGTGCGCTTAGCACCTACCAGCAGCCCTGACAATCAGCTCCTCCTCTCCCCACAGCACTTCCCACCCGCTGGTCATCAGCTGTTCAACAGTAGGCAAGAGGTGCTGGTGGGGGAGAGAGAAAGGAGTTGGGGCAGGAGCATAGCAGAGATAAGAAGAGGGCAGGTGTAACCTATACACCTACTGGGTGTAGTGTATCATCTCGCATGGTTGCACTTAGATCACTTACAGAGAGAGACACTGCTGAGATCGATCTTATGGAGTTCAATTTAGTGAGTCTAGTTAATACTAGATACATTGAACTCAGAGGGTGTCCCTGTTGGCATCCGGTACTCCTTTTGCATGGCTTCCTGCTGTAGGGATGGCACCAAGCTTGGCTTAAAGTAAGCCAACGCCAGCTGTGTATTCTGTATAGCTGGAGTTATGTATCTTAAGATGAGCATCCAGGTGTAATATACACTTGGCTATAGCCTTAGCTAAGAGCAAGCTGACTTTTAGCTCAAGCAGTAGAGGCTCATGCACTAAGCTCCAGAGGTCCACCTGTTGACATTACACAGGCATTTGGAGGAAGGAGTGGAGTTGGGGGAAGGCCTGGGACAGAGTGGTAGAGTCCTCTAGGAATTCAGAAAGTCAGCCCTTCTGGCTCTAATTACTGGAATAACAGCAGTATGTTTCCACTGGCACTGTGCATTGTATAGCTTACATTTACCACAGGACAATCCCAGTCCTACTACTTTATAACTTTCTGAAATTAGTTTTCCAAAATGTGTAGGAACAACATTGGCTGCAGTAGGCAGACCCTCAAAGCCTCATCTGTGATTATTTCACCATTGTTTCACCTGTAAGCAGGGTCCGAATCACTGGTTCCAATGCAGCCAGCTGGAAGGGGAAAGGTATCCTGGGTGTGGTTATGCTCATTCAGTTGTTTAGCCCTGTAAGGTATTCAACTGTTGATATGTAAATACAGTTCATGCTGGAATGGGAAAGAAATCCTGGATGTGCTTATGTAAATACAGTTCAGTCGGTGCTATAGGCCTGATAGATAGTCAATTGTTAGAATGGTATTTTGCCTATTGTAACTAATTTGACTGTTATGGGGTCACAAACAATGTTAACCCTAAATGTAGGAATTGTAAAATATGACCACCAAAGCTTGCAGGAGAGACACTGTCATTGTAAAGAATCTCAGATGGACAAGGCTTTCCTTTCCAGACTTAAGTGAAGAGAATGGGGCGAGGGAGGAGCAGAGCTCTGAACCAGCAAGCCACATGCCCTCCAGGCATGAGCTGTAAGTCTGGTTCAACCTGTTTCTCCTCCTTGCCTCCCCTGTTCTAATGACAGAACTAAAACAGACTCCATAAGGAGTCTCTTTATTTTCTGCTGGCCTGCACTGTGAGTCAAGAGCTGAAATCACTGAGAAACTGGAATCACAGAGAGTTGAAATCGCTAGGTTTGGTCCAGATCCAAACCCATCAGGAGCAGGCGGCCAGCAGGGCGGCTGGCAGGAGCAGTGGCAAGTGGCCAATGGAGTGGGTGAGACACTTCCTACCCCCACCTATTCCCAGGATGGAAGGTGAGCTCTGCGAATCACTTCTGAGACCTGGTCCGCCCTGAGTGGGGTATAGAGAAAGGTTGGGCATGTGAATGGGACGCTTACATTGCAGGGCTTGTGAGCCTGAGAGGCAAAGGACATTGCTAAATCCACTTGTGCTGGGACATTTACTCATGGTTTGGTTATGAACTTTGTGGTGTTATTCCAAGCTAATGCCACGTTACTTCTCCCCCTCATCCATTAAAAGTTTCTTTTCTATGCTCAGACTCTGTGCTTGCGAGTGGGGAAGCATTGCCTCCCAGAGGCGCCCAGGGCTGTGTGTGCATTTCCCAAGTTACTGGGTGGGGGCTGTAGCCAGTTCTGTGTGGGATGCATGAAAAGGAACCCCCTAGCTATTGAACCCAGTCCTGGCTGCTGCCAGCACTAACTGACAGAAGGGTTACACAACGTTATTGAGCTACACTCTGGAAAAGATAACAAGCAATGGCAAATGTCACAGCAGGAGCACAATCCATGAGTGGGTGTTTCCCAGAACAGGAGGGCCACACATAGGCAGGGCACAGGGCTGGAGTGGCACATAAACTAATGATAACAGTCAAAACATTGTATGCTTTGGCTGCAAGAACAGAACCAGCTGTGAGTTGTCAAAGAAACTACAAGGGTTGCTGGGATGCCAAGTGGGAGTACGGGCCTCCATGCGTATGGCTTTGCCCTATGTAGGTCTCCCACATATTCACAGGTATGCCAAGTTCCTGCCCCTTCCATTGAGAGTTAGCAGGGAAGAACTAAACCCTTTCCATACAAGTTTATACAAATAATTTCTTAAGAACCCATATTTGTGAGCCCTTAGATGGGCAATTCTTTGCTTAGATCATCTACAATCTAAAGCTTTGGAGTTGTAATGTGCATTTGCCTAGCTGAATGCTAGCGTAAAGAAGTAGAGTCCAAATTTTGCTCAGGAGATGGTGACATCTCTGGTCACCTGATGTCTGGTGGAAGGGAGTTCCAAAGCTGCACAGAATGTCCAGTCTCCTGTGATGTTTTAGCCCAGGCACAGGCAACTCTAGTGCTTCCTGTGATAGCAGTTGTCATGGTAGACCATGGCCATGCAAAGATGAAAGTGATTGATAATGCACCTGGTACCAACCCATTAAAGGACACGAAGATAAGCACAGTGTACACATAGGAGTGAGTCAGCACAGAATCTGTCCTGTTAATAGCCTTAGATATTGTAGTAGAATAACATACAGAGGCTCTAACTAAGATTAGGGCCCTATAGTATTAGTTACTGCATAGACACACAGTAAGACACAATTCCTGCCCTGATGATCTTAGTCTAAAGAGATAAAACTAACAAAAGATGGAAGAAGGAAGTAGTATCTCCATTTAATAAATGGAGGACTGAGGCACAAAGAGATTAAACAACTTTCCCAAAGTCATACACAGAGGCTACGTCTACACTGGCCCCTTTTCCGGAAGGGGCATGTAAATGTCACTAGTCGTCGTAGGGAAATCCGCGGGGGATTTAAATATCCCCCGCGGCATTTAAATAAAAATGTCCGCCGCTTTTTTCCGGCTTTTAAAAAAGCCGGAAAAGAGCGTCTAGACTGGCCCCGATCCTCCGGAAAAAGTGCCCTTTTCCGGAGGATCGGGGCCAGTCTAGACGCTCTTTTCCGGCTTTTTTAAAAGCCGGAAAAAAGCGGCGGACATTTTTATTTAAATGCCGCGGGGGATATTTAAATCCCCCGCGGATTTCCCTACGACGACTAGTGACATTTACATGCCCCTTCCGGAAAAGGGGCCAGTGTAGACGTAGCCAGAGAGTCTGTGGCAGAGCCAGGAAATGAATGCAGCTCTTTTGAATCTCAAGTCAGTCTGGTGCCTTAATCCCCACCCTTTCTCTAATGCACATCTATCCATACACATTTTGGAACCTAATAGCAAGCAGACCAGCTAAAAGCTGTGGCACAGATTCTAAATGCTTTGTCATCCTCTGGGTCATCAATACACTATTTACTTTATTGAATCAAGTGCAATGCTGTTCTTCTCTCCTCTATGGCTATTGACTTTAAAAATAAAGAGAAAAACCAGTTACTCTGGCAAACAGCTGTTAATCATTAACAGCAGGTGCAAAACAGTATACACTTAACCCTTTGAACACTGTAATAAATATAGATGTATATGATGGCAGATGACAAGACATAATGGTTTGTGCTTCTTTCAAAAAATACTGCATAGCTACTAGAAAGAGGGAAATTAAATCTCATACCAGTTGATTTTGGTAAGGTAGCTGCTTTTTCAAATAGAGGAAATAGATAATTGAAAGCTGGTAAACTATCGGTGTGTAAGTAATGGATGCTAAAGAATGGCACAGTCTTTTATGTGGTACTCTTGATTAAGCACAGAATCCAGTATGTAATTGCTTAATCAGTCTGATTTTGCCGACTCAAACGGCTTTGCTCCAAGGATTGGAGAAAGGGCTGCCTCTGCACAGAATGAAAAAAGATGATCTCATATCAGGCTGCAACGTTGATCAGAATGCACTGTGTAGTGATCTCTGTCACAGGTGAATAATACCAGCTAATGAGATCTGTGATGTCATCAGATTCTCCCAGGGCTCAGTCCTATTAGTGCTGAATACCTCCTTGTAAGGTACTGAACCACTTTGATTCCTCCTGAAATCAAGGGGATATAAGGGTGCTAAGCACACAAAGATGCAGGCTGTTGTTCATAAGCATTGCTTGGATTCTGATGAATCAAGCACCTCAGACTTTTGTAGCACCCTGGGTTTCATCATTTTACCAGTGAAACATTTTCCTGCTCACTATCCTTCAGGTTCAATACAAATGTCATGATAATTTCAATTCCTAAAATGGTTTGGCCACGGGAAGAGCTAGTGGCGACGGGATACAGGTTCTCATATCCTCATATACATCAGCACTTTTCTTACCAGAATCTCTCCACCATTCAGAAACTCAAAGCAATAGCAATAATTTTGCATGAGGAAAGGCAGCTGGCATGAAATCCATCCCTGTGCTACCCCAGGCCTGGAGCTTTACCCTCTTAGTGTAGCTCAGCCTGCCAGCCTGCTGTCTTTCAAGACATGAATGTGCTGATGCCACCTGCTGGTGAGAAAAAGAGAGGGAGACAGAGCCATTTTCAAATTGCTTGTATAATATAAAATTAAGGTTAGATTTAGGAAAAATGATTATGGTTACTGAAAGCATTCTCAACGCTAATTTTGGAAGCAATAAATGTTCTGCTATTTTTCATCATGGAAATCAATGTATTAAACTATTATAAATTCATGGGGAGGGTTCTAAATAGATACTATATATGTACCACAGTTCAAGTTGCACATATGTGGAAACACTTATAACTTCTTCATTGGTGAAGTGTTATGGTACAAAGCCAAGCACCACTCATGAAGCGGATGTACCAGCTTATCTTAAGTACCGTCAGTCATGTTACGAGTCGTCTCATATTTAGCACAACAGGAATCACCAATCATTTCAGAACTAGAATTTCTTTCCACATATTATTAGTACATTGCTGGGAAACTTAAGAGCAGATTTTCCCATGTGTTTCAGAAGCTACAGGATTTTGAGTGGCTACTTCCTTGACAGAGATAAATTAATATCACAAAGTTTACACTATTATGGTGGAAGAAGGCACAGCCTTAATACACAAGCCTGTGTTCAGTTCCCAGTGCTCCCAGAAACTTTCTTGGTATGTCTACACAGCCCGGGGCAGCAAGCCTCCCAGGCAGGGTGGCAGACGCAAGCTGGTGGGGACTCTAGTGCTTTGAAGTTGTGGCCCAGGCTCTGAAGCTCACCCCCTCCTGTTAATGACCATGAAGGGCTCATATCATACTGTGACAAGGGCTATGTAAGTACTGGGTTAGAGATCTTTATTATTACAGGAATGGACTTTTTTAGAAAGCCGTAACATTAACATGCAAAACATGTGGCAAGCAATAAATGTCACGGACCTGTCTGACAATTGCTGAACTGAGTTAATTGGGTGCAACCTCTGGATTCCATGCACAGCTAAGCCACGCAGGCCTGGGCAGGCCTGGCCAGACTGTTTGTAGCTCTGGGCATACTCCCAGGTATAGAGTCCCTGTCTGTAACCTTTCCTTGGGACATGGGACTCCACAGTCCAACTGCCATAGGCCACGAGACCTCTCAAATCTCACCAGCCACTGCACATGCTACCAAAAGGTCCTCCCTTCTGTGGGCACTCTGGTTTCTAATGAACGTTTCAAGGACATATGGCAGGTAAAGCAAAGAACACAGGTTTTGCACAGGAACTTCTTACACACACACAGTCTCTCTCTGTCTTCAGGGTAGCTGGCAAAGAGGTGTCACAAGTGGCTAGCAGGGCGGCAGGCAGAAAGTAAGAAGGCATCTGGCAGAAGCAGTGAGCAGAGAGCTGGTAGGAGTGGCTAGTAAGTGGTCAGCAGATTGGCTGGCAGAGAGGTGTGGTGAGAGAGCAGCAGAGAAAGTAAGGTGCCTTTTTAACCCTCCTCCACTTTGCAGATGCACATCTGAACTGTGGGTCTTCATTGACCAAGAGCATCAACTGTGAGTGGGGTGCCTTGAAGGATCAAGTATGTGAAAGGGACTTCTAGATTGCTAGATTTAAAAACTAAGGAGAAAATGACTGCCCAGCTTATTATGGGGTGGGTTTTTTTTACTCGTGGTTTATGTTTATGAATTCTGTTTGCTATGTTTTCTCAAATTAGTGCTCACTTACTTCCCTCCTTTTATTTAGAAGTTTCTTGTCCACACTCAGATTCTGTGCTTGTGAGTGGGGAAGCATTGCCTCTCCGAGGCGCCCAGAGATGATGTGTAATTTCCCCAGGTTACTGCATGGGGGCTCAAGCCAGTTCTGTATTGTATCAATGAAAAGGCAAAAATAGCAAAACAATCACAGTGGTACCTCAGCAATCACCACAATGTGGTAACTTGCTGTGAGTTGCTTTTATGTTTTCTGGGATACGTTTTCCACTGACACAAAGACATGCTGCTCCACTGAAATCCTCTTACAGGGGAAAACTGAGGCTACGTGTAGACTGCAGCTTTCTTTTGGAAGAAGCGTTTCCGGAAGAGATCTTCTGAAAAAACTTCTTCCGAAAGAGAGCGTCCACACTGCCAAAGCACATCGAAAAAGCGATCTGCTTTTTCGAAAGAGAGCGTCCACATTGATGCTCTCTCACATAAAAGGCCACCTGGAACCACTTCAGGCAGGGCTTTAGGTTACCAGTTGCTTCCGAATGCTGGCACCGAAGCCTAGCAGAGACATGCGCTTAAAGGGACCCTTCTGGGCAGCCGTTTCTCTGCTTCTGCTGTGTGCTTGCCTACCTCTTCAAGGGACAGCTAAGCTCTCTCAGTGCCTGGTGTAGTTGCCCGGCTTTTTTGGATGCCACAGCTTTTTCCTATGTGCCATGGAGCTGGAGCTGCCCCTGGGCATGCGATGGCCCCACACAGCCATGCTGCAGTTTCTGCAGCACTTTGTGCCGGCTGCCTTCCTGGTCCTGACCGAGCTCAACCCTGGGCTCTTTATGGAGACTCTCTCCCTGGGTGTGGAAGCAACACCCTTGCAACTGCAATTGCAACCCTCAGTGGAGAGGCATTTCGGGAGGCTGGACACCAGTTCTGACTGGTGGGACCACCTGGTCATGGAGCGGTGGGACAACCTGCAGTGGCTCCAAAACTTCCAAATGCGGAAGGCCACCTTTTTGGAACTGTGTGCCTGGCTCGCCCCTGCCTGTGATGATATGACACCCACTTGCAGCCTGCCATTCCCATGGAGAAGCAGGTCGCAATCGCCCTCTGGAAGCTGGCCACCCCCGACAGCTACCGATCAGTGGGCAACCAGTTTGGCATGGGGAAGTCCACTCTCGGGGCTCTCCTCATGGAGGTAAGGCCCTCTTGGACTGCAGTCCCTGCATGGTGGACGGTGGGGGAAGCCCTGGAAAAGGGGGACCCTCGGGAAAGGGGGTTGGAGGCTATGGGCGGTGGAGTGGGGGTGGGGAGAAGCCCTGTCCCCAGGGGGTTTTGCCATCCTGCCCTCACATAGCCCTGCTGCTGGGTGGTTGGCCTCATAGGGGGTGGCTCCTGGGATGTTTGAGTGGGGGGAGGGAATGGGTCGGGGTGAGCACCTCCCAAAGTCTCAGGCACCTCCTTTCTCATTCTCTGATTTGTGTGTTTGTTTGTCTCCTTCTGCAGGTGGTGAGAACCATCAACTCCATCCTGCTGCGGAGGGTCATCCATCTGGGAGACCTAGACTCCATCGTGGCTGGATTTGCTGCCCTGGTGTTCCCAAATTGTGGGGGAACGATTGCTGGGACCCACATGCCGATGGTCCTGCCAAGGGCTACTTTTCTATGGTGCTGCAGGCCCTGGTTGACCATCGAGGACAGTTCATGGACATTTTTGTCAGGTGGTCAGACAGGGCACACGATGCCTGGATTTTTTGGAACTCCAGCCTCTATGGGAAGCTGGAGGCAGGCACATTCTTCCCCCACTGGGACTTTGCAGTTGGGGACATACAGATGCCATTATGCATCATGGGGGATGCAGCCTACCCCTGATGCCGTGGCTAATGAAGCCTTATACCGGCCACCTGGACCCCAGCAGGGACCAATGCCCACCTGAACCGGCCAAGATTCAGGTGGAGTGCGCCTTCGGCCGCCTCAAGGCGCGGTTCAGGTGCCTCCTGACCCGCTCATATGTGCGGGAGCACAACATCCCTGAGGTGGTGTCAGCATATTGTGTCTTCCACAATATTGTGGAGAGAAACGGGGAGCAGAGGCCAGCTGCGAGGGGAGACCTTTTGAGCAGCCACGGACAGCTGCCATCTGCCAGGCCCATCAGGCCTGAGTGAGCATCCAGGAGGCCTTGAGGGAGAGTTTCTCTCAAGCACCCCAGTAACTCGCCCCAGGGCCTCCCCTCTAGGGGCCCCTGGCTTGCTGCACTATCCCTTTCTCACCACAACCCCTCCCTTCGCCCCTTCCCTGACTTCTCAGTAAAGACACCTTTTTGGTTTTGAACACAACAAACTTTGTATTTGTCTTTTTAAAAAAAGGAGGAGTTGGAGGGGGGCTCATAACCTGGAAGGGGAGGGGGGTTTGGAGTGGCTTGGGGGATGGCTGGATGTGCACCTCGGGTGCAGGGACCTTGTCGGACTTGGGGTTGGGTGGGTTCTGGGAACTCAGGTGGGTGGGCAGGAGGGGGGGCTGGAGCGGGGTCAGGGATGGTAGGGGTGCCAGGGGGAGGGGGCATGGGCATCACTTGCTTTGGGAGGGAGCAGAGGCATCGTTTGGGGGGGTAGGGGAAGGGGGAATGGGCATAGCAGGGAGGGCAGGAGGGTGGGAGGCAGGAGCAGCAACAGCAGCCGGGTGTGCCATCGTTTACCTCATGATGGCACACATGCTATTGCACCACCACACGAGCTGGTCCCACGTGCAGTTCTGCCACTCTCTGCATCCTCCCAGATCTGCTGTGCCAGGGATTGCTGCATGTCGCGCAGTACGCTGACATGCTGCTGCATCAGGTATTCATGGACCCTGGATGCTTTCGGGTCTCCCAGGCTCTGGCGGCTGGCTCGGTGGCATGGCTTGCCCCTCGGTCCTGACTGATCTGACTGTGGAGAACACAAAGAGGGAGAGGGGATCAGTCATCCATGCAGACGCTGTCCCTGAGGCCGTGCCCTCTTCTGTGAGCAGCGACCAACAGTCCTTGGGCCAGAGGAGGGAGATGAACAGGAGCAAGGCCATGTGTGGCCTGAACAGCAGGCCCTGCCTCACAAGGGCCCCAGGGGACTGTGCTGCCCACTTCCCCCCTTCCATCCCACAGACAAGCAGGCAAGGGAAGTGTCCAGCCACAGTGGGATCCCCACATGGGCGGCAGAGGATCTGGGAGCAGCCTGGACCTTCCTGGGGCCTGTACACACACACCTGCACCTCGCAGCGCTGCCCACAGTAGCGGGTGCTGCCTCGCACATACAGGCATGCCTGTGTGCTGTGTGCAGCACTCCTTGCTGTGTCTGGGGTCATGCCTGTGTCTTTGTGGCTAGCCTGCTTCCACCCATGGCAGGTGCTGGGAGAGCGTCCCCCCCGCCCGCGACCAGATGTGTGTGTGGCCTCCTCTGAGCATGGGAGCAGGATCCCGTGCATGCTCAGGGGCTGTCTGCTGAATCTGTGTGGCGCACACTAATGCTGCACATGGTTCCACGTACCCGGACTGCAGCACAATGTCCGGCCTGAGCAGGCCAAGCGACACTCTCACCCCTCCCCGTCTGCGCCCGCCTCCCCCGTCTGTGTGTGTGACAAACTGAGAGCACTCACCTGAAGATCCCTCCCTGGTGTCAGAGGAGGCCTGGGAGACATCCAGGCTCATCGGAACTGGCTCTAAGGAGAGCGTGATGGTGGCCGTATCATCCGCCTTCTCCTCCACATGCTGTTCCTAGTCCTCCTCTGCCGTGACCTCCAGCTGGGTGTGTCGAGGCTGGAGTCCACCACGATAGGTGAGGAAATGGCTTCCCCATGCCCTAAGATTTGGTGCAGCCCTTGGTAGTAGGGACAGGTGTGGGGTCCTACTCCAGAGCGTGAGCTGCACTCTGGCCCTCATGTATCCCTATCGAAGCTCTTTCACCTTATTCCGGACCTGTTCCAAGGTACGGTGAATGTCTGCACTCCACCACGGACTCAATCAT
This sequence comes from Pelodiscus sinensis, assembly GCF_052426305.1. Classification (NCBI taxonomy): domain Eukaryota; kingdom Metazoa; phylum Chordata; order Testudines; family Trionychidae; genus Pelodiscus; species Pelodiscus sinensis. The sequence continues at coordinate 309,047,000 of NC_143052.1, forward strand.
CCGGCCATAAATGTACATGTTGTGGCACTTGGAGCGGAGATCCTGGAGTGTTTCCTCCTTGCCCCACAGCTCGACAAGGGTCAGGATCTCCACTCTGGACCAGGGGGGTGCCACCTCCTGGTTCCCCTGGGTGGGCCCTAGGAGCCCTGCGGATGCTCCTGTGAGGGCCAGGAGGGCGTCCGGGAGCTTGTGGCTTCGCCATGAGTGGTAAGGCCTGTGGCAGGGAGAGCCGTATGGTGAGGTGCTGCTCCAAGGCCGGCTTCCTGCCGCAAGGCTTGTCCAGGGTGCCTGAGCTTTAAGAGAGGCCAGGAGACAGGAACTATAGAGTTGTTATGACTTTGGACGGAGTGGCCACCAGGGCACCAGTTTTATTTCCTGGAGGCCTTTTCTTTCGAAAGAAAATCGTCTTCCCCATCCACACCCGCCTTTTTCCGAAAGAGCTCTTTCGCAAAAAGGCTTCTTCCTTGTAGAAAGAAGTTTACCAGTGTCGGAAACCCCCTTCTGTTTTTTCAATTGTCTTTTGAAAGAACACGATTGCAGTGTGGACATAACTCAAGTTTTTTCAGAAAAACTGACATTTTTCCGAAAAAAACCTCTGTAGTGTAGACATACTCTGAGAGAGAAAGTCAAATCGAAGCTCCCACACTACTGGAGAACCCTGCATACCAAGAATGCCCAGATGAGAGTGGGGCATGCACGGATAAGGTGGTGCCATTAACTGCCTATTCAAGGATCCTAGCCCCTGGCCCCACCCCTTTTGTGTCATCCCCTCCCTTCCCCCCACCACCACAGAGAGAGGAGCCCAACCCCAGCCTCCTGGTGTCCAAACCCACTATCTAGCCTTGGCTGCCAGCCCTCCACCCACCCATGCCCCGGCTGGACCATCCCAGCATGCCCATCCCTGAATTGCTAGGAAGGAGGCCCCAGTGATCCCAGCCCCAGAGTGCTGACTGGCCTGATCACTGACCTTAGCCGCATGAAGTCGCAGGCTGCCAGCTGGCCTGCTCGAGCCCATTCCCATCCTCCACCTGCCTCTGCGAAAAGGAGCTACTTGAGCTGGGGCCATGAAAGAAGAGCAAGAAGCAGGAGGAGGCCTCAGGTCTAAGCATGGATGGGGCCGTGCCGGGCTCTTTGGGGAGCCTCTGATACCTGACGTTCATAGGTTGCACACCTAATCCTCACAGTGCAGTTAGCTCAGCACTTGGGTGCTACAGGGTAAGAGCACAAGGCAAGAGCCTAGGTACATTGGAGAGGCCATAATCCGCTCACATCCCACAAAGAAATGCCTTGGTATGGAGCTAATCCTCAGGCAAAGAAGCTCACCCTGGAGTATTGCAAATCAGACATCTGTCTGTGCCCTGCAGTAATACAGTAAAGAGGGAAGGAGACTCCTGTGCCTCCTGCCCAGTCTGGCACAGCTGTGCATTCTAGCCAGAAGTGACCTGCCCAAAAGCACAGAGACAGCCAGGGTCAGCGCCCAGCATCAGACTTCATGATTCCTAGTCAGGCCCTTTAAGAACTAGACTGTACCTGTCTTTCAAAAGACTGTTCAGGATCAGGATGAAAATGAGCATGCCAGAGAAAGAAAGAAAAAAGAAAAGCAATTTTAAGGTAGGGGAAAGTTTGTCCCTTTTGTCCCTTAGTGTGCTTCTTCGAATGTATTGTTTGGTATATGTATACACACGTCCATACTGAGATCAGAAAGGAATATTCTGTACCTGCTGTGTAAGGCAAGCCCCAAGATCAGTACAAATGTTGCAATTTTTCATTTAGAGTCAACAGTTCTGAATGTCACAGGGTGACAAGGTATGTAGAGAATATTCCTTAGCAGGGAGCCACTGTTAAGATTATGCTGTGAATGTGCCAGGGAAGGCAGATCAGAAAACTAAATGATACTGAGCAGACTTTTGCTGGACGTTTATGCAGCATTGTGCTTTTCCTGACTAAAGAATTGCTTTAGTAGTTCCCTTTGAACGGCTCCTATGAAAGCTGACTGGCTGTGATTGATAGGCTAGCAGTGGGTGGGTTTTCTAACAACAGGAAAGCTTCAAAATCTCAGAGCAAGGAAGATTACTTTAAGTATTTCTTTTGGATCTTCATGGGTTGTAACCCAATGTGTCCATAATGGCTGAAAGAATTGGCTTGGTTACAGGCCTGATTTGATTAGTTGAATTATAGGCTCTGAATCCAGTGCCCAGCTGAAGACTTCACTAAGGCCTTGTCTACGCTTCATGGTGGATTGATGCTGCAGCGATCATCCATTGGCCTTTGAGTGATCATGTCTGCTTAGACACAATAAATCAATCTCTGAGCATGCTTCCATCGACTCTGGCTCTCCAAGAAGATGAGAAGAGTAGTGGCATTGATGGGAGAGCAGCTCCTGCCAATCATACCACATGCAGGACACCTCAGTGAATATGTCGACTTCAGCCACACTATTCACGTAGCTGAAATAGATCAATGGTGCAGGTACATGTACACAAGGCCTGAGTTACAGATGAAGGATGGTGTGACAGATCCACAAAAGATAAGTTATTCCACTATAATGAATCAGAACATGTTGTGTTTTTATTGTATCTCTCCTAATAATAAAAAATCCCTCCTGCAATAAAGCACATATACAAATATTCCACGTTTCCCAGTTCAGCCTTTGCCCAGCATTAGCTATGTGACACAGCATTAAGGGCAAGATTCTGGGGCTCCAGAAGGGTTGCAGAGGGACAGTGTGTAAGCTGAGCCCCCAGGAGGAATTGTGGCTGATTCATCCACAGCTTATTTGGGGGAGCCCCCAGGATGTGCACGCTGGGTTTAAAGTCCAGTTAAGTTAATGGAACAGCTTCCACTGAGCTGCAGGTCCACTAGCCTTTGGGGAGGATGTAGCAGTCTGGCCTGGTCCTCTGACTGTTTAAACCTCTGACTGTGAGAAGCTGGGACTGGACAACAACTGCGCTGTTCTGTTCCACCTGGAGCCTCTGGCACTGGCTGCTTTCAGAAGACAGGCTCATGGGCTAGAAAGACCACTGGTCTGTCCCAGTATGCCTGTTCTTATGGTCTTATCCATGAGCCAGTACAGGAAGGGGCAAAGGGCTCATACTCTCTGCTCCCTTGAGGCAAGTTAGCACTTGTGGGGCTGATCAGAGGGAGCAGGGACTTCTCCCTAATGGGATTCTAAGCAGCTTCTACATAGGGGTGCTGTGGAGGGAGCAGAGGGGAAGAAGGTGTGTCCTTCCCGTTTCTGTGCACTTGTGCTGAGGCAGGCCAGAATCTAGCCCTACAGGATTAACAGCAGAGAAACCAATTTCTAACTTAAAAATGCAGCATGCTGTTTCCACTCCCACATCTCCAACATTATTTAATCAGGTCTTTGGTTAAACCTGTCGGAAATGTAAGTGCAGTTGGACCACTGCTTACCAGGGCCAAAGGAAACATGTAAATCTATAATAAAAACACGAGACAATTTTCACCACCACAAACTGCCCATGTCTTTACATGAAAGTACACAGTTCTGCTTCCTGTGCCACACCAACATCGTGACCCAGATGCACAAGTCCATGAAGAGCCAGCAAACTTCTGCAAAGTGCAACATAAATAACAGCTGTGTTTCAGGCCTGGCACCTGGCGGATGGGCATGAACTAAGCATTTTCTAGCCTTTTTAGACACAGCACGGCATCCTGGATAAGAACAGAATCAACCTTTAGCCTGGCACTATTTGTCCACCCAGTTGGCCTAGATTCCTGCTACAGTAACTCCACCTATTCCAGGCAAAGCTGCAGAAAGACAAAGGCAAATCAAGTATGTTGTGTGCATAAGGAGCAGCCCAAAGGAGGAAGCTGCAAAGAAGAACTCAGGCTTAGTGGCTGAGTACCCAAGGACTGTGTGCTGCAGGGAAAAGAAGAAGTGAAAGGAAGAGCCTCTTACTTGGGCCCAAAGGAAACCAACCACTAAAAGAAAAGTGATTTGCTGCAATGGCCAATAATGAAAACCAAACAAAACAATTTACAAAGTGAAAGTTATGTTTGGCTGCTAGCAAATCACTCTAATGCTACACCATCTAACCATAAATATCACACCAATGCTAATCCTTGAGTGTTGTCTAGTGCAGTGTTTCTCAACCAGTGATACGAGCACCCTTGGGGTACTTGAGAAAAGTCTGGGGGGTAAGTCAACACAACTGAAATGTGGAGAAAACTGAATTTTTGTTCTAAGTTTTACAGAGCTTTATTATTTTTGTACTTTTTACACCCAAAAAATTCATCGCCTGCCCAGCTACAATTAAGTTGTTTAAACAAATGTGTTGCAATGGTAGAAAAAATTGTGTGTGTCTGAAAACTATGTATTGGGGGTACTTTTTTGTTTTGTTTTGTTTTGTTTTGTTTTGAAAAAGGGGTACTTTATAAAAAAAGGTTGAGAAACACTGGTCTAGTGAGTAGGAAGCTGGCCTGAAAGTCAGGGGACCTAACTTCCAGTCCCACCTTTGTCCTTGCCCTGCTGTGTGACCTTGCCAAGTCTCTCCACTTTTCTGTGCCTCTGTTTACCACTCATTCTTTGCCTTTTAGATTATGTCTCTAAGGCTACGTCTACGCTGCACATTTATTTTGGAATAAGATATTCTGGAATAGTTATTCTGAAATAGCTTATTTCAAAAGAGCATGCCTACACTGCAAGGAAGCCTCAAAGTTAGTCCATGGCAGTCTTCCTTAACATGCACGTGGTATTTCGATTTAGAGCCCCAGGAGGCACTGGGGAGAAATAACTTAGAACAGCCCTGTGGAGGGGCTATTTTGAAATAGCAGAAGTGGAGTGTCTACACATCCCCTATTCCTAAATAACTATTATGGAATAGACATTATTCTGCATAGAATGAGGTTTACAGAAGTCAGAATAAGCTGTCCGTTATTTCAAAATTATTTCTAAATAACGCTATTGCTGTGTAGATGCTCGCATAGTTATTTTGGAATAATGGCCGTTATTCTGAAATAACCTTGCTGTGTAGAAGCACCCTAAGAGTGTGTCTATACAGCACCGTAACTCAAAATAAGATATGCAATTTGAACTACACAAATTGCGTATCTTATTTCAGTGCTATTTTGAAATAGCTTATTTTGTCATATGGCACTGTCTGCACAGCGCCAAATTTCAAAACAAAATGCAATTCCAAAAGTCCTTTACTCCTCGTAGAATGAGGCTAACAGGGACATCAGAATAGCGAGCCCGAAATAACGGGCTTGCTGGGAAGACACGGGATACCTATTTCAGGATACTCTGGTATCCCAAAATAGCGTTGCAGTGAGATGTACCCTCACTATGCATTTGTACAGCATCTTTCACTACAGACACCACTGCAGTACAAAAATATAAATATAATAAACTTATGGTGGCTAGGTCTTTTGCGGTGTCAGCACTCACCAACCTTGACTGAAACTTTGTAGAATCAGAGGGGTAGCCATGTTAGTCTGTATCTGCAAAAGTGACAAGGAGTCCTGTGGCACCTTATAGACTAACAGATGTATTGGAGCATAAGCTTTTGTGGGCAAAGACCCACATGCATCTGACAAAGTGGGTCTTTGCCCATGAAAGCTTATGCTCCAATACATCTGTTAGTCTATAAGGCGCCACAGGACTCCTTGTCGCTTTTGTAGAATCACTCTTCTTTAAGTGTCCTCTTGTTTTATGGAGCTGTTTTTGAAAATCTATTGGCTGAGCCTACCCACAGAATCAGAGATTCAGAAAGTTTGAGTCTGAGTCCAGCATTCCCGAAACACAATCTTTCAATTTCTTTCTACCAATTTTGTTCCTTCAGAGAGTTGTTTGACTTTGTTTCTCTTATAAAAGTCAGCATCTCTGTGATAATTCAGTCCATTAGCTTCATCCTCCAGCTTTCAGTGACCTGCTCTCTCTCTTGTTCTTCTCTCTCCCCTGGTATATATGTAAAAGCCTAGAAAGGAGCACTCACCTCTGGAGCATCTCTGAGTATCTAGGTGCAGTATCACAGTCCTTTTCTCACCCCTGGTGACTCCTGAAAGGAGCCAACCCATCTTGATAGCTCTTCAGTGGTGTGGTTCTACACCCGAGTCACACCGTCTGAATGAAAGAGTCCAATAAATAAGCTGCTTCCAGTAAGGTTTTCCACCCCAGTTCTTTAAATTCAGGCCTCGGTTTAGACTTTCAAATAAGCCCCCTCCCCTTTTTGGGGTCTACGCCATTTTTCCTGTGATAGTAGGAGAACCCAAGCCCACCCATTACTTCAGGTTCCAACCCACGGAGTCAGGACCCTACTTACAGCAGTCCTTCATGACTCACTTCAGTCCTTTGCTTCCATCTCCAGCTCTATCTCAAGGTCAATATCTGTCCCTCCCATCAACCCCGCCTGCCTGTCAGGTTCCTTTGGCCAGAAAGGAGAACCTGTCTTCTCTTCCCTGGTTCCAGCCAAGGATTGCCCTTCCAACACCCTGCAGCATCACTGTATCTGAGCTTGCAGGGTTGTTACTGACTCTTCCTAGCCCTTGGATGAGCAGGTTTCTAGAGGTGGGCCTGGAGGACCCACCTTCACCCCTCTCTTACTCCTACATTGCTGATTCCTAGGGGAGGTGTAATAAGACCTCAGGGTTTCCTGTAGGGAGACATAAAAGACAGGTGCACCCAATCCCAGGGCCCTTCTTAGCCCCTTTTGATTAGCATTAGTCCATTTTGCTCACAGTTGCCCTCATCGTTCCCTCTTCCTTAACAGAGGGCAAGGCCACATTTTTAAAAAACTGCCTGTAGATTTGCACCTATCATTATGCCAGTCCAGCCATTGTGAGCATAGATAACGACTTCCAGACCCCTCCTAAGGGATGCTTTAAGCAATACCCCTAACAGCCATGTGGGGCCATTACAAGGGGTCCAGACTGCACTGCTGATCTGTCATCTAGGCCTTCATTCCCTTCAGGATGGGACAACTGATACAAAGGAGGAGCCTTTAATATCAGCAGGGCTGGCCCAAGCCATTTTGGCACCCTGGGCCCAGGCGCGCGGCACCACCCCCGGAGCACATGGTGCATGTGCGGGCCCGACTCCTGGGGCACACGGCGCATGCGCTGCCCAACCGGGTCCGGCCATGCAGGGCCCCGCGGCCATCGGGGGAAGGGCTCTGCTGGCCGCCGCCATGGGGCCGGTGCTGTAGGAGCCAGGCACGTGGTGCCTGATGGCAGCTATAAGGGACGTCGTGCGCCCCTTACAGCTGCCATCAGGTGCTCCCCCCCATCGGTTGGTGCCCTGGGCAGCTGCCCGGCTCGCCCACCCCTCAGTCCGGCCCTGAATATCAGGCCAATGACTGGGAACCACCTTCCCCAACAGAGAACAGGAGTCTGTGCCTCGCTCTCTTTGGGCCATAGTGCCGAGCCCATCCCTTCAGTAAAGCCTGCCCAGTGGCCTGGCTGCAAACAAACAGAGCAAGGGGAACGGTCTGTCTCTTCCGGACAGATCTCACTGGGTCTGCTTTGCCTCACACACTTTGGTGTAAATCAGCAGTGATTCCATTAAAGTCAATGGAAATACACCAATGTAAAACCCGTGTGACAGGAAAAGCTAGGCCATCCCTTTCTACAGCCCAATGTCCAGTTCCCAGATAGACCCCAAAGCAATAGAAAAGCTGCGAGATTAGTCTGATTTGCTTGAACAAGACTTAAAAGACTCCTCCTACTGCTAATAAAGGGGAAAAAAATTGCCCAGGTGAGCAAGGAAAGGAGAAAAACACAGGCGGCTCTTCCCACTCTGGCAGTACATCTGCACTCAGCAGGAAAAATCGTAGTGCAAGTAGTTCTTGGGAACAAGGTGGAGTGGAGTCCTTATGCTGCCTATGGCAACAGAAGCAGGCCTCAAAGGGAGCGTGGCTACAGCCCCATCCTCCTCCTCTGCTTTGTACAGCTGTTGGTCATTTCTGGGGAGAGTGCTTACTGCATCTGTGACAACAGAGCTACAGACACCAGTATCTTTTAAGTGTCCTAAGATGCAGTGTTCATTTCTTTCTCCAGTGAAGCACCTTGTTTTTGGTTGCAGTTTCTGAGCCTAATCCGACTGTTTTGGCTTCATAAAAAGGTGGCACGTTGATTTCACGGGCTGATGGACGTAGCAGGCACCATCAGTGACAAAGGTCCTACTTCAATCAGTAAGTTCTCAAAGCAAGCTATGGAGGCTGCCAAATGCTAGACAATACCATGTTGTTCAGCCACTTAGGCAGACAGTTCCAATGTAACGCTGCGCAAATAGACCAGCCTTTCTGTGTCAGATTCCTAAAGTGTGGAAATACTTTGTCCAGAACAGAACCTGAAATACTGGCCAGGATTCTACTACCATTATTAGCACCTGTATTTATCCAGGTTGGGGACCCAAGCCCCCATTTGGAACACATAATGGCATGGGACAGAGGCTGTGATGGATCCACCTAATATAGAGCTCAGCATCACCCCACCACCACCCGGCTGTACCTTGCAGGGGGCTGCAGAGGAACATACATCCCCAGTGGCTCCATAGCACAGGCTTTGTGTGGGGGCTCATGTGCTCAGGGCCCTTCCTACAGTTGCCTGGTCCATCCAGCCCATGCTGAATAAGGCCAGTCTGCACCCAGATTAGCTTCCTCCACACCTGCAAAAGCATCTCAGTCTACAACTCAAAGTTGCTGGAATGACAGAGGCCTGTTATGTTCATTCAAAGCACACAAGATCTTTTATAGGGGAGAAGGCAATACGCCGCATTTATTACAACAGTTAGCATATGCTTTTCAATCACCCACCCACCCATCCACACACAGTCCCGACAGTCGATGTTATAGTTACCAGTCCAGAGTCTGAATCAATCCAGTCACCAGCTGGATTGATCGCAGAGGGGAGCCGGGCTTTGTTGGTCATGATGCAATGCTTCTGGTGTTGGTGGCAAGACAAACCAAAAATCCCATGGCAAAACACCCTGTTTTTATAGTTCTTTTTCTCTGTTGAAGTCTATGGATTTTGCTGTGTCAGTTTGTGACCGGTTACTCTTTAATCGGTGTTATCTTTTGATGTTAACATTTCAAAACGCCTCAGAGAGGGTCATCCTGTCCTGGATTGATTTAATCAATTGTCTTTAGGGGTGGCAGCCTTCACCTTAGAGTCGTCAATCTGCCCTTCCTTAATCATGGATGTGCGTTGATGGTTCTCTGGTATTGATAAGTCTCATCTTCACCCCTCCACTCTTGACCATCTGGTTTTAACAGTGGCCTTCAGACCTTATCTTTTCCTGATGCATACATTCCTCATCTACACACAGTCTTTTACAGAGACCTTCAAAAGTAATATAAACAGCAGTGTTTTATATTGACCAAAAATAAAAAGCATTGTAAATTAAACCTTACTAAATCTTGTAATCAAAACAATTCACATTGGCTGTGTCTAAACTGGCAGCTGTCTACACTGGCCACTTGAATTTTCACAAGAACACTGACTTCCTACTGTCTGAAATCAGTGTTTCTTGCAGAAATACTATGCTGCTCCCATTAAAATAAGGGATAAGGAATCTTTCGGAAAAGGCTTTATTTTCCGAAAGATCCATGTCTAAACTGGTGCTTTTTTCCGGCAAAGCTCCGTGCCGAAAAAAAGTGGCAGCCATTTTTATGCTAATGAAGCGGGGGAGATTTAAACCCCCGCTTCATTAACAATTGCGATACGTCTAATTTGCATCCCTTTTACGAAAACTATAACCACATGCTATAACTCTCCCAGCTCAGGGAGATCAATCCTTATGTAAGCAGGGTCAGGCTAAGCTCTACTATGACATCTAGTGGTGAACTGTGGCGAGTGGTGCAAAGAGACTTCAGGGGCTGATATCATTTGCATAGATACACCCAATTTGCATAGACATACCCACCCCGTCTAGTATGTGCTCACAGCAGCCCAAATGGTCACTTTGGCCACTGTGGGATCCCCAGTCTCTCTGTTATTGAGGCAGGGGGGATAAAAGTGTTGTTTCCCTGATTATGTGAATCAAGGACAATGGAACGGTGGAACTGTTTATGACAGAGGGATTTGCCATAAACTAAGTAGCACTCATTAGACAAGGGGCATGGGTTCCAAACCCAGTCAAGTTGAGAGAGGCTGGGGATAGGTCTTTGTACCTGGTGGTGGGACCCTATCTGAAGGCCTAACTGATAGCACCCCCTCCACTGTGGCATATCAGAACTAATTTGGATTCCATTAGGAGTTTAGTCATGAGCTTCTGAATTGACTTCATTGTGGGCCACTGGAGCACTAGCACTAAGGCTCTTCTATTATGAGCTGATCTTGCTGAAGAGCTGAAATCACTGTGTGCTGTGGGGAGCCTGGCGCTATGCAGCGGAAGAGCTGAAATCACTGTTGCTGTGGGAAGCCTGGCGCTATGCTGCTGAGCTACTAACAGAGCAGCTTGCAGAGACAACCAGCAAGTGCAGGCGGACAGCAGAGCAGTTTGTGGGGACAACCAGCAGGTGCAGGTGGACAGCAGAATGGCTGGTGGGGACGACCTGCGACCGGTAAGAGCGGCAGCAGACAGCCAGTGGAGCAGCTGCAGGAGCAACCAACTGGTAGCCAGGGGTGTGGACCGAGACGGCTAGCGGAGCCGGACAGTTCGTGGGACAGCTGGAGTGTGGAGTGTGGCGGAGTGACTTGCATTGACGGCAGCAGCAGAACCCTACGGAGAGGCGGAGCCATCGGCGGGCCACGTAAGGTGTATCAATCCCTGCCCCCTCCAGGTTGGGATGGTAAAACCCTGCCGGGTGAACTTTTGAACCCTGGGGCGGCACTGACCCAGGGCAGAGACTTTTGGGGTGTTGGACTTCGGGACTTTGGGTGATTTTGGGGTTGCTGGACTTAAAGAGACTCTTGGGGTGTTGGACTTTTGGGACTTTGAGTGATTCGTGGCTGGGGGGTGGGTCTTTGCTCATGTCTGGTCTATGAATCCGAGTTGTGGTGTTTTCCCAAGTTAATGCTGATGTCGGTTACCTCATGTTATTAAAGGTTTTCTGCTATACTGAGGCTCTGTGCTTGCGAGAGGGGAAGAATTGCCTCTTTGAGGTGCCCAGGGGTGTATGTAAGATCTCCCAGGTCAATGGGTGGGGGCTCGAGCCAGTGTTGTATTACCTTGTTGGGAGGAGACCCCTAGATACTGAACCCGGCCCTTGCTGCTATTAACTTGGCCTGGCAGAAGGGTTACACTTAAATCCAACAATCCTATCTTAATGCAGCCCAAGTCCTCACATAGCAGCAGTGCCTGTCCTGAGGGAGCACCAAACTCAAGAACACTTCTTTTTCACGTTCTATTTCTACAGCCTCTCAAACCATGAACGCCTGCAACCCAGTAAGTGGAGAAGAACCCCATTGCAATGCTATGTGGATTGTGTATGAAATAGAACTGAGTATTATAGAATGAAATTCAGCTCAGCACAGAAGGCCCAAAAGAGGCCATATACATTACATCGGGCCTTACAATGTGGCCTGGTGGACAGGATAGTAAGTTGAAAGTCAATAGACCAGTGTTTTATTCCCAGTTCTGCAACCAAATAGTCATGTGACCTTGGGCAAGTCAGTTAGCCATTTCATGCCTAATTTTCCCCTCTCTCTAACAGGGATAAAGATACTTACTCTCCTTTGCTATCTAGTATTGACAACTACAACTCCAAGCCAGTGCTTTTTTTGTGATGGGATGGCGTACTGGCACCTATTTTCCCTGCCTAACTTAAATGATTTACATTCCCCTCGGGTGTACTGGCACCTCTTTTCCTGGGGAGGCTGGGCTCTTAAAGAGGCCGCAACAGCACTTTGGCCCCCAGTGCGGCTTTTTGTTTTTGTTTTTGCTCAACAACTTTCCTCCCCCTGGTTTCAGGCTTTTTTTTTGGTCAACAACTTTCCCCCTGGAGTACCGACACCTTTTTTCTTACAAAAAAAGTACTGCTACAAGCAATCAAACATAATGGAATTTTCTTAAAAATCATGATACTGTATATAAAGGAAAGTGACCACAAATATTATCACCATTGTTGCACAATAGTGATAAATCTTGTACAAAATATGCCTTATAAGGTATCATTTGGAAAAGTTGTCATGTGTGGAACAGTGCTATCTCGATAAAATACATATATTATCATTGAATATGAAGTTACGAAACTTTTCTGTATATTATGTTCAAGGGTAACACCCATGAGAAAACTGACATCAAGACTTCCACACCTTCAGTGTGGTTGGTTGATGGACCAATCAGGAGAATGAACTCTTCCAGTGGGCCTTTCTTAAGGACACCTCAGAGAGCACATGGACAATAGAGACCCCATGACTCAACATGGCATGTAGTACACAGTTTTGAGATATAAATTGGATATGGAGACTTCACTTCCTGGTCTCATTCCTGCCCTACATCTCTGAACTGTGATTTCTAACATGGGGCACTTTGAACAATGGACAGAAGGCCTCCCCCCCCCCCCATCATTTGATTGAACAACAAAGACTTAGTGCAAGCTAGCAGATTTAACATCACTGCTATTATCCTATTCTACAAATGCTGGAATTAACTGAAATGTATACGATTCACCATAATCTTTTCAGAACTCTCTTCTTTTTTATTAATAAACTTTTAGTGTTAGTTTACTAGAGGATTGTCATCAGCATTTTTTGTGTGTGAGATCCTGAAGTACATACTGACCTGGGGTGTGTGGCTGACTCTCTGGAGTTGGAAAAACCCAAGAACTTGCCAGCTGTCTACACTGGCCGCTTGAATTTGCGCAAGAGCACTGACTTTGTAATGTACAAAATCAGTGCTTCTTGCACAAATACTTTCACACTCCAGCTCGGGAAAAAGCCCTCTTGCGCAAGAATACTTGCTCAAGAGGGCCAGTGTAGACAGGGAAGAATTGTTTTGCGCAAAAAAGCCCCGATGGCTAAAATGGCGATCGGGGTTTTCTTGCGCAAAATTGTGTCTAGACTGGCCACGGAGGCTTTTGTGCAAAAGCACTTTTTGCGCAAAAGCATCCTTGCCAATCTAGACGCGCTTTTGCGGAAATACTTTTAACGGAAAATCTTTCCGCAAAAGTATTTCCGCAAAATCATGCCAGTCTAGACAAAGCCAAAGTGTAATGAATTTTGGTTTTAATAACATTTCATCATAAAGTCTGGTTTGTCTAAATAGTGCACGGCATGATAGGCTAGAGGGCCTAAAGGGGACGGTCTGTGGCTTCACAGTAACTAGTATAATATTTTGGATGCACACATTTGTCACTGGCTTGGTTATGACAGTGTATATCACCCATCAGGGGACAAGCCCTGTACTCTGGGCAGTCTGTCCTGAGACTGGTTCTCTTAGCTGTGTTCCATGTGTCCCAATATCAGGAGTCTGGTCCCCCCAAAATCAAGGGAGTTGCTTAAAAACCATGAGATGTAGAAGATAACACAGTTCTTTTTTCACTTGTCTTTTGGCTTTGGAACTTTCAGGGTTTGTGCTTTCAAGTTTTCTTCTAGAACCATGAAGCCTAGAGACTTCCATTAAAATAAAAACAAAAAAACCCTGTAATTCTGGTATATTCACATGACTTCATGGTCTTGTGCTTAAAGAAAAATGCCAAATATTGCAATTTGAGATGAAGTCACAAAAGCTGGCAACAATATCTACAAATAAAAAGTGCTAGAATAATGATCATCAGCTGCTGTTAGCCTATTATTCTTCTGTGGAACCATAATGGCTAAAACAAGACAGCTACGTCTAGACTGGCTTGATTTTCCTCAAATGCTTTTAACGGAAAAGTTTTCCGTTAAAAGCATTTGTGGAAAAGAGCATCTAGATTGGCCACGGACGCTTTTCCACAAAAGCACTTTCTGCGGAAAAGCGTCTGTGACGGGGCACTCCCGCCCCGCACTCAGAGCGCTCGGGGGGATGCCGGGCGGGCAGACCGGGGGGTAGTGAGCTCAGTCAGGCCCGCCACGTCGAGCTGCGCGGACGCACCGGAAGTCGGCGCGGGGAGCATCGGGAGGCAAAGGGCGCCGACCGGCAGGGCCCAGGAGGGAGGGGCCGGTGAGGCGCGGGCTGATGAGTTCACGGGGGAAGGGTGGCCGGAGAGCGTCGCAGGGGAAGTGACGGAGAGGGGGAGTGGACCCGGCGGGGGATTTAAACCCGGGGTCGGCACGGTAAAGGGGGAGGAGGTGAACGGAGCAGTAGGAAGGAAGAAGGAGGGAGAGGTGAGACGGGATATCACAGGAGGGGCAGGCCAGGAGGCCTGGTGGAGTAGGAAGCGGCCCAGGGCGGGGTCGTGGAGCCCGTGAGCGGGTGCGTTTTGGGGCATTTCCCCCATCCGCTAGGGAGGGACCGTGGGTCCCTGCCTTTAGGGCCCTGGGCCGGGGTTCGGAGAGGGGGCGGGCCCGAACCCTCCTACTCCGCTGACCGGCGGATCCGGCTCGGGTGGAGGCACGAGCACGTGCAATAAAGAGCCATCGGCCGTGGTGGTGGCTCATTATGGTTGACTCTCTGTGACAGACTAGTTTGTAGTTGACTCTCGGTGACGAACCAGTTCACAGCGTCCGTGCCAATCTAGACGTGCTTTTGCACAAAAAAGCCCCGATCGCCATTTTAGCCATCGGGGCTCTTTTGCGCAAAACAGTACTGTGCTGTCTACACTGGCCCTCTTGCACAAATGATTTGCGCAAGAGGGCTTTTGCCCGAACGGGAGCAGCATAGTATTTCTACAAGAAGCACAGATTTCTTACAGTAGGAAGTCAATGTTCTTGCAGAAATTCAAACGGCCAGTATAGACAGCTGGCAAGTTTTTCCGCAAAAACAGCTGCTTTTGCGGAAAAACTTGCCAGTCTAGACACAGCCGACCTGTTTATTTTGATTGGGAAAGTAACTCTGGATCTAGGACTGAATGGCAAATATTTTTTAAAGGTGTCCTCCCCCTTTTAGCTTCTCCTCACCCATTTTTTTTTTTTTTTAATTTTAAACTTGTGATCTCTCAGCACTCTCTCAGTTCCAGTTCATTCTGGATCAATTTTCTCCTTGTTGTCTCAAACTTCATCCTCACTTCAAAGTACAGAAAGATAGAAATCCATTATATATTAAAATAAAATGTGCTTTGTATGCCAATTCCTACCCCCACCAGCTCATATGAGTTTGCTAAGCTAACTGAAAACTCATTTCCTGTTTGTTACATTGATTTCATCTGCAAGCTAACTTGTAAGTTTTCCTGCTCTTAAAATGTTTCCTCTTTTCTATTTAGACAGAGAATTTTCCCTTTATGTCTCTCAAGGAAAAGTAATATCCTTACTGAAAGATAAGGCAATGCTCCTTCCAGCACTCACAAAGGCACTAACTAAATGTCCCTGGGGATTCTGCAAAATTGGTTTTAGACACTTGTGGTTTGCAAATTATCTCTGACCAGTTTTAACCCAAGTGAAGCTCACACAGTGCTTGACCCAACAATTACCTCTCTTTCCTTGCTGTTTTGCAAATTAAGGCTACATCTAGACTGCAAGCCTCTTTTGAAAAATACTTTAGAAAAAGCCTCTTTTGAAAGAGCATCTAGACTACAACCAGTACTTTCAAAAAAGCAAGCCACTTTTTCGAAAGAGAGCACCGAGGCAGTCTGGATGCTCTCTTTCAAAAAAGCACAGTTTGCATTACTGTGACGGGGCAGAGGCGCCCAGCACTCTGATCCCCCTGGAAGTTGCCTTTGTGGCGACCCAGGGGTCGGAGCGAGAGGCCCCGGCACCACGAGCGGCGGCGGGCGGGCAGGGGCCGGAGGCGCCGGAGACAAACAGGGCGGCCCCAGTGTGGGGCGAGCGGCGATGTGCCGGGTGCTCCCGGGCCGCGGAGGCGGCAACGCGCCTGCACCCGCCGAGACCACGCCTGACGTCACGTGGGGGGCGGCACCAGATGGCGGGTGCGCTGCCCCGCCGGAAGTAGAGCCACATACAGGGGGCGGAACTCCCACCCCCTGCCCACAAGCGGCGCGGGGATTTAAAAGGCCGGACATGACTGCCCAAGAGAGAGGTGGACCCAAACTGCAGAGGTAAACCCCCGCATCGGCGAGACAGCGCAACAGGGAGAGGAAGCAGCTCAGGGCAGGTGAAGGGAGCCTGAGGGCTGGCATGTTACGGCAGATGCCCCGCCAGCCGGACCGGACACCGTAAGCGTACCGAGTCCTTAGGGCCCTGGGCTGGGGTCCATGAGAGGGGCGGGCCC
This sequence comes from Pelodiscus sinensis, assembly GCF_052426305.1. NCBI lineage: Eukaryota > Metazoa > Chordata > Testudines > Trionychidae > Pelodiscus > Pelodiscus sinensis. Next base: position 309,063,207 of record NC_143052.1, read on the forward strand.
GGACCCCCCTCTCCCTGCTACGGGAAGCTCGGAGACCCCTGGTGTTAAAGGGGCCCCCTGGTCCAAGAAGACAGTTGACTGGGGACGCCAGACGGTGAACCCCTGGGGAAGATGAGCACAAGACTCAGGCGGAGAGTATGGGGTGCCAGTGGGCGCCCCGATAGACTCCTTTACAATTACATAGCGCCTTTTTTTGAAAGAGCATCTCGAAATGATTTTACTGGCCTAGAACAGGACATGTGCTTTCAAGAAATGTCCCCTTCTGTACTGCTTATAAACAATCAACACAGCCGCGAAGGCAACTTCCAGGGGGATCAGAGTGCTGGGCGCCTCTGCCCCGTCACACACCTCCCCCCTTAAATGTCCCTTTACCCCGTGATCCATATCTCCTTCTTGGCCGTCGCTTTGGGAGAAGAAGTCCGCATTCCCATGGATGGCCCCGGCTCGGTGGGCTACGTCAAAGGCATATGGCTGTAACGAAAGATACCATCGCATAATTCGGGGATTTGTGACTTTCATATTGTGCAGCCACCGTACCGGGGCGTGGTCGGTCACGACTGTGAACCGGCTGCCCCATAGGTAATATCTCAGCATCTCTATTGCCCATTTTACAGCCAGCGCTTCCTTTTCTATGGTTGAGTACTTACGTTCCCGTGAATACAATTTGCGTCTTATATATATCATGGGATGTTCTGCCTCTGTGTGCACTTGGGACAGGACGGCCCCCAACCCGTCCTCGGAAGCGTCAGTCTGCACTATAAAGGGTCTGTGAAAGTCCGGTTGGGTTAGTATCAGTGCTTCAGTTAGCTTACTCTTAAGTGTTTGGAAGGCTTGGTCACAGGCCTCCGTCCAGGGCACCTTGTAGGGGCACGCTTTTCGGGTCAAGTCTGTTAGAGGGGTGGCCAGGGACGCGAAGTGTGGTACAAAGTGCCGGTAATAACTGGCCAGGCCTAAAAATTGCCGCACCTGCCTCTTTGTTTTGGGGGGGGTATTCCCGTAAGGCCCTTACCTTATCGGCTAGGGGTTTTACATGGCCCCTTCCTACCGTGTAGCCTAGATACGTCACTTCTCGCTCTCCGAAGTGGCACTTGCGGGGGTTGGCCGATAGCCCTGCCTCCTGCAGTGTTCTCAGGACGGCCCGGAGTCGTCTCAGATGTTCTTCCCACGACTCGCTGTACACTATAATGTCGTCAATGTACGCGGCTGCATACTGGTGATGGTCCTTTAGAACATTATTCATTAGGCGTTGAAACATGGCCGCTGCTCCATGCAAGCCGAACGGCATTCTAACGAATTGGTGTAGTCCAAAGGGTGTCGAGAAGGCTGTTTTCTCCCTTGAGGTGGCGGTGAGAGGGATTTGCCAATACCCTTTGCTTAGGTCGATGGTCGACAGGTAGTGCGCTTGCCCGAGTCGGTCCAATAGTTCGTCCACCCTAGGCATAGGGTAGGCGTCGAAGCGTGATATACTGTTGACCTTTCGGAAGTCGATACAAAAGCGCGTCGAGCCATCGGGTTTTGGGACCAATATGATAGGGCTCCGCCATGCGCTCTGTGACTCCTCAATCACTCCCCAGGGAAGCAGATAAGGCAGGTCGACATTGCAAATGAGGCAGGGATTTAAATATCCAGCACCTAATTTGCATAAAAATGGCCACCACGTTTTGCCGACTCAGCACTTTGTCGGCAAAAAGCAGCAGTCTAGAGGGGGATCTGTCGAGAAAGAAAGCCTTTTTTCAACAGATCCCTTATGCCTCCTGCAAGGAGGTTTACAGGATCTGTCGAAAAAGGCTTTCTTTCTCGACAGATCCCCCTATAGACTGCTGCTTTTTGCCGACAAAGTGCTGAGTCAGCAAAACGTGGCGGTTATTTTTATGCAAATTAGGCCTGGGATATTTAAATCCCTGCCTCATTTGCAATGTCGACCTGTCTAATCTGCACCCCTCTGCCGACAGAGGGATGCAGTCTAGACATACTCTGGGCTAGTAGATGGGGGAAGCAGTAGACATATCTTGATTTTAGTAAGTTTTTTGACACAGTTCCATGTGCCATTCTCAAAGGAAACTGGGAACTGTTGCCTAGCTGAAATTACTATAATGTGGGTGCATAACTACTTGAAAGGTCATGCACAAAGAGTAGTTTTTAAAGATTTTCTTGTCAAAATGGTTGGGACATAGCAAAGGGGGCGATTCCCCAGGGGTCAGTCCTAGGTTCAGAGCAAGTCAATATTTTCATTAATGACTTAGATAATGGAATGAAGAGGATGTACAGATGACATCAAGCTGGAGAGTGTTGCGAAGACTTTGGAGAACAGGGTTAGAATTCAGAATGACCTTGTTAAATCGGATAATTGATTTGAAATCAATAAGATGAAACTCAATAATGGTAAGTACAGAATTCTACACTTCTGAAGAAAAAATCAAATGCACAGCTACAAAACGGGGTAGTAGCATTGCTGTAAAGGATCATAGGTTGAATATGCTAACACACTGATGCAGTTGTGAAAAAGGCTATATCTTTCTGAGGTGCATTAGCTGAATGTAAGATATATGAGGTAATTCTCCTCTTCTATTCATTGCTTAGCTGGCTGACAATGTTCACTTCTGGGACTCACTTCTTAGAAAATATGTGAATAAATTGGAGTAAGTCAAGAAGAGCAATGAAACTGATAAAAGGTTTAGAAAAGCTGACCTCTGAGTAGGGATATAATAGTGTATCCAGTATCAGAGGGGTAGCCGTGTTAGTCTGGATCAGTGTTGTATCAAGCAAGCAAGGTAGTAACAAACTTCAACAGGCCTTTGTTTAACAAAGGTGAAACCTCTTAACAAAGTTGCTGCTGCTCCCCTCTGTAGCTCTCACTCAGGCCTGGCCCATCTCCTCCCCCCCCCCCTTCCTGTTTCCTGTGCTTCCAGATTCCCAACAGCCAGTGCTCCCAGTTCTAATAATTACAAGCAGCATCTAAAACACCACATTCCCTCCTCTCTTAAGAAGCTCTCCCAATTATAAAATAAACATTGTTGTTCTAACCACAGCAACAAATATGAAACAACACACTATACTGTAGGCAGAAATATTACACTGAAAACACTGTAAATACCACATAACATTGTCCAGACAGGTGGTCGTCTAGGTCTGACAGACCGTCTCTCAAACCCCGGTTCCAGTGCAATGTCTTGTTCTGTTGGTGCTACGGTGAAGTCATACAATGTGGGCTGAGCGTTGGCATCATCTCCTCTTGGTGCATAGGCAGGTGCAAGATAAGAAGCATTCCACACCCGCCCATCAGAAAGTCGATAGGTATAAGGTCCTTTCTTCTCTATGATTTTAAGAGGAGATGTGAATTTATGGTCCCCTTTGCGTAAAATTCCAGGTTTTCTTACGAAGGAACCACACTCAAACTTAGGTTCCTTAGCATCCTGCCGTTTGTCTGTGAAAGCCTTATACTTTGCTTGCTTCTGCTCAACTGTTTTTCTTACAGCAGCCTCATTTGATGCATCAGGTCTTGTCTTTAACAATCCAGCAATGTTCAGTTTAGTATTCATCTGTTTTCCATGCAGTAACTCTGTGGGTGATCTTTGCATTGTGGCATGTCATGTAGCCCTGTAAGCTTGCAAGAAATCAGTAGTGAAGATTTTCCACGAGCACCCTTCCAGTTTAGCCATTTGCAAACTTTCAAACTTCTGTTAAACCTTTCGATTTCCCCATTGGCTTGAGGGTAATACAGGGATGATCTATGTAAAATGTTTCTCTCTGCTAGAAAAGTTTCAAATTCCACGGAAGTAAATTGACTACCATTATCTGAAACCAGTTCTTTGGGGTTACCTTCCTTGCTAAAAACTGTAGAGAGGAACTTAATTACTGTAGCAGAAGAAATTTGCAATGTAAACACCACTTCAGGCCATTTACTGAAATAGTCTATTAAAATTATGGCATAATTACCAGTCATTTGGAATCACTGACAAAAAAGCTTGACCAATACTTTCCTTCTTTGTCATCAGAAATGTATGAGTGTTTTAGGAACCCTTTTGTTGAGTTCTCACAAAATTTACACAGTCTGCAAGAACAACAGCAACTGACTGAACTACAGTGCAATTGAATTTTGAAGATAAAATTCAATGAAGTGCCACTTGATGTGTTTTGGATTTCAATAAGAAGAGTATTCTGTGATCGCAGTAAAAGCAGTGAACATCTTACTCCAGTTATCAACTTCTTACCTCTGTGAACAAGCTTTCTCATGTCTTACAAACATTAAAAGCAAAGAAAGCAATCGTTTGCTGTCTGTCGAGGAAGCACTGCGAGTGTGTTTGTCAAAAATTTGGCCAAGAATTCAACATTTGTGCAAAAAGAAACAATCCCATCCTCGTCACCAAAATGTTGTATCAAGCAAGCAAGGTAGTAACAAACTTCAACAGGACTTTATTTAACAAAGGTGAAACCTCTTAACAAAGTTGCTGCTGCTCCCCTCTGTAGCTCTCACTCAGGCCTGGCCCATCTCCTTCCCCCTCCTTCCTGTTTCCTGTACTTCCAGATTCCCAACAGCCAGTGCTCCCAATTCTAATAATTACAAGCAGCATCTAAAACACTACAATCAGCAAAAGAGACGAGGAATCCTGTGGCACCTTATAAACTAACAGATTTACTGGAACATAAGCTTTCGTGAGCAAAGAGGAGGAGGCAGACTGAATTGACCTCATTATCTCCAGCAGCCTTACTCTTGATTGGTACTCTTTTCGTATGCCTGGATATTTATATCTGCCCCTGGAATTTCCACTACATGCATCTGATGAAGTGGGTCTTTGCCCACGAAAGCTTATGTTCCAGTAAATCTGTTAGTCTATAAGGTGTCACAGGACTCCTCGTCAATAGTGTATCCAATTAACGATTAACCAATAAGCAGATGCTTATCAGTTAACACTACTGGCTACACCAGGGTTGGGCAATAATTTTGGAACGAGGGCCACTTCAAAAACTTTTGAAGTGGTCGTGGGCCGCCCCAGAAGGAGCAGGGCCTCAGACAGAAGGGCAGAGCCTTGGGTGGAAGGGGCGGGCCTTTAGATAGCAGGATTTCAAAGGGCTCGCACCTCCCATGCGGCTCTTAGGCATCACGTTAGCAGGAGATGAGAGCTGCGAGCCCTTTCAATTGCTTCTATTTAAAGGATTTGCCAGGTGGCTGCCAGGCAACGCAGCTGCCCAGCAGATGCAAGCCCTCTAAATAGAAGCAGTTGAAAAGGCTCGCTCGTCCTGGCTCCCAGGCAACTCGCCAGCAGTGAGGTTGGGAGCTGTGGGCTGCTTCTAATGAAAGGGCTCGTAGCTCTGGCACCACTAGCGCATTGCCAGGGAGCCAGGACGTGCGAGCCCTTTCAACTGCTTCAACAGGCACAGGGAATGCGGGAGCTCTTTAAACAGAAGCAGTTAAAAGGGTTGATGCATCTCCAGTTCCCAGGCAATGCGTTAGGGGAAAGGGCCTGGAACTGCCGCGTGGGCCGGATCAAAGCCCTAGGCGGGCCGGATTTGACATGCTGAGAGGTTCCCTCCCCCCACAGCTCTGTGAGTAACCAGTTCCATCTGCAACTCTGCCATAACAGGGGCTTGGGAGCTAGTGGGCAGGCAGGCAGGCTCAGTCCTGGCTCATGCCAGGTCTCGGCAGCTACCCCCACTGCAGCTTTGCAATAAAAGTGGTCTGGAAACCAGTGAACAGGCAGCCTGTCTTAGACCCAGCTCATGCTGGATTAGGATTAGGGTTAGCTGTCCGAATCCAGCACGAGCCAGGACTTCAGCCAGCCTGCCTGCCCGTTGGCTCCCAACTTCCTTTTAAAGCAGAACTGCAGTGGAGGTAGCTGCCAGGATCTGGTATGAGCGGGCACTGAGCCAGACTGCTTGCCCAATGGTTCCTAAGTTTGTTATTGCAAAACTGCAGCAAGGGTAGCTGCTGGGACTCAGCGCATGCTGGTAGTGAGCCTGCTTATGCGCCGGCTCCCAAGCTCCTTTCAATGCAGAGCCACAATAGTTAATCGACAAAAATGTTGTCAAGTATACGGTTCCTGAATTACACACTTCTTAACATCCCTACCTATGTGGAAAGGTTTAAAAAACTAGGCATGACAAAAAAAAAAAAAAACTGGGGGAAGGGGATTGAATAAGAGCCTTCAAATGTGTTAAAGGCTGTTATCAACAGGATGCTGATTAATTTTTCTTCCTGTCCACTGAAGGTCGGACAAGAAGTAATGGGCTGAATCTGCAGCAAGGGAGATTTAGATTAGATATTAGGAAAACCTTTCTAATTATAATGGTAGTGAAGTTATGGACTAAAGGAGGTTGTGGAATCCCCATCCTTGGAGCATTTTATGAATAAGTTGGACAAACGCCCCTCAGGGATGGTCTAGATTTACTTGGTTCTGCCCCTGTGGACGGGGTTGGTCTTGATGACCTGTGGCGCTCTGTTCCTGCCCTACATGTCTATGATGCTATGATTCTTACCCTCATACAGAATTATAATGCTTTGAGTCCTGGACTGATTTATCTGTGCAGGAAAATCAGTCCAGAACTCAGCTGGCGTTGCTAAAATGACTCCACTATTTGATAAGGATGAATTGAAGACAATGCAATTTCAATATATCTCAAAGATCCCTTTTACCAATGCTTATAATTACACCACTTTGCACATAATATAAAATATAAAGCTCATTGAGCAGCCTTCCTTTAGGCTTATTATAGAAAATATTACTCCCAGAAGGCTCAAGTAAGTGGCTTATCTTCCATATTTACAAAACCTTGAGAAAGCTTTGCCTGGTAAAGAGCCTACACTATTACATGCAATCAAGTAAAGGATGTGTTGGGTACAGATAAAGGAGTGCATGAAAAGGGCACTATATGCATGTGTTTTAAATTGTTTATGGTCAAATAAGCTTAGTTCAAATTGTCACTAGCAATATATGCAATACCTGAATATTTTTAGCTTATCTCATGCATTTCCTGTGTGCACGTATGTGGTTGAACTCTTTGCTCATATAAACACTCTCGTCAATGGTTCAGAGCAAACTTCAAGGGGACTCCGATTGAAACAAAAGTATTGGCTTTATAGTCAAATATTCTAGGTATGGCTCATGATAAGGCTCTCATAGCAACAAAAGTCTCAGCAAAACACCACTGTAATAAATGGAGCTATATCAAGGATGAATTTAGTCCTAAGTAAACATGTCATATTTGCAAAGGGAAATGTAAAGGCTCACTAGGGGGGAGAGAGGCTTCCATTACTTCCAAGGTACTGTGAATTGAATGAATCTAGTATAATATGTAGAGCTGGGCAAAATTGTTTGGTCAAATACTAATTTGCCAAAATATGTTGTTTCTGGGCAACTGAAACTATTTTCAAATTCAGGTTAAATTCAACCAATAGTTTTGGCCAAATTTAAAAAAAATGAAAAAAAACCCCAGTTCATTATGACATTTTCAGAATGGAAATATTTCAATATTTAATTTATAAATAAGCCATGTCTTTTCAAATTGACATTGCTAAAACAAAACATGGACTTGAAACAAATTTTAAAAATTTTAGTTCAACCCAAATGAAATATTTTCACTTTTTCATACTGTCATTCATTCAGTCTGAAACTAAGGGTATGTCTATATCGCATGGCTATTTCAGGATACCAGAGGTATCCCAAAATTACTACTCTGCGTCTACACAAGCCACTATTATTTTTCAAAATAACGGGCACACTATTTTGCCATCCCAGTAAACCTTGAAGGATAAGCAATGGCATGAAGGATAAGCAATGGCTCGAAATAGTGCATTGTATTGTAATTTGGCATGGTGTAGACCCACCAAATTTCAAAATAAGATACTTTGAAAAAGATTCGAAATAAGATATGTATTTGTGTAGCACTAAATTGCGTATCTTATTTTAAGTTTTGGGTGCTGCGTAGACGCACCCTAAGAAATTTTTTCCCCAGATTTTTTGGTTCAGATAATTAATCAAAAACATCATTTATTTACTCAGCTCTAATATTTTGATGCTTACCTGTTCATTAACAGGCAAGTACCAGAATTATGCTACACTTAGATTCTGTGTCATACCCCATTACAGAAACTGTGGCTCATTATATCTAATCTCCCACATGGGATGGAGCCGGCCCTGGAGGCACCGCTACCGCAGCCAGATGTCCTGGGGCCAGCCTCAGAGGTGCCACTATCGTGGCCACATGGCTTGGGGCTGGTCGCAGCATTCCAGCCTCTGGGGCAGCTTGGGGACGCGTGGCAGTGGTGCTTCCGGGGCCAGCCCCAGGCTGCGTGGCCATGGCAATGACACCTCTGGTGCTGGAACCTTGATCACATGGCTGAGGTGCCATTGAGGAGCCTCAGCCCCACTGCTGCCTCCTCTCCAGCAGCTGGGCGGAGGGAGGCGGGGGGAGGCTGAACTCCTTCCCCCCGGCACTCATGCCACAGGTCAGGCACACCTGTTAGGGAGTAAGGTAACGAACTGCCTCACAGGCCAAATCAAAACCCTAGGCAGACCGGATCCAGCCCGCTGAGAGTGTTTTGCCCACCTCTGTGTTAAGGGGATGAGAGAGCACTCTGGATATGTCCACCCTGCAGGCTTAACTCGAAATAAGTTATGCAAACTGAGCTATGTCAATTGCGTATCTTATTTCAGAATAGCTTATTTTGAAATAGGGAGCGTCTACACAGCACTTATTTCGAAATACAGGCAGTCCCCGGGTAACGTGGATCCGACTTATGTCGGATCCCTACTTAAGAAAGGGGTGAGGGAACCCCGAACTAGCTGCGTCCCCCCCCAGCAGACCGCCGAGATGCGCCGCGGCGGTCCCGCCGCCCGCATCCTCCACGGCAAGAAAAGCTGCTCTGCATCTCCCTAGTCTCCAGGGAGACGCAGAGCAAAGCCGCGGAGGATGCAGGCGGCGGGACCGCCAAGACGCGCTACGGTCCCGCCGCCCCCGTCCTCCGCGGCGAGAAAAGCCTGGTCTGCTGGGGGGGGGGGTGTGCAGCTACTGCGCCCCCACACCCTCCCCCAGCAGACCAGGCTTTTCTCGCCGCTGGTCAGTTTCAGCAGCGGCTGAATCAGGACACCTGGGGTAGAGCAGCTGGGGGGCTGCCGGGTTGGTCCCACAGTGCCAAGGTGCAGCGCTGCGGGGACCTACCCGGCAGTGCCCCAGCTGCTCTGTCCCAGGTGTCCAGATTCAGCCGCTGTTGAAACTGATCAGCGGCTGATTCCAGGAAGCCCAGGGCAGAGCAGCTCTGACTCAGGCTTCCTGTAGTTAGCCGCTAGTCAGTTTCAGCAGCGGTTGACTTGGGGACACCTGGGGCAGAGCAGCTGGGGTGCTGCCGGGTTGGTCCAGTAGCGCCGAGGAGCAGCGCTGCGGGACCAACCCAGCAGCACCCGAGCTGCTCTGCCCCAGGAGTCCCAAGAGCAGCTGGGGTGCTGCCGGGTTGGTCCTGCCGCGCCAAGGGTCGGCGCTATCAGACCAACCCAGCAGCACTCCAGCTGCTCTGCCCCAGGCGTGTCCGATTCAGCCGCTGCTGGTCAGTTTCAACAGCGGCTGAATCTGGACGCCTGGGACAGAGCAGCTGGGGTGCTGCCGGGTTGGTCCCCGCAGAGGAGCGCCGCACTTGGCGCTGCGGGGACCAACCTGGCAGCACCCCAGCTGCTCTACCCCAGGCGTCCCCAAGTCAGCTGCTGCTGAAACTGATCAGCGGCTGATTCCAGGAAGCCCGGGGCAAAGCAGCTGTGCCTCGGGCTTCCTATAGTCAGCCGCTGGTCAGTTTCAGCAGCGGCTGAATCGGGGACACCTGGGTTCAATATGTTCCAGTTCCGACTTACATACAAATTCAATTTAAGAACAAACCTACAGTCCCTATCTTGTACATAACCCGGGGACTGCCTGTAGAGCACTCTTCCTTCAACTTCCCTTATTCCTCATACAAAGAGGGTTACAGAAGTCGGAGTAAGAAGTCCTCCAGCTTGACAGTATTTTGACACTATTTCAAAATACCTGCCTGCTGTGTAGACACAGACTGTTATTTCGGAATAGCACTAGTTATTTCAAAATAGTGTTGCAGTGTAGACGTACCCTCTGTTGCAGGGGGATGGACGGGCAAGGCTGATGGCAGCGCAGCAGGGCTAGGGGCAACCCCATCCCCTACGAGCAGCATGGGCCTGGCTCTGCTGGCCAGAAGCCCTGCCCGCGCTCATGTTGTGCTGGTAGAGCAGCAGCAGGCAGAAGTGGCTAAGGAAGCAGTGGGCCATGGTGGCAGCGCTGCCCACCTTGATCCCAGAAGGTTATTTCTACAAAACCTTTATCACTCTATAAATGTTAGTATGTTATAACAAAATCATTTTACCCATCACTGTTTCCACTCAAATTTTTCATTAACCTTTTTTTATGCACACTCATGGCATGACTATTTTGAACTCCTTTATATTTAAAAAAATTGCAGCCCTTGTTTACAAAAAAGCACATCCACCCCCAGAAACTCCTGCATATGGGCCTGTACACCCCTGAGCGATATAAGTTACACCATCCTAAAGCATCAGGGTGGACTGCGCTATGTCAGTGGAGAGCTTTTCGCACCAACATAGCTACCTTAGCTTGCAGGGGCTGGAATAGTTGGCTTAGAGCAGCTACATTAGAGATCTTACAGAGGTCTTGCATCGGTGCAGCTGGACCCCTGTAAATACACTAGTGCACTTGGACAGGAATATGGACAGAATATTGCAGCTTGGAGAACAAGAAGGAATGATCAGATATCTTGCGAAAGGAGTAGATCTAAACAAACTAACCATTTTTGTAGTGTACATCCTCACATATATCTAGACATGTCTGCTTAGAATAATCAAGGATATAGGACATAGAAGATATGTTTATGCAGGTAAAAACAAGATGAGGCTACAAAAGACACTGATAAATGTTTAGTTTTTACTGAAGTGAGCAGCTAATAAAAACGAAACTTTAGTTTCATATGGATAAAGGCCTCCAGGAGAATGGCTGAGGTGAACTGCCAGACAGAAACACATTGGGAAGTGCAATGAAAGCCAGAAACAATTACTGAGATAGGGTCAACAGATAAAGGGAAGGTGGTAACAACTTTTAAATGTCACAGTCACACAAATCTCAATGTGCAGGTCAATATAAAAGACAAAGAGAATTGGAACACAGAGAAGAAAAACAGTCACGAACCAATAGACTATTTCAAGAAGGATCAGCTAATAAAATATTCATCTGCTCTGCGCTCACCCTTTGTATTCAGACCTGCTCGATATCTTCGACTAACTGTATTGTTATTGTATATTATGTATACCATAGTAATGCCTGCAGGCCTCTGCTGAGACTGCAAACCCATTATGCTAAGGTGCTCGACCAGGGGAGCCAACAGCCACACTGGGCCCCTGGGAAAGGTGAGGGAGCCAGCTCCGTGCTCATGGAAGGGTCAGAGCCTTGGGTAGAAAGGACAGGGACAGGGACAGTACCATATGGTGCTCCAGCAGCGATTTAAAGGGCCCAGGACTCTGGGTGCTGCTCCTGCCACAGTAGTAATGACCCAGAACCTCAGGCCCTTTAGCATTGCCGGGCCCTGGCATAGTTGTCCCCTTTCCCCCACCTTCGGTCGGCAGGCCTGTGCTGGACATAGTCCCTGTCCAAAAATCATATAGCCTAAATAAATGAGGCACACAAAAGGGTTATTATTTCCATTTTACAGATAGGAACTGTGGTCCAAGATCACACAGGAAGTTGTGATAGTGCCAGGAACCAACCTATATCTCCTGAGCTTTGGTCTAATACCCTAATCACAACACTCTCCTTGTGTGTCTTCTGCTTCACTGCTGATACCAGCCTTAATGCCCCCTCTGTTGCCTTCTCCTGCCTCAGTATCTGTATTTTCTCCTATGCAGCTTCATATATATGTAGCCCAAGGTCCAGTGTGTTTCAGCAGCAGCCCTGGGAACTACAAGTTGTGGACTACAAACTGCGGCATGTTGGGAGAACTTCCTGGTTCCTGCCAGGATGTGCCCTCTGCCCCCACAGGCTGCATGCTGAGAGAAGGGGCTGCTGAACTGTTTTCCTCTTCTATATTTTTTACAGAATAAAGCCTGTTCCTGGTGATTTGTCGGAGTGGGTCTGGTCTGAGGTGCACTCACACATACACAACGCAGAGCACACCAAGCAGCCTCAGGCCTAGCCCTCCCCCCACAGTGGTGTAAGAAGTCACAAGCTTCCCCTATGCTGAATAACCTCACACTGGGCTAGCCAACAGGATGGGTTACATTTTTTAGCTACTGGTGCCGTGACTCGGATAGGGGAAGCTTGATTAGTTTGCAGAGAGTTAGGAATCTGCCACACCAGGACAGCATGAACTCACAGTTTGGAGCCCAGGGGGATTGGTATGACCCGGGGTTGGTGTCAGTGAAAGTAGAGACCCCTAATGGGTGTCGTGGCCTAGAGATCCCTGTGGCTAAGGATATAGCTGTTGGAGGGGAAACCTTAGGGAAGAGCATAGCAGTGCCATATCTCCCTGCACAGCACCAAATCCGTGGGGTGCCTGTTTTCAGTGGTGGTACAGATTGCAGAGTAAACATTGAGGACTGGATAAAAGATATAGAATATCTGCTGGCAGCCACTGGCATTCCTGAGCCTCTGAAGTTCCGCACCCTTGTCAGATACCTAAGTGGGGGGGCCTGTAAATTAGTCCTTAATCTGCCACCTCAGGAGCAGTTTCCAGCCCGAGCTGTTGAAGAGCTTAGAGCAGAATACAGTGACTGTCATTTATCGTTGGACCCCTTGGCAGACTTTTATGAGCGATGCCAACGCCCTAGAGAAACAGCCTCAGCCTATGCCATTGAGTTAGAAGCCTTACTACAGGTAGTAGAGGAGAAGCTCCAACAAGGCCGATCCTTCCCTGATCGGGACTATAAACTGACACAACAGTTCATGTGGGGCATCCGGGACCGAGAAGTGCGGAACAGGTTGGCACCTATGCAGCCTCGCTACATGACATTCCGACAGTTGCAAGAAGAACTGCGTCAGTTGGCCCGGGAGAGGAATGTAGAGGGTAGAATGCATGGGCCAGCCCAGAGGATAAATAGCCTACAACAAGCTGCCCAGTCAGATGATGCTGTGCAGGCTGCTGTGCAGGCTGCCCCTGAGGTACCTCCACCCAGCAGTACCCCGCATCAGGCAATGCTGGAGACAGTGAAGGGCCTAACTGGACTAGTCTAGGAACTGACTGCCCTCCAGAAACAGAGCCATGTGAGAATGGGACAGCTGGAGGCACAGGTATTGCAGCAAGGTGTAGCAATGAGGGCAGCACCTCAAAATTCTAGATGGGAAAGTGGGGGAAGTACCCCTGACAACAGTGCCCGTGTCACCAGAAGCCGTTTTGTATGCCACTGTTGTGGACAAGAAGGCCACATAGCCCGTGGCTGCCGTCAAGTCTCTCAGGCTCCCTCCTCTTTAAACTACTAGAGCCTGACACTGAGGGGCAAGTGAAGGGCACAGAGTTGGTGAGAAGTTCCCCAATAGCATCAGTGTGCACAACGTTCCAGTGTACCCAACCATTTGCCAGCTGGCCTCCCAGCCTGGTGGGGCCCTTGACCGAGGAAATTGTGGAAGTGAATGGTATTCTGTGCAAGGCTCTAATTGATTCAGGGTCGCAGGTCACAACCATCACAGAGGATTTCTGGAGAAATCACCCTACCCTGGGCAAGTCACATCCCACGCTTGTAGATCTCTTGATAGAGGGTGCTGGTGGCCAAGCAGTCTCTCATCTAGGAGCTATCAAATTAGATTTATCTTTCCTTGGGCAAACCTACAAGGGAGTCCCTGCCCTTCTGGTGCCTGGAACGAAGTACCGACAGGGAGTCCCTGTGTTGTTGGGGACAAATGTCATACGTTCCAGCTGGCAGGATTTAGCCAACCAATTGGGCAACCAATTCCCACATTGCCTGAAAGAGAAGTCACCAGTCTGGCATGCAGCCTATAAGCAAGTAATCTTTGGCCAAGAGAGACCATCCTTGAGATACACTGGCAAGCAACCCATCTTATTGAGAGCTGGAGAAGGAAAAACTGTACCTGTGAAGGCCCCTTGGGGTGCAGGATGGGAGCCATACACTGTTCTGGTTGAACCTGATGCTAAGAGTCACCTGCCAGGGAATTTGAGGGTGGAGGAAGGTATAGTAGATGTTGAACACGGGAAGGCTTGTGTTTATCTGCAGAATGTAGGACAAACAACAGCAATAATAGGGAGGAACCAGCATCTAGCTACAGCATCAGTAGTCTACAGCATGGCTAGCATGAGCAGCAGCTTAAAATACTCTCCAGGGCAAGCACCGAGAGAAGAGGCACAAGCCAATGCCGAGGTGCCAGAAGTAGACCTGAGTCAGGTAGCTGTGCAGGACCCAGCTCAACTGAAGATGTTGGAAGAACTGTTGAAGCGGAATGCAGATGTATTCTCTAAGAATGATCTTGACTTGGGGTGTACTTCCACAGTCAAGCATGGGATACCCCTGATCGACACTACTCCTGTTAGACAACCCTACCGGAGGATACCTCCAGCACAGTACCAGGAGGTCCACAAGCACTTGCAGGGTATGGCAGAGGTGGGCGCAATAAGACCAAGTCAAAGCCCATATGCTTCACCAATGGTGGTGGCATGGAAGAAAGATGGCTCTATGAGAGTGTGCATTGACTACAGACAGCTGAATGCTAAAACCACTCGGGATGCATTTCCTCTGCCCCGTATGGAAGAAGCTCTGGATGCCTTAGGAGGAGCCAGATATTACTCTACACTAGATCTTACTTCAGGATATTGGCAGGTAGAAATGGCAGAAGAAGATAAACCCAAAACTGCATTTATCACCTCCAAGGGACTGTTTGAATGTAATCGCATGCCCTTCGGTCTACAGAATGCACCAGTCACCTTCCAGAGGTTGATGACACATGTTTTGGGGGATCTAAACTTCTCAACAGTATTGATTTATCTCCATGATGTCATAGTGTTCTCCAGTACTTTTGAGGAGCATCTGCAGCGCTTGGAGATGGTTTTTGACAGACTCCGCCAACACAAGCTCAAGCTAAAGCCCAGAAAATGTCATCTGCTACGAGAAAAGGTATGATATCTTGGGCACATAGTATCTGCCCAAGGCATTGCAACAGATCCAGATAAAGTTCAGCAGGTGAGAGACTGGAGGATCCCTGCTAACAGGAAGGAAGTGTTACAGTTTCTTGGGTTCACTGGCTACTACAGAAGATACATCAAAGCCTACTCCAAATTGGCAGCCCCATTATTCAGACTAACTGGAGGGGGCACCCAGACTAGAAGGAGGAATAAGAGGGGTCCTATTAAGATACCAAGTTTTGTTTGGACAAAGGAATGTGACCAGGCTTTTACAGAGCTGAAAACAAAGCTGACAACTGCACCAATATTAGGTTATGCTGACTACAGTTCACCATTCATTCTCCAGACAGATGCATCTACGGAGGGTCTAGGAGCAGTACTGGCACAGGTTCAGTTAGGAAAGGAGAGAGTCATAGCTTATGCCAGCACGCGCTTAACTGCCTCAGAAAAAAATTATCTTGCCCATAAACTGGAGTTTTTGGCATTAAAATGGGCAGCTGCAGATAAATTTAGAGACTATCTTCTAGGACACCAATTCACAGTGCTAACTGACAACAATCCACTGACCTATGTCACTACTTCCGCTAGGTTGGATGCAACTAGTCAAAGGTGGATGGCAAAGCTGGCAGAGTTTAACTTTGACATAAAGTACCGGCCTGGGAGAAGCAATGCCAATGCTGATGGCCTGTCTCGACTACCCTGGGAGGAGGTGGCTACTGTTCTGAATGCCGGATGCAATGTGTCTTCCATAGCAACCCAGGGTGATGGCCAAGGGAGAGCAACAGGTGGAGCTGAGCCATTCCATTGGCCAGGCATAGAGTTAATCCCAGGCCTGCCTAAGGAAGAACTGAGGAGGCTGCAGGAAAAGGATGCAGTAATCTCTCGAGTAAGATCCTACCTGCCCAGACAGCGGACACCCAGTGCCCGGGAGAGGCGGAAGGAAGTAACACCAGTGAAGATATTACTGAACCAATGGAAACGATTGCAGCTGGTAGAAGGGATCCTTTACAGGAGAACAACAATCCCAGGAGAGGGACAGATCCAACAAGTTGTGCCACCAGAGAAACTCCAGAGAGAAGTGTTTGAAGCTCTGCACACAGACATGGGACACATGGGCATTGACCATACAGTGGACCTCATCCGCACTCGCTGTTATTGGCCAGGCATGCAGTCCACCATCCAGAAGTGGTGCCTTTCCTGCAAAAGGTGCTGCCTAAGGAAGAGAGGCATCTCTGGAAACAGAGTTCCACTTATCTCCATCCATACCAGTAAGCCCCTGGAGCTAGTATGTATTGACTTTCTCACCCTGGAACCATCCCGAGGGGGCATCGAGAATATCCTTGTGGTTACTGACCATTTTAGTCGCTATGCTCCGGCATACCCTACTCGTGACCAACAGGCATCTACTGTGGCCAAGGTGATGTGGAAACACTTCATCTGCAACTATGGCATCCTTGAAAGGATACATACAGACCAGGGGAGGAATTTTGAAAGTAATCTCCTTGTCCCGCTTTGGAAACTGTTGGGGATCTCAAAAAGCAGAACCACGCCCTATCACCCCCAGGGGAACGGGACTACTGAGCGGTTCAACTGGACACTCATGAATATGCTGGGAACCCTGTGTCCAGAGCAAAAAGCAAATTTTGAAGGACTATGTTGAGTCCATGACTCATGCCTACAACTGCACTCGTCATGAGTCCACTGGGTTTTCCCCATTCTTCTTAATGTTTGGCCGGCACCCAAAGCTAAAGATAGATCTAGCTTTGGGTCTCCCCCACCGAGGAAATGAGGGGTTAGAGGTGGAGGAGTACGTCTCACACCTCAGAGAATGCCTGGAGACAGCATACCATCAGGCTGCACAGGCATCTGAAGCTGCCAAACATCACCAGAAAAAGTATTATGACCGCCAGACACGAGAAGCCCCATTAATTCCTGGAGACAGGGTGCTAGTAGCCAAGGTAAAGAAAGGGAGACAGAAACTGGGAGACAGATGGGAATCAACTCCCTATATTGTAATTAGAAGACAAGGGGATTTGCCTGTCTATGTAGTGCAGCCAGAAACAGGAGGGGGGGAACTGGTGATACATCGTAACCGAATTACCCCATGCATGTTTCTACCTATTGGTGGAGTCAGTCAACCAGTTGCCAGGGAAGTAGACATGCAGGAAGCCATGCCAGAAAATGAGGGAAGCCTCCCGTTGGAGGCAGGGGCAGGAATAGAACTTACTAGAGGCCCTATAGATAGTCCAGGCTATAGAGGAAAGAAAACCTGTAGGGGGATGACATACACAGGGGATACCCGGGACATGGGGGAGCCAGGATTACGCTGCAATGAGACCCCAGAGCCAGACAATTTTGACTCAGACTCTCAGTTCTCTGACCTGGAGGAGCCTGACCAGAGCATGGGGGTAACAGAAGAGGCCGACCAAACTGAGGAGAGTCTGAATGAACTGAATTGGATTGGAGAAGGGCAGACTGACTGGGACCAGACCGAAGAGATGCCTAGAGGGAACCCACCAGCTCCACGGCACTCAACAAGACAGCGCAGGGCACCTGTCCGGCTCGATTTGGAACAGAGGGCTGCCTGATGAAAGAAGAGTAGAGACTGGGGGGTTAGCCAGAGCTGCTGTGGGACGTGCAGCAGGACACTGAGAGGTTTTTGATTAAGGAAAGGGATGAGGTTGCCCTTTCAATAAGTGGGGGAAGGGTGTAGCCCAAGGTCCAGTGTGTTTCAGCAGCAGCCCTGGGAACTACAAGTTGTGGACTACAAACTGCGGCATGTTGGGAGAACTTCCTGGTTCCTGCCAGGATGTGCCCTCTGCCCCCAGCAGGGTCTTAGCAAGGACCGTGCTAGAAGCAGCACACAGGCTGCATGCTGAGAGAAGGGGCTGCTGAACTGTTTTCCTCTTCTATGTTTTTTACAGAATAAAGCCTGTTCCTGGTGATTTGTCGGAGTGGGTCTGGTCTGAGGTGCACTCACACATACACAACGCAGAGCACACCAAGCAGCCTCAGGCCTAGCCCTCCCCCCACAGTGGTGTAAGAAGTCACAAGCTTCCTCTATGCTGAATAACCTCACACTGGGCTAGCCAACAGGCGGGGTTACACATAGAAAGCTCTTTTTGAGCTATTTTCAGGCATCCACTTTCACCACATTCAAATCCCCCCTAAACCTTGTGAGAAAGGAGGGGGAGGAAAGGTAAAGATAAAAATATACTTTTAAAGTCCCCCCAAATTAAAAATACCACCAAGATGTGTACATACCTTACCACATCAAGTCAGTAATGACTTAACCAACCAAACAATGTACTTATAGAAGTGCAAATTGTTCTTATCAGCCTCTTGTAACTTGAATAATCTAATTCACTATTTTTTTCTCTTTTTTCCTCTCCCCCTCTTCCCTTCCCTTATTTATTCTTGGATCTGGACATCCAACACTCCAGTCATCTGAAGAAGTGGGCTTTGCCCACGAAAGCTCATGATACCATCTACACGTTTTATTAGTTTTTAAGGTGCTGCTAAACTATTAGTTGTTTTTTAAGTTTTTCCAGTTACGGACTAACTTGGCTACCCCTCTGAAACTCTTGTCTTGTCTCTTCCTTTCTGCCTTATCTATTTGTAACCCCCACCTTGGCAGGCCCAGCCAAAGAGTTTGGGGTCCCAAGGTGGCATGTTGTGGTTGGCTGCACCATGTGGCCAGGCAGCTCCCAGACAGGGCAGCAAGTGAGCAGCCAGGTGGGCAGGACTCCGGGCAGCACGGGGACCTGAAGGTGCGGGGCCCAAGGCAACCGTCTTACCCGCCTTGCCTTAGGGCCAGGCCTGCACCTTAGACCTGATCCCAAGTCAAATGTAGCTAATGAAAAGTCTCTTTGGAGGTCTCCTTGGGCTTTGGATCAGGCCCTTGTTTTATGTCCCATTTGGAATGTGCATTCTTTAAAGCAGGGACTGCATCTTTGCTCAGTTTTTTAAGACACATTGTTGGGTGTTTGGAAAAAATATTAATAATGGTGTCATAAAACTGAATGGTCAAAGCAAGTGGAGTGTTGGCCCTGGGTGAGGAAGATTATTGAGTGACCTCAGTACTGCCAGTGTTAACCAGTTACAGCAGGAAAGCACAGGCTGGCTGGTTACCAGCAGTACAAAGGAGAATAGTCATGTCAATAATTTCACTAGCCCTAGGACTTCTTTCAAAGATGAATTGAACATCATTTTTCTGACACCAAAAATGGAAGAGGACAGAACAGACATTGATAATGAGCTGGAAGAAAATAAAGTCAGTGTAGCAGTGCAAAGAAATGGAAAAGCACCCAATTACAAAACAAAGCAAAGAGCCAGATAATTAATCAGAAGAGCTGCAGTTGCAAATAGTTTGTCAGGCCCAGAAAGCAGCTGGAATTCAATAAATATTCAAGAGAAGCACTGCAGCCTTTAAATATAGATACAGTTAGAAAAGTGACCTTCATATTTGATACATCCCTGTGTCTTTACATAATCTCCCCTGCCACAGTGCACTGTAGCATGGGAATGCCTTGTGTATCACCAACAAAACTGTCAGCAACATTCAAGTAGCAAAATCATTAACAACAAAAATGATATGCGAGAGAAAGAAAACTATGTAATGTAGAGATCTCATTTTGGGTTTGCAATTATGGCCATTAGAAAAAAATACGCTGCACCTCACAAGTTTAGGCCCTGTTCTTACAATATGCTGGAAAGTGGTCCAAGACCGATAACTGCAGATATGTCAGAGTAGACCTTGTGGTGATGATGGATTTTAAAGTCAGGCTGATGTTCATCAGGATGTTTTTATCTGACTAACCTACAAAATCTGAGACTTACACAAACTAGCAAATGTCAAAGAACAAAATATGGGAACAGTAAAGCATCAGCATTGTTGCTTCAACAAATTAAATGTACTGGGTGAATACTTTTCTATGAGCAATTTAATTTAAGAGCAAGTATATCTTCTAGGTTTGTCTTGTTGGTGTTACATACCTATGAGCATTTTGGAAGTCACTCATATCACACCCAAAGCATTCATCGTATATATGATGCTATAATTGCACACTCTGTTGCATATCACTGCTTGCAAAAATTATCCATCTTACAGAAAATAATGTAACACAAAATATAGGTACAATAATGTGTCTGGATGTTATTAAAGAGGGAATGCAATTCTGGCCGTACAATATGTTAGATTAGAAAAAAGTCATTCCGTGAAGTTCAGACTCATTCCCCACACTGCACTTAACCCAATTTCTCAGAATCTGCAAAACACAAATATCTTGTAGAACCTTTTTGGTTTTGAAAATCTACTCTTAGTGTAAGGAAATACCAGGTTATGCCATATTTGATTTGGATGGAATCCAAGAAATTATACTGCGGGACTTGGGTTTTTACCAGCTGCCAGTGCAGTCTAACGGGAGTCTTTCCATTGACTTAATTGGGAGTTGGATTGGACACTGAAGCTATAGCCATTACACTTGCCCTGGGCTTTATCTACAATATCTTGACTATATTTAGGTCCCTGTTGAGCAACCTATTTGTATGGTGCTGAGCACATGCTCACAATTTGGCCCTTTGAGGTTGACGTGGGTACTCATAACAGTAAGTATTTCCCAGGGTGGGCAGAAGTTGTGTTTTATTTCAATGTCACAGTTCAGTGGGACAAAGCACAGTCTCCTTAAGAAGGTCTGGGGAAGGTGGAAAAGTTCCCAATGTGAACATGGATACTGATTCTTAATTAATGTGTAATGCAGTGGCCACACCAGGCCCCATTGTGCTGGGATAACCAGTTGGTAAGTTTTTCTGGGCTACTGTAAAATATTTTAATTACTATTTCCAGGTCTTCATTTTATTTAGAATTTTTTATGCCCTGGTCACTGTGAAGAAGCAAGAAAGGAAGAGACATGTTTTCAAACACCATTACTTGCACCATTATAATCCTTTGAAAGATAGCAGCAAATAAAATCTCTTTGTGACACTCCCAGGAATGTAATCACTTTGGACCCCCCTGCTGTTAGGAAGCCCTGTCTGTGCCTGCCAGGGTAAGCTCCACAACACCCTGTAGCAGGCCCCTCAATGTGGCACAAGAGGAAAAGAGGACAATTGCCCCAGGACCTGTAAATTCAAAGGGCCCCAGGGCTCCCGAATGCCGCTGCTACTACTACAGCAGCAGCAGCTATCGGAGCCCTTTAACTTACCATGGGAGCACCACACCATGCGCGCCATACGGCTCTGAAGACTGGGGTGGGGCACACTCCCGAGTAGCACTCAAGGATGGCTGCATACATTACATTATCCTCTTCCCCTTCCGTCTACGGCTCTGCCACCTTCTGGGAGCATGGAACCAGGCACCCCCACCTTGTCCAGCTGCCCATGGAGGCTGTCAGTTCCCTGCCCCTCACCACAATCAGCCCAAGCACTCCCTTCCCATCTCAGAAAGCTCAGCTGTCCCTTGTGTAGGCTAGTGACAGGCACATTTCAACCCCGAGTCCTCCAAGCATCCCCATTTGGTGACCAGGTCCTTATCCACAGGAAAGACACAGAATTACCAGACCTACGGGCGCCAGAGGACTGGTAAACCACGGCATCCCGGTTACATCTTGGGGTATGTCTACGCAGCGAAGGAAAAACCACAGCTGGTTATGCCAGATGATTCAGACTCCCAGGACTCATGCTGAGGTGACTGTTTCATTGCTGTGTAGACTTCTGGGCTCAGGCTGAAGCCTGGCTCGAAGACTCTGCAAGATATGAGGGTTCCACAACTGCTCCACAGCCTCAGCCCCAAGAGCCTGAGTTGGCTGGGCATGGGCCAGCTGAAGGTGTCTTGTTGCATAGAAGGTGTGAGCATACCCTTGGACCCCAGCTTTGCTTGACACACAGCACGTGGTTTGACACTGGTAAACCAGGTGCCATCTCATGCCACGATCCCCATGTCTCCAGTGAATACTGACAGACACAGAGCTGGAACCAATCTGGCTCATTCATGTGACAATATTGTTATAATAGATATTAGCGAAGGGGCTGACTTTCTAATGTGCTGGAAGGGTGCGCTCTCCTGCTTTGCCCCAGGTCCTGCCCCCGCTTTACCCCTTCCCCCAAGATCTCCACTCCTGCCCCGACTCTTCCCACCACCTTCCCAGAGTGCACCCCGCTCTCACTCCTCCCCTGGGGAGTCAGCATCTATGGACATTAGAGGTATAAAATATGCTTAGGGTTTAAACTTTAGTGAATGCTTGTGAGGTGCTGAAGGGGTTAATCTCACTCATAACATCTGTATCTGTGACTGTGTAAATCGCCATACAGGAGAGACACCACAACTCCTGTGAAATGCTGGTCTGCCACAGGTGGCGTTATATTTAACAAGGAAGGCCTATCACTACCAAGGACAGAGGGAATAGAGTGGAACATTAAAAGGGACCAAAGATTTTGGTGTTTACTCTTCTGCCCAGGAAGAGGAGACTTGCACGTGAAGACTTCGTTGCCTACTAGAGTGAAACATTAAAAGGGACAAAAGACTTCATTGCTTACTCTCCAGAATCTGCCCCATCAGCTGAGTTTGCAATTCAAAGCAGAAGGGAGGAAGCAAATTAAAACCCTTAACAAGGAAGAATTGGATCTTTACACTGGTTGGACTCTGCAAAGCAAGGATTACTAGGCATAAGTAGAAGATCCCCAGTGCTTTGTCTGAGTAAGCCCCAAATGCCAATATAGAACTTGCTTATTATAGACGCTTCTACAGCTTTTTTGAAACTTAAGACCAGAACTCATTTGTGTGCTGTGTTCCTAGTAAGCTGTGTAGTTGTGCAGCCATGCAGCAGATTTACATGCTGTCCAGCCGATTAGCAGAATGTGCACAGCCAGCAGCATATGTTCAGGTACCTCTCCCCCTATCTTGCTCCCTCCTGCAAATGCTCCTAGGAGGGACCCTCCTGCTAGGGTTGCCAGGTAGACCCCGCCAAAAAAATGGACACACTTGGTTGTGGGAGGGGGGCAGAACCGGCCTGGAGGAGGGCGGGACAGGAAGAAGAGCTGGCAGGGGGGAGGCGGTTTCCCGGGGCTGCGGGCCTGGCCGGGAGGAGAGGGGGGCCCGGAGGAAGGGGAGGCGGGAAGTAGAGCTGGCGGGGGGGGGAGGGGAGGTGTGCAGCCACTGGCCACAGCCAGAGTCCTTCAGGCTGTGCCCCCAGCAGGAACTCCCTTTAGTTGCGAGCAGAAGCCGGGCGGGGTCAGGGATGGGGGAGGGGCTGGGAGTCACTCCCCGCCTCCCCCCCGTCCGGCTTCTGCACACAACCAGAGGCTCCCAGCTGGGAGGTAGGGCCGCGATTGGTGCTGGGAGCCTCTGGTCATGTGCAAAAGCCGGGCGGGGGGATTGGCTGGAAGTCCAGGCCCCCGCCTCGCCCGGCCCCACCTGGCTTTTTCACGCGACCACAAGGCTTCCAGCTCCAATTTCGGCCCTGCCTCCCAGTCGCTCCCCCGCTCCTGCCAGGCTTCCGTCCGGTGCCCAGCCGGGAATTCAGAAAATACCGGACATTGCACATGTCCAGTATTTTCCGAATGTTTCTACTGGACAGACGGTGCAAATACTGGACTGTCCGGTAGAAAACCAGACATCTGGCAACCCTCCTGCTAGTTGTGCAGAGTGGAGGAAACAGGGGTGCTGATATGTCATGTCGTCATCCCCCCCTGCCCCTGTTCCCCATTTCTGTGGAGCAGGGGAAAGGGGACACACAGCCTGGCTTTGGAGGCCTAGGAGTTGCTGGGGTCTGAACAACTCCAGCCTCCGGGCAGTGAGTGGTGGGTGCCTTTCTTAAAGAGGCAGTTCAGTTTCTGAGATTTACACAGTGGCCAGCTCACACAGTCTCCTCCACTCTCTAACCCGCCCCCTTCTCCCCCCATGTATTCCATCTCCACAGAGCAGGGGAGGGGAGACAACAGGACTCATGAACAGAAGAGCTTTCAATGTCTTAAAGAGACCGTGCATGTCTTTTCTCAGAAGCCTGCCCAGCAGCAGCCAGCACGCACACTGTCTCTGTGTCACACGCAGACACACACACACACACCCATCCACCCACCCAGTGCCACAAGCCTTCACACATTCTGTGTTCCATTCAGTCTGTGACACACACTATGTGGCACACCCACACCCATGTCTGTGTGTCACACACACTGTCTCACACACACCATCTCTGTGTCACACACACACAGCGTCACACTCACCGTCTCTGTTATCCACCTATGCACCCACCCTGTGTCACTCACTCCTGCTGTCTCTTTTATATTCGCCGCCAACACATACTTGTATTATTGTTGTTTTTACTCCTTGGTACATTCTGCAAGGCATATATATTCTCTATAATTTTATTCTTTCAAAATGTATTATTTTAGTATTTTGACTGGCATATGCATTTCATAATTTTTATTTCTTATACTTCAATTTAATTCTTTGAGAAGTAAGTTCTAAAGTGAGTAACCTATTCTGGCTGGAGTCATTATCCATAAGGTAATTTAGACAGAGACAGTGTGTGTGGATGACACAAATACTCTATATAAGAGATGTCTACACTACATGAAAGAGCGATGCTTCAGAGGTCGATCTTCTGGTGTTCAATTTAGTGGATCAGTTATGGACCCATCCATTGAATGCTGAGGGCAGCTCCAGCCGGCGTTCATTACACCTCCTTTGGTTAGGAGCAAGGGAAAATGATGGGAGCGTTTACTCCCATTGTAAGCACAGCACGGAAACACGATTTAAGATACGTCGACTCCAGCTACATAATTAACGTCGCTGGAGTTGTGTATCTTATTTTGACCTTCAACTGTAGTGTAGACCAGGCCTATGTGTGTATGTGATACAGTGTGTGTGTATGACACAGAGGTGGGTGTGGGAGTGCCACACAGTATGTGATATACATTAGATCTATGGTTTTTGTTTCTACTGGTGGTGCACATCTGCACACGCATTGGTACACATCTATTCCTCACATGAATGAAAAAAAATTAGAGGGAACATTGTATGTATATATGTTTTTCTGCTTTAACCTTGTGAAATAACTCTCTTGTTTCCTTTTCTTACATAATCAATCTTTATATAGCCAAACCTACAATAAACGATGAGTGTTGTCTTTGGTATGAGATTGTTGCCTGGGTGGACTACAAAATGGAGTCTGAGGGGTTCTTTTTCCCTCAGAGCAGTTTTCCCGCCAAAACAGGTAAAGGAAGGCTGTGCACCCAGCACTAAACCTGTGCACTCAGCACCAAAGGCTGCGCACACCGCCCAATTGCCTGCGTGCGCACCCATTCTTTGCACACGGCACCCAAGTTTTATGCACCCAGCTCTAGTTCTCTGCACCCCGCTCTCTTCATGGTTTTCCCGCCATGAGGTGTTTATATACCCTTGTCAAGGAGCATTCGTGTTCTTTGGCCCCCTTCATGTCCTGTGTGTGCGTCTGTAATCATCATTGCCCTGTGTCATCGTCTACCCGGAGGAGGCCAAGGTTCCAGCCTGCAGTCTGACAAGACTACCCACTGCTAGTGACTTTAACTGGAATAAGGGCAGCCTTTTCCGCTCCCACTAAGACTTTGGGACTTATAACACTGTCTCGCTTACGGATACTCGGACAGGATCCGGTGCCCACCAAGCGTCAGCTCGCAGGAGGCGAGAAGCATCCATCGAGGGATCGCTCCGTTTGTCCTCCCTTAAGGCTTTTCACTAGCCGCGAGGTTGAAGGTCACGGACATCGAACATCAATCGCCGCGTTGAATGTAATGTATACCCTTGTGTGTGTGGGACTCTTCTATCTTCTTCTTTTCCAGGGTTAGGGTGGGACTGTTGCTGAGTTGTATGCTGTTTGCTAATGTTTAGTCTTACATTTAAAATACATGGTTTGGCCCTAAATTCTTGTTGTTTGGTGATTTCTAAGCTGTTTCCCTGGTGATTAGATACAGGATACCAGGCCGAATCTGGCTTCTGTGGAAGAGCACCTTAGGCTTTAATTAAATTGCATAGCCCATAGCACAGCAATTGTTTACCCCAGCTCTCCGGGTAACAAGATCTAAAGTGAAATCGTCGTTCTTAAGAGCCCCTGCACTGCAGCCACTGCAGAGCAGCTTGACATTTAGATGTTTACAAAGAAAGCAAATATAAGTTTATCTAAAAAAAGAAGAGATTTAAATAATAGCAACCAGAAACATTAGAAAGAAAGGGTTACATATAAAACAAAATACTCACACACTTTCTAAGGCCTACACTCAATTAACAGGATGTTCTCTTGTCTATTAAGATACTCCTCACTCCTTATCCCAGAATCCTACTCATGGCGCTTTTCAACAAGGGAATGTGAGATGCTCTTTCATGACACCAAACCCACTGGCAACTTCTCTCCTGAAATCGAGGACAGCCAGACATCTTTCTGCATCCCAGATATATCAGACCAGTCCTTGAGTTTTCACCTGCAAAACAGAATTCATCCTCCCCGCCACTGTTGCCTCTCCCCTCCCCACTGTTCACCTCTTCCTGTTAGTTTTCCTTTGGAAGTCACTGCAATCACTTCATGAGCATTTTACTCACGTTGCTAATAGACTTCTGTTGTAAGACAAACAATGCACAGTGGTCAATTAAGCAGATAAGTGCCTAGTGGAATCTACCTCAAAGCATGCAAACTCTGGGTGACTTGTCTTTAACTACAAGGCCTAAGAACATAATTTCCAGCATATATACCTGCCTCCTTACATATTATCCTCATACACATTTCACAATAGTTATGATGACCTGTGTGATGCAGGCTTTCTTTAGAAACCTTACATCACACTCTGTGACTTAGTATATAAATATCAGACCCAAGGGATCCTTTTAACCCTTATGTAGTCTTGCACCCTCTGCCATCTGCTGTCTGGTGATCCTTGGGTCACAATCTTGTTAGCCAAGCTGTCGTAATTAGCAAAGGCAAGCAGTGACTAAGCCCACTTCTCTGTTGGTCTGGAATCTGGAGAACAAAGTTTATATTCTTTGACATGAAATCACAGTCATCTGGAGCACATGAGCAGCATTATTTAATGGGGAAGACATATTTGAGTGCTCTAGAGATGTAGATGTTGGATCAGTGGTCAGAGATTGCTTTCCATTACAAGGGCATATATTTTGAAACCAGAGGGATGGTGTCTAGTACCTGACAGACTAAGGATATGTCTCTACTGCAATTACAGGGTGTGATAACTGCAACTCATATAGAAATCTCCAAGCTTAGCTCAGCTTTCAGAGCAGTGACACCGCAGCAGTGCATAGCTCAGCGTGGGCTGGACAAGCCCACCTGGAATCCTGGGTAATTATTCCAGGGACTAGCCTCAGCTGAAGCCCATCCTGCCACAGCTCTGCTTTCCCTAGACTTAAGCTAGCCCAGGTGTGTCTACTTAGCTGCAATCACACCCACTGACTGCAATGTAGACATAACTGAAGAGTGAATCCTGCTTCAATTGAACTCAGCAAAGGCCTGAACAGGCCTCGCTGGGCAAAACCCTCATAAAGCCTCACCACAGGCCTGATTTTCTGCCACTCTTACTCTCTTTGAATAGTACCCTATTCCATGAGTAATCACAAAGAAATCATTGTGTCTACTTGTGGTGGAAGGCACTAATCAATGTGTCAGTCAGGCCCTGTTAGGGCCAAGGATTTTTAGTCCAGAATCAACAAAAGCAATTTGAAGCCAGCAGTCTGCCTTGCTTGATGCAAAAGATGATTGACAGTTACTATAGCCAGATTTTTGTGTGTCAGATTTCCATGGCAACTCGACACAGTAAAATAAGGACTTTTGTAAATATGCATTCCACAAGCCCTCACATCAACTCTGAGTTCAAACTAACAGCCTACAAGAATGGTGCACATTGTAAGCATTGTTCTGCAGCTAACAGATGTTCAAGAACACAGAGAGCGAGAAGCCTGAATTTACCTTTCTTCTTTTTGTTGCAGGCTCATGAGGAGGCCAAGGCACAAAACGCCCATGTTACATTATTTTACTCCAGGCCAATCAGGAGTGAGTCATGGTATGGATTGCACACTGTGTTGCCGTAAAAGAGTTATATCCTCCAATTAAATAAATTAGCATACGTTGTCAAAAGGCTTTAAAGGTGATTAGCAAATAGCACTGCGAAATATGCACCAGCTTCAGAATTCAGTGCTGAATCTTCTAAACAGCCAGGATGAGAAGTGGTTTTCATGAATCTGCAAAGTCTGAAATAATGTTTTCAAAGAAACTGCAAAACCAAGCAGTTACTAAATCACAGCATTTACCTAACCTTCCCTGCTCCCTCCTCAGCCTGCTTTCCTGCTCCTCATGAGTCCTTTTCCCCTTCAACCACCAGCTGATTGCCTTCTGGACTGTCATATGGAAGTGGGCCTGAATCATCTGCGACTTCCGAGGATCTAAGGGTATGTCTTCACTAAAGCCTGGACCATCGAGCAGCAATTAATCCAGTGGGAGTCAATTTATCATGTCTAGTATAGACCCAATAAATCGACTGGAGCCATTGACTCCAGTACTCCACCAAAACAAGAAGAGTAAGCAAAGTAGATGGAAGAGCATCAGCTATCAACTTACTGTATTGAAGACACCGCAATAAGCCAACCTAAGCATGTCGACTTCAGCTATGTTATTCATGTACTTGAAGCTGCATAACTTAGGTTGATGGCTTAGGATAATGTAGACAAGGACTGAGAGACAAAAGAAGTATGTTCACTAACTCTGATATGCTTAATAACTCCTTTAGTCTTAATATTTGGTACATCCAACATATAAATCTAAAGACCAGGGGACTGATTTCCTTTTCCTTATACCAGCATAAATCGGGCACAATTCCCAGCACAGTCAGTGGATTTACATCGGTAATGCACTGATGTCAGTGAACAGAGAATCAGGGCCTTTTCCTGAGCTGATCACAGGACCACCTTTAATTCTACAGGCTGTACATAGAATTGAAGCATATTTTGTAAACCGTGTTTAATTTTCTTGCTGAGAGTAAATAAATAAAAAACAAAATGAAAATGCAGCAGAGAGCAATTTCCTTCACTTTGTTAATTCAGGAAGCTCGATTCTGGCTGAGATGTTCTAACACAGGAATGTTTATATTGGAACTAAGGGCAAGTGTGGCTAGTGAAGCTGGAGATTTCATGAACATTCTGCATTATTTTGTGGGTTTGAACTGCTGCGAAAATAGCAGCTGCTCCTGCCTCATGTAAGTACTGCTGTGTATGTTTTGCAAACTGTGTATTCCAGATGCTGGGAGCTGTCTAGTATTTCAGGGGCAATTATCATAAGAATGCTAAAAGATTTCAAGACAATAGTTGAGTGGTAATAGCCAAACAACTCTTCCTCTGAAAACAACACGGAAGCCTGGATAAAGCAATGCACTTGAGCCAATGTCTTCAGTAAGACTTTTCTTATGCATAAAGTTAAGCATGTGGTTACATGCAGCTCTGGAGTGGGGCCTGAATGAGCTCATGAGTCCTTCTCCCCAGTGCAGAGAACCCTGGTTATACAGTTACTAGCCCAAAATCACTAGCTGAAAGTTAGGCAAAATCAGGAGCTGTTTGGGACCTTCCACTGTCAGCTGAATTCCCTGGGAT
Source organism: Pelodiscus sinensis (assembly GCF_052426305.1). Lineage (NCBI taxonomy): Eukaryota > Metazoa > Chordata > Testudines > Trionychidae > Pelodiscus > Pelodiscus sinensis. The sequence goes on from NC_143052.1 coordinate 309,092,951, forward strand.
TCATAGAGGGACCCATTAGTTCTGCTCAAGATAAAGCATACTTGGTGTCTGGTCAACATTATACGCAACAGACACTACCCAAGGTAGAAAAAAGTAGGAGGCTGAGTGCTTGGTGTTGGCCTGGTTTTCCTTACTTAAGTAGGGAAAAACAGGCCTTCAACTTCAATAGAGGTTGAATGAATTCAATAGGACATACTATACAACTCATAGCTAGGGTTACCAGATGGTTTCAACAAAAATACTGGACACACCTGACATTACATCACAATCTACATTACATCTGATTGAGAAAATACTGGACAGTTCTATTTACTCAGTTATAGTTTCTCAATTTTTTTCCCGAACAGAAAGCTCAAATATTGGACTGTTTGGTTAAAAACTGGACACCTGGCAACCCTACACATAGTATTGGACCCTAAAGGATTTAAATAATTACGGAGGTACCGGCCATAGCTCCATGGTTAAGGTATGTCCAGTATTTGCTTACATTTTTCAGAACATGCCTCATCCAATGACTTTTACTCATGTTATTTTCCACAGCTTATTTACTTCTTGATTAATCCTTTTAGGTTTCTGCCTTGCAATGCCACCATTTTAGGGGCTTCCCAGATTTGCTCAGGTGAAAAGTCAAATACTTCAAGCAGTGAGAATATTATTTCCCCCCTGAATATCCATAACTGAAATGTTTCTTTAGAGCCTTTAATATTATTCACACAACAGTCAAATAAAGAGTAAATATGTTGGTTCTATTTAATTCTGATGGCAGTTTTTAAAAAAGAGAGTAGCAGCTCTGAGTACTTTGCTGAAATGGCTCACAGATGGCCAAATCCTGTAGTCCACTGAGAGTTTGGCTTTGAAATGATGTTTCCCAGTTTAATTCTTGTCTCACATGACATCTCCAATTTTAGTGTACAAGAGATGAAAGGCATATTTAATTGGTTTGGGATGATAATTCCTGTTTCATTATGACAGGAAGGCCATTTTATTTGTTATTGCCATAGGATTTAAAATAACTGCTCTGATTTGACTTTCATGCTCTAACTTAGACATCTAACTTAGTGTCTTGATAGAGATTTTTTTCCTCGTGCTACTTTTGCAATCCAGGCCAACGCACTTCCATAAAAAGCAGGGGGTGGGGGGTGTTCTTAATGACTATTTTGAAATCTTAACCATTGCCAAAAGTCACATACAGTCACACACTTTTTTCCACATCAGTGAATCACATTAAAAGATGTGTTCTGTCTCGCAAAGCAATGGGAATAGTGAGTGTGATAAAACAACACACAACCAACGTAACAACTAGCAGGGCCATCTTTACCCATATGCAGAATATGCAGCTGCGTAGGGCACCAGAAAATTTGGGGCACCACTGAGTCTTAATGTCCACCCATCCACTTCTTCCTATCCCTCTTCTGTGTCTCTACTTCCTGCAGAGAGGATCTAGTTAACTTAAAAGTGAAAAAAACCTATCATACCTATTAACAGAACATTGAACCTGAGAAAAATAGTTTCATTACTATTTGAATGGCTCTAACAGGCATTTGCCAATCCCAGGCAGGGGCGGACTAGCCTGGCGGGATACCAGGAATTTCCTGGTGGGCCGTCATCTGAATGGACCGTAATATCCACTGTAAAGCTTCTAATACCATGGTCACCAACCTGTCGATCGCAATCAACTGGTCGATTGCGAGGGCTCGATCAGTTGATCGCGAGATGTTCGGGGACCCTCCCTCCAATTTCCCCCCACCCCCAAGAAGCCCCACTACCTTCCTCCAGTGACAATGGAGGTAGTGGCGGCTTCCTGCGGGGTGGATGGAAGTCCAACAGCTGCACGCCACTTCTGGGGGTTCTGGAAGTGCAGTGGCTACTCCCCTCCCCCAGGTCTATGGCGTGCTGGGAACTGGCGGGGCGGGGAGGGGAGGGAGAGGTCCCCAGAGGAGGCGCGCTCTGGGGCTTTCCCTCCTCTGCGGGGGGGAGGGGTCATCCACAGAGGAGGCGCGCACCAGGGCTTCCCTCTTCTGTCGGGGGAGGGGGAAAGGGAGGGGTGAAGAGTCCTGGGAGGAGGTGGGTACAGGGGACCCCCTGCCCCCACTGGCACCCTGTCCCCTGCTGCAGAACCCTGCCCCTAACCCCCCGGCACCGTGTCCCCTGCCCCCCACCCCGTCTCCCTCTGGCACCTTGTCCACCACCGGCACCCTGTCCCCACCCCAGCACCCACTAGCACCTTTCCCTAGTACCATGTCCCCTGCTCCCACCAGCACAAATCCCTCATTCCCACCCCTGAGCCCACATATCCTGTCTCAAGCCAGTGAGGGTACGGCTAGACTGTACAAGTTTTTCCAGGATTCCAGAGATATCCCAGAAAAAACTCTTCCGCGTCCATGGATGTGTTTGTTCTTCCACTTTTTTTAGTGGAAGAGCAAACATGCTCTTTCAGCAAGCCCTGTATTCCTCATTCCATGAAGAATAAGGGGGCTTCTGAAAGAAGGTTTTTTTCTGACATTTGGTCCAGTCCAGACAGGCCAAATGTTGGAAAAACCTTTTCCTACAGAAGAATTGAAAAAAAAGCAGCAGTGTAGAGTGTAAGAGCGCTGGGTATAGCAAGTGATGGAGAGGAGGAGAATCAAGGTGGCGGGGCTTCAAAGAATAGGTGGGGTCTTGGGGGAAGGATGGGGCAGTAGATCTTGGCTTGTTCTGACATTTGAAAAGTGACCTTGGGTGTAAAAAGGTTGGAGACCACTGTTCTAATACCAAAGAATCTATAATACCAAAATTCAAAATGTTTCCGAATAAATCCGAAGCGGCCTAGGCCGCGTGTGTATGTGTGTGTGGTTGGGCATGGGCCGCTGCACTGACTCGGCCTTGGTTTCTTTGGTGCCAAAGTGAATGATGTCGCATTACGGTTAAAATCAATGGAATGGACATGTGATACGCAATGCGCGATGGTGCAGGACAGCAATGCATAGGCCTGCTTTGTGCAATGGTGGAATTGGTGATGGAGTCGCTCGAGTCTTGACCAGCGAGTAGAGAGTATGCAGTGGTTGGATGAGTTCTGTTATTGTCTGTCGTTGTGGTGTATTGTTTTCCGTAACTGACAATAAATAACAGTGCGAGTATGGTGTAAATGAGCAAAGATAGTGTGCTTGAAAGTTGGCTGTTTTCAACCCACTTCCCGGGCCTATTTTGATTGCTAGTCTGCCTCGATCCCAGGTGTATACTGCCAGTTTGTGAATGTACTGTGTTAGTCTACAAGTTCTCAGTTTAAAATTTGCTTTAAAATTATGTGGGTTACTTTAACCAAAGACCTCGTTACACTTGACACAACAGGCTTCCAGAAACTTTAGCAATAACAAAGTCAACAGAAAGACTGGAAGTCTATTAAAAATAATGACTCCTGAGAGTCCACAGGATGTGAAACAGCTGGTCAAAAGACAAGTGTGGTCAAGCCCATCAATAGTAGGGGTAAAGGGGGCAATTGCCCCAGGGCCCAGAGATTCAAAGGGGCCCGAAGCGCATGTCTGCCACTGCTGCCACAGCCCAGGGCACCTTAGAATTACCATGGGAGTGTCTGAGTGCCACTCTGTGTGGCATTGAGGACTGGGCAACAGGTTTGCGCTGAGGTCTGGGCAGCGCTAAGGGCTGACTGCCCTTGGCCCTGCACCCTTCCAGGGGTGCAGAGTTGGGCCCCAAACACACTTGGCCTTGCTGAATAAACTCAATGCACTAGATCAGGACGTGGAAGGTGGATAACCCAGAACTATAATGATGAATCTGCCATGGATATTTTAAAACTAATCTTCTGGGTACTGAATATATGCAATAATGATGCCTACCACTACCTGTTTCTGATGATGGGTACAGCCTCTTAGTACTAACGTAATACAAATAAAATATGAATAACAACAAGTTTGTTTGGACTAGTCAGAATATGACTTTAAATGCTAAAGAGTGATTTCTAGATATAGGCTAGCATTTTCAAAAGTGTCTAAACCCCACTGGGATTCCCAGATACATACACATGTCTCCCTACTCTCATGGGCTGGCCACACCTGCTCATAAAGTGGTTAAAGATAATAATAGTCAATGATCAACTTTAAGAAAGGAAACTTACTGTAATACCAAAGGAAATACCTTCTCTGTGTTTCCCATGGATTCTTGGGAGCTCCTTAAAACTAACACCCCAAAAATGAAGGAAAGGAAACCACATGTACGGGTGGTTGCCAGAAAAACACGTGCCTGGAAAAACAAGTAAGACAACTTAGAGTGCTGAAATATTTGTAACAGGAAGGCGCTGCTCAGAGGCTTTCTCGCATGCCCATGGCATTCAACAGCACGAGGGAACAGAATGAATCACAGCATAACCTGGCAGGCTTTAAAATAAAATGCGATTCCCACTTGCACCGCAATCCCTTTTTCTCATCTCTGCCAGTGTAAAGGGGCGACAAAGCGGGTGTAATTAGAAGTAATGGTGTTAGAAGTGGAGCTGGTCAATATTTTTTAAGCTAAAATCATTTTCATTAAAAAGAAGGATTTTTCAAAAATGAAAAAATGTTGTGAAAAGCAGTTGCCTTTTAGAAATGATGTGACATCTTTCGCATTTCTCAGTAAAAATGTTATCAAATCTTTACTGAAACTGGGGACAAAAGAAACAAGATGGGTTCTTTCTGTCTGGGTTAAACATGCCATTTCCTTCTGTACAGCTGGAACGACTCTGAGGCTGTGTCTAGACTACATGCCTCTGTCGGCAGAGGCATGTAGATTAGACAGATCAGCAAAGGCAAATGAAGCCGCGATTTAAATGATCGCGGCTTCATTTACATTTACATGGCTGCCCAGCTGTTTGTCGGCTCAGCGCATCAGCTGTTTGTCGGCTCGCTGCTAGTCTGGACGTTCCCCCTGTCGACATCAAAGCCCTTTGTCGGCAGCCCCGTTATTCCTCGTGGAATGAGGTTTACCGGGGCTGCGGACAAAGGGCTTTGATGTCGACAGGGGGAACGTCCAGACTAGCGGCGAGCCGACAAACAGCTGATCAGCTGTTTGTCGGCTCAGCGCGGCAGCCATGTAAATGTAAATGAAGCCGCGATCATTTAAATCGCGGCTTCATTTACCTTTGCTGAACAAACAAATCTACATGCCTCTGCCGACAGAGGCATGTAGTTTAGACGTACCCTGAGTGTGGATGCCAGAGGGCATTTAGAATCCTCTCTTATGCTTCTCAGCCACTCTAAATCCAAGAAGGCAGAGAGATCGCTTGTGGCTCTGAAGAGAATCTGTCCGGGGTCACTGCTTGTAACAGGATCTTAGAGACCGTGGGACAGGAAGCCCCTCCTTTGTAATTAAGGGGGCCATAAGGTATGGTCTGTACAGTATGTTCATAGGATCCCACAATGGTGAATTTATTGGGGCACAATAGACAGGAAAGCAGAAGTTGATCTTCCCTGAAAATAATCCTGAATTATTTACCACCCCACACTTTTAAAAAACAACATGTACTGAAAAGACAGCTCTCTCCTCACAGACAGTCTCTCCTAGTGAAGATGAACCAAAGCACATGAATAGAACAGCTGCAGTGCTATACTAGAAAGGGTCCTGGGCTACATTCTCAGCTGGGGTAAACTGATATCGCTACATTGACTTCCTATTCAGCTCAGAAAAATAGCCTTTCAGAAATGGACTTTGAAGGAGTTGTACAATTTTTTACCGGCTGAGGAATTTGGCCCATTATTTTTAAAACATTGTTCTCCACAAGGTTTGTTTTCTTCTAGTTGGGCAGGATGTTGAGGATCTTCCCATGAATATGGGGAAGGGGGGAATAAAGTTTTGGGGGAAACTGCTGGTGGCATTTTAAGGAGACTTTTCTCCAGCCTTTGGTGTTCATCAGCATTGCTGAGGGATACTCAGGCCATTTACAGCACTTAAGAATTTGCTAGACACAACAAGAGGAAAAGTGGCTCTGTGTAAGTCCCAGCTGCGTCTCATTACAAGGTTCAATATTTAATGCACGTGGGCTTTGTGCCAGCATCCCACAAAAACCTGTTGTGATCTCACTGTTTAATTTCCAAACATGAATGTGAAGTCATGAGGTTATTAAAAACTTCTTGAGCTGGATCCTCAGTTGGTACAAATCAGCCTAGCTCCTTATGGGCTGTCCCAATGAACACTGGCTAAGGATCTGACCTATGTATTGCCAAGGAAACACCCATGTCATGGAAGCCTTTGTGAGCTGATTCTGCTCCTATGGTGGAGTCTAAGGAGCAAGATTAGGCCCATGATAAGTTTCATTGTGCATGGAGCTCTCATGGTTAAGAGACTGGGGTTGCAACACAGTTCTGTGGGGTTGGCAGTTCTGTTGTTCATGCCTGTAGCCCACTCTACTCCCTTTCCGTCACTAGCATGGTGTCAGGAGAACAAAAACTCTGGTAACTCTTCAATGGAGGACACCCCCACACTAGGAATCCCCTAACAGCTGGAGAGCTGACAGACAGCTCTCTCCCAGTGCAGGAGATGTGACAGGGCAGAGGAGGGACTGCAGGCCTCGTGATGGGGGAGGGGGAGAAAAATGGGTAAGGAAAGGGGCAATGCTTAGAGGCCTAAGCAATTTAACAGGGCCCAGCCATTGCCATAGTAGCTCTGCCTGTTCTGATAAAAGTGTCTCTTGATTCAAAGATGCTTTTGAGATGCCCCAGGCAGGTTCAGGGGATGGGGGTAAGGGGAGTTACTGGGCCCCTGAACCAGCCCAGGGCATATCAAAAACATCTTTAAATCAAGAGATACTTCTGTGGCTTTTCCCCAGCAGGCAGGTTGGGTCCAGGGAAGAGAGGGGAGGAGCAGTGTGGCTGCCCTCGGGCTAATCTGAGCAGGTGGGGGATGGGGTTGGAGCAGCTCAGGGCATCTCTATCAGAGGACTGCACTTGGGGCTTCTCTGGACGGGGGAGGCTTGTGGCCCCAGCTGAGGATGGGGACAAGAGGCCTATTGATTTCTGTCCTGGGGCTCAGAGCAGGGCCGGCTTTAGGCTGATTCCCCTGAATCGGACCCGGCGCCTAAGGGGGCCCCGCTCCCGGGCGTGGCGTGCATGCATGGCACCCCGCTCCAGGTGTGCGGTGCATGCATGATGCCCCGGGTCCTGAGTGCGCAGCACATGCACGGTGCCCTAGGCCCCGGGCACGTGGCGCACGCGCTGCCCCAGCCCCACGAGTCAGGCCCCCCACTTCCTAAAGCCAGCCCTGGCCCAGAGTTACTGTAGGTGGCCCTGAGAGACAGGCAGGGAAAGTAGTTGCCATGTGTAGCCAGCAATCTACAGGTTATTTGTGATCACTAGGGGATCATAACTAGCCTGTCCAGTCCAGGCATGTGAAAAGCTGATAAATTGTGCAGGGCTGCAACAAAGAATCAGGCAACTATAACCAGCTGTTATAGCCTTGTTCTCTGACATGCCTCTTTCTTTAATAATCTCATCACAGAGGGAGGCAGGGGTAAGAGTTTTCTTCAACTTTAAAATGAACAGGAGGCAAGCCATGTCGATTTCATTTTCTCTTGGGAATAACTGCCTGCTTCCCAAGGAGCTGCCTCAGTGGAGCCATGCCTACAATAGTGAATTGTCATCACAGTAAAATTTTCCACTTTTCAAATGAAAAAAAAAAAACAAGCCTGGTACCTCTTGTACTTAGAGGAAGATGGGCTTTTTATAAAAAAAAAAAGAAAAAAAAAGACAGTTCCACTCATTCTCTTTTTGCTTTTTTTATCTCTGTCAACTTAAGGGAAAAGAAACCTGAACAAAAGGAACACAGCCCACAGCCATCTGAAGTGATCTGTCAGGGGAAGAGTTGGAAGGGTCTATACACAATACAGAGTATATATAACCCAGGGGATTTTCATGTGCAATATCAAAACTGCCTCACCAAAGCACAAGAATATTCTAGAAGCACCAGGGTATAGGGCTGCAGAGGTGTCATTGAGGGGCAATGGGACAGCCATAGGAAGTTTTGCTTCACAAGGAGAATGATGACTGAACACCAAGGACCCATATAAGAGATAAGCAGCTCTTGGGTTTCACATCCCCACTCCATGGGGCTCCTCCCACACTGAAAGGAGAACAGGTGGCTGGCTAGCAGTGTTTCTCTCACTAAGCTGCCCTATTGTATTGTTTTTCTTGTGAACAGCTGCTATGACATGAAAGCATAGGAGTAGTTATATAGCAGCTTTGCTGTACCTCCCCAACCCAGAGGAATGTTCTTTCCGTTCAACCTCTGTGGAGTTGCCCCTACTACACTCCGGTACCTGAGTTTGGCACAAGGGATAGGATTTGCCCTATTGAGCAGAATTAATTCCTGTTATCAACCACCTTGGGTTTGTTCCCTAATTAAATCTGCCCCCTGTAAGGGCCTGATCCAAAGCCTGTTGAGGTCAATGGATAGAACTCCGTGGACTACGGATCAGGCTGTATGTTCTCAGAAAGTGACTAAGCTCAGGTGTTGACAACCCAGAGTTGGAGGTGTGGCCCTTCAGATCCTTCTGTTCTCCTGGCAGTTTTCTGGAGACAGAAACCTGCACACCTGGTCCTATGGCAAGGGACTCTAAATTACAGAGCAGAGCTGGGATGACATCATCCCAGATGCTCACTGCAGCCCTGGCATGGACCAGTAAGAGCATGGTCATTGCATGGAATCTTCCCTGCCATGCCCCAACCATGGCTTGGTAAGAGAGCGCACAAAGAAATGGATGATGAGAAGAAAGTGCCTGCAATAAGATCCCAGATTATGCAGGTGTGGGGCTTCCTGGAAACTAAGCTCCGGCACAGACACAGAGCATAGACACCAGACTCAACAAGCTACCTAACAAATGACCCTCATACTCTGGGATGGTGATGGGAGACTAATTTTCCTCCGTGCAGTTAGTACATTTGGCACAGCCCAGTGGTTAGCTTTGTACAGTCCATACAGTGACGTGAATGTCTCACACTGTTGTATCCTCGCTCCAGTATAGATACACACGCTGAGGCACAAAGAGTGCAATTCGAGGAAGTGTCTCAGCGTGTGTATCTATACTGGAGCTAGGGGGAAATGTCTAACTGAAGGAGGCACACAAGTGATAGCTCTGATGGAGCCAATCTACTAAAGGTAGACAGGGAGCCATCGTAGTACAAGCATCAGGACAGGCTAGCTACTGTGTCCAGTATCCTAGGTCCATATTCAAACAGCTAGCCCCTCCCTCTCCTTGCACAGCCACATTTTCTTCTTACCATGCTCACTGGATCAGAGCTAGTCTAGGGAGGTCTCGCTGAGCTGGAATTACAGCTCCCATACACACATACCCTATGAATGCAGCACATAACTCATAAGAACATCCATACTGGGTCAGACCAAAAGACCATGTAGCCCAGTATCCTGTACTCTGAGAGTAGCCAATACCAGATGCCACAGAGGGAATGAACTGAAACAGGTAATCATCAAGTGATCCCTCTCCTGTCATCCATTTCCAGTCCCTGACAAACAGAGGCTAGGAATACCATTCCTATTCATTCTGGCTAGTAAGTATTGAAGGACCTAACCTCAATGAATTTTTCTAGTTCTTTTTTGAACCCTGTTAAAGTCCTGGTCTTCACAACATCCTCTGGCAAGGAGTTCCACAGGTTGACTGTGTGCTGCATGAATAAAAACCTCCTTTTATTTGTTTTAAACCTGCTACCTATTAATTTCACTTGGTGACCCCTAGTTCTTACACTATGGGAACAAGTAAATAACCTTTAATTATTCACTTTCTCCATACCAGTCATGATTTTATAGACCTCTATCATATCCTCCCTTAGTCTCCTGTTTTCTAAACTGAAAAGTCCCAGTCTTTAATTTCTCTTCACAAGCACCTGTTCCAAACCCCTAATCATTTTTGTTGCCCTTTTCTCAGCCTTTTCCAATGCCAATATATCTTTTTTGGGATGAGGTGACCACATCTGTAGGCAGTATTCAAGATGTGGGTGTACCATGGATTTATATAGAGGCAATAAGATCTTGTCTTTGTCTTATTCTCTATCTCTTTTTAAATGATTCCTAACATTCTATTTGCTTTTGTGACTGCTGCTGCACACTGAGTGGATGTTTTCAGAGAACTATCCACAATGACTCCAAGAACTCTCTCTTGAGTGGTTATAGCCCAAAGGGAGAGGAGCCAAGGATGCTGTAAGCCACCTTGGCACCCTCCTGAATATGGGCTGCTCTATAGGCTGAGGAGGCTCCCAGTGTAATTTACAGAGCTCTGGGAGGCTAGTAAAATTACAGCAACATCCTCTGGTTGCCCTGTGGGTAGAAGCACTGCCTGGAGTCCCCCCAGTGCTGCATGCCGTGGCCCTGCCTCCAACATGGCTCTCCTACCTCCATTCTCATCTTGTGCACACTCCCTATTGCTGGGGCTGGCAAGAAGGTCCTTGGATGTCAGGTTATCTTCTCTGCCAGGGAAACCTTGCCCTAAGGAAGAGTGGACTTTTAGGGACCTTTTGCCAGTGTAAACAGGCCAGTGCATGGAAGGGTCTCTCCCAGGGCTAGGGCCATATCAAATTCATGGTCATGAAAAACATGTCACTGACCATGAAATCTGGTCTCCCAGATTTCCTCCCCATTGAAATCTGGTCTTTTATGTGCTTTTACCCTACACTACACAGATTTCTTAAGGTAGACCAGTGTTTCTCAAATTGGGAATCCTGATCCAAGAGAGCTGAAAGGGGGTTTACAATGTTGTTTTAGAGAGGTTACAATATTGCAATATTGCTGCTTTTAGACAGAATCTAATATTGCCACCCTTACTTCTGTGCTGGGCAATCTTTACTTCTTCAGAGCTGGGCAGCTGGAGGACAGTGGCTGCTGACTGAGAGCCCAGCCCTGCAGGCAGCAGCACAGATATAATAGTAGCAATATCATACCATGCCATCCTTATTTCTGCACTGCTGCTGGCAGTGGTGCTGCCTTCAGAGCTGGGCTCCTGGCCAGCAGCCATCACTCTCCGGGTGCCCACCTCAGAAGGCAGCATTGCAATGCAGAAGTAAGGGAAGCAATACCACAACTCCCCTACCAGCACCATGTGACCTACCCCCAACCCCTGCATTTACACCACCATGAAATTTCAGCTTTAAATAGCTGAAATCATTGACTTTATTATTTTCAAAACTTATGACTGTGAAATTGACCAAAATTGGCTGTGAATTTGTTAGGTCCCTACCCAATCATGGGATCTCTAGAAAGCTACTATGTGGCTCACTCATGAAAAATCTCCAGTGTAGAATCATCTGTTTGGTAAATACATTTTAACATTTCCTAGACACTTCTGGTTGTTAGGCAGTTTAATGAGGAGTGAAACTACCTTCATTATCTCCCCTCCCATCTCCCTCAGCCTTTTTTACAATGTACACTTATTGTACTATGCTCAGAGATGCCAACATATTTCTACTGTCTACCCACTTACTAGGTTAGGGCGTAGTCCTGGGAGTAATTATTTCATGTAAGAGAACAACATCAGTAAAACAACTTGGCATCTCTGTAGAAAACAGGGCAAAGGAAGCCCACAATCTGTTTTTAAACTCAACGTTTCTTTAAAGCTGGGATATTAAAAGATATTACTCAGGAATCTATTTTAAAATGTAAAGAAAATGGAATAACTGGAATGATTCATCTCTCAGCTCAATGGAAAACAGAAGCATTTCAATCTCCTAGGCCAGGCATTCCCAAACATTTTTTTCTGATGCCCATTTGAAGGCCCACTATTAACATGCAGCCATTAGGGAGAGGGGCCTGTGGAGAATGCACAGCCTTCCACCTCAGCAGGGACCAGGGCCAGTGAGAAGGGGCCACACAGGCCACAAACAGCCTCAGTTGACATCCTTTGCCTCACCAACCCGTTGAGTACCTTGAGCAGACCACCTGGCAGTCCTGCCCCAGTCACGCACCCAGCCCCTGGCATGCCTCACAGTCACTCCCTGTCCAGGAATGAGAGTAGGGTTTGGGGCCCACCAATGCTGGGCAGAGGCAGGGAGCACAGGCTGGGCTGGGCCATTATTCTGATGGTCCCAATTACTCACCACTGAACCCCCAACCCCTGGGGAGACCAGGGGACCAATACATTAGGGAGTCCAACAGTCACAGATCGAGCGGTGCAGTGGCTGAGAGTAGGAATGGCTGCAACCCACCCAACCTCCTCCAGCTGTTCTCTCAGGACCAGCCCCTTCTCTGTGCGCAACACCCACCTCCTGGCAACTCTACTTTACCTCTGCCACCTACTGGGGGCACTGGGCTTCTCCGGCCCATGGAGGAGGCCATTGCCAACAGCCACTCCACCAACATATACAGTTTGTAGGGCGACACTTCTCATTTCTTTCCCTTCTCTGCCCATGGCAACCCACTTTGGACTGTGTCAGAGTCCACCTTTCAGCCAATGCCCAGTTTGGGAATCCCTGCCCTGGACAATACTTCTGAAGATGTGCTAGCCCTTGCTAGATTCTAATGGGCTCCTCTTCAAAGAGTTATGACAAATTTTAGGTTGAAATAGGCACTATTTATTGGTATGTGAGAGGACTCTCATTAACCCATGGCTGGTGGAACATCTATGCTAGGGGACAGGCCAGTCCTCACCTACAGACAACCCCTGAACCTCAAATAAATTCTTTCCAGTAACCACACAGCATACCATTATGCTCATCCAGAAACCCACCCCTATAATCAACCTCGGTGCCAACTCTGTCCACACATCTATACCAGCAATATCATCACAGAACCTAATCACATCAGTCACCACAGGAGAGGCTCATTTAACTGTACATCCATTTATGTGATCTATGCCATCAAATACCAGCAATGCCCCTCTACCTTGTATATGGGCCTAACTGGACAGTCTCTACGGGAAAGAATGGATGGACACAAATCAGGGTATGTCTACACTACCCTCCTAGTTCGAACTAGGAGGGTAATGTATGCATACCGCACTTGCTAATGAAGCCCGGGATTTGAATTTCCCGGGCTTCATTAGCATAAGCGGGGAGCCGCCATTTTTAAATCCCCGCTGCTTCGAACCCCGTGTAGCGCGGCTACACGGGGCTCGAACTAGGTAGTTCGGACTAGGGTGCCTATTCCGAACTACCGGTACTCCTCGTTTCACGAGGAGTAACGGTAGTTCGGAGTAGGACCCTAGTCCGAACTACCTAGTTCGAGCCCCGTGTAGCCGCGCTACACGGGGTTCGAAGCAGCGGGGATTTAAAAATGGCGGCTCCCCGCTTATGCTAATGAAGCCCGGGAAATTCAAATCCCGGGATTCATTAGCAAGTGCGGTATGCATACATTACCCCGCTAGTTCGAACTAGCGGGGTAGTGTAGACATACCCTCAGATATCTGAAAAGGCAACACACAGAAACTGGTTGGGGAACATTTTAACTTGCCTGGGCACTCATTAATGGATCCCCAAATCATCATATTGTTTCAGGCCAATTTCACAAGCCAACTCCATAGGGAGGCCTCAAAGCTCAACTTAATTTGCCTCTGATTAAGTTTGATTCCTTCAACAGAGGTATGAACAAAGACATTGGGGGGATGGCTCCTACATTCTATATCCTAATGACATAAAAAACCAAACAATGGGTACCTAAGAACACTTAGTACCTTCGCTATGAGCTTCATGTAGCATGGACACTAACTGACTATTCTTTTCCCCTTTTTTCCCTTCTCTCTCCCCCGCTATCCACTATTTATTTAGAAACTGGACCTTTAATAACTCCATTCTTCTGAAAAAGTGGGTTGGGCCCACAAAAGCTCATGATACCATCTACATGTTTTGTTAGTCTCCAAGGCAGGGCTACTCAACTGTGGAAGCCCAAGGGCCACAGTGATACTCACAGCACATGCCGAGGGCTGCAACTTAAGTGTGGTTGCATATAAGTGCAAATGTATATGCAAATATATGCAAATAGCTTCTTTACTCTGACAGGCATGAATACAAAGCACTTCCCATAATGCCCTGGTGCTCCGGGCACTTCCTCCCTGAGGACTAGAAATGCCAGCACCCTGTACCTGTCTGTTCCTGCCAGCCTGTCCACTTGCATCTTTTAATGCTCACCCCTCCTGGGAGATACTGCACCATTGTGGAGCATGTTTCCAATGGAGGCCATGTTCAAATGATCCCACCTGGGGGCCATGTGTTGAGCCCCGTGTAAACCCAAACCGCACCATGGGCCGTAAACAAATGGGTCGCGGGCCACATGCGGCCCATCGGCCATGTATTGAGTAGCCCTGCTCTACGGTGCTGCTAGACTATTCCTTGTCTATACTGAAGGTAGCTTTGTGGTGTGTGAGAGCCCGTCTGTGGTATTTATCTGAATCATGGGTGTCAAGAGATGATCAACTACTTTTCTAACATCCCCTGCTAACTGATTCATAGAATGTCACAGGCTTCACCTTAACGAGCCATCTTGTGCTTTCAGACAACATGTTGGCAGACAGCTAAGAAAGCGGATTTGTCACAAGTCCTCATGGGAAATGTGTAGCTCAAAGGAACAGGGTGTAATTCTGATCTCCCTTTCACCAATATGCCTCAGAGGTAAGTCAGTGGGGTGAATCCATGTGGGAGCAGAAGCTGCACATGAAGTCTAAATGTTTTGATGCAAACACAAAAGGAAGTTCTTATTCACAATAAAATCCACAGGAAATCATCAGTGCTCAAGAAAAAAACAAAGATAGCAAAAATAAAATTATGTCTACATACACAATCAATGTAAGGACAGGACCGCTTAAACAGGCCAAAGAATCTTATCACCAGTCAACTGGATTCTCCCCAGCACTTCCTCTAGGCAGCTAATGTTACAAGCCAAGGGTTGCAATTGTGGTTAACATATACACACACATTAGTGATATTAGTGCTCACATGCATATAGTATCTGTGTACATGTCCAAGTAGATACTTAGATAAACAGCTAAACATTTGAACATGCAAAGACTTGCACATGCAAACCACGATAACTGTATGCACAGATCAGGAGCACAATTCTGCATGGCTTTTTTTAATGTGATCCTAAGCCATCTAACTTTGAAAATCTGGCCTTGAGGACCTAATAAAAGACTGTGAAATAAAGAAAACATATTTATAGAGCCCTATATCCCTTTCCCTATTGTTATAATACTGCAGGACCTGCCTGAGATACATTGTGCCGGACACTGTACAAACACAATAAATATACGCCTGCATTTTAAGCTGGAGATATAAATTCCAGCTTGAAGAGATGTATCTGTGCTAGCTCTAATCAAGCTACCGTGCTAAAGATAGAGGGGAGTCACAACAGCACAAGTGGCTAGCCCCCCCCCCCTCAAATAGGTACACATGCAAGACACTAGCTGGCTACGTCTAGACTGGCCCCTTCTTCGGAAGAGGCATGCTAATTTCTAACTTTGGAATAGGGAAATCCGCGGGGGATTTAAATATCCCCCGCGGGATTTAAATAAACATGGCCGCCGCTTTTTTTCCGGCTTGGGGAAAAGCCGGAAAAGAGCATCCAGACTGGCGCGATCCTCCGGAATAAAGCCCTTTTCCGGAGGATCTCTTATTCCTACCTGAAGTTAGCACGATCCAGAAGACAGTCTTCTCCCTAAGGTAGTTTTTACAGCACAACATCCCTCTCAATCACGGGGCTAAAGGAAATACAAGGAACAAATGATAGCATCAATTGAGAGAAGAGGAAAGAAAAAAACATTGTCTGGAACAGCCTTCAGGTCAAGTGTGTATATGACTGGGCAAAGTCCACATTCAAATACCCATAGGGCTTCAGTCAAACTATATTTCATTTTCTGGATGCAAATAAAACCTGGATACCTTTAAATATCCTTTCACCACCAGATGACAAGCATTCAAGTCTGTTTACATTTGCTTCCCTTTAATTCTACATGAGTGGTTTAAATTTCCTATCTGGAGAGGCGCTACAGTGGAGTGGAGCCCGCTTATCACCACCTGTTTTTCATGGCATGTTTCCTTAGGGTGCATTGTGGTGCTGGAGCAGTGTTCTAATAGCTTGGCATTCTGCAGTTACCTATAGCAACTAAGCTGTACTGGAGAGTTTGTGTTTTGTAAATATGCATGGGCCTGAAATTATTATTAATTCCATTGAGAAGGGCACAAACTGATTTGTACGAAGCCCGGGTGAGGTTCTCTGTAAACTTCCACAGCCATCTACAACCAGTGGTTTTATCCTCAGCCCCTCCCCCGCAGACAAAAAGGAGTAAATATTACCCCAACACAACAGGGGTTCGCAAGACAGAGGGTGTGTCTACCCTATAGTCACTGCAGCAGTGCCCAGCATAGTGCTATGGTGTACACTTGAGGCTTCTCTTACATTGATAAATTGTAATAAATCTCTCTTCAAGAGGCAGGACTAGGCTTCCAGAATTCTTTCATTGGCCTAGCTGCGTCTACACCAGGGGTTAGGTAGATCTAAATACTACATTCAGAGTGAGACATTTTTCACAGTGTAGACCAGGCCCACATAGGCTCTGGCACCCAGGTAACTAGGTCAGCAGCCAGGGAGTTACTGAGTAGCTGAGGTGATAAAGAAAGGGAGTTAGAAACAGCTTAGTTAGTTAGAACTACTGCTTATCTCTGAAAGGTTTATAACCATGATATACTCTCACCAGAACGATCACTCTCAGCATTCAAAATAATGGAGCCACTTCGTTCTTTCTGGCCATTCAGAGAGAATCTAGGCTGCTGTCAGATCCGTTGGCCGAAATACTTTTTAATCACCCCAGTCAATTGTACAGGCAAAGACCTAGCTGCAAAGTATATAAGCAAATCTTCACCTGGTTTATTTACTGGCCCTGTGTCAGGGTTTCTACTACCTTGTGCCCCGGCTGAGTCAAGCAGTATCTCATCTGTATAAAATATACCCAGGAGATTTCACTTACAGGACTGTATTTTTTCCCTTGTTGCCTAGCTGTAGAAACAAAGTCCTGGTATGTTTTCATCCACAGCCTGTGGGGAAGGGTGAGGTCACAGTTTAGACTGGTCATTTACTCTCTATTTAAAGGTAGCCTCCCATAAAGCCAAGATGCTGCAGAAAGCCAATGCAAAGCAAATGCAATAATTAAACCCCTCTTAGGCCAGACTTAAAGAGGTACGTGGCCCTTGAACTCTGGCTCTCTATAAACTGAGAAGACCTCAGTTGCTTGCATGTCTAGGGGAGGGTAAACACCAAAGGGGTGTGAAGATGGATGAGCCATGAAGGCTGCCCATTTTTAAATCTAACCCTACCTATTTGCAAGGATTGCCCTTTTTTACTTCTGTACCTTTGAGATTTAATCTAGTCTTTTATTTCATTGGCTTTCTGCAGCTACCGACTCCTATTATCAACAGATTTTTCAGTATATTGGTCAAGATATGAGGGGACACGGGCCTTTTGGATCTTGCTAAGTTTTAGGGAGGCGAAACAAAACTGGTTTCTAATTAGAAATTATCTAATTAGAAATTATCAGTAAATGATTTGGTTGAATTTTTTTTTTTGCCAATAATTGCAGATTTGGTAACACCAAAATGTTTCACAAATTTGTATCCGTTTCATTGAATTGCTTCTGTCAAAAAAGGGGGAGGGGAGTGGGAATTCTGAAAAAGTCAAATGTCTTTTCACAAAATCAAAACAAACTATTTCATTTGGCCCTAAGCCTTTTTTTCTAGAACTGCCAGGAAACTGAAACATCAACTACTCACACAGCTCTCATTACAAACTGAGTTCTAGCCCACTCAGAGAGAATTAATACAGTCTGGCTACGTCTACATTGGCATGATCTTGCACAAATACTATTTAACGCTATTAAAAGCTTTGCGCAAAAGGGACTTTTGCCCAAATGGGAGCAGCATAGTATTTCCGCAAGAAGCACTGATTTCAGACAGTAGGAAGTCAGTGTTCTTGTGGAAATTCAAGCGGCCAGTGTAGACAGCCGGCAAGTTTTTCCGCAAAAGCAAGTGCTTTTGCAGAAAAACTTGCCAGTCTAGACACAGCCAGCCAGTGTGTCTACCCAGCACTCTAAACTTGAAATAAGATACGCAATTTGTGCTATGCAAATTGCATATCTTATTTCGAATCTATTTTGAAATAGCTTATTTTGAAATTTGACACATCTACATAGTGCCAAATTTTGAAATAACGTGCTATTTCAAGCCATCCCTTAATCCTCGTGCAGCGAGATTTACCAGGATGATGAAATAGAGCACCCTTTAGTTCGAAAAATATTTCTAAATAACAGGCGGCTAATTATTTCGGGATACCTCTAGTATCCTGAAATAGCCATGCAGTGTAGACGTACCCTGAAAAGCAAAAAAACCACACCCCAGATGCTCACCGATGTGGCCTGCGGGAGGACAGCGAGGGGCTGGAGTGCCAGCGCAGCCCCCCCAATGCTGAGAGGGATCTCCAAGCCTCGGGGGCTGGCTTCAGGCAAGCTGTGGGGGGTTGCATCTGGCCCCCAGGCCTTAGGTTCCCCACCTCTGTTTTAGTGTATGTCTAGCTCCGGTGTATTGTCTAGCAGGAAGTTATTCTTATATTAAACATATAATTAAGACATTCCGGTAAAATATTGCCAAAGGTACCAAGGGAACACAAACATGTTAAATGCACAATATCCTTAGACCTTTACATTGCCCAGGTAGCACAAAGGAGATTATTTGAAAGTCCCCTGTTAAAAGATTCTACTGCTTCTAGCAGATGAAACATCACAGATATTTTTTTTCTACACATACATCCTCTTGAACCTGCATAAGGGGTGATTAGAACTGGGGCCTGTTTGCCATTTACCATTCTTCACTGCTCTTTTTGAAAAGGGGTAGGCATTCAGTCAGGAAGCAGAAACAAATACCCTGTTGTAAGTGACCACTCACCTGTTACAAATAAGGAGTTTGCAAACAACCTGTGGAGTGAAAAATGCTCATGCATGCAAACTATTCAGTGAATGCATGTGAATGGAAAAATACACTGATGGGGAAAAAAAGATTTACATTCTTCTGATCATCTTTTCATAATTAATCTCTCCAATTGCTGTGCTCACAGCCCATTTTAGGGCAAAAAATCAGTCAGTTTTGAAGACAAATCCATGATGCTTCAAGGGAATCTGTCAGTGGAGTAAATGATTTAACAAAACAATAACATCCTAAAGGAAGTCAGATTTGGGCTTTACTGGTTTGGCTGCTCTCACCAGCATGCCAGACTCCCTCATTTTAGATAACTAGGACAAATGGAAGCCAGTGCAGAGCCATATGTCTTAATAGTGGCAGCAGATTCACCATCTGCCACCTTGTGTATGTAGAAGTTATCTAGGATTCGGAGGCTTATCTCCAGAAAATGTATTTCCCATCTTTAGATTTCTGGTGAGATTAGCCCTCCATTCAGATGCAGTCAAACCTTAAAATCTCACTGTAAAGAACAGCCAATAACTCCTATCTTTTCATTTTACCTGTTAATAAGGCTCTAGTCAATTTGTTATCTAGACATAACCCAAAGACTGACAAAATAATGGGTCATGTAGCACCGAGCCCAGCATTAGCATGGTGTGCTTAATTAGTTATTAAAGGGGGGATTTTTTTCTCTCTTTCCTCTCCCTCATCATTCTGGAATAGTTTGATTTATAGTAGACATGACTCAGGTGAGCAGGCAACTATCATACCACCTTTCATGCACCAGATGTCTTAAGAAGTCAACCCTTCTTCTATGAGTTTTCTAAAAATCCATCTAGCACTAGATGTTGCTTATGAAAAGTTATTGCTGCTGAATACTGAATGATTGGACAGCTCTATTAACACCTAAGGCTCTATACAAGGATCTCAGTGAAACAGAAAGGACAATCCTGTATCTTCCACAGCTCTGAGATGGCAGCTGATTGGAGAGGCAGCCTTAGTAATACTTGCTGCTCAGAGAACAGATTGCAACTGAACTCAACCAAATTAAAGATTGTAATTTCCTTTCCAATCAATATGGGGAGGAGGAAATGATAGATAGCCCTGTGAATATTGACTAAGTACTGTGGGGTTTAATAGGGAAGTATTCCTTGTCTATGGATTGCAGCATAAATCATTAATACAACATCCTGTACAAATGTATGGGACTGAATCTCTTTTAAAGAGAGGAATATGAGAGCAGGAAGTTATTCTTATATTAAATATATAATTAAGACATTCTGGTAAAATATTGCTGAAGGTGCCAAGGGAACACAAATATGTTACATGTTTAATGCACAATATGAGGCAATGAAAGATGGAGTGAAGGGCTTAAAATCACTGATATATGGGACTTCGTCCACACCCCATCTTACATTTAAGAAATGCACATGCTTTATACTGGATAGTAGTGTTCCCTGTTGGCTGAGCTCAGGAAAGATTCCAGTCCCAGCAGAGTGCTCACAGCTAGGTTTTGTTTCTATTGGTAACACACATTCACACATACCTCATTGGACATAAAAAAATAATTCTGCTCATGGATGGAAAAAAACCTCTGCACATGGATGAAGAAGATTAGAGGAAACATTGCTGGTAATGGATAGGTGGGTGTTTAGTAGCAGCTTGTTAAATAAATAGAGCATTGGCCTCAGTTGTGTATTAATTACAGTATCATAGAGTACATCTAGACTAAAGTCTTTTGTCGACAGAGGCTTTGTCAACAGATACTGTCGACAAAGCTTCTGTCAACAAAGAGCATCTAGACTACATCCAGTTCTGTCGACAAAGCAGCTTGCTTTGTCGACATGAGTGTAGACGCAAAGGACAGTGTAGATGCAATAATGCTCGACAAAAGGCGTTATTCCTTGTAGAATGAGGTTTACCGCCGTCGACAAAACTGCCGAGTTCTGTCGACGTTATGTCAACAGAACTTGGCAGTAGTGTAGACGCATGTATAGTTTTGTCGACAAAAGGCCACTTTTGTCGACAAAACCCTGTAGTCTAGACACACCCATAGTGCCTAGGAAACCTACCTCTGGCCCAGGCACTGCACAAACCCAAAACAAACCCAGATCACATTTGTCAAAGCCAGAGAGAAGTTTGTTGTGATTACTGAGATGCAAGTTGAACACAGTCTGGATGAGAGTTTTAGCTGAGTGGATGGATAAGAAAGGCTGCATCTTATAGAAGTTATGCAGAAAGAATGGGTGAGATTTAGGGCTTGTCTTCATGTACAGTACTACAGCCATGCAACTGCACCAATGCTGCTGTGCACCTATTGAGCTTTAGTGAAGAGTCTACTACAATGATGGGAAAGCTTCTTCTGTCGGCATAGTTAATCCACCTGCTCAGTAGCTACATTGACAAGAGATGCTCTCCTGTAGACATAGCATTGTGTACACAGGGAGTTAAGTCTGTATAACTACATTGCTCAGAAGTGTGGGTTTTCACAGTCCAAGTGGCATAGCCATACTGATTTAGGTCTGTAATATAAACCTAGCCTTAGATACAACAAGGACACAGAGAGAGGTCTAAGCTGAAGGTGATGCCCAGGTAGGATGATGATGCTGTCCTCAGTGATTGAGAAAGGCAGTAGCAAAGATAATTATTTGGGGAGGAGAAAGTTTAGGAACTGTTTTAGCCATGTTGTGCTTGAGCTGACAGTCAAAAACCCATGAAGAGATGTCCAAAAGACAGGCTGAGATTTTAGCTGTGGGAGAAGACGACAAGTGGAGAGGTAGATCTGCGAGTGCTCCGCACAGAGCTAGTACTTAAAGTTGTGTCTGTGGTTTACAGGTGTAGAAGGAGAAGAGAAGGACACCAAAGACAGAGCCCTGTGGAACCCCCACAGAAGGCTGGAGGGGGTGAGGATTCTATAGAGGATGCATTGAAGGACTGCATAGAGAGGTAGGAGGAGAACCAAGAGAAGACAGTGACAGGAACCAAGAGAGGACAAGTAGATACACAAGGTTGAATAATCTGAAATGCCCCTTTTTAAAAACTTACAACATATTTCTGTTGCTTGGTATTTCTAAAAATACAATGTACAAAAATACAATACAATGCATCAGATAATCTGCCTTTGCATTGTTGTGCTGTATTCATGTGGACAGTATGTTGTCTGACCCCTAGTGGCCATATACATGAATTTTAATGCTATTTCTGATATACTCAACATGTTTTTAAAGCATCTCAGATATAATTTAATAGCAAGTTACAAGTTGATGTGCCATGAACAGGATGAAGCCTAAGGCACTTGCCAAAATTTTACTTACTTTGATGTAATATGATCTGGCTTCGTCTACACTGCCGGCTTTTGGGGACAAAGAGTATGCAAATGAAGCACTGATTAGCATTTTGTTGTGCTTCAATTGCATAATCTATTTGAGCCATTTTTGTACAAGGGGGTTTTGTGCAAAAACAAGCAGTGTGGACGTTTCCTTTTTGCGCAAGATCCTTATGCCTCCCTGTGGTTTTTGCACAAAAAGGAAATGTCCACACTGCTTGTTTTTGTGCAAAAACCCTGGGGAGGCATAAGGATATTGTACAAAAAGGGGTTTTGCAAGTATGGCAATAGTGCTGCGGCTGGATATGGGAGGCTAAAGGGGACAGCTGGAGGAGAATTTTGATTTGTTGAATTTAACACAAAGAAAGTTCTGAGTTTGACTGAGTCAGAAGTCTCTCCTGTAGACTTGAAACATGTTCCCCAAGTGGAGTAGACTGCCTGATATCTGAAACATGCTTTAACATCTGCTACAGGTGTTCCTTCAAGCCCATGAAATGAACTAAGCTGAGTGGATGTTTGTGTACCTAAAGAAATTAAAAATGACTGATTTATGCCATTAATGAGCATCGCATAGTGCAGTGGCCTGGGATGTGGATGGCTCTTCATCACTCAGTCTTTAAGTCAAGACTGGATATGTTTCTGCAGGTATTTCTAAACTAGAGCTGGAAGATGTAATTTTCCAATTGCTCCTACAGAACAGAATAAGTGCTTCTGCTTTTCTACCCCCAGACTTCTTGCCTAGGAAACCTTGCCCCCTAAAGATACAGTTCCCAACATAGGCACTGATTCTGTGGTTGCTCCAGGGCTGTAACACTCACAGGGCACATCAGCAGCCCCCTCACCATCAGCACCCCCCATGACTCCTGCCTGCCACGATCAGCTGTTTCGTGGGGTTCCAGAAGCCTTGGGAGAGCAGGGGGAAGACTTGAGGATGTGATACTCTCTGAGGAAGGCTGGAACTGCTCAGAAGGAGGCAGGGTGGGAGTGGAGTGGGGATAGAAAGAGGCAGGGCAGAGACAGGTGGGACTTTGGGGAAAAGGGTGGAGTGGGGGCAGGGCCTAGGGCAGAGCCAGGGGTCAAGCATCCCCCAGCACTTTTGAAAGTCAGTACCTGTGGTTCCCAATATCACAGTAGAGCAAAACAGCCCTGCATTCCACAGAGCACGTGGGCTAAAATGCCACTTGTCTCTTATGTAACCCTGCCTCACCCTCTTTGCTCCCCAAACCACACCTTGTGCACCCATGTAAGGGCCAGGCAGAATCTCTCCTTTGGCTTGTATGCTGTACTGCTTTCCTACATCCAGCAGCTGTTGTTTTGTCATTTTAGACTGTAAATTCTCCAGGGCAGGGAGGGACTGTTTTCCTGTGTGCCTGCACAGTGACTGCATAATGAGGCGCCAATCCTGAACGGGGCCTCTGTGGGCTTCTTCAATGCAAATAATAAATGTATCAGAATTATTAACAGTTGATTTTTGCCCATTTTTGTGGGCGTGCTTTTAAATATTGACACATTTGGGGCCAATAAGAGGGATTTTTAGAACTAGTTCTACTTTTAGAACAATGCTGTCACATTACTGTGGAAGTCAAACTTGCAGTTCATACACTATGAACTAAACTGGACTCCCAGGAGAATCAAAGAAATTGCTGTAGCCACTCTGATATGTGCATCTAAAATGACCTGCTTTGTATCAGCCATTGCTTAGGCTGTAAAATATATACTACTAGCAGACTTACTTGGCATTGCCCAGGTCCTTCAGGGCAGGGTCTCAGGGATGTGTGTGCATAGAGTCGGGGGCCAGGAATGTATCCTCACTCCCCCTGCCCAGGGCCTGTTCTTTCCCCCCTTCCTTCTGCCCACCTGGGACATGTTCTTCCCCCCCAGCCCACCCCACAGCCTGCCCAGGGCCTGTTCTTGCCCTGGCCAGCTCCCCAGCCCACCCAGGTCCTGTTCCCTCCCCCCAGACCACACTCCCAGCTGCCTGGGGCATATTTTCCCTCCTCCCACCACAGCACTGAAGCTTTGGGGTAGGAGGGCTACTTACCCCGTGTGCTGGCAGGCAAGATGGTGGAGCCCCAGTCCTGCTGGTCTTCCTCTGGTGGTATGGCTGCCCCCAGTGGCCACTCCGCATATAGCTCTCCCCTGTGGGCTCGCTGCTCACTCCGGGTTTGTCTACACTATCCCGCTAGTTCGAACTAGCGGGGGTAATGTAGTCATCCGCATTTGCAAATGAAGCCCGGGATTTGAATTTTCGGGCTTCATTTGCACGAAGCCAGCCGGCGCCATTTTTAAATGCCGGCAGTTCGAACCCCATGTCGCGCGGCTATACGCGGCACTGAGTAGCTAGTTCGGATTAGACTTCTAATCCGAACTAGCTGTACGCCTCGTGGAATGAGGAGTACAGCTAGTTCGGATTAGGAAGCCTAATCCGAACTAGCTACTCCGTGCCGCGTGTACCCACGCGGCACGGGGTTCGAACTGCTGGCATTTAAAAATGGCGCCGGCCGGCTTCATGCAAATGAAGCCCGGAAATTCAAATCCCGGGCTTCATTTGCAATTGCGGATGACTACATTACCCCCGCTAGTTTGAACTAACGGGGTAGTGTAGACATACCCTCTCATATCGTGTCCCTTGAACAGCAGCCCCTCCCTTTGCATGTTATGGAAAACTGTCCGTTTCCTGGGGCTTTGAGTTGTCCTGGCACAACCAAACCCCGACCTTGCTTTAAGTTAGGAGAAGAGGAAGCTGCCTGCCAAATCTGGTGGCCCTAGCTCTTATCGTTTATGAGGAGTTCTTGAACAAACAGACTTGCAGACAGACACAGGCTAGATAGATAGATAGATAGATCTTAGTTGTTTCCCTGGGAGGTCATTCCATTGTGATAAATATGACATTGCAAAGCATTCCATTTGATTCTAAAGAAATAAGGTCACCATGTGACACACCATGTGGCCCAGTTCAGTCAATAGCAAAATAAAAGGAAGTACATAATGCATGTCAATGAGAATCAGGCCCTAATGCTTAAAGAATGCAGATGTTCATTCCATGATGGATGCTTACAGTTTTACGTTTCACTACCGTTTTAAGAAAAACAGGACTCCACTTCCAGAACAACATTAGCCTGACAAGAAAGATTTGTATGAACAGCATTTCTATGTCAGCATATCACAATTCCACAGTTTGTGGAATACCTGGCCTCTGATATTCTCTAGGACTTTCTGGAACAAAACATCATGCCAGAGCTAAACAGGCAGATGTATGGTGTCCCTGTGACACCAGCTGAGCCTCTGCTTGTTGGTTTCCAGGTGTAGACTAAAGCTTTGAGCTTTGAATGCTGTGGGACCTGTCTATCTAAGAGATTGCCTTCCCCTTCCCTTATCCCCATGCAATGCTGCCAGCCTTGTGAGCAGCAAAAACACTCAATCTGGAGCTTGGGTACGTCTACATTGCTATCAGAGGTATGGTTGCAGCCTGCGTAGACAGGGATGCTGGAACATGGTGGGAGGGCTATGCTTCTCCCACTTTTTACCAGTGGTAAAGGTGAGCAAGAGTCTAGGGATAGGGTGTGGAGAAGAGCAAGCAGGGGTTGGCTCTTGGGGGGGAAGAAGTGGCACAAGAGAAGGGCCTTAGGGTCAGAGGTGGAGTGGGGGCAGGGTCTTGGGAGAAGGGGTGGTGTGAGTGCAGAGGCTTGTGGGGGGCATGGCAATGGGAGGTGAGGTCATGGTTTGGGCACCTGTGGGCCCTCCCCTTTTAGAGTGCTTCCTCTGCTCTGTGTGTAGAGCTACCTGAGCTAACTTTGACCCAGCCAACGTGGGTATGACTAGCAGTGTAACTGCAGCCACATAAGTTTCAGCATGGGCTGTACAAGCCAACCTGGGACTCTGGCTACTTCCTTGTATGGCTAGCTCATGCTGAAGATACTGCTATTGGTACCCACACTAGATATATTAAGCTAGCTCTATTATGTCTATGCAAGCTGCAGTCACTCCTCTGACTGCACTATAGATGTACCATACACATATCCTTAGAGAGGGATGTGGATTGGCGGGCTTGTTAGGAGATATTATTAGAAGCCTTTTGCAGGGGAGGGAGGGGCGATGTCAGATGCTGACTGTAGCTGGTATTACCCATTACTGGTACATAGATGTTAGGCGTAGCATTCCTCATATTAATAGGCACTATGTGGAAGGCATTCCTGTAATGTACCTTATGTATGGGTTACACTTATCCCACAATTATGTCCACCCATGGCAAGCATCCCACAGCACTTTGAAAAGCTGAAGCCAGCTTTGGCATTAGAAAACAAACACTTGTCAAAGCAAAGCTGCATGAATTATTTGTACCAAGCACAGTGAGAGAGTCACTGTCATGGCTTATTGACACGAGAGATGGGGAAATACAGAGAGGTACCAAGGACAACGTTGGCACAAACTAGTGTGTTAAACTTAAGCTTTGAGTGACATATAAGGGCTTTGCGCTTGCAAACATTCACAATATAAATAGAAATGGGCTAGGTGGTATATCTTTGTGGCACACCTTTCGTGTAAGGTGACCATAAAATCAGAGCATTACAGAAATGTGGGCCTGGTGGAGACC
Organism: Pelodiscus sinensis; assembly: GCF_052426305.1. Taxonomy (NCBI): domain Eukaryota; kingdom Metazoa; phylum Chordata; order Testudines; family Trionychidae; genus Pelodiscus; species Pelodiscus sinensis. The sequence goes on from NC_143052.1 coordinate 309,119,766, forward strand.
TCCAGAGGTCACTGAGTCCAACCTCCTGTGCTGAAGCAGGACCACCTAGACCACCACTGAAAAGTTGCTTTTCTAATCAGTTCTTAAAAACCTCCAATGATCAGGATTCCACAACCTCCCTGAGAACCCTATTCCGGAGCTTAACTACTCTCAGAGTTACAAAAATTTCCCTAATATCTTACCTAATTCTCTCTTGCTGCAGATTAAGCCAATTATTTCTAGTCCTACCTTCAGAGGACAGGAAGAACAACTGATCACTGTCCTCTTTAAAAACAGCCCTTAACATATTTGACAACTAATCAGGTTCTCCTCTCCTGTCTTTTTTTCTCAAGACTAAAAATTCCTCGTTTTTTTAACCTTTCCTCTTAGGTCAGGTTTTGTAAACCTTTGTTGCTCTTCTCTGGACCTTCTCCAATGTGTTCACAACTTCCTCTAGTGTGGTGTCCAGAACTGTACACAGTAATTTAGCTGGGACATCACCTGTGCCAAGAAGAGCAGGACAGTTACCTCCCATGTCTTACGTCTGACACTCCTGTTAATATACCCCGAATGATATTAGCCATTTTTGCAGCGGCATCACAGTGTTGACTCATTCATTTTCTTTTTCACTCTAACTCCCAGATCATTTTGGGCAATACCCCAGCCTATACAGTTATTGCCCACTTTGTAGCTGTGAGTTCATTTGATTTCTCCTTCTTATGGGTAGTACTTTGCACTCGTCTTTATTGAATTTCCTCAGTGAGATAAAGCTTGCCTCTTGGAAGGAGGGCATGCACGTCTCCTTTTCATATGGTATTGCTTTGTCTTTTGGCAACTACATTTTGGCTAAATTTGGTTAGTGGGTCCCTTGAACATTCTTAATTACCTGGGCTGCCGTCCCTAGGGGGGGCAGTGCCCAGCTCAACCTCCCCGCCACAGGCCAGAACCCCCCTCTGCATTGCCCCTGCTCCACCCCCTCCACCCCTTCCCCCAAGCCTTGCCCCTGTTCCATCTTTACCTGCCCCCGCTGCACCCCTACCCCCAAGTCCCTTCCACACACAATGCAATCCAGGCAATTAGCTGGGGGCCTGGTGCGGGCCAGCAGCAAGGGTCAGCCCACCCCACACTCATCACAGCAGCAGGAGCGGGAGCGAGCCGGCAGCCTGCTCCACTCCATTGCCTTCTCCCAGCCTGCTGTGCTCCACTTCTCTGCAGCCGGAGCCCTGCATTGCTCAGGGAGTGGGCCGGATCTAGGGCTTTCCACTTGCTGCCACTGTGGTGAAGGGGAGAGGGTGGTGGAGCAGGCTGCCAGGTCGCTCCAGCTCCTGCAGCCGTGGTGAGTGCAAGGCAGGCCGGCCCTTGATGCCACCTGCCCCCAGTAATCTCTCAGGCTGCCCTTGGCCCAACTAACATGGGGACCATTGTCCATAGGATGGTTGAGGTGGCCACCGTAGGGCCTTCCAAAGCACAGTGTCTGGGGCAGCTGCCCAGAACCATCCTATGGACAGGATTAATAACAAACCAAAAATGTAGTCAGCAATTGGCTGCACATTTTAAACAATGTTTTTGGGGAAGAGCAGTTCCTTATGCAAACTGGTTAACTGTTAAGTAGGTCATGGAAAGAGCAAGGCCAGGCAGCAGCCCCCCTTTGTTCTGTTAGGAGCCATCTGCCATCTAAAATAATACCTATTTAAATTGCAATTATAAAGCAAGCTGAGTTCAAAGGAATGTCTCTGTAAAAAGTTGCTCACATTTATCATCTGTTCGGGAGGTGGTGACATCCTGGGTGAAATGGGAGGGGCTGGGGGCCACTGGGATTCTTAGGGTTTGATTGCCAGTACTGCTACTGCCTCTCTGTTTGTTCTTGGTAAATCACAGAACTTCCATCTGTGCACTTGAGAAAGACACCAGGGAGGAAGTGACTCATCAGTGCACAGGAGCCAGGAGAGTCCCTCTGGGCTGCACAGGAAGGGATTAAAACAGAGCCTCCCCAACAGCAACAATCACAACAATGGCCACTGCTGCATGCTGGTTCTTAGAGCCGTGGTGATCACCAGTCTAATCCCACACCCTGTGAATTGCCCCAGAGTAACTCCACTGACTTCAGCTGAGGAGCTATGGATTTACATCAGCCTCTGACAAGACAACAGAATCCAAGGCACAGACTTGCCGCGAGCGCAGAATTTCATCTTGTTGCCACTGTGCCTCCTGCTGCAGTGAGCTATCTACAATGTTTGAAACAGAGATAGGATTGCCAGGTGTCCGGTTTTCACCCGGACAGTTTGGTAATTATTTCTTCTGTCCAGAAGGCCAGCAGGGACACCGTGTCTGGTGTGGATGGGGGAAGCAGGGAGTGCGGGAATTTAAAGGCGCCCCGATTTTTTTTTTCTCGACCAATTTTTTCCCCCGCCATGTTCGGGATTTTTTGTGAAGGTATCTGGCACCCCTAAACAGAGAGGTGACTTGGGACTTAAGTAAGGCTCTGATTAAGAACAGTCCTTACTGGCCCAGAGTGTATCATTTGGAAAGTGCTCAGACTGTAGTCCCAGGCAAGCAGAAGCAGTAACAGCTGTAGCTTCCATCACCATATCAGCTACAAGCCACAGAGAAGGGAAGAGATCCTGAGCCTAGTTTTAGTGGCCCTGAGTTATTTGTCACTAGGCTTGCTGCTCTGCTGAGATATGCAAAGTTTTTAGAAAATACATAAATTTCTTCACCTGTAGCTCAACCTGGCAGCAGGGAGCCAATCAGAACTGGACTCTGCGTCTGCCACCAGTCTGGATGATGCAGAAACCTTGCTGTTGTTTGCCAGTTGTCCCTGTCAGCCACAAGCTACTGTGCAACAGCAGGGAGATTATTTTTACACTACTGCTGTTCCAACACGCTCTCAGACACATAACGAATATCATCACAGTCCCACATTGATGGGAGAGTCCGTCCGCTGTCCAGGCCCTGCAGCATTAATTCCAAAGTAAGTCAGCCGCAGCAGCTAACACAGTGCAGCCACAAGCAGCTTTGCTTGGAGCTTGAAGCTGCCAGCAAACACCACATGACTGCAGTGCAGAGTACACCAGAGAATAGAGCCCTACTGGGTCCTGTGGTTTGCAGTTTGTGTTCCTTCCTAATTCCTGCTAATATTACACTATTGCCATAACACAGCACTGCAGAAAGCTGCAGAGCCAGGGAACTGCTGGCTCCCTCTTCCTGATGCTTTTCTCCCCTCCCTTCCCCTTCCTGCTGTAGACATGATTACTAAATCAGGCAGTTTCAGGTTATTAAATTTAAAGTTGGGGGGGGAAGGGGTTAGAAGCATTTGACTGTGAATTATCATAGCTACTTCTAATGAATACAAGAGCAGCAGCAAATTGCTTCCACTCTCAACCAGTACTCAGATGGGCAAGAGAAAATCCCCCCAACGTGTCATTTTTTTGTCTAAATTCAGTTTGCATTGAAATTTTTGAGTCTTCTCTGCTCAGAATGGAATTAGCAGAAGTGACAAGGGAGTGATTCTATACATCACATGACTTGGAGTCTACATCTCTGGGCCCTGATTGGCTGGAACACTCTCATGTGATGTGGCGAGAGCCCCCCCCCCCTTCCAGCCATGTATGTGAAGGTGTAACCCACACACCTTCTGGGTGTGGTTCACTGTCCCATGGAGTGGCACTGAAACCACTTACAGAGAGAGGATGAGTTTGCACCACAGCCTTAGCTGAGAGCCAGCTGGCTTTTAGTTCAAGCCATGGAGGCTCAAGCATTAAGCTCCAGAGGCCTCAGGTTTGGTTCTGTCTGTCGGGGTTACACAGGCTCCCAAATGAGACTCAGAGTTTTCCATTTAACATTCATGTTTATGAGTCAGGGCTGATATTCAGCCCAGATAGCTCTCCATAATGGGTCTCCCATCCACACCCCACACACATGCAGACCTTAGAAAGCTTTGCTTACACACAACCTAACTGAAGTAGTTAAAACCAAGTTTTAAGGAGGCAAAAGTATAAATTGCTTTATCATGAGAGTAATGGACAGTACATTCAGGTCTCCCACAAGTTGTTACACCTCAGTCTTATGAACATTTATGGGTGATTCCCAAATCTTCCTCACTCCTAGTGGAAGTTTTGCCTGAGTAAGGATGTCAGTATTTGGCCCTTACAAAGAAACTGAATGTCCTACCTTCCCGCCTCTTGTAGCTGTGATATCTCCATGACTAAGTTGTTGTGCATGGGGATTCCTGCCACTAACGCAGAAGGTATTATTATGCAGTATTGAATTCTCTGACTAATTAGTTTAATTACCAAGGTGTGGCATGAAATAACAGCTCTGGAAGAGCTGAAGACACAAGCTGGTCTGAGATGAGGGTAGTTGTTCCTCACATCAGCTTATTCACCCCTGCTTTGGACTGGCTGTTGAACTCAGTGTCCCAGGTCGTATGCTGCTGATTCATCTGGATTCTATTTACCATACTAGCTAAGACATCCTACTTCAGAGAGTGTTGGGCTCCCATACAAAAGGGCCCAGCTGTGACATAAGATTTCATGTTAAACAGGATTTAGATGATGCTATATAAAAATAATAACTAAAAATAAGCACAGCACTAAATGAAGATGCTGTTCAGCGTAGTAAACTGCTAACTTCATCTTTCAGGTTGTTTTTCTAGAGTGTTGCAAGATGTAGTCTCTCTCCATATGTAATCATAACATCTAGCCTATGTATATGCTCACAGTACTAATTCAGATCCTTTGTGCATAAGTATTGAGGTACACTCTTTAATTACAGGCCTCATGTGTCTCACATTGGGCACCCTAAATTAATGGCCACTTACTGCCTTAAGATCAATGTGTGTCTATTTCCCATCCATAAGAGAGGGATAATAATGTCACTTATTCTTACAAGAGGGCGGTGAAGATAAATTCATTAATATTTGTGAAGCACCATAGAAATGCCCATAAGCAAATTAAGAATTATGTATAGAGCTTAGGGGCTGGCTGCTGTGCATTTCAAAAGGCTGAGGGGCCCGGCACACACTGAAAGCGGAGGATAAAATGAAATATTGAATAACTGCTCATCCACTGGCTAAGACAGGGATCCTGTGGATGCAATGGGATCACAGTTAAAAACTGTATTATAACTATTAATCGTACTGTTCAACAATAGCAGAATACCATTTATTTAAATATGTATGGATGTTTTCTATATTTTGAAATAGTGATTTCAGTTACAGCATAGAATACACTGTGTATAGTGCTCACTTGAAATTATTATTTTATTACAAATATTTGCACTGTAAAAATGACAAATAAAAGGCAATCTTAATCCTGGAATTTCCTAAATTTTGAGTGTTTGACTTTGGCACTTTCTCTTGGTGCTGAGTTTGGGGGAGGGATTGGTTTGGCATTTTGAGGATTTTTTTAAATTTGTTGGACCATTAAATAGTCACTGTGAACAAAAAATAATAAACAAACATGATTTTTTCATAGTACTTCCCCTAGACCAGACAAAAGAGAGCAGGATTCTGAAACCTTCACCACAGCATAGCTGATAAATGACAGATGATGTGGGAAAAGCTGAAGTACTCAATGCTTTTTTTGCCTCTGTCTTCACAGACAAGGTCAGCTCCCACACTACTGCACTAGGCGACATAGAATGGGAAGGAGGTGGGTAGCCTTCTGTGGAGAAGGAACAGGTTAAGAACTATTTAGAAAAGCTAGACATACACAAATCCATGGCTCTGGATTTAATGAATCCGAGGGTACTGAGGGAGTTGGCAAATGTCATTGAGGAGCCTTTGGCCATTATCTTTGAAAACTCATGGAGATCGGGAGAGATCCTGGACGATTGGCAATGGGCAAATGTACTGCTCGTCTTTAAAAAAAGGAAAGAAGGACAATCCAGGGAACTACAGACCAGTCAGCCTTACCTCAGTCCCTGGAAAAATCATGGAGGGGATCCTTAAGGAATCCATTCTGAAGCACTTGGAAGAGGGGAAAGTGATCAGGAATAGTCAACATAGATTCACAAAGGGCAAGTCATGCCTGACCAATCTGATTAGTTTCTAGGATGAGGTAACTGGCTCTGTTGACATGGGGAATTAAGGGGATGTGATATATTTTGACTTTAGCAAAGCTTTTGATATGGTCTCCCACAATATTCTTGCCTGCAAGTTAAGGAAGTATGAATTGGATACACGGACGGTAAGGTGGATAGAAAGCTGGCTAGAATGTCAGGCCCAACTGACATTCTAGCCAGGTAGAATGGTAGTGATCAATGGCTCGATGTCAGGTTGAGGGTCAGTTTCAAGTGGAGTGCCCCAAGGATCGGTTCTAGGGACAGTTGTGTTCAACATCTTTATTAACGACCTGGATGAGGGGATGGATTGCACTCTCAGCAAGTTTGCGGATGGCACTAAGCCAGGTGGAGAGGTAGATACATTGGAGGACAGGGACAGGGTCCAAAATGACCTAGACAAATTGGAGGAGTGGGCCAAAAGAAATCTGATGAGGTTCAACAAAGGACAGAAGAATCCCAAGCATTGTTACAGGCTGGGGACCAACCAACTAAGTAGCAGTTCTGCAGAAAAGGACCTGGGGATTTCAGTGGATGAGAAGCTGAATATGGGTCAACAATGTGCCCTTGTAGCCAAGAAAGCTAATGGCACATTAGGGTGCATTAGGAGTGGCATTTCCAGCAGATCTAGAGAAGTGATTATTCCCCTTTATTCAGCACTGGTGAGGCACATCTGGAGTATTGCGTCTAGTTCTTGGGCCCCCACTACAGAAAGGATATGGACACATTGGAGAGCATCCAGCAGAGGGCAACCAAAATGATTAGGGGGCTGGAGCAATTGACCTACAGGGATCAGCTGAGGGATTTGTGCTGTCTGCAGAAGAGAAGAATGAGGGGGGATTTGATAGCAGCCTTCAGCTTCCTGAAGGGAGGTTCCAAAGAGGATGGAGAGAGGCTATTCGCAGCAGTGACAGATGGCAGAACAAGGAGCAATGGTATCAAGTTACAGTGTGGGAGGTCTAGGTTGGATATTAGGAAAAGCTATTTCACTGGGAGGGGGGTGAAGCACTGGAATGGGTTACCTAGGGAGGTAGTGGAATCTCCATCCCTAGAGGTTTTTAAGTCTCAGCTTGACAAAGCCCTGGCTGCGATGATATAGTTGGGACTGGTCCTGCTTTGGGCAGGCGGCTGGACTTGATGACCTCTTGGGGGTCTCTTCCGGCTCTATGATTCTATAAAATTTTGACACAGAAAGTTCTATGGTTTTGGGTCAAGCATTGCTAAAATTGCATCTATCTGTGCTTACTTAGCTCCCTGGGGCTACTGAAGTATGACTTGGCTCTTATCTTGTGCTAGTCCTCTCTCCCTTGCTTGTCTCTTTATTCACCCATTGCATATTGCCTAATTCATAGACTCTAGCCATAGGCACAGGTAAAATAGGCCAGAGAAGGTACTGCTACCAAGCCACTGCTGGACAACTGGGCTGCGACACTCTCTCTTCCCCAAGAACCCCATTGCTTCCTGACTCCCTGAAAATCCCTGCAACTTCCTGTGTCCATGTTCCTGTAGGCAGGGGACAGAGGAGTGATGCGGAGAGCTGGCGGACTGCGCTGGAGGGACAGGGCAGGGGCCTTAAGGGTGGGAGGAGTTGGTACTTGAGGAGACTGTCGAATTGGCCCTGCTCTGGAGTCAGCCCGACTCTGGCGCCAGTCAGGCTGGGCCAAGCCACCAGGGCTTGGGAGCCCTGCCAGCTTGTCCTGTCCTGACTGGTGGCACTAGGGCCAGCCAAGTATTCAGGGAGGCAGCAAGCTCAACCAGGCACTGGGGCTAGCTAGGTACACAGGGGCCAGGGGAACACCTTGGTCTGGTGCTGGAATGGAGTGAGGGGGGCGGCAGCAGCTTGGCCCAATGCAACTGGGATAGGCAGGGCAGGGCTCTTCCCATCTGGGTGGCCCCTCGTGGCTTTTCCTTTTATGGAGGGGGAGGTTTTGGGGCTCTGGTATGTGGGGGCAGGGCCTTGAGAAGAAGGAGTGGGGTCAGCATACTTGCCTCCCCAAAGTGGGGGTTCGCCTATTACACAGGACTGCGGCTCTGGGGGACAGAAGTACTCTGTGCTCACTATTTGCACAATACCTAGTTTAACAGGCTCCTAATCCCTCTTTGGGGTCCTTAGGCACAGAAATAGTAACTGAAGCAGAGACCTGCAACTTTCTCTCTGCTTTCAAAAGAAAGGTTAGTTGTTTAGATTTTTCTTTCCAGTCACTGAAAATTTCCTGTCATGGATACTGGATCCAGAACGTTGAACTCTGCAAAATGGTTGAAGCATGGAAAGGAGAGGAATATGTAAGGGGAGGGAAGTGGAGAAGACTCATTCTCCAACTTATCAACAGCTTGGAGGCATAGCTGAGAAGGCTTAGTGCAGGCCCAATGCTAGGCCACAGAAAGCCAGCAAGGCCATGTGTGATCACTGAAGACCAACAGGAATTACACAGCAGGAAACAGGTTGTGAAAGCTAATGGCACTGTGAGTTGGTGCCATTGATCACTATTATTACTATTGTTTAATGTGTATTTTTAGACCCATCTGTCTACATAGTGCTTTCCACAGTCACTGGAGACAGAGTCACTGCCCTAAGAATCTCACAATTGAGGTTAATAATATATATGATGCGATGCATGGACTGATAAGGCAGGAGAGAGGAGGAAGGGAACAATTAACAACAACAAAGAATGAGGTGGTTCATTTTGAATGGTGCATGGGATAGGCCAGTTCTGTGGAGCCATTCACAGATGAGTAATTTTACTTGCATGAGTCATATCATAGTCTTTGCAGGATCAGGCCCTATTCTAACTCTTTTCCTTGCTTGCTGGGTTTTTGTCTCTTTTAGTTGTGAAATTGGCATAAAAGAGAAGGATCACTGACAAAGCAAGAGGGTTTGGAGGGAAGACTGGATGGGTAGGGCTCATCCTCCAAAGAATCTCTTGAGCTATTTCATTCAAAACCTATCCTGTCCGTTTTGTGTCTCAGAACCACAGTGCTTGAGGGCCTGATCCAGCAGAGGTAAGCACATGCTTGACACTCAGCATATGAGTAGTCCTATTAAGTGCCACATGTGGCCCATTGGGGTTCTGTGTGTGGCCCACCAGACATTTTGGTTACCTTTGCCCACTTACAGGGTTGCCATGTCATTTTATTGGTTTCTGTCCATGTCATTTTTTCCCTACTGGTATTACTAAAGTGACACGTACATAAAGCCAAAGGCAAGTGAAGTGAGGTGCTTGCTGACTGCACACACCATTAACGGTGGGAGCCGTGTGCCCCGCCTGTATCCAATCAAAGTGCTATTATGGTTCAGTTGGCACGCCCTGAAAATTCTAGTGCCTAAAATTCTAGTGCCTAAACTATGGTAGGTGCTGTACAAAACAAAATGAAAACCCTCTGCCTCAAGGAGCTTATAGTCCAAGTATGACTTGCTGATTTACCCAACAAGTGGTTCCTGAGAGCTGCCAAGGTGGTAAAAAATGAGTCTCGCAATGCTGTAAGACGTGATTGGGTCTATAGCCAGAAGTTTGTCACATGTAAGAAGATTGCTCTGAGTCTAGCAGATCCTAGGAGATGGTGAAAGAAAATGAACTAACCTCATCTGCTCCAGCCCCTGGCTTAGTTTACAGATTTACATGCTAGCCAAGACTGCAAACCTCTTAATCAACCAAAATGAGGAAATGGAGAGAGACAGATTTGTTTCAGCATGTACTATAAGCAGCCCAGGACCTTATCAGAACAGCAACATATTTGCAATAGGAATGTGTTTAGTGTTAAGGCAGTTAAGATCCAGATCCTACAATTAAAGAGCCTATTCTGCTGCTGCTATGCTATTTCTCTCTCTCTCTGGTAACCAGGTCTCATCTACAGCAGTCTATTGTAGGATTTTTAATAACTATGGTGCTATTGTGATTTTATGAATCTTACCTAGCTGAAGTCACTGTGGATTTTTCCATAAGACAGCCCACTATCCTGGGCAGCCTCTTCTAGACATCACAGAGAGAGAGTAAATAGCACCAGCGGAGAAGGTATGAAATGAAAACAGAGTAATGGCAAAAATTAGCTCCAAAGATAGAAACCAAAGTGATAAAATAAGTATTGTAAGAAAAAGAGCAAAATCTGAGTGAAATAAGAGCAAGAACAAAGACCCCAGATTATCAAATGTTACAGAAAGTGAGACAATCATGAAAGAATTAGTGATGGAGAAATTCTGAGCTGGGAAAGGCCCGCTTGTAATTTTCAGTTTCCCTAGGACACAAAAAGCCCTCAAGCTAGCTCCAGGTAAGACAGCCCGATGCATATGGAGCTAATTGCTCCTGATTCAACAAAACTAAAAATAAAACTCAGGGAAATACCTCAGTGAGCGATATGTCTCAGAAGGATGCTGACTCGGCCAGAAGTGGTACAAGACAGCCAACTAAGAAGACAAAACCATCCAGAGCAGAAATCTCATTACTGCCACTTCACTATTCCTACCAACTTGGCTTCTGTTTATTGCCCTGAGGGTTTTGGTGAAGAACATTAAGAATGGAATTAAGAAAATAAAAATTTAGGCAGAATGACAGAGCTTCTGACAGAGAGAGATGTTGTCTCCCAAAAGCAGTGGAATTACAGTGAGTTAGAACATTTAGAACTAGACCTGGCAAATAACTGGGGGGAACAATCCTACATTGCCCCCTGCAGGATGCACTAGAGGGCAAAATAATTTTAATCTTTAATTTGTGCAGAGTCCTGCATTGGCAAGTGCTACCAGGGGGAACAAAAATGCTTCTTGCCACATCCTCTGCAATAGAATCCCTGTTGGCCAGGCTAGGACCAGGCTGAGTCTCCATGCACAGGATGCACTGCTTCTGCTCAGAGGAGCAGGGGAAAACACGTCTAGCTGTGAATTGCTGCTAAATGGTGAAGACATCTGTGCAGGCAGACAGTATGAGCAGTCATGCCTGTTGGGCAGCATATCACACTGTTAGACATGGAGATCCCAGTCTGGCACATTATTAGGCTAGGTCTTTGCTGCCAAAAGGGGACATTTTACAGCAGTTAGTGAATGAATGTTAGTTATCCCTTGCCAAACACATACCATTTTTGGCAGTGAAGCCAAATCCTTTGTCTCTCTCATTGCTCTCCAGGGCTCCCAAGTGATATGACAGAGGTCATCTGCCTTGCTGGTTGTATGGGCAGAAGAGGCACCCTATCCTCCCCACATATTCATGCAGCAGTGGGTGGGTTTAGCTGCCAAAGTCTATTGGACAATGGCACAATCTGAGGTGCTTAACAATAGTTGAACAAAAGTATTTGATAACTGCTTTGAATTGCCCAAATTCTGGTCCCACAGACCTGGAAACCAAGGTGTGGCCCTGGGTATCTGCACAGGGGCTAAGGCGCGGGGAGGGAGAATCTGAATCCCAGGTTGCAGAGTGACACCAGCATGTCCATATGCACTGCTGTGGCCTCAAGGCCCTGTACCCAGCTGAGTAGCCTCTTTCTCTTCCATCCCCCCTCTGGATAGACAGTCCTGGATCTTCATAGTTGCAGGTCCATTGGCTCCCCTCTGTCAAGCCTCTGCACAGAGAGCTTCCTGCAAAACAGGGCTCTGCATTGTGCACTCGGCACAGGCATCCAGCATGCGGTCTCCTGCATCCTGTCTCCCTGCATTACAAAACTGCTCCAGGGCCCACCAGGTCCAAGGACTTTGGGCTCAGAGACATCGGGAGCAGACACCAATTGCCATACTGTGGCTGTGTAGGGTTATCACACTAACTTGTATTTCCAATCTTCTGCTAGCCCTTGCAGTGAAAAAAAAGAAAAGTCAGGGAGAGGAGAGGAAATGCAAACCCGACTACGTATCACTCTCTGCCCAGAGAAGCACTGAGTACTAGCACTCAGACTAGCAATGCAATTAAATGCTTTCATGCACTATCCAGCCTATAATTTACGATGTTGGCATAGATACCAGTGCGGGTAATTATGCCCACAGTGGGCTCTGCAGTATTACACATAGTGTCTAGTGTGCCAAGGAGCAGGGAGAGTTCAATCTTCTCATAGCACAGCTGGGTGAAACATTAGGCATGGCCAGAGAGTCTGACAGTGCATGGTTGGGCTACCCGGAGAGGGCTGCAATTACTGAAAATATCAACTAGAATGCATAATAACAATCAGCTGCAAGATATCACCGTGATACTTTTGTTCGGCTTTGCGACAACCCAAGCGCTGACCAGAGAGAAATGGAGCGTGAGGCATAGGATTATAAAACAAATATGTTTTGATGGGGCAGAGGGAGAACATGAATACTGGGTATTGTAGGCTGGGGGAGGTCTCCCCATAGAGGCCAGCATAGGCATGCCTATGCCCTGCCCGCAGGCCAGGACCCCTCCTGCAGTTCCCAGCCCAGAACTCTGCCCTGCCCTTGGCCCAGGCTGGCAGGACTCAGGGCAGCTGGCACTGGGGCCATGTTGCCCACCTGGTGCTCAGATTAGGGATGTAAAGGGTTAACCAATTAGCTGCAGTGATCCGTGGTCAATAGGAGCTGCAATCGCCTGTACCTACAGAGGCACAGATACATATAGCAGTGGCCTGCCAGAGGCAAACCCTGGCGAACTGCCACCATTTTCTTGCCCACCCCTGTGCTAAGTTCCCAGCCTTATTGACATCCTGTAGGAATGAGCTCCACAGTCCAATTGTGCATTGCATGGAGAAGTATTTCTTCATACCAATTTTGAATTTACTACCTTTTCATTTCATTGACAATCCCCTTGCCTTTGTTAGATCAGGAGCTTCTGTTCTCCCTGTCTTATGTCTGTTCAAGCCCATTCGTTATTTTAGCTGCTTTATATAGAATAATGAATGGTGTAGAAAAAACAGAATGTATGTGTGTACATATTTTGCTGAATCAGGGCCTTATGGGTTTACCCAAACCTTTGAAGTTTTCTGAAAGATTCTTATTGACATCAGTGGGCTTTGTACTAGGACCTTGTGGAATACCACTCACAGCAAGGTGTATGTATGTTGTGGTTTACAGGGATGAAGACAAGAAATAGGGGAAAGGGTGCACAATATGCAAGAAGCATCCTCACAAACAGGGAGGAACTAATAGGGGAAGTAGAGGTGGGTGACAACCTGGGAAGCAGTGATCATGAGATGGTAGATTTCAGGATCCTGACCAAAGGAAGAAAAGAGAGTAGTAAATACACACCTTGGACTTCAAAAAAGCAGATTTTGACTCCCTCAGAGACCTGATGGGCAGAATCCCCTGGGATGCTAACATGAAGGGGAAAGGAGTCCAGGACAGCTGGCAGTATTTTAAAGAAGCCTTATTGAAGGCACAGAAAGAAACCATCCCGATGCGTAGCAAGAGAGGCAAACATGGTAGGAGACCAGATTGGCTTACAGGGGAAATCCTTGGTGAACTTAAGCACAAAAAGGAAGCTTACAAAAAGTGGAAACTTGGACAAATGACCAGGGAGGAGTTTAAATGTATAGCTCGAGAATGCCGGGGGGTTATCGGGAAGGCGAAAGCGCAGATGGAATTGCGACTGGCTAAGGATGTGAAAGATAACAAGAAAGGTTTCTACAGGCATGTTAACAAGAAGAAGGTGATCAGAGAGGGTGTGCGACCCCTACTGGATGAAGGAGGTAACCTAGTGACAGATGATGTGGGGAAAGCTGAAGTACTCAATGCTTTCTTTGTCTCTGTATTCACGGACAAGGTGGGCTCCCGGACTAATGTGCTAAGTGACTCAAAATGGATGAAGATGGACAGCCCTTGGTGGGTAAAGAACAGGTTAGGAACTATTTATAAAAGCTAACCGTACACAAATCCATGAGTCCAGACTTAATGCATCTGAGGGTACTGAGGGAGTTGGCAAATGTCACTGAGGAGCCTTTGGCCATTATCTTTGAAAAGTCTTGGAGATCAGGAGAAATCCCGGATGACTGGAAAAAGGCAAATGTAGTGCCCATCTTCAAAAAAGGGTAGATGGACGATCCAGGGAACTATAGGCCGATCAGTCTTACCTCGGTTCCTGGAAAAATCATGGACGGGATCCTTAAGGAATCCATTTTGAGGAACTTGGAAGAGGGGAAAGCGATCAAGAATAGTCAGCATGGATTCACAAAGGGTAAGTCGTGCCTGACCAATCTGATTAGCTTCTATGATGAGGTAACTGGCTCTGTGGACATGGGAAAGTCAGTGGATGTGATATACCTTGACTTTAGCAAGGCTTTTGATACGGTCTCCCACAATATTCTTGCCAGCAAGTTAAGGGAATGTGGATTGGATAAATGGACAGTAAGATGGATAGAAAGATGGATAGAAGGCCGGGCCCAGCAGGTAGTGATCAACGGCTCGATGTCAGGTTGGCGGTTGGTTTCTAGCGGAGTGCCCTAGGGTTTGGTTCTAGGACCGATTTTGTTCAATATCTTTATTAATGACCTGGATGAGGGGATGGATTGCACCCTCAGCAAGATTGTGGATGACACTAAGCTAGGGGGAGAGGTAGATATGCTTGAGGGCAGAGATAGGGTCCAGAGTGACTTAGACAAATTGGAGGATTGGACCACAAGAAATCTGATGTCAAGTATCAGGGGGTAGCCGTGTTAGTCTGAATCTGCAAAAGCAGCGAGGAGTCCTGTGGCACCTTATAGACTAACTGAAGTGTTGGAGCATAAGCTTTCGTGGGCTAAGACCCGCTTCGTCAGAAATCTGATGAGGTTCAACAAGGACAAGTGCAGAGTCCTGCACTTGAGATGGAAGAATCCCAAGCATTGTCACAAGCTGGGGACCAACCACTTAAGTAGTAGTTCTGCAGAAAAGGACCTGGGGGTTACAGTGGATGAGAAACTGGATATGAGTTAACAGTGTGCCCTTGTAGCCAAGAAGGCTAATGGCATATTATGTTGTATTAAGAGGAGCATTGCCAACAGATCCAGAGATGTCATTATTCCCCTTTATTTGGCTCTGGTGAGGCCACATCTGGAGTAGTGTGTCCAGTTCTGGGCTCCCCACTACAAAAAGGATGTGGATGCACTGGAGAGGGTCCAGCGGGGGGCAACCAAAATGGTTAGGGGGCTGGAGCATATGACCTACAAGGAGAAGCTGAGGGAGTTGGGTCTGTTTAGTCTGCAGAAGCGAAGATTGAGGGGGGATTTGATAGCAGCCTTCAACTTCCTGAAGGGAGGTTCCAAAGAGGATGGAAAAAGGCTGTTCTCAGTAGTGACAGATGGCAGAACAAGAAGCCATGGTCTCAAGTTGTGGTGGGAGAGGTCTAGGTTGGATATTAGGAAAAACTATTTCACTAGGAGAGTGGTGAAGCACTGAAATGGGTTACCTAGGGAAGTAGTGGAGTCTCCATCCCTAGACGTGTTTAAGTCTCAGCTTGACAAAGCCCTTGCTGGGTTGATTTAGTTGGGATTGGTCCTGCCTAGAGCAGGGGGCTGGCCTTGATGACCTTCTGAGGTCTTTTCCAGCTCTATGGTTCTATGATTCTATGGTTCTATGATTATAAGCAAAGAAGGAACTAACTTGGCTGAGAGGAACAATGGAAAAGTTGGGTAGCAGAGGGAAGACATAGAATCCAGACATCAAAGAATCTGCATAAACTGGAATAATCTGCAGGGGTAGTAATGATCTGATCACTAGCACCTGAAGACATGTGACAATCATTCTGTGCTTCTCTCATTATTATTCTGTACCGTGACTCACATCTAAGAACTCAGGGGGCTTGATATTCCATTGCCTGGTATCTCAGATAGTCATTTACTCCTGTTCAAAGCAACAGAAAAATGGAGGTAAAGCACTATCACTGGTGTGTGAGTGAATGGAAATTGTTTGATTTTCTACTTAAAAAAAACACACTTACTTTTCATGGGAATAGATGACTCCACAAAGTACAAGGCAGAGGAGAGCAGACCTAGCACTCTAGTGCTTAGAGCAGGAACTGAATTCGGTTGGCAGCTCCGACTTGATTTAGTGTCTGGTCTTGGAAAGGTCATTTAGCTTAGCTTTGCCTGAGTTTTGTCACCATCAGACTAGGATAATATGACCCACCTGTAGCCTGAAGAAGAGTGTTATGCATGCACAAAATATTACTATCAATCTCATTGTTTCTCTTGTTTGAATGGGTGAAAACGAGCAGCTTGCTGTATTTTTAATTAACCACTCATAAGCTACTAGTTATATGTTAAATATTTCAGATTAATTTACTTCAGTTTACTTCACTCCCCCCCCCCTCAAAAACCCAACAGCTATTGCTGTCTTCACAGTTTTGATTATGAATTATCTTAGAAGGGTTTTTTTAGTTTGTGTGTTTTGGTGTCCACTAGTAATTCAGCAGATGGAGCCAATATAAAATTCCTAAAGTTCCTAGCAATTACACCGAGCTATATGTATCAATTGCTGTTGTCCAAAAACATTTGTCATCAATCACATTAAATTGAAAAGCCAAAACCAAAATAAAATCCCTGATGGTTACATATCTGTTTGAAACAATCACCTTCTGTTTCAAGCTGAGCAAGTGAAAATAGTTTGATCTTTCCGCTTCTGTTTACACAGATCGTGTCCAGAGCTTTTTCAATTATGTTTTTGCTGTTTAACTAATGTCCCCAAAGTGTTGGGCCTTGCCTTGTCAATGATAATAACTTGTATGTATAATTGGGGCCTTTCATCAGAGGGGCGCCCAATGCATTTTGCAAACTATGGCCTCAGTTCTGCAATTGGATCTGTGCAGTTAGACCCTTGTGTCCTCACAGCGCTCAGCTGGCTCCAAACAGAGGATACAAAGATCTTCTGATATGAAGGCACCTGACTCTAGAGATCTAATTGCAGAACTGGGAACTATGTCATAGAGCAACATTTTATCCACTACTGACGTGCTCCCGACTTTAGGGATGATCTGGGGCAACTGCCAATAGGCAGAGGAAGAAGACATAACACTGCTGGATTCAGTTTGGGTTGAGGCCAGGACATGGAACTGAAACTGCTTTAGTGGTGCTGAGGGAGGAACTCCTGCTGTCAGAGATAAGAGGAAGACCCATTCTCATCCTCCTGGACTTTGGTCCCAGATCCACAGTCCAGTGCCCACAAACAGCTCTGGGACAGGCCCTGGGAGGACCCTTCCCCTTCAGTGTGTTAACCCCCATAGAGTGTCTCTCCCTGAGGCTTCACTGCCTCCTGAGACCAAATCTCAGAGCCATCAGGACCCCTGCTTCACACCGTGAGCTCTCTGCACAGCGAGTCCACCTGCATTGGACACGTGGGGAAGACTTGTACACACTCAATGGGAGCAATGTACCCCCAACTTCCTGACTCTAGAGTGCCTCCCGCCTGGCCTTGTAAACACAGACAGGTCTATTAGCTCCCTGGGACACAGGGTAGAATGCCCTTGGTTATAACAGAAATTAGACAGAAGTCTCAGTGGGCCCAACATTACTGTAACCAAGACAGTCTCCCAGGACAGGGTAGTTTTGCTAACTGCGCTTGCATACCTAGAATTTGCAGGGCGTGCTGACTGAATGGTAGCAGCGCTTTGATTGGATGCAGAGGGAGCACACGGCTCTCACAGTCAATCTTGTATGCAATCAGCACTTCACATGCCCTTGTTTTACATGTGTGTCACTTTAGTTATACCAGTAGGAAAAAAATGACATGGATAGAAACCAATGGTATCTGACAGCCCTGAGCCTGGGCAATGGTAAACAAAATGTCTTGTGAGTCACATATAAAACCGCAATGATCCGTGTGTGGTCCTCAGGCCTCAGACTGCCCATTGGACCCTGCTTAGCTAAAGAAGCACACAGGTAGAAGAAATATAGCGGCAGGCTCGCTGGAGAAGTAGCACCCTTGTCTTCTATGACTATATTGTGTTTTCTGCTACTCTCATCCCTTCACTTTCCCATCTTTCTATTTTCAGAGACCTAGTCTGGTCTGGTCTGAACAGCTCTCAGAGGGAATGCAAAGGGCCACTTTAATGCTTATTGAATGGTCGCCCTGGAACCTAACCCAATTCCCATTCCAACAAGGGCCAACTAAACAATAAAATTTGGCGTTGTTCCAGTGTTCTGGATCAGCAATGTTCCTATGACTCAGACAATTCTTCAACATTTTTCTAGGCCCAGAGAATTCCTCCATAGAGTGGGTCCCGCCACCACGAATATCATCTGCCTTGTCAATGCACTTTGGTGTTCTTGTCTGAGTCACCATTTTATTGTACTAAAAAAAGCTTCTACAGAGATCTCCCCACACAGTTATAAGCTCAGAATCGGACCAGCTAGAGCGGGAGCCATAAAGCCTGAGATTTCATTCTCAGCTGACATAACCTTCCCTCTCCCCCGCCCCCCCCCCCCCCCCCCCCCCCACACACACCCAGATTTCCCTCCTACATCTGTGGCAGGATAGACTTTAAGAAATCAGGACAGTAATATACCTCTATGTTAGATGAATTCAAATACTATAAAAACTATCTGCTTTTATAGCTAACATGGACCCAAGGCCCCAGGGCCAGCTTTAGGTCGATTTGCCTGATTCTCCTGATTTGGGCCCCGCGCCTAAAAGGGCCCTGTGCCCTAAAGCCAGAAGTTTTCTGCGGGAGGGGGTGTCGGCCTGTGGGTTTGACTGGAAGGCGGGACTCTGCCATGTAGCTGGGGATTTAAAGGGGCTGTGAGTTGTTTCTTTGTGTGCTGGGTTGTTGGGTTTTTTTTTTGCTCAACCAAAATTTGGTTTGAATTGGGCCCTGCACTTCCTAAAGCCGGCCCTGCAAGGCCCATGTCTGCTTTCTCCCTTTATTCTACTGACGTTTGCTTTCACGATTGCAATATTTATAATGGCTGTAGCTTAGGAAGGTGGGGAAGGTCCTGAGGGTCAGAGAAATCCCGTGAAGGGTCTCAAGCCTACAGCCCAAATTATGGCAATTACCTCTTGAGCGATTTGTTCTCCCGCTGCTCAATTATAGGGAATAATCGTGGCTTTCTGAAGAGCGGTTCAAGAATATGTCAAACATCATTTCACCACCCAAGAAGGGACGAGCCACACTTATGACTTATTAGGTCCCTAAGCTTTCTGCACTCAAACTGTCAGTTTGAAATCAGAATATGAAAGCCAGTAACATGACGCAAAGACCATGATTCCCAGCTGGTGAGAATGGACGCAGCTCCGGTAACTGCAATGTTGTCGTGCTGATTCATGGCAGCTGACAATCTGCTTCAAGAAATGAAAAAATAAACTTAAGCTTCCGTGGGACTGGCATGACATTTTGCTTTTGTCCATCTGAGATGCTGTCACAGAATGGGAAAGTACCCCATAACAATGCCAGGACTATTTTGTGGCAGGATGGCTGAGAATTCTTTGTAAATCCGTTGGTAGTTACATAGCCTCTCTTCCTTTCATTCATTTCCCTAGAAATCAAATTTAGCTCCTCCTAATCTTAACACAGCTCAAAGCTTCTCTAAACACAGTAGAGATGCTGAGAAACTGGGTATAAATATCAGGCTATTACAGATTAGAAATAGAATCCTGAGGCATTAAAGCATCTCAAACTCAGAATGAGCCTCCACTCGTGCACCTTTTCAGACGCAATGCAAATTCCATAATGCTTCTTTTGGAGCCATCTAGGGGTATGTCTACACTGTGGCACTCTTTCGGGATACTTCCAGTATTCCAAAATAGCTTTTCTGGATCTTCACAGCACACCCGTTATTTTGAAATATCTTTTGAAATAACGGTCGTGCTATTCCAACATCCCTGTAAACTTCATTCCATGAGGATTAAGAGACATTTTCGAATAGCAGTTTATTTTGAAATTTGGCACTCTATATAAAATAAGCTATTTCAAAATACACTCCAAATAAGCTACACAATTTGCATAGCACAAATTGCTTAGTTTATTTCGAGCTAAGGGTATAATGCATGATGGACTCTGGGGAGTTGTTAGACAGTAGAGAGAAATACAATTTGTAAACACTTCCAGGAATATATTTGTAGTTTTATTATGTAGGGGTGGGGATTTTTTTTAAAACATAAGAGCACATTAAATACAGGTCCTTTATTTTCCAAACAATAAACACGTAGACAGTCATACATAATTGAAACAGCAGAGGGCAGCACCACCTTGCTTAACACAGAAAACATGGTTTGTGAGTACCAGCTGTTTACACATTACATAGTACTGCTAAGATAAACTAGATATTTTGCCTGAGGGGATCATGAAACATACCACTCTGTAGGCAACATTTTCTGACTTAGCTCCTTATTGTCAGCCTCTTTGTGGAAGCTGAGATCTGCAATGGGTCCTTATGCCCATTCTTTAACTGCTCACATAAGCTGGGTAACAGAAATGGCAGTGCTAGCCAAATTATTGAATAACTATAGATGCGCACACTGCAAATTATTCTACGTAGTATCTTTTGGATATAGGCCCAGATCCTGAGTAGCTGTCAATCTTTTATAGAGTGATTCAATTACACTGGCTTAAGTTAATTTCACAGGTGAGTGCAAAGGCAGTTTGGAAGTTGACAGCATTATTATTTACCTGGTACTGTGAATTTTTTTAAGCACCTCAGAGGAGAGACAATTTCCATCCCCAAAAGATCACACCTTAGACACACTGGACACAGTGAGAAGCAGCAGCAAACCATGTGGTGTAAATAGGTGGACAGCAAGCAGAGAGTTGCAAAACTGAGATTCAGAAGTTCTAGGGGGTTATATGTATGCGCTGATGGTCACAATATATCTACATGAACATAACCAGGTGCATACTGTGTATATGTAAGTTTACATATAAATAAATGCAGATGCAGTTTTTGGTGGGATGAGTGTTCAACAAAGGTGTTAGAGTTAGGTAGGAGAGTTTGTGAGGGTAGAAGAAATCTGAGGAATCAAGATACAGGAAGGAACAGAAGCAGGAGAGGTATCAGTCTGAAAAGGTGGAGGCAGAGGGAAAAAGATGAACTTAAAGGTAAGGAAGATCAGAGTAGTATGTAAAGCAGACCCAGGCAAGGAAAGATGTCATAAAATAAGCACATGAAGTTCAAATCAATAGAAAACTAGCTGTGATTGAAAGACTGGTGTTCGAAGTTCACAAAACCTCATTTTCTTGTGTGTCTATCATTTATGTAATAGATTGGCTTCTGAGAGCTTGGCTCTACTACTCTGGGGATTGATGCTGCAGTGATTGATCCACTGGCTGTTGATTTATTGTGTCTACTTAGACACAATAAATCAATCTCCGAGCACTCTCCAGTCAACACCGGTATTCCACCGGGATGAGAAGAGTAGCCAGTGTTAATGAGAAAGCAGCCCTTCCCACCCTTTCTGAATGCAAGACACTGCAATAAGCACATCGACTTCAGTTATGCCATTTGTGTAGCTGCAGTCATGTAGACTAGATCAAAGGCAGGGGTTAGTATAGCCAAGGCCTCAGACTTCATGCCAGCCTTTGGTGAATAAGGACTAGAGAAATGCCCTTGAATCTGGATATAAGGACACATGGAGTTCCTCTCACCTCCCCCCCCCCCACATATTTAACTATAACGTCTAATGGACCTACTAGAAAAGAGGAATTTTGTTAACGATTAGACACCTTAAGGCAGTGATGGGCAACCTAGGTTAGTGAATGGTCCACAGATGCAGCCCTCCTTCATCCCAGTGGACCACAAGATTGTATAACCAAGACAGTCTCCTGGGACAGGGTAGTTTTGCTGACTGCACTTGTGTACCTACAATTTGCAGGGTGTGCCAATTGAACTTTAGCAGTGCTTTGATTGGATGCAGGGGGAATGCACGGCTCTCACAGCCAATCTTGTGTGCAATCATTTCACATGCCCTTGCTTTATATGCACGTTGCTTTAGTGATACCTGTAGGAAAAAAAACTATGCGTGCAGAAACCAGTGGAATCTGGCAACCCCGTGCATGGGCAACAGCAAACAAAATGTCTTGTGGGCCACACATAGAACCCTGGTGGGCTACTTGCAGCCCATGGGACTCAGATTGCCCACCACTGCCTCAAAGTGTGAGAGCTCACAATATAGAGCTCTGAAACCACCAAGAAGTCTGCAACAGAAACAAGGAAATGCCTAAATCAAAGTTCCTGATATTTCTAATCAGGCCCGGCCAAAGAGTGTGCGGGGCCCAAAGCAGCACACATAGCCGCACGGCCGTGTGGGTCCCAGCTGGGTGGGCAGGGCCAGGAGCTGGGCAGTGCAGGGCCCTGAATGCATGGAGCTGTGGGGCCCTGAATACGCAGGGCCCAAGGCGGCCGCCTTGCTCATCTTGCTCAAAGGCCAGGCCTGTTTCTAATGTAAAATGCCAGTGGCAAATAAAACATTGCTTACAAAATAAAGAGCAAGAGTTCTGTATACATCTTTAAGCAGCAAGACAGGACACAACCAAATTTAAAAAGAAAAAGTTATCTGCAAATCATTTTTAAATAACTGAACATCCTAAGTATTGTAGTAAAAGGAACTCTGTGATTTTGCCTCATAACTCTCAGCCTAGGAATAATTTCCTTTCTCGCCAGTGCCTGGAACCTGGATGTCTGGCAGCAGGATGTGGTGAGTAAACCTCTAACTCAGCCCCTAACTCAAGTTACTTCTGTTGAAATCAGTGTTAACCTGCACTCGCCAGAGTGCACAGAGGTGCCCGTGCTGCATGAGTCAGTTTTCTGACTACATGTGTTTTCCCTTAGCTCTAATCCAAATTAGAGATCCAAATGTAAACCCTGCATTCAGAAACATTATGTAGATTTGTGATACTCCCTGGAAGACTTTGGCTCCAGAAGAAAAGGAATGGCTGCTTTGAAGCATGAATGCTGTATTTTCAATTGTGACATACAATCCAACCCCTTTATTGCCCATGAAAACTAAAGGAAACTGTACCAATTTCCATTCACCAGCTCTCTGAATGTCATGAGGAGAGAGGGCCTTCTAAGCATGACTAAATGAAGACTAAACAATAGTGACTGTGACAATTAAACTGGCACCAACTTCTAGGCTTCCCTACAGCGGGGCTGGAAAAATGACTGCAGCTCTCTTTTTATTGCTTGCCACCAGTGTTTGTGCAGAACTGCAGTGGTATGGAGATTGCCTGTGCCAACAGTGAAAGGGGATCATGGTATCTTGTGGCAGATATGGGGAATGTTGAAATAAAGAGACATGTGACTTAAATGTTTAAATTTTGTGTTGTGGCACAATAGGCCACAAGCAAGCAGTCTGACAGCTCAGCTTAGGAGACTCACCATAACAGCAAAATGTGTTTGAGAATGTCTCTTGCTGCAGTGACATGATTGACACATATTACCACCAAGCTGGCTCCCTGTGTGTACCGGCTTCTGCCTGCCGCCCCATGCTGTTGCCGCTCTATCAGCGGCAGGCAGCTCCCCAGAAGCCAGTGTGTGCCAGAAGCTGGCTTTTAAGTTGGTTCCCCGTGATAATGGGAGCCTGCATGTAATGTTGAACATTAACTGATGAGATCAGGTTCATCGGTTAACCGTTTCCATAGTTACGTTTTCACATCCCCAGCTGTGAGGCTCTGTGGCTGTGGACACATTAAATAAACAATGCAGCAAGGGCCAACCAGCAGCTTACTGGGCCTGTACGCAGGAATTTCTGGGGGGTTGTGTGCTTTTTTTGGAAATGTGGACTGCAATTTTTTTAAATATAAAGGAGTCCAAAATAGTCATGCAATGAGTGTGCATAAGAGAGGTTAATACAAAAATTGAGTGCAAACAGTGACTGTAAAATGAGTTTGTTATAACAAACTAGAAATGTATACAGTAATAAAGGTTTTATAG
This sequence comes from Pelodiscus sinensis, assembly GCF_052426305.1. Classification (NCBI taxonomy): domain Eukaryota; kingdom Metazoa; phylum Chordata; order Testudines; family Trionychidae; genus Pelodiscus; species Pelodiscus sinensis. The sequence continues at coordinate 309,143,565 of NC_143052.1, forward strand.
AAATTACCTTCGGGATCATGACGGGCAGCACGGCCACCATGGCCCCCTGCTCCCTCAACCACATCTGCCTGCTGCTGCTCTACCTGCTCGGCCAGGCCAGTGCTGGATGAGTGTGGGTGGCGCTTCCACCCAGCGGGGCTGGGGCTGGGCTCCTTCTCGTGGGTGATGGGTACCCACCCACCAATCCCACCACCACCAGCCCATCCCCCCACAACACAGCACTTGCCCATCCCCGTAACACAGCGGCTCTCAAACATTTAGGCCTGTGGCACACCTGTCTCAATGCAAACCTTACTGCGGACCCCCAGTTGCTAATGGAAACTTGCTGTTAATTACACAATTACGCTGGAGCCATTTTGCTAGTGCTGCAGCTGGGGAGAGCACTTTAATTTAACCAGTAAGAAAGGAAATATCAATTTAAATTATTAGACTAAGCACTCTAACTTTCTCATATTAGTTTATTAAACTTCATTTTAAATAAAGTAAAATATTAATTTATGTCCAACACTAAAGAGTCTCATGCTTTCTTTATTTACTAGCTAATTAGCCCATCATAAAACGGGATTTTCAGGTCTCTCCTCCATGTCCTATTCCCTTTCAATCTCGGTCTTCTCTCCTGAGCCTCCGGTCTCTCACTCCGTCTCTCTCTCTCTCCTCCTCCTCCTCCTGCCTTCCCCTCTCTCTCTTTCTCACCTCTCCTCCGTCTCCTGCCTCTCTCTCCGTCTCTCTTTCTCTTCTCCCCCTCCTGCCTCTCACTCTCTCTTTCTCTTCTCCTCCTCCTCCTGCATGGGGAGCGAAGAGCCCAAACGGCTGTTTGTGCCGCTTGCTCCCGCCTGAGCGGGTGCCTATGAGCTCCAGCTGCTGCCCCCCTACACCATTTCCCTTCACCCCAGCACTGATCCTGCAGCCTCCCAGTTGTCCTCCACCTCTCCTTCCCCCTCATTCCCCTGCCCTCCCCCTGGTCAGGTTCTGTTCACGGCCAGGGAGCGGGGCCTGGAGCTGCTGTTATGCCGCATGTCACCGCCCCACCCCCCTTCATCTCCCGCCGTGGTGCTTGGCTGACTTCTGCACTGCTCAGCGGGGCCGCCGCGGGGGAGCAAGTAGAGCAAGCAGCCGTTTGGGCTCCCCCGTGGCGGCCCGGCTGAGCAGCGTAGAAGTGAGCCAAGCACCATGGCGGGAGGCGAAGGGGGGGTGGTGACATCCACGGCCAGCGGTAGGCGCTTGGAGCTGCTGTCACGCCGCATGTCACCTCCCTGCCCCCCTTCACCTCCCTTCATGGCACTTGGCTGACTTCTGCACCGCTCAGCCGGGCCACCGCGCGGGAGCAAGTGATGCAAGTGGCCGTTTGGGCCCCATGCTTCCCATGCAGCATGGGGGTGATGCATGAGGAGCATGGACCCCAAACGGCCGCTTGTGCCACTTGCTCCCGCATGGCAGCCCGAATGAGCGGTGCAGAAGTCAGCCGAGCGCCACAGTGGGAGGCAACAGCACCCCCCAGAGGAAACAGCCAGTGTTTCAGCATTACAGAGTCACAGACTACTACTATTTCTTTATTTATGGCAGGGATGGGGAACCTTTTTTGGGTTGGGGGCCACTGACCCACCAAAAAAATCAATTGGAGAGCACACAAGTGAGAAGCAAAAAAGAAAAAATCCTCCAAAACCCCCCAACCATCACTGATGTGGACCCCAACTGAGACACTTCAGTCCTCTGATGCTCCAGCTCCACTGGGAGAGGGGAAGGGACAAGGAGGACAGAGGTTCAGGGCTTCGCATAGGCCAGATTTACTCTTCTGGGGTACCAGGGTTAGTGGATTTTGTGGTCCCCCTTGGCTCTGAGGTTGGGACAAAAATGGAAGGTTCAATGTGTGGGACAGGGCTGCCAGCAAGAGTAATGAGGGTGCAGGATTTGTGCGGGATGCGGGATGCAGGAGGGAGGGAGGGAAGGTGCAAGGTCTGGGCGGGAGGTGGAGTGCAGGAGGGAATAAAGATGCGAGGTCTGGATGGGAGGAAAGGTGCAGGAACAGGCTGGAAGTAGGATGTCTGGCTAAGGGAGGGTGCAGGAGCAAGGGAGGATGCAGAAGCAAGCTGGGGGTAGGGCGTCTGGTCAGGGGGGAGGGGAAAAAAGCAAGGGATGATGCAGGAGCAATGTGGGGGCAGGGTGTCTGGCCAGGAGGAAGGGTGCAGGAGCAGGCTGGAGGTGCGGGGTCTTGAGAGGCAGGTGGTGCATGAGAGGGCAGGGGGTGCAGGGTTCTGGGCATGAGGGGATGGGAGGGAACTTGCTTGCTTGGCTTCCCATCCAGCACTGGTCCCATGCCCATGTGCTGCTATTCCCCCAGCCTGGGAGGGGGAGGAGGAGCACTTCTTCCACAGCAGGGGTCTCCAAACTTTTTAAGCACAGGATCACTTTTTTAATTTAAGTGCAATCCAAGATCTACCTCAAACCCAAATACCTTTGCCCCGCCTCCTTTGTGACCCTTCTCCGAGACACCCTCCTCTGCTCACTCCATTCTCCCTCCCTCCCCATCCTCCCTCCTTTTCACCAGGCAGGGGCAGTGAGTTGAGGTGCTGGCTCTGGTCTTGGATTAAGGGATTTGAGGGGTGAGAGGGGCTCTGATCTGACCTTGGGGCAGACGGTTGGGATGTAGAAGGGGGTTCTAGGTGCAGGCAGTGGTGGAAGGGCCAGCTGAAGTGCCAGCACTTGGTAGCCTCTTGGCCAAACCAGTCAAGATCACCTGTCAGAGGCTCCAAGATCTACCAGTAGATCCCGATCTACTGCTTGGTGACCACTGTTCCACAGGAACCAGATGGCACTACAAGGCTTGGGGCTTTCTCTCTCTCCTGCCTCTGAGGATTTCACAATCCTTCATTAGCATTTGGCACAGACTTGTTTGTGGAGGCCCATTCTGACTTAGACAATACTTAATTTCCATGTAAACAGATTGGTCCTCGGTATTAAAGAGACAAGATAGGTGAGATAATACCTTTTATTGGGCCAGCTTCTGTTGAGGAGAGAAGCAAGCTTCCAAGCTTCAGAACATAACTTTCAGTGTAAACTCATAATTCTTTTCTCAACATCTGTACATGCCTTTCACAGTATTATTGATGATCAGTGCAACCTAGGCTTTTATTAGCCATCTCACATGACATTCCTTGTCTAACTAAACAAAATGCAGGACTATGTAGCACTTTAAAGACTAACAAGATGGTTTATTAGATGATGAGCTTTCGTGGGCCAGACCCACTTCCTCAGACCAAATAGTGGAAGAAAATAGTCACAGCCATATATACCAAAGGATACAATTAAAAAAAAGGACAAATCACATTTCAGAACAGAAGGGATGCAGGGGGGGGAGGGAGGAAGGAAGGTGAATGCCTGTGAGTTAATGATATTAGAGGTGGGAAAGGGTAGATGTCTGTGAGTTAATAGTATTAGAGGTGATAATTGGGGAAGCTATCTTTGTAATGGGTAAGATAGCTGGGGTCTTTGTTCAGCCCCCTACGGAGAGTGTCAAATTTTAGTTTCGAATTGTCCGCAGGGGGCTGAACAAAGACCCCAGCTATTTTACCCATTACAAAGATAGCTTCCCCAATTATCACCTCTAATACTATTAACTCACAGACATCTACCCTTCCCCACCTCTAATATCATTAACTCATAGGCATTCACCTTCGTTCCCCCCGTTTCCCCCCCCCCCCATCCCTTCTGTTCTGAAATGTGATTTGTCCTTTTTTTTTAATTGTATCCTTTGGTATATATGGCTGTGACTATTTTCTTCCACTATTTGATCTGAGGGAGTGGGTCTGGCCCACGAAAGCTCATCATCTAATAAACCATCTTGTTAGTCTTTAAAGTGCTACATAGTCCTGCATTTTGTTTCAGCTACACCAGACTAACACGGCTACATTTCTATCACTTTGTCTAACTAGAATGTGAATGCCAGACCCAGAGGGATTCCTGTGATGCATATGTACTCCTTATGCCTTCTGCTATTTGGCATCAAGAGGTCAGTCACATGGATCCACAGACAAAACCCTCGACTATTGTACGTACATAAACAGTATAATAGCTTGTTTGAAACCGAACATACTTAGTGAATGTGACACAATTATTCCTTCTAATGTTTTATTTAAGCAATTATCCTTGAGGTTCAGTTCATGACTTTTTTCTAAAGCCTCAAATCAGAGACCTTTAAGTTTTCATAGGGGCCCTATTCATCAAACATCAGGCTGCTTCCTTATGAACGTCATGTTCTGTACATGAAAAGTAGCATTCAGCCCACAGTCTGAGGAAAGAATGAATTTCCATGAGTCATTAAACTCCTTTTCCCTAGAGAAAGGGCTAACTTGCAATTATATGCCTGAGGGGCGTACAACTCCCACAAAAGGTAGGAGAGGGAACTTCTTAGCTCTTAAGTATCAAGTATCAATATTCAATACATGTCATTCTTTTTCAGATAAGGGAATGCGGTGCTCAAGTCTCTTCTACCCTGCTCCTGCTTACTCAACTATCCCAATAGTGGTGTCTTTTGCATAGCGACTCCTGAACTTTGTTGCACACATGCAGTATGTTGGTTTGCACACTTCTGCTTAATTATTAAAAAATAAACACATGGCACAAAGGCAGCACAGCCTGGTTTCATTTCTGGCAAGCCCAGGATATCTACCTATTGGTTTCACTATTGACGGATCTCAGGTGAACAAGGCTAGATAACAAAGTTGTCACAAGTGAATGAAAGCACCCAGAGTCTTTCCTGAGACACACTGCATTCCACTCCTCAAGAGCCACGACCTTTAATTCACCACTGCCACACATGCTGCTCACAGTCTGGAGTTCGGCAGCAAGCACCAACCCAAAACAGTCTGTAAAGGCCTGTGTTTTAAACTGTCATTCATGTTAAAATTCAACACTTTACAAAAAGGACTTAACAAACATTTGAACTATCTCACCCATTACCAAGACAGTTTCCCCAATTATCACCTCTAATACCATTAACTCACAAACATCCCACTCTCCCTACCTCTAATATCAATTCACAGACACTTACCTTCCTTCCTTCCCCCCCCCCCCCCCCGCCCTGCATCCTCCTCCTGTTCTGCAATGTGATTTGTCCTTTTCATATTTGTTCATTTTTTTTAATTGTATCCTTTGGTATATATGGTTGTGACTACTTTCTTCCACTATTTGATCTGAGGAAGTGGGTCTGGCCCACGAAAGCTCATCATCTAATAAACCATCTTGTTAGTCTTTAAAGTGCTACATTGTCCTGCATTTTGCTCCTGTGTTTTAAACGTACTTAGATTCATAAGAGTAAGGCCTCAGTCCAGCAAAGCATTGTGGTACATGCATAACTTCAAGTCGGAGTAATTATTGAAGTCCATTGAAGATATGCCACCTGAGTTTGATCCTGCATTCATTGAAGTCAGTAGGAAAGCTTGGATTACCTTTTATGGATCAGGTTCTGTATTTCCCTACAGTGTCTCTGTGCTTCTTTTCCTTGCCCCCTGGGAAGGTCTTGTTTGCTTCAGTCCAGAAAACTACAACTCTTTCTTCACCTCTGCCACTTGCCCACAAGGAGGCATCATTTATCCTTTTCCAACTTTATGTTTATATTGAACAAACCCAAATAAAACGTAAAAATTAGAGCATCTTCCTTTAAATAGCCTGTGAACTCTCCAGTGGCTTTCACCTTGTTCGCTGTTTTAAAAGTCACCAGAAACCAGCAGCAGCAGGGTGCCTATGTAGCTAGGCAGTGCTTGGTGTTGTACACATTCAACAAACATGGGCACAGTGGGGTCCAACCAACCATGAAGTTCCTCCTTTGTGTGTGTTGTGGAAAGAGAAAAGACAACAATGGGAGTGGACAACAGGGGATGAGTCACTTGATAAATTGCCCTGTTCTGTCCATTCCCTCTGAAACACCTGGCATTGGCCACTGTCGGCAGACAGGATGCTGGGCTAGACGGCCCTTTGGTCTGACCCCGTATGGCTGTTCTTATGCTCTGAACAATATTGTTGTTGGGTGTAAATATTCTTCACTGTGACAGCATCCATGCCCTTGAAAATACAGTTTGTCCTTGCGTGGGAGCAGGGCTGTCCTTTAAACAGAGCTTGGGAAGTGTGACTGATTTCAGCTAGAGGTGCTGTGACTCCCATATAGCCAGGAAGGGGGCAATCAGGATGGTTGCCTCTGTGCCAGTTTCAGGGGGCACCAAATGAGGTTTGCTTGGGGTTTTGTCTGGGCTATTATAAGGAGGGGGGCTTCCAAAAATGTTTTCTGCCTGGAGCAGCAAAACCCCTGGGGCCAGCCCTGCTCCATAACATTTGTTCCAGAGATCAGCTTTCCCTCCCTACAGCTGGTGCGAGATGAAAGCCCGGAGCTGTGGGGTGAAGTCACTAAGCAACGGTTAATGACACGTGTGTCCCAGGTATGAGCTGCAGTTTCACATGCTGGTCTATGAGAAGGATCTCCCTTCCTCCCTCCCTCCACGTACACATTAGAAGGGTTTTTAAGCATGCGATGGAAATGTGTCCTAAAGTCAAAACAAAAACTGAAATCTATTCATAACTCCATGCTAAATTACAACCCCTACAGAGTAACAGCGCTGAGCCAGGGAACTGTACCCACGGATTTGGAAGTGCTTCAGTGAGGGGGTGAGAAGAATTATAAAATGAAGCCCAAAGTGGGGACACGACTTGCTCACAGTCACAAGATGAGTCATCGCAGAGCTGGGAACCATAGGCACTGACTTTTATTTTCCCCCAGAGGGGCTCCCTCTCCCTTTCTGTCCCAAGATCCCACCTACTTTCCAAGCCCCCCACCGCTTCTTACCCCTGCTGTGCAGCTCAAGGTTCTACCCTCACTCTGCCTCTTCCTGCCCTAACTCCTCCCTTGAGGTTCCCACCACTCGCTGCCCTCTGCCCTCCCCTAACTGTGGCATCTCCATACAGCAGCGTGGGGGTGCCTCTGGCAGGGGTGCTGAGCTGATGCCTATTCTAGGAACAGACCCCAAGCTGTGTTCCCTGGGCCTCTGCTTCCATGTAATGAGGCTAATCTTGTGCAAACATACTGAGAACTTACAGTTGTGGCTATTAATCTATCCTCTTCCTCCTACTCCCCTCGAACATGTCGCCCACCAATGCTATGGTAAGGGAACTGAAAATAAAGTGAGTGGACTCGTCCCCGCATGCCAGACATTGCAATGACATTTCCCCCCTTCCCTGTTATTAGCCTTTGGAGAATTTGCTGCTTGCATTTAAATCCCCCCATCATAACCCAGAGAGACGAGAATTAACTCCCCTTAACACATGTGCCATATATGTTCCTTAGCTGCAGAGTGAGAGTGCTACAGAACATTACTTGGCAAGGGAAAATTTACTTACTTCCCATGTAATGAGGGTAAATTCATGTAACCGTTGGGAAGAGTCTGTATTTCCCCTCCCCACCACTGATTCATCCCCTATGCCTCCTCCTCCCCCCACTCCATAAATAGTGTCCTGCCTGGTTTGAAACCTTATTAGCTTAATTTAAGAGGTTATTTTACTAGAGACATGAGTCATGCCACTAACTACCTATGTTCTAGAAGCTGCGTGGCCTCAGCAAGGAGAGAGAGCAGGGAGAGACCCATCGTGACAGCGAGAGGCACCTCAGCCCTAGCCCTGGCCCTGGCCCTGGCCCCGGCCCCAACCCAGTCCCAGACTTGCCATGGCATGGAGAGGTGCCTCTCCCCTCATTCCATGTGCTACTGCTGGACGAGAGGGCTGGGAGGGAGTTCTCTTTCCCCACTGCAGCCGGGGGGGGCAACCTCCATCCCAACCCCCCCATCCTTAGCCTCTGCCCAGTCCTCCCAGCTGAACCCCATACCCCCCTGTACCTCAACCCTCTACCCCAGCCCTGATTCCCATCCCAAACTCTGAACCCCTTTGCCCCATCCCCACCACATCAGTTTTGTTGTGTACCCTCCATTTGGTGCACATAATAAAATTCATTCTGCACATGAATAGGAAAAATTAGAGAGGTGCCGGCTACCATAATGGAAAAAATATCGTCTCTTTGCTCTTTATCAAGTGTCGTTTCCGATCAAAAACCCACCCACAACCCTAATATTTTATCATCTCAAACAGACTCTCTCCGGTAATGAGAAGGCCGTTTTGTTCTGTTCCTCAGGATGAAGTCAACGTAACTAGCCCATTAAACAATAGGATACCTTCTTGTGCCTTATACATAATTAATGCAGGTTGGCAGGCTGTAAATCCTTTGTGAGGCCCTGGACACGCAGCATATGTTCAGAGCTGTCTAGCCCTGGGACACACAGCATGTCTTTCCTTCTGCTCTGTACTCTTAATGACAGGCATCCTCTGTTCACAGCTTGTCCCTCTCCCCCCACCCATCAAGTCAAAATATATTGTCACTCAGGCATTTAAAATGATTGTCATACAAAGATAAAGCCTTTCAGATCAGGAAGTTTCACAGTTTCAGTGGCCTTATTCAAAAACCTCACATATATCCAGAGACTTCTGTATCGTTAGGCTTGTTGACACAGGGAAATTCGCCAGAATAACTGTCATAGTGGGAATAAGCCATTGCACATCAGTGTCTGCACGAAGAGTTACTGTGGAATAGGACCAGACCTAATTATTATTATTCTGCAAATAGCTGTACAGGTCAGCTTTGCTGCACAGAGCAAGCCTAACAGGCACCATACTGAAACAGACAATCGAATTGGTAAACAAAAAACAAACCATCCTAGAAATCAAATCGGAGGTTGAAATCCCCATTTAAACACCTCACCTACCAGAGCCAAAGTAGGAGACAGAGAAATAATATTTCCTGCAGTGTCATCCATTCTCAAATCCCAAAGCCTTGTATGACCATAGAGTGTATGGAGCCATACGACACTGCTCCCAGGCAGGTGTTATTGTCCCCATCACTGGGGGCAGGGAAGCAGAAATAGAGAGGAAGGAACAAATCCAGGCTCCCGCTCTGTGACCCAGAGACCCCATGTGCAAGTGGTTCTGCTGTGCAGGGTGTCTCTGGGATGTGGAGAGCGGTGCCTACACGTGAGGTGAAGTCTCACTGTGTTTTGCAGAGCCCAGTTACATGCAACCCCCTTAAGCAATAGCATGCAAGGCAGTGAGAGGCAACCTCCACTAGCAAACAGCTGCAGGATTGGCCCTCCATCATCTCACTAGGCTGCAAGGCTGTTGTAACCAAGACAGTCTGCAGGGAGAGAGTGGTTTTGCTAACTGTGCTTGCATACCTAGAATTTGCAGGGTGGGCCCATTGAACCAGAGCAGCGTTTTGATTGGGTGCAGAGGGAGTGCACGGCTCTCTCAGACAATGTGGTGGGCAATCAGCACTCCCCACACTTCGTGTGCCCCTGCTTTACGTGTGTGTCATTTTAGTAATAGCAGGACGAAAAAAACGATGCAGATGAAAACCAGAAGAATCTGGCAACCCTGTGCATGGGCAACAATACACAAAATGTCTCATGAGCCACACTTAGAATCCCAATGGACCACATGTGGCCCTCGGACCACAGGTTACCCACCACTGAGGTAAGAGACTGGGAATGGAAGCTAAGGTTTTGTCACACAATCCATACATTTTCTGCTTCAGCTCTCAACTGCCACGAGAAGGCCCGGAGCTCCTAGCCACTGCAAGTAGCAGTAGACCCCCTGCTGTTCCCAGACACTGTATGCAGCCAGGGAACTCAGCATGCTCAGCCACCACAGACTGCAGGGGGTACAGTACGCTGGATCTCCAAACTGCCACAGGTGCCTGGCAGACTCTAGAGCAGCAGCAGCAGGTGGTGCTGGACCCTGCTCCTATTTGTCTTTAGTTCTTTAGAAAAATTCTTCCTCCTCGTTATTCTTTAGAAAAATTCAGGGACAGGCCATGGGCTGTGAATTTCTGTTTACTGCCCACAACCTGCCCATGACATTTACTAAAAATAGCCATGACAAAAATCTTCACCTTGATGGTTGCTCATCCCATCCCCCAACCCAGTCATTTGCCTGCAGCTTGTGCTTGTCCCTGAACAAAGGGCGTGCAGCTCCTCAATGGCAGAAGCAAGACTCAGCATCAAGAAAAGCAGCTAGAACTGCTCCCATGGATCCCAGTTCAGTGTTCTTACCACTAGGCAGCCCTCCCACCCCAGAATGAAGGGCTCAAGAAAAGGGTGGGGATCATTTTAAAATCCTGACAGATAATTGTCTAGTGCGGTGTTTCCCAGTTCGTGCGCTGCGGAACCCTGGGGTTCCTCAAAGTGAAAGTAGGGGTTCTGCAAGGAGCCGGCACTCCCCCTCCCCCTCTGAAGGAGAGCGAGCTGGCTAGCCAACTTCTTAAAGAAGCAGCACACTTGTTTCCCCTTCCTCCCTGGCGATTCAGAGACGTAGTGAGGAGGGGCAGAAGGGAACAGTTGCTCCCAGCCAGCACACTAGGGGGGTGCTGGACAGGGGTGTCCCCACGTGACCCACAGCGTGGAGGGAAGCACTTCCTCCCCCCAAAGGAGCCGGCACATGTGCCTGAACAGCTGGGGCTGAGGCACCCAGCAATTTAATTCCGCCGCCTTTCAGCACAGTGCAGGGTGCGGGAGGTCAGGAGACCCAGGTCTGCACAGCTCCGAATGTGCAGGCAGCGCTCTCTGCCCTTGGACTCCCCATATCCTCCCCCCGCCCCGCAGGACGGCATCACAGAAGTAAGTTGCTGGAGTGCAACAGCCCCTGCTGTTCAGGCAGCACACGCACCAGCTGTTCGGGAAGGGGAAGTGTAGTCGCACGCTTTCCGGAACCCAGAGGTGCTGCAGGATTGCCAGGTACTGGTCCCAGCTGCCCCTGTCCCCTGCCCAGACCCCCCCCCCCCATGAGTACCCTGTCCCCTTCCCCCACCAGCACCCTGGCCCTGGCCCCAGAACCCTGCCACCCACCCCCGGACCCTGGTCCTGGCCCCAGCACCCTGTCACCCACCCCCGGACCCTGACCCTGTCCCCAGCACCCTGCCACCCACCCTAGCACCCAGCAGCACCCTGTCCCTAGTCCCAGCACCCTGCCACCCACCCCAGTGCCTAGCAGGACCATGTCCCTGACCCCAGCATCCTGCTACCCAGCAGCACCCTCTCCCTGGCCCCCACACCCACTAGCACCCCGTTCCCTGCCCCCACCAGCACAGTTGGGACCATATTAGTGAGGCTTGTGGGTTTTGGATGGGTTTTTTTTGCATCTCACTTGTGTGGCTGCAACTGACTTTCCTGTGGGTCAGAGACCCTTGACTCAAAACAGGTTCCCCACCCCTCTCATAAAGACAATGCTAAAAACCTTTTGAGTTTGACATAATATTTTATTTAAAAATGAAGCCTGGCCAACATGCTCCCAATTGGGACCAAATCCTCATCTCACTGCAGCATTATAAGACTCCTGCACTCCAACCCCAAATTTGAGCCTATCATACACTGGACCCCTGTCCTGAGCCTCTTACATCCCCAAACTCCTGCATCCCCACATCCTCAGTCTTCTGCCACAACACTCCTGCAACATCCATATATTGCAAATCTGTGTCCTGAGCTCATCATACTCACCGCCTCCTTGCCCTGAGCCCCTCACATATCCAGCCCAAACTCCTAAACCTTCACATCCACAAGCCCGTGACTTGCTTGGCACCCCAACTTTCCACCTGAGCCCAACACTCCACTCCAGGAGCCCCCTCCCTAAGCCAACATCCCCTTCCCCTGCACCCAAATTCCCTCTCAGAGCTTGCACTTCTCACCCCTTCCCACACCCAAATCCCTCATTCCCACCCCAGAGCCCGCACCTCCTGCCTCAACCCAGTGAGAGTGTATAAGGGCTAGGGATAGCAAGTGATGGAGAGGAGGGGAACAGAGAGGATGGGGCCTCACAGGGGTGGGGTCTTGCGGAAGGAATGTTATTTTCATGCATTGGTGGGTTGTTTTTTACAAACCTAGGAGTTCCTTGGAATTCTGAAAAGTTGAAAAGGGTTCCATGGCCAAATAAAATTAGGAAACACTGGTCTAGTGCCTCAGGTTTTTGACTAAACACTATGAATAACTGAACTGGCAGGTAAAAATCTCTCTTTGAGAACTTCCTGACCATGTTTGTCGTGATTGTGTAAGGAGGTTACACTATAATCTGCTAGACAGCAAAGTCTGGATTTAAGAACCTCTTTTGCTCTGCCCACTCTAGACATGAAGATGAAGGAGACATTGCTGGCTGAATGCAGTGTCCCAAAGGTTTTTGCTCTGCCTTTTCAAAGAGTTGTGAATTTTTTTCTGATCTGTTTACTTATGTCATTTTTCTGTTTCTGGACAGCTAGTTCTGATAAACAATAGATTCTATTTTCAAAAGTGACATGGCACCCAAAATTTGTAATGCCTTTGAAGACTAAAGTGCTAATCACTCTGGGCTTGATCCAGCAGAACACTTCAGGACTAATCATAGGGCAGAATAGCCAATGAAGGAAGTTATGTTTAGTTGTACCTGTGCCTAATTAGCTGCCTCCCTAGTGATGAGTTTACTCAATAATAATGGATTACCAAAGTCTCTCAGAGAAAGATTATGAACAAAAGTGCACAATAATGGAACACTTTCTATCTGTTTAATGTCAGAGAGTTAACAGATGGAGGCCAAGTCTACACTGGCAAGTTACCATGCAATAAATCAGCTCCCCGTGCCGTAGCTCCCAAGGTGTCCGCACTGGCAAGACACTTAGTATGCACTCTATGAGAAGCGTAGAGCTTGCTGCCCTTTGGGTGCAGTGCTGGGGAGGGGCAGTGTGGACATTTGAATTGTTTGTTATGTTCTGACTGGCCTCCAGAAATGGCCCATAATCCCTCAAGTCCCCTCTACTCTTTGTGGAACTCACTCAGCTGTCTGCTCCGTAGGCCCAACCTGCCCTTTTCCCCCTTTGTTTTAAGGACAGACCTAAAGCAGACTCCATGAGGAGTCTTTTTGCTAGTCCAGTGGAAGCTGGAATCCTTTGCCAGTCCAGGTGGTGGCTAAACAGTTGGAATCACTCAAGAGCTGAAATCACTGGTTTGGCTTGGAGCTAGACCCATTGCAGCCAGTGAAGTGGTGGCAGGCGAGGAGCGGCGACCTGCGGCATGGTGGCAGGCGAGGTGCAGCGACCTGCGGCGTGGCACGGAGTGATGGCAGGCGAGGCGCGGTTACCAGCGGCATGGCGCGGAGTGGTGACAGGCGAGGCGCGGTGGCAGGTGAGGAGCGGTGACCAGCGGCGTGGCGCGGCTGGTAGGAGCAGCAGCAAGCGACCAGCAGAGTGTCCAGTGGTGTGGAAAGAGACAGCTGGTGGAGCATGGCGGAGTGGCTCGTAAGGTACCCCCTATCTATCCTCCCACCCCCATTTCTACCCAGGTTGGGAGGTGAACTTTTGGACTCTGGGTGGCACTGATCAGGGACAGAGACTTTTAGGGTGTCGGACTTTGGGACTTCGGGTGATTCTTGGCTGGGGGCGGGGAGCTTAGCTCATGTTTGGGTTATGACTCTGTTTGTGGTATTTTCCCAAGTTAATATCATATGACTTCTCTCTCTGTTTCATTAAATGTTTCTTTCCTACACTCAGACTCTGTGCTTGTGAGTGGGGAAGCATTGCCTCTCAGAGGCACCCAGGGGTGTGTGAATTTCCCAGGTTACTAGGTGGGGGCTCAAGCCAGTTCTGTGTGAGATGGACCCCAAGATATTGAACCCGTCCCTGGTTGCTACCAGGCCTACCTGGCAGAAGGGTTACATAAGTCTTAGTGGATGCTTTTTACTCTCCTTTCCAGTGTCAGTAAATATTGTATTAGTCATGCTCTCCTTGCAAATACTATTTCTAGTTGACTCATAGATTTGTTTAGCATCTTAAAGCTGAGCTCTGTGTGGATAATATGCATTTTTGGTGTGTTTACTAGCTTGAGTTGTTAGAAAGGATGGTGATACATGTACTCCAAGGGTACTGTTAATTTTCTTTTTTATTTGATTTCATATTAAATATTGTAAGCATTGCTCCTTGTTAACTATCCCTTGTGTTAATATATTTTTTCCACGCCTATGGACTATTTTTACACACACGCACACGCACACACCCTCAATATTAGTGTTACACATAAGAAATTTCAACCTGCCCAAAGATAGAAAATGTTAGAGGGAACACTGCTCCTCTCCCCCCCCCCCCCCACTTTGCTCACTGAAGTGAAAGAATTGCACTTTCATCAAGTCTCTTCAAGCAGAACAAAAGGACAGGGGCAGGGTGCAGGAGCAGGCTACCTCATTCTCCTCTTCCGAATAAGACATTTAAAAAATAACAATAATTGCAAGGCTAAGCAGATTTTATTTATGGGTACTAAAGCTGGTGTGCAAGGTATCAAACTTGTGTTAAGGTGCCAAAACCGACACCTCAAGATTTGGGATTGGAAATATTTTACTGTTTGTTCTAAATTTAAGAATAAACTTAAAATATGGCTTTAATTGGTATTTGCTATATTTTTTTTCTTTATATACAAATTAGTAACACTGTACTTGTCAGTTATCTAAGTTATCACCTGCCAAAAAACCCAGGAGTTTTCAGGTACCTAAGTAGCCTCTGGAATGGAATCATGGGTTAAGCTGCCCCCGCCACCAAATCTGAAATGATGCCCTTGCTGAAGTGGCTTGCTTGTCCCAGACTTCCTTCCCTGTGCACCAGCTGGCTGGGGAACGCAGGGATTGATTTCCCCCCTCACCCTCTGCGGATGAAAAACTTGGATTGCTCTGTGCTGAGGGAGCTACAGCCAACCCTCCTCACTCACAGCAAGGAACAGTTCCTGTGCCCGTCTCAGTCAGTGAAGGGCAGTACACAAGAATGCCCTCCCCCATACTCACACACAAATACATGATTTGGACCGTCCTGTAGTTTGCACAGACATAATGGGCAGCAACTTGGGCTTTTAAAGATGGCTGTTATTTACAATCCATACACTTACAGAAGTACAATGCAGGGAGTCCTTACGAAGAATAAATAAGGAGCTACAGAAAACTCTACATGCGTATCCGGTCTCCTTTCCAAATACTGAGCTCTTGGGGAGAGTGGTTTTGGAATGAGTATTGGAGATAGACTCTGTGAGCAGCTGGGGCGCGAGGTATGGAAGTTGTCATTTCACATGCTCTGCACAGGGTTGGGCTGTACAGCGCAAAGACCTGTCAGCCACAGCAGCAGCTCACAACACTGTTTCAGAGACATGCTTTCTGTAGCGGGGGAGAGCAGGAAAATACGCATCAAGCTTCATTACGGATAAACTTGGTATTTACAACACAAGCTCAGAGCAATAACCAGCCACGTGAGTTAGATCTGGGGCCTCACTCTCATCCTCCTCCCCTCACTGCATCAGTGGGTTTACACCACTGGCGACTTAGTACTGGGAGAGGACATCTGGCCAGGTGCCCTTTGTGAGCCTGCTTTGCAGAGATGCTGATCAATGCCCACTACTCCCCGGAGTCAAAGGGAGTGACAGGTGCACCGCACCTCTGACAGGCAAGTGCTTTGTGAAGCTCTCTGTGCTTCACGCATTCCACTTTGGGACACATAGCCAAGCTGCATCAAGGAGCCCTACAGCCTGTTTCCCCACTGCTGTGCACCTTATGTCAGTAAGGCTGTGCAGAATGCCACCGACTCCCATGGGCTGTATTTCACACCCTCTTTGCACACACTATTGCACATATGTAAGAGGCAACACAAGGTGCTATAAATGCCGATTTGGACCTGCTGCATGCAACAGGCTCTGTTGTGAGAGAGGAAGATTTTGCACCTCTGGTTGCTAGGAAGTTTAACAATTATTAATAACACCTACTATATTATACACTTGAATAGCCTCTTTCATCCCAAAGGACCCAAAGAGTTACATCTTTACAAACTATATATACATGTAAGTCATGGAAAGGCAGCATGTTCTGGGGCAGAATGCATGAGTGTCACATCGACACTACACAACAGTTTAGGTCAGGAAGTGGAGGAGAGTAATCATGTGGACCTGAAGAGGGAATTTTGAGAGGCAGAATATTAACTTTTAGCTATTAAAGAGACCGGATGGATGAGTTAGTATCACAGACAACCTCACCTTGTCTCTCTCATATCCTGGCACTGTCACGTCTACATACAAGAATTAGCTATCAGGCTTGTATGCAGTAGGGATGTGAAGGGTGTGAGTGCACCCTCCATGGTCCCCCCATGGTGCCAATTCAAGCCAGAGTGGGGGAAGGTTAGAGCAGTGTGTTGCCTCAGTTTCCCATTGCCGTGCTCCAGCTGGCTGGGGAAAGGCTGGGGCTGATTTCCTCCCCCCACCCAGTAGCGAGGCCAGGGGCAGAGCTAGGCTTCGCTCTTAGAGGAGGGTGGGAGGAATCAGTCTCAGCCTTCCCCCAGCTGTCTAGAGCACAGGGGAGGGAGGCTTGGGCAGTACGCTGCTTCTTCCTTCCCCCAGTCGGCCAAAGCACGCTTACTTGGGGGGCTATGGGTGATGCATTCGCACTCTTGTGATCCACACTTACAAAAAAAATGCACACACCCCAGAAATTCTTGTGTACGGGCCTGCACCATCAATCTTAGCCTGGACCAGTCCACACAAGAGATCCACTTCCCTGACACTACAGTACAATTAAATGACGGCCACATTTCCACCACCTTACACCAGAAACTTACCAACCATTACACGTACCTGCATGCCTCTCCCTTTCATTCAGGACACATTTCCCGATCGATTGTTTACAGCCAGGCCCGAAGATACAACTGGATTTTCTCCAATCCCACAGAAACATTCAAACACCTACAGGATCTCTATCAGGCATTCCTAAAACGTAAATACCCACCCAGGGAAGTGAAAAAACAGATTGACAGAGGCAGACGAGTACCCAGGTATCGCTTCTCCAAGATAAGTCCAATAAGCAAAATAACAGAACATCACTAGTCATCACCTACAGCCCCTACCTTAAACCCCTCCAGCACATTAACAACAATCTACCACCTATCCTGGAAAACAATCCCTCGCTCTCAGAGGCCTTGGGAAGCAGGCCAGTCCTCGCCTACAGACAACCCTCTAACCTGAAACAAAATCTTTCCAGCAACCACGCATCACACCTCATAATCATCCAGGAATCCACCCACCCCTGCAATCAACTCCGGCACCAACTCTGTCCACACATCTATACAAGCAATATCATTACAGGATCTAACCACATAAGCCACCACATCAAAGGCTCAGTTAAATGCACATCCACTAATGTGATCTATGCCATCAAGTGCCAGCAATGCCCCTCTGCCATGTGTATTGGCCAAACTGGACAGTCTCTACAACAAAGGATTAATGGACACAAATCAGATATTTGAAATGGTAACACAGAGAAACCTGTTGGGGAACACTTTAACCTGCCTGGGCACTCACTAATGGATCTAAAAGTGACTGTCCTCTTACAAAGTAATTTCAGGAACCAACTAGAAGAGCACTGGTTCTCAACTCATTTCAGTCCACGGACCACCAGGCCAATCAAAGAATTTTCGTGGACCACCTCTAGCACATGACAAACAACACAGCAACCACTCAGCACGACAGCGGTAGCTACACTGATGCTTAAAGCTTCAGACGGAAGTTACTGGCAACACAACACAGTTGTGTCCTAGGTGACGCTATGGATGACGCACCGCGTGCTTGTGAACACAGTATAAACCAGGCTAACGGCGGCGCCTGCTCACGCCATGTGACTTTGGACAATGTTCCTGTGGCCCACCGAAAAAGTCACCATGGACCATCAGTTGAGAACCACAGAGCTAGAGAGAGTCTGCAGAACTGACCTTCATATGCAAGTTTGACACATTCATGCAAGCATTGAACAAAAACATGTGTTTGATGAGCTGTTATCTTCAACACCCAAATGACATTAAAAGCTAAATATTGGGCACTTACAGCCTACTCTGTTAGTCTCATTTAGCACAGACACTTTAATTGACAGTTTTGTTCTCTTTGCCTCCCCTCTTTTTCTGCTATGTATTTGTACCCCTAGACCCACCAGCTCCACTCATCTGAAGAAGTGGGTTGTGCCCACAAAAGCTCATATCATCATCTACATGTTTTGTTAGTCTCTAAGGTGCTACAGGACCATTCATTATTTCTTTTAGTTGCAGACTAACACGGCTACCCCGTGAGACTTTTAATGAAGCAGGATGACCATGGAGCAATGGGACTGGGAAACCTGCATCATGTGACGCTGATTCCATGTATTCCATGCAGCATTGCAAACCCGTCCCAAAGCACCCTGCAGCCAGTTGCACAGTGGGATAGCTACCACAGTGCACAGCTCTTTGTGGCATTGCAAGAGCTGCTAATGTCAACATGCTCCACTGTCACAAGGAGCACAGTGTGGGCACAAAACTGTAGTTTTCCCACAGCACTCTGTGAGCAGCGCTGTAACTACCAGCACTTTACATCTGCCATTGCAGACATAGCATGATGTGCCCGAGTGTCTGCAAAGTATTACTATTATTACAGTGAACTTATGATACAGTTATCACCACTCTAAGTCATTATTTACCAACAATTAGTGTAGCTAAGGAGTGCAGGATTTCTCTGGGCTTGGAATAGGAAATCATTGCATTAGTACCCCCATGTGATAACTTATTGTAAAAAAGCTTCAGAGGAGTAGCCAAGTTAGTCTGTAACAGGAAAAACTTAAAAAACAACAAATAGTCTAGTAGCACCTTAATGACTAACAAAACACGTAGATAGTATCATGAGCTTTCATGGGCACAGCCCACTTCTTCGGATGACTGGAGTATTACAATTTTTTTTTAATTGTAAAAACTTATTTTTGTAACAGAAGTCGTAATCACTATTCTCTATCTATGGATCTTAGAATGCTTTATAATGCTGATGAATCAGCCCAACACAAAACACTTGAGAAATGTATCATCACCGGGGACCAGAGTACATCATGATTTTTCTAAAGAAAATTCACGACAGTGTAAATGGCAAGGCCTTGAATTTCACAAAGTTTACACAGAATGAATTTCACCTGCAAACTTAATCAGCAAATATGGCTAAAATGCCTGTTCTTCCACACACACGTGTCCAGCATTCCATTCATCCACATGCATCTAGCACGGTTAGGGCATGTCTACACCAGGAAATTATTTCAAAATAACTTATTTCAAAATAAACATATTCCCCAAAGGAAAGCAGGAGTTATTATTTTGAAATAACCAGCCTCTTATTTCAAAATAACAGGCTTGGTAGTGTAAACCCTCTGCTTGTTATTTCGAAATAACTCCCTAGAATAGAGCAGGGCTAAGCAATGTTAATACTGAAATGACGACAGTAATGAAAATCATATTTTAAATGGTTTGAAGGCATTTTCAGGTTTCAGTGCCCTCAGGGAAATCATGAGGCTCTGATTACCACATGGGGAAAATGAAGCACAGAATGACTTCCCAAGTAACACAGTAGGCTTGTTGCAAAGCTCAGCTTGAGAAATCTACGCTCCAACTTGCTGTTCATATGTCTTCAACATTCCACAAGAACCTCCTATGGTAGGCACCAGCTCTAGAAAGCTGGTTCTTTAGCTTGGGAAGTGTAGCAGCACCATCACCAGCAAAGACCTAGTTTCGAGGCAACTTTCTGTTGCTAGATCAGTTCATTGAATGGGTATGTGCCTGGTCCTTCATTTTTAATTTTTTTAAAAAATTCCCATGAATTTGTCTGATTTTATTTTAAAAAAAAGTTTAAAACGGGTAAAAAAAAATCAGTGGAAAAAATTAATGTCACAGTTATATGAATATGTATTAGAGGACAGGGAAAAAATGCAATAAAGAGAAAAATAAGCTCAGAGATAGAAGGGGCGAGGGCTCCATCTCCTCATGCTGCCTCCTAGGACCTAGGCATGCTCTGGAAGGAGAGATAGTGGCTTGGTTATCTGGGCCTTCTGAATTACTGAGCAGCCATCTCTCCAGAGCAGGGAGCCAGTCTGTGGGTTTGTTTGTTTCTTTCTTTTAGCACATGAGCTCCGACAGTGCCTTACTTTTGCAGACAGCCTTGCATTTACACGGAGGTGAATTTATTACTAAGATCACCACAGATCTGCCAAGAGAGGGGAAGCAAAGAGGGCAGTGGCCCATGGTCAGTGATTCAAAGGGACCGGGCTCTCTGGTTGTTGATGCTGCTACTGCAGCAGCCAGAGCCCTGGGTCCTTTAAATCAGTGCCAGAGCACTATGCTGCACACTCCAAGTGGCTCTGAGGACTGAGGGGGGCCCTGTGCTCCAGGCAGCACTGTGTGATGGGGGAGCACCGTACGTCAGGTGGCATGTTGGGCTGGCTGCCCTTGGTCCTGCCCCTTCCTCCCAAGGCCCCATTCTTTCCAGGAGTACAGAGCAGCTCCACCCCATTCCTTGCTCAGGGACCCATGTAGGCTGTTGGCTGACTCTGCGGGTTGCCAGGTGTCCAGTTTTTGGGCCCTCTGTCTGGTAAAAAAAAATTCAGAAAATACTGGTCATGTGCAATGTCTGGTATTTCCTGGTTTTCTGGCTGTGCGCCAGATGGAAGCCTGGCGGGGGCGGAGAGAGTGACTGGGAGGCGGGGTGCGATTGGCGGCTGGAACCCTGCTTGCATGCGAGGAGGAGGAGGGGCAGCCCGGTCCACACTCCTGCATGCTGGACAAGCGTGTGGTGGAGCCTCAGCCGGACTGACTCACGCGGGACGGGAGCACCCTGGGATCTGCACAACCCAGGTCAGTCCTGCTCGGCTGATTCGCTCCCCCGCCCCCTCCTAGCTGGCCAGTTGGTTGATTTTCCCCGACTTCTCCTCCCGGTCTTCCCCAGCCAGTCCCTCTCCCTCCTCCGCCCCGCCATCTCTGCCTCCCGCTGACTGCTTCCTGCTCTGGATCTTCCCTGGCCAGCCCTGCTGCACTCCCCGCCAGCCCTGCTTCCAGCAGCCAGTTCTCCCCTCCTCCTCCTGAGCTCCCCCAGCCTGCTCCGCCCCTGCAAGCCGTCCACCCCCTGATATCCGGGTGGTTTTTTTTTTGGGGTGGGGGAGGTTCAATACTTTTATTTCAACCATCTGGCAACCCTAGTTGGCTCCCATGGATAAATACCTCTATCTAATGTAATGTATTGAATCTGTTTAACATAATCTGTATTTTCATGTACTTGAGCAGTCCAAATTTCACATGTAAACAACAAACAGCTTTTTGTAAAACCCAGTTGTTCGGCCAAAACCAAAAAATAAAGGGCCTTTCTTGTGGGTCGTCTATTTCAGAGAGCAGGACTTCTTCCATCTATCACCGAAGTCCAGCCCTTTGACAATGTGCCTGTCATCCATTGGCCCTGCCTGGAACACCCTCTTGTGGCAAGTTGCAGCATGACATATACTCCTTTACTGGCCCTGGAAATACAGGCAGTCCCCGGGTTACGTACAAGATAGGGACTGTAGGTTTGTTCTTAAGTTGAATCTGGACGCCAGTTCTGACTTACATACAGATTCAACTTAAGAACCCCAGGCATCCCCAAGTCAGCTGCTGCTGAAACTGATCAGCGGCTGATTCCAGGAAGCCCGGGGCAGGGGCTTCCTGTAGTCAGCCACTGGTCAGTTTCAGCAGCGGCTGACTTGGGGACGCCTGGGGCAGAGCAGCTGGGGTGCTGCTGGGTGCTGTACCACAGGTGTCAGGAGCAAAGCGGCAGAACACGCGGGCAGCGGACAGCCCAGATGCGTCTGGGCTGTCAGCTAGCCACGTGCTCCGCGGCTTGGCTCTGCTTTGCCCCCCCCTCCCTCTGGTCTGCAGACCAGGAGGACGGGGGGGGGGGCAAAGCAGAGCCAAGCCGCGGAGCACGTGGGCAGCGGACAGCCCTGTCCGCTGCCCGCGTGTTCTGCTGCTTTGCTTCCTCTCCCTGGTCTGCTGGAGACCAGGGAGAGGAAGGGCCCCGACCCTAAGTCGGATCCGCGTAACTCGGGGACTGCCTGTAGTTCAAACATTCTCAGCACAAATAGCCCTTGAGGGTTAATTTATTACAGAAGAAAGGTACATAGGAGCCAAAATCATGTAACTTATCATACAGCCCACAACATTTTGGCACCTGAGGTGGGGAGCTCAAATGACACCCCTATGTCCCCCCCTTCCCATACATCAGCAGCAGACACAATTTTCTACACTCTGGGTTCTAGTGGCGCCCCCACCCCCTACAGTTTGGCACATGAGGTGCCGTTGGCTTCATGGTAAGACCAGCCTGTTTATCAAGCATTTTCATAAACACCTGTTATCAGCTTAGATTAAAGCCTCTCTGTGTGGCTGGCTGTGCCAGGCAGCTACAGGGGGATGGGCCAGAGAAAGCTGAAGATTGGGTGAGGTGTGGGCAGAGTGATGCAGGAGCTGTACTTGGTGAGCTGCACGTATATGATACTGGGGAATTCCGGACTGTGATTATGGGACAGCTGGAGGAGATGCCAGCTTCTTAGGCCATTTTCAGACTTTTGAAAGTCAGCAGGCCAGTCCCTCCACTGACTTGTTGAGAACTCCTCCCTCTTTCCTGCAGCTTTCCTCAGACTCCCCCCCCTAGTTTCCTTCCTGATTCACTCTCTGTCCTCACCTCCTCCCCTATTTATATGCCCGGGTGCCCTCTCTTGTGAGCTGATGAGTCACTGGTACACCAGCCCAGCTCTGCTCTCTCTTACAGGACCAGTGTCAGCTTGCAGTAGAGTGGGTAGTCATATTCAAAGCCTCCTCATGCAGCCAGAGGACTGCAGGAGAAGACAGCCATCATTAGCAGGCTGGCAGCTAACTCTCTTTCGTCGTGCAGGTCACTTTTATTCAGACAACATTTTTGTTGAAAAACAGTCTTTTTTCTAAACTTTTTTTGCGACTAATTGTTAACATTAAAAAATGAAAACTGTTTAATAAAATGTTTGATAAATTACGTGATTTTGACCAAAGCATTGCAAAATTTTTCAAAAGAAAAGATAATGGAGCCATTTCAAGCCTTGAGAAATGGCAATGTTGAGAGTCTGTTTTCCCACGATTTGCACTAATCAGTCAGCAGAGCATCCTCAAGAATATGCCGATGAGTCGTACTTGCCTGATTTTCTAGGCTTAGGGAATCTGAGAGGCAGCAGAGAATGAGACTAGATGAGGTAAACACCTCCCACCTTTGTGTGACAGGGAGAACTACCACCTTTCCTTAATTAATTTCAGCAATTGCTTCTGGGCCTTTTGGGCATGAGTTTATGTTTGGTTGGCTGAAATTTTCAAAAGGGTCTCAGCCAACGGCTTGAGTCACCATTGTATTGCCTCAGTTTCAAAGTGCTGTAACTCTACTGGAATTGAATGGAGTGACACCATTATAAAAGGGGAATAGTGCAAATGGGAATTAAACGCAAAATGTTTATATCTTTAGTAGCCCCCTATCCATCCAGCTACCTACTTTAGCGCCACTCTCATGATGTTGATGGACCGGTCTGGGTTCTTCTGAATATAGAAGAAGTTCTGAATATTACTTCTTTTTCTTCCCATATGAATTTGGCAGTGCAACCTCCCTCCCATCCGCGCCCCGGACTACTTCCTGCCACAGGGTCACTAGAGCAGCTTGGGAGGGAAATGCCCACCTATTTGCCAGATAGTTGGAGGCTTTCAGGGAATAACACAAACACATAAAATATATTTAACAGTAATCTGGAGATAAATATAACACAAGAGGGCAAAACACTACTCTCAGTCACTGAAGGCCATGCTGATAATACCCATGCATTTCCCAGTCACATGATCCGATACAGCAAATGTAAACTTAGCGCCCTGTGATACACATACTTTATAGGTGCCCTTGATGAGCTGTGACCATGATATCTTCTGTGCAGAAGTTAACATTGTGGCTGACTGGGTTCAGTACAACCCAAAAGACACACAAGTGGCATAAGGCAATAAGGCCAGTTCTATGCTAGACCCAGAAGGTGGACTTAACATACACAACTCCAGCTATGTAAATTACATAGCTAGGAGTTGGCACTCTAAGCTGAGCTTGGCACCATCTTCACAATGGAAGGTTGATGGGAGCAAATGGTCCTGTCGGCTTCCCTTATTCCTTGCAACTGTGAGGAGTAACAGCACTGACCAGAGGTGCCCTTGATGTTTTATTTAGTGGGTCTTTACTAGACCTACTTAACTAAAAGCCAGAATATCGATCTCCAGCTCTTAAGTATAGACATGGACATAGTTCCTCCACAGATTGAATAGGGCAGCAGGTAATAAGAATATAAGAAGGGCCATACTGGATCACACCAAAGGTCCAGCTAGTTCAGTATCCTATCTGCCGACAATGGCCAATGCAAGATGCCCCAGAGGGAATGAACAGAACAGGTAATCATCACAGGATCCCTCTCCTTTCATCCATTTCCAGACAAACAGAGGCTACGGACACCGTTCCTACCCATCCTGTCTCCCCAAACCCTTACTGCCTGACTTTAGGTGACAATACAGAGAGTAGGAGGGGTTTCCCAACAATCTCCTTGACCACAAAATTAAAAGATGGTGACTCACAACTCCATGGCAGATCCTCAGGCTCTGAGATGGCTCTGGACTCCTCAGTCATTGCAGAGGAGCTGATAATCACTGCTGTCCAGGATCCTCTCCTCAGGCTGCTTCTGGTCCCAAGAGGAACAGGGCTGAAGGTGCAGATTGCAAAGCTATATTAAAATCCAAACATTGGTCTCTCATCCCAGCTCTCAGACACACTCGCGGGAGGCAGCAACGCTGAACTAGAAGCCAGAGCAGAATGGCCATATGGTGGCTGATCCCACCTATGGTTGCCAACTTTCTAACTGCCAAAAAAAACAAACACTTTTGCCCCACCCCCTGTTCCAAAGCCCTGCCCCTATTCACCCCCTCCCCTGACTTCTGTCACTCACTCTTCACCATCCTCACTCAGTCACTCATTTTCACTGGGCTGGGCCAAAGGGTGGGGATGCGGGAGGAGGTGTTGGCTCTAGGGAGAGGCTAGAGATGAGGGGTGTTGGGTGCAGGAGGAGGCTGCAGGAGGAGGCTCAAGACTGAGGCAGGGGGTTGGGACATGGGAGGGAGTTCAGGCTCCGAGAGTTTGGGCATGGGAGGGGAATCAGGACTGGGGTTTGGGCATGGGAGAGGGCAAGGGGTGCAGGCTCCAGGAAGAGTTCACCACAAGTTCCCCGGAAGTGGCAACACGTCCCTTGGCTCTTAGGCAGAGGCGTAGCGAGGTTGCTCTGCACGCTGCCATCATCTGCAGGTACTAATCCCGCTGTGCCCATTGGCTGTGGTTCCTTGCCAATGGGAGCTGTGGAGCTGGTTAGGTTGGGCAGTGCTGGACCAAGCCATACTTGTGCCCTGGGCAGCAAGCGCAAGGCGCATGCGCGGCCCCGCCCCAGGTGTGTGGCGCATGTATAGCCCTGCCCCCAGGCGTGCTGCGCCTGATTGACGTGGTAAGGGGCACTGTGCCCCTTACCACTTCAATCAAGTGCCCCCCATAGGTTGGCACCCCAGGCAGCTGCCCAGCTAGCCCCCCCCCCTTAATCCAGCCCTGAGGTTGGGGCAAGGCAAGGATAGTGTACAAAACCCCCATCGCCATTCCTCTGAGGGAGATGTCGCCACTTCCAGGGAGCTACGCATAGCCACTGAGAACGCCTGCCAGCACTGCACCAACTGCACTTTGAATGGTCCAGTCAACAGTGCTGACCAGAGCCACCAGGATCCCTTTTCTGGTTGAAAACTAGACACCTGGCAACCCTACTCTCCCCTAGGGAGCTGGAGGGCTAACTCAGCCTGGCTGGAGAAAGACTTCCCAGAAAAACTCTGCAGACTGGGAGTCACCTTGGAGCAGGAAAGGCTCAAGCAAAGGGAACTTGCTTTCAGGTCCCCAGAGGTCATGTCTCAGAGGGAACTCTGCAGGCAGGCCCCCACGCAGCCAGTCCTGCTTTCCTGGCTGGCTCTAGACTGCTTCAGAATGGTTTCTCCCCTATCCTGAGCTCCCTAGAAAGGGCACCTCACTCTATTGAGTGGTGAGCAATCTCTGAGTCTGGTTCTTGGCTCACCACTTCCCACCAAGGACAGTGCCCCTCTCCCTGAGCACACAGAGCCCCAGGAAGATAGGTAAGCTCCTTGAGGCAGACACATTTTGCCAATGGGAAAACTTGCAATTTGAGAAAGGGGGAGCAGGGCTGGGAAGTGGTGGAGCAAGAACAGGGAGAGGCAGGGCCTGGGAGGAGAGGCGCTATCCTACCCTTTCCTTGGGCTGGGGGGGAGGGGTCCCGTGACCGGCGGCCCCCAGAGCACCCCATCCGTCACCTCTGTTCTGGAAGATGCACTTCCTCCAAACACAAGCTGGTGGGCTTGTCACAGGGGAACTGTGTCTGTGAGATGCAGGAGGTCAGACTAGCTGAGCTAATGGAACTGTCTCACCTTAAATATTATGAATTCAGGTCAGATTCTGATCTTCCCTGCAGCAGTTTAACTGGGGAGCAGCTCCATGGACTTTGCTGTGTTCAGCTGAGGAACCCCCTCCATTTTAAATGGACGTCTATGACTGTACCCCGAATGCATACCCATGTGACAGAGCTCAAACTCTCCCCGGACTCTTTTTCATAGGGTCAGATGGGGGGGGGGGGGGTCATGCATCTGCCAGGCGCCAGCCATGACACAGAGCCACAGTGCCTCTGGCAGGTGCTGTGCTTCAGACGCTGTCCTTCCCAGAGCTCCCCAAATGGGCACTAGGACAATTTGTACAGTGAGGGTGCTGAGAGCCATTGAACCAAACTGTAAATTCTGAATATTCGCACATTAAGCCAGGGAGTGCAGTAGCACCCCCTGCACCCGAATTCCACCACCCATGTCCCCATGTTCAGGATGGTGCAGCCCAGCTCTCTTTTCTCTTCCCAGTCAGCTCTGTCGGCTAGCGCAGAGTGAAGGAATGGCCCAGCATCTTCCTTCTCCTCTGTGGGGACAGGTTTCTACCCTCTGTTGGGCTAGGAAGGAGCAGCGATTCCCAGTTTCTCTCATTGTCTGGGAGCAGGTGTGAGGGAGAGAAAGTGTCTGGCAGCCTCTTCCCTTTGCAGGCTCTCACACTGCTCCCCCAGAATGCATCTTGCTCAGCTCAGTTGAGAGAATCTGCCCCAGGCCATTGAAGAGTGCAGCTATCTAGATGTGAGCCTCATGCCTGGGAAATGGGAGCAAGTACACGGTGGGGGAGACAGAGGAACAAGGTATGGCTTGGCAAAATAAGCAATTACACCCGTCTGTGCCCTTCCTCTGGTGAGGGAGGCTGATGTGAAAGCCAGGCAGCACTACCCAGATACTTGCCCTCCCACTCACAGGCCAGCCTGAAAAGCTTTACAATATTCAAAACAACCCCCCCGTTGTCATTGGTCACCCTGATTTTTCAGAGGTGCAGCACACCCAGAAGCTCCCATTGTGACACAAATGGACACATTTTCTAGAAAGCTTAGCACTCAATGTGCTCAACACTTTTGAAAATCTGCCCATCTCTTTTGGTGCCTACAAAGAGGCAGGGCTGTTTGGAAAACATGGGCCAAAACATACCCCAGACGTAGACTGGGCACAGAGAGCATCTGCTATCACTTAGACTGTACTCTCTTTGGGGAAGTGATTATCTTGTTCTGAGTTTGCAGAGCACTTGGCACTGGGCACCTAAATGATACAGTATTACAAATAATCAATACAAATGTCACCCTTCTGCCAGGTAGCACCAGCAGCAGTCAGGGCCGGGGTCAATATCTAGGGGTTCCTCTTCATCCATCCAATACAGAATTGGCTCGAGCCCCCACCCAGTGACCTGGGAAATTCACATAACACCCCTGGGCACCTCTGAGAGGCAATGCTTCCCCACTTACAAGCAGAGTCTGAGTGTGGAAAATAAACTTTTAATAAAAGAGGAGTATCGTGGCATTCATTTGGGAAAACATCACAAACAAAGTTCATAACCAAACAACGAGTAAACGTCCCAGCACAGGTAGGTTGAGTGGGGGGTGGGGGCAGCTGCTGGTCAATCACCATTTACCTGCTCGCTGCCTTCTGGTGCTGCTCTGCTGGCCATTCATCGCCTCTCCCTGCCGCCACTCTGCTGGCTGCTCCGCACACCTCTCCAGCGGTCGTCCTGTTGGCTGCCCCTGCTGCTTGTCAGATCTTCCATTGGCTTGTGGTGGATTTGGCTCTTAGCCAAACTTAGTGATTTCAGCTTCTCAGTGATTTCAGCTCTTGGCCCAAAGCACACTCCAGGCAAAAAAAAAAAAAAAAAAAAAAAATCCAGCAGCCACTGGAATAAATTTTAAAATTATAAAGAGACTCCCTATGGGGTCTGCTCTAGTTCTGTCATTAGACTGGGAGGAAGAGGAGGGAGGGAAACAGGATGAATCAGCCTTACAGCTCACACCTGGAAGGCACAAGGCCTGCTGGTTCAGAGTTCTGCCTTCCCCCCAGTTGACTTCAGGGAGTTTTGGCAGAGGAAACATCTCCATCCGAGCTTCTTTACCCTTACAGTTTCTCTCCTTTGAACTGAGTTAAACACAGTCGGACTTTTCTGCATTCCCCCAATAACCGCAAGCATTGGTGGTCATCTCTTACAATTCCTATATTTAGCGTTAACACAATGTGACTCCACCATAGTCAAATTGGTTACAATGGGCAAAACACCATTTGACAGTTCGATATCTAGCAGGCCTAAGTAAACTGAGTGAACTGTATTTACATAGCCACACCCAGGATTTCTTTTCCATTCCAGGTGACTGGAATGGAAGCATTGATTCAGACCCAGCTTATACAAATATGATAAAAGATTGAGTTCCAAATTTCATTCTATACCTGTTTTTTTCAGTTGCTTGTCCCTTCCTCAGATTAATTCCTTGGGCTGAAATTGGGACTATTTGTTCCTCCCAATTTTTTAAGTCTGAAAAAGTCAGCGGAACCATTTTAAATGAAAACAGTTGCCACTGAAAACGTAGTGCTATTTTGATAGTGGTGAGCAGTGTCTAGGGACTATGTCGTAAAACCACTCAGGCAAGAGTAATCCCATTGACTTCAGTAATCTCACTCACATGTGTAGAGCCTCAAGATCAGAGTAAAAGGTACCTTTACCTTGAGGTCTCCTTTTCCTATCACTTTGGTATCATAACTATTTCCCATGGTAAGTACAGTGGGAAAATGGTGAAGAACACAGCAGATTCAGTACCTACCATCAACATTTCACTGGGAAATGTTTCATTAGACACAGTATGAAAATACAAACAGTTCTACCAGCGTTAGTTGAAAGTGGGAGCAAACGCTGTCTTTTTAAATTGGTGCCACTGTACAAGATCATGAAAAATCCTTCTGCCCAGGTTCTTACTTGAAAAAGGATGATGGGCTTGGGAAAGTCAAGATATAAGCTTCAAAAGTAGCTTGCTTTGAAAATCACTTGTGGCTTGTAAGCAAGCCAACTTTTTAGGAGCTCAGCTCAATACTGATTTTAAAGTTGTGGTTGTTTAAAGCCAAGGTTTTGTGCACACATGCATTTGCCTTCTGCTTGTTTCAGTTTCTAATGAAGGGTGGATACTAAACCACGGTTGCCCAGAGGCCCTTAATTGCTTACAGCCTTTGGACTGGCTTTGCAGCTGCTTTTACAAACTTTAAGGTTCTTGGGCACTTAAGGCCACTGTTAAGCTAACTTAAGCTCTTAATATTTCCTGAAGTGCTTACAGGGCCTGCAATGAATTAAAGGAATCTGTCCCAACCCCTCAAGGACCTAGTTTTACAAATGGCTGAGTTCATGAGACATCTGTTTGCACCAAAAGCCAAATTTTAGGGTTTTGAGTGCTCTGCAAGATTTCAGCTCAGCTCCTGTTCAGCTCTTAAGCTGTGCAAGGTTGCAGCTGCTGCGTATGTTTGTATCACAAGTACAACAGTGGCACAGCTGCAGCCACTCTGCAGGAGCACTGGAGGGTAGATGCCTACTACAGCACTGCAAGGGGTTTTTCCATTGCTGTGATACATCAACCCCCTCAAGGGGCTGTAGCTTGCTTAATGGAAGGTTTCTTCCATCAACCAGTGTCCACACAGAAGCTTAGGTTGTCTTAACTATGTCTCTCAGGGGTGTGACTTTTTCGCATTCCTGAATGAGGGAGCTGGATTAGCTTTGGATGGAGGCCAAGTCTGTGGTTTTAGGAATGTAGGCACTTAAAACCGGTGTAAACTTTGCTACTAGAGGTAACTTTGGATCAGCTGAATTTGTGATCTCAAGGGCATTTCACTGGCTGAACTCCAAGCTGAATCTCTCTTTATTCTTTTCTTCCTTACTGAAAAATTAAATAAAATGAATGCAACATGAAGTCTGAGAGATTAATTTGCTACCATTCCTGCTTTTAGTTTTCAAGGCGGAAAGAGGAGAAAACAAAAATGTATGTTTCATAGCATGGGATATTGCTTCTCAAGGCAAAAACAAATCCCTCTTGTGGGGCATTACATCCACAGCACACATGTTCTAATTGTGCAGTGCACAACTTGTCTTCATTGCCATTAAGATCAACACTGCAGTGGTAGATCTTTGATTTAGTGGGTCGCAGTCACAAGAGTAAGGGAGTTGATAGGAGCAGGGCCGGCTTGAGCCCTTTTGGCACCCTGGGCCAGGGCGCACGGCACATGCGGGGGCCCGCCTGTGGGGCATGGGCCCGCCCCCAGGGCGCACGGCACATGTGCGGGCCGGCCACAGTCGCTGGCACGCAGCCCGTGGCACATGCGCTGCCCAGCCCAGCTTGGTCAGTGCTGCTGGCGCACACGCCAGGCCATGCAGGGCCCCGTGGCTGCAGGGGGAAAGGTGCTGCTGGCCGGCGCCGCGGGGCCGGTGCTGTGGGAGCTGGGTGCGTGGCTCCTGATGGCAGCTGTAAGGGACACTGCGCACTCCTTACAGTTGCCATCAGGCACCCCCCATCCGTTGCCGCTCTGGGCAGCTGCCCGGCTCGCCCATGCCTCAGTCCGGCCCTGGATAGGAGCATTTCTCCCATCGATCTGCTGTGAAGAGGCACCAAGCTCGC
The DNA here is from genome assembly GCF_052426305.1 of Pelodiscus sinensis. NCBI lineage: Eukaryota > Metazoa > Chordata > Testudines > Trionychidae > Pelodiscus > Pelodiscus sinensis. Next base: position 309,174,615 of record NC_143052.1, read on the forward strand.
CTTAATGTACATTGATTCCAGCTACATTATTTACATAGCTGGAGTTGTGTACCTTAAGCCGACCTTCTGGCTTTAGTATAGACCTTTACTATAGGCATTAGTATAGTGAAAGAGTGACATTGGGGCAGAAGGGCTTCAGAAAATACCTCATGAAGAGGTGCTGTAGCATGTTCTGCTGCTTCTCTAAATTTGCCAAGTGCCTAGAAATGATCAAGCAAAATGCAGGACAATGTAGCACTTTAAAGACTAACAAGATGGTTTATTAGATGATGAGCTTTCGTGGGCCAGACCCACTTCCTCAGATCAAATAGTGGAAGAAAGTAGTCACAACCATATATACCAAAGGATACAATAAAAAAAATGAACAAATATGAAAAGGACAAATCACATTGCAGAACAGGAGGGAGATGCGGGGGGGGGGGGGGGGGGGGAAGGAAGGTAAGTGTCTGTGAATTGATGATATTAGAGGTAGGGAGAGTGGGGATGTTTGTGAGTTAATGGTATTAGAGGTGATAATTGGGGAAGCTATCTTGGTAATGGGTGAGATAGTTCAAATGTTTGTTGAGTCCTTTTTGGAAAGTGTCGAATTTTAACATGAATGACAGTTCAGAGGATTCCCTTTCAAGTGCAGATGCCGAAAGTGTCCGTCTGCTATGTACATTGGACAAACATCTCAGACACTTTGCCAAAGGATCAATGCCCACAAAACAGATATCAGACAAGATCACAAAGAGAAAACAGTTTCTTGCCATTTTAACCAGAAAGGACACTCTCTCAATGACTTAACCACCTGCATTCTGCTACAAAGACCTTTTACATCTGCACTTTGTGGCTGTTACTGTGGCGGCAGCAGAGGATGGAGCCCCAGGCCCTCTAAATCACTGCTAGAGCGCTACTCTGTGTGGCTCTGAGGGCTGTCTGCTCCAGCCCCGCCCCTTCCACCTGAGGCCCCACCTCTTCTGGGGACACAGAGCCAGCCCCCCTGCACACACCTTGCTTGGGGGCTCGCAAAAGCTGTTAGTCCCCCTGTACTGCACTTACTGATGGGAAGTGGAGCAACACAGCCCAGAGAGGAGCATGAACTACAGCCGTGTTGCTCCACTTCCCCACGCTACTGCTGAGAACAGGGCTGCCAGTGCTAACAGTACCCTTGCTGCCAGTGCCAAGCCGCTAATCCTGCTAGTCCTCTGGGCCACATCGCTTGGGGGAGGAGGTATAGAGGAAGGGGCGGGATGGGGTGGAGCAAGGATTGGGAAGAGGGTGGGGAAGGGAGAGGCAGGATAGGAGTGGAAGGGGACAGAGAGGGAAAAGGGAGAGGTGGGGTCTGAGGTGGAAGGGGGCTGTTCTGGCCCTTCCCCAAGCTAGGGGTGGCACAGGGAGAAGTAGGTCACATGGCTGGTGCTCCCCCTGCCCTGTGCCTTCCTTGCCAGTCCCGGATTTTCCCCAACCCAAATGCTCTGCAATGTCCAGCCCTCTCCTGGATAGTTCAAAGAAATACTATCATCAGCTGGTTTCTTTAGCACACCACAGCTTATTAAGTTAATTGAGGTAATGCACCCTTCCCTTTAAACACTACATTAGGCTGGCTTATGGAAAAAATGAAATAAATGTATTAACAAAATAGACATAGGATACCGTGAATTCAAGTGTAAGGAATGAAGGCAAAAAAACAACACACACACACACACACACACACATTTCCAAAAGTCTAAAGTAGTTTAGCAAGGTGCAGGCTTTGTTCCAGATGGTTTCTCTCACTAGCCATTCTTCCCTCCCGCCATGGCTGACCTGTGGAAGATCTTGACTGAGGGAAAGAATACAAGGTGCTGCCTTCCTTTGTCTTCTTGTCTGAAAAATCCTTTTCTAAGTAGGTTTTTCTCCTATATTCAGCTCCATAGAGTTCCACCCCTTATTGGTAGCCACACTGATCAGCTTGCAGAAGCTTGGGCCTCTTGTCTGTCCAGTAATGGATGCCAAAGATGGCTTCTGTATTTGCTTATATCTCCCAGAGTTCAATGATCACAGAATGGCCTCCAGCTGTTCTTCCCTTCCTGTGGGCTTCCCACCCCCTCTATGTAAACGGGGCTTCCCATTGTTTCTGATTCTACCATGCCTAATTGACATAGGAGACAGATGAATGGCTGTGAGAGCCCCTCATGTCTGGGCAGACTATGCAGCTTAATACCCTTGAGGACCCACAAATCCTTACATAGTGCTAATACCATACATTGCATTATATTAATCACCAGTGTGTCATTACCATTTAGAAAAGACCTCATTCTGTGCACTCTGACAATACAGTAATGCTGCAGACAATCAGTTGATTCCATTGTTTATCATTTGAGTGTCAGCACCCCCACATAGTAAACCTTTCCAATGTATTGTTTGGAATTTAAAACCCAGACTAAGCTTCTCCCTTCTGTTGGGGTGTAAACACTAGGCTCTCTCCTCCTCACTTTCCTCCCGTGAGGTCCCCCTTTGTTAGTTTGATGGGTCTGTTTACTGCGTATGTGTGAACTGAGGCAAACACACATTCTTTATAGTGATAGAAATGTAGCTGTGTTAGTCTGGTGTAGCTGGAACAAAAGACAGGACTATGTAGCACTTTAAAGACTAACAAGATGGTTTAATAGGTGATGAGCTTTCGTGGGCCAGACCCACTTCCTCAGATCAAATAGTGGAAGAAAATTTTCACATATGGTTGTGACAATTTTCTTCCACAATTTGATCTGAGGAAGTGGGTCTGGCCCACGAAAGCTCATCACCTAATAAACCATCTTGTTAGTCTTTAAAGTGCTACATAGTCTTGTTTTTTGTTCCAGCTACACATTCTTTATGTTTAGGATAAACAACTTTGACAATTCCTGCCGACACACCTGTTTACACACCCATTTGTTATAATTCCTGCCTAAATGCAGACTCCCAGTATAAATTACATAAGAATATTAATGATCAGTGAATTGGTAGTTTTCAGCTAGTACCTCCCAAGGCATATTTTGTACAAAAATTATTACAATACTGTATAGGGTGTGAATACAGGAGTGTTTAGTGTCACAGCTTCTTACAACAAAAGTTAGTTGCATCTATGTATATTAAATAATACCTGAAACAGATTTGGCCAGTATGTGGCAGTGCTTAGTCATTTTATTGCCAGTTATTGTGGGTGTTGCTATTTTAGTGATTACTGCTACTGACTCTGTAAAAATTGGGCAGCAAGTCTCTGCTAGAACATACTACTTCCCCTTTCTCTCTTTTTTACACACACACACAAACAGACCCCTTCTTATGTCTTCTCTTTAGACTGTCAGAAACAACCCAGAAGAGGCCTTGAGGTGCTAGTGTAATATAAGTCATCAGTAATAATAACTAATACTAGCAGTACATCTGAATTGAAATGATCCCTTTTCCCTGAAGAATGAGAGCAGAATGTTTGACTTACTTCCCAGGCCATATCATAATGGTGCTCTTTCAAAAAATATAGCTTGGGTATTTCTTTTCTTTTCTTTTTTTTTTTTAACCAAAACACACAAACTGTCCTCCCTCTGACTGATTTAATGCCTACAAAACTCTGCCTACTTGCAAAAGTAGCATCTCATAGCTGGAAACCCAAAAGGGATCTGTGCTCATCTAGTCTCACTTCCTATATAACTCAGGATAGTATATTTCACCCAGTTACCCCTGAATTGAGCCCAAAACCTTTAGTGAGACTAAAACATTTCAGTCCTCTGAAGACTAAACTATTGTGTGCCACAGGCAGAGAACAGGTTAAAATGAGGTGCCATCAATATCTGAGGCCCCTGAAACAGAACTTCTGGTGTCTTGTCACCTTCTGATGTCTTGTCTTGTCCAAATGCTTCAGAGGGAGGTGGGGGGTGGGGGGGGGGAAGCCTCAGAATACATCTGATCAATTGTGTATTGGGGGAGGGGCTATCCACAAATTATGTGTATAGCCCATCAAGCCTCTCCACTCCAGTTAATCTGAAAAAGTGGGTTTTGGCTACAAAGGCTTGTGATACTACATACTGTATATATTTTTGTTAGCCTCTATGGTGCCACAGGACTACTCATTCACATATTATGTAACGCATTATAAGATGGATAGTCCTTAATTTTGCATGTTTCTTTCAGTGTTACAAGAGCTGGGTGAGACACAGAAAAGAATTATCAAAAAAGTGTTACGTCATTTATGGACAATCCTTTGGGGTTAAAAGCCACACAACAAAAAGCACCTTCCTGATCCCTGCAGGCAACCATCAGCAGCCCTGAAGCATGAGATTTGTTAAAAATTATTATATTAATGCAAAGCAGTGAGTGCTACAAGCATGTTGAACTGATGCCATTCTCCCCCATGGCCTATAAAAAAGGAACACTCCAGGGGATTCATAGGTTTCTAGGCCAGAAGAGATAATAAGGACCATCAGCCCAATTTGGTTCTATTGGAATTGGATTTGATGGTAGGGTTAGAACTGTGTTGGTTGCAGAGAGATGCTGAGACTTTGTAATATTCAGCAGATTGTTTTCTCTTTTATACTGTATTTTTATGTTGCATGTGAGGTTATGGGATTGGCTTTATGTAGGATAGCTCTGACGTCTGGGGTTTCTTGCTGAACTTGTAAAAAGGGATTTGAAAATTCAAGCCAGGGAAAATAATCTGTTACTTCATAAAGCATGTAGAGTTATTCCTGTAAGCACACTGCCCTTCCCCATGGGGCTCTTTCTAACTGGTCTGCCATAGCTTCCTCCTGGGAGTTGTTTTGAGTCCTGTACCAGGACTTTTATGAATGGGTTTACTGTACAGGAGGGAGAGAATGAAATACAGAGGTCATCACCTCCCCTGGGAAATTCCCACAGGCAGGGCTGGCCTTAAGCCAATTCGGCTGAATCGGGCCCCGCGCCTAAGGGAGCCCTGCACCCAGAAGTTGGCTCCCTTGGCTCGGCTTGGCTCCCCCTTACCTGCGCACGCTGCCAGCTGCTGCTGCCATGCACGCCTTTTGCAGGTGAGCGGGGAGACACCCAGGCCTTGAGGGCGGGGGGCTGGACTCGATGACCTCTCGAGGTCCCTTCCAGTCCTATGATTCTATGATTCTATGACATGACATCACACCCGGGATTTTGAAACTGAAAAGTGCTAGGCAGCAGCGCACGCGGTTCGGAGTCTGGCCCCACAGAAGGCAGAAGGTAGGGGAGGGGGAAAACTAGGGGGAAGGGGAGGAGAGGGGAAGAGGCTTGTGTGGAGGGTGGGGGGGAAGAAAGGGGAAGGTTCCAAGAGAAAGATTGGAGAAGAGACAAATGCCAGGGGGCCAAGTGCAGTCAATGAGGGAAAGGGCAGGAGGGGAGGTGTCAGTGGGAGGGGGGGACAAGGTGATGCTGAGAGAGGAGAGGAGAGGGGAAGGGCATTGGGGGGCTAGGTGGTGCTGGGAGAAGGCTTGAAAGAAGAGGTGGGCATGAGAAAGGTGGGGATGGAGTAATGCATGTGTGAGGGCACAGGGGCATGAGGGGAATGGGGGCAGAGGGTGGTGAGGGGATGAGCATCAGGGAAGAAGAGGGCAAAGGGGGCAGGGGCAGTAAGGGAAGGGGGAGGCACGAGGAGGGTGAAGGGCTAAGGGAAGGGGCAGGTGCCAGGAGATTCTGGGGGTGAAGCAGAAGGGCAGACACCTGCAGGGGAGGGACCAGCACCAGAGGAGGGAGGCAGGGCAGGTGTGTAGAGGGAGGTGTTAGGAGAGGGTTTGAGGAGGGGTAGCTCACATGAACAGAGTGGGCTACTGGAGGAGTGGCACCGGGGAGAGAGGGGGGCAGGTCGCAGAAGGGCTGAGGGCAGTGAGAAGGGCAGGAGTCAGGACAGCAGAGGAGGGTGAGGAGTTGGGGGGCAGCAAGCACCAGGGGAGATAATGGAGCAAGGAGAGGAGACATGGCAGCAGAGGGAAAAGGTAAAGGGTTATAAAATATTTATTAATAACTTGGTATGCTGCCCACGGCCAGTTTGTTTGCGCCCCGCAGTGCAGTTTGGGTTTATGTGGGGATCAACACGTGGCTGGTGAGTGGGAGCCAAAACAAAAAAGTAGTCAGTGTAATGATCTTCTGTTGATGTGTTTTAGTCGTTAAATTCTTGGACTGTCATTGCTCATGAAAAGTGCTGTCACATGGGTAGAAATTGGGTAAATATTGCATTTTATTAATATCAGCAGAACTGACTGAAATGGGGCCTCTGTGTTGTGTAGTCTTGCCTTAATCTTTGTATTCATGCCTGTCAGTGTGAGAGAAGCTATTTGTATATATTTGCTTGCATGTGCAATCACACTTAAGTTGAGGCCCTCAGCATGTTCTGTAAGTATCGGTGTGGCCCCTGGGGCTTCCAAAGTTGAGTTGCCCTAGCTCATCCCTGATAGGTGTCTGTCTAACCTGGTCTTAAATATCTTTAATTTAAGCCCATTGCTTCTCATCCTAACCTCAGAGGCCAAGCAGAACAATTTTTCTTCCTCCTCCTTATGATATACTTTTAGATACTTGAAAGCTGCTCTCATGTCCCTTTTTGGTCTTCTCTTTTCCAAGGTAAACAGGGCCAATTTCTTCAGCCTTGCCTCATATCTCACGTTCTCTAGACGTTTGTGTTGATCTTCTCTGGACTTTCTCCAGGTGCTTCACATTTCCTGAAATGTGGCTCCTAGAACTGGACAAGATACTCCAGCTGGGGCCCAATGTAGACGGCTCGTTCCCTGCCTAGGGGACATGAGACTGGGCGGGTTAATTTCCAATCCTCCTGTTTATTCTTTTCCTAAGCCAGGAGGGCACAGTAGTTCTGATGGGGGTTGGCGAGGGGATGGAAGCCAGATCCAAGATCAATGAGCCCTGGGAAGTGAGCCCATTGAAAGGAGACTGGACCTGTGGATGCCTTGGGGGTCAGCAGCAAGAGCCTGCTTTGGGAAGCACCCTCTTGGAGGTGAATGTGGCAGCACTGAGACACCACCCAGAAGCAGGCGCCACAGACACTAACTGCAGATTCATGGGCCGGCTCTCACAGATCTTGCACATGAATAAGATGATAGATCTGCAGGAGGGGGGGCGGTGGCTTAGTGAGGGGGCCAGAAGGGTCAGTTGCCCCTGGGAGAAAAATAATATAAAATTTAGTTAAAAATAGATGTCACTCGTTTTTTAAAGGAATACCAGATCCCCTGCCTTTTGTCTATTTTTGTCTCTTTAGGCCCCCAGTTAAAATTTTCAAAAGCACTTGAGTGACTAAAGTCATTTTTGAAAATTGGACTTGGAAATCTAAGCTCAGATTTTCAAAGGTAATTAAGCTTCTAAAGAGACAGTTGCCAACTCGGATCTTCAAAGGTATCTATCTGATCTTTACACACCTTTGAAAATCTGGTCATAAGTGTCCTAGTCAGTTCTGAACGTGAGATGTAGGTGCCCAGTCCTAATTTCTTCAGGCCTTTTTTTTTTAATTTGAACATTTATCTACACTAATTCTCCTCCTTTCTCTTTCACTATCCAATAAATGCATGGATCAAAATTATAGGTGCTTTGTGAATATGCTGACTTGAGAATGGAAATATTTCATATTGTCATGTATGATTCCTGGTAACCCATCTCAAATATGAAAAACTATGTTGATACCTGTTCATATCAGGAGCCATTGAATTCAGTTTACCATTTGCAGTATCTCATTAGGATGTTTAGTGGAGAAGATATTGGGTTTTTTTTATTTATACTGTGGGCAAAGCATGGGTTCACAAGAATTCCTCCATTGTTTTACCATGAGTCTCAAAACATTTGGGCTATGTCTAGACTGGCATGATTTTCCGCAAATGTTTTTAATGGAAAAGCTTTTCCGTTAAAAGCATTTGCGGAAAAGAGCATCTACATTGGCACGGATGCTTTTGCGCAAAAGTGCTTTTGCGCAAAAGCATCCGTGGCCAATCTAGACACACTTTTGTGCATAAAAGCCCTGATCGCCATTTTCGCGATAGGGGATTTTTTGCGCAAAACAAATCTGAGCTGTCTACACTGGCCCTTTTGCGCAAAAGGACTTTTGCCCGAATGGGAGTAGCATAGTATTTCCGCAAAAAGCACTGATTTCCTACATGAGATCGTCAGTGTTCTTGCGGAAATTCAAGCAACCAGTGTAGACAGCTGCTTTTGCGGAAAAACTTGACAGTCTAGACACAGCCTTGGTGTTTTTCTAAAGGCCTGGAGTCAATTAATTATGTAGGAATCTCAACTTTCATTTAAAAAAAATTCTCTAACTTCTGGGCCTTACAGCTAAGGAGGAAAGCTTTAAAACATGAACCCTAAGTACTCAAGAAACAAAAGGCCAATAAAAATCCAACATGTTTTATTTTTAAAATATCTTATGATTTGTAGACCATTCTCATAACTTTGTGTAGGCGTTCTTTGTGATTTTTGGGTTGGCAATTTAGAGAGGTCTCTCCCTTCAGTTTCCCTTTCCACCCTCCTTTTTTGTCACAGGTCATCAGAGAATCATAGAGACAATGGAGAGTAGGGTGAGTCCATGACTATGGTTACTGACTGGTCAGGGTGACTAACTATTATCAGCCAGTGGTCTGAATGAGCTTTCTACTGCCATGTATTAATCAACTGTAGGAAAACTTCACGAGCAGACCTTATTTATATAAACAATCTACTTTGCCACAGAGATCAGTAGACACACTTGGTGTGTCAAGGTGATCAATTCTGGCTCTTTTGGGTTGAAATTCACTTAAGACTTGGAGCTGGGAGAATGAAATGTTGTTATCCAGGTTGTATGATTAAATGGTAAAAGACCTGAACTTAATATGACCTGGCTTAGAGTCTACCATAACTTGAACACTAAGCAGAGGATAGTGAGTTACATCTAACAAAGTCACAGAAGATGGAAACAGGTTTTATTTCTGGTGGTGTAGAGTCTATTTGGGAGTCCTCAATTATATCTGACACTTTACATCCAGTGTTTAAAGGCAGAGCTGACTAGAATCAATTGAGAGTCCTTGTCTTGTCTCAGTGATCGCTTGAGCAAAAATCATTGATAAAATCTTGTGTAGACTGACCTTGGACTCAACATGCAGGCAATATGTGTTGAAGGGCAGTGCAAAGGAGGCAATGGTTGTGAAGTACCATATTACCTAGTGGAATCATTGGTGCTGAAATCACTAAGGACTGGAATTTGACCACAGAACTGACACTTTCTTAATAAAGACTCCATTTTTGCTATTTAAAAAGTAAATCAGTGTAACAGAAAACTGCAACGCTCTCTGGTAACTTTTTAGAAATCAAACTTTAAACTTCATTGAAAAGATTGGATAGTTTGCAATTGAAAATATTTGACCTACACTTAAGGCAACTGATTTCATTTTGTGTAAAATTTTGCATAATAAAGGATGGCATATTTTTTTGAAAATGTTCAACTATATTGATATACATTTTGATCAGATCTACTTCTGATGTGATATTTGTGTGTGGTTGTGGTTTGTTGTGTGGGTGGTTTTTGTTTTGTTTTTCCTCTTCCTCAACAAAAAATCCGGGGTGGTGGGGCCCCACCAAAACTGTTTGAATTGGGCCCCACACTTCCTAAAGCCAGCCCTGCGCACGGGTGTGTTGTGAGGTGATGCTCCAGAGTGGCCAGCCCCCATTTTGTCCCACCAGGCTCCTGGTGCAGTCACTTTGAAGGCTCTGCTTTGCCACAGTCTTAAATACTGGTTTAATGAATCCCACTGACTTTAATGGGGACTGAGCACAAGCTTAAGTACCTTCCTGGGTTGGAGCCACAACAAGAGGAGAGGAGCTTGCACAGATACCCATGTGGGGAGGAAGAACCAGACCATGGAGCTACTGAGTCCCCTTCCCCCCCAGTGAGCACACGCACATGTTCACTCTCACTCTCTTCTCCCACCTCTCTGTGGTCCTGGACTATTTCCACTGTATTTGGATCCATTTACTCACAACAGGTCATATGCTCCCTCCCATCTGCTAACTGAATTCTGCATGATGAAATGATGATAAAAATGTGTGTCCTTAATACACCGCAGGTAAACGATCGATTCTGCCTCTGAACTGCAAAATAAACTTGATTTACAAGCTTAAGCAGTCCCAGACTCTAGCCAGCTTCAGCCTAGCCTTGCATATTGTATATAGGCTGAGAGCAATACACAATCATTCTTTCAGAGACAGAAGAGGAGGACATGGCCTGTAACATCCAAGGAGAAAGTGGGGCCGGTTTTCAGTGTAGCACAAGGCAAGTTAGCCAATAATGATTGACAATGAGAAAGACAGAGGAAAGAATCATGAAACAGTCAGCACAATGTATGGCTGCTGTCAAAGAAGCAAACCAAGTACTTGGAAATACAATCGGGAGGAGCACAGGGGATGTCAGAGAATATTATTCTAGCACAGCGTGTAGGACTCAGGCAACATTTGGACAGCAGAATATAAAGTAGCAAGGGCACGGAGGGTATATAAACATGGCAGGAAGTGTGATGAAAGAATCTGGTGATTCTGCTCTCTGAGGAAAGAGCTAAATGTTCAGATACATGTTGTGAAACAGTGTCATTCATCAGGATTTTTGGATGGTCCCCTGTGGCCCCCAAAAAGAAATGGCATGAAAAGAGAATTCAGAGCAAACATTTTGAAGCACTTGTTAATGAACTGCCTGAGGATATATATATTAAAATCTAAAGGTAGGACCAAACCCAGATCTCTCTCATCACCCCTGGTATCGTAGATTGAAAACCAAAATGATTTGAGTCCCTCTTTCTCCCTACCAGCCTCCACATGTCCCTGGCTCTGGCTCATCTCTTGGACAAGCCTGACCCGGATTATCTTACAAATTGCACTCACTTCTGGACTTCCTCATCAGGCCTGTGTGCTGAACTGTGATTTGCAGGCCATTGGCTTTGTACCCCTCTCTGTGCTTACCCTGGAGCCCCACGGAGCAGAGAATAGAATCTCAGCCGCCACAGAAAGAATGGGTCAGGGTTTGCCACAGCACATGGCACCTTCTCCTGTTCTTTGCCTATTACAAGGGCCTTACTGGATCCTGGAAGACACCCTCAGAAATCCTGCCAAGTGTCAGGAATGCCAGAGCTCCCCAGCATCTTTATATCTCATGTGCTTTGGCAGAGAGATAAAACTCTTTTTTTCTGGATGGAAAACCATAAACCAGCATCTGTACCACATTCGATTTCTCCATCACACTACTAGCTAAACCATCCCTGCTCAGACTGGGGGAAGGTGAGGGGTCAGAAGAGGATCCCAATACTAATGTTCCCAAATCCTCCTTTCATTAGCCACTTCTCAACCTTCGCAGCTGGGCCTCATCTTTAAGTGGCCTGCTGTGCCCTCCAGATACAACCAGATGCCTTAATCACTCTCTCTCTCTCTGGCTACAGGGAACTCTTCCTACACCTGTGAATTCCTCATCACAGGAGGATGCAAACTTTTCTGACAAGTTCTTCTCCTCCCAATTTGTTTTGCAATGAAGAACCTCTTCCTGGAAGGGTGTGGCACTCACAGGACGGCCTCCCAAAAATGTCAGCTTCTGCCTGAGCTGGGAGGTGAACTGGGACAGAAGCTCTAGCCTCTGTCTCTGAGTGAGCACCAATGGCACAATCTAGCCTTTGCTGTTTCTCTGCTGGAAGTTGCCCCTATTCACAGTCCAGTATGGGTCTATCCCCCCCATAGCTGAGTGTGATGTTGTATCACCCACATACTTTCTGGGTGTGGCTCACTGTGCCATGCAGTGGCACTTACACCACTTAGAGAGAAAGAGAATCAGTTTGCTCTATGGCCTTAGCTGACAGCCAGCTGGCTTTTTGCTCAAGCTGTAGAGGTTCATGCACTAAGCTCCAGCAGCCCTAGGTTCAGTTCCACCTGTCAGCACCCGACCTGACCTAGGGAAGGCGGGACTTGAACCCACAGTTGCTTTAACAAGTGCAAGGTTGAGAATCAGACAGAAACGAGCTCAACTCCTAGAGCCTACCTGGCTGCCCCTATGCACTGGAAGGGAAAAAGGACTTCAGAGGGGTGTTTTCTCCTTGCTTCCCCGACTCATGGAGATAGAAGCTGCAATATCAGATCTGCTGTGATCCGAGCACAAGGGAGGGGCCAGCGAGCACTGCTGGTTGTGAAAGAGGACACGGTTGTAGGACACGGACTGGACTAGTCATTCAACTGCAGTAAGAGAGAACTTACAATAGACTCCCGGCCCAAAGTTGCCTTAAAAGTCAGAGTTCAGGCTGCTGCACAATTCTCTCCCTCCGACATGGAGCAGAAAGGGTCCAAAACCAGCAAAAAACAAACCAGAGCCAGGGCATGGAGAGAGACCTCTGAAGGTGTCTGCTCTTAGAGATTTCAAGGCACCCAAAAGCTCCCATGCTGGATCTATCATGGGCTTTTCTCTGGTGCCCATCACAACCATGCCAGCTAATTGCTTCCCAGATTAATTAGAGTTGAATGGGAAGGTTCCTAGTGAATGTCGTGGAATTTCCTGCTCTCCTCTCTACTGGCAAGGGGAGCTATGGTTGGGGGGGGTCTCGCCATTGGGTGCAGGGTGTTGTTATCCCTCCACCTCCATTATTTTGAATCTGATGGAAGGATGTTACCAGAGCCGAGACTCCGCATGCCCTGACTACAAGCGGATTCTCAATTATCCTGATCTCTTCTTGAAACTTGTCCCCTGAGACTCGGAACAATTTGTTTTGCTCTCACATGGCTCTCTTTGGGTTTACCAAGCACCAGTGCCCCAGTGGAACCCAGCAGCCTGTGGAGCAATGAATGGAGATACAGTCACTGAGCTGAATTCAGAGCTGGCTCACTGGGTGGTCTTTAGGATCAGGAGCAGGGAGCAGACTGGAACAGAGAGCATGGAGACGTGTGCTCCTAGAAGCCTGGGTCCATGACACCTTGTCTGCCATCTTTTCTATGAATTGTTGCCATCTTCTCACCCAGATATAGATGCACAGGAATCCCGTCTGGAGAGGAGAAACATATGAATGACAGTGCTCAGAGCCTCAGATCCTTGGCTAGGTGAGAGGGACAGAGCTTCCTAGCTATGTGGTATAAATGCCTCGGCGGCGATTCAGATGAGATAGACAAACGGATCTGAATGGCTCAGGGAGCTTAGTGCACAGGCATACATTAAGCGCAATCAAATACTTATTTTAAACAGTTGTTCCATATGCTGATGAAAGGCTAATCTTCCATCCACAAATGCCCTGCAAATGAATCCCCGTACAGCACCTCACACCTGCTTTATCAAACACAAGGGTACGTCTACACAGCTACATTAGTTCAAAATAATTAATGTTATTTTGAAATAACTTAGTCTGTGTCTACACAGCAGGCAGTTATTTCGAAATAATGTCAAAATACTGTCAAACTGGAGGACTTCTTACTCTGACTCCTGTAACCCTCATTGTATGAGGAGTAAGGGAAGTCAGAGGAAAAGTGCTCTATTTTGAAATAAGTGCTGTGTAGACACTCCCAATTTTGAAATAAGATATGCAACTGACGTAGCTCAAATAGCTTATTTTGCGGTAAGCCTTGCTGTGTAGATGCACCCCAATTAACAGAAAGTATGATTATAATCTACCGTGTCATCACATGGCACCTTCTTTAACAAGTCCATGATACACACCAGTCTTGACAGGCCCAGAGACCTGGGAGTTAGGAGTTGTGGTCTGTATTCTGGGCTTTGCCACTGACCAGCTGTTTGACCTTGAGCATGTCACTTCACCTGTTTAACCTTCCCATGTTTTGTCTGCCTTATCTATATAGTTTGTAAGCTCTTCCGGATGGAGACCATCACTTATTAAATATTCATCCAGCATCCAGCACTGGGAGCCCTTATCTCTGATGAGGCTGCAAGGTGCAACAATAATACATCATTGTATTGTTATTATTTATTCATGATCCGTTATATCAGTAAACACCAATGAGCCATTTAAAGAAAATCCACCCTGAAAATTAAATATGCTGATGTGACGAAGTGGGAATGTTCTTAATGTCTTCTCTGAATATTGTGCATGTGCCTTAGTTTCCCCGATGTGTAACTCAGGTATTCAGATGGTGGGATAAGAGCACGTGATCATTGCAGCGACCCCTATAGATATGACTGCTGACTGCAACAGAGAGCTGCTAACACTTTGTAGCCTGGCAACTGTGGCCACACTGTATTGATGCAGACCAGGTGACCTGCGGGCCTGTGAAAGAGATGGAGCAATGGTGGGTTGGGGCCATGCGGCTGGAACCAATCAGGTTGCCTGTTTTGGATTCAAGGAGAAGGCCAGGACCCCAAGACTTGGGTTTCCCTTTCCCCAAGATGGACTTTTCTGCCTCCTCTGCTGAAGGCTCTGTGCTACGTGATATTCCTGTGCACTAATAAACCCTTCTGCTTTATAGCACTGGCTGAGAGTCGCTGCGGACTGCAAAGATGAAGTGCATGGCTTCTGTGGCTTCCCCAAGGGTCCCATTCAGGTGACCTCACTGCACCAAGTGCCTGGTGAGAACTGAGGTGCCGAATACTCTGATGCCAGGCGGCCAGCTCTGCAAAGGCTTCATGCCCTGGTGACAGTGTGCTCAGAGGTGCTACACCAGAGCCTTGTGTGGCTTCATACAAAGCAGTTCCTGAGCCTGTGACTCCGGGGCAGCTTAATGGGGAGAGAGAGCCATTTTGGCATCTTTAGCAGTCCTATCCCGGAGACTGGCACAGGGCTAAGAAAGCAGGCAGGCTAAGAAGGTAATGACAGGGGCAGTCCTGCCTTCAGTCTCAGAAGCAGACACATTTTGTTACAGTAAATTGTCCTGACTGACACAGAGGTGAACATTGCACTGTTCTGAGCAACATGCACATTGCTGCTCGCTGTCAGCACAGCTGCTCCTTCAGGCAAATCTCTTTTGTTATATTTATAAACCCTTCATGGAGTTGCTATGGTTTCTGTTACTTTCCACCCAATTGCTATTCCACACGTTTCCTCTCACCTACACCATCTTAATGACCTTTATTTCGCTAGGAAGCTCTCCTACAATCAACCTGTTCAATTATAAATGGCACAGCAGCCTCGACAGGAACACCCACTGCTAAGCAAGATAGATGCCTGTTGAACCGATCCATGTGTGAAAGACATCTGTGAAGAGACATGAAAACATCTACATGCATAACAAGGCATAGTAGGCTCAGAAAGCACAGCACAGCAGCTGAGTAAGCAAGCGGTGGAAAAGCAAGGAAATTTTCACTGCCTCCGTGGAAAAGAACAACTTGAGGAGTCTCGGATTTCTTCAGGTAAACATGTTCAATCCCTCTTTATTTCCAAAGAAAGACTTTCTCCCATTCCTGGTTACATTCACACCAACAGAACTACTCATGTGAGTAACTGTTCACTAAGAGCATGTCTACACTGGGGAGTTATTTTGAATAACTCCCCTTATTTCGAATTTACAAGGCAAGCATCCACACTATCAAACCTGTTATTATCTGCAGCAGCTCAACTGCCAACGTTTGCAGTGGGTGATATAGGAACATTGAGGCTCTTGGCCATTACAGAAATAGGCTGTAGTGTGAAAGAAATCTGAAGCCAGTTCTCTGTTCAGCTGACAACCCCATGGCTATAGCTGATTACTGCTGCAATTCTTGCCCCCATCACTAGTGGCTGTGACTGGTGATCTAGCCCTTGGGGGTGGCTGATCCCTGATCCCTCCCTTTGTATCTGAGGCCCCATCCTGCCCCCTTCCCATCTTTCTCCTTACCCTACAGGAGCATATATACCACACCCAATGCATCCCTTGGATGGCATTCATCCAAGGGTTCTAAAAGAATTTAAATGGGAAATTGCTGAGCTATTATCTGTGGTTTGTAACCTATCCTTTAAATCGGCTTCCGTACCTAATGACTGGAAGGTAGCCAATGTGACACCAAAAGGGCTCTAGAGGCGATCCTGGCAATTACACGCCAGTAAGTCTAACTTCAGTACCGGGCAAATTAGTTGAAACAATAGTAAAGAATAAAATTGTGAAGCATGTAGAGGAACATAATTTGTTGGACAAAAGTCAACATGGTTTCTGTAAAGGGAAATCCTGTCTTACTAATCTATTAGGGTATGTCTACCCTACCCTCCTATTTCGAAATAGGAGGGTAATGTAGGCATACCGCAATTGCAAATGAAGCCTGGGATTTGAATTTCCCGGGCTTCATTTGCATAAGCGGGGCGCCGCCATTTTTAAATCCCCGCTCGTTCGAACCCCGATCGAACCGCGTGAAATGAGGAGTAACGGTAGTTCGAACTAGGAAGCCTAGTTCGAACTACCTAGTTCGTGCCGCGTGTAGCCATGCGGCACGGGGTTCAAACGAGCAGGGATTTAAAAATGGCGGCGCCCCGCTTATGCAAATGAAGCCCGGGAAATTCAAATCCCGGGCTTCATTTGCAATTGCGGTATGCCTACATTACCCCACTAGTTCAAACTAGCGGGGTAGTGTAGACATACCCTTAGAGTTCTTTGAAGGGGTTAACAAACATGCGGACAAGGGGGATCCAGTAGATATAGTATACTTGGATTTTCAGAAAGCCTTTGACAAGGTCCCTCACCAAAGGCTCTTGTGTAAATTACATGGCCATGGGATAAGAGGGAAGGTCCTTTCTTGGATTGAGAACTGGTTAAAAGACAGGAAACAAAGGGTAGGAATAAATGGTAAATTTTCAGATTGGAGAGGGGTAACTAGTGGTGTACCCCAAGGGTCAGTCCTGGGACCAATCCTTTTCAATTTATTCATAAATGATCTGGAGAAAGGGGTAAGCAGTGAGGTAGTAAAGTTTGCAGATGATACCAAACTGTTTAGGATAGTCAAAACAGAAGCAGACTGTGAGGGACTCCAAGAAGATCTCACCAAACTGAGTGATTGGGCAACAAAATGGCAAATGAAATTTAATGTGGATAAGTGTAAAGTAATGCACATTGGGAAAAATAACCCCAACTATACGTACAGTATGATGGGGGCTAATTTGGCTACGACAAATCAGGAAAGAGATCTTGGAGTTATTGTGGACAGTTCTCTGAAAACTTCCACACAGTGTGCAGCGGCGGTCAAAAAGGCAAATAGGATGCTAGGAATTATTAGGAAAGGGATAGAAAATAAGACCCAGAATATCTTACTGTCCCTGTATAAAACTATGGTACGCCCACATCTTGAATACTGTGTACAGATGTGGTCTCCTCACCTCAAAAAAAGATATTTTGGCCTTGGAAAGGGTTCAGAAAAGGGCAACTAAAATGATTAGGGGTTTGGAACGGGTCCCATATGAGGAGAGGTTAAAGCGACTGGGACTTTTCAGTTTAGAAAAGAGGAGACTGAGGGGGGATATGATAGAGGTCTATAAAATCATTAGTGGTGTGGAGAGGGCTAATAAAGAAAAGTTATTTATTAGTTCCCATAATAGAAGAACTAGAGGACACCAAATGAAATTAATGGGTAGCAGGTTTAAAACTAATAAAAGAAAGTTCTTCTTCACACAGCGTGTTGTCAACCTGTGGAACTCCTTGCCAGAGGAGGCTGTGAAGGCTAGGACTATAACAGAGTTTAAAGAGAAGCTGGATAAATTCATGGAGGTTAGGTCCATAAAAGGCTATTAGCCAGGGGATAAAATGGTGTCCTTGGCCTCTGTCTGTCAGAAGCTGGAGAAGGATGGCAGGAGACAAATCGCTTGATCATTGTCTTCGGTCCACCCTCTCTGGGGCACCTGGTGCTGGCCACTCTCGGTAGACAGGATACTGGGCTAGATGGACCTTTGGTCTGACCCAGTACGGCCGTTCTTATGTTCTTATGTTCTTATCCCTTGGCCCCAGCAACAGGTGGTGCGGAGTCACAGCATCCTCAGCCCTACTGTGGTCATAGCACCCCCAGCCCTGGAGCACTGGGTGGAGTGTGCTGCCCAAGCACCAGCTGCCCTGCATCGCTGGAGGATGCAGGCCAGCCAGTCCCAGCTTCAGCCAGCACAGGTTGGGCAGAACACCAAAGAGCTAAAGTGTGGTCAGGCCAGGCTATTTTGGGGAGGCACAGCCTCCCCATGCTGCCGGTACCCACCACCCACACAAGTTTTATTCCAGGCACATTGAGAGACTGTCTGGCTGCTCATCTGCCACTGGCTTAGGAATGGTCCCTCTTTGTGCCTTCGCTATGAAGACACCCGAGTCAAAACAGGCCTCATCCATCCATGACTATACCCACTTATTATACACTGGTGACTAATGAGTACCACTCACACTTCGCACTCTGCCAGGTTTACACTTATGCACAAATGGGCAATAGTATAATTTGAATGTTAGTCATGCTTAAAATGTGCCAAGCGCTGGCATCACAGATAGGAATCACAGGCCACAGTTGCAGTTTACATTTCTGTACCTGAGTCAGGACAATTTATTCCAGAATTGAAGAAGGTTTCCCCCCCCCCACACACACACACATTTCCTCTTCAGTTGGTTTCGCATGATCTTATTGTTTAACTATTCAGATAGTTTGGTGCATTTTCTCTCTTTACAAGGTGTGTGTGCGCAAATTCATGCACCATCATAGTACAAGGGTTGTACCATAATCTGTATTCTCTCTTTTTAAATGAGTGTATTACAGATTCTATGTGAAATTACCTTCCCTTCAGGTGCTGGAATGGATAAAAAACTTTTGCCAGTAAGTTCCATTTTTGAAGTGTTGGAGAGTTATGTGACCACAAAATACCTTTTAAAAAAGTTTACTTAATTAGAAAATAAATTCTCACAACTTGGGCTCAGGAAGCCTGGGGTGGCATGTATAAGAGGCAAGGGGAGTCAATGCCTTCTCTGGATCTTAATGCCCAACCTTTCACCTCTTCCTATCCCTATTTTAAGTCTTCCTGCAGGCTACCACAGCAGGCTGTAGCAGCCTAATGAGTCTTCCTCTGGAGCAGATCTAGTAACTTAAAAGTGAAAACTTAAAAAACAACAAATAGTTTAGTAGCACTGTAAAGACCAACAAAACATGTAGATGATATCATGAGCTTTCATGGGCACAGCCCACTTCTTTGGCTACCCCTCTGAAACTTTTAAAAGTGAAAAGCCTTCCAAATTGCCAGACCTTTTAGCATAACATTGAACCTGTGAAAGAGTCAATAAAGTGGTAATGAAGCCATTTAATAAGCATTTATCAATCCAAAGGTATAGGCTGTCACTTTCTGACTTTACAGACAATATTTGTGCATTCCTGTAATATCTAATCAGAACCTGTTAGTCTTAGTTTAACATTTGCTTTAAATATTTTATTAGTTTGTTGCTGAAGAATATAAAATCACATGTCTAAAAAATTTTTGCATAGATTTTTTAGATGCTCAGTTTGAGTATTCAGCTTTAGCCTTAAATGCTTGGATCTTTAGACATACACTTTTTAAAAATCAGTTATTCAAAAAGACCACCCTTATCTAAAATATACATTTTAATTTTAATTACTATCATACAAAAATTTGCTGCAAAAGGCTTCCTGTCCTTTCTATCCATCCTAGCTGTAATTTTTCTCTCTTCCAATGGACACCCCTCTTTTCTTCCAGGTAGCTGGACAAATGAGTTTCTATTGTTTACAGAAATCATACCAAAAAAATTAGAGTTGTTTTTTTCTAAAAGCAATGAACATTATGGAACACCCTAAACTACTCATAATATTTAATGTTGTATTCAGCAGAACAGATAACTTGTCCTGACTACAAAGTTTTTGCAAATCTCTGACAAACTTTAGGGTATATAAAAAAAAATGGTGACTGACTCTTTTATTTTGAAATGTAGTGCTTTTAATGAGGCGCCTTTTGCATGTCCAGTCTTCACAATCTGGCAAGCAATGGAAAACATGCTCTATTTTCTTTAGAAAGACATTGTAGAAGAGTGGGTTTTTTTTTTTTCAAATGTCATTTGCTATATTTGGGTTCAGGGATTTGGCTGCAAGGGATGAGCAGGGAAGGGGAGGAAAGAGAAGGGAGACTGGGAAGGGATGAGGTCTGGGCACAGCAGGAGTGGAATATGGGCTGGGCCACATCCTAGGGAACTTACCTCCCCAGACAACAGCTTCACCCACTGCCCAGCCCTGCAGCTCTGCCATGTGTTTTATCCTGATAGTTACTGGAGCCTACTCCTTTCAAAGACCTGATTAGCAAGCCGTTAATCATAGACTAGACTTTCAGGCCTCTGGAGCAGGTAATAAAGTAAAAGCTGACCAGCTGTGTGAGGTCTGAGCAGGGCATTAATTCTCTGCTGAAAATCAGAGATGGTCTTCCCCATTTCCTCCATTAGCATCAGCCATTCAGCATACACTGTTTTATAGCTTGTGGCCACAAAAAGCCAGCTGAGAATGAAAAGTCTGGCTGCGGGTTAGATCAAAACACAGATTCTCCTTCGAGAGGTCCCCGTGGGTGCTCCACTCTGGGTGCTGGTGCGTCCTCGTGCCTGCGACCGGAGATCTTTCTAGCTGTTTCCACCGCGCCGCGCATGCGCCAGAGCACCCCCCTGTGTCGTTGGAATCTGTTAGGTGCGCGCGCGGTGCGGCTCCTCAGTTCCTTCTTTACTGTCCTTGGCAATAGATGGAGCTTCTTCTCCTCTTCATCTTTGTTTAAAAAAATAGATTGAAACCCTGGTTAATTCCCATAGTTACCTCATATTCCATGTTTTCCTTACCCTAATCTACCCTAGGCTATAGTTATTTTTATATTTATTTATTTATTTATTTATTTATTTTTCTCTCGTTGCGGCTTGCCACTTGTTTCCCGCGCCTCATGCCGGGTTCTCCTGGCTTTAAAAGGTGCCAGACATGCCGGGATGCCGTGCCTGTGTCTGATGGACATGCTGAATGCATTAAGTGCCTTGGCAAATCCCACCAGACTCAGAAGTGCCAGCACTGCTCGAAATTAACCTCCAGAGCGCAGACGGACCGGGCTAATAGGCTGAAAACAATTCTTTACGAGAAGTCTCTCCAACCTCCATTTGACAACCCACCAGCGGCTCCAGAAATGGCCTTTCTGACCAAGGGTACGGGCAAGTCATGCCCCTCTGCCCCGTCTACCCCGGCGGCATCAAGAACGTCTAGTTCCCTGACCCGCTCGCTACCCTTGGCGTCCTCAGCCTCACGGGTTAGCATGCGGACAAGCCGGGCACGTCTGGTATGGCTTCGGCCAAAACGCTGGCACCACACAAGCGAGCGCACTCTGAGCCGAGACAGAAAGCATCGGCACCACCAGTGCCAACGGCATCGACCTCGTCCTCGGCACCGGCGGGCCATAAGGAATGCTCAGTACTGAAACAATCACGGCAACAGGTGCAGGCACAGACTGTGGAGAAACCCCGCACCAACATGCCACCCCCGTGTCGCTTAGCACCGCCATCGACACTGAGCAACTCCTACGCCTCGGCACCGAGCCACCATGATGCGCGCTATCATTCCCCGGTACGGAGCCGTTCACCGCTAGCACCGACTTTACCAAGGTCTTCGGTGCAGTCAGTTCATTCAGGTAGATCGTCCCACATCTCACGGTCTCGAAGCAATGCAGGCACGGAACCTAGGAATAGATTCTCCTCCCAACATTCCAGTCCTGTCCACAGACCTCCTTCCTGGCAGCCTCCGGTCACACAGTATGCATACCCACCTCTGCCACCACCATGGTATGCTCAACAATATAGTTACCCACCACCGCCATACGCTATTCAATGGCAGCCATGTGAGCCAAGACCAAAGCGAAGTCATCATCATCCTCCTTCAACAACTTGCAGGAGACCGGCTTCGCCACCTCTAACTGCGTCCATGACAGAGCCAAATTCCCCAAGCCACTCTGAGACACAGGATTCTCCCTCAGAGGGCGAAGACAGATCCCCGCTACATAACTCCTCATCCTCTCCTGATGAGGCTGTCACACCGGAAGCCCCACCATCCGGTGATGACTCTAGGAAATTTTATGATCTTTTTAAAAGGGTGGCGCTAGCACAGGAAAGGGACTTAGAGAAGGTACAAGTTAAACAATATAAACTCCTACGGAGACTGGAACCATCTACTACTTCTCAACTGGCAATACCTATGGATGAGGCCATTATGGACCCAGCCGAGAATATCTGGCAGACTTCCACGTCTATTCCCCCCACCAACAAGAAGGCTGACCGCAAGTACTTTATTGCACCAAAGGATGCGGATTTCCTTTTCACCCATCTACCACCTAACTCCCTAGTGATGGATTCAGTTCGTCACAAAGGAAGACAACCTAACCTAAAGAGGATACCACAGGATAGAGATCACAAGAGAATAGACGTTATGGGCCGTAAGGTCTGTTCCTCAGCTACCTTGCTCCTTCGAGCAGCAAATTACACGGCAATGCTTGCGGATTATGATCACGCAAATTATTCTAAACTCCGGGACTTGGCACAACACTTATCTGAACATAAATGGTCAACACTCCTCAGTATAATGCATTAAGGTCACGCAGTCTCATGTACTGCCTTGCAATCTGCAATGGATGTAGCAGATACCACAGCCCGGGTTACCGCATCAGCTATAGTATTACGCAGAATATCATGGCTACAGGCTTCCGGAGTCTCCAGAGATTTACAGCAAAAGGTTGAAGACTTGCCTTTTGATAAAAATAACCTCTTTGCCGCCAAGACAGACGAGGTGTTGCATTCTATAAAAGACTCATGGACAACACTCAGGACATTGGGGATGTACACCCATCCCGTCCCCCCCATGAAGAGAACAAGATTTGAGACTTACCAGAGACCTAGGGAGTCCTTCCGTCAGCAACCTCGGTACGATTTCAGGCAAAGACAGAGACCACAACGTCATAGACCACAACGACAGCAACAGCAATGCTCAGCAACAACCCACCTACCTGCAACGAAACAACAAATTTGAAAGATATGCCTGAGCCTCCTCAATTCCATCATCCACTCCGGGTTTTTTACCATCAATGGACTCATATAACATCAGACAGATGGGTCCTACAACTGATCCAACAGGGTTATGCAATCCCTTTTACCTCTATGCCCCTACCTTTCCCCCTACCCCGTCCCTTTTCAGGGACCCATCTCACAAAACCCTCCTCCATCAGGAGGTTTCACATCTACTACAACTGGGGGCTGTGGAACAAGTTCCAATGGAATTCCATAGTCGGGGTTTCTATTCAACTTACTTCCTAACGCAGAAGAAGAATGGAGGGTGGCGTCCCATATTAGACTTGAGGAGACTCAACAAGTACGTTGCTTACCACCGTTTCAAAATGGTTACTTTGGCATCCATCATCCCTGCTCTAGATCAAGGAGATTGGCTTTCGGCTCTCGACCTTCAAGACCCCTACTTTCATATCACCATCGATTCGGTGCACAGACGTTTTCTACAATTCAAAGTGGGCATCCGACACTACCAGTACAGAGTGCTCCCATTTGGCCTTTCAACCGCTCCCAGAGTTTTTTCCAAAATCTTGGCAGTCATAATGGCCTCGCTACGTTGTCAAGGAGTCATTATTTTTCCATACCTGTACGACTGCCTCATAAAAGGATCA
The DNA here is from genome assembly GCF_052426305.1 of Pelodiscus sinensis. Classification (NCBI taxonomy): domain Eukaryota; kingdom Metazoa; phylum Chordata; order Testudines; family Trionychidae; genus Pelodiscus; species Pelodiscus sinensis. The sequence continues at coordinate 309,198,149 of NC_143052.1, forward strand.
TCCTTCCGCGAGACCCAGGACATGATCGATATTACCATAACCTCCCTCACCAATCTCGGCTTCCACATAAATCACTCAAAGTCCACATTACATCCAACACAGAAGTTGGAGTTCATAGGTGCACTCATCGATACCATGGCAGCAAGGGCCATTCTACCCATTCACAGATTCAACACAATGCGCGATCTTATCAGGACTGCACAATTAGCTCCTACCACGACGGTACATGAATGTCTCAAGATTCTAGGGCATATGGCTTCCACGACATATATGGTCGAGCTCACCAGACTTCATGTGAGAGGCCTTCAGTCATGGTTAGCCACGACTTACAAGCCCTCCAGAGATTCTCTCTCCAAACGACTAACTATACCACCTTGCATTCTAAACTCACTGCAATGGTAGACGAACCCCAAAAATATGTTAGAAGGCATACCGTTCCATCGACCTTCTCCCACATTCACTATTGTGACAGATGCATCACTCATGGGTTGGAGAGCTCACCTAGGCACCATCACAGTTCAAGGCAAATGATCCTTTATGGAACAAACCTTACATATCAACCTTCTTGAGTTGTGAGTGGTCAGGTATGCATGCCAACATTTCCAATCCTACATAGCTCACAAGTCCATTTCCATAATGACAGACAATACCACCTGCATGTACTATATCAACCGACAGGGAGGGGCGCGATCCCACTCCCTTTGCATGGAAGCCATCAGATTCTGGAATTGGTGCTTTACATACTATGTTACCCCCATAGCTTCATACCTACCTGGAGTGCTCAATGTCACGGCAGATGCCCTAAGTCACACATTCCACAATCAACACGAATGGGAGATGAACAGGAACGCGCTTGCACCAGTCTTTCGTCAGTGGGGGCAACTGGATGTAGACCTCTTTGCCACAAAAGGAAACAGAAAATGCCACCTCTACTGTTCAAGAGCGGCTCTAGGGAATGCCTTTTCGATCACATGGCATGGTCCCCTTCTCTACACCTTTCTGCCCTTTCCTCTCCTTCACAAGGTGCTCGACAAGATCAGAATAGATTGTGCTCAAGCCATACTTGTGGCACCAGCGTGGCCCATACAGACGTGGTATCCTTACTTCTGCAAGATGACGCTAGCAGACCTGTACACCTTCCCACTTCACCGCGACCTCCTATCGCAGAACTACGGGAGGGATCTCCACCCGGAACTCCACAAGCTACATCTTCATGCTTGGCTCCTTAATGGCTCCAGGATGCCAAAAATGCCTGTTCTGAACCAGTGAAACATAACCTGATCAATAGTAGGAGACAGTCCACTAAGAGAACGTATCTCTACAATGGAACAGATTTGTGCATTGGTTCAAGAGTTCCCACATAACATCCCCTGAGCACGTCCCCCTCCCCACCCTATTGGACTACTTGTTACACCTGAAACAGTCAGGCCTAGCTCTTACTACTATCAAAGTACATGCAGCCGCCATTGCAGCATTTCATCGTACAGGCCAAGGGGTCTCATTTCTCACTGACCCAATGACGAAAAGATTCCTTAAGGGGCTACAGAATACCTTCCCACCAGTCTGACCTCTACTTCCTATCTGGGACCCCAACCACGTTCTCAAGACAAAGCCACCTTTTGAACCACTAGCAACCTGCTCCTGGTCTCATTTATCAATGAAAGTCTCATTCCTCATGGCGATAACCTTCAGTAGAAGGGTGAGTGAACTCGCCTCACTGATGGCTGATCCCCCTTATACAGTATTCACTAAAGATAGGGTGATACTTCAACCACACCCTAAATTCCTCTCCAAAGTCCTTTCGCCCTTTCATGTCAATGAACCTATACACTTGCCTGCATTTTTTCCTAGCCTCATGCCAATCCAGTTCAAGCAGTTTGGCACACTCTGGATACCCGCAGGGCGCTTGCTTTTTATCTTGACCACACCAAACCACGGCGACATTCCCCGAGACTTTTTTTGTCCTATGCGGAACAGTCCAAAGGACAGGCGGTCTCATCACAGAGGATTTCTAAATGGATCTCTTCGTTCATCCGAACATGTTATGTACTTTACAACAAAGACTTACCTGAAACGATTACAGCACATTACACCAGGGCGATGTCCTCCACTACCGCCTTCCTCAACAACGTCCCTCTACAGGATATCTGTAATGCTGCAACCTGGTCCTCGGACCACTCTTTTGCACAACATTATGCTCTCTCTTCCTCAATTGCATCTTCCATGGCAGTAGGACAGGCAGTATTGTCCACAGTGATTAACACAGGGCTCCAAACCCACCTCCTTGGGTCGACAACTGCTGTATAGTCACTCAGGGTATGTCTACACTGCCACCCTAGTTCAAACTAGGGTGGCTAATGTAGGCATTCGAAGTTGCAAATGAAGCCCGGGATTTAAATATTCCGGGCTTCATTTGCATCTTGCCGGGCGCCGCCATTTTTAAATCCCCCTTAGTGCAGACTCCGTACCAGCGGCTACACGCGGCACAGAGTAGGTAGTTCGAATTAGGCTCTCTAATTCGAACTACCAGTACGAGGAGTAACAGTAGTTCGAATTAGAGAGCCTAATTTGAACTACCTACTCCGTGCCGCGTGTAGCCGTGGGCACAGAGTCCGCACTAAGGGGGATTTAAAAATGGCAGCGCCTGGCAAGATGCAAATGAAGCCCAGGATATTTAAATCCCGGGCTTCATTTGCAACTTCGAATGCCTACATTAGGCACCCTAGTTCGAACTAGAGTGGCAGTGTAGACATACCCCCAGAGTAGAGCACCCATTGGGACCTCTCAAAGGAGAAGAAAGTTACTCACCTTGTGCAGTAACTGTGCTCCCTCCTTCCCTGACTCAGAGCCCTTGGTTCTGAGGGGTACAGAAGGAACAGAGGAGCCGCGCCACACGCGTGCCTAACGGATTCCAACGATACGGGGGCGCTCTGGCACATGTGCAGTGCAGTGGAAACAGCTAGAAAGATATCCGGTCGCCGACCCGAGGACACACCAGCACCCAGAGTGGAGCACCCACGGGGACACATCTCGAAGAAGCACCGTTACTGCACAAGGTGAGTTACTCTTTCTTCTATGAACATCAAGCCCTGGCTGTCAAGGGTTTTAGTGATCCAAATGTCAACATCACATGCTGAAACATCTCACTTTAGCACGGGAGATTCTTAGATTGAACACCGGGAAAACATTTGCAAGAGCAAACAGAAAAATTCTCCATATTTATCAACACAACTCATTTATTAATGTTACATTAATGGTGCCAGCAGGAGAGATGTTCACAGATGCTTGGAAAGCAAGACCTGTAATTTAGATATAAAACACTGAGAGGCCACACTGAACAAAAAAATATACACACAAAATGTACCAGATAGAGGTTCATTTGGACCTGGCAGATATCACCAAATGAAAGTTATGACTTACTGTGTCACAATTGCAGAGATTCGGACTTATATCCTGCAAGCTGGTAGGTGAGATGGACTCTAGCAAAGTCCCTATTGGCCTCAGGGAGGCTTTGTGCTGGTTCAAGGGTCCAAATGCGGGCAGCTACAATGCATGATTAGGACTTTGTCAAAAAGTCAGTGCAGCACTCAGATTCTTTGGTGGGGTTTTACAATGGGATCCTGGCTAGGGCCTCTGAGCACTACCAGAATAGATAATTAATAAAATCTGTGATGGAGGCAGTTTCACAAGTCTGTACTGCAGCTGTGAAATACATTTCTATAAGGGATACGAGAAAATTAATCGAGGTGGAGGAGAGATAAGGCTCATGATGCTGAGCTCAGTGATATAACATATTTGCCTTGCACGTGTGTATGGATTCAAAAGGTGTTTGAATCTTTAACAGTCCCCATCACAGTGAATTTTGTTTCACAGATGGCTCTGATGAGGTAGCTTTAGCACATTAAAGTGACTATTTGAGAGAGGAACCAAGGATAATGAAACCTATCCTAAGATCACCCTATCCTCCCAGCGCTCTCATTGGCAGGCGAGACACCGACTCCCACGATGCAAAAGAACATGTGCATATTTTGGGCTGAAGTGTAACATTCTAAGCCCAAAACACTGATCAGAGTTCAAAGAGGTGGAAGAGAAAAATCCATGACTATGATTCCCCCTGCTGTTTACTGAGACCACTAACCCAAGCCAAACATAGTAGCAAAGGAGACTTTTGTTACAAGAGGGACCCACAGAAGAGGGCAGCATGTTCTACCAGATAGGGTACCCAATTGGTGTCAGAAGTGCTTCTATTCCCAGCTCTACCACAGAGCTGCTGCACTGCCTTGGACAAGTCACTTCCTACCTCTAGTTTCCCAGTCTTCTGTCTGCCTAGGTTGTAAGCTCTTCTGGCAGGGGCTGACTCTTTCTGATTGTATGGTGCCTGGCACAATGGGGTACCAAGGCACTACTCTAGTAGTACTAATTAGAGAATCTCATTGGGTCCTTTAATTTCTGTGTTGTCTAGGTAGTAGTCACATGAAAGAATAAGAAAGATCAAAGAGACAACAGTAATTACAGGAGAGTGCAATGCCTGACAGCTTCACCACCCATGAAGGCACAAGGAGTAATTATGGAAGCTTGCCATTTTTTAAAAGCTTTACTTCTCCCCAGGAAATGCTCAAATATTCCGTAGGGGTGGCATTCATTCTTATGCAAAGGGCAATGAGCAGGGGAAAGAAGGCAAATAGAGCCTTCTCTCTCCACCATGCAAGGGATGACCACAATGAGAGTCCATGTGTTCCCTTAGCCCCATAGCCTCCCCCCACAGGGGTAAAGTGCAGCAGGACTTTGGTCTCTGGAATGAATGCAGCACCTTTGGAGGGTTCTGCAGCAGCTGTGCTCCCGTTGGACTGCCAAAGACCAAAAGCATCGTGCCGAAGTCTGTCCCAGGGGCCTAAGCCAGAAGAATGACAGCTGAGCTCAAACAGAAGTACAACACAACATGAATGAGAGTCATCATCAGAACATTTATTAGGTTTTTCCATTCAAATTAGAGCAGCCCTCAGTTTGAAAAGAGCAAACCGTACTATTCACAAGCTCTGCCTAAGGTGTTCTCAGTCTACGTCCGATATCAACAGATAATAAATCCATAGTAGAACTATGGCAAATGTAGCCCTTGTAACCAGTTATATGCTGTAGAATGGTTTAGAATAAATCCTAGACTTCTTTCCCCTCCTAACAAATGAATGGGTGAGGTACCAGAGCTGTGTTTGCACTAGCAATTCTACCCATGTCCAACAGGTACTATGAAGGGACTGGCTAGCTACAAGAAGCAATATTGGTAGAAAGATCTTTTCTAGATATGGTCAAAGTCAATACTAGCAAGAAGTTGCTTCCATGCCATAGCAGTTTGGTGATTATATGAAAAGGGGACTTGGTCTGATTTCTAAAAAACAGGTTGATAATTACAATCCCCTTTGTCACAATTGGCAACCTTATTGACAGAGAGGCTAAGGACAAGATGGCCATTGAAACTGAACTCTCTCTGTTGCTAGGAAGCTCTGGTACATCAGATACGAGAGCCACAAACAAACTCACGTGGAGAGAGACCAGCACACCACTTCCAGTGGGACAGCTGCTACACTCTGGGACAGAGAACTTCATACTTTGAAGCTGCAAATTCATCATTTTCAGCACTACATTGGCTTGGTGGGCAAGAGGGAGTGTAGAAGAGAGACGATCTGCTGAAATTAATCATTTTCCAAGTCAAAGACTTTTTACACATTTAAAAAACCAACATAAAATAGTTTCAACTGCAAAAACAATTCCACAGCATAAACAAATGTCACGTACCAAGTCTAGGAAAGAGTGTTTGTGACTGATAAAAAAACGAGAGCTCCATGTCCTGTGTCTGCTTTCTAGGAGCAGGAACAGCTTGGGATTAGAGTCTTGAATTGAGTCAAACACAATATCAGTGTTTAATAAATAATAATAAAAATATCTAGAAAACACAAACAAAATATCGGGGGATGAGTAATAGTGCAAGAGTAGAGGGTAAACTAAAAATCAGCCCAAAATCACAGCTTTGGATAAACTGGCACAAATGTATATTTAGACCAGGCCTAAGCTTGACCAAAAGAAATCAAGTGCCCTGATTTTTCTTTCACTTCCCCTAGTGTAAAGTCAGGAGTAACAAAAGTCTGTGATGTTACAACAGTGTAAAATTGGTGAGCGTGAGGAAAATCAGGCTGAAAATTTCCAACAAAATCATGAACAATTTGAGTCTTGATGCAAACTGATCCCCGCTTATTGTAAACAAAGACAATTGTACCCATCTACTTTGCTCAGAACAATCTAATGAACAGAGAAGCAGCAGCAACCAACCAATAACTCCAGTGCCACATATAAGGGCACAAAAACTGATGCTTACTAGAAATGTAGTGATCTCTGCAAATAAGATATACAACAAGTCTTTGCTAGCTTCTTTCATCACTTTCCCAATGTCTGATTTACAGATCTGCACTATGTCAAACTAGTATGTTAAAATAAGGAACACTGACATTCAGTGGAAACATGCAGCTTATATTCAAGTGTATTTTTCGCTTGCTATGTATGCATGTTTACTATTCAATCAGAAAGCATCTTTTGTGGGTTACCATTTTTGTTCCTTTCAGGCATAACAAAACTTTAAAAGGGGGGGAGGGAAGAATTTGAAAAACAAATCAAACCTTTTATTCCACCTTTTAAAACATTTCTAAGTCATTTTACAGTTTACAACAGAAAAAGGATAAAAATCTATAGCAAAGAAGAGATGTCTCTGAGGTTAAGCAGATCCAAACTCCGCCATCCATTTTTCATACTTTTCTAGGTCTGCAGCTGAAACAGACTTGGAGATTTTCTTCAGCGCCAGCTCAAAGTCCCCCTTCGTAACAGGCATCTGAAGTTCCTCTTTAGAAAGTGCACGGATCTCTTCTGGGGTTAACCCGTTAATACGCCGTCTCATTGCCATCAAAGAGGCATCCCTGGAAATAAAAGGAAAATACATGGGAACTAAGTGTGTGGCTATGAATTTTGGTTATATTTTCAGGCTTCACTGGAAGGAACACTTAGGAAAGCATTAATTTCTAAAATGTGGAATGAATCTTTCTTTACTTCCATGTTCCAAGATCACTACATTCATTTGATGTAAAGAATGCATTGGTGCCCAAATCCAATTAGGCATATGGTAAATGTGAAGAGATAATTAAAATGATAAAACTGTAAACCTTTTACAATGATTCATGGAGATGTATCCTGTGTCTTCAATGCACTTAACTCATGAGAAAAAAAAAGGTGCTTAGCTCTCCCTTCTTTTTGAAACACTTGGGCCTTCTATTCCCATCTGTTGCAGCACCCATTGGCTTCAGCCTCCCTAGCAGTGTGCAGTCCCTGGTGGGGGAGCCAGTAGCAGTGTGACATGCAATTTAGCCCTGCTCCCAGTTTTGGCAGGGTTCCTTAGTCCGGAAAGTGCAGTGTGGCAGTCAAAAAACACTTATGAAATATGAATGCACAGAGCTGTGGCCACTGATGCCAGTAGCTCCTTATGCTCTACTCTCCTGGTAGACTCTTCCCTTGCCCCTTTATAACCTCTGCTCACCAATTGTGGCCATGTCTAGCAGGTACAATGAAGGAAAAGAGAGAACACAGGCCAGAGGGAGAACATTTAGCCTAAGTATTGCTACGTTCAACACAAAGATTTTAAAACTCTGGAGTAATTTCAACATAGGTGAATGGCCATTTAATCACAGAAATATGGGTGGCCATATCCTTGAGACATGTTCAGAAGTGTAAGTTCCTCTAGGCAGGAAGGAAATCCATACAGAATGGATTCCAAGTTTTCCAGTAGAACATTTTTCTATTAGAAAATGCTGATTCTTCTATAGTGAAACAATCTGCAGTAACAACACATTCTGCAGCTCCTAGGGAATCAGGAAGCCCTGGAAGTCTCAGATCCCAAGCTCCCAGGTTTGTGGCTCCTTGGCAGCCATGCTTTCATGGGCCCAGAGGTGCCCATCTCCCCGCCTGGCAGTGACAGTGCTCCTGTGAGAGCAGGAAGCTGCTGACATGTTTCAAAAGGATCAAAGAAAGATGTTGTTTTGACTCTTTCAAAACCAAATTTTGGAATTCCTGTTCTGCAGGAAATTTAATTGTTCCAAAGCAATATATTTTTTAAAAAATTGGAATTTCCTGTGGAATAGGGATTCTAGTTTCCAGCCAGCTCTATGTAGCACAAAGAACATCTGAGCACTGACTGGGTCTCTGGACACTACTGCAATAGAAAACATTATATAGGAATCAATACAATATCTTGTTTCTTTCTGCAGCACAAAATTCCAGCTCCTAAATCCACCAGGTTAAAAAAAAAACCAACAACCTGGCTTTATACTAGATTAAAACAGGAGTCAGTGAAAGCAGACAATGGTAACAAAACATTTGCTCAGGCTGTCTGTTCTCCCATGACCATAGCAGACACCATCACATCTGGTACACAGACTCTTGGTTTCTAAGAATCATATACTGGAGAGTGCTAGCAAATGTATTCAAGCCTTAAGCATAGTTGCTACTAGTCTGCTTTCGAATACTGTGTGTAGGGCCTGATGCTGCTCTCTTTTACTGAGTAACAACTACTGATTTTATATTTGTTTGCAAATAAAGTGAACAAGATACCTGCAAACATTAGTTATATCAGCACCCGAGTAGCCTTCGATCTTCTCAGCAATTTCTTCTAGGTGGATATCAGGATCCATCTCTACTTCCCGAAGATTAATCTTAAGCAGCTCTGCTCTGCCTTTTGCTACAACACAAGAATCACTTGTTTAACACTGAACATTACTTTTGTTCAAGTCACTATGACACAAATATACACAAAAAGACATCAACACAATCTAGTCTTTAAAGGGAAACTACAGCTGGAAAGTGTTACTCTGATGGGTTACACACAAACCTAGCATCACTAAAGGGGTAAGCAGCTGCTGCAAACCCAGACAGCCTTCCCAGGCCATAGCTGCAAAGAATGCATGGCTTAGAGAAGGAGCACAACAGGAATTAGCCGCTTAGTAAGGCAGCATACAGTGGAGGGAAACTGATGTACTTTGAGTTCCTGGGAAGGAGCACTGCAGGAGCCCCTGCTGCCTGCCACCTGCCTTTGGTGAAGTTGCCCCCTTCAAAGGGAAAAGATCTGAGATCAGTATTCCCCGTGAGCTGTTCACTTATGCAGCTACTCAGGAGAGATTTAAATGCCACCCAGCTGACTAGCAGAGTACCCACAGCTAGGTTTTTTTGTTTCTACTGGTGGAGCACATTCACACATGCCTTGTATTCCACAGATGGATGGGAAAAATCCACACATGGATGGACAAGATTAGAGGGAACTTTGCTGAGATTCTCTGAAGGTTTGAGGCTATCTTTGATTCCAGTGATTTTTTTTTTATACAGTAGAGCCTCGGAGTTATGAGCAGCTCGGGAATGGAAGTTTGTCATAACTCTGAACAAAGTGTTAGTTTCTTTTTAAAATGTACAGCTAAATATTGACTGAATGCAGCTTTGAAACTTCACTATGCAGAAGGAAAATGCTGCTGTCCCATTTAAAAAAAAAAAGATTGCATTTCACACAGCACTGTACAGTGTGTGCGGGTTTTGCTCCTTTCACTGCTGCTGCCTGACTGTGTACTTCTGGTTCCAAATGCATGGTTGAGTGGTCCAATCATAACTCTGGTATTCGTAACGCGGAGGTTCTACTGTACTTTATCTGTTGTAAAAAACAGTGACAAGTAAAAAGTGACCCAGAGAAGCAGAAATATAGCACATTGGGGTGCAGGTAGTAGCTACTACCTACTGAGCTCTGGATTGGAAGCCAGTATAGAGGGCAGTCCCAGCTTGTCCTATCATCCCTTAGGCTAGAGGTATCACAGCCAGAAGTCTAACCATGATGCACAATCTAGATGAGAGAAGGCTCTAAAAATAAAAGGGTCAAGTCCCTGGCCCAGGAGCCCTTTACTTTACTTAGATGGCTGCTCCATTGCTGGACTCTTCATATACCTCACAAGGGGTGGACAGAACATGACCCGCAGCAGGAGGGATGAGTCACAGAAGGAGCATGCCACCAAACAGTAGAGCAGCTCTCAACAGCGGGTGCCAGGAAAGACAAGAACCTGGCATGCCCCACCCGCACACTAGGCAGTATGTACTGTGAGTGATCCCCTTCATATCTATTTTTGGCAGAGCATATAGTTGAAAAATATACTGTATAAACACTTCATAAACCCAGAACCAGTTCAAGAAGTACACAGACTAAATGTTTACACTTCACGTGATTGAAGCCACTTAGCCATTTGCCTCATTCTTCCCAATGTGCCTGAGGCAAATAGATGCCACCTCTGGTCTCACCATATACCTTGTTGTACATCATATTCTCAATGTACACGGCTGACCACTGGGGAATATTTATTCTCACAAGACACAAAAGTGTGATCCTACAAACCTCTGATTCTACTCTTAACCCCCTAGGACACGCCTTTTTATTCAGAAGTTGGACTGAACATTATATACATAGTTTTATTAGAAAACCATAGACTTGATGACAGAAATATTTCCATTTACTTAGCTGTAGAGAGAGCATTTTGCAAAGCACTTAAGCAGATGCTAAACTTTTAATACATGCTTAAGTGCTTTGCTGAACTGGGGCCCAACAGAAAACAGAGAAATTATATTTAGAAATTAATTGCATTGGCCAATTTTCAAAACACAGGTGCAGTGTGCACGGCATGGTAACGGACTAAATAAGTACCCATTTACACAAACAATTTACCCTTTCTGCACACACAGCATGTGCAAATGCAAGTCCTACATTCATGATTTGGGAACCCACACTTGACCATTTGCCCCTTTGTGTTATTTTGAAGGGCTGGGGTGAAAAGCGAGAGGGGGTTTCTTTTCAGTTTTGTATCGCAAGGGAAAATTTACATTACATCAGCATCTTCATTTCTACAGTAACTAGTTCTGATGCCTTAAAAACAGAGGATGACCATTTTGAGGGGGGACGCACCGAGATGAGCAGATAAAATCGTAAGAACAAAACCCTTGTGTCCCTGCTGACTAACAGAGAACAGTGAAAAAATAAATATTTATGCTCCTATAGTATTTAAGTGCCTTACAAATTACTTATGTCCCAGAAAGGACATTTTCTTTAGAAGACATTTTCTTTAGAATGGTTATTTATTATTTCCAGAACACGGCAGGATGCATACATAGCACACATGCAAATTGTTTCTTAAAACCAGAATATTTTGCTAATTTTTCCCAAGGTCTTATGTCTTTTTACAAACACCACATTATACAATTCGCACTACACCAGATCCTATAGTTTATTTGTGTTGTTTAAACTTTTCCCAACTGAAATCCCTGTGATCTCAAACTACAAAGCATCAGTGTAAACAGATCATCTGGGCTACATCTACACTGCACTGTAGTTCGAAATAAGATACACAATTTGAGCTACACAAATTGCATATCTTATTTCAAAAGTTTATTTCAGCTTATTTACACAGCATCAAATTTCAAAATAACCGAAATGTCCCTTTCTCCTCATGGAATGAGGTTTACAGGGACATCAGAATAGCGAGCCTGAAATAAAAGGTCTGCTGTTAAGATACGGGATAGCTATTTTGGGATACTCCAGCATCCCAAAATAGCATTGCATTGTAGACATAGCTCTGGAGATACACAGATCTTAATTTCCTCATATGCGGAAAGAGATGATATAATGTATACTCACAACTAGTGGCAATCCACCCTGTGTAAGAAGCATGGGGCATATTAAGTTACATCACAAGCTAATCTTGTTCAACTGAAAACAAGCAAGTTGATAGAATTTTAGACTAGTTGGCGATAAAGTCAGTCATCCCGTTATGAGCTATTACTGTCCATGAGCTGCAAAGATAAGCTGTGTACCTTTAACATCATCCTTACACCTGTTAAACTCAATCACAATTGCTGTCACCATGAAGACACTTGTTATCTTGGATGCTCATGCAGCGATAAAAGGCATCCATGGTACCAAGAAGAAACAAAGCTATACACCCTTCAAGTGATATTAATTTCAAGATTCTTAGGGTATACGAGTGACAGCCAGGATTGACAATACAAGCCAAGCCAGCTTGAGCTGGAAAGCAATCAGATGGCTACAGTTTGGGTGACTTGAAGTCTATGCATAAAGGCTGGCAAGTGATGATTTACAATGTGCTAAGCCTGGAAGTGATAATTCATGGATCCATTTCTCTGCATTCATCTGTAAGGGCATAGGAATACATTTGCAATATTTCTTATAAAACGTCAAAGGCTGCTTTTGATGATCACTCAAGGACTGACTGCAACATTTAAAATAATTCCAGGCTCATAAAAACTAATTTGATTTCAAAACGTAAGAACCCATCAATGGGTCTGCAATGAAATACCACAGCTCATTGTTTCTGAGCTCCAAGCAATTTTTTTAAAGAAAGCAAACAGTCAAGTTATTAACCCCCAAAATGCAATATTTAGAACAGAAATATCCTTGGTCTTAACAATCCTAAGAGATACAGTGGAGAACAAGTTTGCTAGGAAAAAAAAAATTAAAGAAAAATGCTTGTAGCAGTCATACCCGTTGGCAAAGGAATATAAATCCGTTTCTCTAATCTTCTGCGCAATGCTTCATCAATGTCCCAGGGAAAGTTTGTAGCAGCCAGCACCATAACCATTTTGGAAGGGTCATCGTTTTCCAACGCACCACCTACTCCTGCAAGTCCAATAGTGTATGAAAGAGTCGTTTTAATGATCTCAGCAAATACCATGTTTGTTAAGGAGCCTGACAAGCCTGGAGAAGGATACATGGGCACAGCACGGCAGCAGCAGTGCAAGCTTCTCTACACCTCTCTGCCAACATTCCCACAACCCTGCTTTGGAGTCAGCAATAGAGCCTCTGCAGGCCGGATCCAGCCCATCAAGTGCGCTGATCCGGCTCACAGCTGCCCTGCTGCTTCCCCTACCCCCAGGCCAATCGAGACTTGGGATGGGTCAGCATGTGAAGTCTCTTCCCACTGCCAGGAGTGCGCAGCACCAGAGGGAACATCCAGCTGTTCAAAACAGCTGGCAAGTCTCTCTAGGTCCTAGGGGCAGGAGGCAAAGACTTCACACACTCCCCCGCCCCCAGGCCAATCAGGGTCTGTGGGCGGAGGGGGGGAGCATGAAAAGTCCGCTGACCCCATCCCTTCAATCCAAGGCCCAGCCCAAGAGCCATTTCGAAATTTTTGAAGTGGCCTCCTTTAAAAATTATTGTCCACCCCTGTTCTAGAGAAAGGAGGGCAATTGGTTCCGCCTGACTCCAGTTCTCAGCCATGGACAGAATGCCGTCAAGATCGTTTTGTGACGTGTGGACACATGTCCACTGTGAACTGAAACGAACCTACCATCTCATTCCATACTGGCCACTCATGAGATGGTAAAACACTTTTGGTCCCCCTGCAACCCAAGCAGTTAAGATTACAAAAGACACTGATTCTCTCCGGGCAAGCTGTTGTTCCTGCATTTTCTATACTGCACCCACTCACAAATTAGCTACTGAGCCAAAAGGGCCTGTGCCTGAGGGCCCCGAACACCTGGCCACAGTGCACTGGAGGCAGGGAAAACTGCCCAATGGCTTGAGGTCAGGTTGATGATTGGTTTCAAGCAGAGTGCTCCAAGGATTGTTTCTAGGGCTAGTTTTGTTCAACAGCTTTATTAATGACTTGGATGAGGGGATGGATTGTACCCTCAGCAAGTTTGCGGATGGCACTAAACTAGGGGGAGAGATAGATATGCTGGAGGACAGCGATAGGGTCCAAAGTGACCTAGACAAATTGGAGGAGTGAGCCAAAAGAAATCTGATGAGGTTCAACAAGGACAAGTGCAGAGACAAAAGAATCCCAAGTACTGTTACAGGCTGGGGACAGACTGGCTAAGCAGAAGTTCTGCAGAAAAGGACCTGGATATTACAGTGATGAGAAGCTGGATAAGAGTCAGCAGTGTGCCCTTGTAGCTAAGAAGCCTAATGGCATATTAGGGTGCATTAAGAGGAGCATTTCCAGCAGATCTAGAGAAGTTATTATTCCCCTTTATTCGGCTCTGGTGAGGCCACGTCTGGAATAGTGTGTCCAGTTCTGGGCCCCCCACTATAGAAAGGATGTGGACGCATTGGAGAGCATCCAGCGGAGGCAACCAGAATGATTAGGGGGCTAGAGCACATGACTTATGAGGAGAGGCTGAGAGATTTGGGCTTATTTAGTTTGCAGAAGAGAAGAGTGAGGGGGATTTGATAGCAGCCTTAACTTCCTGAAGGGAAGTTCCAAAGAAATTGGAGAGAGGCTGTTCTCTGTAGTGAGAGATGGCAGAACAAGGAGCAATGGTCTCAAGTTACAGTAGGGGTGATTTAGGTTGGATATTAGGAAACACTATTTCACTAGGAGGGTAGTGAAGTACTGGAGTAGGTTACCTAGGGAGGTAGGGGAATCTCTATCCCTAGAGGTGTTTAAGTCTCAGCTTGACAAAGCCCTGGCTGGGATGATTTAGTTGGGGTTGGTCCTGCTTTGGGCACGGGGCAGGACTCGATGACCTCCTGAGGTCTCTTGCAGCCCTAGGATTCTATGACCCCTCACCCAGACAGCAGTGCTTGGAAGGCACACCCTGCCCCCACATACAAATCCAGCTCCTAGGCCTCAGAGCTGGGCAGGGAGGGTGGGGGAAGCATCCCTACCCTTGATGGCAGCAGCACCAGGCAGGTGGCACTCCAACAACTCCTGGGCAGAAGCCATGGGACAGCAGGGGAAGGCCTATCCCAGGCAGAAGCCAAGGGATGGTGAGGAAGTTCTCCTGCCCCACTCTCCAGCAGAAGCACCAGGTGGGCGGTAGTAGCCGCAGGACACTGACCCTGGTCCCTCACAGAAGCACGTGGTGTGGAAGGGAGGAGCTGACCCCAGCACCAGGACTCCTGCTGCAGCCCTGGGACTGGAAGAACTCTCAATACCTGCCATAGCCTCAGGGCTGGGGAAACTCTCACTCCCCACTGCAGCCTGGGGCTCTGGTAGGGGGACAAAGTGTCTCCGATCTTGGGCTGCAGTAAAGAGCGGGGGTGGAATGAGAGGGACACTGGGTGGAACAAGTGCAGGGCCTGCAGATGGAGTGGATGGAACCGGGCCAGAGCTGCAGGTAGAAGGGATTGGAAGGAGCCCTCCATTTGTTTAGATCCAAGACTATGAAACCTTAACCTGCCTCAGGTGCCTACACATTTGGAGGTGCCACATAGTGTTCCCTGTAAGCTGTGCGCTAATGTGGTCTCTCAGGAGAAATTCAAATGCTGCCCAGCTGATTAGTAGAGCACCCACAGCTAAGTTTTGTGTTTCTTCTGGTGGTGCACATTCACACATGCCTCAGAGCACATACATTTATGCCACACATGAATGGAAAAAATCTGCACACGGATAAAAAAAGATTAGAGAAAACATTGGTGCAACCCTACAATGACTAACAGCAACAACAGGGAGGTGGGAGTCAAACCCTGTACCACAAATATTCCTTTGTTAATGGTGTTAAATGGTACATATACAGAAAACAGCGGTCCAATGATAAATCTTATTGTCAAAATGATACTAGTTGTCAATGCAAGACCTGGTCTAGTTAAATCCAAAAAGATCCTGAATGGGAGACTCTAAGAAGGCATTTGTTCACAGCTTTGCATTGCAAAACTATCCTAAGTACTGCACCACATACAAACATGTTTGTTAAACTGCATGAATGTTCATAACAAGCTCCTCCTAGAGCAGCCTCCATCTTTCAAATTAGTTTATTGAAAATGGCTTTTATAAGAACAAATTTTCTGCAGCAATGGCATGCTTATAAAGATATAAATTTTAAAAATTAGATAATCTGGACACTCTTCATTACCCAAAAGAGGGGCCCATTTTGAGCACTTTAGAGAAGTTTCCCCCCCACATAAAAAAGGGCTTTTTCTACCAGCTCTCCTCATTTCTGATTAATGAAGTGTCTACAAAGCACTTCACAAAGCCAGACAAGAAACAGAGCTCAACTTTGAGATATCAAAACACCAATTACCGTCCATCTGAACAAGCAGCTCCGATTTGACTCTGCGACTTGCTTCATGTTCATCAGAAGTGCCTCTGCGGCTGCAGATGGAATCTATTTCATCAATGAAGATTGTTGTTGGAGCATAAAATCTTGCCTTTATTGAAGTGAAAATACAATTACTTAGATTGCTGTAGCAAGCAAAAACCCCAACTAGGCTTCAGCCCCTATTATGTTAGAGGCTAAATAAATATATTGAAAGACACGTCCCAGTCTCAGAAAAACTCATCTAAGATCTTGACCTTGCAACCACTTCCACATGTGCCTAACTTTACTTACACACACATACATGAGCACCACTGACGTTAAAAGTACCTTTAACAGTGCCGAAAGTTAAGCACATGCAGAAGCCTTTAATGTGTTACTTGTTTTCTTGTATGCAGATAGTTCTAGCTATGTCAGTCTCAGGATATTAGAGAGACAGGGTGGATGAGGTGATCTCTTTTATTGGACTGACTTCCATTGGTGAGAGAGAAGCTTCTGAGCCACACACACTGCTCTTTGGGTCTGTGGGGAAGGTACTCTGAGTAGCACAGCTAAATACAAGGTGGAACAAATTGGTTAGCATAAGTAGTTAGCATATATTATATGGGACCATTCAAAGTAGAGTGCCATGTAACACCTCTGCAGACATAGAACAAAAAGGGGCTGAGGGTTAGTGGTCTATAGATTGTTGTAATAAACCATAAATCCCACTGTCTCTGTTCAGTCCATGATTTTCAGTGTCTAGCAAAGTCATCAATTTAAGCTCTGAGACAGAATTTACCTATAGTCGCACCCTACACACTGTTGTAATAATTTCTGTACAAAGTATGCCTTGTAAGGTATCATCTAAGACTCAATTTGCTCATCAATATTGTCCTGATAAAATGGCAATACACTATGTGAAGTTATAAGATTTCTCTGTATGATATTATTAACATGTTCCAAATGGAGACGGACAAACTGGTCTGTCTCAAACAGAAGAATGTGCTCTGCTTCATCTGCATTTAAGCAGTAAATAAAGTCATCAAGCAGGAAAGAAAACCAAAAAAGCTCCAACGGATAAGGAAGAGCAGCCAGGAAGATCCCTTTCTGTAGACTCTCAATCTCCTGGATCTCGTCTGGAATTGTTTTCCAAAGTGGAGATGACACTATAGAAAAGGGGGACAAATACCCCAAAGCACCCCCCTCATCCTGCCCAATTCCCATCAATTCTTTGCATGAGATAGGA
Organism: Pelodiscus sinensis; assembly: GCF_052426305.1. Classification (NCBI taxonomy): domain Eukaryota; kingdom Metazoa; phylum Chordata; order Testudines; family Trionychidae; genus Pelodiscus; species Pelodiscus sinensis. The sequence continues at coordinate 309,215,487 of NC_143052.1, forward strand.
CAAAGGAAGCAGCCATTAAAAAGAATAAGAGATCCTGACCTAAGAAGTTTGGCCAATAATACTGCTGAGAGCCTGTGGTGAGAACACGTTTGCATTTAACATTGATAAGGCACTAATTGGGTTTTTATCTTTATTTTTCTTGAAACCACTTCTTACTTATGATTCGTTACTTGTAGTCACTTAAACATCTCTCTTTGTAGTAAATAACATTGTTTTACTGTTTTAACTAATCCATCATGTTTAAAGTAAAGTGTGTGAAGAACTATTTGAAATACCAAGTGGGTAAGTTATCATAAAAATAATAAGGGACTTATACTGTCCAGGAGAGGTCTGGGCAATGCAGGACATATTTGGAGGTGGGGGAAAGGCATCCAAAACTGGGAGTGAGCTGAGTCACCCTGCAGCACACGCACACACATACACACAGAGACATAGCTGATAGTGACTCGCGTGCTGGAGTAGCCTAGATGAGAGGCTACAGCAGCAAAGCAGAGTAAAGGGCACCCCAGATTAGTGGGCATGAGTGACACAGATACTCCTCAGTCCAGGCTGTATCCTGCGCACGTCACAAGCTCTCTGGCTCATCTTTGGAAAAAGTGTTGTGCAGGTTTCCTTTAAGGATGAGAACTGATAGTAGTTACTCTTTAGCTGGCCTTTGTTTTCTTAGGCCTTGATCCTGCAAATGAGGTGGGGGAACACTCAAAATACACTATCTCACAAATATTTCCAAAAGTTAGTTAGTTTGTCCTGAAAGATCGCCAAAATGGCAAGAGCTAGAAACACCAAATTTTGAACGGGTACTACTGATTTCCTAATTTAAATAACTGGATTGGTTATATCTCAAAATCAGTTCCCCCGGCTCCCCCAGAACCCCAATAGGGCCCCCAGAGTCCCAAATGGGCCACAAATTAGCTTTTAGTAGCGCCTGATCATAGGCATTTGCTGGACTCTTCTGTTAAGTGTGTCACAAACTACAACTATGAGATCCTTTCCCTATGATAGGAAAAAGTACATAAGTATTAGCTATGTTCATTTCTTAAAGTAATATGTAAGAGAAAAGTATTTCCAGTAAAATATGCTATGTTAATGTCATTGATGTAGTTCATTCATCACACCTGGGTTCTGCTAGTTTGTAATATACACATTCAACTCAGGATTTGACAGAGACTGTGAATGGCTAGCTAACTACAAAAGCAGCTTCTCCTCTCTTGGTGTTCACACCTCCAGATCAGCTACTAGAAGTGGGCCTCATCCTCCCTGATTGGATCCACCTCGTCATCTCTAGCCTGATTCTGGCCTGTATATTTATACCTGCCTCTGGAAATTTCCACTACATGCATCTGACGAAGTGGGTCTTTGCCCACGAAAGCTTATGCTCCAACATTTCGGTTAGTCTATAAGGTGCCACAGGACTCCTCGCCGCTAACATACATATTGTGCTTCTTGTGAAGGCAAAGGTTTGGAGTGGAAGGGAGATTCAGTTTCCACTCGATTTAAAAATCACAAGAGCTACGTCTATACTGCAGCCTTCTTCCGCAAAAGCTTATACAAATGAAGCGCAAAGTAGAATATTGCCATGTTTTATTTGCATAATTAATTAGCAGCCGTTTTTGTGCAAGAGGCTTTTGTGCAAAAAGGAGCTGCGTAGACAGCTCTTTTTTGCACAATACCCTCCTCTGTGCTTCATTTGCATAAGCTTTTGTGGAAGAAGGCTGCAGTATAGATATAGCCAAGGTGTTTTAATGGGCACCCTCTTGGAAGTGCAGAAGCAAATAAGGATGAAGAGAGGATAAATGGCATGCCTGCATGTACACAAGTTCAACCCAGAAACTGCACTAAGAACTTTTCAGCTGCAGTTCAGGATGTGGCCCTAGATTTTCATGAACCCGACATTTAGCTTGGAATAGAGAAAACTGATAAAAAACACATTTTGCTTCTAGAAACAAAGGTCATGTACTCCGCAGTCCTCAAAAATACATCAAAAATGGTCTAATGCAAAAACAGGCACACCCATCCACTGGAAAAGATAATGAACTCAATCATGCAACAACATGCTTTGAGGGGGCTAGATAAACCAGCAAGGTCTTACCATTTCAAACAACAGGCGTACTAGCTTTTCTGACTCGCCCCTGTATTTTGATGTCAGAGTGGAGGAAGAAACATTGAAGAATGTTGTTCCACATTCTGTAGCAACAGCTTTTGCTAGCATGGTTTTGCCAGTCCCAGGGGGGCCAACCATCAGAACACCCTAAAATTCAATACAGAATAATAAATACATGACAAGAGGAGATCCTGAATTCAGCCCTGATGCAAGCAAAAATACTAATCCACTATAATCACTAGGTCTAAATTTGACCCAAGGTCTGCATTTCAATTGTTCAAAAACATAACTCTGCCCTTATTCATGAGTCGGAATTTTGTTTCTAAACACTCATTTCACTAAAACCATCCCTTGTTTGTATGAGTTTTTTATGTCATTTATTCTTTACTAGAAGACTTATCCAGCATTGCTCGGGACCAGAGTGTGGGGACTAGGGGCAGGGTGGCTAGCTGTGCAGGCTAAGGATGTTAAATAGCGAGTAATTTACTAGTCAAGTAGTCAATGGAATTTCCATCAACTACTCAATTAATTGATAGCCCCACTGGGGCTCTTGTACATTTCGAAGGAGGAATGCGGAACTCTGTGTTCAGGCCAGGGCGGGAAGTCCCAGTGGGGACTTTTGTGCATTTCAAAGCAGAAGCGCCCTCATGAATTCTGGGGTCAGCGGGGAACTCAGAGTCCCCAGCTGACCCCGGGCTCCATGCTGTGCTGCCACTTTGAAATGCCACATGGAGCCCAGGTCAGGTGGCATTTCCCCAGAACCCGGGATCAGGTAGGGACTCCCCAATTGACCCCAAGGCTCTGCGCACTGCACTGGAACCCGGAATCAGCTGGGGGCTCCCCCGCTGACCCTGGGCTCCACACAAACGCCACTGCGGCATTTCAAAGGGACAGCGCCGCACAGCTGATCCCGGGAGCCCAGGGTCAGCTCTGTGTGGCACTGCCACTTTGAAGTACCCCCTCCCCACCCTTTGCTGCTTCTATTTGATAGAGGCAGCGGGGGGGGGGGGGGGAGATCGACTAATCAACTCGACTATCCGATAATCATTTGCTTATCGGATAGTCAACTATTTGACTAGTCCTTAACATCCTTAGTGCAGGCCTCTCGCTGGCGCTCCCCAGGCCTACCCAGAGTGGAGAGGGGAACTGTGTGTGGTCTGGACAGCCCCAAAGCTGTATGGGGCAGCCTGGCAGTACCAGGGGACACAGGCTGGAGTTCCTGCAGCAGGGGCCAGGGCTGCACTGCTAGGCCGTAGCGGCAGAGCTCCCTCTCCCCCCCCCTCCCGGCGTCTGGCACTGGGGCAGAGGACAGGGGGATAGGACCTTGGGGCAGTCAAGATAGTGAACCCCATCCCTAGGTGGTCACTCTCTTAGTGGCGAGGCTGCTCCCAGAAGCACTGCAGCCCTGGCCCCTGCTGCAGGAGGTACCACCCACGCTCCCCACTCCACCAGGCTGCCCGATAAAGCTGTGGAGCTGGCCAGCCTGCGCACAACTTCCTCTCCCCCGTCACAGGCAGACCCAGGGAGTGCCTTTCCATGTTATGGAAAACGATCGAATTCCAGGCATATCCCATTTTCCTGGTGCAACCAAACCCTGACCTTGCTTTAAGTTATGATAAGAGGAAGCTGCCTGCCAAATTTGATGGTCCTACCTCTTACAGTTTAGGAGGAGTTCTTCAACAAACAGACTTGCAGACAGCAACAATATCTAAAATATATATAGAAATAAGGTACTTACATAGCCCCATTACCACAGCATCTGAGCATCTCAAAAGCTACTTTATTTATCCTTACAGATCCCTATCAGGCAAGGAAGGACTATTATCCTAACTGTACAGAGAAAAAATTGAGGCACAGAGAAGCTAAGTGACTTACCCAAGATCACACAAGAAGTCCAAGGCACAGCAGAGAAATGAATGCAGTTATACCAAGTCCCATGGTTAGTGGCCTGCAATGTTCCCACTAATCTTTTCCATCCATGTCTGGGATCTTTTTTCTGGTCAGAATACATTTTTATGTGCACTGAGACATGTGTGAATGTGCACCACCAGGAGAGACAAAAACCCAGCGGTAGATGCTCTGCTAATCAGCTGGGCAGCATCTGAATATCTCCTGAGTGGCTGCACAAGCACAGAGCTTACAGGGAACATTGGTAGCCTGAGCACCCTTCCATCTGCCATTCAGGTAAAAGAAGACAAGGTTGGAGAGCACTAGTCTCCTCTACATCAGTGCCTGTTTATTCACCGAAGTGTAAAAGACATTATGCATGGAGAAACAATGTTTCCATTTTCAGGGCCCAAATGGGGCTTGCTGGGGCTTGCTAATTATCCCTTGGAAGAGAGGCATTAGTTTTGAAATGACCCTTCATGGCATGGTCTCCTGAAAATGAGTGGTGGTAACAATCATTTCCCCTTCTGTAGTGGGGAGGGGGGGGAGTGGAGTAATTCTTGGTCATTAAATAATTAAAATAAAATTAGTCCAGACACTTTTAAATTCCAAATCAGCTCCTCCTTTCTGCACCCCCAGTCAGGAGATGGAAGACAGTGTTTTCTCCACTCAGCAAGATTCAGGGGGAAAAATAATATAGAGACACTAAGTGCTCTGCTGCCAAGAATAAGGTTTCTGAGCTGCTTTCTTTTACAAGTGCAAGATCTGATTACATGCTAACAAGACCTTACTAAGGTAAAGTCATACTGTGTTTCAAGGGGAATCAAATTAGATGGAATTAGATTTGCACATCATAATGTGCTTTGCAATTAATCTCTTACATAAAATACCACTACAATATCTGTTAAACATGATCCATGCGGCAAATTAAATTGTGTCTGTTCAACACAAAATTTACCGCAAGGAGCACAATGAATGACACAGAAGAATCTATAAAAACAAATCAACCGGGAATACAATTATTCAAAAATGTTTTCCCCCATATTCATCAAGTACCTTAGCCACTCTGTGCCTACATTTTCCATTAATCGTTAATACCTTTATTACCATTTAACACTTCGCTATTGCAAGCTCACATACACATTAATCAGTAAATTAAATTACAAATGTTCATATTCCTTCCAGAGGGCTGACAACTCTCTTTCCTTGATAAGGATGCCCAAGTTTTCCTAAGTGCCAAGGCAGCAACTATAGGAGGTAAATAGACTCCTGTTCTGCAAGTTCATTCAGGCATTATCTGCAGCAGGGGCCAACGTTCCAGGGTAATTAAACCCTTACAGCAATACTAATGTACACGTGGATAACTAGATCAAATTCCCTGGCCTGTACAATACACCTCACTATTACACCCTTTACAATAATGAACTTGGGCTATAATAATCCTGGTCCTTGGATCCCCCACCAAAGCCCTGCTGCAGCTGCTGGGCTGGAGGAGCTCACAGCCCCTGCCACAGCCATAAGACTGGAAGAATTCTCTTTTGCTATAACAAACAAATGGCTTAGACCAGGGGTGGGCAATAATTTTCGCAGGGAGGCCACTCAATGAATGTTATGACTCCACACCTAGAAGGGCCAGGGCCTTGGGAGGAAGGGGTGGGGCTGGGACTAGCCTCCCCCCAGAGTTATTTAGGGCCCAGAGGCTTTGAAATAAAAGCACAGCAAAGAGCTCCCAGCCCTGCTGCTACAATGTTGCCTGACAGCTTCCCAGGGTTGCTGCTGCTATTAAAAAGGGTTGCAGCTCCAGCCAGAGAAGTGCCACAACTGGGAGCCATTTAAATAGGATCCTGCTGCCTGTAAATTTAGTTGCACGGGCAGCAGGATATAAATAGAAAGCATCCGTGGGCTGGATCAGGCCGCATCTTGCCCAATCCTGGCTAAGACCCTTCAACACAGTGAGGATGCACTGTGTGTATAAAGATACAGGAGATCAGACTAGATTATTTAATGAATCCTTCTGGAGTTTAAATCTGTTAACCACATGGTTTACACAATGCAACTTGATTTGCATCTGGGCAGAAAGAACTTGGATTGAGGCAGAGCTAAACAAGCACTGGTACAATGTGATTTGAATTAGGAAAGTTGTGTTCACATTAGGGGTTTACACCAGTGTGGCTACACTGAAGGCTAAAAGCTCACTGTGGATAAGGCTTCAATCTTAATAGCCATACAGGGGGCAAAGCTCTACCTTGACTAATACCCTTATTTAACCCCAGTGAATTCCAGGGGTCTAACTGCTCACTGTCTCACACCTTGGCTCACCACTTTTCCTTGCGTAAAAGGGGTGTAACATTACAAAATGAGAATGGTAGCATTTTACATCCACCTTGCACAAGCGTGAATGATCTCATAAGGCACAAAGCAGTGGGAGAATGATACCAACTGGGATGCATAAAATGTAAGGATCAATGCACAACGTGAGCCTGAATATCTAGCTAAGGATAACTCATTGGATCTCAAACATTTGTATTGGTGACCCCTTTCACATAGCCAACCTCTGAGTGCCACTCCGTTATAAATTAAAAATACTTTTTTTATTTAATAATATTATAAATGCTGAAGTGGGGTTTGGAGCTGGAGACTAACAGCTTGCTACCCCCCATGTAATAACCTCACAATCCCCTGGTGGGTCATCATGATCCTCCAGTTGAGAACCCCGCGCTAACCAGATGCACAAGGTTGGAAGGAAGAACATGAAGTACAAGCTGCTTTATCTCTATACCAACTATGAACCTGGAAGTTACTGCCCAGTTAAAATTCTTTGCAAACACAAAGCCTTCTTTATTCTTCCTCTTGGGCTCAGTTAATCCAGTGTTTTTCAAGAAGCTAAAATGGACTGCAGAGAGTCACAGGGTTATTTCTTGTTGTTACAACTATCACTAGTGGAGCAGTGGGATACCTATCTAAAGAAAGGACCTTCTTGGCACAGAGGTAGGTCAGAGAAAGGAAATAGCCGCTCTTGGATGTTCAGAAAGTGATGGCTGCAGAAACAGGGCACCTATAGTTAGTCAGGAAGAGTACCAACCTTTTCATGCTGCACATCATTTGATAAACACAGGCAGACTTGGGATTGTTCTGAGGAGGGTCTAAAACATCCAAGAGAAGATCTGGCTGCTCTTTCTCTGAACTGTGGCCCTGAATGCCAGGATCAAGTGCTGCTGCAACTGATCAGAGCAAGAAGCAACCCTCTCTTCAAGGTTTTTCACCACTGCAGTACAGTTACAGGGAGGGAGAACACACAAAGCTCTGTGTCAAAACAAATTAAATAAGAGTCACATCTTTACAAGTCACCAGTAAAATGCAGAGACTGAAAGTACATAATGGGCTCTTAGGAAATCAGTTCACATTTGCAACTGAATAGCGAAGAGGCAAAACTTGGAAGAATTGGAATCCATGTTTGTAACCATCTCATTTCCACAAGTGAAAACCTCAAGGGCTAGCATGTGGCTCCTGCAGCCAGAGCCATGTTACTTATTAGCTGGGTGCAAAGGAGCACTGACCAAAATGGGAGTTATCTGCCAAGTGCCAAGGCAAGGGCATTCTAGAGCAGTGATTACTACATCCTCCAAAATGGCTTCCCCAGTGCAGGCACTGCTGGGTTCAGGAGAGAAGAAGGGCCCCGTTAGCATGTGAAGGGCCTCAGAAACACTAGCCTGCTCAGAGAGGGTTAACACATTGTCAGCTTCTTGCAGATCAAAGGGAAGAAGCAGCACTCCGGCTGTAAAAGGGAAGCCACAATCCCACCTTAAACTAGTAACTGGTTAGGTATTTAGCAGCAGGGAGTGGGGGGAATTGGGCAGATGATGAAATGCCTGAGAAGGTTGTTCAAGTAGGACTGCTCACACATTTAACATTAACCACATGCTTAAGTGTTTTGCTGAATCAGAGCCAGAGAGGAGATATTCAATAGGAAATATCTTCCTGGACTTCATCATCAGGACTAACTCAATGAAGGGACAAGCACACAACTGTGTCCTCACAAGTCATACCCTGAATAAGGAACAATCAGTCCTATGCCAGAAGCTAGGTCATTTTATGCTTCCTCGACATTTTTTTTTAAGTTGTCTCAGCTACTCTGGATCAATCCCACATTTGTTAAGAAATTAACCATCCTTGCTAAATAAATGTGTATTTTAGGCTATTACTCAGAAGCAGATCCATGTCTCTTGGGGCCCTGGGCCAAAGCCAGGGGGAGGGCCCTAGTACTAGGGATGCAAAGGACTAGTTGACTATTCAATAAGAAAATGCTTACAGGATAGTCAACAAGATAGTCGACTAGTCTCTATCCCCTCCCCCGCTGCTACCCATCAGAGAGAGGCAGCAAGATGAAGGGAAGAAGGGGGGGGGTATTTAAAAGCAGCAGTGCTGCATGGAGTCTGTAGTAAGCTGCTCCGTGCAGCACTGCCACTTTGAATGCTGTGGGGAGCCCAGGATCAGCTGGGGACTCTTCAGCTGAACCCAAGCTCTGTGGCACTGCCATTTTGAAATGCCAGGTAGAGCCCAGGATCAGCTGAGGATTGACCTTGGGCTCCACACGGCATTTCAAAGCAGCAGTGCTGCTTGGAGCCCAGGATTAGTTGGGGACTCAGCTTTGAAAAGTACAAGAGTCCCCAGCAGGGGGCTTTTGTGTATTTCAAAGAGGAAGCATAGCATAGAGCCTGAGGCAAGTAGAGGACTCTACCCCACTGCCCCCAGGTTCCATGCACACTACTGCTTTGAAATGCACAAGAGCCCCTGGTGGGAACTCTTGTGCATTTCAAAGCTGGCACACCACGTGGAAGCAGCAGGGGGAGGGGGAGGTGAGATGGGGGAGGGAGAGACTAGTCGACTATCCTGTTGCTTATTGGATAGTCAGCTAGTCGACTAGTCCGTTACATCCCTAGTACCAGGGCCCTCCCACTAGCTTTGGCCCAGGGCCCCCAGGAGACGTGAATCTGCTTCTGAGTATTAGCCTAAAATACACATTTATTTAGCAAGGATGGTTAATTTCTTAACAAATGTGGGTTCATCGACTACTCAACTAGCAAATTAATCGCTCCTTCACATCCCTACCTGGTACCAGAATTGTGGCCGTGCCTCACCCTTCCACCTGAGGCCCTGCCTCATCCTGCCCTTTCCTGGTTCCACCCACAATCCTGCCCACCACTTCTCCAGTAGCTTCGCCCCATTCCACCCACCATACCCCTTTTCCCATGGCCCCACCTGCCACCTGCTCCTTCCCACCACAACCCACAGTTGCAGCACCAAGACTGGAGACACTCTATCCCCCCGCCGTTACTCCAGCTTTGGGGCTGCAGTGGCAGGAGATTTTATGGGGTCCCAAATTGGCTAGGGACCCAGCGATCCATGAGATAATCCACAACTGCTACCTACTATATATTTGAGAAAGTCTGTGTGTGTATCTGTCCATCCCTCCGTCTGCGAGTCTGTTTGTTCAAGAATTCCTCCTAAATGATAAGCGCTAGGACCACCAAATTTGGTATGCAGCTTCCTCCTATCACACGTCAAAAGGAAAGTCAGGGTTTGGTTGTGCCACGACAACGGGTCTGGCTTTGAATGTGATTGTTTCTCATAAAACAGGAAGGGAGAGGTTTGCTGGCAGGGACAGTTTTGCTGTAGAATGGGATGGGGAACCTTTTTGGGTCAGGGGTTGCTGACCCACAGACAAAGCAGTCGGGGGCCACACACAATGAGAAGCAAAAAAAAAAAAAAAACCCCTCACTGATGTGGCCCCCAACTAAGGCCACATTCCCCTCGCATCCCAGAACACCAGTAGATTGTGTGTGCTCCAGCCCTGGGGGGAGGAGAGGCAGCAGAAGGGTTGGGGAAGAGGAGCGCTGAGCCTCAGGAGCCAGATCCAGGCAAGCCAGGAAGGGTATCCAGTCCCCAAGCCTTAGGTTCCCCCATCCCTGCTATAGAATGACCACAGGAGAACAGCAAGGGGCCAGAGATGGGGACCAGAACAGCAGGGGCCGGGGTGGAGAAAGGGACAGCAGTCTGTGTGTCTGTCTGATCCCCAGCTGGGGACATGCACCCCTTCCTAGGTTGTGACCGCTGCAGCAGCCATGGACTGGTGCTTCTCACCTGGCCCCAAGCTGCTGCAGTGAGAGAAGGCTGAGTTTGTCCTCTCTCTCAAGAGCAGCCTGCATGCTGAACCCCTCATCCCAAGCTTCATCCCAGAGCAATGATTTAAATGAAGAAAAACAAAACATTATTTCAGTTAAGGACCCAAGCAATGCTAGGTAAATCCTCTAATTATGCAATATTATAGCTATACATAGTACATATATCATCAATACAAGGAAACATGAGCACAAATGTTTACATACAGAGTGCTTAGCATATATGAAAATACCATGTATGACCACTCCCAAGAATGTGGTCCTCACCTTCCAAGGCCTTCTGATCCCCTTGAAAAAATCAGGCATCCACATTGGCAGAACAACTGCTTCCCTTAATAATTTCTTGGCTTCTTCCAAATCTGCTATGTCATCCCTGTGAAAGACCAGCACAAATTTACAAAGCACATTTCTTACTTTGTTTTTAAGACACAAAAGATGAGGGAAAAAAGTCTTTTATTTACAACTATCCTTTTTATTATGCTAGTGTGTTCCCACTAAGAAGAATGCTGTAATTCTGTGGCCTTAAAATAATCTCTCCTGTGACATGCAGAAAAAAAATTACTTTCTGCTAATGCTACTACAGTACTCAATTAAAAAATGGTTTAGATCACATGATCATCAGGGATCACAGTTTTCTGTGATAAAAAAAAACAACCAAAACTACCTAATAAAGAAAAAAAATCTAAGTTTGCCCGTGGATAAAATTGCCTCGCTGCAGCACACAGTTGAACATTACTGATATACAGTAGTACCCTGATTAGCCAAGCTTCCACTTTCTTCTTCACATTAACTGAACTGCCAGCTGCCTGGGACAGAAACAGGAATAAGAAATAAGGGTGTGTCTAGACTACAGGGATCTGTTGACAAAAGTGGACTTTTGTCAACAAAGCTATACCTGCATCTACACTACCACCGAGTTCTGTCGACATAACGTCGACAGAACTCAGCAGTGTTGTTGACGGCGGTAAACCTCATTCTATGAGGAATAATGCCTTTTGTCGACAGAGTTCTGTTGACAGAAGGCGTTATTGCATCTACACTGTCCTTTGCGGCTTGCTTTGTCAACAGAACTGGATGTAGTCTAGACGCTCTTTGTCGACAGAAGCTTTGTCAACAGCATCTGTCGACAAAACCTCTGTCGACAAAGCCTGTAGTCTTGACGTACCCTAAGGGCTAGAAAGCACTTTGCCATGTCTCCTGATTATCCCAATTTTTGATGAACGGATCTGGCCCTGGTCCCAATTAGATTAGATAAACAGGATTTCACTGTAAATTTAAAGTGCAGCCAAAAATCAGCCACAAAGGAGGGGAGGTGGCGCGCACTGAATAACTGACACTAACACTTTCAGTAAAGTGTAGTTGATCATTAATATAATTTTTTTTTTTTTTTTACAAATTACAAAAACTAACGATTCTGTGTCAAAACACAAATTCCACATTTTCCCTTCTTTTCCTATGTCAAATTAATTTTAGGATCCTTGGTTGGTCATCAAAACACTTTTTAACATTCTCTGGGGTTGCATTTAGGCTTTTGATGAAGCACTTGTAATGGATATTTTTTGCACATAATATTGGTTAAGAATGAAAGTCTTATTCTGCACTCAAATTAGTGCAAAATTAGAACTGGAAAGCTCTTGTTTCCCCTATGTGGAAAGTTGTGGCTGCTTGCCATTTTAAGAGTTAAACCCTCCATTTAATGAGAAGATATGCTCTTTCCCCTCCAACCTGGCTAAAGAATTTAGCTGAGAAAATCCTCATACCAATGAATGCTTGGATTTCTTGATACAATGTCCCTTTCCAGTGCTTCAACCAGGTCTTTATCGTACCCTGCTCCATCAAATTTCTGAATTTCCCCATCACCAGCACCTTCCTGCGGAATTTTCTTTCCCTAGGAACATTAAGAAATCACAGGAATGTATACTGAAACTTACTTGTAAACAGCTCCAAGATTTGAATCAGAGTAAAATTGGTCAGTTGCTACTATGTTTAAGCCAAGAGAAATTTCAGATTTTTACAGAGAACTGTAGCTGTCTTATTCCTGCAACAGTCGAGGCTCACAATATTTTTACATCTCCACCGTCTCCAGATACTTGTCACTATAGTCAGTCCAATAAATGTGCTATAGTGACACATTTCTTTCATAAAAGGATATTACATTGATAAAGTCACAAAATTAGCTTTAAACTTTTTTTTAAAGTTCACACACTAGAAGTAGTAAGTCACCCTTTAGACTAACAGCACACTGCTTGTGATGTTCAACTCACAAGGCAAATGCAGCAATAGCCAAGCCATGCAAACCCTGTCATGACATAATGCTTTATTAGATCCTGGCCAAGTTTAACCAAAGGTGCATTTTGATTGGCTAGCTGGACCCGATAATGTAATATCTACTAGATCTGCTAGCAGAAGTATGCAGCTAGACCTTACCACCACCACCAAGAATTTAAAAATCATTACACCTCTTCTCTTTAACTGGAGAAATAAGATTTCCTCTTTCTCCTCTCTCCTGGTTTTTAAGAGATATTTGATTTATTTATTTCAACATAGCAGGGACTTAAAGAAAAGATCTTCCCTGCTTGGCTGCTTCCCTTCCCCAATCCCAATAATTCTCCATTTCCTGTTCCCTTTCCCTGCCTCACAACACAATTCCCCATACAGCCAGGATGTTTTGAAGTGTATTTAAAGGGAAAGCATAGGAAGTCCTAAAGCCACTCAAATTTCTGGTTCCTGACTGGAAAGTCCAGTTACTGCAGGTGGGGAGCAAGGAGTTGCCTGTCGCCCGTCTCTGAAGCAGCCGGTCCCACAGCAGCATGCATGCACCAGCTCATGTGGCCCCTTTGGAAGCTCATGGTCAGCAGGGCTGCAGCAAAGGAGAGCATGGGAGCTCACGACAAGCAGGGAAAGGGGCTCCCTAGTGGGCCCAGAATGTTCTGCAGGAGGGAAGGAACACAAGATGCCCCACCAGGCTGTGCTTCCCCCAGCCACACACGAGCCCTCCTTGCTGGCCTTCAGCTGCCTAAGCGTCCAGGGAAAGGGACTGCTAGTAGGGTTGCCTGGTATCCGGTTTTGAACTGGACAGTCCAGTATTTGAGCTTTCTGTTCGGGAAACAAATTGAGAAAATATAAATGAGAAAATATAAATGTCCGGTATTTTCTAAATAAGATGTAATGTAGATTGTGAGGTAATGTCATGTGTGTCTGGTATTTTTGTTGAAACCATCTGGCAACCCTAGCTGCTGGGCAGGCCATGCAGGAGGAGGCGGGGTCTGCAAATCCCATGGGGCTGCTTACACTGGAGCTAAGGGGATGAGCAGTGGGAAGAGTAGGTGAGAGAAGAGTGAGCAAAAGCTTGGTGAAAAGGCAGAGCAAGGGCGTCAGTTTTCAGAAACTAGAGAGCTGGCAGCCTTACATTTCAGCTTATTTATTATTTTAACTGAAGGATCATCTAGTGTTCAGAGCTGCCCAATAATTGGATAGAACAGGCTCAGGCCCAAACTGATGATAATCTCCAAAATTAATAGTTCCATGGCTCTTGGGGGTGAAGCAGTATTTTACTTCTGAAACAACACTTCTTATCCTCCTCTTCTAACACTTCAATAGGGAACTACCTCCCCTCCCAGCCCAAAACCAGGGCTAAATGGAGCCCAAGGAGGAGCTGCACTGCTTTTAAGTGAACTAGGCCAAACTGGAAGTTGGTTTAGAGCTCCTAACACAGGCTCTAAGTACTATTAACAAAAAATAAAAGTATCCCAGCTGCCCCAGAAAAACAGCCTATGAGAAAGAGGACAGAGACAGCCTAGGGCAAGGGTGGGCAATAATTTTTGACCAGGGGCCACTTCTAAAATTTCTGAAGTGGTCCCCGGTCAAAAATTATTTTTTGAAGTGGCCCCAGGCTGCCCAGGAAGGGGCAGGGCCTAAGGCGGAAGGCGCACGGCCAGGGCACTTCCATGCTTCCCTGCCCACAGACCCTGATTGGCCTGGGGTGGGGGAGCATGAAGTCTTTGCCCCCAGCCTCCCTGCGAGAGAACTACCACCTGTTCTGAACAACTGGCAGTTTCCTCTAGGTGCCCTGGCCCCTGGCGGTGGGAGGAGACTTTGCCCGCTCCCCCCACCCCACCAGGGGTTGGGGACAGGGGAAGCATGCAAAGTCTCCTTCCGCCCTGCCCCAGTCCTGCAAGGAGTGCGCAGTGCTTAGAAGTGCCACGCTCTCCCTACCCCCAAGCCCTGATTGGCCCGGGGGTAGGGGAGCACACGAAGTCTCTCGCTCCCTGCCCTTGGGCACGTGGCGCTTAAGAGTCAATCCCGGCAGTTGACTCTAAGCGCCACACGCTCCCCAGTCCTTAGGCCCTGATTGGCCCGGGGGCAGGGGAGTGGCAGGGCCTTCACGAGCTGGATCAACCCACTTTGTGGGCCAGATCTGCCATGGAGGCCCTTTTGCCCACTCTTGACATAGGTAGAGAGGGAGTCAGAGAGACAAATAAGCTAGCAGAGGGGAAAGATAATAGCTGAGAGACAGTTAATGCCCCTTCCCTTTGCCCATTAACCTACATGCCCTTCATGCAACAATCTGTGCTCTTCTGGTTCTTTCAACTCTCACTTTTAATTACAAAAGTGATCCCAGCTTAGTTTTCATTATAGCAAGAAGCAAGCTGAAAGTTGCATGGGGACCAGAACTGCTGTCAAAATGAGAGTCAGGAAGAAAAGGTACTATGAGAAGGGACGCATAGTGTAGAAAATACTTCAAAGACAGGAGTTATCTAACTACCTATATAGGCAACAATAGCATTATTCGCAGCAACAAAAAGGTGTTTGCATTCTTTCTCTCTTATCCCCCTATTATGAACTTTTTTGTTTTAAACACAGTGGAAGGATTTGCTATTGCCCTTAAAAGCTGATTTTAAGACGATTTTAAAATGAAAACAAAATTAAACCAAGCTGTAATATCAGTAAATCAGGGGATCCTTCCATAAGCTACTGGTGCACTGCAAAAGTAACTGAAAGACACAAGGCTGAACATTGTATCAGTGGTATTTTCCAACATCTGGCAAACCAGAATGTAGATTATTGCTATGCAAAAAGATGGTACACAAATCAACAAAATACTGCAGAAGATAACTTGTGATCTGTGTCATGAAAACAAAAAAACAGACAAGGCCAGAGAACCATCCACCCAGCTGCTGCATGCTGGGAGCATGCCAACAACAACAACTTTATTTATCCACTTGCACTAAGACCATTACATAACCATGTGATTACTATAAACAACCACAGGGTGGCAGTAGAAAAGGAAAAACCTGAACAAAAGAAGTGGTAAGGATACTACAAGTACTATCTAAAAATAACTGCATACATAAATCAATTTTATGCTAAACAATAATAAAATATAGACGAGTTACAGGCTCTCATCTTCACTTCATAGTCCTCACACACAGCTTTCACAAGCTGGCACTCTTCTAGCACAACAAGCATTCTCAACTGTATGCACTTTTTTATACGATAAATCATTTATACATACTAAGCAAACACATCTGAAATTTTCTCTCCGAAGTAGAACTTAACTTTTTAAACAACGTCATGTTCTAACAATCTGTTCTGACACAACTAATTTGAATTTCCTGCAGCCATAGAGTTAGTTTTGAACTAAATGCCACTTTGCAGATGTTTTGACAATCTTAGTCGAGAAGTCATGATGAAAGAGGAAGTTACTTCCTGTAATTGGAGGTTCTTCAAGGTGTGTGGTCCCTATTTATATTCTATATGTTGGTGCACCTGCGTGGCATGCACCTGAGTCCAGAAGTGTTTCTTATCAGTGTCTGTTGACCTGCACGTGCATAGGGACACCCCATCATGCTCTCAGCTGAGGCTATAATAGGTTATGCAGGTCAATCTCTCACCAATGTCCCTTTTACTGTAGTGCAATCTCAACCGTGGCAGAGGTCTTGGGGGTGGGTACTGTAATATAAATAGGGACTACACCTCTCAAAGAACCTCCAGTTACAGGAAGTAACTTCCTCTTCTTCAAATGATGATCCCTACATGTATTCCCTGTGGGCATTCAACTAGCAGTCATCAGCATGGAAATGCAGTCCGCAGTATAATTTGGCCTACAGCAGCCTCAGTACCTGCTGCTCATATGATGACATAGTGGGCAATGAACATGTGAATGGGGTCTCAGGTAGCTGCATTACAAATCTGTTGCCATGAGACCTCTGCAAGGCAGGCCAGTGTGGCTGCTTGTGCTTGCACAGAATGCACTCTGACTCCATCAGGCATGGGAACATTGGACTGTGTGTGGCTTTTGCAGATGTACCCAAAGACCCATTTGTAAATTCATTAGGAGAAGGGGACTTGGCCCTCAGATCAGTGAGCATTCACCACATATAGTTTTGGTGATGTGCAAAAGGAGCAAGTCCTATGGAGACAAAACGCCAGTGCACGGCAGACATCATCCTGTCCACATGGGAGGCCTGTGGTTCGAGGCAGAAAACAGGTAGGTAGATGCAGTAATTTAGATGGAACTTCAACACTATTTTTGGAAGGAATTTAGGTTGTAATTGTAAAGGATATTTTGTCCTGGTGGAAGATAGTGTAAGAGAGATCTGCCATCATAGCCACCAGTTCACTGACCTGTCTAAATGAGGTGATGGCTACCACCTTCATGGACAGGTGGGAGAGGGAGCACATTGCCAGGAGCTTTAAGGGTGGCTTTGTGAAAGGAGAGATAATAAGATTAAGGTCGCACAGGAGTTGGGTTTGAATACTAAGGAGTATGCATTGAATAAACCCTTCATGAAAATGAACAGTCGTAGGAGGTGTAACAAAATAAAGGGCTTGTCTACGTGGAGCAATAATGAGGACAACAGAGGTATAATTTCTAAAGCACAATAATGTGTTGCGCATTAATTGGTCTGTGTGGACCCTGCTGGTTCACAATAAAAGTTCCTTAGTGCACTTAACAGTAGTGCTGTTTGAAACAGTACTAAGTTAAAGTGCCCTGGAGAACACTGCAAAGAGATCATGCATTACATTGCAGACTAGAGTAATGAGTAATGTATAACATATACATTACTAATTACAAAATATACAAAAAGAACCCTGGAAAATCCTGATTTTTGGACACTATATAAAACCCCAAAATTGCTAAAAATAAGCCCTGAAAAACATAATAAATGAACCCTTAAAAATAGAAACCCTACAGTTTGAGTATCATTTTGGCAGAACAGGGCATTTTATTACTTATCCACACCTGAAATAAAGCAAGATTTAAAATATTTCCAGTTTTCATATACAGGCAGTCCCCGGGTTACATGGATCCGACTTACATCGGATCCCTACTTACAAATGGGGTGAAGCAACCCCGCACTAGCTACTTCCCCCAGCAGACCAGGGAGACGCGAAGCTAGCGCTCCCCCCAGCAGACCAGGGAGACGCGGAGCGGCTTTTCTCAACAGACACCTCAGCTTGAGAATAAAGGACTGAGGGAAGTGAGGTGTGGGAGAATAAAACTGAGCTCTGGAGAAATGTTTGGCTAGAGTTTCCTCTACAATATGTACCAGTTCCGACTTACATACAAATTCAACTTAAGAACAAACCTACAGTCCCTATCTTGTACGTAACCCGGGGACTGCCTGTACAAAGAAAAGACTAATAATAATACATATAAACCCAATTCTGAAACCCTTACTTGGTTGATTAGTCTAGCAAGTTGCTCCATTATTAATGTAAATGGGATTACTCACAGATTTAAAGATTAGTTGCCCAAATAAGGTCTGAGTTATATATTCATGGGTGGCTCTGAATACTTTTCCAGGCATAACAGCATCTCCTTTTGTAGCATTAGGTGGATAGAAGTACTCTGCATAGCTTTATGGTGGCTTCCCTATTAGAAGATATTAATCTAATTTTCACAGTATTCTGAAACATTCTCCTATGGCACTATACATTCTTAGTATCATACATATGTTGCCTATTTAAAATAAACCACTGGGCAGAAAGGCTCAAATTCTGGACGATATTCCAGCAGGGGGCACCATGACAACCAGCCTGAAGACTTCCAAGACCTTAAATTAAAAAAAACTAACACCACACTTGGGAAGCAGCATTTCAAAGGGATGCTGGAGCATAACCACTATTGGAGTGGGCTCTCTAAGAGTAGAATTATTAATCATGTAGAATCATAATCATGTGTATTGCTTTGTAGGCAAATAAAGGACAAACTCCCTGACCCATCTTATAATCAGATTTGGAGAATTTGTTATGTGGATTGGAAAAGGGATGGTTACAAACGTACAAGATGAGTTTGTTCTTTTGGCTACACATCCAGAAAAAGCATTTATAAAGCATAAGCCAGTGCTAGCTACAGTCAGTCTCACTGCAGCCAATGTTTTACTGAATGAAAATCTTCACAACTTCTAACAAGAGCAGGCCAGGCAACCAAACAGATCCTGTTTAAAATACAACATTCAGTCATTTTAGAAATCTCTCTGCATGCTGTAGAGAAGCATGATTTAGAGCAACAAGTGTCTATTAAGCAGCCAACAGAATTTTAATCATCATGTGCCCTTCTCCAGTAACATTTAAAAATAAATGGAACATAAGCAGCAACTGATCTCATGTCAATTGACGTGCTGACAAAAAGAAGTATGCTAATTTCAGCTCCATTCCAAACACTAGATGACATCAATGCTTATTAGCAGACAAGGATAAAACTGAATAAATGTATGTTCTTGCTTATATTAGGTATCAGTGCGAACAGAAGCTTTTACAAATATTCAGATAAAATCAATTTTAAAAAGTGAATTACTATATGAAATATATTTCTATTTATGATGCTTCTCTGTCTGGCTTCCCTGCTGTAGACTGTTGATAGTATTAGTCCCAGCATAGGCTCCACTAGTACCAGAACAGGCTCAGTCATAGTAAATCCTTATAATGCTCCTTACCAGACCCTTTGTTGTGTGCATGATTTTATCCTCAGAAGCAAGATGTGAATGCTTAGATGCCTGGTGTAATAAACTGATCACACAACATGATTCCAGTTCCTCATTTAATTGGCGGAACTGTAAACAATTTTCACAGTTCTTTAAATGCTTTTTATAGCGTGCAGAGCATTCACTTGTTATTGTAAATCTTGCTGTTCTAAGTATGCAGAGAGATATTTCTAAAATGATTCAACTTTACATTTCAAAATTAATTTGGTGGGTTGTTCCCTAGTACTATTAGAAGACTATATCAGAAGAACTTGTGACAACCAGTGGTACTGCTTAACATGCTCTTCTACAAAATAAAAAATTACTGATACAAGGATGGCTTTTGTCTATTCCTTGACAGTGCAGGATTCTCCCCATAAACCCTCTCATTCCTGAGTATTTAGTGTATAACTATGAAAACTTCCTAACTCGCCAGTCACAACCTATATTATACCACACACTCAAATAGGTAAGCTTCCATATCTCACAAAAGCCATCTCATTATGCTCCAGTCTTGTATTGTTTATACTGGTAACTCAGAGAGCAACCATGAGCCACAAGTGGCTCTTTAATGCATCTCCTGGGGTTCTTTGTAGCACATGATATTACAACATAGCGTTATTTAATTTTTAACCAATCAGGATGCTTCTGTTAGGTTAACCAATTAAGTTATTAACTTATTTGCTATGAAAATAATATATAAGTATATAAAAACTTAGTAGTTCCCTGTTGTACTGTTTAAATATGACTAGTGCTATAAAAAATAGTAAACAAAACAATGAATCCACACTACTGTGCCTCTTTTGGCTAACTGGCTCCTGAACCACTGAGATCTGAGTATCACCATGGATTATATGGATTCCTGATAGTGACTCCACAGTTAAGGCTGTAACGCAGTTCCAGCTATATACACATCTTACTTTCTCAAAAAATCCTTTTGAAATGTCTTTTACAGTTATATGTTGGTGAATCAGTTCCTACTTTCCTCTCTCTTACTCTAGTATTTTCTTTTCACAACAAACCTTTTAAAAAACTAAATTCAAATCCCAATCCATTTGAATTCAGAACCCCCAGTGTTTTTCAAAGAAACGTCAACCTCTAAGCGTTTTGTTATTTATAATAATCTTATAAATGATAAGATTCTTAATGCTTTTGGTACCTCTCCACATGCTAGTTAAGAACATTGCTAAAAATACTTTTGTAAATAGTTATAGACCACTGCAGAATTTACAAAACACTTTCAATTGTTTTAATTCATCTTAATTTAAATCCTCTAGAACATTAATAAAATTGCATAATATCTCTCTGATCTCACTTCTATATTCTTTACTTGGCCCAATTCTGATCTCTTTTACTGAATAGAATTTACTTCTCATTTAGAATATTATACCAGAGATTAGAATCAGGCTTATAAACCTTGCTGAAATGGGCAAAAAAAACAAAGCTCCGGTAAACTGTGCTGTTATGAAAAACCTTCCTGATTAAAAACAGCGCTGAGAGTTTAAAGCAGTAACCAGCTTTGTGATATTACAACTGTAATACGTTGTTTGTCCATGATCTGATATAGACCCTCTACATCAGCCCTTGCTTTAGAAAACTTAAGTTTTTGCTCATTTAAAAAAAATGCTTCCCCTCTGCACACACAATTCCCCTTCCCTTCCCAATTCTTACCTTATCCTCTCTCCCTTTAGCTCTAGATTCCCTGTCTCGGCTGCTGGTAGGCTTTTCACTTTTTGATATTGGGTGTGCTCTGCCCACAGGCCCTCGCGGCTGCAATCCCGGTGATTCTTTCCTCAAAGGTTTAACTTCTCGGTTGGGACGCTTTATCTGAGGTGGAGCTCTAGCAAAGAAAGAAAGACAGACAGACAGAAAGAAAATGCTTTAATATTTCACTAACTCCGCTGAATCACTATGAAAGCCAAAAGAATCAAAATTCCATCTTGTCATTCATTCTCCTCCATTTGTCATTTAGGGGCCTGATCTAAAGCCCAATGAATTCAATAGGAGTATTTTCATGGACTACAGTAGGATTTTTGGATCAGGGCCTAGCTCTGGAAAGCATCACTTTATCTGCAGATTTCTTTCAGTATCAAAGCAGTGCCTGAAACTTGGCTTGAGGTAATATATTATATTCCTAAGGCCATACCTTAATCACTACTGACTCAAAAATAGCCGCTGTTGAGACTAGCAAATAACCCTTCCTACAGGTCATGAATCTACGAGTGGTGGATTTAATAGGTCTTTTCTATCTGTAATTGTAATGATTCTGAGACATTTATAATATTGCACATAAAGAATTTTGTGCAATATCATCGAAAGTCAAGAAAAATCAGTTCTGGCAACATTAACAAACTGTGCAATCTGCATACATACACCTTACTACACAAACCCATGCCATAAAAGTCCAACACACCTTCTTCCACTGTACAAACACACCCAATTCCTCAAAAATCATCCCAACATTTGAACGGCAGAATTCTTTTTAGGTAACAATAGAGTCTCAAAAAAATCCACATGTCCGATGGTAAGAAAGATGGATGTTCAAGGCTGGAGTTAAGGTTTGAACTATTCCAGCCTACTTCCCAGTTACCTGTGCTCAGCTGGAACTGGAGGTGGCCAAACCACAGGATCCCTAAATGGTTCATCTTGACAGGAGACAGGAATATCTGTAGGTTTGTCTATTTTAAAACTCTCTAACGTGTTGACTATACTCTTCACTTGCTCATATTCCTCCAGTAATTCTTGCCGGACCTTCAAAATAAACAACTGATTTCAGAAAAAAAGAGTGGGTGTTGTGTTTTTTTAAAAAACTTTTGCACAGGTCTTTTTTACAGCATCTCAACTTACAACAGTTAAAAAAAAGTGTTGAATGTTTATTACCATGGAGTAAATTAACATATAAAAAGAACTAAGCAGCAGTTCTCAAACATGTGACTACTCCCATTACACTTTAAAGGAATCTCAAGATTATGAACTGCGAGATCCATGCACTGATATTGTATAAAACTTGATCAAAATGTTAACTTCTACAAGTGAATCATCACAATACATTCAAAGCACCAGCAAATGTTTTCAGTGACAGACATAAGACGAGGGAAATAGAGGCTGAATACTGGATAGACTAGGTTAAAAGAAGGCAACAGAAGAAACTGGGAATGTGACTTTTATAATTTTTCAGTATTACTGTTCATGTTGGCCACAGGATACAAGAGAATCAAGGTGAGTGAGATAATACCATTTACTGGACCAACTTCTGTTGGTGAAAGAGACAAGTTGACCTGATAAAGAGCTCTGTGGAGGTCAAAAAGCTTGTCTCTTTCACCAAAAGATGTTGGTCCAATAAAAGATATTATTTCACCCACATTGTCTTACTTTTATAATGGAAGTCTCATTGTGAAGTTAGACACTTATAATGTATGTCTGAAACTTCCATTTTCTACTGGTCATAGAACATAGTAGACAACGAGGACCATTCAACTAGATAATTCCTTTAAATGTATCTCATGCTTGATAATCTACTATCTGTTGACTTATGGCCTGATCCAACTCCCACTGAAATCAAGAAGATCCTTTTCTTTTGTGCACTAAATTAGTTTTTCAATGAAATCCAAATATTAGAATTGTATAGCTAATATGGCCAGTTTGACAAACCTTAGTAAATGCCAAGATCTTTCATAGCCCCAATGTGAAGACCTATGAACAGCATGATATTTAGTATCTGTGAGTTGATTTCTACCAGCAATGGAAAGAACGAGAATGAATCTATAGTGCGAGGGAGGTAAATTGCTCCTAAGCTACTGATCTGTGTTAACGCGTAAGTGGAGGAAGCAGACTGGCATAGCAGTAGAAATGAGTAAGCAGCTGACAGTGTGCTACATGATGTAATTCTATAAACAGGTGTCATCTTAGATTCCAAAACAGACAGATCCAGCAGCAAGGAATACCTACAAAAGGGCGGAAATGCATAAATCATGGATTCAATACTTAAATACAGTATTAACAACAGATGGAAAATCTTTGAGGGAACATGTCAGTTTTTAGGCCAAAACATTTGATTTAGCTCAATATTGTAACAATATTACTGTTGAATCCTGCAATCCATCAACTCACATGAGCTCAGATATGTCAGTCTGGGTTTGCATAAATTCTTACAGTGTGAATCTCTTGGATTTCAAATATCACTTTTTAAAGAACAAATTAACAAGCAATATAATTTTATATCAATTATAAAATTGATGGACAGAAAAATTGCTTATTTTCGTTGAATCTATTAAAATCGATGGGCCAAATTCTGCCTTTGGGACTGGGTATGCTGGTATGACTTTAGTAGAAGCCACCTGCAAGCAACCAAAGGTAGGTGTTACGTGTTGTGCAGATTTTAAAACCAACACATATGATTAGATGGATAGTTATATCAGACACATTTTGGCCAAATAAGGCACCATATAGATTAATGTTATAAACAAAATGTTCTATGTTAACTTCAGCTCCATTCAACCACACAAAAATCTATGTATTGAAACAAAGTAAGGGAACAATGCAAGTTTATGTTTGTATGTGCTATTACTCTAAATTGGTGAAAATTAAAATGTAAAATAATTACCTCATATTACCTCCTTACATTAAAAAAAATAAACCCTTACATGAGACTTATTGTCTCCCATTCAAGTTTTACACAATAACAATTTGTACACACAGCCTCCAAAGACCAAATTTGTTGATTTTAGAAAACATTTTTTGTACAGAAGAAATCCAAGAAGAAGGCTGCTGAAGACAAGCTGATCAGTTTTCAAAATGATGTAAAAGGTCCAGTCCTTTCATCTCTGAAATCAATTGACTTTAATGTGGCCAGGATAGGTCATTAAGGCTCAAGTGTTTACGTAAGGACTTAACTTTCAGCTCATGCAAATAAAACTGAGCCAATGCCCAACTGATTGTGAGATCAGGGCAAAAGAGTACTATCTACATCTGCAGATAACGTTTTAGTTAATTGCAACTATATTGATCTTTTTAATGATGCAAGGCCATGCCCTCACATCATATCTTACTGCTTATTAGTTGGACGAAAGATGAGACAGCAAAAGGAAATCATTAACAGAACAGAATAGTATTTCCAAAATAGACAGTCACACACAATTAGTCCATTGATTAGCAAGATACACTATGTGAAGACAAGAACATTGATTCAATTAGAACTAAAGAATTCCTTCTAATTATGTCACAAGAAATATTGCCACATAAATATCATGAACTCAATTTAACCAACATACACTTGGGCTATATTTTAAAAAGCTAGTGCAACGCAGTATTTCTTTCCAAGTCTACCACAAACAGTGCAACAACTTCATCATACCTGCTGCCATTTGCCCTTAACTGCTGGGTCTCTGACTGATTGACAGTGTCGCTGAATCTGCTGGATGACACCTTGGTAATACACCATAGAGGAGTCGTAGTTCCCAAGAAGCGCATATTCTCTTCCTTTTTTGGCATTATCACAAATCTCAGCCAAATTCATTGTCTCTCACAAACCTAAAACATAACATTTACTTATAAGACAAAAACTTGTATAGGCTGCATAATTCAGGAAATCATTAGGTAGCTCTTGTTTTGCTATTCTTTGTCTGGCAGCTTTACATCCACTTTACCATTTAGATGTACAGTTGCTCCTTACTATGCTGTTGCCAGGTGTCCGGTTTTCTACCAGACAGTCCAGTATTTGCGCCCTCTGTCTGGTAGAAAAATTCAGAAAATACTGGACATGTGCAATGTCCGGTATTTTCTGAATTTCCACCTGGGCGCCGGACAGAAGCTTGGCGGGGACGAGAGAGCGACTGGGAGGCGGGGCTCCCAGCCACTCCCCCCGCCCGGCTTCTGCACACAACCAGAGGCTCCCAGCGCCAATTGCAGCCCCGCCTCCCAGTCACTCCCTCGCCCCCGCCAACTGGGAGCCTCTGGTTTCGTGTAGAAGCCAGGCGGGGGGACCAGCTCCCAGCCACTCCCCCGGCCCCTACCCGGCTTCTACTAGCAACTAAAGGGAGTGCCCACTGGGGGTGCGGCCTGTTGGACTCCAGCTGCGGCCAGTAGCTGCACTCCCCCCCCCCAGCAGCTCTGCTTCCTGCCCCTCTTCCTCCCGGCCAGCCCCAAGAC
Organism: Pelodiscus sinensis; assembly: GCF_052426305.1. NCBI lineage: Eukaryota > Metazoa > Chordata > Testudines > Trionychidae > Pelodiscus > Pelodiscus sinensis. Next base: position 309,240,770 of record NC_143052.1, read on the forward strand.
TGTGGTTAATCAAATAGAACAGGCTTCTGTGAAAATGTCAGATACTTTGTAAATTTAAGATTTTGCATAAACATAATATTCATGCAATTGCAAAAAATAGCATATTTATTGATATAAAATTAATATATATTTTAGAATTTTATTTGGGAATAAATAAAGAACAAAATATTAACAAAATATCCCCAGGCCAGCCACTCCCACACTCTGGTTCTAACCCAATCCCCCTCCGTTCCCCCAGAGCACCCCCCTGCTCTAACCCAATGCCTGCCCCCTCCCCCAGAGCCAAGCACCCCCAGCCTAATGCCTTTCCTCTCCCACTGAGCCAGGCACTCCCAGCCTCCTCTAACCTAATGCCTGGGTCGTGGAGCCACAGCCACACATTTCCTCCTCAGGCGCTGGGGCAGCATGAGCACAGCAGCCTGCTGTGAGCAGGTACTTGATGCCTGTGCAGAGCGGCCAGCCGGCCGTGAGAGTATGCAGCGGCGCCGTGTGCAGCGCAGTTTGGCCGGCCGTGAGCACGTGCTGGAGCACAGTGCACAGAGCAGCCCGGCTGGCTGTGAGAAGTCACTGAGGTTCCGCGCGCAGAGCAGCCAGTCTGCTGGCTGTGATCTGCACTCGGCCATGTGCTATGAGTGGCCAGCAGGCCGCACTTTATTCTTTTATAAGAATGTAGTGGCGGGTCGCAAAAAATTTTGATCGGGCCACATGCAGCCCTCCAGAGGCCTGTTTGACATGCCTGCGGTAGATCATAGTGCAATCCACAGCAAGAGTCTTCTGACCTAAGCACAGAGCTTCCATCCCCACCACTCTCTGAGCCTGCTTGTTTCAATGAATTTGAAAGAAGTGCTGCAGAAGCTCCCAGCTCTATTATTAGCTTTGCCAGATACTTCTGCATTCCTGTTGGTAGAGCAAAGAATAGCCAGTCCGGGGGAAGAAGGGAGAAGAGTAGCTTTTCAAGCAGTTCAAAAGCTTCTGAGGGATAGCCAAATAAGTTTGTAACAGGAAAAACTTAAAAAACAACAAACAGACTAGTAGCACTGTGACGGGGCAAGCGCCGCAGCTGCGCTTCCCCGCTGTAATGGGGCAGGCGCTGCTTCCGCGCTTCCCCGCTGGGACGGGGCAGGCGCCGCTTCTGCGCTTCCCCGCACGGAGCCCGGAACCGGGGGGAGCGAAGCAGGGGCCACCCCCACGGCGCCGTATGCTGGGCCGGGGTCCGGGGCAGGGCTTGGCCCGCCGGGAGAGCAGGGGATCGGGGGAGACCCAGCTGAGCGAGGCCCGGGGGGCCGAGCTGAAGAGGGGAAGACCGGTGGGCGCCAGGGCGTTCCGGCGCGACCGGAGGACGTCACTGGGCACGTCAGGGAGGCGGGGCTAAAGGACGCAGACGTCGGGGGCGGGGCCCCCTTACGGCCCCAGCGGGGAATCCAAAAGGACGGGATCCTCAGCGGGAGGAGGAGGAACGGGGCGACGGACAACCCCGCACCGGGACAGGAGGACTCCGAGGGACTTCGGAACCGGGGGCAGAGACTGGGGGTAAGCTTATTCCCCAGCTGGGGAAACCCCCGGGGCTGAGCCGGGAAGAAGTGACCCAGGGCGGGGTCGTGGTCCCCGCGAGTGGAGGGTTTGGGGGAAACTTGTCCCCCTCCACTATCCAGGGACTACCGTCCCTGTCTTAGGGCCCTGGGTCGGGGCTCGGAGTGTGGGAGGGCCCGAGCCCCCTTCCCGGCCCCCTCAGGCCTGTCGGAGCGCAAGCCGACAGCCTATACGGCAGGAACCGCTAGCAGGCGGTCGAGTGTGAAACTTAGGGAGCACACCCGAACTTGGGGTGGCTGCCCGAGACCGGGGAACCCTTGGTGACAAGCACCTTAAAAACTAACAAAACATAGATGGTATCATGAGCTTTCATGGGCATGGCCCACTTCTTCAGATGACAGGACAGTGGCTCAAAGGGGAGAGGGGAGAAGAACAGTAGCATAAGTAGCTTTTGGCTGGCTCATGAGAGAATAGTAAGCCAAGGGAGGCAAGTAAGCAAAGCAGCATGACTGCTCACCTCTGTGTTTTGCAAAGCAAGGTGCCTGCATTCCTCTCACTCCTAGCTAATGAAGGGAAGCAGGAGATAATGTCCTGGTATGACAGAAAACTTAAGGGGGAGCTGCAGCCTGCAGCCCCCACCCTCCTCAAGACCTCTAAATGGTGCCCTTGTTCATATACCAAGGGAAAGATTTAGAAGTTACTGCCATCCCTATCCTCCAAGACTGATGTCCAGGAAGGCCATGGTAGAGAAGTGTGCAAAATGGTCCTTGTGCAGAAGGTGGAATTCAAAACCTCAACTAAGAGGGATGAACTGAAGTACTCAGTGCTGACAGTAAAACTAGGGAAGGTCTAATTTGAGGCAGAAGAAACTAACAGACACTAGAATAGACCTCTCATTCTGTTCCAATGGCACCTAAGTAACAAATAAGGGGAATCCTTAACATCTCCCAAGCAAGTGGAGCAATCTGTGATTTCTGCTCAGAAAAAGAGAGATAACTGAGAAATGAAATGAAAATGAGGGGAGAGTCTCATCTGTAGCCTCTCTCGGACTGATCCTGGGAAGAACAGATGATCTTTCCATCAGAACTAGGGAACACAGATCTAATCCTTACAAGGAAGGAGATGGGCTTCTGATAACAAGTGCTGCTTCGTTCAGGCAAGTGAGCTGGGGCCGTGGCCAAGGAGCTCCACTTCCCTCCGCCAAGTTGAAGCAGAGCGCAATGGGTTGGAAGATGGGTGGTGGGACAGAGCAGAGCAGACTCTGCATCCTGCCGCCAGAGTGCAGGGGGGCTGGCCGCTGCCACTGCCCTGCAGCAGGCCCCCCGTTAACCTGCTGGGTCACATAACATGGAAGGGGGTTAAAGGAAAGGGGTGCAGTGGGGGCAGGAGAGAGCAGAGCCGGGGCACGCAGAGGCACAGCAATGGCAGGGCTTAAGAACCTGCAGCAGCGGAGAGAGTTGTCCCAGGCCCCACACCTCCTAAGGAGGGCTCTGCCTCTGCCACAGACTTCCTGTGTAGTGACAGACAAATAAACCAAAATGTTCAAACAAAGTTTCTCAATTTTCTGCATGCCCATCTGAATACCCTGGTGTCTTATCTGCAGAAGTGCTGAGTCCTAGCGACTGAAGTCAATGGGAGCTGTGCTTTGAACATATAAAGTGCTATATAATGCTACAGTCTCTGAAAAATCAGGTACTTGGCATCTCAAATTGGGCACCCAAATCCATGGAAACTTTCTACCTTAATCTCTCGGTGACTCAGTTCCCTGTCTGCTTATAGTGTGACCTCAGTTTACAATGAGGAAGAAAACAAAATATTGAATCCTCAGCACTGATTAAGGCAGGGGTTCCATAGAAAAAATTGTATGTGACTATTTAAATTAAAGTGTGTATCATCATGCATATGGATCGGGCAACCTTTATTCTGCCATTTTGGTTCTTGTCTTTGTAACATTAATAACATTATGACATCTGGCCACTGCCACTGCCCTGTGTGTAAAACAGAGAGCACATCAGTGCTGTACTCAACAATTCCTATGTCCATAAAGGAAACACTATCACTGCAATTAACAGTCAAATTTTTTCTCCACGCACACTCCCAAATCTGTATGATTAAAGTAGAAACTCTCATTCCAAGATTCTGTATGCCAAGCTGCAGCCAGAAACTGACTAGGGGAGGATGGATAGGAGGGAGCCAGTACACATGGAGAGAGACTTTCAAGCTGGTCCCTGTGCGTATCAGCTCCCACAGTGCTGCTGCCTCTGTGCTAACCGACTGTGCTGCTGCCTCTTTATTAGAGGCGGAGGAGGCATAAACATGCAACTGCTAACATTATCAAGGGTTACACGTTTACACGATAGTTAACATCCCTAATTAATAGTGCCTCAGCAACTACTTTTGGCTACTGTTCCATTGTAAAACTATTCATGTCATTTGGAAGGTTTTCTTTATAACTAATCTAAACTTGCTCTTCTCAAATTTAAGGCCATCGCTTTAGTAATATATCTCTGATAAATGTGGAATATGTCTGTCCCTCCCTTTGTCTTTTATTTTAAGGCTTTCTACATAATCATCTTCTCTCTCACTAGCGATGTTAAATATCAGGTAACTGAATAGTTGAGTAACCTCATGATTCTTATTGGTTAGTCGACTATTCTACAGTCCCGGGGGGGGGGGGGGGGGGGGGGGGGTTAGCAGCCAGTGCGCCTCACTCCTAAGGAGTTGCTGTATCAGAGGCAGCAACGTGGGGTGCCAGGCAGGAGCTGGTCTGTGAGGGGAGCCAGTTTAAAAACCAGCTCCCTTCATAGACTGGCTGCCTGTCACCCTGTGCTGTTGCCTCTGATAAAGACGCAGCAGCGCAGGGTTGCAGCTGCCCTTGTCTAGGGGGCGTCTAAGCTTTTACTGAGCTATTACTCCAATTCTGTATCTTTGCAGAGGGAAACCAGAGATTCTGGCTCATCAGGACAGAGTGAAGGGGGACCCCAGAAGGCAGGTAGGGGCTCAGTGGTCTGAATAGCCCATCAGGTCACAGTTTCAAGGGGATCTCTCTGACCCAACCCATCACACTTTCTACACTAAGTACTCTACAGCAATACCACCGTAGCAATGTAGCTTAGATACTTAACACAGTGACAGAATGGGTTTTTCCATTGCTGTAGTAATTCCACCTCTGAAAGAGGCAGTAGGCAGGTGCACAGAAGAATTCTTTTGTCAACCTAGTGATGTCTCTGCCAGGTTTGGGTTCAGTTTAATCACAATTACACAGGGAGAGACATTTTTTGTGGTCCTGAGCAAGGTTTCCTCTAAACTGCGCAGCAGCACAGTCTCACAGTTGCTTAATTAGCTCCTCCGATCCAGCAGATCAGGGTTCCACACACAGAACTGCCTGACTGGGTGGAGCTGATTAAGCAGCTGCAGGCCGTGCTGCTGTACAGCATAGGGAACCTTGGGCCTGAGCAATGCAGTTAAGCTAACCTAACCTTGTGTTTCAGTCCAGGCCTTAAGACCAATCTAGCTCCATCACTCAGGGGTCTGAAAAATTCACATCCCTGAGGATATGTCTACACTTGCCCCCTACTTCAAAGTAGGGAGGCAAATGAAGCATACCGAAGTTGCAAATCAAGCCCGGGATTTAAATATCCTGCTCTTGATTTGCATGTTCCCGGACGGTCGCCATTTTAGAAATTCACTAGCCCGGAGTAACTGCCCGTGTCTACACGCGGCAGTGAAACGGGAGTCCGATTTAAAGCCCCTAATTTGAATTAGCTAGTAAAACTCATTGCAGGAGGAATACCAGCTAATTCGAATTAGGGGCTTTAAATCGGACTCCCATTTCACTGCCTCGTGTAGATGCGGGCAGTTACTCCAGGCTAGTGAATTTCTAAAATGGCGACCGGACGGGAACATGCAAATCAAGCGCAGGATATTTAAATCCCGGGTTTGATTTGCAACTTTGGTATGCTTCATTTGCCTCCTTACTTCGAAGTAGGGGGCAAGTGTAGACATACCCTTAGAGACACATTTAGCCAACCTAAGCCCACCAGATCAACCAAAGAATTTTTCCATCAATCTAACTACTGCCTCTTGATGATGTGAATTTACTATAGTGACAAAAAAACTCTTTTCATAATTGTAGGATGTGACTATGCTATAGCAGAGTAGGAGCAGCTGTCCCTCTCTGAGGTCTGATCTACACTCAAAAATTAGTTCTGGCTACGTAGCTCAGGGCACTGGACCATTTCACACTCTACGTGATACAGGATGGAGGGGCACCCCAGAGGGCAAATCCCCATTGTAGTCCCAGCTAGTTTGCGAAATAATTCTTCCGCTGACCTAACTACCATCCCTCAGAGGAGTGGATTAATTACATGAATGGAAAAACCCCTTCAGTTGACGTAGGAAGTGTTTACATTAGTGTACTAGCTGTGCTGCTACAATGTAGACATACCCTTAGTCTTAGCTAAAGCCAATGAGATAAACTTAAGATGAACACATACACAAAAATGCATTTGCCAATTTCAGTAAGGAAGAACAAAAATCCACCCTAATTCACTCAATTAGCTTTGTTCTCACTAAGTGCCCAAACTTTCATGCAAGTCTTTCCATCAACTTCCATGGGAGTTGAAGATGCTTATCACCTTGAAAGACCAGACTCCACAACCCCACTGTAAGAGGGCACTTATACGCAAGCTTAAATTTAAGCATGTGATTAAGTTTCAATTAACTTAAGCATCTGCTCAGATCCTGAATTGCAGTCCTCAACGGGGCCTAAAAGCACACAAGAGAAACTAAAAAAATTATGCAGCAAGTTGGGTTTTTTTCCTTGCATTTCAATCTTCAGGCAGTACTGAAGTGAAATCCATTCTGAAATGGTACAACTATATTTGGGGAGTGGACACCAGATAGTAGGCCTGTAGCATCAACTCTTGCTTCTCAGAAGAGATTTGTTTCAATTCTTTGGAGAAAAATTTATTGTCTGAATTGCAAACAAAAACAGAATCTTTAAAACACTGCAGACATTAACAGTAGCCAAAACTAAAGAAGAAAACACTATGCAATGGATCAATGTTTTAATTAGAGATAGTGTGCTAACTATTAATAGAAAAATTACAATTCTGGAGAATTAAACTAACACATGAATACCTATGTACTATGTTCGGAGTTTTCCAAAGAACTTGTCAAAAAGGAATTACAAGTTGCTATGTTATTTCTTAACTCAAATTGCCAATTTTAGTCCTTTCAAATCTTCAAATTATTTCAGGTAAAGCCTTCAAATAAATGATTTTTGCTAACTTTAGGCTAAATCAAGCCTGACTTGAATATACCTAGATATTTTCTAGCCGCTTTCCTGATGCCAAGAATTCCATATAGAATGAGTCTGTCTTGTGGCTTATATGCTAGGGTGTGAAAGGTCAACTAGGCCCAGTGCTTCACAGGCAGGGGCTGCTCCAGGCATCCAGTGCAGCCCCTGTCCAAGTGGCCTGTGCACATCACAGGCAAGGGCTGCTCCATGCCTCCAATTAAATGAGATTTTACATCCAGCAGTGAAAGTAACTTAAAATTTCTTATAGGTACTGTCCTATTGCAACCCGGGTCTCTGTCAGCTCTTTAAATAGCTCCCTGCTGGCTTTTGCAACAGCTCAGCCAGCTCTTGCCAGAGCTGTGCACCAGGGTGCACTCGCTTACTTTTACCTCTGTTTACATCCCTAATATAAACATCAAGTTGCATGAATCCTAACATTTCACTTGCTTTCAATAAAACATTAACTAGCAAGAATAGCATAGCTGAAAAAAGATACTAGCCTTTACTCCTTTTCATACACTTTTCTGCCTAATTTATTCATGCTGTCCATCATGCCTTCAAAACCATCCCTAATACTACCCTCTCATTTAAGTTGCACTTAAAAATCTCACGTCTCCTACAATGTCTTCAATAAATAAGTCAATTATTTTCATTGGTTTTAGTGTGACCTGCTTTATTTCTCTATTAAAAAAACGAGGTTTACAGGACCGGTCGACAAAGGCTTCCCTTGTCGACCGATCCGCGTCTTGACTCACACGCTATGCCGACGATCAGCTGAGCCAGCACAACACGGCAGCCATTTTTATTTTAATGAAGCCAGGCTATTTAAATCCTGGCTTCATTGACTATGTCAGGTAGTCTAATTTACATGCTTCTGGCAAGAGAGGCATGTAGTCTAGACATACCCTATGATATATACAGCAGGGTTTAAATAAACCAAAGGAAGTTTTTCTTCACTCAGCTCATAGTCAACCTGTGGAACTCCTTACCAGAGGATGCGGTGAAGGTCTCTGCCCCAGCCTGATGAAAGTGAGTGAGGATGGGCAAGAAAGGGAGGATGGAGTGAGCAGGGGTGGGGCCTTGGAGAAAGGGTAGGAAGGAAGTGGGGAAGGATATTTATATGAGAGGTAGATCTTGGATTGCACTTAAATTCAAAAAGTAATCTTGTGCTTAAAAAGGTTAGAGACCACTGCCTTACAGTGACACAGCAGAACCACTGCCCTATCCTGGTGGAAGAGAGCTCTCCTGCCAACATACCACTGGCCACACAGTCTACACCAGTGGTCCCCAACATGGTGCCCACGGGCGCCATGGCACCCGCCAGGCCATTTCTGTGTGCCCACCGAGTGATCGGGGCCAGCCCTGCCCCCGGGCATGTGGTGCATGGGCAGTGCCAGCCCCTGGGCGCGCAGCGTATGGGTGGCCCAACCCTGGCTGAATGGCGCATGGGCGGTGCCGGCCCCGGGGTACGTGGCACATGGGCGGCCCCGCCGCCGGGAGCGTGGTACATGGGCTGAACGGGCCCCGGGCGCGTGGCGTATGAGCATCCCTGCCCCCGGGCATATAGCACAGGAGTGGCGCCGGCCCCAGGCGTACAGTGCATGGGCGTTGCTGGCTCCAGGGCGTGCAGCCCAGGAGCGGCGCCGGCCCCAGGAGTGCAGCGCATGGGTGGCACCGGCACTGGGCATGCAACATATGGGAGGCCCCGCCCCTGGGAGCGTGCGCAGCCGCAGCCCCGCCCCCAGGTGCGTGTGCGGCTCCGCCCTCGGGTGCCCAGCGTGTGAGTGGCCCCTCCCCCGGGCACCCAGCAACCCCAAAAGGTTGGGAACCACTGGTCTACACTTTTGTCAGTGACTGGAGTGTTAGATGTCCAGAACCAAAAATAAATAGAGGGGGGAAAAATGGGTATATAAATAGCAAAGGGAAAGCTGAGCAGTATGTAACAGGCAAAACTGATAATCTATAAGCACCTAAAGACTGGATAGTTACGTGCGAGTGTAGACAAAGCCTTAATGTGCAACCCGGGGAGAGGAGGCTGCCTGCTCAGGAGGGAAGCGCTGGGCATTTCAAAGCCAAAGGGAACTATGGAAAAAGCAAAACCAGGCGTGTGCCTGGACAGAGCAGCTGGTCCAAGGGGCTCAGCCAGCGAGAGGGGCTTCCCCAGAGGCGCTGCACAGCTCACGGGACTTAACGTGTTGGGGGACTGACAGCCCAGCGCCCTCGCTGCCTCCTCGCCCACGTCCCCTGGCGCTGCGCTCAGCCCCTCCCCGTTACACACCCAGCTCTGCATCCTCACCCCCCCCCGACCCCCCTCGGGGAGCGGCGCCCCAGCCCCGCCTGGCTCGCAGAGCCCAGCCCCAGGGCGGAGGCGCCACAAGCCCCCGACAGACCGCGGGCCGCAGCTTCGGCGCCGTTACACAGGCCCAGCCTGCGCTGCTGCAGCCCCCGGTGTCGCGCCCACCTCCGGGTCCCCAGCGGGTCCCCCCCCGACCCCTCCCCCACAGGGTCAGATACCGGGGCGAAGCCAAGCTGCGCCCCCTACCCGGCCACAGGCCGCGCGCTGGGATCTGTAGTCCGCGCCCGCCCGCGCCGCGGCCGGCCGTCACCGCGGGCGTGAGCCCAAGAACTACATCGCCCATCCTGCTTCGCGGCAGAGGCTCCGCAGCTCTCTCCGGCCACAGAACGTTCAATGGCCAGCGCCTCTCGCGCCGCGGTCCCTGTCGGGGTTTGTGTCGCGTCCCCGCCCCAGCAGCCGCGATGGGCGCCGCGTAGTCAGGCCCTGCCCTTACCTGTTGGAGCGCTGCCCTTGCTGCGTGTCCGCGAGCAGCTCCGTTAGCCCGTGGCGTGCGCGCGCCGGCGGCTCGTTGCCATGGAGGCGAAGGGCGACGCCCGGCCGTGGTGCCCGGGTATCCCACCGCTCCGCCCTCCTGCCCCGCCCAGCGAGAGGCTGGGGGCGGCGCGGCCTCTCCCGGGGGGAGCCCAGACCCCTTTCCCGCCGCGCCCGGGGGCAGAGCGACCCGCCCGCCGGCCCCACCTCCACCCGCTGCGACCCAGCCCCACAGACAGCCCCGCCCCCCACGACCCCGGAGCAGGGGGAGTTGCCCGCTGCCCCCGCCCAGCCAGGAGCCAGAGGCTGAAATGGTCATTTGGGCCCGTCTGATCAGACACTCCCTGCCCTGGTCCTCCCTGCGGCCCATCTGTGCGCCACCCTCCCGCCCAGCCACACGCCGCCTGCCCCCCCCCGCCCGGCCCCACACGCTGCCTGCCCCCCCCCCCGCCCCCACACGCCGCCGGCCCCCCCCCCCCAACACCCACACGCCGCCTGCCCCCCCCCCCCCGCCCAACCCCGCACCCCCCCCCCGCCCCCCCACACGCCGCCCCCCCCCCGCCCGACACACCCGCCTGCCCCCCGCCCAGCCCCACACACCACCTGACCCTGAGACCCCACACGCCGCCTGCCCCCCCCAACCCCAGCCCAACACACCGCCTGCTCCTCAGCCCCCACGCCGCCTGCCCCCCCAGTCCCAGCACCCACACACCGCCTGCCCCCCCAGTCCCAGCACCCACACGCTGCCTGCCCCCCCCAGTCCCAGCCCCCACACGCCGCCTGCCCCCAGTCCCAGCACCCACACGCCGCCTGCCCCCCCCCACCAGCCCAGCACCCACACGCCTGCCTGCCCCCCCAGTCCCAACACCCACACGCCGCCTGCCCCCAGCCCCCACCCCAGCACCCACACGCCGCCTGCCCCCCCCCAGCACCCCCCCCCACGCCCCCCCCCAGTCCCCCCCCCACGCCGCCCCCCCCAGTCCCAGCACCCACACGCCGCCTGCCCCCCAGTCCCAGCACCCCCACGCTGCCTGCCCCCAGCCCCCACCCCCCAGCCTGCCCCCCAGCCCCAGCACCCACACGCCGCCTGCCCCCCAGTCCCAGCACCCACCTGCCCCCCCAGCCCCTCACCCCGCCACCTGCCCCCCCAGCCCCAGCACCCACACGCTGCCTGCCCCCCAGCCCCACCCACACACTGCCTGCCCCCCAACCCCAGCACCCACATGCCGCCTGGCCCCCCCCCCAAGCACCCCCACGCTGCCTGCCCCCCAGTCCCAGCACCCACACGCCGCCTGCCCCCCAGTCCCAGCACCCACACGCTGCCTGCCCCCCCAGTCCCAACACCCACACACCGCCTGCCCCCCCCAGTCCCAGCACCCACACGCTGCCTGCCCCTCAACCCCAGCACCCACACACCACCTGCCCCCCCAACCACAGCACCCACACGCTGCCTGGCTCTCCCAGTCCCAACACCCACACACTGCCTGCCCCCCAACCCCAGCACCCACATGCCACCTGCCCCCCCCCAACCGCAGCACCCACACACTGCCTGGTCCCCCCAGTCCCAACACCCACACACTGCCTGCCCCCCAGTCCCAACACCCACATGCCATCTGGCCCCCCCAGTCCCAACACCAATACGCTGCCTGCCCCCCAAATCCCAGCACCCACACACTGCCTGTCCCCCCCCAAGTCCCCACACCAATATGCTGCCTGTCCCCCCCCCCAAATCCTAACACCTAATGCTGCCTGGTCCCACAAGTCCTAACAGCCACATGCTGCCTCCCCCCCAAACCTTCAACACCTACATACTGCCTGCCCCCCAAGTCCCAACACCCAACTCTGCCTGCCCCCCCAGTCCCAACACCCATATGCTGCTTCCCCCCATATCCCAACACCTACACACTGCCTGCCCCCCAAATCCCAACACCTAATGCTGCCTGCCCCCAAAGTCCCAACACCCACATGCTGCCTGCCCCCAAATCCCAACACCTACACACTGCCTGCCTCCCAAATCCCAACACTGCATGCCCCCCAAGTCCCAACACTCACACACTGCCTGCTTCCCCCCAAGTCCCAACACCCACATGCTGCCTGCATCCCTCCCTCATAAAACTCCTGTCCCTTGTCCTCCCACATAGTGCCTACCCCTCACATTGCATCTGTCCCCTGTCCTCCCACATACCCATACGCTGTTTGTGAAACTGTGATGTGGAAGCTGGCACTCACCCACCAAACTTCCAACAGATGGGAATGATTAAAATAATTCCAGCCCTGCTGAGCTGGGCTAGAAACAAATTTGTGACACATACAGGAAAGGCTCTATATCTCATTAGCAATGCCTTCACACATCCAGTCTCTAATAAGTAAGGCTAAGATTATGTTATGGATTCAGTGACCTCCATGAGATCTACCTTTTCAGCTGTGGGTGGTGTGTATTTGTAGGCTGTGGGAGGCTCCCCAAACAGTACTGTGTGGCTCTGTCCACACCCCACCAGAAACTCCCTTCTATTTGCCACTTTCTCCTTGGACTCAATCCAAGCATGCTGCTCCTTTCTGGAACTGCCAGCTTGTGGCCAGGACTTGGTGTGGCTGGGGCCTGGGAGTACTGGGACTGCTTGCCTTGTTCTGGGGAGTGAAACCTGACTAGGAAAGTAGGACTGCAGGAGGAAGAAAGCTCCAATTTAAAGGCTAGGTCAGTGGAAGAATTTTTCAATCAAGCTACTACTGTCTACCTGGGGACTTAGGTTGGCTTTACTATCTCTCACAGGAATGTGGATTTTTCACACCCCAAATGACATAGCTGGATCAATCTAATTATCTAGTGTAGATTAGCTTGTGGATACTAAGAGATTCACAAGTGAGATGGCTAGAAACAACCAAAAAAAGGGTATAGATTGTTGGTTTTTGTTTGTTTATTTCAGTAAGGGCAATAGAACAGACAATAGTATTCTGTGACCAAGCAAGAATCATATTCCAAGAGGCAGTACTTTGAGCAGCAGCACATAGTTCAAGAAATAAATACCAAAGTAATTGAGATTTTCACTGGAGGAAAAAAGATAAGGTATGTGCAAGGTATGTGCAAATACAGCTCTCAATGAAACAGCCATGAAGTTGGATTTGGCGATGTTGGAGATGGCAAACGTGGAGAAGGAATGTGATTTAATATAAGAACACTTATACTGGGTCAGATCAAAGGTCCATCTGGCTCAGTATCCTGGCTTCGACAGCAGCTAATGCTATATGCTTCAAAGGGAATGAACAGAACAGGTAATCATCAATTGTTCTCACCCACAATTATTTCCAGTTTGAGAACAGCTTATACCTCCAGATCAGCGGCACAGCCATGGGTACACGCATGGCCCCACAGTATGCTAACATCTTTATGGCTGACCTAGAACAACGTTTCCTCAACTCCCGTCCCCTTTCACCCCTCCTCTACCTACGGTACATCGATGACATCTTTATGATCTGGACGCATAGCCAAGAAACACTGGAGACATTCCACAGAGATTTCAACAACCTACACCCCACCATCAACCTCAGCCTGGACCATTCTACACGAGAGATCCACTTCCTGGACACCACCGTACAAATCAACAATGGAAAATTAGACACCACTCTCTACAGAAAACCCACCGACTCATACAGTTACCTACATGCATCCAGCTCTCATCCAGAACACACCACACGATCCATCGTCTATAGTCAAGCCCTTCGATACAACCGCATCTGCTCTAACCCCACTGACAGAGACCAGAAGCTTCAGGATCTCTACCAAGCATTTATAAATCTCAACTACCCACCCAGAGAAATAAAAAAGCAAATTGAAAGAGCCAGACGAATACCTAGAAACCATCTACTTCAAGACAGACCCAAGAAAACCAACAATAGAACACCACTTGTCATCACCTACAACCCCCAACTTAAACCTGTCCAACACATTATCAATAAACTACAGCCTATATTGGAACAGGATACCATACTCAAAGAGGCTCTGGGAGACAGACCCATAGTCTCCTATAGACAACCACCTAACCTCAAGATGATTCTTACCAACCACCACAGGACATACCACACTAATACCAACCCTGGTACCTTCCCTTGCAACAAACCCCGTTGCCAGCTTTGTCCACATATTCATTCTGCTGATACCATAATTGGACCTAACCAAGTGAGTTATAAGATCAAGAACACATATTCCTGCGCATCCAGAAATATAATCTATGCTATCATGTGCCGAAAGTGTCCGTCTGCTATGTACATTGGACAAACATCTCAGACACTTCGCCAAAGGATTAATGCCCACAAAACAGATATCAGACAAGATCACAAAGAGAAAACAGTTTCTTGCCACTTTAACCAGAAAGGACACTCTCTAAATGACTTAGCCACCTGCATTCTGCTACAAAGACCTTTTACATCTGCACTTGAAAGGGAATCCTCTGAACTGTCATTCATGTTAAAATTCGACACTTGCCAACAAGGACTTAACAAGAATTTGAACTATCTCACCCATTACCAAGACAGTTTCCCCAATTATCACCTGTAATACCATTAACTCACAAACATCCCACTCTCCCTACCTTTAATATCATCAATTCACAGACACTTACCTTCCTTCCTCCCCCTCCCCCCCCCCGCATCCCCCTTCTGTTCTGCAATGTGATTTGTCCTTTTCATATTTGTTCATTTTTTTAATTGTATCCTTTGGTATATATGGTTGTGACTACTTTCTTCCACTATTTGATCTGAGGAAGTGGGTCTGGCCCACGAAAGCTCATCATCTAATAAACCATCTTGTTAGTCTTTAAAGTGCTACATTGTCCTGCATTTTGCTTCAGGTAATCATCAAGTGATTGATCCCATCTCCTGTTCCCAGCTTCTAGTAAATACCAGCCATGGGCAGCCAAAGAGAAATGGACAATGCAAAAAGAGACCCACCGAGATCACTGGAGTTAGAGTGGCAAAAATGGGAAGCAGAGAAAGCAACAGACCAGGAAAGAGAGCTGGAAAGGCAGTTCAAGATCAAAAGGCTAAAATTAGGAAGTCAGGTCCCTTGTACCCAGCAATTCTACACTCTTTCTGCTGTTAGAGATCTAAATGTAAAATCCAACCCACAGGGACATCCTGAAGTCCAATGACACTCATAGAGGTGTTGAGCATATAAAAAGTTGAATAAACTATCCTCAGCATTGTGTGTAGCTTTATTGGCCATGACATATGCTATATGTATTATATTCTTCATCAACTAAGTCATCCAAGTATAATTCATCCTATATTATCAATATATGATATTACATAAAGACAGGACTATGCAGCACTTTTAAGCATAGTCCTGTCTTTTGTTTCAGCAAGACCAGACTAACACGGCTACATCTCTATTACTATTGATATTACATAACATAGCCTAAGAATTTATCCCATGGATGTCATCTGCAGCATGTGTAATTGCATCTAGGGCATGTCCACACAGCAGGGCTAAACTTGAAATAAGCTCTGCAACTTGAGCTATGCCAATTGCGTAGCTTAAGTTGAAATAGCTTATTTAGAGTTTTGGCGCTGTCTACGCAGCAGTTATTTTGAGATAGAGCACTCTTCCCCTGACTTCCCTTACTCCTTGTACAATGAGGGTTACAGGAGTCTGAGGCTAGGTCTACACTATGGGGGGGGGAGTAGGAAAAAGTTACTACAAATTGCGCTCCGCAATTTGCATAGCTTTTTCTGATCGCTTCTCCAGAAGAGGCTTTTCTGCCATTTGGCCCAATCTAGACAGGACCAAATGGCAGAAAAGCCTCCTCTTTTGGCAGAGCCCTTATCCCTCGTAGAACGAGGAATATAGGGCTCCCCAAAAGAGTGTGTTTGGTGTTCCACAAAAAAAAGTGGAAGAGCAAACGCGTTCCTTGGACGCGGTGGAGTTTTTCCAGGATACTCAGAAAACCCCTGCAGTGTAGATGTACCCTGAGTAAGCAGTCATATTGAAATAACTGCTTGTGTGTAGATGTGGATTATGTTATTTTGGAATAACATCAGTTATTTCGAAATAACGCTGATGTATACACGTAGCCCTAGAGTATATAGCAGAGATTGTAGTCTTGTATTCAGGGATAACTCTCAAGAGACAATTTATCCCCAACTGGTATTTAAAAAATGAATTTGTAATGTGTGTTTTGACAACAGATTACATGTACATACAGTGTGACACAGAGCTGTAATGTAAACTGGATTTCTAAATATCCCCAGGAAAAAGGACCATTTTAGACACAGTTATTGGTTAATATTTATGGTGAAAAGTGTCTTTCCTATTTGAAGTTTCATTGAGATTCTGAACATACTCATTTCTTGGAAGTGATGCTTGAATAAATCAGCCACCATGGTTCTCCAAGCAGTAAATATAAAAATACAGCCATATTTTTATACACTCTGCACCATGCTACAAGACTATGTAAGATAACCTTATAAATCCATCCACTGAAAAAAAAACAGTCTTTACAGGATTGTGCTTAAAATATTAATAGAACACTTTTTTCATAGATAAGTATCACATAAGAGAGAGAGAGAGAGAACATGTATATAAAAACACCCCTTTCCTGAGACCTCAGAATGGTTTTACCTCTATAAAGAGAGAGAAAAAAGGTAGTTAGCTCTACTGAATAGTTACAGTACAAATAATTTTGCACAGCATCCTTCATCTGAAATCTCACAAAATGATTTACAGAGAAAAGCAGTGTTGCTGATTCCAGGTGTGCTCCTTTGGCAGGGCACTGTTGCCCTTGTCAGGGCCCACTCAGTGTGCCCTTTCCCCATCTCGGGATGGTTCTTTGATTTGGAATTTTGATTGAGTCCAGAAGTGTGCCTCAGTCCCTTGGGTGTGTTCAGGGAGGCAGTCTGGGGGCAGGCCCATATGCAGGAATTTCTGTGTGGGAGCGGGGGGTGTAAACTGTGGGAGGAGCTGGTAGCTGCCTCACCCCCCAGTCTCTCTCCTGGGGGAGAATCAGCCCCAGATTTCCCCCAGAACAGCCAGAACATGGGGGAGGGAGATTGCAGCAGCATACCAACTCTGTCTTTTCCAGACCAATCAGAATTGGCCCCATGGTGGACACCTTTGCACCTCCTCTATGTGCAGGCCTGAAGAGTGTCATCCCATCGCTGTTCCACTCCCAGACCTTTTTGCCTCCCTTCCTTGTTTGCACGCTCTCTTTTATAGCAGGCTTTGTGTCCCCTGTAGAGCACAGTCTGAGTGGGGTCAAGCTTTTTGTTAAGGTGATATATCATCTCATAGAGCTGGAAGGGACTTGAGAGGTCATTGAGTTGTGTTGAGTAGAGTCCAGTCCCCTGCCCTCACAGCAGGACCAAGTACCATCCCTGACAGGTTTGCCCTAGATCCCAAAATGCTCCCCTCAGGATTGAGCTCACAGCCCTGAGTTTAGCAGGCCAATGCTCAAGCCACTGAGCTATCCCTCCCCTTGTTAGTATTTTTTTTAATACTAAAAAATACTAGTGCCTGCCTTCATGAGTGGTAGCACTGGCAGCTGTGTCTGAGTGTGGTCAAGCTTCTCCCCTGCAGACAGGAGAGGCTCCCCTCCCATTCCTGCATAAGCTCAGTATGGGGTTTGTAGAGCAGTGATCCTATGCATGGCTGTAGTACCTTTCATCAGAGCATCTCAAAGCAATTTGCAAACATTCATCTGCTAAGCCTTGCTCCACCAGAAGGATGAAGGAGGTACCAAGTAGCTATCCTCCAAAAAACTACTCTAAAAATGACACAGTGGGATTCAACACTTATTATGACTTCCAGGATAAATGTTCTCCAATTGCAGATTAAAATATTAAGTAAAATCTTGGCCCCCATTTAAGTGAACAACAAAGTTCCCATTGTCTTCAATGGGGCAAAGAGTTAATCCATGGTTTTTCTTTAACTCCCCTGCCCATCCCTGCAAATGCAACGTGAGACCTGCAAGTCAAACTGCGTTGCGCTGGGTGATGGTATCAAAGAGGCAGCAGGACAGTTCCATATGGAGTGGAAGACAAGGCTCTGACATAAGCCGTGGGGAAAGCCAGTGCTAAATGGATAAAGAGGTGGGGAGGGGAATAGACAGAGACAGAATGAGACAACCTGATGCAAGACAATGGAGAGTTTTAGAAGGGCAGTGCTGAATTGGATGCTGAAATAAATGTGGAGCCTGTGGAGTTGTTTGAGGTCAGGCAAGAGTAATATGCTGGTGCTTCTTTGTCTCTAACAGCCAGGGCTGTGCATTCTGTAGAGTAGCTGGAGGCAAGTAAAGACGGAGTGCAGGCTGTGGCATACATACGCTGTGTGCCAGAGGCGGGGATCATACATCAATCATTGCTTTTCATTTATTTGAATTTTCATTTCAAAGTTCCTTATCCTTGTCAATGAATTAATTCTCACAAGACCCTGGGAAGTAGTATTTCATGGTTATAAATAGTTGCAAACCGAGATAGTGAACTATTAAGTGATGCCTTGGGTGGTAGCAAGGCTATGAAAAGGAGGGGCAAATGAGAGGTCTCAGGTGAGAATAGAGGGGGTGGAAAGATGTTAGTGCGGGGGTTCCCAACCTTTTTCTTTCTGAGCTCCCTCCCTCCCCCTCTATAAAAACTCCACTGCCCACCTGTGCCACAACAACTGGTTTTGTGCTTATAAAAACCAGGGCCAGTATTAGGGAATAGCAAGTAGGGCAATTGCCTGGGGCCCCATGTCCCATTACTCAGGCTTTAGCTTCAGCCCCAGGTGGCAGAGCTCAAGGCCTTGGGCTTATGCTTCATGCGGTTGAGCTTTGACTTTCTGCCATGGGCTGCAGTGAGTGTAATGCTGACCCTGCTTGGCAGCCCCCCTGGGGACCTTGGAACCGTCACCGAGAACCACTGTGCTAGAGGGTATGTCCACACTGAGAGCTTGTCTACAATTACAAGACTGGAGCACACAGCTACATCACTGTAGCACTTCAGTATAGACACTCTGAACGGACCAGATGGTGTTCTCCCATCGGCATAGGCAATCCACCTTCCCAAGGCCACATCTCCACTTACCAGAGAATCAGCGCTCTAGCGATCAATCTTCAAGGGTTTGATTTAGTGAGTCTAATAAAGGCTCACTAAATTGAATGCCTGGGGCATCCCCAGTCAGTGAAGTCGATGGGAGCATTTCTCCCATTGACCTCCTGCTGTAGAGACAGCGCCAAGCTTGGCTTAAGTTATGTAGACTCCAGCTACGTTATTTACATAGCTGGAGTTGCATACCCTAAGAGCCAACCTTCCAGGTATAGTATAGACCTGGCCTGAGAGGCAGTAGCTAGATCAACGGAAGAATTTGTCCTTCCTCCTAGCATTGTCTACACCAGGGGTTAGGTCAGCATAGTTATGGCTCTCCTCGGAGGGGGGAGGGGTTAATGCCCCTGAGAGGAAGATCTATGCCAGTGTAAGTTCCCTTGTAGACTAGCCCTGAATCTTTCTTACTTCTTAAGTCTGGTCTAGACTAGGGACTTACACCAGCATAGCTACAGCTGGCCCAGTGTATATTTATGATCTTACAGATTGCTTTTTCTGTTCTATAGGTATAGCAGATTGAAGAGCAATGAGGAAAAGAGCAACTGCTCCATCAACCAACTTTAAATGAGCAAGAGGATATAGACAGGGGGTAGACTGGGGTCTGGCAGTTGCTCCCAGACCCACAACAACATTTGTATTTCTTTCAGCTGACTTAAAATTCAGCATTTCTATTACATTTTGTTTTATCGGCTATTTGTAAATCTTTGTGTCTGATTGTCCTTGCATGGTGTTGGAAAACAATATGTAGGAGTTATTTTTCATACAAGATCCTTGTGGGTTTCTTGCTAGTAAACTAATTTTACATGACTCAGATTTAAATAATAAAAAGGCTTAACTCCAGCCTGAGAAGAGTTTATTGTCCACAATGATAGCCTCGAGATAAACACTTACACCTTTGGGACTCTGCAAAGGCAGCAATTAGGCAGCATTTTATTGTGATGCAGCGAGTGCGCAAAAGATGAAGTTACACTACTCTCAAGAGCCTAGAAACAAAATTGGCTTCCTGGAGAGAGAACATAAGAAATCTGGCAACCTAAAAATATTTAAAGAGCTTATAACTCCCAGGGGAGAATTTCAGGCTATTGAAGTGGAAAAGACTGAGCATTTGCTAAGATTTAAAAAAAAGGCTCTTAAATGAAAAACAACAAAGTGCACAGATTTGTGTATGTGTGCATGTGGCATATTTAAAAAAAGGGGGGGGGGAATAAACCCTGAAATCAATCTGAAGCAATAGATTGACTATGGAGGATCAAACTATCTAGACCTAAAAATATAAGGCAAATATTTTTGTAAAGGTAATTTCTCCAAGTAGACATTTCAGAATTATAAGCTCTCTGGCCACAAAAGGTTTGAAATAGCATGAAATGAGGGGCTAGAGGGAATCTCAGTGAAGTTGTGTTTGCTCTGACGTTCCAACTTCCAAAAGGTTTTACTCAGCCTGTTCTAGCCTTTGTTAGGTCTCTGTGTTCCTCCTCGCAGTCTCCATGCTCTCCATCCTCTGCTCTAAGTAGAGCACACAGGAGGGGTACCTATTAGCCCAGCTCTTGGCAGCAGCACAACATCCAATAGAGTGGAACAGCAAAATAAAGACAGATGGCCAAGTAACTAGCATTCCTTTATTCAATGTGGCTGTTACACACTTCTTTAATGCACCCACTCTATGGCCTAGTCTACTATTTTGATTAGGGATCTGATTGTGTTATTAATATAGTTGTACTGGTGCAACCAGTTTTACTGGTGCTACCCTTACTGTTGATACAGCTTAGGGTTGCCAACTTTCCAGTTTTCAAAACTGAATACTGTTAGAGAAAAGAAACTGCTCCCCCAGTAAAAAAGTTTGGCCAGGCCACTCTTGCTATAGTGGGCTGCAGTACTCCTTGAGAGAAACCAGCCGCACCCTTCCTGCATACCATTGCCTTTAGAAAAAGGGAAGGTGTGAAAAGGGGAAAATAGCCTCAGACTCTCCCACCCGTCACCTTGGCGTGAGAACTGCGGGGCTTATCTGGTCGCATGAAACCTGCACAGTTTCGGCCCTACCCCTGGGACACAGACCCCCCACTTGGTTACCATTGGGCCATATATGGTAATATGCAAGCGCGGGAAAGCGATGTGCAGATTTGGGGATAAATACCCATCGCACAGTTCGCTCTAAGCGGTCTTCGCAACACATGTGCGTGTGCCTTCTCGTATACTTCAAAGCGCTGCTGGCCTGATCAACCGACCAGCCACCTCCCCCGACTCTCGGGTGTAACCAAGGCCTTCGCAACCGAACCAATATCTGTGACATGTTCCGTGTGCTGTGTAAGTTGGTATGTATGATTTGATTTTTTCTTGTTGTATAAGCGTAGTGTTGTAGTTGTTTTGGGTAGTACATAGAGTTTGTAGTTATCACTGTTATTTAATTAGTGTAGCTGGATATTTTAAGATTAGAGACTATTCCCCTTGCCGTTCCCATCCTTATATCTCTGACACGTTTAACTAGAAATCATAGAATAAATATAATAAATACTGTAAATTCATTATTAACACGGTCTATTAAAAATCTTAGAATAAATACTATAAATTCACCATTGTCATAAATAAATATTTTTTATTTGATAAAACTGTCCACCTGGTTCTGTCCTTCCCCCCTTGGGTATTTATCATCGGACCTGTGATTCTCGTGACATGGCGTCACGAACAGGATGCCCGTGGGAAGACAGAACTAATTTAACCCCGGAAGATTTACTCTTCCGTGCCCAATATCACCAAATCACCAACACAGGTGACAGCATACTGGGACACCTGAGTATCGCTACTGGGGATCAAAAATGGGAGGTACACCTTGATGTCCCGTCACTGGGTTGCGTCCTCTGCACACCCCCCACTAGTTGCTTTTTCCCATTGCTGGAGGAAAAGCAGGTAAAACTAGCAGGGCTTAAAAAGCCACTAGATCCAGCAGCGACCCCCGTCATGCCCTTAAGGCTATGGAGGCCTGCATAAAAAAGGCAGGAGCCTCTGTCTCTCCCTCAACATTCTACCCCGACTTAGAGACTGGGGGCCGAGCACACACCTTAGCCGCCAACGTAGCCGCCACCCTCGTAAACGCGCGAACACGCCATAAGTTAAAACCTGATACTTATGAACCTCACCACCTTTTAGGAGCACTATACGGCCAGTTCATAACCGCACTGCGCCTAATAGACCAGTACGAAGTTACTGCATGAACAGTCACACAGCAAATGTGCCCCACAAACAGCGCTAGAGCTGGCAGCACACAAAACCCCATTGAGGAACCAAAACCACCTTTACCCGAACCCCTCCCCCAGTACCCGTCCGCCCCACTCCTGCCCGAAAAATCTCCCGCCCCCACCGAAGAAGATAACCGGCCCCGGGAGGTTTGCCCCGTGGTGGTTACCAAGCACCTGGTGGACCAACAAGGTAACACCACGACTCAATCTGTCGTCCGCACCCGCACTGCGGCGGAAAGAAGGGAACTGACTGAAGCCACCCGTAGACGCCCCAGAGAACCGGTAGTCATTTGGTTGGGGCGCGTCTCTTTAGAAAATGGTAGTGAAATTGTAGACTCGGAGGAGTGCACCTATTTGGTGCGCAACGCCAGTTGGCATGGAGGGGCAGCAAACCCCATCATCGTCCAACGCAATAATGTTTGGCCAATCCCTCTCCCCTCTGTGATCACCCAGCTCATGGGCACCACGCTAGTCTCATTTAACATCCCTCGTGGAGCTGTAAAAGCTCCGCAAGATCTAATGTATGGCGTAGCTGGACTCTCTATAGTTGTTTGGAGTCCTGCAAGGCACCCCCTCAACCTGACACCGGCCCAACAGACCGGGGGGCAGCCACATAGATTTGTCAATGACATCTCACAAATCCCGGTTGCGGGAATAGCAATAGCAGTTTGTGAGGCCACAGGGCATCCAGATGCTGGCCAAATAATGTGGTTACGCACTGTTGTTGACCAACCATTAACTAGCTTGTACATCATAATAGATAAGATCCACATTCCGACCCGCCAACCCGAACCATCAGCGGGAATGGTAGCCGCCGTAACTTCAGGACCCCACCCCCGGCCCCAAGGGAGAAAAACGTACCCCGAACACCCCCCCCAAGAGAGGGCCGTGCTTGGTTTCCTGCTTAACAGCGAGCTTACCAAAGAGGAGGTTAGGAGACTCTCAACCCCCGAACAACTCCTCTTAGCAAAAGCAAAGGGCTTCAAGCCATGGGGCAATGAAAGCGAACTCCTGAACACTCAGCCAAAAAACGAGTAGCGGCCACATACCATCAGGCGGCCGCCCCAGATGACGATCTAAGGCCATTCGCCACCCTTATAGTCGAGCAGAACCCAGTAAAGTTCTTACTAGACACCAGTGCACAAGTATCCATAGTCACCCCCTCAACACCGCATAAAAAACTAGGGAGGAAGCTGTGGGTTCAAGGCCTAAACCAAGCCGCCCAAGCGGAGCTTGTAGAAATTAAAATCACTCACAATGGGAGGGTGCACCGAGTCAAAGCTCTGGTAGGAGGCCAGAACTTGCTGGGCGTGGGGGAGCTAAAACGACTTGACTTAAAAGACCAAGTATTATCAGCGCTACCTAACTGCCTGACCACCCAGCCTTTAGCCCATTCCCCTACGCTAGTCAGTCCCGCACAATGGAAACACCAGCACATTTCCACACACCCCGATGGCGTCGGCCAAATCCGAATGCTAATAAACAACCTCATGGCCGAGGGAAAGCTACGAGAAGTTAGCGGTAGCAAATATCTTTCAGCAGGCTGGGGTATACCTAAACCGAATCGTCCTAGAGACGACCCCATATACCGCCTGGTCATAGATTACCGCCGAGCAAATGACCATGTAGAATCTGTGCCGTTTACATCCCCTCACTCACTACCAGAACTCCTGGCCATTGTGCGCAACAAGACGTTAAAGTGGGGGGCTACACTGGACCTGAAAGACATGTTCTACCAGGTCCCTATGGTAGATGAAAAGGGGGTGCTTAATTTTACTTTCGGGGGCCGCATGTTTAATTGGCTAGTTTGCCCCCAAGGGTACAGAAACTCACCCGCTGTCTGTAGTGCGCACCTACAGCTCACTCTCGACAAGATCACCCCCCACGAGGGTTCACACATCCTCAGCTATGTCGATGATATTTTGGTTATCGGCAGTGCAAAAGATACCACACAGGTCACCGTTATCGCTGTATGGGATGCCCTACAGCACGATGGGTGGGTTGTGAATGAGGGAAAAAAACAAAGGGATGTAGCGACCACATTTACCTTTCTAGGCATCACGATCTCCCCCCAGCCAATATCCCCCAAATTGGATAATGAGTCACCCCTCGGGAAGTGGACCCTTAACCCCCCCCAAAGCAAGCGTGAGTTACAAGCACTGTTGGGGGTGCTTAATTACTAACGCCACTTTGTGAGTCCAAAATGCGCTTCAGCCCTAGACACGCTACAGCTGCTAGTCCGAAAACGTGCTTCCTTTTTCCTGGGGCAAGGAGCACCGTCAGGCTCTGCAGGTGTTAGCGCGGGCCACGGAAACCCCTCCTCCCCTAAGTCGTTATGACCCGGAGGTGCAATTGTCGGTAGCAGTCAATTGGACAAATAGTCACTTCATTCTAGAGGTCTGCCAGGAGGATGCAGTAGTTTACCAAGAAATGCACCTTATCCAAGTGCCAGAACACCGGTATGGTCCCCATGGGAAACTGTTGCTTGCACTCAAGTATGCAGAATCCTGGGCGAGGAGTTGTTGGGGAATCCTGCGGAACCCTGGGTTGTTAGCCCTCCGATGGTTAGATGATGTACCCCCTTATGATTTCGGGGGCACGGATAAAACGTGGTCTGACCTTTGGTGCCAAGCCAGGTACTGCTGGAGCCACTGGAATCACCACGATGACTTGCGTCAAGCCCATGATGATCAAAACAGACCTGCCTGTATCGGCATTTTGGGTGACCCCTGGCTTTTAACCGATGGCAGTACAAAAGGCTCAGACAAGGCTGGCATGTATTGCACCAAATGCAAACACCTGGAAGTAAGAGCCCTAGCCCTTGGCACGGGAGCACAAAAGGCAGAAGCTGAGGCATTCGCAATCGGAATCAACCATGCCATTAAGACCCACCCCCCTACCGAGCCCCTCATTATGGGCGTTGATTCCAAGTATGTTTACATGCTAGCCACTGGGGCTGGGAACCCCCAGAAAGACCCAGAATTATGGGAACCCTTACTTACCATGGCCCATCAGCGTTATTGGCGCTGCTTTATAGTCCACTGCCCCTCACACAAACCAGATACGCATTGGGCCCACGCCTTTTTAGATTCTAGGTTGCAGGAGGCTAGTGTAAGCACTGTCAGTGCTACGATCCCCAATGATGACAAAGGCGAGCCTCCTAGCACTGAACCCCTGGTCATCTGGCTCCACAAAGAGTGGGGACACTTTAGCACAGACAAAAACTACCACCGTTATAATCGCGCCTGCTTAGGTCCTCCTGATCTCACAGTCACTAGCTGGAGGCAGGCGGCACACCAGTGTCCGAAATGCCAGGAGCATAAACACATGGGTACAGTATCCCATTGTGCGGGGGCTTTTTCCGCTGAAAAGTTTGTACTAGGTCAGGTGTGGCAAGTTGAATTGGGGTGTCCATGGCCCTTGAGGCCACCAGATGCACTGCTCATTAAGGTTAATTAGCGCAGGCTGCCAGCTCTTAAAGTCACTTCCTTTCAAGGAAGTGCGGAGGGTAGTCTTTAGGATCTCGATTTTACGCTCCACCATGCCATTACTTTGGGGATGATACTGTAAGTGGACACGGTGAGTGATGTTAAACTGTTGGAAAAATTGCTGTAGTGCATTTGACTGGAACAGGGGGCCCCCATCAGTTTGAACTTGTCTGGGCACTCCCCAGGCAGCCAAGAGCTCCAGCAAGGCATTAGTAAGCGTGCTGGCCGTGGCATGGCGTAAAGGCTTGCACCACGTTTGGCGGGACCCAAGATCTACAACCACAATGCCCTTTGGGTACTGCTTGGCCATGTACATGCCTGCACCCTTTCCTTCTCACATACACTGTCCTGGACACACGTATAAAGCGTTACCATTTCCAGGGTGGTATCTCAAAGTTCTGTGCACCACAGGGAGATGTTCCAGGAACTGCTTTGCTGTATGTTTCACACATTTGCTGATGTCAATTCCTGCTTTCATTTCCTCCGGCCAAACTGGGAGGAAGACATGGAGCAATGGGAGAATGATGATGATGATGATGATGGATGATGCTGTCATTCTGCTCCTGCTCCTTATCACAGGACAAATGTTTAGTAAAGTAGGTGATCGGTGACATCCTGGATGGAAGTTGTGCAGAACTTTCTGATACATCAAAGACAATTGACCTTGAGGATCAATGACAATTGATTCAACTCCCATACTATGGATGGAATGATTTACATTATTACTGCAGTATTCTCCTGGCTGGGCCAATACCTCTGGTGCAGGAGACCCACAGATCACACTGTTTTGGAAATCGCAAGTGACCAGCAGTGGCTTCAGAACATCCAAATACGGAAACTGACATTGCACAAAACCTTCACCTCAAAACCCTCAGTTCAGGGAAGCCATGGCTGGGCAGAATTCGATAGCTATTTCCCCATGGAAAGTAGCAACACCAGACAGCTACAGATCCATTGCAAACTACTTTGGGTTTGAAAATTCCACTGTCGGGGCTGGAAAGTCCTTTGCTGGAGTTGTGGATGTACACTTTTTAACATTTAAAAAGCGTTAAAGTTGTGATCTTCCCATAGAGGCCTGCCATCAGAAAAGATCCAGAAAAAAGAAGTTACTCACCTTGTGCAGTAACAATGGTTCTTCAAGGTGTGTGTCCCCATGGGTGCTCCACTGTGGGTGTCAGGCTTGTCCCGGCACCACAGACTGGAGATCTTTTAGCCGCTGTCTGCTGGACTGCGTGTGCGCGGCAGCCATCTTGCAGCTTTTCGCGCCATCTCTGGTTGCACAGTCCAGCTCCGCCAGTTCCTCCTGATCATCGAAGCCTGGAAGACATAAACAACAGACTCCAAAGAGGGGAGGAGGGCGGGTCATGGAGCACCCATGGGGACATACACCTCGAAGAACCATCGTTACAGCACAAAGTGAGTACTTCCTTCTTCTTCTTCAGGTAGTGTCCCCATAGGTGCTCCACTGTGGGTGACTCCACAGCAGTATCTGGACTGAGGGCGGCGGGTTCAGAGTCAATGAGTTGCCACTGTGGAAAGAACTGCAGTGGCTACTGCTGCATCAGTTTGATAGCGCATAGTGTTTTGCCAATGTAAGGTACAACGACCAAGTGGCCACTCGACAAATGTCTTTTAGGGGAACTCCCCTTGGGAAAGCTGCCAAAGATGCCATTGCCCTAGTAGAGTGGGCCTTTATGGTGTGTGGAAGTGACTTGTTCCTTAATTCATAGCAACTTAGGATGCAGGAAAGCGATGTTACTCATATCGGTGCAGTAACTGTCGTTCTTCAAGATGTCTGTCCCCGTGGGTGCCCCACTGTAGCTCCTGGGCTTGCCCTGATGCCAAAGAATGGAGATTTTTCTAATAGCAGTACCCGGCTGGACCGCACATGTGCAGTGGCATCTGGCGGTGTTCGCGCTCTTTTGTGTGAGTGTGCAGTCCGGCGCCTGCCAGTTCCTCAAGGCCGCCTCAGAATCTGGAAGACATAAAGAAAAAAGGACTCCGAAGTAGGGAGGAGGGCGGGTAGTGGAGCACCCACGGGGATACACATCTCGAAGAACAACAATTACTGCACCAAGGTGAGTAACTTCGCTTTCTTCTTCGAGTGATGTCCCCGTGGGTGCTCCACTGTAGGTGACTGAACAGCAGTACTCCAATGAGCAGGAAGGAGGGAAAAACGGACTCCCTATTTATCTGCTGAAGAGAGCACTGCTGATGCCACCACAGTATCAGAATGCGTCCTCTGATGTATAGCATAATGTTTTATAAAAGTGTCATATGAGGACCAGGTGGCTGCTCTGCATATGTCCTTAAGGGGAACGCCCTTGAGGAAGGCCAGTGAAGCTGCCATTGCTCTTGTGGAATGGATTTGGGGTTGTGTTGGAAGCAGAATACGCTTGGAGGCGTGGGCCTCAGTTATACAGGTGGTTAGAAGTTTTGAGATGCGCTGGGATGATATTGGGTGTCCTTTCGATCTCTCGGCCAGAGACACAATCAGTCAGTCAGTTATTCTGAAAGCTCTCATGTGTTCTATGTAAAAGGCAAGAGCTCTTCGAATGTCAAGTGTATGGAGGGCCACTTCAAATGGGGTGGCATGAGGTTTTGGGTGAAAAGATGGGAGGACAATTGGTTCATTCACATGAAAGCTTGACGATACCTTTGGGATAAATGCTGGGGAAGTCTTAGGACTATGCTATCCTTATTGAAGATGGTATACGGGGGCATTTCCATCAGAGCTGATAATTCGCCAACCGTACGTGCTGACGTAATGTCAAGAAGAAAAACTACTTTCATGGTTAATGTCTGAAGCGGTGTGTTAGCGAGCTGCTCAAATGGTGGAGTAGTTAATGCTTCGACTATGACATCTTAGTTCCACACTGAAGGAACAGGCTTACGGGGAGGGCTTAAGTTCATGAGGCCCTTCATGAATCTTTCCGTGGTTAGGTGGGCAAAGAGAGAGGTGTTCGCAATGGGGTCTGCGTACAATTACCCATGTTTCGGCGTCTCTGAGGCCTTTGACGTGGGCATTGGTGGTCAACAGTTCTTTGTTACTATTGTTGCCACTGTTGTCTGATATATGGGTAGTCGTTGATAAGGAGCATATCGACGTCTCCTATACGGTGGGTATACATACCCAATGTCTGAAGAGCTGTGTGCAAGTCCTTGGAAGAATGTAATACGCTATTGGTCTTTTCCGCGAACAGCTTGTCCCTATCTAATGGTAGGTCTTCAACTTTATTTTGTAGGTCCCTTGGAACTCCCGCTGCTTGAAGGTAAGATGCTCACTGCATGACTACTGTAATTTAGTGAATATACCCCACACTCAAATATAACCCACACCCAAATATACCCCACGAATTTTTCTATTTCAGTAAAAAAAAATCTTGTGTACCCCGCGCATGAGTATAACCCGCGGGGTATACAAGACTTTTCTGTGCCGGGGGTATATCTGCCAGGGGTATATTTGCTAATTTCCGGGCCAGGCGAGGGGGGCGGGGAGAGTGGGAATTAGACAGCCACTCACCGTCCCGGTTCCTGCGCAGCCGCCAGCCTCCAGCCTCCGGGCAGGGGAACGCTTATCCCCCTGGTTCCTCCGCAGTCTCAGGAAGGGGAGGGAGAGCAGGAACCACCATCCTCTGGGCGGGGGAGCACTCACCACCCGCTTCCTGTGCAGCTGCAGGAACCACCAGCCTCTGGGCGGGGGAGTTCTCACTTCCTGCCCCCGTTCCTGAGCAGCCGCAATAACACAATAACACAATCTCATGTTATTGTGGCCCAGCGGTGTTGAAAGGGCCTTAAATGGTGATGGAAGAGCACAGTGGTGGCATTGTAAGTGGGCAGTAGTTGGATGGTTTGAAGTCCCTCGACGCGCGCGTCAAATCTGCTGCTTGCTTGGTTGTTGATGTGCTGGTCTGGCAGCTTGTGGGCACCGCCTCGCTACCTGGGTCGTTGAGGGTTGTACTGGTGTGCATGTGAAGGTGCATATGAAAAAGGCCTCTGCCTTTGGTACAGTGTGTATCTTCTACAACGGTATGGTGGTGTATACATGTCGAGAGTTCTGAGTGTTGTGCATGAATCTTTACCAGAGTGAAGGACCTGGTCAGTCTTTTCAGCAAACAGGGTTTGCCTATCAAAAAGCAGGTCCTCTACTTTATTTTGGCGCTCCTTAGGTACCACTGCTATGTGTAACCATGAAGCCCTGCGCATGACCACAGGTGTAGCTGTGGTCCGGGCTGCTGCGTCGGCTGCGTCCAATGCGATGTGCCGGGGCGGCCCATCCATATAGGCGAACTAGGCGGTCGCCTAGGATGCCAAGTTAAATGGGATGCCAAATGGTGGCGCAATATCATTGAGGGGTTGGGAGGTGAGGGCACTGATTGCATGGTTCGCCTAGGGTGTCAGTTGCTGGCAGCTAGTCTAAGGCCGCCCCTGGATGTGATGCGCGGAACGGGAGGCTGTGTATCCCTCCTATATAATAGCTTTAAGGACTTGACATTTATTTGCCAGAAGGTATTCAAGGAGAGGAACTAGTTTGGCATAATGATCAAAGTTGTGATTGGCTAATAGGGCAGAGTAATTCGCCATATGGAGTGTTGAAGTTGCCAACGAGTACACCTTCCTGCCTAGGAGGTTCAGTCATTTGCTGTCCTTATCTCTGGTGGTGTTCTTGTAATGGGTTACTTTGGCCCTCTACAGAGCTGCGTTCATGACCAAGGAGTTGGGTTGCGGATGATTAAATAAAAATTCCATTCCCTTGGCCAGCACAAAGTACTTTTTGCCCGCTTTTTTGTTGGTTGGAGGCATGGAGGTGGGAGTTTGCCATATATCATTGGCTATCTCGAGTATCACCTTGTCCAATGGGAGTGCAACTTTGGAAGAGTGCGAGGGGTGTAGGTTTCACAGCAGATGGTGTTGCTTCTGCTGAACCTCCCCCAGCTGGACATTCTGACTGTCAGCGACCCTTTTAAACAGTTCTTGAAAATCCTTCAAGTCGTCTGTCAGTGAGGTGTCTCCTGCGAATACAGCATAATCAGAAGAGGAAGACACTATGTCTGTGGGGGATTGTTGGTGTGACCCCTCTGTATCGGATAGATGTGTGCCCTCCGCCGTAAGCTGTTGAACTGTTATCGGCTGGTCACCGGTGGGCGTAGGTGGTCTCTCCATAGGTGGAGAGGCAGATCTGCTCTTGTCTGGGGCAATGTATGAAGGAGCAGGTGATGGTGAAATGCCCCTTGAATGAGCAGGTAAACACTGAATGTTTGAATGGAAACACTGGTCCCAGTGACTATAGTGCCTGCGCCTATGATCATCACGGTAGGGTAAATGCCTGTATGAACATCTATGGTCATCCCTGTACCTGGAACTTCTGGAGCATGAGGGAGACCTAGGGGTTCTTGACCTACCCCTGGAGTGAGCCGGTGAAAGTGAATGATGGCGGTGGTAATGATGGTATCTTTAATGAGGAGATATGCTGGGTGAAAACTGTCAGGTCCTGAACATACAATGGGCTGGATGAGAGGGCCGCACTGAAGATGGAGCAGATGGCTCTGGGGAGAATGCTTCCAGTTCTGGGCTTGGAGATGGTGTGGGAAGTTTGTGGGTCTTCTTTCTTTCCCTGGTCAGTGCTGGAGAATGATGTATGGGCAGTGCAGGTGGCATCGATGCAGCAGTCATCACCCATGTGTAAAATGGTGCCGTATAGGAACGATGTGTTGGTGCCGAAGCGGTCGGTGCCGATGGAGTCGGTATGGAAGCAGGCAGTGCCAACGGAGTCAGTGCGGATGGGATGAGCACCGACAAGCCTGGTGCCGACATGCATGGGATGGACCAGGCTCAGTGCCGACGATGTCAGTGCTGGGGTGGGTGCCAGCCTCAGTGCCTACATCGGTCTTGGTGCGGTATGCACTGCTGGGCTCGATGCCAGTGTACTGCGCACCTGTTTCTCCTTTTCTGGTCTGTGGGTCACCGTCAATCCAGAGGAGCCCGGCTTGTCTCCCATGTTCACTCTAGGTGGTGGTAGAGAGCAGGACAAGGAAAGGGTTTCTTCTTCTGCGCCGCCTTGGGAGAAGTACGGCGGGGCAGCATGGCTGCGGAGTCTGTGGCTGAAGGGCCTTGTCAAACAGCAACATTTTGAGCCGCATGTCACGGTCACGACTTGCCCAGGCAGTCAGTTTAATACAGTGGGGGCACTTTTGAGGTATGTGTCCCTCACCAAGGCATCTTATACAAGAGACATGGCCGTCTGAAGCAGGCATGGACTCCCTGCATGTGGCGCACTTCTTGAATCCTGGGGATCCAGGCATTTTGATGAATATAACTATATATTTCTTTTTTTTTTCTAACACGCTAACTAAGAACTATGAACTAACTATAACTACGAGTAAACAGAACAACTAACTATAACAACTATAACAACTTTTTTCCTTCTCTCAATTCCTGTCAGGAAAGACACGAGCGGG
Source organism: Pelodiscus sinensis (assembly GCF_052426305.1). Lineage (NCBI taxonomy): Eukaryota > Metazoa > Chordata > Testudines > Trionychidae > Pelodiscus > Pelodiscus sinensis. The sequence continues at coordinate 309,272,674 of NC_143052.1, forward strand.
AGCTGTTTCTCCATCTGCGCCCGAAGACGGTTAGGAGGAACTGGAGGAGCCGGACCACGTGACCAGAAATGGTGCGAAAAGTCGCAAGACGGCCACCACGTATGCACGGTCCGGCAGACAACAGCTAAAAGATCTCTGATCTGTGGCGCCGGGACGAGCCCGACACCCACAGTGGAGCACCCATAGGGACACTACCCAAAGAAGAATAGCTGGATTTCAGAGGAAGCCGTTTCTGAACCATGCATGAGCCACAGATAACATAAGTATCCCAATACTTTGCCCACCATAATGGGGGGAATGAGTGTGTGAACCAAAAAGGTTACTATTCATACATTTTGTGAGGCTTCGTGGCCCTCATGAGTGACAATGTGGGAGACACTAGAAAGGGACATGATGCCAAGGTGCTGAGGAGTTTGCAAATATATTTGAAAAGGGAAGAAGGGACTTTATCCGCTGGACACAATTTGATTCCCTATGGTGTGTTTCTGCCAACTGTTATTTTGGGGAACCCTGCACACCTGTTCCAAACTTGGCTTATGAAACTATGCTGCAACTTTAATGACCCTGGAAAATGAGAATTCAATTGCAAGTGCAGTGGCTGCCAACTGGTTGGGGAGTGCACAGTTGTTGGTGCCTATGTACTGTCTGGATTCCAAAGTGGAAAATGCCGTTCTTACAATCATATATCGGGCACTCCATAACGTTTGTGAGGGTCATAGGGAGCGCGTCTGTCCTGAGTGGGATTAGGACAAGGCTGGTTTATAAAAATCTGTACAGGCCTCTGGATCCCACCCATGTGCCCACTAGTCCTGGTTCCCAGCAGGCCAGAGAAATCAGGGATGCCATATGTGAACGCATCTTGGCAGAGAATGGAGGCAGGCAAGTGCCAAGGGGCACCTTTACACCCTGTGCAGTTGCTGGAAAAGCCCATGAGAGACAATTAGCAGCCAGGCTGTCCTTAGGATTTATGGTGCCCTACTAGTGCCCAGATGTGTGTTGGCAGCTGGGGGAGAGGGAATCATTTTTGAGAGATGTAATTTTATAATTTTCCACAATGCACTAAGGAAATATTTTAAGCACATTTTAAACTGAGGGCCTGTTAACTAACACAATCAGTTCTAAACCAAGGAAGTGTCCTGTGGCATATAAACTGACAGTATATACCTGGAGTTGGCAAATGCCTGTTAAATGGCTTCATTACCACTTGAATGGCCCTTTCACAGGTTCAGTGTTCTGCTAATAGGTCTGATAGGCTTTTTCACTTTTAGGTTAACTAGATCCTCTTTGGAGGAGGCAAGAGCCACAGCACAGGGATTGGAAGAGGTGGGTGGGTGGACATTAAGAACCAGTGGTGCCCCAAAGTTTTGGGTGCCCTATGCAGTTCCATATTCTGCATAAGGATAATGACAGCCCTGACTGTCAAGTACTTAGTATAAAAATATCTAATTTTTAGAGGATTTGTTCCTGTGATACTTCACATACTCCTAACAATTATAACCAGGCACTACACCAGATTAACAGCTTTGGGTTGGGCTTGTGCTATCGAGGAGGGTGGCTGAATTGTACTATGGCCATTGCACAATGCTTTTGTCTTAACTGCTCACGTTTGTTTACAAGCCTGCATTATCCAGAGTGCTGAATGTCTCTTAATGACCTTATCAACATTTGCTTGGAGGAGGAGTGTTCCACCCTTTTCCTCTTTTTTTTTTAGTTCTTTGTCTGCAGTGCTAATTGCACCTAGGGGTTGGCAGGCATAGGAATTGCTACTAGGGTTGAAAATGGTCAAGGTTTGTGGAGGAAGGAGGAGTCAGTGGGTAGTGGCTGATGCCTGTATTGTTACTTGGATTATATTTAATTGTTCTGCATGTGAACCAAGCCATCAAGATGTTTATCTCCCCATGTTCTTTGGTGGGAATTCTGCAGCATTTAGAAGTAGCTAGCAGTGCTTTCTATGAGCACATGAATGCTAGCTGTACTTTCCCTATCCTTCCCCTGTATCCTTGGGACTTCAGCTATTTCTTAGCCCTGGGAAAAAGAAGGGGGTGTTGGAGTGTGGGACCAAGAGAAAAGGGAGATGACAATGATGGGTAATTGTTCCTGGGGACAAACTGGGATGTCTCTTGCCTTTAGGTTAGAGAACAAGTTCTTGGTGGGCTTCAGGGACTCCCACAGGCTCATTGTTCCTCTCCTGGATGCTCAGGGGGTTCTGACAGGAAGGGATTTGGGTGTATGTCTTTTTGGACCTTTCTGAAACCACCCTCTTCCCTAAATGCATAACAGTGGCTCATTGATTTATAGCTGCATCGTGCTTAATGACCATGTAAGGGGTGAAGTAGAGCAGGGGTTGGGCTTAAAATCTGGAATTAGGCAGCCAGAGCAAGAGAAGATATTGGCAGGAAGTGAGTGTGTCCACTGTAACTTACCAGACTCAGAGTCTTGCTCGGGAGGTTTCCCTAACAAGCTCCTTTGGTAATGGTGCAGAATCACATGCTACTCATCCTCTGGTTCTTCCGGAGCATCCTCTGTGCCCCCGGATCAGAATCCCTTCAGACAAAGAGGCTGATGGGGTTGTAAGGTGGGCCAGACATCACCCAGTCCCACTCGTCATAGAAAGAGCACATATCCGGGGCCCTCTTTGAGCAGCTCCTGGAGTCTTTTGCCCTCCAGTAAAGCAGCGTGGGTGTTTGATGCATTCCCAGCACAGGACTGGAGTTTGCAAGTATCAGCCCATTCCGGCCTCTGTGAAATTTCCTGGTAGAGAGGAATGTTCCTGCTGCTTCAGGAGAAGTCATGGAGGACAATGTACTCTGACCACACACTGATCAGTAACCAGTGTGGTCAGCAGCTGCTCTCAGAGAGGGACCCTCTTTACCTGGATTGATCAAGAGTGCAGCTAAAAACTCTTCCAAAATGGTCAGTGTAGCTTGCTGCCACCAGCAAAAATGGGGGTCAGAGACCTTTATAGATTGGAAAGGATCGGGTAGAAAAGAGTTCAGTCTGTGCACTGTGCGAATGGGGAGGACTATTAAAACTTGAGACCTGGTGCACATTCCCAGGGCCAGTTCTAACCAATTGGTGGCCCCAGGCCAAGCAAAAAAAATGTTGTCAACCAAAAAAAAAAGGAAATGCGGCCCCAGGCAACCGCCTGACTCTGCACACTCCTTATACTGCATCCACGCTAGTGCACACTGGTACAGTATGGGGGCACACCACAGCCTGGAACGTGTACTTATCTGCAAGCCTTAGGCAGACTAGCTTCCTCACCCTCTACCCACCTTCCAACATGTGATTCTGGAGATTAGATGTGGACAACATGTGGGCTGTGGCAAGGCTATGTCCATGGACACACATACAGCTAGTGTACATATAGCCTGTCTGTGTCCACTGTAAGTCCTTGTCTACACTTGAAAGGGTTTGCCAGTAGAGATGCACCAATAGTGCTCTCCTTGTGGAGACATAGCTTTTACTGGTGAACAAGCGGAACATGCTATATCAGCAGAACAACTTGTTGCCACCATTAGCTGCATCTATAATAGGGCATTTGCCAGCATAGCTGTGTTGGTAAGATGTGCGCTTTTTCCCCACAGTTCTCTAATCAACTTGGCCATGCTGGTAAAACTTTCAGGTGTACATCAAGCTGGGTGGATGGAGAGGTAAGGTCCATACCACATTTACTATATCCATATAAATAAAGCAAATCAATTGTGTGTAGAGAAGCCGTAGTCACCCACAATATCTCCTTTCAACTCACAGTACTGCTTAAGATTCCTTGCTAATTCTGCCAGCTTTCACTACCAAGTTAGGTCAGCATAGGTTGCCTTGCATTGATCTACTTGTGAAAATGTGTCTACACTCAAATTTGTCACCAGGCAATGTAAGCACTCTGGTTCAGCAAAGCAGTAAAACCACCTCTTCAAACAGTGTTGAGCCAGAGTCAATCTACTAAGGTTGATGTGGCATGCAAACGTAGACATTGTGGGTACATCTACACAGCATGCTTATTTAGAAATATCTACACTACAGGGAAATCTCAAAATTAGTCTGAGGCAGACTTCCCTAATGTGGACGTACTACCTCAAATTAGAGCCCCGGGAGGCACTGGGGAGTAATTATTTTGAATGACCCAGAGGAGGAGCTATTTCGAAACAGCAATTTTGGAATACTAGTAGTGTGGATGCTCCACTGCTGCTATTTTGGAATAAGCGTTATTCCTTGTGGAATGAGGTTTACAGATTTTTGCAATAAGACAGTGTGATGGGGGGAACAAGCCCCACACTAAAGGGCTGAGAGTAGCCCAGGCCCAGCTGGCTGAAAGGTCCCCACCCTTACAGCCCTGCTGGGCATGCTCCCAGCCGGGCCAGTATATAGGGCAGGCAGTGGCCTAGTAGAGGGGAGAGCAGCTAGAAGTCAGGAGGAACCAGGCTGCAAATCCAGTGTTCCTGTGGCATCTCGGACTCAGCTGAAGGCTGGTGTGGGACCCCGGGAGTGAAGCCGACCCCAACCCTGCGGAGTAACGGGCACACCTGTCCTGCCAACTCCAGCCCTGATAAGGACTGCTGCACAGATGGACCGGCTAGGAAAGGGGGGTGCTAGAGTGGTAGGAAGCAGCCCAGGGCAGAGGTTTCCTAATCCAGCTTGGTGGGTAGTGGCTGGATTCCCCACCAAGCTGGCAGGACCTAGAGTCCCTGCCCACAGGGCCCTGAGCCGGGACCCAGTGGAGAGGGAGGGCCTGGGTCCCCCTACTACCCCTTGCTGCACCTGGGGAGTCACTTGGGCCTGGAGAGGCTTTTCCCCAGAACTAGGCCTGGCTACCGTATATGCCCTGAGAGCCGGGCCGAGAATTTTGGGTACCGTATATGCCCTGAGGGAAGGGCCTGGACCAAGACATGGGCCAGTAGAAGGGGGCCACAACCCCCCGTCAGTGATGCCCCCCCCCCCGACAGTCAGCCATTAGGAACTGCTGTGTAGACGCTCACATTATTTTGAAATAACTGTGCTGCGTAGATGCACCCTGTGTGACTGTCAACCCTAACAGTCCTCCAGCAGCCTCCTTAAAAAAGCCTAATGTGTGTTAAAAAGATAGGACAGGTGAGGTAATATCTTTTATTGTTCCTACTGCTGTTGGTGAGAATCTTTTGAGCTACACAGAGCAACTTAGGCAGCTAAATACAAGATGGAGCAGATTATTTAATATAAATAGTTAACACATTTCAATTTGCTCCACTTTGTATTTCGCTATGACATTTAAAACCCTAAAGTATTGCTGCAGCAGAGCTTTAAAGTGAAACTATGACCACAGAACTATGCAAACCACCGAGGAGGAGCGTATCTCCCAGTGCTGAGAACCCATTTACACTGGTACTTTACAGCACTGTAACTTGCTGCAGCATTGGGGGGAGGTGTTTATTCACACCCCAGAGCCAGAAAGTTGCAGTGCAGTAAAGAGTCAGTATAGACAAATAACTTTCCCAGGCCTGAGGAAGAGCTCCCTGTGGCTTGGAAGCCTGTTAATCTCACCAACAGAAGTGAGGTCCAATAACAGCTATTACCTCTCTTGAATATCCTGAATTGACAAGGCTACCACACTGCATACTGTATGTTTAAAAACAATAATTTCACCTTTTATATGTAAGGTTTCCCAATTAAGTGTTTAAAGGAATCCCTCCCTCCCCCAGTGCAGTCCTGATGCTAGATTGGAAGTTCTCAGGCTCTCGCCTTGTGTTCTGGCATAACAAATAGTGTTTCCTGCTGTGAACATTAGTGTGGCATGAGAGAACTGTCCAAATGCCAACAAATGAAGGGATGGTGCAAGCTGCCTGAGGCTGTCCCAGTATACAGATGCACAATACTTAACTATAGCAAAGACCCTTCCCCCTGTTAAATCTGCTCTGGATTCTTACGAAATCTACCAGAACCCTTTTTGGAACAATATCGTATTAAGAGTGAGAAGATAGTGTTATGCTGAGGAACTGATGACTGCATTGATCTCAAACCTACCTCTCTGAGACTGGATAGGAACACACTCATCATTTCACATGCCTCTCAGGATGAATTAATCAGAATCCTCCCACCTAAAAGAAAAGCGGGTTGTAACCTACCCAGGAGTTTGGGATGAGCGGATAAAGGGCTTTTGGTGAGTTGTGTGAGTGCTCACGTACTTGTCTGCTAGTGGAACTCCTTGCCTGTGAAGGCTAGGACTATAACATAGTTTTAAAAAGAGCTACATAAATTCATGGAGGTTAGGTCCATAAAAGGCTATTAGCCAGGCGGTAATGAATGGTGCCTTTGTTTGTCAAAGACTGGAGAAGGATGGAAGGAGGCAAATTGCTTGATCATTGTCTTCGGTCCATCCCCTCTGGGGCACCTAACACTGGCCACTGTCAGCAGACAGGATACTGGGCTAGATTGACCTTTGGTCTAACCCAGTATGGCTGGTCTTATGTTCTTATGCCTATGAAGGCAAAACACACACAACTGAAAACAGACAAGAACAGAGGCAGAGCGCAAAGGCAGCAAGCAAGAAAGATAAGCAGAAGCCTGTGAGCATAGTGACACTCTAGACAGTCTGTTAGACAAATACTAGTTATGTTTGCAGAGAGTCTATAGTGACTGTTTCTATTATCCCCTGACAATGGGAAGAGACAGAGAGAGATTATGTTCAATTTTTTTTCATTTATTAATGAGGGGCAAGATGACAACACTCATTCAGTGCTGCTGTCACAAGTAATTGAGTAACACTGTCAGTAGGAGGCTACTGAACACTGATTTGCCAATCTCCCAATATGTTTAGCAATGTGAAATTTGTTGGGAGTCCTTATCTGGGACAGCACCAAAGTTACTCATTGGCTCACCAGTCTGGACTTGGGTATTTGAATATTGTTAATCACTTAACTCCATATCTTATATGGCAAGAGTTCTACCCACCATCATATATATAGTAGCCCAATGTCTGTGACTCTGTAATGCTGAAACACTGGCTGTTCCCTCTGGGCGGCGCTATTGTCTCCCGCCGTGGTGCTCGGCTGACTTCTGTGCCACTCAGCCCCATGCTGCATGGAGAGCGCGGACCGCAAACGGCCACTTGTGCCGCTTGCTCCCACGCACGGCCCTGCTGAGCAGCGCAGAAGTCAGCAGAGCGCCACAGCGGGAGGCAACAGTGCTGCCCAGAGGGAACAGCCGGGGGCAGGGCCTGGACAAGCGTGCGTCTCTGACATCAGGAAAGGGCACCGGATCAAAAGGAGGAAAGCGGAGCAGACACGGAGACAGAGACGGAGAGAATGAATGGCCGTTTGCACTGCTTGCTCCTGCACGGTGGCCTGGCTGAGCAGCGCAGAAGTCAGCCGAGCACCATGGCAGGGGGGCGGAGCAGTGACATACACGCCCAGAGGGCGGGGCCTGGATAAGCGTGCATCCCCGACGGAAACAGAGGAGAGCAGATAGAGAGAGAGGCAGGAGGAGGAGGAGAGCTTAGAGAAAGGGGGAGGCAGGAGGAGGAGAGAGAGACAGTGAGGGTATGTCTACACTACCACCCTAGTTCGAACTAGGGTGGTTAATGTAATCATATGAACTTGCAAATGAAGCCCGGGATTTGAATTTCCTGGGCTTCATTTGCATGTTGCCGGGCGCTGCCATTTTTAAATGTCCGCTAGTGCAGACTCCATGCCCGTGGCTACACGAACTAGATACAGGCAGTCCCCGGGTTACGTACAAGATAGGGACTGTAGGTTTGTTCTTAAGTTGAATCTGTATGTAAGTCAGAACTGGCGTCCAGATTAAGCCGCTGCTGAAACTGATCAGTTTCAACAGCGGCTGAATCTGGACGCCAGTTCTGACTTACATACAGATTCAACTTAAGAATCCCAGGCGTCCCCAAGTCAGCCGCTGCTGAAACTGATCAGCGGCTGATTCCAGGAAGCCCCGGGCAGGGGCTTCCTGTAGTCAGCCACTGGTCAGTTTCAGCAGCGGCTGACTTGGGGACGCCTGGGGCAGAGCAGCTGGGGTGCTGCCGGGTTGGTCCAGTAGCGCCAAGGAGCAGTGCTGTGGGACCAACCGGCAGCGCCCCACCTGCTCTACCACAGGCCCGGGGCTTTGCTCCACGTCTCCCTGGTCTGCTTGGGGGGAGGGGACCACTAGCTGTGCCCCTCCCCCAGCTGACCAGGGACACGGGGAGCAAAGCCGCAGCGGCGGAGTTCCGCGCCTCCCCAGCTTTGCTCTGGCAAAGCCTCAGAGGCGCGGGACCCCTCTGCCTCCCCGGCTTTGCTCCGGGTGTCCCTGGTCTGCTGGAGACGGACCGTCTCCCGGAGGTCGAGGTGGCGGGACTGCTGCGCTCTGGGTGGTCCCGCTGCCTGCGAGCTCTGGGGCGAGAGCCCCGTTCGTAAGTGCGGATCCGACATAAGTCGGATCCGTGTAACTCAGGGACTGCCTGTAGTTCGGAATAGGAAGCCATCTAGTTCGTGCCGCGTGTAGCCGCGGGCACGGAGTCCGCACTAGCGGACATTTAAAAATTGCGGCGCCCGGCAACATTCAAATGAAGCCCGGGAAATTCAAATCCCGGGCTTCATTTGCAAGTTCGTATGACTACATTACCCCGTTAGTTCGAACTAGGGGGGTAGTGTAGACATACCCTTATTGTTTTATCCTTCACAACCTCCTGAAGCAAGTAGTTCCACAGGTTGACTATTTGCTTTGTGAAGAACTTTATGTTATTAGTTTGAAGCCTGCTACCCATTCATTTTATTTGGTGTCCTCTAGTCCTTCTATTATGGAAACTAATGAAGAACTTTTCTTTATGTACCCTCTCCACACCACTCGTGCTTTTATAGACCTCTATCATATCCCCCCTCAGCCTCCTCTTTTCTAAGCTGAAAAGTCCCAGTCTCTTTAGCCTCTCGATATGGGACCTGTTCCAAACCCCTGATCATTTTAGTTGCCCTCCCCTCTCCCACCCTCTCTCTTCCCCTCTCCCACCTCCTTTTCCCAGTCTCCCCAAGTTTTGTTCCATAAAGAGTTTCTATTTTTGAACACACGTGTCTTTTATTTTGTACATCAGGAAGGGGGGCTAGGGAAGGGTAAGTGGAAGGAGGTGAGGGAGGAATGGGGTACAAGCCCCCGATGGGGAGGATTGGGTGGCTCTGCAGGCTCCTTGGGGTGGGAGCTCTCCTGCAGCCCCCCGATTGACCTCGCCCTCCCTCCCCCGGATGGCAGCCTGAGGCAAGTGCAGCCGGGCTGATGGCTGAGTGCTGTGATGTGCCGAGTGCAGGCACTCAGGGCACTCCAAGCCAGGACTACTTTGCAAGCTTGGAACCCCTGAGAACTGTCTGTCCGGGGTGGGGGTCGGGTCCCTTTAAGCACAGCCCTCGGCTAGCCTGAGGCAGCAGCTCCACGCTCTCAGTCCTAATCTGATGCCCTGCCAGCACTGCTTCCGGCCAGCCTTAACCTCGGTTCAGGGTCCACTCGATGTGGACATGCTAGTTCGAATTAGCAAAATGCTAATTCGAACTAGTTTTTAGGTCTAGATGCATTAGTTCGAATTAGCTTAGTTCAAATTAACTAATTCACTCTCCATCTCAAACCTTGCATTGCCTCCAGCAACTGCTCCTAAACAGTAAAAGCTATGACCACCAAATTTGGGATGCAGCTTCCTCTTATCATAACTTAAAGCAAGGTCAGGGTTTGGCTGTGCCAGGAACACATGAAGTGCCTGGAATGGGATTGTTTTCCATAACATGGAAAGGGAGGAGTCTGATAGGAGGGACAATTATGCTCCACAATGACTAATGAGGGGAGCAAGCCTGAGGGACAGTTGTACTGCAGAGTGACCACAGGAGTGCGGCTGCACCAGGAAGAGAGTAGCCAGCTAGGACCAGGGTTCTTCATACTGCTGGTCAGCGGCCACAGGTAAGTGGCCCCCCTGCTGTTATGCTTAAAAGAAGCACCCTGGATCTTTTTCAGGGGGATAAGGCAACACGCCACATTTATTGAACGTACATAGATCAATCAATACTTATCATATGCATATGATACATTACACTCATGCACTCTCACACACACACAAGCACACTCCGTCTTGTTGTTACCAAAAGTTGCTTCCCCTAACTGCACTGGCCAGGTGAGTTAGATGGGGGAAGGGTGGAGCCGGGCTTCTGCCAATACAGATTGATGCTCCCATGTTGACAAGATGAAAACTCTGGGTCCCTCTGCAAGCTGCCTCATATCTGTCCCTCTCATGCAGCCAATTAGTCATCACCTTGCCTTTTTTAATGCTGCTTCAAAGAGTTCTTCCAAGGGCAGGCACTTGCTGCTTGACTCCCAAGGTGTCTGTATGTCCAGTCTTCTTAATGAGCTCACTTTACAGGTATTGTCTTGGATCTGGCTCCCAGAGCTTCTCCACCCTTGGAACTGCTGCTGGAGGTGCTCACCTTTCATTCTCCACTCACACCTCATTCATGTCAACAGGACAATCAAGGGAAGGGGAGAGCTCAAAAGACATTTTTTCTTACAAGATCGGTGTGTGTGTGTGTATATGGAAAGTTTCTCTTAATACAAAGTTATAGGAGAAATGTTACAGAGGTTCTATAAGAACACTTAGAGAAATATCTAAAAGGACAAGATCTTAATACAAAGTTCTATGAGAATTATAATATTAAAGGGATTTATCCACACTGCCCTGCCCCAAACCCTCCCCCCAGCCCTTGGCCACAGCACTGGGGGAAGTGGGAGCCTCACTTGCCAATGGCCCTGCTGCCACACCCTCCCCAGGAATACCACCTGGGCTGGGCAGTGTGCCACTGCCCCGGCCTCAGAGGAGCTGCATGGGCTGGCGCCCTCTCCCCAGCAGAGCAGATGCATGGGCTGAAAGCAAGCAGTAAGGCCCAGCCTCCTTACCCCATGGAGGAGCCATGTGGTCCAGGACTGGCCAGTGCATCCCCATGCCCCTCTGAGGTGGAGCCATGTGGTCCAGGGCCAAGCAGTGTCTCCCCCCACATCTCCACAGAGGAGCTGCTGGACATTGTAGTCCTGGCCCCAGCCACCAACCACCGTGGCCCAAGGTATCCCAGGGAGCTACCATAACTGCAGCAGCACTGCCTTCATCCCCCTATGTGTTCCTGTGCGCTGCCCCAGATATCCCACCTCCTGCCCCCAGCCCTGACTCCTGTGCACACACCCTGTCCCCCAGCGGGACTGGAGGAACTTACGCGCTAAATATAAAAAAGTGTTTTTAAATTTATAATGGGGGTTGCACTCACAGACTTTGTGTGAAAGGACTGACTCACCAATACAAAGATTTGAGAACAGATGAAGAGCAAATATACAAAGTGCTTATTAGAAAGGAGTGTGTGTGTGTAAACAGATCATAATAATGCTTTGCATTCTTCTACATTAATTTGATTGGAGCATATCAAAGTGCTTTACAAACATCAGTAAAGTAGGCCTTTGGTGATCCTAGCTCTTATTGTTTAAGAGCAGTTCTTGAACAGACTCACAGATGGACTTCCAGGCCATTGCCTGGCTCCCTAGATGCTTTTCTGCTTCCATGTAAGTGAAAACTGAAAACAGAACCAGTATGTAGGACAGAGCTACTCAACACGTGGCTCGTGGGCCACATGCAGCCCGTGGCCCATTTATTTGTGGCCCACGGTACAGGTTGGGTTTACGTGGGGCTCAACACACCGCCTGCAGGTAGGATCCTTTAATCATGACCTCCACTGGGAACACACTCCACAACGGCAAGATGCCTCCCAGGTGGGGAGAGCATTGAAAGACGCAAGCAGATGGGCTGGCTGGAACTGATGGGTACAGAGTATCAGCGTTTCTAGCCCCCAGGGAGGAGGTGCTGGGAGCTCTGGGGCATTGTGTGAAAGAAGCTATTTGCATATATATTTGCATGTACATGCAACCACGCTTACGTTGCGGGCCTCAGCATGTGCTGTATCATTGTGGCCCCTGGGGCTTCCAAAGTTGAGTAGCCCTGAACTAGAGGCTGTGGTGTGGTCAAGACTCTGGGGAAGGATTCATAAGTGACTTGGTAGTTCGGAAGCCTCAGCAATAATCTTAGAACAGTTGCAATGTGGAATCTCCCACTGAAAGGACGGGTTTTAGACAGGACGCCTGCATCAAGTGGACTTTACAGGCCCAAAGCTAGAAATAGTGATTGGATGTTACTATTTCAGACCCAGCCAGCATGTGGGATCCAAAGTTTGGATCCAGTTAATGCATTTTGGTATAAGGATGTTAAGTGTCGAGTAAATGACTAATCGTGTATGCGATACAATTTGTAAGAGGCCGCTGCAGCTCTGCAGTTTAAATGTAGTAGGAGCTGGTCATGGAAGTAGCCCAGCTTCTACTACATTAAAATGCAGAGCCATAGCAGGAGTAGGTCCGGGACCCTGCGCAAGCTGGGACTGCTTCAGATCTGGCTTGCACCGGGGTCCAGACCGCTGAGGCTCTGCCTTTTAAATGTAGTAAGAGCTGCCTGATGTGTGGGTCTGGTCCCGGCATCCCACGCTGCATCTCTGCCTTTTAAATGTAGTCAGAGAGCTGGGCAGTTCTTACTAAATTTGAAAGGCAAAGCCACAGCACTGCTGCACCTCTGCCTCCCCTGTTCCCTCCCAGCCTGCACCACAGAGACAGGCTTCTGATTCCCCCCCCCCCCCCCCGCTGCCTTTAATATAGAAGCAACAAGTGTGACGGGGGAAATGCGAGTAGTTGAGTCAATTACCTCATAAGCCTAGGCTTGTCGGGCAGTAGATTATTCGACTACTCTTTTACATCCGCAGTTTGGTAACCCTCTACTACAGGGATTCAGGATGTGACAAGAATGTCTCAGTTTTTAAACCAGGGCTACTCAACACATGACCCATGGGCTTCATGTGGCCCATGGCCCATTTGTTTGCAGCCCACTGTGCGGTTTGGGCTTACACGGGGTTCAACACGTGGCCTGTGGGTGGGATCCTTTAAACATGGCCTCCACTGGGAACACGCTCCACAACGGTGAGGTGTCTCCCAGGCGAAGTGAGCACTGAAAGATGCAAGCAGACGGGGTGTCTGGAGCAGACGGGTACAGGGCGTTGGCATTTCTAACCCCCAGGGAGAAGGTGCCAGGAGCACCTGGGCATTGTGGGAAGTGCTGGCTGCTTAGCATTGTGGACAGAGCCTGAGAGGTGCTGACCTGCTCACACTGGCCACGTTTGGGTCCAGCACCACGGCTTAAGGCTTAATCTTTGTATTCATGCCCGTCAGTGTGAATGAAGCTATTTGCATATATATTAGCATGTATATGCAACCATATTTAAATTGCAGCCCTCAGCATGTGCTGAGAATATCATTGTGGGCCCCCAGAACTTCCAAAGTTGAGTAGCCCGAGTATAGGACACAGCTGCTGGGATAAGGGATCAGATGAAAAAGACCTCAAAATGAGACTAAGAACTTCTATGAAGCAACTCAGGTACATGGGGGGGAAGAGGGGGGAAATTGCTTTTTCTGCCACTTGATTCCATTGTAAGAACACTCTTTCAGTCCATTATTTTTCTTGGTATGTCCCTCCTTTCCCACTGCTCCTAGCCTGCCAGCTCTTCCATTTTATAGAAAGGCCACCACAGACATGCACTCTGGAAAACAGGCTGTTCTTTGGGACCGTGTGCTCTGAACCCATTTCTGAGAAAAAGAGAATTACTCCCAGAAGACCTGGAATTGCTATTTATCCATGGTGAAGAACTGTTATTTTGTGGCAAAGGGAAACTGTAATATTTCCTTGGTACTGTAGTTGGCAGTATTTCTCTATATCCAACATGTTTCTTTTTTAATAGGCTCTTTACCCGTTGTTGTAACTGTAATAGAGGGAGATAATTACACAAACCATTGCTGAGATTAAAAGAAGATATAATTATAATAACAATGTTTTAAATCCTTGAATTTCAAGAAGCCCTCCAGCACTGGAGGGAGATGATAACAGAATGCATCCCCTAAATCATGGTAGAGATGTAGCCGTGTTAGTCTGGGGTAGCTGAAGCAAAATGCAGGACAATGTAGCACTTTAAAGACTAACAAGATGGTTTATTAGATGATGAGCTTTCGTGGGCCAGACCCACTTCCTCAGATCAAACGGAAGTGGGTCTGGCCCACGAAAGCTCATCATCTAATAAACCATCTTGTTAGTCTTTAAAGTGCTACATTGTCCTGCATTTTGCTTCCCCTAAATCAGGGAGGCTGATCTGAGTGAGAGGCAGTGGCTAAATATTGTGAAGTATTTTTATTTGTACTTAGCATTTTTCAGAGGGCAAGCTGTTTGGAATAGTAACAATGGGGACATTAGCTTGTACCTCTGGGTTCAGTGAGCGCTCAGCTTAGTGACTGCGTGGAGGCTGAACATAAGAACGGCCATACTGGATCAGATCAAATGTCCATCTAGCCCAGTATCCTGTCTCCCAACAATGGCCAATGCCAGATGCCCCAGAGGAAGTGAACAGAACACGTAATCATGAAGTTGCCCATTTCCCAGCTTCTGGCAAACAGAGGGTAGGGGCACCATTCCTTCCCATCCTGGCTAATAGCCATTCATTGATCTATCCTTCATGAATTTATCTAGTTCTTTTTAAAACCCTATTATAGTCTTGGCCTTCACAATATTCTCTAGCAAAGAGTTCCACAGGTTGACTGTATGTTGCATGAAGAAATACATTCTCGTGTTTGGTTTTAAACCTGTTACTTTATTAATTTCCCTTGGTGACCCCTATTTCTTGTGTTATGGGAACAAGTAAATAACATTTTCATATGTACTTTCTCCACACCAATCATGAATTTATAGACCTCTACCAAACCCCTCCTTAGTCAACTCTTTTTCAAACTGAAAAGTCCTAGTCTTATTAATCTCTCCTCATATGGCAGAAATTCTATACCCCTAAACATTTTTGAACAAGCTGGGGAAGTTAGCAGATGATCAAGAAAGTTGAGGGTGTCGAGAGGAGCTGAGTGGTTTATTGAATGTATTTAATAAAGCCAGACAGCGATCAGCCTTAAAGATGTGATTTTCAACTCTGGCACCAGAGACAACCTGTTGACCCTGAACTCACCAATTATTGCCTTGTTTCTAATTGTTCCCAGGGAAGATTATTGAGAAGGGTGTGTTGAGTTAGCTCTTGCAATACCTGCCACCACACGCTTGATTTTATGGTGACTGGGTTCACCAGACATCAGCCACAAGTGAATTCTTCATGAAACAAATGAACAGTCCTACATCACAAGAAAAATCACAGAAGGATTGTCGAGAAAGTGATTTAAGTTATCCAAATTTGATAGTCAGAGTCCTTCTTGGACTCTCACTATATTGATCATAGAAATGTAGCCGTGTTAGTCTGGTGTAGCTGAAACAAAATACAGGACTATGTAGCACTTTAAAGACTAACAAGATGGTTTATTAGAGGATGAGCTTTCGTGGGCCAGACCCACTTCCTCAGATCAAATAGTTTGATCTGAGGAAGTGGGTCTGGCCCAGAAAAGCTCATCCTCTAATAAACCATCTTGTTAGTCTTTAAAGTGCTACATAGTCCTGTATTTTGTATATTGATCATGTATGTCACAAGCTGGCCTACATCCATGACTAATACAGTGAGAGTACAAATAGCTCTTCCTTTTGCAGATACATTATATAAATATGATACAGTAAATGCCAGAATTAACACATATTTTGCAATGAACAAATTTCCAGTATAATAGCAGAGAAGACATAGTGCATATGGCTTGTTTGATAAAATATTACAAATTTTTGCCCTAAGTGATATGTAAAAGAACAGCTCACTTAAATGAATCCAGTCTGTTTGCCCTGTAGCATCATTCCCAAGCAAATGGTTGTCAACAATCCCATCTGTATTTTGAAAGGGACGATAGAAGTTCCTGAATAATTCCCGGTGGCAAGTTGCTGCCCAAAGTGCCCGCATGTACTGCCGGAGGGAAAGCAAGAGCCAGGTGTATCTGGAGCTCATTCAGTCAAAATGACTCTTTGTTGGGGCTCCCATGGAATGATCTTTTAAGACAAATGAAGAATCTAAAACAAATGAAGAAGACATCACAGTGGAAGCCTTCCCACCTTTTGAGAGAGTCCAGCAAGCTCTGTGCCTGGCAGTGGTGAACAGGCATCAGGCAGGGTCCTTTACATTGTCTGTGAGCCCTCTTGCAGCCCTCTGTATACATTATGTTTCCAAAGCTACAAGAACAGTAGCAAGTATATTTAGCCAGACCTCTAGCCCCCAGCACGCCCATGTCTTTCCTTTTGTATGGATGATGTGTATATAGCAGAAGACACAAAACAGGCCATGATCCTGCCCGCTTTCTGGTAGCTATTGCCCACTGGGGCACTTGCTGAGCACAAGCCGTGTACTCCCATAGGAGAACTGTCTGTCCAGGGTGGGGGTCAGGTCCCTTTAAGCACAGCCCTCGGCTAGCCTGAGAAAGCATCTCCACGCTCTAAGTCCTCCTCTGATGCCCTGCCGGCACTGCTTCCGGCCATCCTTAAGCCTGGTTCAGGGTCCACTCTGTGTGGACATGCTAGTTCAAATTAGCAAAACGCTAATTCAAACTAGTTTTTTAGTCTGGATCCGTTAGTTCGAATTAACTAATTTGAATTAACTTAGTTCGAATTAACGTAGTACGTCTTCTCTACTGTATTCTCAATAAACACAATGTATTGCCTCTTCCCCTGAAAAAGGTCCTGTGTGCTTCTTATAAGCATAACATAAGGAGCTAACATGTTCCACCCCCCACCCCCACTTCCCCATGGCAGATTCAAAATTCCATGTACAGCAATACCCCACCATGTCCTCACATTCCTTTTCTTTCTCTGAGAGTCCAAAATTTCCCATGCGCTCCACCCCCTCTCCCAACTGTGTATTTGATGCCTGGACCTAACCACATCTGTGAGTTGTAATCCTTTGCCAGCACCTCTCTTACCATGTGGGGGTGTGTGTGTGGGAAGCTTCATTGGATTTCAATGCACTATGTTCCAATGAATAAAGGTACACTTTTAGAATGATTCTACACTTTTATTTACAGTTTAATAATGTCTCAGACCTGTCACTGCGATCCCAGGTGCAGGCATTAAAGGCATGTTTCCAATTATGTGTTGCATTGAAGGAAAGGGAGGGAGTGGAAGCAACTGTTACGAGATTTATTTCAGTGCCCTTCGTTGTCAAAGAGCAACCTCAGTGCTACACCCCTGAACAAATAATTCCCTCTTATTTTCGCACAGAATGCAAAGTACAATATGTCTCACTAACAATGGGAATATTGTCCTCAGTGAGGTCCCGCCTGCCATAGAGACACTTCCATCTTGCCTTCAGTCTCCCAGAAGTGCATTCAACCACACTGAGCCACCTGCTCAGCCTGCTGAACCACTCCTTACTGCTGTTCAGATGCCTCCTGTACAGTTTCATGGGCCAGGGCTGCAAGAGGTAAAAGCCAGATCTCTCAGGATCACTATGGGCATTTTCACATCCGCCATTGTAAAATCTTGTGAGCTGGAAAGAAAGTCCCTACCTGCAGCTTTTTGTACAGGCCGGTGTTCATGAAGTTTCATGCATCATGTACCTTTCCAGAACCCCCCTTGCTGATGACTGTGAAACTCCCATAGTGGTCCACAAACACCTACAGTAGCAATGGGAAGTTTCCCTTCATGTTGATGTACTCGGTGGAAGATGGGCTGGCACTATTGGAATATGTCTGCCATCTACAGGCCCCTATTGTTGGGAAATCCCATGTCCATAAAGCCAGACACTATATCATGCACATTTCCCAGAGCCACGGTCCTCTGCCGCAACAGAATGTGATTTACTGCCTTACCCATTTGCAGCAGTACAGCTCAAATAGGAGACTTCCCACTCCGAATTGATTTACAACTGACTAGCAGAGGTTGGGAGTCTCCAGCTTCCAAACAGCAATTACCACATGCTTCTCAACCAACAAGGCAGCTCTCATTCAGGTGTCCTTGTGCTGCTGGTCTGGAGCCAGCTCAGCGCACAGCTCCAGGAAGGATGCTTTATGCATCCTAATGTTCTGCAGCCACTGATCTTCATCCCACATCTTCATGACAGTGTGATCCCACTACTCAATGTTGGTTTCCCTAGCAGAAGCACCCGTCTACCCTTCTCCATGAGTGCCAAGGGAGGGGCAGGGCCTGAGGCAATCCTCCCACCCATTCCCCAAGGCACAGGGCCAGGGCAACCCCCCTGACGCATTCACACACACACCCTAGCTCTGCTCCAACCCAGCTCTGTCTCCTCCATCCTTTCCCCCAAATCTGCCCTCACTCCATCCTTTCCTGCTCTGCACAGTTCCCTTGCATGGAGCCCTCTCTCCTGAGCGATGTGAGCCAGGGGATTACTGGGGGTTCTGGCATCGGGCAGCAGTATGGGTCATCACCCACCACAGTCACCACAATAGCAGGAGCTAGAGCAACCCAGCAGTCTTTTCTGCTCTGCCCCACCACCGTCTCCCAGCCCTCAGAGACTGACCAACAGAGGTCACAGAAGAGAGGCTGATGGGCAGCCTCTGAAAGTAGCAAGCCATCAACCAGATGGTGAGAAACAGTAGCTGGCAGGGTGATCAGGTGACAAGCAACAGTGTCTAACAGGGTGACCTTGTGGCAAGAAGCAACGGCTGGCAGGGTGGCCAGACAGTGAGGAGCAACGGCTGACAAGGCAGCCAACAGAGAGGAACAGCAGCTGGCGGGGCAGCCAGCCAGAGCGAGTGCTCAGACAGTGGAACAAGGCAGGTGTTTTCTTCCTCGGCTGAGAAGCAAACTCACACATGTGCACTTCTAAACCCTAGGTCCTCACTGACCAAAGACACCCACCATGCGAGGGGTACAGTGACTGAGTGGAGGAGGGGCACAATAAAGGAACTTTTGTTTTTTCTTTGAGAGATGTCCCCGTGGGTGCTTCACTGTAGGTGCTGGGCTTGCCCCAGCGCCACAGAATGGAGATTTTTTTAATAGGAGTACCCGGCCGGACCACGCATGCATGGTGGCATCTCATGGCATTCACGCTCTTTTGTGTGAGTGCGCTGTCCAGTCCCCGCCAGTTCCTCTTGACCACCTCAGGCTACAGACAGAGTGAACTGCTCTCCTCAACTTCCCTCCTTCTCGTGAGATCCTTCTTGTTAAAAGTTGTTGAAAAGTTGTTATTCTTCTAGTTTTTACCCTCTTAGAATTCTCCCTAGTTTAAAAAAAAACCTGTAATATGGTTTCTCATGTACCCCCATTCTTCCTATGGTCCTTCTTGCTAAACATAGTTATATATTATAACATAGACATAGTTTTCTCTGTTCACTTAAAAATAAAAATTTCAATGCCGTCATCGCCCGGTTTTAAAAAATGCGACACTTACCACGAGGCAATGCGCGCCTCTGATGGGCATTCCTCCTGTATCCACTGCCTTGGGGAAGCCCATGTCCCCCAGAAGTGCCCACACTATACCAAGTTGACTGCAAGGGCCCGAAGAGACAGGAAAATGCGGCTGCAAATGGTTTTATTTGATAAAGCCCTCCAGCTGCCGCGCTCGGAGTCAGCTTCAGGAGATCAGCCCCCAAAATGTAGGATTTCGTCTCCTGCAGCCGTTTCACCCAAAAGGCCGCGAGCATCACTGGTCAGGTCTTTACCGGCCACCTCACACAGCAGAGTTAGCACAAGGGATAAACCCAGCACTTCAGGCACTGCGAAGCCGCGTTCAAAGACATCCGTGGCACCGAAAATCAAGAAACCAGCACAAGCAGCACTGACAGCGGCACCAAGGGTTGCCTCGGCACCGCCTGCTACCAAACCTCTGGCACCAACTGACACCTCGGTACCGAGAGCATCATCGGCACTGGCAGCAACAACATCGGTACCAGTGGCCATTACTGGTTCAGACCTCCATGCGGCACCGAGAGACTCGGCACCAATACCAATGGCACCGACTCCGCCCACTGTTGGCCCCGAGCCGCACGCCTCGGCACCGAGCGCCGTCTCCTTCTCCACCGGCATGGCAATCCCCAAAACCTTACCGCGGTTACCACCACCGAACACCATACTCTCCACAAAGGCTACCATCCCCCTTCCTAGCATCATACAGGGAACACCGGCAACACCACTACCGTCACTTTTCCACCTCTCCGGCTTCTTCTACAGCCTCCTACACCCGCTCTCCTCACATTCATCATTGGGAACACGTCCGACCTACTTACTCTGACAGGCGTTCACCACTGGACAGACTTTACCACCGTGATGACCGTTACCACCGTGATTCACATAGCAGGTATTCATACCAATATAGGTCTAGATTGCATGGAAGGTCATGTTGCGACTGCATATCTTCTAACACTCACTGACTCCAGCTCCTCCTACTCCAACGGGACAACCAACATCTCCACCTCAGCTTCCATCGGAACCGGATGACACCCATCTTTCCATGAAGGAGCATTCACCAGAGGTGTCCCCTACTGACCACTCTTCTTCCCCAGACAAAGCCGTCATTCCTGGGGACGTTTCCCCACTGAATGACCTCCGGCAGTTCCAAGAACTCTTCAAACGAGTTGCAATTAGCCAAGAGATACAACTGGATAAAATAAAGGACAAACAGCATCGTCTTCTTAAAAATCTCCAGCCATAGCATAGATCCAGGCTAGCTATCCCCCTGGACAAAGCTATATTGGAGGTCACTGAGGAAATCTTGCAAACCCCAGCATCTGCACCATTGGCCAGCAAGAAAGCTGACAAAAAGTACTTTGTGCCTCCTAAGGGTATGGAATTTCTCTTCACCCATCCCTGGCCCAACTCTTTAGTAGTGGATGCGGCCCGTCAGGTAAAACGCCACAATACAAACACGCCTCTTCAGACAAGGACACAAAAAGACTTGATTTATTGGGCAGAAAAGTCTACACATCCGGAACACTTATGCTCAGAATCGCCAGGTACACTGCACACCTCTCCAATCTCGTATTTGACACATTTTCAAAGTTGACCCCACTGATGGACCACCTGCCAGAGTCTATAAGGCTCATACTAAAATCGGTTGTGCAGGAGGGCTATATGTCGGCAAGAATGGCCCTCCAGGTAGCGATTGATGTGGCAGATACAGCAGCCCGTTCCATGGCCACAGCGATAGTCATGCGGCGAGCATCTTACCTTCAAGCAGCGGGAGTCCCAAAGGACCTACAAAATAAAGTTGAAGACCTATCATTCGATAGGGACAAGCTGTTCGCTGAAAAGACCAATAGCGCATTACATTCTTCCAAGGACTCATGCACAACCCTTCGGACATTGGGTATGTATACCCCACCGTATAGGAGATGTTGATATACTCCTTACCAACAACTACCCATATATCAGACAACAGTGGCAACAACAGCAACAAAGAACCTTTGACCACCAATGTCCACGTCAAAGGCCTCAAAGACGCCGAAACATGGGTAACTGTACGCAGACCTCTATTGCGGCACCTCCCTCTTGGCCCTCCCAACCACAAAAAGATTCATGAAGGGCCTCGTGAACTTAAACCCTCCCCGTAAGCCCGTTCCTTCACTATGGAACTTTGATTTCGAAGCATTAACTACTCCACCATTTGAGCCAGATATTAACCATGAAAGTAGTTTTTCTTCTTGTCATTACGTCAGCACATAGGGTTGGCGAATTATCATCTCTTATGGCAACTCCCTGTATACTATCTTCAATAAGGATAGCATAGTCCTAAGACTTCACCCAGCATTTATCCCGAAGATATCATCAAGTTTTCACGTGAATAAACCAATTGTCCTCTCATCTTTTCACCCGAAACCTCACGCCACAGCATATGAAGCGGCCCTCCATACACTTGACATTCAAAGAGCTCTTGCCTTTTACACAGAACGCACAAGACCTTTCAGAAGAACTGACCGACTGATTGTGTCTTTGGCCGAGAGATCGAAAGGACACCCACTATCATCCCAGCGCTTCTCAAAACTTATAACCACTTGTATAACTGAGGCCTACGTCTCCAAGCATATTCCGTTTCCAACACAATCCCGAGCCCATTCCACAAAAGCAATGGCAGCTTCAATGGACTTCCTCAAGGGTGTTCCCCTTAAGGACATATGCAGAGCAGCCACCTGGTCCTCATATGACACCTTTATAAAACATTACGCTATAGATCAGAGGACACATTCAGATACCACTGTGACATCAGCAGTGCTCTCTTCAGCAGATAAATAGGGAGTCCGTTTTTCCCTCCTTCCTGCTCAGTGGAGTACTGCTGTTCAGTCACCTACAGTGGAGCACCCACGGGGACATCACTCGAAGAAGAAAGCAAAGTTACTCACCTCGGTGCAGTAACTGTCGTTCTTTGAGATGTGTGTCCCCATGGGTGCTCCATTACCCGCCCTTCTCCCCGCTTCGGAGTCCTTTTTTCTTTATGTCTTCCAGATTCTGAGGCGGCCTTGAGGAACTGGCGGGGGCTGGACTGCGCACTCACACAAAAGAGCACGAACGCCACAAGACGCCACTGCACATGTGCAGTCTGGCTGGGTACTGCTATTAGAAAAATCTCCATTCTGTGGCACCGGGGCAAGCCCAGCACCTACAGTGGAGCACCCATAGGGACACACATCTCAGTTACTGCACCGGGGTGAGTAACTTTCTTTGTAGAATGCAAGAACATGAGGCAGAAAACTCTGCTCTGTGCACTCCACGGTAAGGCCCTGCTCACAGTTTTATGTTTATAAATCCTGCTTGTGGCAATTTCTCTAATGAATGTTGGGTGACTTCTTTCATTAAAAGCTTCTTTTCTATACTCAGACTTTGTGCTTGTGCGTAAGGAAGTATTGCCTCTCAGGGGCACCTGGGGTGGTGTGTAATTTTCCCAGGTAACAGGGTGGGGGCTTGAGCCAGTTCTATGTTATAATCTTGAAAAGGGACCCTTACATATTGAACCCAGCCCTGGGTGCTGACAGCTCCTACTGGCGAAGGCTAATAAAAGGGATGGCCTGAAATAAGGTCTTTCAGTGACCCCAAAATTGTTCTTTTTATCCTGGAGCATTTTTTATCCTGGAGCACACACAAGAACAATACAATATTACTGTTCATTCCTGTCCATGTTCCTTCTGTAAGCCTAGACTAGTTATGTCCCAACATAGGAAGACCTGCCATATAGCTGGTGGTTAATCTTAGGACAGGCTGATCTTGGTTGTGTTTGCATTATTTTCTCTGTCATCACATCTTTTGCTTGTCTACTACAGTGTCTCCATCATCAGAATCTTTCTACTTGCAGCCAGACCCATACTGACACCCCTTCTAATGCTTTGTCTCAAAATCATTCCATTTAACACCTGCAATCTCTGAAGAACTCTCATTTCCGCTGCCTCCAACCTTTTCTTTTCTTTTCTTTTCTTTTCTTTTCTTTTCTTTTCTTTTCTTTTCTTTTCTTTTCTTTTAATGCAGCTGCCCAGACCACAGTAACATGGTTAGAACACTGCTTTGATAAATGTTCACCTTGACACCAGAGGCAATGGTTTTATCAGTCCATAATTTCATCAATTTCTGCACAGTACTTGTAGCTAAGCACATCGTCTTTCAACTTTATTCTTAATGGACCCGTCAGAATCATAGAATCATAGAATACTAGGACTGGAAGGAACCTCGAGAGGTCATCGAGTCCAGTCCCCTACCCTCGTGGCAGGACCAAATACTGTCTAGAACCATCTAGTCAGTGATCACGCTTCCTTGGTACACGTAAGATTCTACATGTTCTACAATCTCCATCATGGCTACATTTCAGCGCTCTCTCTACTTTGACCCTTTTCAAAGTGCACCCATTTTGTCTCTTTGGCATTTCCTGAAAATCCAAGTTGACTACACCCATTTTCCAAGGCAGTGAAAAGTATCATTAATTCAAACACATCTGCCAACAAAGCCTGGGAGAGTGGTAAATACATTCAAGGGGAAATTCACTGTTAGAGAGTGATTGGGATCACTTGGTAAACTGGGCTTACCCCAAAAAAATGTGTTTTCATGTGGCAGTATAAAATCACACACCGTTGAAGAAAGAATGTAGCATGCACTTGTAGAATGGAGGACGCTATCCAAGGAAATGGTGACTCAAAAAGAGACGTATGAGTTACGGTGGATGATCAGCTGAACATGAGCTTCCAGTGCAATGTTGTGGCCATAATGGCTAATGTGATCCTTAGGTGGATATAGGGAGACCTTAAGTAGGAGTAAGGAGCGGCCCGTGAGCCTAGGCAGATTAGGCGGTCGCCTAGGATGCCGCTGGCCCGGGGCACCCGATGATGACGTCACGGCCATTGATGGCCATGCAGGTGGGGGCGCCAATTGCGCCTTCCGCCTGGGGCACCAGCTGCCACAGCCGGCCTCAGGCTGCTCCTGGTTAAATTACCTCTGTATTTGGCACTAGTGTGACTGCTACTAGAACAGTTCTGGTGCCCACACTCAAGAAGAAAGTTAGTATATTAGAGTGATTTCATTCAAACTTCAGAGAAGAGCCATGTGGATGGTTAAGGGGTTGGAAAACATTCTTTGTAGTGATCAACTCAAGGAGTTCACTCTATTTCACTTAACAATGAGAAGGCTGGTTGAAGGGTGACTTGATCACAGGTTTTAAGCGCCTACACAGTGAACAAGTATTTAATAATGGGCTCTTCCATCTAGTAGACAAAGGTGTGGTATCCAATGGCTGGAAGTTGAAACTGGACAAATTCAGCCTGGTAATAAGGTATACATTTTTACCTATGTGATGGGGATCCTGGACTACCCTGTCTTGGTGATAAATGGTGATGTCTGCTTTTAAGCAAAACCCAGGCCTTTCTCAAGTCTGGTGCACATAAGCACGCAGGCATGGTTTGGGAGGGAGAAGATGTGAGAGGAAGGAATGTTTTGAATAACAATGCAGATTAAGCACGTGACCACATCAAGAACACATGACAAGCAACCTTGTACTGATACTTCCATTTCTGATAAGCAAAAATTACAGATGCAGCCATGAAACTGTCAACTCCGCACATAGCTGCAACATCCTGAGCAGGATGTACCCCAAAAAGGGGCATTGGGCATTTTACGTATCCTACACAATACATAGCCAATTGATAAATGTTATTAGAACGACCAAGTCTCGCTTTGCTATAAAATGGGCTTAGTAAGAACAACCAATGAGAGGGAATGGGCAGGATTGAGTCAGAGGTCTTGCTCTATGTAACCAGAAGTAAATAGGCCCTTCACAACGCAACCCAGTGCATGGCTCTCCAATGCATGGGAAGAAAAGGAACCACGACCACCTGCCTGGTACTGTAGGTAGCATACGCGTGAAGTGTAAGTGAATTAGGCTTTATTATTGTATTCAGGAGTGGCCTGAGGCCGGCTGCGGCAGCTAGCGCCCCAGGCGGAAGGCACGATCAACGCCCCCACCTGCATGGCTGTCAGTGGCCATGACATCATCATCGGGTGCCCAGGCGCCCCGTGACATCATCATAGGGCATCCCAGGCCGGCGGTGCCCTAGGCAACCGCCTAGTCTGCCTTGGGTCATGGGCCGCCCCTGATTGTATTATAGTAGCTCTTCTAGTACAGGCAGTCCCCTACGCGGATCCGACTTATGTCGGATCCGCACTTACGAACGGGGCTTTCTCTCCCCGGAGCTCGCAGGCAGCGGGACCACCCAGAGCACAGCGGTCCTGCCACCTCGACCTCCGGGGCGAGAAAAGCTGCTCCGGGTGCCCCTGGTCTGCTGGGGACCGTCTCCAGCAGACCAGGGACACCGAGAGCAAAGCTGCAGCGGCGGCGGAGTCCCGTGCCTCCCCGGCTTTGCCAGAGCAAAGCCTCAGAGGCGCGGGACCCCTCCGCCTCCCCGGCTTTGCTCCGGGTGTCCCTGGTCTGCTGGAGACGGTCCCCAGCAGACCAGGGACACCCGGAGCAAAGCCGGGGAGGTGGAGGGGTCCCGTGCCTCTGAGGCTTTGCTCTGGCAAAGCCTCAGAGGCGTGGGACCTTGCCGCCGCTGCGGCTTTGCTCCCCGTGTCCCTGGTCTGCTGGAGACGGTCCCCAGCAGACCAGGGACACCCGCCACTGCGGCTTTGCTCCCCGTGTCCCTGGTCTGCTGAGGGGGAGGGGGCGCAGCTAGTGTGCCCCCCCCTCTCCCCAGCAGACCAGGCTTTTGTTGTGGACCCTTGGGTAGAGCAGCTGGGGTGCTGCCAGGTTGGTCCTGCAGGGACCTACCTGGCAGCCCAGCTGTTCTGTCCCAGGCTCGAGATTCAGCCACTGTTGAAACTGATCAGTGGCTGATTCCAGGAAGCTGGGGGCAGAGCAATTCTGCCTCCAGCTTCCTATAGTCAGCCCCTGGTCAGTTTCAGCAACAGCGGCTGAATCTGGAGTCAGTTCCGACTTACATACAAATTCAACTTAAGAACAAACCTATAGTCCCTATCTTGTACGTAACCCGGGGACTGCCTATAATCGCTTTTGCATTGCTTTGCGCTGTATTAATTGCTTTAGAATCCATAGTATTTACGGTTTCAATTGTATAGTAATTGTTTTTAAGGCTTATAAAACTTAAACAACTGTATTAACTGCTTAAAGCTTGCAATAAATAAGAAAATGGTTAAGTAGCCCTAGAGTGTCCTGGTTTCTATTAGATCTAAAATAAATAGAACCACACGACACTATGGAAATAGTTGACCACTGGAACAACCTACCAGGCCTTGTGGTGGATTCTCCATCTCTGGTCATTTTCAAACCAAGACTAGATTTTGTTTAAATGCTTTGATTTAATCAGGAGGTGTTTTCGGGAAGTTCCATGGCATGTGTTCCTCAGGTCGGACAAGATGATCACAGTGGTCCCTTCTTTTCTTAGAATATCTATGAAGATTTAGGCCTCTGTCTTATTAAAGGATGTTACAGCAAGGCAGAAACAACAGAACAAATTCAGTCTAACTATAGCTTTCACTGTTTCACTTTCCACTGAAAAAACCTTAAAAACAGCAAATAGTCCTGCAGCACCTTAGAAACTAAATTTTTTTTTTAAATGTAGATTCTTTCATCTGAAGAAGTGGGTTGTGACCACGAAAGCTCATGATACTATCTACAATTTTTGTTAGTCTCTAAGATGCTGCAGGACTGTTTGCTGTTTTTTAAGTTTTTTCAGTTACAGACTAACACTGCTACCTCTCTGTAACTTTCCACTGCAAATCATAGTCGTATGCCATCTAGTGATACAAACAAGAATTTCAGTTCACTTAAGCTTACCTTCTCTTCAGCAAGCAATAAACAGAGAAACAAAAGCTTATAATACTGTCTGGAGGGTAGGTTATTTTTCAATATTGAAAAGCCAATTTAAAAATAGAAGTATGATCACATTTCCCAGTGCAAGAGGCCAGAACAAGCCTGCACAAGCTGGAGCACTTGTCTGAGGTACTGTGATTTGATAGATACCTGTGAAACAAGCAAGATCTTAGGAAAAAAACAGCTTAGTCAGGGATAGGCAAATACCAGACTGTAGGGTAGATCTGGTCCACCGGGGTTAACACGGGGTGGGCCCCCACCACTATATTTACTTGCATGGCTGCAGGTACCAATGATCACAGCTCCTGTTGGCCACAGATCATTGTTCCCAGGCAAGGGGAGCTGCAGAAAGCAGTGTCTTGGTCCGCACCAATTCCCGCCGCTCCCATTGGTTGGGAATGGCAATCCATGGCTAAACTGCTGCTATGTTATTGCCAACTTCTGTCTTGGCATGACAAGAAAGGGGTACTGAAAACCTCAGAATTACATGTAATGCAGAAAGTAAACTTTTCCCTTTCAGGTAGCTGTGGTTAGAAAGCATTGTTGCCAACCCTCATGATTTTGTCATAAGTTTCATGATAATTATTGTTTTTCTTAATGCCCCAACTCCTGGAGTCCAGTAGATATGTGATGATTTCAGCCTTATTCTTAAAGAAAAAAAGTTTCCAGCTATCATGGCTGTGGGGAAAACTTCAAAATGGGACTCCAGTGAATTCTAAAGGCTCGAAAAGCAGAAGGCGAACAAAACACTAAATCGATTAGTTTTACTTCATCTCACGATTTTAAAGCAATCTCATGATTTTTAGTGAGCCTGACTCATGATTTTTGAACATTTGGGGTTGGCAATACTAGTAGGTCTGTGACCAGCTTTGTCTTATTCCCTATTAATTCTCCATCAACAACTTCCAGGATAGAACTGCACACTTTACAAATCAAACCTGGATTTCGCTTAGCTGACGGCATCACAGTTACCACTTGGCAGCTGAAAAAAATCCCTCTAAATTCCTCCTGTTCTAGATTACACCATCTGCTCTGTACACTAGCTGAGGATTATGTTCCTAGTAAGGCACAACTGAACAGAGGCTCATTTCCCATTTCCTGTGCCTCATTGGCCTTGCCATATTGACAGTAGTAAACTTGTCTCTTTGTCAATGAACTAAGCAGATAGCGGAAGACTCAAAAGACTTATAGGTATAACATCTCAATAGTCTGCACTTTCTCCTCATTCAGCTCCTATTTACTTTAATAGAAGTCATGCAGCTAAAAACCCTGTGTGATGCTTTGAAAATTTACCCCATGGGGAGTGGATAATATGTGAAGCAACAAGGTGCCATTTTCCACAGAATGAGTTTTCTGACCATAGCCACACTGTAATGAAACAATTTAGGGCTGCACTGGATTGACATATCTATTTACTGCTTACACTAACACTAAATCAGTTAAATTATTCAATCAAGCTATCCCATAGGGATCCGTCTGCAGTGGTGCTCCTGTAACCTATTGACCCAAAACGCCTGTTGCTGCACGGTTTGGATATTTCCTGTAATTATGCCACTTTCTTCTGTTTTTATCTCTGCCAAAAAGTCATTTATTATTTTTATGCTCTTTTATTAGCCACTAGTATGTCTGATTAGGTTCTTTCATTATGCTCCAAAACATTTCCTTGCCGTTCTCCTGGTGAGACTCATTTCAAGGAAGAGATAGAGTGTTTAAAAAAGGCACGTTCTGTTTCTAAATCAAATGGCTTGAGGATGTACATTTGCAAACTAGAAGGTTCAAGTGCAATCTCGCTTAAAAATATCTCCCAAAACTCTAGCCAGCTGGTAAATGGAGATAGTATCTTTAAAATCAAAAGTCAAAACACACATCCACTTTATTTTTTAGGTAGAAAAAAAGGAAGATACTAGAGTGACAGTATTACAGTGTGATTTTCCTTTCTGTACAACCGTGGTCACCAACCAGTAGATCGCGATCTACTGGTAGATCTCAGGGGCTCTAAGAGTAGCTCTTGAGCCCTCTCTGAACTGCGTGCAGGCACAGTACATTTACATTAGATTTCCTTATTTGAGGAGCAGCTACTCACTAAGCAACAACACAGGTGAGTAGCTGCGAGGAATGGTGGGAGCTGGGAGGTCAGGAACGCTGAAATACCCCAGCCAGCTGACTGTGGCTTTCAGCTGAAAGAGGCTACCCCGCGCTCCAGCTGATCGGTGGCTTCTCCTCTGCGCCTGCCCACGTGGAGCTTGGTGCACCCTGGCTGAGCGCCATGGCCAACTGGCCGGGCAGCCACTTCTCTTCCCTCCAGCCCGGCTGCCCTGCGCTCAGCCCAGGGAGGCTGCATCTAGCTCCAGCTGTGCTGGAGCAAGCTTCCCAGGCTGAGCGCAGGATCACAGATGCCCATCTGATGGACTGTATACGACTAGCAATCTCAGACTAAAACCCAGACTTCAAGACGCTGGCAGATACTGTTCAGTCACAGGTGTCACACTGAGACTTTGTTATTGGAAGAAAAAATATATAATTATCAATACTTGATTTTAGATTTACAAAATAGCAGAGAACAAAATGTATAATTGTAAATGCTTCATTTGACATTTAAATAGCATAAATTAAAAACAGACCATTTATTTCATAACCATAAACATGTGATTTTAATTTTATATATTGCGTAATTTAAAAAAACTGTTTAACAGAGTGTATAAGGGCTGGATAGCAAGTGATGGACAGGAGAATAGAGAGGGCGGAGCTTCAAGGAAGGGGCGGGGCTTCAAGGAAGGGGCGGAGTGGTAGATCTTCACCTGTTCTGAGACTTAAAAAGTGATCTTGGATGTAAAAAGGTTGGAGACCACTGCTGTACAAAAAAAGGACAGAATTTTATGCAGGTGGTGCCAGACTCAAAAATCCAGTAGATTTAGCCTACCAGTTGAATGCTGTTCTATATAATTAGCTAGTGCCATGGGACAAAGAGTGTATTAGCCATGATATAGGAGAAATCCTGTCTTCAATGTACAGAGCTGCAAAAATGCTACCAAACCAGTGTTTTGCCCCTTCTGGCCTGGATGTCAGAGGATTGAAATTTAGCATTGATAATTTCACGGGGTGGCATCAGGGACAGCAGAAGCCAACTTCTGCTCCCAAACCATCCACTCTTTGCTCAACTCCCCAAATTGGAATGACAAAATATCACATTAAAATGTCTCCAAAGAAGGCACACAGGCAACATAGCAAAGAAACTCTCTTGATGCATCTCCCTGGAATCTTTGCCCTTCCCTTCCACAGTTGCAGCCTCCACACCACCCACTGTGCTGGTGACAATCACTGTATTGGGGCTGATTCTCCACTGCCTTGCAAATTGTGTAATGCTTTGCCCAGGTACAAAGCGAGTGCAAAAGGTTACCATCGGTTGGCAGTTTACGCCCATGTTGCACAGCAGAGTTCCCTCTAAGCTGGGGGGCAGCCCAGCTTCACAGGTGATTAATCAGCCCTGCCCAGTCAGAGGTTCGGGGCTCCCTGCTCAGGGCTGACTGACTGGGTGGAACTGATTAATGTCCTGTGAAGCTGGCGGGGAACACGGCTGCACAGGTGTAAATGGCTATACAAGTAAAAGGGCCTGGAGAATCCAACCCATAGACTGTGTCTAGACTGTCCAGTTTATCCGGAAAATCAGCCACTTTTCTGGAAAAACTTGCCAGCTGTCTACACTGGCCGCTTGAATTTCTGCAAAAGCACTGACGATCTCATGTAAGATTGTCAGTGTTTTTGCAGAAATACTATTCTGCTCCCGTTCGGGCAAAAGTCCTTTTGTGCAAAACTTTTGCGCAAAAGGGCCAATGTAGACAGCCCAGATTTGTTTTCTGCAAAAAAGCCCCGATGCGAAAATGGCAATCGGAGCTTTTTTGCGGAAAAGCGCGTCTAGATTGGCATGGACGCTTTTCCGCAAAAAGTGCTTTTGCGGAAAAGCGTCCGTGCCAATCTTGACGCTCTGTTCCGAAAATGCTTTTAATGGAAAACTTTTCCATTAAAAGCATTTCCTGAAAATCATGCCAGTCTAGACACAGCCACAATGTCTGACTGAGAGCCTGAGCCTGTTTTCAGTCAAATGGTACCTCCCACCTCCTTGATTTAATAAAACAGGAACAGGCCCTGCTCCACCTGTGATACCTCCCCTTTTGGGGGTTCAGAGCCAGCCCATCCCCACAATTTGCCCTGGGGCCCAGCAATTCTGTTGTCTGCCCTACACATGGATAACAACAGTAATGGAATTCTGTAACCTCAATACATGAGGTCAGCTGAGACTCGGTCACTGCATCTGGGTAAAGGAAGCAGTTCACTCCGACCACAAATTGGCCAAGCTTGCAGGGCCTCATGCTCAGTTTACCAGTGTTGGTCTGTAGACACACTACAGGATAAGCTTTTGAACAGAACATCCGATCATTTCCAAAATATCAGGAAATGTTTTAGTCATCAATAGAGAATTCTATTAATCTAGGGGGAAACTAATATTGAAAGGAGGAAAATAAATGGAGGACAGGTGGAGTTATCATCTGTTCAGCAGGAGATCAAAGCATCAATTGATAGCACCCATTAAATGCCTTCTTGCACAACAATACCCCTTAGCTCAGATCTGCCCATCCTCCCACTGGTCTTTAACATGTCCAGGCCCTGAATGGCTTAAATTGGGGGGCACAGGGAGATGGAAGAATGGAGCTGTGCACACACTCCCTGGTTTACGGTAAAGGGTGGCTCTGATATGGGGGGAGGGGCACTGGGGCAACGCAATGGGGAGTGTAACACTCCTGAATTAAGGTTTATTTTATGATCTTATATCATAAAATTACTGTGGCCTGGGCAACCTACATGTATTTGGAGCCACCATAATTAAAGAGGTTGCGTCATGTGTCTGTTAGGCCCGAGGTAATGGTGAAGGATCAGCTCTCACCTAGTCAAAGTAAAACAGCTTGGGAGAGTGGATTTGCTTTACCTGGGAGAACACCTGTCCTCTCCACTGAAAGGAGCCAAGTTTGGGAGTACTGGAAAATGACCAAAAAAGAGAACAAAAGAAGCTGGAACAGACAGAGTGGGGCGGGGTGGAGACGGGAACAAGTGTTACAGGGATGCTGAAATAGATCTCAAAATAGTGGGCACATTCAAAAGACGCAGGGTAGCTATTTCGGGATATTGCCAGTATCCCGAAATAGCCCTAGGCTATGTCTAGACTGGCATGATTTTCCGGAAATGCTTTTAACGGAAAAGTTTTCCATTAAAAGCATTTTCGGAACAGAGCATCTAGATGCTTTTGCGAAAAGCGTCCGTGGCCAATCTAGACTCGCTTTTGCTCAAAAAAGCCCCAGTGGCCATTTTCACGATTGGGGTTTTTTTGCGGAAAACAAATTTCAGCTGTCTACACTGGCCCTTTTGCGCAAAAGTTTTGCGCAAAAGGGACTTTTGCCCAAACGGGAGCAGCATAGTATTTCTGCAAAAAGCACTGATTTCTTACAGTAGGAAGTCAGTGCTTTTGCAGAAATTCAAGCAGCCAGTGTAGACAGCTGGCAAGTTTTTCCGGAAAAGCAGCTGATTTTCCAGAAAAACTGGCCAGTCTAGACACAGCCCTGCTGTGTAGACATATCCTAATGTGCCACGGGACTCCTGGTTGATAGTGCTTAGGGGTCTTCATTGTTTTGTGTGTTCTGTGCATTATCTGTTAATGGAAGTGCAAACAAAGAGATGGGTTTTCTGTGTGTGTGTGTGTGTGTGTGTGTGTGTGTGTACTGCCTGCTTCACAATTGCTGCATGCCCCTCAGAGAGCTGAGCTGGAAACCAGATAGCTTCACACATTTGGGCGGAGTCCCCTGAGAGGGGTGTATTTAAGTACCTGGCCAGCGGATTCTGAAACTCAGCTGGGGGGTGCCAGATAGAAGGTCACTTTTATGCATCCTGAAAGTGACTGGGGACCCTGAGATCAGGACAGGGGCTGGATGCCGTTAAGCCTCTAGCAGCATAATACACCCCAGTGATCCAACTTAGATCCACCTCAAAGCAGTCCTGGTGGGGGGGCCAGGAAGAGGTGCTCAGTAGGAGCACTGGGTGTGAGGACAGAGAGGTGATGGCAGAGTCCTTAGTGTGGGAGGAGGAAGGGAATGAAGATAAATAAAGACCTCTGGCAGGAGGCAATCAGGGGCCCTCATAATGGGGGGTAGTGGGGAAATGAGGCACACAGAGCCTGTAATAGGAGGAAAGAGGGAAATGGTTTTACACAGCACCACTGACAGAAGGAATAAGACATGTGAGGGGGAAAGGAGCTATACACAGAGCCACTGGCTTAAAGTTAATTTTCATGTGTTGTAGCCAGGAGTATCCAGGTAAAAGTCTTCATAAAGAGTTTAGTGCAGTGTCATCTTTCACCCATTTTGTATTCTCTCTCATCCATTTTGTGACTACCAACACAGCAGCAGCAACCTCTTGCTACTGCAACAGCTGAACAGCTGCATTAAGCAGTTGTTGATTTAGAGGAAGGAATTCTCTCACTTTGAAATCCTCCTGTACAAATATGACAGTGCAAAGGCTCAAAGTGCAGCTTGAGGGAGCTGACAGCACAGACACATCACTTCAGGAACCCAGACCTCTTTCCGTGCACCACAGGGGAGGAGGGTGGGTTTCTCCACTCAGACATGGCCCCAGAGTTACCACTAAAAACAGATGTCTGTGTAAAAAGGCTTCACACCTGCCAAACCACCAGCCTCAAGCTTCCTTCCTTGTTATTCTGAGGCCTAAAGAAACAAGAGCATTTGAGCAACGTACAGCATGCTCTGTGGTTTTCTCTTTTCCCTGAAGACATGCTATCTAATCTGCTCAGAGCAAAAGATCCTACTGCAAGCCTTCTAAGATAGGAGAAAAGAGGCCAACTGTGCAGTAATGTGCACTTTGCTCAGAGGGTTTCGCTTTTCAACTCCAAATGCTTAGAACAAGACAAGTGTAGGTCAGTGTTACAAATCTTGCAGGAGTGGAACTCAAATTCTACAAAATCAAAGTGGTTCTCCTCTTCAGTCTTCTATGGAGTGATCCGCAAACCACGAAGACAGAACAACTGTGTTAACTGAAAGCTGTCAAGATTCAGCATATTTTAACTGTGATTTTTTTTTAAGCAACGGCACATATTTTGAATAGTAGTACTGGCTTGCTTCTAGTTCCTGTTTTTGCTAACATTGAAAAATCGGGGGCTTCAGAAAGTCAAGTGATACGGGAAAAGAAAATGATGTAGTAGGATGGTGTTGAGAAAAGGCCTTATTTGTATAGTGAGTTGAAGAAAAGTAATCCAGAACAGACTAGTGATCCAGAGAGAAGGGAAAATGAAATAGAAGAAAGGAAAGAAGACCCAAATATAGCAAACACTGATTGTGCATGAAAGTATTAGGTCAGGGTGAAACCTTGTAAAATATTGCTTGTTCTTCTCTTTCTAGATTTCATCTTGATTAACTTTAAAAAAGCACCTTTGGTACTTCTCTTCTGTATAAATACCTAGTCCTGTAGCTGCTCAATATACAAATCTCCCAGTGATTCCAATGGCAGTTGTTTGCCCTAGACTGACAGACCAGAAACATAGTTTTTAAAGAATTATTCCTAACTTCTTTTTAACCAAAGACACTGAATTTCAGGGCTTTACTCTAAAAACCTAGAACTTACAGCTGTGATTATGCAGATATGAAAAAAAACTTCTTCTGCCTTATTTTCCACAAAATAATGTCATGTTTCAGGAGCTCCCATTCTTGATTTATATTTGGTCTTTTCCAAACTGTCTATAGTGCTCTTTGCCTGAAATATCTGTGCATTTCACAATTACAATGGCCTATTTCAAAATGAGTCCATTTTAAATCATCACACTCTAACCATCTCTAGAATAGAATTTTAGGTAAACACACAAGTTCAGAG
This sequence comes from Pelodiscus sinensis, assembly GCF_052426305.1. NCBI lineage: Eukaryota > Metazoa > Chordata > Testudines > Trionychidae > Pelodiscus > Pelodiscus sinensis. The sequence goes on from NC_143052.1 coordinate 309,307,878, forward strand.
TCCAATAGAATAACTTTGCAATTGAGTGTCTTGTCTCTGCAACAGGAAAATCATGTACTGCATAATCTGCATGATGAGGCAGAGAGTGGTTTCTTCAGAACTGATTCAAGCGGTTTATTGTCAAATAAATTTAGTGACCATACATAGAGAGGAAGGTGATTGCAGCTAAACACAAGTGCACACAGTTCCTTTTTTATTTGTGCATAACGTTCCTTGGAGGAGGGGGGAGGTGGTGAGTGACTCATGTGTAACATTGTAACCAGTCTTCCGGGGACAGTACAGCACTAAGTTTCTTCTTAACTTTATTGGTTAGCAGAGTCAATACTTATTTGAAGCAAAGTAAGCATGCAATAAATGCATTTTCTTTGTATTCTGGAGCTCAATGGCATAGTGATTATCCTAGATTAATTCATTGACTTGTATCAGCAACTGCTCCAAAGGTCCATTGGTTTTAGACAAGTTTGACACAAAGTTAGGCAGAGAGGTAAACATGCTATGAGCTCTCCTTAGTGGCAATTTATGGGATAGTTCCATTTTCTTCACCAGAGTGACTTCAGATGCACCTAGCTGGAGCCCATCTAAAACAAAGCAGTGTACAAAACATTTTCCCTCTGAATGTAGCATTATTTGTATTATAGTAGCACTCAGAGTTCCCAGCTGAGATCAGGGCCCAGTTGTGCAAGCCATTATGTCCACAGATGGTAAGAGAAAATCCCTGGCCCAAAGAACTACTCACTAAGGCTATGTCTAGACTCTTGTGCAAGAACTCTTGTGCAAGAAAACGTCCACACTGCCATGTGCAAGCTGTGCTTTTGCGCAAGATCTCCCATGGCAGTGTGGACGCTTTCTTGCGCAAGAAAGCTCTGATGGCCATTTTAGCCATAGGGCTTTCTTGCGTAAGAAATCCCTGCCGAGCGTCCACACTGCCCTCTTGCGCAAGAGCTCCTGCGCAAGAGGGTTTACACCTGTCAAAAAAGAGCGTAGCTCTTGCGCAAGGAGCCCCCTCTTACCACGCCGTACTGTAAATGTACTTGCGCAAGAGCAGGCGGGCAGTGTGGACGCTCTGCAGATTCTTGTGCAGGAACGGCTGTACTTGTGCAAGAAGCCGGGACTGTAGACATAGCCTATGTCAACACTGACAAGAAACAGAAGCAGAGAGGTGAAGTGACTTTCAGATTATGCTGTTTTCTGGGTTCAAACATATCTATTTTATCACGTGACTTCTGGAGGACAGTATGAACACCTGCATCATGTTCATCCTTAGTCAGAGACAAGGAGGTCACCAATACTGGGCTGCAATTCCATTGACTCCTATATGAAGACCTATGTTGTGATTGGCTCAACATGAACTGATGTTAGATAAATGTTGGCAGTTTTAAGATGACTCCAGGTATATCCCACCTGTGGGGTCCACTTCAGGCATGCCCAGTCAGATCTCAGGTTGCCAGCTGTCACCTGTCTCTGGGCAGAGACACTTGTACCACCCCTGCTCTGAGTAGGGGTAATAATGCTGCATGGGCCCATGCCATCTACTGTGATAGCCCCAGCAAACTAGTCTGCCTAAAGGAGTCACCCATCAATTTTATGGGGGCCTTAGCACACCAAAGTCTCTCCAACCCTGAGGGAGAAGGGAGAGGGACGGGAGCATGGCTGCCTGTAGGTGCTAAGCACCTGCTAATTTTTAACATTGTTGGTGCCTATGTTAAGTAAGTTTAACTGCCCATCTCTCAGGGGCATGGATTTTTCACACCTCCGAGTGACATAGTTATACAGGTTGAACCTCTCTAGTCCGGCATTCTCTGGTCCAGCAACATCTCTGTCTGGCATGATTTTAATTAGCCAGATGTCCACTTTTCATGGGTGTGGCCAAGTTTGCTATGGTCCCATAAAGTTTGCATACAGCCACCTGGCTCTCAGTGTTCTGTGCTGTTATTTAGCTCTAATTTTCTATGAGCTTACTAAGCAGTGGCAGTGTTGGTAATGCTGCTAGACAATATTGAGCTTCTTTGGGTTCGGCAAATTCTCTGGTTCAGCATCAATCAGATCCCAAGGGCGCCAGAGTAGAGAGGTTCAACCTGTATCTGTTTCAGGGTTTCATTTGTAATGAAAGAGGTGCCAAGGCTCAAGCAAATTTGTTACTTTCACAACAGATGTAGCAAGCCCAGAGGTTCCAGGTTGATGAGCTGCCAAGCCTAGAGGTGCTGTGACTCAGCCTTAGCAAGCTCTGGCAGCTGGCTGAAATTAAGTACTTGTTAAGATTTCAGGTATCTAAAGACTTGGAATTTGCTTGGGTCTTTCCTAGTCTTAAATGAGTTAAAGCAATAGTTTCAGCATTTCTCATGGTGAGCCTTTCTGATGGTCTAATTCCATCTTGGGCAGAAGCCTCCAAATTGTGGAGCTTACTTCCCTGGAGGAGGTGCAGAGGAAAGTTAACTGGTTTTCTACCCAGGGACAGTGCAGCCCCCTCCTTTGTCCACTCTCAGGGAAGAGCCACTTCCAATGCGTATAGGGTAGGTTTACACTTCATCTGTGTAGTTAATTCATCTCCCCAAGAAGTGGTAGCTCGATAGGAAAAGCTATCCCAGCTACACAATGCTGTCTACATGGGGGTTAAGGTCAGTATAATTACATCACTCAAGGGTGTGGACTTTTTAGACCCCTAAGTGATGTATTTATGCAGACATAGGTCTGTAACATGGACCTGACCTTATTTTCTAATATGACAAGGTGCTATCCGCAACCAAAAATCTGCAAAGTACTGCGTCACTGGCTGTGACATTTCTTTGCAAGGTTGAAGGAATAATAATAATCTCTCTCTGTATAGATTTTAGACTGTGTCTGTCTGTGAGTCCGTTTGTTCAAGAACTCCTCCTAAAAAATAAAGAGCTAGGGACACCGCATTTGGCAGGCAGCTTCCTCTTCTCCCATCTTAAAGCAAGGTCAGGGTTTGCTTGTGCCAGGACAATTGAAAGCCTCAGGAAAGGGACAGTTTTCCATAACATGCAAAGGGAGGGTCCACAAGGCCCTATCCTGAAGAACCTGGTTAATGCCAGGTAAGTGTGCTCATATGAAATAAAAAGAGAGTGTAAGAGATCATGAGCATGTGTTACTGATATGTGTAGCAGATTTGAGATTTGCCAGAATGGAAGTTGCAAATCCCCAATCTTTGAGACAATTCAGCAGTGACTCTGACTTTTATAGGGCCACGATAAGGTGGGTGCATAATTGGCTGGATAACCGTAGTCAGAGAGTTGTTGTTAACGGTTCTAAATCCTGCTGGAAAGGGATAACAAGTGGAGTTCCGCAAGGGTCTGTTTTGGGACCCGTACTGTTCAATATCTTCATCAATGATGTAGATATTGGGATAGAGAGTACGCTTATTAAGTTTGCAGATGATACCAAACTGGGTGGGGTTGCAACTTCTTTGGAGGATAGGGACATAATTCAAAATGACCTTAGCAAGTTAGAGAAATGGTCAGAGGTAAACAGGATGAGGTTTAATAAAGAGAAATGCAAAGTGCTCCACTTAGGAAGGAACAATCAGTTCCATACATACAAGATGGGAAGCGACTGTCTAGGAAGGAACATGGCGGAAAGGGATCTAGGGGTCATAGTGGACCACAAGTTGAATATGAGTCAACAGTGTGATGCTGTTGCAAAAAAAGCAAATATGATTCTAGGTTGTATCAACAGGTGTGTTGTAAGCAAAACTCGTGAAGTCATTCTGCCGCTCTACTCTGCACTAGTTAGGCCTCAGCTGGAGTACTGTGTCCAGTTCTGGGCGCCACATTTCAAGAAAGATGTGGAGAAATTGGAAAGGGTACAGAGAAGAGCGACAAGAATGATTAAAGGTTTAGAGAACATGACCTATGAAGCCAGGCTTCATGAACTGGGCTTGTTTAGTTTGGAAAAAAGAAGATTAAGGGGGGACATGATAGCGGTTTTCAAATATCTAAAAGGGTGTCACAAGGAGGAAGGAGAAAATTTGTTCCTCTTGGTTTCTGAGGACAGGACAAGGAGTAATGGGCTTAAAGTGCAGCAGGGGAGGTTTAGATTGGACATTAGGAAAAAATTCCTAACTGTCAGGGTGGTCAAATATTGGAATAAATTGCCAAGGGAGGTGGTGGAATCTCCCTCTCTCGAGATATTTAAGAACAGGTTAGATAGACATCTGTCAGGGATGGTGTAGACGGAGCTTGGTCCTGACTTGAGGGCGGGGGGCTGGACTTGATGACCTCTCGAGGTCCCTTCCAGTCCTATGATTCTATGATTCTATGATTTTGTAGCTCAGGCCAACCTGTCAGAAGGACAGCTAGATCTATGAAATACATGCATAGGTGGTACATTGCTTCCAAGAGTCATTTAAAATGTGGATTCCTAGAGGTTATGTAGACTTCACTGTAGTGTTATTCTATCTCCATTGCACATTATTGCTAACATAGGTGCTGACTTTTACTTTTCCAAGAAGGTGCTCTACCCCAGCACAGGCCCTGTCCCTTCCCCCAAGATCCCACCTTCACTCTGCCTCTCCTGCCCTCACTCTGTACCCTCATAGGCCCCCCATCCGCCCACTGCCCCAAGCCCCTCCCTGAGCTGCCAAACTGTTGTGGATGGTAGGTGCTGAGCACCCACAGGGTCGGAACCTTTGAATGTTATTGTCTCTTGCCCTGTCATTTTGAAATATGTATAAAAGTTATGACATTTTCTAAAACATTCATTTTAGGTCAAGTGGTGGGGGGTGTTTCCCCTTGGAGATTAGAGAGAATGGGTGATGTTTCCCAGAACACAGTCAGAATGAGGAGACAGGAATACTGTTATACAGACTATTCCAAGGGCACATGGAGAGAGCAGGTGTCTAACCCAGCAGAAGATGGAGAGAGATGGAAAAAGAAGGCACTTCTTGCGGTCCTGGTACTGGATACGTTGCTGTCATGCCAGTTCTGTGCTAGCACCAAGGATAATATAATCTCAATTCATCATTTATATCCCAATGCTCCTGTTTCTTTCCCCACTAGCCTCTGCTGTATGATGGGCCATAGTGTTTCATATTCCTTGGAAGCTCTCTCTAGCTGACTCAATCTGAAGTTCTGGAAGTTAAGCATGGATAAAAGTGAAATTTGGTGACGTGTTTCAGGCAATCAGCTCTTCACATCTGAATCCCATTTCTTGGTGCTAATTCCTCTTGCTCACTCTTTATTTCGACTGTGGAATTCTCAAGATCTTTTTGACCCTGGTTTATCATTTCCTGCTGTTTTATTGCAAAGTCATGTAGGACTGACTGGGCTAACATTTCCAAAAAGTGTACACCCTTGATTGTATCTGTGACCACATATGCCCTGGCTAGATTATAACCAAAGTCCAGGGCACTTTACAGTTTCACAGTTCTAGGCGCCTGTCCTCTAACCCAGCCAGCCCCCCTTCACATTTGTTAATTATTTATGGGGTATTTCAAAAACGTAACTTTCTGTACTCACCAAACTTGCTCTGAGCAAATGTCCCCTCTTGTAAAAGCATAGTCATTCTCCCTCCATATGTTTCCTTTTTCCCCTCTCCTTGTCCCTTGGCACAACCACATCACATGCTGTTTCTCATTTGCCCCAAAGGGTAGAATAGTTTCATTGAGACCATCTGTAAAGGTGAGTTTCTCTGATCAAAACATGTTTCTGTTTTAATTGATGTTAGCACTTTACTTTTTCTTTAAGGCCAAGTCTTCAAAAGTGAGCATGTTTGTGCATATTTGTTCAACCCACTGTAAATGCACCATGGAGGTATCTGTGCTTCTAAACTGGGCCTGCATCAATGGGCATATACATTTTCCACACCCAGTTTTGAAATATAGCTCTGAATGTTTTATTATTCAAATGCACCTCACGTTTAAAGCAATTTTTATGTATAATGATTTTGTTTATTGCTGCATTAGTAGAATATAGAATGACTAAAATTGGGGAATTGACTCCTTCGTTGCACCTATTTTGTGACCTACAATAACTCTGATCCTGCAGTTCTGGAGCTGAACCAGCTCCTGGTATAATTTACAGCAGCCTAAGAATTGCTCTATATTGTGCCAACTAGAGTGCTGCATCCATGGAGGAGTGGCTGGGGCACTGTACACTCTCTGATTCTTCCTCCAGACACCCCCAGTGAGAGAAGACAATTTAATAACCAAATCTGAATTCTGCAGCTGGGGGCTAAACTTTCTCCCTGGTAACTAGTCCAGGTAATTGGACTCAGCACTAGGAACTTCCATGAGAATCCTCCCTCCTAGGATGCAGCAATATCAGAGCTGTCCAACATCATTTCAGTTTTACAGCTGGGTATCCACCACAGTCCTAACACTCCCAGGCTACATCTACACTGCTTCCCTCTTACGGAACAGGAAATGCAAATGGAGAGCTTGTTAGCATATGTCACACTCTCATTTGCATATCCTCTTCCGATCCTTTTTGCGGAAGAGGTCTTTGAACAAAAAACTGCAGTGTGGTCAGGGCCATTTTGCGCAAAAAAACCCCTTTTTGCTCAAGAACTCTGTAAACCTCATTTTTTGAAGGATAAGGGTCCTTGAGCAAAAGACTACACTGCTTCTTTGTAGACTACCCTGTCTACACCGCTTTTTTGTGCAAAAACCTCTTCCGCAAAAAGGATCAGAAGAGGACATGCAAATGAGAGCGTGACATATGCTAATGAGCTCTCCATTTGCATTTCCTCTTCCGCAAAAATGCTACAGTGTAGATGGAGCCCCAGTTGGCATAGGGAATGGTAGATGGATTTGTCCAGAGGCTCATTCATTGGAGGCATTTGGAACTCTCCCGTTAGCCCCTGCTGCGTCTCTGAAGTAAGACGGTAGTATGCTATGGTAAGAAGTATCAACTGCTGGAACAGGTCTCTGAGGAATAGGATTGCAGTTCTTCATATGCACTACAAGTGTTAAACTCTAGTCCATGATATGACTTGGCCTGAACTGCAGCTAGGAAAGGACTAAGATACGGGCAGTTGATGTGTGGTTGGACATGGTTCTTCACTAGCTCCTCAAGTAACTTGTTCAAAAGTTGGAGACTTGAGTCAGGGTGGTAGTTTATGAGGTCTGCTGAGTCCACAGAATTGGCTGGGCTATGACTTCTTTTAAGGGAAATGGTAGATCTCCCTCTTCAAAAGCTGGAGCCAGAGTCTCAGATGCAGAAGAACTTAGCTTAGAGCAGTTACCTAACACTGGAGCTATCCACCAATGCAAGTTAGAACAGCCTCAGTGCTGCTGTGAATTATACTGGGGGTAATGGCCTTTAAGAGATTGTTACACCAGTGAGGAATATTCAGGAGCTCCTGGAACGGCTGTGTGGAAGGGGTGGTGGACAGCCAGTTACACTGGTTTCATCTCACACAGATTCCACTAGGCCAAAGGAAATCTGCAGCTGGCCTGATCCCCTGGCCCTCCAGGTGCAGGGGCCAAGCATCTGGTCCATGTTGTTGATAATCTCTGTTAGCAGGGATGCTCAGGGCTCCTGAGTGCCAGGAGTGAAGTACACAGTCACAAGTTCTAGGTGGTGACTTAATTTCTTTCAGCCGTTCATTAGGATGAAAGCTATTGCCTCTCCAAGGAGAGTGTTTACTCCCCAACAGCTGCCAGTATGAGCATTACAAGGTCAGCCAGGATGGCTTCCATCCCTGGAGCAAAGCTAAATCCCCAATACTGTAGAATCAAACTCAGTCTCCTGGGAAGGATGGAGGGCTTCCTCTAGATCACTGACAGACAAGACATTCTATAGATGTTGCATGGCCCCAAGGAAACATCTCCCAGACTGAGACTTCACTCTGGAGCTCAGTCAGGAGTCCATAAAACCAAAGATTTCCCCCCACACACCACCAAAACAAACCCCCTCAACCCTTCCTGTTAAGACTGGAAGCAGAGCTCTAGGACCATATCTGACCTCCCCCCTCTCCTCCAAAACACGGTTCTTCCTAGTGATTGGTGGAGTGCAGGGGCAAGACCAGGGTTTCCCCTTCCCCAGGAACAGCAGGGAGGAGAGGCCAGGTTTTGCTAGCATTGAAGGATTTGTCTTCCTTGGATACTGATGCATTAAGACCAGCTGCTGACACCGTGTATTCAAACTCCCAACCCATTAATTATTTGCTGAGTGCCAACAGTGTGCTCACTGTCATGCAATGCATGGGCCGGGCCCAAAGAGTTTCCATTTTAAGAGGGAACATGTAGGCAACAATTAAAGTGTTCAAAGCACAACTGGCTTTGGATTTCAGTTTGGTTTTATACTTTGAGAACCGTTCCATCTCTAAGGGTGAGGCAGGCCCCCGTGGAAAAGTTGGGCTTGGGGAGGGGAGAGTTGAGAGAGAAGAAGGTTGTGAAGAACAAGTCATTAAGCAAACTATTCCAGGTTAAAATTGGCAGGTGGGAATGGAGGTGACAATCTTGCTCTAAATTACTCAGGAAAAACAGAGCCTCAGGCTATGTCTGCACTGCAGCTGGAGGTGTTGTTTCCAGCTCATGTACATACTCTATCTTTGATTGAGCCTGAGTGCTAAAATAACCCCTTAGCAAGGGCTGCACAGGCAGAAGGAAGGACTAGCTCTCTCAAATATGTATCTAGGGTTTCAGATCTGGTTGTGATCTGTCCCACCAGCTGTGCAGCTGCAGTGAAACTGCCATTTTCAGCTTGCTCACTCACTCAGATCAAGCATTTACCCCAGCTGGAAATGACACCTCCAGCTCCTGCACCGATATACCCTTAAAGTGACCCATCTGTGTAGGACATCAGAGTTCTTGGTTTTAACAGCTGTTGTTTAGGCTGATAAAAGCAGGAGTGATTGCTGGAGTCTGAGCAGTCACCTGGGGTTGAGTCTCTGCTCTGGGTCGGGAGCAGGGTCACAACTGCGCCAGTCTGGTGGAGCGCGGCTGCATATGACTCGCTCCCAACCTGGCTGTGAGCAACGCAGCAGATGCTGCACACTCAGGGCTGGATTAAGAGGGGGGCTAGCCAAGCAGCTGCCCAGGACACCAACCTATGGGGGGCGCCTGATTGAAGTGGGGGGTGCCACGTGCCCGGGGGCAGGGCCGTGCATGCACCGCACGCTCGGGTGTGGGGCCATGCATGCGCCACGCGCCCGCTGCCTGGGGTGCAAGTATGGCTCAGTCCAGCACTGTGCACTCTCCCACTACGCTGACAGGTGGTCGGGGAAAGGGAGATCCGTGCCAGCCTGGAGGTCACAAGGTGCCACCAACTCTAGCCTGGCTGCTCCTCAGGCTGGTACTCACCAAACGGCTGATAGCAAAATTCCATCTTGTGCTGAAAACTGCCCTTCCCTGGAGAGGCTGAAAGAGCAGAGAGCAGCATGAGCCCCGCCCCAGATTCTCCATGCCCCTCTCTGAAGAGGAAGCACTGGGTGGATTCCCACCCCAATAGTGGGGGTGAGGCTGGACTTTGCTCGCGGGGAGAAGGGGGAAATCAGCCCCAGCCTACCCCCGGCTGGCCGGAGCATCGGAGAGGGAGGCTGGGGGGGACAACAACATAATACAACCCCTGGCAGACTGCCACCGCTATAGTTACCTATACAGCCACAGGTACCAGCAATCACAGTTCCCGTTGGCCATGGATTGACATTCCAGACCAATGGGAGCAGTGGGAAGCAGCACAGATGGGGACAGCGCTTCCTGCCACTCCAGTTGTCCGGGAACGGTAATCCACAGCCAACAGGAACTGCGAATGTATTTACCTTCATGGCTGCAGGTAGTGGCAGTGGAGGGGGCCTGCCAGGAACTAACCCTGGTGGATCAGATCTGGTCCACGGGCTGGCATTTGCCACCCCTGTTCTAGAGGACCCTCCATGGTCCCTATTGGTCTGCCATGGTCCCGACGCCACCCAAATCAGTAGCAAATTTTGCAATTTAAAACATTTCCTATTATGTTTTCACCTATCCTGCCCTCCACTTTTCTGACTCAAGTCATTCCTCTTGAGCTGCCCCTCTTAAGAAAAATCAATCATTATTCAAGATTGATTGTCTGTACAGGACCAGTCCTTTCTGCCAAGAGCTCAGTAACTTACAGGATTAAGACATCCTGCAACTGAGCTTCCATCATGTAATTTTATATCCTTTACAAATCTTGTTTTTAAAAGGAAATTATTTGTGGAAAAAGTGTGTGTCAGATTACATTTTTCCCCTCTTGTTCAGACAAATATAAATGCTTTAAGGTGTGAAATCTATCTTTGTTGGCTGGGTTGTTCTCTTTTCCTTTCATGAATAACAAACAGTGTAAAACAGAGCACAGAAGAGGAGTTAAATGGAGACATCATACAGTAACATCCCTGCAGAGTAGGCAGGGAAGCTACTGTAACTCTGAAATACAGAATGGGGATGCCCTTTGGAAAAGGTTCAGAAAGTGACAGGAATCTGGATGTTTATGAATAAATAAATCTCAACTACTATTTTAAAAGTTGACATTGTCAGCTTTTCAAAACCCTCTTTAGGGATGCATCCCAGTTGGGAAGAGAGCAAGAACAATTTTAATGGGAATTAAGCAGGCAAAGGTACTTTCTATGCAGAACTGGAAGTGCATTAGTTCTGGCAGGATGGCCGCTTTGTTTCTTTCTTTACCTCCTTTTGCACATCATTGGACTTCCTTGGGCTTCTCCTCAGGGGGGTGTTACATAGGATTCACTTTTCCGTAGAACCCCAGAGTTACAAACTGACCAGTCAATCACATACCTCATTTTAGGGGAGACTAGTTAGAAAGAACGCATGGGGGGGGGGACTGGTCATGTGACTGCTCCCCAGATCACCTGGGGGAGGGCTGGCTGTGACAAGTCCCCCTCCATCCCAGGACCTGCCGCTGTCCCGCCTCTTCCCACTCCACCTCTTCCCTCCAATCCCCTCTCCTGAGTGATGCAGCCCAGCAAACTAGTGGGAGGGGCTGACATCCATAGCAGAGATTGGGCCCTCCAGTTCTCACCGGCAAGGGGAAGCAGAGCAGTGTGGCTCTGCTCCCCCAGCTGCCAACTGTGTTGCTTCACTTCCCACTGGTAAGTTTGTGGGGGTGGTCCTGCTCCTCCACTGAGCAATGCAACTGACAGCTGGGGAGCGAAGCTGCATTGCTTTGCTTCCCCCTGCTGCTACTGGTTGCCAGGTCTCCCCACTAATCTCCCAGGCCATGAGAGGCTCTGGCCCCTTTCTCCTCCTACCTATGGCATTTGGGGGGTGCATGTGGCCTCTCAGCCCTCCCATGCATCGCAAGTGCCCCATTTGGAACCAGAAGTATGCAGTCAGGCAGCAGCAGAGACACACACGAAAGCAAATGCAGTTCAGTACTGTGTTAAATGTAAACGACTACAAAAGAGGGAAAGTTTAAAATATATATATATATACAAGACAAGGTAAGGAAACTGTTTGAGCTTGTTTCATTTAAATTAAGATAGTTAAAAGCAGCATTTTGCTTCGGCAGAATAAAGTTTCAAAGCTGCGTTAAGTTGTAAACTTTTGACAGAACAATCATAATGTTTTGTTCAGAGTTGCACACGTTTCAGAGTTTCTAACCACCTTCATTCCTGAGGAGTTCAGAACTCTGAGGTTCTATTGTAGTTTCTTCACTTTGGAAATCAGCCAGTGGGAGCTGCTATGATTGTGCTGGGGGTGGGAGTAGGGTTGCCAGGTGTCCGGTTTTGAACAGGACAGTCCAGTATTTGAGCTTTCTGTTCGGGAAACAAATTGAGAAAATATAAATGTCCAGTATTTTCTAAATAAGATGTAATGTAGATTGTGATGTAATGTCAAGTGTGTCCAGTATTTTTGTTGAAACCATCTGGCAACCCTAGGTGGGGGGCAGCTGTGAAGTCTCCCACTCCCTCTCCCATTTGCAAGGGGCATGCAGCGCCTAGAGGCACATGGCCTCAGCAGCCAGGCATTTTCAGCAGGCCGGCTCCAAAGACTCGGCGGGCTGGATCCATTGCACAGGCTGTATTTTGCCCACCCTCAGAATACGCACCAGCAAGCAGTGTTCCCTCTAAGCTGTGTGGCTACACAGCTTCACAGGTGATTACTCAGCCCTGCCCAGTCAGAGGCTCAGGGCTTCCTGCACAGAGCTGACTGACTGGGTGGAGCTAATTAATCACCTGTGAAGCAGTGCTGCCCCGCAGCTTAGAGGGAACACTGCTTGCAAGGGTGCTATACTTGCGTTCCTTGAGACCAAGAACTGTGTTTGGGCCCCATTTGTGCATAGGTATCCACACGGGCATGGGTACTAGCAAGCCCTATGGATAGGCCCACCAATGGTGGGGAAAGGTGTGAAGGGGGCAGCTGCCCTAGGATCCAGCAATTTAAAAGGGCCCAAGACTCCAATAGCAACAACAGCTGCTGAAGGCCTGGCAGTGCTGCAGGGCTGACTGAAGAAAGCTAAGCCCCCCAGTCCCTCCCCTTCCTCACAAGGCCCCTCCGCCACTTCCAGAGGCCCAGAGATGCACCCCCACCTTGCCCAGGGCCCAGCAAAGTCTGTCAGACACCCTGCATATGTAAGGTATAGCATCTCTCTCACCTGTTTTATGATACAGGGGACGAGGAAGGAGCTCTAGAAACTCGAGCTGTTCTGTATTTTACATATGCTTCTGTCTCATCCTATAAAATACTACCAAACAGAGGGCCAGAGAAAACATAACAGATCTCCGTTCACTGGACTCACAGAATAAATGCAAGATTTTTCTGACAGAGGTAGGTAGTTGCGAAGAAACCAGAAATAATAGCGCTGCTTGGAGGTTTTGCTAAGCCTCAGGCAAGCATTCTAAAGCCACCTCTCCATTCCAATACAAACAAACCAACAGTGGTGGCACAATGAATGGTAGAAGGTTGTCTGTGAAATTCAGGACTTGTGTGTGGTTCTTACAATTTGCTGTCTTTCATATGAAATGAAACTTAAAGAATTGTTTTGCTTTATCCTGAGGCTCCTCCCAGTCCCCATTCATCCCAGGTGAGAGATTCTAGAAGCTGTGAATGTGAACACAATACATGGCTCTGAAAAGCAAAGATCTAAGAGTGAAAACAAGCTGGGGAAATGAACATGGGTCCAATCTTGACCAACTGAGATATCAAAGCATGCGGATCATATGGTGAGTAGTGCTATAAAATGTCCTGAGATAACTAAAAAAACACACACACAAGAAGAGGAATGGTGTTGGCAGGTGTATGTACCCAGCTAGGCACAGAAGATGTCACAGGCATGAGCATCCTAGAAGTAATAGTCATGGAAGCTCTCTGAAGAGTTCTCATGTCAGTCGACTAGACCACATATGATAGTCCAGGTACAAGTGTTGTAAATCAGATCTTTGAAAAGAGAAGAAAGCCCTTCCTTTTAAAACTGGACTCTCTCAGTTCATATCCAATCCCATTGCCATGGAGCCTCCTAGTGCAGTAGCTGCTTTCTCCACATGGAAAAAAAAAGACTTTTTAAAGGAAAACCTTGATTCTCCTTTCCATTCTGGTTCTGCCAATCCAGAGGGCTCACAGAATTGAGCTTTGCAGGAACCAAAAACTACCAACCTGACATCAGAAGTAATGCTGCTGGTTTCCATACAACTATTATACCAGTATAACTATTTTAGTTGAAGTATGATTTTTTAATCATGTAGTTATATGGATATAGCCCTCCAGTGAGGCATCTCGGTATAAAGATGCCTCATTGCAGTATAGCTTTTTCCCCTTCCTGTATAGGAATAGCTATACCAGTATTAATGCCTTTGTACACCTTTGTCCAAACCAGGGAGGTAGTACCTCCAACTATACTGGTAAAAGTAAAGTGGTCTACACATAAAAGCTGTAGAAGGCCTGAGACTAGTTCTCTGCTACAGACTGCTTCCAGCAGAGCTATGTCACTCAGGGATGTGAAGGGTGGTCCCTGACTGACAGATGTGTTTGAAAAGCATCTATAACAGAAACGGTTATACCATCAAGGCTATGCTTTTACTGGTACAGTTAATTTCACTTGGTAGTGTGGGGTGTAGAAAATAGCTATCGCAGCATAAGTGCAGCTTTGCTGGTATAAGATGTGCTTATGGTAGGAGACCTTTGAAGGTATCACATACTGGTATAAACAATTGGGCTATTGGCACGGAGTGTACACTTATAAAATATGCAGATGATACCAATCTGGAAGGGGTTGCAAGCACTTTGGAAGACAAGATTAGAATTCAAAGTGACCTTGACAAATTGGGGAAATAATCTGAAATAAATAGGATGAAATTCAATAAAAACAAAAGAAAAAAAACAGACTTAGGGAGTTTGCATATATACAAAATGGGAAATGACTGTGTAGGAAGGAGTACTGCAGAAAAGCATCTGGTGGTCATAATGGATCACAAACTAAATAAGAGGCAACAGCACAACACAGTTGCAAAGAAAGCAAACATCATTCTGGAATGTATTAGCAGGATTGTTGTAAGCAAGACATGAGATGTATTTTCTCACTCTACTCAGTGCTGATAAGGACTTGACTGAAGTACCATGGCCAGTTCTGGGCAGCATATTTCAGAAAAGATGTGGACAAATTGATGAAAGTCCAGGGGAGAACAACAAAATGATTAAAGGTCTAGGAAACATGCCTTTTGAGGAAAGTTTGAGGAAAGACTGAATCATTGGTTTTGTTTAGTCTGGAGAAGAGAAGATGAGTGGGGACATGATAGTGCATAAAAAGCTGTTATAAACAGGAGGGTGATAAATTCAAAGAGTAGTTATTAATGGTTCACAATCCTGCTGGAAGGGCATAACAAGTTGGGTTCTGCAGGGGTCTGTCTTGGGACCAGTTCTGTTCAATATTTTCATCAACGATTTAGATATTGGCATAGAGAGTATACGCATTGGCTGTGTCTAGACTGGCCAGTTTTTCCGGAAAAACTTGCCAGCTGTCTACACTGGCCGCTTGAATTTCCGCAAAAGCACTGACTTCCTACTGTAAGAAATCAGTGCTTCTTGCGGAAATACTATTCTGCTCCCGTTCAGGCAAAAGTCCCTTTTGTGCAAAGCTTTTGTGCAAAAGGGCCAGTGTAGACAGCTCAGACTTGTTTTCCGCAAAAAAGCCCCGATCGCAAAAATGGCGATCGGGGCTTTTTTGCGGAAAAGCGCGTCTAGATCGGCATGGACGCTTTTCCGCAAAAAGTGCTTTTGCGGAAAAGCGTCCGTGCTAATCTAGACACTCTGTTCTGAAAATGCTTTTAACGGAACAGGCTGGCAACTCCCAGGAGCCTGCCAGGGGCCGCAAAAGGCAGGCACCTTCCTGGTCTAGCGCGGAGATCATGGACCTCATTGAGGTTTGGGGGGAGGCCTCCAATGCCCACGATCTCCGCACTAGGTGCAGGAATGTGGCTGTCTACAGCTGCATGGCTGCCAGCCTGGACACCAGAGGCCACATGCGCAGCCAGGAGCAGGTGCATAGCAAAATAAAAGAACTGCGGCAGGCCTATGCCAGGGCCTCCTAACCAGGGGCTGACCCACAGGCCTGCCCACAGTTCGAGGCCCTGGACCGCATCCTGGGGGGGTCGGACAGTTCGTGCCCCCCTGGTCATCATTGACCCCAGGGCAGAGGGCCCTGCCCCTGACACAGGGGAAGAGGAGGAGGACGGCAGCTAGGAGCCTGCACAGGGTGTGCTCTGCACCCAGGACCCCCGGGCCAAACCGGAGAGCCCGTCAGTAGCCTCATCTGAGGCCGGGGAGGCCTCCACATGTGAGTGACATCACGGTCCTCTTATGTGAGGCGGGGGGGGGAGCCCAGGGACCGTGCGCATCAGTGTTGCCTACTACGGAGCAGGTGGCAATCTGTGCTTCTGCCGTGCCATCCAGGAAATGTGGTCCCAGCTGGGTGCCATGCAGGGGCCCTGGTCTGTTCCCCACATGCGTCTACAAATGAAGGCACATGACAGGCTCCTGACTCCCGGGTGAGACACTGCACACTGCCCTCCCTCCAGACTTCCCCTCTACACAGACGCAGGACACATCTCCCCTCCCCCCCCCACTATAGGCAGCACAGGGGCTGGGGTGCAGTCCTGGGCCAGCTCACACTCCCGGGGATAGCAGGACGTGATGGTGTGGAGACCTGCCATCCTCGCCTTGCAGAGGGGGGCTGGGTTTCATCCACTGTGTCCCCAGGGAGAACTGACCACTTCTCTTGTTTCACCGCAGCTGCAGCACCTGTGAGTGCAGGACGCACCACCCCACCTGGACCATCCACCCGCACCTGGGACAGCAGGCACACCCGCAACCAGGAGTTCCAGAGGCAGCAGCTGCAGTTGCAGGACGCACCACCCCGCCTGGACCATCCACCCGCACCCAGGACAGCAGGCGCACCCGCAACCAGGAGAAGTTCCAGAGGCAGCAGCTGCAGTTACAGGAACAGCAGGTCCACAGCGAGGAGCAGTGGGTGCAAGAGGACCTACAGCTGAGGCGGGAGAGCTTCCGGGAGCTGCGGGAGCAGAGCTGTGCCCTCCGCGAGTACCTGCAGGTCCTGGCAGACCAATTGCTGCCTCCTGCTGCTCCAGCCCCTGCGGCCGCCCCAGCTATTGCTCCTCCCTCCCACCCCTGCTCGCTCTCCCGCTTATTCTGCCCCCAATCTCTCCTGCCCCACCCCCATACCCACACCCCCCCGGGAATGCCAAGGCCCCCGCACCCACAGTGCTGCGAGATGGGAGGGCCGGCAAGACCCCCAACCCTGAGCTTCCCCTCCCCCGTCCTCCCCTTGCCTCTCCCTTCCAGCTCCCTCCTCCCAGGCTTCCCCCCTTGCCTCTCCCCACTCCAGTTATGTTAAATAAAGAGAGTTTTATGTGGCCCAGGTGTTTTTATTGTAGATCAGGAAGGGGGGGTTAGGGAGGGGAAAGGGGAAGGAGGTGGGGGTGGAATGTAAGGCACAAGGACCCAGTGGGGCACGCCAGGGGGACTTCAGTCCTCGTCCACCTGGAAGCTCTCCCACAGGGCTTCCCGGATGTCGACATATGCGCAGGGCTGTGCATTCTGGCCAGCCAGGCGGTCAGCCTCAGCCATCCAGGCTGGCAGGAAAGCCTCCCCCTTCCGCTCACATAAATTGTGCAGCACACAGCACGCTGCCACCACGTGTGGAATATTGTGCTGGGAGAAGTCAAGGCGGGTGAGGAGGCATCTAAATCATGCTTTCAGTCCACCGAAGGTCCCCTTGACCACAATGTGGGCCCTGCTGAGCCTGGCATTGAAGGCCTGCCGGGAGGGCTTGAGGTGTCCCATGTCGGGCTTCATCAGCCAGGTCTGTCAGGGGTAGGCTGCAACCCCCAGCAGGCACACTGGCATGTCCACGTCCCCGACTCTGATGTGGCGGTCAGGGAAGAAAGTCCCAGCGTGCAGCCTCTGGCACACAGAGGAGTTCCGGTTCACCCGCGCATCGTGTGCCTTGCCAGACCAGCCCATATTGATGTCCGTGAACTGGCCCCAGTGGTCAGACATGGCCTGCAGGATCACAGAGAAGTACCCCTTCCTGTTGATGTAGAGGGACGTCTGGTGGTCCAGGGCACGGATGGGGATGTGCATCCTGTCAATTGCCCCCCCCCCCCCCACAGTTGGGGAAGCCCAGGGCACCGAACCCCTGAATGACCGCATCCAGGTAGGTGAGGAGGACGACTCTGCAGAGCAGCACCCTGTTGATGGCCTTGACCACCTGCAGAGAGACACACACAACCGAGGGTCATTGGGGTGCCCGGGTGGCTGGGAGTGTTCATTCCCTGCCACTGCCCCGTGCTCCATTCCCAGGAGCAACCCCCATTGCAATCCTGGCCACCGTGGGTGGTCTGTAGTGCAGCCGGGACCGACCGAACCCTCCCGGGGAAGGCACTTACACTTCCCCCGTTTTCCCTGGAGCAGCCCATGTCCTCCTTGCAACCCCCCCTCCTGGCCCAGTTGCCGGTGAGTGCCATACCTGCATGAGCACCACTCCGACAATGGATCTCCCCACGCCGAACTGGTTCCCGATGGATCGGTAGCTGTCCGGCGTGGAGAGCTTCCAGAAGACAATGGCCACCCGCTTGTGGAGGGGAATGATGGGCCTCATGTGTGTGTCCTGTCGCTGCAGAGCAGGGGTGAGCCACTTGCAGAGCTCCAGGAAGGTGTCCTTCTTCATCCTGAAGTTCTGGGTCCACTGTTGGTCTCCCCAGTGATCCAGAATGATGTAGTCCCACCAGTCGCTTCTGGTGTCCAGATGCCAGATGCGGTGGGGCACGCTGGTGTCCAGGTGCTGCTCCTCCTGGGCCTCCAAGGGGGGTATGGGGAGGGCCAGGGGGCTGGCCTGCAGCAGAAGGTGCCAGGCAGCCTCCAGCAATTGCTGCCAGGCTTGCAGCAAGATGTTCAACATGAGCACCAGAGTGCCCAGTGGCAGCTCTGGCTCCATGGTGCTGAGTACTGTGGTGTCCCAAATGAGAGCGACCAAAACAGGCGGAGAGGAAAACGCTTTGCTGTCCCTCACCGAGGTAGGGAAGAAAGCGGGAAAGTTGAGAACCAGCTGTCCAGGGGGTCCCTTTAAGCACAAGCCTCAGATAGCCTCAGACAGCAGCCACACAAAGCAACTACTGACCTGATGCCCTACTGGAACCGGTTTCAGCTGCCCTTAAATGCGATCCAGTGTCCAATCAGTGTGGATGCGCTATTTCGAAATAGCAAAACGCTATTTCGAATTAGTTTTTGTCTCTAGATGCGTTATTTCGAATGAGCTTATTTCGAATTAACTAATTCAAAATAAGTTAATTTGAAATAGCACTGTAGTGTAGACATACCCCTAGAGTATAACCCAAGTGTGGCTGACAAGCTGCAGTTACACACATACTCAGGGTATTGCTTTCATGTTGGAAGTCTGTTTGGGAATTGTCCAGATGGGAGATGCTTCAGCAAGGCATCGTAAAGATTGCAGGGTACAGGTAATGCAACTGCTCTTTAGTCAGGTTTATACCCTGATATGTCACAGTAGAGATGGGAGAAATATAGTAAGAATTTCCTGTGGAAAATATTGAAAGCAACACCACATTTGTTGATTTTGGTCGTCCCTGCCAACTTTCTGAACATTCCACTGAGAAAGAGGAGAGAAGCAGAGTGAGGAGAGAAGAACCAAAAACTGAAACGTTTCATTTCAATTCAAAGCCCATATCAAGGAAATGGACGAGAAATGTCTCAGTACTGACAGAGAGAAGAAAGTCAACTAGCAAATCATCAATATTGTTTCTTGCAACACCTAGATTCTGGTGGGAGGCCTTTCATTCAAACACCAGCTCCTCAAGTCTATACTCATAGATATATTATGATTAAATTGGACCTTGACCCCAAGAATACTGCCCAGGACTAAAATCACCCAGATGGCTCTTAGTTAAAGAGACTCATCCTTCCAACATTCCCTCCCAAGATGGATTCTTGCCATCTTCCACTCCTGAGACCATCAGCAACACATGGGGAAGCATGAGTCGTCACATGCACCCCTAGGATCGGAGGGACCAGCCAGCAGCTGGGGAGACGGGGGGAGGGAGGATTACCAAAGCCAGAGGGCCAGCGCCAGCAGGAGGGGTCTTCACCCTCCCTCCCACACTCATCGGCAATGCTGTGGCGGGGTATGTGCAGCCAGGCAACCCCAGCTCATGCTGTTCTCCACCGGCACCCCACCACGTCTGGTGAGTGCAGGGGTGGTCCTCTCTCCCCCTGAGCAGTGCAGCCTGAGAGCAGCATGAGCTAGAGGCTGAGCCACCTTGCTGCACTTCCCCTGCTGTGGTACTGCCAAGGAATGCAGGATGGGGTGGCATGGCCTGAACCCTTGACAGGCCAGCCAGCAGCTGGCAGGGAGAATAGCAGGGCCAAAGGACCAGCGCTGGCAGCAGGAGTCTGCACCCCCGGCCCTGCACTCATCAGCAATGCTGTGGTGGGGAAAGTGCAGCAAGGTGGCCCCAGCTCACTCTGCTCTCTGTTCATGCTGCTCCAGAGGAGGGGTGGGATTGCCCCCAAACGCAGCTAAAGTGGTGTGGCACAGCTGAAGGAAGAGGTGGGATGGAGCAAGGGCAGGGAGATGTGGGCTTGGGATGAGGGGGGTTTTCCGGTCCTTCCCAAAGATGGGGGGTGGGTATGTGGCTGGTGACAGCCCCCTCGCCTCCCAGGAAATCTCCTCACCAGTTGCCTCTGCGTGAGATGTTAATCTTCCTGCCTCATAGGGCAGCCCAATCAGTTATGTTGTGCACTGCTGCCTGCTGTGTCTGGCAGTGATTTTGCCTTAATCGTCCCCTGTCCAGCTCAGCTGCTGAAGTCTGGCAAGATTATAAGCAAAGGAGTTCTAGCTCCAGCATCACCTCAGCTTTGTAAGATCCTGAATCACAGCAGCACTAACAGCTCCAGCAGAGCTTGAGAAGTTCTTACGAAAATGTCATTTTCCCTAATGGTAAAAAGCAAAAAAAAAAAAAAAATCACCTTAGCAAAACCCACTCAATTGTAATCGCTCTCATTGGATATTAAAAAGCCCACTAACATTTGTTACTGTATAAAAACAATGAATAGTCCTGTGGCAGCTTAGATTCACACACACACACACACACAGTATATCATGAGCTTTTATGGACAAAACCCACTTCTTCAGATGAGGTAACCTTGAGTGGAGAAAAAAAGGGGGACCCTCAGAATAAAAAGAGAGAGGGAAGGGAAAAAATTCTGTTAATTGTAGTCCCAGAGCTAATGAGGCTAATTGAGTGGGCTGGAAGTGTCCCATACTCAACTTCTGATGTCAGTAGGGTGTTGACTGCAAGGAAAACTGGTTATATAATATATTAACCAATTCAAGTCTCTGTTCAGACCAAGGGAGACAGTGTCAAATTTGTATATGAAGGTCAATTCTACATTCTGTCTTTAGTTGGCTTGTGAAATTCCTTTATAGAATAGTAATAGATATGTAGCTGTGTTAGTCTAAGAATGGCTTCTTTTAAGTACATTAATGAGTGCCCTATAGCAGGGGTGGGGAACCATTTTTGGGTCAGGGCTGCTGATCCACAGAAAAAAAAATCAGTTGGGAGCTGCACACCAGTGAAAAGCAACCCCCCCC
This sequence comes from Pelodiscus sinensis, assembly GCF_052426305.1. NCBI lineage: Eukaryota > Metazoa > Chordata > Testudines > Trionychidae > Pelodiscus > Pelodiscus sinensis. The sequence goes on from NC_143052.1 coordinate 309,328,934, forward strand.
CAGCCCCTCATTGATCTAGCCCCCCAACTGAAGAGAGAAACATTCTCCACATTTCTCTTGTACACCAGAACCTTGGGAGGCCCAGCCTAGTAGATTTTGTGTGCTCCAGCCCCATGCAGGTACGGCGGAGAGTTGGAGCACCAGCATGGGCTCCCCAATGGGGGGGGGGGACCTGAACCTCAGGGGGCCAGATCCAGGCAAGCTGGGGTCTGCATCCAGCCCCCAGGTCTTAGGTTCCCCACCCCTGCCCTACAGCCATGGTGTCCAACATTTGGCCTTTTGAGAACATATAAATGTGGGTTGCTATAGCACTATAGAGCTACTGCTTCAGAATTGGTTGGAAAACATGGCTCTATAGGTTTCTGTGTGTTACCATTTCTAATATCTGATTTGTGTCCTTTTATCCTTTGTTGTGGAGACTGTCCAGTTTGGTCAATGTACGTGGTAGTGGGGCATTGCTGGCACTTGATGGCATAGATCACATTAGTAGGGTTGCCAGATGGTTTCAACAACAATATCAGACACACTTGACTTTGCATCACAATCTACATTACTTCTCATTTAGAAAATACTGGACATTTATATTTTCTCATTTATATGTTCTCAGTTTGTTTCCCGAATAGAAAGCTCAAATACTGGACTGTCCGGTTCAAAACCAAACAGCTGGCAACCCTACACATTAGAGGATGTGCAGTTGTATGAGCCTCTGATGTTGTGGCTTATGTGGTATGATGGTGTTGCTTGTATAGATGCGTGAACAGAGTTGGCAACAGTGTTTACTGAAGGGGTAGGTTCCTGAGTGAGTAGGTCTGAGGTGTGGTGTGTAGCTGCTGGAAAGAATTTGCTTCAGATTAGGGGCTTGTCTGTAGGCAAGGATTGGCCTGTCTCTAGGCCAATTGCTACTGTATGTTGTTGATTGAACCATGTGACCTGGGCATAGGGTTATGTTGTTGCTACTTGTTTTAAAAGAGAAGGATCAAATTCATTGCGGCTGAGAAAGCTTGTGTAACTTGTCAGAGCAATTCACTGCCCTGACAAGTTACACAAAGAGTTGTGGAGCCTGTCACTGCCCCTGGGCAATCTGCATGTATCTGCCTTCTCGCATGCCAGATTTTACAGTAAGTTTTAAAAAGCAGTGACTAGGCTCATTTTTCTAAAAATGAGGGATTTCTTTTTAGACATGTAAGATGCACTGCAAAGAACCTATGCTAATAAGGTAGCATCATCTAGCCTTCGCTCAGTTTGGCCTTTGTTGCTCAGTTAATATTCTTAGCAAGAATAGGCCCAGTGTACATTGTACAAAAATGACTGGGGACCAAGTTTCAACCCAGCCATTTCCCCAACATGGTTAAAAAATGTGGTTTAACCTTGCAGTGTGCACAGAGCTTAGTCCTGTTTAAATTCTGAACCACTTTATAGGACTGGATTTTTATAGTTTGGAAACACTGTTCATTCCCAGCTACCCGGAAAGACCATGGTGGTAGACTGTGTCCCATCCTTACCCATGCAGCATTTTGTACAGTGTAGACGGGACCTAGAGTGAGTGGGCTATGGGGCCCTTTCATAAAAGGACAAATAAATAAAATGGGAATTCCCTTTTACTGGAAATTTAGGTTCCTGCTTTAGATGGTGCATTTACAATGGTCACCTTGATCAGAAATAAGCCAGACGTGATTCTGACACTCCTCTATGGTCCCTTTAGTTCCTGTAAAAGTGAAATGTACATTTAAAAATTAAGAACTAGCTTCCCTGGTCCAGCCAACATGCATTTTGCACAAGACCTGGGAGGGAAGGAAAGATGGCTTTAAATCACTCTTATGATCCCTAGTCCTGGAGCTTGTCTGGGACTGGTCCAGCATCTGGTGCAAGTTAGAGCATTAGGCTGCTTACCTCCAGCTGTCCCTGCAACCAAGCGATCTTGCCAGCAGCTCGGGATCATTCAGGTGTAGCTGCACTCTGTGCCTGTGGTGCTTTGGCCTTGGGATACAGAGGTAGGAGTTGAAATAAGAATGGCTTTGTCAGCCCTACTCCAGGTGAGGATTCCTATACATAAAGGGAATCCTCAGGAAGACAAGATTTCCAGCTGCTTCATGCTGATGGACACAGCAGTGATCAGAATCGACCCTATGTATTTAGATATTATGGTTGCAAAAAAACCTGAATGTATACCATTGTAGCACCATGAGCGGAGAGCGGATACTCCCTTCAGGAAGACTAGCCCTGAGCCTACCCTGTCTGCACAAGGCTCTACACTCTGCACTCCCCACAGCAGTGCCCTGCACCTCTTGACTCCTTCTCCTGTGGCCAGAAAAACCCCGGGCCCATCAGAACTCCAAACCCTCCCTGCCCATCACCACCATCAGAGGTGTTGGCTAACAGAAAGGTCTCAAAATGCATTTGTAAACAGAGAATCATCACTGAAGAGGAGTGTTCCAAGTAGAGTCCCATTGGGCCTGAGTCACTTGGTAAAATGGGCACAAATGTTTGTTTTCATATGGCTAAATAGAAATATATACATCTAGAAACAAAAACGTAGGCCATAGTTACAACATGCAGAACTCAAATCTTACTTCTTTCCCAGATAAGAGTCTTGCTGGGTAATCAGCTGAACACACGCTCCCAGAGTAACCCTGGGAATGTCTGCACTGCAATAAGATCCCAGACGTTGGCCCATGCCAGCCAACTTGGGCTCATGGTTCTTGGCCTCAAGGACTGTTAAACTGTGGTGTAAATGTTCAGGTCAGGGCAGGAGCCCAAATGCTAGGTGCCTGTGAGTGGAGGAGTATCTCAGAACTCAGGTCCCAGCCCCGCCTGAACATTTACACCACAATTAAACAGCCCCTTAGCCCAAAGGCAAGTCAACTGGCAGGGGCCATCCATGGGTGTCTAATTGAAGTGTAGACATATTCTAAGTGGCCAAAGGGCCAACGCACAACCAAGGGAATCTAAATAGGAGAAGAAAGGTTATTTATTTCTATATTACAGTAGATCAACTGCTGCTGAAATAGTGCATCGAGTTGTGGTGTCCACAATTCAAGAAGGCTGTTGATAAATTGGAGCAAGTTCATAGAAAATCCACAGGAATGATTAAAGGATTAGAAAACATGCTTTATAGTGATCGACTGCAGGAGCTCCATCTATGTAGCTTGACAAAGAGAATATTAATGGGTGCATTCAGCACAACCTGTAAGTACTTATACAGGGAATATTTAATAATGCGCTCTTCAGTCTAGCAGAGAAAGGTATAAAACAGGCCAAGGCTAGAAGTTGAAGCTAAACAGACTGTAAATTAGATGTGAGAGCTATTAATCATTGGAACAGCTTACCCAGCTAGTGGTGGATTGTCCACCATTGACAATTTTTAAATCAGTATCAGATGCTTATCTCAAGGATGTTCATCCTTGAAGGAAGGAATTACAGTGGGGGAGTTCTGTGTTGCACAGGAGCTCAGAGTAGAGGATTGCAATAGTCTTGTCTGGCAGTGGAATCTATGGAATCCCTGCTCAGATGCCCTTCTTCTGGTTGTGAGATTGGAGTTTATAATAAAGGTAAGATATTTATACTAGAGCTGTTTGAAGTTTCCCAAATGTCATTTTCAACATTACAAATTTCAACACACAATAATTTGGGAAAAATTTACACTCTTCTTTGAGCAGCTGTGAAAAAAACTCATTTCTTCCCTCCTGAATATCCCAGCATGCCCTGTCTTCTCTGTGTTTATCTTTTAGACTAGGGGTGGGGAACCTAAGGCTCCCAAGGCCTGGGACTCCCCGACCCCCAGCACTGAAAAGAGCTCCATCCCCCACAACCACCTCACCACTGGCTGAACACACAAAATATACTAGCCCGGGGCCCCCATACTCTCTGGTGTATGAGAGGAATGTGGGAAGTGTATCTCCTCAGTCGGGGGTCACATCGGTGATGTTGGCAGGGTTGCCAGGTGTCCGGTTTTGAACCGAACAGTCCAGTATTTGATCTTTCAGTTCGGGAAACAAATTGAGAAAATATAAATGTCTGCTATTTTCTAAATAAGATGTAATGTAGGTTGCGATGTAATGTCAAGTGTGTCCGGTATTTTTGTTGAAACCATCTGGCAATCCTAGATGTTGGATTTTTTTTGCTTCTCACTTTTGTGCAGTCCCAACTGATTTTTCTGTGGGTCATAGAATCATAGAACCATAGAGCTGGAGGAGACCTCAGGAGGTCATCAAGTCCAGCCCCCTGCTCTAGGCAGGACCAATCCCAACTAAATCAACCCAGCCAGGGATTTGTCAAGCTGAGACTTAAACACCTCTAGGGATGGAGACTCCACTACTTCCCTAGGTAACCCATTCCAGTGCTTCACCACCCTCCTAGTGAAATAGTTTTGCCTAATATCCAACTTAGACCTCTCCCACCTCAACTTGAGACCATTGCTCCTTGTTCTGCCATCTGTCACTACTAAGAACAGCCTTTTTCCATCCTCTTTGGAACCTCCCTTCAGGAAGTTGAAGGCTGCTATCAAATCCCCCCTCATTCTTTGCTTCTGCAGACTAAACAGACCCAACTCCCTCAGCCTCTCCTCATAGGTCATATGCTCCAACCCCCTAATCATTTTGGTTGCCCTCCGCTGGACCCTCTCCAATGTGTCCACATTCCTTTTGTAGTGGGGGGCCCAGAACTGGACACAATACTCCAGATGTGGCCTCACCAGAGCTGAATAAAGGGGAATGACATCTCTGGATCTGCTGGCAATGCTCCTCTTAATGCAACCTAATATGCCATTAGCCTTCTTGGCTACAAGGGCACACTGTTGACTCATATCCAGCTTCTCATCCACTGTAACCCCCAGGTCCTTTTCTGCAGAACTACTTAGCTGGTTGGTTCCCAGCCTGTAACACTGCTTGGGATTCTTCTGTCCCAAGTGTAGGACTCTGCACTTGTCCTTGTTGAACCTCATCAGATTTCTTGTGGCTCAATCCTCCAATTTGTCTAAGTCACTCTGGACCCTATCACCTCCCTCAAACGTATTTACCTCTCCCCCTAGCTTAGTGTCATCCGCAAACTTGCTGAGGGTGCAATCCATCCCCTCATCCAGGTCATTAATAAAGATATTGAGCAAAATCGGTCCTAGAACCGAACCTTGGGGCACTCCGCTGGAAACCAACCGCCATCCTGACATCGAGCCATTGATCACTACCCCCCAGGCCCGGCCTTCTAGCCATCTTTCTATCCATCTTACTGTCCATTTATCCAATCCACATTCCCTTAATTTGCTGGCAAGAATATTGTGGGAGACCGTATCAAAAGCCTTGCTGAAATCAAGGTATATCACATCCACTGACTTTCCCACGTCCACAGAGCTAGTTACCTCATCATAGAAGCTAATCAGATTGATCAGGCACGACTTTCCCTTTGTGAATCCATGCTGACTATTCCTAATCACTTTCCTCTCTTCCAAGTGCCTCAAAATGGATTCCTTAAGGATCCCTTCCATGATTTTTCTAGTGTGACATTCAGTATTTTCACTAAAATGTTGGCTCCCTCCAGAAATGCCACGTAAACTGGTTCTCATGTAGCACATCAACACCTATTTACAGGCAGGCAGGACTATATGTTTTTATTCTGCATAACTTACTATTATGAAACAAACACCAAAGCAAATAGAGAGACAAAAATCCAAATCTTTCAAAGATTGTCCTCATGCTTTGCTCAAAATTGTTACTAAAAGGTACATTTTCACTACCCCAGAGATTCACTATGCAGCAATTTCTAACAATGCTGTGAGGTGCGGTGCCCATTTAGAACCAAGCATCCAGAGTCTAAATTGTATCTCTGTTGCTATAGCGCAGTTGATCAAATAAAAATTCTGTTCACAGAGGAGAGCCAAAAACATTTTTGATTGCAGCCTCAAGGGGGATTTCTTGGCTCAGATTTCTGGATGTTTTAAGCAATGTACAGCTCTACAAGTCATTACCAACAGTTGAAATATCTTTATCCTCCTTATTATCTGAGGATATGTGGGATGGAGACTATTTGCCTTCCCTTCATAGCTAATTATGATTATTAAACCACAAGAATGAAGACACGTACATGAGAATTTAATATATCAAAGCTCTTCCTCTTGCTTGAACATTATTTCCAAAAGTGCAAAGTACTATTTATTCAAACATCTGATTGAGTCCATTTTTAATCTGTCTTCTCTTATAAGTATATTTATGTGCAAAGTTTTCCCATCATTCCCATCTGATTACAGTAGTAATATAAAGGTTCTCATTCCCATATTATCTGGACACTTAAATTCCTTTACTAGCCCTTCTACTCATCTAGCTTCAACTTCACTTCCTCGCCTTTATGTGCCTTTCACTCTGGCTGCAGCTCAGCTGTCCTCTCTTCCTAAGATCTTTGCTTTTATTTCTTCTACCCTCATCTTCTCACTGCCCACATGCATGGCAGCCCTGCTCCCTCCAACCCAAATAATTAAAGTGCCCGCCTCACAGTATTTTTAGCCCTTCACAGTCATTAATGGAGTTTTGTTCTTACCACATCCCTATGAGGTAAGGGAGGGCTATTCCCATTTTACATGTAGGGAACCAAGGTCCAGAATAGGTTAAGGGATTTGCCCCAGAGCACTAAAGAAGCCTCTTTCTGAATCAGGAATTGAACCTAGATCCACTGAATCATAGCCAGCATCTAATCATTGGACCATCTTTCCCACTTCTATGGGAGCCAAACACACACCTCTTAATTCAGGAGTTTCCTCCTCAAAACCTACCAATGTTAATCCATCAAAGGATGTATCTTCACCAGAGCAGGAAGTATAATTTCCAGCTTGGGTAGACATGCTCATTAGTTTTGACAAAGCTAACACAAGCAGCATAACCATAATGGTTTGGGCAGCAGGATGGGTTAGCTGCCCAACGATGTACCTGGGCCTCAGGTAGGATTGTACAAAGAGCATGTATCCTGTTCCACTATCTATGCTACTATGGCTAATCTGATGTTTAGTGTGCTAGTTCCAGCCAAACGAGGACATGTATGTCTTTCCAGACGGATGGCACCCAAATGCTAAAGCTTGGATGAATATAAGCTTATAAGTGTAAATAAAACGAATTATCTCAATCCATGGGTGAAGCTGCAATTCATGAATATGTATGGGTTGCAGTTTGCTTGTAACAGGGTGAGCACTCACCTCACACAAGCTCCCCCACTTTTCCAAGTGTGAGCTCCTGCACTTTGTCTTAAAAGCCTTGCGGCTACTCCGCCCTCCAGCTAACTCACACTCTGTGAGACCACAAACCCCTTCCAGGGCACACCTCTAACAGAGACCCATTCCAGTGTCCTTTATAGAATGTCTCTCAGTTCAGTGCCATTCTCTCAGTTTGCTGCCTCTCTCTGCGGGTATGTCTACACGACAGCGTTATTTCGAAATAGCTTATTTCGAAATAGTTCGTTTGAAATAAGTTATTTCAAAATAACGCGTCTTCACATAAAATGCATTTCGAAATAGCGTTTTGCTATTTCGAAATAGTGCATCCACACTGATTGGACGCTGGATCGCATTTAAGGGCAGCTGAAACCGGTTCCAGTAGGGCATCAGGTCAGTAGTTGCTTTGTGTGGCTGCTGTCTGAGGCTATCTGAGGCTTGTGCTTAAAGGGACCCCCGTGGACAGCTGGTTCTCAGCTTTCCCTGCTTGCTTGCATACCTCAATGAGGGACAGCAAAGCATTTTTTTCTCTGCCTGCTTAGTTGCCCTCACTCGGGACACCACAGCACTCGGCACCATGGAGCCAGAGCCGCCCCTGGGCACTCTGGTGCTTCTTTTGGATCTTTTGCTGCAAGCCTGGCAGCAAGTGCTGGAGACTGCCTGGCACCATCTGTGGCAGCCCAACCCCCAGGTCTTCTTCCAGACCCCCCTGGGGGCTGTGGAGGAGCAGCGCCTGGACGCCAGCATGCTCTGCTGCATCTGGCGCCTGGACACCAGCAGCGACTGGTGGGACCACATCATGCTGGAGTGCTGGGGAGACCAACAGCGGACCCAGAACTTCAGGATGAAGAAGGACACCTTCCTCGAGCTCTGTGAGTGGCTCATCCCTGCTCTGCGGCATGAGGCCCACCATTCCCCTCCATAAGTGTGTGGCTATCGCCCTATGGAAGCTCTCCACCCCGGATAGCTACTGATCCGTTGGCAACCAGTTTGGCATAGGGAAATCCACCATCGGAGCAGTGCTCATGCAGGTATGGCAGTCTTCGGCCATTGTGCCGGGGGGGGGGGCAAGGAGTGGATGGGCTGCCCCAGGGAAAAGAGGGAGAGGGGGTGCAAGTCCCCTCTATGGGAGGATTTTGTTCTGTCCCAGCCGCACTTCTGACTGCCCGCGGTGGCCAGGATTGCGGGGGAGGGATGGGGGGATGGGGCAATAGTGGGGAAGGAACACTCTCAGCCATCCTGGCAACCCAGTGACTCTCGGTTTTGTGTGTCCCTCTGCAGGTGGTTAAAACCATCAACAGAGTGCTGATCCGCAGAGTCATCCGCCTCACGGATTTGGATGCGGTCATTGAGGGGTTCAGCGCCCTGGGCTTCCCCAACTGCGGGGGGGCAATCGACGGGATGCACATCCCCATCCATGCCCCAGAACACCAGGCCTCCTTCTACATTAACCGGAAGGGGTACTTCTCAGTCATCCTGCAGGCCGTGTCTGACTACTGGGGCCACTTCCTGGACATCAACGTGGGCTGGTCCGGCAAAGCATATGATGCGCAGGTGTACCGCAACTGCTGTGTGCCAGAGGCTGCATGCCGGGACCTTCTTCCCTGACCGCCACATCAGGGTTGGGGACGTGGACATGCCTGTGTGTCTGGTGCAGGATGCAGCCTATCTGCTACAACCCTGGCTCATGAAGCCCTACATGGGACACCTCAACCCCTCCTGGCAGGCCTTTAATGCCAGGCTCAGCAGGGCCCACATTGTGGTGGAGGGGGCTTTTGGTCAGCCGAAGGCCCGATTTCGATGCTTCCTCACCTGCCTTGACCTCTCCCAGAGGAATATTCCACACATGGTGGCGGCGTGCTGTGTGCTGCACAATTTGTGTGAGTAGAAGGGGGAGGCTTTCCTGCCAGCCTGGATGGCAGAGGCTGACCACTTGGCTGGCCTGTACACACAGTCCCACATGGCTGCCAGCCGGGAGGCTCATTGGGAGGCTACCGGTATCCAGGAGTCCTTGCGGGAGAGCTTCCAGACAGAGGAGGAGTAAAGTCTCCCTGGCTTGCCCCACTAGGGCCTTGTGCCTTATTCCACCCTCAAGTCCTTCCACTTTCCCCTCCCTAACCCCCCTTTCTGATGTGAACTAAAAACACATATGTTGCCAAGAAAACCTCTATTGTTTGACCATTACTGGGGTGGGGAGTGGGGGATGAGGGTGGGAAAGGGGAGGGGGAAACCTGGGAGCAGGAAGGGGGAGGCAAGGGGAGGAAAGGGGAGGAGAATCTCAGGGTTGGGGATCTTACCGGCCGACCTGTCTCCCAGCACTGCGGGTGCGGGGGCCTCAGCGTCCCCAGAGGGGAATGGGTAAGGGAGTAGGGGTGGGAGGAGGAGCGATAGCTGGAGCGGCAGCAAGCAGCAATCTCTGTGCCATAGTCTGCAGGTGGTCGTGGATGGCACGGCCCTGGTCACGCAGCTTCTGCAAGCTCTCCCGCCGCAGCTGGAGGTCTTCCTGCACCCAGAGCTCCTGGCTGTGGACCTGCTTTTGAAGTAACCCCAGGTGCTGCCGCTGGTATCCCTCCTGGTTCCGGGTGCAGGAGGATGTCCCAGGAGGGGTGGTGCGCCCTGCACTTGCAACTGGTGCAGCTGTGGAGAAACCAGAGAGGTGGTCAGTTCTCCCTGAGGACACAGTGGGTGAAGCCCAGCCCCCCTCTGCAAGGTGAGGACAGCAGGTCTCCTCACCATCATGTCCTGCTATCCCCAGGACTGTGAGCTAGCCTGGGACTGTACCCATGCCCCTGTGCTGTATATAGTGTGGGTGGGTGTGGAGGGTGGTGTGGGGGAGAGGATGTGGCCTGCCCCAGCTAGCACGGCACATGCACATGTGTGATCCGTGGTCACAAGGCCCACATGCATGGTCCCTGGGCTCCCTCTCTCCTCCCCTCCGCCCCACATAAGGGGACAGTGTTGGCACTCACATGTCGAGGCCTCCCCAGCCTCGGAAGACAGCGGTGAAATTGCTGCTGGTATGGTCCAGAGTGAGAGCTACGCTCCCTACAGGCTCCTGCGACTCCTGGCCATTGTCTTCCTCCTCCTCCTGCTCTGTGCCCTGGTCAGGGCCCTCTGCCCCAGGGTCGATGACCACCTGGGGGGCATGGACTGTCCGGCCCCCCAAGATATGGTCCAGGGCCTCAAAGTAGGGCAAGGGATCTGGGTCTGCCCCTGGTTGGGAGCTGCCCCCTGTGGCCTTGGCATAGGCCTGCCTCAGCTCTTTTATCTTCATGCGCACCTGCTCCTGGGTGCGCATGTGGCCTTTGGTGGCCAGGCTGTCAGCCATCCGTCTGTAGACGGCCGCATTCCTGCATCTAGTGCAGAAATCATGGATGTTAGAGGATTCCCCCCAAACCTCAATAAGGTTCATCATCTCTGCAATGGACCAGGAAGGTGCCCGCCTTTTGCAGCCCCTGGCAGGCTCCTGGGAGCTGTCAGACTGCTCCTGGGGAGCGGTGGAGGGCTGGCTGGCACTGGCTGGCTTGCTCATGCTGGCAACTGGGTTGGGGTAGCACCTGCGGGCTCTGGGCTGGCAGACCTGGAGCTGGCACAGGCCCTGTGGCCAAACAGACTCTACCCCTTTAAGGACTCTGGGGCTGGGGGGAGGGAGCAGAAGAGTTTTCCTGGATTGGCCCAGAGTAGCCACCAGGGCACCCTGGAAAGGGCTGGAGGCCCCCTATTTTGAAATAAGCGTCTACACAGCGCTTATTTCAATTTAGCTATTTTGAATTTGGTGTAATTCATCGCAGAATGAGGTTTACCAAATTCGAAATAAGCACCCCGCTATTTTGATTTTATTTCGAAATAGTGGTTTGCCTGTGTAGACGCTATTAAAGATCATTCAAAATAACAGCTGTTATTTCAAATTAACTTTGATGTGTAGACATACCCTGAGAGTGGTGCCTCCGGGGCTTCCCTTCCTGGAAACAACGCTTTTGCCCTTACCTCAGGGCTTTACTTTCAAGTCCATCAGTCTCTCAATCACTCGGAGCTGTCCTTTGTTCAGCCAGCCATGACTTTCTCCCTTCTGTGCTTGAGCTGCAACTGAGCTGCCGCTAGTCCTGCAGCTCCTTTTGTAGGCCTTCCTGGATCGTGATTGGCTGTGGAGGAACCAGCCATTCTAGCCTGCCAAGAGGACTTCTCTATGGCCCTTCTCTGGCCTCAGGGCTTGGTCCGCCCTGTCTGTGCCCTACATTGCTACAGAATAACAAGATCTCAATCACTGAAGTAAAAGTCACATCTTCCAGGGAACTTGATGACTCTGGATCAGAAATAAACTTTCATCTCTAGCTCACTGGATCCAGGCTATGCTACGCTGAGAATGGTTGCTATTGTTTTACCATCTAAAACAGGGGTTGGCAACTTTTCAAACCAAAGAGCCAAACTATATCAAAATTCAGAACAAGTGGTCAACAAAGAGCTGTATAAGAATGCCCATTGGCATGACTCAAAATATACAACTTAATATTATTGATAACTGACATAATGATTAATAATAGCATAAATGAAACACTGTACTCACATACTTTATTTAATGGGAATACTGCTGCTGCATCTTTTTGTACATTTCTTTGAAATTTACATCATAACTGATCAAATTTAGGTTCATGCACATATTCAAGCTATATTAGTAATTACGCTGTTTAAAATTTTGAATTTTTATTTTAATTTAAACAGTTGAATGCATTTTGGGAATTACAAAAATGCTGCATTTGGTTCCATATTGAGCCATATTTGCCTTGAGAGCAATAGACTCCTGATCTAAGAGGAAGGGTAATATTATGAAGTTTCTGGGCCAGGAATCAGGAGGTGTATGATCTGTCATCGAACTTCTGTGTGATTTAAGGCCAAACACAGTTTCCTCATCTCTGAAATGAGAATACTATTTCCCTACCTTGCAGAAACCTTGAGGCTAATTTTGTTCATATTCAGATAGTAAAGTGTTCATCCTTAAGTATTTACATAAAATAAATAAGGCACAAATTTTAAAATGTGTGTAAGTGACATAGAAACTGAGGACTTTCAATGAGAGTAAGACTCCTAAATCCTTGCTTTTTTTTGAAAATGAGACTTAGGCACCTAATTCACTTAGGCACCTTTGACATTTTTACTCAAAGTCTGATGGATTCTACAAGTGTACTGGCTATATCAGACCAGTGCCTGGAGAACAGGAAAGTGCTTGTAAATTGACACAAACATTAATCTTGCTAGTAATCCAGATGGCACCCCTGAAAGCAGTGTCAGCAGGGAGGTCAAAGACTGAATGAGCAGAGATGGCTAGGCTACACACGGCATGGAGTCCGCACTAGCGGACATTTAAAAATGGTGGCGCCCGGCTTTATGCAAATGAAGCCCAGGAAATTCAAATCCCAGGCTTCATTTGCAACACCGGTTGCCTACATTAACCACCCTACTTCGAACTAGGGTGGTAGTGTAGACATACCCTAGCAGAAGAGAGGACTTCATTCACTGGGCTGTTAGCCCGTCTCCTTTCAGCTGTACTACATTTAAATCCAATCAAGGTGAGATATTCCTTTACCCCATGGGATATTTTAAATCTTTTTCATTTTTTTACTTATAAACCAGTGCACAGGTCACTGTCTGCTCTGAAAATGCATTTGTGGTTCTGTTATCTGTCCTCCCACCAGCTACATGCCTCTCTTATTTACTCACTGTGTTTTATCATATGTCTACAGTGATAGCTTTCTGGGCCACAGATTGTCTTATTAGTTTCATGTATAATGGCCAACAAAGTGGGGCCCTGATCCTCTGTTGGGGCCCTAGATGCTCTACTGTAATATATATAATAAAAACTAGTGACCTGGAATCCTGATCACTGCTGGAGTAACCCATTACAGAACATATAAAAGCTAGAGTACTCTCTGGTTCTAACTCAGTTTAATTCTAAGATAAACATACCCTTCCCACCCTGTTCCTAACTGCTGGAAGCACACAGAATAACATGTTTTATGCAAGGAATATTGCCAGCAGCAGCATAATTAAACTTCAAAAGCATCTCAGTGGCAACCTCCTGGGCAAGACTCAAGAACTTCTCCTTCCCTATTGATGTTTTCTGATGTTTATGCGATGTTGTTGGGTGTTGGCTGGTGGGTTACATACAGGTTAAAGGTCTTCTGTTTCTTTGTGGCAGTTCAAACATTTTAGATAAAGGACAAAGCCCGACTGCCTATTAAGAATTACCTTTAAATTATTTCCTATAGAGCAAGAGAAAATCAGCACTATTTAGTTACCTTGTGTTAATAAAAAGCTCTGCATGAGTAATTATTCTCATTGTTGTTTGTATTGTGGAGGTGCCCAGGGGCCAAAGTTATACACTAGGACCCCACTGTGTTAGGTGTAGTACAAACAAGGAACAAAAAGATGGTCCCCATCTCCAAAGAGCTTACAATGTGAGAAGACAAGAAACAGGCAAAGACTAGCATGTGGAGCCAAGTGTCAAACACTCTGATTTTCCCCTAATGGTGCCCTCATTCACATACATTTATTCATTAAACATACTATGGTCTTGCTTTCTGGAGGACAGCAAGGAAGAAAGAGAGAGAGAACACACATCTTTTTAAGTAACAAGAGTTCAGATTCTAAGATATGGTGGACCATCTAAGTGCCTGACTGCTTGGATTGAGAAAGAAAGAAATACTAGTGGGAGAGGCTGGTAAACCAAGTGCCCACTCTGGCCAAAGCTGTAGGCATTGGCTAACAACTGACAGATTCATAGCTGGAAACCAAATCAGCTTACCTATACGTTATTGTGTTAAAAGTAGGCATTACTCTTAAAAAGGTATTTAGGGTTCGTCTACACCGCACCGTAACTCAAAATAAGATATGCAATTTGAGCTACACAAATTGCATATCTTATTTCAATGCTATTTCAAAATAGCTTATTTCATTATTTGGCTCTGTCTACACAGCACCAAATTTTGAAATAAAGTGCTATTCCAAAATGTCCCTTACTCCTCGTGGAATGAAGTTTGCAGGGACATTGGAATAGTAAGTCCAAAATAATGGCCTTGCTGTGAAGACATGGGATAGCTATTTCAGGATACTCAGGTATCCCGAAATAGCATTGCAGTGTAGATGTAGCCTTAGTGTTTAGACTCTATGAAATGCTTGTAAATTGCTGCATACATTAATCTTGCTTGTAATGCCTATATCCCTGTTATAAAGAAATATGGAAGTTTTGCTTTATAACTAAAAATGTTTACTCTAAATTTTTGAATCCTGGCCTGGGAATAGACCCTACCACCACCATCACCTATCAAGATTAAGCAGGCTATTAAGAAACATCACAATAAAAAGGACTGGTGGATGGCACACCTTGGAACTGATACACACAAGGAAGCTTGTCTCATGGACTGAAAAAGCTAAATGTGAAAGATTAAATGGCTCAAAATAAAACTGTTAATCTCTTTAGTGTCTCTGGCCCTGTAAGAGTTCAAACAACAAACTAAAATAGAGATCACCAGAGTCAACCTGGGTCCAGCCTGAAGAACACTTTGAACAAATTCTGACATCTGTCACCCTTATGAATCACAGATAACTATTTGTATGCATGTTTGCTTGCTTTAACCTGCAAATAACTCTCTTAATTCCTTTTCCTAGTTAGGAAACCTTTAATAGTTTATTACAGGGTTGGCTACAGGTGGTGTCTTTAGTGTAAGATCTATGTACCAATTGATCTGGGTGAATGACTGGTTTCTTGGGACTGGGAGCAACCTGAATCTTTTGTGATATTTGGTGTAAGTGACCATTTATCACTGATTCCAGCTTGCCTTGGTGGCTACATAGATTGGAGAGCCCAAGAGGACTGTCTGTGACAACATGATAAGACTAATACAATGATCTAAGAGTCCATATTTGTTGATAAAATCTAATAATAATACAGCCATTTATGGGTATCTACCCTGTTTATGACTGTTTGTCCTGAGACAGGCTCTCACAATCATGAGACATTCTAGACAGTGTGACATAGTGAAAGAAGTTCTCCAGTATGACAACTTGTCTAAAATGCCATGCCTCCAAATGTTGTGTTTCTGTAACATTGGGGGATTCAGATTATTGTGTCATATCCTCAGCTGTGGAAAGGGACACAGATGCATTGAGGTAACCACTGCTGGATCTCTTCTTATCACCAGTGAAACTGGTCCATAAATGTAATAATGCAGGTTAATGTATGCCTTATTTTACATGTTGGAATTACTACTTAGTGAGCAGTTTCAGAATCCAGCTTAATAGATGCACAGATTGTATTCATCTTCCGTAATAACTCAATAATTCAGTTTTGAAGATCAGAATAAGGCACAGGATATTCCCTGGTAGTTCAAAATTACCTAAATCAGACTTAAAATCCTAACCGTTGAGCTCCTTACAATGGAACTGACCCGTGTCTCTTCAAACAAGAAATGTGAGAAACTTAAGTGAGCTCCTCCTTCCAGAATATCATGTAGTTGTCTGGGCTTGTCTGTTAGGAAGTAAGCACAGACTGACTTTGCCTTCAAATACTGCAAAACAAAACACTCCCACATCTCACAAACTGATCTTTGGGGCCTATGGAATGATAACTCAGGTTATCAAAAGTAACTACAGTCTAGCTTCTGATGTCTGGTTTGACAGCCTCCTTGCATGTGGGCCGTTTGCCTTAAGATGGCTGTTCTCTTTGGCCATGTCTTGATGGGTGAAAAGAGTGGGGATTTTCATTCAAATCTGCACCATTGAGTTAGCATCACATGACTGAAAAACCTTCTTAATTCTCTCTAAGACATTGGTTAAGGTCACGTTGACACCGAAAACTTTTGCAGGTATAGCAATGTTGGGGTTTTTTTTTTGTGAGGGGGGGGGCTATTATTTCATGACATTTCTGTATCTGCAAAGACCCATGCATAGACAGTTACAGCAACATTAGAAGATTTACCCAGCATTGGTTGTGTCCTTAATTCAAGTAATTTTTGCTTTTCTTCATTACTCTGGGGTGGAGATGAGGGGTTTAGTATGCAGGCTACCCCAGGAGAGAGGACTACTCTAGCCCTCTCTCAGCACAGTTGCATAGGGCCGTGTGACAAGTGCTTCTCCATGGCCACTGCAGCTCCAGTGGACACAGATGGAGGAGTGGTGCATGTCCCATGGCTGGAGCATGAGCAGGTCCAGGTTTATCTACCTCCAGCGCTCCCCAACTAGAGTAAGAAATGCAGCAAACTGTGCACTTGCCCCTCCTTCCCTGACAAAGGGGAACAGTCAGCAATGTCCTCATAAGAATCAGGGAGGAGGGGGTGGAAGCTTCAGCACCACCATCCTCCCAAAAGGGCAATTGAAGATGGGAGGATTCGGACTGGGGCTGTCCCAGGGCGGGGGGTGGGGCGGGGGGAAGGGGTGGAGAGGGTGGGCATCCCTTTTCACCTGTTTGGTGATTCTGTCTCTTTTCTCGATAGTTTTCTGAGAAGCAGTCCAATTCCAGGCACATCCCATTTTCCTGGCACAACCAAACCCTCACCTTACTTTAAGTTATGATAAGAGGAAGTTATATATTGAATTTGATGGTCCTAGCTCTTGCTGTTTGGGAGGAGTTCTTGAACAAATAGACAGACGGATATCTTGCACAAACATACAAATAGATAAAAGTGCTTTTGCCAATATAACTTTTATCAGTCACTTAACCAATCTAAGCTATACCCTGGGAGGTTTTAACATTTTTTTAACGTTTTTTTTTTCTTGTTATAATCTATGTCTACACCAGGAGATACCTGCCAGCATACCTCTCTCAGCATTGCTAGCCTGCAAAATGTTTTAAATGCAAACTACACCTAACATGTTTGAAGCCCAAAAACTGCTCTAACCTGTGACAAGAAGGTCCCTAGCATAGAGAATCACACTACTCCTCCATGGCCTCTGGGCTCAGCACTGATACAGGGCTGAATTGCGGGCTCTTGATTTCATTGGGAGCAGGACTGGGCCTTAAATCTACAACCAGAAAGCACAAACCTCACCTATAAGATTTTCCAGGCTATTCTGTTTATATTTCAGATGTTGTTTAACACCTTTGCGTTGGAGCTATAGGCAAGTATGTGCTACTCTGTGCTAAATACTTGTGCAGTAAGTACAAACAGATGTTTGAAGAGATGCTTTGAAGCAAAATGTTACCATCCAGATTCTCTCCCAGGAATGTTTAGAAGCGATATACATGAGCATACCCAGGCTAAAAGTCTTGAAGAGCTAAACATTAGCAAAGTTGGGGAGAGGGGTGTGTAGAAGCAGTAACTGACGGAGCAGGAGAACAAGATCATATCTCCTCCTCATAAAACTCTTTATAGCAGTGGTTAGGGATCGTATTTTCCATCACTAATTGGGTTGGCCCCTTTCTAAAAAGCACCTGCAGTTTGTGTGTATATTTTTCTGGGTACCTTTTGAGCACCAACATCTACAAGCCAAATTCTGCTGCCTAGAACTGTGGGGAGCAGTCACCTACTACGCAAGAAGTTCTATTAATGTCAATATACAAGATTTCATTTGTTGTGAAAATGGCTGGTAAAATCTGGACCACATGCACAGATAGAACATGGATCTGAACCAGGTCAGTTCTATTGACCACACACACAGAGGTGTTAGGTACGGGTTTAATTATTTGCATCCCTGAAGGCGCTAGAAATTCCAGTCAAGACACAACAGGGGAGAGAAGAGACTGCAAGGAAAAGATGCTACGGTAATGATGCAACAAGCCAATGATGAAAATCATTTGGAACACCGGGCTGAAACCTTTTGGACACTCCAACCTATTGCGGTTAGTCTTTGGTTTAGTCCTTTCTGACCCCTTCTTTTGAGTCAGTGGCAGGGCACTAATTTAGACTGGGACACCTGTGTCCCCACAGATTCCCTGTGAAACCATATGCAAGTCACTTAGCCTCTCTGAGCCTCTGTTCCTCATTTATAAAGCAAGGATACTAGCATTTCCCTTCCACATAGGGGTATTGTGAGGACAAACACTTTAAAGATTGTGAGGTGCTCAGACACAATAGTAAAGGAAGCCATATAAACACCTAGAAAAATTCACTCTGTTTCATGTTGCTACTATATATCATGGACTATAAAGTAACTCTTGTAGAGCATTTATGTTTAAACAGAAAGTGATGCTAAGTCTTAACTATATAGCAGTGCTGGTGCGCTGCTATAAATCTTTCAGTCATATACCTTAGAATATTTTTCCTTCATCTTTTTTAATTTCTCATTTTTCTAATAGGCTGCCTTCCATGCTTGTGAAAATCCACTTATTTTTAACTTTAAGACCATTGTTCTTCCCTTTCTCACCCACCACAATTTTTTCTTCTTCCCTGATTCTTTTAGTTCCTTATCTGCTTTTCCTTTCAGCATTCTCCCCTCTCCCTTTACTTCTCCTCCTCCAGAATGTTTCTGTCCATAAATTCCCTTTTCAGCCTCTCCCCATTCTGGCAGAAAGAATGGCCTGGGGGCTACAGAGAGAGACAAACCACTCTCCCTACCTCTAATATCATCAATTCACAGACACTTACCTTCCTTCCTCCCCCCCACCCTGCATCCTCCTCCTGTTCTGCAATGTGATTTGTCCTTTTCATATTTGTTCATTTTTTTTAATTGTATCCTTTGGTATATATGGTTGTGACTACTTTCTTCCACTATTTGATCTGAGGAAGTGGGTCTGGCCACGAAAGCTCATCATCTAATAAACCATCTTGTTAGTCTTTAAAGTGCTACATTGTCCTGCATTTTATTTTGTATGTGAGATAGACTTTGTGACACAGAGTGTGTGCAGCAGAGTATATGTGACAGTGACTGTGTGTGTGGCACAGAGAGTAGGTGTGCTGGCTGCTGCTGGGTAAGTTTCTGAGAGAAGCCACACGCTGTCTCCTTAAGGGAAATCTGTCCTGCTTTGTTGTGTCCCCCTTCCCCCTCTGCACTCCTCTGAGTCACTTACCATCCACACTTCAGATTGGAGCAGCTCCTGTGTGTCTCCTTCTCCCTAACACCCTGACTTCAGCTCTGCCTCTCCCTTCCATCTCTCCCCCGCCTCCTCCCACAGCTAGCAGGAGAATCCTGAGAGCAGCTCAGCTGCAGGACAGAGCAAGGTGGGGGAGGAGGGGCAGCTGAACACATGCTGCCAGCTATAAGTATACACACTCTGCTAATCAGCAGGGCAGGCTGGAGAGAAATGCTTGGTGGGCCGGATCCAGCCCGTGGGCTGTATTTGTCCCACCTCTGTTCTAACCCAAGCCCATGTCTCCAATTGCTCAGAACCCAATAAAGGAGCTCTAGGGTGGGCATGATGGAGAAGAGCCTTTCCTGTTTTTCAGGTAGCATGTCATTGGACAGCAATGAGACCAGATAGTCAAAGATCTATCTAGCCACTTCTCCGAAAGCTGTGTCTGCAGAGGGTGTTTTATCTGAAAACATCCCTCCATTGCTTGCAAACGTGCAGCTGGTAACAACACTGTGTATGCTTTGCAGACAAGGCTGCAGGAGTCTGCCTTGTCATCAAAGCTGATCAAAAAAACTCCCCATGGCACCGGATGCCTTGTCTTCTGTTAGCTCTTCATTCCAATACAAGAAGGCAGACGTTAAACAGGAAAAGGGGCAGCTGATTACATTCCACCCTGTGTTTGCTTTTTGGTTCAGTTCCATTTCTTTGTTTAGCAACAGCTCTCTGTTAAAGTCAGCTTCCTCTGTCAAGTCATGAACAGTGTTGCATACTGGCATCTTGAGCTACGTTTATGTAACTGAGTGTCTGCATGGCATGTTCACACATGGCAAGACAATACCAAACTCCAGAGCACAGTTTACATTTAGGCCATTTCTTTTTTCAAATTGGGATGCCTAAAGACAGACATCTAAATTCATATTGAGGCACATAAATAAGAGTGGCCTGATTTTCAGTGGTGCTGAGCACCCACAAACAACAGATCACTTTTATTTAGTCCTGATTTTAGCAGTTTAGGTGACTAACTTTTAGGCATCTGAGTTTGAAAACTTGGACTTTATTCTCAATGATTTCACTGAGTAACATCAGCAACATGTCAGATGGATTTATATACTATCGCTTGTTTAATGCTCTGGGCATGTATTTTCCTTCATTGGTTTATGGGTTAATATAATCTAAAACAGGAGTCCTTCATTTCTAGCCAGACTAGCTTTCTAAATAAAGCATCTCCTCATAAACTAGACTGACTATCTCCCTTGAACAGAATATTCATAGCTCACTCCCTCAAAATCAAGAGTGCTTCCAATGTGCTTTATTCATGTGTGCAGCACATGAGAGCTGCTTTGCACCACTTGGAACCACATTCCGGTATGGGGCTGTGATAGGACAGCTTGGACTACCCCATTTTACGAGATTTAAAATTAAAGTGACTGATCAAGATTTAAACACCACTGTACAAAAAATCTGGCAGCTTCTCCAGAAGCAAGTTAATTCATTGGTTGCAGTAAATATCATTAGAAAAGCCTGTCAAAAAACAACAGGAAGCAGCTGGGGAAAAAATGTTCAGTGAAGTGGCCTTGGAAATGAGTTGCAAAAGACTTCTAGTGGTCCATGGGGCCCCAGGCTTTAGAGAGATAAGGCAGGGGCAGACTGTGATGAAAAGGAATAAAAATCTGAGTGAGAAGCAGAAACTGCTGGCTGCCTCACTGATTGATATTAGAGGGAACAAACTACCATTATGGGGACTATTTAGAGCAGTGGTCTCCAACCTTTTTAAGCATGAGATCACTTTTTTAATTTAAGTGCAATCCAAGATCTACCTCAAACCCAAATATCCTTGCCCCACCTCCTTTGTGCTCCTTACGCTGCCTCTCTGATGTCCTGCCCCTGCTCACTCCATCCTCCCTCCATCCCTCATCCTCATTCACTTTTTCCAGGCTGGGGAAGAGGGTTGAGGTGTAGAATTTGGTCTTAGGTTAAGAGATGTAGTGTGAGGGGCTCTGAGCTGAGCTTGGGGCAGGCAGTTGGGTTGCAAGAGACGGTTCTAGGTGCAGGCTCTGGGGGTATGTCTACACTACAGCACTAATTCGAACTAACTTAGTTCGAATTAGTTAATTCGAACTAAGCTAATTCGAACTAACGCGTCTAGAACTAAAAACTAGTTCGAATTAGCGTTTTGCTAATTCGAACTAGCATGTCCACATTAAGTGGACCCTGAACTGGGCTTAAGGATGGCCGGAAGCAGTGCCGGCAGGGCATCACAGGAGGACTTAAGAGCGTGGAGATGCTGTCTCAGGCTAGCCGAGGGCTGCGCTTAAAGGGACCCGACCCCCACCCCGGACAGACAGTTCTCAGGGGTGCCCTGCTTGCAAACCAGTCCTGGCTTGGAGTGCCCGGAGTGCCCACACTGGACACATCACAGCACTCGGCCATCAGACCGGCTGCACTTGCCGCAGGCTGCCATCTGGGGAGAGGGGGGCAATGGGGGGCTGCAGGAGAGCTTCCACCCCCAGAAGCCCGCAGAGCCAGCCCAGTCCTCCCCATCGGGGGATTGTGCCCCATTCCTCCCTCACCTCCTTCCACTTACCCTTCCCTAGCCCCTTTTCTTGATGTACAAAATAAAGGACAATTGTGTTCAAAAATGGAATCTGTCTTTATTGAACAAAACTGGGGGAGACTGGGAAAAGGAGGTGGGAGAGGGGAAGAGAGAGGGTGGGAGAGGGGAGGGCAACTACAATGATGAGGGGTTTTGAACAGGTCCCATATGAAGAGAGGCTAAAGAGACTGGGACTTTTCAGCTTAGAAAAGAGGACACGGAGGGGGGACAGGATAGAGGTCTCTAAAAGCAGGAGTTGGGTGGAGAGGGTGCATACAGAAAAGTTCTTCATTAGTTCCCACAAAGAAGGACTAGAGGACACCAAAGGAAAGGAATGGGTAGCAGGCTTCAAACTAGTAAGAGAAAGTTCTTCTTCACAAAGCAAAGAGTCAACCTGTGGAACTCCTTGCTGCAGGAGGCTGTGAAGGCTACAACTAGAACAGAGTTTAAAGGGACGTGAGATCAAGTGATGGAGGTTGGGTCCATGGAGTGCTATTAGCCAGGGGGTAGGAGTGGTATCTCTGGCCAAGGTTTGTGGAAGGCTGGAGAGGGATGGCACGAGACAAATGGCTTGGTCACTGTCTTCGGTCCATCCCCTCCAGGGTCCCTAGGGTTGGCCGCTGTCGGCAGACAGGCTACTGGGCTAGATGGACCTTTGGTCTGACCCAGGACGGCCATTGTAAGTTCAGGGCTCAGGGTCGGGGGTCTCAGTGGACCCCCTTGATTTTTATGCACACCTGCTCCTGGGTGGCCAGGCTGGCAGCTCTCCTGCCCTAGATGGCCACTTTCCTGTGCCTAGTGCGGAGATCGTGGACAAGGTCCACGATGTCCGCACTAGCCCAGGCGGGTGCCCGCCTCTTGCGGTCCCGGGCAAGCTCCCGGGAGCCGCCAGCCTGGTCCCGGGAAGAGGGGGAGGGCTGGGGGGCATCGGGTGGCTGGCTCGAGCCGTGCCAGGTGCAGGGTCTGCTGGCTGGGTGCTGGCAGGCTTGCACCTGGCATGGGCACCGTAGCCAGCCCGTGCCTCTTTAAGGGGTCCGGGGCCGGGAGGGGGGCAATAGAGTTTCCCTGGTGTTGGCCAGAGTGGCCACCAGGGAAACCTGGGGAGGGCTAGCCTCCCACTAGTTCGAATTAAGTGGCTACACACCCCTTAATTCGAACTAGCTAGTTCGAACTAGGCTTAATCCTCGTAAAATGAGGTTTTCCTAGTTCGAACTAAGCGCTCCGCTAGTTCGAATTAAGTTCGAACTAGCGGAGCGCTAGTGTAGCGCCTATGAAAGTTAGTTCGAACTAATGTCCGTTAGTTCGAACTAACTCTGTAGTGTAGACATACCCTGGAAGAGTGTTTGGTTGCAGAGGGGCTTAGGGCTAGGGCAGGGGCTTGAGGTATAGGAGGCTGTTACTGGTGTTCCACGAGGCATACAGCTAGTTCAGATTAGGAAGCCTAATCCGAACTAGCTAATTCGTGCCGCATGTAGCCGTGCGGCACGCAGTCCGAACTAGCCGGCATTTAAAAATGGCACCGGCCGGCTTTATGCAAATGAAGTCTGGGAAATTCAAATCCCGGGCTTCATTTGCAACTCCGTATGACTACATTACTCCCCCTAGTTCGAACTAGGGGGGTAGTGTAGACATACCCTTAGAGTTTCATGGAGAAAGAGTGTCTCCAATTTATCTCCAGTTCTGTGAGGCACACTGTGAGAGCATGCAGTCACAGAAGACCTCTTGTGATTGTTCCCCAGTGTGCTGTTCATGCCCCTGGCACCCGCTTTCTTGTTCTCTGGAGCTTCCCAACACCCTATCCTGCTGGGCCAGCTCCTTTAGTCTCCCAGACTTTGGAGGCACAAAGTTAGGGTAATCACCCCCCTGAGGAGCAATGCAGACACTGAACCACTATAGCGCCAAGAGAATGCAGTTCTAGGGCTCAACACCCAAGAAACCAACCCCCAAAAGGGATCAAAACCCCAAATAAATCTGTCTCTCTCTGTGTATAAGTTTTACACAAGGAAAGCTCATGAGGATGGTCACCATCTTTACCAATGAAAGAGTGATAAGCACAGTGATTGTCTCTAAAAGTAACAATTATTTACACGAGACCTATAGTAAACAAAAGTGTTTTTATTAAGTATAAACAGTAGGATTTAAGTGTCTGCAAGTGAAAATAAACAGAGCAAACAAGTAAATTAAAATGAAAAGAAAATGAATAGTTCTAATTTACTAAAAAGCTTATTGCAAGCAGATTCTTACCCTAAAAAGCTGTTCTTATTTCAGGCATAATCTTCAGGTTAGAGATTCTTTTACCATGAATTGGATCTCCAGTTCTTTATATTCTTCCAGGGTTTTCCAGGCCTAGGGAAGGCAAAGGGCTGATTGCTTCCCATTGCTTAATAGTCTTTCCCCAAGAATGGAAACCTTTTGTTCTATAGTCCCTCTTTCATGGAAAAATGCCAGGGTCAAAATGGAATCCCAGTATTAAATGGTATGGTCACATGTCTTCCTAGGACCAACCACTGCTTAGACTTACAGGACAAATAAGGCTATTTACAAGTCGTTAAGTTGATCAACAAGTAGATAAGGCTTTGGAAGTAGGCATAGTAATGGCTCTCATTAGCACATTTAAAACAATAAAGTCTCGCACTTCCTATTTCTAAGTTTTCATTCAAGAATGATACATGCACCAAAATAGGATATACAGATCCAGTGGACTGTAACATCGACGTTGATAGGTTACATGAGGTATTTTGTTTAAAGCATCTCTGAGTTATGCATATTCATATTTATGAGAGAACTTTCATAAAGCATGGGTGGGGGGGACTGTCACAAACACATTACGGGCAGTCCCCGAGTTACGCGGATCCGACTTATGTCGGATCCGCACTTACAAACAGGGCTTTTCTCGCCCCGGTACTCGCGGGCGGCGGGACCACCCAGACGCGCAGTGGTCCCGCCACCGCGTCCTCCGGGGTGAGAAAAGCTGCTCCAGGTGTCCCTGGTCTGCTCCGGAGCAAAGCCTTGGAAGCGCAGGACCCCGCCGCCTCCGCGGCTTTTGCTCCCTGGTCTGCTGGGGGGGGGGGCCCAGCTAGTGCGCTCCCCCTCCCCCCAGCAGACCAGGCTTTTGTTGTGGACGCCTGGGGTAGAGCAGCTTGGGTGCTGCCGGGTTGGTCCTGGGGGGACCTACCTGGCAGCGCCCCAGCTGTTCTGTCCCAGGCTCCAGATTCAGCCGCTGTTGAAACTGATCAGTGGCTGATTCCAGGAAGCTGGGGGCAGAGCAACTCTGCCTCGGGCTTCCTGTAGTCAGCCCCTGGTCAGTTTCAGCAGCAGCGGCTGAATCTGGAGCCAGTTCCGAGTTACGTACAAATTCAACTTAAGAACCAACCTATAGTCCCTATCTTGTACGTAACCCGGGGACTGCCTGTATACATTATCCCTTCATCCTGTTTAATAGGAAACGTTCATCCACTCTTCTCCTAATTCCCACTACAAAAACTCCAATGATTGATTCCTGATCCCAGTGAAGTTAATGGAAAGACTTCCACTGACTTTAATGGGGCCAGTATTTCACCCAAAGTCTGGGCATAACATCTATTCTTACCACTGGGAGTGTTCCCTGTAAGCTGTGTGCTTGTGCAGCTGCTCAATTCAGAAGCTGCCCGGCTGATTAGCTGAGTGCCCAGTTAAATTTTGTGTTTCTATTGATGGTGCACATTTGCATGTGCCTTGGCACAGTGGATCCCAACCTTTTCATTCCACGAACGGGCAAACCCATTCACAAACATTTGGCAGACTGGTAACATTTTGTGTATTTGCATACTCATTATTTGGATAATGAATATGCAAATATGCAAATAAAATGATGCTGATCTGCCAAACCCCAACTCAGCTCCTTGTTTCCCAGTTCCTAACACTCTTTGACCCCCACTCCTACACCCCATGCCTTTGACCCTTTAAGCTCTGACCCATACAGCCCATGCAAACACTCTCATGATCCCACCATGCTGTCACCCATTACCCTTTGCCCCACACCACCTCCACGTTCCCCAGAGCAAGGATGCCCCCCTCTAGGGGGTGTGGCCATTACTGCTGTTTGGGCAGGGAAAGCAGCCTTCCTCCTTCGTGCCCCCTCCCTCCCCAAGTACGTCTTGTACACCCATGGGTAGGGGGTGGAGCGTGGAGCCCCAGCAGGGCCGTCATTATGGGGGGAGGCGGAGTGAGGTTGGTGCCTCCTACTCCACCTCTTCCTGCCGCCGCTTCAGCCCCAGTGCCACCAATGGCAAAAGCAGCTGCGCAGACAGGGAAGGGAAAGCGCGGAGCCCTGGGGAGGCGCTTCCTGCTGCCACTGGCAAAAGCTGCCATGTGGACAGGGGAGTGATACATACCTCCCTCCTTCGTGCCCCCTACCTCCCCAAGTGCATCTTCCCCAAGAGCAGAGTGGGGGGTGGTACCTCCTGCTGCTGCCACCTGTGCCACCACGGCTGTCGGAGCTGAGCCTCCTGGAACAATCAGCTTGAGCTCCGACAGCTGCCATGGCCTGGCAGCCAGCAGTTTTGTAGCCCAGAGGTTGGGAACCACTGCCTTGGTACACATAGTTGGAAGAATCACATATGGATGGAAAGGATTAGAGGTAACATGGCTTACCAGTCCTTATTTCATCCTTTCTTGAACTGAACTCCATAGCTGGCATGGCAAGAAGTTCAGGGCATGACACAGAAAGCAGCACGCCGCATCTTGAGCCTGCAGGTTGGGTACCCCAGCTGAACTAGTAAGCTTGAAATATTCTGTAGCTAAGCTCTGCTAATGAAGATGCAGAAGAGAAAATAAACTAGTTTATTCTAAGCTACTGAATATGCTATTTCAGGACTCAGGAGATTTTCCTTCCTCTTATGGGGCAGATCCTGATCTCACTTGCAGTGGTCTTAGGAGTAACTCCATTGAAGCAAATGGTATTACTCCAGATTTACATGGATCAGATGGAGCAGATTGTGATCACATGTGAAAACAAGGCAACCAAACTAAGCCACGGAATCCAAACTGAGATAATAGTGAAAATTCCATCCCAGCAACCACCTGGCAAAGTCTCCAGGTGGACATTATGAGTTTAGTCAAATGGTACAAAGTCTGCCAGGGTTGCTGGAGGTGTATTTACAAACACCTCCTTTCAACCAAAGGATAGTTATATTGCCCACTCCCTGCTGCACTAAATCACCACTTCCTAAAATACTGAATCCAAAATGACTGACAGGGGCTGACATGCTTTCAGAAGTGCCAATTATGTGCAGCAGGAATCAATGGCCAACACAGAAAGGAGTCTTTGCTAACTCATTGGAAAAGCTATATTAAAGTTACAGAACCATTTCTTTGGGAAAGGATGTACAGCAAATCATCTTGACTCTCTCCCAGCCTCCTGTCAGAACTAGGGTTTGATTCCTATCATACCTGGTATGTTTGGTTCAAGTCAAGCCTTGCACATTTCCAAATTGTAAAGCACCACATCCTGAATTCCTGCCCAGTGCTCATGCCTTCCTATTCTACAGATGGTCTTCCATGCAAAGGCCTGTGGTATCTGAGCATCTGAAATCAATGGGAGTTTGGCGTGCTTAAGGACTGTGTAAAAACTGAGTGAAAAGCTCATCCTCTTTAAGAATGGGATCTTACAGGTGCCCTAAAAAGGTCGCGTAAGAAGTTGCTGCTACTATTGCACCTGGGAATCCTCTGCAGCAGCAATGACTTCAGCCAGGCTCAGGGGTGTTATAGGCTGTAAAATGATGAAAGCCAAACAAAATAAACTTACTTCATTATGTGCCCTGAAAACAGCCAGGTTAAGCTTCAAGAGAAGAGGCCCAGCTCCTCCACAGAGCAAGCTCTAGACCAGTCCCTGAAGTGTCAGCCCTTAGGAAGTGATAGCAAGGACATCCCAGTCCATCTTCATTTCTATGACGAGACATAGGGCAAGAGGTGAATGCTGAAATAACTGGATCCCAGACCATTTCGTGTTTTAAGGACTTAGTCAACACCTTAAATGGCAACCAGAAGACAATGAGTAGTCAGTGCTGCTGAATACAGACAGTTGTGCACTCATAGCAAGCTGTCCCTATACAAGATGGGAAGCTGTTTTGCACTGTCTAAATCTTATAGGAGTACTCACAGCAAGTCCTAATACTAGGCTATTGCAATAGCATAAGGTCAGCGTCTCTTACCTTAGCAGTGACTCTGGAAAGATTGGGAGATCATGGTAGATAATCAGCTGAACAAGAGCTCCAAGTGCAACCCTGTGGCCAAAATGGCTAATGCTACCCTTGGATAACTAAACAGAGGAATCTCAAGTCAGAGTAAATGGTTATTTTATCTCTATATTGGATCGTAGTGCAACTACTGATGCAATAATGTGTCCAATTCTGGTGTCAACTACTCAACAAAGATGTTGATAAACTCGAGAGGGTTCGGAGAAGAGCCACAAGAATTATTAAAGGATTAGGAAACAGTCTCAATAGTTATACACTCAAGGAGTATAATCTATTTTGCTCAACAAAGAGAAGGAGAATGGGTAAATATTTGATGATGGGCTCTTCAGTCTCACAGAGAAAGGCATAATACAAAAGAATGCCTGGAGGCTGAAGCAAGACTAATTCAGACTAGAAATGAGCCTAAAGTTTTAACAATGAGAGTAATCATCTGAACAATTTGCCAGGGCTTGTGGTGCATTTTCCATCATGACAATTTTTAAATCAAGCTGTGATGTTTTTCTAAAAGATGTGCGTTAGTAATTATTGTGGGAAGTTCCATGGCTTGTGCTACTAGAGGTCTGACTAAAAGGATCACATTGGTCCCCTCTGGCCTTGGAATCTATGAGTTTCTTGTAACAAAGGTCTGACGAGAGTGTCATGGGGTGCCCTGGTCATGTCACCCAGTTCCCCTTCTCCGCTTCCATTTTCCCCCCGCCCGGCTGGCCCGCCCTGCCGGATCATGAGGTTCCGCCACTCCCTGGTTGTCCGAGTGATACCCCGAGTGGGGAGGTGAGGGGGGTCCGGGCCCTCCCTCTCTCCAGACCCCAGCCCAGGGCCCTAAGGTGGGGGAGAATATCCTCTCTCCCCTCACCTGGATGATGGGACTACGTGCCGCAAATCATCAACCTGTGGGCTCCTGTTTTGCACCCGCCCTGGGCTGCTTCCTCACCCCCCCTCATCAGGGTGCTTCGCGTGCTGCTTCCTTGAGGCCCTGAGCCCCCTCATCCGGTGCTCTGGCTGGCTTCCCCTGTCCGAGTGCCTCTGCTGCCTTTATATTGTGGAGGACGCCGCCCATTCCTCCTAGTCCGCCTGCGCCGGCATTCACCAGGGCAGCTCCTCCCCGCTTCCTGCTGACCCCGCCCCCAGCATCCTTCCCCGCGCTGACGTCGGCGTATGTCAGAGCCTCCCCTGGGGCGTCAGCGGGGGCACCATCCCCGCCATTGTCTGTGTGGTGCACGCCCGCCGCCGCGGTCGCTCCCGGGGCGGGGGAAACCTCCCCCGGCATGTCCACGGGAGCACTGGCCAAGCCGCCAGCTGGGCGGCGCGCTCCTGCCGCAGCCGCTGCTTCCCCCACGGTGGGGAAAGCCGCTCCGCGCCTCTCCATCCCCCGGGGGGGAGGCCCGGTTAGTGCGTGGTTGCGCCACCCCGTCACAGAGGGTCTGTGTGATTTGAATGTGAAAGAGGATAAATAACAATTTCTTGGCCATGAGCAACAGTGGCTCCAATAAGACTCTGAGGTTATGTGATCTAATCTGACTAAATATTGCCACACACTTTCAACAAATGGTGAAGGCAGCAGGAGAATAAAACTTAAGCAGCTTCATTTTCAAAGGGTCCAGGCTCAGGCCACTTTGACCTTGACATAAACAAGAGAACACATTACCCACCTTTTTATGGTATCTAGAATTCATGTGGCAATATCATGTGGCAAACAATAAAACAGACCCTTGTTTAAAGCATAAAATGCAGGAAATTTGTAATCTAATCTTAAAAACACATCACGCAAAACCAACACAACACTCAAGCTTAAGACCTAAGGTTAGAAAACAGGCTAACATTCTATCCAGGGAATGCATTCTTTGGCCCTGTCTCCACAGAACCCCATAGCCTGGGTTCAATGGAGAGCAGATGAGATCTCCTAGTGGCCCTCCCTTCCCTGAACCCTGACCCCCAGGATGAGAAGGGTGAAGATGTCTCACTGCCTACATGTAGGCTCCAGCCTAGGAGCAGCTTCAGAGAGGAGGCAGAAAAAGATCCTTCTGAAGTTCCTCCTTTTTCTTGACCCCTTGTAGGGTGATGTTCTTTTTTACCTTCTCCCTTCTCTGGGATTCTCTAGCAATGAGGGAAGATGCCTAGGTCCCTTCCCTCATATATTCCCACCACCCCTGCAAGGGAAAGGAAAGTGATTTCCCCAGCATTTCTGAGAGGAGAAGAGTCAATGTGTATCCTTGTCTCCATGTGTTGGTACCAATGGCAAGGGAACAAACATCCTTTCTCCCCACCCTGATCCTCCCTACAGATGCTAAGTTCTCTCTTCTTTACATAGAGCCTTCTTTTTTGTGGGGGGCGGGGGGAGGAGGGGATGGTGTCCTGCCCCTATCTGCCATTGTTTCCCAGAATTAGCTGGGTGCATTCTCCCTCCCATCTTCTATCTGGAAAGAAGGGTGCGGGAGGCACCTGTCTCAGCCACGGGAGAAAGGAGTGGGAAGTGGGCACCAAGAAGTATGTGGTACATTCTGGGGGGAGAAGTGAGACACCAACAGATAGAAGGGCAGAGGACTGAAACATCAACCAGTGAAAGATTAGGAATATTCTAATAGAGATTCAACAGGACTGCTCTTGTGTTAAACACATGCAACAATCTCTGCAGGATTTGTGCCTTAGATAGAAAGTGCCCAGCAGCTTCTTTCTGTAACTGATTGATAAAGACTTTGTACCTTGGATTTTACAGTCTTTCCTTTCTGTCATGTATTACTGCACAATATATGCATCCCCTGGGCTCCCCTAAGGATTAATAATAGCTAGCATTTGAAGTGCCTGTTGGTAACTAGCTGAAAGGTCTTGTGTATAGCACACACGGCAAAACCTCAACAGGATTAGGGGTCTCCAAACTAATCCATAAAGCAACAGCCCTATCCACAAATCTCTCCTCGGACTAAATCTGCTGTGAGATGCAAGGTAACTTGACAGTTGATAAAGGCTGGGCAGGCAGCCAATGAAGATT
Source organism: Pelodiscus sinensis (assembly GCF_052426305.1). Classification (NCBI taxonomy): domain Eukaryota; kingdom Metazoa; phylum Chordata; order Testudines; family Trionychidae; genus Pelodiscus; species Pelodiscus sinensis. Next base: position 309,359,936 of record NC_143052.1, read on the forward strand.
ACTGACATCATCTACACCTTCTGTTCATTACAGCTATAAAAAGAAAATCTCAGACCTGCAAACTGAGCACACATCTAATCTGCATAACCTAGCATTCCCATTGCTTTTACCTTCATCCTCCCTCTGCCACGCCTCCGTTTGTTTATTACTTCAGCTTGTTGTGTCTTCATTTACATTGTAAACTCCTCTGTGACTGAACAGTCCTTCCACAAAGCGGGCCTCAAGCCCTGTTGGAGCATTTGGGCACTACCATCATCATTATTCAGTTATAGCGCTATAATACAAGGGCGGGGGAAAGACATATCCAAAGCTGCAGATGTCCCTGGCATAAATTACAAAGGCAGATCAAATTCAGCAGCCCGCAGTACACCAAAATCTCCTTCCCACCACAATTCCCCTGAGATGGCTACACACCAGCTAGACACCAACAGCTGGCCCATACCAGCCTCATGAGTTTGGATTGCTGCTTTTGGTTGGTTGTATTCCTGGAGACTTCATCACATGACAAGCTTTAATTAAAGATTAAACTTTAATTCCTGGAAACACCGGGACAATCCTGGAGGGTTGGGAGCCCTGCTTGTTCGATTCAAGCTGCAGGGCTGCTTCTCTGCTGTGTGGACATCTGGGTTTAGGCTAGAGCCCCTGCAAGGTGGGAGAGTCCCAGAACTTGGGCTCCAGCCTGAACCTGGAAGTCTATACAGCAACAAAACAGCCCCACAGCCTGAGCTCCACAAGCCCAAATCATCTGGCATGGGCCAGCCATATTTTTTTTCTCTTCCGTGTAGCTTTACCCTCAAATAGATGTGCCTTACAGTAGGCTCTGATGGTCAGACCTGAGGGAAAACTTGTTCCAGAGCTGAAGGCCCCTGACACAAGGCTCTTATGTTGAGGGGTATTCAGCTCACATGCCTTAGTTGATTGCAACTATGGTAATATTACTTAAGTAAATAACATCTTTATAAACAATGTGTCAAAAATGGCCTGATACAAAAGCAGTTACTTGCAAGGAAAAAAAAAAATCTTTTTTTTCAGCATTTTCCTCAATGTTCTATTTATCTGCTGCTCCCATGGCCTCGTCACACAGATTTCCATGCAGCCCCATGCTCATGCAAAGCATATTGTTCCTGAACTGGTCCAAGCAGCCACCACATTCAAGCCCTTGTGAGGACTCACTTCTTACTGTAACACCTACAAGAAGTGCAAATGGCTATATCAAGGGCTAACTGGATAGATTATGTAAGGTTCACCTATATACGTCTGTAATATACATAGAACTAGCAGTAGGTGTGTCAGTCACCCTCATGAACACTCTGCTTGTTTCATTCCCCTCTCATCTCCTCCATCTGTTTCAGGAAAACATTCCTATTCAGGAAAACACATAAGCATGAGCTAAACTTTGAACATATGTTTACATGCTTTCCTGAATCTGGGCGTTAGACTGTAAACTCTTTGGAAGGACTAAAATTCCTCTTAACTTTTTGTATAGCACCTAGCACCTTTTGCATGTTATGGTAACATGAATAAATAATAATTTCAGAACCGTTACTACTAACGATCAAGTGTGAACCAGAAAAAAACAGAACTTGACTGCCAAGTCCTAGGGCAAGAGCTGGCAATTAGGAAACCATTATCTTTTTACTTGTAAGCTGAGCACATTTGCTATATAGTTATAAATGTATAACATGGAACCCCTTAATGTCCTATTCATAAGAACATAAAAGCGACCACACTTGGTCAGGCCAAAGGTCCATCCAACCCAGCATCCTGTCTTCCAGCAGTGGCCAATGCCAGATGCCCCAGAGGGAATGAACAGAACAGACAATCATCAAGTGATCCATCCCATCACCCACTCCCAGCTTTTGACAAACAGAGGCTAGGGACACTGATCCTGCCAATCCAGGCTAATAGTTATTGAGGGACCCAGCCTTCATGAATTTATCTAATTCTTTTTTGAACCATGATATAGCCTGGGCCATTCACAGAGCTACTTTTCAGAGAGTAACCGCACATTAATGTTAATGCAGTTCTCATTATATTATAAAGAAAATCAGTGTTTTCTTCTTATCCTGATACTTTATGTTCCAGTAGTTAGGGAAGAGACAGGTAGTCAGGAGATCTAAGGCAAGGTGCTAACCCTTCAATCTGGTCTTCTTGTGCAGGAAGAAGGAGCTGAGCAAAATAAAGGTGCTTCTGAAGTCTTGGATTCAGCCAGGGAGGATTTCTCTGGCACAGGTACTACAGAAGATCATTACAGGCTATCCTCTGAGGACTCCCTACTAAGCCCAGAATCAGGAGGCCACAGGAGTGGTTTAAAATCATATTAGCCCCCACTTCTTCTGGGATGGGAGTTCTGTGCTGTGCCAGATGCCATCACTGCAAAGTGAAGGTATGGTTGTAGCGGAAAGAGGCTAACAAGTGGGTAAAAATAACAGTAAAGATATAATGGCATGGCTGTGCACTCAAGTTAGTCACCCAGCTACAGAGTTGGATTCATACTTAGATTGCCAACCCAGGCCCATACACAGGGAAGGTGCAAAAGGTGCAAACGCACTCCCCATGGTCCACCTGCTCCACACTCCAGTGCTGCCCTGTGCCCCGTGACCACTGCCCCACAGGCCTCAGAGACCTGCTCGGAGTGCTTTGCCCTCTCTAGGCTTCAAAGTGGGGCACAGCGCTGGACCAGGGGTCTGCGCCGGGGCTCAACCTCAGCAAAGGTTAACAGGCAGCACGGCTCGATATGAGTGAAGGTGGCTGAAGCAGAAGGAGCTGCTACCAGGCCAGATTTGGATCCCTCAGGTAGGCCCTGCCACTACCCTGGGGAGGTGAGCTTGTCTGGGCAGGGAACCAAAGGGAAACCCCCAGGCTAGGTCTATACTCACGGCTTCTTGCGCAAAAATCCGTAGAGCGTCCACACTGCCTTCCCGCTCTTGCACAAGGAAATTTACAGTACGGCATGATAAGAAAAGGCTTCTTGTGCAAGAGCTATGCTCTTTTTTAACAGATGTAAGCCCTCTTGCGCAGGAGCTCTTGCACAGGAGAGTAGTGTGGACGCTCAGCAGGGATTTCTTGCACAAGAAAGCCCTATGGCTAAAATGGACATCAGAGCTTTCTTGCGCAAGAGAGAGTCCACACTGCGATGGGCGCTCTTGCACAAAAGCAAAGCTCGCACATGGCAGTGTGGACGTTTTCTTGCACAAGACCTCTTGCACAAGAACCCTTGCGCAAGATGTTCTTGTGCAAGCAGCCGCCAGTGTAGACATAGCCCTGGTGAACATGCGGGTCGGTGCTGCTGAGCCAGGAGCAGTCACTGTCCCTCAGCGGCATGAGGAGAGCTCAGACCTGCAGCTACCCCAGCAGTATCAAATGTATCAAATGGCTGGACAAAATGCCACTGGATCCAGCCTGCAAGAGCCTCAGCCCACTTGCTGCCTGCCCTGCCCCCACTTGGCACTCAGTGAAGCCAGCTGCTGTGGGGCCAAGTGCGTCTGTGAATGCTGAGAGCCTGAGGGAGGGGTCAGAGGCTTCTCGCACTACTCCCGCCCCCCCGTACGTCCCAGTGGCCGGTTTCCAGCCAATAGCAGCTGCCTGTTTGCAGGACTTGCAGCATATCAAATGCCCTTCCTCCCTCATGCCCTGGGTCCACAGTGTTTGCAAGAGCAAACATGGTCCCAATAGCTGCAGTGAGCAGTACAGGGGCATGGATGGCAGGGACCATGGTTAAGGAACCTGCTAGGCTGCTGGCTGGAAGTCACCCAGGTAAAGGGTCTCAGCCTGAGCCTGCCTTTGGCACCCTGGCCCCTCCCTCCCCAAACCCTCTGCCCCCTTCCTATTCCCCTACCCCCATATAATCCAAACGTTCTACACCCCTGCTCCAACCCCCATACAGCTTCCCAGACACTGCATCCCCGCCTACACCCCTCTTCAGGTCACAACCTCCTCCCAGCCCCTGCACTCCTTCCTACCCACCTACTCCAGGCTACAACCCCCTTCTAGACCCTGCACTCCCTCCTCCTACACCCCTCCCCCAGGCCAGAATTCTCTCCTGCACCCATATCCCTCCCAAGCCCTGCAACCCAATCCCCTACACCCCTATTCTTGGTCACACTCCTCTCCCAGACCCTCCACTCCCTCTTGTACCCTATTTCACTGCCCCAAGTCACAATCCACTCCTTCACCCAAACTCCCAGATCTCACAACCAAATCCCTTACCCCAAGCTCCTTTCTGCACTCGGCCTCCATCCCAAACCCCTGCACCTCCTGCATTAATACAATGGAAGAGTGCAGCCCTCAACCATTTACCAAATTCTTGGAGTGCCCCCCCTCATCAAAAATTATTGCCCACCCCCGTTTAAAATGTGCAATTGATTATATTCCCCTCCCAGCTGGGTGGTGTGTGACAATCACTGACCCTTCTCAGCACCCTCCTGCATCAAAATTGTCTAGTGCAGGATTTATAAATGATCGCTTCTTGCATCCAAAGGTTTTGGACAAAATTCTAGGTGTTAGAGAATACCTTAATCTTCCTGGACACTCATTAATGGATCTCCAAGTCGCTGTTTTGTTTCAGACCAATTTCACAAGCCAAATACACAGAGAAGAGTTGGAACTTAACTTCATTCACAAGTTAAATTCTTATGAAAATGGTATGAACTGCGATATTGGATGGCTCACACATTATCTTCCACATCTTAATGACTTGGCCAACCAAACAATGAAGGTGCTAATGGTTCTTGATGTCTGTTTAGAATCTGGTGTTGGTCATCTTCCTTTCCAAGTGCAAACTAATGGTTATCAGCCTCTTGTAACTATTTAGTTTTTCAGGTGCAACTAGACTATTTGTTGTTTTTTAAGTTTTTCCTGTTCCAGACTAACTCAGCTACCCCTGAGGCTTACCTATTCACTGTCTCTTTCTCCTTCCTTCCCCCTCCTTCCCTTATTTATTCTTGGATCTGGATTTATACTCCTGTCACCTGAAGAAGTGGGTTGTGCCTACGAAAGCTTATGATACCATCTACATGTTTTGTTAGTCTTTAAGGTGCTACTAGACTATTTGTTGTTAATATATAATTTGTAATTTATAAAACCTTTATTACTATATTTTTAGTATGTTATAACTAAATCATTTTACCAATGAATGTTTCCACTCAAATTTTTCATTAATCTCTCTTATGCACACTCACTGAATGATTATTTTGAACTTCTTTATATTTAAAAAAAATTGTGGTCCACATTTACAAAAAAAGTACCCTTCCCCCCCCACAAAAATTCCTGCATACAGGCCTACAACCTGTACTGAAGCCATTCCACCATATCTTCACCACTGTTTTCATGCTAGCTAGATTAAAGCTAGTGTGGGTGTGCCTACCTGTGCTACAGTCGCACCATCAATTGCAAGGAAGACATACCATTAGAAGCAGAGAACAGAATTGAACTCTTAGGTTTTATTCCCAATTCTGACAGAGACCTGGCTAGGTAGTTCATATAACTTCTGCCCTCAATTTCCCTATCTGGTAAATGAGGCTTGTAACGTTTAGCCACTTTTATAATGCGCTTTGTGATCTTGGACAAAAGCAGCAAGAACTGGACAAAACATACATTATAAAAAATTAGACTCTGCTTCTGAGGGTATTTATTTTTCTGCCTAAAATGACAAGCGAGATTTAGTATAGTGTTACAGGCCTCGGGGAAAACACAAATCACATGCAACTGTTGAGATAAAGAAAGGGAGGAAAGAATATTTTAACTTCTGTAAAGAGGAGGGGAAAAGGGAAAGAGAAATCTCTTAACATTATACTTACAAACAGTCAGTCCTGCTCTAACTTTCTTGAACATCAGACCAGAAACATCAGCACATCTCTTTCAATATCTCTCACGCTCTCTCTCCAGAGTTTAGAGGAGTGGGCCTTGTTCAATGGAAATCTGCATCTGTCCAAAATAGATTAAATTGATTTCCAAATGTGTATACAAGGTTTAAAAAAATCAGATATAAAATGTAGCTCCACTGTGTGGAAGCTGTATTTCAGTGATTTGTTATTGCTGTGAAGCTTCTGTAGAATTGCTGCTCACCCTTGACATAGTGTGCAAGAGCCAGTATTATATTTTTTCCTGTGTTTAACTGAAAAAAACCACTCATTTGTAACCCTACTTAACCTCTCTTTTTCTAGCTGCCAACACTGGGTGGCACTAAATAACTCCTCCTGACATTTACAAAAATCAGCTCTAAATACAGGCCTTGCAACACAGAGACTTGGCTCCAGCCTATCCTACCAGCAAATGGTTTTGTTTGAGAAACTTTTTGATCATATGGTTGTTACACCAGAAACATCTGACTCACATGGCATATTTTGTAGTTCCTTGGTTTGCTAGATTGTTAAACTGCTCCTGAAAAACTCTGGATTTGGCAGTCTTGCTGGGAATGGAGGGACATGTGTGTGTGTGGGGGGGATAACTATGCTGCCTGGGCTTTAAAGTAACATTTCCTGTATTAAGCTGCTGAAATACTTCTTAAAGTGTCTTGCTGGATGCAAGAGGCTAAAACAAATCTCCCTTAAATACTTCAAAAATAAACCCTCTTTTAAAAGCACTGAATCAATTAATCAATTAATTTCCTCTCCCAATAGTATAGTAAGGGCCTGGAGTTCTACTTTGTCACTCAGTCACTCCACTGAGCTATGCTGATGTGAAACTGAACGAGCAAAGTGGAGAATCAGGCCACCCAAAGGGCTTTTGCAATTAAAATTCAACTTCAGTTCCAGATGCTGCCCTACAGGCTGAAGCCACAGAGTGGCAAACTTGTGAAACTGTTATGTTGTGGTAATAATAAAATGACAGACATTGTGTTTGCAAAATGCCCCTTCTTGTTACTGAGATGAAGCAGGACTAAAATGTAATCAGCATTTAAAGCAAGATAATAGGTGTCAAAGCACTCCAGTGTTAAATACAGGCAGTCCTGATATGAGGAAATTAACTTCTAACCAAAGCTAATTTCAATGGGTCAAATCTTTTAGCTAATATTAGACTACCAGTGAGCACCAGGCTGCTGCAGTCGCATCATCCCCATCTTCTGCAAGAAACTCCCACAGCAAACGCTGAAGGATCAGAGATTAGGGGCCATGGAAGGGAGGCTAGGATGAGAGAGAGGGGCCATTGGGAGAGACACTTCACCCCTATGCAGGAAAAACTGGTACAGGACTAGTACTGCTTGGGGCTGCAATAAGGGCTTGATCCAAATCCCAGTTAAGTCCAGAGGAATCTTTCCATTGATTTCAAAGGGAACTGTATGAAACCATTAAAAATAGGATTCCAAGGGCAAAATTACTGCAATAGACTCGTAAACAGGTAGAGCTACAGGGTGGGGTGAGAGGTCTTCATGCAGAGGATCCTGCCTTTGCAGTGATCTGAGATTCATTGGCAAAACTGCTTCCATTCCTGCCTCCCAAAAGAATAAATCAGGGGAAAACTGTGACAGGAGTCTTACAGGTTCCCTTCCCCCCCTCCTTCACGAATCTTTCCCATGATCCATTGATTAGCTACACACTAGATTCTTAAAAACAGATTAATGACATCATACTGGAAATAGAAACAGATGTACCATCTGTTCTTTAGTATGTAGTTTTGAAGGGAGGTTTTGCTAAAATAAATACTGTTGTTTTAGATGTCGATGTTAGACTCTGCATGACTGTAACATGGAACACCTTCTTGCTGCTCCCCCAAAACCAAAAATCCATCTCCAATATAAACCAAATCAGGGGTATTTGTTATCAGTGGACTGATGATGTAATTCTGACCATTAGGCCTTATCTATACAGAAATTTCAGACACTGATGTCTACATTAGAACTTCACACCAGTGCAGCTGCCCTGGTGATTAAATGCCAGAGTAGGCAAAATCTATGCTTCAGTATCAATTAACTTGCACAACACCATTCTCCAATACACGCAGACACTGTCCTTTCTTTGAGGCCCATACTACCACTTTCAGTACCATTGTCTGGATTAGCCATTTCAGCTTCCATTGTAAACTACATATAACAGTAAAAAAAGTTACCTTTGTAACTGTTGTTCTTCAAGATGTATTGCTCATATCTATTCCAATTGAGGTGTACATGTGCTGTGTGCACAACTACTGGAAAGTTGTTATCCTAGATGCTACCCGTTGGGTCGGCTGTGGAGCCCTCTGGAGTGGTGCAGGTGCAACACCCTATATATGACCCTACCGACCCAACAGTCCCTCAGTGCCTTCTTACGGTCAGTGACGGCTGCTAGAACTTGTTGTTTTCTTGCTTTGCAAGTGCCTTCTCCCTAGTGCTTCTAGCTCTTTGTTGTGTAAATAGATTAATGGTTGTTTAAGTTAGTTTTACAGTTAGCAGTCAGAGGTGAATCATAGGAATACTAGAACTGGAAGGAACCATGAGAGATCACCAAGTCCAGTCCCCTATCCTCCCAGCAAAACCAAGCACCATCTAGATCATCTCTATCTAAACTACTCTTAAATATCTCCAGTGATGGAGATTCCACAACCTCCATAGGCAATTTATTCCAGTGTTTAAACACCCTGACAGTTAGGAAGTTTTTCCTAATGTCCAACTTAAACCTTCCTTGCTGCAATTTAAGCCCATTGCTTCTAGTCCTATCCTCAGAGGCCAAGGAGAACAATTTTTCCTCTTTCCTCCGTGTAACACCCTTTTAAATACTTGAAAAATTCTATCATATCCCCTTTCAGTTTTCTTTCATAGGTCATGTTTTCTAGACATTTAATCATTTTTGTTGCTCTTCTCTGGACCTTCTCCATTTTTTCCACATCTTTCTTGAAACGTGGTGCTCAGAACTGGACAAAATACTCCAACTGTTCAGAGTAGAGTGGAAGAATAACTTTGTGTCTTGCTCACAACACTCCTGCTAATACATCTGTGATGGGGCAGACACGCCCCGCACTGAAGGGCAGAGAGTAGCCCAGGCCCAGCTGGCTGAGAAGGCCCTGCCCGTCCAGCTCTGCTGGGCATATAAAAGCAGAGAGAGCCCTGCAGTTAGAAAGGCAGCGGGGGGAAGGAGTAGGTCAGGCTGCACCCCCTCTGTGTTTCTGCAGCAGCTGATACCAGAACCTCAGCAGCAGCCGGCCCAGCAGTCGCAGCTGGAGCCACAGCCTGAAGCCAACCCCGCAGCAATGCCAGCAGCCACCACCTCGAGGGAGCGAGGAGAGTCCGCAACCCCAGCACCAGCCCCCAATAAGGACCGGTCCTGGAGGCAAGCAGACTACAGTGGTACCAGGGCATAGTAGGAAGCAGCCCAGGGCAGAGAACTGATAGAGCAGCTCGGTGTGTAGCAGCCGGATTCCCCGCCGAACAGGCAGGAGCAATAGTCTTTGCCTAAAGGGCCCTGGGCTGGGACCGGTGGAGAGGGAGGGCCTGGGTCCCCCTACCACCCTTTTCCCTACCCTGGCCAGGAGAGGCTTTTTTGTGACTAGGCCTCAAGGGCTATATATACCCTAACAGGGGGACATGTAATTTGGGTTTGGGTCTCAAGAGCCGGGTATACCTTAATACAGGGGAAAGGTACTTTTGGATTGGGCCGTAAGGGTCATATATACCCTAATAGAAGGTCATAGAGACCAGACAGAGGGGCCGACACGTGGGGACATTATCTAGCGAGGCGGCCCCAACACCGTGGGGGAACACACCCCTCGACAACATCCCACAATCATGTTGGGTTTTTTTTCCAACAGTGTCACACTATTGACAAATTTAGCTTGTGGTCCACTATGACCACTAGATCATTTTCTGTAGTACTACTTCCTAGACAATCACTTCCCAGTCTGTATGTGTGCAATTGATTGTTCCTTCCTAAGTGGAGTACTTGGCATTTGTGCTTATTAAACGTCATCCTATTTACCTCAGACTCTTTCTCTAGTTTGTCCAGATCATTTTGAATTATGGCCCTATTCTCCAAAGCACTTCCAGATCTTCTCAGTTTGGTATCATCTGTAAACTTAATAATTGTACTCTCTATGCTATCATTTAAATCAGGGGTTCTCAAACTTTGTGATACCACAACCCCTCTCTAAGTTGCTCGCAACCCTTTAGGGGGTCAGGACCCACAGTTTGAGAAACGCGGATTTAAATCATTGATGAAGATATTGAACAGAACCAGTTCCAAAACAGACCCTTGCAGAACCCCACTTGTTATGCCATTCCAGCATGACTGTGAATCATTAACTACTCTGAGAATGGTTATCCTGCCAGTTATGCACCTACTTTATAATAGCCTCATCTAGTTCATTGAGAAGAAGGTCACAAGAGACCATATGAAATGTTTTACTAAAGTCTCGGCATACCACGTCCACCACTTCTCCCTTATCCACAAGACATGTTATCCTATCAAAGAAAGCTATCAGGTTGATCTGACAAGATTTGTTCTTTACAAATCCATGGTAGCTGTTACCTAACACCTTATTTTCAGATGTTTGCAGATGAATTCCTTAATTACTTGCTCCATTATCTTCTTTGGCACAGAAGTTAAACTGGCTGGTCTGTATTTTCCTGTATTATTCTTATTTCCCTTTTTATAGATGGGCACTATATTTGCTCTTTTCCAGTCTTCTGGAATCTCTCCTGACTTCCATGACTTTTCAGAGATGATAGCTAAAGGCTCAGATACCTCCTATCAGCTCCTTGAGTATTATAGTATGCATTTCATCAAGCCCTGGTGATTTGAAGACATCTAACTTCTAAGTAATTTTTAACTTGTTCTTTTATTTTAACTTCTAAACCTACCCCATTTCCACTAGCATTCACTATGTTAGGCATCCCATTACCATCAATCTCCTTGACAAAAACTGAAACAAAAAAGTCATTAAGCACCTCTGCCACTTCCAAGTTTCCTATTTTTTTTCCTCCCTCTTCACTGAACCATGGGCCAATCCTGTCTTTGTCTTCCTCTTGCTTCTAATATATTTGTAGAATGTCATCTTGTTACCCTTTGGCTACGTGTACACTGGCATGAATTTCCGGAAATGCTTAAAACGGAACAGTTTTCCGTTATAAGTATTTCTGGAAAAAGAGCGTCTACACTGGCAGGCTGCTTTTCCGGAAAAGCCCTTTTTCTGGAAAAGCGTCTGTGGCCAATGTAGACACGCTTTTCTGGAAAAAAGCCCCGATCGTCACTTTCGCGATCGGGGCTTTTTTCCGGAAAAGACTACTGTGCTGTCTACACTGGCCCTTTTCCGGAACAGTTTTCCGGAAAAAGGACTTTTGCCCGAGCGGGAGCAGCATAGTTTTTCCAGAAAAGCAGCTGATTTCTTACAGTAAATCGTCACTGCTTTTCCGGAAATTCAAGGGGCCAGTTTAGACAGCTCGCAGCTTATTCCGGAAAAGCGGCTGCTTTTCCGGAATAAGTGGCCCAGTGTAGACACAGCCTTTATGTCTCTAGCTAGACTGAGCTCATTTTGTGCATTTGCCTTCTAATCTTGCCCCTGCATACTTGCATTGTTTGCTACAGTTCCCCAGGCATGAGCGGGGAGGGGGAGACTGCCACCCAGCATGTGGGATGGCAAGGGGGACATGAGCCCTCCCTACTCCACCGCGTCCTGGCCTAGGACCATAGCAGTGGCAGCGATGGCTGCCACTGGAGTCTGCAGGGATCCAGCCTGCAACATGCTGACACCCTCTACAATGTTATGAGATCAACCTGACAGCCATTGGCTTCCCCTGGACCACTGCCTAATTCCCCCTCGACATCTACCTGGTTCCACGCTGTCTGCTGGTTCTCATGGTCATAGTGGTCTGAACCCTTGGGCAGGGTGTAGAAGATCTCTTTGGAGCAAGGGCCTGGTGGTCCAGACCAGTCCTCAGCCTCTCCAAGGTCCTCAGGGCCCTCCTGGCTTGAGAGCTCCGGGCAGGCTTGCGCTTTCTCCAACAGCTGTGTGTCTACTTAGCTCCTGGGCTGGGCTTTTATCCTTCCTGCCCTGTTCCTTGGCTTCTGGGGAGTTAAAGGGGCAGACCACAGCTCAGCCCACACAGGCTCAGAAAGAGGTTCTTCCCCTTCGTGGTCAGTGAGTGGCCACCCCTGCTCACTCCACATACTGACACAAAAAATATCATGCTGGGAATCTCAATAGGATTGCCAGCCCTCCCAGATTGTACTGGAGTCTCCAGGAATTAAAAGATTAACTTTCAATTGTTCAATTTTGGTTAGACCTATTCCTGGATGTTTCTTTATGTGATTACTGTAGTAGTTCAGAATTTCAAACCACCTTTCCCCATCACATTTCCCCCGGTTCCATTTTTTTAAAAAAAGGCATTTTGAGTCCAAATGAAACTAGAAATTCAGAAAAATGCTTCAGGAAATTTCTTTCTAAGTTTAGTTTTTCAGAGTATTGGTTTTAAAGGATCAAACATCTAAGAGGGCCCAGTTAAAACCAAGAAGATTTGTGTTTTAAATTCAGGTGTGGTTTGTAAGATCACATGTTTTGGATAGAGGTATGTGCATGTCACTCGAGCAGTGATGTCCCTACCAGTGCTGGTGCCCTACGCAGCCCACCACCGGCACCCTCTCCACTACCACAAGGCGAGGAAGGGCTGCAGGGGCAGAAGGTTTGGGGGTGGGTCTGCCAACTCTCCCAGGCCGGATTCCATTTGTTGCAATGGTGTCCATTCCATCCAGTGTGGGAGATTGGCAACCCTGGAGCAGGACAGGGAGGGAGGCTCACCTGAACTTCAGGGTAAGAGGCCTGAGTGGCAGGAGTGTTGCAAGTGTGGGCTGGAGGAGCAGAGGTCAGCTGCACCACAGGTTGGAGAAAAGCAACACTTCGAAAGAGAAACCTCTACTACTCTCCGGCTCCTAACTGCATGGCCACTCCCTGCTCCTCCAGAGTCCTCCAGCTCATGAGCTCTGCTTGCAACTGCCTGGGACATGAGGGCCACCAGAGCCATGGCACTGAGCCCATGGGTGCAAGAAGTCAGGGGCTGGTGGCTGGCAGAGCCAGCACAGCCTGTAGGAGGGTGGGTGGCAGTTGGGGAATAGGGCTGCCTTCAGTCCCATCTATAGGCATTTGCAACATTGGGCACCACTACTTTTGGGGCAAGGGTGCCCAATGTTGGAGCAAGGGTGCTCCAAATTTAGTGGTGCCGTAAGCAGCAGCATATGTTTAAGGCCAGCCCTGCACTTTAGCTTCACAGTATGCTCATAAAGAAGTCTGAAAGCTAGAAACTACTTTTCTTGTTCTTGTTTCTCCCTGCATTTGGAAATAAACAAGATTACATCAAAGAAAATTCCTATCACCAGTTTCTTCCTCTGATTGGAATATCCCCAAGAATTCAAACTAATTGGAATATCCCCAAGCTATTCCCAAGAACTCAAACTTTGGCAAGCTGGTCAAAAAGAGGCAACAGTTTTATGAACTACAAGGAAACATTATTATGTTAATAAAAGAGAAGGAATGCATTATAGTGTAAAGAATCATGTTATCTTGTTGGTATTACTTGGGAAATATATGAATGCTATAAGACAACAAACAGATGTAGAAACAAAAAGAAGCAAATACTGCTGTTTTTAAAAGCGAAGTCCTTCAAAACAAAATATTTAGACACAGTAAAGAGTCCTTCTTTAACAAAATCAAATCATTCTGTTCTTATAAGAAGGGCACATCACAAAATAATACTTTCACTTTCATATGCATATGAAATTGTGTATTTAGGAAGAATAGTCACTGTCTGTCTAAGCTATTAAAAACAAGTTTACCTGACTTTTAGGCTCAACTGGGAACTGTTATAGCGCTGAACTGTGCAAACGTATGCAATATTACGGAGAGGTCATAATGACTCCATAATTAAGGTTCAGGCCTGGCCCTAGGGCAAGGCGAGCAAAGCAAATGCGTTGGGCCCCGCGTTGCTAAGTATTCGCCATCCACTGGCTGGTCCCAGGGCTCAACTCCCAGCGTCTGGCCTTGGGCCAAACTTCTCCCATGCAGCCATTCCTGTGAGAATTTTTCAATCAATTTTGGGGGATATTGGCATGCTGCTGGTCTAAATTTGATCATTTTCTAAAACCAGATTTTTTTACAATATTATTTCAATTCTTTTAGGAATTTTTCATTTTCTAAAATTTGTCACGGGAAGCTTTAAAGAAGAAAACAAATATTGTGGTTGTTTAAAAATATTTTTAGGATTTGGGTTGGCTTTTGTATTGCCCACTTTTTGTGCTCAACAGACTCACGTATGGGATTTGTAATGTAAATATTTTTTTTAAAATTTTTGTTCTTCAAAAGAGAAAATGTTCAATGTTGAATCTGAATTTTTTTTTCATAGAAAAAATGTGGAAATTCCATATATTAAAAATTGACCTTTACAAAAAACAGAATGAAAATATTTCACATTTACCAAAAATTGTTAATTTTGTTGGGTTTTTTTACCATACTCTTTGAATGTGGGAAACTTTTAAAATTTCAAATATAAATCCCAAACCAGTTATTCATACATTAAACTTTCACAAAAAGTAAATATAGCATTTCCTAATGTTCTGAAAGTGTGCCTCCCTCAGGAAAATACCACCGGTTGCATACCCCTCTCTCCACAAGCTTCTCATGACGTTAAAGGCCTTATTAAATGCACAACCCTGTCCTGGTAGTCTCCAAGGGTTCAGGGCAGACAGTTCAGGGACATGGGAAATGAATGAGGCTATTTAGGCAGTTGGGGAAGAAGTGAGGTGAATCAGGAAGCTGCAGTATGTGTCAAGTGGTGATAGAAGGTAGAGCATGGCTGGCTGATGAGGCAGAGGAGTCATTCAGGACTTGGGGGCAGGAAGTGGCACTTGGATAAAGCATCAGTGGCGGAAGGGCTCCTATCCACCTCTCTAGCATCCTCAATTTCAATTGCCTCTTCCAACTGGTATTCATATCTGCCATCCCCTCAGCCCTAACTCCAACTGCCCCTCCCAACTGTTACTGCACCATCCCTAATGCAACTGTCACTTCCTCCTCCCCAGTCTCAAATACTCCTCCCTTAACACCAGTTTCAATTGCCATAACCCACCAGCCATGTCAACGGCCATGCCAACTTGTTCAATTCCAGCTACCCTCTGCCCCCGACTGTCACTTCTACCAGCCTTAGAACCTTCTGACTCGTACAATCTATTCCTTTGCCTAGTAAGGGGCCATCACCCCAAAATGCCAGTCCTCTCACTGTTTGAACAACAGCACAGAATGAACTGAGTAGTAGCATTTACTTACTCACTCACCCATTAATGTGAATCTGCCTTTCTAAGCCTATAGACCACGATCAGCACTTCAAATAATTATAATAATTAACAATAAACAATATAACACTTCCATTAAAACTGCTGGGAGTTATATAACTTAAAAATATGGATGCCTGTATTGAATTATACATTTGTATATTGGCAGCTGTACATGCTTATAGGTAAATCTATCTATCTATAGGTATGTATTTTAGAAATGAAATGTCTGTCTGTTTGTGCAAAAACTCCTCCTAAATGGTAACAGCTAGGGCCACCAAATTTGGCAGGCAGCTTCCTCTTACCCTAACTTAAAGCAAGGTCAGAGTTTGGTTGTGCCAGGAACATGGGAAGTGGTGGTAATAAAGCTGTTTTCCACAACATGGAAAGGGAGGGGCAGAGAGAGGAGGGACACAATCCTCACTCCTGCCGCTGGGGGCAGTAAGCGGGGATAGGATACTGGAGAGTGGCCATAGCCACACCAGCATGGGACTGATGGGCTAGGGACAGAGCTCTTGCATGTTGCCAGCCAGGCCATCTTTTAAGGGTAAGGTTTCCTTCCCCTCATAGAGCTATAGGGCCTGGGCATTACCTCCCCCTGCTATGGGGCCCGGGGATTCTTCCTCCCACCTAGGGAGGCCTGCACACTGCCCCTCCCTTGCCGCTCCACACAGATGTGTGGACATTCCCTCACCCCTACACTGTGAGGCTCCTGTGGGGCCTAGTGATTTCTTTTCTGTCCCCATACCTGCCACTTCACCTAGAGCTTAGGGATTCCCTTCACCCTCCCCCATGTCTCCTCATGAAGCCTGGAGATATCCTGTCTCCTCCATCTCCCCGCCTCTTCACCTGGGGATTCCCTTGCCTTCCCCCCCACACCAGGCTACTTATGGAGCCTAGAGATGCCATCCTTTCTCCCTCCCATTCCCATTGCTCCTCTCAGGGCCTGGGGATTCCCCCCCCCCCCCTCCACACACACACACACACACACATCTTCACCCACACAGATCTTGATTTCTCCCCCCCCCACACACACACATACCACTTCACCCAGGACCTGAGGATTCCCTCCTGGCCCCATCTGTGTATGGGGCCTGAGTATGCCATTACACACTTAACCAATGTCATGTAAATCTGCTAGTATTTAAAGAAGTAAATGCTTTTGAGCCATTTTAAAACTATTCCTATATTTTATAGCCTTATATAAAAGATTTTTCTATTTTTAAATAACTCTCCAATACAGCTCCCCCAGCCATCTCAAAAATTGCCTTTAAATAAATGCACAAATGCACTTGCTATTATGGATTTATTGCTCATCTTATCACGTGCCATTTCAGATGGGGAGCAACTTTAACCATGATTCCAGAAGTTATTTTTTACTATATCAATTGTCCACACTAACTTAAATAGCTTCAAAGTAGCCCAATCTATTCATTAAAACAATTTTTTATCAACACTACGGTCTATACCTTTATAAAGAATAACTATCTAGACTAGAGAATAATTAAATGATGGATGTTAGCAGCACAAATCTATAACAAACAAATGTTGGCAGCCAAATCATACAAATTGTCCAGTCTAGCTTCGGTTTATGTTCCCTGATGGGTTATACAAATAGTTATGATAAATACAAATAACAAAGATGGAAGAGGTTTTCTAGTGTGTTGCTGTAAATGTGAGATATGAGAGTGTAAATATCCCTTACATGAAATTCACTGATTGAACTCCAGTTTGTGAGGCTCTGCCACCCTCAGAAATGTTAAACAGCAAGTACAGGAGGATATAGGAATATGTACCTGCTGGAAGAGAAAATACAGCAGAAAGCTACAAAATGACTATTTGAGGGGCATTAGCTCCTCAAAAGGTATTTGGAAAAAAGGTCCAAGAAAACTGCAATCCCAGTCTGGGGAGATTTGGTAAAAATCCAGGCATTCAGAAAGGAACTGGTATTTCTCTGCCACAGCCCATGGACCTGATTCAAATCCCTTTGTTGGCAAAGGAAAGACTCCCATAGATAAATGGTACTAAATGGTAGAATCAATGGCTACAGTGGGGTATTGCCATCCACTTGTTTTGTTTGAAGCTTTTTTCTATTTTTCCCCCTCCTCTGTGCTTATATAACGCTACATCTACACTACAAAGAAAAGTTGGAAAAAGATATGCAAACTGCAAACCGCACCTACACGGCACCAAACTTCAGAAAAAAACTTTTATTTTGAGCCATCCCTTCTTCCTCATGAAACAAGGTTTAGAGGGATGGCGAAAGAATGCATCCGCATTCCTTAGACGTGGCATAACTTACACACCTTCTGTGTGTGGATCACTATTCCATCTACTGTCACTTTTAGACCACTTCTAGAGAGAAACAATGAGCCTGCTCCACAGCCTTAGCTGAGAGACAGCTGACTTTTAGCCCAAGCAGCAGAGGCTCATGCACTAAGATCCAGACGTCCCAAGTTTGGTTCCTCCTGTCAGGTATTACATTTACATCTATACATCTGTCCTGAGTCTCAGTTGAAGCAACAATCCTTTGTCTTTTTTGTCACAACTAGGGTTGTCAGATGTTTTCAACAAAGATACCACACACATTTAACATTACATCACAATCTACATTACATCTTATTTAGAAAATACCGGACATTTATATTTTCTCAATTTGTTTTCTGAACAGAAAGCTCAAATACTGGACTGTCTGGTTCAAAACCAGACACCTGGCAACCCTAGTCACAACGCTAAACATGAACCTTGAGGCCTTACAGGCCTACCTGGTTGCCAATTTCTGTAAAACATGCACATTTTTCCAGCTGCCCTCCTTTTTTATTGACTCAAAACACTTTTTGCATATCTGAACCTCTTCAGCAAAGAGAGTGGAATGTCCTTCTGCCTTCCTAAATTGCCCATCTCAGACACCAGAATGAAGGCCCTGTAGACTGAAGTTATCCTCACAACAAATGAAACACCATCTCCATCAGCACAAGCTTCTCCACACTGGCTGGCATGCCAATATTTCTCTCCTGAGCTGGAGAGATCACCAAAAGGAAGAAGACATTTCAGGTTCCCTCATATTGTCCATTCAAGCAATGACCTTTCTCTCGAGACTGCCAATAAGCAACACGGCTAAGCAGAAGTGTTCAAAAAATTATGAAACTCATAAAAATATAATTTAAAAAAAATTATATTTGTTCTTTTTATTATCTCCTATTGTTTGAATATTTAGAGGACACGTGTTCAAACTTTTCTTTCCAACTATGAGTACTAGAAACTTGCTTTTAAAAAAAAAAAAAAAAAAAAAAAAAAAAAAAGCTGAGATTCTCTCATCTTTCCATGACTACAGGAACTGGGATTTTCAGAAAAACATCAAATATTATGACACACAAAAAATTGTGGCAGTTGGTAACACTGAACAGGTGTCAAAGATAGAAATTTTTGTTGCCATTCAGAATTGAGAGGGGACTACTAAACTAATTTCTCATAGGCCACTAAACCTAAAATAGTAACTCTTTAAAATAGCAAACAATCCACTCTTAACCTGGGTCTTATTTGAATTGATGACATATAAGTGAAAGACTCTAAATCTCAATACCAGTCCTGCAAGCCAGCCACTTCTCTACAGGGTGGACTTCTAAACGGTGCACTCCATTATCTCCTTATCTTTTAACTCCAGTGATGCTAAAACTGAAAAAAAGCCCATAAAATACTGGGTTTAAAGGTGAACAGCAAAGCACAAATGAAGATGGATTTAAACTCAAATTTATGGGCCGAATGTACCCACTAATTATTCTGTAGAAAGTAGTAGACAGATAGGAGTGAGCGGTAACCAGATAATAGAGTGAGTCAACCCCCAACAGAAGACAGACACCAGCTGTCCTGAGGAAAGAGTAGCGATATGATGAGATAGTGTGAAGAATACTCATGATCTACAATGCCCCACTCTGTGAAGGGGAACAAATCTGAGTGAACATGATTAGCAGCCTTAAACTTGCCCCCAAAACACCAGCCATCAGAATTGAACCTATGTGAGAAGGGGAATAACCCACTCCTGGTATAGAGCAATAGCAATCTGCAAGGGAAAACTAGGGAGCAAATTATGATCACTCACAATCCATTCTTTGGATGGGACAGCACAGATAAGCTTGACAATAGTTGTCTTTGGGGCAACTTGTTATGTAACAATGTAGACCAGAATTAGTTCTGAAGTAGTTCAGAGATATTATAGGTCCATTTACCACTTCCAGATCCTCACAGGAGTTTGAAAGGAGGATTTCATGAAAAACTAACTACTGTAATGCCACAGTAAAACAATATATTCTATCTACTGCTCTCCCTTTATCCAGTAACACTGTAACTATTAAACAGCATATAGGCAGAATATGAGAGACACTTACATTAATTTTAAATTTTTTATAGCTCCTGTTTTTATATATGTGAAATATGTTTGCATTACATGAAGATTTATTGGAATCTGGAGGTTTGGCTTTGAGTCAACTGAGTCCAACTTGTATGTTTCTACCTTTGGAAGATAATTAAAATCTTAAAAAGACTTTAAATAATCCTGGTCAGCTTGTGACACACTTTCAAAAAAACCAAACAAGAAATTCTAAGCAAAGGCTGACATTTTTTGCTTAATTTGCATTGTAACTTCAAAGCAAAAATGTATCATCTAATATTGTGCATGACATTACACTCTAGAAAACCAGAACTGTCACATTCAGACCCACAGATAAGTATTTTCTATAATATTGATCATAGCCCCAAAAGAATCTCATACATAGTATGAGACAAAATTTTGCCAATAGTTTGCACTGGTGTGAATCAAAAGTAATTTCATTACCTTATATAAAGTGCCTCTGGATTTGCACCATTGCAAATGAGAAACAGATTTTTGCCCATCATTTCTTGTAGTTTGAATAAACAAATCTTTATGGGAGTCTATTGTTGTCCATAGAATCATAGAACACTAGAACTGGAAGGGACCTTGAGATGTCATCGAGTCCAGTCCCCTGTCCTCACAGCAGGACCCAGTACCATCTAGACCATCCCTGACAGATGTCTATTTAACCCCCTCTTAAATATCTCCAGAAATGGAAATTCCACAACCTCCCTAACCAATTTATTCCAATGTTTAACCACCCTGACAGTTAGGAAGTTTTTCCTAATGTCCAGCCTAAACCTCCCTTCCTGCAGTTTAAACCCATTGCTTCTTGTCCTAGCCTCAGAGGCCAAGGAGAACAATTTTTTCTCCCTCCTCCTTGTGACACCCTTTTAGATACCTGAAGACTGCTATCATGACCCCTCTCAGTCTTCTCCTTTCCAAACTAAAGAAACCCAATTCTTTCAGTCTTCCTTCACAGGTCATGTTCTCTAGACCTTTAATTATTCTTGTTGCTCTTCTCCAATTTCTCCACATCTTTCTTTAAATGTGGTGCCCAGAACTGCACACAATACTCCATTTGAGGCCTGATCAGCACAGAGTAGAGCGGAAAATGACTTCTAGGATACATCTAGACTTACTTTTACTTTCGAAAGATATGCAAATTCAGTGGTAATTTGTATATCTTCTGATTACTTTTGAGTTTTTTTTGAAAAAACAAGCAGGTTAGACGCGATTCTTTTGCAAAAAAAACTACCCTTTTTTTGAAAGAACTTTTTTCAAAAATTGATGTTTACAGGTTTTCGAAGAAAGGGTTTTTTCTAAACTGCTTGCTTTTTAGAAAAAAACTCTTTTGAAAAAGCGATTGGAAGAAGATACGCAAATTACCACCAAATTTGCATATCTTCTTTTGAAAGTGAAAGTAAATCTAGACGTACCCCTAGTGCCTTGCTCACAACACTCCTGTTAATTGCATCCCAGAATCATATTTGCTTTTTTTGCAACTTCACACTGTTGACTCATGTTTAACTTGTCATCCACTATGACCCATACATCCCTTTCTGCAGTACTCCTTCCTAGACAGTTATTTCCCATTCTATATGTGTGAAACAGACTGTTCCTTCCTAAGTGGAGTACTTTGCATATTAAACTTCATCATATTTACCTCAGACCATTTCTCCAGTTTGTCCAGATCATTTTGGATTATGACCCTATCCTCCACAGCATTTGCAACCCCTCCCAGCTTGGTATCATCTGCAAACTTAATAAGCATATTCTCTATGCCAGTGGTCCCCAATGCGGTGCCCGCGGGCGCCATGGCGCCCGCCAGGGCATTTGTGTGCACCCGCCGACAACCTGGGACGGCCCCGCCCACGGCGTGCGGCGCACTGGAGGTGCCAGCCCCAGGGCATCCCCGCACCTGGCGTGCCCCAGGACGCGCGGCCCCACTCCCCACGCGCCCAGCACGTGAGTGGCCCCGCCCCTGGGTGCCCGGGAGCCTGTAAAGGTTGGGGACCACTGCTCTATGCCAATATTTAAATCATTGATGAAGATATTGAACAGAACTGGACCCAAAACAGACCCCTGCGGAAGTTATGCTCTTCCAGCAGGATTGTGAACCATTAATAACTACTCTCTGAGAACGGTTATCTAGCCACTTATGTACTCACCTTATAGTAGCCCCATCTAAGTTGTATTTGCCTAATTTATTGATAAGATGATCACACGAGACCGTATCAAATGCCTTACTAAAGTCTAGGTATACCACATCCATTGCTTCTCCCTTATCCTCAAGACTTGTTATCCTATCAAAGAAAGCTATCAGGTTGGTCTGAAATGACATAACACAGCAGTAGTCCTGCAGCAGCTACTGTCTTCCTCTACCCAAATATTGCTATGAACAACATTTATGGCAAAAGAGTGAAACTAAACCACTAAATAGGAGGTGAAATGTTAAGGGGAATGATAAAACCTAACATCAACATTCTAGCTACCATGGATTAAGTAAACAAATAGGTTTATCATGAGATATTAGGAATTATGCCAACTTCTGTTAGTGAGCCATATAGACTACTAATAGCTTATAAAAATCTGAATAAAAATATTATGCATCTGAACACCAAATATGCACATTTTGCAGCAAGTCAGACCTTCACATTTGTGTCACTATCGGAGGATTCTTTATAAAATTCTCTTTCATTTTATCTAACAACCAATTCACAAACTTGCAGTTCAAAAATATGTATTCATTGCCTTTATGTACTATCCTGCATTTGGCAGGAAACCAAACATAAGGTTCAGTTCCTATTTCCAAAGAAATTCTTTGAAAACTATGGCTTGATTTAATAAAAAACATGTCCAACTTCCTTTGGGAATCTGTAATAGGATATAGGGCCTTTCACTTCTAAGGCACTGATTCAAACATGCTCCATGTTGGTAAGGCCCCAAACTTGTTACCAACTGTTCAGTGTTATGGAACTTATTTTGTACACCATAGGGTATGTGGACTGATGCTTTCTTGAGTGGGTCTGACAACAGCTTTCTTCCTGATCTTCAGGGCTTCACCTTTTCTCAGAAAGCTTTTGACAGCAGCTGTTAAAATTGGAAGCATGACCTGTCAAATAAGGGTTGGTGTGGGTCTAACATGAAGATGCACTGCATCTTGTAAAAGAGACCATTTGACAAAAGGGCCAAAATCAGGGGAATCTCTCATATAGAAGGTGAGCAAAAATATCTCTGCCCTGATCCTTTCAGCATCATCTAGCAGGCTGAGCACAAGACTGTAAATTAGGAATTCCTGACTTCTAATCTTGGGCAAATTACTTAATTTTTCCATAACTCAGTTTCATAATCTATAACATGGAAATAGCATTACTTACCTATCTTAAAAGACAGTTGTAACCATGTCGTGTTAAAATTGTTATTCGAAGGAAACTGCCAATATGGGATCAATTAGTCTGGGTGTAATAACATGTCCAGCAGAGAAGGGAAGCTGGTCCATTCTTCCCAGCAATCACAAACTTAAATAGATAGCAATACTAAAGCTCTTGGATAAATTTTAAAATTATATCTAAGGATGAGTCTTTTGAGAACTGTAGAGGCTGCACTCTCTAATTTTGCTTTTAACAGCCTTAGATGTGTAACGAAGCACATGAAGTCTTTTATAGGGGAAAAGGCAGTATGCTGCATCTATTGAGAATACAACAGTTGCATATGCTTTTCAATCACTCACACACACACACACACACACACACACACACACTCTTGCCAGACAATGTTATAGTTACCAGTCCAGAGTCTATCAATCTAGTGGCCAGCTAGATCGAACACAGAGGGGGAGCCGGGCCTTTGTCGGTCGATTGATCTGATGTTTGTGGAACCCAAAGTTCCATAGCAAAGCACCCTGCTTTTATAATCATTTTCTCTGTTGAAATCCATAGATTCCTCTCTGTCAGCTTGTGACCGGAACATTATCTTTTTTATGTCAGTGTTCCCAAAACATTTTCCAAGGCTCATCCTGTAATCAATCGTCTTTCGGGGGTGCCCACTTGCTTCAAGGCTCGTCAATCTGCCAATATCCAATCATCTTCTGAGTCAGGGTACGCATGTATGGTTATAGATGGCTTCTCTGCTACCAGGTCGTCTAGTCTTCACCCACGCTTGCTCACCCTCCTTTTTTTGGCCATCTGGTTCTGAGCAATATAACTTTTGCACCTTATCTCGACACATTCATACTCCTCTAACACAGACAAGCAATGTTACAAAGACTTTCAAGGCTATGCGGCACATCAACATCTATATTGGTAAGACAAAGAGGTGTCGTTAAGCAATTAAGGCCTCTGCCTTTAACATTCTTATAGTCTTCATTAACAGACACAATATGAGATCTTAGAACAAGGAAATATAGGAGATATATATTTTACTAAAGGATTTGACTTACTACAATCTTAAATATGATTATATATTACCTTACATTACTAAACCTAAGAAAAGAAATATAAAAAGAATAAAACTTTCAGTTCCAACATGTCTGCATTACTATGCCCTAAAGAAGAATAAAATAAAAGTACATCTAGGTCTAGTTTTTAAGCACAGAGTCAGGAGATTGGGGTTTATTTGCTGCTCAGCCACGGGCTTGCTGGGTGACCATGAACAAGTCCGGCTCTAAGCACGATAATGGACTGGTAAAGTAGCCTTGCTGATATTCTTGAAGGCTCTAGGGTTTTCAGAGTGATAAATCAAGAGGGGTATCAGTTTATACCCAGAAACATTGCCTCCTAACAAGACTGTTAGATGGTCTTTGAAAGCCTTAGAACCAGGCATAGTTTTTGCTTCCTTATGTATGTAGGTATGTTCAGACATTTTCTTCCAAGAGACCTCTCTCATCAACATTAAATATCTGTTCTGGCAAATAATTTCCCTCTTTTTATCAGCTTATCCAATTCTTCTATAAAAGTTTCTGCTGCTTTCAAATCAGCACTAGCTGTCTCCCCACTTATTTTCACATCGTGAAAATTTGCATGAATCTTGAAACGGCTGAACCAACTGACTGGCAGTGTAAGTTTGGGTGCAGTCAGACCCCTCCTTTTTCTTTAAGTCTTCAAAAAGACTACGAGCCTTAGCTTGTATTGTCATGAGGCTTAACGGTGTACGTTTTTCAATTTGGTCTTCCATCCAAAACACTAAGGCTGCGTCTAGACTAGCAAGTTTTTCCACAAAAGCAACTGCTTTTGCGGAAAAACTTGCCAGCTGTCTACACTGGCCGCTTGAATTTCCGCAAAAACACTGACTTCCTACTGTCTGAAATCAGTGCTTCTTGTGGAAATGCTATGCTGCTCCCGTTCAGGCAAAATCCCTCTTGAGCAAATGCTTTTGCGCAAGAGGGCCAGTGTAGACAACGCGGTATTGTTTTGTGCAAAAAAGCTCCGATCGCGAAAATGGCGATCGGGGCTTTCTTGCGCAAAACTGCGTCTAGATTGGCACGGATGCTTTTACGCAAAAAGTGCTTTTGCGGAAAATCATCCGTGCCAATCTAGACGCTCTTTTCTGCAAATGCTTTTAACGGAAAACTTTTCCGTTAAAAGCATTTGCGGAAAATCATGCCAGTCTAGACGTAGCCTAAGAGTTTTTCCATTTCCAGGATGGGACCTGCTCTTTTATTTGTTAGAATTTTTTATTTCATAGGTGCAGACCCTTTCACTGCTTCACGAATGCAATCACTATCCTTTATAATGGTGCTTACGGTGGATTTTGATAGCCCTAAATTACGCGACATGAACGACACTGTTTGACCCCCTTCGTATTGTCTATCGCTATTTTCTGTTCCAAATCAATAGCTTTTCTCTTTCTTTTCTCACCACCCTTATAACTAGCCCTTTTCCTGTTACAGTAATTACTCGTTTAACATGTGCCCGCTTAACACGTTTTTGCAATAGTATGATTTTTTTTTTAAGGGAATGTTTTTCGAATAACAAGACCATCCCCAAAATAACACGAAAATAATTAAGTGGCAGACTACTTCATGCAGCAGTATAAGTTGGTGAAAACAGTGTTAATACGCATGAGCGGATGAATACATGTGGTCACAGCGTTCCTCCGCTCACTCACATGTTTATCTTTGTGTTTTAACAAACCATGGTGACTTGTGTTGCTAGACATCTAATGTTGACGTTGACAACCCAGCACCAACAAAAAATTGACTTTGCCACCACCACCACCTGAAACGCAACCCCCACCTTTTCCATTATTTTTAATGGGAAAATTAAGCCCGCATAGCACATTTTCACTTATCACAAACATTTTCAGAAATGCATCTATAGTGTTAAATGAGGAATGATTGTAATTACCCTGATGGCCACAAGCAAACACAGAAAATACTGTAAGGGCAAGATATGTATATGAGGGAATGAAACATAAACATGCTGCCCGACCGCAGACGCAACGTGCTACTGCGAGGTTGGTCGTAAGTGCGGATGGTTGTAAGTCAATGTGTTCGTATGTCGGAGACTGGCTGTATTTTGAAATTAAATTTCAAAATAAGCTCTTTCTATTTAGACTCAGAATAAGCTGTGCAACTTGCGTAGTGCACATTGTGTAGCTTATTCCAACAGAAGGGTGCTGTCTAGATGCACCCTAAGTCTGGGATTTAGGTGCCTAAGTATCTTTGTAGACTGGGCCACAGTGCTTAAAGCATGTCCTCTCAGTTAGTTTTTGTATTGTTAACATTTTTGGCTGGGTAATACAGCCTTTTGTGACCTCCTCTCCACAAACATTTCAAGCACTAGCTTCAGGCATGCACATCTGCAAATTTGGACTTTAACGTCTCTGTGTTTAAGTTTGCACATATGTAAAAGAGCAGCAGTAGGACTTTTGGAAGTGTATCTGCACTACTGCCTGGTGCTCACATGGGGACTGGGCCAGCATGGGTGGCTGTAGAACAGCTAAAGAAGGCTCAAGTGCTTCACCTAAAATTCCAACCTAGAGCCACCCCCTTGGAACCTTTGGAAAGCAAGTTGATAAAATAGTTCATCAACAAATCTTCCTCTTGTGATTCTCCTTTTATTTCTTTTCTCTGAGAAGATGCTGCAGCTCAATGAATAGTAACTTGGACTCCAATCATACATCAGAATCCATTAATGCAGACCCCTGTGTCCTCATGATGACTCACAACAGGAGTGGGTCTATAGTAATGGGTTCCAGTTCATTTCTGGAACCTGCATTCCTTGCATTGTCAGCATCTTCTGTATGAAAATGAGAGGGAATACAGGGGAAAAAGGAGAAGAAAAATTATTTTCTCAGCTCTTCCATCAATCTTTCTCTTCAGTGGATCCATCCATCATTGGTGGAAAAAGGCAAGGCAGGAGAAGGAAGAGCTGTGATGAGTGGGGGTTGGAGCATGGTGTTGGGGTGGGGCCTGAGAATGAGTACCCCTGCAGAAAATTAGTATCAGACACAAGCCCCAGCTACTAACAGCATGACATTGATCTGCTGATGGATGAGTGCGTGTCTTACTTTCCTAACTGCTGCTTGTTTGGGAAAATAGAGTATGTATCTGTATAATCCAGAATTAAAACACTTTATGCAATCAAGACAGACAATAAATAGATCATCTTGCTGCTGCTATGAATATGCAGAACTATAGATGGAAACTTACATGTAAATTAGTATAATATGCCCTTTGTCAAATTATTAAATATTTTCAGTATCTAAATAATGCTGATTTTGTGGTTCAAAAATGTTATACAACAAATTGAACTATAGACACTGAGCACCTATGCTTGCAGTGGCAGGTATTAACTAGCATCTCTCAGTATCTAGAATATTTAATATGTGTGATTTAGTTGATATTTAAATTAACTGGGAGATAAAACAGGAGCAAACTACTATTGTTGAGAGGGTTCATAAGAAGCAGATTTTATTTAGTGTTACGGAATAGATTAAATAAAGTGAAACAACATATGAAGTCATACCCACTAAACAATCTGGCTACGTCTACATTGGCAAGATTTTCCGCAAATACTTTTAATGCAAGAGTTTTTGCGTTAAAGTATTTGCGCAAGACCCGTCTACACTGGCATGTGCTTTTGCGCAAGAGATGTGCTTTTGCGCAAAAGCATCTGTGCCAGTGTAGACTCTCTTTTGCGCAAGAAAGCTCCGATGGCCATTTTAGCCATCGGGCTTCCTTGCGCAAGAAATTCATGTTGCCTGTCTACACTAGCCTCTTGCGCAAGAACAGTTGTGCAAGAGGGCTTATTCCTGAGCGGGAGCATCATATTTCTTGCACAAGAAGCACTGATTTCACACATTAGAACATCAGTGCTCTTGCACAAGTACTCACGGCCAGTGTAGACAGGTGCGCGCAAAATCTTGCCAATGTAGATGTAGCCTCTAAGTCTAATCTTAGTTATACTAGTTAAAATTGGGAGACATTCCACTGAAGTGCATGGAGTTTTTATGTGTTTATATTGGTGCAATTCTAGTGAATTAAAATGAATAACACAGAACTAAAAGGGGAAATAGATACTTGCCAGATTCAGTCTATTTAGTTCAATGGAAATTAGTGATCTGATTCTCCGTTGCCCTGTATCTTCTGTATGAATATGCACTGGTGAAAAGTGGGTGTAAAAGTACTATTATGCTGGTGGTGTAGTATTTTAATCCCTGTGCACTGGCAGGAATGGCTACATAAGGTGTCATCATTGGAGATTCAAGCCCCTTATGTTTTAATTTGGCTGACATCCATCAGAAGCCTATTTGTCATTTTCTTTATGAATATTTAGTAGTCTGAAACAGATTGAGGCTGATAAGAATTTTTTCAGGTAAGTGGGTTTTTTCCTTACATTCAGCACAATTTTAAAACATGGTCACTGATCCTTGATTTGAAGTTTGCTGATAATGTAGTTAGGGATGTTAAATATTGGTTAATTGACTAGTTGAGTAGCCTCATGAATTCTTATCTGTTAGTGGACTATTCTATAGTCCCCAGGGGCAGGTCTGGCAGCCAGTGCTCCACTTCCGAAGAGCAGCACCAGGTGTCAGGCAGGAGCTAGTCCATGAAGGGAGCAAGTTTAAAAAACCACTCCCCTCATGAACCCTCTGCCTGTTGCCCCGTGCTTCAGACTCTCATACAGAGGCAGTAGTGCAGGATGGCAGTAGCCCCTGTCTAGGGGGTTCTGAGTTCCCAGACCCAGTGTGAGCCAGAACTGAGCTGGGGTTCCTGCCCGCCCAATGCCCAATACATTTTAAATCAGGGCTACTCAACCTTGGAAGCCCTGGGGGCCACAATGATACCCACAGCACATGCCAAGGGTGGCAACTTAAGAGTGGTTGCATATATTTGCAAATATTTATGCAAATAGCTTATTCCACACCAATGGGCCTGAATACAAAGATTAAGGCAAGACTACACAACACGCATGCCCCATTTAAGTCAGTTCTGCTGATATTAATAAAATGCAATATTTGCCCGATTTCCAGCCATATGACAGCACTTTTAATGAGCAATGACAGTCCAAGAATTTAACTACTAACACACATATCAACAGAAGACCATTATATTGATTACTTTTTTCTTTTGGCTTCACAATTTTAATAAATCAAACAAAAACTGCCAATACAATATTTACTGAAATATAAGTACAATCAATGTGAAGATAAAGGCACCGACAGGAGAAGTGGCATAGCTAGAAAAAGAACTCAGGAATCCTGCTTCCCAGAATCCTCTCCTTTCCCCTGCCTGCCCCACCAAGCACCAGCTCCCACAGTTCTCTCATAACAGAGACTGGAACCAATAGACCCACCACCCATCTACAGGAAAGGAAAGAAGCCTGGAGTTTAAATGCCCAGTTCCCTGCTCTAACCCAATGCACCCCTCCCGCCCCCAAGCCAAGCACCCTCCAGTCCTCCCGCTCCAACTCAGAGCTCCTCCCCTCCCCCGGAGCCAGGCACCCCAGACCCTCTGCTCCAGCCCAATACCCTTTTCCTCTTCTAGAACCAGGTACCCCCCAGGCTCCTGCTCCAATGCCCCTTCCCTCTCCCAAAGCTAGGCAACTTCAGCCCCCCTGCTCTAACCAAATGCCCTTTCCCTCCCACAGAACCAGGGACATAAATCTAGCAGGGTGGAGGGTAATGGCCTGGGTCTCACTGGAGCCACACGCTTTTCCCTCCAGGTGTTGGGGCCCATGCACAGAGCAACTGTGAATGGTCCAGGCACATGGCTCCAAGTGTTCCATGGAAGTCACGTACCACCACTCCCTCCCCGATCCCCTCTGCAGAGCAAAAAAATCTCAGACTTTTGCTTTTTAATAAACCCGTCTAGATGGTGATTTAACATGTGAAAACAAGGACATGTCCTGTAAAAAAAGAATATGTGGTAACCCTACCCACGCCCCAGCGCAGACCTCACTCACTCTGGCCTCGCTGCCGCCACCACCACCACCTTGCGCTCTCTCTGCCAAGATCTCTCATGGCCCAGCTCTGCCACTGCCTTGCCATGTGCCTCACTGCCCGGTTCCCCCACTGCTTCTTGCTGCCCTGGCAGTTGCCGCACGTGATGCCATGGCCTGGCTCAGTGCCGCGACATGCAGCTCTACTCACAGGGAGGCACTGCCGCTGTGGCTAACGCAGGAGGCAGGTTCTGCCGCCACTTGCTGCCCCGCCCCAGCAGCTCACAGCTCCCACACATGCACCACCATGGCCTGGCTCTGTGCCACACCATGCAGCTCGCGGGGAGGTGACGCCATTCTGGCCCATGCAGCAGGCATGCTCTGCTGCTACCTCCTGCTGCCCTCCCCCCCCACACCGGCTGGCAGCTCCTACATACGTGGCCTGTGTCAATGTGGCGCCATGCAGCTCAGCTCGCCACTGCTGCTGCTGGAGCCCACAGCAATGAGGCAGGCAGACAGTCCAGGAAACGGCTCAAAACGCTGCAGGCCACATGTTGAGTAGTCCTGCTTTAAATGCAGAGCCACAGCAGTGGTTGGTCCCAGACCTGTCACAAGCCAGGATAGAGCAAGGTGGCTGGCCACCCTGCTAAAAAAAGTTTACTGGCCAGAGGGAAGGGGCCGGGGAGAGAGGAAAAGGAATGTGTGTAGTCTACAAAAGCAAGGGTTCCATGAAGAGCCAGCACTCCCCTGCCCCCTGTTCAAGAGACAGAGCCATGGCGAGTTTTTTTTTTTTGCTCAACAGAACACAGCAGGGGCTTTTTTTAAAAAAAATTTTTTTATAAAAAGGCAACTAGGGGTTCCGTGGCCAAATAAAATTGGGAAACACTGGTCTACAGGATTAACCTACAAGCTTTTGCTTATCGGATAATCAGTTAATCGACTACACTATTACGTCCCTAAATGTAATCTCATCCAACCAATTCAGCTCACAGGGCAGATGGACAAGTTGACCTCTTAAAGTTGCTTCCAGCCTTGTTTTTCTGATTAGATAGCCTATGCTTGGAATATCCAGTTGTTTTGGACACTGTCAAAATGTACAGTATTATACTGTTAGATTTTCTTTTTAATCTAGACAGCATCCAGCCATTCTCTCGAGGTATCCTTGGCATAACTTGATTACATGTCCTAAGTGCAAATTTTAGAAAAGCCTCAACCGGTAGGAAAGTTAGCATTTTCCTTGGACAGTTCTGTAGGACTGTGTCCAGACTCAGGGGTTTTTTCGAAAAAAGTAGCCTTGTTTCGAAAAAACTTCACCTGCATCTAGACTGCAGCTGCGTTTTCGAAGTCAAGTCGAAAGAATGCGGCTTTTCTTTCGACGGCTGTAAACCTAATTCCACGAGGAAGAACGCCTTTTTTCGAAAGTGCTCTTTCGAAAAAAGGCATTCTTGAAAGCAAACAGGCTTTTTAGAAAGAGAGCATCCAGACTCACTTGCTGCTTCCTTTCGAAAAAGCGGCTTGCTTTTTCGAAAGTTCTGTGTGCAGTCTAGACGCTCCCTTTTGAAAGGGGCTTTTTCGAAAGCCTCTTTCGAAAGAGGCTTGCAGTCTAGACATAGCCTAGCTGTTGAATAATAAGGAAAGCTGCACTGTAACAACTTGGAAAGCCAAAATGTTCTTAGTACTGTTGCAGAACTCAGTCCCTCATTTAAAGGGACACCAGTGATTTTAGGCCCAACATATGTATTCCACAGATATTTGACATCCCTTCTGTTTGTATTAAGTTATTTGTTTTGGATATAAAGAATGATTAAATGAAGTTTTAAAAATAATTTATACTGAAGGAATAAATCCCACAGCATTTTAGGTTTAGGGTTGCCTCTGATACAGATGTAGCAAAGGGAGGGGTTGCATGTAGTTTACAGCCGCTCCCCGACTTACGACCATCTGCACTTATGACCAAAGTGGTCATAAATGCAGATCTGAGTTACGAATGGCAATCCGCGCTTACGAACAGCGCAGTCACCATGTAACTCTATGGGATCCGAGTTACAAACAGTTCGAGTTATGGACCAAGTGTTGGTCCATAACTCGGAGAGCAGCTGTATATGATTACACAAATAATTACGCCAGTGCTTATTGATTCATCAACTACACACTAACATCCACATGTACCCAGTTCTTTAACACTTAATAGCAGCTAGCTCTGAGAGCCATACAGTAATCACATACTTCATTTGGAACGAGCAATACACCATCAGGCAGCAGAGCAGGAAGGAAAAAAGCAGATTAGTTTACAGTACAATTAAATGTAAACTACTAAAAGCTTTTAAAATTTTTTCCCCCCGTCGTTTCAAAACGATGGAGTCTATTTTCAGTTGTAAGCTTTTGAAAGCACCATGTTTTGTGCAGTTATTAAGTTTTCAGAGTTATGAACAACCTCCATTCCCAAGATGTCCTTAACATATAGGTACTACTGTATCTACCATTGCTAAACAATGTGATAGCTGTGATTGCATCTTATTAAGGCAATTACAAAGGTGAGCAGGCCTGCAGCTTACAGCCAGATTTGATTTATTACTGTTGAAGAAAGTTTTAGTTTATAGTCCAACTCCTCTGTATCTTAGGTAAATATTTTATCTGAAGTCCGTAACAATTTTCTTTCCACATATAAAGTTTTGTTTACTTGTAGATTTCATTTCAAGTTTTCTTACTGAGTTTTTTGCAGATACCCGTGATCAATAACCTTTTAAGCAAAATTTTGCATTTTCACTACGCTTAAATTTATTTCAAAGCAATACATAAGGGCAGAATTTGGCCATGTAGTATTTCAGGCTACATCTAGACTGCAATGCTTTTTGAAAAGCACTGCCGTGTCCAAGGAATGCGAGATTTTCGAAAAAATTTCAGAAAAAGCAGACATTCTTTCACCATCCCAATGGCTCAAAAGAGGTTTTTCCAAAGTTTGGCACTGTGTAAACATGACAAATTTCAGAAAAGCCTCTTCCAACTTAACTTTATGGTCTAGACATAGCATCAGACATTTGAGACTAAAGTTCCAAATGAATCTCTAAAAGTAGTTACATTAGAAGAAAATTTACCTTTGGTTCTTGTTCTCAGAAGACAGCAAACAATTAGGCTTGGAAGGATTAATTTTCATCTGTAAACAGATACACCAAGTACTGCTTACTTTCTATATTAAGATGCTGAATGTTTTAATGACTATGAAACACTAACTTTTTGAATCTCAACATCTACCATTATTGTAGTTTCTCCATTAAGTATTAAAATTAAATTAGAAATTCATAAAAACATTAATATCCATCAAATCATAAAAAATAAAATTCTTCGAGATTAACTGTAACAGACATCCCCCCATCACTTACCTTCATACTTAGGGATGCTGTTTCTGTATTTTCAACTTTACTGAAGGCGAAAGACATTGACAACTACAGCAAAAGGAGAACTACTATCCTTTTCTAGCAAAGGAAAACACCCCCCATTTTGAGAGAGAGAGAGAGAGAGAGAGAAATTACTGTTTTTGTTCTATCGTTTAGAACACAGGTCCTTTGTTTTGAGAAAGAAAAATAAAATTTATTTTCTCCAACATGCCCAAGAGGAAAAAAACACTATTGTATAAAAATGTCTAGTGAATTATTATGATTTAAGAACAGTGTCCAATCACAATTATTTAAGTAATTTTATCAGTCCTAGATTTCCTACTCTCCATGAAGAGACATGTTGATTGGCACGCCTCTCGAGTGCTGAAAGAAAAATATGTAAATGTATACAGAATACAAAGGCGAGTCAGTTAACTAAATATTTAAAACCTCTGCAATTATTAGTTTATTAGTATCATCCAGGATTCAGATGTTCAGTATTTCTCCTGAAGTTATACATAAACAAATGCAAATTGAAATAAGAATCTGAAAGTCAAAATTGTATAACAAAACAATACTCCATCACAAAAGCGTGTAAAATTACAATGCTATTTTTAAACACTGGCACTTGAGAACCATAATTTTATAACCACGAAATTGCCAAATTGTCTCCCAAACTGGTAAGCAGGTATGTGAAAATAGTTACAGTTGCCAGCACTTGAAGTTTCACTGAATATGCAAAAAACTTTGCTTTTGGAAGAGAGAATTACATTTAATCAAATTAGACATTGGTATATCAGTTAAAGATTTCACTTTTTAAATGCAAAATTTAATAAAATGTACTTTTCCATACAACTATATTTAACTTATAAGTGGGCAAAAATGAAGAGTGCGGTATAAAACCTAACAGGAAAAATACATCTTATCTCATTTTTAATTTGAGACAATATACAACTTTGTTTAAAGGGCTAAAACTAGAATTTTAAGATTAAAAATATGAATTTACATAGATCTAACAAATAATGGTACCATTTATAGAAATGTTGAAAGTAAAATCCTGTTGTCTTGTGGGCTGTTTACTACCAGGAGAGATTTATGGCATAAAGTCCACAGCCATCACTGCACTGTCACAAAAAGTTCAATATGGTACTTCTATAATTTTTAACTTCATACATGTTAGGGGCATATCTCTCTCTTACAAATGTTCAGAGATTTACAAATACAACTTCCATTACATAGTAATGAGTCACATATGTAAATTCCTCACATTTCATGATAAGAGTATACCCTTCCTATTGGTCCTTCTAGGACAGCATTTTAGGTTTTTCCTGAAGTATTTCATGTTGTAAAATTGAATTCTATACGTCTCAACTCTCCAAGACTGGTAAACTTACGCAACTCAATAGAATATTACATTTCACAAAATCCGAGCAAGTATCAGTTGGTTGAATTTTTTGTTTTGTTTCCAGTTACGGAAGAAAATTCCATTTTATCATATGCCTGTATATTTCTTTTCTTACCCTGTCATGATTATGAAGGGTATGCAGATCAAAAGCTTTATTTATCAGCTGGTTATATGAAAAGATGAAAACTGTAATAATCACGTGATCCCAAATGGGCATACAATAAAGTAAAGATGAGTTCCCCTCAAAAAAGAAAAAAATTATGATATTTCAAGGGCACCTATTAAAAGGACAACAATACTAATAAAAATTATATTTACTCAGAAGCATTCAGAATGTCAACAAAAACAACTGCAACTTTTTTTTTTTTTTTTTTGCAATTACAGAGTGGTATTCAGTTAACAGAACAACGATTATTTTTATGATGCATCAGAGACAACTGAAGATGAAAAATGAACTACATCCCCATATATAACTAATTTGTGCTGTGCACCAACAAGAACCTGCTTTAAAACTTCCATGCCAATTTACAACCCCCACACTGTACCAGGCAAAGTTAGTGGCCAATGAAATACCACTAAGGACAGGGCTATCTAAAGACACGTTCGGTAGTGTGTTAACTATACAAAAAAAGAGACACTGTACAGTTTAAAAACAAATCTTACACAGCCTTACATTTCAATTTTTTTCTTTAAAAGGAGTGAGTTGTGTACAGGGGGGTTAAATGCTTTATAGTCAAGAAATTACTCTAGAAGAGATTTATTCATCATCATCTTCATCTTCTTCATCGTCTTCCTCATCCTCGTCCTCCTCTTCATCATCTTCCTCATCATCTTCATCCTCTTCCTCCTCCTTCTTTTTCTTGCTTTTCTCAGCCTTCGCAACTACCTTTTTGCCTACATCAGGCTTTCCTTTGGCCCGGTATGCAGCAATATCCTTGAAAAGAGAAGTGGGGAAAAAAGATCTAAGATTTAACCAGGCAAGAGCTCTGATGAACTTTCAAATGACACTGAAGAATTTGCAGATATTCTGTAACCACTAAAATATCTACATTAAAAAAAAAAAAAAAAAGCATACAAAAATACTTACCTAGGACATAATGTTATGCTTCAGTAAAATGCAATTGTGGCATTCTGCATAACTGAAGTTTATTAAACAAAAGGTACACAAACTTTAATTAAAATGTAGACAGTGCCACCTTCTGTATGCACCAAGTGTATTCTATGACTTCCTACATAAAAATGCAAACTCATACTTTTTCAAACTTCAGATAAACTACAGGTATTTACCAATATCAATGGTTTTTAAATTAAGTATTTATGAACTCTAGACTTAACATGCTTGTGTGCAAGTTGTGCTGCATACAAAGTCTAACCTACAGCAGGGGTGGGCAAGAGAGCCTCTGCGGACCGGATCTAGCCCTGCTGCTCCCCTGCCCACTGGCCAAATTGAGACCTGAAGACAGGGGAGTGTGTGGCATCTCGAGTGAACCGCCAGTGAGAGACTTCGCGTACTCCCACACCCACAGGCCCTGACTGAACCACTAGAGGTTCAGAACAGCTAGCAGTTCTCTCTAGGTGCCGGGGGGGAGAGGTAAAGACTTCACACACTTCCCCACAGTCCAATCCAGTCTGTGGGTGGTGGAGCACAGTAGCATCCTGGCCACATTTCTACCTGAGGTCCTGCCCTTTCTGGGACAGCCCAGGGTAACTTCAAAAATTTGTGAAGTGTTCCTCCCTCCCTCCCCCACCCAACTTCTAACGTTATTGCCCACCCCACAGTGTATCTGCAGGGCATGATTCCTAAAAAATGCTAGAAGCCCCTACCACATTGTTATTTGTCCATCAATGTGCCACCACCCCTTAAGTGGTTTTGTTTGCCAGCAAGAGGACACTATTGATCAAAATTTTAGCGTATATGCTGAAGTGCAAAATACACCCCAGTACAAGTCTGTGGCTGTTATGTATTTCATCATCCCCCACCCCCTTAGCTAGCTTGTCCTGGGATGGGAATATGGCTCTGGAAATCAACATACCATTGGCATTGCTCTAGATTGCCGACGCAATTCACATCACTTAAGTACATATTAGACTTCACAATACAAGAAAGTAAGTTAATCTATTAACAATTTAACAATTTTCTAAAATGCATTAGCTATGTTAAAGGGAAATCAACACAGACGTGTTCTGTTGCATCAAATACAAACACCTTTTTAATGCTCTAATATTAAACACTTTATACTGAAAGACATATGAACATGTGCTTAAAAAAAAAAAAAAAAACCACACACACACAACCATAAAGGATATTTTCCCCTTATTGCCATTACTTAATAGTGCCACTTGGATGCAGAATTCAAAAGCTGCTATGAACCATAACTTTTAATATTTGAAATACAGATATTCTCTAGATGCTGAGAATTTATAGTTATGCTTAGGACATAGAAATGTACAAGTATTAAGGGGGGCCGGAGGGTGTCAATCCTTCCATACACACTACTCACTAACTTATGCGCATGCAGCGTTTATATCATTTTGCCAAAAAGATGATTATTTACAATCTTGATGATTATTTACAAGTTTGAACTAGAGCAGAAGAGAACCCTTTGTCATACTGAATCCTGTTATTTACCTTTTCATACTTCTCCTTCAGTTTAGCAGCCTTCTTTTCATAGGGCTGTTTATCATCTGCAGCAGTATTATTCCACATCTCTCCCAGTTTCTTTGCAACATCTCCAATAGACAAACCAGGATGCTCTCCTTTGATTTTTGGACGAAATTCAGAGCAAAATAAGAAAAAAGCTGAACTAAAGAGAAAAAAAATTGTAATATTAAGTATAAAATTTTATTGTATTGTATTAGATGTAGCA
This sequence comes from Pelodiscus sinensis, assembly GCF_052426305.1. Taxonomy (NCBI): domain Eukaryota; kingdom Metazoa; phylum Chordata; order Testudines; family Trionychidae; genus Pelodiscus; species Pelodiscus sinensis. The sequence continues at coordinate 309,397,560 of NC_143052.1, forward strand.
AGTTTTGAGATCTTCACTACACAATGCAATAGTACTATGTTAAACCACACTAGGGAACATATAGCGTGCACCAGCAGTCTACAAAACCAATTAACATGCAACACAGTGTGCTCTAAAAATCACACTCCCATCTTGTAGATTACCCCACTCACCAAGTTTCTCTTATTTTACCAGTTCTAAGAACATGGACAGTGCTGTTTCACAGGAAATACAACCTCATGATTACTGTAGGAGGAGTTCTAGAGGTTAATACCAGCCATTCATTCTTCTTTAGTTTATTTTTTAGTAGTAGGCCCATTTTCAAAAACAACTGAAAGACTTAGGCACCATACAGGCGTGGTAATTTCACGTTCATTCTATAAGCTGTTTATGAAGGCAATTCCTTGCACCAATACAGAGCCCTACTAACTGCTAAGAGACTATGTGGACACAGTTTTGCAAACACTACAACAGTGCCGTATTGGGGCCTAATATTGAACCACAATTTTAAAGTAGAGTTGTTAAGTGTGGCTGTTAGCAAATACTATCGAAGTATAAATTGAGCAGAACAGTTTTGGGTTTATTTTCAAATCTACTCAATTTTAGGTCAAGTTTCAGTAAACAATAGTTGAAATGGACCAGATTTATAGATTCTCAGATTCAAAGGCCAGAATGGGCATCATTTTAACCATCTAGTCTGATATCCTGTCTGTCACAGGTACAGAACTTCCCCAAAATAATTCCTACAGCCGTTTTTAGAAAACCGTCCAGTTTTGGTTTAAAAGTGGTCAACAATAAAGAATCCACTACAACCGCTGGCCAACTGTTGCAACTTTACGCTCACCATAAGTTATATTTTATTTCCAGTCTGATATATAAAAATCATGTACTGTTTGAAACAGTAAATCCAAAGGTTTTTAAAATGTGGTTACTTGCACCACTAGATTTGTACTCTTCTATACTTAAATCCCCAAACTTGGTTTTAAAAAGAGTATTTTAAGGATACATTTCAATGCAATGCTCCTGTGCAACAAACACTAATTGGAAATCTACTTACGGAGGCCTCTTTGGTGCATTAGGATCCTTCAACTTCTTTTTTGTTTCCCCTTTGGGTGGTATATAAGTTTTCATTTCTCTTTCATAACGAACCTTGTCAGCCTTTGCCATATCTTCAAACTTTCCTTTCTCCTTAACAGACATAGTCTATAAAGCAAAATACGAGTGTATGATTTAAAAGTGCATCCACTGCCATTCTAAACCATAGCAGAAATAGTATTTCCTGCCTTACACGTAAATATAATCAAGACTGAATTTATATTCATTTAAGGCATCTGGCCTCAAACTGTAGGTCAGGACTCTCCTCTGAATAGGGTTGCCCAGGCTGGCTTAGACTTGCAGGGGCCCAGGTTACAGGCACCTTGCCTAGATGGAAGCCCTTGAGCTTCAGCTTTGATTCCCCTGCCCAAAGTGGTGGAGCTTAGGGCTTCAGTCCCCCCTCCTGGGGTTTTCAGAAGGGGGTCATGGCACAATGTAATTTGAGAACCCCATACCTAACAAAACTTTAAAAAAAAAACCCACACAATGGTCCTGGTAGCACCTTAAAGACTAACCAAAAATATATAAATAGTATCTTGTCTCTAAGGTGCTACAGGATCTTTGTTGTGTTTTAGGTTTTTCCTAGTTACAGACTAACACGACTACCCAAGACCCCTGATCTAAGGTAATTATGCTGTTACCTTATAAGATAGTACAGGATTTTTTTGGCTCATCTTACCTTCCACCGTTCTGAACATTTTTTTGAGAACTCTGAAAAGTTCACTGAAGCATCTGGATGCTTCTTCTTGTGCTCCTCCCGGCAAGTTTGCACAAAGAAGGCATATGAAGACATTTTACCTCTTGGCTTCTTCGGATCACCTTTACCCATTTTTGCTTATTTTTCTAGAACACAAAAGAAAAACAAACAGACCTTTATAACTACTTTTAGATCCCACTCAATATCATAGGAAGCTAAGAAGAATGAATACATTAACTATGGTCTGTAAAAGCAGCTTTCTGAACTTGGAGAAGACCTCCCAAGTTACAGCCCTCTCCTAGAAAGTTATTCATTACTTGTAGATCACCTGGTCAATACAAACAACCTAGGCTTCAAGACATTTCACTACCATCAAAAGACTTCAGATTATATTTAAAGGGTCATCAGCAATCAAGGAGTGTCTGTTGCTAGCCAATTTGCATTTCCTCCTAGTTGGTAGCGTAGTACTGCAGCCACATACATGTCAGCTAATTAGGGCTAGAGAGGTTTAAAACAAAAGGAAATAGTTTGGGGACAAGGGAAAAATATTACTGTACTCTATCTGGATCAGCCTGTTGGATTATGAACGATTTCCCCTTTTTTTAAACCTTCAAAAAAAATTTACAAACATGAATTTGCATAAAAAATACAGGGGTTGTGCTTTATTTCTGTTATTTCCTACTTTAATTATACTGCAAAATCTATTCTCCCTACAATGTGTGGCTAGAAACAGTCAAATTAAATATAGAACTCAAACATGGTATGTTCCAACCAACGGACTTAAAAGCATTATTTATCTATAACTACTAAGATTGTGTTCAATGAGCACAGACATCCCCGTATCTTTTAAAGGGTACAAGGAATGTAAAAATATCTTAGCACATTAACACACTAGATATGTAAATTCACCATAATTATCTGGGGGAGGCGGGGAGAATCATCCCTAGCCCACTGATGTATAAACTTTGCTACTCAAGGAGTGAAACAAGTGGGTGGTGTGTGCACGTATTGCCACAGAAGCAGCGTTTCCGATCAGTTTGGCGTATGGACAAACAGATTTCTACTCTGTGACTAAACACATCCGGTTTGAAGTTTCTCTTGAGTAAACAAGGCTATAGAACCAAAGTCATTCCTGCCTGCAATGGAGATGCTTCCAGGGCAACCCTTTTACTCAGGATAGTGTACACACAGGGCTGGCTCATTTGTTCCTGCATATAGAAAGGAAGTGGGAGGGAAATAAAAGGGGGAAAATGAAAGGAATTGGTATTTCCCAGTTCATTTTATTAACACTGTAAACATCTTTTCGCCTTAAATACTCCAATTAAAACCCTGCAACTTCATCTTAAGTTGCATTGAAAAGCTGTCTTCCTACCATGTTGAACATAAGGTGGTGGAGAAAAGCTTCAGTTCCCTTAAAAAGAGATTTTCTTAAAATGCTGCAAATGGGACAGAACCAATGAACACCACACAATCCATGCTGCCTATGTTCCCGTAAAAAAATAATCTTTCAACTCTGGAAAGACATGAGGCAATAAATTGAGAGGAGGGGGCAACTGAAGGTTTAGTTGTGGCTTCATGTGTTTAACCAATCCCCATACGTCTAAGCATTACACATTTTTAATCGTGTTGTTGTGCCACTGTTGCTGGTGGAAAAAAAAAAAAAGAAGCCTGCGGTTTATTAATCATGTCTCTGTACCGCTTTACAGCTGCAGATGTGACTGCAGGATCTAGAGTAAGCCCAGGGCTGGCGCTGCCACAAGCCCTCAGGCTAAGACAGCCTCACTGCCAAGCCTGCGCCCCTCAGTCGTGTCTCTCGGGGAGCGCGTGTCTGAGCAGTCTCCAGGCAGGGCTGTGGCGGGGCTCCTGCTGCGCGCGCGGGGAGAGGGTTTGCGGAGGCGCAGGAGGCAGCCCGGGAAGGGCGGCCGCGACAGCAGCGCGATTCCTCCCATTTTGAGCGAGCGGCCCGGGCATGAGAGAAAGTCCCCCTGAAACGTGCGCTGCGGCCGCTCGGCGCGGCTGGGCCCCCACAGCTCGGCAAGAGCGCGGGCCCCGCCGCTCTCGCCAGCTCGGAGCGCGGCTGCCTCCCGGAATGGCCGCTGCTCGCCGCCGCGCAGAGAACATGGCTCCTTCCTGCCTTCCTTTGTGTGCGCGCCCGGCGCACGCTCAGCCATGACAGCGGGGGGGGGAGGGGGGAGAGAGCCGGCGCGCTTCCAAGCGCGGCCAGAGCCTCTGACGAGCTGGCCGAGTCCGGCCGCAGCCCCCCGGCGCCCCGCACACGGCGGCCAGCTGCTTGCCCCGGCCGGGACCCCCCGCAGCGGCCTTGGCGGAGGCAGAAAAAGCGGCCGGAAAAGTTTCCCCAGAACTGCGCCCCCGCCCTCACCCTCCCTCCCGCGCCTCGCGTCCTCCGCACGGCGCTCGTCAGCCATGTTCCAGCGAGCGCAGCTCCGGCTCGCCCGCCGCCGACACGGCCCCGCGCCCCGGCAGTAGCTCGCGCCGGGGAGCGCCCGGCTCCGCGCCCCCGGCCCTGCAGCGGCAATTGCCGCAGGGCGCCGGGAGCAACGCGCCGCCGCCCGCAGTGGCCCCCCCTCCCCCGCCCGCGGGACAGAGCCCCACGGGGACATTTTCCCTCCCGTTTCACCCAATTTCCCGCTTCCCGCCATGGCTCGTGCCCCCGCCCCGCCCGCGAGCCCCGCCAGCAGCCTCCGCCACCGCAGCTCCGTTTGCCTTTGTGTGGCCGCGGCAGAGCGAGCGCTGGGCTGGCCCCGCAGCCGCCGGAGCGCGCAGCTCGCCTGAGCCGGGATATTCCCCGCCTCGCGCGCTGCGCCGCTCCCTCACTCACCAGCGAGCCACAGGCGCTGAGACACTTGCCCGGCTGCTCGCGCTGGCCCCCAGTGCTGCCTGGTCTCGCTGTAGCCCAATGCACCGCAATGGCTGAGAGCGGGATCGATACGCAGCCTCCTCACGCTCTCAGCGCTGGTAACATTACTCTCAACACAGCCCCGCTCCTATTGGCGGCCGCCAAGCCAGCGGCCAACCTGATTGGTGGAGCCCCTTCCATTGTCCTGACCAGAGGGCGCCGCGGATTGGCCGCGAAGCGGGACACGTCACGGAGCATTGAAAGGGCGCGTAAATATAAAAGTGAGTGGAGGGGAGGCTGGCTGAGGCGGGATGTGCAGCTCAGAGAGACTTAGTGCTGTGCTGCTGTGCATGAGGAGAGCAGCTCATAGGCAACCACGCACTCCTAGCATAGCCGAAGGGCGTCTTGCTTCCCTAGCCGCACAGCCACTTCTGTCTCCACAAAGCGCACCCAGAAGCCCGCTTTGGGAATCCTTTCACCACACACCTTACCCCCAAGGGTCCTGCTGCTACAAGGCAAGGGGACAGCAGGATGCTTTGTTTACACCATTGGCAAATATTGACCCTTAGTAAATGGTTCATGTTGCTGAGACAGAAGATCCTAGAGCATCATAATACAGCCACCACTCATTTCTGTGGTGCCTAAGATATCAGCACACTCTACCCACTGAATTATTATATGATACTTTCCTCATTTGTAAAATGGAGTAATTTAAGGCACAGAGACATTAGATATCAAGCAATCGCAGGGCTCCAGGAATTAAATCCAATTTTCCTGTTCCCTCACCCCCTATTTAAATCTTGAGGTCACACTTCTCATAAAGTAATATTTATAGACTAGCCAGTGTAAAAACACATATTTTATCTATATAGATTACACTGACATTGCTGCATTTCATTCACAAAGCATGATCTATTTTAGTGCTTAAGAGCAGGAGGTAGTAGATCTTGATCTATTTTACATCTTTGCAACAGATTCTCTCTGATGGCTGATCTGCACTGGAAACTTGCATCTGTATAGCTAGTGTTACACAAAGTCTCTCAAGGGTGTGAAAAAGCCACAGCCCTGAGGAGTGTAGCTATCCCAACCTAGTCCTCCATCTATTCTAGACAGTGCCATTACACAGAAGAATTTCTTTGGAAGTCTGTTGCAAAGCTGTAAATAGAACCAAGATCTACTGTTCTAACTAGCTATTACCTCCCACAGGAGACCCCTTCCCTTGGCATGGGCAGCAACTACACTGAAGCATTACAGTGGTGGATATGCAGCATGTGTGCTGCTGTACCATTTTGAGTGTACACATATTTGTAGTGATCTTGGGCCAAAATACTTAGTCCAATATTTTCAAAGAAGCAACTACAGATTTTGGGTGCCTCATAGGACTTCAGTTGAACTTATGGGTGCTCTGCATTTCTAAAATGTAGGTCCTGAACATCAGTTTGGGTGCACAGAAGCTGAGAGATTCAAAATTAATGGAAACTTTCAAATCTGAGCTTTAACCTTTCATGGCTTGATTCATCCTTGTTTCCCTGCAATTTGTGTAGTCACATACACCAGTGCAAAGTGGGTGTAAAACACTACCAAATCCAAATAATAAACCTTTAACATCTATTTTGCACAGGTGTAGGTACTATACAAGGTTCAGGTTAATGGTAAGTAAGATAGATTAAACAACTCCCTTCCTCATGAGGATGTTAAAAGACTTTTCATCATTTGTAAAACACTGATATCTCGGAATAGCAAGCTACACAAGTGTGCAAAAAATAATTCATACCAGTTAATTTCTTTTCTCTAATAACAGGACAAGCAGTCCACACTAACAATTGATACATACATGCTTCAGAATTTGGAAGCAGTCTAAAAGACAGAAGGAAGACAAATCCCTAAATAGCTCAATTTCCAGAACATATAGTCATATGAGCATTTCCAAAAGTCTACAGTTAGAAAAAGTGAACAGCTAGGCATGCTAGTAGCTAACTCAGGCATGTCCAAAGTCCGGCCCGCGGGCCAATTGCGGCCCGTGTTCCGGTTTAATATGGCCCCCCAGGTAATTTGCCAATATCTATCTTTTATGGCCCCCAACGAATCCATATGTATTGAGATGAATACATGGTAAAATCTCAGTTAATGTCAGTTGGTCTAAATCAGTTATAAATATATTTGGACACAACATTTGTGGTGTTATGTTCCTGTTCATATTTTTTGAACTTAAAAGTTGACAGACAACCTTTATTACCAATAATATGTAATGTACTTTACAATGTTCCTGACATATTTCAGCTTCCTGGATTTTTTTTTTCATCTGGCCTTCAGATATGAAAGGCAGAGTGATTTAACACCTGTTTAGATTTGTCATCCATGTGACGAAATGAAAAGTATGCCGTTTGCAATAAACTTTACATAAAATAGTTAATTTGCATTTAATTTTAATGGTTCAAAGAATGTCAGGCAAAATGGCCGGCCCTCACGCATGTTCACTTCATCAAATCTGGCCCTCTTTGAAAAAAGTTTGGACACCCCTGACTGCTAACTAGATATTCAGTTAACTATTTACATATGCATTTTGACATCTGACGAAGTGGGTCTTTGCCCACGAAAGCTTATGCTCCAATACATCTGTTAGTCTATAAGGTGCCACAGGACTCCTTGTCGCTTTTGCGGATCCCAACTAACACGGATACTCCTCTGATACTATTTACATATGACCACTCCTGCACAATAATAATATGAAGTAAAGAAGATAGGCGAAATACCAGTGACCAACTAGATAAAGTATACATTCTGTTAAAATCAGAATTATAAACAGACTAAAATAACGGGTGCCATTGAATTTTTTAGCCATACTATCACCAGATAAATTAATACATATACATACCATTCCTGTATTAAATTATAAAAGAGGAGGCCCAAAGTCTTTCAGTCCAGGATGTAAGCACTGATCTCGTAGAATGAATTACAATACTTTTCAGAGGAGGAATATCCTTAGCAGTTTGCCAGCTTTGTTTTAATTTGCTATAACAGACTTTGGAGCTTGGTTCCCACTCTTCTTTGTGGATGACGGATCACAAATATTGTAGTCTATTTCCTCACTAGTCTCTTTCTTTTCAGATAAATCCAGATTGCTTTCTTCAGGTGCTTTTACAAAAGCTTATCCCTGTCTGCTCCATGGAAAAAGTAAATGGCTTCTTGGTTAAGAAACTGGTTGCAGGTACTCCCCTCCTTGTTAAGGTATGTAACTGTGTAGCTGTTGTCTGACCTCACAAAATGACATATTTTCTGGATATATGTTCAAAAGTCTAGAAAGGTAAAGTTTATTGTTCAAAGCTCTAAGAAGTTTACACTGGGATTTCTTCTCTGTATCTTCCAAACTGACTTTCATTTTTCCAACTATGAGCTCTCCAAACTTGCAAGTTCTGATTTCTCATTAAAGTTTCTCTATGTGTCTGAAGAAAGGGCGGGCCCTGAAGAACATGGTTCCTCATTCTGCATGGTCAGAAAGAGGACTTCCATTTTGCCCAAGATTTCTCAAAAGGATTTTCAGATCTTAATACAGTTGCTGGTCAATATGTGCCAATTCATCCTTCTCACCAAAAGGTACTCAGGTTTTTCTACCAGAATAACAGTTACCAAGGGCACTGCCCTCTGTACAGTCCTAAAGATATTATTTTGCCTTCTCACAGGACATATTTGAAAGAGGCAAATTGAAAGAAACAATTCAGGAGACAGCAAATATGATGATCAGGGAGCATATACCTGCAGCTTCATTTATCATCAGTTTAAGACAAAAGCAGTCTCATCTTCATCAGGGCCCTAAGTCAAGTTGGGGATCAGACAAATACCAAAATATTCTGGAAGCAGACAGGTTAGGTTTTAAAATAAAGTCTTAATATTATGAAGTTAATGTTTCCATCCTGAAGGAAGGTTTTGTGCAACTATTTAAAAGTTTAAGTTCTGGCATTGCCTTTGGGAATCCATTAATCTCTTACCTCCAAAAACAGAGTACACACTTGAAAACAGATGTGCAGGGACTACTTCTTTGGCCCTCTGCATAGGAGGTGGTATCTGTGGTTATACCAAATTTCTTCCAATTATCTTTGAGAATTGGAGAGGAATGAAATGGAAAGGCATTTACAAACTTTGTCCCTAATCTGACTGTCAATGGTGGTCTAGGGCCAATGGTTTAGAAAATGAGATATATCCTGTGTAATATGATTGTAGGATAGGTATTGATTCTCTGCACCATGTGGATGTTTTGATTGTTTCTTACCTACATGCCTCTAGCTTCCACACTATCTCTTGTCTACAGCCAAGCTCTAAGATACAACCATATCTGCTCTAACACCTCAGACAGAGACATACATGTACAAGATCTTTATCAAGCATTCTAAAAACTTAAATACCTACCTGGGAAGTAAAGAAACAGATTGACAAAGCCAGATGAGTACCCAGAAGTCACCTATTTCAGGACAGCCCTAATAAGGAAAAGAACAGAACACCAGTGGTCATCACCTACAGCCCCGAGCTAAAATGATTCCAGCTCATCACTGACAATCTACAACAGGGGTGGGGAACCTAAGGCCTGTGGGGGCTGGATGTGGTCCCGAGCTTGCCTGGATCCAGCCCCCGAGGCTTAAGGCTCCTCCTTCCAGCACTGGGGAGCCTACGCTGGTGCTCCACTCCCCCGCTTCTGTGAGGCTGGAGCACCCAATCTACTAGCCTGGGCCCCACTGGACTCTGGTGTGCAAGGAGAATGTGAGGAGTGTCTTTTCCGTATCTCAGTCGGGGCCATGTCATTGGAGGTTCCCCTCCCCGATCTACAACTTATCCTGGAAAACAATCTTTCAGTCTCACAGAATTTGGGAGGCAGGCCAGTCCTCACCCATAGATAGCCCCCCAATCTGAAGCAAATACTCGCCAGCAGCCATAAAACACATCACAGAAATACTTACCTAGGAACCTATCCCTGCAGCATACCCTGTTGCCAACTCTGTCACGTATCTATACAACAAACAACACCATCACAGGACATAACCACATAAGCCACGCTATGAAGGGCTCATCCACAAATGTGATATATGCTATCAAGTGTCAGCAATGTCCCTCTGCCATGTATATTAGCCAAAGTGGACTGTCTCTGTGCCAAAGGATAATGGATACAAATCAGACATCAAGAAAGGTAACATACAAAAACCCGTAGGGGAACACTTTAACCTCCCTGGACATTCAGTAATGAATTTAAAACGTGTCATCCTTCTACAAAAAAAATCCTTCAAAACCCAATTACAATGACAAACAGCTGAACTCCAATTCATTTGCAAATCCAGTACAATCAAATTAGGCCTGAATAAAGATTTAAACTGATTAACCCACTACAAAGGCAATTTCTCTCTTGGTATTCACATCTCACCATCAGCTGCTGTGAATGAGCCACTTCCACCCTAATGTGATTAGCCTCATTAATCCTGGTTCTATACTAGGTAAGTAACTTCTTTCTTTTGTTGTACTTTTATACACATACTCCTTTGCCTCTGAAATTTCCATACCAATTCATTTCATGATGTGGGTTTTACCCAAGAAAGCTTATGCCCTAATAAATCTGTTAGTCTCCAAGGTGCCACAGGACTTCTCATTGTTTTTGAAGGTACAGACTAACATAGCGACCCCTTTGAGACTGATTGTTTGGGAGACTCTTTGTAAAATCAGATTTCCTTTCAGTACCTTTGGTATTTCTAGAACAGGCTCTGTATAGTTTCCATAGTTCATTGACTTTCTGATTTTCCCTTGTATAGGAATATGAGGAACTTATTTGCCAGTGGATAAGAATGTAAGAATGGCCATACTTGGTCAGACCAGTGATCAGTTTAGCCCAGTATCTTGCTTTCCAATAGTGGCCAATGCCAGATGCCCCCAAGAGAATGAACAGAACAGGTTCAGGTGATCCACCCCCTGTTGCCCATTCCCAGCTTCCGGCAAATAGAGGCTAGAGGCACTTAAGATCATGGTTTTGCATCCCTGCCAATCCTGCTAATAGTCATTTCTGAACCTAACCTTTATGAACTTACCTGTTGTTTTTTGAAGCCTATTATAGCTTTAGCCTTCACAACATCCTGTGGCAAAGAGATCCATGGGATGACTGTGTATTGTGTTAAGTAGTACTTTGTTTTGTTTGTTTTAATCCTGCTGCCTATTAATTTCATCTGGTGACCCCTTAGCTCTTGTGTTATGAGAATGCCCAGTTACTTCCCTCCCTTTTATTAAAAGTTTCTTCTCAGTGAATACTGTGTCTTGAAAACCATGTATTCTTTTGAGAAATTGTTTCTTTTCTATGCTCAGACACTGTGCTTAAGAGTGGGAAAGCATTGCCGCTCAGAGACACCCAGGGCGGTATGTGAATTTCCCATCTTTACTGGATGGGAGCTCGAGCTAGTTCTGTATTGCATGGATGAAAAGGAACACATAGGCTACGTCTATACTGCACTGTTTTGCACAAGAAATATGCAAATGAGACAATGCGTGGAATATCACCACGACTCATTTGTATAATTAATGAGTGGCCGCTTTTTTGCGCTTTCTGCTTTTTTTTTTTTTCTCTTTCTGATTTTTTTCAGGAAGAACAGCTCTTGCGCAAGAGGGGGTTTTTGCGCAGAAAGCGGCTGCTCATTAATTATGCAAATGAGGCACAGCGACATGCCACGCTTCAGCTCATTTTCATATTTCTTACGCAAAACAGCGCAGTATAGACGTAGCCCTAGGTATTGAACCTGGCCCTGGCTGCTGCTAGCTTCACCTGACAGAAGGGTTATACTACATTTTGTTTTCTATCTTTTAACTAGTTACTAATCTATGAGAGGACCTCCCCTCTTATGACAGCTTAGTTTGCTTAAGAACCTTTGATGAGGGAGCTTGTCAAAGGCTTTCTGAAAATTTAAGTACATTGTATCCATTAAATCACCCTTGTCAACATGCCTGTTGACCCCCTCAAATAATTTTAATAGAATATTAATTATTGGACTGGATGTGTCCCATTCATAGCTTTTGATGTGAAAATGCAGATGGTAAAGGCAGGAGAGATTGGCTTTGGAATATGCCAACCAGCTAATGCAGGGGGTGAGTAATAAAAAAAATAGCAGCCCATAGAGTCAGTCCCTGGCGGGCTGCCAACACTATGTTTACCTGCAGCTCCGCAGGTATCAGAGAATCGCAGCTCTGGTTGGCCGCAAATTACTGATCTCAGCCAATGCGAGTAGTGGGAAGCATTGCGGACCATGATGCCACTTCTCACCACTTGCATTGGCTGCAAACAGTGATTCACAGCCAACCAGAGCTGTGATCCTCTGTTACCTGTAAAGGCACAGGTAAACATAGAGGTGGGGGCCCATCAGGGACTAACCCTGAAGACCTGCGAATTTGCCCACCACTGAGCTAATGTCTTTATTCAAGCCCAGGGTAACAGTGTTAATCTTGTAGATGAATTCCAGTTTTCTCTGTAATTGATTAGTAAAATTCCATTGTAGAATGGGTTACTTTTAAATCCATGATTGAGTGACTGATGAAGTGGTTTTTACCCAAAAAAGCTCATGATTCTATATAGTTTTGTTAGTCTTTAAGGTGCCACAGGGCAATTCATTTTTAAAGTTATAGACTAACACAGCTACCCCTTGAGATTTATTAATAGACTAATTTTTCACCCTAAACAAGATTTATCTTACCCCTTGTTAAAAGTACTCTTGCTGAGAAAGGCTGTTGAAGCTTTTTCTGATGTACTTATTAATTTTCTCATGGAGATTCCATGGAAAGACTGCCATTTCCCCACCATCATGGCATGACACTCTCCCAAACCATTCCTCAAACTGTGCTGTCAGAACCGCAGAGTTTAGCTATTGTTAATGGTTACTTTTCCAGATCAGACCTTGAGAAGTCAGGAATGCCTCCCACTCACATCCTTGCCTGTTAATCTTCAGCAAGGATATGTCAGCCAGAGTCATGGCAGCCTGTGTACAAGGGTAGGATTATTACAAATTGTTTCCATGTATACCTGCTGTACAAGCGTGTAACTATACTTTTTTGGGGCCCTGTGATGGGGTCAACCCACCCCACCAGCATGGGACGGACTCTCCCCACACCCTACACAGCCTGTTCCCTGGGTGTAACGGGACAGATTCGCCCACACCCTGATCCCCATATTTCAGGGGGACCGCGGTACACAGACCGCCATCTGTGCGCTGTGTTCCCACACCACAGGAGGGCTGAACGACATGGCTTCAGGGGTGTGTGCACTGCGGCCGCATCAACAGTGCGCCCGAGAGTGATGTAGGGCAGTGAGGCCTTGGGAGACTTGCAGGGTGGGCATGGCAGGGAGGGGCCGGCGCCAGAAGGCCGGTGGGAAATACAAAAGTGGATGGCGAGAAGGGAAAAAGGGAGGAGAACGGGGAGCGGAGGGAGGTGGCGCTGGGAGTAGGAGAAGAGGGGACAGAGGTGAAGGAAGGGGGGGAATGAGATAGCGAGAAGGAAGAAGCTGGGTACGAGCAGCCCGTTGACAATTGGGTCAAATACAGCGGCTGTGTGGGAATAACGATCCCCACTCTGTTGTGTAACTACACTGGGGTACAAAGTTGCTCAGAGCGGGGCTTTCTTTCTAAGAGCCCACGGGCTGGTGTGTTACCGCCGGAAGCCCCATCAGCTGGATAGGAGCTTAACTGAACCTGTCCTTAGGGCCCTGGGCTGGGACCTGTGAGAGAGGGTGGGTCCAAGTCCCCCTATCCCGACTGCTATTGGTGGGAATAAAGCCCATAGCACTGAGACTGAATTGAACCTCGATAGGTCAGAGAGCCTTAAAGTGAAAGTAAAAACACCGTAAGAGGACGACTGGGAGGCTGTGTGGTCCAGTGGGGCTGCAAGAGACAAGGAAGCAGGACTTAGCTCCTTCACAGGCCCCATACCCAGCACTCCTTCTCCTCCTTCCCGTACCTTTAAAACTCACCAGGATCAAAGGGTCTGGAGAGATCTATGTTTGCCTCTAGGGTAAGAATAATAGTGGCCAGTTTTTTTCAGAGACGTGCATGTTAGTGAAGTGTTACCATCTTTATCAGGAACAGTACAATCACTCTATTGTTAATGGTTACTTTTATAGATCAGATCTTGAGAAGTCAGGCAGGCCTCCCTCCCACCCCACAGACAAACTCTGTCAACTAAGGGAAAAACCTCAGAGGATGAGAGAAGATCTGTCCAAGGACGTTATGCAGAATTCAGTGCTTTAAAGAGAGCAAAGGAGGGCTAGAGAGATGAAAGTCAGAACAGAAGCTACTGAGCACATGCTAAAGCTCATGGAAGATCAAAATGAGATGCTGAAATGTTTTATCAAGATGCAGATTAAACAGAACCAAAGGCCTCCCTATCAGCACATGCAGAATTCTTTTCACAGCAACCCTCCCTCTATGCCCACACACTCATTTTCTCAATCAGGTAATGGCTATTTTCCAACACACTCTGCTCCCCATCACAGCAGCTGTGACTTTGACAGCTGGATGTTAACACAATTGTGAGGTTTTCCAATAACCCTTACCACCAAATATTTACCCTATATTTGTCACCATATTTGAAAGAGATCAATAAAGACAAATGTGATTAAGGTTTCCATGAGTTTATTTTGTGTGACACAACCCACACCAATCATATTGGCCCCCATGGAAGGCTGTAACATCCCTTGATTTCATGGGAATGACTAACTCAGGATGAACAGAGTGATGAGGCAGAGATGCAACATACAGAAATGTCAGTGCCCCTAGTTGTCAAAGTGGTTCCTCTGAGCCCCCCTGATATTGATAGCCACCCTATGCATTCCTTTAACAGCACGAGTGTCTGGCTGTTCAAACTATGCCTCCAGGTGCAGTGCCTCCCACGGGCAAACATTTCACTCCTTACTCCAAGCCCGTATGCAGAGGGGGTGCGAAGGGTGCAAAAGCAACCCCTCCCCCCCATAAGCCTCCATGTAGACATGCTTCAGCCATCTGGGGGAAGGCAGGAGTGGGCACGCTGCGTGAGCCTCCCTCCCCCATGCTCCAGCTAGTCGGGGAAAGGCTGGGGCTGATTCCCTGCTGCTCCTGGGTGAGGAAGGGAGAAATCAGGCACAGCGTTCCCCGGCTGGCCGGAGCATGGGGAGGGAGGCTCAGGCAGTGCTCTGCTCTTACCTTTCCCTAGCTGGTGGTTTGTAGAGAGTTGCTCCCTAGGACTGTGCTGCTTAGGGAGAATTTAAGGTTACTAAGTATGCTCACATGTATTGCGCATGCTCAATAGCTCTGCTGAAACCCCTGCCCTTCCTTTGTATAAGTTTCTGCTGACTACATTTTACAGGTTAAAATGGGAGAAGGGGGGCTAAACAGAGAGGGGTGCAAATTGACTGGGCAAGGGGGTGAAGTGGCGGCAGGCAGCATTAGAATCGGTGCTGGGGCAACATCAGGGCTGATGGGGGGAGCAGCAGCTGGTAAGCTCCACTGCTGTAGGGACACAGAGCAAAGCCCCAGCACAGGCAGGGCAGAAGTGGTAAAAACAGTTACCCCAGTGGCAATAAGGCACCAATCTTTGGGGGACGGGGGGGAAAGAGTGTCCATGGCAGAGGGATTTCATAACTTGCTCAAATCTGCTTTTATTTAATTATTTAAACCAGGTGCACAGAGCATGCTCAGTAGCTCTGCTGAAGCCACTGCCCTTCGCCCTGCCCACACTATTTATAAGTTTCTGCTGACTACACTTTACAGGGGTTAAAAAGAGAGATGGGGCAAAACGGAGGAAGGGGTTGGCCAGGTTCTGAGCAGAGGGCAGAAATTTACTGGCCTGGGGGGATCAAGCCACTTTAGGGTGAGGCGGTAGAGGGGGAAAAAATTAGGAAGTGGGGGTAGGAGCTGGGGTTTAGTTCCAGGGGAAGACTCTGCCAGCGGCTATGTGGGGGCTTTGCCCCACACATAGAGAGGGACAGCAGGGGGAACAGTTACCCCAGGGGGATGAATCACCTGCTGAGTGTGCAAAGGCAGAGGTGGGGGGCAGAGAGGGGGTTTTATAACTCCTCTCTGGGAGCTGTGTAGGAGCATAGGGCAGCTTCCTGCCTGTGATCTTAAAGGTACAGCTGTTCTAATTCATTGGCTTTCACTGCCAGATATGCAGTCCCTCACTATCTGTACTGCTATACGGACAGGAGACAGAATGCTGTGAAATATCTGACATGCAGAGTTGGAGGGATTGTGTAATACTTTTTGAGTATTTAAAAGACTCTTATCAGACCGCTGCCCTGGTTCCTAATCCCAACTGTCTAGGAGAGACAAAGTAAGAAGTCTTGTGGATGGTAGGGAAGGAAGTGGTTGTCATGGTTTATCTTGACTTTAGTAAAATTTTTTATACTAAAGTAACCTAGATGGAGCTACAATAAAGTGGGTGCAAAAGTGGTTGGAAAATAGTGCCCATGGTGTAGTTATCAGTAGTTTACAGTCACGTTGGAAGGACATAATGAACAGCGTCCTGCAGGGATACATTTTAGATACATTTCTGTTTAAAATCTTCATCGATGCTTTAGATAATGGTTTTGAGGCAGGAATGAGACGGGGTGGCAGGTGGTCACAAGTGGTCACTGTTAAATCACAGGGCCATGGCCAAACGGGATTATGGATTCGCTTCACAACAGAGTTGATTAGGGATAGTTGCTTTTATTAATCTCACTACATCATTACTATTACAGGGTTAACACTGCCAAATGGTTACCTTGCTACCACAAAGTGACACATCAATAAACACAGGCAGAGCAATCCACAAAAGAGTAATAGACACTTAGAAATGCTTACGCCTCTTCAGTCTGTGGGGAGTCCTGTTCCTGTCACCTCACACCAGGCCACAGTGGATGTGGCTCCAGGTGGGGGAATCCAGGGCACCCTTTGATTTCTAGGTCCGTGGTGAGACTCACTGGACATGGGACTCCCTACACCAGTTATACTACAGTTGTTAACCGGGTGTGCGCGCACTGGCTCAGTGCCACACTTAATACTCTCAATGAGCTGAGCCCAAGGTCAAACTTGTTTACCGAGTTTAGTAGTTTCCAAGCTCAAGGCATGGGTTAAAGCTAATAAGGGCCAGCTGCTGTTTGTACTTGTAGGGTTCCAGGCTATGTACTTAAAGGATGAAAACTTCCATCCCAGGCCTGCTAAGCTGCTGGACTTCTATACGACTTTTTATGTGACAGTCACAATCCCCCAAAATGCATGGGCAGAAGTGGAGCAAAGAGAGTTGCAGCCACCTTACTGTGCTTTCCCTGCTGCTGCTAGTATGTGCAAAGATGAGGCAGGGGAAGGGCAGAGCTGGGGAAAGGAGAAGCAGGGGTGGAGGTTGTCCGGCCCTTACCCCAGCCCTCCAGGTCCCCCCTTACCAGTCGCCTCTGCTTAGAGAGTGTACTTATAAAGGTTGTGAACGATAACACATTGGGAGGGTTTGCAAGTGCTTTGGGCCACAAGCTAAATATGAATCAACGGCATAAAACTCCTGGAAAAAAAGCAAACATCAGTGTTGTAAGAAAGTCACAAGAAGTAATTCTTGAGCTCTACTCTACGCTGATTAAGACTCCAACTGGAGTACTGTGAGAGAAGACTGAAATATGATAACAATCACTAGTCTGTCTATAGGAATTTGCTAGATCTGGTATTAGTATTTTACAATAGCCATTTCCTACACTTTATGGCTGCGTCTAGACTGGCAACTTGACAGCTGTCTACACTGGCCGCTTGAATTTGTGCAAGAACACTGACGATCTAATGTAAGATTGTCAGTGTTCTTGAGCAAATACTATGCTGCTCCTGTTCGGGGAAAAAGCCCTCTTTTGTATTTGCGCAAGAGGGCCAGTGTAGACAGCTAAAAAGTGTTTTGCGCAAAAAAGCCCCAATGGCGAAAATGGCAATTGGGGCTTTCTTGCGCAAAACCGCGTCTAGATTGGCATGGATGCTTTTCTGTAAAAAGTGCGTTTGCACAAAAGCGTCTGTGCCAATCTAGATGCTCTTTTCCGCAAATGCTTTTACTGGAAAAATTTTTCCATTAAAAGCATTTGCTGAAAATCATGCCAGTCTAGACCCAGCCTATATGTATATAACTGCTACCTGCATGACTGTTCTACATTCAGTAGCAATGTCATATAATAGCAGATTCTTGTAATCATACATATCAGTAACTACTACCAGTAACATAGTCCTACAGGGAGCAGTTCTATACAAAAAAAAAAACTGTAACTGCTCCCTGTAGGGTTGTGCTACTTCTGGTAGCAATATCTTACAGGAGCATTTCCTTACAGTCATACAAATCAGAAACTGCTACTGGTAGCACATTGCTACAGGGAGCAGCTCTGTACTAAACCATCATTTGGAGCATGCTAACTTGGGGCACCATGGTGTGGGGAGTGCTTTCACACTGTTGTGGTCCACATTTAGAAAAAAAGTACCTCTGCCCCAGAAATTCCTACATATGAGCCTGTATTCTAACACGTATTATGTAAGCAACAGCATGTGGTCACCACCTTGGGGATACTATCTTCCAAAAGGTCCGGTTTGCCATAAAGATACCTACAGCCCCTTTCAATGTGCCAAAGGCACACAACGACCATGGGACAGCAGCTTAGCCTGTTGTTTAACTGCTCTTTACTGCTGTTCAGGTGTCCCCTGTAAGGCTTTATGAGCCAGGGCTGTAAGGGGTAAGCCTGATCATATAGGATCACTATGGGCATTTTCACATCCCCCACTGTAATCTTCTGGTCTGGAAAGAAAATCCCAGCCTGCAGCTTTCTGTACGAGCCACTGTCCCTGAAGATGTGTTTGTCATGCTCCTTTATAGACCACCCTGAATATACGTCTGTGAAATGCCCATGGTGATCCACAAGCACCTGAAGCACCATGGAGAAGTACCCCTTCCAATTGATATAATCTGTGGCAAGGTGGGATGGCACTGAAGGGAATGTGTGTGCCATCGATTGCCCTGTGATGGTTTGGAAAGCCCATTTCTGCAAAGCCAGCCACAATGTCATCCACATTTCCCAGAGTCACAGTCCTAAGCAACAAAATACAATTTATTGTCATGCACACTTCCATAAGTGCATGGTAGCCTTCCCCACTCCGAACTGATTAGTAATTGAACCGTAGCAATCAGGAGTTACCAGATTCCACAAAAAAATCACAACATGCTTCTCTACTAAGAGCAGTTCTCATTCGGGTGTCCTTGTGCTGCAGTTCAGGAGCCAGCTCAACACACAGCTCCAGAAAGGTTGTTTTATGCACCTGAAAGTTTTGTAGCCACTGTTCTTCATCTCACACATGCATGACAATGTTATCCCACCACTAAGTGCTAGTTTCCCTAACCCAAAAGCGACACTATTCTGCAAAGCTGCTCCGTGAAAGCCCAATGCAATATCACTTCGCTGCTGTCCCTGTCGTCCACATCCAAGTCATTTTCCTCTGCTCTTCAGTGCATAAGTAGCTGTGCTGTGATGTGTGTTGTTCTAAGCACATTGGACAACATGGGAGAGAAGTCCGGGATCCATGATTTTTCACAGTAGCTGCTGGAGTGCACAGTAAGGACTGCCATTCAAATGATACAAAAGTAAGCAGAAAGCTACAGGAAGGCTGGGAAGCAAAGAGGTGGCTGATCGGAAGTTTTTCACATTTCCAAAATGTCTAGCACTACATTGCACGTTCCCACAGTGCTTAGCGACTGAAGGTGACACCAGGCACTGTGGGATGCTTACCCACATTGCTTTGCTTATTCTATTGATATGGGAACCTAACAATGTGGCCATAATTTGTCGACAGAGGGTGGCAGAAAAACAGGTTTGGTGAGTTTTTCATTTTGACAACATTTGCATGTCGACTGCATTTTCGTCGCCAAACTTTCCAGTGTAGACATGGCCCTAACTATTATCTAGATAGCAGGGCTTGAGAAGGCCATTTCACCACTCACCCTGAGTGAGCAGATATTTTGAATGAGGTGGTAGCTGGGGAGTGGAAGTAGCAGCTAAAGGAGGTGGTGGCCTGAGAAAAAGCATCTGTAGTAATGGCAGGAGAAAACAGACTGGGGGTATGTCTACACTACCCTCCTAGTTCGAACTAGGAGGGTAATATAGGCATACCATACTTGCAAATGAAGCCCGGGATTTGAATTTCCCAGGCTTCATTTGCATAAGCGGGGAGCCGCCATTTTTAAAACCCCGCTGGTTCGAACCCCGTGCAGCGCGGCTACACGGGGCATGAACTAGGTAGTTCGAACTAGGCTTCCTATTCCGAACTACCGGTACACCTCGTTCCACGTTCCACGAGGTGTACCGGTAGTTTGGAATAGGAAGCCTAGTTCGAACTACCTAGTTCGAGCCCCGTGTAGCCGCGCTGCACAGGGTTCGAACCAGCGGGGTTTTAAAAATGGCGGCTCCCCGCTTATGCAAATGAAGCCCAGGAAATTCAAATCCCGGGCTTCATTTGCAAGTGCGGTATGCCTACATTACCCCGCTAGTTCAAACTAGCGGGGTAGTGTAGACATACCCAGGGAGAGGCATTTGGGGTAACTGGTACTGCTGCAGTGAATTCCTTGACAAGCTTTGATTTCTAAATCAAGATGATTTCCATTGACATTTGAGCTCTGGAGGGGATTACATAATTTCTACAGATTGTCAGTATGCTTTTAATCAGACTTAGCACTTATGTAGTGCTCACCTTTGAAGTGCTTTACAAGCAAATTATAGGAAATAGGGTATATTTTTGCTTCTTTCGTCATGCACAGATACAAGATATTCAGGAAAATGCAATAGATTCCATGGTGAAAATTGAGGCTATACCCACACTGTGCAGTTTGAATAGTGGGTAAAATGTGGAGATAAAAAGACAAATTTGTCTGGAAATGTGTTCCCTACATTCACTAAATACAGATAGCATTTTATCTGGATACAATGCAAAATGTCAGCAATTCAGTTTTTCTTGGTAGGTAGCACTAATGGAATTTTGTTTGTATTGACATAGGTTCCTTTGGTTTCTTTACTCTTTACACGCAGAAAAAAATAATATGCTTCTTTTAAGGCTTCCGTGCAGCCTTATTTTGGGCCAGGTAGAAACCATGCCTGGCTCCAACAGCAAAAAGAGATTCAAGAAATGTTATTTAGGTGCTGCACTATTCCTGAATCTGATGTCCATTTCAGATATTTGCTTTGCTTTGGACACAGTGTGCCATGAAGCTGTGTCTTGGATCTGACTTAGAACATTACATCAGGCTTCAGGTGCAGCTTATCTTACAGAGCCTTCAAGCAGATGGTATAATTCTGGGCACAAGCTTAATGCCTACACTAGAACTACCAGCTTCAGTGGACAGGCCTGCTTCCAAGGAGCCCAAGATGCAAGTTCTCTCTGTAGCTACAGTACCACCCTCCACAAAGTGCATTAATCCCAGCTCAGGAAGGCTTTGTAAGCGCACTTTTAACAGTGAGCCTCAATAATGTGTTGTGGAGTACTGTGCTCTTCCTGGCCCTGTTATTCCAGGGCCATTTAGGAATTGTGTGGTTCTCAGTGTACACCTATGAATATAGCACTGTCACTGTGCCTATTAATTTTGCAGTGCTTGCGGCACATTTATAATTATAACACTGTGTTTGTCACTGATCCTGTGAGTTGTGTCACACTGTACAGTAAAAAGGAAGTGGGTAATTTCAGAACTACTAGGCACTCTGCAGCGTAAGTTGTAAACTTACAAAAATGAATTATTTTCCAAAGAATAGAATTTTATTCAGTAATAAAACCAGTGCAAAAAAATCTGCTCCATTTAAAAGCAGGTAGATTAAAAACTTAATAAAATTAATGGAACAGAATTTAACAAAGGAAAAAAACATTTGTGTCAACTTTACTGACATGTGCAGTACCCATGCTTTCCCAGGTCAGTGCATGTAAAGAGGAGTGGAGTGGCAAATATAGGAATGCAGCCACTGATACAGTGTTCAATCCTGGGGTGGTGGGTGAAAAGTGGTGCTGTAATGGAGTTCTTCATGGACTGCAAAGAGAGGTGACCCTGTAATTGTTGGACTTGTAGGTCTGTAGCATCTGTGGTTGCTGCCAGAAAAGGCACATTATGTCCTAAGACTTCTCCCTCTTTTTCCTGCTGGGTCTTCCTAGCCTTCCTCCTGTCCGCAGGCCCACCGACAGGGTGGAGCAAAGGGGACAACTACCCTGGGGCCTGGCAATTCAAAAGGACCCAGGGCTCGCAGCTGCTGCTACTGTGATAATGACCAGAACCCTGGGCTCTTTAAATCACCTCCAGAGCCTGAGTGGTGTGCACTGGAAGGCATTAAAGGCTGGCTGGTGGGGGTGGTGTGGGCAGCGCTGAATAAGGATGTTAAGGACTAGTCAACTATCCGATAAGCATTTGCTTATCCCGGGCTCTGCTGAAATGCTACACGGGGCCCAGGATCACCTGGGGAGTGCCCAGCTGACCCCAGGCTTCACGGCGCTTCCCCTTTGAAATGCTAAGGTGGCATTTCAAAGGGGCAGCCACCGCACAGCTGATCCTCAGCTCAGCTGTGCGGCACTGCCCCTTTAAAATGCAGACTTGACATTTCAAAGGGGCAGTGCTGCACAGCTGAGCCCGCAATCAGCTGTGCAGCAGCTGCCCCTTTGAAGGCTGCCTCCATGTTTCAAAGGGGCAGCCGTGGAGCCCGCTGTCAGCTGGGGACTCCCCAGCTGATTCCGGGCTTCATGTGGCATTTCCCCAGAACCTGGGGTCATCTGAGGAGTCCCCCTCTGACCCCGAGCTCCATGGCTTTGAAGTGCACAAGAGCCCCCACTGGGGACTCTTGTACATCAGCTCGGAGTCAGCAGGACTTCTCGCTGGCCCCGGGCTGTGTGCAGAGTTCCACATTCCTCCTTTAAAATATACAAGAGCCCCCATGGGGGACTCTTGTACATTTCAAAGGAGAAATGCAGAAGTGCCTATTGACTAGTCGAGGAGTCAATGGAAATGCTCGACTACTCAGTTAACCACCATTTAACATGCTTAGTGCTGAGGTCTGGCTGCTTTTCGCCTCACTCTTTCTGCCTGAGACCCCACCCCTTCTGAGTGTGCGGAGATGGGCTCTCCACCCCACCTTGCCCATGGCCTCAGCAGTTCTGTCGGCTCCTCTGCCTGTTCACATTTTCCTTCTTCAGGCTGTCTGCAATGTCCACTCTCCATGCCCTTTGCTCACATTGTGAAGCATCACTGGTTTGCAGGATCTCATTGTATGGGTCTCCCCAAAGCCTCTTATTTCGCCTCCTTATCTGGCTCAGGTGTTCCTCATGAGTAGAGGCAGAAACCCCTCAAGACCGCAGTAAGCAACAGCTGCAGATAAAACACATGGGGCAACATTATCAGTATAGTCACATTGAAAAGTGAAAGTTTACATTCAGAACCAGGGGTGATAGTAACTTAAACTTCTTAAAGGCTTCAGGGGGTAGCTGAGTTAGTCTGTACAGGATACACTTAAAAAACAACAAATAGTCTGGTAGCACTTTAAAGACTAACAAAACATGTAGATAATATCATGAGCTTTCGTGGGCACAGCCCACTTCTGATACCATCTACATGGTTTGTTATTTTTTAAAGTGCTACCAGACTATTTGTTGTTTTATAAGTTACTTCTTAAAGGTACTGTCATATTGCAAACTCCTCAGGGTGGACCTCCGAGCAGGAGGTTGTGGCGGAGGATAAGGGGGGGATTTAAGTGTGTTGTACGTGAGGCTCAAGGCAGGGGGTTGGAAGGGTGAAAGATCAAAAGGGACAAGGCAAAAATGTCAATCTAGTAGCTACAATGTGGGAATGTCAACAATGTATTTTAGAACTGATTAAAACCCTATTTCAAACCCCACTTGTAGTTAGAATATCATAATTATACTTCAAAAAGTCCTGAATAGGGCAGGAGGATGAAAATTCTGCTCACAAAGCATTCTGTGATTTCAAAAGTAGGCTTTATTTCAAATTGAAATGAAACTCCAAAATTCTCAAAGGAAAAATATGGGAGGAAAACTACTTTTAATTTGATATTACAAAATTGAAAAAGTTTAAAAACAGGAAGTCATTCAAATAAAAATATTTCATTTAAAAAATATCAAAATAAAACATTTTGACTTTTTCAGGATTTTTTGTTTTGTTTTTGCTTCACAAAGAAATTTTGGCAAAAGTGACATCATTTTACAAAACATTTCAATTGATGGAACTGTATTTCTTGATGGAAAATGGTTCTATCAAAGTTTTTCTGACTAGTTCTGAACCATATTTATGGTACCACTTATTTTGCTACAGTCCCTGTGCAAATAGTACTTCTATAGAAAGGACTGTGCATGAACCAGAGAAAAGGATGAAAGGAGAAGGAAGTATAAGGTCTTCTAGAAAAAATCAGCAGTGAGACAAGTGATTTTCTGTACCATCCACATAAACAAGGTAAAGTATCAACAAAAATTTGACTGATTCAATGACACAGTAACAGAACAGAAAATGTGTCATTTATGTCCAATCCTGGAGTGTAGCAGCAAAAATGTAAATTAGTTTGCAATCTTTGATATTGCTATTCTGGCACCAAACTGTACGTGCCATTTTGAGTAGACAGTTCATAAACAC
Organism: Pelodiscus sinensis; assembly: GCF_052426305.1. Taxonomy (NCBI): domain Eukaryota; kingdom Metazoa; phylum Chordata; order Testudines; family Trionychidae; genus Pelodiscus; species Pelodiscus sinensis. The sequence continues at coordinate 309,421,826 of NC_143052.1, forward strand.
AGTAAAAAAGGCATGTCTGGGAAGGAAACTACAGAAAGAGCTGGGAGCAACCCATATTAAAAGTTGTCTAACATTTCCCATCAGAAGAAATATTTGCAATTATTATTATTATTGGTGAAGCTCTAGCAACCCTATTGTTTGCAAAGGGTCATAGATATTCAGCAGGGAGAAAGCCCTGATGCCAGAGAAGTGCCTTTTATTTGTCTCATGAACTTCTGTTCAGGTTTTTCTAAGAAACGTATGAAAACTGTCATTTCCCTTCTATTGTTTGCATTGTCAAACTGACCATGAATGCTAATCTAAGGCTGGTCTATGGCGCAGCACACCCTGAACTGAGAAGCTCATGAACAGATAACCTCTTGGTGTGAGGGGGGAGAGGCATGCAAGAGAAGCCAGTTTGGGCTTCACCATGACTACGTCTCAGATCCAGAACATGTTCCAAAGCACTCCCCCCTCTCTCCTCCAGCAAGATCACTTTCCTGAGAGATAACAGCCTTACTGCTAGCTAAATTAGTTAGCCTTGTAGTTTAAGTTGAGTTGAATTAAGGGAAAAAACCCTGCCAACAATGCATGAGAAGAGTGTAACAATTTCAGAATAGAATTTGTTTTTATCTTTTTCTTTTTAAAAAATCCGAAACGCCTGACAACGTTAAAAACAATGTTATGTAGGTTGTGAAGCCAAGCATTCAAAAGTTGGGAATTGCCACAATTAACTTTGGCTGTGCAGCACACTGTATCCAGGTAGTCTTTTTCCACAGGACCCTTGCCTCATTTAGTGCAGAAAATGGATGATACTCAGGAAATGAATCAACGCTATTTGGTGAATCCGGTTATTTGTAGGTTCTCTGACTCATTTGCTCTAGAAGTTGGAAGATGTGCAGAGAATGAGGCAAAGCACTGCAAGAAGAGAAAGGATAGCCTTGCAGTTCAGGTATTGAATTGCATACAGGAAAGCTCAGTACTGCTCCTGCTTTTGCCACAGAGTTCCTATAAGCAAGTCACTTAAACCAACATGTTGGCAGATGGCAATCAACTAAGTGTCCAGGTGAGGTATTTGGGGTCCAACATGATGAAGTGCTAAGCACTCACGATTGCAATGGAACTTTAGGGAGCAATAAGGCAATGTGGTCTGAAGGACTAAACAGTGTTCCAAGTCAGAAGACCCCAAGGTCTAATGCTGGTGTAACCCACACACTGTGGCTATGTCTACACTCGCGGCTTCTTGTGCGAGTAATATGCAAATGAGGCTAAGCATGGAATATTGCCGAGCCTCATTTGCATACCTAATGAGGCACCATTTTTTTCAGAAGAGGCTCTTGCGGAAGAAGGAGTGTCTACACTGCCCGTTCTTGCACAAGAAAAACCCTCTTGTGCAAGGGTATTCTGTTGATATGCTTTTTAGTAGTTAAATTCTTGGACATTCATTGCTTATTAAAAGTGCTGTGTGGGAATTGGGTAAATATTGCATTTTATTAATATCTGTAGATCTGACTTAAATGAAGTCTATGTGTTGTGTAGTCTTGCCTTACTCTTTGTATTCATGCCTATAAGTGTGAAAGAGGCTATTTGTATATATATTTGCATATATATGCAACCACACTTAAGTTGACGCCCTCAGCATGTGCTGTGAGCATCATTGTGGCCCCCGGGGCTTCCAAAGTTGAGTATCCCTGCTTTAATCTACTCATTGTCCTATCTCACAGTACAAATATCATTTTTAGAAATATATTAAATTTGAATACTATTGGAATGTATGCAGTTTCCTTCCAATGTATATTTTTAAAAAATTTTGTGAGGAAATTTTCCTCACTTTTTTGTTAGCTCCATTGAGATTTGACTTAGTACTTAAAGAATCATAAAGGGCCACAAATTCAGTAGTTCAGAGAACAGAGCTCATTGTAAACAAAAAGCAAGATATATTTTGTGGTTTAGTAAAACAAAAAAACATTTTCACTCTCAGCCAGGTAATGCTGCATGTATACATCTCCACAAAAGACAGAAAAGCAACAAGTACTCACTGAAAGCTAGCAAATCTCAGTATCTTTATTTTATTTTGTATACAACACAGTCTATCATCATACTGGAAAGTTTTAGTAATAATAGATCACTAAAAATAGTACACCAAAAAAAATTCCAAAATGTATAAATGTATATAAAAACAAATCTATAAACACCTTTATATATGGCATGAGCTGGACAGCTGTACTAATATGGTTACTGTGACTTCAAATGCAGCTACTAAATACACCATAGTCACCTGCTCTATCTTAGGTAAGAAGCAGTTAAGTGTCAACATGCTAATGCAATAAATCACAGTGATCAAAAGTCTCTGGCAATTTAGAGATAACAAATATTTTAACCACAAGTATCCAGAATAAATGACTGAGAATACCCTTGAGTATACAGTGTAGTGATTATACTAAAGTAGAAGGAGTGGCTGAGATTCATCAGGGCAATGCTGCAAAAGGGCCTCCGTGGGCTGGGGGCCAGCCTGCAGATGCCCTGCTGCACTCCCACCCATTGGCCAATCGGGGTCTGGACTCAGGGGAGTGCGTAAAGTCTCTTCCTCCGCCAGGGGCGCATGACACTTAGAATCAATCGACTGCACACCCCGTGCAGGGCAGGGGCAGGGAGCAAGAGACTTTGTGCGCTCTCTCCACTCTGCAAGGGGCATGTGGCAGTTTGACTCTAAATGCTGTGTGCCCCTTGCAGGATTGGGACAGGGTGAGAGGGAGGAGATTTCACATGCTCCACCCACCCCCAGGCCCTGACTGACCTGGAGGCAGGGGGAGCACGCAAAGTCTCCTCCCGCCCTGCAAGGGGCACCCAGTGCTTAGAGTCAACCATCAGCTGCTGCTCAGTTGATGGACTGTAAGTGCAGTGTCCCCTTGCAGGGCAGGGGTAGGGAAGGAGAGACTTCCTGGGTTCCCCTATGCCCCCAGGCCCTGAATGACCTGGGAGCAGGGGGGGGGAGCAAAGTCTCCTCCAGCCACCAGGGTTCAGAACAGCTGGCAGTTCTCTCTGGGAGAGAAGGGCAAAGACGTCACTGCTTCTCCCATCCCCAGGCCAATCCGGGTCTGTGAGCGGGGAAACACGGAAGTGTCCCCTGCCCCTTCTGGGGAGGCTCAGGGCCATTTCAAAAATTTCTGAAGTGTCCCCCAGTCTAAAATTATTGCCCACCCCCGGTTCAGGAAAACGGATTCAGAGATGAAACATGACATTTAGTTTTTAGTGGCATTCAGATCTGCCAAGTAGACTCTTCTCATTTGAAGTCCTACTAACGCAATAGGTCTTCACATGGTTTATATGCAAGGATCCACTTGCACAGACCCAATAGCAGGATTGGCACCTAAATATGTAAATGTAACATATGCAGTTGGATAGAAATAATGATCAAGTACAGATTGAGACTCCATTGATGCATAACACCTTGTACTGATTCTCTGCACACTGGTGAATTTCATCCTCTGTCCCTTAAAGAGAGTGAGGTTCTCATGTCAACTCACATGAACAGTACTAATTGGCTCCAAAGAGATTTGTATCTAGCCCTTCTCACAAGGGAAGCTGGTATGAAAAGAGCCTTATGCAATGCAAGGAAAAATAATGAGATTCTTCAGGGGCCTCAACCAGCATGGAGTGGTCCTTGGTGAAAAATAACTAATAAAATGCACAAGGGAAATCTGACATATGCAGTGTTATTCACATGTACACGTACACACACAAACACACAAAGTACGGGGATTGAAAGAAACCCTAAAATTCCAGTAGCTCATTGTGACGGGGCAGAGACGCTCCGCACTCTGGACCGCCCGGTGGCCGCATGCCTGGCAGCTCTCGGGACGGAGCCGGGAGCCTCGGAGCCGGCCAGCCCGCGATCAGCCGCCCAAGCGGCCTCGACGCTAACCGCGGGGCGATGCACCAGGTGTTCCTGGGCGGCCGCGGCAGTGAGACGCCCAGGCAAGCTGGAGATTCCCGGCAACGTCACTGCGCAGGTGATGTCACCACGCCGCTGCGGCGCAGGGCCGGAAACGAGCCCACGCCAGGCCGGGCAGGGCACCTCTGGAGGGAAGTGGCACGGGAATTTAAACCCCGGCTGGCGTCGCTGGAAGGAGGGAGCACCGAGAGTGTCCTCCCGTGGAAGAGGACAACGGATGGGACCCAAGCCGAGGAGGTAAGCCCCGACTCGGCGGTCCAAACCCGGTGGAAAGAGGAAGCAGCCCCGGGCGGGCAAAGGGAGCCTGCGGGCTGGTGCATTACAGCAGACACCCTGCCAGCTAGACCGGACAACCCTGACGTCCAAGTCCTTAGGGCCCTGGGCTGGGATCCGTGAGAGGGGGTGGGCCCGGACCCCCCTCTCCCCATTGCGGGAGGCAAGCCGACCTCTAACTAAAAAGAGGCCCGGTGGGCCGACAGTACAATTAACTAGGATGCCGGTAGGCGATTTATGGGGTGACGGGATCACGGGATTAGGGGAAGAGACAGAAAGGACGAACGCGACCACGGGCGAACACATTTACGCTCATCAATAGCTAAGAGGCCCTGTGCCACTAAAGAATAGCTTAAGGTGACTTTTGGTAATTACTTCAGCATTTTAAACATCCAAAGAATCGCAAAGGCAAGGATGGGGGAACTCAAACCACAATCTCTGAGGGTGCATCTACACAGCACAGTTATTTCCGAAATAAGAATGTGAGTGTCTACACAGCAATTCCGTTATTTCAAAAGAACGGATGGCTTATTTCGATAGCTGTAAACCTCATTTCACAAGGAATAACGCTTATTCCGAAATAGCTATTATGGAATAGCAGTAGTATGGATGCTCCGGAGCAGCTATTTCGACATAGCTCCTCCCCAGGGCCATTCAAAGAAATTACTCCCCAGTGCCTCTTAGGGCTCTAAATCAAGGTAGCACATCCACATAAGGGAAGCCTGCCTCAGACTGATTTTGAGGCTTCCCTGTAGTGTAGACGTGCTATTTCGAAATAAGATATTTCGGAAAAAAATTCTGAAATAAGCTATATTTCAAAATAAGCATGCTGTGCAGACGTACCCTGAGAGATTTGAGATTTCTGAAAAAGTGATTTATAGTTTAATAGTTCGTGTTACTAAAGCTTCAATTCACAACCCATTTAAATGAACTGGGCTGGAGGCTGGTGTCAGTTTGTTGCAGACTCAACAAGAAAGCACTATATGTATAAGCAGGGGTGCATCTCCAGAGTTCACCTCCTACCCTAGGCAAAAGAGGGGAAAGAGACACCTTACTCGCTCTGCTGTTTGGGCACTCGCTGCTCTACTGGCCACTTGTGCAACACACCTCTCCACCAGCCATCTTCTCAGGGCCGGCCTACAACATTTTGGCACCTCAGGCCGGGAGCTCAAATGACACCCCATACTCCCTCGCTTGAGCCAAAACTTTGAAAGGTCTCAATTCTCTGGGTCCTAGTGGCGCCCCCTTCTCCCCCCACAGTCTGGCACCTGAGGAGGCCGCCTCAGTTCGCCTCATGGTAAGACCAGCCCAGCATCTTCTGGTTACCCCCGCTTGCTCACTGCCCTCGCTGCCTCCCCACCAGCTGCCCTTCTGGCTGTTCATCACATGTTTTTCCCTCACCAGCCACTCATTCATCAGCTGTCTGTCACCTGCTGCTGCTACCTGCCTCTCTGCTGTGACCTCTGCATCATCAATCTCTTAATAGCTTTCAGCTCTTTCCAGGCTGGGCAGAAATACTATCCCATGTCAAGTGATTTCAGCTTTTAGTAATTTCCAGCACTGGGCAGAAATCATAGGCCTACCACAATTGGTTTCAGCTCAGGCTGAGCATTTAAAATAACATAGAGACTCCTAATGAAGTCTGTTGAGCTCTGTTGTCAGATCAGTGTGGAGAAACAGGTTGGATCAATCTACAGAGGACCGTTGGTGACAATGAACAATCTCCTTATTAAGATACCTGTCCCCTCCCTCACTTTCACATGGCTCTAACATACAAGACCCTGCATTAATGAGGTTCCTTCAATTGAGGATGGCCCCCTCGCTTGGGACAGATTTAAGCATAGTCCTGCTTCCCTGTACTCATTGGTAACCATATTTCACTATCCCTGCATTCAGTATTAAAGTGATTTATACCCAACACCACATTTTGACACAGCTGTATCTGCTGAATATGTAAGCAGAGCTGGAGCAAACTGTATTTACATAAACATACCCAAGTCTCTCCCCATCCCAGCTAGCTGTCAGGGAAGCATTCATTCAGACCCTGCTTATACATGTACTCACATTTTGAAGTTATCTTTTCATCAAAAAACTAGATTTTTTTTGTTAAAGAAATGAAAGGTTAAAACCTACGGGAGGGCCACCACAGGAGTGCCACTACAGCTTGCCACTGAGTTCTGGGTCACTTTAAAACCTTCTGTATACAAAGGGGAATTCTCTTCTTTGTAATAAACTCAGTGAAGAGAACAGCATGGAGAGAAAGCTGCTATGTGGGTTTCCCAATTAAATAAAAGTATATGAATTTATTTTAATTATATTTAATTAATTGGCCAAGCTTCCATGCCTTACATTCACCTTGATGGCCTTTCTCTGTGTGGATGCAACACAGTAACTTCTGAACACCACAAATGATCAACTCCAACATTTCAGCAAGTGTTCAAAGCATAAATGAAACAGCAATTCCTTATGTACATCAGAAGACAAAGTCTGCAAAAAGAACGGATGGTCCACTGGATCACCAAGGATGAAAGGGATCAATGAAGGAAGGTCAAATCATTGCTGAGAAGCTCAAGGATTTCCTTGAGAATGTTGGGGAGATACCTACCCTCAAGCCTGATCTTTTCTGATAATAAAGATGAGGTACTCTCAGAGACTGAGGCAACAGAACTAGTAATAATGAAGAGCAAACTGCTAGTTCAGCATCATGTCTTCCAGCAGTGGCCAATGCCTAGTGCTCCAGAGGGAATGAACAGAACAGGTCATCATCAAGTAATCCATTCCCTGTTACCCATTCCCAGCGTCTGGAAAACAGAGGGTAGGGATACCTGCCCATCCTAATAACCATTGATGGACCTCTCCTCCAAGAGCTTATCTAGTTGTTGTTTTATAATTTTTTCTTCAGCCATGACACTATATTGCTCTTTAGGGTCTTTCTTCCAGATCCAGCCAAGATGAAAAAGGAAAGTTGGACAAGTGCCAGCTCATAATTCAACAAACCTTGGGTATCAACATCTCTGGACCAGGTGATAACTGTCAGCTTGCTCAGTATTTGACAATCATTATTGCTTGTATTGTATTCTACTTCTTTTGTTTGATTGCTATGTTGAGATTAGCAAATTATGTGAGACTGTGCCTTTTTATGGGATCAAAGAGGCCTACCTCACTCCTTTGGAGTCTGCTGGTTACAAGCTGCTTCATTTCTGGTGTGCAATTGTCTCTTATACACAAACTTTCTGCAATTTCAGGTAGGGCACAGTAGATGTTGTTGCAATGTTTACAAGTGTCTGTCTGTTGTCTGGGCTTGATCCAGGTTCAATGCTAAAAGTATTTGTCATTCTTTTGGTCACAACTTTTATATTATCTTCAACAGCAGTTTGTTTAATCTGCAACCCTGTACTTCGTGGTAGCTTTTTTGTGGAGATCTGTGCTCAAGGACATAGTGTACACATTTGTGTTGTCAGTCATAGTTGTTACAGTTGCCTTAAAATGTGCAGGAAATGCTTAGTCAGATCCTTATCTTTTGTGCAAAGATGCTGATGCTCCCCATAGTCCTTGTTATATCTCGCTATATGTCACTGAAGGATCTGGCAGTATAGTATGCTGCTTCTTGATTATCATATATCTAATTCCTCCTCCAGAAGTCTGGCTTCTGCTACAATTACACAACCCCATCTAGCATAATTCACATGACAACACTGGAACACGGTACAGACAAGCTAGATTGTCATGTGCATACAGAGTTTTGCTTTAAGTGAAGGCAAATAAAGTACAAGAAAATGCATAAAATATCACCTGGGGCTAAGTTTTCCCAACCAGTACTATTTTGAGTACACAGCTGCACTATAAATTGTGTTGAAGAGCTTTCTGCCAATTTTGGTGAAAATTAAACTATGTATCTTTGAGTTATGGCCCTTTTTGTGATTTCATGATCTGATTGCCCATAAAATTTAAACATTGTGTGATATAGAAAAGCTGCAAATTTCTAGCATCTACATTCCCAAGTGATGACATGTGGTAGTAATACGTTTTCTTTAGATGATGGATTGCCCTAACTTATTAAGAAGACCCACTTTAAAATCTGCTACTAATACTGTAGCCATCATAGGAGATCTGAAATTTATACAGTAACCTGGAACAGGAGTTCTCAGCATTTCCTATTTGTAAATCCACATTTTAAAACTGAAGAAATCACTGCTTTCTGGTAATTAAAAATATTGCAGTAAGTTCCCCAAAAGTATTAGGCCCTCTATAGACATGTAGTGGGACGTGAAAAGCTTATAGTGTAAGCAGGTATATCTGATATAATGATAACTTATGTGAGAAATGTTTTAGAAATGTAAATTCTGGGACCAGTAACCTGTTTTGAGCCTGTTTCTTGCAGTTCTGCAGCATGGTTTCATGTACTGTATGTTATATGAAAGCAAAATTGTTTACATAAGTATCCTAAATAGGTGAACCTGTTTTACACATTTGGTTTTTCATAAAACCAAAAGAAATTAAATCAGTGAGCAAGAAAAAAAACTTAATGAGAACTAAGATAACTAGAAAAGTGTAGTATCAAGTGTTTCCACATTAAAAGTATTGTTAGATCTGTGCTGCCAACTTGAAATAAAAACCAGTGTTCAATTTTATCTGTGCACATCAAATTGCCTTTAAAAGGAGGGAGCGAAAGGAAACTGCTGCTGCTGCTTTACAGAATTTACCAGCATTTCTGATAGTAGGTCTGATGACAGGTTTACACTAAAGCAGAACAGCTGCAGCATGCAATTACAACATTACATTCGCCTATGGAAGGGTTCACTGTCAAGGTAGGTAATCCTCCTCCTCAACAAAGAGTGACTAGGTCAAAGGGAGAAGTCTCTTGTCAGCCTAGCACTGCCTACATCAGAGGTTAAGTCAGGTTAAACTGCCGAGTTCAGGGGTGCAGATTTTTCACACCTCTTAGCAGCAGGGAAAGTAACTTAAAATTTCTCATAGATACTGTCCTAATGCAACCCAGGTTGCTGCCAGCTCTTTAAATAGCTTCCTGATGGCATTTGCTATAGCGCAACCAGCTCTTGCCAGAGCTGTGCACCAGGACATACCTGCTTAATTTCACCTCTGCCTCTGAGCAACAAAATTGTACCAAACTAATTTCCAAGTGGAGATTAGCAGTACCCTAGCACTGTCTATACTGGGGGTTACAGCAGCATCGTATTTCCTCTGCTATTTCCATCCATGTGTGGAATAAATTTTGTTATGTGCCCCAAGACATGTAAAGAGGAGTACCACCAATAGAAACACATGCTGCTGTCTGTGGGCACTCTGCCATCAGCTGGGCAGCACCTGAATCTCTCCTGTGCGTCCACCTAAGAAGCACTCAGCTTATAAGGAACTCTGATCAGCATAGTTATAGCTATCGGGGTCATGGATTTTTTTACTCCCCTAAGAGACATAGCTATGCCAATGTAAATTTTCAATGTAGACCAGGCCTCAGTTCTAAATCACGCACTGAAAAGAGTTGTAGAACTTAACCCAAACAATAAAGGGTGGAGAAAAGGAGGCCAATCCATTATTGTGAGAGTCTACAGATTTCAGAAAAATCTTATAAAAATACAGCACATTTAAGTAACCTACAGCATTTCCAATTTGCAAATACTTCATCAAGTGAAAGCACAAGTATGGACAACTGCTACACTTTTATATAATGGCATCAGGTTTCGCTATAGGCTGCAATCTTAGGCTGGCATATTCATTTAGCTTATGAGTCATTCATTGTGTAAATATCAGAACAGAGACACCTACAAACTAATGAATTGTGAAAGAACTATAACATTTCCCCCCTTAAGCTTCCAGCAGCATGCCACAAAATAATGTTAATATCACAAAGCTATTTAGCAAACAAGGAATTATGCACTAGACTATAGTCAGGCCTTTGTCTTTTACAAGTCAGCCAGTAGCATTCTATAATTTTTATTTGAAACTACACCATTCACCATAATCATGTTGCAGAACACTACCAAAAAAAGATAATATCTGAGATGAAAATTATCACTTATTTCAGAGCTTTTATGACTATCATCGCGACAGACGATATACATCTGTGCCATGGAAATTACAAAGTTGAGGTCTTAAACAGCTTTTTGCTATGCTTCAGAATCTGAGCTTTCTTTGGAGGAGGAGGGGAACAGTGGATATAACCCTTTGTTTTGCAGAGAGCTTTAAAGAAACCAAAACAAATACATTACCATCATGTCTTGTCTGCAGCCAAATAGAATGAAAGCCTAGCCCTGAGAAAAGAAGGGTATTGTTCAGCTACAGAATTACAGCAATTTAAAAGACTAAGGTCCTGTCTACAGCTACAAGCATTGGTTAACTCCTATCCTTAGTGCTGTCAGGAATCAAGGCTTGCAGCACAGCCAGGCAGTCTCCCCGCAACGTAAGGAATGCAGCTGGCATGCAGTAGGCTGTGGAATGGCCACACTGCTTGATTGGTGGAGAGAGTGGCCAGACCAAATCTTAAGACCCCCAGCAGCAGTATTTTGGCAGATGTTCAAAGCATTAGCCCAGGGGCTGTGATGGCTCCTGCTTTGTGTCCAGTCCTGCCACTGCCTTGCCTTGCTCCAGATAACTCAGTTCTGATTCTTGGCTCCAATTCCTAACTTCTGATTCCAACTTTGGCCTCTGACTTCAGGACCCTGGATTCCTATTCTTGCTCTAACCACTAGACTTGACATTTCTGCCCATCTGAGTGCACAAATGTAGTCTGTTGTAGTTACACATGCACCAGTAGTGATTCTCAAAGGTCAGTGTACGTTAAGCTGTGGGTTTCTTTGTTGTGCCACACTGTGGAATGCTAAGTGAAGGGATATAGCTTAGGATGCAGCTGTCTGAAAGTGGCTTAACCTACCACAGGAGTATGACACAATTGCTGCTTAGCCACTGAATTAATGAACTCACAGAAAACCTTACTAATATTGTAGAGATATAACATTTTGTTTGTTTTGTTTCATGGCTGGATAGGAATGCTTGCTTACCTTGTTAGGTTTGATTACTATTTAATCTATCAGAGGGGTAGCCATGTTAGTCTGTATCTGCAAAAACAGCAATTAGTCCTGCAGCACCTTAAAGACTAACAGATTTATTTGAGCATAAGCTTTTCTGGCAAAAATCCGCTTCATCAGCTGAATTGCTCGAAAGTTTGTGCCCAAATAAATCTGTTGGTCTTTAAGGTGCCACAGAACTCCTTGTTGTTTTTTATTTAATATTATAATATATATATGTTCCTCTAATAATTTACAATCTGAAGTGGCTTAAAGGTGTCAAACCACAGAAAGACAAGACATGCTGAAGTACAGAGGACATTTGAGTCTTTGTTCACTGCCATGTATCTTGCTCTAAGTCAGAAGGTCCATGAAAAATCTGGCTACAATAAAAGCAGTGTGGTATACTGCCAAACCTTAAGTTACATGACATGTTCAGCCATGATGTATTAACTCTGGTAAAACCTCTACAAAATGGTGAGATACATTGCCAAAGCAAAAACCTCAATTTCTGCATTAAAATAAAACCTGTATCCGGTCACAGCAGTCTTTGAGAAATAAATCTGCCTCTGAGGACACCGATTCCTTCAATAAAGAAGCTTCCACATCATTCTGAGAATTGCAGCAAACCAGCCTTGTCTTTCTGAGACTTTGAGGCATTATACAGAAACGATAAAGGTCAAGTACATTTTCTGTGCTTTTCAGTTCACTGAAGTCACTTTGATCTTCTTCCTGAGACAATGTAATGGCAGAATCTCACTTTCTCATCCTTTTAGAGGTGCAGTTTTGTTAACAAGGGCCCCAATTTTGCCTTACATGCTAGAGATTGTATTAGGAGCAATGAAGGTTCTGCTGGAGGATTCTGAACAAGGACAATGATCTCAAAATACCTGATCCAAGCAGGCTTTCACAATGATTTCTGAAACAGTATTGTACATAGTTTGTCCTTGGCTACATATTGAATTAAAATCATGTTCAATGCCAGTTCAGCAGCAGCCATAGCTTTAAAATAATCAGAAGTCAATCATGTTATTATTCTTAGGTCTACTGCATTTACAAACAGGCATTTTATACTGATTTTGGTAAGAAGTGATCATTAAAATCACATCAGAAAGTATCAGAAATTAAAGTATTTTCCCACAGATATGATAAATCTGACTGGGGAGAGAAACTCATCTTCAAAGCAGCTTGGCTGTATTCATGGCAATTTACTTTCAATCCGAAAGCTTCTCTCAGGCTACGTCTACACTGCAGCACTATTATGGGTATCTTGAAATAGCTATCCTGCGTCTTCACAGCAAGCCTGTTATTTCGGGTTCACTATTCCAACGTCCCTGTAAACCTCATTCCATGAGGAGTAAAGGACGTTTCAGAACAGCAGGTAATTTTGAAATTCGGCACGGTGTAGACAGCGCCAAATGATGAAATAAGTTATTTTGAAATAAGATACACAATTTGTGTAGCTCAAATTGCATATCTTATTTTGAACTATGGTGCAGTGTAGATGTAGCCTCAGACTCCATCTTTAAATTATAAGCTTTTTACATGAAAGAAAGGGGATATTTGTGAAATCAAGTTGAGACTTTCTTCTTAAAATAAATAATCTAAAGTTAAGGGTTTATACTAATAAGCAGTAGTGAGTACTGGTTTCTCTAATGTTCTGAATGTGCAAACGCTAACATACCTGCTTAACAGTACTCACATGAGTAATATTATTGACGTCAATGGGACTATATACACAAGTAAAGCTAAGCGTATGCATAAACATTGAAAGAATGGGAGCCCACATTTACAAAGAGACTCTGAAAGAAATGCAAAGTATGTTAACATATTAAAATTACAAATGTTTCACACTCAACAGTAGAATTCTCAGAGAATTCTAACTTATAAGATTTTTCTGGTTTAAGATAAATATGAACAAATGTCCACAAATAATTTTTATTATATGACTTACCAGCGTTGCCCAGGTCTGGGCCAGCCCAGGGAGGCATGGAAACGCGGCCCACCTGACGGCTTCTCCCAGAGCTGGCCTAGGATGGGTTGGGACAGCATATGCCTTCCACCAGCTTCTCCTTGGGGCCAGCCTGGAGTGGTAGGGGGTGCAGCTGACCCGTCTGCTGGCTTCTCCCTGGCTGCCCAAGTGGGGAGAGGGGGACGTGCAGTCCTCCTGCTGTCTTCTCCCAGGGCTGGCCAACAGCTTCTCCCTGCGACCAGCCCAAGATGGCAGAGATGACCACATTGGGCAGCTGCTTCCCATGGGCAGCCCGGAGTGGCAAGGATGTGCTGCCAGCCAGCAGTTGCTCACCAGGGTTGGGGTGCTTGCTGCACTCCTGTGGTCATTTCTGAGTATAACTCTCCCTTGTGATTGCTAAGGATGTTAAGGACTAGTTGACTAATTGATTTCCCCCCCTTGCTGCCTCCATTAGATAGAGGCAGCGAGGGGGGGAGGGGAAGAAAGGGTACTTCAAAGTGGCAGCACCACTCAGAGCTCATACCGGGGCTCCGTGCAGTGCTGCCGCTTTGGCATTGCATAGGGGAAGCGACGCACAGAGTCCGGGGTCAGATGGGGACTCCCTAGCTGACCCCAGGCTCCCTGTGGCATTTCCACGGAACCTGGAGTCAGCTGGGGAGTCCTCCACTGACCCCGGGCTCCACGTGTCATTTCAAAGCGGCAGCGCAGCATGAAGTCCGAGCTCAGCTAGGGTTGCCAGATAGTTTGACCAAGAATACCAAACACCTCCCTCCTCTCCCCTCCCCCCCAAAAAAACCCTACTGGGGAAAAAATTCTGTTGAGGGAAAAAAGGGGGAGACCAAAATTGTTAAGCAAAAAAAAGGACCCCGAGAGTTATTAAGCAAAATATATATATATATATTATTAAAAAATGCATGGCCCCTTTAAGAAATGCTTTTGAGACTTTTTGGCCCTAAAAGGCTGCTGGCGGCTGTCCACCATCTTGTCTTCCTGCTCCGGCCAGACAGTTCCTGTGGTACCAAGTAAGCAGTAGTATTTTTTACTCCTGGCTGGGAAAAAAATCAGAAAATGCCGGAGATTTTAGGTGTCCAGTATTTTCTGATTTTTTTTTTATCGGACAGGAGGTCAAAATACCGGACTGTCTGGGTCAATACCGGACACATGGCAACCCTAGGGTCAGTGGGGGACTCAGAGTCTCCCGCTGACTCCAGGCTCCACGAGGGCACTTCCGCTTTGAAATGCACAAGAGCCCCCAGGGACTCTTGTACATTTCGAAGCTTGGCACGCTATGTGCAGCCCGGGGCAAGCAGGAAGTCCCAGCGGGGGCTCCTCTACATTTCAAAGGAGGAATGCAAAAGTGCCTATCAACTACTCGAGTAGTCGATGGAAATTCCATCGACTACTCAACTAGTAAATTACTTGTTAATGTCCTTAGTACTTGCTGCCCCTGTGGTCATTCAGGAGTATACCAGTCCCTGCTAACATACCCTCCCTTTCCATTTGATGTGAAACAGTCACATTCCAAGTACATCTCATTGTCCTGGCACAACAAAAACCTGACCTTGCTTTAAGTTATTAGCAGAAGAAGCTGCTAACAAATTTGGTGGCCCTAGTGCTTACCTTTTAGGAAGGGTTCTTGAACAAATGTAATTGCAGATGGACAGACAGACAGATGCATAAACTCTCTGATATATAGTAGATACATGTAACTGACCCAGTGCTCTAGAGGGCACTTCATTGAACAGGTTAACAGCAGTAGCCACGCTACCTCAACCCTTCTAAGAGAAGTTAATTTTCTTTACTCTTAAGTGACCCCTCTCTTGGACTGATGCTCAGAGCGCTCAACCTGAGTTGGCCAGGCAGAAAATTCCCACGATATGAAGGATCTAGGGGAAGGGATTTAAAATGTGAATGGAAGCAAAGGAACATAAAAAAATTAAAGTATCTGTTTAAATCTGCACAAATAAATATTAGTTTACTATTTAGTTACTAAGGTTTTTCCTTTAAGGTACAATATTTAACCTAGATACAGAACTCACATATGTTAATGGCAATTAGTGAAATTAGCCTCCATAGTGAAAACTTCAATCAAGATTACTATTATGGAAATATAGCTTCAGTTAATGTATAGAAAACTCCACATATGACCCTCGTTCAACTATGAAAGAATAGACCCAATACTACTAACTAAAAAGTTAAGGATACTGCTAAGCACAAAACTAGTCTGGCTTCCATGTCACAGAAAACAGCAGAAGCAGATTTTTTTCGCAGAGCTTCTGCAGCTTTCCAAATTATGGAAACTTTGTGTTTGTTTGGTTTTTTTTTAAACATAATTGAATCCTAATGACTCACAGAGACAGATGCATAGGAGCTGCTGCAGTAGAGGAAAAAACATTAGCACTTAAAAAGAAATGAAATAAACAGCTTGGAAAACACTGTCTAGACTTAGCAAACATAGATCTGTCTCATTACAAAAATTTAATAAACTCCATCTCTTTCAAAAAGTGTGAGGGCTTGAAGTGTTGCTGAACTAATTTTGTAATACTAGTTTCCTCCTCAAATGTTCAGCAACTATGCAGTCTACTGAAAAAATGTGTGTAGCACTTCATCTGAAGAATAATTGGTGCTCAACTAATGACCAGCACAAAGCCCAAAAAGTCACTCTAACTTATGCTAAAATGTAAGATGCTAAAAACATTATAAATCTAATCAGGATACAGTATTTACCTGAGTCGACCAAAGACCTCCGGTTGTGTTCCGACTATTTCACAAGTGAAGGTTTCTTTGCAAATAATTTAGATTCCTTCAACTTATCATTCTGTGGCACAGGCTCCTCCAAATGGCAAAGTCCATGTATTGCAATTAAGGAAACAGCTCATTTAACAGTTTATCTTAAAAAAAAAAAAAAAAAAAAAAAAAAAAAAAAAACAGAACTGAAAGTAAAAACGGTTGATCTATTTTTAGCTATGCAATTGTACTTTAGAAACCTCTAAGTATTTCAAATAGGTCTTAATTATTTTATATACAAGGAAGTTTATTAATATTGCTTGATAAGATGGTGTCTCCAAATTTTTTGGCAATTAAAACAGGTGGTTGTTTAATACAGTTTTGTCCAGAAAACATAAGTTAGTGAACTTTCACCTTTTCTGCTTCTGAGCGCTACTAAGAGAAAACAGCATTGGAGGGGGAAAGGGGAGGGGGTTAGTCACTGCACATGGAGAGGTTTTCAATAGGCTATCCAAAATGACACTCATATCTTTTTCTATGAGTGATTACAGTTAATTTCAAACTGATAAATATATATCAATAGTTCAAAGTAATTTCTTACAACTTATTTTTCCTTCCATTTGTCAATACTGAATTATATCTTCCATCATGCTGCACATTCACCTAGATTTGTAGGTGCCATGGGAGTTCCTCACAATCATCACTAATTTTGAAAAAATGTAAATAGTCTTTGTCACCTATAAATTTAGCCTCCTTACTGCATTTACAGTTCATTTATTAACATATTAAAACCAACCCCAGAGCAGATATTTTAGATCCTAATATTAGTCACTCATAATACTGAAAATTGACTATTAATTGATACTCTGTTTTCTTTTTTTTTAGTCATTTACTAATCTATGGCAAAACTTTACCTTCCAATCTGTAACTTAGAGTTGTCCTACTTTCCCCATTTTACAATCCCAAATACTATATCAGGTTTACTACATTAAACATTTTAACTTTTTTTTATTTTGCAATATTTTGTAGACCTAAGAAACTTGACAACACAAAATCAAAGTCACAATTATCACAATTATATTGATAACTACCAAAGCTTTGAATTACAATTTTACCATGAATGTAATCCCATATTGTATGCTTATTCCCAGCAGGAGTACTAGTTAATCCCTAAGGGTAAGTCTACACTACAGAGAAGATCGAAATTGCTGCTGTTGATCTCCCAGGGGCCTCCCTACCCTTGTGCTGGAAGCAGATTTCCTCCCCCCCCCCCAGAGTTAACAGCACCATCACTCTCCACACTTGCCAGTTTGTGCTTATTTGTTAATGTTTTCCTTCATTTTGGAAGTATCATGTCTCTGCTGCAGTGCACTAGAAACATATATATCTTGTAACTTTTTTCACGGGTTATTTTACCCATTGTTCTGTGACCAACTTTCCTTGATTAAGTTTGGCATGGGAACAACAAATCAATGTTCTGGGAGTTGTTTTTGTGCCTCTCATGGCAAGTAATGGGAGAGACAATGGTAATTGTATTTTACATCTCTTTAAAGCCGTAAGAATAAGTAATTCGTCCAGTCTTTGCCTGTTTCACTCACATTACTTTTTTCACCATTGTTTTGATTGTCCTTAATTCCCCCCAAGTCAGAAATCTCAGGGTATATAGTCAGTCTGAAATCTCAAGGATCTCTCAAGTGCTGTGCCTGAATAAATCCACATTTTGTTTTTCCCAATGGATTGTTTTTAGCACAAATCGGGCAAATGTTAGTAATTTTTACCTTTTTAAAAAAACACGAGTCTGTTAATGTTTGCACATCTATCAATGTGATATATACCATCATGTATCATCAATGTGCCTCTGCCATGAACATTGGCCAAACTGGACTGTCTCTACACAAAAGAATAAATGAACACAGATTGCACATCAAGAATGGCAACATACATAAACCAGTAGAACACTTCAATCTCCCTACAAATTCAGTAGAAGATTTAAAAGTGGCCATCCTTCAACAACAAAAAACTTTCAAAAACAGTCTTCAAAGAAAAGACAAGACTATGTAGCACTTTAAAGACGGTTTATTAGTGATGAGCTTTTGTGGGCTAGACCCACTTCCTCAGATCAAATTGTGAAAGAAAATTGGCATGACCATATATACCAAAGGGATACAATAAAAAAAAGTGAACACATATAAAAAGGACAAATCAAATTTCAGAACAGAGGGGAGATGGGGGGGGGGGAGATTAATGTCTGTGTGCTAATGATATTAGAGGTGATAATTGGGGAAGCTATCTTTGTAATGGGTAAGATAATTAGCATCTTTGTTAAGGCCCAGTCATAAAGTGTCAAATTTCAGCATGAATGACAGTTCAGAGGTTTCTCTTTGAAGTCTTGTGTTAAAATGTCTTTGAAGCAGGATGCAGGTAGTCAAGTCGTTGAGACAATGCCCTTTCTGGTTGAAATGGCAAGAAACTTTTTTCTTTGTGAAACTGTCTAATATCTGTTTTGTGTGTACTGATTCTTTGGCGAAGTGTCTGAGACATTTGTCCAATGTACATAGAAGATGGACACTGTCAGCACATGATGGCATAAATTATATTTCTGGATGAGCAGGAATATGTGTTCTTGATCTTATAACTGAATTGGTTAGGTCCAATGATGGTATCACATATTCCTGCATTAAAAGACATTTTAACACAAGACTTTAAAGAGAAACATCTGAACTGTCATTCATGCTTAAATTTGACACTTTACGCCTGGGCCTTAACAAAGATGCTAATTATCCTACCCATTACAAAGATAGCTTCCCCAATTATCACCTCTAATATCATTAGCTCACAGACATTAACCTTCCCCCCTCTGTTCTGAAATTTGATTTGTCCTTTTAATATGTGTTCACTTTTTTTGATTGTATCCCTTTGGTATATATGGTCATGCCGATTTTCTTCCACAACTTGATCTGAGGAAGTGGGTCTGGCCCACGAAAGCTCATCACCTAATAAACCATCTTGTTAGTTTTTAAAGTGCTTCATCGTCCTGACTTTTGTTTCAGCTAGACCAGACTAACATGGCTACATCTCTATTACTAGTCTTCAAAGAGAAACTGAAGAGTTGCAATACAGATACTGTTAATCTGGGTTTGAGTAGGGTCTGGGAATCCCTGGGTCATTACAAAAGCAATTTTTCCTCTCTTGGTATTCACACCCTCTCATGGACTGTTGAGAGTGGGCGTCACCCAACCTAACTGAATTGGCCTACTTGTCCTCCACTTGATAAGGTAACTCCCTTATTTATGCCCTGCTCTGTAATTTCCTCTCCATGCATCTGAGGAAGTGGGGGTGGGTTTTGCCCATAAAGACATATGCCCAAATAAATCTGTTAAATTCCAACACAAGTGATTTTTAGCTCTGATTGAGCATTTACCATAACAAAGAGACTGCTAACAAAACCTATTTAGCTCTTTCTTTGAACAGCAGGGAGGAAAAAGTTAAACTAGCCCAGGGGAATAGCCTCCTGGCTAGACTACAGCCCCCTTCCTACTATAATAACAGGACTCTTGCTTTCAAGTTCCTGTCTTAACAAGGTTCTATCAACTAATAGTGACCCCCCCCCCTCATTTGGAACAGGTTAAATACAGCATTCCTACAATAATTACAACATTTGCAACAATATCTCACTACCCTGGCAGTCAGTCTAAAGTGGTTTGTAACCCAACACCAGCTAAAGCTGATTTTTTTGACACCACCCTAGCTAAGCAGAGCAGGAGCAAACTGTATATAAACACACCCAAAGTCTCTCTACCTCCTGGCTAGCTGTCAGGAAAGCATTCATTCATATCCTGCTTACAAATGTTTTCTGCTGGTGCTCAAGTGATAACAGCAATGATTGGATAAGCAGGGGCGGGACTCACATTGGAGGCCTTGCCAGCCTCACTTCTTTTGCAGTTTCATCCACTGTTTTCCTTGCTTACTTCCTCATGCCTGCAATGAGCTTTTAACTACATGGATCACTGAATGAGACAACCCCTTTACGTCCTATGTCCCATACACAGGGCAGAAGGGGTTGATAGCACAAAGGCTTATGATCTGCACTGCAAAATAAATTCACACTAGAACCAAGGAAGATACAGTGGCAAGCATCCCACAGACCCTGAGGCTATGTCTACACTGCAGAGTTTTTGCGCAGTGAATCGACAGAACAGGGGGCTGTGTCTAGCCTGGCCAGTTTTTCCGGAAAATCAGCCAGCTGTCTACACTGGCCGCTTGAATTTCTGCAAAAGCACTGACTTTCTACTGTAAGAAAGCAGTGCTTTTTGCGGAAATACTATGCTGCTCCTGTTCGGGCAAAAGTCTCTTTTGCACAAAAGTTTTGTGCAAAAGGGCCAGTGTAGACAGCTGAGATTTGTTTTGCGCAAAAAAGCCCCGATCACGAAAATGGCCATCGGGGCTTTTTTGCGCAAAAGAGCGTCTAGATTGGCCACGGATGCTTTTCTGCAAAAAGTGCTTTTGCGGAAAAGTGTCCGTGCCAATCTAGACGCTCTTTTCCGAAAATGCTTTTAACGGAAAACTTTTCCGTTAAAAGCATTTCCGGAAAATCATGCCAGTCTAGACGTAGCCAGGGGTTTTTGCGGTATAGATGTTCCTCTTTCTATGAGGAATAACTCCTTTTTGCGCAAGAGCTCTTGTGCAAAAAGGAGCATGTGGACGGGAAACGGGGTTTTTGCGCAAAAACAGCCTATCGAAAGAAGCACAGGTGCCCTGGTGCCTTTCTGTTCATGGCAATCAGAGCTTTCTTGCAAGAGAGCATCCATGCAGTCTGGACGCTTTCTTGTGCAAAAGCGCATCGCTTTGTAGTGTGGGCAAAAAGTTTTTACAGAAGATCTCTTGCACAAGAAGCCTGCAGTCTAGACGCAGCCTGAGAGTTTCAACATTTTACAGCAGTTAGTGCTTGTTCTTTATTACAGAATGATACCTTTGCTACAGGAGTCAATTCAGCATCCAGGGGCTGAGTGTGTACTACACGCATACTGCACAGGGCCAGCCCGAACTAAGGGAACCCAAAGGGCAAACCCTATGATTGGGGTTCTGTTTTAGTGACGAGATGCTCCATTATCATATATCATCTGACCCTGATGCTGCATCCCATCACAATTTAAATTGTGTACTTCATGTGGGATAAAAGTGCTCTCTTGAGAACATTCAGCACACCATCAATTAATAATCTTACTTGCAACAGTGAGGGTTGTGTAAGAGGACAGATTGCGAGTTGGTGTTTTTTCAGCAGCCAGGCCTCCAGGTCAACCTAAAACTAGTCACTGTGGCATCTTTAATTTTACTAGACAAAAGATTCTTTACAGGAGTCTGAGCAGTGTACAGTTTTATGCATCCCAGCTCCACTAGGTATCTGCAGTGTGTCAGGACCCACCATACAGTCAATGCAAGTTTTTCTCTGTGGCTGTACTTCTCCTTTCAGGATAAGCACTAGATTTCTCTGTCATGGTAGCCCTGAGTTAACACATCTGAAGTGGCTATCAACAGTTCAAAAGATCTGGAACTTTTCTTGCCAAAACCTCTTTTGAATTATAAACTGCCGAAGGGAGGCAGGTCTATTCCCCTGCTACCTTTTTCTGCAGGAGCTGATAGAGGGGTGGAGCAGTAGCAGGGATAAAATTCAGGCAAAGTTCATCCTTGTCCAGCAGTGATTGCAGCACTGTTTCTGAAGTAGGATGGGCAATGCCAAAAATAGGTTCAGCCCTAAGCCATCAGTTGGATTTGTTCCCAAGCTGGGGGATTTATATCTTTTACACCAGCCATTCTTGAAGTTCAGCAAGCCAAGGATCCCCCATCTTGATTTAAAAGTTTTTCATGGACGCACAAGCCTACAGGTGCCAGCTTCCAATTTTTCCTGTGGGTGTTCAACTCAGGTCTCACCCCCACTTGTAGGGTAACCAGATCACAAAAATAAAATATCAGGACACATTGGGTGCACGGGTAGTGGGTGGACCTGCTCCCTTTAGGGAGACTAGCTCCACAGCATTGCCCTGGCAGCACAAAGCCATGCCTCTCAGTGCTAGAACCCTGAATCCCTGTGTGGCTGGAACACTACGCCAGCCCTACCAGCCCTAGCTGTGGGTGCACTGCCTTTGAGCCATCCGTCACTGCAAGGAGGGGGCACAGTATGGGTGCAGGCTGCATGTGATGCTCCCCTTAGGTGACTCCCCAGAAGCGGCAGCATCTCCCTTTAGATCAGTGGTGGGCAACCCGTGGCCCACTCGGGCTGCACCTGTGGGCTGCTGTGGCCCACTGAGATAAAGGAAGGCTACTCATGTGGCCCTCTCACTATTTGTGGTTGCCCATCGCTGCTTTAGATTCTAGGGTAGGTGTAGCCATGCAGCTCTGCCTCCTGCTGCTGCTGCTGCCTCCACCTATTGGTACAGCCCTGCAGCTCACAGTTTCCAGGCAGAGGCAGCACACAGAAGCCTGAAGGCTGTCCCTGTGCCTAGAAGTCCAAGGAATGTTGATCATCCTTCTTCCTCCACTCCTTCCCCCAAGGTTTCACCTCCTCCCAGGGGCATGCTCCATCCCCACTCCTTCTCCCCCTTCCCTCCCAGTGCCTCTTGCACATGTTGAACAGCAGTTCTGCAGCATATAGGAGGGACGGGGCGGAATTCATCAGCAGGGCAGGTATCTCCAGACATGTTTGGCTCTAAGGGGTCCATGAATCATGACTCACAAAGCTCCTGGAGCCCGACATGGCTTCTGAACCCCCAGGATCTGCAGATCCCAGTCTGAGAAATGCTGTTTTGTACAATCACTTAGTTTCAATTGTTCTTTTATTTACAAAACACCATATAGATTTTCATTAACACCATTTACTTTACACCATCATTAAAACAACTTTTGCATGAGATTTTTCATAGATGAACAAATAAATTTTTAAAAAAGCACATAAACTTCTTGTACCGGGTGATTTCTGCTTTCAAAGCACATAGCGATCTGAAAAAGAAAACAACCTATTGAGGCTCTATTTTGGAGTCCTTATAGGATTTTAATTGAGTAGCATATTTTGTTTACATTTCATTTACCCTTTTTACAGTATATGCTGCATAATCCATGGGGGAATGCACACTGCTTCCAGAGCTAAATTCCATTTTTGTTTTCTATATTAAATTAGCCATGTCAATTTTCATATTAATTGTTTATTTTGCACTGAAAGTCCCCTTGTATCCTTATCAAAAGGACTGTCTGATTACTCAAAGCCACCAACAGTAGTATTCCCAACATTGCTTCTCTTGTGCACCTTACTCGTTTAGCTGTTATTTTATTACTGAAAAACGACCAGAGTCTCTTCCCACTATATTGGTTTTGACTGCCTTTACCATAGCCACAATAACATCCACTGGTCCTCATTTTAAAAGAATATTGAACTTCATATGATAAAAAATAACACAAGCCAAACAACACTTGCTACTTGTGTTTGGGAAAAAAAGGTCTTTCAGTTTTACAACTTTGAATGAATGAAAGATTAAACTAGATTTTTAGTAGAAGTTTTAAAAGTCTGTTCATTTGAAACAAAAAGAAGAGGGGTTTACAAAGTGTTGCTTTAAGACTTACATAATTACAAGTTTCAGAGGGGTAGTCCTGTTAGTCACACCAAAATCAAACATTTTCTTCTTTAAGATTTCCATAACTCACTACTATTTAATTCCCTCTAAACTGCAGTGTTAACTTGTGCATAAATGCCTTAACTCCTCATTGTCTTTCCTGAAATCACTTATCTCCCAAAGTGACACATTCATCAGCTGATTCCGTCTGAAACTTCTTCTCACTGAGATTATCTTTAAAAAAACAACAGTCTAGTAGCACCTTAGGGTATATCTACACTACCCTCCTAATTTGAAATAGGAGGGTAATGTAGTCATACCGCAATTGCAAATGAAGCCCGGGATTTGAATTTCCCGGGCTTCATTTGCATAAAGCCGGCCGGCGCCATTTTTAAATGCCGGCAGTTCGAACCCCGTGCCGCGCGGCTACACGCGGCACGGAGTAGCTAGTTCGGATTAGGTTTCCTAATCCGAACTAGCTGTACTCCTCATTCCACGAATGAGGAGGGTAGTGTAGACATACCCTTAAAGACTAACAAAACATGTAGATGGTATCATGAGCTTTCATGAGCAAAACTCACTTCTTCAGATGACTGGAGTATAAGAAGTTCAGATCCAAGAATAAATAAGGGGAGGGGGGGTGGAGAAGGAAAAAGGGGAGAGGAGGAAGAAAAAGAGACAGTGATAAGATAGTTCAAACAGTTCCAAGAGGCTAAGAGCCATTAGCACCTCCATTGGTTGGTTGGTTAAGTCATTAAAAGGTGGAAGATAGTGTGCAAGCCATCCCATATCCCGGTTCAGACCATTTGCATAAGAATTAAACTTGTAAATGAAGTTAAGTTCCAATCCTTCTCTGTGTATTTGGCTTGTGGAATTGGTCTGAAAGAAAACGGCGACTTGGAGATCCATTAATGAGTACCCTGGAAGATTAAAGTGTTCTCCAACAGGTTTTTGTGTATTGCCTTTTCGATATCTGATTTGTGTCCATTAATTCTTTCCCGTGGAGATTGTCCAGTTTGGCCAATATACATTGCAGTGGGGCATTGCTGGCATTTGATGGCATAGTTCACATTAGTGGATTACCTTGTGCTTTTTTGCACTCGTTCCTATTATCTTTCTTTCCAGGGTGATCTATGGATCTTATTCTTTAAAACGTAAGTGGCATTCAACCACCCATTGGCAAGCACTATTTTAGGAAGATATCTAAGGTATTTATCTCTGTTTCCCCTTATGCTACACAATATCTCTTCAATAGCCCCAGAGGATAAGTCACTACCCCTTTATTCTGGTGGCTTAAACCAGTGGTATTCAAACTACAGGCCACAACCCAGTACTGGATTGGGGAGTGTCAGTTACTGGGTCTCATTGCTGCGGGAGGATCAGGTGACCAGTGAGGGCGCTAAGGCAGGCTGTCTGCCTGTCCTGGCACCGCAGCCTGTGCTGTGACCCAGAAGTAACTGGCAGCAGGCCCGGCTCCTAGGTGGGGGGAAGTGTGGAACGCACAGGGATCTGTGAATTGCCTCTTCCCCGAGCACTAGCTCCACGCTCCTATTGGCTGGGATCCTGCTGTTGGCTGCTTCTGGGGCACAGTATGATCTGCAGTGCCAAGAGAGGCAGGAAGCCAGCCTTAGCAACCCCCATGCACTGCTGACCAGCAGCTGCTCAAGGTAAGCCCATCCTGCCCCAGCACTGCTCTGCCCATCTGAAGCCAGAGCTTTTTCCCCTACACCCAAAGTTCTCATCCTCAGTCCCACGCGGAGCCTACATCCTAGTCAAATTATGTTGGGTCACGGACATCAATTTTTTTTGACTGGGTCATGAGAAAAAAACGTTTAAAAACCACTGGTTCAGAACAAAATAAATTAATGTTGAGATCGCTTTGTGGGTTGCCAAAATGTTGGAATTATTAATATTTGAAATTAATATACAAAAACAAATACTAATTTAAGAATAAATTGTTTTATGAAGTCCAAATGATGCTTATACAATGTATCTAAATAAGCCTAGAAAGCCTCAGGAATAAGCAATTTACTACATCCAAAACATTATAAGCATTTGATCAAGAAACTTACAAACAGGCTAAACCCAGGGTGCTTAGACTCACCTTAGCTCCAGTGGGGTCAGGCAAGAGAAATCTGCTCGGTATAAAAAAAATAATAACTCTTTCAACAAAGTAGTAATGTCAGCGCCAAATATTGACTTTGGTTAAAAACTAACAGGAGACAGTTCACCCTTTTTTCCAGTCCCCATCCAGGTAAGATTTACAATCTCCTTTCTTCCCAAAGTCTTTCCTCTATCCTTCTCACTGACCAGCAGGTTTTCCTCTGCACCTGGATTCGCATAAGCTTTAATACTGGTGTGTGAAATGGGAAGGACCACATTAGCTCATTTTCAACACATTCTCTTTGCCTTAAGTAAAACCTTATTAAATGATCCTTACCAGTCACAGAGGCCTCTTTTTAGAAAGCTTCCTTTGTCTCATTAGAGATTCTTTGAGCCAGACATTCTTCCTATTTCACTCCTTCTGTCCATATAACTATTTCTATAGCCTTCCTTCTATTGGTTAATCAAGGCCTTTCTTTATAATACACATTTATATCCTTAACCAAACATAAGCTAACTAATGATTTCATATTAAAAGACTTAGCCAGCATTGCTGAGGTCCTTCAGGGATGGAGGAATGAGGGGGCTCTGTGTAAGAGCCTGGGAACTAGGGGGGTACGGGAGTCATGGTTGGAGAGTGAGGAGGGGCTCAAGACAGGGGGCAAGGGTGCAGAAGTCTGATCAGGAGATGGGAGCTCATAACAGGGGGTTGGAAGGTATGGGAGGCTTAGCCAGCAGCTTCTCCCCAGGGGTAGCTGAGGCCCCAAAGGCCATGATGTCCAACCAGTGGCTGCTCTCTGAGGCAGGTCAGGGTAGCAGGGGGTTGTGCTACCAGCCAGTGACTGCTCCCCAGAGATCATTCTGGGTTATAACTGTCCCCCATGCTTGCTGCCCCATTGTGGTCATAAATTAGTATAACTGTCCCTGCTATCATACCCCTCCCTTTCCATTTGATGAGAAACAATCTCATTCCACACACATACCATTGTCCTGACACAACCAAACCCTGACCTCGCTTTAAGTTATGATAAGAGGAAGCTGCCTGCCAAACTTGGTGGTCCCAGCTCTTACCGTTTAGGAAGAATTCTTGAACAAATAGACTGACAGACGCATAAACTCTTTCAAATAGATAGTAGGTTTATCCTACACCAAGTCTTCCCCTGCAAGCCTGCTCCCCGCCGCTCCACTCCACTCACTGGTCCCTGTCACTCCCGGCCATTTCTAATCCCAGAGACTACAGACTCTGTCCCTATCCCCTACATCTTTAAACTGTCTTCCTTTATAGCACAGGTGGAGAACCTCAGGCCCAGGGGCTGTATCCAGCCCCTGAGGCTCAGGGCCCTCCTCCCAGTATTAGGACCCCACACTGGCACTCCAGCCCCCACCTGCCCATCTGCCCCCATCCAACCCAGGGCTAGAGCACACAAAATCTACTAGGCTGGGCCTTCCTAGGGTCTGATGTGCAAGGGGAATTTGGGGAGTGTCTTTCTCGTTCTCAGTAAAGGGCCACTCAGTGAGGAAGTTTCATTTTGTTTTTTTTACTTCCCACTTGTGTGCAGCCCCCTAACCCAAAAAAGGTTCCTCACCCCTGCTTTATAGTCACTCCCCAGCTGTACTCTTCATCTCTAAACATGGTCCATCTTCAGGTGCAGCCAGATAAAATAATTGGCCTGTCAGGCCCTCCTTATTAACCTTTTCATAGGGGGGAGATATATAATCATCACACTCCTTAATTGCCCCTTACCCTGCCTGGGAGCTCAACAGACCTACTTGTTTCTGGTATAGCTTTTAAAAAATATCCAAATGAACAAATAAACCATAACCAGAACTTTTTGTTTACAATTTAAAAGTTAAATAGTTTGAATAATCATTTTTCACAGTACAAAACATCCGTTATTTTGAAGCATTTCCCTAGACCCCTCAAAAGATTGATTAAAATATAAATTCACACAACTGAATACTTGGAAGTTGTCAGAAATGCATTCACAGGGAGCCTTCCTTATTTCAGAGGCTCCCACAGGTGGCTTTAGGAATAGGTTTTGCTATAGTAACAGATGGATTTCTACTTAAAAATTCTTCATGCAACCATGTGGCTAACTCAAAACTATAAAAAATTATAGCAAATTAATATAGCCATTACATTAATCAGTTTAATTACATTGATTTTAAAATGTCAGCGACAGCTCAGTTTTAAAAGTATGTAGTTAGGAAATGCTGATGAATTATAGTAATTATAAATAAGGCCCCACCAAAGACATGGCCATTTTGGTCCACTCCATGTTCATAGGATTTATAAAATTGTAAATTTCATTATTGCAGCTATTTAAATGAGAAATGTCACAGTGTTGTAACTGTAGAGGTCTGACTCCTGGCCAAAAAGGAAGTGGGTGGGTGGGCAGTCACAAGGTTATTGTATGGAGGATCAGAACTGCTATCCTTATCTCTGCACTGCTAGCGAGGGTACTGGCTTTATACCTAAACAGTGGGAGAGCACCTGCTCTGAAAGCAGAACTTTTGCCAGAAGCAGCACTGCATTTTCACTGTTTTGTTTGAGAGACCTTATTTAATATAAATTCTCTCTTGCACCCCTTGCAGTATTGTTATGAAAAGTCTTTCTGGCTTCATGGATAAGTAACATTCTCCATTTTTCAAGCTATTCAAAAGTCTAAACTTGGACTTTCTGATAAACTCAGGTAATTATGGTGCTTAGTCTATTGCTGACGTCTTGCAGAATTATCTCGTTTAATAACTGAGATGTTCATCCAGGTAGTAAAAAATTCTGGTAGGGAAGAATACCAAGAACCTTCTAAATAACAGGACCATATGGTTGGTATTTCAGAGTATTCAACTGAATTAAAAACAGCTGCTCTGTACAGGAAAAGTAAACATTTAAATTAGATTAAATTGGAGGAGTCTTTCACATCTTCTTTATTTACTTTACTATACTGAGGACCATTAGAGTTCCTATGGCTTAGAGTCAAGAATATTTTATGGATCTCTTAACTTTGCTCTGTAAATTTGCTCCTCTGAGAAATATGATAGCAGGTCAACACCTATGATTTGGGAGAGATTTTCCAAATTGATAATTGGTTCAGATATAGAGCGGGTCTCTTGACTTTGCTCTATATATTTGCTCCATTGAAAAATATGTCAGATCAACACCTATGGTGGGGAGTGAAGATTTTCCAAATTGATTGAGATATATTTAAATTTAGTGAAAAAGAAGTTTAATCACCTTACGGCTGCATTGTTTTCTCTCATAATTAAAGAGAGACATTCATGGTTTTTAAACAAAATTTTCTCACAAAGGAAAAAATCCCTCTGTAACTGGACAGTGGGTTAACAGAACACAAAGGCCACTGAAATTCTCAGTTTTAGTGTCTAAACGTATCCCCCCTTACAGGCCCTGAATAGGGTGACCAGATTTCCCTATGCTGAATACAGGACACCTGGTGCAATTATTCGTATTCAAGTGAGTTCAATGGCAATCAATCATACAAATGTTCAAATTAACATCAAGTTGACTGAGTACCTGTTAAAAAGAAATACTGTGTAGCTGGAGTCTGTTTACCTTCTTATTTTCAAAGCTTGCATGGGGACAGGTGACACACATACATTCTTGCACATCTCTCTCACACTGGGATGGTGGTGACTGACCAACCCAGTCCTCCTTACCCACTGCTCTCTACCCTACCTGTCTGGCTGGGCTCCCAAGACCAACCTGCCTCTCCTAATAACTGGTGCCGCATCTTCTCAAGGCAACATGTGGGGGCACACAGGGTCACATACCCTCCCTCCCAGATTTCTGTTATAGTTCATACCAGAATGTGGTTAACAGCAGCCTTTTGGCACTGGGGGGAGGGAAGGGATGGGAACTGCTTCCAGCTGAAGGGGGTGGGGGTGGGAGAGGCTGACATGGCCCGTGTTTTTCCTGAGGTCATTTCTTCCCTTCCACTTGCCTGGGATTAGAAGCAGCTTATCCCTTACTGCCTGCACAGCATTGAAAGGCAGTCTACACCTCCGAGCTGCTATTGGCAACTGATATAACCCAACCTGTCCTCTGGCTACAGTGCGGGCAGGAAGGAGTTGCCCTAAGGATGCATTGAGCACCAGGGCCCAGGGAACCTGATTGCAGGGGCTTTAGTGACCCCAACCAGAGAGGTGGCTCAGCAGGAAAGGGTGCCTATAGGACAGCGAGCCCCATACTTCCTGGGAGCAGGATCTAGGGCAATGGCAGCATGTGAAGAGGGTGCTAAGAACTCCTGCCTGAAGACCCGCAGGATCTGAAATAGCTGGAAATATCTTCACCCATTCCACTCCAGAGCTTAGCTGAGGGGTGGAGATGCTTCCTTAGGCCAGCGCTGTATAGGGCTTTGGCGCGTACAGGGCTTGGCTCCTCTTGACCGGCATCCTGGGCCAGAGGGTCTTGGGCTTTCCCTGTATGTCAGCCCAGCCAGAGGCAGTGGGGGGAGGAAGGAGCCTGCCAGCCAGGCTGTTGGTGAGCTGAATGATCCAAGCAGGGGCTGGTTCTCTGCACAAAGCGCCCACTGGGGAAGATATGGAGGAGCAGCAGGGCTGGTGAACAGGCACAGCAGGGAGAGGACAGTGAGAGGCGAAGCATGTGAAGAGCCGATCAGTGAGCAACATAGGTGACATGTAACCAGCCACCGCCTGCCCACACTCACTAGCTAGGGCAGCAAGCCGCCAGTGCTGACTGGATGCAGGGTGGGAGGGAAAGGAGAAAGAGCCTGCTGGTCAAGAGTTGGCATGCAGCAGGGACTGCACTGACTGACCAATAGGCAGTTGCTGCCGGACCCACACACTAAGGATGTTAGAGATCGACTAATTGAATAGTCGATGCATTTTGCATTGACTATTTGATTAGTCGATACGGAGCCTCCGCCTTTGACATATAGCAACAGCCCTAGGGGCTCCAGCTGATCCGGGGCTCCACGCAGTGCTTCCACTTTCAAAGCTGCCAGGAGCCTGATGCCAGGCTTCTCGCAGCGTTTCAAAGCGGCAGCACCACACGGAGCCTGCGGTCAGCGGGGGAGTCCCCAGCTGATCCCAGGCTCAATGTGGCACCATCACTTTGAAACTCTGCATACAGCCTCGGGACACCCCAGCTGGTCCCAGGCTGTATGCGGCATTTCAAATTAGCAGCACCACGTGGAGACCGGGTCTGGCCCCAGGCTTCAAGCGGCGTTGCCGCTTTGTAATACCCCCTCCATTCCTTCTCCTTGCTGCTTCTTTCTGATAGCTTCAGTCAAGGGGACTACTCACATGTGTAAAGAAAAGCATATGCCCAACAATTTACAGGAGTAAAGCTTTACTTTGCTTTTTCAACTTAGTTTCCATGAGAGGGATTTGTATTTTGGATCTTCAGAGAACTTTTTTCCTATTCCTTTAAACATAAGAAAAGTTAATTTTGAAGGAATATAGAAGAAGAAAATAATTGTATTATAAAAATAAAAATATAGGAAAAGAAGAAAAATATGTGAAAGTGTGTTCTGAGACTCTGATTAAACCCAAATACAATTTTAAATTAATCTCTGTCCTTAATTCATTCAATAATGGCTATATATTATGTGGCACAAAGTGGAGCCAGGATCAATTAAGGAAATCAGTTAGAAAAATCACATTTCCATACAAACATTGTATATGTTTTATTATTACAAGTAACTTCAAATATTAATGTAATTGAAAGATTAAAGAAAAACATTTAGTGTGCTTAGTGCATTAGACAGCTCTTTGTTTATAGACCATAACTGTTTTGCTGGGGGTGCACGCCCTTGTTCAACCTCTGCAAAAGGTTTAGAGTAACAGCAGCAGCAAAACCAAAATAGAAACAAGCAGCATGCATAGAAAGGAAGTCCGAAGCATGTTTGCTCTTGAGCCTGTCTGAAAGACCCTTTTAAACAACAGAAGATTTTTAACATTAGAAGACACCCTATTTTACAGGGTATCGTCTCAGAAAATTGATTTTTAAAAAGGTGAATTGAACTTAATTTACAGTACCTCTTCAATAGTAAAATTTCAATCTTAAACCTAGATTTCTTTCTGTTATAATGTTGTCAATTTTATTTCTTTATTTTCTAATTACCAGAACTGGATGGACTCTCCGACTAAACATTTCAGTTACTTTCTAATATCCAATGGGATTGTCCGATCATTTGAGAAATTGATCATCTGCTAAGTAGCACTGGGGGTGCTCCTGTTCATGGCACAAATAGCAAGTTATAAATCTTATCCTGCATTATTCAAAGGCTTCAAAATTTATCACACACAGAACTTCATGCTAGTTGGAAATGAAGACCAATAAACACAACCAGAGCAAAAATCACAGAAATCATAATTATGGCCCTTGCACACAAAAATAATACAGGTTGAACCTGTCTAGTCCAGCATCCTCAGGACCTGACCAGTTCCAAATGAGAGAATTTTCTGGACCACAAGAGGTCAATATCATCTAGCAGCATTACCAACACTTCCACTGCTTACTGGGCTGAGGACATTTAGGGTTAAATTAGAGCTAAATAACAGCACAGAACACTGAGCGCCAGGACTGGTAGCTATAAACAAACTTTATGGGATGATGGGAAACTTGGCCACACACATGAAAAAGGGCATCCAGCTAAATAAAGTCATTCTGGGCAATGGATGTTTCCGGACCAGAGAATTCTGGACTAGAGAGGTTCAACCTGTACTTTTGAGTAACAAAATATACAGCACTGTTGACAGAGGAGTGCACTTCAGTACATTTTCCTTAAAATACTGCAGGCTCTATTGAAATATGAAAAAATACCATCAGACTGAAGAGGACAATTATAGCTATTCCTTTCTGTTACAAAGACGATGGTAGAAATTTATACTAAATGTAGCACAATTACTAGGAATTATCACAGCTCCATGACATATTGTTTCCCGTTTAAAATTACAGAGAAAGATGGAGATTGACAACGAAGAGGACAGACAACGAAAGGCAGAAAGTTGGCCAATGTGTTGCAGTAGCCTGGGAGGGAATAAAGGCTAATCTACAGAAGCACAGTTGCACTGATGCAGCTGCTCCACTGTAGGGCTTTCAGGGAAGACACTCTATACTAACAGGAGAGGGCTCTCCCATCTGCATAATAAAACCATCTCCGAGAAGGCGGTTGCTATGTAGGCAGGAGCATTTCAGTGCTTAGGCTGCTGTAACTTACATCACTTGGTAGTGGCTTATTCATACCCCCAAGTTATACTGACGTAACTGGTAGTGTTAAGGTGACCATATTTCTCAAGGGAAAATAGGACACCAAGTGGAACTAGCACAAACCTCTGTCACCATGGGGCTGACCCAGCTGCTCATCCAAGCTCCCCCATCCCCTATGGGTCTAGCTCGAGATGCTCATCTGAGACCTCCTCTGTGTGCAGGGATGGTGTCCTTGCTTGTCTGCTCCCCCCATCCCAATGAGACTGGGGCTGGCATAACTGCTAGCTCAAGCCCTGCCCACCTCTGCACAGGGTTGTCATCACCGCTCCCCCCATCCACACATTCTTCTGCACTCCGCTTTTTGGACAAAAGTAGGCATTTGTCCCATTGGCTCTTTGCACACGGGTGAATGCCTTCTTTTGCCAAAAATATCAGGACAATTGTGACAGGGTTAAAAACGGGACTGTCCAAGCTAAAACAGGTAGTGGCTACAAGTCCTTAACTGTCTGATCAGTTGATGTGGGCAACTGGGAAGTGGATAAAGAAGGGAGTTTAAATATTGCTGTAATTAAAAGCTGAACAATTGATAACTATGGGCTCTAATAAGATCTTGTATCTTGAAAAGGTAAAATATTTCTATCTCCAAATAGAGAAGAATTTCCCCTCTGATCTTTCTCTGAAAAATGTCTTGGTTCTGTTCAATTTGTACTGAGATCCAGTGCAGACATACTATGGCACACTGTGCCTGAAAGCAGCACCCTGGACTCCCCTGTTCACCACTGTCATGTAATTATGTTATGTTTTGTACAAAGTATGCCTTGTGAGATATCATTTAAAAGTCTTGATCTGTTAAACATTAATATCCTGTTGGATTGTATATGCTGTCATTGTATTATGAACGTTTGCTATATATGTCCTACTGAAATCTGTTGTAAGACTGACCATAACCTCAACCAGTCTTTCAGGTACTACAATGGAAAAGCCAGACAGATGAATGACCTATTACAGTGAATCCATACTACTGAAGGGTATGCTTGTGTTTATTCTATGCAAAATGGGGTTTAGAGGGTGTGTATGCACAAGGTAGCATGCTGTGTCTCACCACCCTAGGAACATTCTAGAAAGAGGCCAAGGGGAAGGGTGAGCTCAGCAGGTGGAGTGGAAAAGTACAGGCAGTCCCCGGGTTACGTACAAGATAGGGACTGTAGGTTTGTTCTTAAGTTGAATTTGTATGTAAGTCGGAACTGGTACATATTGTAGGGGAAACTCTAGCCAAACATTTTTTTTAGTTTTGGATAGCATAGGGAAAGGTTAACTCCCCTCTAATGTTTGTTTTGCTGTCTGTTCCCCTGTTCAGAAGATTTCACATCTATTTCTGTCCCTGTGACAAACTCAGGACTAAAGGAGTAACTCATCAAATACCAAATAGCTCTGCACCATGCTTTGAGCTAATAGCTTTATTTCCACACACCACCCAGGGTTCTAGGAGGAGGGTCCTTTTTTTGCTAACACAATGAGGCCAGCACTTTGTTTGTTTTGGTGGAGTCTTTGTTTGCCCAGGGAGCCCAGCATGTATAGGGGGAGGAGGGGCGGAGAGGCTGCTTTTGTCTGCTGTTCGGCAGCCTGTTGCTCAGGGGAGGGGGCAGCCTGTTGCTGGCAGGGGGGGAGGGGGGAGGCGTGCAGGATGCGAGGCCGCGGGGGGGGGGGGGGGGGGGGCAGCGGGCGTGGGGAGGCACTTTGCCTCTGCCCGGCAGCTCTGCGGGATCCCTGTCCCTGTGGCCAGCTGCTGCAGGCAGAGGCCAGTTGGAGCCGGCCGAAGAGGAGGAGGGGGTGGATTCTAGGACCCAGGTGAGCGAGCCCCAGGGACGCTGCTGCGCTCCCGGCATGTATAGAGGGGAGGAGGGGCAGAGAGGCTGCTTTTGTCTGTTCGGCAGCTTGTTGCTCAGGGGAGGGGGCAGCCTGTTGCTGGCAGGGGGGTGGGGGGGGGGCAGCAGGCGTGGGGAGGCACTTTTCCTCTGCCCGGCAGCTCTGCGGGACCCCAGTCGGAGCCGGCCCGAGGAGGAGGAGGATCCTAGGACCCAGGTGAGCGAGCCCCGGGAATGCTGCTGCGCATGTGCAGGAGTTGCCTCACCCCGTTCGTATCTAGGGATCCGAGGTAAGTCGGATCCACGTAAGTCGGGGACTGCCTGAACAAGCATGTGGTAAACAAGTCTATATATGGAAATGTTAAACATGATTGGTCATGCTGAGTATAAGGTGATATGATTGGCCAAAAGTTCATGTTATGTAACTGCCATGTGCCATAAAATATCAAGGGGAGGGGCTCCTCTCTTGAGGGCGGCTGTCTGATTTTGTACCAGGGGCTCTCCCTTTGTGCACATTGAATAAAGATTTGCTGAACTGAATGACAGTCAAAGACTCTTAATTCCACCAAACACCTGACTCATTTGGTTGCCACTGGGTACCACAAAATCCCAACACTACCATGGAGTATCACAGGATCTGTATACAATCAAGACTTTTCAGAGGGAGCATGTGTGGAGACAATGGACACTACTTGACTCAAGTCATAGCAAAAGATCTTTCCTGAAAAACAAACGGGAAGAACCTATAAATGAAAGTAATATCATGATGGGACATCACGTACATCCCCAACTTAATGCCTGGAAGCAAATCCGAAAGACAAACACTCTGAATGGGAGATGTGGTCTCAGACTAGGCTGACCAGGTTTTTGCCCAAAACAACTGGTTAAAAAAGGGTCCTAGTGCCTCTGCTCTGCACTGCTAACCAAGCCGATAACTATCCAGTTGATAGCACCAACTGAGGCAGACTCTGTTCACTTCCATGTTGCACGGTTCCTGGGAAGCAGCTGACATGTCCCTCCTCTAGCTCCCTTGAATAGGGGCAGCCAGGGGGCTCTGCACGGTGTCCACACCCCAACCAGTGTCCCTACCACTATCATTGTCCAGGAACCACACCTTTGGATGGGGCAGCATGCAGGCCTGGCTGCACCTCCACATAGGAGCCCGTGGAGAGTTGACTGCTTCTCTGGGAACTGCTTGAGTTAAGCACCACCTGGAGCCTCCATCTTTGGCCCCTTCCCAGGTCCCAATCCCAGCTCTAGTCCTGATCCCCCAACACCTTCCAAACACCTCAATCCCAGGCCAGAGCTCCCGCTTGGACCCCAAAACCATCATCTCCATCCCCGAGCCTGCACTCCAGGCAAAGACCTCACTCTGCCTCTACACTCCAACCTCCTGCCCAAGCCCTGATCCCCCTCCTGCCTTCTGAACCTCTCAATCCCAGCCAGGAGCACCCTCCTACACCTGAAACCCCTCATCCCCAACCCCACCCTAGAGCCCACTCCCTGTGGAACCCTCATCCTCAGGGCTGGCCTTACCATGAGGCAAACTGAGACGGCTGCCTCAGGTGCCAGACTGGGGGAGGGGGGGCGCCAGAGTGTAGAAAATTGTGTCTGCTGCTGGTGCACATGTATTCTCTCTACAGTACCATGAGACGAGTAGAACAGGAAGAAGGCAGAATTGAGACCTTTCAAAGTTTTGGCCCACGTGTCATTTGAGCTCCCTGCCTCAGGTGCCAAAATGTTGTGGGCCGGCCCTGGTCATCCTCACACTGCACTCCAACTACTGAGCCAGCCCAATGAAAATGAATGAGGTTACAGAGAGCAAGCAATGGGGGATGGAGCAAACAAGGGTAGAGCCTCAGAGAAAGGGTAGGGCATGGGTGGGACCTCAGAGGAAGGGTAGGGCCCAATATTTAGTTCTGAGCAAGCAGAAAGTTGGCAATCCTATCCCAAACTGGAAAGGGGAATCCAAGCATGTGTGTTAAAAAAAACTCTCATGTATCAGGGTGAGATATTGCCTGATTCAAATCCTGTTTAGTTTATAGACATAAGATTGCAAATTTGTTTTATTTTATAGGTGACCAGCTATGATTTGTACACTTATTATTTACAATCACTTAAAACCATCTTTGTATAACTAATATATGTTTTATATTTTCTCTAAACAGTGGCTTTTGTAGACATGCTTGGGAAATCTGCTCAAGGTGCAAGGAGTGGTGCATACCCATTTCCTTTGTTGAAGTGGCAGATTTGGGTTATAAACTTAACATCAGGCAGATGTCTCACCAGCACAGGATGATGCGGCCCTGGGGAACTGACTGCAATCTTGGTTGTTTGTTCATGAGTGGCTAGCAGAAGCATTCATGTAATTCAGTTGGTTGTGTCCCAGCCTGTGAATGTGTAAGTGCAGTGCCTGGAGAGATTTGCAGCTGTAATGAGAGGGAGCCTGGGGTGATAAAAGAAAAGAATCAGTGGTTCCCCACTTCCAGGCTATATCATGGGGAACACCCAGTTACAGTGGCACAGCAAGCGGGATGACATGCACAGCTTGTTCTGAGATTTGTGCTTCAAACAGTGGCATAGAGCTTTAAGTGTGGTGGCTGAGAACACTCATTGAGGTTACCAGTATGTTATGTTCTGTTTGCTTATTTTGAGAAAGGGAAGTAGAAAGAGAAAAGCAGCAAGAGGAGTGAAAACTTGAAGGCAGCAAAAAAGAAAGAGCACTGAGTAGTGATAGTGATAGAAATGTAGCCGTGTTAGTCTGGGGTAGTTGAAGCAAAATGCAGGACAATGTAGCACTTTAAAGACTAACAAGATGGTTTATTAGATGATGAGCTTTCGTGGGCCAGACCCACTTCCTCAGATCAGAGTAGTGATGTTACTCTACTAGATTTATTAATTATTTTATTGTTTACTTGCCAGATCAGGCCTAACTCTGATACATATTAGTAGGACTAGAATGTTACCTTCCTCTTCTGTAAAGGCTTTTGGACATGCTTAATTACACCACAAGTTGCCTCACTGAATTCAGTGAAATCACTTACAGGTGCAGGCTTCTTTCTTTTCAGGGGTAGGGGAAGAAAGGGTGGAGGGTGTTCAATTTCCACTTAGCCCCTACCCCTACCCCCACTCCACCCTCTTCCCCCAATACCCCCACATCTGACCTGTCTCTTTCCACCTCATCTTTTCCCACCCAGTTCCACCTTATCCCCCCAAGCACCATCCCATTATGGATGTTAGCTATCAGGTAACTGATTAGTCAAGTAACCACATTCATTCTTAGTGGTTACTCGACTATTCTATAGTCCCCAGGAACAGCAGCCAGTGTACTCTGGTCCCACTCCCGGAGAGCCCCCTGCCACCCTGTGCCAGGAGGGAGATGGTCTGCAAGGGGAGCCAGTTTAAAAACCAGGTCCCCCCGCCAACTGGTTACCCACTGACCTGCACTGCTGCCTCTGATACAGAAGCAGCAGTGCAGGGCATCAGCAGCCCCTATCTGCAGGAGTCTGAGCCCCCATGGACAGAGGCTGCTGTGGGGAGGGGGAGGCAGGAGGCTGCCACAAAGTAACCTCTGTCCACTGTTCCCTGGGCAGGAACCCAGGTCTCAACCTCTGGTGTTGAATAGGGATGTATTGCTTCCCCCTCCTCCCTTGTTGCCTCTGGGAGTCGGCTTAAAAGCCAGTTCCCCCTAGCACTGTTTTGGGGAGAGGAAGAAGCACAGCAGGGGGCCTGGCATGACCTGGGACTCAGCAGTCCTGCACCAGGTCCCAGACTGCTGCAGCTGTCTTTTAAATGTAGTAAGAGCCAGACAGCTCTTACTACATTTAAGAAGCAGAGTTGGTATGACCTGAGACTACTCAGTCCTGTCAGTCCTGACTTGCACTGCCCCTAGGAGCTAACACCCTTATCAACTAAGTAGTCAATGGAGATTGCCTATCTTCTAGAACTAGAAGGGACTTTGAAAGGTTCTCAAATCCAGTCCCCTGCCTTCACAGCAGGACCAAGTACCATCCCTGACAAATTTTTGCCCCAAATCTGTAAATGGCCTCCACAATGACTGAACTCACAACCCTGGGTTTAAAAGGCCAATGCTCAAACCACTGAGCTATCCCTCCCCCCTTAGCAGATTAACTGCTACTTAACATCCCTAGTGTTGATGCTGTTCCACTTTCTATATCTATATCAATAGGCTTCAGGGGGTAGCTGAGTTAGTCTGTACATGGTACCATCTACGTTTTGTTAGTCTAAAGTGCTACCAGACTATTTATTGTTTTTTTAGTATATCAACATAGACCAGCATTTCTGAAATGTGACCACTAGGGGGTTTTCTTGCAGCCACTGCAACCTAGGCTGTGATGGAGGGGGGGCGCAGAACAGTAGTGCTCCCTTGATTGGTCCCCATTAAACTCACTTTTTGTGAAGGTAGGAAGCAATGACCTATTAAATGCCTCTATTGAATCATTGTTTAAACAGAACCACAATAACAACTGTTACATCCTAGAAAGAGGGCACATTTCTGTTTTATGCTAATGAGTCTGACTTAATTAGAAAGTCCCTAAAAGAGTTAACATTTGGTAGAAATTTAAAACAAACACATGGACTCCACTGATCACTCTGGAAAAAATTAAGAGTTCAAACCATGATCAAAACAAACTCAAATTTTATTACAGAGATAAAGAAATTGAACATATCTTAAATTGTATATAGCTGCACTTCAAAATAAAGGCAGCATCACATACCTCATAAAACATTAAAATAATGTAGTTACACTAAATGTCATAAAACCCTAGGGAAATTATATAATTTCTACATGTAGGGCCAACTTAACATCCAGCTACACCAACTGAGACAAAACACAGATACAAACCCTGTATCTAAAGCTCTACAAACCAATCCTCAATGCACACTAAAATTCCAGCATCAGTAGCTTCAGAAAAGAACTGAGTCAATTCCCTCTCCTAATCTATTTACAGTATCTATGTGCATTGAACTTTTGGTGTCAACATAACTTGACTCCCTTCACCACAAGGCACTGTAAGATCAAAAACCAAATCCAAATAAATAGCTATTGCTATATAACTTTATGACCAGGTCTCAACACTGCCCTTCGGACAAATGAAGCGTACCATCTCTTTTGATACAGAACAAAGCTGAAGACACCGGACTAAATTTTAAAACAGTAGTGAGTTACTTAGAACAAATACAAATGTCAAAAACTCAACCACAACAATCCTATAGATCCATGCAGGGAATCATCACAGTAGCAGATTATCTTGCCACAGTAAAATGCACAAAGCAGACTTATCAAATGCAGAAATAGTATCCATAAACTACAGATGAAAACAGAGATAAAAACCTGTGCACAGTGACAGTAGGCCAGTTTTCCAAACCTCTCTAATTCCAGAGGCCAGACTCAGGAGCAGCATTTTCTTCTGCAGTTTCCAACATGAGTGTCAGTTTTTCTTAATTCTTTCCCATAGAGACTGTCCAGTTTGGCAAAGAAAACAACAGAACACCACTTGTCATCACCTACGGCCCACAACTTAAACCCCTCCAATACCTTGTCAACAATCTACAGTAAACTTCCAATAATCTGGCATCTTTAGGATGCAGGGGTGCCGGATTATCAAATATGCCAGAGTACCAGAAGGGGGGTATGAAGGGTCTTGGGTGGGCAGGGGGTTGGTGGGGAACTGTGCAGCGTGGGAGAGGGCGGCGCTGCAGGACCAAACTGGCAGCACCCCAGCTGCACTGCCCCCTGCTTCCTCAAGTCTGCTGCTGGTCTGTTTCAGCAGCGGCTGATTTAGGGAAGCCGGGGGCAGAGCAGCTGGGGTGCTGCCGGGTTGGTCCTGCAGCGCCGACCCTCACCTGAGCAGCGCTGCGGGACCAACCCAGCAGCACCCCAGCTGCTCTGCCCACGGCTTCCCCAAGTCAGCCACTGGTCAGTTTCAGCAGCAACAGACTTGGGGAAGCCGGGGGCAGAGCAGCTCCAATTGTCTGGCTGGCTGGAGCACTTCTGGGTTCCAGCTGGTGCCGGACTATCAGGAGTGCTGGACCACTGGATGCTGGACAATTGGAGTTTTACTGTACAATGTAGCCTGGAAAATGACTTCTCACTATAACAGGACTTAGGAGACAGGCCAATCCTCACCTACAGGTGGATTAGGACTAGTTCTGTTCAATATCTTCATCAATGATTTTTAGATGATGGCAGAGAGTATAATTAAGTTTGCAGATGATACCAAAATGAGAGAGGTTGCAAGTGCTTTTGAGGATCCGGTCATAATTCAATATGATCTGGACAAAGAAGATGAAGATTAAAAAGGGCAAGTGCAAAGTATTCCACTTAGGAAGTAACAATCAGTTTCACACATACAGAATGGGAAGTGATTTTCTGAGCACGAGTGGGCAATAATTTTTGCCCAAAGGCCACTTCAAAAAATTTTGCAGTAGCCCCAGGCCACTCTTGAAGGGGTGGGGTCTAAACAGGAAGGGGCAGGGCTGCTCCACCTCCAGACCATGATTGATCTGGGGGTGGGGGAGCCCCTTTGCCCCCCCTTTCCATTAGGCACCCATGCCCTGGAAGAGGCATGGCACACTCCCTCACCCCCAGGCAAATCAGGGCCTGGGGAACATGGGAAGCCTCCTCCCACCCTGTTAGGAGCATGTGGCATTTTGAAGTGCCGCGGGCTCCTCGCAGGGCCGGGGCAGGGTGAAGGAAGCTTCACCCAGCTCCCCCACCCCCAGGCCCTGATTGGCCTGGGAAGCATGCTAAACCTCCTCTGTTCTCTCCCCCCCACACCCTGTGAGCAGCTTGGGGGGGCAGAGTGGAGAAGGCTTCAGGCACTCCCCCACCTCCAGGCTCTAATTGGCTTGGGAGCAGGGGAACAGCATGGCATCCACCAGCCAGATCCACCTGCTTGGTGGGCCGGATCCAGCCCGCAGAGGCTCTTTTGCTCACCCTGATCTAGGGTCATAGTGGACCACAAGCTAAATATGAGTCAATAGTGTGACGCTGTTGCAAAAAAAGCAAACATGATTCTGCGAGTAAGACATGAGAAGTCATTCTTCTGCTCTACTCTGCACTGATTAGGCCTCAATTGGAGTATTGTGTCCAGGTCTGGGCATCACATTTCAAGAAAGATGTTGAGAAATTAGAGAAGATCCGGAGAAGAGCAACAAGAATGATTAAAGATCTAGAGAACATGAGCTATGAGAGAAGACTGAAAGAATTGGGCTTGTTTAGTTTAGAAAGAGAGAAGACTGACAGGAGACACAATAGGGCTATGTCTACATTCACAGCTTCTTGCACGAGTAATATGCAAATGAGGCTAAACGTGTAATATCGCCAAGCCTCATTTGCATACCTAATGAGCCACAATTTTTTTCAGAAGAGGTTATTGCTCAAGAAGGAGCGTCTACACTGCCTCTTCTTGCACAAGAAAAACCCTCTTGTGCAAAGCTGTTACACCTATTGCTTTTCAGGAAGAACGGCATTGCGCAAGAGGGTTTTTCTTGCGCAAGAAGGG
Source organism: Pelodiscus sinensis (assembly GCF_052426305.1). Lineage (NCBI taxonomy): Eukaryota > Metazoa > Chordata > Testudines > Trionychidae > Pelodiscus > Pelodiscus sinensis. The sequence continues at coordinate 309,464,044 of NC_143052.1, forward strand.
GCAGTGTAGATGCTCCTTCTTGTGCAAGAGCCTCTTCTGAAAAAAAATGGTGGCTCATTAGGTATGCAAATGAGGCTCAGCGATATTCCACATTTAGCCTCATTTGAATATTACTCATGCAAGAAGCCACGAGTGTAGACATAGGCTAGAGGTTTTCAAGTACCTAAAAGAGTGTTACTGAGGAAGGAGGAAAATTGTTCTCCTTGGCCTCTGAGAATAGGACAAGAAGCAACAGGCTTAAACTGCAGCAAGGACGGTTTAGGTTATACATTGGCAAAAACTTTGTCATGAGGGAAGAGGGTCTGAGGGTTGTGCCCCCAAAAGCTCAGGATACCAGCTACACATGTTAGTCTTTAAGATGCTGCAGCTTAATTTGTTGTTTTTTAAGTTTTTCCAGTTTTTCTCAAGGTCTCAGCCATGATACAAAGCTTTCTATAAAACAGAGATGAAGAAGCCCCGCAGAACTCTGGGAGAAGGGGCCTGGCAGAAGCAGCCTGGCGCTAAGTAACTTCTTGACACTGGGACGGAGACCAGGAGGCACCGAAGCAAGAGGGGAAGCCCTGTGCCGGGGCTGTCCCAGGCAATGGTCAAGGGATGCGAAACACACGGTCCCCTCGCAGAGCAGCGCTCCCTGGCCGCTCTCAATCGGCAGGGGGCCAAGCCGCCACCGCACCTCGGGCCTGCCCTGGGCGCCGGAGGGGCGGCGCGTATCCCCGCGGCGCTCAGGCAGGAGCAGGATCTCGGAGCCCCGCGAGCCCACGCACGCGCCTCAGGCTCGCCAATCCCTAGAGAGCGGCTCTCTCTGAGCGGCGGGAACGGTGACTCTACCCGGCAAAGACCAGAGGTCGTTAGTGATGTCACGATCTCAGAGCTGCACGTGACCATGCACGATGCCTCTCTCTCCCTGCGTAACTGCGCATGACCGTGCCTGCTTATTCCCCATTGGCCGTTGCTTCCCACGTGCCGAGGGAGCTAACGTGTTGGAGGCTGCGCACTCCGGCTGGGGACGCGACTGGACGTTGTAGGGGGTTGGTGGGGCCTAGCTCCGCAGGGGCGACCGGTAAGTGACGGGCGCGAGCAGCCCCTCTCTCCGCAGGTAACGGGTCGTTTAGCGCCCGCGGGCCTGCCGTGCCCGGCCCACGTGCTCCAGGGGCCGCTGCGCGGGGCCGAACCGCCTGCCGGGCCCGGCGTGGCCTGTGGCGAGCCCGGCCCCGCGTGCTGCGGCCGCCCGGCCCACACTCCTCAGCCGCTCAGCGCCGCGTTTGTCTTTGGTTGCAGATCCCATGGGCGCCTGCGGCTACGCGGAGTGCGGGGCGGGCCGCGCCCGCTGAAGGGAAATGCCGGGACCTGCTGGGCTGTCGTGAGCAGGTGAGATCGAGGGAGGCACTGCGTGTGGTGCGCTCCCTCGGGGGGTCGGCCCGGCCGCGTACCGCCCGTGTCTAGTGTCTTGCCTGTAAGCTTCCGCGGCTCAACGCGTGGGAGCTCTGCCTCGGGGTACAGCCTGGTAAAAGTACAAACTCGCTTCGGCTCCTTACCAGGGCTGCTACCAGACCTTGCTCCATGAGCCTCCTGCCCTGTAGGGGAGCATTGAAATTCGACTCTTCACATCTTTGTATTTTCAAATGCCGACTACATATTTCTTGTCAATAACCGGATCACAGTCAGGGTTTTACATTTTGAATAGAAAAAGCATCAGCTGAATCCGTGTTAAATGGTGGTACTAGGATAGTTTCCATTGTTAATGTGTTCCATTGTTAATGAGAACATTGTTTATGTTCTCATTCCTCCCTTGTCCCTGGACAAGCCAGAAATTGTTCAGTGTAATCCCATGTAAATCAGCTTCTAAGGACGGGTGTGCACCTAAAAGACTACTCCAGAACAAGACAGCTAGGTTAAAGAATTCACATCCACTGAGAGAAAGAATTAAGCTGACCTAAAACACAGTATAGATGCCTCTATATTGACAGAAGAATTCTTCTGTCAAATTGTTATTTCTCAAAATTGACAACAGCAACAGAATAATCCCTTCTGTTGATGTAGTAAGTGTAATGCTTGCAGTGTAAAACACAGATTAACTGTCTCACTGGCTATTGCATATGGGGTAGACTCTAGAATACTTTGACAGTTGTGCCATAAAGCATATTAGCTACTCTACTAGCTAGAATTATGTTTGGGTGCTTTTCCTTAACTTGATGGATTGGGGTCATAAAATGTGGGTGCACCTGCACCAAACCTTTTTCCAAAATCTCCCCTTTGTTCTCTCCTGCTGCAATTAAGTATGCTAGTATAGACTGGGCTGACTTTACCACTGTGAACTAATCCTGCTTGGACCAGGTCTTGATGACATGGCAATAAAATGCTTAATCCCTGTCTGTTCTAATAATCCTGTTATTTGCCATCATCATCACGAGCAATTTTAGCAGTGTAGATAGGACTTCTGGACACAGAGGCCAAGTCTATACTGGCACTTTACAGCGTAGTAACTTTCTGGCTCAGAGGTGTGAAAAAACATCCTCCTGAGTTCAGCAAGCACCAATCCAAGGCTACAATGCTGTTAGCTACTCCCGTTACAGGTGGTTTACATAGAACGCTGGGAGAATTTTCTCCCAGCACTTGTGCTGTGGACACAATTTCAGTTTAAAATGCAGCAGACTATTAAATGTAGACAAAGCCTCTGAGTATTGCATGGTGTTGTAGAAACTGGTTCACCGTTGTTCTCTGCAGTATTCACCTGCTGGCCTTCCCTCTCCAATCTATGTGAATATACAAAATAACTTAAAGGATCATGGCCTGTGTTTTTTCTTTTCCCAGAAGGAATTTTGATTCTTGGAGGGTATTTTGAGCTGTAGCATAGATAAGTAGGGCAGGTCCTGTGTTATTGCTAATGTGATATACACAATAGCAGTCTCATTCATTTTGCACTTAAAGTAAATTGTGGTTGTGTTCTTGAAGTCGTCGTATTTTAAAATATTATGATTTGGATAAACTATTAGCTGATGAATGACTTCTTGTGTGTTCCAAGCCAAGAAAAAACTGAACTTTCTAATTCCCTTTTGCATAAAAAATGAATGTATAACTAACAATATGGTCAGTGTAAGTTTTGCAATTTTTCCAATGGGAGTTTAATTGTGGCTTTTCTTTCTGTATGCTCTTCTTTTACCAACACCTTCTGATTGATATTACTTTAAAAAGAAAGTGGAAGAGGGAGCAGGAAGAATAACAAGATGATTTGCAAGAAATTTATTCTGTACCTATTTTTTTTTTTTTTTAAACTTTCAGACACTAGAAAGGATAATGTCACAGATATTGGGATCTTTGATGAGGATTCTTGGCCTACAACTTGTACTTTGCCTGCAAGGGACTCTTAATTAGTTGATCTGGAACTGAAACCTTCCCATTAAGGGCTTGTGTACACTACAAAATAAATCAACACACAGTCTTTTAAATTAAAATGGTGGTTCATGTCCACACCTGTTCCTTCTGTGCTGGTACATGTCCTCCTCAGAAATACTTCCTTGGCTGAAGTGGGGCATTGTGGGACATTGACACCTGAAACCAGTCATTTCTGGGGCTGGCATCATCTGTAGGCACAGGGCTCACAGCTGTGAACTGCCACCATGCAGCCAGTTTAAACCAGTGGTCTCCAACCTTTTTACACCCAAGATCACTTTTTAAATCTCAGAACAGGTGAAGATCTACCGCCCCACCCCTTCCTTGAAGCCCCGCCCTCTCTATTCTCCTCCTGTCCATCACTTGCTATCCCCAGCCCTTACTTACACACTCTGATAAACAGTTTATTTTTAAATTATGCGATTCATAACATTAAAATCAGGTGTTTATAGTTATGAAATAAATGGTCTGTTTTTATTCATGCTATTTAAATAAAAAATGAAGCATTTATAATTATACATTTTGTGGAGACTGAGTTCTGCGGCTAGGGGCAGGGGAGAGGGAGCAGGGTGCTGGGAGGGCAGAGGACAGGGTTCTGCAGCAGGGGACAGAGCGCCAGTGGGGACAGAGTTCGGGGAGTGGGGACGGGGGAATGGGGACAGAGTTTGGGGAGTGGGGATGGGGGAATGGGGACAGAGTACTGTGGCTGGGGCCAGGAGCATGGGGCCAGAGTTCTGTGGCTGGGGACTGGGGTGCCAGTGGAGGTGGAGAGTCCCCTGAATCTCCCTCCTCCCAGGATTCTCTCCTCCCCCCAGGGAAACCAGCCCATGCCTGCCCCGGGGCCGACCCCACACAGTGCAGGGAAGGCCCGAACGCGCCTGCCCCATGCAGGGAAGCCCCGTGCGTGTGCCTGCCCTGGACCCCCCCCCGTGCAGGGAAGCCTGCGCTCGCCTGCCCAGGGGGCTGACCCTCCCTCCCCCAGCACAGGGAAGCCCCGCATGTGCTTGTCCCGGCTCCAACCCACCTTCTCTCCCCCCCCCCCCCCCCGCCAGCACTCAGCCCAGGGAGGCTGCACCTAGCTCTAGCTGTGCTGTAGCAAGCTTCCCAGGCTGAGCGCAGGACAGCTGGCGGGCAGGAACAGAAGTGTCTGCCCGGCCAGCTGGAGGAGGAGGCTGCCCCACACTCCAGCTGATCGGTGGCTTCCCTTGTGCACCAGCCCACGTGGAGCGTGGTGCACCCGGGCTGAGCGCCATGGCCAGCTGGCCGGGCAGCCACTTCTGTTCCTGCCCACCGGCTGTTCTGCGCTCAGCCCGCGAAGCTTGCGTCAGCACAGCTGGAGCTAGGTGCAGCCTCCCTGGGCTGCCTGGCCAGCTGGCCCTGGCGCTCAACCAGGGTGCACCGTGCTCCCCAAGGGCTGGTGTACAGGGGAAGCTGCCTGGCCAGCTGGCTGTGGGTTCAGTCCGGAGGAGGCTGCCCCGTGCTCCAGCTGATCGGCTGCTTCCCTAGTGCACCAGCCCACGTGGAGCGTGGTGCACCCTGGCTGAGCACCAGGGCCAGCTAGCCGGGCAGCCCAGGGAGGCTGCACCTAGCTCCAGCTGTGCTGACGCAAGCTTCGCGGGCTGAGCACAAGGCAGCCGGACGGGCGGGAACAGAACCAGCTGCCCGGGCAGCTGGCCATGGCGCTCAGCCCGGGTGCACTACGCTCCACGTGGGCTGGTGCACGAGGGAAGCCGCCGATCAGCTGGAGTGCGGGGCAGCCTCCTCCGGACTGAACCCACAGCCAGCTGGCTGGGGTTTTTCAGCCTCCCAACCTCCCACCATTCCTCGCATCTACTCACCGCTGGTGGTGTTCTGTGAGTAGTTGCTCCTCAAATGAGGAAATCTAATGTTAAAGGTACTGCGCATGCGCGCAGTTCAGAGAGGGCTCAAGAGCTACTCTGAGAGCGACCAGTAGATCGCGAACTACCAGTTGGTGACCACGGGCTTAAACTGTGAGGCAGCACTGGGTTCAGTTTCATAGCAGACAACCTACCAGCAGTGAATTTGTTTTTGTTTTGGGCTCTGGCTCCAGCTGTCAGACTGTGGGGACTCACAGAAGGTGCCCACCTCTGTCCAAGAGCTGACAGCCCAATCTGATAGACTCCAGCTGTTAGCCCCACATGGGTGTAACCTCTTGCCCCTCAACTCCAAGACTGACAGTAGGGATATAAAAACAGCCTAAAATGGTTAACTAGTTAAACAAGATTATAAGTGGGGGACTGCTGCACCATAGGCAGGATCCAGCTGGCCAGGCCCACTGCAGGTGGGAGGCTGATCTGGCCTGCCAAGCTGCAGGTGGGGTCCGGTTGGCCTGGCCGGTTACCTTGTAAAAAGGCCAATAAGCTGCCTGCTTACCAGGTGACAACCAGGGACCAGAACTAAAACATGCAATACAGGAGACCTCATGATTCACAGAATCACTACTGGTATTTTGCCATTTCATGCATTCAGTACTTGGCTGGGGGGGTGGACACATGGCCTTGGTTGGGGGGGCTGTTGCAGGATGGCAGCAGCAATCAGGCCCCCGCCCCACGCACACTCATGGCTGGGGTTGGGAGCCACGGAGAGCTTCCTGTTGGGGCCAGGAGCTGTAGGGAAATGGAGCACTTGTTTCCCTTCTCTGCCCTCAATATATGCTGATTTCAGTATTCATGGTAGTACCAGGAATGCATCCACTGCAAATGGCAAGGGTTTACTGTAGTAGCAGCTGTCAAATTGACAAGAATGTCTATTTCACATATGCTGAAAAATTAATCTTTGTCCAGGACCCCTTCTGCCAGAGGGTAAGAGAGTAGAGCCAAGAGGCTGAACCTGGCTACCTCCCAGTCAGTCATTGGAGGTGATGGCGGTGAAGAGCCTGGGAGTAGGCATGTAAGAGGCTAATGGACTAGTTGACTATCTGATGAGCAAAAGCACTAGTCAACTAATCGCTCCCCCCTCTCCCTTGCTCCCTCTATCACAAAGGGGCAGGGAAGAGGAGGTAGCTGGCTTAAAAGCCAGTTCCTCTCCAGCTCTGTGGGAGGGGAAGGGGTGTAGCGGTAGCCAACTTTGACATACAGTCCCCCAGCTCCACGTGGCACTTCCTCTTTGAAATGGATAAGAGCCCCCACTGGGGATTCTTGTGGGAGTCCCCTGCTGACCCTGGGCTCCACTTGGCATTCAAACTTGGTTCCGCCTTCATTTCGAAGGCAGAACAGGGTAATTCTTATTGACTAATCAATTTGTTAAACAAAATTTAACATCCCTACCCCCTTGGTGGATAATCTTAGGCATTCCTGTCCTCTTACCTCCCCTCAGTTCCTTACTAGGTGGTGGCAATGGGACTCCAGGTTGACAGGGCTGGAGCTTTGGGGGGAAGAGTTCCTGCAGCTAAGGCTGATGCTGGGAACCCTGCTGCCCCCTCCCAGTCATGGGATTGCTGTTAGAGGATTATATACCAAGTCTAGCCGATTCCTTGGGACGGGAGCCTGGGCAACAATAGGGCTTTGTTTGTCATCCTCCCACATCTGGTGAAGGATAGAGAAGTCAGCAGCCTCTGAGTCCATGTCCCGCTGACAGCTCTGGTAAGGAGGTATTTCAGGGCCTGGCACTGATAACCAATGTAAGTAATGCATTCTCTACACAGACATTGCATCGTGCTAGTTACATCTATTTAAATGCTACACTTCTCGTGGAGGTTGAGTTATTTCCATTGTAATTGGCCACTTCAGTGGGAGCAGCATTATAGTATAGACACTGACATCTTTAGGGTAACATAGACTGATTTAAAGCAGCCTAACTTTATAGTAGAGACCAAGCTTCAGTATTGGTCTGTACTACAGTCCTACCTTGCAGAATATTTTTTTTCTTTTAAAACAGACACTTGGGTAATCATTTTAAAATGCAAAGAGCATATTTCTGATAAATTTGTATTTTAGTTTACAAAGTTTGTTACTATTTTCAGATGTATTTTGATATATTGAGAGATGTAACTCACTTATGAATCACTGTTTTTCAAAAAACAGTCTTTAAGAGTTTTCTTTTCTTTTTTGTTTTTATTTAAATTCAGGGACAGTGTAGGAGGAGCTAGGTATAGCTCTAGTACCGTGTCTTGCAAGTGGTGTGTCCCAGTGCTGAGCAGGAAAGAAGAGAGACCAGGGAATTAAAAATGAGGCCTTGTGAGTCTGAAAATACATCATGTAGGTGTCCTTTAGCTATGATGTTGAGGTGATGGCGAGCCTGGAACCACACAGCATACAACACTCCACATAACAATTTCTGTGTGGTCTTTTCCATTGTGCATCATGTCAGCAGCATTCAGTCTTTATGCAGTAAACTGGCCATACCTACGTCACTGCAAAGATTTCAATGCATGGGCAGATTACCTGATGTTACTCTGCTTTATTTGGTTTAGTGCACTTTGAAGAGAGAAAAATTACAGAGCCTGCTCTGTTAAGTCCACCTTTCCCATCCTAAAAGGATATTTTATTTAAAATGTATTGTACTCGCTCTTAAATATGTAATAGATACACTAAAGCATGTGTGCTCATGTTCTCTTTGCTGACATTTGCGTGCATGGTGTATGTTACAAAACAGCATTTCAATATTTTTTTAAGGGGTGGATGGAGTATAGTGGATGAGGAGGTATGCAGGAAGCTTTTGAACACTGCCCTAGCAAAGTGTGGAATTTCTTTTTGTGGAAAATTAAAACACTGATCAGATAAAGATTTCCATTGAAGTAGACTTCAACATTTATTAAGTTAAATATTGATGAAAATAAAAACGAAATAGGTAATATTACATATTTTCTGATATCAGTTTGGTTAAGGATTACAGGGTTTGGAGGGTTATTTTATGATGTAATTTTGGAGAGCTAATGCTAGAAGTCTAGGAGTATCACTAAATAATTAGCTTCCTGACTGTATCAGATCTATTTTATTGGTGTACATGCTCTAGTTAACATTTTGCTATTGATCTTGTGAGGTAAACCGTTGACAGTTACTGACATCTCATATTGTTTAATCAGTGAAACCATGTACCTTGGTGATGTGATATGCCACTGGATGGAGATGTGGAGAGCTTGGCTTGCTTCATAATTCAGCAGAGCTGTTCTCTTGTTAATTCACAAAGATACTGCCTTAAATGAAAAACTTAAAAAACAAATAGTCTGGTAGCACTGTGTAGATGGTATCATGAGCATTCGTGGGCAGCCACTAAAGCTCACGATGCCATCTACATTTTTTGTTAGTCTTTAAAGAGCTACCAGACTGCTTGTTGTGTTAAGTTTTTCCTGTTACAGACTAAATTGACTACCCCTCTGTACGTTTAGTGAGTTCAGCAATGTGCTACTTCTTGAACTCTTCTGACCATAATTTATTTTTGAGGGCAGCATTCTCCACATCATGCATATGCTTTAATTTCATATAACTGTTGCTTGTGTTCTTCAGAATTGATGTTGAGGAGCTGAAATAGAGAAATGTTTTTATGGCCTGTAATGTTTTTAAATGATGGTGTTGAGAGCTTTCACCTCACAAGTTAAATGATTTTGAGCTGCACTGTTGTTTGGAGATGAAAATCCAAAGAATTCTTAATTGCTGCAGGAAGTGGAGGTGGTGATTTAATAGCACCCTTTCCTCTGAGTCAGAAATAAATGTGTGCCCCAGCATGGGGAAGAGAGACCATTGTGCTGCCTGAATGTTATGTTTCAGATGTGATATTAAAAAAGAGAAATAATCCTGAAACAAGAAAGGGTCTAACCTAGTTAGTTATATTTTCACCTACCTGAAATTTTAGGGAAAGCTTAATGGGATATGATATTCTGATATTCTGTTTACATTTGACACCTGCACTTACTGAACTCAGGGAGTTTTCAGTTAACTTTTATGGGTGTTCTACTGAGGCCTTACTATCGAAGGCTGTCTACACAGCAGTGTTGTTTCTGAATAAATGACATTATTCTGAAATAACAGAGTACATTTACACAGCAAGCCATTATTTCTAAATAATGGCAAGCTGAAGTACTTCTTACTCCAACTTCTGTTACCCTCATTTCACAAGGAGTAAGGGAAGCTGAAGGAAGAATGTTCTTGCTTTGATTTTCTGCTGTGTAGACAGCGCCAGAAGCTGAATTAAAGTGTTTTGATTTCAGCTATGCAATTGACGTAGTTGAAGTTGTGTAGCTTAATTTGAGTTTTGCTCTGCTGCGTAGACTTGTCCTAAATTACTGTATTCTGCTACTTTTCATCATAGACATGGCTGAATTTCACTACTGGGTAAAATGATTTCTGAATAAACATGTCCTCAAGAGGGCTAGATTATGCTTTCTAATGTGTAGGTGGCTTGTACTGAACTCTGTTCACAGAAACCTATATTTTAATTATTTCTGTAGGAGATTGCTTACATGCATAAACAAGGCAAAATTTGGCCCTGAGTTTGTAAAATTATTTGAGATGAAAGGCGCTATATCTATAGTAAAGTATTACTCCCTGTTGTAAGATGTGCAATAGTATGACTGTAGCACTATTGTTGAATTATTAAAGTGTAACTTCACATTGTGGCAAAAAATCTGGATTTTTCTGACACAGTAGCTTTCTGCAGTTACGAGGCAAATAGTCAAATCTGGAGAATCAACTTCTCAACATTTTATTATGGACCCAAATTAAATTTAGTGTTTGGGAAAGCAGCAGCAAATCATTCATGCTCCTTGCTTGATCAGCAATGACAGTGTGAATTCTTTACATTTGTTAATTCTGAGATCAGTCTTCACTTTTAAATAATAACAAATGGTGTGGTAGCACTTTATAGACTAACAAAACATGTTAGATGGTATCATGAGCTTTCGTGGGCACAGCCCACTTCTTCAGATGACCCAAGTTTCGAGTTTAGGAGAGAAGGGGGTGCGGGAGGAGGGCGGAAAAAAGGAGGGGGTGGGAGGCAGGGAGCAGAGGGTATGGAAAATCAAAGGGAAAAACAGGAAGGTAGAGCTGAGAGTCAGTAAGTATCTGAAGATTGGGTAGTTAAAACAAAGCAGATGAGAATCAAAGTCAAAAGATAGTATCCATGTTTTGTTAGTATATAAAGTGCTACCAGACCATTTGTTGTTTTTTCCTGTACAGACAAACTCAGCTACCCCTTGAAACTTTCAAATAATAGTCCTTCTTTCCCATAATAATCCTTCTTTCCCACTTAGAACCAGATCCTGCAAACTGCTCTCTGTGGGCAGATCTTTGTTTGGGCAGAGCATTGTACTTTTGAAGTGGGTTCTCAGGTTTGTCACATGGAGAAGCTTGCTGGAACAGAGCCTAAAGTCGTTCATCTATTTTGTAAATGAATACGACCCTCACATTTAAGTGCTGTTTTATTTTTTCATTTTGATTATAAATCCACAACTGTTCATCTTAATCAGGGAAGCGCCATGATTTCTTAAAATATAAAATATGCTTTAATATTAATTCAAATGTTAAATAAAAATTAATACAATTTTCATTTAACTGTTCGCTTTTTATTTTTCAGAGTTCTTTGAAAAATCCTTAGTGATCTTGACAATGTTACAAGTGACATAAATTAGCCAGTGGCACAGAGTGATGGATTCCCAGAAGACTGGAAATGGTTTGCAAGTGATTGGACAAGGGACTGGTATAGGGATATCTACACTCCACATGGTGGGGTATTTGGGAAAAGTCAGTTGAAACTTATTTTTCATGCGTGCAAAGTTCTTTTTTCTCTATTTTTGAGAAATTTTAAATTGGTCTTCATTTTTACAAAAACAACTTTTAAAATTATTTTCCACGGAAATCTTATAGCAATGGCGAAAGATTGTTCTGTTTTAAATTCATTTATCTCTGTGAATTTTTTACTGGTGTTATTTTCAAAATCATATGATCTTTCAAAATGTGTGACTTGTCTTTGAGAAATCGAGTTTATTCACTGTCAGCAAATAACTTTTTGTTTAGTACAAATAAAATGAACTCTATTTCAATACATAAGCTTTTACAACAAAATACCTTATGTAAACTACTCTTTTAAAAAAAAATGGTAGTCAGGAAACAAATTAATTTAGAAGTCTCCATCTTCTATGTATATTTTATTTGCTATGATCAAATCCTACACTGTCAAGTTAACTTTTTTAATATGTAGTTTCTGCATTATGAAAAAAATATAATTGGTTTTCAATGTTGTCATTTCTATCTTACAATGATATGTTCTTCCTAAAGAGTGTGTACTTTTTATTTTTTAGAACTGTAATTCTTCTGAACTAACATCAGATGATTGCTGCCCAGTCTGCAAAAAGAAGGGCCTCATACAAGCTTTACAGATTTACCGCATTAGTTTTCAAGAATCTATTTCCCTTTGTGAAAATCCACAGGTATTACAACATTTTTCCACGTTGATAGATTGTGTATAGAACATTATTTTTTAGCAACCCTGTTCTTTGAATCTGAGTACTCACTATGGGCACGATTACATAGCAGGGATAAACTCAAAATAAGTTATACAACTTGAGCTATGTTAATTGCATGGCTTAAGTCGAAATAGCTTATTTCAACTTTTGGCGCTGTCTACACAGCTATTTTGAAATAGAGCACTCTTTCCCCAACTTCCCTTACTCCTCATACAATGAGGTTTACAGGAGTCGAAGTAAGAAGACATGCACTACATTATTTCGGAATAACTGGCGTTATTCTGAAATAAGACTGCTGTGTAGACACAACCTATATGTTCCTATCCCAATATGTCTCAGAATCTGCCCCCTATGAATTCATAGGCTAGACCAGGGGTCAGCAGTCTTTTGGAAGTACTGTGCCGTCATTTAACTTATTCACTTCTATTTATGGGTCAGTGTGCTGGTGATACTTTTTAAAGTCAGTAATAGTCCTATTTACAGCAGCTTCATTGATAAATAAATAAAGATGCAGATCTTACTGTTCAGTGTGATTCTTGGCCTTGCTTTGCCTTGCTGAGTTCTTAGATTTGGGGCTCATAGTTTGATACTTTAAGTAGCACACAAGCCTCCATAGTGGCCGCCCAAGCAGTTATGAGGCCATCTCCGTCTCAAACCCGCCTGTCTGTGGCTCCAAGCCCTGGTGGCAGGAAATAGCCTGCCTCTGGCTTCAATCCCCCCCGCCCCACAACCTGCCTGTCTGCAGCTTCATACCCCAGCAGTAACTCACCCGGCCATTACTTCAACATTTCCCCCTCCCCTGGTAGCAACCCACCCTGCTGTGGCTTCACTATGCTGCAGCAGCAACCCACCTGCTCACCCTATGTTCTAGGCCTGAAATGCCAGTGGTAGCTGTCTCAAAATGCAGCCTCAGATCCAGTGGCTGCTGGCCCCCAACGTGGCCCTTGCTGCCAGAGCAGCCACCACCCAACACAGCCCCGAACCGTCTCTGCCAGTGGGAGCAGCCATGACACTCGCCTTCCAGGAGCAGGAGAAAAGTTAGTGCTCCTATGGAGGTGGGCAGGCTTAGATTAGAATTTTTTGTGCATCACCATGTAGGCGCACACATTAATGGAACACTGGCATAGGCCCCCAGCTGCCTGGGGAGCTGGCGGGGCTGAGCTTCCACCTCACATGCCAATGAAAATCAGAAGTGGCATGCCTGCCATGGGTTGCTAGATAATTATCCACATATGATTAGACAGAGAGAGTGTCTGTGTACTTTCTATGCACAGTTCTTGAAACTACAGGAATTACATGAAAAGAGCAAAGGATAGTTTGAGACAAAGCATCCAATTTAATAATAAAGACATTATGTATGAAGGAAATTACAAAGCTACAGGCAGTCCCCGGGTTACGTACAAGATAGGGACTGTAGGTTTGTTCTTAAGGTGAATCTGTATGTAAGTCGGAACTGGCGTCCAAATTCAGCCACTGCTGAAACTGATCAGTTTCAACAGCGGCTGAATCTGGACGCCAGTTCTGACTTACATACAGATTCAACTTAAGAACCCCAGGCATCCCCAAGTCAGCTGCTGCTGAAACTGACCAGCGGCTGATTCCAGGAAGCCCGGGGCAGGGGCTTCCTGTAGTCAGCCACTGATCAGTTTGAGCAGCGGCTGACTTGGGGACGCCTGGGGCAGAGCAGCTGGGGTGCTGCTGGGTTGGTCCAGTAGCACCGCCGCTCCTTGGCGCTACTGGACCAACCCAGCAGCACCCAATCTGCTCTGCCCCAGGCGTCCTGATTCAGCCACTGCTGAAACTGACCAGCAGGGGCTGAATCAGGACGCCTGGGGCAGAGCAGCTGGGGTGCTGCTGGGTTGGTCCCGTAGCGCCCAGAGTGGCGCTACGGGACCAACCGGCAGCGCCCCAGCTGCTGTACCACAGGCGACCGGAGCAAAGCCGCAGAGCACGGAGGCAGCGGGACAGCCCAGACGCGCCGTGGCTATCCTGCTGCCCTCGGGTTCCGCGGCTTTGCTCTGCTTTGCTTCCCGTCCCCCTGGTCTGCAGACCGGGGAGCAAAGCCGCAGAGCACGCGGACAGCCCAGACCCGTCTGGGCTGTCCGCTGCTTTGCTTCCTCTCCCTCGTCTGCTGGAGACCAGGGAGACGGCCCCGTTCGTAACTGCGGATCCGACATAAGTCGGATCCGCGTAACTCTCTGGGACTGCCTGTATTGTTTTGTGTGCCATATTTCTAGTATTCCAACACAAAGGAGGCAAAGTGGGAGTCTGTATCTGCGGGGCCTTGATTGAAAACAATTTGCTAACTTAACTGTAAATGTCCATATTCTGAGTATTTTTGTTATTTTAAGTTTAGCTGCATTTCCTGTTTAAAAAAAAATAGCTGTTAGTGTTTGGAATTGTCTGGGGTGAGGAGTTTTTTTATTTCTTTACAAGATACAGAGCTTTTCTGTGGTTTGTGCCCATAAGTTAATTGAATATACCATCAAATATAATTTTATGTAAAAAAGAAAAACAGAATTTAGAACTTGAAAATAGTTATAAATGGGACTGGAAGAGCAAAGTGCTTGAGAATCATTAAAGTTGTCTGGAGGAGCAGAGTTCTTCTCCTGACAAATTAGCAGTGGTAAAGAGATGGGGATCCTTTTCTGGAAATATTGTGAAGTTTATGGGGAAAGGGATGAAATGAAGAGAACTAGAGATATGGAGAGAATTATATTAGCTATTGCTGTTAATCAAGGTACCATCTGTGGGTGTGCAATCACTTAATGAGAGAGCTATCAGACAAAATGCACTTCTAGTCCTTATGCATACATGATTTTAATAACGTGACTACATAAATATTGTGTTCTATTTGAACTGTATCATTTGTATTAACTTCCAGGGGATTTTTTTCACCCAGAAATGCTTTCTACGCATTTTGTTAATCTTCTTTCTTCCCTTCAGTGCATCTACCCTCTGGGCTATAAACCACTAAACAACATCATAATTCCTGCTGATTCAAAAAATCATCAAACTCAGAGAAAAAGGAAGATTTTTGAAATCAGTCCTACAACTTCCCCCATTGACTCATGTTCAAAGCAAGCTAGGACTAACAATTTGATAGATGCTGAGCACACTTTACACTTGAGAACAAGATCAGTGTTTAATGGCTATAATTTATGTATGACCCAGCCATGCCTACCTGATTTATCACAGGATGATCAGCAGAAATATAGTGGCACAGTTGAGTCTCTGAAGCATAATGTTGACTTGGGAACTATTATTTCTGTTGGTGGTGCACAAGAAAGTTCTGTCTCCAGTTCCAAAACACAACTTTTGCCAAATTTGGAACTTGGTTCAGTAACAACTGAAATCTTGGATGAAGACAGTCAGCCTTCATTGGACGTTGAGCATTTGTGTCTTCAGTGGAGGAACACGTATGCTCTATGTTGGTTACATTGTATTCTGTCAGCACTGGTACACTTAGAAACCTTAAGGATTGCTGTGACTGAAGCATGCATTGAAGAATCTGTAATCCAGTGGCTGTTTACAAAATATAATCAAGCGACTGCACTCTTGAATGCGTGCCAAACAAATAAGCTAAAAGGTAAGTAACTTTATTTCTATTTTTTTTATTTCAAAATCGTTTGAATGTACAGGTATGTTGATAGAGGTATGATGGGGAATGTAATAGCATATGCAGACATTTTAATTCCCTTGTATTTCAAGATTGCCAAGGTTAGCTGCAATTTGTTGTTACGGAAATCAAGATAAATGTTGCAGATTTTCTAGCAGTTTCTCAGTAATTAGTGAAAGCATGCAATGGCATTTCTACACATAGGGTTGGATATGCAGACTTGCTAGAAGCAGATATTTGAGGCCTGTTCTGCACCTAAGTGTTAGGTCATCTTGCGTATATTGCTCAGAGCTGTGACAAATTTCATGCTTAGTGTGATTTCATTATGTTGATATTAGGGAAGTTAAAATTAGATTAATCAGCTAATCAAATAGTGGATGGAATTTCCATAGACTATTCAATTAGTTGATAAGGGTGCTTCTGCTTTGAAATGTAGCAAGAGCCCACTGGGCTGTCGCTGTATTTCAGAGCTGGAAGTGCCCTGCAGTGTTGCACCTTTGAAACATACAAGAGTCCCAGCAGGGGCTCTTGTGCATTTCAAAGACTGAAACAGGGCCTGGAGCCATGCTGTGCTTCCACTTTGAAATGTACGAGAGCCCCAGTGGGGACTCTTGCACATTTCAAATTTACAACGCTGCACAGCACTTCCGCTTTTAAGCCAGCTCCCCCAGCACCCCGTACCCCGCTACCTCTTTCTGATAGAGGCAGTAAAGGGGAAGGGACAGCGACTGGTTGACTAGTGTCAACTATCTGATCAGCTTTTGGCCTTAACTCCAGGGCTATTGCTTCACTACAAAGGCAAAAGCACTGTGGGGAACATGGGGCCAGCGGAGGACTCAGGCAGTTGAGGCCAGGACTGCGGGCTGCATGCAATGTTTCAAAGCAGTAGATGTGCAGTCTGGGCTAGCTGGGGACTTCCAGCTGGACCTGGGCTTCATGCAGCATTTCAAAGCCCCAGTGCCGCATGGAGCCCAGGGTCTGGCCCTGGGCTCCACACAGCGCTGCTGCTTTGAAGCACCCTCTCCACACACACCCTTCGTGTCTCTGATACAGGCAGCAAAGGGGGGAAGTGACTAGTTGACTAGTGTGTCGACTATCAGATAGTCGACTATTCATTCACATCCCTACTCCCTAAAATTATGGAGTCCCTGCTATTGACTTCCAAGTTAAGATTGAATTCTGTTTTGCTCTTAAAGCAACATTCGTTCTTTGACATCTGTAGCATGCCTTCCTCAAACTTACCGCACTTTTGAGTACAAAATTAATTTTATTTGAAACTACAAGGAAATCTGTTTCTAATTAAATTTTTTTTAAACTATGTTCTTCAAGAAATCTACTCTTTAATCCCGTGGTCCCCAACACGGTGCCCGCGGGGACCTTTGGCGGCGCCCGCCAAGTGCTCAGTGCTGGCCTGGCCCGGGGCGCGCGGCGCTTGGGGGAGGTGGGGGGGGGGGGAGTGCTAGCCCCGGGCGCGTGGCGCTTGGGGGGGGGGGGGGAGTGCTAGCCCCGGGCGCGCGGCGCTTGGGGGGGGGGGGGAAGAGCGCTAGCCCCGGGCGCGCGGTGCTTGGGGGGGGGGGGAGAGCGCTAGCGCCGGCCCCGGGCGAGCGGCGCTTGGGGGAGGAGGGGGGAGAGCGCCGGCCCCCGGAATGCAGCTATGGGGGGGCCCCGCCCCGCGGGCGAATGGCCACGCCCCCTGGCGCCCGGCAACCCCAAATGGTTGGGGACCACTGCTTTAATCCAATGCCATAAGCATTAAAATGTATTAATTGTTCTGTGGTATTGCCTGGCAGCACTACAGCACAGAGTTATGCATGGATGGGTGCTCTTCCTGTTCTTTTCTCATTTCTGTGTTTGGATTTTTCACTGTGGCCTTACTCTGAATTTCATGGGTCTATAATGCTTAGTTTGGGAATATTTACAATATCCCTGCAGTAATTGTTTTACCCTTAAATTACTG
This sequence comes from Pelodiscus sinensis, assembly GCF_052426305.1. Lineage (NCBI taxonomy): Eukaryota > Metazoa > Chordata > Testudines > Trionychidae > Pelodiscus > Pelodiscus sinensis. Next base: position 309,481,429 of record NC_143052.1, read on the forward strand.
ATACATACACCCAACCTTCACTTAGGCAGTGTCTACGCTAGCAAACTTAGTGACACGAGCTGCACTGATGCAGCAGAATTACTGTAAGGTCACTCACGTAGCTAGAGGGAGAGAGTTTAACATAGCTACCACAGCTTACTGGGGGTAGTTTAATTATGATGGTAGTAGAGCATCTCCCACAGATGTAGCACTGTCCAATTAAAAATGGTTGCTCAGGGTGTATTTTTCACACCCTGAGACATGTAAGTCATGCCAACAAAAGTGCTAGTGTGGATAGTTTTAATTTTCACATTGTTTTTTGCTTGACTGTTTAATTCATATGTAGTCTAAACAAATTCAAAGATCTTATAGGCAGGATTAAGTAATAATATTTTACTGAATAAATCAGTAGTAGAAATGTTGCTGTAAGTAGTTATCTTTTACATATTCTGATAGAAGATTTGCAAAAGATTACAAATGAAAGAACATTAACATCCTGATGTTGTGGGTAAACATGTTAATAGAAAATGGAGTTCGGTTGCCGAGAATTGATTGTGTATGAACTAGCCTTTTTTAGCTGAATTTTTTTTCTTTAGATGTTCTTCCAAAAGCTGAGTCACATCTAAATGAAATCAGAGATACAATATTTGCTCAACTTCAACCCCAGTTAAAGTGTCAGTTGGGTAAGTAATTATTAAGCAGTTTTAGTCTTTATTTTCCAGTTCTGTAAATGCAAAGTTTGCTGTTGTGGAATGCATTTTCAAGTATTGACAAGAAAGTGAATGTAAAAAACTTGATGTAGTTAATTGTTGACATCTCTCTCACTTCATCATTCAGTGAGCAGCTGTTTGATATCTTGTCCATGTCCTTGTCTCCTGTAGTGCCTGTATCTTCAGGCTCACAAGAATTTTCTGCTAAGTGCGTGCAGAGATAAAAAAAAAAACCTTGTGATTGCGCAAAGGGTAGCAGAAATTTTATTTGCAAAAGGCAAAGCTTGTTTCTCGTATGAATGGAAAATGTATGCAACGTTGGACAGTGGAAGAGCTCTTTGAAGTGAACACTTCTTAAATGTCCAGTTGTAATTTTTAGCAACGGAAAAAGTGAGAGTAATATAACACATACTTGTGCGTATATATGTAGAAAGCAGATAACTTCAAGATCTTAAGACTTTTTTTTATTTTGGGGGACAAGTAGGTTAGGAAGTTTTTGGAGAAAGTTGGAGATAACTTCTTGGTACAAGTGCTGAATGATCTGACCAGGGGCCGTGCGCAGCTTGACCTTCTGCTCACAAACAGGGAGGAACTAATAGGAGAAGTAGAGGTGGGTGACAACCTGGGAAGCAGTGATCATGAGATGGTAGATTTCAGGATCTTGACCAAAGGAAGAAAAGAGAGTAGTAAAATACACATCTTGGACTTCAGAAAAGCAGACTTTGATTCCCTCAGAGACCTGATGGGCAGAATCCGCTGGGATGCTAACATGAAGGGGGAAGATCCTGGAGAGCTGGCAGTATTTTAAAGAAGCTTTATTGAAGGCACAGAAAGAAACCATCCTGATGCGTAGCAAGAGAAGCAAACATGGTAGGAGACCAGATTGGCTTACAGGGGAAATCCTTGGTGAACTTTGCACAAAAAGGGAGTTCACAAAAAGTGGAAACTTGGACAAATGACCAGGGAGGGGTATAAATGTATAGCTCGAGAGTGCCAGGGGGTTATCAGGAAGGCGAAAGCGCAAATGGAATTGCGACTGGCAAAGGATGTGAAGGATAACAAGAAAGGTTTCTACAGGCATGTTAGCAAGAAGGTGATCAGAGAGGGTGTGGGGTCCCTACTGGATGAAGGAGGTAACTTAGTGACAGATGATGCGGGGAAAGCTGAAGTACTCAATGCTTTCTTTGCCTCTGTCTTCACGGACAAGGTCAGCCCCCAGACTAATGCACTAAGTGATGTAAGATGGACAGCCCTTGATGGGTAAAGAACAGGTTGGGAACTATTTAGAAAAGCTAAACATACCCGGACCCATGGGTCCGGACTTAATGCATCCAAGGATACTGAGGGAGTTGGCAAATGTCGTTGAGGAGCCTTTGGCCATTATCTTTGAAGAGTCGTGGAGATCAGAAGAGATCCTGGATGATTGGGAAAAGGCAAATGTTAGTGCCCATCTTAAAAAAAAAAGGGGGGGGGGGAGGGAGGACAATCCAGGGAACTATAGGCTGGTCAGTCTTACCTTGGTCCCTGGAAAAATCATGGAAGGGAGCCTTAAGGAATCCATTTTGAGGAACTTGGAAGAGGGGAAAGTGATTAGGAATAGTCAGCATGGATTCACAAAGGGCAAGTTGTGCCTGACCAATCTGATTAGCTTCTATGATGAGGTAACTGGCTCTGTAGACATGGGAAAGTCAGTGGATATGATATACCTTGACTTTAGCAAGGCTTTTGATACAGTCTCCCCCAATATTCTTGCCAGCAAGTTAAGGGAATGTGGATTGGATAAACGGACGGTAAGATGGATAGAAAGCTGGCTAGAAGGTTGGGCCCAGCAGGTAGTGATCAATGGCTCGATGTCAGGATGGTGGTTGGTTTCTAGCGGAGTGCTCCAAGGTTCGGTTCTAGGACCAGTTTAGTTCAATACCTTTATTAATAACCTGGATGAGGGGATGGATTGCACCCTCAGCAAGTTTGCAGATGACACTAAGCTAGGGGGAGAGGTAGATAGAGTCCAGAGTGACTTAGACAAATTGGAAGATTGGGCCACAAGAAATCTGATGAGGTTCAACAAGGACAAGTGCAGAGTCCTGCACTTGGGATGGAAGAATCCCAAGCATTGTTACAGGCTGGGGACCAACCAACTAAGTAGTAGTTCTGCAGAAAAGGGCCTGGGGGTTACAGTGGATGAGAAGCTGGATATAAGTCAACAGTGTGCCCTTGTAGCTAAGAAAACTAATGGAATATTAGATGGCATTAGGAGGAGCATTGCCAGCAGATCCAGAGATGTCATTATTCCCCTTTATTTGGCTCTGGTGAGGCCCCATCTGGAGTATTGTGTCCAGTTCTGGGGCCCCTACTACAAAAAGGATGTGGACCCATTGGAGAGGGTCTAGCGGAGGGCAACCAAAATGATTAGGGGGTTGGAGCATATGACCTATGAGGAGAGGCTGAGGGAGTTGGGTCTGTTTAGTCTGCAGAAGCAAAGAATGAGGGGGGATTTGATAGCAGTCTCCAGCTTCCTGAAGAGGCTGGAGAAAGGCTGTTAAGTCTCGGCTTGACAAAGCCCTGGCAAGATTGATTTAGTTGGGATTGATCCTGCCTAGAGCAGGGGGCTGAACTTGATGACCTTCTGAGGTCTCTTCCTAGAATCATAGTATCATATAGAAGAGAGAAGGTGGTCCCTTGCTTAAACTGGATGTTCAACAGGGACTTAATGTAGGGTTAATTACACTTTAACTAGCAGATTTACCTAGCATTGCTCAGGTCTGTAACACAATTATGTTTTTTAAACCTGATTTTAATTTTCTAAAATTAACCATGTGCATCTTTTTTTTTAACTATTATTATTACAACACCCTTTTCTGCATTTCTCCTTTTTGTCTACTTCATTTATGTATTTGGAGTTTTAATCTACTATATATTTTAGAGAGTTTGTCTATTTGATCAGGAACTCCTCCTAAATTGTAAAAGCTAGGTCCACCAAATTCAGTATGCAGCTCTCTCTTATAATAACTTAAAGCAACGTAAGGGTTTGGTTGTGCCAGGAAAACAGGATGTGCCTGGAATGGGATTGCTTCTCAAAACTCAACAGAAAAGAGACAGAATCACCAAAGCAAGTACAGTCCTAGCAGACCATGTTCGGCGGTCCTAACTCTTAGGCTACGTCTACATTACGAGTTTTCTTGGCAAAAAATATGCTAATGAGGGACTCATTTGCGTGAGTCATGATCTCATTTCCATATTCTGCCAATCCGTTTTTGTGCCAAAACAAGCAGTGTGGATGTTTTTTTTTGTGCAAAAAACTTTTCCCGCAAGATCAGTAAACCTTCTATTTTGGGGCATAAGGATCTTGCCCGATCTTGCGGGAAAAGGGGTTTTGAGAAAAAAGAATGTTCACACTGCTTGTTTTTACACACAAACTCTAGCTCAAAAACAGATCGGCAGAAAATATGAAATGAGGTCACGACTCACGCAAATGAGTCCCTCATTAACATATTTTTTGCCAAGAAAACTCATGTAGATGTATGTACCCTTAGGCTGCGTCTAGATTAGCCTGATTTTCCGGAAATGCTTTTAACAGAAAAGTCTTCCGTTAAAAGCATTTTCAGAACAGAGCGTCTAGGTCGGCACGGACGCTTTCCCGCAAAAGCACTTTTTGCGGAAAAGCGTCCGTGCCAATCTAGACGCGCTTTTCCGCAAAAAAGCCCCGATCACCATTTTCGCAATCAGGGCTTTTTTGCGGAAAACAAATCTGAGCTGTCTACACTGGCCCTTTTGCGCAAAAGGGACTTTTGTCTGAGCAGGAGCAGAATAGTATTTCCGCAGGAAGCACTGATTTCTTACAGTAGGAAGTCAGTGCTTTTGCGGAAATTCAAGCGGCCAGTGTAGACAGCTGGCAAGTTTTTCCGGAAAAGCGGCTGATTTTCTGGAAAAACTGGCCAGTCTAGACACAGCCTTACTGTTTAGGAGCAGTTCTTGATCAAATGGACAAATCCTCAAAAATATATAGTAGATGACTCTGACTACTGCTAATTAGGAATGGTAATTCCATGACCGTTTAAGACAGGCATGTCCAAAGTCCGGCCCGCGGGCCAATTGCGGCCCGTGTTCCGATTTAATACGGCCCCCGCTTCCTCCCCCTCTCCTGGCTCCCCGGCGCTCTTTTGAACTGGCGTGCCCAGCGCACCGCTTCCGGCCGCGCCGCCGCCGCCCATGGCCTCCGCGGTCCTAGAGCCTGCCCTGTAGGGCACGTCCGCAGCCCCGCTCCCCCGCTCGGCTGCGGGTTCGCCCTGCCCCCGGGCCGGCGTGCCCTGCGCTCTCCGCCCGCCTCCGACCCCGCGGGCCCTCCTCCTTGGGGCTGAGAGTGCGGGGACAGCCCTCATGCATGTCCACTTCTTCAAATCTGGCCCTCTTTGAAAAAAGTTTGGACCCCCCTGGTTTAAGACAAAGTGTAGCTGACTGTCAAAGCACTGAAATTTCCTAAGTGCTGTCAAATACACAAAGTAATTATACTGAGAAGCAGAATTTTTTTCCTCTGATTATAATTACAGTAATTTTTCTTAATTGAAAAGAAATGGGGTGGAGGAGAAGTGTGGTGAATGATGAAGATAATACAGGTGATGTGATACAATATGGACACACAATAAGCAGATTAAAATATAATAGCTGGATAATCTTGGGTGCTTGGAGGGCAGGTAGTGACGCATGGAACTCTTCATAATATATGAAAATGTAGTAAAAGTAATTTACTGAGGGGGAGGAAAGAGCTGCAGTGATTTTATGAAAGCTTTTGCCCTAGGAGATTCACAGCTACAACAGAACAGCATGTGCACAAAGGTTGATAGTGTCTCCTCTAACTCCCCAGTTGTACCAAATTCTTGATGAGTTCTTTGAGATGCTCTGCGGCATCAGTAGAAAGCAGAGCTGTCTCCCTTCTGTAAGCTTCATATCCTTGTATCCTCTGGAATGTGCTCACAGCAGCTTGTCCTAAATTATCAACAATTCCACATTTTTCACTGTTTATTCATAATACAGTAAAACTCCATTGGTCTGGCATCTGATAGTCCGGCACCATCAGGAACCCGGAAGTGCTCTGGGCAGCCGGACCATTGGAGCTGCTCTGCCCCCGGATTCTCCGATTCAGTCGCTGCTGAAACTGACCAGTGGCTGAATCAGGGAAGCTGGGGGCAGAGCAGCTGAAGTGCTGCCGGTAGGTCCCATAGCGCTGCCCCTCAGCGCTGCGGGACCAACCCGGCAGCACCCCAGCTGTCCCAGATTCAGCCGCTGCTGAAACTGACTAACGGCTGACTCCAGGAAGCCCGAGGCAGAGCTGCTTTGCCCTGGGCTTCCTGGAGTCAGCTGCTGGTCAGTTTCAGCAGCGGCTGACTTGGGGACACCTGGGGCAGAGCAGCTGGGGTGCTCTGGTAGCGTAGCTCCTCGGCGCTACTGGACCAACCCAGCTGCACTGCTGCTGGCGTCCTGATTCAGCTGCTGCTGAAACTGACCAGCAGTGGCTGAATCGAGGATGCCTGGGGCAGAGCCGGACTATCGGAAGGGGTGGCTGTGAGAAGTCTGGGGTGGCATCCCCCCACACCACCCTAGACCCCTCATAGCACCCTCCCCCCCCCGATAGTCTGGCATATCTGATAATGCGGCACCCCCTGAGTCCTAAAGGTACCGGATTATCGGAAGTTTACTGTATTGGAAATATAAGTCTCAAAGAGAGAGCTGTGTTCTTGTTGTTTTTACAGAAACAGTCTGAGTCCTATGGCACCTTAAAGATGAACAGATTTACTTGGGCATAAGTGTTCTTGGGTCAAAAACTTTCATGTATCTGACTAAGTAGATCCATGAAAGCTTATGCCCAATTAAATCTGTTCGTCTTTAAGGTGGCCGCATGTCACATGTGAACAAGCACAGTGCAAGATCAGAAGTGCAGAATTGTGCAGGTGCTCATTTTTCTCCATTGAGCTGATCTCTGTTTTCTTCAGAGTTTAAAGTTCAAGGGTCTGTGTTACTCTTTTGCTAACCATAGCTATACCCCATTAAGTTATTCATGAGACCTCCATTCATCTCTCATTTACTGTGGGAATGATGTATCATTCTATAGTATAGTCCTGTCTTCCCTCTCGGTGGGTTTGGGGTTTTTTTGGTAGTTGCAAACATATCTTTTATTCTTTTTCTTTGAAGGTGAGGAAGAAAGTCCAGTCTTTGCATTCCCTTTGCTTTTACGAAAGGACCCCCAAGTTGAAGCACTTTTCCTGCATTCTTTTTCATGGATGTTTGAATGTTTACATTGTGGCTACAGCCACCAAGACAGGTCAGGTTTTTATCTAAGCCTCATTCATTTACATGTATTAATATGCTTTCCGTCTTCACTTCATAGTTATTTTTCTTCATACCAATGCTGTTCACAAAGTGTGTGTGTTTGGTGGGAGAGGATGAGTTGTGTTGGTGAAGTTATCTGATCACCATTTTAAAAAGTCAGCATTTACTAACAGTATCCTATACAGTGGTGTCTGATCTAATCTTATAATGGTGTTCTATGTGTAAGAAAAATAATCAACAGCTGACTTTTTGTTGTTGCCCAATGTAAATAGCACAAACTGCTGCTGTTCTAATGAATATAGTAATAATAATGTACCCAGTAAATGGATTTGCCTGTCCCCTTTCAATAGAATAAACTCATCTAAATGGGATAGTCGGAAATTATAAATCTGATCCTTTTTCACGTAATTGGAAAATTGAAATTGTCTATCACTTTTTTAAAATGTTTACTAGGCACGTGTAGTGAGGGGTCCTTCAACTAATCTAAATGGCAGTTGTGTTTAGTGTAACAGATCAAAGTGTCCTGAATGGTTTGTGCATGCTGTAAAAATATTTTCAGGAATTTCTTTAAAGACGTGTTTCATTTGAGTATAAAACTTGATATTGAAAGTGAACAGATGAATGGCAGAAAAAACATTTTTATTTTATTATATTCTGTATAAAGGTTTGCTGATTGATGTTGATTGAAGGATTGAGGCAAATTCAGTTTATATTTATGCCACTGGAAGTGCCACGGATGTTAGTGGCAAAGGTGCTTGGTTTAAGTCAACACTCTATCTAGCCTGTTAGTTTATGATTTTACTTTTTGGTAAATGCTAATACTGTTTTTGAGCATTTCAGGTAGAGACAGACGATCGAATGTTGTTGGTGTTTTTTCTTGTCCAGGTGTAGAAAGACTCTGACGACATTTACAAATGTAATCCCTGACTGGCACCCACTTAATGCTATTCATGTTGCTCCCTGTAATGCATGTAATGATAAATCTCAAAGAAGAAAAATGATTTTGGAAAAGTAAGTCTGAACCACTTGATCTTTAATGTAAACTAGATCATTAATGTTAACAATCTGTCACCTTTATGACTTGAGAGACACTGAAGTGCAAGTTTCCATTCTGCTAAATGTTCAGTTACCCATTCTTAAAATTCTCAGTGTTCAATATATGGGGAATATTTTTATTCAGTGTAATGCACTAAGCAGATATTTCATTTGAGCTAAGTTGTAAAGCTCAGTGCTGAATATCAGTCTCCCCCAAGCATCTGGTAATGAGGGATAATAAAACTACCACTTTATAATGTTCAGTGTTTTGGTCTGAACTGTAGTCACCCATCTGGGTTTAGATTTGGCAGAAGTATCAATTCCTGTCCTTCTCCCAAACAACATTTTCTTTAGTTTTTTTCCCCTCCTTAGCAAATGAAGCAATAAGATGACATCTGTTTCACTAAGTAGAATTATGATTGAAAATTGGTGCACCCTGTTTCTATGAGCCTCCAGCCGTTTGTGTATAATTCATAAAGCAGTCCTAGGTTAGTAAACAGCAGTAGAACAGTAATGTACAGGAGCTACCATTCTCAACATGCATTGCATGTGACTTTATTAATCGCTTGTGCTAATGTTTTGTTCCAATAAATGATTTGTATCTTTATCATAGAGTACCTTCAATATTTATGCTACATTTCGTAGAAGGTTTGCCACACAATGACCTGAAGAAATACTCATTTCAATTTGAAGGAGATTTCTACGAAACAACAGCTGTTATTCAGTATCAACAAGATCCCACACACTTCAAAACCTGGGCATTGAATCCTGATGGTAACTATTGCAAATTTATTTTAATCATCATAGACAAAGCAGCCTCTAATTTACTAATTTTGGGGTATTGGGAATAATTGCAATACTAAGTTAGTAGATCATTAAAAAAATATTTTGTGTTTAATCAAAATTAGGTATTTGTAAATATGTTGACATTTTCTGATCTTTAAAAAAAAAAAAAAACCCTCTGATTTAACCAACTCATTAATTTGCTGCCACCCTTACGGTAAACTTAATTGGAAGATTTCAGTAAGACCATGATCATTTTCTCATCAAACTTTGGTGAGTTAAAATAAATGTAACTAATAGTGGGCACACTATTAGTTCTTCTGGGTGTTCTGATTACGTGGGAATTGTAGTAGGGAGTTGGCCTCTGCTGAGCACCCCCTTGTGGTAAGAGCTTGTTGCGCAGGCACTGTGCCTTAATTTCTCTCATTGGGTTGTGTTTTGAGTTTGAAGCACCCAAACACTCTTCTTCAAGGGGTAAAATTCATTCACTCTTCTGGGTAAATATTGGTCCTTTAGACCCACTCTAGTTGAGTGTCTATCTTCCTTCCCTTTCCTAGATAGGGAGTCCCCAAGTCTCTTTCCTAGAGGAGGGTCTTCAGTTAGCAGTCACTCCCAGGCTTTACCTGGCTAGAGTTCAGCTTCCTGGCTCCGACTTCTCAGTTTTCCTGGTCTCATGGTCTTCAATGCTGAAGTCTTATTTACTTGCTCTGATATAGCTTCATGAGTTTCCCCATCTCTGTAGCTTCTTGGTGCTTTTTACAGGGCAGTCCTATGATCTCTCCCAGGTATGGTCTTTCAATAAACACAGTTGGTTGACCCAGATCTTCAGCCTATAAAGGGCAAACTACCCTATTGTAGATACCAGGTGTTTGTGTGTTCCCGAGAAAAGAAATTGCCCATGGAACTTGCAGTGCAATCAGTGCTCAGTTTCTTCCTCCTGAATTTTGCAGTTTCTTCAAGAATAATGAGTAAGTTGCTGTTGAATATGTGGAACTATAAAGTACTTCCAAGAAGTAGCTCCAAAAATTCAAGGAGAGGGAAAATAGTTGAGGTTATTCTGGTCCTCATGGAAACTTGCTTTCATGGAGAAAGAAGAGGTCACCATTGTAATTAAAACTTTCTGGTCAGCTAAAAAATTGTCTACATAAATTGAACTGCTGGAGTTATATGAAGAAAAGATGATGATTAACATCCCACTAACTGTCAGTCAATTTAAGATATGGCTGCATGAGCCTAGCAGTCCACTAGCTTGAATTCAGATAGGGCAAGTAACAATAATGAAGGCAGCACAGTGTGCTTTGGTGCACGTTGTACAAGTCTGGCATAGACCCTGGGTATGTACTGTGTTCACTGGACATTTCTGATGCTCATGCTGTGTTACTTTCCTGTGCTGCTGTTATCCTTGCTAGCTGGTTTGTGCAAAGCTCTTTCCGTGTACATTATGCAACGCATACGTACATAGGTATCTATATTTAGAATCCCTACTGAAAACAAACATTGTATATATTTTGTAACTATTCGGAGGGTTGTGAGGGAATTTCCTATATGATCCGTTTCTCCCTTAAACTCTTTCCTCATACTCTTTCCCCAAATTAACTCTGACTGAGAGAGGTCTGTGTGACAGACCTGTCCAGGGATTTTCATACAGGATGTCAATATCACTATCTTAGCCAAGTGTATCTGTGTTGTGAAGGAAAAAGACTTACTTTTCATCTTGATCATGTTACTAGGACCAAATGGTGAATTCTGCTGCTGCAACTGACCTAGTTATGGAGTAGAAGAGCCTCAGATGTTTGTGTGTGTGTGGTTGATTTGTTTGTTTTGGGGGGGGGGGTGAGCAATGCAACAAATAAATCAGCTTCGTTTACTAGGGTGTATGTAGCATGGTCACATAACAGGGAAAGAGTTAAAAATGGGTATTTTGTGATTTCCCCCCCCCCCCCCATGGCCAATTGTGTACCTTTGAGCCTCTAAACTATGCATTGTTTGTTTTTCAGAAAGTTGGCTTGAATGTGATGATATAAAAGGTCCTTATAGCAAAAGACATAAGAGATTTGAAGTTCCTCCTTCAGAAATTCACATACTCATCTGGGAAAGGAAAGCATCCCAAGTGCCAAATAAAATTAACTCAGAGGTTCCAAATAAAAAATCTGAAAATCTTCCTCTTCATGATGCATGGACAAGTTCTTCTCCAGTGCTGCACTGTGAGGGTGATAACGCTATAGACAGAATACCTACAGAATATAACAAAATGGAGATTGTGAGCATTCCAGTTAATGAACAACAGAAAGTGGCCACAGATCATGCAAATAGCTTGCTATCTGGCTTAGAAAATTTGGCAGATGATGATGTTATAACACTGACCCTTGTAGAAATTAAAGTTGATTCTGAAGGTAAACCATTGGACAATGGACAGATGATGGGAAATAACGTAATTGCTGAAACGGGCATGCTGAAACAACAGGTGTCATCTTGTACAGATGTTTGTAGTCAGACTACCTCCAGCAATATGTGCATACCATCTGAAAATGCCAGGACTTCCTTAAATCTAGGACAGTTGAACCTAGCAAATACAATACCTATTCCTACAAACCATTGCAGTGATTCATCAGTACTATCACATGATCAAGGGGCAGAAGGCAAAGCTAGCCCAGTCAACACTGAGAATATCAGGTTAAATTCAGAACTCTTGCAGAACAAGAAATTACCATTAATAGAGACTGTTTCACAGAAATCATCTGACACCAGAAACACAAGCAAAACTGTAGCAGACTCTCAGGGTGCAACTTTGTCTGCTACAGATAATTTCTCCCAGTCTTCCCATAAAGATCAAAAGAAAGGATTTGTAGGAAGTTGGGTAAAGGGGTTACTAAGCAAGCATAATACCTTCCTGTCTTCAAGTGCCTCTGCTCATTATCATAATGAGAAAAGTTACAAAAGTCCTTCAAGCATTACTGACTTGCCCTTTGCCGCTAAGGGTGCAGCTAGCTTTGGTGGCTTTCAAGCCAAAGGTACAAACAAAACAACCGAGGAGGTGCCTAAATCAGTTGTTTGTCAAGGTAGAAATCTTTCCTCTGTGTTAACAAACATCACTGGTCCTTCTGTACATGCTCATCTACCTGCAGTAAACCCTGTAGTTGATGGTCAAACTTTGAATAAGTCTGGAAGCCCATTGGACACCCAAGGTAAAGTAATTCCCAACATGCCCATCTTTCATTCCAAACCCAGCCATGGTGAAAATGGAAATCACAAATCTGATGGGAAGGATAAAGAATCAGATGCTAACAAAATTCACAAACTTCGTTTAAAACTGCTTAAAAAACTGAAGGCTAAAAAGAACAAGTTGGCTTCACTTGATAGGCTGGCAAAGGCTCAGATGTGTAATGGAAGCTCTCCAAATAGAGACGTAAAAGATCTGTTACAGACTGAATCTCATCGTGAAACTGAATCAATACAGAATTTATTGGAGGAACTACAATATCAGATTGATGTTGCAGATAATGGCTCTTTATGTAGTACAAACTCCAACATGTCATTTTTCAGTAGCCAGAGTAATGCAGAATTTTTAGCAGACTTATTATCTCCTACTTCAACTGTTGCTTCATCAGTGTATCCAAAACATGAAGATGAGTGTAGATACTTGGAAATGGTGGATAGTAATAGTGCAGCGCCAGTGCATAGTGAGAGAACCAACCTCTCTCACTGTGTCACTGTCATAAACGAAGACCATAATTATTACAGTACTGTAAAAGAAAATAAGTCTGAAGGTCATAAAGACTCGGTAACAAACACCTCTTGCTTGAAAAAACTTTCTTTTGAAAGTCCTATGAAGGAAGATATTCTTGAAGATCTGTTCTCCTCTGCATTGTTGAACTCAATAGCAGGCAACATTGATTTACCTCATTTTGACGAAACTCTGTTTGAAACTTAATTATAGTATTATTTGTTTTTAACATTGAGAATTTTGTATAACTATTTGCACATACAGTACTATTAAATTATTTTTTCCAAACTAGTTTATTTGCACATTGGCTGTACTTGAACATTTAAAATCTGAAGTATTCATCTCTTAAATTTTATTATGATTGGTGAATGATACTTTAGTCTTGTTTAGCTTTCTCAATATATTATTTGATTGAAAGAGTTGAGGATCTTTCAGAGAACCTTTGAATGTACATTAATTTTTTTCCTTCTCTGGTGTGCATTTTTGTGCATGTTAATTTAGACAGGTGAGAATGAAAATAGTTTTCTGGACTATAGGAATAATGTTTATAAAATATTGGATTATTTTTTCAAACTATCCTGATTCCTGGTGTTTGTCTGAAATACTAGGAGCAAAAAAAACCACCTTACTCTTGTGTGCTGGGATATTTGTATCCATCTCTATGCAAAGATGATTCAATATTTCAGTAGTGTTCTGCTGAGCTCCTTGAGCATGTTCACAGTTGCTGTTTTACAGAATCTTCCTATGTAAATGCTACTCAAGCTTGAAAGGGGGATTTGAAAGCAGAGCCTTCCATTTGTAAGGTGATAGTGCATCTTAGGGCTTACCTTTTGGGTAAACTAGCATGATTGTTTAGAACAGGTAAGCACTGAATAAGATTTAACGTACAGGATCAAATTTCAGTGGTTATATATAGCATTTAAATATCCCCCCCCCCTTTTTAACAAACTGCTTTACTTCTATGAATCTACTTACACTCAAAGTATAACTGTCTGGTATGTCTACACTTGCACCCTAGTTTGAACTAGGGATGCAAATGCAGGCATTCAAAATAGTCAGTGAAGCGGGGATTTAAATATCCTGCGCTTCATTAGCATGATCTCGCCCGTGCGCTAGTTCGAATTACAGCTGATTTGAATCAGGAAGTACGCACCAGAACATATTAGTTCGAACCAAACGCCTTGGTTCGAACTAACGTTACTCCTCAGAAAATGAGTAACGTTAGTTCGAACCAAGTGTTTCTCAAACTTTTTGGGCTCTGGAGCCCTTTACATGAGTAAAAATGTATGCAGAGCCCCAGCGGTCTACTGATTGTCTGTGTTGTACCTATCAATGCTTCTAGTTTGTCAACCTTGTGGTGCCCCTGGAGATGTCTCGTGGAGCCCTGGGGCTCTGTGGAGCACAGTTTGAGAAACGGTGTTAGACTGACGCACATTTCCAGAAAGGCATCCAGTTTTCAATCAAGAGGGAGTTTGAGGGTGGGAAGGGCTTGGGGTAGTAACACAGCAGAGGTCAGAGGGTGAGAATGCAGCCGAATAGCTAGTGGGGGAGAATGAAGTGAAGTTCAACGTCTGCAAAGTAAAATTGTATTCCCCCCCCCCACACATCTTCCCTCTACTCCAGCCTTGTTCCCCTCAGCCCCATAGTCCATCCCAGCCTGATTCCGTGCATGGCCCCATGCCCCCCAGTGCAACCCTTTCCCCTGCATCCTTCACCCCTCTTCCTGCCCCCATATCCCCCAGCATGCTCATCAGCAGGACAGCAGTGCTGGGACTACAGCCTCTGGGAGAGAGTCTCTTCCCTGCCCAGTCCAGCCCTTTGCCTGCAGGCTGCAGCTCCAGGGCTGGGGCCAGCACAGGCAGAGCCTGGGGCTGCCCAGGGCCAGCTCTAGCCTGGCAAGACACAGCAGGGTGCTGGGAAAGGGGCTCCCTGCCCCCCACACCTGGCCCGTGGGGAGCAGTGCAGCAAGCCACAGGTGCTGACCACCCAGCACCAGCTCTGGGGAGCAGGCCCAGACCCAACCGGAGCAGGAGGCAAGAGTCAGGGATGCACAGATGTGCATGACTCTCCGCTCCACCAGCAAGTTAACAATGAGGGGCAGCCATCCAGCCACCTGGGATGGTGATCTACTCTGAGACACTGTGATTTGAGTTCATGACTACTGCCTTAAAGCATAAATGAGTTATTTGACTGCATTATTACTATTCTTATGAACGTAGTAATTTTTAATGAGAAAAACCTGACCTATTTACTGGGCTGTAGGATACTGAAGTTCAATTCTTCCCTCTTTCTGAGGGGGAGAAAGGAGCTGAACAGGGGTCTCCCTTGTCTTAGGAGAGTGCTCTAACCACTGGGGTATTCTGAGTTGTTCATCTGGGTATAAATAAATAGGGGAGCAAGGAGAATGGATCTTGATCTCCCACTTCTGGTATGAGTCTTAATCCACGAACTAAAGTCATTCTCTGGCCCTAGCCTCTTAGCCATTATTCCCACAGTGAATCAGCTGTGCCAAAATGGCACAATGGGTTCCCTTCCAAGCAGATCAATATGTATACAGTTCCATAAGCACTGCTTAATTTTAGCCAGGGCTGAGTCCCCAAAACTCTAGACTTGGCAGTTCATTGCCCTGGTACCCCTGTAGTTGTGGCATCAGTTAGAAAGGTAAAAATAGGGCTTGAGCCCCAGCACCTCTTTCATTACAAATTAAGCACTGCATAAGGCATACAAAGTGCCTTAAAGTCAGCTCAGGCTAAGTCTACACTGGCACTTTATAGTGCTCTAACTTTCTAGCTCAGGGGTGTGAATCCCCCCTCCCCACAGCACAGCAAGTTTCAGTGCTGTAAAGTGCCAGTGTGAGCCATGCTCCCAAAATTGTTAGCTACTCAACTCATGGCGGTGGTTTATAAAGTGCTGCCATAGCTGTACTTTAAACTTTCAAGTATAGACAAAGCCTGAGACTCAATCCCTGTTCAGAAGAGCTTACAAGTGTATGTTGAAACATGAGACACATTCAAAGAAGGAAGAGAGGACAAGAGAGCAAAGTTGCTTACATTAGCAGTGTGTGGAATTAGCTAATTCCATTTTTTTGGCTACGTCTACACTGGCATGATTTTCCGAAAATGCTTTAACGGAAAAATTTTCAGTTAAAAGCATTTTCAGAAAAGTACGTTTAGATTGGCAGGATGCTTTTCCGCAAAAACACTTTTTGCGGAAAAGCATCTCTGGCCAATCCTAGATGTGCTTTTCTGCAAAAAAGCCCCGATCACCATTTTCGCGATCGGGGCTTTTTGCGGAAAACAGTACTGTGCTGTTTACACTGGCCCTATTGTGCAAATGATTTGCACAAGAGGGCTTTTGCCCGAATGGGAGCAGCACAGTATTTCCACAAGAACACTGACGATCTTACATGAGATTGTCAGTGTTTTTGCGGAAATTCAAGCGGCCAGTGTAGACAGCTGGAAAAACTTGCCAGTCTAGACACAGCCTAGCAGTGTGTGGAATTAGCTCATTCCATTTTTTATAAAAATTTTAGCTTTAAAAAAATTCTGAAGTGGAATATGGAGGTTGATCAATGGATCTGCCTGTAGAATGTTCCAGGTTGCTGCCTCATGACAACAGAGTGATGGGGAGGGATGGAAATCAAGAGCAGCTGTTTGCTCATTGGCTTTGATAGAGGCAGATAACCCTCACCTTACCTCCTTTACTTGGTGGCTGAGACAGGCTGGATGTTCCAGGTGCACTGAGGCCTGTTAAGTGTTACACTAGGAGCACCAGTTTCCAGAGTTTGTGGTGTTGCTTTTAATAAATGCCCTTAGTATAAAGCCTTTCTTTCTCTGAGAGGCCCTAGATTAGTTTATTAATCATTCTTATAATAATTGAGATGGGTTTTATATACTACAATCATGCCTTTGTGAAATCAAAATGGATCCCAGGAACTGTGACCATAAACTCCATATTGCTATTGCATCAGCCACAAAGGGCCTTTGATTCTCAACTGTCATCTAGAATCAGCTCAACCTGGGTTTTCCTCCCCAAGAATATTCTGAGGGTTCAGTCTCCTTAGAGCTGTTCCTGCCAAAGACTCTTTATAAGGCTTTGCAGCTACAGTGACTAGCTGTCCATCTCAATAACTGCATATTGAGTCTGCGTTTGTGTGATGCCTTTAGCCACCATTAGGGCCCATGTGTACATTGGTTGGAACTCTAGACTGTTCAAACCATTGCTCTAGAGAACGTCATCTGTGCCATATTGAAGGAGAAAAATAAATCTACTTCCCATCGATCCTGGACCCTGGTGAGGAATAGAGAATTTATCTCCACAAGGACTTAATGGGTTTCCCTGGCATTTTCCTTGAGGGCTTCACATTACCTCAAAGATTATAGGTCCCTGGCATTGCACTATGTAGTCCCATCCTACACACAAAAGCATAGCAGTCTATCTCCTTTTTTTCTTCCTTCTGGCCAAGTGGAGTTTTGTGCCTGGGCTTCATATCTCATTGCAGTCACACTGGCACTGTTTTCACAAAGGATGCTTTTTGTTTGTTGTATTAGTTACATGTTGTGTTTCTTTCTCTCCCTACACTCTGTAACTGAATCTCTTCCATACACTTACCTTGGTTGTACCTAGTGCTTTTTTTTTTTTGGTGATGGTACAGCCCAGAATGGCGTACCGGCACCTATTTTCCCAACCCACAGAAAAGGAATGGGATTTCCACTGCATGTACCGGCACCTGTTTTCCTGGAGCAGCTCAGACTGAGTAGCATTTTTTTTTCCATGGCTCCCAGCATGACACACTGGCTCTTAAAGGGCCTCCAATTGCATTTCAGCCCCCTGGCATGCTTTTTTGTTTTGTTTTGTTTTTGTCTCAACAAGTTTGCCCTAGAGTACTGGTACCTTTTTTTCTTACCAAAAAAGAACTGGTTGTACCTAATTTGTTTGTCTGTCATCACACCACACTAGGGATGGGTACACATAGTAAGGTAGCTATTCTTCTGGTGACAAGATATGAGTAGAAGTGGGCCTGATCTCTCTGACCCATGGCTTACCATTCCCAGTTCTACTTCCCTTTTGCCTATTTCCCTGAGGTAACGTGAGAATGGGTGGGTTTTTTTTTCTTTAAGTATTGGCTTGTGGAGTCATGGTTTTAGGGGAGATTATCAATTGTCATTTTTTTAAGAAAGCACAGCTCCAGTCCTCTGAGTTTCAGAGAAAATCTGGAAAACATGACCCCAATACATCCTCATGGCTAAAACATCAGAACATTAAAAGAACCCAACATTAAAATATATACATTTAAGTCAATCTCATGATGTTGGGGGAATCTGACTCATAATTGTAGAAACCAGCTAGATGTTAGTACTGTATGCATCATTTCTTCCTAGTTCTCTCTAATTTTTCTTCTCATCTAACCAGGACAGCAGTCCTTGTGTGTTCTGTATTAAATTCAATTTATGTGTCATGAACTCCAGATTTTCAATTATTCAGTTCTCCATTCAAGGAATATGCCTTGGGGGAACAGAAGAATTGGGGTTTTTGGTACCCAAAATAAATTATAGATTGGGACACTACAGAAATTATAGATGGTTTTGGTTGCCTGTCTCTTCCTGCTTTAGCACTGACTTGAAACTGAAGATTTGTTTTCATTTATCTTATCCCATGGTAGTAAACTGTAAGAGTAACCTTTTTTCATTTTATGCCCAGTTCCAGTATCTTCCACTATGTGGAGCTGAGATTAAATTAATTAGCTGGGTGTCTGCTAAACTAATTGCTATAAAATGATCAATGCTGAGATTAGACTTCAGCTTAAAAACACAATTGCTGCTATTGACTCAGACACTTTCTTGCTCCCTTAAGGCTCTTATTCCAAAATGTATGCTTCATTAGTCACATCACTACTTAAGTGTACACTAATTTCTTTTTGTGTTACCTCCCCGTTTTGAGCTTTAATTAGGAAACTAAGGCAAATTTAAAATATACAAGATCAGTAATATGGTCAGAGAATCATATTATATGGGGCTTCTTTGATGCACTTGAGCAACTTTTCATCCACTGCACATATAATCAATTAGAGACAATTATGCCAAAAGTGCCATGGTGTGACTGTAGAACTAATTTTTGCTTTTAGCTATTTAAAAAGGATACCCATATTCCTAGTATTTCCCCAGTGGCGATTTTTAAAATGTCTTGTAAGAAAGTAATTAAGAACATTGTTTGGCCTAGCTTAACCATAGGCATAAATGGGGAAAGTTACACCTTTTGGATTCCAGTACAACTCCCATATAACACACTATGCTGCATTTCAAAAAGCTGCTTAACTAAATGAGTGGTTAAGGCTGAGCAGGCCATGCCACTGTTATGGGCTGATTGTTACAACACTGAACTGTGGGAAAAACTGTGCACAATCATTCAGTTTTGTGCTAAGTTTTTGGGAAAACCCCTATGTTTCATAATAAATAAAGAGTCCTCATTCTTTTCAAAACCAATTTAACACCACCAGGGCTAGATTAAGGTGGGAGTGCCTGATGGCAGCTGTAAGGGGTGTTTGCATGGCCCTGGCCCCCGGCCTTGGGTGCGCAGTGCCTGATGGCAGCTCTAAGGGGTGCAGTGCACTGGGGGGCGGGGCCGTGCATGCGCCTTACGCCCAGGAGCGGAGCCGCACATGTGTCACGTGTCTACTGCCCGGGGCGCAGGAATGGCTCAAGCTGCCCCTGAACACTGCTTAGCATAAGCGATTGGAGCCTATGCAGGAGGGGGGGTTGTATAGGGAGGGCCACCTAAAGGAACAGAGAGGGGGCACCCTATATAACGATTAAAATGTTGGGGGTTGCACCAAAGGGCAATGCATTGTCCGAGTGCCACCACATGTTATCTATGCTGCCTAGATTTTGTGTGGCAGTTTGTTTTATTGACAATCCTGGAAGGAATGATTGCACTCAGTACTCTGACAGTCAGTCCCTGCAGGCTTTGTGAAAACTATTTTGCCTCATTACCAAAATGTTAATATATTAGGGCAGTAGATAGGGTAAAGAACTGGGACTATCGCTTACTATTTAATTCCTCTCTGGGTAATATTTAGGGAGGAATATAAGCAAAAATGAACAGCCCAGGCTATTGTAGGACACACACCAACAAAAAAAATCCTGTTTCCGCCCGGTTTCGAACCGGGGACCTTTCGCGTGTTAGGCGAACGTGATAACCACTACACTACGGAAACTCTGCTTGTAAACCTTTCTCTCATGGGCTCAGTTATATTTTAAGCGCAAGCTGGGTTGTGCGTTGATTTGGAGAGTGAGTTTGTGCCATGCTGGATGCAAACGCTACGTGGGGCCTCTGGGCTTCTCTTTTCTAGTTCCAGTTTGCCCGACGCGAATGACTATTTCCTCTAGGCTGCTTAACGCAACGTGCCTATTGATGGCTCTCCTGCGCCTAGCGCCCCGTGAGGACGCGGCGTGTGACAGAGGCAGGTTTCCCTGCTAAACGAACAACCCTCCCCGTGCCTGTTCTCCCACCGCTCAGCGGTAACGCGGTCCTGCCTTGGGGCGCCAGCCCACGTGCGCACTAACCCTGCGGGGCCCACCACGTGCGTGCGGGGAGCGCAGCCCCAGATGTGGCCGCTGCAGTCCCAGTTCACCCCTCCCGCTTCCGGGCCCCGGGCCCTGTGCAGTAAAACAAAGACTAGAACAAACAAAACGCTCACTCCGCGCCCGTCCCTGGGTGGGCTCGAACCACCAACCTTTCGGTTAACAGCCGAACGCGCTAACCGATTGCGCCACAGAGACCTGGCTAGGGGTCGTGCTTGCACCGCTTGCTACTGAGCGTACCCTGAGCTGGGGCGGTCGGGCTGCAGGTTGAGCTGCAGTGCGCTGGTAGGCCAGGAGGGGGCTGTGTGCTCTGGGGGTGCTCCTGCAGCAGGGGAGAGGGAGTGCAGGTGCCCCAGGGATGCCTTGGGAGAAGCAGGGACACCAAGGCAATAGAGGGGCGCATGGGGAGAACCGGACCGACAAGAAAACGAGAGCACAGGCGGGGCAATGGTCGGGGTGGCAGCGGGCGCGTAACTACAGGGTGCAGCCTAAGCCCCGCTCGGCGGCAGGTGGCTCGAGCCCCAGGCAGGAAAACTCCCGCCGCCGCCGCCTGGCCCCGGAGCTGACTGACCAGGGGAAATCCCGAGCCACGCTGAGAGCAAGGTAGTCGCCCCTCCCGCTTTAAATACTGGCGCCTTCAACAGCGTCATTGCAGCGTGCCAAAGGCGCTGCCAGCTTTAGCCCGCTCCCCAGTTCCAAGGCCCCTTAGCTCGCTAGGCCTTCGGTACCTGGGACTGATGTAATTTGGGGCTACTTGTTTCTGGACTCCTGCCGCCGGTGAAAGCAGCTGTGTCGTGCCAGCTTGGGTCAGTGCACCGGCAAGTCCTTCCCTTTCGGCATCCAGGCTGCGATGCTACATTTTGTGTGGTGAAGACGCTTTTAAAGGCCAAAAAATATTAAAACCAGTTGGGCTTTGATACTGCAGCGTGGATCCACGGTTCAGAATCATGGGGACATGCTGGAAAGCAGGGGGAGAGAAGCGGGGGGAAACTGTATGGAAAATGAGGATGGTCCAGTCCTAACAGGAAGGGGTTTGTATCCAGTGGCAGAACAGTAATAATGTTTTGCATTTATGTAGCATTTTTCATCCTGTGGTGTCAAACAAGGGATTATGAATCAATATCCTCCTGTCACAGTTACATTGAGGCAGCAATTAAAACAGTGGCATAATCCCAGAGGCCAAGTGTCAGGTCCTGTTTCCTAATCTTGTGCCTGTTGCCAGTCTTCAGTCTGAGTTTTTCTTCTTTAAGTAAGGTCCAAAGACGTCTGTGAGATTTGCATATTCAAGACAGATTGCATTGATGTGTGGAAGAGAAAATTGTTTCCCTTGGTTTTCCCTTTTGTTCGTGCAGTAAACCTAGTAAAAGCACATTAGCCATGTCACTTTCCTTTCAGTTGTAACTTTAATGGTTGGTTTTAGAGACAGTCACAGCAGAAAGCTATAGAACTCTTTAGACATGTAAAAATGGTGATGGTTTAAAAGTGCACACATGCTGGCCCAGAAAATACTGAAGTGGACATTCACTCAGATGCAATGATTACTGAGTGAGTCACCATACTCCAGAAGGACAGAGAGAGAGAACAGATTGCAGGCATTTGGATTCTGGCACAGCTGTGGTTACAAGCAGAGGCAAACAGTAAATAAAGTCTTAGCATAATGTGGCTATGTTGGAACTCAGCTTGTGTAGAATCCAAGGTTATGTCTACTCTAGCACATGACTGACAAAATGTCTGTCATTTATGGGTGCTTAAACGCCCCTCCTTCACCCCAAACCAACCACAACGGAGGAGGAGGAGTGTTCTGCGGCCAATAAAGCAACCCCCCCTTGTTGGGTGTGGAAGTATTTTGTCAACAAAAGTGCCCACAAAAAATGTTCATACATGTTGACTTATAGCAGTGGTCCCCAACCTTTGGAGGTTGCCGGGCGCCAGGGGGTGTGGCCGTTCGCCTGCCGGGCGCCAGGAGGCGGCCCCCCCCATATCCGCGTGCCCAGGGGCGGGGCCACCTCCAAGAGCCGCCCCTCCAAGGGCCGCGCGCCCGGGGCCGGTGTCCCCCCCCCCCAAGCGCTGCACGCCTGGGGCCGGAGCTCCCCCCCCAAGTGCCGCGCGCCCGGGGCCGGTGCCTCCAAGCGCCGCACGCCCAGAGCGCGGGCAGCTAATTCGCGGCGCACCCAGAGCTGGCGCTCACTGTGCGCCATGCGCCCGGGGCCGGCTCCGGCACCATGCATGCGCCACGTACCCAGGGCCAGGCCAGCCCCGAGCACTTGGCGGGCGCCGTATTGGGGACCACTGACTTATAGCAATAGGACAGCTTTGTTGCTAAAAGCTTTCACTGAAAAAAGAAAAGTATTTTTCTAGGACCCTAGGGCTGCAGCATGACTCTTCCAAGCATGGAGCACATGCACACTGATGTCCAGACCATATCTTCTTTTATTGATGCTTTGTGGTTGATTTAAATTACATGTAGGACTTCACAGGAAACCCACTGGGATGGACTGAAACAGTGCTTTTTGGCAGATCTGGCTCTGTGCTCCCAGGGCCTTGGACAGAAGGCACAGGGCAGGAAGCAGCCAGCCCTCCACATCGCTTGAAGCATGCTGTTGCTCCCTCCTGCCAACTCCTAGCATTGCACACCCCCCCCCCCCCGAGCTGCCTGGAGTGCACAGCACTCTGGTGCAGCGCTCCAGTGGCAGTTTAAGGGGCCCGGGTCTCCCACTGCTGCCACAATAGCAGCAGCAGTGGTTAGGAGCCCTGGGCTCCTTTGAATCACCAGGGCCCATGGCAATTACCCCTTTTGCCACCCAACTCCCTTGTCTCTGGGGGTACATCTAAACTACATGGCTCCGTCGACAGAGCCATCTAGATTTGTTTGTTCGGCAAAGGGAAATGAATCTGCGATTTAAATAATCGCAGCTTCATTTAAATTTAAATAGCTGCCCTGCTCTGCCGATCAGCAGTTTGTCGGCAGATCGGGGCAGTCTGGACGCTCCCCTGCCAACATAAAAGCCCTTTATCGACCTACCTGGTAAACCTCATCCTACGAGGCATAACAGGGAGGTCAATAAAGGGCTTTCAGGTCGGCACGGGAGCATCCAGACTAGCACGCTGAGCCGACAAACAGCTGATCATCTGTTTGTCGGCTCAGCGCAGCAGCCATTTAAATTTAAATGAAGCCACGATTATTTAAATTGCGGCTTCATTTCCCTTTGCCGATCAGCCTAATCTACATGGCTCCATCAATGGAGCCATGTAGTTTAGACACACCCTTTGACTGTTAGCAAAAGACATGACGTGGAACAGCTTAGTCAAAAAGCTTAGGATTCTCTGCTACCCAGGCCCCTGGCAATGTTCCCTGTAATCTTTTCCATCCATATGCAGAATTTTTCCATATGCACCGAGGCATGCATAAATGTGCATCACTGGTAGAAAAAAACCCTAGTTGTGGGTGCTCTGCTAATCAGCTCGGCAGCATTTGAATCTCTCCTGAGTAGCTGGAAAAGGGCACAGCTTACAGGAAACATTGGCCCCTGGATGACTTTAGTCTTGTAGCTTCACCTCCTCGCCTACATTCATTCTTTCCTTCTTTTTCCTGGGGTGACCATTCCATGGCTGGCTGCATAGCAGGAACACAGAATGTGGCCCAGATCTGCTCAGTATGAAGGTGTCATTTTTACATAGTATACCATTCTGACTATAACCGCAGTTTCCAAGTGTCTACTTTTGGCATTGCTACATTTTAACCACGGCTTTGGGTACTTTGAAGGGGGTTGGGCCATTCCTCACAGCTATTCCCAAATATAACAGATAAATCTCATGTTATCCCCAGATTTCCTGCTATGCCACAAAGACCTCATTTTTAATACTGTGTAATGTAGTAACAGAGAGTCCTGAGCCTTGGCACTGTATTGCTAAAGACCTTTATGTTTAAAGAAATAGCACCACCTATTATTTTATGTTGTGCGTCAGCTGTTTTTCTCCTGTTCCTCATTCTGGGTGTGTGTCACACATTGTAAAGGCTGGAATTATTATAGCTGATTTGGATAATGCCAGGCTAGACTATAAAGGGAAAAATGCCTCGTATTGCAGGTAACTTGTGTTATGTATTTGGCCCTTGCATATTGCTTTATGTTTTTAAAGCACTATGCAAACAACACATTAGGGCTCCGTGGCATTATATTTGTACATAGCATGATGCCTGCAAACTGTTTGAAATTATAACAGATTCATCTGAGCATATGTTAATATCATACACAAGCATTTTACCTGAATCCTTGAAAGTAATTATGACATAGAAGCACATGAAAGCAGATGAATATTACCAGTAGGTATATCATAATCAGGAGTGCTGACCAGCACCTGACGACTAAGGGGTTAACTCTGTCTCTAGCCAGGTATCTGGTCAGCCAACAACAATGCAGGTAGGAATGCAGGTGGAAGAGAGGGGTTTTCCTCCTCCCCTCCCAGTCACTTCTTTGTCTGGGAAGCAGAGCAGTTTTTCTTCCAGTACTGTGGGAGATGGGAGGCACTTCTCTCTCCAAGAACAGACTTCCTACAATGTGTAAGTAGGGCGAAGTTTAGGTAGTCCATCAGGATTTTGTTGTTTTCCTGGTTTGGGAATTTGGAACTAATGTCTGAGCTGGTAATTGTGTTTTCTCTCTTTTGTAACTAAAGTTTTGGCCCAGGGAGTCCCCCTGAATACCTAGATCAATTGGTGGCTCTTTCCATCTAGCTACTTTACTACGCTTGCAACTGTAGCTTTGTTCTGATAATAAAAGTTTGTTTTCTTTTTTCTAATTCACCGATATTGGTTGATTTTTGTGTCCTGGAAGGTCTGTCTGTGTGTATCTGCATGCCTGACTGAGGGATCAGCTACCACAGACTGCAGCTTGTTTTTCTCTTTTTCAAGCTTTTGGGAAAAAGAGCTTGGGGTATCCCTGGGATTGGTTTCAGATGTCCACCCTGGTTGTGGATTTAAAAGCACTTGATGGTGGCAGCGGATTCTCCAAAATCCGGGTATTAGGATTTTGGGGGGAAGTTTTTGTACCAGAGCCTGTAGAGGCAAGGTTTTTGGAGAGTTCCTGTGGGTCCCCACTTCTGTATTTGTCATGCCAGAATGGGGAACAGTCCTTACAGGTATTTTAAGTCTGTGTCCATATTCTGTGTTGTTATTAGATCCTAGCAGATGTACCCGGCTTTGCCCAGATCTTTAACTGAAGTAATTTTAAAAAAATAAATGAAAAAAAACCATGCTTTATTTCAATTATTGTATTTTTTGAAAATGAAGGCTGGAGTGAGGGCTTGCCAGATAACAGTTATCCGGCACCTGGGAGCAGCTTCCTGCGCACAGGGTGGGAAGAGCCAGCAGCCCCTGATGGCTGGGGGCTGCTTCAGCTGGGCTGGAGTGGTCCCCAACCTGGGTTCCCCACTTAACTGGTCAACTTAACATTTAATCAGTTAACTGATTAAACGGGATGTTACATCCCTAGTCCCTTCTGAAAGTACAACATACCCGCTTCTGGATCAAACCCAGCAAGTGTCACTGCTGCGAAAGCATTTGCAGCAGATCCTTCATCAAGGGCCAGGCTTCTCTAGAGAAGGAGGGATCCTTCTTCCAGCAAGGCTTGATGTCTGGTTCTAAAAAGGAAAATAATATAGCTGCAAGGAGGAAAGAATTAGTATTTGCATGGCTCCCAGCTTCTTTAGCTTCCTAGGTTAAATATTTCAGGCATTTACATCACAGTATTTCTGTCACACCAATAAGTGTCAGCCACTGAATGTGTGTAGCCCTGCTTCCTGGCTAGTGCTGAACAGGCAGTTTGGAAAGCTTCATTTCCTTTGTGTGTACGTGACTAGTGATTTCAAGTGAAACCTCAATAAGAGGAAGTGAGTGGCCTGGTTTCCAAGCTGGCAGAAAAAGGAAGAGTGAGTATGTTGCAGGGGCCTCTCCTTGTTAAGGGCCCAATCCTGCAAGGTGCTGACATTTTTTCTCCGATTGCACTGGTCTTGCGGGAAGAGCTGGGTTATTCACAAGTTTGCAGGAGATGCTTAGCACCTTGAAGGATCAGAACCATAGTATAAGCCAAGGGACCAAGAGGGGCAATGAAGAAAAAAGAAGGGGGGAAAAGGAATTGGTGACAGGAAACCAAGGGGTAGGAGAAAGTGACTGAAAAAGTGTGAATAGAGAACACTGAGAGAAAGAAGGAAATACACAAAGATCTGCACATGGAAATATTGACTCACTCCTTGGCCATGCATGAAACCCACTTCTGCCCCGACGGTAAGTTAGAGCAACCTCAAGCACAAATCCCTGGCCTCTTAACATGCCAACTTCCATCAATGTTTATGTGACAGTCCTGCCAAAAATTAAGCCCCATCCAATTCTTTGAAAGCAGAAGGTGAGAGTTTCTGGTGCATGGGGTTTACAGTCACGGAATCTGTCTGATCCTACTTTAATTGGTACCCAGGTAACACAGAAGTAATTGCACTGCAATCAGTGGTGCTACACACCAGTGTCAAACTGGCAGAAGTGAGAGAAGTTAGGCGTTATTGGGGCAGTCTCAAGGTCACACCTTTCCCAGGACTGTGAACAATATACCTGCCCCAGCATTGCTCTCCTGGCCTGAAGATAGAGCTGATTGATAGGTTGTAATTAAGATATGTCTATACTTTGAGCTGGTGATATAATTTCCAGCTCAAGTAGACACACATGTACTAGCGCCGATCAAGCTAGCATATGAAAATAGAAGTGCAGTGAGGGCTGGGGGAGCTGCCAGAGCACTTGCCTAGAGTCTCGGATAGGATCGTAACTGGGTGACTACCCCCCGCTGCAGGTTGTGTTACTGTAGCTGCACTCCACTTTTTAGTGCTCTGGCTAGGAGACCAGAGAGAAAGTGTGAAACATCAGGACAGAGATGGGAGATAATAGCAATGTCCCCTGGAATCAGAGTGCTTGAGCAGTCAGACAGGAGAATGCTGCCTACCTGACTAGCTGAGCACCCACAACCAGCAGCGTGTGTTTCTAGTGGTGGTGCACATCTGCACATGCTTTGGTGCACATAACAAAATGTATTCCACCAATGGATGGAAAAACATAGAGGGGACATTGGGTAATAGGCACCTATATAGGAAAAAGACCTGAGTTGGGACTATCCCTATAAAATCAGGATATCTGGTCACCCTAGTGCTAGCTTTGTTCAGTGTTTGTTCACGCTGGAAGTTACACCTTCAGCTTTAAGTCTGCACATTCCCCGGGTTAGCAAACAAAGTGAAATAATTGGGAGCACAGAAAGGGGCAGGAGGAGTGCTGGGATGGTGGAAGAGCAGTGCCAGTGCTAAGCTCTGTGATGTGAGGTAATGACAGACTGAGATGCGGCCTGTTACAAAGGGAACATTTGACTGGATTCTGGTAAACAAAGGCCCCTCCCTTTGCCAATCAGCCATAATATTTATGAAGAAGCTCATGCCTTGCAGTGCAAATATTAGGGACTAACTAAGAATCTGCTTGATGCCAATCCCACAAACCCCTTTACATAGGGGTTTGGGTTGTTTTTAAATATGCATGTTGCTATGGGCATGTTCAAAGGAATGTGTCTGGTACGAAGGTGGTGGTGGTCCTTAATCCCTGGGAGAGTTTGTTTCACAGTCTCAGACCTGCCCCTGGGGGCTCAGGGCAGGGGGGCTGGAAGATGGGAGGGTCTTATTGGGACCACCCAAGGCAGCAAGGATGGCACTCCTCTGGTATCAGCTCCTTCTGGGGTCCAGGGCTGTGCTTCCCACGGAGGCGGCGACTCCTGTGGGGAGAGGGAGCCAGGACTGTGCTCCCCAGCCAGGGGTGTGGGCCTGACTGCACAGGCCAGCTCCAATGTCCAACTTGTCATGGGAGGGGGATGGGGCTCCATGGGATGTCCCCAGTCTCCAGCTTGTTGGGGAGGGACGGGCTCCGCAGGCTGTCTCCGCAGACTGCTTGGGAGGGAGGGGCTCCAGCTGGTTCAGGGCAGGTACTAGGACTCCATGGGCCAGTCCCAGCCTCCCACCCTGCAGCTGGTCTGGAGTAGACTGGGGTTCTGCAGGTTGGCCCCAAACTCCAGCTGCACCCCCCAGACTCTCCAGCTGGTCGGGGGGGGGGAGGGCCTGGGGCTCAGGGGGGTTGGCCCCAGCCTCCAGCTGCTCCCCCCCCCCCCTGTGGCACAGTTCCCAGCTCCAGCCTCTCCTCTGGGAGGGTCTTCTTAGGAGGAGGCAGGCTGCAGATCCTGGCCTCTCCTGGCGGGGGAGCGGGGGAGGGAAGAGGGCATAGTTGCCAGCCCTGGCATCTCTTTGAACAGGTTTGTACTGGTCAGCCCTGGAGGTGGTCCTAGAAAGGCCACAGCAGCGGGGCCAGTGGACAGCTGGGTTTCCCCCAGTCCAGCACAGTTTGGGGCAAGGGGTCTCTTACCTCTGCCAGTGGCCAGCAATGTGGTGAACCCTACCTGCAGCTGGCTACTCTCTGGTGTGCCCCGCCCCTCCCGTGTTCATGTTGCAGTATAGCTGTCCCTGCGCTCACTTCCGCCAATAGTCACTCTACAGTATAGCTGTCCCTGCTTCAGCCCTCTCCCTTTTCGTGTGATGGAAAACAATCGCATTCCAGACACTTCCTGTTTTCCTGGCACAACCAAACCCTGACTTTGCTTTGAAGTTAGGAGAAGAGGAAGCTGCCTGCCAAATATGGTGGTCATAGCACTTACTGTTTAGGAGGACAAAACTTGTAGATGGTATCATGAGCTTTCATGGGCACAACCCACTTCTTCAGATGACCAGAGTTATGAGTTTAGGATGTGCAGACCCAAAATAAGAGAGGGGAAGTGGAGGGGAAAAAAAGAGGGGGGTTGGAGACAGGCAGGCAGCATTACTATTTCTGACTCCTATGGATCAAACCAGTTCATCTGTCCTTAAGAATAAGATGCTCTGAGGGATACTTTGGGTGATACAGGATGAAACTGGAAACCTAAAGGTACATTTACTTCAATATCTTTTCAATTTATTTGCCCCCCTTTATCTGATTCCCTGAAAGATAGATGTGATCAATGCATGTTATTTAAGCAACATTTACCTCATTTCTTAGTCCAAAGGTTGATTAGCATGTGTCTGTTTCCTGGCTCTAGTGCATATGCTCCTCAGATGGCTCTATTACCACCAACCGTTTATGCTTAGAGATTGTCACTCTACTTCCCTCCTCCCTGATCTGCCTGTGTTTGCAACTGGACCTGTTCCTGATCCTCCCTGAAACACTTTCATATGTGTGTAAGGAGAAGGCAAGGGAAACACCTTCCCACCTTCATGCTCCTCCCTGCTCACCAACTCTCCACACAGAAGGGGAATACGTCCCCTTCTGCAGGGGGAGAAAATCTATTTGGGAGGGGACAAAACTTAAGAAAGGAACAGTTTTAACACAGATGGAGCTAAAACTCCACACCCGCTAATAACTACCTTAGTCACTAATCCAATCATAGCATAACAGTGGCTTTTGAATTTTTCTCCACAAGCAGAGTTTAACGGCCTCTGTGCCCCATTTTACTAGAACTAAGGGCCATTGACATGGCAGACCAGGAGCATGAGCTGTAGGAACAAGAATATAGCACTAAGAGCCACACACAGACTCATGGCCTCACCGTGATCTTAGTCCCTGGTGTTATTTTGCATCAGGAATTCCAGTCTGACTCTCCTTGGACCCTTGTGTGACGCTGAGGGCGTCCACTCAGGGAGAATTGCTCAAAACCAGGGCTCCTTACAGCCTTGACTGGAGACCTTTCCCAAATAGGCCACAAACCAGTCACACATGAGCGCTCCAGCTGCCAATCCGGCCAGCAGGAAGCCTCACGAGCAAAACCCCTATGATATCCCAGCTCTCCCTGTGCCACAATCAGCCCCAAGTCTGCACACAGGCGAGGGGTTATAGGACCCAATCTCACCTACCCCGAATGGGTCTTTCTGGTCCCAAAGAACCAGGCACAAATCCCCGGTCAGTTTACACTTTGGATCTTACCCACAAGAGCACACTGGGCCAATCCTTTAGAATCTAAAATCTAAAGGTTTATTAAGAAAAGAAAGAAAAGTATGAGAGTACGGTTGTTAAGGAGAATACATGACATGCATCAAATGACCAAGTTCTTGATGCAGGCTCTCAGCAGAGATATTACAAACTGCTATCTTAAAGGTGTTTGGTGTACATCCTATGTCAGGATGGGTCCATGATTCTGCCCGGCTCTGTGTCCCTCGCAAGGCTGCATCTGGGATCGGTAGCAGAATTGAAGACAAAATGGAGTTTGCCTCATGGCACTTTATATCCATCCCTGGTACCTTCCAAGCTGGAGCAGGTCACATAGCCAAGTGACCTATCCCTGTGTGCCATGTCAGCAGCCATGGTATTGGCTGGTTTGCAGGTTTCCAGTTGCATTCCTCACCTTGAGAGCCATTGTCCCTGGAACTGTGCTAATTAGCATAGTCATTCACTGGACAATTGCTCTTTACAACAGGCAATTGCTCTGTCTCAGGCAGAGAACATTACTGGTATAAGCACAGCGTCCATATTCATAACTCCACACACAAACATCAATAGAACATAAGCTTTCATTTGACACCTCACATGGCCCCCTTTGTACAGACTTTGGGCCAAACCCTCTCCCCTCCCCCCCATAGGTGCACCAGTGATCTGGCTGCTCCCCTTAAAATCCAATAATGTGACACAAAGACAGCAGCCATACCGAGTATCCATACTCAGAGAGACATAAGGGGCTTGAGCTCTGGCAAGCTGAGAAAGATGGTTCCTTCAGACGACAAGAATCTGGAAACTGAATAATAGGTGAGAAACCTGCTTCATAGAATCATAGAATCCTAGGACTGGAAGGGACCTCGAGAGGACGTCGAGTCCACCCCCTGCCCTCATGGCAGGACCAAATACTGTCTAGACCATCCCTGATAGACATTTATCTAACCTGCTCTTAAATATCTCCAGAGATGGAGATTCCACAACCTCCCTAGGCAATTTATTCCAGTGTTTGACTACCCTGACAGTTAGGAACTTTTTCCTAATGTCCAACCTAAACCTCCCTTGCTGCAGTTTAAGCCCATTGCTTCTTGTTCTATCCCGAGAGGCCAAGATGAACAAGTTTTCTCCTTCTTCCTTATGACACCCTTTTAGATACCTGAAAAGTGCTATCATGTCCCCCCTCAATCTTCTCTTTTCTAAACTAAACAAAACCAATTTCTTCAGCTTTCCTTCATAGGTCATGTTCTCTAGACCTTTAATCATTCCTGTTGCTCTTCTCTGAACCTTCTCCAATTTCTCCACATCTTTTTTGAAATGCAGTGCCCAGAACTGGACACAATACTCCAACTGAGGCCTAACCAGTACAGAGTAGAGCGGAAGAATGACTTCTTGTGTCTTGCTCACAACACACCTGTTAATGCATCCCAGAATCATGTTTGCTTTTTTTGCAACAGCATCACACTGATGACTCATATTCAGCTTGTGGTCTACTATAACCCCTAGATCCCTTTCTGCTGCACTCCTTCCTAGACAGTTGCTTCCCATTCTTTATGTGTGAAACTGATTGTTCCTTCCTAAGTGGAGCACTTTGCATTTGTCTTTATTAAACTTCATCCTGTTTACCTCAGACCATTTCTCCAATTTCTCCAGATCATTTTGAATTATGACCCTATCCTCCAAAGCAGTTGCAACCCTTCCCAGCTTAGTGGTATCTGCAAACTTGAGGGCTGTGTCTACATTGGCACCCTTTTCCGGAAAAGGGATGCTAATGAGACCAGTCGGAATTGCAAATGCCACGGGGGATTTAAATATCTCCCGTGACATTTGCATGAACATGGCTGCCGCTTTTTTCCAGCTCGGGGCTTTGCCGGAGAAAAGCACCAGTCTAGATGGGATCTTTCGGAAAAGAAAGCCTTTTCCGGAAGATCCCTTATTCCTCTTAAAATCAGGAATAAGGGATCTTCCGGAAAAGGCTTTATTTTCCAAAAGATCCCGTCTAGACTGGCGCTTTTCTCCAGCAAAGCCCCGAGCTGAAAAAAGCGGCAGCCATGTTCATGCAAATGTCGCAGAGGATATTTAAATCCCCTGCGGCATTTGCAATTCTGAAGTGTCTCATTAGCATCCCTTTTCCGGAAAAGGGTGCCAATGTAGACACAGCCAATAAGTGTACTTTCTATGCCAATATCTAAATCGTTGAAGATAT
Source organism: Pelodiscus sinensis (assembly GCF_052426305.1). Lineage (NCBI taxonomy): Eukaryota > Metazoa > Chordata > Testudines > Trionychidae > Pelodiscus > Pelodiscus sinensis. The sequence continues at coordinate 309,513,788 of NC_143052.1, forward strand.
TAAACAGAGCCGGTCCCTGTGGAATCCCACTTGTTATATTTTTCCAGCAGGATTGTGAACCATTAATAACTACTCTCTGAGTACGGTTATCCAGCCAGTTATATACCCACCTTATAGTAGACCCATCTAAGTTGTATTTACCTAGTTTATTGATAAGAATATCATGCGAGACCGTATCAAATGCCTTACTAAAGTCTAGGTATACCACATTCACTGCTTCTCCCTTATCCACAAGACTCATTATCCTATTGGCTTTACATGATTTGTTCTTTACAAATCCATGCCGGCTGTTCTCTATCACCTTGCCACCTTCAAAGTGTTTACAGATTTTTTCCTTAATTACTTGCTCCATTATCTTCCCTGGCACAGAAGTTAAACTAACTGGTCTGTAGTTTCCTGGGTTGTTCTTAATTCCCTTTTTATAAATGAGCACTATATTTGCCCTTTTCCAATCTTCTGGAATCTCTCCTGTCTCTCATGATTTTCCAAAGATGATAGCTAGAGGCTTAGATACCTCCTCTATCAGCTCCTTGAGTATTCTAGGATGCATTTCATCAGGACCTGGTGACTTGCAGGCATCTCACTTTTCTAGGTGATTTTTAACTTGTTCTTTTTTTTATTTTATCTTCTAAAGCTATCCCTTTCTCACTAGCATTCACTATGTTAGGCATTCCTACAGACTTCTCAGTGAAGACCGAAACAAAGAAGTCATTAAGCATCTCTGCCATTTCCAAGTTTCTGTTTCTCTCTCTTCACTGACCAGTGGGCCTACCCTGTCCTTGGTCCTCCTCTTGCTTCTAATGTATTTATAAAAAGTCTTCTTGTTTCCCTTTATTCCCATAGCTAGTTAGAGCTCATTTTGTGCCTTTGCCTTTCTAATCTTGCCCCTGCATTCTTGTGCTGTTTGCCTATATTCATCCTTTGTAATTTGTCCTACTTTCCATTTTTTAGATGACTCCTTTTTTATTTTTAGATCATGCAAGATCTCGTGGTTAAGCCAAGGTGGTCTTTTGCCATATTTTCTATCTTCCCAACATAGCTGAATAGTTTGCTTTTAGGCCCTTAATAATGTCCCTTTGAAAAACTGCCAACTCTCCTCAGCTGTTTTTCCCCTCAGTCTCAATTCCCATTGGACCTTACCTGTCAGCTCTCTGAGCTTACCAAAATCTACTTTCCTGAAATCCATTGTCTCTATTTTGCTGTTCTCCCTTCTACCCTTCCTTAGGATTGTGAACTCTATGATTTCATGATCACTTTCACCCAAGCTGCCTTCCACTTTCATATTCTCAACCAGTTCTTCCCTATTTGTTGGGATCAAATCTAGAACAGCTTTCCCCCGGTAGCTTGAGCAAAGATCTTTCAGGTGGGCAGACAAGGGAAGCCAGCACTTTGTACTTTTGTGGTGGGTCCCAGCTGAGAGAAAGTCGGACGTGGCTGGACAGAAAACAGACTAGCAAGAACAATGAGTAGTCCTGTGGCACCTTAGTATCATGAGCTTTCATGGGCAAAACCCACTTCCCAAGAAATCTACCTTGAATCAAAGCTGTAGCATAGTAAGTTAGATGTTTGCCATTGTATTTTTGTGTTTCTATCCTTTCTACCATTAGTCCTCTTACTTGGCATCACTTAAAACACATTTATTAACCACAGGATGTAAGTTATTTTTACTAGAAACCCACACAATGCTGTGTTTGAAGGGAAAGGTGTATTTATCCCAGTTTAATTAATAGGCTGTGATAAGCTTTTGCCTCTTTAAAGAAGGAAAAAAAACCTTACTATTTGTATGAATGATCCAAAACTGGGCATGTCAGGGCACATGGCTCTGGGGAAATTCAGGAGTGGGAGTGTGTTGGAGAAGTAACTAATCCAGTGGGGCTGTTGTATGGTAGGCAGGTTGCTGGAGCCAGAGTTTCTGTTACCAGGTTGTACAACACAGAGACATTCAGGCTACGTATACACTGCAGGCTTTTTGCGCAAGAACGGCTGTTCTTGCACAAGTAAATTTAGGGTAAAGCGTCAGAAAAGAGGGCTTCTTGCGCAAGAGTTATTCCTCTCCCCATGAGGAATAAGCCCTCTTGTGCAAGAGCTCTTGCGCAAGAAGGCAGTGTGGACGGGTAACAGGGGTTTCTTGCATAAGAAACCCCTATGGCTAAAATGGCCATCAGAGCTTTCTTGTGCAAGAGAGCATCCACACTGCCATGGATGCTCTTGCGCAAAAGCACATCTCTTGTGCAAAAGCACATGGCAGTGTGGATGCGCTCTTGCACAAGACCTTCTGTGCAAGAACTCTTGTGCAAAACAGTTCTTGCACAAGAAGCCTGCAGTGTAGCTGTAGCCTCAGGGTGTGACTGGAATGTTTTGTCTGTTGGTGTCCAAGCTGTGAGCTACAGCAGCAGAGCATTTCAGGGTTTCAGAATTACAGGGCACATAATGACAATCCCTCACTGCTCTGCATAGTGCACCAGACCATGACATCTCACATCTCTGCTGGTGAGAACTTGGCCCTCCATTGATGGATCCATTTTGCTTCTTGGGCCCACTGAACCTGACATTGAGAGGAGTCACTGCCTTGGTTTCTGCAGCTGGTGGCAGATGAGGACCAGCAACACGCTGCACACAGAGCAGGAGCCAGCTGGCATGCTGCTCACGGCATGCAGTACAACAAAATGGAGCGCAGCTGGCGCACTGCCCACAGGTCAAGGAAAAGCAGAGCAGCACAACACAGAACAGTGTCAAGTGCCAGCTGGGCTGTACCTTGCTTCCAGTCCAGCTTGGTTCAGGAGTCGGGACCTGAAGTTCGAGTTTTAAAAAGTTGGAAAACTTTGTCCAAAAAAGTCTTTCCACTGTAGCACAAACTATACTCAAAATAGTGACACACCCACTGCAATACACTACGGATGTGAATGGTTAATCAGTAAGCATCATAGATTATAGTTAACCACAGAGTTGTTGACTCGAGTCCCACGACTTGAATTTGAGTCCGACTTAAGTTGCCTAGGTGACTTGACTTGAGACTGGACTCGGGTTCATTGTTTGTGATTTGAAATTCGACTTGAGACTTGCTAATTTTGTTAAATTGACTTGGTGAAAAAATTGTCCAAAAATGCCGATATTGATGGCTTGTACAAAAGTGACTTGACATTTTTAAAATTAAGACTTGAGACTTGACTTGGGACTTGACTCGAAAGTGACTTTAGGGACTCAAGACTCAACTTGAGACTTGAATTGTAGTGACTTGAGACTTGACTTGGACTTAACAATGACAACTTGAAGACAATATTGGTTAACCAGCAGGGGCTGAAGCAGCCCCACAGGGTTGGACCTGGCCAGAGCAGCCCCTGTTTGCAGCGGGCTGGACCCAAACACACTGCAGGGGGGAAGGGGAGGGAGGAAGCTCCAGCCCAGCTCAGCCATCATTTACTCAGTTAACTGGTTAAACATCATCTAAACATAATGTTTAACTGGCTAATTAATTAAATGGAATATTACATCCCAATAGTACACACACACACCTATAGCAAACAGATAAATCAAAGAAGGGAAACAAACTCCACACCCCAACTCCTTTTTAATGCACTTTTAGTTTTCACAGAGCATTATCTATTGATCACAAAAGATGGTCACAAATGAAAAACTCAATTGAAATGAGGGTAGCGGATCCTAGAGGCTTTCTCTGCCCTGAGCAGGAAAAGAGGATACACCTTTCATCTCTGCTCCCTTTTAACCAGTGGTCCGTTTTCTTGTATACCCTCCCCCACTGAGCCATATGACCAGCAGGTAGCAATATGGTCACCCTTTGTAGGCTGCATTGCATTTACCATGAAATGTGTATACATATTCCCAGTCCCTTCCCACCTCCTGGAAGATGGCCCTGACAGTCTTCAAGAAGCAAACCTCCCTCATCCTCAAAAAACAGTCTATACTCCTGTGGGTTGGTGTATGATGCGCAGAGAAAGCATAGGGCTGCTAAGCCAGATATTAGCATGACAACTGGCATTGGTCTCCATCATTTGCAGCCATTTCAGAGGGCAATGGTTGGTGATCGAGGCCAAAGGTGATCCAGGAAGTATCTCAAGGCCTTGGCCACCTATATTACTATGTAACCTATAGCAACTAAGGCTACGTCTAGACTACCCGCAGCTTTCGAAAGAAGATATGCAAATTAGGTGTAAATTTGCATATCTTCCAATCCCTTTTTCAGGAGAGTTTTTTTAAAAAAAGATGAGGTTTTTCACGCGAAAACCCGCTTTTTTGAAAGAACCCTTATTCCTCAAACAATGAGGTTTACAGAGTTTTTTAGAAAAAGTGGGTGAAAAATCACATCTAGACTGCTTTTGGGAGGGGGGAGGGTTCGAAAAAAGCTCTTCTGAAAAAAGGATCAGAAGAAGATATGTAAATTCACGCCTAATTTGCATATCTTTCGGAAGCTGCAGGTAGTCTAGACGTAGCCTAAGTGTGGCACTCTGTCCCCTTCTAGGTCATGTAGAGAGGTCAATGAACCTAGAAGCCAACACTGAGAGGTCTTTTAGCTCAGCTTATAGAGGTCAGTAGCTTTAGATTTGGAAATCCCAGGTTCAGTGCTTGCTGGTGATGATCCACTTAGCGACATGGTGTGACAGGATCTAGCGCTACTTCTGTCTGGGAGAAAGAATTCCCTGCTGAGGTAGAATGCTCCCCATCAACCAGATGCTGGGAAAGCGTTCCTTGCATGGGCATAATTCACTCTTTCACAGCCCCAGCTCACTGCAGAGAATGTCTTGGGTTCCCACATAAGCCAGGGACCAGTGGACATTCTGAGGCGCTTTACTGTGTAGGGTGGTTAATGAGACTGTGATCATGGAAAACTGGGGTGCAAACATCAATAGTCTCCATGCTGCAGCTCTATAAAGAGGTGCAAAAGCACTGTTTACGGAGACTGCATGACTGCCTCAGGATGGATGCAGTACAACTTTTCCCTCACTACCACAACTGTAGCTGCAAGAACCACAGCAGAACTGATCATTTGAATAACTGACCATTCTGATGCTGGCTGTGGAGTTTTGTATGAAGGATGCTATTGAAAGGCCCAGTCATACTTTGCATGTGAGTAACTAGTCAGGATACATTAGACTTTGGATACAATAATTCTACTGTTGGAGTAGAGGAAAGTTATCTGAGGGCAGGTCTACACTATAAACGTAAGGAGGTGCACTTACAGGCTATGTCTAGGCTACACTGATCTATCAGAAAAAGGTACACAAATTGCGTGCCTTTTTCCGATAGTTTTTTCGGAAACCACCGGGCCAAATTTCAGAAAAATCTCCTCTTTCTGAAGAGCCCTTCTTCCTCGTGGAAGGAGGAGGACAGGGCTTCCAAAAGAGCACGTCTGCTCTTCCGCAATGACACTTCAGGAGAGGACTTCAGAGTAATCTGACAGAACCTATCAGCTGCTTTCCAGAGGCTTTCAGTGTCACTGGCTGTGCTTTTCTGCCAATTCTTTAGTGCAGGTGATGCAGTGCTCCTATAGCAACAATAAAACTCAAGCTAATAGCCATGATGATAACACGTAACTTCAGCCTGAGTGGGCTCCTGAAAAAAAATATAACACAAATCAGAGGCCTGATCTTGTGGTTGCTGACAACTTCCGTTGCCTTCTCGGGCTGTTTATATGGTAATGGCTGCAGGATCAGGTTCTGGTAATAACTGTGTTTCTGTGCACAGCTGTCATGTTTATGGCCCTAATCTACATCTTCTCTTTTTACCTGCACATAAAGAATTGATTGTCACCCATTATCTGTTACAATAATTAGGGGGAAGGGGGATCTCTTCATGCAAAGAGGCAGCCAATGCAAATCATGAACATGGCTATTGCTTTACCCAGCGACAGAATATTGACTCTACTGCATATTTGCTTATGTGTCCATTATTTGGGCTGTTTCTTCTGACACAGGCGTCTTTTTCTGAGACTTCCGAGGGTTGTCATAACTAACCAAACAGATGCCCTTAATTGTGTCATAGCTATCCTGCTTTTAGAAGGCGAAGGTGTCTCCTCACAGTATTTATCTCCATGGTTCAATAGGACACATTGCCAATGTCTGTAGGTACATTTAATCCATATGTGGAAGAAGAGGCAGCCAAAGAGCTTGTGAAATATGGACTGCAGGCAGGCGTCACTGATCTTCTACATAAGAGGGGCTGTGGTGTGGTGCTGTGAAGACATGTGAAATGTGTCATGATGCAAGATAAGATAGACCGTCACTTCCTCTTCTTGTGCTTTGTGGGGCTGCACTGCTGAACAGGCTGCATAGTCCACTCTGACAAGCCTACTGCCAAAATGGACCATGAGGTGCTGGGGAGTATTGTCCTTCTAGCCATAGTCAGCCTTATCAGCGTTCTCCAAAATGGTAAGAAAAGAACCATTCATTTTAGGGGTAAGCTGAGAAAAAGGGAAGAGAATTCTTAGTAACTCTTAGGCATTGAATATGAAATGTAAACTGAACTATTTTAATACGTGTTTTTCTCCTATTGGGTATGGCTCTCTGTGTGAATATGTGTGCATATATGAGCAAACTTGGTTTCTAAACTTCTTTGAGCTCTTTCTCCTGTTAGCATACCATTTTAGTACCTGTGGCTGGTTATACTGGCAGTGACATGTTACTCAATCTTAGGTTTATGATAGTACGTTTATTAAATATATGTCAGTGTTAACAGCCACTATCTGTGCCTCAGTGATATGTCCTAGAGCAGAGACTTAGTTTTGGATATGGAAGAGGTTGAGGATCTGAGTGACTTCCATGAAACATGGATCAGACCCTCAGCTGGTATTAATGAGTATGATTAATTGTACTCTATTGAATTATACTTGCAAAGGTTCTGGTCCGGTTATTTTTTTCAGTTTAACATGTTATCTTACTGTCCTGAAACCCATTCTTCAGCCTGTCGGCTTACTAGTTTTAACCCCTTCATGGGAATGTTACAAATGTCCTTCATTGGAGGAATTCTGTATTTCAGAGCTTATCTTGTTCTTTAGCTCAGTTTCTTCTAAGGTTCTTAAGCTAAACTAAATATTTTTCTTCTGCAAACTTCTTACATGTGACTCATGTCTTACACATATTTAATTCCTAATAAAAAAACGCGACCCAGGATACACACAGATGAGTGACTCTATTTTTTAAATAATTTCATTTATGTTACCTCAAGTCCAAGGAAAATTGTGCAGGGGCAACCTGAGACATGACTATCTGTTATCCTCATTATGGACCTGAAACAAAGCCCTCTGACATCAGTAGTAAGACAACTAAGGTGTTCAATGGGCTTTGGATCAGGCACCACTTGCAGTTTTAGGAACCAAAATCATGTGGCAGGGGCAGATTGTCCTTGAGCTGTTTATTATGGCAGAGGCGGTGGGTGCATACTATCAGAGCTACAACATTCAGAGAGAAAATGCAACAGAGCAGTAATGGTGCTTGGGATCCTGCAGAGAGCTCTTATCTCTCACAAAATAAATGTGTTTGTGGTTTGCATTCAAATTCTGCCTTCAGTTGAAGGCACTAAGCGTTTGCAGGAACAGGTTTTTATATTATGGTTTTGATGCAGGGATGGTGCCTTACCCTGTTTTGTACACCACTGGGCACACCCATAAGAACATAAGAACAGCCGTACTGGGTCAGACCAAAGGTCCATTTAGCCCAGTATCCTGTCTGCCGACAGTGGCCAGCACCAGGTGCCCCAGAAAGGGTGGACCGAAGACAATGATCAAGCGATTTGTCTCCTGCCATCCTTCTTCAGCCTCTGACAAACAAACAGAGGCCAGAGACACCAATTCTATCCCCTGGCTAATAGCCTTTTATAGACCTAACCTCCATGAAATTATCTAGCTTCTCTTTAAACTCTGTTATAGTCCTAGCCTTCACAGCCTCCTCTGTCAAGGAGTTCCACAGGTTGACTACACGCTGTGTGAAGAAGAACTTTCTTTTATTAGTTTTAAACCTGCTACCCATTAATTTCATTTGGTGTCCTCTAGTTCTTCTAGTATGGGAACTAATAAATAACTTTTCTTTATCCGCCCTCTCCACACCACTCATGATCATATCCTCCCTCAGTCTTCTCTTTTCTAAACTGAAGAGTCCCAGTCGCTTTAACCTCTCCTCATATGCGACCCGTTCCAAACCCCTAATCATTTTAGTTGCCCTTTTCTGAACCCTTTCCAAGGCCAAAATATCTTTTTTGAGGTGAGACCACATCTGACCACAGTATTCAAGACGTGGGCGTACCATAGTTTTATACAGGGGCAGTAAGATATTCTGTGTCTTATTTTCTATCCCTTTCTTAATAATCCCTAGCATCCTATTTGCCTTTTTGACCGCCGCTGCACACTGTGTGGCAGTTTTCAGAGAACTATCCACGATAACTCCAAGATCTTTCCTGATTTGTCATAGCCAAATTAGCCCCCATCATACTGTACCTATAGTTGGGGTTATTTTTCCCAATGTGCATTATTTTACACTTATCCACATTAAATTTCATTTGCCATTTTGTTGCCCAATCACTCAGTTTGGTGAGATCTTTTTGGAGTCTCTCACAGTCTGCTTCTTGACAAGTAGATAACCATCATTAATAGTGGTTGAGAATTCACACTTCATGGCAGAATTTGGTAATCAAGGCATACCCATCTGTAGATGTGCCCAGCAATGTTCCCTCTAATCTTTTCCATCCACATGCAGAATAATGTCTTTATGTGTACAGAGGCATATGCAAATGTGCACCACCAGTGGAAACAAAAACTGAGCTGTGAGCTGTCTGCTAATCAGCTGGGCAGCATTTGAAACTCTGTTGAGGGGTCACACAAATGCACAATGTAAAAGCAACACTGGTGCCCTGGTATCTTTCCAGTTATTTCATCAGAGGTGTTTGTGGAGACATAATGCGAAGACCAACACTTTCAATACTATTCCTTTACTTACCCCATCCAAGAAACTTATCTGTTGCCATTCCACTCCATGCACATTTTTATAGCATTGAAATCTGAACATCAGATTATTGATCCAAATCATTGGGTCTGACAAGAACAATGCTTGGCACAGGATCCTGGGTAAAAGAGGTTGGGGTCAAGAAGCACACATGGTTTGAAAGCCATTTTTCCTTTGCCCTGTTCCTCGGGGCAGCTCTGGTGCAAGTTAGAACTGCTTAAGGGGTGCTATGGTCGCACTCAATATAGCTCTCTGAGCAATGGTGTGGTTAGTGTGTAGTAGATCTCTACAGGTGAAGCAGTCCCTTCATCCTCTTTGCTCCACAAAGTGTCACAAAGGAGACGTAGCAGGAACCCAGATGTGTAACCTGGGTATATGTGTATAAAATAAATGAAATGATGATAAAAGAGCTAAAGTGAGTGGAATTTGCATTTCATACCCGAAACCAACACTTCTCCGTGTTTACCTAGTAGTCATCCAAAGGAAGATGGGATTCCTTGGAAGGTGTTCAGATGTTATTAGCATACATTCAGCGCATGCTACATTTTGCCCTTGTGTGCAACTCCCAATGGTCCTTTGTGTTCTGTGACAGCTGTTTGCCGCTAGTCAAGGGCAGTGTATGGGCAAACTTATAAACTTTCCTCCTCCCCCGCAGTCTATAGTGTTTTTTGCACCTGGGCTGATAGCCCTATAATGAGAGTAATGACAAATGTAGGAAAGAATAACTTATAGGAATATGAAATTTAAAAACAAGCAACCTCGATATGAGAAGCTGTGTTAGTGTTCCGACTCAGCAAAGCTGTTAGGCATATTTGCGAGGTTCCATAAGAAATCAGTTTGTCACAGAAATATAAAAACAAATCCTGTTTCCCTGTACAGCAGTAATAACGTACATAGAATCATAAACTCATCAAACTAGAAGGGAACTCAAGAGGTTATCTACTCCTGTCCTCGGCATTCATGACAGGACTGAGTATTATCTTGCCCTTCCCTGACAAGTGTTTGTCTAACTTGCTCTTAAAAATCTCCAATAATGAATACCTGAAAACCTCTCTAGGCCATTTATTCCAGTGCATAACCACCCTGATAGGAAGTTTTTCCTAATATCCAACCCTAACCTCCCTTGCTGCAACTTAAGCCCATTGCGTCTTGTCCTGTCCTCAGAGGTTAAGGACTTATTTTGTGCCTTGGCCTTTTTAATTTGGCCCTACATACCGTACTTGTGTTATTTGTTTATATTCATCCTTTGTAATTTGGTCTAGTTTCCACTTTTTGTAGGACTCTCTTTTGATTTTTAGATCATTGAAGAGCTCCTGGCAGGTCTGCCAAGAGAGGGGGGACAAAGAGGGCAATTGCTCTGGGGCCTGGTGATACAAAAGGGCCCAGAACTCCTGGACTTTTAAATCTCTGACGGAGTGCTGCACAGCATGTTCTGCGCAACAGCGAGGGCTGTCTGGGGAAGGTGTGGCACTTCCTGGGTAGCACTGAGAGCAGCCTAGCCCCTGCCCTGCCCCTTCTGCCTGAGACCACCCCCCTTCCAGGGATGTGGCATAATCTCCTTCCCCTCTCTCCCCTCCCCCCTGTCTTGCCCAAGGGCCTGGCAAGGCTGTGGACTCTGATGTCTCCTGCTTAAGCCAGGGTGATCTCTTTCCATATTTCCTAGTTTTCTTACACAGTGGAGTAGTTTTGTTCTTGTGCCCTTTAATAATGTCTCTGAAAAAATGCCAACCATCTTCCATTGTTTACTCCCTATGCAACCTTACCTACTAGCTCCCTGAGTTTGCTAAAATCTGTCTTCTTGACGTCCATTGTCTTTATTTTGCTGTTCTCTATGCTACTGTTCCTTAGAATCATGAACACTATCATTTCATGGTCACTTTCACCCAAGCTGCCTTCCATTTTCAAATTCTCATCCAATTCCTCCCTATCTATCAAAATCAAATGTAGAACAGACTCCACTAGGATGGGGATGGGCAAAAGGGCCTCCATGGGCTGGATCTGGCTCATCAGGAGGGTTGAGGTTGGGATTATTTTTTCCAATGTGCATTACTTTACATTTAGCAACATTACATTTCATTTGCCATTTTGTTGCCCGATCATTTAGTTTTGTGAGATCTTTTTGAAGCTCTTCACAATCTGTTTTGGTCTTAACTATTTGAGCAGTTTAGAATCATCTGCAAATTTTGCCACCTCACTGTTTACCCCTTTCTCCAGATCATTTATAAATAGGTTGAATAGGATTGGTCCCAATACGGACCCTTATGTGACACCACTAGTTACCTCTCTCTATTCTGAAAACTTACCATTTATTCCTACCCTTTGTTTTCTGTCTTTTAACCAGTTATCAGTCCATTGAAGGATCTTCCCTCTTATCCCATGATAACTTACTTACAAAGGCTTTCTGGAAATCTAAGTACTCTATCTATACTGGATCCACTTTGTCCACATGTTTGTTGACCCTCTCAAAGAACTTTAGTAGATTAGTAAGACATGATTTCCCTTTACAGAAACCATGTTGACTTTTCCCCCAACAAATTGGCTGTGTCTACATTGCCCCCTGTCAGGGGGTACACCCCTGACGGGGGCTGCTGACCCCCTTATACTGACCCGCATCTCAGTCCGGGCCTATACCGCACCCCAAAGTCCCCAAAAGTCCAGGCCCCTCTATCCGGGGATATATGGTATCAATGTCTCCACCCAAAGTCCAGGCCCCTCTATCAGGGGATATACGGTATCAATGTCTCCACCCAAAGTCCAGGCCCCTCTATCAGGGGATATACGGTATCAAAGGCCTAGTCCCTCTGAGGAGCCTCTCCTGGCCCCAGGCCTGGCTGTCCGGGGGGGGGGGGGGCTGCGTGGTAGGGGGACCCGGGCCCTCCCTCTCCACCGGGTCCCAGCCCAGGGCCCTTCAGGCAGGGTCTGTGGCTCCTGCCGGCTCGGCGGGGAATCCGGCTGCTACACGCCGAGCCAGACTTTGTATCCCCTGCCCTGGGCTGCTTCCTACCGCGCCCCGGTTCCCATGGGGCCCACTGGCCTCTGAGGCAGGACCTGCCGGGGTTGTGGGGACGTTCCGGTCTCCCGGGGTCGGGGTCCAGCACTGGCAGCGGCTCCGGTCCCAGCGGCTGCAAAAACACTGGCCGGGCCTGGCCTGGTCTCCTCCCTCACCCAGCTGTCCTCTTGCCTGCTGAGCTCCCTCTGCCTTTATACCTGGCCTCTGCTGCGAGCATGCCCAGCAGGGCCGGAAGGGCGGGGCCCTCTCCGCCAGCTGGGCCTGGGCTACTCCCGGCCCTGCAGTGCGGGGCCTGTTCGCCCCGTCACACACCCCTTTTCCGGAAAAGGGATGCAGATGAGACAAGTCGGAATTGCAAATGAAGCGGGGGATTTAAATATCCCCTCGCTTCATTTGTATAAACATGGCTGCCGCTTTTTTCTGGCTCGGGGCTTTGCCAGAGAAAAGCGCCAGTCTAGACAGGATCTTTCCGAAAATAAACCCTTTTCCAAAAGATCCCTTATTCCTCTTAAAATCAGGAATAAGGGATCTTTCGGAAAAGGGTTTATTTTCCGAAAGATCCCATCTACACTGGTGCTTTTCTCCGGCAAAGCCCCGAGCCGGAAAAAAGCGGCAGCCATGTTTATACAAATGAAGCGAGGGGATATTTAAATCCCCCGCTTCATTTGCAATTCCGACTTGTCTCATCTGCATCCCTTTTCCGGAAAAGGGGTGCAGTGTAGACACAGCCATTATGTTCATCTATGTCTGACAATTTTATTCTTTACTATAGTTTCTACTAACTTATCTGGTACTGATGTTAAATTTACCAGTCTGTAATTGCCAGAATCACCTCCAGAGCCCTTTTTAAATACTGGCATCACATTAGCTATCTTCCAGTCATTAGGTACAGACGCTGATTTAAAAGATAGGTTACAAACTACTGTTAATAGTTCCACAAATTCACATTTGAGTTCTTTCAGAACTCTTGGGTAAATGCCATCTGTTCCCGGTGACTTGTTACTGTGTAGTTTATCAATTTGTTCCAAAACCTCCTTTAATGACACCTCAATCTGGAACAATTCCAGCACCTATACTATACTAGTACATTTAAATTTGTGTGCATTTATAAATTAGCAAAATTAAAAGGTGGGGCAGTGATGAAGTACAAAAGAAAAATCTGTTCCACTTTTTGTAAGGATTCATGGTAGAAGTACTTTGAGATCCAACAAAAACAATTCAGGGGTAAGTGTTGGAGATGACCGTACCATGCATGTGGAACACAGTTTACCAATACCCACAAGCCAAATCCTCCACTTCCTTCTCAGCATTTTTCACTCCTTACTCAGAGGAACTTTCACTGTTAATGGAAATTTCCCCAAGTAAGGGCTAGATAAAAGCTGAGTATAATGGCCACTCAGATCCTTGTTTCCACCCAAATGAATGACAATGGGAATCTACCACACATTGTTCACTGTGGTATAGCTAAGCTTTGATCATCACTCTAGCAGTTAGGGCCATTTCATCTGCAGGTGCCTGCCATAACAAAACCAGCTCAAATCATCCCTATTGTTACTCCATCCTTGGGACTGTGCTGTGACTAGTAATCCCACATGAGATAAAGGGCCCAAAATCCTCCTTTCTAGTATATCACTAGAGAAGGGATGGATTCCCTCAGATCTCCATAAAATCTAACTACTCCAATGAGAGGTGAGTGTTGAGCTTTACAGACTGAGTTGGGAGCATGAAGGGTAACTCAGGAAGATTTGTGCATGTTACCCCAAATTGAATGTGGAGCTGAGTGATGTGGAGACAAAGTAGCAAATAAACTTTTTCTTTTGTGAGCACTGGGCTCAGAAATGATCCCCCCAGATCCCCTCAGAAAAAGATGTAGGCACTTTCGCAGGGACCACATGGTACATATGTGAACTAAAGTGCTTGGTTAAACCTAGGTGAGAATGTGTTGGCCCAAATTCTGATCCTGTTTACACCAGCCCACCCTTCTGGTGTCAAGAGAAGCTCATGGCAGTCAAATGAAGAGCACAGCCTATTATACTGAGCATGCACGATGTGTCCAGATTAACCCTCAGAACAAACCCTTCCTTTATTTAACAGCCTTTTTTGCACACAAAGTGGAGCATGAAAGCAAGAGCTACAATGGCAAGAGTTTACAGCGGACTGGATCTTCTGCCTTTGAACGCGTCTTCACTGCCAAGTGAGTATGCAAATCAAGGGGGGGGGGGAAGGGCATTCCCTGTTGAGTTTAATCTTTGCCTTCACTTGTGACTTGATCCAAAGTCCACCGAAGCCAATGGGAAGGCTCTCATTGACGTCACTCAGGCCCTCGTGGTTTGTTAGCATGATCATTTATTATATAATTGTGTCTTGAGGTTCCAACCAAGATCAGGAATCTATAGCAGTTGCTGTATAAACACATAATAAGAGACTCCCTGCCACAGAGTCTATAGTGTAAAGAGGCAAGATAGAGGCACAGAGAAATGATCATATATACAAGAGTTCAAAGGCAAAGATGGGAATAGAATTCTGGTCTCTGGAATCTCTGACCAGTGTTCTAGCCATGCTGCTTTGCTCTTGGGTCACTCCTGATTGTCGTCTTTGAAAAGGGGAATTTCATGACCACCTAAAAAAGAAAAGAAAATTAAATAATGATTTATTATTTGCTAAGCATTGACAATGTGCTCTGTTCTTCAAAATACATTAAAATACTCCCCTGTGTGGGGGTGTATCCCAGGATGTATAAAGGAATATTTTCCCAGTGACATCCCCTTATGAACAAAGTGGCCTAGATAATTCCTTTTTGTTAAGCTATAGAAAAAACAACAGGCAGATTTTACAAGAGCCTCATCTTTTCTGTGATTCCCATCCTCGCTTTTCCCTTATTGAGTTTCAAGTACCAATAATGTGATTAATATGGATTGGGCCTACCAAATTTGCCCACGCTGACACAATGCACTGGGCATTTACCTGATTAATTGTGGCAGAGAAGGAGATGGATTTTACACACGCCCTCCTCTTTGCACTGTTGTTTACTTCTGATGTGGTGAATAGATGCCAAGCTGCCACCTCCCGTTGTTCTGAGGTAACAAGGAGATAAATCTCCAGATGTAAGTTGGTAGTTGTATTTCTGATGCAGAAGGATATTTTTCCTGTTTTCAATATATTTAACTCCCCTTTGTTAATTCCTTCCTAGCCAAAACTGCAGAGATGCATACCCGACGTTTCTTGTTGTGCTTTGGTGTGCTGGACTGCTTTGTAGCCAAGGTAACACATAATTCAGCTCCTTCTCAATATATAAGCATATATAATTTGTGAGTCTTCTGAGTGTCAAGTTTACTATTATCTTTAAAAAGGCTTCTGACTGGACCCCTCCCCTTCTCAGGCTTCAGCAAGGGACAGACTGAGGTTACTCTGCCTGAGTGCAGAGAGGAAACGTCTGCAGCTTTGAGTTGCTAATGTATTTGCCATTCCCTCTCCTGTATATTACATTACAAACAGGGATGGATCACGGTTGAATATGGCCCAGATTGGTCAGTGCCAAAATCATTCTTACTGGGTAGCAGAATCTATCAGCCAGGAGGAAAAAACCATCCAGTTCCTAGCTGTGGGGTGGTGGAGACAGGTGAAGGTTTCTACGGGAAGCCAGGTTATTTGGAGAGCCCCTGTCAGAGCACAGGGCCTGGAACAGCCAATCCATTCAATCATCCTGGAAGAACACTGCCAGAGATGATTAGTGCTGTCAGGCTGCTGCAGGGAAATTGTGCCCAGCATGGTGGGCTGTTTGTGAAAGCTTCATCGCTCACTGCTGCCTTCTAAGCTAGCCTGAGCACCCCGTTCAGCAAACTGCTTACTCATGTACTTAGAATTAAGCATTTGCGTAACAGTCCCATTCAGTTCAGTGAAAGTATTCATATGATTAAAGTCCAGCGCACACTTGAGTGCCTTGCTAAACCAGGGTTCTCATTGTTTGTGGGTGAAGGAAGTCTCAGGGCTGGCGTCAAGTAGGTGCGTGGCCTGTTGGCCTGGGAAAAGCCAGTATTAAAACACAATCAAAGAAAACCTTTTTTTGTGCTAAAAACTGAATTTTGGACCACAATACAGTGCCTGGCCTGCTACTGGGGCAGTGTAGTGGCCTACTGCACCCTCTCCCCCTCCAGTCCCCCCCCCCCACATAGGTCTTCTGAGGAAAACAAAATATACACCAAATAGTCTGTATATATTGGACACGAGCAGCACAGCGCTAACTGAGGAGCACAATATCACCCTGTATGGGGGCCTAGCATTGGTTCTCATGCTGGTACATTCCTATTTCCTTTAGTGGGCATAACTGAGGACAGAATTTGGGCCACCATGTTTTCTGTGAAAGGTGAAGGGAAATATTGTGGAATTCACCACAGAATTTATTTTCTTCAGTTTCTGGGTCCCACCGCTTGTCATGCTTCTCAAAATACAGGCTTCCCTCAGGTCCCCCATCTAGCATGAACTGCCATATAGACCTCCAGATAATGAGGCCTACATGGAACACTTATATGGTAACTAAGGTTTCCAACCCTTCAGGATTGGCCTGGAGTCTCCTGGAATTGTAATCAATCTCCTGGTGACTACTGAAAACAACCCTGGAGATTTTATTAGATATTTTTTAAAAAAATGACATTATGTCAAGTTAGGGAAAAAAATCTCCTGGAATAGCTCCCGTCAGAGTTGGCAACCCTAATGGAAGCTTGTAATGTGTGTTGCTTTATCTTCCTTTCAGCTGCTGCTGCCTTTGCTGGATTGATATACCTGTTTGTGAGGCAAAAGTACTTTGTTGGCTACCTGGGAGAGAAGACACAAAGGTAAGGATTCCCGGATGCTCTGTACAAGTGTTTTGGGTGACACATGTTTCCATTGGTAGGGTATCTTGTCACCCTTCTTGTTCAATATGTACAGGGGTACATTTTCACTGCAGAGTTAGCTTGAGTTATCTGCACTCAAGTTACTCCCCTCCAGTAAGTCTAGCTCAAGTGTTAGCAGTCGTATAGTGAAGTAACACTGGAGTTGCCGTGTCCACACTGGCACTACATTCACTCATTTGTGGCACTAAGACTTCTGAGGGCCTGTCCCATGGTTCTTAGTGCTGTGGTAAGATGAGACTCTCTGTGAATTCTTTCACGACCATAGATGCTGACTCCCCCTCTAGTTAGGGGTTTTTTGACACCCCCTCCTGCCCTCCCTCCACTCCACTCCTTTCCCCAAACCCCTGCCCCCTCCCTGTCTCTTTTCACCCATGCTCCATCTCTGCACGCCTCCATTCCATCCCTTCCCCAGGTCCCTGCCCTGCCTCTTCCCTGCCTCCTTTCCCAAGCATACTTCCTCTCTTCTAGCCCTCCCTCCCAGAGCATCCCACTGCAGGTAGGAGGCACTGGGAGTGTGGGGCAGGAGCTGATTAACAGGGCCACCAGCGGGTGAGAGAATGGCTGAGCACCCATTAATTTTTCCCCATAGGTGTGCCAGCCCCAGAGCACCCATGGAATCAGTGCCTATGTTCACAGTGCATTGTGGGAGAACTTGTCCGTCCTTTGCAGGCACATGGGGTAATTATGGAAGGCACTGGAGGGCTAACAGCACTCAAGTAGCCTGCAGCCACCCTGCAGCATGGTTTTGTTAGCAGCAGAATTATGCTAGGTCCAGCTTTACACATATCCCATGGCAGCCCAGCCAACTCAAGTTAGACACCACTGCATTCAAATTACATGTGTGTATGTATGTGTGGGGTGTGTATGATAGGAGGAGTTAGAGTTGCCAACTTTCCACTTGCACAAAACTGAACACTCTACCCCTGGCCCTACCCCACTCCTCCTACAAGGCCTCACACCCACTCACACCATCCCCCCTCCCTCTGTCACTTGCTCTCCCCACTGTCCCTCCCTTTCTCTCTCACTCATTCACTCACTCACTCATTTCCACCAGGTTGGCTCAAGGGATTGTAGTGTAAGAAGGGGTGAGGACTTTAGCCGGGGGTGCAGGCTCTGGTGTGGAGCCAGGGATTAAAGGTTTGGGATGGAGGAGGGGGCTACAGGCTGAGGGGTGGAGAAGAGAGGTTTGGAGTACAGGAGAAGGTTCTGGGCTGAGGCAGAGGGTTGTGGTGTGTGTGGAGGGGTGAGGGTTCCAGCTACGGGTGCAGACTCTGAGCTGGGGCTCTGGATGAAGGGTTTGGAGTGCAGGAGAGGGATCAGGATTGGGGTAGGGGTTTGGGGCACAGAAGAAGGTCAGGGCGCAGGCTCCTGGAGGCACTTACCTCAAGCAGTTCCCAGAAGCAGTGCCATGTGCCCCTTCTGACTCCTAGACAGAGACACCACCAGGCAATTCTGCATGCTGCCCCATCCAAAGGTACCACCCCTGCAGTGCTGATTGGCCACAGTTCCCAACCAGTGGGAGCTGCAGAGCAGGCACTTTCAATGCAGCGTATGAAGTCCCAGGCCGCTCCGACATGTAGAAGCCAGAGGGGAGATTTATTGCTACCTTTGGGAGCTGCATGGAGCTACCTTAGGCCTGTTGCATCACTGACTGGACTTAAAACAGGCAGTGAACTTTGATCAGAGCCACCAGGGTCCCTTTTCAACCAGGCATTCCAGTCGAAAATCTGACTCCTGGCAACCTACACTTGAGCTATAACTTGAGTTAATTTTGCAGTGAAGACAAGCCCTTAGATCTGAATCCCCCTCTTGCCTGCTCCAGCTGGTGTGTTTGAGCGTCTTCCCCAGTGTCTGGTTGAGACTGAGCTTGAAGAAGGGTAAAATTGCGAGGCCCAACCTAGCCAAGGCCAGGCATAAGTCTATTTTGAATGACTTAAGCCAGAGCACAATGTTTGCTTTCTTCTTAAGCGAGATTGAAGTGACATTTTTGATCTATGAAACCCTAAATGGCCTGGAACCTGCCCTGAGACTCCACCTCTCTTTTCCTGTGCAGCACTTGTTAGATACTACAGGGAACAGGCCCATGCTTTGAAAGGGCTACGTCAAAATATTTTCCATGAGGAGTTTTGGACTCAGGAATATACACCCCTACCCTTGTGCTAAAATAGCCTGGATTTGCAAACCTTTGACCCACATACATGTATTCTTGAGCCAGTCTGGGTTGGTAGGTTATTGTACGTTTGATCAATTGTGTCTACATGCACAGGGTTTAAAAGTAAGGAAATAAATAAAACAAAGTACAAGATTCACTTTCCCATCACTTTCTCCAATTAGTTTTACCCAGCTGCATTGACAGGCAGATCCCACTAGTAGTTTAAAGAGGGAAGAGGTCTGTATACTGAATTATCTAAATTACTGTAAAAAATATGCTCAAGTACAAATGGTCGTAGAAAAGTTACAAAGAGCAACACTTGGGCTGGGCAGAGTCCGAAGATGTTGGAGGGGAGTAAGGGAGCTGATTTTTCTATCCTCTTACTATTCTTCTCTTTGCTAATAAAGCAAAACTCTGGGAACAGGGGAGTTTGGACTCACACACGTCATGGACTGTGTTTGCAGAGCAGGTGGGGGAAAGGCTCCTGCTTTCAGTGATATTTCAGTGCATGTTTGTGGTATTGTCTCTTCCCATTTGCAAAGTGATAGAACAGGGGTCTTTTCTCCCATTGATGTCCACCCAGCTCCTATTAAGGTTAACGTAATAGCCATGTGACCACATAGATCTTACAGAACATTAAAATGCAAGATAATTGAATTGGATTTTAAGTTTGATCAGTGACACGTATCTTTAATGGCTAAGACACATGTCGCTTAAATGACGGACTCTGTAGTGAGAAGCATGAATTGAACACTGTGGGCCTGATCTAATTTACACTTGTGCATCTTTGCTGACATTAAAGGGGTTGAAAAGGTGCAAGTCAATGAGGAATTTGGCCCATGTATCTGAGCACTTGAGAGCTATTTGAATTGGTCTGAAGGATGGTAAGGGAGGATGAGCACTTACCAAGCAGGGTGATAAGTCTTGATACATTACTTTTCTTTCTCTCTTTCTCCCCAGCACTCCTGGTTACATATTTGGAAAACGCATCATATCATTCCTGTTCCTTATGTCTGTTGCTGGGATCCTCAACTATTACCTGGTCATCGTCTTTGGAAGCGATTTTGAAATGCATATAAAAACCATAACCAACACCATCTCCCCACTGCTACTCATACCTTAATTCTTCTCAGTGGTAGTGGTGCAGTGTGCTTTACTGATGAGTAGCCAAAAGCAGCTATATGTCAACTGTTTTAGAAATAAACCTACACACCCTTTCAGACTGCTGTAAATCTAAGGCTTTAATGGGTTTTGTCATTTTATTTAACCTTTTTTCTACAGTGAAATGATTTATTGTGAACAGTGTGCCCTAGGAAGGGTAATAACTTCCCGATCATTCTTCAGATTAAATAAGTGGAAAAATCCCATCCCCCAAACCATTTCAGGCAGAACAAAACATTCCATTTTGATTTCAAGCACATTTTAACAGTTTTAATCTAAAAAAAATAAACTAAAATAAAATTGAAGACAATCCCAAAAAGAAAAATCATTTTGAAAGGCAAATTCAACCTGTTTCCTTTCAAAACTACTGAAACAAAACTCATCGACATTTTTGGATATTTTTTTATACAAAGCAACTGGGGAAACTGAAATGAATTTGCAGTATGTTCTGGTGTCTCTGAATCTTCATTTTTCAGCCAAAAACCATTTTGGGTGAATTTCATTCAGCTTTCAAACCCAGAGCTCAGTCTTGCGACGCTCACACATACACAATGTTCATTGCAGTCAATGGGAACCATACCCCCAGTAGTACACCACAGCAGATTGAGATTGATTATTATTTACACAAAGTAAGTTGCCAGAGCAGGGTAAATTGCCAGAGGAGTGTAAAGGTGCCTTAGTGGAAATGAGACTCCATTATCTCTGAGGTTGTTTTTGTTTTGGTTTTAATAAAGCAATCTAAAAAGATGAAAGCAGTTTGTTGTGTCATCTTCATTTAGTGCTTGATCCATGCATGACAAAACTCCCAATGAAAGGCAGGAGCAGGACTGATCCTTCATTGCAAGCTAATAGCTATGAGCACATATTTAACACTGCCTGCTCCGTTCCCTGCTAACAACTCTTTTAACATGTCCCTACAAGTCAATATCAAGGGATGGTTTGCTTAGAATCCAACATAAGCTTAAGCCAGGGGTGGGGAACCTCAGGCCCAGGGGCTGGATGCAGCCCCCAACTTGCCTGGATCTGACCCCCAAGGCTCAGAGCTCCCCCCAGCTTTGGGGAGCCCGCACTGGCGCTTCAGCCCCCTGCTGCACCACCACAGGACTGGAGCACACAAAATGTACTAGCTTGGGCTCCCCTAGGCTCTGGTGTATGCAGGGAATGTGGAGTGTCTCCTTCTCACTCAGGGGGCACATCAGTGAGGGTTTGTTTTGTTTTTGTTTTTTGCTTCTCAACTGTGTTTGGCTCCCGACTGATTTTTCTGTGTGTCAGCGGCCCCTGACCCAAAAAAGGTTCTCTATCCCCAGCTTAAGCTCTCCAATCTGACTGATAAAAGGCATTCATATTTATAGGTCCCCTAGGAGGGGCAGAGACTACTTGCTGTGGGGAGGGGAGAGATTGTGAGTGAGCAGTCTCTGGGAATCCCCAGAAAGAAGCTCTCTCTCTCTCTCTCTCTCGCTCGCTTTTATTCTCATCCAAATGCTTGACTTAGAAGCTTCTAAAGGACTAATGTACAAATGTAATATTTTCCTTGTTTATGGGGGAGAGCTCTTTCACTTTAAACATTTAACACCATTTTACTTATAAAATATGTTATGATCTCTTTAAAAGCAGTCTGAGGTGTCTGTGCATCTAACCGCTTGCAGTACCATCACACTACATAATATTTTTCTCCCATTTATATGCAGGAATTTTAAATGTTAACTTATTGATTCACACCAGAACAGAGTAGATAAATATTGATCATACATAATCTAAACACTTTGAGCTTACAGCTCTGAAAAATTTACTTCTTCCTGGTATAGTGTAAATATTTATTTCCCTTCCTTAGCTTCAAAACTTCATTGGCACTCTTCAGATAACAGTTTAGTCAGATTTTCTGCCGCCCCATACTTCAGTTTCAGAGATGCTGTCACATCATTAGGGGTGAGGATTCATGGGGGCTGTGTCTAGACTGGCAAGTTTTTCTGGAAAATCATCTGCTTTTCCGGAAAAACTTACCAGCTGTCTACACTGGCCGCTTGAATTTTCGGAAAAGCACTGACGATCTCATGTAAAATCATCAGTGTTTTTCCGGAAAAATTATGCTGCTCCCATTTGGGCAAAAGTCTTTTTCCAAAAGACTTTTGTGCAAAAGGGCCAGTGTAGACAGCATAGTACTGTTTTCCGCAAAAAAGCCCCAATCGTGAAAAAGGCGATCGGGGCCTTTTTGCGGAAAAGCGCGTCTAGATTGACCACGGACACTTTTCCGCAAAAAGTGCTTTTGCGGAAAAGCATCCTGCCAATCTAGACGCGCTTTTCCGAAAATGCTTTTAACGGAAAACTTTTCCGTTAAAAGCATTTTCAGAAATTCATGCCAGTGTAGACGTAGCCTAACTGTGTTGCAGAAGGTACACGCTTTTGGGCTTTGTCTTCACTACAAAATTCTACCATTAGAATACAGATGTGAAGAGGTAAGTTAGCCAACATGATGCTGATAATGACTTTGTGGTCAGTAGAAAGGACAGTTCGTGTTCTGCACAGTGTTGGGTAGTTATGGTTAAAGTCTACTGGGACTGGGATTTAACCAAGCAAGGCATGGACAAGGTGGAACATGCCTAGTTAGAAGTATACATTTTTAATTATTTTTAGAGGTGGACTGGAAACCTTGGGCTTCCCCACTCCACTGCAGCTGGTAACACCAATATAGAAAGTGAACTTGTTCTCACTGAAGTCCGTGGCCAAACATAGATGGTCCTCACAGGGACTGAAGTGATGGCCATCAGTCTGACAATTATTTATCTTACACGTAAATCAGCACCTTTCTGGGAGCAAAAGAAATGAAATGTGGGAGAGACCTAACACCCACAAGGATTCTGACAATGGTCACAAACACATAAGGGGCCCTGAGCTCATTATGTAAATTCTGCTGTCTGGTGCATTCTGTTTTTCATTTCCAGGTGCAGCTTTAATTGTTTTAGCCTTTTCCTATTTCTGTAAAAAGAAGGCAAATGTCATTGTTATTCAGACTCTCCTTGCATAACTAGAGATCTGTAGTGGGTTTTGTTTTCTTCCCCTTCTCCCTCCCCTACAGTCAAACACCTCCTTTTCTAGAGTGGGCATGCTATAGCATCACTTGTAACGAATTCTTAGAAAGGCTGAAGCACCAGGCTGCATACAGAAATGTGCACTGTCTGCGTGCACATACAATAATCAAAACAACCTATGTCCATCAGGTATGAAGCTAGTTTGGCTTGGCAAAGGGCCAATGTAACCTGTACCTTCAGGCTTTTTGAAAATCTGGCTTTAAAAAATTAAAGGCTAAAAATTAGCTATCAAACCATGATAAATATCAAACCATCTGGTGACTGTATACATGGACTCTCTGAATCTTTTACTGTACTACAAAGTGGTCGTAGAGTTAACTGTCAACTCACACGGGCTGAAATTGAGGCTATAGGAAGTTGGTCTTGTTCTGACGGGAAGTTGCAGTACAAACAGTGAAAAGATTATAGTAGAAAACTCTGGCCTTACAGAACAATACTCCTCTGAGAATTACTAAGTGAATAAAGATCTGCCCACCCTGGTGCTAAGCCCACCTGAAGTTCCTAATGTTTTTATTAATGCAGCCAAGTTCAGGTCAGTTGCTTCCAAAGGCAGGCTCCAATGCCTTCCAGGAGCTACTGATGCTACTCACTCCCAAAATAACTATTTTGAAATAAGCTCATACCCCAAGGAAAGCAGGAGTTATTATTTAGAAATAACCAGCCCCATTATTTTGAAATAGCAGGCTTGGTAGTGTGGATGCTCCACTTGTTATTTTGAAATAAGGAGAGTTATTTCAAAATAACTCCCTAGTGTAGATCAGGGCTTACCGAGATCTAAATTTTGGGTAACAATTGATTTCAATGGAGGTATCTGCAATCAGACCCATGTTACTAAGGTCACAAACTGGCCCGTACCAGCCAACAGGTACCAACTTCTCTCTTACCATGGAAGAGGAAGGAAGGACATAGCTGAAAATATGAAACACTGTGAAAATTATGATAATTGATGTGGAGAGTCTGCCTTCTACTCACAGCAAATTCAATACCACATGCTTTTAAATAGTGCTTTGGACATTTCCAGGATTTAGCCATACACCTAAACCCAGGACAGGATGAGCAGCTATAAGAGATCTATATCTGTATCTGTCAATCAACGGGTGTGCCATGTAAAAGCAAACATATTTATTAGCAGGGCTCGCCAAACCGCGGCGAGCCCCACTCGCCAGCCGTGCTGTCCAGCGATCTGCGCATGCGCAGATCGCCCGAACCTGGCTTTTCCGGGTTACAATCTACTCGCCACGGGTGAGTAGACTGTATTATTTGTCAAGCCTTGTTTATTAGGGTATAAGCTTTTGTGAGATACAGCTCAATTCCTTAGATGCTTGAAGTAAAAGAAAGGTAGGGATGCAGAGATGGGAGTGTAACATCAGTGCTAATTAAATCACAGTGGATGTGCTCATTTCCAATGGTGATGAGAAAGTGAGAGTATCTGAAGGGGAAATGACTCATTGTAATGAGAGAGCCATTCCATGTCTCTATTCAGACCCTTTCTGATGGTGTCAAATTTTCACAGGAATTCCAACTCAGCAGTTTTGCATTGTAGTCAGTTTTGGATTTCCCACCCCCAGGAATAGAATCTTGCAAGTTTGTAACTCTGTCCAGGGAGATTAAAGTCTTCCCTCACTGGTTTTTGTATGATTCCATTCTTGAGGTCTGAGCTTCTTCCATTGGTGTTTTTATTTGCATTACCGTAGCGAGTCAAGGATCCAGGTCTGAGGAAGCTAGCCACCTACAATGGCCATACAACCTTATTCTTTTTTTCTCCGTAGAGGAGAAATAAATAACCCACTTCCAGTGATAAAGGTCTTCCCATCTTGAGGGCACATTTGGAAGTGCTGCTTTGTGCAGCTAAGAGATTTCATTATCAGAGCCTTACTTCTTATTGGCTACCAGAAATGTGCAGATGCCATCTAGTGGGTGTCTGTGATATGGCAGGAAAACAGCAGCAAAGGAGACAGGATCACCAGATAGCTCAGTGGTAGTCTGTGGTGTGAAGAGGGCAGATTATTTTTCATACATCTCATTACAAAGAGTGAAAGTTTCGTTTTAGCCAATTTCAAGAAAATGGGAACATTATAACTTTACACTGAGCTGTGTCTGCAATTTGCAAATGGCAAAAATTGTTTGTACACGTGTCTTCCATGGGCCTACAGACTCCTTGGGTTGAGCTCCCCTATACCTATTATATTATTTAGCTGTGCTGCAGGAACACTTAGAGGCCACATTGTACTAGACACTGTGCAAACATATACAAAGAGACAGTCCCTGTGGCATCTTCTGTCTGGTTGCCTTGAAGTTCTATCACTTCTTGGCGGGCGGTTTGTGGTGTGAGAATTAGGTTAAACTGGCTTGTGGCCTACTTATATCTGCTCCTCACCCACATGCACTACAAATCCTATCAGTGTTTAAGCCTATGGAAATATTTTGGGGTCAGTAAAGTATGTGAGGGCTGATTAGCAGCCAGCCATCTGTCTAGCCCCAGAAGCTTCATTTACGCTGGTGCAAGTCTGTGTGGTTAACACATCTTGTGATTCATACTGTGCAGGGCTCAGGGTACTTTACATTTGCTTAGTCTTCATGAAATTCAGGAAAAATTAAGCTAAATAATTGCATGCAGCCCAAATCCACTGGCTCACCTACATTGGAGAAAAGGGGTGTGAGGAGGGCTTTCAGAAAGCTTAGTGATGTCATAAGAGCTGGATTCTTCTGTTCTTGATGCTTAAGGACAGAAATGGAGATTGCGGCTGGCCTGTACACGTTGTGCTCTTTTCCCCTCCTCTCACTCATTCTTGCACTTTACCCTTTGACAGGTATCGCGCGTCAGTGACATTTATGTTTGATCACATAGGCGCTGTAAGGAGCCATTCCGACACTAAGAAAACATTCATTTCAAGGACATTTCTTACTGCCAAGAGACAGAGCTTGAAAAAAATGGAAAAATCGTGGCTGTTTCAGTCATAATACACTGGTGGAAGGGTATAACTCAACTGGCCTCTCTATAAATAACTTCTCATGCAATGACAGTTAAGGAATTTCCCAAGATACCTAGTCAGCTGTTTTGGAGATTTATAATCAATATTTCTATAGCTGAATGCATAATTTGCTACTGAGGTTTTGGTCTTAGCATTTATACTTGCCATTTCATTAAACATAAATCCTTTGCTCTCAAGGCACTGTTGTCAATATGCTGATATGTTTTGTATTTGTGATTTGCTTTCTTTCTACCAACCCGTATATGTTAATTTTATCTTGTGTGCTTTATTTTATCTATGTAATTATCAGACCTGTTCTTTGTCAGAAAAAAATATAAATTCACACAGGAATGAAGTGTCAGAGTGAGGAAGATGCTCCTCACAAAATGATGACTCCATTCTGAATTGCTCCAGATTATACTGAATAAATGAGGGCCTCATTATGAAACTGGTTACAGAGCCCCTTGAAAGAGCCCTCCTCTTGCTAACTATGACCCCCAATACCAAATAGAAATGGCAAAGGAATGATTATTTAATGTCTGTGCAACCATGTGGAATCCTATCACTGTTGGGAAGAGCAGGACAGGCACACAGAGACATTGTGTCACTGCTGCAAATGAGCCCTGCCAGGTACTAAAACGGACAAGCATTTATCTTAGCCGAAAGAAAAGGAAAAGAAAGAAATCAGAAAAGGAGCCACAATTATGTGTTGTCCTCCACATCATGAACTCCACTTGACACCAGTTGGAATGGGACATGCATGGTGAGCTCTCTAGCATTCCTTTCGTCTTTCAAATCCCAGAGTGTGAATTATAAATCAGAATGTGAGTGAAGAGAAGCACAGAGGACTTGTCTACACTGCAAAGGTAAGTCAACATAAGGCAGCCTACGTCAGCCTAAATATCATAGAATACTAGAATCATAGAATACTAGGACTGGAAGGGACCTCGAGAGGTCATCGAGTCCAGTCCCCTGCCCTCACAGCAGGACCCAGTACTGTCTAGACCATCCCTGATAGACATTTATCTAACCTACTCTTAAATATCTCCACAGATGGAGATTCCACAATCTCCCTGGGCAATTTATTCCAGTGTTTGACTACCCTGACAGTTAGGAACTTTTTCCTAATGTCCAACCTAAACCTCCCTTGCTGCAGTTTAAGCCCATTGCTTCTTGTCCTATCCTCAGAGGCCAAGATGAACAAGTTTTCTCCCTCCTCCTTATGACACCCTTTTAGATACCTGAAAACTGCTACCATGTCCCCCCTCAATCTTCTCTTTTCTACACTAAACAAACCCAGTTCTTTCAGCCTTCCTTCATAGGTCATGTTCTCTAGACCTTTAAACATTCTTGTTGCTCTTCTCTGGACCCTCTCCAGTTTCTCCACGTCTTTTTTGAAATGCAGTGCCCAGAACTGGACACAATACTCCAACAGAGGCCAAACCAGCGCAGAGTAGAGCAGAAGAATGACTTCTCATGTCTTGCTCACAACACACCTGTTAATGCATCCCAGAATCATGTTTGCTTTTTTTGCAACAGCATCACACTGTTGACTCATATTTAGCTTGTGGTCCCCTAGATCCCTTTCTGCCGTACTCCTTCATAGACAGTCGCTTCCCATTCTGTATGTGTGAAACTGATTGCTCCTTCCTAAGCAGAGCACTTTGCATTTGTCTTTAATTAAACTTCATCCTGTTTACCTCAGACCATTTCTCCAGTTTGTCCAGATCATTTTGAATTATGACCCTATCCTCCAAAGCAGTCGCAACCCCTCCCAGCTTGGTATCAACTGCAAATACCCATATTATGAATACTGCATGCAGATGTGGTTGACCCACCTCACAAAAGATATATTGGAATTGGAAAAGGCTCAGAAAAGGTCAACGAAAATGATTAGGGGTTTGGTACATCTTCTGTATGAGGAGAGATTAATAAGACCAGGACTTTTCACTTTGGAAAAGAGACAACTAAGAGGGGATATGATTGAGATCTATAAAATCATGACTGGTGTAGAGAAAGTAGATAAGGAAGTGCTATTTATGCCATCTCATAACACAGGAACTAGGTGGGGGACTGACAGAATTGATGGGCCCCTCGGTAAGATGGGGGGGGGGGGCAGCTCTGCTTTCCTGGAAGGTTTGGGGAGTCAGGTGGAAGGGGCAGGCCTGGGGCCTAGCCCTCCCCTGCCAGCTCTTCAGTGCCACGTGGAGTGTGCCATCCATGGCAGTGACTAAAAGAGCCTAGGGTTACAGCTGCCAACACTGCTGCAGTAGTAGTGGTGGCCACTGGGAGTCCCAGCCCCTTTTCAATCCCCTGGCCCCATAGCAGTTTTCTCCTTTAACTCCCTCTGTGTGATCTAGGGGTTGCCAATTAAATTAATAGGCAGCAGGTTTAAAACAAAAAATAGGAAGTATTTTTTTCTTCACACAATACAGTCAAATTTACCAGAGGATGTTGTTAAAACCAAGACTATAACAGGATTAAAAAAAAGAAATATTTAAATTCATGGAGGTTAGTCTGGATGGGTAAGGATGGTGTCCCTAGCCTCTGTTTGTCAGAAGCCAGGGATGAGAGACAGGGAGGGATCACTTGATTACATGTTCAGTTCATTCCCTCTGGACACCTGGCATTGGACACTGTGGGAAGACAGGATACTTGGCTAGTAGGTCCTTTGGTCTGGCACAGTATGTCCGTCTTGTGTTCTTACATTCTGCAAAGGCTTGTTGAAGAGTGGGGTTCTGGAAAGCTTGCTCCTATTTCAAAGTGGTTAGTTATCGTGATATGAAAGGGATATTGAAATCAAATTTGGCCCAGAATTTAGGTGCCGTAACACAAAGATTTTATAAAACTCTATACCAATGGAACCATTTAAATATTTTTAAAAATCATTAAAAACTATTAATGAAATATGGGACCACTCTTGGCCCCATAGGTCTGCAGAGCCAGGTGGGAGGAATTATGGATCTTGATTAGTTGGATTCCCAAGTAGTCCTCAGACTGCAGCCAGCACCTGGCAGCTCACTGGTACCAGAAGAGAATATGGACTAGTGGCCCATATCTCACCAACAGAACCACCAACAAAGTTTTTGATTGGCCTCTGCAATTGGCTCAGATTTGCTATTTAAACTAAAAAAATTCACAAACAAGTGCCTCAGCCACTAGGTGAATTTCTGGATGGTTGCTACAATGGACACTGCCTTTTTGCCTCACTTCCAAGCCCTGACTTCCTGGTGCTTGCCCTCCTGCCCTGTTCCAGATCCCTACTTCTATTCACTCTACCTCTGACTCAAGCTTTGGCCATTGGCTTGACTCCTGACTCATTCTCTGGCTCTGAGTTCCAGCCCTGGATCCTGGCTCCCAACTTGTCTTCTGACTACTAGGCCTAGTTCCCACTGCTCTGACGAGCAGGTCTGACTGTCTGCATCCTGGTCCATGGCACCAAGCCTCTCCTTGGCTTCTTCACAAAGAACAGAAAGAGGAGAGAGTGGGAGCAACGGAAGAGAGAGGGACAAGGAGGCTGTGCAGAAGGGAGAGCTCGAAGGAAAGGGAGAGAAAAAGAAGAAAAGGATGGGAGGGGTTCTCCCATCAGTTTAGGCAGTCCACGTTCCAGAGAGGTGGTAGCTAAGTCAACTGAAGAATTTTACCATTGACCTTGTGCTATTTACACTGGGGATTGGGCTGGTATTGCCGGATCTGTCAGCTGTAGGAAGTTCCTTGTGTAGACCAGCCCTTTTGTCTACAATATAGAGCCTAAACCAAGAGCACTGGATACAGATGCAGAGCCTAAACCAAGAGCACATGGTAAAAGAGGGACGACGACATGAAGCTCCTCCCCTCCATGTCCTCACCCGTGCTCCTTCTCTTTCTTCTGAGACCCCACCCCCTGACCAAGCTAGAAGCCAGAGCCAAGCAGTGGTAAGATCCACCCAGGGAACCCAGGCTGCTATGGAGAGCCCCAAATGCTCTCCATTTGGGAGATCCTGGGTGGGGGTGCTGGAGTACCCAAGAGCAGTCCCCAGCCTGTGTCCTTGGGATTTAGAATTTGGCCTCCAAGCCCTTCCCATTCTCCTTAGAAATATTACTGTGGCATCAAGATGTAGCTTTTGATGTGTGAGGAGCGTCTTAGAAATAGGTTCATGTATTTTGCTGGCTGGGCTAGGAGTTGCCTGTACTGCTTGACGGTGTTTTGTTCTCACCACTGTATTTACCCTTCATAAGTGAACAGCAGAAACAGACCCCCTAAGGACTTGCACAATATTGGTATATCTTTTTGTTTTCGCTGTCTCACAGAAGGTTTGTCTTTGGCACACACCTGACTGCATTACTGAGTAATCTGTTGCCTAAAAACCAGTCAAAGCACTGGGGAACAGAATACACTGGATGATGCTAGTTGCTGGCATGAATCCAGTCCAGTTTCGGTAATAACATTTGTCATGCTTTTTACCAGAAATGCCTTCAGTAACCACTAAGTATTTGAGAAAGTATTTTTTTTTCATTTCCTCTGCATGTTGTTTTTTACTTTAACCATTTTTATTCTCGGAGGAACCTCAGCTCTTAGTAAATAAGCCTGTGCTTCACAGATACATCCACAATAAATGTAATGCCAGACATTTAGCTATGAGAAAAGTGTTAGCAGAGCTGGGTCTCTGTATGTTCATTCAACAACAATGAGATTCTCCTGTTACTTCTTCTTAAAGGAATAGTGTCATGATAAAAAAAATTCTATTAGTTTCAGATTATTAAAATTGAATACCTTTTGAAAATTTAATTGCATTCGGTCTGGATAATGAAACTAGACTGGCTGGTTTAATTTATGTTCAGTCAGATTCATTTTCTCATTCTCCTGTAATTACAGGGGGTCCTCAAATTATGGTCCACTGTGGGCCCCAGAATCTTAGGGTATGTCTACACTGTGGTGCTATTTCAGTATCCTGAAATAGTGTATTCCGCGTCTTGACAGTGTGCCCATTATTTCAAAATAGCTTTTGAAATTGCAGGCTCGCTATTCTGACATCCCTGTAAACCTCATTCCATGAGGACTAAGGGACATTTTGGAATAGTGGTTTACTTCGAAATTCGGCACTTTGTAGATAGCGCCAAGTTATGAAATACTCTATTTCAAAATTAACGCAAAATAAGCTATGCAATTTGTGTAGCTCAAATTGCGTAGTTTATTTCGAGCTAAGGGTGCAGTGTAAATGCACCCCTACTGGCTACTTTATAAAAGACAGGTTCTCTCTTCCCAAAACTCTAGTCACTTTCTCCCTTCAACCCACACCTCTTGAGTCTCAAAATACTTCTTGCTGAATGCAAGGCAAATAAATGTAAGTTACTTTCACCCCTGTAGTAGAATGCAAAGGTTGCAAAACCCATAGTACAATAAGGCTGCATTTAGAATGGGTGACCTATACTGTATAATCCACAGTAAAACATTACTGCATTTTGACCCTTTTGTTTCCCACACCTGTTGCATGCTGGCATCAACCAAGACTGTAAGTCTTTTTGCTACATGTTTGTATAGCACCAAGCATGACAAAGCCCTATTTCTTTCTTAGATCTCTGTGCACTACTGTAATGCAAGTAAATAATCACAACTGGAGGGGAATACTTAAATTAAAAAGATATTTTAAAATAATGCATCTGAAAACATTTATAATAATATCTGATTTTAACACACCCCTTTAACAAAACCCACATTTAGGCCTAAGCTAGTTGACTGTGTCCCTTTAACCTTCCTATTAATTTCATTTTAACCACATCTTTTTAACCAAGAGATGGCAGCAATCCTTTTGCTAATAGTGATATGATACAATGACACATCCTTTCCCACTCCACTCAAAGCATATATTTTCCAGCTTTTGTTTAGAATGAATCAGAATCTACTTGAGTCAGTAGTCAAAGAGGCTGGAGACTCTGTCAGAAACCTCTCAATAACAAAGACTAGGCAGCTGTAAAATGTCTCCATTTGAGCATGATGTTTTAGGAGTTCCTTTTATTCAGTGTAGGGCAAGGCTCTCAAACTCCCAGCCCACAGGCCATCACCAACTGAATGAGCTGTTCAATCTAGCCCAAGACTCCTGGAAGGCTGGGGGAGGGAAGGAAAGGGGAGAGATGGGAACGCTAAATCTGTCATTCCTGTTCCCCAAGAATCGCTTCTTTCTGCCATGGCCCTCTCCCCTGTGGCATCCCCTGAGGGACGTGACCTCAGAGATTACTGGAGGTGGGGGAGGGCTGATGTGGTACAGGACTGGGGGAAAGCAGAGCGAGTGCTCTTGCCAAGTGCACTCTGCTTCCCTGTGGCTCTCCCGCCAGTGGGAGTGTTGGAAGGAGGGGACACCTGATCGCTGCTGCTTAGTCACATCAGCCCCCCACCCAGTAATCCCCAAAGCCTTGTTCTTGGGGATGGAATTCCATGGGAGGAGGGGTAGAGGGTCGGGCAGTGGTAGGAAGGGGCAGGGCTTGGGGGATGGGCAGGAGCAACTCCCCTACTTCCAAGCCTGCTGGAACTCCCAGGATGGGTTGTGCCACTGCTGCACCAGGGGATGGCCTATGGGCTGTGACTTTGAGACCCGGGATGTAGGGTGACCATGTGTCCCATTTGGGTTGGGACAATCTCTTTTTTAAGCCTCGTCCCATCTGTCTTGACTTTTTTTGTAAAAGTTGGCTGTTGTCCTGTTTGCTTTTGCCAACTAATCAAGCTGACAAGATTAAAAAGAACAAATGCCCCCACTTTTGTCAAAAAAATGGAGTGTGGTACAGGACATGAGCAGAGATGGCAGCCCAGTGCCGGGGGTGTGGCTGTTATGGAGGGGGGAAGAGGAAGGGCTAGTGGGTCTGTGCGGTGGGGGCAGAAAGGGTTCCAGCAACAGCCTCAAGAGTGCATATGCATGCAGGAAGGCATGGATGGCAGGGTATTAATGGCCAGTGCCAGTCTAGGGGGGTCCCTTGGGTGGGCACCGGAGGTCACCCCTACAAGGAGTGGGGGGAGTTAGGGCCAGACCTGTGCAGTGTCCCATTTTCCCCTTGGGAAACGTGGTCACCCATATTCAGTGTCAAGATGTGACAGTTTAGGTAAGTGAGATTGTAACTATCTCATTGAAACATAGTGCAGAGTCTTCATCCCGAGAACAAAATACTGTTGCCCTTTGGCTGAGTGGTAACTGAAATTCAGGTTCTTGCAGGGTGGCTACTTTTTGCATGAAAACACAGGGTATGTCTACACTCCAGAGCTAATTCAAACTAACTTAGTTCGAATTAGTTAACGCATCCAGACTAAAAAACTAGTTCGAATTAGCGTTTTGAGTGGACCCTGAACCGGGGTTAAGGATGGCCGGAAGCAGTGCCGGCAGGGTATCAGATGAGGACTTACAGCATGAAAATCAAGGTGGTCCACTGAGACCCCCGACCCTGAGCTTAGAATGGCCGTCCTGGGTCAGACCAAAGGTCCATCTAGCCCAGTAGCCTGTCTGCCGACAGCGGCCAACCCTAGGGACCCTGGAGGGGTGTGTTAAAATCAGATATTATTATAAATGTTTTCAGATGCATTATTTTAAAATATCTTTTTAATTTAAGTATTCCCCTCCAGTTGTGATTATTTACTTGCATTACAGTAGTGTACAGAGATCCAAGAAAGAAATAGGGCTTTGTCATGCTTGGTGCTATACAAACATGTAGCAAAAAGAATGTCCCTGCCCTCAGGACTTACAGTCTTGGTTGATGCCAGCATGCAACAGGTGTGGGAAACAAAGGGTCAAAATGCGGTAATGTTGGTATGAGCATGTTTTACTGTGGATTTGTCTCGTGCCATCCCTCTCCAGCCTTCCACGAACTTCAGGCAGGGACACCACTCCTACCCCCTGGCTAATAGCACTCCATAGACCCAACCTCCATGAATTGATCTCACTTCTCTTTAAACTCTGTTCTAGTTCTAGCCTTCACAGCCTCCTGCAGCAAGGAGTTCCACAGGCTGACTATTTGCTTTGTGAAGAAGAACTTTCTGTTATTAGTTTGAAGCCTGCTACCCATTCCTTTCCTTTGGTGTCCTCTAGTCCTTCTATTATGGGAACTAATGAAGAACTTTTCTGTATGCACCCTCTCCACCCCACTCATGCTTTTATAGACCTCTATCATATCCCCCCTCCATCTCCTCTTTTCTAAGCTGAAAAGTCCCAGTCTCTTTAGCCTCTCTTCATATGGGACCTGTTCCAAACCCCTCATCATTGTAGTTGCCCTCCCCTCTCCCACCCTCTCTCTTCCCCTCTCCCACCTCCTTTTCCCAGTCTCCCCCAGTTTTGTTCAATAAAGAGAGATTCTATTTTGGAACACAATTGTCCTTTATTTTGTACATCAGGAAGGGGGGCTAGGGAGGGGTAAGTGGAAGGAGGTGAGGGAGGAATGGGGTACGAGCCCCCGATGGGGAGGACTGGGCTGGCTCTGCGGGCTTCTGGGGGTGGAAGCTCTCCTGCAGCCCTCCGATTGCCCCCTCTCCCCAGATGGCAGCCTGCGGCAAGTGCACCCGGGCTGATGGCCGAGTGCTGTGATGTGCCCAGTGTGGGTTCTCCGGGCACTCCAAGCCAGGACTGCTTTGCAAGCGGGGCACCCCTTAGAACTGTGTGTCCGGAGTGGGGGTCGGGACCCTTTAAGCGCAGCCCTCGGCTAGCCTGAGACAGCATCTCCACGCTCTAAATCCTCCTCTGATGCCCTGCCGGCACTGCTTCCGGCCATCCTTAAGCCCTGTTCAGGGTCCACTCAATGTGGACTTGCTAGTTCGAATTAGCAAAACGCTAATTCGAACTAGTTTTTAGTTCTAGATGCGTTAGTTCGAATTAGCGCTGTAGTGTAGACATACCCTGAGCTATTCCATTATTTTGTGTTTAATGATGCTTTATATCATAGTTATTCTTTGAAAACTCCAATGAGTGTGTTGTTGGATTAGCCTCATCTCTATTATTTTTTATGTCTGTTTTCTAGACCATGAAGCTTTGTGGGAAAAAGACTACCGATATTTTGTGACTTGGACAGGGCTGGGGGACAACAACATTATTCTATTTATTAGTAATAATCATAATGTTTAATATGTGATCTTGAACACACATGCCAGGAGTGAGCCCTAGTATCCACGCACTTTCACTACCGGCAGCCACTTTTAAATAGGAAAGGTGGGTTGCAGAGATGTTGCTTAAACAGAGAATGGTGATGAAAATAGAAAAAAGCAAAATATTTTGCACATATATTTTCATCAGATTTTGTTCCCATTCTTTGTTGAAATTTTGAAATGATTTGTATTTTCTGCTCTACTCTAGCAGGGGTACATACAAACAAAGCACTAGATGTCACTGTTGCTCTCCATAAAGTGAACTGAAAGAGTAGCTATCGGCATAAATTAGTCTGTGTTGTGTACAGGGGAAGGACGATATTCTTCAAAAATCTGATCACCTTTGCCTTGTCTAACAAGCGGAGTCATACCAACTCAATGCTGTGCAGGACTGGACTCCATACAACCCAGGCCTGTTGGGACTGGTCCTGCTTTGGGCAAGGGTCTTGACTTGATGACTCCTGAGGTCTCTTCCAGCTCTATGGTTCTATGATTCAGGCTTCTTGAGGTTTTTCTAATTTGCCTGTGAATATTAGGTTTTTATGTCAACTCAGGTATCCAGTCATAAGCACTGTACAGGAAGGCTGTTGTATCAATAGATTCTTTGATGTCATCATAGCTGAGCAATCGCCCTCAGCACTGTGAGATGTGGGTGTGCTGAACCGGAATCGGAGGGAGTCAAGACATGGAGGAAGCATGGGAGGGTAAATGGATAGGTGGGAACAGGGGGATGTGACTGAGGGCATGCAGAGACCAAAGGGTAGAGATACGGGAGAATGGGGTGGGTGAGTGGCCATTTTGGGAGTGACAGTGCATGTAGCTAAAGAAGGGAAAGGCAGAAGAATCTTGGTGCTTCTCTCTATCTTCTTCACCAGACAGATTTGCCCAGTCTGGCCTGGGAGATGAGTCATGCTGCCCTTCTCCATAGCCATACAGATGATGAGGTACCAGGAGAGGTACCAGCCCCCAGTTAGTGGCTGGTACTATTAATTATAAAAGTTTTATCTTTAGCTAAAAGGTAAGGCCTTTTACAGATTTATTCATTTCACAAATTTTCTTTACTTCATTCCATCACTAGCTTCCTGATTGATGGCGCCATTTAGGAACAACTGGGGCAGACTAGAGTCACGTTGTTGCAGGGAACACCAGAGGCATTCTGTCTCGGGCATATCTACCATACACCTAGACACCTGCAGTTGGCCAGTGACAACTGACCTGGGCACATGGGGCTCAGGCTAAGGGTCCGTTTAACTGCACTGTAGAGATGTGGGCTCAAGCTGAAGCCTGGGCCCTAGGACTCTATAAGGTAGGAAGCTCAGGCGGTAGCCCTAGCCCATCTACACTGCTATTAAACAGTTCTGTACCCTGAGTTAGCTGGCACAGGCCTGTCACAGGTGTCTAACTGCACCACTGACATCCAAAGGGCAAGGCAGCCTCCTGGACTTTCCTGGTGCACAGGGAAAATACACAAACTGCTACAATGTTTTGAAGGTCTCTTATCTCTCCATGTGGCTAGGCCAGCTCCAATAGCTAGGGGATATTGAGACCAGAGTCTGATCCCTGCCCTTTTCCACCTCACTGGATGCAACACACTCTCCCTGGAAAGTAACCCATTAGCAGTGTTCTCTCCCAGGCATTCTAACCGTGCAGGAGATGAAACACCCCTTCCTTCAGCCTCAGCTCTGCTCCCACACAAGAGCCCACCAGAATCTAGCATCTCTCGGCTGCCCTGACACTGCAAGAAGTCCCTTACTTTGTGTATTGGGTTGTAGATATAAATCTTGTTGTTCTAGTAACTGAGTTAGGTCACTAGGGGTCAGCCCAGCAGGTTTGGGCTAGTTCTAGTTAGTTCTGTGTTATGAAATAAAATGGACACTTGCAACTGCTCAAGCTCTCTGTGTTTCCACTGATTTCTTCCTAAACTGTGGAACTTCACACAATATAACAATGAGCAGCCCCACTGAAATTAACACGATTTGAGCAATGTACTGGCATCTCAGCAAGAGAGGCCTGGGACTTGAACGAGTTTGGTGGATGAATCATCTTCTGAACTTCAGAGAGAGTCAGGAGTGAGGCATCATAGAATAACAGTGTAGGGAAGCATGGATGGCAGCTGTCTGAAATCAGGGTGAAGCCATAAGCACAGGAGTCTACTTGCAGCTATTTCACCTCCTCTTCCCCGATACTTGCCTCTTCCGCAGGTTGAGGGAGATCTTGGCACACACCTACTTCAAGTGTGCCAGGCTACAGCCCCTTTTTCAGCTCCAGAATCTTTTTCTCAGGTTTTGGATGTGCTTCTACCTGCCGCTTCTGACTTACATACCCTACCAGTGGCCCTTCACAAGGCCTCCTCATCAACTTCCTGCTGGTGCTGACCAAGGTATGCCAGGAGGAGAACGCTGCAAAGGGAGGTGCTCTGTGACTGTGAGGCTTATTTCAGACCATCCCTTAGGTCACATCTCTAGGCAGAGTTCCTCTGGGCTTGGTCCACTGGCTCTCTGGATGCCTTTGAAGGGCAGTGGGCGTGTCCAAGGTTCTCTGCTCAGAAGCCCTTTTTCTGCAGTAAAAACAGCAGCCCTAAGCTAACTTTCAGAGTCACATCCTCACTTCCATCTAAATTGCACCAAAACAATGTGGCTACTTCTTTCCTCACAGTACACACAATCACCAGATAAAGAAAACTTCGACAACATTCTGTCTAGCAAGAAGCCACTTTTCAACCATTGTAATTGTGAAATCTATATTTCTCTGTTGTTTTGCTTTTATGGTACCCACTTCTCTATTAGCGACGAGGAGTCCTGTGGCACCTTATAGACTAACTGAAGTGTAGGAGCATAAGCTTTCGTGGGCAAAGACCCACTTCGTCAGATGCATGCCCACGAAGTGGGTCTTTGCCCACGAAAGCTTATGCTCCTACACTTCAGTTAGTCTATAAGGTGCCACAGGACTCCTCGTCGCTTTTGCAGATTCAGACTAACACGGCTACCCCTCTGATACTTGACACCACTTCTCTATTGTTTATCTGTATGGTCAGTGTCAGATTCTTTCATTGTTTCTGTCTGTTGCATAACCAATTTTGCAAGATTTGAATCTACTAAGATAATGGGGCATGATTGCTTAAATAACTGTTTTGTAATGTTGCAGGATTGGTAAAATATTGACTCACAATACTTTAGTTTAAAAGGATTGATTAAGGCAGGAGTGGCCAACCTAAACCTGAGAAGGAGCCAGAATTTACCAATGCACATTGCCAAAGAGCAACAGTTCTATGTCACCAGCCCTGATCATCACCACCACTCCCAGCACATCATGCCCACTGGCAGCCCCATCCGTCAGTGCCGCCTTCTCCTTTTCCTCCTGCCCACTGTGACCAGCTCTTTCACAGTGGGAGACACTGGAGGAGGCAATCATGCATGTGACGGGCTCAGTGGCGAGGGCAGAGAGTGTCAGGATCCTAGGGGAAAAGGGTGGAGGGCAACAGCGCCTAGGGCAGAGCTGGGAGTTGAACAGAGAGCACCCTCCGGACCAGTGGAAAGTTGGCACCTGTAGTTCCAGCTCCAGATTTAGTACCTATGCAAGGAGCTGCATATTAACTTCTGAAGAGCCGCATGTGACTCTGGAGCCACAGATTGGCCACCCCTGGATTAAGGCATAGATAAATAGGATCTAAGTTTTAACAATATAAGCTAGGGTCAGCTTTATTGGGAATGGTGAGCATTGTTGCTTAGAGTATGTGTTCTGTTGATCAATTGTTAATGAATAGAAGTAAAGGGTGCTACTATGTAAAGCTCTTTCACTGGGAAAATGCCCCACAGACCATAGAGCCTTGAATCCACCAGAAATGGGTGTTAGTCTGAGCCCACAGAGGGGTTCAGTTGGAGCCCTCAATCCCTGAGTGCCAATGAGAAAAAGTCAGGGTGGGAGCCCTAAACTGTGGAGGAAACATACCTATGACCTCACTCCCATCCCTGTTTTCTCATTTGTTGCCTCTCTAACTCTTTTGATGCGTAGGTCCAATGGCTTTTCCCCTTAGGCTGCTCAAGGCAGCTTTAGATGTGGGTACGCTTATACCCGCCCATCCCTGCCAAATCAATAGGTGTCAGGAATCAGGGCCTGCAGCAGAAAGAATGTGCATACCAAGCAAGCTCATGAATGCACGGTGATTCAGATAGCAAAAGGCTTTTCATTCAAGTAACTGAAGGATCATTAGATGATCATGAAAACACTGCCAACTACTCTACTGAAAAGATAGGGGGGAAAAGCGTATGAATAAATAGTGATGTGCTTCAGGGATCTTCATTTGGCCCATTTCTGTTGAACTTACTGATAAATGATCTTGCAAAAGGAGTAAACAGTAAGGTGGCAAATTTGCAGATGACACAAAATTACTCAAAATAGTTAGTCCAAAGCTGACTTGAAAGAGTTACAAAGGGTATGTCTACACTACCCCGCTAGTTCGAACTAACGGGGTAATGTAGGCATACCGCACTTGCAAATGAAGCCCGGGATTTGAATTTCCCGGGTTTCATTTGCATAAGCAGGGAGCCGCCATTTTTAAAACCCCGCTGGTTCGAACCCCGTGCAGCGCGGCTACACGGGGCACGAACTAGGTAGTTCGAACTAGGCTTCCTAGTTCGAACTACCGTTACTCCTCGTGAAAGGAAGCCTAGTTCGAACTACCTAGTTCGTGCCCCGTGTAGCCACGCTGCACGGGGTTCGAACCAGCGGGGTTTTAAAAATGGCGGCTCCCCGCTTATGCAAATGAAGCCCGGGAAATTCAAATCCCGGGCTTCATTTGCAAGTGCGGTATGCCTACATTACCCTCCTAGTTCGAACTAGGAGGGTAGTGTAGACATACCCAAAGGGATCTCACAAAATTGAGTGACTGGACAACACAAGGGCAGATGGAATTCAGTGTTAATAAATCCAAAGTAATGCACATGTGAAAATATAATCCTAACTATAGATACAAAAATAATGGGGTCTAAAATACCTGTTACCACTCAAGGAAGAGATCTTGGAATCATTGTGGATAGTTCTCTGAAATCATCCACTCAATGTGCAGTGGCAGTCTAAAAAGCAAACAGAATATTAAGAATCATTAGGAAATGAATAGATAATAAGACAAAATATCATATTGCCTCTATATAAAGTAGGGATGTAAGCGTATAGCTGAGAAGATGGGTGACTGATAAGCATGAGTTTACCGGTAACCCAAACTACTATGTGGCTACACGCTTACATCCCTACTTGACTTGATTTGCTTCTTGACTCGTACTGAGAATGCTCAGTAACACTGCTGAAGCCGCTGTACTCAGTCTGCCTCCCCATTCTCTCGCTCTCCCCTCCACCCCATCACGGCATGCACAGGTCACCTCCCCCTCCCAAAATCTGAAATGGTGCCCCTGGCAGATGGCCTGTAGAATCATCATCAATCACCATCATCAAACTATTTTTAAAAAGAGGTGTCACAGCTTGAAATGAGCCTGTTCTAAATGCCTTTTCTGCCTAATGGCCTCCTTGCCTGGCTGCTTGGCAAGTCAGCAGAATGGCCCTTAAGTCCAGCAGTAGCAGCAGCAGCAGCATTTCAGTGGCTGCTTGAAGTATTCCTTCTTGACTGTGATAGCAGCTGTGCTTGCTTGTACCCAGCTTGGCCTCTGTCTTGCCTCACTTCAGATAACCTGGTCCTGACCTTTGACTCTAACTCTTGTCTCTGATATCTGAGTCTGATGCCCGAGTCATGCTCTAACCATAGGATGTGAGAGCCCATGTCCCAGTCACTGATAGCATCTGTCTATGGTGTGTCAGTTTGGAGAGAGGACCACAGTCTCCTGTGATGTCAGTGGAGCAATTTTCACACTTAAGCCCATTCTTATATATACAGAGCACATACTTGTGTTTCTTTGCTGTTGGCTCAGTACCACGTGCACTTTGGTTTTCTTCAGATTGAAATTTACACATGTAATTTGTGTTGTCTCCACAATTTTATTGGACTCTTTTTTTAGTCTCAAAGGTTTCAGTTGTCTGACTGCCTGAGAATCAAGGCATGCTGCTCCAGCTTCATAAAACGTTTTGGAGCTATACTTAAGGGTATTGAGATTCAGCCAACTGAAGGCACAAAAGCTTTAGTTACAGTGCTGTATCAGTGTCTCTTAAAAGCCACAGTCTGATTTAGAAATGAAAATGTCATTGATCTTACATCAGAAAATAAAAGCTCTTCATAAATGAATGTATCCTAATACAAGACTTGTACAGTTTTCTTTCTCTGTGTTCCTCAGACACCCATTTTTAAAATATTTTAATCTGAATTCCACGTGATATTCTGCTTCCATTGCATATTCCCCACCAGCAATGCTTGTGAGTCATCCTTGAAAACAGGAGTCTCCATGGTGACTAATTTCTGTGGGATGAAAATATGTGAGTAAAGTCAACATTTGCTCCCCTTCCAAATATTTTTCTTCTGTGATTTTTTACAGGGTTGAGTTTAGAATGATAGTTAACATATGGGAATGTCCCCACTACACTCCACATTTTTTAAATTATTATTATTATTCAATGTAAACAGAATTCTTCTGAGTGTGGAAAGAAACTATCTGCTGCACTGTACATCTGCAATATGCATGTTTTCAAGAAGGATAAATTGGCATAATCTGAAGAAGACTCACACTTACAAGAATTTCTGGGAGTGGAAAACATGAATCTCAATTTAGATTTTCTTCAAGAATCTACACAGGATTATCTTTCAGAAATCTGCCAAATTCAATTTGGCAGTGTTGCATATGTTTATATAATCTTATTTTCTCTGTAAATCTGCAGTGAGGTCCTGGACTGCATCCAAGTTCAATGTAATTCAGGAGAGGTACAGGTGCAGACCTTTGTGACAGTCTGACTGTTGGTCTGGAGCAAAGGACACAGACTTGGGGCTACTCTACTTTATGTTCAGCTGCTCATTCTGGTAGGCGTAGCTCACCAACGCTAAGGCACCTTTCCTCAGACCAGGTTCCGGACCCACTAAGGTGGACTTACTACGATGGACCTACTAGCATGCAGACTATGATTTTTAATAACCGCCTCCTGCTCCCTCATGCCCCCCCCCCCACACACTGCACATCCCCTTCCTCTTAACCAGGTAAGATAAAGGGGAAGAAGCTCAATGAAAAGACCATGAACTTGGAAGTGACTGGGCACATTTAGGAAGCAACAGGGCTAGCAGGAAGACAGATGCCGAGAGAAACTCATGAATAGAGTAGGATGCAGTTGAAACCAGGGTGGAAACCAGTGTGGGAGGCAGGGTGTGACTGTCGAACATGCAGCTGGGACTAGGCCTATGTGGGATGCTATTGGTCACCTCAAACTGAATCTGTTTAGACCTTTACACTGAGGATATCTGCAACTTTCCCTCCTTTGCCAGCCCTAGTCAAATATCCTTTTGAGTGGGACCCACCAGGGCTAGCACCTACAAAGGCTTTCAGTACTTGCTTCCAAGTCCTGAGACACCTGGCACGCTACTGGTACCTCTGCAGTACCGCTCTTTCAATCGCACTACACAAACTGAATATTCCTCTGCATGGAGGGAATCCTGGCCAATGATGTTGCCTTTAAGGCTGCTTTGCACTATCACCCCAGAACAAAGCTGCTTCAGAGCTGTCAATGTTCTAACCCCTGGTACTTTAATTACTCGTTTGCTTTACAGTAACAGAGGCCCCAGTCAAGATGGAAGCCTTGTACTAAGTGCTGGGTAAATACACAGAAAGAGGCCTTTCCCCATATGAGTTTACATTCTCAGTGGTGCAAAGTGAGCCATTTCAATACAATGTTGAATGGGAGTAAACGTAAAACAAGTTAGAAAATGAGCATTACTCTTGCTGTGGACAGCTGTGAACTGATGCTGCATTGAAAATACCATAGACCTGTAACTGAAACTAGGGTTGCCAGGTGTTCGGTTTTGAACTGGACAGTCCGGTATTTGAGGGTTCTGTCCAGGAAAAAAATAAGAAAATACCGGACACATAAAATGGTATTTTCTAATTAGGTACATTTTATTATTAGTAGGAGTATCAGTCAGTAGTTGCGAACTGCCTGGCTGGTAGACACACTCATGCTGCGTGAGTGTGTCTACCAGCCAAGCAGTACGCAACTACACAAAGGGTGGGGCGGGGCCTGAGTGGGAGGGAATCCCCGGGGCCGGACTCGCTCATGCTTCGCCAGGACCGTGCGCGGGATGGGCAGCACCCCGGGATCTGTGTGCACCCGGGTCAGTCCCACTCCCCACCGGCCAGTCTCCCTCCTCTCCACCCCTTGATCTCCCCCAGCCAGCCCTGCTGCCCCTGGCCAGTCCCGCTTCCCATCGGCCAGTCTCCGGTCCCCCCCACCACGCGATCTCCCCCGGCCAGCTGACCAGCCCTGCTTTCCCCACCGGCCGGTTCTCTCCCCACCCCCTCCTCCCGATCTCCCCTGGCCATCTCCACTCCCCTGATCCCCTCCTGGCCAAACCTGCTTCCTGCCGGCCATTCGCTCCCCGATCTTCCCGGGCCAGCTCCACTGCTCCCGATCC
The DNA here is from genome assembly GCF_052426305.1 of Pelodiscus sinensis. Classification (NCBI taxonomy): domain Eukaryota; kingdom Metazoa; phylum Chordata; order Testudines; family Trionychidae; genus Pelodiscus; species Pelodiscus sinensis. The sequence goes on from NC_143052.1 coordinate 309,557,657, forward strand.
CCCCCCCCAATCTCCTCTGGCCAGCCCTGCTGCCCCCGACCCCCGCCGCCAGCCCTGCTTTCTGCCAACCAGTTTCCCCCACACACGTACACATCCTCCTGGCCAGCCCCGCTCCTCTCCCGGCCAGTCCCCCCCATCTGAGATCAAGTGTGTCTGCTATTTTTTTTAAGCCACCTGGTAACCCTAACTGAAACTGTATTATTTTGCGCAGTCCTAGTCGCTCTAACTTCACATGCAAAAGATCATTTTAAATAGGCGTGCTGATGAAAAAATGTAGTATAAACATGTGAAAACCATTCTGCTCCATGGGGGGGAGCATGAAGATGTGGGAAAAAAACCAAACCACACAGACACTGTAAAATAGCTCTGATTGGCTTTGTATTTTGCCCTCATGATCTCAGTGTAAACAATTTTACACTCTTCAAAACCTTGTGGTTGATTTGATCACTAGGAAGGTAGGCAAATGAACATTATTATTTTTTTCTTATTCACCTTGATCACTTAACCAGCTAATCCTTTGCAATATAGCTTGTCAACCATTCCAATAATGTTTTTATGATTAAACTGTTCCTGACCTGGATTTTTTTATGTAACTCTAATTATGATAGGCCTCTGAAACTAGTTCTTAGAGATAGTGGTACTGAATCTCCACTCCCTTGTTTCAGTGTCATGCTATAGTAATTCCACTGATTCATTGAAGTTACCCCTGATTCTTACTGACACTGCTATTGTCAGTGCTAAGTACAGGGTACATTAATTCCTCTCTGTCCCTAAGAAATGGTACAAGAAATTAGGGTCAAATATTGGAGGTGCTGAGCACTGCAAATGTCATTGATTTAAGTGTGAGGTATTGTGCTCAACTCCTTCCAGGATGTGGGTCTCCGATTGACTTCAGTGAGAGTTGGGTGAGGCACTCAGCTCTACAGGTCTACTCCTAAGCCACTGAGACCAGTAATTTTGCCTTTTACTTGAACAAGATCAGATCCATGGGGTTCCATTTGCACATTGAGTGAGTCCTTACCACATAGTACTCCCACTGAAATCAAAAAGAGACCAAGCTCATTCATACTGTCTGATCTGAACTAATTTTACATCAGTAATTAAAAGCAATGCATATCAAAATAGAATTTGCTCTCACTTCAGTCAGAACTGCCTTTGGTTGTAACTGGGCAAGTTTGTTCTCCCACTTCCCCACCCTGCCCATGCACATAACCAGTTCTGGGGAACCACACATTTGACTGGGGTGAGGCAAATAATGGCTTCCCCCAATCCCAGGAGTGGCTGTGGTTGATGGTAGATATGTTTGTGAGACCATGTGGAATAGCACCAATGGCACATGGTACAAGGTACTTTGGTCCCCAGCAGTATATTGTAGTAACACTGACAATCAGTTCATTTTGGGGTCCTGCTGTGATTTATTCATTAGCTCTTATTACAGTGCTTTTCATCCTTGTTCTCCAAGCACTTCTCAAAGAAGGAGAAGTTCCATTTTCATTTTCCAGATGCAGACGCTGAGGCACAGAGAGATGAAGTAACTTGGCCAACGTCACACAGCAGGCTAGTAATAGAAATGTAGCCGTGTTGGTCTGGTCTAGCTGAAACAAAAAACAGGACTATGTAGCACTTTAATAAACCATCTTGTTAGTCTTTAGAGTGCTACATAGTCCTGTTTTTTGTTACAGCAGGTTAGTGCAGGACTGGCAAGAAAATCTGGTCATCTGTGTGATGGGTTGGATCATAGGACTCGTTGGGGCTGTCACCTGGTGTGTTGAACATCCCACTGAACCTGACTACCTGCCCTCTGGAGCACCCCATCAACCTGTCCTACTGGGCCAGAAGCTCTGGTTTCCCCCAGCCAAGGCACAGAGTTGAGGTAACAGGCCCCCAGCAGAGCAACACAGACGCTGAACCTGCTCAGTACTGAGAGGGCTCAGCTACAGGGCCTTGATACAAGTAACACAAACCCCAAAAGGACCAAAACCCCATATAAATTTGTCTTACTCTGTATAAATGTTTTACACAGAGAAAGATCATAAAGATGTTTGCCCCCTTTAGCAATGAAAGGGAGATATGCACAGCTATGGCTCCTCCACCCCAGCTAACAATTACTTACAGTGGTCTTAATAATAAACAGTGTTTTTATTAAAAGTATAAAAAGTAGGATTTAAGTAGTTGCAAGCGATGGTAAATTACTAAGCAAATTAATTAATTAATTAATTAAATAAAACAAAACATGCCAGCTAAGCCTAATACATTAAGAAACTTGTTATATGCAAATTCTTGCCCTAACAGTAGTTCTATTTTTTTTTCCACAAAGTAGGTAGCCCCTGTTCAGCCTTAGATGTTTCCAGTAGGCATCTTTGATGCTAAGGGGTGTGTGTGTGTGTCTTATGGTATCTGGCCACACCTCTGTTGTTTGGTTTCTCACCTTTATATCCCCTTTTCCCAACATGGGAATTCTTTGTGTTCCATTCAAGCATTTCTCACTTTCAGTGGAAATGTACAAGATCCAAAATGGGTTGCAGCATGAGGTAGCATGGTCACATGTTTTTGCAGGCCCACCCACAGTTTGGGCTCACAGGAAAAACAAAGCCATTTACAAACTGCTGCTTTGTGCCCAGGCCATTGAGATCTTAAATACCCCTAATGGCTCTCACTAGAAATTCCAGATTAATAAGCAGGTTTACACTTCATATTTCTAACTTCACATACAAGAAGCATACCTGTATAGAAACAGAATATGCACATCCAGCAGATTATAACTTCAAAATGACGTCACATGATACATTTTGCCTAAAGTGTCTTTAAGTTATGCACATTCATATTCCTAAGATAATTTTCATAAAGCATGGGGGTTGGCCACATGACAATCTGACTGCATGCAATGCTCTACCCAGTAATCCATGTTATTGCCTGTACAAACTCGTGAACTTTTTTAAATTGCAAGTTAAATGTTCATGATCTGACTTTAAATTCTGCAGCATTTGCATTAAAAATCTATGTGCTATAAATAAAGGAAAATGAAGTGATAAGTTGCAGGAAAAAATGGAATTAATAAACTATTACTTACTTTTAAAAACATCATTACAAACCTACACTGCTTTTTAGGGCTTCTCAAAGTCAGATACTTTAATCCAGTGTTTCTTAAATTGTGTTCTGTGGCACACTGGTTTGCCGTGAGGTAGTCGGAGGTGTGCCGCGGAGAACAACAGAGTTCAAAATGGCCACCCTTAAAGGGGCCTGCAACCTTTTTTTTTTTTTTTTTTTTTTGGTCAATAAGATTCCCCCCAACTCTATTTTTTTCCCTGGCCTCTTTTTTGCTCAACAAAAAATTCTTGGTGTTCCTCATTAAAAAAAAAATGATTGGTGTTTCTCTGTCTTAAAAAGTTTAAAAAACACTGCTTTAATCTAAAAAGGTTTGGACTGCATTATCTTAAATGGAAACTTTTATAGTGCTTCCTTAAACAGCCCTTCCCCTTTCTTTGCGTTAATTAGATCATTTTTCTTAAATGTTTGACCCACAAATGGAATAGAGTCAGGCAAGAAGAGGCCAGTTCTGCTGTAAACCTTAAAGCATTCATTCTCATTAAAGAGAATGGCAGGAGAAGAGTGCACAAAAGTAGGCTGCTAGCTAATCAAAATATGGCAGAGACTACTGAGAAGTTCAAACTGGGGTATTACATTATAAATCACAGAGTGTATGAAGTTATACAATCAAGCCACCTCATTTCTATCTTCAAATTGCTCACCTTTACACAATTTACTCAGGCCTAGCTAAAATAAAAGGACCCTCTCTTCTACTCTGTGCCCCACAGAGAATTTCTGAATTGTATTTTTTACTTAGTGCTATTCTAGTCTGAAAAGTGGGGTTGTAAAAAGAGCATTGTGGGGTTCCAGGTTTCCCAATGACTTCCATATCAGTGGTGCTCAGTGTCCTAATAAACTGATTGTTTTTTCTAACTGCTGGTCCTGCAAATTAAACCTGAGATCTGAGAGTCCATCAGGTCTCCCATATCATCACCAGTGCCGAAAAAATGTATCCGCAAACCTAAGTGCTTCCAGTTACACTTGTGCACCATTATTGTCTTCCCATTATGGTTACAGCAACATCTGTGCAGCCTCGTTATCGTCATTCGGGTCGCATAAATTAAGCTTACTGGAACTTTATAAACAATTCTGCTACTGATGCAGAATCAGCTCCCTCGCTTTCTTATGTATTGGTTCTGCAGAACTAATTGGAATTAAAAAGCATTGCAAGCTTATTTTTGTCACTAGAGCAAGCTGTTATGACTGAATAAATACAGGAAGAAGTTCTGTTGATTTTAAACGTGCTCTGATTACAGTCTCTCTTTCAAAGCAAAATTGCACTTGCTGATTGCATGTTACATATAACTATTCTATACAGGAACAACAAGAATGATCTTAATCTCCTAGTTCAGTATATGACTCTCTTCTGAGATTTTCATTTTAGAACATTCATATTGCATGCTTCCTGCACAGGGTGGGTTGCCAGGCTGCTACTAGCTGGTCAAGGTTGTATCAGATATAGATTCAATACTGAGCTCATGTCTCAGAAAGATATACACCAGATATAGTCATGGTAAGATCCATAATGCTTGGACAGGTATCAGGAAGGTTAGCTTAAATATTTTGCAGAGCTCCACCTAGAGGCTGAATACTATAATGTAGTTCAGATTTCCATTACATTTCTCCCTGTAAGTTTTCCATTTCCTACCAATTACAAAATGTAAAGCTATAGTACTATCTTTGATGTTCAGTATACATCAGTCTATTAAATGTCTCTTAATTGATCTGTTTTACTAATTACCTGACTCAAACACATAACTTGGTCATCTGGCAATTACATGACTGGCTGTGGTCATTTCTGAATCTCTGAGTTCCCTTCTTCTTGTTCCCCTTCCACCATCTGAAGCATTTGGCATGGCGAGCACTTCTGCTGAGGAACAAACTACAGACGTCAACAGTTTCTGTTGGGCTCTTCACTGTTGGTTTTGATCATATGTGATCTGGGCACTCATGGGCTGTCGGTGAAGGCAGGGCTGGGGATGGCAAGACCCCAGCCCTAGCCCCAACTCTGCCCCTTCAGCTGAGGCCCTGCCCCCCATAGACCCAAGCCACCTCTCCCCATGATGGGGAGGTGGGTCAGAGCGTTCCTCAGCCCCAGAGCACAGGGAGGGCAGAAGGCACACAGCCCCAGCCACCTTGGAGCATGGGGAGGGAGAAAAGCATGTGGTCCCAGCCTCCCTGGTCCCAGCACATGGGGAGGGCAGAGGGCACGCAGCTCCAGAATCCCCAGCAAGGAGCACAAGGAGGGCAGCACTCAGGGGCAATAACACTCTGCCCCCAGAATCTCTAGAGCGGGTGCTCTGGAGGCAGGGGGTGGGGCAGGGCCAGTCTGGCCATTTGGGAAGGCAACACCTTCCTGCCTATGATACCAGACACCCATGTGGGCACTAAGTTCCTTTTCTTTATATCAGCTGGAGTGGTCCAGCTTTTTTCTCCATCCAGATTGACATGAACATTCATCAGTCTACACCTAGCAGTTCTCTGAGTGATATCTATATGATGTCCCATTACATTGCATCTCCAGATAAATGTAAAATTATTTAGTTTTGTTTCATACCCATGCCACTATAGTACAGGTTTATTACCCGCTAGCTGACTCAAGTCTAGGCCTAGTTACTCGGGCTGTCCTGTGGGAAAAGGGTTTAGCCACTAAACCCTTGGTCTGTGAGGAAAAGTTGAAAGAACTAGGCATTTTTAGTGGAGCAAAGAGAAGACTGAGGTGGGACATAAGTCTTCAAGCTTGTAAAAGGTCATTATAAAGAAGATAGTGATTAGTTGTTGTCCATCTCCACTAAGGGTAGGACAAAATAATTTGCATAGTTTGCAACAAATGAGATTTAATTTAGATATTAGAAGATACTTTCTAACTAGAAGGATAGTTAGGCTCTGGAATATACGAGCTAGAAAAATTGTGGACACCTCCCTCACTGGTGTTCTTTAAGAAAAGGTCAGAGATGGTCTAGCTATACTTATTCTTGTATCTACACAGGGGCATGGACTGAATGACCTCTTGAGGTCCTTTCCTGCCTAGGACCAGCCCCACCATATAGGTAAATTAGCTGCTTGGTGGGGGGCGGAGCAAGAGCCCCACAGCCTCCCCATCCCTGGTACTCCAGGGGGGACGGGAGCCATGTGATCTTCTCCATTCCCCTTCCCCAGTCCTCTGGGTAGGCGGGAGGAGGATTAGCGAGCATAGCAAGCAGGGGGCGCAGCTCCATAGCTGAAGTGAATAGAATTATCCAGTCTCTGAAGAAGAAGAGCACAATACCATGTTGCCTCTCTCCTTCCTCTGACAATTGTGGTGCCATACTAGTGGATTTTCTTCTCCATTCATCCCATTCATGCCATGTACTGGATGGGATGATGTCCTTAATTTTCTTCTTTCAGTAACATTTCTAATGTTTCCTTTTGCAAACACATATTTTTCTTGGCTAAGTGTATAGACTCTAGCATTACACCTTTTTATTTAATTATCATAAGATCATAGAACACTAGAATTAAAAGGGACCTTGAGAGCTCATCGAGTCCAGTCCCCTGACCTCACAGCAGGACCCAGTACCTTCTAGACCATCCCTGATAGATGTCTGTCTAACCTACTCTTAAATATCTTCAAATATGGAGATTCCACAATCTCCCTAGGCAACTTATTCCAGTGTTTAACCACCCTGACAGTTAGGAAGTTTTTCTTAAAGTCCAACCTAAACCTCCCTTGCTGCAGTTTAAGCCCATTGCTTCTTGTCCTATCCTCAGAGGCCAAGAAGAACAATTTTCCTCCCTCCTCCTTGTGACACCCTTTTAGATACTTGAAAACTGCTATCCTGTCCTCTCTCAGTCTTCCCTTTTCCAAACTAAACAAGCTCAATTCTTTCAGTCTTCCTTCATAGGTCATGTTCTTTAGACCTTTAATCATTCTTGTTGCTCTTCTCCAGACCGTCTCCAATTCTTCACATCTTTCTTGAAATGTGGTGCCCAGAACTGGACACAATACTCCATTTGAGGGTACTCCTAATCAGCGCAGAGTAGAGCGGAAGAATGACGTCTCGTGTCTTGCTCACAACACTCCTGTTAATGCATCCCAGAATCATGTTTGCTTTTTTTGCAACAACATCACACTGTTCACTCATCTTTAGCTTGTGGTCCACTATGACCCCTAGATCCTTTTGTGCAGTACTCCTTCCTAGACAGTCACTTCCCATTCTGTATGTGAGAAACTGATTGTTCCTTCCTAAGTGGGGTACTTTGCATTTGTCCTGACTAAAGTTCATCCTATTTACTTCAGACCATTTCTCCAGTTTGTCCAGATCATTTAGAATTATGATCCTATCCTCCAAACCAGTTGCAACCTCTCCCAGCTTTGTATCATTTGCAAACTTAATAAGCGTACTCTCTATGCCAATATCTACATCATTGATGAAGATACTGAACAGAACTGGTCCTAAAACAGATCCCTGCAGAACCCCACTTGTTATGCCCTTCCAGCAGGATTGTGAACCATTAATAACTACTCTCTGAGAATGGTTATCCAACCAGTTATGCAACCACCTTAGAGTAGTCCCATCTAAGTTATATTTGCCTAGTTTATGACCTTCTGGTGTGAATTAGTCCATTTCAATTTTCCTTTATATAAACAATTTTTTGTTGCTTTAAAATTGGTAAAAGTGAATTAGGTTGGGAATCTTCTGTGTCAGCCATACTTGAACAAACTGCACTCAGTGGGAAAGCAGAACACACTGATCTTCATTCAGTTTCCCCCTTTTCTTGAGTGGCTTCTCCACCATGCCTATGAAGTTTATTTAAAGTGTGTAGTTTCCAGTTTAAAGGCAAAACAAAAGAAGTTACAAACTGATCTGAAAATTAAAGGGATCCAACTGATAAAGAACCAGGTCATGGCCACTTTTTGTCATTTCAATATACCCATGAAAATTATAAAAGTAGCAGGAATAGAGTCCAATTCTGCTGTAAAATACATGTGCTCAAACCCAATTAAAGTCAGTTGGAGTTGAATGTGCATATATCAGAGGACAGAATTTTTTCTTTCATCTTAAATTAATGTGAAGCCCTACTTGCAATAGGACCCAGCAGAATCTCTTCTGTGGGAGATTTCATTTTTCTCTCTATATATGCTCAAACAGCTGTCATTTTACCAAAGCCCGGCCATTTCTAATAGATAGCTCAATGAGCTTATCACGCTATGAACTTTAAAGTGGCTGAGCATGAATCATTTGTAATTCCAATAACAACTGGAATAAACAAAATAATCACAACTCAGTCTTATTGTAGCTAAAACTTTTCAGTTGTTTTTATTACATATGAAAACCCAGAGAAACATTTTGGGATAAAAAGAAATCTCAGTCAGCAGATAAGCCCTCATTTAGAATGTCAAGGTAAGCACAGTTCCTAGGTATAATATGGCATGGAAGGGAGAAAACTAGCGTTACTAAGACTTGTCTCCACTTATCAGGAGATTGTTGATGTGAAGATTGATCTCTCAGGATTTAATTTAATGGGTCTAATAAGAACCCACTAATCACACCCCATCAACTGCAGTACTCCACCAGGTCAAAGAAGGGAAGCCAAAGGGAGAGTTTTCATGCAACTCCCACATTGGGGATGCTGTGAAAATTCAATCTAAGGTATGTCGATTCCAGCTACATTATTTACATAGTTAAAGTTCTGTATCTTAGGTCAACTTTCCCCCTTAATATAGAACTGGCCCAGGGCAGTCAATGTCCCATGTAGTCTAATGCAGTAGAACCTCAGCATTATGAAAACCTCGGGAATGGAAGTTGTTCATAACTCTGAACAAAATGTTATGATTGTTCTTTCAAAACACCTGAAGATTGACTGAATGTGGCTTTGAAACTTTATTATGCAGAAAAAATATGGCTTTCCCTTTTTAAAAAGAGTTTATGTTTAATACAGCATTGTACTGTACTTTTGGGAGGGTGTTATTTTGTTGTTGTTGTCTTTTTTGTCTGTTGCTGCCTTATTGTGTACTTCTGGTTCCAAATAAAGTGTGTGATTAACTGGGTCAGTTTATAGCACTGGTATTCATAACTCTGAGGCTTTTCTGTACATGAGAATATACACTTAGTTATACTGTAAACAATTACAAGAGGTTGCTTGCTACCACATAAAGCCTTCCCTTTCTGCTCCACAACAGGAAACTTCTGTTGGTTCTTGAACTGAATGTAAGCAAGCAGAGTTCACAATACATTTGTCGTATATTTAAATACATTTTGGCTCTGGTTTTGGGCAAAGTATGCAGTAATGCACATTGTGTTAAACACAATAGTTTGTTTTCTCTGAAACTAGAATTTCTGCTGTGCTTAGGGTGTATGATCTAAACTGGAAGAATGATCCCTTGCTGATAGGTGGTGTAAGCAATAAATGCTTTTGAACTAGGGATGTTAAATATCAGTTAATTGATTAACCTCATGAATTCTTATCGGTTACTTGACTATTCTATAGTCCCGAGGGGTGGGGCCAGCAGCCTGTGCACTCTAGCTCCTCTGCTGAGAAGCCCCCTGCCACTCACACTGCTGCCTCTGTATCACATGCCTAGCCTGTGTCCAACATCCCACTGAGGAAAAGCAAACAGCGTGAGGGGAACTAAACGGGGTTGGTAGCAGTGTTCCCTGTAAGCTGTGTGCTTGTGTGGCTGCTCAGGGAAGATTCAAATGCTGCCTAGCAGATCAGCAGAGAGCCCACTGCTAGTTTTTTTGTTTCCACTGGTGGTGCACATTACATAAAAATGTGTTTGCCATATGGATGGAAAAAATCTGCACATGGATAGAAAAGATTAGAGAACATTTGTGGGGAGTGTGTGAGGGGAAGGCACAGCTGACGAGAGTGGGGAGGTGAGCAGATGAGCATAGCTGAGAGGAATGGGGAGTTGAGAGGAATCGAAGTGTAAGGAAAAAGACACAGCTGAGGGGACAGGCAGACTAGGCAGCTACCAGTGAGCTCTGAGGAATAGGAAGGGGGCCCAAGTTGGGCTTTCGGTGAAGCACTCCTGCTTCCACTAGCTATTTCCCTCTCCTGGGGTAGGTAAAATCATGACTCTGGCACTGAGTAGTCAGGGCTACACCTGGCAGCACAATGGGCACTGCCAGGGCTTCATATCAGTCCTCAACTTGCATCTGTTGCTCTGCATTTGACCCCGGTGGGCCCTCTTGTAAAAACAGGCCCCAGCCACTGCTCCACCCTGGACTTGCACTATAGCCAGGGCCCTCCCAGGATCAAACTGTGCCGCAGGCAAGGAACATCTTCAGCACCTCCCTTCTGTGTGTAAAACTTCTGAATACCTTATTTGTTATTGCATTCGTAGCTCATTTCATGACTTTGTTGTACAATTTGTATGCATGATAAGATCATAAATTTGCAGGCTAGGATCTGCTAAGCTGTATTTATTCATGCCACACATAAGCAAATAAAAATATTGTTTCCTCTATCCTTATAGAAACATTATAATTTCAAAAATAAACTAAATGTACTAATGTGTCACTCAGGGGAGGCGAGCAGGCTGGGGCCAGGTTGCTCTGCTTCCTGCCACCGCAAGGAAGCGGAGTGACCTGGCTGGGAGATGGCAGAGTGGAGCAGGCTGGAGTTGGGTTGCTCTGCTTCCTGTGGCTCCCACTGCCACTGCTATAAGTGCGAAGACAGGCCCAAGATCTGCTGCTGGCACCAGCATCTCTGGTAATCACCCAGGCCATCCTGAGCCCTATCCAGCCCCCCAAAGTATGGGGCCCAGGATGGCCCCAACTGTCCAATGGATGGGATGGTTTTGGCCTTACTTCTTATATAACATGTCAGAGGGGTAGCCATGTTAGTCTGTAACTTTAAAAACAACAAGTGGTCCTGGGGCACCTTAGAGACTAACCAAAATATATAGAATAATGAGCTTTCATGGGCAAAACCCACTTCATCCCATGAATAGGAGTGGAAATAACAGACATTAAGGTCTATCTATCTATTGATCTATCTATATCTTTAACACCTGTCAACTGTAGGACCTGTGTTAATGAGGCTAATTAAGTGAGCTGGCTATGTCCCATACATAGCTTTTGATGTGGAAATGCAGATGTTAATGGCAGGAGAAATTGGCTTTGTAATGCACCAACCAGTTAATGTCTTTGTTTAGGCCAAAGGTAATGGTATATTGGCCAACTTGGACAGTATCTATGGGTATGTCTACACTACCACCCTAGTTCGAACTAGGGTGGTTAATGTAGGCATTCGAAGTTGCAAATGAAGCCTGGGATTTAAATATCCCAGGCTTCATTTGAATCTTGCCGGGCGCTGCCATTTTTAAATCCCCGTTAGTGCAGACTCCGTGCCCGCGGCTACACGCGGCACGGAGTAGGTAGTTCGAATTAGGCTCCTCGTGGAACGAGGTGTAACGGTAGTTCGAATTAGAAAGCCTATTTGAACTACCTACTCCGTGCCGCGTGTAGCCGCGGGCACGGAGTCCGCACTAACGGGGATTTAAAAATGGTGGCGCCTGGCAAGATGCAAATGAAGCCCGAGATATTTAAATCCTGGGCTTCATTTGCAACTTCGAATGCCTACATTAACCACCCTAGTTTGAACTAGGGTGGTAGTGTAGACATACCCTTTGACAAATGATAAAGAGACACAAATCAAACATCAGAAATGGTAACACACATAAAACCGTAGGGCAGGGCTACTCAACTTGGGAAGCCCTGAGGGCCACATTTATACCCACAGCACATGACGAGGGTGGCAACTTAAGTGTGGTTGCATATATTTGCAAATATTTATGCAAATAGCTTATTTCACACTGATGGACATGAATACAAAGATTAAGGGAAGACTACACAACACGCACGCCCCATTTAAGTCAGTTCTGCTGATATTGATAAAATGCAATATTTGCCCGATTTCCACCCATATGACAGCACTTTTAATGACAGTCCAGGAATTTAACTACTAAAACGCATATCAACAGAAGACCATTATATTGATTACTTTTTTCTTTTGGCTTCACAATTTTAACAAATCAAACAAAAACTGCCAATACAATATTTACTGAAATATAAGTACAATCAATGTGAAGGTAAAGGCACCGACAGGAGAAGTGGCATGGCTAGAAAAGGAACCCAGGAATCCTGCTTCCCAGAATCCCCTCCTTTCCCCTGCCTGTCCCACCAAGCACCAGCTCCCACAGTCCTCACATAGCAGAGACTGGAACCCCCAAATCTAATGAACAGACCCACCGCCCACCTACAGGAAAGGAAAGAAGCCTGAAGTTTTAATACCCAGTTCCCTGCTCTAACCCAATGCACCCTGCCCCCCAAGAGCCAGGAACCCTCCAGCCCTTCCGCTCTAACCAAATGCGCCTCTCCTCCCCCAGAGCCTGTTGTGACGACGCGTTGGGGTTCCCCGTCTCCTGCACCCCCGAAATGGCACGAACAGACTCCCCCAGCCAGTAGAATGGAGGTAGTTTATTGCTTCTCCATCATACAGCACAGCACAGATGTCATCAGGTTACAGGAACTGGGGCTAAGAGGCCTCAGTGCCCCCCTTGAGATGGGGGAGTCCCAGCCCCCTCCCCAGCTCCTTCTCCCCTGCTTTCCAGACCGAAACTAAACTCACTCTCCTCCAGCCCTGCCCCCCAGCCAGGGTAGCATCCACCTTCCTTTGTTCCTCTCCATGGGGGATGGCTGGTCAGACAGGTTGAGACACCCTTTGCATAATGACTCATCCTGTTTTGCTGGGCCGTGGTACCAACTGCAGCCAGTGAGGGTTACCCCAGAGCCAGCAGCATAGAAACCAGCCAGGTACCCCCACTATGTCACACCTGTTACCTCCCAAATCCTCCTGCTCTAACCCAATGCATCCATCCCCCAGAGCCAGGCACCCCCACACCCCTGCTCCGGTCCAATGCCCTCTCCCTCCTCTAGAGCCAGATACTCCCCAACCCCCCTGCTCTAACCCATTGCCCTTTCCCTCCTGCAGAGCCTGGGACATAAACCTAGTGGGGTGGAGGGTAATGTCCTGGGTCTCATCAGAGGCACACGCTTTTCCCTCCAGGTGCTGGGGCCCATGCACAGAGCGACTGTGAATGGTCTGGGCACATAGCTCCAAAAGTTCCATTGAAGGCACGTGCCACCATCCCCTCCCCGATCCCCTTTTTATCAGACATCTTTTGACTTTTAAAAAACCTGTCTGGTTGGTGATTTAACATGTGAAAACAAGGACATGTCCGGGAAAAAACAAACAGCTGAGTGGGGAGAGGGATAGCTCAGGGGTTTGCACATTGGACTGCTTAACCCAGGGCTGTGAAGTCAATCCTTTAGGGGGCTATTTAGGGATCTGGGGTGAATCTGTCAGGGATGGTACTTGGTCCTGCTGTGAGAACAGGGGACTGGACTTGGTGACCTCACAAGCTCCCTTCCAGCTCTATGAGATGGTATATCTCCATATACTATATTATATTCAAGCCCCAGTGCAGACCTTTCTCACTCTGGCTCTGCCATTGCCTTGCCATGTGCCTCCCACGGGCTGCATGTAGAGGCACACGGCAACTGCTGTAGGGGAACATTTAAACCTGCCTGGTCACTCATTCATGGATGTAAAAGTAGTCATTCTCTTACAAAGGAATTTCACTAACCAATTACAAAGAGAGGCTGCAGAACTGGAATTTGTCTACAGATTTGACATCGTTAAATCTCTTAGGGCTTGTGTAAAGCCAACATCCCCACTCTACTGCTCTCTCACAGCACCTCCTTAATGCTAGGATTCCCTAGCATGTAGGTGGTGCTGGGAGGGAGGGAAAGGAGTTTCTCAGTGGGGGCTTCCAGGGGTCCATAGATGCTAGTTTAAGAATCAATTCTCTAGGACATTCCAAGTGCAACCCTTCTGCTAGGTAAAGCCAGCAGCACCCAGGGTCAGGTTCAATATGTAAGGGTTCCTTTCCATCAATCAACACAGAACTGGCTTGAGACCCACTGACTAGGCAGGAAAATTTACATATCACCCCTGGGTGCCTCTGAAAGGCAATATTTCACCACTCGCAAACACTGAGCATGGAAAAGAAACTTTAATAAAAAGAAGGAAGTAATTTGCTGTTAATTTGAGAAAACACCACAAACAGAGTTCAATAAGCATAAACCATGAGTAAAAGACCCAGCCCAACTAGGTTGGGTGGTGTCCTTTTCCCCTCAGGTTCTTAAACAGCAACCTAGAATTCAGAGGTGCAGCTGCAGAGTTCTTCTCCCACCCCCTTGGCTGCTTGTCATGTCTCCCTGCTGCTGTCCTGCTATCTGCTCCCATTGTCCACTGGCTGCCTGTTCTCTGCTCCCACCAGCTGCCCTAGCCAGACAGTCTCTTAAATGATTTTAGCTCTGTGTAGCCTGGGCGGAAACACAGTCCTGCTGCAAGTGATTTCAGCTGTGATTGAGCAACTGAAAAATAACAAAGGAGGCTTGGAACAAAGCCTCTTTAGCTCTATTTTTTGAACAGTGGGGAGAAACAGGTTGAGCCAGTTTTACAAAAGACCCTTAAGTGCATACACTTTGCTAGTTGGGAGTCCTGTCCTTCGCTCTTACTTCCACAGGGCTCTGACACTTGAACCCCTGTCCATATGAAGTTATTTAAACTGAGGGTATGTCTATACTACCAAATTTTGTCAAGGAAATTAATGTCATCATGCAGAAGTCACCAAAAATTGGGTCAGTTTCTTGTTATGTTAATGAAGGAATGAATAACATTTCCTTATTCTATTGTTCTACAACATTCATGATTTTCTAGACCTCTAACATATTCCATTTAGTCATTTCTTTTCCAAGCTGAAAAGTCCCAGCCTTGTTAATCTCTATTCATAGGGAAGCTATTCCTTACCCCTAATCATTTCTGTTGCCCTTTCTTTACCTTTTCCAAATCCTAGATAGCTATTTTTAGATGGGTGACCAGATCTGCATACAATATTCAAGATGTGGGCATACAATGACTTTATATAGAAGCAATATTGTATTTATTATTAGGTATTCCTTTCCTAATGATTCCCAATATTTGGTTAGCTTTTTAGTTTTTAAACTGCCACTGCACATTGAACAGATGTTTCAGGAAACTATCCACAATGATTCCAATTTCTCTTTCTTGAGAGGTAACAGCTATTTTAGACCCCCTCATTTTTTGCATCTATAGGTAGGATTATATTTTCCCATGTGCATTACTTTGCACTTATCAACATTGAATTCCATTTGCTCTTGAGTTGCCAAATCACAGTTTTCTGAAATCATTTTGTAACTCATTGCTGTCAACTTTGGATTAGTCCCTGTTCTCCTCCTTTTCAAGAACTTTTATAAGTGTAACACAGTGATCCAAAATGCAAATCCCAGAAGCACAACACGGGCTCCTACTCTTTTCCCCCTCCCCCTTCCCCTCCTATCTTTTAAGTGGAGTACCTGGCAATGATTTCATGGTGATATAACAATCATTCAATTATATGAATGCTTAGCCTTTTGTTATTCTTAATAACCCTGCATCCCTCTTTTTATAGCAAACTCCCTGCCCCAAAGACAAAGCTGCAAGCAGCTCAAACTCTGTTGCATTTAAGAACAGCCTCTGGAGTCAGGGCATGGGCTTTAAGCAAACCTCAAGTATGAAATCCAGGGTTTCCAATTTCAGGGGGGACTACTGCCTCCCCAGTCCCCCTGAAATGGTGGTGGCTTGCCCAACTGTGGGGTGGGAGGTGGGGAGCTATAAATGGCACACATATTCTGATTTTAGCACCAGCCTACCTTGCCATAGAATACTTCAAAAGGAAAGGATACTTCTTGATGGCACTACTGAGAAGTTGCTTGTGAATCACCATGGGCAATTCACAGACATCAGCGCAGGATGGTCTGGAAAGGTGCATGACATATGACTCTTTGTAAACCCTGACCTGTACAGAAAGCTGCAGGTAGGGACTTTCTTACCAGATCACAATAATACAATAGGGGATGTGAAAATGTCCATTGTGATCCTGGGAGATCTGGCTTACCTCTTGTATCCCTGGCCCATGAAACCATACACAGGGCATCTGGACAGCAGTAAGGGCAATTAGGGCAATCTACTCCCCTGTGGTGAGTAGATTTTAGCCCGCAGCGCGGTCTGTGCAGCGTGCCAAACGGGGTACTTTTTGGGTACTTTTCATACGGGCTGGACTCGATGACCGCTCGAGGTCCCTTCCAGTCCTAGGATTCTATGACTGATTCTGTGATTCCCACCACTGCTTACAAGCCTGTCATACCGCATCCCCCAACCTCCTCCCCTGAGCGCAGGGGGAGGGGGATACAGCAGCGGTAAGAAATGCCAAGCGTGTCACAGGGAGCGAGGAGCAGGGCACGGCTGGGGGCAGCGGAGGCCAGGCCGAGCGGGGGCCCCTGGGGAAGCGCGTAACGCCAGGCCGGCCTGCTGGCGCCTGGGCTGTTTGTCACGGTGGCGCGGGCGGGGCCGAGCGGCAGCGGCACGGTGCCGGCAGAGGAGGAGCCTGCAGGGTGTTATACAACGTAGGGAAGGAGGCGGGGGCGCAGCCTGGTGCCAGGCAGCTCGGAGCGCAACCCAGCCCAGCCGAGCGCACTGAGCAGAGGCTGCCGCGTTCTCGCCATGGCCAAGCCCGACCCGAGCCCCAACCCCTCGGCGGAGCTGCGCGGCCCGCAGACTTGCGACTGCGAGCTGGCCCTGCTGCCGCTGTGCCAGCTGCTGCTGCTGCAGCCCGACTGCTTCCAGCTGCGCGGGGACCGGCTGGCCGTGCTCAGCCCGCCGCGCCACCGGCCCGGCGGCGGCTTCACCGTGCTCAGCGATGGCGCCCTGCGCTACGACGGGCAGCACCACTGCCGCCTCACCGGCCACTTGCAGAGGTACCGAGCCCGCCCCAGAGCCCCATCCCCTGCAGCGCCCCCTGCCAGGGACCCTCCCGCGCGGGGCGCCAACCTTCCCTCGCTGGGCATGGGGGGCTATCACACTCCTCGCCCCAAGCTTCGCCTCCCAGGGACACCCCGTTCCCTTGCACCCTTCCCTTGCCGGACGTTAGGGGCAGAGGTGGGTGCTAAGGTGCTGGGGACAGTGGTAATGGGGCACACCTGTGATCTGAGTAGCCCGGAATTGTTTTCTGACAGTGGCCAGTACTAAGTGCTTCAGAGGGCATGAACAGAGCAGGCAGCTGTGCAGTGATCTGTCCCATGTCTCTAGCCCCAGGTTCTGGCTGTCAGGGGCTAGCCAAGGGCCATCCAGAGCATTGGGTTGCATCATCTTGGTGTACAGGCATTTATGGACCTGTCCAGCTTCCGGGTGCAGGGGGGGACAGGGACTAAAGGGCATAACACACACACAATTCCTGTCACCAGCAAATGATGGGAAAGCTAAAGGAAGCCACAAGAGCAGTCATGCCGCTTCCCGGTTGTGTAGATGCATAGTTTTGGATGCCTGGATCAACTGATGGATGACTGTGGGCTAGGAGAAACTCCAGCCACTAGCCCCTACCTGTGCCAGGCTCAGCTGTTAGAACAGGACTTCCACTTCTCCTGCAAGAATTGGCCAGGACTGGATCAGAAACTTCCCCCAGCTGCAGGAAGGTCTGAGTGTGCACATATATATGCAGACAGACATACAAACACTCTTGTGCTTCCTGAGTCCATCACCCCTCAGCCATAGGGGAAGGGGTTACCGTGTAGGAAGTCCACCCCTCCCTGCTGCTCTGCATACTCCGACTCCCCTGACGAGTCAAACCCCCACCCTGCCAAGCTCCGTGCCCTGAATATGGAGCTCTCTGCTTAACTAGTAAGCATATGCCTTACTAGCATGCTTAGCAGCTAACGGGAGGTCCCCCCCCCCCTATGGGGGAACGGCTGGCAAGACCCTAGCCGCAGTAGGCAGTGTGGATGTTAAATTTATATTAGTCAGCTAATCAAATAGTCAGTGGAATTTGCATCAACTATTTGATTAAGGGCACCTCCGCCTTTGGAATGTAGCAAGAACCCCACTGGCTCTTGCTACATTTCAAAGGTGGAAGCCCGACAAGGAGCACCAGGCCGGTGGGGACTCAAGCTGGCACCATGCTCCCTGCTATTGAAATGTACCAGGGTCCTATCCTTGCTACATTTCAAAGGCAGAAGCATTGCCAGCTCTCTGCTGCACCTGTGTCCCCTCCCTTCCCATGGAGACTGTGCTGAGGGGAACAGGTTTTAAGCCGGCTCCCCCCAGCACTGGCTCCTGCTCTCCCCCTTGCTGCTTTGCTCTGATAGAGGAAGCAAGGTGGGGGGCAGCGACTAGCTGAGTCACTAGTCAACTATCCAATAAGCACATGCTTATCCAATAGCCGACTAGTTGCTTACATCCCTAACTCAGACTATCTCCTACTGATGCCGCCATACTCAAACCCTGATCTTAATGAAGGGAAGCAGGAAAAATTTGTACATGGGGGTGGTGAGTCATTAAATCAAACTGTAAACCTTTACGTGATGGAAACCACTTTAAGCCAGGGAGTGCAAAAGCACCCTTTGTTCTAGTACCTATGCCCCAATGAGCCCCAGACACATACACCTAGAATCACATCCCACTGATCCCCACCCAGCTGCACTCAGACCCCGACCCCACCAAGCTCCATTTCCCCAGCACTCAGGCCCTCCCGCCAAGCCTCATCCTCCACATGGAGACCTCCCTTCCCCCCAGCCCCAACCAACTTTACATGGATCCCTCCTGCAGAGTCCTATTCCTTCTGCACCCAGAATACCAAATGAACCCCTCTGCATTCAGAGGAGATTTCTCATGCTCTGCCTCCCCCAGGCCCTGATTGACCTGGGGCAGGGAGAGTTCTTGAAGTCTCCTCCTGCCCTGCTAGGGAGTAAGTGCCTAGAGCAGTGTTTCTTAAACTTTTTAAGACTGAGGAGCATCAAACAATTTGTTTTAATGGGAAACACCAAGGATTTTTTTTGTCATACAAAAAAAAAAAGCAGCCTCTAGGGAAAATTTGTCAAGCAAAACAAAAAAAATAAAATAAAAGCCCCAACCCAATCACTGGGCCTGGGAGACCTGCGGGTCAAAATGCACCACGACCCCCCCAACAGTCTGGTACATAGAGCTGAAAACGTAGACCACAAAAAAGTAAGGATAATAATAAACAAATGCTAAATAAGGTCATGTATCTGGCCAGGAGGGAGGGTACAGGAGAGGACTTGGGGCAGGGTGTCAGAACAAGCTCAGAATGTGGGGTCTTGGCAGGGGGAAGGGAGTGAGGGGGGTGCAGGGTCTGAGCATGAGGGCGGACACTTATCTGGGTTGCCACCCTGCTACAGCAGGGAAAGCCTCCAAGGAGCATGCTCTTGTTCCTTGGGGAGGGGTGGGCATGGAGAGCTCAGTCTCCCCCTCCCCCCGGGAACCCAGTGCAGCTGCAGCACCAGACCAAGCTTCCCGCTGGCGGGAGTGTGGGGGGGGAGTAGAAATCCTGATTGTCCCCGCCAGATTAAATTGCCATTCCCCAGTAGGCTGGGGAGGGGGGCAAGGGAGAGAGAGCAGCAGCGCATGGGGGGAAGCAGAGCCCGAGCGTGCCTCAGGTGCGGTGGGGGGGGGGTGGCAGAGCCTGAGCCGGGTTCCCCACAGGCAGCGGTTTTAAAACACCAAGGTCCGGAAGTGGCTCCTCAGCTCCGGCCACTCGTCCCCCTCCCAGCAGCAGTGGCTGCTGTAAAAGCGGCTCCCTGCAAATGTAGAGGAGGAGGAGGCTGCCCAGCACCGGAGGCCCCGTGGGACAGGGGCCATCCTGCGGGCTGGGGACGGGGCAGCCACAGCAAGAGCTGCCTACGGGCTCTGCAGGGGGCAGGGGAGCAGAATTTTTTTGGGGAATCCTGAGTTCCACTTCACGGAACTCCAGGGTTCTGTGGAGCACTGTTTGGGAAACATTGCTCCAGGGAATGTTGAGCAAAAAAAAAAAGGGAAGCTTGCCCCTTAAAGGCAGCCCCATTTTTTAATTCTATTCTTTCTCTCTGTGGCACACCTTCAGCTGCCCGGTGTGCCACAGAACACTATAATGCTGGCCTAGAGGGAACCGCCATCTGTTCAGAAGAGCTGGCAGTTCTCTCTAGGGCTATGTCTAGACTGCAAGCCTCTTTCGAAAGAGAGCGTCTAGACTGCACGCGGAACTTTCAAAAGAGCAAGCCGCTTTTTCGAAAGAAAGCACCCAGTGAGTCTGGATGCTCTCTTTCGAAGAAGCCCTATTTACATTCAAGAACGCCTTCTTTCGAAAGAAGCACTTTTGAAAGAAGGCGTTCTTCCTCGTGAAATGAGGTTTACCGCCGTCGAAAGAAAAGCCGCGTTCTTTCGATTTAATTTCGAAAGAACGTGGCTGCAGTCTAGACGCAGGTGAAGTTTTTTCGGAAAAAGGCTACTTTTCCCGAAAAAACCCCTGAGTCTGGACACAGCCTAGGTGAGGGCAAAGACTTTAGCCGGGGGCAAAGACTTCTCGTGTCCCCCTTCCTCCTCCCCAGGCCAATCAGGGTCTGTGGGAGCGGGAGCACAAAAGTGTCCTGGCCGCACCCCTTCCAGGACAGCCTGGGATCACTTCAAAAATTAGTGATATGGCTCCCTGTCTAAAATTATTGCCCACCCCTGAAATTATCCCACACAAACAGAACCTTCTCACTCCACACCTAGATCCCCCTCAGACTAATCCCCTCGATCAGAGGCAGCAAGGTGGAGGGGAAGTGGCAGCTGGTGCATGTGGGGAGCTGGCTTTCAAGCCGGCTCTCCGTGTGTACTGGCTACCTTTGAGGCGCCTTCCTCCCCTGCGCTGCTGCCTCTGTGTCAAAAGTGGCAGGGGGCAAGGAGGAGGCCAGAGCCAGTACTCACAGAGAGCTGGCCAGCACCAGCTGCCTGCCCCTCTGCATGTAAATGTGTAACTGCTGAACATTTCAGCTGTTACACATTTACAAAAATAAATGTATTTTGATGTGCCTACTTACCAGCCATGCTTGTACAGCAAAACACTTTTCTATAGGTAGTGTACGATTATTCCCGTTCAGCATATAAAATAAGCAATGCCAGCAAAACCAGTTTAACTGCATCTGCACTCAGGTTTTTGCCACATGGCTCTCATTTAAAAAAAAAACACAATGTCATGCACAACTGAAATAATTGTGCTAACATCTGCCCTTATTGGTTTTAGGAGATGGCAGTTTTTCTCTCTCTCTCTCTCTCAATAGTTACATGCTGTGGGCTGTGCATTATAAATCTTAATACATTTTATACTGTAGAGTCCTCAGTGAAGCCCCCTCAGGAGTGGGGCCACCAGCCACTGCCAGTCCGGCTCCTGGGGAAGCAGCTTCCCTGTTGCAAGGAAGTTTCCCTGGACACAGAGCAGGCTGCCCTTGCCTGCCCCGGACAGCCCTTGCCTGCCTGGTTCCTGGTTCCCTGGTAACTGCTGAGTGTAACTAACAAAACTGATAAGCTTATTGGTTAAACAATTAGTCCTTACACTCTAACATTCCTACTGATAAATGTAGTCAAGTTCCAGAGATTCTGGAACAATTTGTACAGTGGGGGGGCTAGGAGCCATTGTACCAAACTCTAAATCCTGGATATGATGGAAATCACTTCAAGCCAAGGGTTGTGGCAGCACCCTTATTTCCAGCACCTATGATAAGGCCCAACTTAATTCTTTGAAAGTACCTCTGTTCACATTGCTGTTTTGCTGCGGGTCTGTTATTGTTTCCATTTTAAACTTCTATTTTTTTGAGATTTATAACTTGGCTGTAACAAGTTGAGTAAATTTCTTTGAGTAAATTATACAAAGTTTAATTTGAAATATTTCTTGTATATTTCATTTAAAGCCATCTGAGTTGTAATAATTGCAAAAACAATTTGTTCAAAATATAGTCAAATTGCCATGCTGAAAATGAGAGTCTGAAAAGTTGTCTAGGAGGAGTGGTATTTTATTTTCCTTCCGTTGTTTTTGTAGATTTGCTGTGCCAAACATGTAACTAGGGTAATCTGTATTTTCTTGACAAAGATTTTTATTTCTCCTTTTTCATATAAACTGCAGGATAAGAGGAAACTTTGCTAATCAGGTGGAAATTTCATGTTTGGGGCTGAAAACCTGGAGCGAAATAATACAGTGCTTTACATATTTACCATGTATTCCAAAATCAGATTGCTAGAAGATATATTTTAAAATTCATACTTGCCCATATGTAGTCTAAAAACAGACACACTTTGTGCTCTAAGGCTATACTATTACTTATTTTTTTTACAAATCTGTAGAAGACTGATTGCGAGAAATTGTTGTGAGCTGCTTTCAGAGTCGCTATGATTTAAGATTTAAATCCAACAAATCTGAATGCCATTAAATTGTTTTAGCTCCCAAACATTTTATTTTTTCTTGTTTCATGCAGCAACAGCTGCATTTACCCATTTTTCCATCTATAATTTGAGAGGAAAGGAGTGAAGCAAAGTTTGTATTTTTAAATGCTTCATTTTGTAGTTTTACAGTAAAACTCTAATAGTCCGGCATCCAATAGTCCGGCACTCCTGATAGTCCGGCATCAAAATGGCAAGAGCCTAGTGAGTGAGCTTCAGCAAAAAATGAGTCACACGGTAACAGCGGCAGCAGCTGAACTGAGCAAAAAGAGTAAAAAAGGCTTAAAAATACTAAAACATTACAGTATACTGTATACAGTATGTACAATAAAAAGGGTTAAGAACACTTTATATACAGTATATAATGTATACAGTATATATATAACTATCTTATAGTATCTCCTGATAGTCCGGCATATGTGATAATCCGGCACCATCTAGGTCCCATAGGTTCCGGATTATCGGAAGTCTACTGTATTACAAAATGAGGTGGGATTACATAGAAGTATATCCACTATTGTCAATCCCAAGTGTTTAAAAAAAACCATGATTCAGCCCTCCTACCCCAAAAATTGAGAATTAATCAAAACCCTCACATTCAGGGTTTTGTTTTTGGGTTGTGTTTTTTGTTTTGTTTTGTTTAATTTACTTTCTGACGTTTGAGTCTGGGATGGTTTTCCAATCTTTTTCTCTTCATCTATAAGGGCTAGAAACATACTTTTTTTTAATGGAAGTTGAGTCATTCATAACCTCAGCTTCAGAAGATGAAACATTAAGAAAAAGACCTAATAGCATGAGTTTTTCAAGTAAATCTACAGTATTGGCAACTTTTTCAAATGTGGCACCTATAGGTGTGCATCTAAATTAAAACAGTCTGTTTTTTCTGCAGATGTGTTTTACTTAGATGTCTAGCCACTTGAGTTTGAAAACTTTGGTCTACCTCAGAGGTTGGCAGTGTACGGCACGTGCACCATAAGTGGCACGCAAGATGATTTTCAGTGGCTTGTGCAATGAATGGAGTCCCCCCACCCACAATGGGGAACCTGTGCTGGCGATCCAGAATCATGCCGCCCCCCCTCCCCCTCCCGCCCAAGATTGGCCCTGTGCCAGTTTCCCCTGAGGCTCCGTGCTGAATCTGGCTTGCAGGGAACTGCGCGCACATGCTGCTCCTCCCCTCCCCACAGGAAAAGCTGGAGTGGAGTGCAGGAGACCAAGTGGGGTGTGTGGTGGAGAGAGCCCCCGGCCCCTCCCAGGAATATGGCACAGCCCAGGGCAGGACTTGGCACGCCACTTCAGAAAGGTTGCCAACCCCTGGTCTATCTCCTTGGTGAAGTAAACAAATCTTGTTCAAGCTCCTGCATTTCTCTATGGTTTTATGTGAAAGGAAACTTGAATAGTAGAAATCCAAATTACATTTTTTTTTCTTTTATAAAATTCTGCTCGGTAAGAATGTACTAAACAAGGAGAGTAGCTAATAATGTTGTAATTGATTTTTAACAGGAATGTAGAGCTCACCAGCCATCGTGATTATAAAGTCTACAGAGAAACTATACTAAGCAGGCCACTAGTCTTCTTCACAAATGTCAAAACAAAAAAATATTCTTCAGAAGGTATGTCTGTTATATCATTCTTTTTCATTATTCCTGTTTAGGCTTGCTTAGTTAAAAAATAAAGGGTGGGAGAGATCCTCAGCTGTTGTAAAGACTGGCAACACATTTCCCCTGCCCTGTTTGAAACCAGTTCAGAGATGTGCACAGGCGCCTTGGCAGATCAAAACCTGGTGGCCAAATGGTTACACGTTTATTTAATGAAACACATTTTAACATCCCTATTACCTACCTTGTTTCCATTTTGAGGAAATTGGCTTTAATAAAGTCACAGCAGCATATGGCACTAGCATCTGTATTTTCTAAGTGGGTATAGAGTTGGACACTGTTTCAAGGCATCTATGTTTCTTCCTAAGCCTCCTTGATCTGCTGTTTGATTGTATATGGAGGATAAAAATCAGCAAACCAACAGAACTGAGGAGGGGAATAAATATCAGCCATTCAACTTCATTAATGAAATGAAGTATCTGTATCAGAACAGCTTCTCTTTTTAAGAAAAAGTCAAGTACATTTATAATTTTATTTTCAACGACCGTCCTCAAGCATAGGTCAGAACTAAACTGCAACAAATTTTAATTTTGAATGAAGACCAAAAATAAATCCATGACATACTGTAATTAAAAATGAATTAAATTAAGCTCAGAAGTGCTTAGTAGTGGATTTCTAGAGATGTAAACAATTGACTGATTTAGCCTAAGGTGTGAGTGCCCAGACTTAAAAATCAGCTCTAGCCCTCTGCTATTCAACAGCAGAGTACCATGCTCACGTCTGTTGTTGCTTGTGACACAGGAGGCTGATCAACCTAGAGCTTCACAAAGCTATGTGTAGTGTTTTTAGGACTTTGGGTATGTCTACACTACCCCGCTAGTTCGAACTAGCGGGGTAATGTAGGCATACCGCACTTGCAAATGAAGCCCGGGATTTGAATTTCCCGGGCTTCATTTGCATAAGCGGGGAGCCGCCATTTTTAAATCCCCGCTGGTTCGAACCCCGTGCAGCGCGGCTACACGGGGCTCGAACTAGGTAGTTCGGACTAGGTTCCTATTCCGAACTACCGTTACTCCTCGTGAAACGAGGTGTACCGGTAGTTCGGAATAGGAATCCTAGTCCGAACTACCTAGTTCGAGCCCCGTGTAGCCGCGCTGCACGGGGTTCGAACCAGCGGGGATTTAAAAATGGCGGCTCCCCGCTTATGCAAATGAAGCCCGGGAAATTCAAATCCCGGGCTTCATTTGCAAGTGCGGTATGCCTACATTACCCTCCTAGTTCGAACTAGGAGGGTAGTGTAGACATACCCTTTGTGAGCAACTTGATTGCCCTGGCTACCACTTCTTGGTAACTTAGCACCACCCCATATTTGCCATGACAAAGCCTCTGTCATGTTATCTAAAAGGGTGTCATAAGGAGGAGGAGAAAACTTGTTCATCTTGGCCTCTGAGGATAGAACAAGAAGCAATGGGCTTAAACTGCAGCAAGAGAGGTTTAGGTTGGACATTAAGAAAAAGTTCCTAACTGTCAGGGTGGTCAAACACTGGAATAAATTGCCCAGGGAGGTTATGGAATCTCCATCTCTGGAGATATAGAAGTGAGGTTAGATAAATGTGTATCAGGGATGGTCTAGACAGTATTTGGTTCTGCCATGAGGGCAGGGGACTGGACTCGATGATCTCTCGAGGTCCCTTCCAGTCCTAGTATTCTATGATTCTATGTTGCTGGCTAAGATCAGTGAGAATAGCGACCGCCCTTTGCACGCAGACCTCTTCAACCCCCTGCCTGCTTGCCTGTTTTCTAGATGCCCTAATGGTGATTTATGCCACCATGGGACAAGACTTAACTCTGCTTGGCTCAACGAGTGATCAGCGATACCAGTCCTTAATCACTTGTCACTTGACCCAACCATTTGTCCACTAGGTTTTGATCTGCCAAGGCACATTTGCTCGTCTCTGAACTGCTTTCAAACAGAACATCCTCAGCTTCCACAGCTGAGGAGCAAAGGGGGCAAGAAGCAGAGCGAGTGGGGATATAGAGCTTCTCTTTAAATGGGGTTTTTCTAATGATCCGCAATGCAGTCACCTTCAGACTGTCACATATCCTTGACCCGTGCCCACTGACTTCCTTCAACAGTGGGACACAAAGCACATACGCATAAGGGGCAGTGAGGAGGGGAAGGGGATAGGAGTGTGAGGGGGAAAGCAGGAGCCCCACATATGGCATCTCCTTGGCAGCAGCTGGGGCTCGCCTGTTAAGCAGGCCCATTTCCCCCCTACCTAGCACTGGCAGCCGAGGTGCCACGCCAGGTCAGGGAAAGAGAGACAGTGAGCTAGGGGATCCTGTGTTGCCCCCTCAGATATAGCAAACCATGCCTGTGAGGATGTCCCAGCTATTGGCTTCTATCCTGCACCAGACTCCACTGCTGGTTCTAACAGATCCACCCCCAGAAACCTCCCTTGGTGCCAGGAAGCTCTACATCCCCACTCGCTCTGCTTCTTGTCCCCTTTGCTCCTCAGCTGTGGAAGAAATCACTGTATGGGGAGCTGCTCTCCCATGCCCCCAGACACCCTTCCAACAAGCTTCACCCCCTGCACTCAGAACCCTCAGTGAGCCCCTGTCATTCATAAATGCCCCTTTGCGTCCCACAACTGGACACTCTGCTGAGCTGCCTAGAACCAGATTGCTTCTCACAGCACCCCCTCGCCCCACACCTGTATCCGCCCCACACTAAGCTCTATCACACTTGGGCTGACCCGACCTGTGCACTACCCAGCCCTAGGATGTTTCTGGGGCAGGCCCAGTCCTTGTGCCTGTCAGGGTCTGGTGCAACCTCACCACCAAGTCTGGGGAGGGGAGGATGCAGGCTGTAAGATGATCTCCCACCTTTAGGCAGACAGTGCCCTGGGCTCCAGCATGTCAGTAGGGAGTATTCACTTTTATTTACTGAACACTAAAATTGGCAGAACTTTTAACTTTTTGGCACAGAATTCGCTCAGTAGTTATTGTGTAGGTGTGGTTCCAATGGCAACATGGTTCTCTGAAGAGCAGCAGTAGATATACATGTATTGGGGTCATCAGCAGGGATCAAATCTCACATGTTTGACACAAAACCAAAGGCTTCTAACATGGAGCTAAATAGGGATTTTAGCATATAGTAGAGTTTATCGGTTAATCCTATCGACTACATGCACTCCCCTCATCCTTCCCTTGCTGCCTCTACTACAGAGGCAGCAATGGGTGGGGGGAGTGGGAGCTGTTACCTGTAAGGAGCTGGCTTTAAGTAGACTCCCCATGAGTACTGGATCTGTCTGCTACCCCACCCCTGTGCTGCTGCCTCCTATAGAGAGGCAGCAGTAGGAAGGGTGAGGGGGGCAGGCTGGAGCTAATACGCATGCTGGTTCTGTGGACCCGCCTGCCTCCCCCCTGCTTGACACTTGTATTTCTGTCAATCTGTAAGCAAGTATTTTTTAAGTGAGGAGAAACTTGGAATAGGTAAGACAAATCAGACTCCTGAAAGGGATACAATACTCTAGACCAGTGGCTTTCAACCTTTCCAAAGACTGCATCATATCCTAATGAATACTGCTAATGTCAGGTGTAGGAATTAATTAACATTTTAACTGTCTCAGTTTCAGAAAAAACATACGCATTTCTTGTGAACACACGACATCCTAAGATAAGAAGACAGCTAGAGCATGGCATGAACACAATAATATCCTCAGTGGTTGGAGAGAGTTATAAACTGCGGGTAAGTCATGGATATGCACTGTTATGAGATACTCAAGGCTGTGTTGAACAGTAACGTTCCTTTGGGTTTGTGTGAGGCACAAACAGCAATAATTTCCAAGTGCAACTTGCAAACAATCTGTATTTTGCATCACCAGAAATCCTCAAATAAAATAGCCCAAAACAAACATTTATAATGCATGTGTGGGTACAACCTATTCTCTTCACGTATAAATTACACAACGTGCATTCATACTTTTAAAAAAGAATATTGTTTCAATGTATAGACACCTGCTTTGTTCTCATCAGTGAATCAAGATGCTCTTTAGTTGCCAAAATCAAAGTTCTGTGTTTTTCATTTGATTGGATTTTTTTATATTGCTAGCAAGAGAGGGTCAAATTCTGCCCTCATTTTAATATGACAAAGTTTAAAGCCTTCAGTGCATCCTATAGAGCAGAGGACATAAAATATTGTTCTTGTGAAAAAACCCAAAAGGATAACAATTCATTCCTGCAAACAAAACTCATAGGGTATGCCTACACTACAGCACTAATTCGAACTAACTTAATTCGAATTAGTTAATTCGAACTAAACTAATTCGAACTAGTGCATCTAGACCTAAAAACTAGTTCAAATTAGCATTTTGCTAATTCGAACTAGCATGTCCACATTGAGTGGACCCTGAACCGAGGATAAGGATGGCAGGAAGCAGTGCCGGCAGGGCATCAGATTAGGGAGTGTGGAGCTGCTGTCTCAGGCTAGCCGAGAGCTGTGCTTAAGGGGACCCGGCCCCCACCCCGGACAGACAGTTCTCAGGGGTTCCCCGCTCACTTGTCTAACTTGATGAGGGACAGCAAAGCAGTCCTGGCTTGGAGTGCCCTGAATGCCCACACTCGGCACATCACAGCACTCGGCCATCAGCCCAGCTGCACTTGCCGCAGGCTGCCATCCGGGGCGGGGGTCAATCGGGGGGCTGCAGGAAAGCTTCCACCCTGAGGAGCCTGCAGAGCCACCCGAGTCCTCCCCATCGGGGGCTCGTACCCCATTCCTCTCTCACCTCCTTCCACATACCCCTCCCTAGTCCCCCTTCCTGATGTACAAAATAAAGGACACGTGTGTTCAAAAATAGAAACTCTCTTTATTGACCAAAACTCGGGGAGACTGGGAAAAGGAGGTGGGAGAGGGGAAGAGAGAGGGTGGGAGAGGGGAGGGCAACTAAAATGATCAGGGGTTTGGAACAGGTCCCATATGAAGAGAGGCTAAAGAGACTAGGACTTTTCAGCTTAGAAAAGAGGAGACTGATGGGGGATATGATAGAGGTCTATAAAAGCATGAGTGGTGTGGAGAGGGTGCATAAAGAAAAGTTCTTCATTAGTTCCCATAATAGAAGGACTAGAGGACACCAAATGAAATGAATGGGTAGCAGGCTTCAAATTAATAACAGAAAGTTCTTCTTCACAAAGCAAATAGTCAACCTGTGGAACTCCTGCTGCAGGAGGCTGTGAAGGCTAGAACTATAACAGAGTTTAAAGAGAAGTTAAAGTCATGGAGGTTGGGTCCATGGAGTGGTATAAGCCAGGCGGTAGAAATGGTGTACCTGGTCTGTTTGTGGAAGGCTGGAGATGGATGGCACGAGACAAATGGCTTGGTCATTGTCTTCGGTCCATCCCCTCCGGGGTACCTAGTGTTGGCCGCTGTCGGCAGACAGGCTACTGGGCTAGATGGACCTTTGGTCTGACCCAGTACGGCCGTTCTTATGTTTTTATGTTCTACGCTCAGGGCTCAGGGTCGGGGTCTCACTCGACCACCTTGATTTTCATGCAAACCTGCTCCTGGGTGGCCAGGCTGGCAGCTATCCTGCCCTAGATGGCCACTTTCCTGTGCCTAGTGCGGAGGTCGTGGACATTGGAGGCTTCCCCCCAAACCTGGATGAGGTCCACGATCTCCGCACTAGACCAGGCGGGCGCCCGCCTCTTGTGACCCCGGGCAGGCTCCTGGGAGCCGCCAGCCTGGTCCCGGGAAGAGGCGGGGGCTGGGTGGCAGCGGGGGGCTGGCTTGTGCCGTGCCAGGTGCAGGGTCTGCTGGCTGGGTGCTGGCAGGCTTGAACCTGGCACGGGCACCGTAGCCAGACCGTGCCCCTGTAAGGGCTCCGGACCGGGAGGGGGGCAGACGAGTTTCCCTGGTGGTGCCCAGAGTGGCCACCAGGGCAAGCTGGGGAGGGCTAGCCTCCCACTAGTTCGAATTAAGTGGCTACACAGCCCTTAATTCGAACTACTTAATTCGAACTAGGCGTTAGTCCTCGTAGAATGAGGTTTACCTAGTTCGAATTAAGCGCTCCGCTAGTTCGAATTAAGTTCGAACTAGCGGTTTGTATGTGTAGCGCCTATCAAAGTTAATTCGAACTAACGTCTGTTAGAGACCATTCAAGATAAAATGGCCAGTTAGCATCTCTGCAGTCAGGACGAAAAAGGAGAGTTTAGTGGGTTATAGAGTGTTGTAATAAATCATAAATCCAGTATCTCATTGCAGCCAATAGTGACAATCTGTAAGCCACTAAACTCACCTTTCTTGTCCTGTGACTGAGGAGATGCTAACTGGCCATTTTATTTTGAATGGTCTCTTTAAAATTTATGTTAACAATTTATTCTAAACAGTCTGTTCCACATTACAGTTAGCTGTGACATTCAGGACCTTTCTGAAACCTGAGGACAGCTCTGTATAGTTAAATGGCTTTTCTCTTTCATCAACAGATGAAATAATAAAAGATATTACTTTATCCATTTTATCTCTCTAATATCTTGGGACCAATATAGCTAGAACAACACTGCAAACAGCATGTGAGCATTTAGAAAGTCTACTTGGTTTAATACTGAATTTTTGCTACACAATGTCCTGTAAAACGTGGATTACCAAATCTGTAGAGGAAGCTGGTTGTGTTGAGCATTTCCATCCCAAAAAATGAATGTGGTCTGACTAAATATGGATGGAAGCATAAAGTTGCACTAGTCCATTATTATGTAATAGAAAAAGTTGACTTAAAGGAATACAATTTATGTTAAATTAAACGTCAGCATTAGTTGGAATCATTTATGCTCTTCACCACCAGATGTGTAGTCAGATCAGATCCTAAGATATATAGTGCCTAATGCCATTTTATGTAAATGGCTTTAAGTGCCTAAATTCTTTTGTGCATCTGGGACTAACTATGTATCTGGTTACAAGTTTCTTCATATCTGCAAGATAAATCATA
Organism: Pelodiscus sinensis; assembly: GCF_052426305.1. Lineage (NCBI taxonomy): Eukaryota > Metazoa > Chordata > Testudines > Trionychidae > Pelodiscus > Pelodiscus sinensis. The sequence continues at coordinate 309,588,675 of NC_143052.1, forward strand.
GATGTAAAATTATTACAAGGCGTGTTATGTGGATTGTGACACTCTCCAAAGGATTTTGAGGTCATAAAGTAATAAATTAATTACATTGAAACCTGACTCTAGTTTTTTCATCTGTGACTTGTTGCAGTGTTACTCCAGTATTGCTTCACATTCTGTAAAGGAAATAAATCCTCATTTTGTTCAGATCCACATTCTGAAATTTAAAAAGGAATAAAGCATATTTAATGAAGAAAACTGAACATTGTATATTTTTTTCAAATTTCATCTGGGATGGGAAAATTTGGCATAGTGGTCTGCTAAGTGTGTTTTACAATCATGCGAAAGCAACACTCCACAAAGGAAATTATGTACACAAAATGTGTGATGAGATTGAAATGTTTTGTGAAATGCTAGGTCATGCATGTCAGATCAGATACTTAGGCCATGTTTTCATTAAAAAAGAGATTTGTTGCTATAGTTATACTGGCAAACTTTTCTAAATGCAGTTTACATAGGAAAAAATGCTTTTGCGAGTGCAGTTTAGACTGGTTTGGCAAATGAAATAACCTATCCTGGAAACACACTTTTATGCTGGTATAACTATCTATGCTAGTTTCAGAAGGGTAGCCGATTTAGTCTGTAACAGGAAAAACATAAAAAGCAACGAAAAGTCTAGTAACACTTTAAAGACTAACAAAACATGTAGCTGGTATCATGAGCTTTTGTGGGCACAACCCACTTCTTCAGATGACTGGAGTATTAAAAGTTCAGATCCAAGAATAAAAAAGCCTCCCGCCCTCTCCGCCTTTTCCCATATTTATTCTTGAATCTGGACTTCTAAGGGAAAAGGGTGGGGGAAGAGGATTATTTATTGTTGGAAGAGGGGAATGTGATCAGGAATAGTCAACATGGATTCACCAAGGGCAAGTCATGCCTGACTAATCTGATTAGCTTCTATGATGAGGTAACTGGCTCTGTGGATATGGGAAAGTTGGTGGATGTTGACTTCAGCAAACCTTTTGATATGGTCTCCCACAATATTCTTGCCAGCAAGTTAAGGAAATATGGATTGGATAAATGGACTGTAAGGTAGATAGAAAGCTGGCTAGATTGTCAGGCCCAATGAGTAGTGATCAATGGCTCAGTGTCTGGTTGGTGGTTGGTTTTAAGTGGGGTGCCCCAAGGATCAGTTCTAGGGCCAGTTTTATTCAACATCTTCATTACTTGGATGAGGAGATGGATTACACCCTTAGCAAGTTTGCGGATGACACTAAGCTAGGGGGAGAGGTAGATATGTTGGAGGGTAGAGATAGGGTCCAGAGTGATCTAGACTGATTAGAGGATTGGGACAAAAGAAATCTGATGAGGTTCTTCAAGGATTATCCCCCTTTATTCAGCACTAGTGAGGCCACATCTGAGTCCCCCCACTACAGAAAGGATGTGGACTCATTGGAGAAAGTCCAGCTGAGGGCAACCAAAATTATTAGGGGGCTGGAGCACTTGACCTACGAGGGGAGGCTGGGGGATTTGGGCTGATTCCTGAAGGAAGGTTCCAAAGAGGATAGAGAGAGGCTGTTCTCAGTAGTGACAGATGGCAGAACAAGGAGCAGTGATCTCAAGTTAAAGTGGGGGAGGTCTAGGTTGGATATTCGGAAAAACTATTTCACTGGGGGGGGGGTGAAGTACTGGAATGGGTTACCTATGATTCTATGAATTTTTTGCTTCTGTAAAATTAGACAGATTATCACAATACAGTTACAGTCCATCTCTGAGGAGCTCAGTATTCTAATATCTGTTCATGAAAGTTCCTTGCCCATTATGTTACGTTTATTTGAAAGCATTACTGCACTGCTAGTATCACTAGCATCACTGCTTTGACACACATCTCCCCCTCCTCGAAGTCCCAATCACAAGGAAAGGAGGACTATAAGAAAACTATGGTCTAGGGGATTAGAATGCTTCAGGGTCTTTGTGTCTATGCAACTGCAGATTCAAATTCTATGGGTAAGTTTTTAAATAGGATACCACATCTCAAGTATAAGTTATAACTTCTTTGAGGCAGAGATCATGCTTTGCAGGATTTAAACATTTAAATATAAATATATATATATTTTTTTCTTTTTCAGTTTGATTTCCAGGAAGTTGTCAAGAGTTTTTTCCCTCCGGGAAGCGATTTAGTTAACGGAGAAGACTTGAGCTTTTCCTATGAGTTCAGATCAGATGCCCTGTTTGATTTCTCCTATTGGTTCGGGATTAGCAAAAAAACTGTTGCAGTGACTGGGAAAGTTATGAACTTTTCCAGTACCATTCCAGAAAAGAAGGAATTATTCACCAAGTTTCTAGAAAAAATGAGTGAACCGTACGTCTGTTCGAACAATTTTTCAGACAGAAAATGCAGTGTTATCTCAAGAGGTAGGTTCATGTCATACAAGATATAATCCTACTGTGACTGCTTTCTAATATACCATAACTAAATGTCAGTTAGGTGAACTCTGATTATCTAAAATAAAGAAGCTGTGCAGTGAGCAATATAAAACCAACTTAATTTATCATATTTTTATGACACTGTATTATTTTGTCATATACTACACAGGAATTTGAAAACCCAAAGCTCAGCATTATATTTACTCTAACACTTTTCTTGCTTTATACCATACAAGCTATTTTAATGATATGGGTATTACAGCCAGAATTAGAGTGCAAGTTTTCTGGTGAGGAGTGGGGGGGGGGTCATGTCATGATTTATTTCGGCTGTAAAACAATGTGCATGTTTTTTAGTATTGCATAAATAATTTATTAAATCTAATAACAAAATGCCCCATAAGCAATTGTCAATTATTTTGTCAGAATATTTAATTTTTACAAATTTAGTCTTATAGAAGTGTTCCCTCAAGTTGAGTTCATACAGTAATTGGCCATGCTATTGGGAGGTTCTTTATGTCTCCTAGACAGGTGAGGGGGTTTTTCCACAGTGACCTGCTTTGTTACATGATGGAATGATTTGTGAACATTCTGAGGGTTGCATGTACATGCATACTCAGTGTCAGCTGTAAGCAGCTGAAATAAAACTTTTTTGTTAATTACAGAAACTGGAGCTATCCATGAGCTTTAATAATGCTTTCCTTTTGTAGGCTATTATTATTAAGTTTTTGAAAACATAATATTTAAGACTACTCTTTGTTTTTTAAAAGAAAAATATAAATGGATGGGGGGTTGTGCCCTAGGTTATTTTGAGGGGTAGGCTGTCCCCATTTCCTCTATCTTTTTTTGTCTAGTACCTCCTTTTCCTATGATCTGTTCCTTACTACTTTTCCCAATCTCATCTTTCCCTCCTATTTTCTTCCCTTCCATATACTCTTCTTGGCCTCCCCATTTTTCTTTAAAAAGCAGCTCTTTAACTCAACACCTTATAACCACTGTATCCAAAACCAGTAGGCGGATAAGGAAGAGGAGAGGAGGAGAAGCAAGAAGCAGCTCCACTTTTCTGCCAGTTTGTAACTAACACTATGACAAATTAATGCTCCTGCTTATAATGCACAAATGCATTTTCCTGGAATGTCCAGTGCTTTTACCTTGGTTAGATCCCATCTATGCTAAATCTTTTAACCTTGTTGTAAATGTGTCCCACGCTTGGTTATATCCAAAAAGTAAACAGGGCCTAAAGTTTCTTCTAAATTATCCCCACCCCACAACTAAAGCAAATTCCATTTTATAGCATATGTGGGAACATAACCACACCCCTAAAATGTCCTGAAGTCAAAGGTGCCAGCTATGCTACATAAATCTGTTTGACAATTGCAGTTAAATTGTTAGCATATTGACTGTCTTTTCCAACATACTTTGGAGCTTGGCCTGTGAACATTGGATTGAACCAGAATCAGGCTAAAATTATTCTATCTAAAGAACCTAGCCTATTTCCCCAGCACATTTTTTGAATCTGGCTAGAACATAGCCCTCACAGTTCAGCCTAGTCTAGTAGGATTTGGGCTGAGATGCAGTCAGAGCTTAACAACCATTGTCAAACTAGTGTGTTTCTTCAAGGACCTCTGGATAGTCCCCCTTGTGGGAGCTGGCCTGACCTACCTTGAAAAGCTATGCACTCTTATTGAGAGGAGGAGGATGGTATCACCATTTCACAGGAACACTTATGGAACCCCCAATGGACATTGCTTTTCAAGGTAATTCTGCAGCTCAGCAATAAGTTATGCCAAATCTCACAAGTTGTGAATACACAGAGGCAATTATCAGGGAACAATTACTGGTAAGTAATCTTTCTCTACAGAGGAGATAAGGTTCTAAATATGTGAAATACTGCTAATTATTCTGCAAAGGCTTTCTATCTCAAAAAGGGGAAAATTTCCCTTCCTCTTAACTTTTAGTGGGAGTTGGGTGTCTAACTGTCCGGTGTGCCTCTAAAAATCTGCTTAGTGGTACTCTGGAGCACTCAATTTCTTTACTCTTCAAACTTGTAACTAAACCACTTCTAGCTCATGCTTTGAGGGTGGACAATATTGTTATGTTTATTTCCTAGTAGGCCTGTTGTAAACTATGCTCCTCTTCTTTTGCAGATTCAATAGATGTTTTTAACTGCAGTCTGGAACCACAACCATCTTTAACAAATCTTCTGCTGATAGTAAGTTGAACCCTCCCAAGTTCAGTAATGAGAAGGAAGACTAAAAAAATTAGGAAACTGATATAAAAATCATCAGACTTTCAACTGAAAATGCAAATGCACATCAGTGCATTGCAGGAGAGAGAATTTTGAGAAGGGAGGAATGGGGAGCTCTTCCTTGTTAGGATTCGACAAGAGGATTCTGTTCTATTCTTTATTCTTCTGTCTCCCAACATCCTCCTCTGATTCTTTTGAAATGAGCATTTCTATGGGAAGGAGAGATGTAATTGGTTATCGTGTAGCTCCTCACTTCATAACACCATGTCTGTTTGCTTACCACTGTAACACACCTAGTGTACAAGAACTCTTCTGTGATTTGTTATTTCACATGCTTTTCCTAAACTGAGATGGATTTGGAGAAGAAGGTCTCAAATTGTTGGCTAGGAAACTGTCACTACAGTGTTCCAATAAAGATGCAAGTTACACCCAGTTATCTCTGGCTATGGACTCATGTTTAACAATGTTTTTAAACACTTTTTTGCTGCAATTATTTCTGAAGTGTCATACAACACTGTTAGACCAAACATTGTTAAGCCAGTCTTCATTAAAAATGTTCATACAAAAATGGATTTCTGTCCACACAAATAAGCCTCGCAAAGTTAAACTAGTTTTGCTGCAATCTGGTTTGATCTATGTTTAAATGTATTTTTTAAAAATGTTTCTGAAGCCAGTGAAGATGTGGACTCACACGAAATCTAGAAACTGGGTATAGTATCTATAATTGTTTTCTCATTCCTGGGATTCTGAGGTCTAGAGAAGATTTTTGGGAAAAATGTGATCTTGTAGTTAAGGCAGAGGACAAGGAATCAGAAGATCTAAATTCTGTTTGAACTTCTGCCACATGATGGTTAACCTTTCTGTGCTTCTATTTCTAAATCTGTAAAATCTAACTCTTGTAAATGGTCAGGGTTTGATCACTGATGTTTTTAAATGGGGGATGCTAGATGAGTTCAGGATTGCTAAACTTGTACTTTTTTTTAAAGTGGTTTTTGAATACTTCTAACAGCGTAGGAGATAGTCTGAGACAACAAGTTATGCCATGAAGAAAGTACACTATCATCTTCTAGCACAGTAAACCAGTTGGGATTTTACTAAACTTCAATTCTGTTACTTAAATTACAGTGTGTTTTGTTACTTAAAATATTTTCCACATTTTGCAGTTCTTCTAGAGGTAAAAACCTTCAGTATAAAATCCATCAGTAGTAATGATCTATTTTCAAATGAGGCTTTAACCCAAAATAAGGCTGTACATTCACTTTAGCTTTCAGTGTGAGATCGTTTTAGCTCTAATTTGTTAGTTTGATGTCTCCATTTATCATGATTTTTACTGGTAATATTTAAAGTGTCAGATGAGGTCATGACTTTCAGAACTTTTAAATTGGCCAACTGTATATATCATCTCTCCCACTGAATGAGTGATCATGGAAGAACTTCTTGGGGAAACAGCTGCATCCAGTACACACAGCTCCTGAGGTTAAAATGAATAACATTCTTGATGACTTGGTGGAAGACTAAATGTTGCAATTGATAGTAGATAGTTACAGATATTGGTGAGAGTCTGCATTGCCACTGACACTGAGAGCACCATGGTAATTACTCTGATACATGAAGACTTTTATGGTAGCTGAGAACTTGCCTCTGCCACAAAATTCTTCTATCTTTCCAGGATACTTGGCCTTGGAGACTGTATCTTACATCTTGCAAAGTTTAGAATGAATTATTATGAAAAATGGAATTTTGAACATATTTTTTTAAAGTGTTTTCAATTTTGCAGTTTGATATGAAAGACAGCTGGTCCTGGTTACTACTTTTTTAACTTCTTTCTATAGATATGATGTCTTAGTACAACTGACTTTAGTAATAAACCATTTCCTTTATAATCAATATTGTAATAAGGTTCTACTATATTTTATTCATGGCTTTTGTGTGATTTGTATTAAGCTTATGTATACTGTAGTCTTTTTCTCTGGTACTGTGTATATTTGGTCAAATACCTTAATCTTATGTGGAGTGGAATAATACTCATTGTTAGAACACAGCATTAAACTTTCTGGAATCATCATATAAAGACACTAATCAACAAAAGTTAAATATATTTTACACTTAAACATAGTATTGCACTGAATAGGACTACACAAATATTTTGTAAAGATTTTTTTGCTTTTGTTCAGAAATGGAAATAAACACATGTCTTTAAAATAGGTTAATATGTAGGCATGTGCCAAAACATCTTTCTTCCCCTATCTTCTTCTAGTCAAAATACAAATATCAGGGAATGCAATTTATAGGACTTTTAAAGTTAATGGGAGTTTTGCCCATTATACATAATTGTAGGATTATACATAATTATAAAAAAATTTTGGTGTTTAAATTCTCTGGATTGTATCTGGTTTCTATCTGAGTATTTACATTGGGGAACAGTGTACCTTCCTGATCATATATAAATAATTCAGTATGTTTTTTTCTCTTTTTATGAGATCATTAAAGGGAAGACTCTTTTTAAAATGTGTTGTCAACTTTATTATCTACACTTGATAGACAATGAATGGCAATGGTTAATTTCTTGTGTTGGTTCCACTATATTACAGGCACATGGTGGGTAAGATAAGTTTATAATTATTGGTACAACTTCTGTATGTGAAAGAGACAATTTTTTAGCTACATAAAGCTCTTCAGGCATTTGTCAATAGTGAGGAACAAGGATGAGGGAGTAGGAGTGTTTAAAATTAGCTAGTGGCATGATTCAATTACTTATTCTGCCAGAAGCAGGTGGGAGCAACTGTATGTGCACTTTCAGGTCCCAAATCCTGACACCTGTCTACAGTTAAGCAGCCATGCATAAATCCATTAAGAGGGGGAAACAGGACATTCTAATAAACTGTCCTAATTAGTTTCAGAAAACTAGGACGTTAGTACTAAAATATCTTCCTCTGCCACATTCAAAAATTCCATTTATGCAGCACAGAATGTCTTTATTTTTAAAACTTTTAATAAGTACTAAACCAAAACATTTTTTTATCCAACAGTATTAAATTCCATTTTATAGTGTTACTAATGAGGATATACAGGTCCTTTTGAAGTCTAAGAAAAAAGGGCAACATGGGCTTCAAATATGCCTTCTTTCTTGTAACCTTTGAAGCTTTTTCTACCCCTCTTCGAAGGAGGGAGAAGTAGGGTTGCCAGATGTCCGGTTTTCGCCCGGACTGTCCGTTATTCAGGTCTCCCGTCTGGTTAAAAAAAACAGAAAATACCGGATATGTGACATGTCCAGAATTTCCTGTTTCCCTCGGATGGAAGCCCGTCAGAGACAATTTTTTTGGGGGGGTGGGGAGAGAGGGGGAGTTTTGGTATTTTTTGTTAAAACATCTGGCAACTCTAGCAGCTGCAAGGCCTGAAGCTACTGGGGCTGCGAGGGGCAGCCATGGTAGGCAGGGGCAGCAGGTCCACACCCCATTGCCAGTGATGAGTGGCCATTAGACTGCAGTTTGCCCCTGAGGCAGGGGCTAGATGAAGACTGACAGTCACTGAGGCAAGGTAGGTACAGGGGTAGGGTTGCCAGGTGTCCGGAATTAAACCGGACAGCCCATATTTGGGCCTTCTGTCCGGTAAAAAAATTCAGAAATGTGAAATGTCTAGTATTTTCTGTTTTTTCCTGGCTTGGGCATCTGCCAGACCATGCACAGCTTGGGCTGGCTGGGGCGGGTAGAGGATGGAGCATCCTGGGAAGGGCTTAATGTAAAAGAATGCAGTGTACCAGGATCTTGGAGAACAGACTTCAACATGGCCACCTTAAAAGGGCAATGCCTGCTCTGCTCTTAAAAGGGTAAACTGGGTTTGGGGATTTTTTTCGTCAGCTACTGTAAACTTTTCCCCTTTTTGTTCAATTTTTTTTCCCCCTGGGGGTACCAGCACTTTTTTTTTTTTACACTGGTCCCGGGAATTAAAGGGGCTGCGACTGTTTTTCAGCCCTGGTCAATTCCTTTTTTTTTTTTCTCAAGTTTTGCTGCTGTGGTTTGTTGTTTGTTTGTTTTGGGGGCAGGGGAGAATGTTCAGTATTATTTGTTAAACCATCCGACAACCCTAGGGAGAAGCTAAGAGCAGTTTTCTTGCTGGTCAGAACTAGAAAGCTTTCAGTACACAAACCAATCAGAAAAGAGGAATTATAGTTGCCAAATTGTTTTGTTGACTTTTGGGTGTTGATATAAGTTTTGTTGGTAGTGTAGTCATACCTAATAATATGAAACAGAGGGTTTATCCTTGGTTTGTGTGCTATTGAGTAAATTAGTTGCTATAAAGTTAGAACAAGCATCCAGGTACAATAATAATAGCACTGGGACACTAGTGGGCTAATTTATTCAAAAGTAAGAACCACAATCAAATTCTCAATGATTATATGAATTTGCACACTGAATAACAATAATTAGCCAGAGCACTATTTGGATTATGTGAACATTCAAAATAATTTGCATGTTCTCAGAATTATTCAATCCGAGCTAGAACCAGACCGCAGGATACTGTGATGGAATGATTTCATGTGTAATTAGTATGCCATTAAACAAATCTAAATTTTTATATTGCTTACTGGAGCTGTAATTAACAAAAAATGCACACAACCAAGGACAAACCCTCCATAGTCTCAGGTACATCTATGCCACCAAGTGTTGTCACGAAAACTTAAATCAACACACAAAAGTCAAGAAAACAAATTTCCAGAGGGTGTTCACATTTACTCCCTCTGTCTACAGATAATGACCACAGTGGGGGCATGTGAATATCATCGACAGTGTGAGCAATGCACTGAGGGTATGTATCTCACAGTGCAGTGTTGGGGGAAGGCAAAGCTGATCACTGTGTATCTTGGGATTCCCTCAGAATTCTTCCACCACCACATCAGCTGCTGGGAGTGGCATCATTATTAGCTCTGTGAGCGCTCTATGCTGAGGAATGTCAAAGCAGCAGAGCAGCCTGCACCCTTCTCCCTCTGCAACAGCAGTCTGCCTGCAGCTATATTCCTAGTGCAGGGCAGAACTCAAGCAGATGAACTGAGGAAATTCAGCCTAAGGCTTTGTCTTTTGGGGGGGGGAGGGAAGGAGGGAGGACAGAGATGATGCCACTGCCCCTTCTTTTAGATTAAATCCATGTTTCTGGAAAGCTACTGGCCTTGGCATGACCTGATGGGCCTTGCTAAATCACAGAATTGAGCAATCCCCTTTGTGAAGTGTTTTCGCAATTGAGTCATAGTTGAGAGCAATTCTCACGTGGTGTTTATGCAACTAATTCTCCCTGAATTGTAGATCCTATGCCTGGGGTATTCTGCACCAAAACAATTAAAATTCTGCACACTATTTTAAAAATTGGCGATATTCCGTATATTTTGTTACAATGCAGTATTATAACACTGGTTTCAATTATTTTGGTAATTTTATTTAAACTACAAGCAGGGGTCTCAAACTCCTGGCCCACAGGTCATCCCCAACTGGAATGATTGTGCATTCTGGCCTGGGATTTATGCCAGGTTAGGAGGGTGGTCTGTTACCAATCCCTCAGTTCTGCCCCTTTCCATAATTACCTTTCCCTCTCCCCCACCCATAGTACCCTGTTCCCAAAGATGCAGCTTTAGGAATTGCTGCTGGGAGTGGGCGGGGAGAGGGGGCGGGCTGGTACCACATGGTAGCAGGAGCCATGATGGAAGCAGAGTGCAATGAAAGTGCATTTGCTCCACTTCTCCACAGTGGCAGGGGGGTGGGACTGCTGTTGTGTGGTGCTAGTCCCTTCTCCCCCCATCCTCAAAAGCCATGTCCTTGGAGATGGGGCGCTGTGGGAGAGAGGGTGGGAAGGGGCAAAGCTTGGGAACTGGTAATGGAGAGGCCCCCTCCTATGCTCCACTGGGAGTTTCAAGCTAGATTATGCAGTTGTTCTGGCCAGAGATGGCCCATGGTTTGGGTGTTTGAGATCCCTGACCTAGAATATAATGGATGGAGAATGGGAGTGAGGAGAATTGGAGGAAATCTCCAAACCCCTTCTGCCTAAAGGTATTGTAACTAGTATTACCCTTTATATTAGTCTAATAACTAGATGTATACAGCCATATGTTCAGTGTTACATCATAAGCAATCAAAGAGCAAGCAGGGGCTGGGAGTACAAACTTGCAACTTATGCTGGCTATTGACCAGTGCCAGAAATTATAGCGGCAAACAGTTAACGGAGCACATTTTGATAGGAAGTTTCATTCCAAAAATGTAGACCAGTTCTAATCACTAAAGCACCTTTACAATAAGGTTACTTCACAACACTCTGGCTCTGTAAAGAAGCCTTCAAATGTTTACACCTGTTTTGTACTCCTGGGGGGAAGTCACTAAGCGAGCAGGCTGCTACATTCTGCTCTGCTTGAAGGAACAGAGCCTGCCCCACACCTATCTCCTTAAAAACACATCTCTCATATACACGTGCCAATACAGACCGCTGGTGATTACTGGGAACCAAAACCAACTTGTCTGCACTGCTGGGGAAGAGCATATGATTGCTCTGTGGCTTCCCTTTGCTCTCCCATCAGAAGTAATTTTTTCTGCAGAGAAGTAAAAAAATCTGCAGTGGCCATGAATTCTGCACATAAGCAGTTATGCACAATTCCCCCAAGAGTAAGATTTACAATTCCCTTGCTGATCAATTATTGTTCACCCACACCCAGGAGGGCACTAATCTCCTTTGTTTTCACTGGAGAACAATGGGTAACTTTCAAATTCACAGCATATTTCAATAACACTAATAAAAAAATCTCATAACTTCACACATGCTAATGATATACATCTTTTGACAGAACATTTCAGCAGATCCTGATTTTTATATGCTATGTCATGTCATGCTTTGTATGAAATTTCACAACCATGTATGAATGATGAACATGGGAGTTACAAAATGCTACTTTGAAGATCACTGTGTCACATTCACATTCATTTTTCTGCTTAAATTCTTCCTTCATTTTATTTGGCTCATGGCCAATTTTACAATGTTGAAAATTGTTATTACATATTTATTATCAAATTAATGTTTAGGTCTGTGATCAATTCCTCTTTCTCTGTCAGATTCTAACACAGAATTCCCCTGGGATACAACACTTTTTAAATTGAAAATTGACATCTATACTATGTAGACATTCTAAGGATGTTTTAGTACATAGGACTAACATAGGACCTCCAGCATAACTTACTCAGATAAGTTTCCTATGACTTAAGCGGCCAGTCATCCTGCTCCTGAGTGTGATTTCATGATCTATATGAGCTGCCAAGTAATACCTAAAGCCCATTTGTGAAATACCACAAAACATGAAAAAAGTACAAAATGACACAAAACTAAAAACTCCCCCTCAGAGTTAGCTCCTCTCCTACAACGTTGGCTGGGCTGTGCCTTGCTCCAGATATTACACCCTTGTTCCAAGCACATAAGGTCATAGCACTGCTCAGGTCTGGCCCAACCTCTTAAAGGGGAGGGTGGCAAGGCCAAATATGAAGGAGTAACATTTGGACCTGGCACACAATGTCACAGAACCACTTACTCAAATTTGGCCCAGGCTCAGTCACCATGACAGAAGGGCAGACAGACTAAACCAGAGCAGTGCTGTGACCTTGTGTGCTTGAGATCAGGTCACAGCACCTGGAGCAAGACACAGAGCCCAGTTAGCCTTGTGGGGCAGGCTCACTCAGCAACCCTCCCTGGGCCTCCCATTGCCAAGAGGCAGGAGCAGGTGGGGAGGTAGACTATAAAGGAAAATAAGGTAAGGGACCTTTGGGCTTAATAAAGAACACTTAAGGGTTCTGGGGCTTACTCAAACTTGGGTGTGAAGTTCAACAGGAAAGGGGGAATATTTAATGGAGGATGGCAGCACCCAAGGAGGGAATCCCTGGGGATATGAGAGGGTGACTGGAGAAGGAAGCAGTAGGGGGTTGTGAAAAAAAACATGGTGTCCCAATGGAGTTTGCTTCTGAGTGGAGCGGAAGAAATTAGGGTAATTTGGCACCTGCAGTACTAGGTAAATTTCAAGGGATGAAACCTAGCGTTGTCCAGGATACTATAGAGACATGATCTATTCTGCCAATGACCTATATAAATTAAAAAATGCGCCCTGGAGCTGTCAGTGGGAGCCCTTGTTGCCTGTGCTGAGAAGGAAATCACAAATTCTGCAGAGAAACATAAAATTCTGCACAAATTCTGCACTGCAGTGGTTTAGAATTCTATCAATAGCAAGTGAAGACTCCAATCAACAGGGTCCCATTCCATCAGGTGCTCTACAAACACACAAAGGCAGACCTGGTCTCTATTCCAAAGAGCTTGCAAGATAATTTTGAACAGGTACAAGAAGTCTGATGAAGACATAGAGAATAACAAAGATAAGATCACACAATTACAGCACAACTTGTGAGCTCCAACTGAGAATATTTTATAAATAGAATCAGCTACTCTGAATCTGAACATAGGTAACCACAGGTCGTCTGGACACTAGTGGAGCTGACAGCCTCCAAGGGCCTCTGGACAAGGTGGGTAGAGTGGGCTAGCTCTGCACTCCTAGAAGGGATGGGGCTAAGTGGAGAAAGGGTGAGGCTGAAAGCAGCAAATCCTCAGCATCACTCAGTGCACTGTGTCAGCCTCTAGGCACCTTTCAGTGATGTCCAGAGCAGAGTGATTTAAAGGGCCTGAGGCTCTGGCTGTTGCTGCTGCTACTGCAGCAGTGGCCAGAGCCCCAGGTCCCTGTGAATTGCCAGGCCCTGGAGGAACTGACCCCTTCCCACTCTCCCCATCAGTGTGCTTGCTAGACACCACACGAGTGTCGAGGAGTGAATGGCCCCACAAAGTTAGTTCAAGGGGACCATTCCACGTATAGGGAGCAATGAAGAAAGCAGAGCCACTGTTGAGAGAATCTGACAAATTAGTAGAGTCCTGCATAGATACAACATTTGCAAACATGGTCCATAGATGCAAAAATAGACATGGTCCATAGACATCTGTGGATATATTTGCTAATTTGCAGGGCTCTACAAATTGGCATTTGAGACTGGCATCATTGGGAGAGAATGTAATATGAGATTAGAAAAACTAACTAGGAAGGGGCATAAAATTTTGCTACTTGAGAGTAATGCCTTCTATTTTTCTCAAAGAGCAAGCTTTGGAGCAGGACTACTGTTTCAGCAGGGTATGGAAAAGCTAAACATTGATTCTGTTAGTATAGCTGCCTGACAAGTAATTTGGAGACCAATTGATTTTTTTAAAAATGTTCAACTTTAAAAAAAGAGAAACATCTGCAATGAACAATATCAAAAGTAGAGTAGATAAGGTTAGTCAGCAATTCATTTTCAGCAGTTTCCACATTTTCTTTGAAATAAGCAATTATTTAAATATAACAACTTCATTTCCATTTTATTTTCCTTAACTACTTGCTGTATGATATCATTACAGGTAATAACAAGTAATGCTTATTGGGTAGCAAAACAACTGAAGTCTTCTCCACAATGGAATCCATTACACTGTATCAGTAACTTCACATAGGACATTTTTATCATTCAAGCTACTGAAAGATTTTTCTCTAGTATAGTTTCAATGTAGATTTTATTGTAACATCTATGTTTTGTGTAGTCCCAACTATCCTACACGAAATTGCTACTTTAGGGAGCACATCTCTTACAAAAAAGGCCACTTTAATCAGACATTAATAAAGCAGAATCTGTAAGGAAACACTTCATAGAGGATGGCAATCTTCACCCCCTGTGAAGTACGAGAGTCAGGCCTGGGCTACGCTAGACTTGTATCAGTATCGCTACATTGCGAAGGGGTGCCAACAATTCACACTCCCAAGTGATATAGTTCTACTGACCAAAGCCTTGGTGGAAACAATGTGCGAGAGGCGCGTCCCACGCCGAGCAACGGGCCGGGCCAGAACCGGGCCCGCCAACGGGGAGACACCCACCCCCCTCCCGCGGGGACATCGGCTGCTGTGACCCGGTCACAATCACAAGCCGGGCGCCAGGGGCAACCGGGCGGCACCCGCGCCAGCAGCTCCCAGCGGCCCGGCCCGGCAGGCCCAGCTCCCACCCGCGGCACCGAGCGGCTCCCCGGCCCCGCTGACCCCGGGCCTCGCCCCCCAGCCGCTGGACGGGCTGGAGCCGCCGGCGGGAAGAGCCTCTTGCCGCCCCCACACGGCGCCGCGAGGGGAGCAGCGGAGACCGACCCTCCCGCCCATTCCCGGGGCCACGGCCACCCGGGACCCTCGCGACAGGCTCCGCTCCGGCCCCGCCACCACGCCGCCAGGTGAGGCTGCGCGCGCTCCCGACCGCCCAGGCGCCAGTGAGCTGCGCATGCGCCTTAGGAATTCAGAAGCGTCTGCTCTAGGGCCTGGGCAACTGTTGCCAGCGCCCCCTTCCGGGGCGGGGAGCAGGGAGACAGGAAGGGGGCGTGGACAAGCCGCTGGGGCTGACGGACAATAGAAGCAGTGGGCAGGGTTGCCAGGCGACCAGAACATCAAGTGGAAAAAGGACCCTGGCTACTGCTCCGGGCAATACAAGTTCGGTTGTGGGGCAGGCAGGCTCCCTGTCTGGCTCCCAGAGCAGCAGTACAGCCAGCTCCTAGGCACAGCGGGTGCAGAGGGGCTCTGCTGCACCTGCCCCATTGCCAGCTCTGCAGTTCCCATTGGTCAGGAACTGCAGCCAATGGGAGCGGCACTCATAGCCAGGTGCCCACAGAGCCTTCTTGTTGCATCTCTGCCCAGGAGTTGGACGTGTCTGTTGCTTCCCGGAGCCACCTCAGCTAAGCACCACCTGGCTGGAGCCTGCATCCCAAAACTTGTGCCCCAACACCAGCCCTAAGCCCCCTCCTGGAGCCTGGACCCCCTCTGAACCCCAACACCCTGCCCAAGCCCTTGCCCTCTTCTCCATAAACCCCAGAGCTGTAACCTCTGTCCCCCCTCCATACACACTCCAGTCTGATGCCTCAACCCCCATCCTGGAGACTCTTCTTGCCATAGAGGCTCCAACTTTCTCTTTAGCCAGAGGCTGCTCAACACATCCCCACCCCCGCCACACCCCCTCACTCAACCACCTTCCCCAAGCTCTTGACCTGCCTATTCCCTGCCTCCTCCCCAGAGCATGCTCTTCCCCAAGCTCCCAACCTGCCTATTCCCTGCCTCCTCCCCAGAGCACCCTGTATCCCCACTCTGTTGAGGCAGCAGACTGGAGTGTATACAGTGGGCAGGAGGCACTTGGAATGAGGGGGAGGAGTTGGTCATGAGGGCCTCTGGCAGGAAGAGGTGGGTGGAGGGAGGCAGAGGGTATCTTGGCTGCCAGTGAGTGCTAAGCACCTGCTAATTTTTCCCTGTGGGTGCTCCAACCTCGGAATACCCATGGAGTGGGTGCCTGTGCTTCCTACCCCATCTTTGGCCCCACCCCAGAGCTTACATCCCCAGATGGAACCTACACCCCAATCCATAGCCTCAGTCCAGTGAAAATGAGCAAGTGAGCAACAGAGGGAGAGGAGACGGTGTGAATGAGGGATGGGGCCTTGGAGAAGGGGTGGGGCCTCAAGGAAAGGGGGCCAAGAATATTTGGTTTCTGGAAATAGAAAGTTGGCAACTGTAGAAGGGTGGGGTGCAACGGTGGGAGGAAGGAATGTGGGGTGACCCCAGGGAAATGTTTCCATCAGCAAATACTCCCTGTTGAGTTGGGCTGGACTGTGGGTAGCAACATGTGCTGGTGCAGCTGGCTCCTGATTAGCAATTCCTCCCTATGCTGACCCGATGAAGAGCTCTGTGTGGCTCAAAAGCTTGAACCTGGCACTGACAGAAGCTGGTCCAATAAAAGCTCTTACCTCACCCACCTTATCTCTCTGATATCTTTTGACCAAAAAAGTTACAGCAACACCAGAAAGGACAAATTAGCACTACTTCAATTGGAGGATCTCAAAGTCCCACAAGAATGAAAGTTCATCAGGGACCTTGCCCCCTTTGCTTTCAAGTGCATGTCTTCTACCTCTTCTCAAATATAACCATGTAACAACACATTCATAGAACATCCCCAAACAAATAAAACCCTATCAAAACAAACACATTGCACTAACTGTGGCAGATTTTAGTCATGTCACTTAATGCACTACCAGAAAGTGCTTAGATACTATGATGAGTGTGGTACAAGCCCCTTTATTCAGAAGAGTTTCATCAGGCTGCATTTTTTGTAGGGGAAGTATTAAATTGTCTATACCGTAATGTTTGGCCTTATCATTTACTAAAGGAGTAGTCCTTCCCCTTTTAGTCCTTAACCGCAAATTCAGAATTCTCTATTGTCACAAACATTTCTAAACATGTCATCAAAGGGGCTGATACAAAATAGGAGTATCTTGTAACATATGCTAAATACTACAGGATCCTATCACTTTAGAACTAGCTTTGTTTAGTGTTTTCATCTTAATTTACGTAGAACTGAAATTTCATATATTCACTTGTTTAAATTATTTTTTGTCAGTGCTGGGGTCTTAATTAACTCCTTTGAGGTATAGAGTGCTGAGTTTGGTTAGTGTTTCTCCTTTGCTTCTGCACATAAATAGCAAGTGACTATTACCCCAATCCTACAAAGACCTTTGCACATGCTTAGCTTTATGTATTATAAATAATCTTAAAACACAGATCCCACAACAGTACTTAGACACCTAAACCCCAGTTGTAGGTTTCACTGTGATCTACAAACCCCCGCTAAGCTGCCACCAAACCTTGCAAGTGCTTACATTCACTTTGCCCCAAGATTTTCATGGTAAAAAGTCCCCTCAGCACCAAAGTTTCGGTGTCTGCCCTGCTGTCTTACTCTAGTTATCTGGATGGCTATCTCCCACCTGACCCCAGGGAAATCCATGAACCAGGAAAAGATAGATATTTCTCCAGCTATCTTTTCTGTGTGTCTTAAGTGCATAGGTTTGCTCAGAGGCCATCTACCAGATCAGATAAAGTGAAAATGTGGCAGTAATGTTATTCACCTTGAAGCTTTTATCCCAACCTCCACACAGGATGTGGGAGAGAGACCCTGTTCAATTCCCCAGTCTGACTGATAGGGAGAAAATATTTGAGCTAGGATCTTTCATTGCTTGCTTTAACCACTAAACTATGGGCTATTCTGAGGGCCTGTTCTTCATTTTTCACTTACTGAAGCTGTTCCACTGTGAATAATTACTCATTAGAATAGTGGGTCTGGACCTTAGGTTTCCCACTTAGCTGGTGGGAACCCAAGAAAGAACAATCTTTCTTGCTGGTTCTTTTTGGGGTGAAGACCCCTTAAGTATTCATATACAGTGAAACAGTCTTAGCAGAAGAAAAGAATCTCAGAATATCCTACAAGTTCTCTAACACTGGGCTAAATACTTTACATTGCGTGGCAGCACCTCCTCCTTCCGCTGTTTTGTGTGGCATGAGTCAAGCATCTAGCTATTTGCACAAGCAGTAGCTTAGGCACCTATGCTACCTGCCTCCAGGAGATGGGTTCCCACCAGTCCATTGCTGGCAGAGACAGGTACTTCTTTGCAGCCCAGATTTAGGTATGTAATTCTGTGAGTAAAAGACTCAGGATACACCCCTCCACTGAGCATTGCCTGTTGGCTAGCTTAAGTGGCTCTTTACCTAACATAGATCCCACTCTCCTATCTCTCCCTATTCCTTGTTTAGGAACCATAGCCCCAATTTCAGATTGTGAATCCCTCCTTTCACAGAGTAAACCACCTAAGTCTTGGCTACAGGAAGAATGCCTATCTCTGCCAGAGAGCCACAGCTGGGAACAGTTGCTAACAGTCAGACAATTTGGGTTCCAGTGATTTTCTGGTTGCCTAAAAGTTAGAAATTGTAATAGTGAGCATTATAAACTAAGTCCCTGTGGATCCAGAGCTAAGAGTTTGTTTTTACTACGTGGTGGATTGATGGTACAGCAATTAATCCACTGGCAGTCGATTTATCATGTTTGCTTAAATGTGATAAATTGACCTCTGAGTGCTCTCCCATTGACTCCAGTACCCTACCAGGATGAGATGAGTAGATGGAGTCAATGGGAGAACAGCCTCTGCTGACCTAAGTACATCAACTTCATCTACTCTATTTGGCTGTGTCTAGACTGGCCAGTTTTTGATTTTCCGGAAAAACTTGCCAGCTGTCTACACTGGCCGCTTGAATTTCCACAAAAGCACTGACTTCCTACTGTAAGAAATCAGTGCTTTTTGCAGAAATACTATGCTGCTCCTGTTCAGGCAAAAGTCCCTTTTGTGCAAAACTTTTGCGCAAAAGGGCCAGTGTAGACAGTTCAGATTTGTTTTCCACAAAAAGGCCCCGATCACGAAAATGGCGATCAGGGCTTTTTTGCGGAAAAGCGCGTCTAGATTGGCCACAGACGCTTTGCCGCAAAAAGTGCTTTTGCGGAAAAGCATCCGTGCCAATCTAGATGCTCTTTTCTGAAAATGCTTTTAACGGAAAACTTTTCCGTTAAAAGCATTTCCGGAAAATCATGCCAGTCTAGACGTAGCCTTTGTGTATTGGGTGTGGCGTAGAGCAGACCTAAGAGCCTTTTTTGGGACTTAGAGCCAAGACTATTGGTTGATGCTGTTCCTCGTGGAGGATAAGGTTACAGTGCTCTCTGCTGCTGGTTAATCTGCAGTTAGAGAATTTTTTGTTTTTTAAAGAAAGGGGAAGTAGTCATGATTCTGTCTCTTAAATGAACTGTGGTAGAATGTTACATTATAGAAGTTCCATGGCTGTTGGCTAGTTCACAGAAGAGAGGAGTGAGTGGGGATAAATAATGGAAAAGAGTTTAAAGAACCGAGTCAGAGAAAGAACCATGCCAAAAAAAAAAGTGATAAAAGGAGAAAAGGGCAAAAAATTGAGAAAGTGCCAAGAGGGAAGAGCTTTGTGGAGACTGTCAGAGAGAAGGGAATTAACAAATTCACTCTGTTTCTTTGTTTGAATATTGTGCTGTAGTTAAACTCACTGGACTGAATTCAGTTATACTTTAGTATTCGTTTCCATCATTGCCTTTCTGTAAGATAAATTTGGTCCCATGTGTCGAAGCAAAAACACGCTCCTCTGTGTTTAGGCAGCTAACAAGCAGCTTTATTAATTAATAAAGCACAGCATGAGCCAAACGTGGTCACAGCAGAGCCAGACCCAGTAAGGCTACTAATACAATCAATCCTAGTATCTTTATACCCTTAACCAAACAGTCTGACGTCAGGGCATCCAATTACAGAAATCCTCAATTAAATTTGGAAAAACAAAGCCTTATCAACAAGATGGCGGACAGGTGCGAGGGAGTACATCTCCTGTCCCAACCAGCCCAATTAACACATACCAATAGCCCATCCTGTAGGCCTCTTCTCACGGGGTGACAGAAAGTTCACTCTGGTCTACGTGCTTGAGAGAAAAGCTGAAATGGTTTCTGATATACAAGATGGCTTCTAGCTAAATATGAAAATGGTTTCTACAGCTTCTACAACTCCCCCCTTTTAGCCTTTTAAAGGCTAACCTTGAAACCATTTTATACCTCCATTTTCAATTAAAGTATTTATGTACATTTCTTGTTCCTTTCTCTGCTCATCCTATTTTAACATCATGAGTTCCACATTCCCTTTGGTAAGGGTCTATCTTGTGTTTTCTAGAATACAAGAAATACAGCATTTGATTAGCAAGAAACAAAAATAAGCACAAAAGAATATAGCCAATACTAAAACTACACCTTGCAAAATCCAAGTTCCCACATGTCCAAACCAGCCTCCCAACTAAGCTCAGAGGGTCCAGTCTTCCCCTTGCTTTAGGCGTTCCACAGTTCTTTCAATCTCTGAGGCATCTTCCTCTACTTCTTTGCTGGTGTCAGAAATATACCCACAGCATTCTCTTCTTACTAAGGCACAAACCCCGCTCTTACTAGCTAGGACATAGTCTAGGGCCATTCGGTTTGGCTTTTTCTCACCCTGGCTCCTGAACCGTTACATGTCTAGCAGTACTTTCCAATTGGGGTCAAGGCTAGGCGGATATACCCTGGGTTAGTAAACCTTTTATCCTGCCAAGTATCATTTGGCTTAGTTTACTAAACAGTGTGCCATTCATTTGAGTGATGTTTAGTGGGACTGGAATTATTGGGATGCCTCTTTCTGAATGTACAGGACTGTGAGCACATATCCAGCAACCTGTAGAATTAAATTCTTGGGAAACTTGGTTCATTAAAAGCATAAATACATTTGAACCATATAGGTGTTAACGGCTAGGTATTAAAAACAAGATTAAGCATAAGCTTAACATGAATTGTTTGTCCAGCCTCATGCTGGCTGTTCTTCAGGACTTCGTAGTTTGCTTCACCTATCGCTGGCAGGTTCTTTTGGGCCGCAGCTGGTACCTTAGCCTTGGTCTCTCAGGCTCGTCTGCTTCTGGGCCTGGATTGCCGGTACCAAGCCTGTGCTGATCCTCGTCTACTTCTGGACCTGGGTTTCTGGTACCAGGTCTGTGGTGATTCCCATCTGCTTCTGGACCTGGGTCTCCGGTACCAGGTCTGCGGTGCTCCTTATTGGGGCCGACTTCTGTAGGGGCCAGGACGGGTTTGCAGTGAGATGTGTGAATCCAGGTGGGCAATCCTTCGCACTTTACAGCAGTATGGGTGGTCAGAAGGATTTGGTAGGGACACTTTCACCTGGGTTCCAGGGCAGTCTTCCGCTGGTGAACTTTCACGCAAACCCAGTTTCTTGGTTGTAGTTTAAGGCACAGCTCAGTTGGGGCCTCCTGGAAGGCGTCCTTAACCTGTAAATGATAAGACTGTACACACCTCATAAGTTCCTGACAATTCTTGACTATGCTTCCTTTAACAAGTGTGGCATCAGCCAGGTTAATGTCTGGGCTGCTTAACAGTCTCATAGGTCGGCCACATGCAATTTCATGTGGACTGAGTCCAGTTTTCTGATTAGGAGTGGCTCTCATGCTCATTAGGGCAATCGGAAGTGCTACTATCTATGTTAAGCCAGAGTTCTCACATATTTTAGCAAGTTTGTTCTTTAAAATCCTGTTTCATCTTTCTACTGCTTCTGCGCTCTCCAGGTGTCGTGCACAGTGCAGTGCTTGTCTGGTAGAGTAGTACTTTTCCAGTTTTTTTTTTTAAAACAATTTTGCCCAGTAAAGTGGGTACCTTTATCACTAGAGATCACAAGGTGTATTCCCCATGATGGGATGTAATGATTTAGAAGTTTCTTAGCTACTGTGATGTCATCATGTTTCCTGCAGGGATAAGCTTCTACCCATCCCAAAAACAAGCAAACAATAACCAGCACATTATTCAAAAGATTGACATTTAAGCAATTGAATAAAGTCCATTTGTAAATTCAGAAATGGTCCCAAAGGCGGAGGTCTGGTTGCCGGAACTGTCTTTACAGGTTTACCCACGTTGTGGGCTTGGCAGACAGGGCAAGCCAGACAGTAATCTTTGGCTGCTTGGGAGAATTTGGGAGCAAACCAATTTTGTTTTAGGATTGCTACCATCCCCCCTTTTGCCAACGTGCGACAATCTAGGGAGCACGGGGGCAAGGTGAGGTAGCAAGACCACTGGGGCAACAATGTGGCCATCAGAGCTGCACCACAAGTGGTCTGGGTGCAAGGTGCACCCTGCCAGTCTCCACTCCTGCTTTTCCGATT
Organism: Pelodiscus sinensis; assembly: GCF_052426305.1. Taxonomy (NCBI): domain Eukaryota; kingdom Metazoa; phylum Chordata; order Testudines; family Trionychidae; genus Pelodiscus; species Pelodiscus sinensis. The sequence goes on from NC_143052.1 coordinate 309,611,000, forward strand.
CTGGGGCTTGGTCTTGCAGGAGGGCCAGTTCTGAAAGAGACGGCGTAGGAGCTGGCGATGGTAGGAGAGAAGGGAAAAACAGCAGGTAGAGGAGCAGATTCCGCTACATTCCAGACAGTACAAACTGCATAGCCTGCTACTAAAACTTTACTAAAATTATAAAGACAAGAACCATTTATATAAAGCACAATGTTAAGATTATTCAAGGGACTTAAATTATTCTTTCATTAAAACAACAATATTGTACACACAACGTTTGAAATACATATATCACAATCAAGATACACACAAGACAAATCTGGACAGAACACAAACTTATGTCATGACACAGAACCATGGTTTTTTTTTTTTTCCTTTGGTTAATTTTCATATGATATTAGCGCTTCTTGATGATCTGAAAGACAAAGAAAACATTTCTACCCCCGTCGGGGTGGCCCATTATAACTTAAAATACTGCCTAAGATCTGCTAGGGGAACTAGTTACATCTAGTTCCTTACCACTTCTATGGGTGAGTGAGCTGTAACTTTCTGAGAACAAGAGAGCTTCATCGGTACTCGTGACCTTCCACTCTCTTGAATTACCTCTGAGCTGCTAGCTTTCCTTATCAGTGGCATGCCTCAGTTTTTCTCTTGTACTGCAGACCAGGCTTATTTTATTTACTGCTACAGAAATTCTTAGAACAAGGTGCTTGCTAGTTACTATTCCAGCAAGCAAAAAGGTTTTCCTTTCCTGAAAAGAATCACATGCAATGTTACAGACTTACTTATGGGGGACAGTGCTCCCCCCCCTTCCAGAACAGACAGGCAGTTTGCAGACACACACAACCTTGGATCTGAAAGCAAGCCAAAAGTGCTATCAGCTCAGCCTTGACCAGAAACACTGTGAAGTTTCTGGGCTTGGATTTTTTTAAACAATAATTAGGTTCTTTGGAAGACACATTTAACCCTTAGGGTGCAGGTTTTACAAATTTACAATGTATAGATTCTATTCTTTTATGCGGTTAACCAATTAAGTTTCAGTAGAATTCCTTATTTTCTCTTTAATAGATTTTAACAAAGTATCTGTAGCCAAATGTTTAACTTGACTGTTTCATTGCTAAGATGATTAGAAGAGGCTGCAAGAAACGAGTCATTTCTTAAAGCAGGTTTGTTTGTTTTTTTCCTCCCCTTTAGGATTTGGAGGAACACTTTCTTTAAACTATTAAACTTATTTTAAACTTTGTGTTTTGCTTTGGATCGGGCAAGTTTGTTACAGGAGCCCGTGTTTTCAAAGGGAAGAGCTAATTCCTTTCAGTTATTTTTCATGTTTCCTCTCTATCTGTGTATGCGTTATAAAGAGGGATAGAGGGGTGATGTTGTGCCAGATTTTCCCCCTAAGCTTGGTTGATATGGGTGTGCCAACTGAGAATTTTATTTTCTTTTTTTTTTCCCACTTCTTATGTGTTATTTTGGCACAGAGGTGCTGCAGCAACTTTTAAGTTACCTATCTTACTGCAGGGTGGATTTTTGCTTTTCTGAGCTTTACTTTCATCCCTCATAGCTTTAATTTTTCCTCTTTTCCAATTTGTTAAATGCTTACAGGTCCTTGGACCATTATGCACGTACATGTAGTACACAGGGGTGCCTTTCGGCAGAGTGGGGGGTGTTTAGACTAACCCCCACTTAAACTAACTTTACACACTCCAAAGAAAGAGTCTGCCGGGTCTAGAGTGTCAGACCTTAGCAGCTCATGAAATAAGGGGAGTCGTCACTCCCTCACATATCCGCTGAGTCTCGAGGTTCAGCTGACCCCCCCCCTTGCGTTCAGAGCTCCCTCGTGGGAGAGCCCTGGTGCAGCTGGGATCAGCTCAAGTCTCAGACCTATGCAACGGCATTCATTCTTCACTCATTACATTCATACTCATTTTCCACACACAATTTTTTCTCCTTTTTCACATTTTTCCTATAGTTTCCACATTTAGCTGCATCTTTATTTATTGTCTAGTTCCCATGGGTTTCTATTAAGTGACGCTGCCCTAAGACACCCGGCACTTAATATCAGACTTCATTAGGATCCTATACCAGAAAACACTTATCATAAAGGCACTGGAATTCCTGTAGACTGACCTACCCCCATTTTCTGCGCGCGCTTAATTCTGTAAGACACCGAACCAAAGTCCGCCTGCTTACACCATATTCTGCAAGTCACCGAATCAGGATCCACCTGCTCGCTCTGCGAGTCACTGAATCAGGATCCGCCTGCTCGCTCTGCGAGTCACCGAATCAGAATCCGCCTGCTTGCTCTGCAAGTCACCGAAACAGGATTCGCCTGCTTGCTCTGCGAGTCCCTGAATCAGGATCCGCCTGCTCGCTCTGCGAGTCACCGAATCAAGAATTCACCTGCTCGCACTGGTCCCCCCCCTTTTTGTTGCGAAGCACTGGACTCAAGGTCCACCTGCCTCGCAGGGGTTTCCGGCACCTGCCCCAGCCCGGCAGAACACCACGTCCTGGCGCCTGGAGACAGCCTGGCGGAATGGGGCACTATGGCCTGGGGTTAGCCTCAGAGGTCAGTACTACGCCCACAAATAACAGAGAGAGACAACAAAGCTTCCCCACAGTTCCGTGTGCCGAGAGAGAGTAATGGCACCACACCAGCTTTTAGCGTCCGAACACAGAGGGTCCAGCGCATGGCTGCCTCACTAGAGACACCGGTGTGCCCTTTTGGAACTGTGACACATAAGACAGGCCTAATAGACAAAGACAGACACAGACAGACAAAAATGTTAGCCGCTCCACAAAATTGAATTCCGTAGCTCCCCTTACCCCGATGGCCGGCCGTCACTCCAAATCCCAAGCCCTCAACCAGGAGATTTCGTAACAGGTATCCCCTTTACCTTCTCTTGAGCGCTCTGAGAGGTTTGGAAGTGGAGTGCTGGTCCATCCATACGGGCAAGTGGCGCGTTAGGAATCTCGGTGGAACCTCCAAATTGTCGAAGCAAAAACACGCTCCTCTGTGTTTAGGCAGCTAACAAGCAGCTTTATTAATTAATAAAGCACAGCATGAGCCAAACGTGGTCACAGCAGAGCCAGACCCAGTAAGGCTACTAATACAATCAATCCTAGTATCTTTATACCCTTAACCAAACAGTCTGACGTCAGGGCATCCAATTACAGAAATCCTCAATTAAATTTGGAAAAACAAAGCCTTATCAACAAGATGGCGGACAGGTGCGAGGGAGTACATCTCCTGTCCCAACCAGCCCAATTAACACATACCAATAGCCCATCCTGTAGGCCTCTTCTCACGGGGTGACAGAAAGTTCACTCTGGTCTACGTGCTTGAGAGAAAAGCTGAAATGGTTTCTGATATACAAGATGGCTTCTAGCTAAATATGAAAATGGTTTCTACAGCTTCTACACATGTATCTAAGATTATTTGGTATTTTTTAAAATTTTACAGCACCCAAGGTGCACTAGTTGCTTTTAAAAACATGCAGTAGGTGGAATCTCTGCCTTACACTGTGATTTTACAAGGTTGTTTCATTTTTCCCAAACATTCTCCTCTCCTCTCCTTGTGAGCAACAGCACCCTCCATCATCCTTTCTGCAATCTGGGTATCATTGTACAAATCTGTATTCTTCTGTCATCATACTCAGGCCTTTGCCAAACCCTGTTGCTTTTTTCTTTACAATATCTAAAATGTATTTCTTTTGCTTTGGTCATGCTGCTCCTGTTCCAGCCCATGCTCTAGCTTAGTGGTTTTCAAACATCATGCAACATGATCCACTTCTGACAACAAAAAATACTACACAACCTCAGGAGGGGGGATCGAAGACTGAGTTCTGCCCCTTCCCCCCAAAGCTCAAGCCCTGCTGCTCTGGGCAGGGGGGGCCAAACCCGGAGCACTGTCCTCAAGGCTTCAGCTTTGCATGTTGGTAGAGGTGGCTGTGATCATGCTTCACCTTCAGCCTTGGAGGGCAGGGTTGTGCCTCAGACCAGAGACCCAGCAAGTCTAACGCCAGCCTCAGCAACTCCATTAAAATGGGGTTGTAACCCACTTTGAGGTCCTGACCTATCATTTGAAAACTTCTACTCAGCAGTGAAAGTAACTTAAAATGTCTTACAGGTACTGTCCTATTGTAATCCGTGTCCCTGCCAGTTCTTTAAATAGCTCCCTGCTGGCTTTTGTGGCAGCTCAGCTAGCTCTTGCTGGAGCTGCACAGTAGGACCCGCTCACTACTTTCACTTCTGCCTCTGCTTGAAAGTTCTAGTCCACCCTCATTCTATTATTTCCAAAACTGTCAGTTTCTCCTTTTTTGGTTTCTGTCATTCTCATCGATCATTGATCTCCCTCATTGAATGTTGTCAAGATGATTACACTCATAGCAATGTATCTACACTCTCTAGTTCATAGCTCTGCTTCCATTGCAGCATGTGGTGGAGCATGCAGGGTCCTACACAGGCTCCCCTCCCCAGCTGCTTCCAGCCACAAAGGAGTGGGGGAAGGAATGACCTGGGCTACGTCTTTGCAGAGCTCATCTCTCCCCCGCAACCATCCTTCCCAGCTTTGTGGCTGGATGCAGCTGGTCCCTTACCAGCCTGCACAGCACTGAAAGGCAGCTGACACCTCGAGACTGCTACTGGCCCATTAACATAACCGTGTCACCTCCTGTCCCCTATCTACAGCATAGGAAGGAAAGGGTTAAGCCCAATGGATGTATTGTACACCAGGACCCAGGGAATCTGACTGCTAGGGCTTCAGTGAACCCAGCCACAGAGGTGGCTCTGGAGGAAAGGATACCTAGGGACAGAGCCGCCCCATGCTCCCTGGGTCAAGACTCAGGCTACAGCTAGACAAAAATGAGGCACTTTGAAAGTGCAAACAAAACCGGGATTTGAATTTCCCATGCTTCATTTGCATAATCATGTCATGGCGCTTTTTCAAAAAAGCGCTTTTTCGAAAGTGCAACTGTAGTCTAGACGTGGTTCTTTCGAAAATGGCAGGCTTTTTCGAAAGATCCTGTAAACCTCAAAAATCTTTTGAAAAAGCCTGCCATTTTTGAAAGAACCGTGTCTAGACCGTGGATTTACTTTAGAAAAAGCACTTTTTCAAAAAAGCGCCATGATGCAATTATGCAAATGAAGCATGGGAAATTCAAATCCTGGCTTCATTTGCACTTTCCAAGTGCCTCATTTACATCCCTCTGTCGACAGAGGGATGTAGTCTAAATGTAGCCACAGTATGTTGCAGGGCAAGGGAAAGAAGGTGCTAAGATGCTGCCCAGGGGATTGCTGTAAGTTAAGGGTGTGAACAGGCTGGAAATCGTCCTTCCCACCCCCACCACTCCAGAACTTAGCTGGGGGCAGATAGGCTTTCCCATGCCAGCTCTGTGTGGGCTTCGGTACATACAGGGCTCATCTTCTGGCTAGCGTTCCATGCCAGGGGTGGGGATGAGGGGGGTTGGGCTTTCCCAGGGTGCCAGCCCAGCCAGAGGCAGTGGGGGAGGGGAGGAGGAAAGAGCCTGCCTACCACGCTGTTGGTGAGCTGAGCACTCTGACCAGGGACAGGTTTGCCATATAGTGAGAGGATGTTGGTGAGAGGATGAGGAGTAGCGGGGTTGGCGTGAAGAGGCAAAGCAGGAAAGGACAGCAAGAGGGGAGCCTGTTAAGGGCCAATGGGTGGGTGGCAGAGGTGACCCATAACTAGCTGGTGTCTGCCTGCACTCACCAGCCACCACAGCAAGCACATAGCTAGAAATGTGACCGGGGTGGAGGGGAGAGAGCGGGAGGCCTGGTTCTGTTGGCCAAGAGACGGCATGCAGCAGAGGCTGTGCTAGCAGGCCAGCAGGGGGAGTGGAAGGCACCTCACGTTGCAGCTTGACCCGTCACCAATCTTTTACATCCAGCCCCATCATTGGCCCCTGCACACTGCCCCTACTCACGGCTGATGGGCAGGTTGCTGGCAAGCAGGGATCCAGTCAACAGCAGGATCCACCATTACTGATAGAGGGAGACAGAAAATATGGGACAATTTGCCCATTTTAGAAAGTCAGAACATCTACAAGAGGCTTAAATATGAGACTATCCCTTTAAAAATGGAACATCTGGTTACCCTACATAGTGTCATCAGATCCTACGTTAAGCAAGCTGTTTTATTATGGTAGCAGCTAGAAGCCCTAACATTGATATGCTTGATGATGTACAAACATGTAAAAAGATGGTTCCTGCTCTAAAGAATTTCAGTGCAAGTAAAGAGCTTGCTTATTTCTGCCAACTTAGACTCAGTCCTTGTTTGGATTAATTACTCCAGCTACCAGGATACTTAAAAAAGCAGATGGAATAGCATATAAATACAAAGGTAAGGGAAGCACACCAGTTGCTCATTCCATCTATTTCAACTGAGAGGGAATTCTCTATGGCCACAAATGATTCTGAGTTATTTTGTGAAATTGTTTATCCATAGTTATTTACGTCTGAATTATTTATTTGAAGAGTTGCAAAGATAGGCTAAAGAACATTCTGTATTTATGCCATCTGTAACTGGTACAATATGTTTTTAGAGGACAAAATGTGGGATCCATATGAAACTACAACAAAACACGAATACCCATATAGACCACAAGTAGAGACTAAAGCATTACGGTAAGGCAATATTGGCTAATTTAATGCTAACACTTCTATTGATTTTGTTTTTGTGATGTACTGAAATCTATGTTCATGTCCAGATCTATAACAGTTAAGTTACAGGGGGCACTTGATAGAAAACAAAACCCAACAGATTTAATCTACTCTGCATTGATTAGGCCTCAGTTGTAGCAATGTGTAAAGTTCAGGGTACCACATTTCAGGAAAGATATGGACACATTGGAGAGGGTACAGAGAAGAACAAGAAAGATTAAAAGTCTAGAAAACATGAGCTATGAGGGACGAGTGGAAAAAAGAAGACTGAGAGGGGACATGTAGCAGCTTTCAAGTACCTAAGAAGGCATTACAAGGAGGAGGGAGAAAAATTATTCTCCTTAACGTATGATGATAGGACAAGAAGCAACGGGCTTAAATTGCAGCAAGGGAGGTTTAGATTGGCCATTAGGAAAAACATATTGTCAGGGTGGTTGTGGAATCTCCATCACTGGAGATAAGAGCAGGTTGGACAGACATCTATCTGAGGCTATGTCTAGACTATGGAGTTTTTCCGGGATACCAGAGGTATCCCAGAAAAACTCTGCCACGTCCAACATTTTTTGCAGAAGAGCAGATGCACTCCTTCAGAAGCCCTGTGTTCCTCGTTTCACGAGGAAGAAGAGTTCTTCTGAAAGAGTAGGTTTTTCCAAAATTTGGCCCAGTGTTGACGAGTCAAATTTTGGAAAAGCCTCTCCTGAAAAAACAATCGGAAAAAGGTATGCAAATTACAGAGTGCAATTTGTGTACCTTTTAAAAAAAGAAAGCGTCAGTCTAGACATAGCCAGAGATGATCTTGGTGCCTTGTCCTGCCATGAGGGCAGGGGACTGGACTTGGTAACTTCTCAAGGTCCCTCCCAGTTCTAGTATTCTATGATAGTATGTGACTTTATCCCGCTGTCTGCAATTCTTATAATAGGAAATACATTTACCACAGTATCTGCAATATTACTGACTTTGTTTCCCTATTTCCAACTGCAACTTTTAATGCATTTCTTACAGTCCCAGAACAGCTAAAGGATATGTGAATCCATACCAACTTAGTGATCCTATTGGCTATAATACTTACAGAGAAGAGTTCTGTTGGAAACCATATTCCAAGGCAGAACCTATAAGGACTGGCTCTTCAACAGGAACACGGAGAAACAATCCTCATCCCAGTCAAGTAAGGAATGCTAGAGCATTCTCCCTCATTTATGTTGCCAAGGGAAGGTACTGTGGTAGGGCTTAATATTTTGTTTATGATACAATGTTTATGGTACAGTAGTTTTGAAGTATGCCGGTGAATTGGGTGCCAGTAGAAGCACTTGGCATCAAGAAATTTTGAAGAAGCAAGTATTACTCTGACTGTGAGATTAGGTAGTTGAAGAAAACAACATTGTTTACTAATATGTTTACAGTGTAAAATAACAATGTCAGGTCTTTTCTATAAGTATTATCTTGGGCAAATATAATTTGGGAGGTTGAGTCGTTCTTTTTAAATGATGCACAAATTCTCCCATTCTAGAATGCACAATCTCTGTTCTGTTTTGGGTGACACCTGCTCCATAGCTGACTTTATTATCATTTCCATTAAGCAAACCCTGTTGTGTAATTCCAAATGAAATTTATAGGTAGCAGATTTAAAACAAAGAAAATGAAGCTGTTCTTCACACAGTGCATGGTCGGCCTGTGGAACTCTTTGCCAGAGGAGGTTATGAAGACCAGGACTTTAAAAGGCTTCAAGAAGGAACTAGATAAATTCATGGAGGTTAGGTTCATCCATGGGTATTAGCCAGGATGAGTAGGAATGGTAACCTCTGCCAGAGGCTGGGAATGGGTGATAGGAGAGGGATTGCTTAAGATTCCCTGTTGTGTTCACTCCTTCTGGGGCATCTAGCATTGGCCACTGTTGGCAGACGGGATACTAGGCTAGATGGACATTTGGTCTGACTCAGTATGGCTGCTCTTATGGTCTTATGTTCTATGTTCTTATCACCATCTTCTCAATTTCTTCATGTATGACCAGAATATTTAGCTCTTAGCACTTACATCTTTCCATCATTTCAATCCTTTTTCTCAGATTATTTCCATGATAGTTTGAAAAGAAAAATAGACTCATATTTAAATATGCCCATCTTAAAGGATCCCAAAGCATTTTTAGATCTTAAGTGTGCATGCATGCACGCACATGCACATGCACATACACACACACACACACACACATTACAAAGATAGCTTCCCCAATTATCACCTCTAATATTATTATCTCATCGACATTAACCTCCCCCCCTTCTCCTCCTTCTGTTCTAAAATCTGATTTATCTATTTTATATGTGTTCAGTTTTTTTGATTGTATCCCTTTGGTATATATGGTCACGCCAATTTTCTTCCACAATTTGATCTGAGGAAGTGGGTCTGTCCCACGAAAGTTCATCACCTAATAAACCATCTTGTTAGTCTTTAAAGTGCTGCATAGTCCTGTCTCTTTTTTCAGCAAGATCAGACTAACATGGCTACATCTCTATTACTACACTAATTACCTTATCCATCTGTTTCAGAGCAGAAGCCATGTTAGTCCGTATCTTTAAAAACAACTTTTAAAAAATCAAGTAGTTCTGTGGCACATTAGCAATGAACAAAACATATGTATAGTATCATGAGCTTTGGTGGGCAAAACCCACTTCTTCAGATGAGATGATCCTGAGTCAGTTTTGCCCACGAAAGCTCATGATACTATATATATATATATATATATATATACACTCATCCATCTGTGATACACAGCAATGTACAATACTATGATCTAATGTTTATGACAGGGTAAATAAACATTGTATCCAACTGATGAGTATTTAACAAGCAGAATGTAATTACTAGCCAGATTGGAATTTGTCCTGAGATTAATATATCTACTTTTGTGTTAAGATCCTGGAGCTCTTTTTCTCTATTTTCAGCTTGTTTACTTTGGCATTTGATAGCATTTTGGATCAGGTCCTTAGCTTATAGTCAATTTCACAGTTTCCTCCTTTTTGTTAGTTTCCTCTGCGTTTTATGTCTCTCTCATAGCAAATGGAGAGAGAGAAGCATTCTAAAAATAAGAAAATATTATTATGAAACTAGAAAAATTGGTTAGCAGTTTGGGGAGGAGAAGTACCTAAAACTGTAAAATCTCTTTTGTTTTGTAATTGGCTGACTAGGTTTTCAAGTTAATCTGTCCTTTTTCAAAACTGGCAACATATAACTTGTATTTACTACAAATATTACCTGAAACTTCTCATTTGGTATAATTATTGTGGGTACAAAAGAGGAAGGCTGGTCCAATGACTGGGGCACTGATCTAGGACATGGTTCAATTTCCTGCTCTGCTATAGACTTCCTGTTTAACCATGGTCAAATCACTTAGCTGCTTGGTACCTCAGTTTCTCATCTATAGAATGGGGATAACCCTAATAGAGGTAATTGGAGGAGAAATAGATTAAAGATTATGAAGCATTTTAAGACTTACTGATGAAAAGTGCTATATAAGAAATAGGCATTATCATCAAACAGGACTATGTAGCACTTTAAACACTAACAAGATGGTTTATTAGGTGATGAGCTTTCATGGGCCAGACCCACTTCCTCAGATCAAATAGTGGAAGAAAATCGGCACAACCATATATACCAAAGGATACAATAAAAAAAAAAAAAGAACACGTATGAAAAGGACAAATCAAATTTCAGAACAGAAAGGGGATGGGGGGGGGAGGTAAATGTCTGTGAGCTAATGATATTAGAGGTGATAATTGAGGAAGCTATCTTTGTAATGGATAAGATAATTAATGTCTTTATTTAGACTGAGGCATAAAGTGTCTAATTTAGGCATGAATGATAGTTCAGAGGATTCTCTTTCAAGTCTGGTGTGAAAAGGTCTTTGAAGCAGGATGCAGGTAATCAAGTCGTTGATTCAATGCCCTTTGTAGTTGAAATATCAAGAAACTGGTTTTTTTTTTATGATCCTGTCTAATATCTGTTTTGTGAGCATTGATTCTATGCCCACAAAACAGATATTAGACAGGATCACAAAGAAAAAACAGTTTCTTGCCATTTCAACCAGAAAGGGCATTGTCTAAACGACTTGATTACCTGCATCCTGCTTCAAAGACCTTTTCACACCAGACTTGAAAGAGAATCCTCTGAACTGTCATTCATACTTAAATTTGACACTTTATGCCTCAGTCTAAACAAAGACATTAATTATTGTACCCATTACAAAGATAGCTTCCCCAATTATCACCTCTAATATCATTAGCTCACAGACATTTACCTACCCCCTCTCCATCCCGCTTCTGTTCTGAAATTTGATTTGTCCTTTTCATATGTATTCATTTTTTTTATTGTATCCTTTGGTATATATGGTTGTGCCAATTTTCTTCCACTATTTGATCTGAGAAAGTGGATCTGGCCCACGAAAGCTCATCACCTAATAAACCATCTTGTTAGTCTTTAAAGTGCTACATAGTCCTGTTTTTTGTTTCAGCTACACCAGACTAACACAGCTACATTTCTAGCATTATCATCAGTGAGCTTTAAATTACGTCTTATTCTGTGGGAGGTGGCTGAATACTATGTAATTTGCTGTAAATGTAATACTCTAATTGTAGACATGCAGATCGACTAAATCCCCCTTTTTATGTTATTAGAGTTTCATGGTTTGGAAGGTGCCTCGAGAAGAAAAACCACCATCCTCCAACAGCATTTCACCCTGGACACAGCCTATTTCTAAACAAGAGGTTGGGGAAGCAATCAGAGCACAGTTCAGTTCTACATACAGTGAAGATTATTTAGGATTACCACAGGGTGAGGGCAATGATTTCTCTCTCTTTTTTTAACGTGGCCCATTAAGACACTCTGTGGCATAGTGCCATGATAATGTCAAGGACAGAGCAAAGGCACATTGTCACAGCAGGGACTCCTGGAGACATTGTGGCTCAGGCAGACACAGGCCACATCTCCACTTGCTGTGCCAGAAATCAATCTTCAGGCATTTGATTTAGTAGGTCTAGTAAAGACCCACTAAATAGAATGTTGAGGGTGGTCTCTGTCAGCGCTGGTATTCTCACAGTCACAAGGAGTAAAGGGAGCCAACAGGAGTGTTTGCTCCCATTGACCTCTCTCCGTGAAGATGGCACAAAGCTTATCTTAAGGTATGTCGATTCCAGCTACATTATTTACGTAGCTGGAGTTGCATACCTTAAGCCAACCTTCCAGGTCTAGTGTAGACCCGGCCAAAGTCTCTCTGGAAGCCTAAAGGGACTGTGGGCCACAGGGTGCAGCATATATGCCCATCCCATTTCAGCCAAACTGAGCTGGGGAGAGAGAGATAGTAAGGTCATGACCATACCTTGAATACAACCAACTTCTTTCTTCTCATCTCCTCTATTCGTCCTTGCCTATTCACATGCTTCTGAGGTTTTTTTATTGGAGATGATGGTCCCTCTAAGCCTCCCTGTATCCCAGGAGGTTATGGCTAAAAGGTTATCAAAGGCAACTGACTGAAGCTTCATCCCCTGTTCCACTGCTCAGTATTTCCTCATTGCCCCCTTGATAATCTCTCTTTCTTTTGGGATCCACTGAAATAAATGGAAAGGCTTCCACTGATGTTAATTGATTTTGGGTCAGGTCCTAATACACCTTAGAAGCAAAGCACCTGTTGATTCAAAAATGTTGTACCTGTCTGTTGTAATCTTATCTCACCCTTACCATACCCAGCCTTGCAACTCTTATATAGTGAGGTGCCAATATGGCTGATTATTAGAGCAGGTCAAAAGATCGGGGGAGGGGTTCCTGTGGAAAATTTCAGCCAAAAGTAGGAGCCACAGGCTGCAACTCCCCTCAGCATTGCCTGCCTGCCAGCCTGCACAGCCCCCCTCACCAATCCATCCCCAGGCTGGATCCAGGGAACATCGCCAGGGCCAGCCTGCACGGTCTCCCCTTCCCTGCCCCCAGGCCAGGCCTGAAGAGTGCAGGTGGGAGGTCTACATACCCCTCCTCCCTGCCCCCAGGCCAGACCCAGGCAATGCTGGGTACATCTTCTAGTCTTATAAATATTTTAGAAAGTTTGTTTGTTTGTTTGTTTGTCCCGAAAAATCTCTGAAATGGTAAGAGCTAGAAACATAAAATTTTTGAATGGATACTACTGATTTCCTAACTTAAATAACTGGATTGGTTATATCTCGAAATCGGTTCCCACAGAGCCCCAGTTGGGCCCACTGATAATTAGCTTTTAGTAGCGCCTGATCATAGGCAGGGTTCGACAAACAATGTAATCTACTTGCCTGTGGCGAGTAGATAACACCCCGGAAGAGCCGGCGCAGAGATTTCTGCTAGTTGGATAATAAAAATGACACTATTTTCTAACTTCTTTAGGTTTACAAATTAAAGACACTACTCCTGTGCCTCCTGACTGGAAAAAATTAATCCCACACCCTCCAGCAACTGAATTTAGGCATCATTACCAGGCCCCAGCACACAACCGTGACTTCATGGACTTTTCCTGGAAATATGGATGTAATGCAAATCGGCATATTCCAGCAAAAGGAGTTGGTAAGAATATATTTATTTTTAAAGCCTTAAATAAGTAAAACTTTGGAAATGATGAAAATCAGGACTTCAGTTCTTTACATTGCATTCCTTTGTGGAATCAGATTCTTTTGAAGTCCTGCCAACTATTAAATTAGTTCTTCAGTAGTCTCTGGTCACTTCTGCTTATGTAATTGATTAGTGATGTTTGAAGATTTCCTGTGACAGGAGAAAATGAGCCTTTTTCTTCCTAAGAGTCCAGCATGAGTTTTGTACCATGCAATAATTTTACACATTAAGTCTGCAAATGTGGTTTGCACTTTCTTATCTCTGCTCCTGCTGACTGAAATCAAAGGGAGCTGAGTGTTCTTGCAAATCCCACTGCAAGAACATAACTCAATATGTGACATGTACCAACATCTCAGGTTGGGAGAACCTGGGCTGCTGACCCTTTGCACTAGAAAGTTTGCTGGAGTGGGGGCACAGTGGTGCAATCTCTCATCTATCAGGGGGAGGGAGGGATAGTTCAGAGCTCACTAGTACCACCCACAGATTGGTCAAAGCATATGCGCCAACTTCCCCTCTAGCTGCGGGTTGCTCAATCCCCTCCTATACTCCGATTCCATCCTTTCCCCACAAGCTCTGCCTCTGCTCCTTCCTGTCTCCATTCCACCCAATGCCCCAGGGCCCTGACTCTTTTTGGCCTCCTCCCCCAAGCATGCCCTCTCCCTATTCCTCCCCTTCTCTCCCAGAGCTTCCTGAATGCTCTGAATCAGCTGTTTGCAGCACTCCAGAAACTCTGAGAGGGTGGCGGGGGGAGGTCAAGATTTGGTCAGGAGGGCCACCAGCCCTGAGAAGTGTAGGAGGGGAGAGCTTGGTTGCTGGTGTATATACGCATGCTCAACACCCACTAATTTTTCCCTGTGGGGTGCTCCAGTCCTAGAGCACCCATAGAGTCAGTGCCTATGAGTCAGGGCCAGCCCATTAGGAAATACACTTCAGGAAGCCTTTGCCACCCCTTGGAAATGCTGTTCATCGAAGTGTTGATTTTTCAACAAGGCAATGAGAAAGCTGGGAGATGTTGTTGTTTAAAAAAGACATAGAGCTAAGTGCCTGTCTAGATACTTATATGATTTTATCACTATATCTGGGGCTACATCTAGACTACAGGCTTCTTTCGGAAGAAGCTTTTTTTGGAAGAGATCTTCTGGAAAAACTTCTTCCTAAAGAGAGTGTCCATACTGCAAAAGTGCATCAAAAAAGCGATCTGCTTTTTCGAAAGATAGCGTCCACACTGAATGTAGGCTGTGATTGCTCAAGGCGGAATGGCCAACAGGGCACCTGAGCTATTTCGCAAAAAGGCTTCTTCCTCATAGAATGAGGATTACCAAGGCCGGAAAAACCCCTCTGTTCTTTCAATTTTCTTGCAGATGAATGCAATTGCAGTGTGGACATTCCTCAAGTTTTGTCAGAAAAATGGCTGTTTTTCTGACAAAACTCTGTAGTGCAGACATACCGTGGGTATCTTTCATTCATTAATGGATTTTATCTTCACAACACTCCTGTTAAGTAGGGAAGCTATCCCCCCATTTTGCAGATGGGAAATGAAGGTTCAGACAGAGTTGATTAAGTGATTTGCACAAAGTTACACAAAAAGTCTGTAACTGAGTTAGGAACTGACTTTAGATCTCTTGAGAGTCCCAGTCCATGCCTTAGCCATCCTTCCTACTATAGGTGCCATCTGTGTATTGCTGACATTTCATCTCATTGGCTTCATATTGGTGCTGAATTAATATGAGGGGAGGCTGAGGGAACCACACAGACTGAGGGATCTAGGTAGGGAGATCCCATAATGACTGTTTTGCATTGGTCTAAAGATATGTACCTGAGCCAGTTTAAGGCATTTCAGTTCCCTCTTTCAGCTTCCTGGAGGTGGCACAGGAATATTTGTTGATCATTGGTATGAAATACTGCAGAGAAATCCAGAAGGATGAGTATGTCTTAGTATGCCAAGATGAAGCCTGACTGATAGGAATTTCAAAATATTGGTAGCTAAAACTGGTTATAGATTAGATTCCAAACAAATACTACCCCAAGTTAACTACACAAAGTTTTATTATTACTAGCATTACCCATCCTGCTGTAACAGTAGAGGTACACTCAGGTTGGCCTGGCATGGGGGGCAAAAGCAGACCTGGCCACCATCTTGCCCATGAAGGACCCACTGCTGCCATAACCATGTCCCTGCTGCTCTACCCCCACCTTATGCCACCTGCATGCAGCATGCACTCAGACCTGCCGGAGAGCGCCATGGGGCCACTGGAGTCTGTCATTCAGGTGCTGGCGGGCTGGATCTTGGCCAGCCTGCCCGGATCTACCGACTGGACTCACTGCACTCCTGGCAAGGTGTGGCCTCCATTCCACACTCAGCCCATGGGCTGCTAACTTAGCCGAACCAGTCTGAATGGGGAGGAGGGAGAATTTCAGTGTCAGAGCGGGGGAGAGGGAGGCATTTTGAGACCAGGTTTGCAAGCATGGGGCAGTACCGAGGGGCTGACTCAGGTATTTAATGGGCTGCTGAGGGTGGAGGCTGAGGGGGGGGGCAGGCTCACATGGGGGGGGGCAGCTGGATTCTGGCAGCTGTTTGGGGGAAGGAGCCTCTCGGACCCCACTTTGGTGCAAGTCTCCCCCAAACCCACTGGCTGCGTGGCAGAGCAGCCCTGTCTGGGTCCTGGCACACTCAGGGTGGGTGCGACAGGCTGGGCCATGACACAGGAGTGGCATGCGGGACACACTGCCAGGAAGAGGCACACACCATTACTTGTTGGTCTCCAGCGACTCAGTGGGAAAGTGAAAGACACACATTGCACCTTCCTATCTCTCTCCCTCCCCTCACCCACCCACCCGCCCAGCACTTTGGGACCTGCCAGAGGCAGGAAAGTCTCGTGAGAAGTTTGTTCTCTGTGACATATGGTGTGACGGATGCCTCTCTTTTTATAATAGTATAGATTTCTATACTATCATGGATATTAGTGGTCCTTTACGATGCACATAAGACTTCCCTTTCCTTACGGCGCTGATTCTGTAAGATATGGAGGGACTGATTCTATTTAAGGAAAAGGGCCTAAATTAAAATAAGAACAGGAGAAGACTACAGTGCAAGGAAAGAGAGGGGGGAAAAGATGAAGAGGACGATTACAGGTTTATGCTTGGTTTCACTCAAATGTTCCTACCTGGCTTACCTTCACAGTTCCTAATGTGACATTTGCTCACATCCAGAACCAAGAAAACATTAAACAGATGACCACGTACCAAAGAGATTTTGGGAAAGAATATTTCAATATCTTATCAATTTTAAATTCTCTGGATCCAGAACAAGTTAACAAGTACATTGAAAGAGCTCCAAAGCAAGGTAGTGTACTATGCTGACAATTTAATCCATCATCTGTAAATTACCATGCTGGTGAAACACATGCAGTGAAACTTTCTGAACACTGCACTCTTCACACTTGTTGGAAAGATAGAAAAATAGTCTCTCTCTTGCACAGTGGATGAACCCTAATCCTCTTGCCTTCACTACTGAAGGAATTACTAGAAAACAGAGAACTTCCCCTCCACTATGCAAAAATACGTCAGAGAGAATTATCTGTGTTCCTTTAAAAACAGTATATTAAAAGTGAAGTGGTAGTTGTATCCTCATTCAGAATTTGTAAATGAATTGTTTATATAAATTAGACTATCCCAATATTCATCTTTCCTGGAATTTACTGCAGTTGACAGCTTGAGATTCAACTTAACTCTTTTCTTTTTGAATTGTATCGACAGAGAAAGCAATTCTTCAGCACTTTCTTAACACAGTTTGTGGGAGTCAGAGTGAAAAATTCAGGACTTCGCCCTCAAAGAAACCAGAAGACAAACAATCTGAAGGCAACTGATACCCAACAATCCAAAAACAGAAAGACCTCCTATATCTGACTGGTTCTGAATGATTGGTGTAATTGTAACCCACAGTGTCTTTGTGTTCTGTGTGTGTGTGATAAATAATTTGCAAAACCCTGTTTTAAAATAATAAAAACTGTTGTGCTGCTACCTCATCAAATAGGGTGTTGCCTTTGAGAGCAATAGAATATTAAAATACTATATTTTTTTTATCTCTGTACTATAAATTCCAGAAAAACATCCTGCTTCAGAAGATCCTGTAAGTATGTTATCAGTCAAAGATGTCATGTATTTTAATTATGACTGCTGCTTTCTAAGGGCAAACAAAATAACATCTTCCTCTCCCAAATTCAATCCTCAATGCAAGATTCAGCATTAGTGCTAAACTCCTGGGCTATGTCTACACTGCCCCCTCTTGCGCAAAAAATATGCAAACGAGGCAAAGTGTGGAATATCGCCACGCCTCATTTGCATAATTAACTAGGCTCTGTTTTTGCGCAAGAAGCTTTTGCGCAAGAGCCGTTCTTCCTGAAAAAAAAGAGAAAGAACAGCTCTTGTGTAAGAGGGGATTTTTGTGAAAAAAAGAGCCCTGTAGATGGCGCCTTTTTGCACAAAAACCTATTGTGCAAAAATGGAGCCTCGTTAATTCTGCAAATGAAGTGCAGCGATATTCCACGCTTTGCCTCATTTGCATATTTTTTGCGCAGGAGGAGGCAGTGTACGCATAGCCCTGATTTTTAAATATTTCCACTATGGCCAACTGCTGTCTCACATAAGCTGAGTGACATCCCACTACAGATAGACCAGGAGTCCAGTGCTGCAGGTTTTCAGTAGTCAGCCAGATTATTAGCCTTCTTTCAACTAAGCCAGACTTTGAGGGTCATGTCTACCCCCCTCATCCAAAGGCAGCAGATCCCTAAATTCCAGGCCTGCCATCTCTCCAGTCCATCAGCTGAGTGGGTTCTTGGAGCTTGAGCTGTTTAATTAAGGTATAGACACTTGGCTTTGGCACCTTCCCCTCCTTTCAGGGTCCTAGAGCCAAGGCACCAGCCCAAGCCTGAACATCCACACAGCAATTAAACAATCCCTTAGCCCGAGTTCCACAAGCCCAAATCAACTGGAAGAGGTGAGCTGCAAGTGTTGAATTGCAGTGTAGACATACCCTGAAAGGCAAATGGCCTCCAACCCCACCACAACTGAATAGTTGCCTGAGTGCCTACAGCTGACAAAGACCCTCCCAAGAATGCATCTTAATTCCATTAAGATTTGGATTAAGAAATGAATGTTAATTATTTTAGCTCATTGCTTCAACAACTGTTAACTTCTTCAATCTACTTTTACCATAGTAAGGCTTTTGATACCGTCTCACATGATTGTTTCATAAACAAACTATGGAAATACAACCTATATGGAGTTACTATAAGGTGGGTTCATAACTGGTTGGATAACCATTCCCAGAGAGTAGTTATCAGTAATTCACAGTGTGATGAGTTTTTACGGGTGCGAGCACCTCGCTCCCCCCCCCCCCAGCCGATCGCGGCCCTGTCCGGGGAGGGACGGGGCCCAGCGAACCCACCGTCTGTACTTGGCTCTTCGGCCTCCCCTGCCGGGGTCCTAGTAGTGGCTTCTGGTTGCGGGGGCAATCACCCCTCAGCCCCCAAGGGACTGAGGGGGCTCGGCGGCCCCTTCATCAGCCTCTCCCCCTCTCTCGGTTTGGACGGGGAGAAGAGGGTTGTTGTGGAGGAAAGGGAGTGGGGGACCTGGGCCCTCCCTCACCTCCGGGTCCCAGCCCGAGGCCCTAAGCGGAGGTCGGCGACCTGTAGTCGCCCTCCACGGCGGACGGGGCTGCGGCCCTCAACTCGTCCGCCCACGGGCGCCAAAAGGGTCCCGCCTCGGGCTCCTTCCACTCCCCCCTGCCTTGCTCCGCTGGAGGAACAAGGTTGGGATCACTCACCCCGCCGAAGTCGTCGAGCGTGTCCCAGGGCGAGCCGCCAGCTGCCGAGCCCGTCTCTCCGGGTTGCCCCAAGGGCTGGGGGTTTGGTGCTCCTGGACGCCAGGGTGCCTGCCGCTGCACTCTCCCCATTCTTGCCGGTTCGCTTCCGGCCTTTATGGTCCCCGAGGGATGACGTCGGGGCGGTAAGCTCCGCCCCCCCCGCGCCTCTCCCTTCGCGGCTGCCCCGGCGTACTCCCGGGTCCTCTGCTGGAGCGTCAGCCGGGGCGGCAGGGGCGGCCGCTTCCTGGCCGCTCATGTTCGGCCCCGCCTCCCGCTCCCGGCTCCGGCCGGCGCTGCGGGGCGTCCGGGCCGCCGCGCCGGTGTGTTCGCCCATTGCGGCGGCTGCTTTTCCCGCTGCGGGGGGGGGTTCCCCCACGGGTTCGAGTGCGGACCCCACCGGGTCCGTCACACACAGCCATAGAGATCAGTTCTGAGTAGGGTTGCCAGGTGTCTGGTGTCCTACTAGACAGTCTGGTATTTGCACTCTCTGTCCAGTAAAAAAAAATCAGACAATACCGGACACATGCAGTGTCCAGTATTCTCTGATTTTTCCAGCTGGGCACCAGACGGAAGTCTGATGGGGGAGGGAGGAGTGGCCCCTGCCCCCACCAGGCTTCTGACGCGACCAGAGGCTCCCAGCGGTGATCGCCACCCCGCCTCCTAGCTGAAACTCCCAGGCTGGGAGGCGGGGCTGCGATCAGCGCTGGGAGCCTCTGGTCGTGTCAGAAGCCTGGCAGGGGTGGGTGGAGTAGCTGGGAGGCGGGGCGCGATTGGGGGCTGGGAGCCTTCAGCTGGTTGTGTCTGGCCTAGGAGTGATGCCTTAGGTAGGAGAAGGAGAAGCCCTGTCCCTGAGTGCTGTTCAAGCACGGTGTGGAGCTGAAGTCCAGGACAGAAGTGTGGAGCCGTAGTCCAGGACAACCACAGGTGCTTTGTGGTTGTTTAGGCGCTTTCCATGGGCTCTCAGCCAAAACTGAGTGGGGTGGAATTCCCGCTTCTTCCCATTGGGACACCCAAAGACGTGGCTATGGGGAAGTCACCTGCCTACCCATGGTTGCTCCATAGGGTTGCCAGGTGTCCGATATTCACCCGGACAGTCCAGTATTTTTGCCTCCTGTCCGGTAAAAAAATTCAGAGTATACTGGACACCTGAGATGTCCGGTATTTTCTGAATTTTTCCCTGGCCAGGAGGCGAAAATGCCGGGCACCTGGCAACCCTACAAACACTCAGAGCCCAGCCTCCCTGAGCCTTCCTCTGGCTCCAAACACCCCCAGCCTCCATGCTTATCTGGTTCCCCAAGGCTGCCAGCACAAAATGGCTGCCGGCCAAAAGATCTAGGGGAAGCAATGCTTCTCCTGGGCCTTAGTGCTCAATTTCTCCCCTGTTCCCATTCCTGCACTCTTAAAGGCGACATGCTGTTTTATTTTAATTTTTTTTTTTGGCTTAATAAGTCCTTGGAGTCCTTTTTTGCTCAACAACTTTGGTCTCCCTCCCCCTTTCCCCCCCCCTTCAACAGAATTTTTTCCCAGTGTTTTTTTTTTTGCGGGGGAGGGGGGGGTTCAGTATTTTTGTTTCAACCATCTGGCAACCCTGGTTCTGAGTATGGTTCTGCTCAATATCTTCATCAATGATTTAGATAATGGCATTGAAAATACACTTGTAAACTTTGTGAATGAGATCAAGCTGGGTGGGTTGCAAGTGCTTTGGAGGATAGGACTATAATTCAAAATGACCTGGACAAATGGAGAAATGGTCCAAAGTAAATAGGATGAAATTCAATAAGGACAAATGCAAAGTACTCCACTTAGGCAGGATCAATCAGTTGCACACATACAAAATGGGAAATGACTGCCTAGGAAAGAGTACTGCAGGAAGGGATCTGGGAGTCATAGTAGACCACAAGCTGAGTCAGTAATGTAACACTTGCAAAAAAAGTGAACATCACTCTGTATTAGCAGGAGTGTTGTAAGCATTACAAGACAAGAAAAATAATTCTCTGCTCTATGTTGATTAGGCCTCATCTGGAGTATGTGTCTATTTCTGGGTGACACATTTCAGGAAAGATGTAGACAAATTCAGAGAATAGCAACAAAAATTATTAAAGGTCCCAGGACACATGAGCTAAGAGGGAAGACTGAAAAAACTGGTTTTGTTTAGTCTGGAAAAGAAAACACTGAAAGGGGACATGATAACAGTTTTCAGCAATATACAAGGCTTTTACAAGAAGAAGGTTAAGTTTAGGCCATTCGTGTGCATTTATGATTTTTTAGTTTGAAGTTATGAGTATTGGCTATGTACACAGGTCTAGTGAAGGGACCCACTAATTATGTGACTCTTCTGGCCTAACCTGGTCCATGAAGGCTGTACTGCTTTATATGGATAATAATGCTTCATGGAATCCTCCTTCCAGTCCTCACAACCATTGTGCAATTGTCTTACACAGAGCCACGATAAGGCAGGGACCAGATAATTACCAACAGATTAAGAAAATAAAGCTGCCTCCCTATTAATAGTTAAATAAGTGTAACTGCTAATACACTGAAATGTGCTTTTGAGGGAAACATCAAATCAGCAGTATTATCAGATACTTTACTTCCAAGAGTCTTATAAAGCTTGTAGTTAGAGTTATTGCTTGTGAAGGGGCTGCAAGATGTGGATGATCACAATAATATGGGTAAGGGAAAAATGTCTCATTCAGAAATGTAATATAATTTACACTGAAGTGATCATGTAACACCAGACTTGAGACAACGTATCTCTCTCTCTCTCTCTCACACACCACACACACCCACACCCACACACACACAGGCCCACACACACACACACCTCCCCCCCCCCAAGGCCCTTATTTCTCTTGTACTAACAGCAGACATGGTAAGTCTGCTTGATCCAGTATCAAGTTATGTATGCGGTTATGTAACTGAAAAAAAGAGGCTTTCTGTTTGCTGTATCCTAAACCTTGAAATGTATAAGAGGTTTGTGCTTGCTGAGACACTATTGTGTGTTTTCTTGTTGATAGTTTCGGAAAGAGTCATTTTTGTGCTCTCTTAAAGACTTTATATTTGTTTTCACTCTGTATTTTCCTAATCAGACAGTTTGCAAGACCGTCCCTACCAATATGCAAAATACACAGCTAAGTAGGGCACCACATTCTGTGGTGCTCCATACAGCTGTGTGCTATGTATGGGGTGGTGCTGGCTCTGATGGGTAGCACCATCACCAGCCAGTTCAATTGCCAATCTCATTTTAGGTGGTCTCCTATAATCTGTTCCAATCTGTATTTAGTTTAGGTAGTGTTTCCCAGATCTGAAGAAGAGCTCTGTACATTTTGAAATATTGTACTTTCTCCCAACAAATAAACATTACCTCATCATTGCTAATCTCCAATTAGTCCAAGTGGAAATAGGTCTCTTTCTGCAAAACACACTACAGTAGACTTCTGATAATCCGGAACATATGGGATTTAGGTGGTGCCGGATTATCAGATATGCCGGACTATCAGGAGGTACTATAAGCAGGTTATATATATATATATATACTGTATACATTATATACTGTATATAAAGTGTTCCTAACCCTTTTTATTGTACATACTGTATACAGTATACTGTAATGTTTTAGTTTTTTTAAGCCTTTTTTACCCTTTTTGCTCAGTTCAGCTGCTGCTGCTGTTACCTTGTGACTCTTTTTTTGCCGAAGCTCACTCACTAGGCTCTTGCCATTTTGATGCCGGACTATCAGGAGTGCCGGACTATTGGATGCCGGACTATTGGAGTTTTGCTGTAGCTTAAAACACTCTGCTCCTTGTTGTTCTTTTGAAACCTGGCAAAGAGAAATGAAAAGCAAATGTGCACCTCACCAGCTCTTTTCTGGGCTTCTCTTGCCCTAACGGCATGAGAAGAAACACAATTTACCCTTGTGTCAATCAAGGGCGGCATTTTGCTGCCTATCACTGACAGCTACAAAGGGTAAGAAAAAGTTGTTTATTACAGGAAGTGACTAAATGCTTCCAAGCAGGAGTTGCTTTGTGATGGGCATTTTCCATAAGCTGTTCAGACCAGGGCTCGCGGAGATATTGTACTTAATTGCCCACTATGGTGGCAACCCCTCTCCCTTTCAGCCAGGAGCCGGCACCGGGTAACTGCGCACTCCACGAGGTGCGCTGCAGACCACGCCGTGCCGGGGCCTCGTGCAGCCGAGGGGAGAGAGCCTCTCGCTGCTCCCGCCAGTCCTGTGCAATCCCCGCCCTCACGTGCCGGGGCGGCGGAGCGAGGGCGGTGCAGTGCACAGAGCAATCCGACGCGCAAGGTCCGCAGCGCCTTCCCGACCTGTGCAGCGGGACATGGGCTGCTGCTGCCGCCACTGAGCGTGCTTGGCTAGGGGGACCATGGCTGTGAGGAAGGCAGCGCGACCGCGCTCTGCCGCAGGAAAGCTAGAAACATCTCTCCGCGGTAGGACAGGATCTCCCTCCACCCTTACCCGCTTGCTCCAGCGACCCTCCCAGCCGGCAGGCTGCCGCAGAGTTGTGGGGAGTCGCTGTTGTCAAGCAACCAACCAACCAGCGCTGCGTTTTACGCGGGCCGAGAGCCAGGTGCTCCCCGCGCCCAGCCCAGCTTCCCCCACGCTGCAGCGTCTGAGGGGCATCGCGCCCCTGCACTCGGGAGGTGAACGCGCCCTGGCGCTGCAGCCTGGGGATTGGCTTCTCCCGCCCGGGAGCGCCTGCTGCTGCCATGGAGAAGTTTTGGTTGTAGGCGCGTAGAGAAAGCAGGATCCGCTCACTCGCGGCTAGGCACAGAGCGAGGGAGGAGACGAAGCACTGCAATAAACACTGGGGCATGGGGGGAAGCTTTAAGGTCTTTCTAACCCTTTCGTGGTCGTGCCCGTAGTCATTTCCCTTCCTTCTGCTGCTGCGATTGTTTGTCCCAGCGCCCTGTCGGATGCACCGGGCACAAGGTTCCATTGCTTGCTGTGGTCTTGAGTGTGCTTCAGGCTACAGCTTGTGTGCGGGCCCCTTGTCTGTCCCGGGCGTTATGGCCAAGGGGTGACACGGGGCTCCCCACTGTGGTAGTTTATCATGGAGAACAAGGGAGTTATCTTTGGTTTTGGAAGTAGCTGACACCTGTCCCCTTACTTGTTTGATATCCTAGCAGAATGTGTGGAATGACATCAAAGGCAGCTGTCAATGGAGGGAAACAAAGCATAAGGCATCCCCAGAGAGAATATCTAACCTTTCTAAGAAATAGTGGTTCCAGCCAAGTTAGCAAGGTTTATTCTTCCCAGGTTTATTCTTCCCAGGATCAAAGGGGCATTAATCCACTAAAGACCTCAACCTAATGAGGAAGTGGTGTATTGTGCCTATACCTGGTACAGGTTGAGGTTGAGGGCTGCTACAAGCAGCTCAGGCTTCTGTACTGGATAGGGACTGGCTACTACAGAGCATTTTTTCCAGAAGAAACACTTGCAATGCATCTCTTTAAGATTCTTTAATGCACTGCCAGGAATGGCGGTGGTGAAGGTATGTCACTCACAGTGGCACCTAGTAACTGAACAATATAGTAGTTTTGCATGCTATTACAGGGTGGCAACAGTGGCAGGAGATGCCTCTGATAGAGACACTAAGAAAACATTTCTGGGGCTATCCATCTTTCCCAGGCCAAGAACAGGAGGACTGGGTTGAATGGAACTTAACTCAAAACTTGGAAGGAAAGAACAAAGTTTAGGTGAGACCCAGACATGTAGGCTTTTTGCTCTGCATCCTGTGTACCAGAGTTGGAGCTGTCATGTTATTCCATTTGATAAACAGAAGGCTGCAGCCCGGAGACACAGTCTAGGGATAGTAAGCCCATGTGGTCCTTTCCAGAAGGGGTGAGGATTGCAAAACCTGTCTGCAAAGAGGTCTACCACTCAAGACGTCTATCCTTAGCTTCCATGTTCCATATAGGAAACTCATTTGCCTTGAGCTAGAAAAATTGTTTGTGCTTTTCAGAGCTGCAGATGAGGCAGATTCAGCAAGCATACAAAGGGCCCAGTTCTGCTGTATTTACCATCATTAAAAGGAGTAGGAGCTGTAGAATTAGTCCCAGATCGTGATCATATAGTACTGTATAATAATTTCAGAAATCTAAGGAAAATCAACAACCTCATTATTGCCTAATGCCTAAACTAGGTGGGCTGTGTCTAGACTGGCCAGTTTTTCCGGAAAATCAGCCGCTTTTCCGGAAAAACTTGCCAGCTGTCTACCCTGGCCGCTTGAATTTCCGCAAAAGCACTGACTTCCTACTGTAAGAAATCAGTGCTTCTTGCGGAAATACTATTCTGCCCTTTGTGCAAAAGGGCCAGTGTAGACAGCTCAGATTTGTTTTCCGCAAAAAAGCCCCGATCGCGAAAATGGCGATCGGGGCTTTTTTGTGGAAAAGGGTATCTAGATTGGCACGGACGCTTTTCTGCAAAAAGTGCTTTTGCGGAAAAGCGTCCATGCCAATCTAGACGCAGCCGGTGGTGTCCGGGGGCAAGGTATGATTATATCCCAAACTGATGGTGTGCTCTAGCTTCTCGCTAACATTATCCATTGCCTTTTCCCATTTGTCAGCAATCAGAAGTGGAAGTTTGGAATGGGTAGCAAAATCTCCCTAACTTACTTCTGTTTTAGGAGGTAGGATTATAGCGTAGGAGTCAAGCAACCTGTTTTCTGTTCCTGGATCTGCTACCAGTTTCGTGTGTGGAAGCAAGACATCTCTTTCTTTTTCAGTCTCACCTTTCCCCATCTCTAAGAGGAACAGTAAAGCTTATCCTATGTAAAATGACTTGAGATGTATAGATGAAAAATGCTACGTAAGAGCAAAGTATTATTCATTTGTGTACTCTGATGTTGCCCCATACATGAATCCTTTCTGGCGTTCGTTCTGACAGCATTCTGAATGAGCTAAGGGAGTCGAAATCTGAAAACAAAGCTTCATTTCAACATGCCCAGACTTCGCGAGGAGGTCCCAGATTACAAGCTGCCTCTCCAGTTTCCTACAGCAGTCTTTTGGAAGAAGCAAAAGAAGAAAGCTCTTGGCTTCCAAAATGGCTAGTAAAAGAATTACTGAAAGGGCATCAGAAGAGTCACTCAGTAGGACTCATGGAGAATATATTGGAGCATGAAAGTTTTCAGCATCACACTGACTCTGCCAAGAGTCTGAGGAAAGAAAAGGTATTGTCAATGCTCTTGAGTTTGTCTCTCCTCTGGTATGCCTCCTTTGCAAATAGGATTTACCACACAGCTGAGGAGCCAGAAAGACAGAATCCTGGTTTTTCAGTGTGAATGTAATGATCTTAAGGAAAACTTAATTATGTACTGTGGGTAGAGTTTTTTAAAAGCCTGTTTAGGAACACGCTTGCCTTTAGATGCTGAGTTGTATGGCTAAATTATTGCACAATGAGAGGGATGCCAACTCATATGCAACCCAGCTGAAAATTTATCTGGCCATCTAAGCAATTGGAATATCAAAAGGCTCTCGATGCTGGCTCTGAAGTAGTCTGATCTGATGCAGAAACAGTTTTTTTTTTAATTTGATGTGCAAAAAGTAACCATTCAGTTGTAAGGTGCAAGTTGCCCAATGTGGGGATTGCTACTCAGGTACCTGAATTCCCTACATGCACTCCTATAATAAAGGCCTGCAAGTCTCATAAGCGTGATTGAGTGAAGGTTTGGGAGGGTGATACCTCTAATACTCAGCTGCACCAAGCCTCCAGTGAGCTAGTCTAAAAAACAGTGTAGCAAGTTGGGGAGTGTGATGGATGGGAGGAGTGTTGTCCTTTTCTAAACATCCCACCATTCAGTAACTAAAGGGTAAACATAGATACTTAGAAAGTGTTGGCAGGGAGCCAGGATACCCAATGGGAAGAAAGTGTTGAGATTTGAATTGAAAGGGAATCTGCTTGCTGTTTTTCTTTATGTGACGTTAAATCAGGAGCTGGGGCGGGAGCGGGAGGATGAATTGAACCTGGCAGGGATACCATGCCTAAAAAAAGGAATACTTGGGCCTAGAATCGTACTGGACTTTGGAAGTATGGCTATGTGAGTAGACAGGCAGGCTACGTCTACACTGGCCCCTCTTCCGTAAGGGGCATGTAAATTTCAAGAGTCGTCGTAGGGAAATCCGCGGGGGATTTAAATATCCCCCGCGGCATTTAAATAAAAATGGCCGCCGCTTTTTTCCGGCTTTTAAAAAAGCCGGAAAAGAGCGTCTAGACTGGCCCCGATCCTCCGGAAAAAGCGCCCTTTTCCGGAGGGTCTTATTCTTACTTCAAAGTAAGAATAAGACCCTCCGGAAAAGGGCGCTTTTTCCGGAGGATCGGGGCCAGTCTAGACGCTCTTTTCCGGCTTTTTTAAAAGCCGGAAAAAAGCGGCGGCCATTTTTATTTAAATGCCGCGGGGGATATTTAAATCCCCCGCGGATTTCCCTACGACGACTCTTGAAATTTACATGCCCCTTACGGAAGAGGGGCCAGTGTAGACGTAGCCGCAATGTTTATTTAGACACAATCAGGTTATTTTCTTTGTTTTGTTGTTTGGTTAAAATTCTGTGCTGAGTCCATGTGCCCCCCCATACACTGTCCCTGGGATACAATTCTCTGTGTTTTAGTATGTTATTTTCTTAATTGCTTTAAAACACTTAGGAGTCAAGTATGTTTTACCAAGTATATCTTTGTGTTTTGTTAATAAAATAACCTTTTTTAAGGCTGTGATCTGATTCTTGTGTCCTTGAAGGTAATAGGAGGTCTGTGTATATTTGTCTAAGAGTGAACGGTTAGCTATCAGAGATTACCATTTGTTTTTTCAAGCTCTTTTGTGATAAAAGAGCTTGGGGTACCTCTCTGGAAGAAGGTCCCAAGTGATTTCTTCCTGGGTTCAGGCACTTGGGTAGTGGCAGCAACCTTTCCAAGGTCAGGTTATCTGTGACATTGGAGAGTTTTTAAGCAGAAACCTATAGAGGCAAGGTATTTTTCAGGTCTTTTGCGGACCGCCACATTCTGCATTTGAAGTTCCAGAGTGGGGAATAGCATTGACAGGGTGGAATATCAATTGCTGGAAGTTGTGCTGAGTAAGGGTTTGTCTACACTTGAAACACTAGAGGATAGAACTGTGTCATTTCAGTGTGGATGCTGCCTATGCTGACAGGAGAGGTTCTCCTATCAACATAAATAGCCCATCTCCTGGAGAGGTGGTAACAAAGCTGATGGGAGAATTCTTTCATCAATCTAGCGCTGTCTGTACAAGGACTGAGATTGACTTACCTATGCCATTCAAAGGTGTGGAGTTTTCACACTCCTGAGTGAGGCAGTTATGTGGATGTAACTTTCCGGTGCAGACCAGGACTAAGGACTGCAGAATTTAGTTCAAGACAAAGAAAAGTAGGGCAAATGTCACATTCTGGGGTGCTATCCAGACTGATGAAGAGCTGTCACCTTAAAACAGTGGTCACCAACCAGTAGATCAGGATCTACTGGTAGATCTTGGAGCCTCTGACAGGTGATTCTGACTGGTTTGGCCAAGAGGCTATCAAGTGCCTGAACTTCAGCTGTCTCTCTCCTCACTGCTGCGCAGCACCTGACCTTTGCTTTGCAGCTGCACCTCCCCTCCCCGGCTTGCTGGGCAGGTAAGGAAGAGGAGGGGGCACCGATGTCTGGGTGCCCTCTCTCCCAACCTTGTTACCATCTCTCCCTGTAGTCTATCTACACAGAATGAAGGGGGGCACAACAGGGCTTGCGATGGAGTTTGCAGGCTGCTTTTGAGAGTGGGGCAGGGGCAGGGTAGGGGTGAGCCTGCCTTAGCCCTACTGCACCACCACCCAGGAGCCACCTGTGGTAAGCATTGTCCAGCTGGAGCCTATATCCTGAACCCCTGTCCTAATCATAAACCCCCTCCTGCAGCCCAAGCTCCTGCCTCAGGCTTAGCTCAGAGCAACTCCAAATCCCTTATCCCAAGACCAGAGCCTGCACCCCAACCCTCTGCCCCTGCCTGATGAAAGGGAGGAAGGATAGGGGAGGACGGAGTGAGCTGGGGCAGGGCCTCGGAGAAGGGGCAGGAGAAGGGTCTGAGGTAGATCTGGATTGCAATTACATTCAAAAAAATGATTTTGTGTTTAAAAAGGTTGGAGATCACTGCCTTAAAACTTCCCTATTGGAGCTCTCTGCCTGGGACGCCCACGGTCAGCAGCAAGCATGCATTTTATGTCTATGTATTGGACAGCTCTTATCCAACATTTTGGATTCAGGAGCCTGCCTGAAATACCACAGACTTCTACTGGTCTTCACCAGCCTTGGTTAACAACATGTAAGGTGATGACATGCTCTTCCCAGCCCCATATTTCCCCCCAAATATGTGTTCAAAATGTCCAGCTCTGTCCTGGGACAATCAGGAATGTTACAGTTCATTGCTCTTTTAAAGAATCACTATCTAGCAGTTTATTTTAACTGGACTTACCAAACAGTTCAGTTCAAACATAGCACTGGATTGGTTTTGATTAAAAATAAAACAAGTGTATTTAATTCCAAACAGAGAGGTTTTAAGTGAGTACATGTATAAGGATTAAAGTCAAACATGGTTACAAGAGAAATAAAACTCAAATGTTTCCTAGTAATTAGAACTTAACAGTCTAGACTTGGTTCAAGATAAAATTCTTACCATATTTCCATCAAGATGCCTGATCAAACTCATGAGTCATGATCTATTCCTCATATTCAAAGGGCTGGTACCTTTATCGTCGTAGGTACAAGATAGATAACTTAGGTTTCTGTGCCCCTCTCTTTTGTAGTCCAATGACTCTTTGAAATGAATTCTTCTGAAGCATATCTCCAGAGAAGTCTATTTCTAGCTGTGAAGTAGGTGAAGTGGAGTTTGTCTTGAGGGAAGTGACCAGCTGTATTTTCTCCCACTGGGATTGGTTGCTAAAATGCAAATTACTTATTTTTGCCCCCTCCATGCACCTGAATGACATTAAACACATGATAGTCAATCTTTTCCCCACTGTGATAGTGCAAGGTTTGCTTTCACAAGTTGTTAGCTTGATGGGGCTGTTTATGTAAATGTAAATACATTCATATTGTCTATCAAAGTATTTTGGAAGTAACTGCCTAGTGGGGAAACCACATTCCTTCATCCAGGGTGAGAGAACTCTTCTTTAGCTGGAAGAACACATTTTAAGAATTATAATTTCTGTTTATGTCCATAACTTGGCATCAGTTCTTTGTATCTATATTGTGCAATGGAGATAAGCAGAACACTTCAATAGTCTATTTTATAGACCATCCACACTCGATAGGTGTGCCCTTGATAATATACCTGCGAAACTCATCAAAAAAGATCTTGACTTCCCTCCATTAGTTGAGGAAGTTAGGAAAGCCATCAAACTACTGAACTATTGTAAAGCATCTGGAAAGGTTGATTTCCCAGCAGAACTGTATAAAGTAGCAGGTCCAAAAGCTAATGAAGTGTTTCATGATATCTTAAGTATTTGGAAGGAAGACAAAATGCCACAACACTTCAAAGATGCTATTATTGTGTGTCTGTTCAAAAACAAAGGAACAAATTTGAGTGTGGAAAAAACAGAAGCATTGCTCTTCTATGTACAGAAGGGAAAATTCTAGCGCTCATTCTACTGAACAGATTCATTGTAAACATATATGAGAAAAATCACATATGAAATGCATTGTCGTTTCAGACCAAGTCATATGGACATGATCTTTGTTGTAAGACAGGTCCAGAAAAACGTTTAGAACAGAACATGACCTTTATGCAGTTTTCATTGATTTGACTGAAACTATGTAAACTAGACTGCTCAAGAAGGTTCATACAAATCATCTGTTTGTTCATGAGCATATGGCAGGCAGTACAAGTGCTCATCAGCAGTAACTTTTGTGATGCATTCAAAATTTTGAATGAGTGAAGCAAGCCTGCGTTCTTGCTCCAGGCAGTTCAGCTTGTTCTTTTCCTGTTTCCTCAACCATGCCACAAGTGATTTGGATGAGGCGATATACATCTGCTATCGAATTGATGGCTCCCTCTTTGATCTTTGAAGACTCATTACTAAGACCGAGACACTGGAGAGACTTCTTATTGAGGTACTTTTTGCAAATGACTATGCCTTGATGGCCTGTGGACATGGCAACCTTCAGGTCATCGTTTATACGTCTTCTGCATCATCCCAGCTCTTTGGAATTACCATCAGTTTTGGGAAGACAGAGGTCTTGTTCCAATCAGCACCTTATTCCAGTACCCCAGAGTCATTCATCTTCATCCAAGGCAAGCAGTGGAAAAGTGTGGCTCATTTCAAGTATCT
This sequence comes from Pelodiscus sinensis, assembly GCF_052426305.1. Taxonomy (NCBI): domain Eukaryota; kingdom Metazoa; phylum Chordata; order Testudines; family Trionychidae; genus Pelodiscus; species Pelodiscus sinensis. The sequence goes on from NC_143052.1 coordinate 309,642,453, forward strand.
GGGCAGCACCGTGTTGAATGATAGTTCTCTTGAAAAGGTAATTGCCTCCAGAATCAGTAAAGCCAGAGGGACTCTTAGCTGACTGAACAAAAGTAATTAACCAGCACAACATTTGTGTCTCCACCAAACTGAAGATCTACAGCGAAGTGTTTCTGACATGTCACCTGCATGGATCTGAGACAGGAACTCTTTGTAGTCAACATATTAAACTGCTTGAACAATTTCACATGTGCTTCCCCCACTTAATAATGGGCATTTGCTGGCAGGACAGAGGGTATGTCTACACTACCCTCCTAATTCGAACTAGGAGGGTAATGTAGGCATACCGCACTTGCAAATGAAGCCCGGGATTTGAATTTCCCGGGCTTCATTTGCATGCAGCCGGCCGGCGCCATTTTTAAATGCCGGCAGTTCGAACCCCGTGCCGCGCGGCTACACGCGGCACGGAGTAGCTAGTTCAGATTAGGCTTCCTAATCCAAACTAGCTGTACTCCTCGTGGAATGAGGAGTACAGCTAGTTCGGATTAGGAAGCCTACTCTGAAGTAGCTACTCCGTGCCGCGTGTAGCCGCGCGGCACGGGGTTCGAACTGCCGGCATTTAAAAATGGCGCCGGCCGGCTTCATGCAAATGAAGCCCGGGAAATTCAAATCCCGGGCTTCATTTGCAAGTGCGGTATGCCTACATTACCCTCCTAGTTCGAATTAGGAGGGTAGTGTAGACATACCCAGAGTGACCAGTATTGAGGTTCTTGAAAGAGCAAACACAACCAACACCGAGGAAATGTTACTGAGAGCGCAGTATGGGTGGATTGGACATGCCATCAGAATGGAAGACGTCCATCTCCCAAAACAGATCTTGTATGGGGCACTGAGTCAAGGCAAAAGAAAGAAGTGTCATCTGTATAAGCACTTGGAAGACAAACTGAAAAGCAGCCTCCAGTGGGGTGGCTGAGAATTGTTGTTGAGTCTGTTAGCTCTGTCATGATGTATGCTCAGTTTACCACAGATATTGTTGATAAGAAGGAACTTTTAAGTGAACCAGCTAAAGACTTTGGCCAGTAGGAGCTGTGGCAGAAGGAGCCAAGTAGAGAATGCTGTACTGGTAGGGGCAGGGACAGGTAAAATGAGGTCTAGCGAGGGCTATCACGTCTCCCAGTATCCCGGGACCCAGAACATTACAAGGAAAATACCCCACCCCCCTCTCTGGGGAAACTAGGAATTCACACTTCATCCCCATCCCCTCATGTGGCCGTGGTGGGGACAAGAGTGTGTTATGTGGGCCATAGGTTGAGAACCATAGTGCCCCCCCAAGCCCTCATTGACCCCTATGCCTAGTGCTCTGAACCAGAGTGGGGCCCTGGACCAGGCAGCAGAGATCTGGACACCCTGCATGGGACTAGGCAGCTGGACCCCAGATCATGCAGTAAGTTCAGGCAGGATCATGGGACTCCTCCTCTGCAGGGCCAAGTGAGACTGGGTGGCCGTATATCCAACACCCTGCCCAAAGTGGTGCCAGGAGCCAAGCCCTAGGCACTGAGCCAGTCAGCCAGGACCCAGTTCCCCCGTATGGAACTGGGCAGTTGGATCCTGGACCATGCAGTGAGGCTAGATGCTGGATTCCCTACTCCCACCCTCCCATGGGCCCACGCTGTGAAAAGCCAAGCCTGGACCCCACCATATGGAGTCGAGAAGTAAACCCTGACCCCTGCAGTGGAGCATCACCTAAAACTTGAAGGTGCTACTGCACCCCAGGAAAGCTAGTTCCCATTGCCCCCCCCCACCCAGATTCCCTCTCCCCATTTCTACTCACTGTCCCACTCCCTGTCCCCTTTCAGCACTCACTCACTAGATCCCTGCTGGCAGGAGCAACTCATGAAGGCTGGTGCAAGATGTTGCTGTCTTCCCCTCTGCCAGTCCCAACCCCTACCAGATCAAAGCAAATTCTGATTTTTTTTTTTTTTTAGCAGACAGCTGGGCCGCAGTGGTATGCTTATTGTGCTGCATGCAACCCGTGGGCCACGGGTTGGGAACTGCTGGTCTAGTGGAAATAGGAGCAGACAAAACAGAATTCAGAGAACAATGTACAGTTTTGACTGGACTTTCTTTGTCTTGTGATAATTGGCAGTTTGCTGCAATCCTCTTCTTCACCTTTCTCACAGTTTCTTCACTTAGCAGCACTCTACACCTGCCCCTCTTACCACTGTCTCTCCTGTCTAGTCCCCCTTGCCTTCCTACCCCCTTCGGTGTCCTCTCAACCTTCACTTTTCTTTCCAGGTAGTTGATCTCTTCGGGTATGTCTACACTACAGCGCTAATTCGAACTAAGCTAATTCGAACTAATGCATCTAGAACTAAAAACTAGTTCGAATTAGCGTTTTGCTAATTTGAACTAGTGCGTCCACATTAAGTGGACCCTGAAGCGGGGTTAAGGATGGCCGGAAGCAGTGCCGGCAGGGCATCAGAGGAGGACTTAGAGCGTGGAGATGCTGTCTCAGGCTAGCCGAGGGCTGTGCTTAAAGGGTCCCGACCCCCACCCCAGACAGACAGTTCTCAGGGGTGCCCCGCTTGCAAAGCAGTCCTGGCTTGGAGTGCCCTGAGTGCCCACACTGGGCACATCACAGCACTTGGCCATCAGCCCGGCTGCACTTGCCGCAGGCTGCCATCTGAGGAGAGGGGGCAACTGGGGGGCTGCAGGAGAGCTTCCACCCCCAGAAGCCCGCAGAGCCAACCCAGTCCTCCCCATCGGGGGCTCGTGCCCCATTCCTCCCTCACCTCCTTCCACTTACCCTTCCCTAGCCCCTTTTCTTGATGTACAAAATAAAGGACAATTGTGTTCAAAAATGGAATCTGTCTTTATTGAACAAAACTGGGGGAGACTGGGAAAAGGAGGTGGGAGAGGGGAAGAGAGAGGCTGGGAGAGGGGAGGGCAACTAAAATGATCAGGGGTTGGGAACAGGTCCCATATGAAGAGAGGCTAAAGGGACTGGGACTTCTCAGCTTAGAAAAGAGGAGACGGAGGGGGGACAGGATAGAGGTCTCTAAAAGCAGGAGTTGGGTGGAGAGGGTGCATACAGAAAAGTTCTTCATTAGTTCCCATAAAGAAGGACTAGAGGACACCAAAGGAAAGGAATGGGTAGCAGGCTTCAAACTAGTAACAGAAAGTTCTTCTTCACAAAGCAAAGAGTCAACCTGTGGAACTCCTTGCTGCAGGAGGCTGTGAAGGCTAGAACTGGAACAGAGTATAAAGGGAAGTGAGATCAAGTCATGGAGGTTGGGTCCATGGAGTGGTATTAGCCAGGGGGTAGGAGTGGTGTCCCTGCCCAAAGTTTGTGGAAGGCTGGAGAGGGATGGCACGAGACAAATGGCTTGGTCACTGTCTTTGGTCCATCCCCTCCAGGGTCCCTAGGGTTGGCCACTGTCGGCAGACAGGCTACTGGGCTAGATGGACCTTTGGTCTGACCCAGGACGGCCATTGTAAGCTCAGGGCTCAGGGTCGGGGGTCTCAGTGGACCCCCTTGATTCTCTTGCACATCTGCTCCTGGGTGGCCAGGCTGGCAGCTATCCTGCCCAAGCCGGCTACTTTCCTGTGCCTAGTGCGGAGATCGTGGACGAGGTCCATGATATCCGCACTAGCCCAGGCGGGTGCCCGCCTCTTGCGGTCCCGGGCAAGCTCCCGGGAGCCGCCAGCCTGGTCCCGGGAAGAGGGGGAGGGCTGGGGGGCATCGGGTGGCTGGCTCGATCCGTGCCAGGTGCAGGGTCTGCTGGCTGGGTGCTGGCAGGCTTGCACCTGGCACGGGCACCGTAGCCAGCCCGTGCCCCTTTAAGGGGTCTGGGGCCGGGAGGGAGGCAGTAGAGTTTCCCTGGTGTTGGCCAGAGTGGCCACCAGGGAAACCTGGGGAGGGTTAACCTCCCACTAGTTCGAATTAAGGGGCTACACACCCCTTAATTCGAACTAGCTAGTTCGAACTAGGCTTAATCCTCAAGGAATGAGGATTACCTAGTTCGAACTAATGGAGCGCTAGTATAGCGCCTATGAAAGTTAGTTCGAACTAACGTCCGTTAGTTCGAACTAACTTTGTAGTGTAAACATACCCTTCTAAACTAAACTCATCCGACCTCAAAAAATTATGGAACTAACGTCAGGTTTGCTGCCATCAGATTGTTTGCTCTGTTTGTGTGTTTATGACATTTCCCCCACTTTGTGTCTGTCTGTCTACTTAGACTGTAAACTCTGTGGGGCAGGGACAACCTGCTACTCTGCGGCTACGTCTACACTGGCCCCTTTTCCGAAAGGGGCATGCTAATTTTCAACTTCAGAATAGGGAAATCTGCGGGGGATTTAAATATCCCGCGTGGGATTTAAATAAAGATGTCCGCCACTTTTTTCCGGCTTGGGGAAAAGCCGGAAAAAAGCATCTAGACTGGCCTGATCCTCCGGAATAAAGCCCTGTTCCGGAGGATCTCTTATTCCTTATTCTTATTCTCAGATTGTTCAAAGTAGGAATAAGAGATCCTCCGGAATAGGGCTTTATTCCGGAGGATCGGGCCAGTCTAGACGCTTTTTTCCGGCTTTTCCCCAAGCCGGAAAAAAGCGGCAGACATCTTTATTTAAATCCCGCGGGGGATATTTAAATCCCCCGCGGATTTCCCTATTCTGAAGTTGAAAATTAGCATGCCCCTTTCGGAAATGGGGCCAGTGTAGACGTAGCCTGCTTGTATAGTGCCTATCACAATAGGGCCTTATCTGTGGTTGGTCCTTAGACACTATTCAGGTCCACACTAGCCCCCTAGTTTGAACTAGGGCGGCTAATGTAGGCATTCGAAGTTGCAAATGAAGCCCGGGATTTAAATATCTGGGGCTTTATTTGCATCTTCCTGTCCGGGCGCCATTTTTAAATCCCCTTAGTCCGAACTAACTGCCCGTGGCTGCACGGCAGTCAAACGTTAACTCGAACTAAGTCCTTAGTTCGAGTTAACTGTTACATCTCATTCAATGAAGCAGTTAGTTTGGACTAGGGGGACTTAAAAATGGTGCCCAGACGGGAAGATGCAAATAAAGCGCCGGATATTTAAATCCCGGGCTTCATTTGCAACTTCGAATGCTTACATTAGCCTCTCTAGTTCAAACTAGGGGGCTAGTGTAGACATACCCTATGTTGTTAGTCATAAATATCACCAAACTGAAGTGCAACCTGATTTATTATTTATCGTTTCAATGAAGCCCACAATGGTAGTGTCTGATAGACTACAGCTTCAAAATACACATTGCTCATTCAATAAATTATTGATGAATGCAACTTAGTGAATGTTTGAAACAATTGCTTGTCATTCTACTTAATAAGTAACATCATCTAAAACATAGTAAATATTGCCTTCTGGATTCAAAGGAATTCAGAGGAAAGAAAAGATAGATGCTCTTTTGCTTTGTTGTCAAAGAGGTATGTATAAAACATATTTCATATTTGAGGATCTGATTGTGTGATGGTGTGAGCATCTCCAGCAATGTGTTCGGCTTTAGTAGAAAATTGAAAACAGTCAGTTAAAGTTGACTACTATCAATATTTAGAGGATCAGGCCTTCAGACTGTCATAAGGTTTAATTTAAAGCTGATTTTGATAAGACAAAGAACAAGTTTGATCCTATTCCAATTACAGGCATTTAGAAGCCCCTGTTGTTTTCAGTTGGGGTAGGATTGAATCTTAATTTAGAGAATGTACAGTTGGGATTTTCTTTGCATTGATGCAACATTTATATTTAAGAAAACAATCAGAGGGGAAAGAAGAAACTGGTTTAACTTGTGCATTAGTAGACTATTACTATTTAATGTGATCCATCAACTTCACATTCTAATTCAATTTGATTTATTCAGTTCTCAGATTGTTTCATGCAACACGTGGAAGCAATTCAAGACTGGGATAGTTTGTCACATTTGGGATTCTGTGGCAGCTTGACCTGGAGACTTTTTTTTTCTTTTTTTTTTTAACGATCAAGCACATTGAGTCAGATCAGTCAATCGGTTAGAGTAGGGTTGGTCAAAATATGGTCCATGGGCTGGATCTGACCTGCCAAGCTACCGAATCTGGTCCACGGGAGCCTCAGCCAGCTTCCTGCCTGCCCTGTCCCTGCTCAGGACTCAGAAAAGTTAGCTGCAGGATCGTGTGTATGTTTGAGTGATGAGAGACCAGGAGGAGGGGGTGAGAGGCTTCTCACACTGCTGCTGCCCCCAGTAGCTCCCATTGACTGGTTTCCAGCCTATAGCAGCTGCCTGTTTTCAGGACAGGTCGCATGTGAAGTACCCCTCATCTCCCAGACTCACAGTATTCAGTTCACAGCAGCAAACATGGCCCTTGCAGATGCTCTGAGCATGTACAGGGCGTGGAAGGTTGGAAACCTGCTGAGCTGCTGGCTGGGAGTTTTCCAGGTAAGGTCTCCCAGCCAGAGCCTGCCTCTGACATCCTGGTCCCTCCCTTCCACAGCCCTCTGCCCCACTTCTGCACCCCTACCCTATGTAACCCAAATAATCTGTATCCTGCTCCAGCCCTCATCCATCTTCCCAGACACTGCATCCCCTCCTATGCCCCTCCTTAAGTCACAACCCCAGTCCTTGCACCTGAGTCCGCTGTCTCTGGTCACAACCCTGCACCCCCTCCTGCACTCCTGTCTCAGGTTACAACCCCCTCCCAGATCCTGCATTCTCTCCTCCTACACCTGTCCCCAAGGCCAGAATCCTCTCCTGCACCTATACCCCTCCCAGACCCTGCACCTCAATACCCTATCCCTGCATCCCTATCCCAGATCACACTCCCCTCCCAGACCCTGAACTCCCTCCTGCACCTCAGGTCACAATCCCCTCTTTCACCCAAACTTCCTTCCAGATCCCACACCCCAGTACCTTATCCCAATCTCCCTTCTGCATCCAACCTCTATCCTAGAACCCCACACTTTCTCCATTAATATAATGGAAGAGTGCAGCCTTCTACCACTTACCAAATTATTGGAGTGCCTCCCATCAAAAATTATTGCTCACCCCTGTTAAAGAGCAAGTATTTGTCCAGTATAACTCCAAATTTTGTGGTTCCCTTGCATTAGAAATTAGGAGTGAAATTTCTTTTGAGGAAGCAGCTTTTATTGCTGTTATTAGCTAAGAATCAATATTTTTCACTCTTGCTAGATGTTTCTTCTAAGTGGAAGAAAGACGGGGAAGCTCTTAGTTTGAGCAATTGACTCTGAGGGAAAGGCCATTGTAATTGCAGCAGTATGGTTTTATTAGGGGAAGCAGTTGTACAAGCTAGGAGACTCTCTAAGAAATGTACAGTCCTTGAGTGCAAGGAAGTAAATTGAACTTCATACATAATGAATCCTGTTCTTCTCTCATTTACTAGAACTCTCAGTAAATTAATTGGAAACAACTGATCTATCTATTGGGCTCTAAGATGATTCTCCCAGCCTTTAAATGATTTTACTGGATTTCTGCAGGGATTTTAGTTCAGTATTGTCTGAGTTCCTTTTCTTTCCTCTATACTCCATTTTAGACATGAGCGCACTCTCAGGCTTTATGTCAGTTGTATATTCCATTGTATGTAGGGTTGCCAGATGGTTTCAGAAAAAATTCTGACCCCCCCCCAAAAAGGACCCCAAAAGTTAAGCAAAAAGCCACCCCAAAACAAATAATAAAAACAACAACAACATGGCCCCTTTTAAAAAAAATTGCATGGTGAGTCTTTTTGGCCCTAGCAGGCTGCCGGCGTCCGCCCGCCATCTTGCCTCTATGCGCTGGACCAGACATCTCCCTGGTAAGCACTAGGGTTGCCAGGCTGCCTCCGCATTGAGCGGGACAGCCTGGGATTTTTGCCTCCTGGCCAGGAAAAAATCAGAAAGTACCAGACATTTTAGGTGTCCTGTATTTTCTGAATTATTTTTACCGGACAGGAGGTGAAAATAATGGACTGTCCAGTTCAATACTGGACACCTGGCAACCCTAATTGTATGCTGATAACTTTTGTGTCTGAATAATCCACTGCAAAATTTTACTAATTGTGGGCTCTAGGTGTTTGCATATGTATTTTTCACTCTTTCTTTCTCTTTTTATTTTGGCAAGATTGAACAGCAAGTGACCCTTGAACAGCTTCAGAAACTAAACACAGCATTTCAGGTATGACTTTATCAGTGAAATCATATCAGTACATAGCCATGATCACAAAAGGAAGTTCCCGGTTTATGCATAGCAATGTATGGTTTAGAAATAAACCTTTTTGGACAGGAACTGTTTTTCTCTGTACAGTGATGACCCTATTTTGGGAACCACTGTAATACAGTAATCATTTTTAGAATTATGATTAGTGCTCCAGAGCTTTCCTGTTTTGTGCTTTTGTTGAATGCTGTTAATATGTGCACTATAAATTGAGGGTTGTTTCCAAATGTAATCATCACTCACACCTCATTTTCATAACTTTGGTCATTCCTAGTTTGCTTTTTGGTAAAGAATATTTTAGGTTGAACTTAAGGATTTAGATAGCTAGTTAAAGAATAGGAATACATGGTCAGTTTTCAGAATGGAGACAGGTAAATAGTGATGTCCTCAGGGATCTGTACCAGTTCTATTCAGCATTCTGGAAAAAGAGAGAAACAGTGAGGTGGCAAAATGTGCAGATGATACAAACTAATCAAGAATGTTAAGTCCCAGGGAGACTGCAAAGACTTTTTTGTAGCAAAGAGCTACAAAAAGATCTCTCAGAACTGGGTGACTGGGCAACAAAATGGCAGATGAAATTCAATGTTGATAAATGCAAAGGAATGAACATTAGAAAACATAATCCAAGCTGTAGAAATAAAATGATGGGGTCTAAATTAGCTTTTACCATGGAAGAAGGAGATCTTGGAGTCACTGTGGATAGTTCTCTGAAAACATCCACTCGATGTGCTGCAGCAGTCAAACAAGGAAGAGCTGGGAAGGAAGAGACAAAAACACAATGTTGGGAGCCATGAAGAAAGGAATGGATTCCATGGTACACCCACATGTTGAATAAAATGCATGCAGATGTGGTTGCCCGCTCTCAGAAAAGATCTATTTAAATTGGGAAAAGTTCAGAAAAGGACAACAAAAACTATTAGAGGTATGGAACAGCTTCCCTATAAATAAGATAGGGATATTTCAGCTTGGAAAGAGGTGATTAAGCGGGGCTATCCTAGAAGTCTATAAAATCATGACTGGTATAGAGAAAAGTAAATATGGAAGTTCTATTTACTCCTTCTCATAAAACAATTACTAGGGGTTGCCAAATGAAATTAATAGGCTGCAGGTTTAAAACAAATGAAGTATTTCTTCACATAATGCATAGTCAGCTTGTGGAACTCCTTGCCAGAAGATGTTGTGAAGGCCAAGACTATAACAGGTTATAAAAAGAAGTAGGTTAATCAATGGCTTTTGGCAAGGATGGTGTCCCTAGCCTCTGTTTTCCTGAAGCTGGGAATGGGTGACAGGGAGATGAGTCACTTGATAATTACCTGTTCTGCTCATTCCCTCTGAAACCCCTGTCTTTGGCCACTGTTCGAAGACAGGATGCTGCGCTAGATGGGCCTTTGGTCTGACCAAGTAGGACTGCTCTTATGTTCTTATAGTTTAGACTTGTATAGTGTAAAAAGTCATGTGGGATCCCACTATATATAGTATAAGACTATGACCAAGTTTAAAAGAGGAAATGGCCCTGAGGATTAGGTTCACATTAAGGTACTCACACAGCGATGCTTTTTTACAATAAGTAAATCAAAGGTACTCCTTTTCAGTAGATAACTGTGCTTTGCCTGTTGTTGATTCTTTTAGGAGTTAGAAAAGAATGGTTGTAAATCACTGGATGTGGAGAAATTCAAGCAGGTAGTGAAAAAATGTATGATGCCCCATAGAACAGTTAAGTGAACATTTCTCTTTAAACAGTTTTATAATTGAAAATCTTTTATGTTGAAGCCTAACTCAGTTCTGTGGGCATAATATTGAAACCTTGAATATATTTGATCTGTGAGCTATTGGATTGACTGACTTCTTCCTGCATACTCTAGAATGTTATACATCTGTAATAAAAGTTCAGCATGTGTTTTAAGTTCCCTTTTTGGGCCTGACACTGGAAGTTCTTCTGAGTAAACACTAAAGAATTGGACCCTCTAGAACAGTGTTTCTTAAACTTTTTAAGACCAAGGAACGCCAAACAATAATTTTTTTTATGGGGAACACCAAGGATTTTTGTTGAGCAAAAAAAAAAAAAATCAGTTGGGCAGGTGGTAGCAAAGACAAAGGAAGCTTGCCCCTTTTAAGGACGGCCATTTGAACTCTGTTCTCTCCATGTATGGTGACCATATTTTCTAAACCAAAATTAGGGACACTTTACCTACACCCCATGACCTTTGTTTACTATGCCCCCGACTCTTAGGGTCAAGATGGACACATGACCAGAAGTAAAAGTAACCCCCTCCTTTTCCCACCATCCTCCTACCTGTTTACTTCCTGTTTACTTCCCATCATTTCTTCAGTTAGTCCAGATCATTTTGAATTTTAATCCTGTCCTCCAAAGCACTTGTCTTGCCTTCCACCTTGGTATTAACCACAGACACTCTTTGTTATTATCTAAATCTTGAATGAAGATATTCAACAGAACAGGACATGCTGAGCCACTGTTTTTCTTCACTTAACCCTTCCCCCCTTTTCCCCCCCTCCCATATTCAGAGTCTGATCTAGTTTATAGCATTAAACTCTGCATTAAATTGCTGGTGTAAATGGGTTCTTGGAAATGTTCAGGCCAAACTCACAAAGACATGAACGAGGGAGTGGCTTACACATTGTGTAAATGCTATAAAGTACAAAAACAGGGCTAACATCGTGTCAGCCAATGGTCAGGGCAGTGTGCGTGTGTGTGTGTTACACCCAAGTCTTCAACTGCTGAGATGCAAGGTCCTGTCGCAACGGGCAGCCTAGGAGGCTGAAGGGCACCCCGAGAAGTTTAACATCTGTGTCTTTACCGCTAGGACCGGGGTCCCATCGCGGAGGACAGCCAACAGGCTGACAGACGCCCCAGAGTTTATAGGAAGGTGTTACTATTGTGAAACCTATAGTTTATGGAAATGTTGCACAATACTTTGGAAAGAAGAGAGAGGAAGATGGACACACGCATCAGTGGACCGTTTATGTAAAGCCTTTCAGAAATGAGAATATGTCTCCTTATGTGAAGAAAATTCAATTTAATTTCAGATTTCAGCTGCTAGGATACAGGATCCCTTCGCAGCGGGCAGTCTAGGGAAGACTGAGAGATGCCCCAACAGATCTGTCCTCTGGAAGTGACACAATACAAAACGCCCAAGCTCTCCCTATACCTGTCCCTTATGACTGGCTGAAGTTCTTTTAAATTGTGCTTGGTTTTGTTACAGCAACTGAAGGAGTCAGATTAAAACTTAAACAGTTACAGGTCTATTAAACAAAATATTAAAGAAGCTTATAAATCATATGGTTACAGTGGCTATTGCTCTATTTCTCAACTGCTAGCAAATATAGATCTTAAAAATGGTTACAAAGAAAATAGAAATAATGGTACCAAGTGACAGCTTTAAAGAGCTCTAAGTCTATGTGTACACGCAAGACAAAGGACCACATCCAGGTACAATTTTTACCCCCTTCTATGCCTCTCGACTCCAGCGGGTCAAGCCAGAGCCGGTCCCTCAATTCCTAGGAAAGACGAATACGAGGTGGGCGTCCCCATGGAACCTCGGGAGGTCAAACGCCTAACCCGACCAGCAGATAGATGGTAGATTGACGCTCAGAGTAAATGTGCTGCTGGAACCATCTTTATACCCATAGGAGCACGTATCCTCTTTCTTATCTAAAATGCCAAATTGTGTTGGTCTGTCTTTGTGACGCCAGTTCTTACAAGCAAGTTTCGAGTTAATTTACACTTGCAAGAGAGATAACTAAACTGTGAGTACTGGACATTTTTTTACTGGGCGAGAGATTCCTCCCCCCGTGGACGGCTGTGTGTTCGTATCAATATGGGTTTTAGTCAAGGGCACTCCTCGGCAGCCTCTTGGTCAGCAATTGACGTATCTCTGTTTACAGCCATTCAGGGTCACAGCAGCCTGCATATCCAGGCCTTCTGCTCAAGGCTTTTACTGCTCTGTGTGTCCTGAATGATCCAAGCAAGCAAAGATGGATGTTACAGGGGAGGTTCCTGTCTGGCTACACATAGAGAAGTATTATTTGTGTTCTCCCTCATCGCTACCTCCATTGCCCTCATCCCTGTAATATCCAAGTGCCTGCTGGTAGTTCATAAACAACATAACTAACAGCTGTCGTGTGGTTTGCTCTTTTTGTGTGTTCATGGCAAAGAAAAGAAGCCAAATGTGTACCTTTCACTTGGAACAGAAGGTTGTGAGGTTTGTGGTGGACCTCAGTTCTTAGAAGAATTCATTCTGCAGTCTTGGATCGGTCTCTACTAAGTTTTTGTCTCCTGTACAGATGAATGTCACCTTTGTGATAGAAACTTATATTATGCCTGAGAAGCAGAATTATTGACCATGGTTTTCATCCCAGAGCTTTATGTGATTGTTTTTTAAGGTATCCTAAACCATTGGATTATCAGGAATCTCTCTTGCATGCGTATTGCTCGCTGGTTTGATTGTTAGTTGTGGTATCACACTTAAGAGGGTGGGCTGTATGAATGTCATCCTATTTCAACCTGTTTTTAGCAATAAGTAAGATAAAGGAGTCCTCTCCATTAACATTAATTTGCTGAGGACTAAATTAATCTCTAGTGTAAATAGATAGGCCTCCCATAGAGTTAAGTAGAACATTTATCCTTGTACCAGGCCTGAATTTAGTCTTCACAGAATACCACACCTGTGAACAGAGGTGGATTAGGGATTTGAAGGGCCCTGAGTCAGAGCAAGGGGGAGTGCTAGGCGGGGGGAGTGGTTCAGAGTGCAGGAACATCCATTTTTTCTGTGCTCCCTCCCCCAAGTGGCTGGGGCATGTGGACATGGACACCAGTGTGAACAGGGCATTTGTTTTGTCTAACATATGTTGAAGTCAGTACTACTTTTGTTTCTTTTAAATTGAAATGTTCAGACTAGATCGCACTTACCATTTTTTTTCATCTTTTTTTTTTAGTTGCATCAACCCTGAGGAATGCATGATTCTTTATGGTGATGACCAGGTAGATTTAAAAAAACAACAACAACAAAACAGTGTTTGATATAAGTAGAATGCTTTATTTTCAGTTCATATTTTAATTTTCCCAGAAAAGTATCAATGTTTATTACTACTACAACAACAAAGGTGAAAATCTGTGGAAAAAAACTAATACTTTTTCTAAGATAATATTGGGGCTAATTTTGGTGGATGGAAAGACGGGGAAAGAAGCTTTGATGAATGGAATTCAGTGTGGTTTGCTTCAGAAGTAAAACAGAATTTAAAACACAGTGCCACCAATGAGTTTAAGAAAACAGTACAGGCAGTCCCCGACTTACGCGGATCCGACTTATGTCAGATCCGCACTTACGAACGGGGCTTTCTCGCCCCGGAGCTCACAGGCAGTGGTCAGCCACCTCGAGCTCCAGGGCGAGAAAAGCTGCTCCCGGTGCCCCTGGTCTGCTGGGGACCGTCTCCAGCAAACCAGGGGCACCGGGAGCAAAGCGGTCCAGCCAGAGCAAAGCCTCAGAGGCGAGGCACCCCCCGCTGCCGCTTTGCTCCCTGTGTGCCCCCCCCCCAGCAGACCAGGCTTTTGTTGTGGACCCTGGGGCAGAGCAGCTGGGGCGCTGCCGGTTGGTCCCGCAGCGCCGCTCTGGGCACTACTGGACCAACCCGGCAGCACCCCAACTGCTCTGCCCCAGGCGACCTGATTCAGCCGCTGCTGGTCAGTTTCAGCAGTGACTGAATCAGGACTCCTGGGGCAGAGCAGCTGGGGTGCTGCTGGGTTGGTCCAGTAGCGCCGAGGAGCGGTGCTACTGGAGCAACCCAGCAGCACCCCAGCTGCTCTGCCCCAGACGCCCCCAAGTCAGCCGTTGCTGAAACTGACCAGCGCTGAGTACAGGAAGCCCGAGGCACAGTTGCTCTGCCCCGGGCTTCCTGGAATCAGCTGCTGATCAGTTTCAGCAGCAGCTGACTTGGGGTTCTTAAGTTGAATCTGTATGTAAGTCAGAACTGGCGGTCAGTTTCAGCAGCGGCTGAATCTGGACGCCAGTTCCGACTTACATACAGATTCAACTTAAGAACAAACCTACAGTCCCTGTCTTGTACGTAACCAGGGGACTGCCTGTATATCTCAGATCCCCAAATAAATATTTTCATTTAATAAACAATTTTCTGTTGTAGACGTAAACCTGTTATCCTATAAATATTTATATTTAATAATTATACCTCACCATTTGCAACACGTACACTCAACTTCATTTTTTTCTGTTTTTTTAAAACTTTCAAATACTTTCTTGAGTTCTGAAACATATTTTGATACAGATCTTTGTTTTATTCCCATTTTAGTGTGCCAAAGATCTTTAAACTATTACCTGCTCAAAGCTTGAAATATGTATATGATGATGTCAGATTCATCAGTACATTCAGGTTCACACATACTTTAGACCAGGGGTTCCCAACCTGGGGTATGTGTACCCCCAGGAGGTACGAGAAGCTTGTCAAGGGGGGTACAGGGAATATTTGGTAAATAACTAGATTATCCTAATTGAAATATTCCAAAAGTTGTAGTGTTAGTGAAAAAAGTTGTGGATTCTAGAGTGTAGAATTTATTTCCTTTCATATTTAATAGGGGTACGGGAAGGTTTACTAAAAGCCAAAAGGGTATGGGGACCGAAAAAGGTTGGAAAACCCCTGATTTAGAGCTTTCATTGCTTTACAGTGAAAACAAAGGGACTTAAATTAAGCCATGAACTAATAGAGCATTTCTTATACCTTTGGATAATCAAGGGAGCTGTCTTAGCAGTTTCCTGACCATCTGACTGATCTCACTGATTATACAGTAGAGGGGAATGCATTATGTCTACCAAGCAATGCTGTGGTACTTGAGAGACTAACACATATATTCTATCATGAGCTTACGTGGGTAAAACCCCACTTCATCAGATGAGTTGGAGTAGAAATTACAGAAGCGAAAGTATATATAAGAACAACAAAAGAAGTTATTTGTCAAATGTAGGGCTGGTGTTAATGTGGCTAATCAAGACAAGGTGTATGTATCTTATTCTCAGCATTTGATGTGGAGATATGAATATCAAGAGAAGGGAAATTGCATTTGTAACGTGTTAGCCAGTTAAGATCCTTATTCAGTCCTAACTTGATTGTAGTGAATTTGCAGATGAACTTCAGTTCAGCTATCTCATTTTGTAATCAGGGTTTAAAGTTTGTTTGTTTGTTTGTAGAAGGATGGCTACTTTTAAATCCATTACTGAATGTCCAGAGAGGTTAAAGTGTTCCTCTACAGCAGGAGTGGGGAACCTTTTTTTGGATCGGGGGTTACTGATCCACAGAAAAATCAGTCGGGGGCTGCACGGGAGTGAGAAGCAAGAAAAAAACCCCTCACTATGGCTGCCGACAGAGAGAGAAAGACACCACATTTGCCTCTCACACCAGGGCCTAGGGGGTCCCCTCCTAGTAGATTTTGTGTGCTCCAGCTCCCAGGGGAGTAGCAAGGGAGCTGGACCACCAACATGGACTCTCCAATGCTGGAGGGGCCATGAGTCTTGGGGGCCAGATCCAGGCACACCAAGGGCTGCATCAGACCCCTGGGCCTGAGGTTCCCCACTCCTGCTGTGCAAGTTTATGTGCACTACCATTCCTGATGTCTGATTTGTGTCCATTTATCCTTTGGTGCAGAGACTGTCCCATTTTGTCATTGTACATACCAATGTACATAGCAGTGCCCCTCTGCCATATATATTTTTGCTTTATGATGTTCTGTGCAGGTTCCAGGGTGGTCACGGGAGGTGAAATGTGCTACTTGGGTTCCTGTGTTCATTAGTCATCACCCTAGACTCCAGAGAAATTAGTGAGGGAACCCAGGAAGCTGAGTAGCAAATATTGCCTCCTCAGCCACCCTGGAATCTGCATGGAGCACATCAAAAGCCCCCTAGGGTGGCTTAGCTCTGGGAGGCACACCTTTGGCTGGCCCAGAACGCCTCCAAGCAGATGGAGGAGCAGGCTTCCAGCCAGCCTGGGGCTCCTCCAGCTGGGAGGGAGCACTTGGGGCTTCTCTGGGCGTGGGGGGGGGGTGTGGGTGGAAGGGGTGGAATTGGGGCTAGCTTCTTCAGAGAGGGGCTCAAGCCACCGCCCATGCAGTCCATGACTTTTAGTATCTAGCAAAGTTATGAGTTTAAATTTCTAGGCTAGCCCTTTGAAAGTGCAGTGCAGGAGTCTTTTGAGGATGAAGATTGATATGTCAGATATAGAATGACATATTTACCCACAAGTGATGTGGTGTTTTTGTCTTTTATCATTTTCTTGAGAGAGTTCACTTGAGAGCTCAGTGATTGGTTTTACCTACATAGTTGCTATTGGGGCATTTTGTGCAGGGGGTGAGGTATGTCCCATGTTGCAGTAGAACTGAGGGATCTTAAAAGCTTAGAAGCTTGACTTTCTCACCAATAAAAATTGGTCCAGTAATATATATTGCCTCGCCCACCTTGTTTAGACAATATTAATTATCCATGTGCTGAATCTCTTCCAGAAATCTTTATTCTGGCAAATCTCCTCCCACTTACTTTCAGGTACTGAATAAGAACTACAGGATTTGGCTCTATGCTTTTAGATTTCTGTAACAACTTTTTTTCTGTTTGTAGGGGTGTGTGAATATCTTGCTTTTGTCTTCTGTGAGGGAACTCCTGCGGTAAGTACTTTACATTTTAAATGTAATTTTAAAAACTGACAAATTCAGCTGCTTCGCCTTTTTAACTGAACAGTAAAAATCTTTGTTATCACTCAGGTAACTGTGCTCATTTTCTTCTGTTACATTGATCAGTACTTTTAACTGACATCCCCAGAGCATTTTGGCTCTTGTGTCTGCAGAGGTAACAAATTGGGATCCTTGGACATGACACCAGTGCAGCAGGCTGCCAAGTGTTGTGAGGATATTAAACGGGGTTGCAGAGAAAATGAAGAGAAGTGCAGCAGATTCAAAACTATTTAAACACATGATTAAACCAATATATAATACTTGTTTCTTTTTAATTGTTCCAAGAAATCCGCATTTCAATGTCTGTGAGCAAATTCTTTGCTCATCTCTTAGCAGAATCATTGAAATTATAGGCTAGAAGTAACTTCCACAGGTCATTTAGTCTTCTCTGCTGTGTTGAGGCAGAATGAAGTAAACCAAGACAATCTCTGATAGATGTTTGTCCAAACTGTTCTTAAAACACTAATGATGGGAATTCTATAATCTACACTGGAAACTTATTTCAGAGCTTAACTACCCTTAAAGTTATAACCAGTTTTCTTTAATATCCACCCTAAATCTCCCTTTCTGAAGATTAAGCCCACTACAACTTGCCCTTCCTGACACTGTTCATTTATTTATCAAGAGACACCTGTAAACGACCCTGATTACTAGTCATTTTTCAAAGGACTGGATTGTGAAACAACTTCCAACTCCACTCAGCTGGCATGAAATCCTAAGGCTTTGACATCAATGGTCAGAAATACAAACCTTGTATTTTGGGAGGTTTCTTGAATTATTTTCCCAGTGTTGCTTTTAGCAGCAATGACAAATGAAACACTTCTCAATAATTGTTGGCATTAAATACCAGTGTAGGGAGATAGCAATTTAATTTTACTTGTAACTTGGTCAGCTGTTTCAATAAGCAAACCTTTTGGGCCTGCCAGTAAGGGACAGCTTGTGTTTGCTACAGTTGACATATGTAGACAAGTGTGATTCTAGGGAAACACTGAAGAATGAGAGAATGAGCTTGAGGCCAGGGGAAAAAGGGTGGTGGATACTACAGAAGACAGCATTCATGCTTTGCTCTCCCTGACAGAAAAGGAGCTGTATTCCCCAGTACAGGAGGGAAAGAAGAGAATTGCAGGCCACCAGCAGGGCTCCAGTTAAGATGGGAGGCAGTGGTGCAGTGTTCTGACCCCTTTCTTGCTATCTAGTACTCAAGAATCTCAGTTCTGTTTTTGTGTGTTGTTTTTAAATGTTTAGCTGTGATAGTTACAAAAAAAACAACCTAAAAAAATGAACCAAGTGTAACTTCTGCGGAGAGTCTGAAATAGTAGCTCCCAGAGGTGTGATGTTCTTCATTCTCAGCATCAGGTTCAATAGCCTACGGTGATACTTCTAGGGAATCACCAGCTGCTTCCGGATCCTTCCTGGTTCATTCAACTCCTGAGGAGCATACTCCTGATACAGGAATCCCTGGTCCCACAGGAATTTTCTGCATTCTACAGTCACCTCTAAGGGTCTTGCCAGGGCTGCCCACTTCTTTATGGACAGATCCTTCTGCAGCTCCATCTGAAAATCAGCTTCTGGGTGGGGAGTAGAACCTGGTCCCTTTCGCTGACTGGGCTGGGGTGCTGCTCTCATTGGCTAGTCTCCACCTTATTAAGCCCCATCTCCAGTAGTTCACTCCCACCCCACCCGCTGTTGAGGTTTCCACGCCACCTGTCGGTTGTCCTTCCTTGGCTTAGGCCATAGGCATGGATCAGGGCACTTGGAGTGCTGCCCAACCAGTCTTCTGGAACATGCAGTGGTAACTATGTTGACATTTAACTCACGTGTTCAGTGATGGTGATTAACTATTTAATTCCTCATGTAGAAGAGAGAGGGTAACAGACTGTGCAATTTACTGTGAGTGATGTCTCATTTTGCTGCCGTAAGCGAGGGGCATTTAGGAGATGCCACTAATTATTTTTTTCCCAGAGTCATAAAGGACTCAGGAGCCCAGTAAAGCTCATAGGCATATTCAAGGCATTGTGAGTAGGAGCTCATAAAGTCACAAGATCTGTTCTAATTAGTGTCTCATTTTGGCACCTTGCATGGGCAGAGCTCCCTTTGCAAGCCTTTTTTCCTCCCCAAGTATGACTCGAGCCCAGTAGTGACTCCCAGCATGTGGTCTGCCCTCCCCATCCACCAGGCCTTCTCAGATCCTTGCTAATATAAACCTGAGAGCTCCTTTGCTGGCTTCTCCAACAGCTACTCTTCTCTCCTCAGCAGGGTGTCTGCTGAAGCAGCCTCAAACCAGAACATTTCTGGGGCAACTGTCAGTATCCCAAAAGGCAAGATAAATAGCAGCAATCTTTTGAAATAAAAAACCTCATGTTGGGAATTTAATGCAAGAAATACTTCAGATTTTAGGAACAGTGCACAACCGAGGAGGAGATATATTTGCTTCTTAGCATTTAACAGTGATAGGTAGCCATTTCTCTTGTCGTCTTTGTACCTTGATTTTTTTCAGAATGTGGAAGAAACTGTCAGAAGTTGAAAACCTGCCTACTACTGGCATTGAGAATGCTATTCTTTCACCAAATGTGACTTACATTTGTTTGAAAGTGCATGGAGACTGGGTTACACAGGTAAAAGAACCAAAATCTTACCTGACTCCAAAAGAAATAGAAGTTTTCTACAAATGAAATCACCATGGCAATAGGTAAATAGGTTTCAGCCACAGCATCTAGTCAGCCTACAGGGGGGAAAAGAACCCCTCTTGTTTGTCATTTAGAATAACACTATCAGCGATGTGGGAGGGAAAAATGGAAAATGGCATCAACTGTCAAACTTGATGTGAAAAAGGAATGAGGGCTTGACAACAGAGAATGAAGCATGACATTCAGACTAAGTTGTGATGCCCATGTTCAACAACTGTTTAGCTTTCAGCTTGACTTCAATAACGCTAGCTTTCAAAGTTAGGAACATGCATTAGTTCCTTGCTGACAGGGGCCTGAATGAGGTGAGATGAGTATGAGATTACTGCAGTCCCAAAGTCATTAGCTAAAGGAGGCTGGGCATGGTACTAAAGAAATGCTCAATCTTTTATAGCCCTGACTGCGTGTACAAACTTTAAATTTGTCTCTTCTCCCAGACTGAATGTTTCCCATCCTGGACCTTTCAACAATGTCATTTTTGGGGATAAGAAGGAAGTATTTTATAGCTCTTTGAAGCTATTATGAGTTTTGGAATGTTCAAGGTAGTCCCAGTGGAAATGGGCTAGTGGCATATTTATACATTCACTCACTAGCTGATCTGATGAGATGAATAGAGCCCTGGACATCTCTGGATATCTGCTTTTTATCCACAAACTATCTTTGTTGATTATGGCTTGAATGTGGATATAAGTTTTGTATCTGCACAAGCCATTAGAGATAAAATGTACTCATTATAGAACCAGATGTTTTTCTAAAGCTATGCCTTTGTATCTAGAAAGAATTTTAGGCCCAAATTTTAGCCCCATTGCACAGGCCAAACAACTGGATCGCTATTGCAATCTCAGTAGTAACCTTTGCACAGTTTACACCACTTTCATATCTAAAGAAATGGCTTCCCTTCCCCCATCCCCAGTGTACTCTTCATTGGATCAGTGTGCCTCAGCTATTGGGTTTCCCAAACTTACTTGCAGAGGGACCCTCCTTTACCTTGGAAGAAGGGTCAATACTTGTTATGTGCAGCTTACTGGGTCATGTTTTACATTATTGAAGGCTGATAACAGTCTGGAGATGACATGCCATGGTACATGATGGGCACCGAGTACTTTTTTATTTTTCTGTTTGCTTCCAGAAAGCAGAAGCAGCAATGGGGACCCCCTCCAGCCTGACTATAGCACAAATGAAGTAATAGTTTGCTTTCCATGTTCAGATCCACCCAGAAAGATGTAGGGAAGCCTCAGACTTGCACAGACTCAGAATGTCCTGAAATGGACCTTATTATCTGTATGCCATGCTTTTGCATACAGAAAGGAGTGATGTGTGCACATTTTGTCCTTTTTACATAAGAAACAGCAGGAATGTGCTGTTATAAAACACCCACTCAACCCCCTCTTAGGCAAACAACTTTAAATATTTTATTTATTCATTCTGCCTTCAGAAACAAAAACTTTCTAAGAACACTGAAACAAATGGAATAATCCTAGCATACACACGGCAGTCTCATCTAATCAGTATTGTGTATAATTTATATTAAATACTAATCTCTTGTTCTATTCCTTTTAGTTGCAATACTATGATTCCATTAAAGCAGTGATTTCTACCTCCAACCATGAACCTACAGCCTTAGTAATAGGTAACCATTTTCCTCCTATTTAGGCTTCTAGGAATTTCTTTCAACTTAATGTTTCTCTGATTTACACAAAGTTCCCTTTCCATGTGTGCAGTCTCACCTGTGGCATAAGAATGGCCATACTGGGTTGGCCCAAAAGTCCATCCAGCCCAGTATCCTGTCTTCCCATAGTGGCCAATGCCAGATGCCCTACAGGGAGTGAACAGAAACAGGCAATCATCAAGTGATCCCTCACCTGTCATCCTTTTCCAGGCCCTGGTATAGTGCTGGTCCCATCACTGTTACCTGGTTGGGTTTATTTCTAGTAGTGCCACTGTATATAAGGTAATTGATAATGGGAGAATCTCAAAGGGTTCTTCAAAGTCTTCTGATTTTAGTTGAGCTAAACATCTTACCATTAGGAGGCTGGAAGGACCTTCTGCAGGTGCATATTGTGTCCTCAGCACCAACAGAGTCAGAAGGGAGAGCAATTTTAAAATGTCATCTGGGGGTGTGCAGGAGAGGCACCTATTAGTGCATGTCTCAGCTGGCTTGGCCCCAGTCACTTTCCCTGATGAGTCCCATACACTTTGGGAGCTGAACTGACTGGTCATGGGCCTTCTGACAAAAGAAGTCACAAGCAGCTTTCACTGCTATGTCCCACTCTCATGGATGTACAGTGCCTCTGACAAGGGCTCTCACTAATGGAGCTAAAAGTGACTATATTATTACAAAGCAATTTCAAAAAACAACTTGAGAGAGAAGCTGCAGAACTTGATTTCATTTACAAGATTGACACCTGGAAACGAGGTCTGAACAAAGACCTGAACTGTATTGGCTGCTATGTCCTAAAGACATAAAGAGCTAAGCACTGGGAATTTAGAGCCCACTCTGTCGGTCTCATTTAGCGTGTAGTCTAGTAGCACTTTAAAGACTAAAAAAACATGTAGAAGGTATCATGAGCTTTCGTGGGAAAAACCTCCGATCATCTGAAAAAGTGGATTGTGCCCATGAAAGCTCATGATACCATCTACATGTTTTGTTAGTCTCTAAGTTGCTGCAGGACGGTTCATTTATTTCAGCTATAGTTATCTTCATAACCTGAAGCAGGCCCTTATCAGTACAGCATATAAATCTTTATCTGTCAAGGTGAACAGTGTATGTGAGTTCATACCTTCTCAATGCCATGTTTGTATCTATAATGACTGTTTAAATGTAATTATCTTATCTATTAGAACATCCCTTAGTTCCAAACAACTATGAAATCCCTCCTGGTTTCTGTGGTAACAGTTTAAAACCCATATTTTATATTTCCTTTTGCTTTATTGAGACTGTTGAAAATAGTACAAATTAATTCACTTCTCTTAATTTTTCATCTTAAAATATGCAGTACTGTTACCTGGAACTCTAATTCTGATGAAATCAAATAAAATTCCTTACATCTACTTCAGTTTATTAAATAGGCATCTCAATTGCTTTAGCTACATAAGTAAAACAAACTAAAACTGCTCCCTTAACCAAGCTTATGAAACCCCTACTTATTCTTCTTAGCCCATCTAGATTTAAATAATTCCATTCTTTGCCTGTTGAGATTCCTTCCACATTTATGCCTAAGGGTATGTCTACACTACCCCGCTAGTTCGAACTAGCGGGGTAATGTATGCATACCGAACTTACTAATGAAGCCCGGGATTTGAATTTCCCGGGCTTCATTAGCATAAAGCCGGCGCCGCCATTTTTAAAAGCCGGCTAGTGCGAACCCCGTGCCGCGCGGCTACACGCGGCACGGGCTAGATAGTTCGAACTACGTAGCCATTCCGAACTATCTGTTCCACGAGGTGTACAGATAGTTCAGAATGGCTACGTAGTTCGAACTATCTAGCCCGTGCCGCGTGTAGCCGCGCGGCACGGGGTTCGCACTAGCCGGCTTTTAAAAATGGCGGCGCCGGCTTTATGCTAATGAAGCCCGGGAAATTCAAATCCCGGGCTTCATTAGTAAGTTCGGTATGCATACATTACCCCGCTAGTTCGAACTAGCGGGGTAGTGTAGACATACCCTAAGAGACTTGGAGGACAGGTTGATGAATACTACAATTGGTTCAGTGCATTTTACAGCAGTTTCTTGCTAGTTTTGGTGAAGCTTTATTTCAGTGAAATTACATTTTTTGACCACCTTATTTATAGTGATTTCAGTGCATGGTTAAGTATTAATAAAGAAACAACACTGTTGTGATTCAGGCAAGTATTCTTACCCACAGTTTACAGACAAGTAAAAGTAGTACAGAATGGTTAATGGTCCATCTCCACTACAATCAGTGCTTTTTTTGTGACGGTACTGCCTGGTACTCAGTAAGTCAGAGAATTGAATAATTGAAATTTGGAAAAAATATCTTAATTGAATTTAAAAGAAATTTGTGTTCATGAATTAGGAGAGCTGTTGTTGTCATTATGTCAGTTTGACTTACTCCAGGTTGTATGTATCCACTGTCTGGGGAAATCATACTGCAAACTCTGGGGTATTTTTTGTCTGAAATAAACATTTATGATAATTGTAGTCAGTGCTTTTTTTTTTTTTTTTAAAGGTGCCGGTACTCCAGGGGAAAATTTTATGTACCTAGTTTTATGTAAGAAAATTAATAATAGATCATTAATCTAGTCTGGAAGCACTGAAACCTCCTAGATTAGAATCTTCTCAGCAGCAACATTTTGGACTATAATCTCTATTTCCAGCTTTTTATTTAAAAGCATCTGGCTTTGTGTGCATTTTCCAGATCCCCTGCAGATGAAGAGGGAAGTTGAATGCCATTGTTTGTGGCACTCTTTGCCCTTTAATGTGGGCTTTTTTATTCCCTTTTGTACTGGGATTAAACTTCAGAAATTGTCTTGGAAAAGCAATAGTGATATAGGAATGAGGCTTCAGAGACTAGTTTGATTCTTCCTTGTATCTTATCTCCTGCCTGATGTGTTCTGTTTTATTTTGCCTGAAATTAGAAGCAGCAGGAACAAATGTGTGTTCTAGACATTGCCCCAGATTCTGCCTCTGTGAAATGAGCAGCATGTTCAGTTTTGAACCTCTCCTTGCCGGAAAGATGTTTAACAAGGCTGTAAGACGTTTCAGAAAGTGAAGCTGGAGGGATTTTCTTATCAGGAAAGATCAAAGTAGCTAAATGCTGACTAATGGGAAACATCGTAAATTAAACCCCAATGGGATTGGGAGGAGGGATTTTAGCATAACAGGAGTATAAATAGGAGTAATGGCGTGAAATGAAAGAGGGAATTATAAAATGACTTTTGTGAGAAATGTCCTGATGCCGAAACGTATTAGTACCTAATCAACAGGAGGTGAGTGGGAACCAAGATGTCTAAGATATTTTTTAATTTATTAGCTCTTTAGGTGAGTGTGTTCTTTTTCAGGATGTACTGTGGGAACTACTAATGTTGAGCAGCAGATGAAAGAAATAAAGGACCGTGGGAAAGATTCAAAAGCAAGAAAAGGGCAAGTGATACATAGAATCCCTTCAAAGAGAGCTGAGAGGGATCAGACTGTGTTTCAAGTCTACAAAGGAGTAAAAACATTTGCATTCTGTAAAAAAAACAACCTTGTAGTGACAGGTGGAATGGATCGAATCGTCCAGATGTGGAACCCTTACATGTCTAGGTAAGAGGCAGTCACAGTATTCACTGAAAGACTTTGTTATGAAGTGCTTTGTAACAACACATTAATGATAAGTAATTCTTACTATCTATTAGCTGATCCCTATTAGCAGGGCAATATAAGTGAATTAAGAAGACAATCACAAATGTCCTTGAAATACATGTGATCTTATAGAATGGCTTTGCTGCACTTTTGATAATATCAGGACACATAAAAATGCATACAGCAAAATCATTCCCATAACTTTAAATACATTATATAAATATAAAAATTCTTGGACTATCTTCTGGTTTTTTTTTTAATCTAAGATTAGTGTGAGGTTTTGCTTATGCTTAGCCTAAGACCTCTGCCCACATGGAGCTCATTCTACAGTTGAGGCCTGGGAATCCATTTGGCAGCATTAACATCTCATGAAAAACTGAACTCTGCAAGCAATCGCTATTGTTGCATGTACATCACTCCCAAGTGCTGAAGACCATAAGAACGGCCATATGGTCCAACTAGCTCAGTGTCCTGTCTGCTGGCAGTGGCCAATACCAGATGATCCAGAGGGAGGGAACACAACAGGTAATTCTCACGTGATCCCTCCTGTGTCACCCATTACTCTGTTTATGGTAGGGGGAGGGTTCTGTAAGAAAACACAAAATACAGTTCCTGCCAAATGTATAAGTAGTAGCAGCTTCTAGCCCATTTATTTTTACTGTGTTTTATAAAAAACTATCAATTTGAAACTGCTTAATATTGAACTGTTCTTATTAAATTTCAGACAACCAACAGGCATGCTCAGAAGTCACACAGCACCGGTTTGTAACCTCTCCATATCTACAGAAGATTCAAAGATATTTTCCATATCCACAGACAACACAATTAAGGTATCACTGTGTACAGCAAGTGTCTGATATCCTACCCCAATTCTCTTTTTTTATATTCACAGAGATAAATATATTCAGTCTATCAACGTGGCCAAATACATAATAGTACAGCATAGCAACGTAGGTCCTGATCCATTTCTCACTTAAGTCAATAGAAAGACTCCAACTGAAACTGGAGTTGGATCTGGCCCTTAGACAGATAAATATAGAGGGAGCGATTCCAGCCAGTACTCTTAAAAGTCAACAGTCATCTAGATTTTCAGTTGTAATAAATGCATTTGTTTCTGAATGTTCTACAAATCATGATAAGACTTTTAATAGGGATCTAGTTTTCTGAACTTTTAAAAGTATTCTACTTTAGAAAGTGACTTTGTGTTATGTTTTGTTTTTAAATGTAGGGTTCTTGCTTCTATTGAAATTTCTCTAGGACATGTATTTCTGTTTCTTCATTTGCTGAAATTTCCCTACCCATACATGTATTATTCATTTCCCTGCATTAAAATAATAACATTAAGTTTCGAAATGCTAGAATTAAGGTTTCCTCATGCAAAATTAATTTGGACCTTTCTGCACAGAGAAATTTTAAAATACATCCTATTTTCCCACTATTCTTCTACCTCATTCAGGGTACAGAATGGATTAGTGCTCACTTAATGAGAAGCTATCAAATATTATGTTTTCTTCTTGTTCAAAAATGTGTGGCCTCATTAATTCTGGCATATTCCTCACTTTTGAATGTTTTGTGCAACATTTTAATGTAGATTTTTGTATATAATTTCTTAGGTATTTTCATAAAGCTAACCCACCTCTTTTCCCCAGAAACTCTGTCAGATGGGCTCATATTGACATTTGCATGTGTCATGAGCAGAGGTGGAACTTCTAGCTCCACCTCACAGACCTCTACCACTGAGCTTACGGGGCAACTGGTAGTAGTATTAGATTATCATCATCTGGCTAGACAAGCACTACAGGAAAATGGGACATTTTGCCAGGGGGTTTCAAATTAATTACTAACAGCAGACAAGGGGTCAAACTTAAGTATCATGGGCTCCATTCAAGATTTGAATGGGAGTGTGCTCTATACAGACTCCTCTTTGCACTCCCCTGCAGTGTGACTCATTCTGCCCCTTCTGCTCTGTCCCCTTCAACTTTTTCCTGGCCCAGTCATGTCACACCCCAGGCTTCTAGTCCCATTCCAAGCACCATTCTCGTAGCATAACTAGTCTCTGTCTCCTTAGATTTCTTGTCCCAGCCTGTCTCCTTGCCTAGCATGTCCTAGTCTCACCCATCTGCACTACCTGTCACCACCCTTCTTCATCCCTAGTCTCCTTGATGAGCTAGTCCCCCACTCCTGGATCCTCATCCTCTCTTCCCATCCCTACCTTTCTGTCCCCTGACTCCCAGTCCCAATCCCTCTCTCTGGCCTCCTCATCCAATTTCATGTCCCTTTGCTTAGATAGATAGTATTCTTGTCCTTCATCAGATCTGTCTCCCTTCCTTTCACATTCTTCTCCCCTTTCCTACAAGTCTCCTGTTCCAGTTTTTGTATTCCCTAGCTCCCATGTCATATTCTATTCCCCCCCATGCCCTACTAGGTTAATCTTTTGTCCCCTATGTATTTGAATCAGGCAGCTTCCTTCTCCACACTGCCTGGGCCCAACAGGGTTTCACAGTCTCCCTGCTTTCAGTGTAGGTGCTCAGACATAGCATGGCCCACAGCAATCAAGAGCTTCAGTTGCAGGGAAAGCCTTGCTTAGGCTCTCAACTGGAGCACACCATAAAGCTACTTAGGTGCCTAAATCTTACTGTTCAACTGCTGCCTAATCCTGCAGGTACCTAAAGGCCACTTGTTGTTTAAGTTACTACCAGCAGGTAAACACAAAGCTGCCTGAGTCCTGATGTTGCACCATGGTTAACCAGCTGCTAAGAAAAAACTTGAAAAACAACAAATAGTCTTACAGCAGCTTAAAGCCTAACAAAACATACCATCTGGTAACTAAGTTTTTCTAGTTACAGACTAACTTGGCTACCCCTCTGTAGCTGCTAAGAGTTCCTTTTCATGCCTAACGACCAGTAGGCTTATCAGACTGTATAGAATACCAAATAGTCTTGTGGTTTGGGAACTAGGAGACCTGAGTTCAAGTCCCTGCTCTTCCCAGTTCTGATGCTGGACTTGACCCTGGTTTTCCCATATCCCAAGGGAGTAACATTATTAACACCAAGCTATTGGGTATTCTGGCATTGGTGTGTTTCAGTTTTCCTTCTTTAATTAGTGCCACTTTACATAGCTAATTAATTATTCACTGGAGCAGAGACTTGAACCTGACTGACTCTTCCACATCTCAAGTGAATGCCAGCCTCTGGTCTGTTGAGTCAATCTCTCTGACCCACTGAGTGTGTATAAATGTTTTATACAAAGAGGGACAGTTTCAACAGGAGAGATGGCAAGACCTTTACCCGAGGATAGTCTCTGTTCATTTATGTGGAAAAGTAGTGCAGCATTTTTTGGGTAAGTAATTCCCTTCTCTGATTCTAAAATACTCAAGACACCCTGATCTAGCAGTGCTGTATTGGTAGTACTGTTGGTCTGGTTTTAACTTTCCAATGTGTGCGCTTTTTGTCACAGGAGGGCCCCAGGTAATGTTGGTTAATTTGGTTGACGTGGAAGTCCGATGTGCACGTCACCCCAATATGCCCAATCGGTGGACTCCAACTTCTGGGGCAAAATGGTGTGGTATATATCCCCCTGGCAGAGGCCAGTCTGATGGGATGCCCTCCACTGGTTGCACACAGTCCAGGTGGGGTGATGTCTGTTAGTGACACCCCCTCCTTCTTACTGGTATGTCCACTATTGATCCAGAAACACCCGGTTTTTGCACCACCCAATTTTGCTTGTCTCACCACAAGTGAGAAACAATGGTCTGTCCTTGGTTAGATTCTTCCCTTGTTACTTTTTCCTTATCTGAAAATGATGGAAACGCTGCCTCAGCACGCATACACAGTTCTTTTATTTCACATAGTCCTTCTTCTTAAAGTTGTAAACAAGTCTATAATCCTCCAGGGCTCTTGCCTGCACCTCAGCACGGTGTCTCTTCTGCTCACTGTTGATTCACTCATGCACTCATGCTAACCATTCACACTACCCATGATTCGTGACACTTTGCATAACTACTTGACCTGGATGGGAAGAGAAGTTTAGCAGTGAATTTTTAGAATTACACGAGGATGTGTGTCAGACATTCGAGTACAATCCTATTAATTTTTGTTCTGTATGTATAATATCTTTTCTTGTAGATCTGGGATATTGTGGATCAGACCTGTTTATTTACAGCACTGCATGTCACTACACCCCAGGCACCAGATTGCTTTATGTTGCTGCTCACTTGCTCTTCTTTATCTAAGAATAAGGTACATGACATGTTTGTTTGAGTTTGAAGGCTTAAAGGCCTCTTCACCTGTTGTTCAAAAATTCAATAGGTAAGGGGTGTGTGTGTGAGAAACCTAGAGCATTTGAAATATAACTGGTGAAGCTTACCTTCTATGGGAACTGGGTAGCATAGATCCTGGTCCCCTCCTCTCTTATCTATATTCAAGTTCCCAATATGGCAATGGCTGGTGCAATAAAACTGATGACAGGGCTGGTGGGAATTATTTGCCAAAATTCCCTAACGTTTGGTCGAGTAGATGCAGGCAGATTAACAATGGGATGGGTGTGGAGATTCTTGGCCTCTCTCTTTCTTCCCACATCTATCAATATCTTTAAATTAAAGTCACAGCTTTGCTTCCCCCCCCCCCTTTCAGAAAATGTATTGAGGAAACAGTATGTAAATGCTTAATGTGGTTGTACTTTCCCCAGCTCTTGAGGGTCTAGCTCAGGGGTCTCCAACCTTTTTAACCACAAGATCACTTTTTTCAATTTAAGTGCAATGCATGATCTACCTCAAACCCGAATCCCTTTCCCCGCTTCCTTCTCGCCCTTCTCTGAGGCTTCACCCCTTCTCCACCCCTTCTCCAAGGCCTCAACCTGCTAACCCCATCCCCCCTTTTTTCCCCGAACCTCACTCACTTTCACCAGGCTGGGGTAGGGGCTTGGGGTGCAGGCTCTGGTCTTGGGCCTAAAAGTTCAGAGTGTGGGAGGGGCTCCAGGCTTATCCCTGGGCAGGGGATTGGGGTGCAGGAGGGGGTTCAGGGTGCAAGCTCTAGGAAGGAGTTTGGGTGCAGGGGAACTCACTTCTGAGGCAGGAGGTTGGATGCAGGAAGGGATTCAGGCCTGGGACAGAGGTTCAGGAAGCAGGCTCTTGCTGGATACCATTTAACTGAGATGGCTTCCAGGTGGTGGAGCAGTGGAGTTAAGGCAGGCTTGCTCCTGCCCTGGCCCTGCACCACTCCTGAAAGCAGCTTGCATCTACAGCAATGGCTCCATGGAGCCATGTGCTGCCCCTCATGTACAAGCACTGACCCCACAGCTTCTAGTAGCCACAGATCCCCATTACAGATCAATGGGAGCTGCAGGAGCGGTGTTTGCCGGCAAAGAGAGTATGTAGAGACCCCCTGTTCTGCCTTTTTTAGGGGCCACAAGGACATGCCAACCACTTCCAGGAGCAGCAATTATTATAGCGATAATTACTCCTGCTACAACAGATTAGGCATTTGAGCACTCACTACTCAAAATTAAATTTAAGCATGAGAGAGAAATGAAAATTATGAAATTCACACACAAGTCAAAAACCAAAACTAACTCTCTTTGCAAGCAGTAAAAGAAGTAACAACAACCCCCCATGTATGTGTTGGGTTGGGAGATGAGAGTGAAGGACAGTGCTTGTTTGTGAGAGTGACAGAGATTTGCATTGCAAGCTCCCTCCATCCCCTTCTCTCTGACATCAGACACCCTGACATCAGCACCCCCCTATCTCTCTCCCACATGCTGCATAGCAAGCAGGAGGCTCCCGGGGGGCAGCTCCAAGGCAGAGGGCAGGAGCAGCATGACAGTGGGCAACTGAAGTGCCAGCACTTGATAGCTTCCTGGCCAAACCAGTCGGGATCACCTGTCAGAGGCCCCAAGATCTACTGGTAGATCCTGATCTACTAGTTGGTGACCACAGGTCTGGCTGATATACGGTGCATGGTGACTGTAGGAATGGTGCATTGCTTTGGTCTGTTTCTCCATGAAATAGGTCTCCTCTAGAGCCCCACTTGATTGTTTCTCATAAGGAGCCAGTTCTGTGCTGCAAATACAACAAAGAGTTCAGGCACGTGGTGAGCTGCTCAGAGGGATCGGTAAGTGAAAACTATCCCACCTAAGGAGATGTAGATGCTGACATGACTGTGTGTGTCTGTTTAATCTGTTGAAGCTAATATGTGCTTTTTTAAGACACCCATAACTAGAGCTGATCAGAAGTTTTCTGACGACACAGATCTTTGTTAGAAAATTTTAGTTCTTCAACCTCAAATGTTTTGTGAAAGCAAGTCCTATTCAACAAACTTTCACTGAATCAACCTGCCTGGTTCCCTGTCTGCTTGCCCAGTGAGCTGCTGCAGAGCCATACTATGTGGCCTGACCAGGGTCAAGAACTCCAGGGTTTCAGGATCCAGAGCTTCAGAATCACCCTGGTGTGCCAGTGCTTCCATGAATCCAGGAATCTGAAAGACCTAGCAGATCTTGCTCTAGTCAGGACTCAGAATCTAGGTTCCCAGCTCTACAACAGGGAGCATAGTGATTTGGGGACTTAGAGGGCTTCTCAGTTCACTGCACAAAACTGGGACCCAAGAGATCCTGGGACAGAAGTTGGGGACCCAGCTGAATCAGGAGCCTAGAAGACCTGGAGCCCTGGGACATATTCCAGGGCTGCCCTGGAGCTAGAGACCCTGAAGCCTAGACAGCATCTGTCTGCAATTAGAGTTCTTATCAATTGCACTGTGGCTGTTGGTGGTGGTGCCAGTCCAAGGATCATGTTTTGCTTTGAAAATGTAGTGTGTCAGAATTGCACTTTTGTTTTCTTCTTCAGGATTTTTGATTCAACGGAAATGCCAAAAACTCTGGATTCACGGACATTTGGAATTAAATCAAATTTGAAAATGTAAAATGTCTCCTGACCCAGAAAGCCCAAGTTTTGGTCAACTCTCCTGATTACCAGTATAACTATTAGGTAGTCTGTAAAAATATTATAAAGGGAGTAAATCAAGTAATGTCATCTACATATATGGTCCTTAGGGCTTGTCTTCCTGGATAGCACTTTAGTGAAGATCTTACTAAAGCTTCTCCTGATGGTGTGGTTAATCCACCTCCCCAAAAGATGCTAGCTATGTTGACACAGGATGTTAACAAATGTCTATTTTTGTAAATTCAACCACTGCTGAATTTTTCAGTGGTTACATGTTTCCACATACTGGGCAGGCAGGAGTTGGTGCTTATGGGGAGTTGGCTTAAAAGCTGGCTCACTGCAAGCACCTGCTCCCACCTTCCCCCTCTCCCTCCTCCCACTGCTTCCTCTGATACAGAGGTAGCAGTGTGGAGAGTAGGTTGCTCCACGGGAGCCAGGGTATGCAGCAAGCTGGCTTGGGGGAAAAAAAAGGTGGTTGGGAAAGGCTGGGCAGAGAGGGGTAAAATGGAAAAATCCTGCCACTTTTAGGACACTTCTTCAATCACTGTTTGTTTGCTTGTCTTTTAAAAGGTGGTAAAAGTATGGGATTTTGAAACTGGGAAGCATTTGTTTGAGTTTAGTGGTGCTCACGGAGGTGCTGCAATAACCTGCTTGACCTTTGATGTCAGTGGAAGAAGGTATATTTCTTTTTATGTATATTTAAAGCTGTGTGTGTGCAAATTGTTAGTACACATGGGGAACTCTGTTAAATTTTAATCTTGTTTTAGATTAATTACTGGAGGAAGAGATGGATGCGTGAAAATATGGAATTACAACAATGGACTTTGTTTGAATACTTTGAAAAGGGGTGAGCAAAATGTTTAAAATATTTTCAAGGCTGGAAAAAATATGATGTAAAGTACTGAAAATAATAAGTGTTTGGTTTATTTTTCCCTGCAGAAGACAAATGTGCTGAAGTCTGTGACTGCACCTACATAGAGGTGAACAGAAGCAGGTAAGATCTTTCACAACTTGATGTGAAATTGTTCTCTAGGAAGTGATCTACGGCGTGGGAATTTACACTGTGGAAGTGCTAACTCTTTTCTGTAGAAAGTGATTCCTCTGTGACCTACTGGAGCATTGGTAACAGCTGTGCCACAAAAAGAACTACAACCTCTGAAAAAATAAACAGTGCAAATAAACAGACTTGTACAGCTATCCAAAGCAGGTTCCAACCTTTGATGAATGCCGATGGAGCCTTTAATGGAGCACTGGCCTATAGGTACAGGAGCAGCAGGCACATCTGTTGATGGGATATAGAGGTTACTGAGAGTTGTAATCACCAAACAAAACCAATGAGGGAAAGGGGTCAGCTGACTAGGCATCATATGACTATATGTTGGAAAGACTACATAATGGAATGCCCCTGGCTCAGTCTGGAGAAGATGAGGGCTGATGTAAGACCCTGAAGGAAGTCCCTTCATGGGAATGTGACAGGAGGCCTAGACGATAACCAGGAAAGGCAACTCAAAGAGAAGGCTACGTCCTCTCTTCCCTGCTTGCTGAAAACTTCAGAGGCCTCCTGTGATTGTGTGTTTTGCAATATTTTTCTCTTGTTTTGAATCCTCTAGTAATGATAAAACCTGCCATGAAGAAAGGATCTAGCCCAAATTGTAGTTTTGGCTTTATTTTACCTTCCCTGGCTAGTGTTTCTGCTTGCTGGCTTACAGACTTCTAATTCTCTGAGACAGATGGCATTGTTCTGCTGCTCAGTACACAGTAGGGATGTAATAGTGTAGTCGATTATCTGATTAACCAATAAACAAAAGCTTATAATTTAATGCTATAGAGTGGATTACACGCATTTCCACCCTTCCCCCACCTGCCAGTAAATGTTTTAGCAGGCTGGCCAACAGCCTAGCAGAGTCCTGGCTTGTGCCAGGTCCGGGACCTACTCTTGCTGTGTCTCTGCATTTAAAGTGTATTAGAAGCCAGGTGGGCAGGCAGCCTGGTTCAGTTCCACCTCATGCCAGGTCCAGGAGCTCAGCCCCTCCCCTGGATAGGGGCTGCTGCCACCCTGTGGTGCTGCCTCTGTATCAGAGGCAGCAATGCAGAGCAATAGGCAGCCAGTCAGCGAGGGAAGCTGGTTTTTCAACTGACTCCCTCTGCGGACCAGCTCCCACCTGGCACTCCACACTGATGCCTATGTTACACAGGCAGCAGCATGGAGTGGCAGGGGGCTCCTCTGGAGCACTGGCTTCTGACCCCACCCCCAAGGACTATAGATTAGTCGACTAACCGATAAGAATTCATGAGGTAAATCGGCTATTCAATTACCCAATATTTAACATCCCTAGTACGCAGTACTCCCATGTTGTTGTTGTTTGTGTTAACAGTAGCATATGGAAGTCAGGACCCCAGTTGCGTTAACCATTGTAGAAACATAATAAAATACAGTATTGTGCTCAGAGGCTCTATCATTCCATAAAGGCTGTTCTCAGTGGATTAGTTCATTATTTTTGACAAGTTGTGTGTAACTTTCCCATTTCCTTAATGTTTAAACCAGTAATATTCAAAAACATCTCTTTTAAAAAATATATTACTAGTATATATAATCAACAGATGAACACTGAATACTTTATTAAATCTTCTTGTAGGTATATTATAGCTGTTGGATGGGACAGAAGAATAAACATGTATTTTGTAAGTGAAAAAATATAAAATGATTTAGTATATTATTTTAAAATGAACACTTAAATTTTGTGTGTGTTGCTTCTCATTCAAAGTGAAAAAGTAAAAAAAAAATCTGTTTACCATCACTGATGTATTAACCATTTCTGTTTTGGGGCTAAGACAAAAAAGTTGCCCAACACCCATCCTCTTTCACTTTTGGTAGGACATGTAAAACTTGATCTCACCCTCTGTGGGTGGCTTAGGATTCTGTGCCCTGTAAACAAATAAAATTTGAAGGACATGATCCTGCAGAAGACATAATGTTGTAGGAAACTTATTGCATGGAAGGTGATGTGCTGGTCCCATTGACTTCGGTGACAAAATGCCAGCTGACCTCAGTGAGGTCAGGATTTCGCCCTGAGGGTAGTTCCATTGAATTCTTCCTGGCCACTCAGCACATAAAGTTGGGTTCACATGTAAATCTTTGAGCCCTGGTGTACTCTGGGGCTTTATTTCAAAATAACCCGTTAGGTTGAATTTATAAGTGGAGCATCCACACTACCGCTGCTTATTTCGAAATCTGTACTCCTGCTTTTCTTGGGGGATAATGCTAATTTCATATTGGTTATTTCAAAATAGCGTTAGGGTGGATGCTCCAGTGCCATTATTTTGAAATAACTACTCCCCAGAGTAATTTGAACGAATTACTCCCCAGTGTTTCTTGGGGCTCTAAGTCAAGATAGTGTATCTGCATTAACAGAGCCTGCCTCAGACTAATTTTAAGGCTTCCCCGTAGTGGGGATACGCTATTTTGATTTTGTAAAATTGGGAGTTAAGTCGAATTTAGTTATTTTTAAATGATTTCCTAATGTAGACATGGCCTGAAGGATCAGGGCCTTGATGTTTTGTCTATTTTTTTTAATTTACTACCTTAGGCCGACCTGAAGGAACAAATATATGCAAAAGTACATTTGACAGTGATCAGTGAGCCATCCAGTTGCCCAGTACTGTTACATATACTGCTATTAATATGCAATACATGTTTGTTATAACATTTAGTTTGATTTTAATTATAAATTAACTTAAACAGGCATAGGAAACATGTTGTTTTCAAATCTTCGGGCTTTCTGCTATTGTTTCTAGCAGTATGAAGGGCCTAATCTGTTCCCTTAAGATTTGTGTCAATGGAAATTTGTGCTTTAAAGACATCTGACCTTTACACATTCTGAGCTCAACTTCTTTTGAGCTGTACATACTTAATATGAGAAGAAATCCCTGTTGGCTGAGAAAATGCTGAGCATAAGAATGACCATAGCGGGTCAGACCAAAGGTCCATCTAGCCCAGTATCCTATATGTCGACAGTGGCCAATACCAGATACCCCAGAGGGAGGGATCACAACAGGTAATCCTCACGTGATCCCTTTTCTGTCACCCATTTTGAGACAAACAGAGTCTAGGGACACCTTTCCTACCCATCATGGCTAATAGCCATTGATAGACCTAACCTCCATGAATCTATCTAGCTCTTTTTTGAACCCTGTTAAAGTCCTAATCTTCACCACATCATCTGGTAAGAGGTTCCACAGGTTGACTGTGCGCTGAGTGAAGAAAAACTTCCTTTTGTTTGTTTTAAACCTGCTGCCTATTAATTTCATTTGGTGACCCCTAGTTCTTATATTGTGGGAATTAATAAATAACTTTTCCTTATTTACTTTTTCCATACCAGTCATGATTTTATAGACCTCTATCATATCCCCCCTTAAAAATACATCAACTTCTCTTTTATCTATGTTTTTTGGCACAGGACTCTGCAGACAATTTTCATCACTTTCAGAAACCTCAACCCTATTGGCAAGATGACATAGTAAGAATCCATCTTGATTCTCTAATACACATTAAGTCTGATATTGTTTGACATACAGCTGAATAAATAATTGAATATAGGATTGAACACGGACAATTAGAATTTAATAATGGGCGGTTTATTGAATTCTTACCAACATATAATTTTAGACAGATAACTTTCACACCTGTGTTATGAGCAGATCGTAGAGAAAAGTGAACTTTAGATTTGGCATTAGGAAAAACTTCCTAATTGTCAGGGAAATTAGGCACTAGAATAAATTGCCTAGGGAAGTTGGGGAATCTCTCTCATTGGAGGTATTTAAGAGCAAGTTAGACACACACCTGCCAGGGATGGTCTAGAGGGTGCTTGGTCCTGCCATGAGTGCAGGGGACTGAACTTGATGACATCTCAAGGTTCCTTCCAGTTCTAGCGTTCCATGCTTCTGTGAAAACAGTGTCATAGGTTGGAAGATGTAGTATTTGGCATGAAATGTTTGACACATGGACAGGAGCTGCTTATGTTGGATATGCAGCAGATTTGGAATGAAAAGCAGCAGAATTAGATGGCCACTTCAGTGTGGAAAGGAGAGAGAATTCAAAAACTGATCTCGCAGCTATAAGTTGTAGACATAATGGAGAGAAGATGGTGTTCCTGGAGGAAAGACAGCAGGTTCAGTTTCACTGGTGGAGTATCTTTAGGATTCAGTGAGACATCCAACAGGAGATGTAAGACAGTAAGTCACAGTCTGATTTGAGGATGGGGGAGATCTGTGAGTCCCTAGCAGAGAGAGAAAAAGGTGTTAATACTTAAAGCTGTGTGATAATTTAACAATTAAAGCTGATGGGATAGGAGGAGGAAAGCATCTGCAAATGAGATCTTTATCTTGTATCGTTTAGAAGACACAAATCTCAATTGTTTTACATTTCTCACCTGATGCTCCATGGATTAGGTTGAAGACATGAATGCCTCTAGACATAGATTCTTGTGTGTAAGCTGCCAAAGCTGGGAATAGTCCATGCCTAGGTCCCTTTCTCTTGCTGAACAAAGAGAAAGGAGCAGCAGTGTTACTTTGATGCCATCTTTTTCATTTAGAGCAGTGGCCACAAAGAGGATATTCTGTGTATTGCTCAGTGTCCACCTACTCTTCTGGCCACCTCCAGTTATGATGGTGAAATTATTGATTGGAATATAATCTCAGGATGCATATACCAAAAACTGCACACATCTTTTCTCACCCACTGTACTGACACAGAAGGTAAGTGCTGACCAGGGAAACTGCAGGGGAAACAAATTCCTAAACACTTTCCAGCTTTATCATTTATTCAGTCTTTTCTAGAGAGATGCAGACCTTGTGTGCTACAACAAACTATACTATTAAGAGGATACTTAATGAATTCAGTAGATCGGGAGAAGCACAGTAGGTGTACATCAGATAAAATGATTTCATATTAGGGCAAAGGAGCACTAGCATATCAATGGCTTAGTTAAAGCTGTTATCTCTAGTGAAATAAGTAAATCAAATTGTTTGGAGTAAATTCACCTGTATATGAATAATTATTTGTACTACAGTAATGCCTGCCTCTAAAAGCTCCACGAGAGATTGTGCTACATGCTATACACATACATACATTGAGTAACGATCCCTGCCTTGAACAGCTTATATTCTAAATAGACAACCCAAAGGAAGGCTTTGGTATATATGGTTGTGACTATTTTCTTCCACTATTTGATCTGAGGAAGTGGGTCTGGCCCACGAAAGCTCATCACCTAATAAACCATCTTGTTAGTCTTTAAAGTGCTACATAGTCCTGCATTTTGCTTCAGCTACACCAGACTAACAAGGCTACATTTCTATTACTGAACAACTGCTCCCGTTTAATTATTATAACTGATTAACCAGGATTTTACATCCCTAGCTTGAACAGTTAATGAAAACATAAATGCTATTGTGGGTGGCCGCAGAGCATAGGCAGCAGCAGCGCAGCTTAACCATGCCATGTGGGTCAGGAGGGTTTGTAGTCAGCACAGCTAAACTGTCCTTTCCCTGCTGCTGCCTGGTCTACTGCAGCTACATTACAACAGCCAGTCTCCGAGTTGCGAATGGTCGTAAGTCGACCATTCGCAGTTACGATAAAAATGTCGTAAATAGTGGACCCCGAGTTACAAATGCGATCCGCGCTTACGAACAGCGCGGTCGCATGTAACTCAATGGGGTCCGACTTACAAACAAACCGAGTTATGACCAGTTGGTCCATAACTGGTTCAGAAGTCGGAGACAGGCTGTATTTGCACTTAGGCTAGTTCTCATCCAGCTAGCGCGAGTATGTGTATGCATGGGAATCACACCCTGTCAGCTGACGGTCAGGGCAGTGAGTGTGTGTGTGTGTGTGTGTACTATACACCCGAGACTTCAACTGCTGAGACCGGGGTCCCTTGCAGTGGAAGAGGTTGATGGGCGCCCCAATAAGTGTACAGGAAGAGCTTATTACACTTCAGATTTCAGCTGCTAGAATTCATAATTCCTTCGCAGCGGGCATCCTCGGGGAGGCTGAGAAGCGCCCCAACGGATTTTGCCACCTGGGTGTGACACAAATCCAAACGCCCAAGCTCTCCCTATATCTGTCCCTTTATGACCAGCTGAAGTTCTTTTAAATTGTGCTTGGTTCTATTACAGCAACTGAAGGAGTCAGGTTAAAACTTAAACAGTTACAGGTTTATTGAGGAAGCTTATAAATCATATGGTTGCAATGGCTATTGTTCTGTTTCTTAACTGCTAGCAAAATATAGATCTTAAAAATGGTTACAAAGAAGATAAAGATAGAAAAATAGAAATAATGGTACCAACAGCTTACTCTTTCTATGTGTACACTTAAGACAGAGGACCACATCCAGGTACAATTTTTACCCCCTTCTGTGCCTCTCGACTCCAGCATGTCAGGCCAGGGCCGGTCCCTCAATTCCTAGGAAAGACGAAAATACGAGGTGGGCGTCCCCATAGAACCTCGGGAGGTCAAACACCTAACCCGACCAGCAGGTAGAGGGTAGAATGACACTCAAAGTGAGTGTGTTGCTGGACCTATCTTTTATACTCATGGGGTCACGTATTTCTCTTTCTTGTCTGTCATGCCAAATGGTGCTGGTCTGTCTTTTGTGAGACCAGTTCTTACAAGGGAGTTGTAAACTTAATTTACACTTGTAAGAGAGAATTGAGATGATTAAATTGGAAGTACTGGGGATTCTTTTCTCAGTGGGAAATTCCTCTCCCAGGGACTGTGTGTGTGTTCGAATCAACATGGGTGCCAGCCGGGGCAGTTCTCGCAGCCTCGAGGCCAGCTTATTGACTTAATCGCTCTCTCTCCACATATCTGTTTTTTCAGCTTCTCAGGATCAGATGAGCCAGCATAGACTATGCTGATTTTACTGCTCCTTCTCTGCCCTGTATGCTTCAGAGAGGCAAATAAGATGGATGAGATTGGGGGGGGAGGCTGTCTGGCTACACACCCCCAGCATGTACTCTAGGCATAGCCTAAGACGCAGCCTTACCTATCCATTCGTACAGCTAAAGGTTCTCATAATCTCATCTCAATTAAAGCAATGTCTTTCTCCCTGGCCTTGTCAAATGCAATCTTGCCCTTCTCAATTCCTTTCAAAATGCTGCTTCAGAGATAATTTCCTAGCCTATCACTGTGTCACTCTTCTTTGTTTTCCTTCACTAGCTCCCCCGTCTTTAGTGCAGGGGTTGGCAGCCTTTTCAAACCACAGAGCCAAACAACATCAAAATTCAGAACAAGTGGTCAACAAAGAGGCTGCTGTATAAGAATGCCCATTTGCATGACTGAAAATATATTACTTAATATTATTGATAATTGATATAATGATTAACAATAGCATAAATGAAACATTGTACACAGACTTTATTTAAAGGGACTTCTGCTACTGCATCTTTTTGCACATTTCTTTGAAGTTTACATCATAACTGGTCAAATCCAGCTTCATGCATGCATTTAGGTTGTCTTCTGTCAATCTTATGGCGGAGACTGAGGATGTGGGGGTGCAGGAGTCTGGGTTGGGGTAAATGAGGGGGCAGGGAGGATGGGTGTATGGTGGGCTTATGGCACAGGTTTGGGGTGTGTGGGTGGTGCAGGAGTGGTATGGTGAATTCAGAAAACTGAATTCACAAAAAACTTGTGACATGACACGCTTTGGTCTCAACTAACCAAGGAAAAAGCACTCACCAAAGGGAATATTCACTATTAAAAGCTCCTCACAGAGAGATGTACACAAGAGATTGTAACAGCAGTAACCCAAGTATTGTTTGTGTTTGGTCATTTGTATTTTGTTTAACATTTTCCCTTTCTTTAATAATAACATAGCTGTGGTTATAATGGTGATTAGTTTGTGTGGTCTTGATTCTGGTGTCCCCTTCTAAGGTACGTAAAGAACCACTCTGATGAAATAGTGGGAGGCAGTTAGTAAGAATTGGCCTACCATTTCTTGGTTCTCTAAACTAAGTACTCTTAGTAATGTTAAACTGTCCCTTTGAAACGCTAATAGCAGACCTGTGTCAGAAGGCAACGGGCTGCCTAGTTCCTGTAGCCAGACAGGAACCCCCTTGTAACATCCATATTTGCTTGCCTGGGAGCATGCAGGGAACACAGAGCAGTAAGCCTTGAACAGAAGGCCCGGATATGCAGGCTGCTGCTGTGACCCTGAATGGCTATAAACAGAGATACGCCAATTGCTGACCAAGAGGCTGCCGAGGAGTGCCCTTGACTAAAACCCATATTGATACGAATACACAGCCGTCCGCAGGGGGAGGAATCTCTTGCCCAGTAAAAAAAAAAAGTCCAGTACTCACAGTTTAGTTATCTCTCTTGCAAGTGTAAATTAACTTGAAACTTGCTTGTAAGAACTGGCGTCCCAAAGACAGACCAGTACAATTTGGCATCTTAGATAAGAAAGAGGATACGGGCCCCTATTGGTATA
The DNA here is from genome assembly GCF_052426305.1 of Pelodiscus sinensis. NCBI lineage: Eukaryota > Metazoa > Chordata > Testudines > Trionychidae > Pelodiscus > Pelodiscus sinensis. Next base: position 309,683,789 of record NC_143052.1, read on the forward strand.
AAGATGGGTCCAGCAGCACATTTACTCTGAGCGTCAATCTACCATCTATCTGCTGGTCGGGTTAGGCGTTTGACCTACCGAGGTTCCATGGGGACGCCCACCTCGTATTCGTCTTTCCTAGGAATTGAGGGACCGGCCCTGGCTTGACCCGCTGGAGTCGAGAGGCACAGAAGGGGGTAAAAATTGTACCTGCATGTGGTCCTTTATCTTAAGTGTACACATAGACTTAGAGCTCTTTAAAGATTAAGCTGTCACTTGGTACCATTATTTCTATTTTCTGTCTTTATTTTCTTTGTAACCATAGGATCTGTATTTGCTAGCAGTTAAGAAATAGAGCAATAGCCATTGTAACCATATGATATATAAGCTTCTTTAATAAACCTGTAACTGTTTAAGTTTTAACCTGACTCCTTCAGTTGCTGTAACAGAACCAAGCACAATTTAAAAGAACTTCAGCCGGTCATAAGGGACAGGTATAGGAAGAGCTTGGGCGTTTTGGATCATGTCACGCCCAGGTGACAGATCAATTGGGGCATCTCTCAGTCTTCCCTAGACTGCCCGCTGCGAAGGGATCCTGTATCCTAGCAGCTGAAATCTGAGATTTAATAAGCTCTTCCTGTAAACTCTGGGGCATCTGTCAGCCTGTTGGCTGCCCTCCGTGACGGGACCCCGGTCCTAGCGGTAAAGACACGGACGTTAAACTTCTTGGGGCCTTGTGTCCCAGCAGTTAAAGACTCGGGTGTAACACACACACACACACTGCCCTGACCATTGGCTGACAGTACCTAGTGGCAAGTTTTAGGTAATCAAACCAATTCAGTGTGTCCCGGCTCACTCATATCATCATCCATGCCTAATAAGTCTTGTATAATTTATCACTGGAAAACTAAGAACACAGTGATTGTTAATATTCTTGTGTGATGTGGGGTCAGTGAACCCACAAAGAACTGTGGAATTGTGCTGGAAATATGGGTGTTCAAATAAGTCAAGACCGTTCTGGGGGACTAGGTAACCAGATTTTCCAGGATGAAGGCTGACACCTCCATCCAGGTTCAATCACAGTCGGTTATAAATTGCCACCTTGGAGGTTGCAGGAATGGATTAATTTGCATTGTAGCAATCACTGGCAGCAGAGCAATCAGCATGAAGCTTTATTCTCTAGGCCTCATGGCTTTTTTATGTAGCATGAACTATTGAACTTTATCTGGGAGTATCCTTCAGAAGAATATATTCCAAATGTTCATTGGATTGTAAATGGTCAAAGAAGCCATGAGTTCTTATGATAATCTGTCTTAGTGCTGTACAGTGTTTGAAAGGAAGGATATGTTTGCTTCCCATACGTTAATAAGTTGTAATGTAATAACTCTTAGCAGCAAACTTAATATTCTCCTCTTCTGGTAAGGGTGGTGCTTTGCAGAGAAACAGCTCTCAGGAGCTCAGAGGTTGGAGCGCACTGATTATTTCCCATTAGGTGAGGTTTGGACTAGGTGATTCTTGAGTTTGCTGGTAAGGAAGATTGACTGACTGATGTGTTGGCCTAATTTTTAGCAAAGCTCACTCCTGCTGAGGCAGAACGTTGTAAACAGAGACTCTGGGTGTCCAGCAGCCTGGTACACTTTTGCAACCCCACAGTCCGGGGGACAAACTGATTCCTGGATCAGTTTAGGAACTTATGTATCTAGTAGTCAGATTCCTATGTACAGTATTTGTATTCATGTCAAATTAGACTTCTGTTTCGTTGCTATTACTACAACTTTTCACTGTTGCTCTTTTTTCAAGTTCTGTCAACTTCTGGAGCCTGTTGAGTGGAACCACACTTACAGCAAGCTTTATACCTGTAAGTTTGAGCAGTGATTTTCACAGTGATGTGCTGTACAGGACTGAGGGCAGCACACTTCTTACAGTTCAAAATACAGTCTGTATGAGAGGAGGAGGAAAACATTATTACTTTGATTTGTTTAATTACAGAAATACACATCTGCTCCTAGACTTATTATAGGCAGTCACATGTTGCAGAATATTTCCATTAAAATAATCAGTATAGTGTCATGCTATGTGAATTATTAGCTAACAAAAGAACCTGCGTTAATGTTTTTCCCAGTCTAGAATGAAATCCCACATCAGCAGTATTGCTGTCACTGCAGACGATTCATTTCTTTATGCAGCAGATGATGAGGGATATGTGTATGTCTATAGCATCAAGGATTATGCCCTTCAGGATCCAGAGCAAGAATCACCAAAATGTGCGTCTTGTTTTTACATATTAAATGTTTTTGTATATATGTATAAGTATAAAATATATTTTGAAACTAGAGAAAATGGTTTAAAAAACAAAGTCCATCTCATGATTTGTGTCATCATCCTACTTCTATTTAATGTTAACATTCAAATCCCTTTTTTTCCAGATCATGTATGTTCCAAAATGTTTGCGCCTTGGCTTGTTCTTAGCATAGCTGAGTGTGGTGACCATAGTTCCCATATAATTTCCTTAACACTGTGGCCCGAACACAGGCAAATCTCAATTGATTTAATTTGGGAGGAAAGACTGAGTAAAACCTGAATAATGACTTCAGGATTTCATCAGGTGCAATTGTTCTCAACCTGTTTACCATGACAGGCCACAAATGCAGCTCTCTGTGTATTATGTGGGCTGCATCCATACATGCACACAATGGCTACATCTAGACTGGCCCCTTCTTCAGAAGAGGCATGCTAATTTCGAACTTTGGAATAGGGAAATCCGCGGAGGATTTAAATAAAGAGCGTCCAGACTGGCGTCCAGACTGGCGCGATCCTCCGGAATAAAGCCCTATTCCGGAGGATCTCTTATTTCCTCTTTCAAGTAGGAATAAGAGATCCTCCGGAATAGGGCTTTATTCTGGAGGATCGCGCCAGTCTGGACGCTCTTTTCCGGCTTTTCCCCAAGCTGGAAAAAAAGCGGCGGCCATGTTTATTTAAATCCCCCGCGGATTTCCCTATTCCAAAGTTCGAAATTAGCATGCCTCTTCCAAAGAAGGGGCCAGTAGACACAGCCAATATGTATGGCTCTGAGGCTTTCACATGGGCTGCAGCTGTGTGTTGATTGGGCCACAAACAGCATGTAGGTTGTAAGTTGAGAACCACTGATCAGGTGAAATTTGTAACTGTGTATCTTAGCGGGAGCTACCAAATAGCAGAAAACAGAGCAGTTTCAAAATACATACAGGGCAGTCAATGTATTAAAATTTCACAGACCCCTCTCCCTGGGTGAGAAAGGAAAAGGAAAGAAAAAAAAAGTAGGTGGGTCCAGTCCTTATTTTAAAACTTTCTACAGACCCCCTGCAGTACTGTTGCAGCTCACCAGGGGTCCACGGACCACAGGTTGGGAACCACTGATCAAGGGTGAAGTGTTAACTTTGTTGCATTTAAAGAAATTGCTTTAAAGCCATGAATGCTCCAGTGTCCTTGCTTCTTAGGTAGAGCTTGGTTTACACCTAACATTTCCATCATATCTGACAAAGCAGTGTGCTTATATATTAATGTATTTATTCTCTATATTGCTGTAGATGTGACTCATTGGAGAGCTCATGTAAATATAGTTGTATCATAAGTACTGTCTTGTATGTCTTTAACAGAATATTTGTATGTATAAATACACAAGCCTGCACATGTGTTGCTTGATATAATTAGATTTTGTCTATTGTAGTAACACCCAAGAGCTTCAGTCAGGATCCCTGGTCCATTTCCCACTATTATACAATGATCATGTGCAGTAATTACTTTTGAAATCATGTGAACTCATTTATGGTTCAGTTCAGTGTCAATCAGCACCATGAGAAATATACTAGATAAGATACTCATTTGAGCTGCAGTCCTTGAAACAAGTAATACTATGGTAGCATTCACATTGCATTGGCAGAAATGATTCATGTAGACAATTTATAATGCAAGAAGTTTCTAATGACACAGTGTGGTGACAGTGTCAAAAGTCTTTATTTATATATGGTTCTTAAGTAGATTTGTTCTGATTATCACTTTCATTTTGATAGAGTAGAGGTGGTTGATGAAGAAAAAGTCCTGCTCTCTTCTTCTATTGATTGCACAGTTCGCCTGTGGAGTCTGGATGGAGAATACATTGGTAAGGCTTATATCTGCAAAAACAGCATATCTATGATTACTTTAAAAAGCAATGGCATACAACAAAAATATCTACATAAGTAGCCCATATGGACATTCCATGCTGCTGTATCCGTAGGCTAATGAATTATCTTAACCAGAGGATTCTTGGCTCTCAGTGGAGTATTTTATTTAAGGTCTTATAAGTTTTCATGTAAATGCAGGCCCTCTTTCAGAAATATATGGGTTAAATTTGACTAACAACAAGATTTGCCCACCTGTGAAATAGGTACTATATATATTTTTTTATTTCCAGTGAAAGCCAGCAATGGCATTAGAATAATGAACAATAAAACTGATTTCCAATACAGAGCTTTCTAAGGTGGCTATCCTTCAGTTCAAAGCACTAAGGGTTAGGCTGTATTTACATGTCTGATGGTAAAGATAGACACATTTACAATCCGTAGAAGTTAGGTACATAGATGCTTTTGAAAATCCCATTACATGCCATCTACATAATTAGCCACATAATTAAAATACCTTCAAAACCCTAAGTGCCTGGTTTAACAGGCCCACTCAAGAAAACACATGTCTTTTGTTTGGCTGCATTGGCATTGGAGCAGACCCTTAAATGCTTCTGACAAACTGCCTTGCAATTAAAGACTTATCTGGTTACTTTTTCATCCACAAAAGTTTTTAAAGCACAACGGCTCTTTCAAGATTAAATTTCCTTTCAAAGTTCTTTTCAGCAGCAGAAGTTTGTATGCTTTACAATTTTTATATTTTAAGAGCTGCTCTTTGACTGATTTGCAGCTTACTAATTTTAGGAGGCTGTGTGCCTTTTGAAAATTCATAATATCTGCTTGTTTATATTTTCTTTCTAGAGATTTTTGGGCAGGCAGAACCTTGGGAAATTTTCACACCTGCTTCTTGGAAACATCCCAGGGTTCCCTATGAAATATTGTTACACCCACAAAGCATACCAATTCACCCAATGCAAGAAAGTGAAAATTGCAAGACAGGTGATTCTAACACAGAACCAAGTAAAATAACTCTGGAAAACTCCTTATCTAAGGTTTGTGTATAGGCAACAAAGATTGTGCATTTGATGTGGAGTGGCTGTTTTGCATGTCTTGCTATTATCTAGTAAAAAAATGTAAGGCAAATAGACTAAAACTAACTAACTAACTGTATGTCTCAATGTAAATAGGGAATCTTCAAGCAGGTTCACTTCCAGTGGGGTCCCCCAGGCATCCTGGCCCAACCTGTTTGACATTTCTTGCAGTTCATTGATAAAAAACAAAATCATTACTGAAGTCTGCATTAGGGAAGTTAGCGTATAGCCATTTAAATGATTCACCAATAAGCCTAAGGTAGTCAGTTTATCCAAATAACTGCACACAACCCTGTATCAGAGGCAGCAAGGGGAGGCAGGAGCCAGTGCCTGTGGGGAACTGGCTTTTAAGTTGGCTCCCCATGCATACTGGTTCCTGTGGAACCACCTTCTCCTTCCCCCCTGCTGCCTCCCACAGTGGCAGCATCACAGGGAGCAGGATTAAAAGTTGGCTCCCCACAAGCACCGGATCCCATGAAGTCACCTGCCTCCCCCCACCCCGAGGTAACTGTATGGGGGAGCAGGTACACATGGGAAGCTGGCTTTCAAACCAGCTCTCCCCCCATATTGGCTCCTGCAGAGACACCTCCCCATGCTGCTGCATCAATATCAGAGGCAACAGCAAAAGGGAAGGGCAGTTTGGATGTTGGAGCAACCCATCTGCCAGACCTCAGCCCTAGAGAGCAGCCTCTGCCTATGGAAGGCTCAAGCTCACCATGGACAGGGGATGCTGGAGCAGCCTCTGTCTGTGAGAAGCTTACCCCCCTCCAGCTAGGGGCTGCTGCTACCCCATGCCGCTGCCTCTCTATCAGAGGCAGTAGCGCAGGGCAGCAGGCAGAAGCTGGTTTGTGCAAGGAGCTGATTTTTAAACTGGCTGTCCTCGCAGACCAGCTCTGTCTGCCACCCTACGCTGCTGCCTCTGAAAGAAAAGCAGCAGTGTGGGGCTATAGGGGGCTCCCTGGGAGTGGGGCCAGGAGCGCACTGGCTGCCAGCCCCACTCCTAGAGAGTGTTTAGTAACTGAGTAGCCACTGAAAATTGTTGCGGCTACACGAATACTAAAATACCTAACATCCCTAGTTTGTATATTGTCCGAGACAGAACATCAGGAATGGCTGCCCGTCGCAGGGAGCCATAGCCTGTAATACCTCTGAGGCTGGTATAGGGGGCTCTGTCTGTGAGGTGGAGTGTTTTCCATATAAGGGCATGTAAATTAATAATCTTCCCCTGCTCGCTCCACCCATTGCAGTAACAGATCAGCCAGTGGGCTGACTGGTGCTCAGGCCTGCTACTCCACCCACTGCAGCAAAAACCAACCTATGGGGTGATAAGTTCACAGGCAATAAAACAGGCAGGCAGCCCCTCTCTCACTGGGGATTCGCATTGAGTGAACGCCTGGCCTGATCACCCAGACGCCTTGCACCCCCCGCTCTTGAGTCTTACTGAGCGTACTCCGAGTTGGTCGACCCGAGTGGAGACAGTTTATGAGCGTGTGACCAGTACTTGTGTTCCTGCTGTCTCCAGAACTGGTATACCCCCCCCCCCCCGCCATCATCCCTATCCTAATTGATTTCTTAGTTGTCCTTATTGCTTGTCAAGTGACAGTGGCTAAAAAGTTACTAAGTTAGTTTATAAATAGTTGTGGTTTAGGTTTTTTACTGTTTCCTTGTATAAAGTTGTGTAAATAGTCAGCCCTATGGATAATACCAGTGTTAATTCAACTGTTCCTAACCCCTGGGCAGTTATTGGGAATTATTGTGATTTAGAAAAGCCTCAGGGAATTGTTTTGTGTTGTCTGGCAATCTGTTTAATTTTTGTTCTGATGATTGTCTGGCGCCATCAAAATAAAATCAGTTTGTGCTTTTTGAAACCCCCAGTTGCGGTCTCATCCTTTCCGGCATCCCTTCGAACCTCGTGTATTACGGGGACTGACATATATGACAAAGATTTGGGTAGCAGTAAAGAATTGATCACGGCTGAAGTGTTGTCTGGATTATTTGGTAAGATGGGTTCTAGCAAGTGTTGCCGGAGGGCTACACAAAGCCATAAGCTAGGCCAGAAAAGCATTGCACCAGCATTTATAGGAAAGGGAACTCTGTCCTAGAATATAGTGACTCTGAAAGACTTGAGCCATGGTGGACAATCAGCTTAACATTAAATCCCAGTGCAGCACTATGGCCAAAAGAAAGAGAAAATCAGAGAAAATAAGATTAAAGAGGGTATGTTACCTTTGTGTCTGGCATTGGTGCAACCATCCTTTGTCCACAGTTAAGGATGTTGATAAATCTAATTAATCAAGAGGTTCAGAGAAGAACTAAGAATAATTAAAGTACTGGAAAATATATATTGGATCGAGTTCCTTCAATCTATTTAGCCTAAGAAGTTAGGAATGACTTGACTATAGTTTCAGTATCTACATGGGGAATAGATATTTAATAAAGGCCTTTTCCATCTAACAAAGAAAGATATAACAAGATCCAATAGCTAGAAGCTATAGTTAGAAGCTAAAGCTAGACGGAGCTTGGTCCTGCCTTGAGGGCGGGGGGCTGGACTCGATGACCTCTTGAGGTCCCTTCCAGTCCTATTATTCTATGATTCTATGATTCAAGAAAGATGTGGAGAAATTGGAAAGGGTACAGAGAAGAGTGACAAGAATGATTAAAGGTTTAGAGAACATGACCTATGAAGCCAGGCTTCATGAACTGGGCTTGTTTAGTTTGGAAAAAAGAAGATCAAGGGGGGACATGATAGCGGTTTTCAAATATCTAAAAGGGTGTCACAAGGAGGAAGGAGAAAATTTGTTCCTCTTGGTTTCTGAGGACAGGACAAGGAGTAATGGGCTTAAAGTGCAGCAGGGGAGGTTTAGATTGGACATTAGGAAAAAATTCCTAACTGTCAGGGTGGTCAAATATTGGAATAAATTGCCAAGGGAGGTGGTGGAATCTCCCTCTCGGGAGATATTTAAGAACAGGTTAGATAGACATCTGTCAGGGATGGTGTAGACGGAGCTTGGTCCTGCCTTGAGGGCAGGGGGCTGGACTCGATGACCTCTTGAGGTCCCTTCCAGTCTTATGATTCTATGATTCTAAATTCAGACTAGAAATAAGGCATAAACGTTTAATAGGGTAATCAGCCACTGAAACAGCTGAAAGGTTGTGATATATATTGTCCAGCACGAGACTCCTAACTCAAGATTGCATGTTTCCTCAAAAGATATGCTCCGATTCAAACAGGAAATAATTCAGGGCAGTCCTAGGATCTGGTTATGCAGGTCAAACTAAAGGACCACAATGGTCCTTTTTGGCCTTATAACTGTGAACAGATAATTGAGACACCAGTTTTCATTTTTTACCTTTAAACTCTGTCTCTATTAGCATATTGCTGAAGATTATATGGGAGCATAACTAAGATTAGATTAGGTCCAGTCCCATGTATTGGACAGTAGCAGATATCTGATCACAGCTAGGGATGTAAATGGTTAACCGGTTAGCTTCACTCTTAACAGGCTAACTGTGAGGGACTAGAGCAGATCCCCACCCAACCCACGCAGAGGACTTCTCCAGCCCCATGGAGTCCACCGGAGCAGCTCATCATCCCTTCCCTACTGAGTATATGCTGGGTCCACAAGAGCAGAGCCTGCAATGAAACCTCCCCAGGAGGGAGGAGGCAGCTTCACTACAGGCTTTGCAGTATAAAGCTCATTAAAGCTTTAGATATACTGCAGAGCCCATGTGTGTAACCGCTAGGATTTTTAGCAGTTGCATGGTTACATTTTTAAATATCTTTTTACATCCCTAGTCCCAGCATACCTGTACTCTTGCTTGCAAGTATGTATGCTATCTGAACAGAGATGTGGGAACAAAATGGGGTTTGTTCCTTCTTAGAAATCAGTCTCTCTTTCACAATATGGGGATTGCTCTAGTTTCATTGTCTTTTTTTAAATAGTAGCCAGTGTGTAGTGGTTGAAGTAAAGCAACAATCCCCTTTTCAGTACTCTGTTGTCTTGGAAAGAATTCCTATAATTCTTCCATTCCAATTACTGGTCTGGTTCCAATTAGTGTTTTTCATATAGAAGATAGAAAAGACAGAATTTTGAATCTCAACAAGACAGAAGATCCAACTGGTATAGGGGGCTAGAGAAGAATTAGTTTTTTAAAATAAAATCCATTATGAACATAGCATTAAAAGTTCTTGTTTTAAGTAAGCAGATAAAGATGCAGTTTACCAGAGTTCATTGCACATACATGAAGCTAAAATTGATAGTAGCCCATGCTGTATTCTAGAAAGCTAAATACTGAGTAAAGAGTGCATGCAGTCTGCTAAATGCATCTTCTAACACAATTAACATACATTTCAACTGTCACACAGGATTCATGTAAATTGGGGCCTTACATAAGTTTATAACTTGAACATTCCAAATAAATTTAATAATTTACACAATACATTTAGCTCACCCCTCATATCTGTTTTAAAGCAACTATTTTCTTTTAAAATCTTTTTAGCAGTAAGATGAAAAATGTAGTGGTCATCTAAATCCTTACTGCATCACTGTGTTCTTTGGTGTGTTTTTAGCATGAAAGCAGCTATAACCTCAACCTTCCCCAAGTCACAGTTACTGACATCAAAGAGGAAATCAATCAGCGATCTTACGCACAATCTTTGGGTAAAATGTAAACTGAAAACAAGGCCACTAGGTAAATTATTCCTCCCTCCACACTCACACACTTTCAAAGTTAATTTATGCTTTCAATTATCTTTCTCTAGATTGAAGCAGAAGCATTACAAGAAGATAAATCAACCACTTGCTCCTAGGGGACAGAGCAGAAATCACATTATCAACAGCAGTGACGTTGTCATTTCATCACCACTGTGTAAAAAGCCTGACTTGTCTGTTCTTGGTACACATTATTTTTATGAAGGCTCATTAGGGGGAAATTAGAGCAGTAATTTTGTAGGTAAATATGACCATTTGTCTCTTCAGTGATAGTGAAGCAATTTTTTTCCTGGTGTAAGATTTTGTTTTGACAAATACACCTTAAAAATGTGCAAATGATTCTTAAATCAGTTTCTTTTTAAGCTTCTAGTATCATGGCTCATCAGTTAGCTGTAAGTTCAGGGTTGCCAACTTTCACTCTGTAAATAAGACATTACACTGATATCCAAGCTAATTCAATTTCAAAACAAGGCTGAAAACATGCAACTCCCTATTCTGTGATGAGATGCATGCTGTGGACTCACTGCAGTCTGTCCTGCCCCATTCTACCATCTCTTGCTTTTCATACTACATGCCTTTGTCACTGTGGCTTCCAGTAACCCCTATTACCCCCACTCTGGCCGTGTCCCAGCTGTCCTGCAGGGTACCCTGGAGCTGCTCTGTTGCAGTGCACACAGAGGCAGCTCAGGCAGGTAGGACTAGTCTGGATTAGAACAGTCCAGATGTGCATATAGGGATCCCCTCCACCCACACATGCAGCAGTTGGAGGGGCTTTCTTCCTTTCACCTCCCCTCCATGTAGCAGTGAGGTTTGGAGCTTTTCCTCCTACTCAGAATTTTTCTGAACATAAAATGCCCCCCATTTTCCTCCCCTCCCCTCCTGCTGTCCCTCACTCAGGAGCTGGGCAAAAGAAATATAACTTTCAAGTTCCTTAATGGTCACGTGCACATTGCTGGTACTGGCAAGGCAGGCAGGTATGACACAATCACAGGCTAGTTGTACTCCTGCTGAATCACTTGAGGCTTTCGTTGTAATTGGCTGAAATTACAAGTACATGGACTCTAGGAGCCAATCAAAAACTGTAAGCCACTGCAAAGTCCTGAAACACACAGGCTAAAATACAAAAAGCAGCTAACTCAGCCTGAAAAGTTGAATTTCTGCTTAGTTTTGGCAGAACTCGCATTACTGAGGGCTAGGCTTAGGAGGTATTTATAAAAGAATCTGAGCACGAAAGTGAAGCCAGTATGTGACTAACAATCCTATTAACTAACCCAGTTGATATAATGGCAAGGTAGGGATGTACTGCACAGTCTTATTTTAGATCTAAGGAGATTTGTTCAAACTGGCTGCTCGTGTCCAAGTGTATACAATACATTAACTATAGCACTTGACTTGGAGTAGAGCAATAGGGGGAAAGTGCACAACTGGGTCCCAACCAGGGCTCTGATATTACAGCTACTTTCTGCAGCTCAAGTCATGAGGGAACTGAGCTGCTGGAAAAACATTTCAGGCAGGACTATGCCCCCCTTTGAACTAGAGGAAGAACACAGAACATTAATGGTTTCCTTAGTATCAACAATCACATATTGTCTGCACTACAACAATCAACTATGTATAGCACAGTGCTAAGCTCATGCATCTGTTTGTAGTACTTGTGTTCTTTGTAGCAAACAAACCCCTCCCAGCTGTAGGTGCTATCTTTGTGAATCTTAGGGGGCTATCCATTTAATAGCACCACTGTGTGTCCTGCATGTCACTTGTCCTTTTGCAAGTAACTTAAGAAAAACAACCTTTAATGGGCTGTGCAAGCTGGCCACCCATCAGAGCTGCTTGCTTAGCACAGGAAACTGTCATTTACCATGTTTGTTTGGCTCCTCTCCTTTTTGGAGGAAGCCAAGAAAGCCTTTCCCCTGACCTTTAGTATCTTAATTACAAAGATTAGTCTCCTTAGTTGCCCAGCCTCTGGAATTTCCAGACACTCATGCTGCTGCCAGGTGAGTTCTGGTTTGTGCAATTTTACAATAGGTTGGTAGAGTATCAACTTCAGTCTTTTCACAGTCAGTTGGTGGTGGGGAAAGTGCTGTAAGCTTTTGCTCACAAAACAGTTATTCAGCTTTATCATCTTTACCAATTGTGACAATACAGCCCCACTGAACAGTACTGAACATAATCAACCCAGTATTTTAGAAAATACCAGTTAGATAAACTTTATTATTAAAGCTCATTAAAAGGTTTCACAAGACAAACAGGATCAGCATCTCCTTCATTTTGCTTTTTCCACATGAACAGTTTAACAAGAGATGAAATCTATTACTTAACATGCTACTTAACACCTTTCACCATACTAGTCAGCAAGGATACAGGACACTGATAAGTGACACTTAAATTTTTGAAAAGCCAGTGGCTTTCTACAGATAGGTCAAATGAAAGAAAACTACCTTGGCATCCACAAGTGCCTATTAAAGTCCGGGTGAAGGAGCAGTAAGTTTCATAGCAAAAATTGATTTCATCCTTACTGAAGCTAGTGGTTAAATACTGCACAGATGCTTAGTATGAATTCACAATTCCACAGGAATCTGAAAGTTACCAAGGCAATTTTCCCTTTGAAGGTATCATGATCAGCTTTCCCCTCACCCTGCCCCCCCCCCATACAACACATTCCAGACAACCTTATGAAAAAAATATGAATAGTTCCCAGAACTATATGCCCTCCCAATGACATACAGCAAAAATAACTTTCATAAGATAAAATTGCTCAGTACAATGCAGTAGTCTAGTCCAAGTCCATGCTCATGGTGTTTTTATCATTTGGATGACAATCACCATTTTGTTGAAAGATTTCAGCATTTTTTTCTTCCAGGCCTTCATTTGTGTGAAGATTGGGTCCATTCAATGGATTTTCTTCTTTAGGAGAGTCAACATTTGGTTTCGGTTGCATCACTATAGGCTCACACACATTGTGTAGTTCCTAAGATAAAGAGAGGTATTCAGAACACATTTCATGAGATAGTAAGCTACCTGGTGAGCTAGCACCACAGTTCAGAGATTGTTGGAGTCACACCCTGTACCTTTGCTTCCTGAGCCCAAAGAGGCAGGGGATACAACCACTCTAAAGTATTAGGGATTGGTTAATTAGTTAATCATGTTGTTTAACTGGTCAAAGCATGGGTGGCTCCTCCCATTACAGGCAGGGTTGCACCAGATGACCAGAGCAGCCCCTGCCTGCCATGTGTCCAGCCCACCACAGACAAGGGCCGGAGCAGTCCCCTGTCGGCAGCAGATCAGGAGCTGCTCCAACCCGTACTGGGTAATTGGTAAGGGCAATGATTACCAATTAACTTTTCACATACCTACATTATATCTAATTTGCTTTTTAAAACACAGGTTAATTTAGGGTCCTTTATACAGGTTGAATTTCTAGTCCAAAACCATCTATTGTGAGGAATGATTGCAGTTAGCTGGGTGTCCACTTTTCATGGGTGTGGTCAAGTTTCCTGTGGTTCCATAGTTTTATAGCCACTAGTCCTGGCTCTGTGTGTGCTGTTATTTAGCTCTAATTTACCCCTAAATGTCTAAGATCCTAGTAAGCAGTGTTCATAATGTTGCTGCTAGACAACTGGCTTCCCGCAATCTGGAAAATACTCTGGTTCGGAACTGATCAAGTCCCAAGGGTGCCGGACTAGAGCAGTTCAACTTGTACAACAACATTTGGGCACTTTAAGAAAAACCTCAAAATGTTGCACTGTTTAATATTTTCTCACATGCCCTATTAAGTTGTATTTGCCTGTTACTGGAAAAGCAAAAACTGATTTTTTTTAAAATTCTACTTAGAGATGTAAAGTGCAAGTTTATGTGTCTAACCTACACATAGTAAAACATTCACAGAATTTTTACCCATTAGATTGTAGCTTCATCCCTCCTTATTCCTCAGCTCTATGGGATAATTAAACTTCCAAACAGTTGTTAGACTACTGATATAAGGATGCCTTTATTTTGAAATCAGTATGTTCTGATTAGAATTGATTTCTTTTAGCACTAACCTTGAGCTTTGCTTTGATTTCACTTGCACGTACAACTGGATCCTGATCAGGGCTTATTTTAGCCTGGGCGTTCATAACATTACTCATCCATTCTGTAATTTCCTTGACACATTTCTCTACTTCTGTCATTTCGGTTTCATCAATGTGAATGTATTTCTCATCCTGCATGGAGTTGAATATTTGGGTTTGTCAGTAAGAATATAATGGTATCAAATTTACCCAGACAGACCATCCAAATCCGTTATGTTCTCTCACCATCTAAGTATTTGTTACATTACTGCTTTGGAAAGAAACCATGTTCACTGCAGCAAGAAGTGCCATGAAACAATGAGGAGAATCAAACACTTCTGTGTTTGATAAACAAGCTCACAGTGAGGAGGAGGGAAATCTCAGTGATTTAGTGGAAACACCACACCTATAACGGGGAAAGGTAATAATTTCATATTACTAGGGCAAATCAAGCCACCCTCCAGGATTAGCAGAGGACAAACCACTCTTCTTAGGGCTCTAGTCACAGTGCCATAGGTGGGGGCAATAAAAGGGAGAAAAGGTACCCAACTGCACTCTTTTACTTTAGCTGGTCTTAGCTAGGAAAATTTGGGTTTATAAAAGTTAAAGCTTGAGTCAACCAGCAGGAGTTAACTTTCATAGAGAGATCGAGGACTCCATGGAATCAGACATAGCTGCTTTGATATTTCTGAACCACATATTAATGCAAGTTTTCAATTTATAAACTTTTTCTAGCCCTTACTGCCACAAAGAAAATCCACTGACTGGGGCCCTAATGTAGTCCTGTCAGGCTAGCTAAACCAGCTTTGAATGTTGAATTAAAATGATTGACAAACAATGTATTGTCTCAAATCCTCTGATACCACATTTCCAGAAGTCAGGTGTATTGTGACTAATTAGGTCAATGGTCACAACAACCCCAACTAGAACATACGCATCCTTTCTTAGGCTTTTGTACAATCATCCATCAGCAGCATTTGAGCCTCCCTCTAGCAGTAAAGTTGGCTCAAAATTCAGTTAAGGATCATCACCCTCATTCTTGATGCAAATGCTCTCTGAGCAACTCATGTTCAGAATCAATGTCTGATAATGTCCACAACAAATCTCCCACAATAATGTTGCTAATTGCATAGGCCCAGTATATGGATTAGCAATAAGTGAATAGTCCACCTGACACTGACATCACTGATATCGGATGCAAATCTGAATGGAATAGCACACCACAAAAATCAGTCCAACCCAATTCCTGTGAGGCTACTTACTTTGTCCCTGTATTCTCCTGCTATTTTGGCATAGTGTTGAAGCTTATGTCCGAGTTCTTCCAAAACCTGTGGTCGCTCCTCAGCTTCTTGGTATCTCATTTCAATTGGTGTACCTAGTTTCTAAAAAAGGATTTTGGTTTACATTTCATAATTCAAACATAACATTCACAAACATTATTCCTGCAAGGTTTTAAAATTACATTGCATAAGAATGAAATTGGACTTACCTTTAAATCATCCAATTTATTTATGTACACCTGTTTAGCCTGGTCCTCTCCATCTTCATATAACCAGTCTTCTATATCTGTTAGGAATGCAGAGAATCTTTGAAGATCCTACAATAAAAGGTAGGTGCAATTTAGATTACTATATATTTTGGCCTGATGTAGTAAATAAAGAAAAAAAGTACAACTGCAGCATAGGAAAGTTGAAAAGGTGTGTTAGAAATAAGGCTATTTACATTTTTCCATAGTCAAGCCCTAAGGCTGTTGTGTGTCAAGGCTAAGAAAACAGGAGACAAAAGGTACAGATGTTGTATTAAGTTACACCAGCATTTGTTTCTGCACTGAGCAGGGCTTCATTTGAACAAAACAAAGCTCTGCATATTTGTCTGGATGCATTTTTCCTGTGACACCACAGAAAGGCATTACCAAACTTATTTTTGCCTGCCTCATATTGAAGGGACACAGCATTGTAAGGCAAATCACTCATTTCAACTCTCCTAGCTGGGGAAAAAATGGTTACTTATCTGTAAGTGTTGTCCTTCAAGACATGTTGCTCATGTTCATTTGAATTAGGTGCACGCGCACTGTGTGCACGGATTTCAAAGCCTTTTTTTTTTCCATTGGTATCTGTCGGGCCAGCAGGAGCCCCCTAGAGCAGTGCCAAGATAATGGTGAATAAGTTCCCCTGCTGGTCCTCCCCTCCCTCAGTTCCTTCTTGCCAGAAGAAGCTCTGATGAAGGGAGGTCAGGGGGAAGGCGGAGGTGTTGAATGGACATGAGCAACACATCTTGAGCCACAGTAATTCCAGGTAAGTAACCATTTTTTCTTTGAGTGCTTGCTCATGTGCATTCAAATTAGGTGACTCCCTAGCCAAACCCATGGAGGTGGGGTCAGAGAACAATACAGGTTAAGTTAGGGCTGATTGTAATACTGCAGCCCCCAGGGCTACATCCTTTCTAGCCTGTTGGGTGATCATATAATGCATTGCAAACGTGTACTAATGACCATGTGGCTGCCCTACAAATATCTACTATGGGAACCTGCACCAAGAAGGCCTTTGAGGAAGCTTATGCTCTTGTGGAATGAGCTATAATGTGTGGCAGTACCTTGCCTGCCAACTCATAACATTCCTTGATACAAGACGTGATCCAAGACGACAACTGCTGTGCTGAAACTAGCATACCTTTCATTCTTTCCACTATCCAAAAAAGAAGCTGAGGTGACTTACGAAACTCTTGTTCTGTGTATGTAGAAAGCTAGTACCCACTTAGCATCTAATGAATGTAAAGCCTGCTTCCTTGAGGTAGCATGGGGTTTCCGAAAAAACACAGGAAAGGTAAATATCCTGCGACATATGGAATGCCAACACCACCTTAGGGAGACAGGGTGGGTGGGGACAAAGATACATTATCTGCTGAAAAGGCCGTGTTTGGAAGGTCCACCTAAGCACCTGTAGTTCAGACACCCTCCTTGCTGATGTGATAGCCACTATGAAAGTGACTTTGCAAGATAGATTTTTAAGAGCACGTGGCTAACGGCACAAAGGGAGGACACATGAACCTAGTGAGTACAAAGTTGAGGTCCCACTGCAGTACCAGTTGCCTGACACGAGGGAATAACCTATACACCCCCTTAAGGAATCTCTTAATCGTAGGGTCAGCAAACACTAACTCACCTCCTACCCCCATGTGAAAGGCCGCTATAACTGCCAAGTGTACCCTCAGGGAAGATGTAGATAGGCCTGACTATTGTAGATGCAGGAAGTAATCCACGCACCTCCTCCCCCCCCCCCAAAAAAAAAAAATCAATGGAATGGGCGCCGCGCCAACTATACTGAAAAACACCTCCACTTGGCCATGTTCTAGCTGAGGCTTTCCTGCTTCCTAGCAACACCCTCCTAATCACTTCTGAGCACATCTGTTTTGCTTCTGTCAGACAGATTACCACAGTCAGGTGTAGGGACTGCACAATCGGGTGGAACAGCCACTCCTCTCCCAAGTCCTGGGTGATTAGGTCCTGGCATAGGTTATGGAATCCCTCCTTGCCATATCTAAGAGGATTGGGAACCAATACTGTCTGGGCCATTCTGGTCCTATCAGTTTAAGCTTGGCCTTGAGCCTCTTCACCCTGATGAAGACCTTGTGTATGAGGGTGAACGGGGGAAACACACAGAGGAGGAGCAGGGGCCAGTCTGTCAAAGCATCTCCCATGGATTCCTGTCCCAGGTATGTGTCGTAAACTAGACAACATTTTCTGTTCCTGTGAGATGCAAAGAGATCTACCTGGGGATAAGTCCCACCTCTGCAAGATGCCCTCCCACACCTCACGCTTGAGTGACCAATTGTGGGTGGTGAAAAATGCAGCTGAGATTGTCTGCCAAGACATTCTTGGTCCCAGCAGATATGGTGCTTCCACCTGAATGTCATGGGCTATGTAGAACTCCCAGAGGACTAGAGCTTCGCAACAGGGGAGAGGAGCGTGCTCCACCCTCCCTGTTGATATAAAACATTGCCTTAGTATTATCCGTTAATACTGAGACTATCCTGTGGCTCAGATTGGACAAGAATACCCAGCAGATCAGCCTGACTGCCCAGAGTTCTCTGACATTTATGTGGAACTCCTACTCCCAGGGTGGCCACATACCTTGAGTCCACCACTCACCCAGGTGAGCTCCCCATCCCGTGTCATGCATTAGTGTCAAGCTGCACCGTCAGGCTCTGGCTCACAAAGGGCACTCTCACACATACTACGTCCTCTTGCACTGGCCACCCAAGAGACTGGAGGACATCTTCAGGGACTGTGAGGATCGTGTTCCCCGGTGCCCGTGCTTGATTAAACGCTCTGGCCAGCCACAACTGTAGTGGTCTGAGTCTCAGCTGGGCATGCTGAACCACAGTTACAGGCTGCCACAGACAACCGCCCTCCCAGGTGTCAGTGCCATTTTAGGACCAGTTGCCATTAAGGGACTCCTCTTCGTCGTCTCCTGATGACCTGGCTCCATCCATACCTTCCATGGATGCTAGGGCCCACCAAGATCTGTTGCGTCACCTGGCAGCAAATCTGGGGGTATAGACAGAGGTAGACTTGGACCCCATGGTGAACAGTTTATCTGCAGAGGCACCATGGAGGCTGGCATTGCCACTGAATAAAATGTTAGTCAAGATCACCACCAATTTGTGGCAGACCCCAGCTTCTATCCTGCCCACTCAGAAGGGGGTAGAAAAAGTATTTCATCCCCCAGACTGGGCATGAACACTTACATTCTCACCTAGTCCTGGGTTCCCTGGTGGTACAGACAGCAGCTCAAAGAGAAGCAAGGTCAATCAGGTCCAACACCCAAAAGCAGGGAGCCAACGAGGCTGGACCTGCTTGGCAGGAAGGCCTACGCTATGAGGGGCTTACAGCCGCGCATTGCCAGCCAACAGGCAATGTTAAGTAGGGATGTCTACAACACTTGGACGACAGTGGCCAAGTTCAAAGAGCACCTGCCACAGGACTATAGGCAAGAGTTCACAGCGCTGACAGAAGAGGGTAAGGCCATTTCTCGTACAGCATTACAAGCGGCACTGGATGCAGCATACTTGGTGGTTCGCACGATGGCTACGGGGGTTGTAATGTGGCGTGGGGCCTGGCTGCAGGTCTCCAGGATACACCTAGAGGTGCAGAACACTCTCCAAGATTTGCCATTTGAGGGAAAGGACTTATTCTCTTAGTAAATAGATGCCAGGTTACACAGCCTGAAAGACTCTAGGGCCACGTTGAGATCTTTGGGTATTCATACCCCAGCCACACAGAGGAGGTCATACAACACAAGACCTCATGGGAGACCTCCTTATCAGGGGTTCTGACCCAACCACATCAGGCTCTGGCCTCATAAGGCTAGTGGGCGCAATAGGAGACGGAGGTTTTGCTCTGACACGGAAAGGAATGGAGAGCCACCTCCTTCCCAGCAGCTTAAGTCCTCTAGGGTTTTTCCACCGTAGGGTAGCACAGGAGCTATTTCGCTATGCAACAGTGCTGCCGTCGCTTCTGGAGCCATGGAAGGCAAGGCTACCAGTGCCCATCAGGCCCCACGGGTGCCATGGAGCTTCCTGGTAGCAACCAGGTTCCCAGTGTTGACAAGGTACTTGGATTCGCAGCCACATGGCTTGTCTGACCCAAGTGCCTGACTTGGCAGACCAATGTATTTGGTGCTGGAGACGAGACTGACAATGTAGTCAGCTCTCTTGCAGCATCGAATGTCTCAGGGGAAGACGGTCTGTCTACATGTACAGACCCCTTTCGGCCTGGGATTCTTGGCTGCCGGTGTCTCGCTGGGCCTGGAACGTCATGACAAGGTGAAGCTCCTGTCAGGGTGTGGGTCTAGTGCTGGCTCTCATGATCTCCCCCTGGGCTCTTCTTCTTCAGAGCTGGAGACTGGGATCTGTGCCTCGGCTCCGTAACCTCCTTCTGCATTGCCGAATGCACCAGTGCTGCTGAAGGTTTGCGCAGAGATGCTGGTGCACTGCGCACCGCTGGTGCCAGCTGAAGTGCGGACTCCATCAGGAGCAACTTTAAGCAGGAATCTCTTTCCCTCTTGGTATGAGGTTTAAAAGCCTTGCAGATATTAAGATTCTGTAAGGTGGTCCTCCCCCAGGCACTTCAGGTAGCAGCTATGAGGGTTCCCCAAAGGGCATAAGCTTTGAACAAGACCCGCACGGCTTGAACCCCTGTGGACCTGGCATCAACCTGCCCCAGAGAGAAGAGAGTTCACAAGAAGGAACTGCTAATCACTAATTATTTACACTATAAAGAAAAACTTGAGGTAACTTTACACGCTGGGATTGCTAATACCAGAAGGCAAGACACACCAGCTACCATGGATTGTAAGAAGGAACTGAGGGAAGGGAGGGCCAGCAGGGGAACTTATTCACCATTATCTCAGTGCTACTCTAGGGGGCTCCCTGCTGGCCTGACAGATACCACTCGGGGAAAAAAGGCTCCAGAATCCATGTATGGGGCACGCACACACCTAATTTGAATGCACATGAGCAAGCACTCCAAGAACTGAATTTACTACTGCAATTATTAGAAGCCTGTGCAAATTAAGCTAAGCTACAATGGCAAGTGTAAACAAGGGCAAGATCTTTCATGGAGATGAAAGCAAAGCAAACTGAAATCTGTTTATTCCTGAATACACACAGTTATATCAACTAAAGTAAAAGCCTGATAACCTTCAGGGGAAAAAAGACTTGCACTGAATAATACAAGGGTAGAACTTGTGTCTTTTTTGCATACTTTTTAAAGAAAAATTCTGATTTGATAACTATGAGGCTAGACAACTCTGATATTCAGCAAGAGGCACCCTTATTTTCTAAAGGACAGCACTGGTCTAGTGTCTTTTCCATAGACATTCTACATCACTCTGGCCTTGTGATTTTAATGGCTAGAAAGTGACAGGTGTTTGCGCATCTCCTCTCAGATATTTTAATCCACAGAGATCCAAGCATGGCTTTCTTGAGCGGAATGTTTATCCATGAAAAAGTTTAATTGATCAGTTATTTGTAGAAGGGTCAACTGGGCAGTAATATGTTTTAAGGGCAAAACTGCTGGAGGTTTTTAAAAAGTTTAACTACCTTATTTCCCTCCCCTTTCGTCTCATCTTTACTCTTCTTGTGTCACTTCTCCATCACCAGATACCTCTACTTATTCACTCTGTTCTCATCCCTTTCACTCTCAGCATTATTATCCTTTGCACTTTTCCATAGTTATTTAACCAGTTTACAACTAGTCAAAGTGAGAATGATCTATTACTTCAATATTCAACAGTTACTACAGTAGAACCGTATTTATGAATACAAGAATTACAAACCGACCAGCAAACAAGTACAAATACAGCAGATTTTCTAAGATTTTCAGATATTTGTAGTATAGGTATGGGAGCAGATTTTCACCATAAATGAGCAGGACAAATATTTGATACTAATGTTTCAGGTTAACTACTGACTGTATAGCATACCTCTTCACAGACAAACTTTTCATATGGTCCCGATAACTTATCCCTGAACTCATACACATATTCTTCCACAGCATTTTTTGCATCATTTCTTTCCTTCTCCAGTTTGTCTTGCATGATCATCTTGCCCTGTTTGATCATAGAAAACAGAAAACACTTTAACCAGGAGTCTTTAAAGGCACCAATTCATACTGTTGCTGAAACTGTGCTAATAACAGTGGAGTGAATTAAAAAAAGGGAGACTCCTGAAGGTTCTGATGATTTTGAACCAGTATGTGATTTCAATACACACAGATCACTGCTGTAATTCAAAATGACTTTACACAATGGTGCTACCTTATGCTTTACAGCCAAGAGCCCAAATGAGACATTCATAATGAGTTACTGCAATGCATTTTTCGCCTTCCTCTAAAGCATCACTTGCTGGAGGATTCTCTGCATCTTGGGGTCTTTATATCATCATTTGAGGACTTCAATATCTGAGATATAGGTGAGGATTATTCCAGGAGTGGGTGGGTGAGATTCTGTGGCCTGCACTGTGCAGGGGGTCAGATTAGATGATCATAATGGTCCCTTCTGACCTTAAAATCTATGAGTCTATGCATTAGTGGCCAGAGCCTATTTTTCAGGGTGTGTTTTTTTTTTTTTAATGTAAAGTTTGAAGTTGCTGAAAGATAGGAGAATTATATAAAGCAAGAATCAGTTTCCCTCACCAAGACTGAGGACCTCACCTCTGTTTCAATATACATGTTGAGTAGGTCTTTCCCTAACTGCCAGACCAGATTAGCTTCAATAGGCAGTTCTACATTCTTCACCTTTATCTTGGGTTTCTTAGCTTCTGGAGGTTGATCGCTTTTCTTCTCATTTGTCTGGATTGAAAAGGAAAAAAGATATCCAACAAATAGTGGGAACACTAGAAGGCTGTTTGTCCAAGATGCTAAAACCCTCAGTACAACATGGACCAGTATGTATTTTCTCACTGTACCTTCAGAATCTCAGATGTATCCTTACAAGGGACTTTTGTTTTTCAGCTGCTATCTCTTACCTCCCCACTTCACCTAATCAACTTAACATTTCAGGAGAATGGTGCTGGAAGATAGAAAGGGCAATTGCCAGAAACACCCTCTGTTAGCAGAACACAGCAATTCTTTCACAAGTTTTTACAGATTAGCACTTCAGCGTTACTGCTGACAGTTCCATGTTATCATAACACTTAATTTTCACCAAGTGCAAACTTTTGTTAGCCTCAAGCAGCTTCCTGAAGTCAGTTTGTTTTTAAACCAGCAATTCTCATAGCTAACCTCAGTACCAATGCCTAAAATAAAATTTAAAAAAGCCAGACTAACTTTTTGTGGCAAGGACTACATCTTGTTTGCTAAGAGGCATAAACTTGTGTTCTAGGAGACTTTCTTTGCCCTACTGGTTAGAGATAGTAAATCAAACAAGTACAACTTCTAACAGTTGTTATACAAAGTGAAATACCTTCAAGATAATGCACATATGCAATGTTCCATAAATTGAGGCAGTGAAAAGTTAGGTCTTGTTCTCTGAAGGAAGATGATTGGAACAGAGATTTTGCCAACTTTGTCTTGTCTTAAACAATTATTTTCATTTTTGTATAACAAGCAAAGATGCAAAAGTTACCGAATTGACTTTTTATGAATATTATGGCTTCAAATGCCATCACAGATAACATTTTTCAATACAATGCATTTAAAGGATCACACTCACTTTCTTGGCATCTGGTATTTTGTTTTCTTCAGAGGGCGGTTCTGGTGAAGGGGGAGACTGTGGAGTTGGCTGACCATCAGTTTGTACCTGGGACTGTGTTCCAGCTTCATTGTTGTCTTGCTGGATATTTTTCTGAAATGAAAGCCCAGGCACAAAGGATGTAGAAAGAATGTGCACTTGTATTTACTGAAGTTAGTGTTATTGCTTTCCCACATGCTTTCCTAGTTACTGGGCAATAACTCTCAGGTCAATGTATTCACGTATCATAGGATAAGATGAGACTTACCAAGACATCTAAGGCCATATACAGAACAAAGCTGGATTCTCTTACGTCCCCACTTCACCTAATCAACTTAACATTTCAGGAGAATGGTGCTGGGAGATAGAAAGGGCAATTGCCAGAAACACCCTCTGTTAGCAGAACACAGCAATTCTTTCACAAGTTTACACAGATGTGGAGATGAACATAGGAGATAGCTGTGTAGAGAGTCTCTGGGTTAAGCTAAAAGAGGTAAAAAATGAGGGTGATGTCATGCTAGGAGTCTACTACAGGCCACCTAGCCAGGTGGAAGAGGTGGATGAGGCCTTTTTTAAACAATTAACAAAACTATCCAAAGCCCAAGATTTGGTGGTGATGGGGGACTTCAACTATCCAGACATATGTTGGGAAACTAACACAGGCTATCCAATAAGTTTCTGGACTGCATTGGAGACAACTTTCTGTTTCAGAAGGTTGAAAAAGCTACCAGAGGAGAAGCTGTTCTGGATTTGGTTTTAACAAATAGGGAGGAACTAGTTGAGAACTTGAAAATGGAAGACAGTATGGGGGACAGTGATCATGAAATAATAGCGTTCATGATCTTAAGGAAAGGTAGAAGGGAGACCAGCACAATTGAGGTAATGGATTTCAGGAAGGCAGATTTTGATAAGCTCAGAGAACTTGTAGGTAAGGTCCCATGGGAAGCAAGACTGAAGGGAAAAAAACAACTGAGAAGAGTTGGAAGTATTTCAAAGGGACGTTGTTAAGGGCCCAAAAGCAAACAATTCCGCTGTGTAGGAAAGATAGAAAATATGGCAAAAGACCAGCTTGGCTTAACAAGGAGATCTTGCATGATCTCAAAATAAAAAAGGAGTCTCATAAAAAATGGAAACTAGGACAAACAAAGGATGAATATAGGCAAGCAACACGGGAATGCAGGGGCAAGATTAGAAAGGCAAAGGCACAAAATGAGATCAAACTAGCTACAGGCATAAAGGGAAACAAGAAGACCTTTTATAAATACATTAAAAGCAAGAGGAAGACCAAGGACAGGGTAGGTCCACTGCTTAGTGAGGAGGGAGAAGCAGTAACAGGAAACTTGGAAATGGCGGAGATGCTCAATGACTTCTTTGTTTCGGTCTTCACCGAGAAGTCTGGAGGTGTGCGTAACGTAGTGAATGCAAGCAGAGAGAGGGTAAGTTTAGAAGATAGGATACACAAAGAACAAGTTAAAAATCACTTAGGGAAGTTAGATGTCAGCAAGTCACCAGGTCCTGATGAAATGCATCCCAGGATACTCAAGGAGCTGATAGAGGAGGTATCTGAGCCTTTTGCTATGATCTTTGAAAAATCATGGCAGACAGGGGAGATTCCAGAAGACTGGAAAAGGGCAAATATTGTGCCCATCTATAAAAAGGGGAAGAAGAACAACCCAGGAAACTACAGACCGGTCAGTTTAACGTCTGTCCCAGGGAAGATAATGGAGCAGGTAATTAAGGAAATCATATGCAAACACTTGGAAGGTAATAAAGTGATAGGGAATAGCCAGCATGGGTTTGTGAAGAACAAGTCATGCCAAATTAATCTGATAGCTTTCTTTGATAGGATAACAAGCCTTGTGGATAAGGGAGAAGCGGTGGATGTCATATACCTAGACTTTAGTAAGGCATTTGATACGATCTCACATGATATTCTTATTGATAAACTAGGCAAATATAACTTAGATAGGGTCACGATAAGGTGGGTGCATAATTGGCTGGATAACCGTAGTCAGAGAGGAGTTGTTAACGGTGCTAAATCCTGCTGGAAAGGGATAACAAGTGGAGTTCCGAAAGGGTCTGTTTTGGGACCCATACTGTTCAATATCTTCATCAATGATGTAGATATTGGGATAGAGAGTACGCTTATTAAGTTTGCAGATGATACCAAACTGGGTGGGGTTGCAACTTCTTTGGAGGATAGGGACATAATTCAAAATGACCTTAGCAAGTTAGAGAAATGGTCAGAGGTAAACAGGATGAAGTTTAATAAAGAGAAATGCAAAGTGCTCCACTTAGGAAGGAACAATCAGTTCCATACATAAAAGATGGGAAGCGACTGTCTAGGAAGGAGCATGGCAGAAAGGGATCTAGGGGTCATAGTGGACCACAAGTTAAATATGAGTCAACAGCGTGATGCTGTTGCAAAAAAAGCAAACATGATTCTAGGTTGTATCAATAGGTGTGTTGTAAGCAAAACTCGTGAAGTCATTCTGCCGCTCTACTCTGCACTAGTTAGACCTCAGCTGGAGTACTGTGTCCAGTTCTGGGCGCCACATTTCAAGAAAGATGTGGAGAAATTGGAAAGGGTACAGAGAAGAGCGACAAGAATGATTAAAGGTCTAGAGAACATGACCTATGAAGCCAGGCTTCATGAACTGGGCTTGTTTAGTTTGGAAAAAAGAAGATTAAGGGGGGACATGATAGCGGTTTTCAAATATCTTAAAGGGTGTCACAAGGAGGAAGGAGAAAATTTGTTCCTCTTGGTTTCTGAGGACAGGACAAGGAGTAATGGGCTTAAAGTGCAGCAAGGGAGGTTTAGATTGGACATTAGGAAAAAATTCCTAACTGTCAGGGTGGTCAAATATTGGAATAAATTGCCAAGGGAGGTGGTGGAATCTCCCTCTCTGGAGATATTTAAGAACAGGTTAAATAGACATCTGTCAGGGAGGGTATAGACAGAGCTTGGTCCTGCCTTGAGGGCGGGGGGCTGGACTCGATGACCTCTCGAGGTCCCTTCCAGTCCTATGATTCTTCCCCCTCCCCACATTATAGAAAGCCAATAGTTTTCCCGCATGGGTAAGCAATTCAGTACTTTAGTATAATAGAGGATCATGTGCAGATTAACTTTAGCATAAAAGTTACTTTTGATTATTAGATGTAGTGACACATTAAAGTTTTCCTTGTTTGGGGTTACATTGAGAACCCTAAATGTTCATTCACAAGCAAAAATCTTTAGAAATCTTTGACTCTAAAGATATTAAATATATAGACTGAACACTTCAAATTCCTACTAAAAGGTTCAAACTGTTTCCAGAATAAGACACAAGCTTGTTTTCCAAGGAGCCAGAACTCAGTTGCCTCCCTTTCAAGTTTTGTTTCTCCTGAAGCCAAGTAACTTGTCTCCCTAACAAAAGGTATTCTTAACGCATCAAGGACAAACAGAAGAATGCATTTTCTTCAGAACACCGTGCGCCCAAACAGACCAACTTACATCACATGAATTCTCCACGGGCCTATGGGTCACAGTCTCCAATTCAGTCTCTACAGTGAGATCTTCATTCTCTTCAGCTTTAACCTGTTCTATCATTGAGGCAGTAGAGACACTGAAAATGCCATGAGTATTGACACGGACTTTAATTTTGACTTTAGACCTCTCTCCATCTTTCTGAGCTGCCACATTTTGGACAATGTATCTCCCTAAAAAACCAAGAGGATACATATTGGTTTGTTTAGAGGTTTTCCAGCATGGTATGTAGCAGCTCTCATACAAACTTTATTTCCATGCATTTTATAGAGTTAATGGAGAAAAGATGGCGATAAATTTAAAAAAAAAAAAAAAACACCTTTCCCAATCCAGATTATGGTCTCCAGCAAGATCAACCTCCCACACTAATTCAGAAGTAATACCAAGATTGAAAGGGTTTCTACAGTAAAATAGGAGTCAAACTGTTTATTTAAAATTGTTATTTTTACATCATGAATCCCTGTGCGGTGTAGAAGAGCACTTTGAAAATGCAGTCAGACTGCCTCTCCACATCTTTATAGTCTTCACCAACAGCAATCTATTCGCATCCTTTGCTCCGGGTGTCAGAATGCACTGGCCTTTCATTAGTCTCATAGAACTTTAAAGGGCTGTCAAACAAATATAATATTAGCTGATGCAAATTGCTGCTATGTCAGCTTCCCACTATAGCTCTGGTTCATGTAACTTAAACCAGGAAACATCCATATTCAAATGTTTACCAACTTCCTTCGTTGACTTATTATAGAATACTACTTAAGTCCTTCAATTTGTTTTCTGATATTTAACATGTAGATTGCTGATGTGGCAGAGAGGATAGAGAATTATGGTGCATAACTAATTGTTAGTCAAATGCTCTTGTAACCAGCAAGCATTGGGTTACATACAGATTAGTCAAATGTGTATAGCTGAAAAGTTCATTTCCCTACATTCACTTCACTAGATGGCAGTTGGGAGCTAAAGCTGAATGCAAGTCCCCCTCTCCCTGCCTTTAAGCAGATAAATTGGAACAAGCTCAAACAGTGTTTGGAGAAGTATTTAGAAAATTAAGACGCAAGAAGAGGTGTAGAAAGACCCCCAAAAAGGCATGTTACCTGAGGTTATGTCTCAACTACACCCCTCTGTCGGCAGAGGGATGTAAATTAGACCCATCGAAAGTGCAAATGAAGTGGGGATTTAAATATCCTGTGCTTCATTTGCATAATCACATCCTGGCGCTGTTTTGAACAAGCACCATTTTGAAATGAACCACAATTTAGATCCAAGGAGTACAGGATCTTTTGAAAAAAATCGCCCCGTTGTTGGAAAAAAAACCACAGTTTCAGTTTTGAAATGGTGCTTGTCCAAAAGAGTGCCAGGACTTGATTACACAAATGAAGCGCAGGATATTTAAATCCCTGCTTAATTTGCGCTTTCAATGGGTCTAATTTACATCCTTCTGCTGACAGAAGGGTGTAGTTTAGACACACCCGAGATGTGACTGCATACAAGTGTCCTCTTAATCAATAGTACACAAAGGGACCAGATCTAAGTTATATCTGCTTACTTTACTGATTGGAGTCAGTTCTGAATGCTAATTTTGTCTTGCAAAATGAATATAGCTGTAGGAAGTTGACCCTCATTCTTTTCTATTAATTCAATTCTGAAAGAACACCTAACTGTTGATTGTGTGAACCAGTATCAACCTGACTTTCAAAATCCAGGCAGTTTTCAGGGTTGAATTTGTTTAATTTAAAAAAAACTGTACTGATGTTCTAAACCACTGTGGATGCACACAAACCATACAATGCCTTTGTAATGGTCACAACTGTGACTGTTCCATCTAACAGAAAAAAATAAGACAAGGAAAACAATATAGACTCAAAGATTATGAATCCAATCCTCATTAATCAAGGAGGGCAGATTTCCAGAGGCAGTTTATTGTTTCATGATTCAAAAGCTTAAGATTTAGTATATAGGGGATGATATAAGGTTACTTTAAAATTAGGAGTATGATGGTGCAAAGTGGAAAACCATTCAAAGTAGCATTAAGTCACCCCTTGCAATTAGGGTTTCATTCCAGTTAAGAGACTTTACATCAGTGCCACGTTCTCCAGACAGCCACTTACCAATCTTTGTCTCAGGATATGGGACACCACGTGGATCAGAATAGAAAGCTTCTAGTTCAAATGGACCTTTCCTGTAGAAGGTGAGAACTTTGGAGAAAGGTGCTGCATGATTTCTGCTGAACACTTCATGAACCCTACAGTTAGGATCAAGCAAAACATATTTTCAAACAGTACAAGTGCTGAATCAGTTTTGGGATTTCCCTCTTCTCTTCTCCCCCCCCAGAGAAATGTTGGGTTCTTTAATATATATTGTACAGAAAAAGTCATGTCTAGCACAGACTCTTCTTCACTATCCAACATTACACAAAGATCCATGCTTCAAGATGATAAAGAGAAGCAATTACACATTTGGCTATTTTAGGGCCTGCTGATCAAGACAGTTTAGTTTGTTTCAATAGAACTTGAGAACAGATTGCTAGCAGACTACAGAACTTGACTTTTCAAATGTATCCCTCAATTATCTTGAAATAACTGTTAAAAATAAAAACTGCACTTCTATGATGCCTTTCTGAATCTCAGTCTATGTTCCTGCTTAGCAGCTGATTTGTACTGTGGCTCAGTCAAGAGAGCAGGGACAGTTGTTCCTTCCTTGCTCTGACAGGAAGGCTGATTATCCGTTCAGGATTCTCCTGTGCTCTGGGCTCTCAGTTGATTACGGCCAATCTCCAGAAAATGTAATGCAAGTCCCTACTACTTAAGTAATGTCTTGTTGAATTCCAGTCTTGGAAACCGTTAGATGGGAGATTAACTGACTCACAGCTGAGCCACAGAAAGCAAGACCATTAAAAATGGGAATAGTTTGCACCTTTAGAGGTTCAATCTACAGAGGGGAAAAAAAGGCGAGATCTGTACAGTTGCATCCTATGAGAAGGCAAAGATGGAAAAGAAACTTAGGGTTGAACTAAATGGAACTTGGAGCTAAGAGACTCTTTACCACCTTGGAGAACTAGCACAGAGATTCAGTGGTATATACAGAACTGCTGCAAACTGCATGTGGTAGATTTAATAGAATGAACACTTCTTAAATATGCAAAGCAAACTGAGCCCAGTATACAAGTGGCCCCTTTATCTGTAATCAGTACAGCTCACTGACAAAGACGGTTAGTTCTGAGTCTAACTTACAAGCTACTATTCATGATTTGGTGGGGATTACTACAGAGTTTAGTTTAATTTATGAGACAAAAGTATGTATTTTTACCACAGAACCACTATTGAGACTATATACACAGCACAGTTCAATGGACCTATGAGTTGTTAAAATTGTACATCTTTCTTCAAGGGTCAGTGCTAAGCAGATGAACTTTATCCTTAAATTGTGTAAAACCAAAGTTCCAAAGGGAACAATACTTTAAGCTACTTACCCTTCAGTGTCATCTGTTTCTGTGTTCCACATCAGAGATATTGGGAATGGAACTGCATCTGTGACAGAGAATTCTCTCACTTTAAATGCTGGAGAAAGAATTGCACACTAAAAGACAAACAAACAGCTGTTACAATTGGCTATGTGCTTGAATGTTACACCATTACAGAAAGATTAATTTTAACATTATAGAAAAAATGGATACTTATTGATGAATCAAAACTGGTCTATATAAATTGCTTAAGTGAAACACTTATGAAGGAAGAAGGCATTATGTTCACAAAGGGTATATGTGCATTAGGTGCAAGGGTCCTTCAGTTGCCACTTTGCATTGTAGCAGAACTGCTCGTTATCCCTAAAAAAAACCCAAAATTACTCTTGCTGCTGAACATTACAGTTCAGGGAATGCACCAGGTATTCACCATAGAATGTCATGTGAGCATACTGTGCATGTTCAGAAGTGAAGAGAGTTAAGCTCAGAGCAAGAACAGGAATAGGCTTATGGGAGTATAGTCAATGGAGGTTAAAGAACAATTGTTAGTGAGGTGGAACAATTGTTAGTGAGATGGAAGACAGGAACAGAACAAGAAATGTAATGAAACAACAACAGAGATAAAAGGAAAAAGTTTCAGAGCAAAAGCAATTTACTTTCAGGGTATGTCTACGCTGCCCGCAACTGTCTGCAGCATAGGTAATCCCATTCAACTCCAGCCAGTTGTCTGAATACAAATCCATCAAGGACCCCAATCATGTACCTGGATTGTGAGCCTATGCCACCACATGTTCTCTACTAGTTAGCTCCTTTACCAATCGATTAAAGGTAGTATGAGAATGGTATGCCATTCTACTACACACATTCACTCAGTGTAGATACATCACAAGAGAAACAAGTACCGTAAATTAGCGTATATAACCCACACCCGTTCATAACCTGTGGTTTTTCCTGAATGTGTAAAGAAGTTTTAGATAACCCGCGGATGCGTATAACCCTTGGGTTATATACGCTACACTTTAAGGTAACTGCACATACCAGGATAAACTGCGTCTTGTTAGGTAGCCAGCCTGCTGCCAGTGGCGAGAACGTAGAGCGCAGAGCAGGCGAGCTAGCTAGCCTGCAGGAGGGGAGCCGCACTCACGCCCAGGCTCCATGCAGGCACAGCCAGGCGCAATCCACCCTCCTCCAGGCAGGGAGGAACAGAGAGAGCAGTGCAGGTGAGTAAAAATAAATGTGTATACCCCATGCGAGGAGGGTAGGGGGAGGAAGATTTGTAAAACTGTATAACCCACAGGTTATACATGCTACAAGATGGTAATCATGGATTCTGGGAAGAGCAGCAACCAAACCTTCTAACACGTCTCGGGCTGTGTCCAGACTCAGGGGTTTTTTCAAAAAAAGTAGTCTTTTTTCGAAAAAACTTCACCTGCGTCTAGACTGCAGCCGCGTTCTTTCGAAATTAAATCGAAAGAATGTGGCTTTTCTTTCGACGGTGGTAAACCTAATTCCACGAGGAAGAACGCCTTCTTTCGAAAGTGCTCTTTCGAAAGAAGGCGTTCTTGAATGTAAATAGGGCTTCTTCGAAAGAGAGCATCCAGACTCACTGGGTGCTTTCTTTCGAAAAAGCGGCTTGCTTTTTCGAAAGTTCCGCGTGCAGTCTAGACGCTCTCTTCCGAAAGTATCTTTCGAAAGAGCCTCTTTCGAAAGAGGCTTGCAGTCTAGACATAGCCTAGGAGGGGTAGGCTTGTTAGTATTTAAGGTGCCACAGGACTCGTTTTTGCTGATACAGACTCAGACTTATTTGGCCATAAGCTTTCATGGGTAAAACACACTCAGCTGCATAGTGATGAAGTAGTTTTTACCCAATTCAGGGATCTGACAAAGTGGTTTTGCCATAAAAACTTATGCTCAGATAAATCCGTTAGTCTTTAAACACAGGATGCCTCATTTTTATAGACATTCTAAGTTAGTGTTATGTTTTGTTATTAAGTCCTACACCTGAAAATGTTACACACAAATATATGTATTTGTATATTCAATGGTAATACATACAGGACATCTAAATACGTTCGTAACAAAGGAGAATTGTAGCCTTTGATGGATAATGTAAAATAATTCATGCTGGAGAGACGATCCTCCTGTATTTTTGAAGCGTGAATTATCTTGCCTACAGAATGCACCTAAAAGTGTTTGCTAACACAGAATATCCTGAACATCCTTCAAAGGCCTACTATATGCTGATTACTTTGTCTTGTCTGGATTGGTCAACAATCATTGCCTGACCCAGTATGCACCTGCCAGTAACGCTCTGAATGAAGCCTGAGCGCCCTCAGCAGCACAAACAGGACAGAAAATAAGATGACAAAGGATTGGAAGTCTGGGAAAAACTTGTAGTGGGCTCAAGCCAGAAAAGTGCAGCAACTAGTTATAGTTTAGCCAAATCAGTAAGCGTGTAGAAGAGTGGCAGAGCTTTAAGCATGTCACTATTTCAGCACAAAGCATGTTCCATTGTCTGTTTTAAGTGCCATTTTCCCATCCCTTTTAACTAGTCAATTCTCCAAAGGAAGTACTCCCAAAAGACTTAAGCAGCACTATAAATACTGTACCTGTAGAGCACAGCCTCTTGCAACAGCTTCATCTGCATTCAGCGTTGTGCTGACATCTTTGCCAAAGAACTTTGCAATCTTCTCTTTAACAGCTGGAATGCGGGTAGCCCCACCAACAATCTCAACAGCACTCACATCTTCTACTTTCAGAAGAGTTTGTTCCATCAATAAATGGAGGGGCACTTCTATCTTCTGTAGGAGGTCAGCACATAATTCTTCAAACTGGGATCTAGGAAAGTCAGACAAAAGCCACAGCTGAACTTTAAAAATCAAAACTTTAAAACCTCTTTAAAAACCTGGTAAATGTTTCAGCAAAAAGGCTTGATAAACTAAGTCACCATGAACAAATCTTAAAATTGGTACTGTATTTTTGAAGTTAGCGAATTTACTGTTTGCAAATATGCCAAAAATCAAGTGATGTCCGCCCAGGCTAACACCACTGAAAAGTTACCATGGAAGTTTTCCCACATTTCTATAAGAGCTCAACCATATGCACCATTACCTGAAGAGATTCTTTCTAAAGAATATTCTGCCTCTATGTCCTTTGTCAGACTCTGAAGCTAAAGGTGTCTGATGTTGGTGATTTTTATGCAGCGAGCACTTTTGCCCTAGAAACTGGAGGCACAATACTAAATATCTACCCAAGGTAGTTTATTTTTGGTCAATAATTACTGGAAGTGTTAAGATATTGTGTACACCCTAATCAGAGTCAGGATGTTAACTAGAGGCTAAATGACTAGTTGAGTAGTCGATGGAAATTCCATTAATAGGCACTTACATTTCAAAGGAGGAATGTGGAACTCCATGTGCAGCCCAAGGCCACTGAGAAGTATCACTGACTCCAAGCTGCATGAAGGTGCCAGGTTTGAAATGCACAAGAGTCCCCAGCGAGGACTGAGATTTTACACCTTCGGACTGTTCATGTAGTTTGAGTGTTTGATTTTTCTCTATACATTTTTAGTAGAAATCTTTTGCATTTGGGCTTTTTTCCTTAAGCCTCAAAAGCACAGTTTGGCACAAGACTGAATCATAAGAACATCTGATGCAACAAGGCAGGACTGCTTTTTTTTTTGTTTTGTTTTTTAAATGTTGCATGTAGAGTAATCTTTAGCTATTCTTATAATGTGCTGTGCAAACAATGTTCATTGAAAAAAGCTTGCAAATAGAATATTATCCATCAGGAGCTACATACTTTTCAGCCACATTTTTCCACAGCAGAAAAAGGCTTATCTACCCAGGCACTGATGGAGTAAGTCTTCTTCAGCAGCAGCTGCACGTTTACACCTCTCACTCCAAGTAAAAAACCCAAATCTCTAAATATTAAAAAAGGACCCTAGCGAGCTAAGGAAATTCACAATGAAATTTGTGTATTATGTATGACCGATATAACATTCCTGATGCAAACCCACATAAACAAATACATAGCTTCCATGCAGAAGTGCATGCTTCAACTATCATCCACCACTGACCACATACTGCATGTGCAGTCTTGCCCTACTTCATCCTACAGCCTGCACCACTTTACCAACTTATTTTCACTAGAATTAATAGCTGTTGATGTCTGGAGCAGGAGTTGGCTGTACTGGAAACAGCAGTTTGATAAAGGGTTGAACACAGGACAGCTAAAAGAAAAAATGGCAGTTGTGATGTATGGTAGCATGTGTGCTTTTAAGTGGAAGAATGAGGAATGCACATTAAAGTGGGTTTCCTTTTATGGATTTGTGTCTGGTATGTAGTGTGTGTAGCAAAAATTGTCTCAGACTACAAAGTATTGTGTATAAACATTCTAGCAAGATTACTTCAGATTTGAGACGATATTACCTTGTTCCTAAACATGAGGGCATTTCAGTTTAGGAGTAGAAGGCAGTGTTCCAACATTGTACATTTATTCCATTCATGTAGCTGTCACGTCATGCAATGGAGTCTGTACTACTCCTACATCACAAGATACGGGAAGTGTTCAAACGTTAGATTTCACTGTTCCACCACTGTTTCAAAGAGCTCCATGTTTAATTGACAGTACCATGTATAATCTTTATAGATGATCCCTTTTCTTTTAGAGCCAGGAAAAAAGACTATCACTGAGGTTTTGCTTAAACTCGTACTCACCTGTTCATCTTTCCAGACACATCTCTATCATTCATAAAGCATTCGATATTAAGTGGGATGTCTGTGCTGTTAGAGCTCATTAGCTTCTTCAGTTTCTCACACTCCTGATATAGACGAAGAAGAGCTCGAATTTTTGATTTTGGATCCAGTTTATATTTTGCTTTTATTTCTTCACAAAAGTGATCCACTAATTTTTCATCAAAGTTTCTCCCTCCTAGGAAGGGATCAAAAGCTGTGCCAAGCACCTTGTTTGAAAAAGAAAATAGTTTAGATTCACATTTTAAAACAAAGATACAGGCAGTCCCCGGGTTACATACAAGATAGGGACTGTAGGTTTGTGTTCTTAAGTTGAATCTGTATTTAAGTCGGAACTGACGTCCAGATTCAGCCGCTGCTGAAACTGATCAGCGGCTGATTCCAGGAAGCCCGGGGTAGGGGCTTCCTGTAGTCATCCACTGGTCAGTTTCAGCAGCGGCTGACTTGGGGACACCTGGGGCAGAGCAGTTGGGGTGCTGCTGGGTTGGTCCAGTAGCGCCGCCGCTCCTCGGCGCTACTGGACCAACCCAGCAGCACCCAAGCTGCTCTGCCCCAGGCGTCCTGATTCAGCCGCTGCTGAATCTGACCAGCAGTGGCTGAATCAGGACGCCTGGGGCAGAACAGCTGGGGTGCTGCCCGGTTAGTCCAGTAGCGCCCAGAGCAGCGCTATGGGACCAACTGGCAGCGCCCCAGCTGCTGTACCACAGGTGTCCGGAGCAAAGCCACGGAGCACGGGGGCAGCGGGACAGCCCAGACGCGCCGTGGCTGTCCTGCTGCCCTCGGGCTCCGTGGCTTTGCTCTGCTTTGCTCCCCGTCCCCCTGGTCTGCAGACCAGGAGGATGGGGGGGGGGGGGCAAAGCAGAGCCAAGCCGCGGAGGACGCGGCCAGCTAACAGCTGATCGCGCGCTCCTCGGCTTGGCTCTGCTTTGCCCCCCCCCCTCCCCGGTCTGCAGACCAGGGGGACGGGGGGGCAAAGCAGAGCCAAGCCGCGGAGCGCGTGGGCAGCAGACAGCCCTGTCCGCTGCCCACGTGTTCCGCCGCTTTGCTTCCTCTCCCTGGTCTGCTGGAGACCAGGGAGAGGAACGGCCCCGTTCGTAACTGCGGATCCAACATAAGTCGGATCTGCGTAACTCGGGGACTGCCAGTACTAAAATTTCAAGATTTAATAAAGTGTATTAGTAGAAGTTGATGTTTACACCTATAAGTTGGAAGTTTGCCTTTTAAAAAAAAAACGAACAGCCTTTCTAGAATGGATGCCAGTCCAATGTCATCAGGGCGTTGGTGGATACACAGGTTCAAAACGGCTTATTACAATCTCAAAATGAATGTACTAATTTACAAGCCAATCAATTTACAACTTCAGTAATTGCAGCACAGTACAAAGAGCCAATATTAGTGACATTAAAAACCATTATATCACTTTCCACACATCACTAAATTCCAAAAATGAAGCTGTAAATTTTATATTTTAGCAGCCTTTAAATATACTACCACAAAGAGGATTTCTTTCTAAAATGTGAACAGCAAGTTCAAGAAGTTTACTGCTTTAGTTATTTCAGTGTACTGTTACAACTAGGGATGTTAAGCAGGTAATTTGCTAATTGTGTAGTCGATGGAATTTTTATCAACTAAAAGATTAGTAGATAGGGAAGGCAGTTCAAGCACTCAGTCCTGGGTTGTACAGGGTCCAAGCCGGGCTGCCTTCCTACCTGCCTCCTAATACATTGTAAAATGCAGAGCCATAGTGGGGGTAGTTCCTGGACCCAGTGTGAGCTAGGACTGAGCTGAGGGCCAGCCCACTAAAAAAAATGTGCTGGGGAAAATGTACTGAGGGGAGGTGTGTAGCTGCTTTTGCTTACCAGTCAATCGGTTAATCGACTACACTATTATATCCCTAGTTACAACTATTTCACATGTTTATATTAAAACAGTTTGCAGGTCACTTGAGTCCCATCTCCCCTAAAAAAACTAGTTCACAGTCTAGAGCAACACCTGCTGATCAATACAAAGAGATTTAAGGTGTTGTACAGCCACTTTCTGTTCTATGATCATTTCAAGCACATTTTAGTGGTACAATTTCCCACCCTTGTTTTCTTGACTAAAGGTTACACACCCCAGGGGCTAACAAAAACGGATCATCAGCTGACTACCTTTAGTTTACTCTTGTTAAAAGCACAGGCTGATACTTGAAATGCAGAATGTCCCATGTCAACAAATACCACTATCCGGGGCTTCTCTTCTGGAGCTGGAAGGTCTTGTTTATAAATTCCATAGTTGAGAGCCACTGGAAAGCAAGAAGCATGAAATATTATATTCAGTCACTAGTGGATCTCCAAGCAGTGCATCATTTTTTTGCAATGGAGCACAGTAGCAAAAGGCACTTTCCAACCAAACTAGCATTTAAATATATATGTTGCTATATGTAATTCCTAACACCGTTACTTTATACTACATCATTGAATCTGCTGGGCTGTAAGCACATCAACAAAGATTAAGTATTTATATGGATAATGTTGACATCAACAATTACATGAGTAGCAGTTATATATCCTTTAATGAAAAATGCTAACTAATGCCAGACGTTATGAAATATCTCCTCATATGGGCAAATTAGTGATCAATTGATCACTACAATACTTGTAAGTTTCTCAGAAGAGACAAGAGGCTGAACTAAATGGACCACTAATCTATATTGCTAGGGCAAATTCCATCTTCAAATGTGACAGTGAGAGGGAAGTGCAGTACAGTAGAACCTTAAGAGTTACAAGCACCAGTTACAAACTGATTGGTCAACCGCACACCATGTTCAGAACCAGAAACATGAAAACAAGCAACAGCAGAGACAAGACACAAATATAGAACAGTACTGTGTTAAATTGTTTCCATTTCAATTAAGCTGGTTAAAAGTAGAATTAATTTTGTACAGTAAAGTCTCAAAACTCTATTAAGACTATGCTGAGTTGTAAAATTTTGAAAGAAAAACCATAATGTTTTATTCAGCGTTTTAAATAAAGTTAGAATCGACCGTCACTCCAGAGGTGTTCGAAACTGAGATTCTACTGCATTCCTAGTAAGTCACCTTAGGAAACAAAGCTTTTTTATACCTTCACACTACCTCCTCATGACAGATTTTATAGGTCAAGAAAAAAGGTAAGTGTGTGAACCAACTCTACTTTTATTGATTAGTCTATTTAACAATTTTCAGTTTGAAGTTATTTGAATATCTAAATGGATCTCTATTAAACAGACTTGCTAGAATAGGTTTCCTTTGCTTTACCTGCTGTCATGTCGTTCATCAGTCTCAGACAATTTAGGCCAACAATCTGAGCAGCATCTAGGACAGACCTCCTTTCAGCATCAGTGAAAAATGATGGCACCTGAAGTAGTCACATGGGAAAAGAATAATTAGAAAGCAAGACTTTCAACACCAATATGTAAAATATTACCTCCTTTTGGGGATACAGAATGGGTCTTTGCCACTATATTTAGCCACTTCAAGACTTTAGTCTGAAATAAAGTTCGCTTCTTAAGACCCTGATTCAGCTCAGTACTTCATGGTCCCAATGAAGCCAGTGATTAAGTACTGTGCAGAACTGGGGCCTAGAAGCACATGCCAGTAAAGTGGAACACTTTGAAGAAAGGCACAATGTCTAGTAGAACCAAGCCTAAATTAATTTGACAGACTGGAAAAAACAGTCAAAGCTACTTTCATGTTAACATTACAAGCAGCATCCTGCCAAAAATTTTTAGCCAAGAACTTAAACTCAACTTAGAACTAGAGATATTAATGGTTAACTGGTATGGGGGTTGGAGCAACCCTTGCCCACAGTGTGTCCGTGGGCCCACTGTGGACACAGGCCTGGCTTAAGCAGCTCCTGTCCCTCTTGCGTCCCCCATTCAACTGATCAGCCTTGAGGTTCAACCAATTAAGCAGGATTTTACATAGAACCTACTTAAAAGAAAATGAATTTTCCCAGTGGCATGATGGTGTCAACTGGCAGATCACTTAACATAAACATATAATTCCTTGCTATATTGTGCAGTTTGACAGAGCACTCAATATTTCTATCTCCATATTATCAGAGCAACCGTTGAACACTTAATGTAGCTCCCTCTCCCATCTTTCCTACTTTAAAATAGCTTTTCAAAGCTATTTTAAACTAATATAAAATGTAAAGTATTACAACAAAGTAACATCTGTATTTTAATATTAGTTGGTTTTAGCTTTAAAACAAGATTATATACAGAGTACACATTTTTCTTTTTTAGAAGAAGCTTCTGGTAGTGTTAAATCGGATATATACATTACCCTCAACATACAAGTACTTGGACTGAAAAAATTCTCAAATATTATTTAAACTAGAAATCTTCAGTGATTACCGTATTTTCCGGCGTATAGGGCGACTGGGCGTATAAGACGACCCCTTATCTTTTTAATTAAAAGATAGGGTTTCATCTTATACCCCAGCGCCCCTCCGCCTCCTTTGCTCCCGGTGTCCCTGGTCTGCTGGAGATGGTCCCCAGCAGACCAGAGGCACCGGGAGCAAAGCCGCCAGGAGCGCCTGGGCTTGCTCCTCCCTCCCCACCCCCCCGCCAGAGCCCCTCCGCGGCTTTGAAAGCCTCGGGGGAAGCCGGCGGGGGGGCGCGGGGGGCCCCCCCGCCGGCTTCCCCCGAGGCTTTCAAAGCCGCGGAGGGGCTCCGGCGGGGGGGCATCCGGCGTACAAGACGACCCCCGATTTTTGGGGGATGTTTTTTAACTTCAGAGGTCGTCTTGTACGCCGGAATATACGGTATAGCTAGGGAGATTACACTGTCTACTGATCCAGTGCTATATAATTACTTACAGAAATAACACAGTCTGTTACTGGCTTTTTTAAATTAGTCTCAGCAGTCTCCTTTAACTTAGTCAACAGCATAGCTGTGATCTGTTCCACACTAAAGAAGTGTTCTTCAGCCATGTACATCACCTGTATAGCAGAAAAAGGAGATGGACAATTTCATCATTT
Organism: Pelodiscus sinensis; assembly: GCF_052426305.1. Lineage (NCBI taxonomy): Eukaryota > Metazoa > Chordata > Testudines > Trionychidae > Pelodiscus > Pelodiscus sinensis. The sequence continues at coordinate 309,723,732 of NC_143052.1, forward strand.
TAACTGCAGAAAAGTTGAGTACCACTTTATAGTTCTGGATGTTCTACTCACCAACAACCCTTCCCTGCAATCTTAATGCATTCACCCAGCTCAATGTAGTTACAATTCAAAAATCAGTCACCCTCCCCCCCCATACACTTGAGTGTTTGCAGATAATGTCATTCCATTTCCACACACTGCCATTGATAAATGAAGAGAAGTCATTCAAAGTCACTGGCAGACAACTTGGAGCAATTCAGATAATGGTGCAAGTTGCAAGTGTTAATTAGTGAGGCTAACAATAATGAATCACTATGCCAATAAGTTAAAAAGTGCCATCAATTTTCAAAATGCTTGCCATTGCAAAAAAAAAAAAAAAAAAAAAAAAATCTACCATGAAAAATTCACTTATGAACAGTCATTCACAGCAATATTACAACTAAGGATAGATTAAGTCTCTTTTCAGGATTTTTTGTGCATTGCCATGTTTATGTGGCCCTTCCAGAGCAGCAAAGAAGAGTGTTTTTTAAAAACTGTGATCAACAGGCACCACAAAAAGCACACACACCACAATCACATTAATCTGACAGTGGAATCTTTGGAGCAGATTTAGTAAATGAACATTTTTAGCTCTGAGAAAAAAAATTTAGAATGATTTGTCCCTTCAAAACTACAGGATACGGTTTCTATTCTTCCATATACCAGCAAATAAAGTCCAATCTAGAGGTGGACAGGGATCACTTGTGTGTATGCTTTGCATACTGTAATTATATGACCACTTTTTTTCTTATAGCCTTAGATTAGTGGTTTTCAAACTATGGGTGGACTCAATATTGGGTCATGGAAAGTCAGGCACTGGGTCTGGTTGCTGCAAGGGAGGGGGAGAAAATCAGGTGACCAGTGGGGGTACTAAGGCAGGCTATTGATCTGTCCTGGCACCACAGACTGCTCTGGGCCCCAGAAGTGGCCAGCAGCAGGCCTGTCTCCTGGGGGAAGGGGGTAGTAGAACATAAGAGTGCACAGGGCTCCGTGCACTGTCCCTGCCCTGAGCACTAGCTCCATACGCCCACTGGCTGAGAACCTGATGCTAGCTGCTTCTGGGGAGCAGCACAGTCTGATGCCTGGAAGCCTGCAGTAGCACCCTGCTGCATGATTGACCAGGAACCACTCAAGAAAAGCCCCTCCTGCCCTAGCCTTGACCCACCCCCCTTCAGCCAAAGGCATCCTCAACCACACTCTGGAGCCCACACTCTAGTCAAGTTATGTTGGGTTGCAGGCAATTTTCTGAAACTGGGCCACGAGGAAAAAAAAGTTTGAAAACCTGTGTCTAGACACACATTTCAGTATGTTATGTTCTCATTGGATAACAGTCACTGTATTTTACCTGACAAGTTCTTCTATGCTAAGCTCCCATCTCTAGGTCTTACTTTTTCATTTGGGGAGGTGTGTGGGGGGGGGGGAGAGCGGGAGGTGCTAGTCTCGTCTCTAAGGCGCTACAGGTCCACTTGTTTTCAAATTACTTAGGCCAGGAACACACGTAAGTTTTGCTGGCATGCCTATGAATCTAGGGAATAAAACGAACACCCCTAACTATACTGGCACAAAAGCCCATATGAAGACAGTCATACCAATAAAATAATCCTTTTCCAATACAGTTTATTTTAATTGGAGAATGGCGAATGCTATACAAGCAAAAAGTGCTATCATAGCATTTCCACAGGCATAGCTATAGTGTCCTTTCCAATAGTAATAAGGCTTTCAGTCTGCAATAGATGTTGCAGCAACAGTTTGTGTACATTTGTTGTACTTATCATTATGAACCGCATCAAGTAATAGAGGTTCTAAAAGTGTATAGTATTAACTTGCACTGAGGAACAGGACACCAGCACATAATCAGATTACCACAGTGCACAGGGGGAATTAAGAATAGCATTTCCCTGACTAAAATTCTAGGATTATACAATTCTGCAGTAACCTTAAGAGTTTCCCCACCAGAACGTGTAGACTGTGTGCACAATTTTCTAAAAATTTCCTCAAACAATGAAGTCCTGACATATTGACCTATGAAGCCAGGCTTCATGAACTGGGCTTGTTTAGTTTGGAAAAAAGAAGATTAAGGGGGGACATGATAGCGGTTTTCAAATATCTAAAAGGGTGTCACAAGGAGGAAGGAGAAAATTTGTTCCTCTTGGTTTCTGAGGATAGGACAAGGAGTAATGGGCTTAAAGTGCAGCAGGGGAGGTTTAGATTGGACATTAGGAAAAAATTCCTAACTGTCAGGGTAGTCAAACATTGGAATAAATTGCCAAGGGAGGTGGTGGAATCTCCCTGTCTGGAGATATTTAAGAACAGGTTAGATAGACATCTGTCAGGGATGGTGTAGACGGAGCGTGGTCCTGCCTTGAGGGCAGGGGGCTGGACTAGATGACCTCTTGAGATCCCTTCCAGTCCTATTATTCTATGATTCTATGATTTCACTCTAGAGTAAATCTAACAGTCATTAATGGACCCATCTATCTAGCTCTTTTTTGAACCCTGTTAAAGTCCTAGCCTTCACAAAATCCTCTGGCAAGGATGTTTTAAGCCTGCTACCTATTAATTTCATTTGGTGACCCCCTAATTCTTGTGTTATGGGAACAAGTAAATAACTTTTCCTTGATTCACTTTTTCCACATCAATCATGATTTTTAGACCTGTATCATATCCCCCCTCAGTCTCTTTTCCAAGCTGAAAAGAGCTAGTCATTTTAATCTCTTCTCATGGCAGGCATTCTATATCACTAGTCAATTTTGTTGCCTTTTTCTGAACTTTTTCCAATGCCAAGATATCCTGACATGAGGCAACCATATCTACATAATATTCAAAATGTGGGCATACCATGGATTTATAGAGAGCCAATATGATTGTGTCTCATTCTTTATCCCTTTTTAAAAAAGGATTCCTAACATTATTTGCTTTTTTGACTGCTGCTGCACATTGAATCGATGTTTTCAGAGAACGATCCACAATGACTCCAAGATCTCTCTCAAGTGGTAATAACTAATTTAGTCCATCATTATATACGTATAGTTGGGATTCTGGTTTCCAATACGCCTTTCTATGCATTTACCAACATTAAATTTCACCTGCCGTTTTGTTGCCCAGTCACCTAGTCTTGAGCAATACCTTTGAAGCTCATTGCACTCTGCTATGGACTTTACTATCTTGAGCCGGTTAGTATCATCTACAAATTCTGCCACCTCACTGTTTATACCTTTCTCCATATCATTTAGGAGTATGCGGAATAGGATTGGTTTAGCACAGAGTCCTACGGGGCATGACTATTTACCTCTCTCCATTCTGAGAGCTGACCATTCATTCCTACCCTTCATTTCCTGTCTTAACTAGTTACCAATCCATGAGAGGATCTTCCCTCTTATCCCATGGCAGCTTTCTTTGCTTAAGTAAATAACTATTCAGTTTAAAAGCCCTTCTGGACCAAATGTAAATAGCTTTTACTGGAATTAATTGTGAAATTAAGGAATTTTAATTAAGCACTAGAAAACAAAAGCTTTCCACTATAGCTGTAAATACTAGAAAGCTAGACTGCAAATAAGGCACACTTACCTTTATTCCAACTCCTCCATTTTTCATTGGAACCAAATCATAACTCAAGTTTTCTTTCTCCTTCTGAATAAAAGGATCATTAAATGCACGTCCATGGAATCTCTTGAAATTAGATACTGTGTTGTTAGCATGAGTAATTTGCTACAAGAAAGAAAAATGTATCTTGAAAACTGAATACACAGAACCTTTATGAAGTTATTCCAAAATCTTAGGAAAGATGCTATAATCACTTGTGTTATTCTCAATCACATCTCCATTTGTTCATAGCTCAATGGAAGACTATCACAGCTAATGCTCTCTCCACGGATCAGACCACAAACACCTTTGCCACTTGACAGATATGAATAAGCCAGTAGAGGGATCATGCCTGGTCTGCATCTACCATATAGTTAACATATATTTAGATGCAGTCAACCCTTAATGCACCTTTTAGATATCAAGATCTGATGTTAAAAACAATGTTTTAGCACTTTAAAACCTGGACATGAGAGTCAGCATAACAGTTTTTGATTTTTTTTAAATGCTATCTGACAATTAAGATAAAAGAATTTTAACTAGCTGCAGTCAGCTTTTTTCCCTTTCCTAGAACTAGGCTTATGTTATTAATTTTACTAGCAGCTGGACTCTTTCAAAGACGACAACCCACCTGGTTTTTAGCTGAAACACCAATAGTTCTATTTTTGGATCCAAATGATACAACTGATCTGAAAAAAAAGTAGCATGTTAACTCAATCCTAGCAAAAATTAAAACACTAAAAACAAGAGCTACAGCAGCTGTACTTGTTGCTATTGCAAACAGAATTTGAACAAGTTAAACTGCCAATTTCGTGGCTTATGCTAAAATGCTAGAGAAAATACCGAGTAGTTTTTTAAATACCATACATTGCATGTTTTAACTTACACACACAGAAAAAGTTTCAACTCCAAAACTTGTTTTCTTTTGTAAAAAGTTACAGCATATATTTTGAACCTGAAACCTTCTGTACCATAGTCTCAGCCTGAGGGTAAATTGTATAGAATAATTGCAAGAAAATACTTCAAGTAAGTTATATAAACCAAAACAGTTGCCTGTGACTCTTAAAAAAATAAAAAAATTAACACAACACAACACAACACATAAGTGCCTCTCTGGTAACAAAAGCTATGTGTAAATACCAAAGCATATGCATAAATACATTTGCTGTGTGGCACAGTTAATATTCGGTGAGAATCTTTTCTTATCTTGCTGTGTGGACAAACATACAAACATTGCATGGCAGGTATTTTCTTTTATCTATAATTACATTCTCTATATGCACAATCGGATCAGCTTTGTGAAAACTCCTTTCACCCCGTCTCTAGAAGAACGCAAAGTTGTCCATTTCACATCTATCACAATACAGCACTATTGTTCAGATTTTAAACGGGAGGTCTCCGAAGATTACAGAGCTGCGCGGGGCACATACCGTTGTACCTATTACAGAAGAAATACCAGCTAGGCACACAGCACTTCAGTTGCGCTGAGCAGGCTTCCTGGCCGCTGTTCTCCCCCAAGCGCAGAGCTGAGATCCGGGGAGATTTGTCTAAGGACCGGACGGGGAACCCAGGGACAGAAACGGGGTGCAGCCCAGCCGCCCTGCGCAAAGGGCAGAATCCCCCCCCTTCAGCGTCCCGCTTCTGCGTGGGCGGCCCGTTCCTAACGGCTCTGTGCCAGGCCAGCCCCAGGACCCAGCGCAGCGGCACGACACCCGCGCCCCGGGACTGGAAGCAACTTTACTGCGAGATCGCGGAGCCCGGCGCAGGCAGCTCCCGGCAGGGCCGCTTACAGGTACGGAGCCCGCGCGGGGGTAGCGCACCGCGGGGCAGCTCTGGGAGCGTCCAGCTAGCGCCAGGTCCCGGCGCAGCGAGCGCCCCCAACAGCGGCACCAGCCGCTCCAGCATCCGCCCTCCCCCCGCATCTCCGCGCACATGGGCCGGGAACGGCAGCATCGCCCCCGCAGCCTCCGCGCCAGAAGGCCCAGCCCGACTCCCCTGGGGGCCCGGCCCCCGCACTCACGGGGTGCAGCGGTCGCTGAACTCGTTGGCGACGGTCTCGATGCCCCCCGCCCGGGCTACCGCGATGTAGCAGCTCTGCGAGCCCAGGTCGAACCCCACCACGGACATGGCCCCGCGAGCCCGGCCCGGCTCCGGTACAGCGCTGGCTCCGCCGCTGTGTCGTTTCCTGGCCGCGGGCGGGCGGGGGAGCCGGCGCCGCCGCTTTAAATATGACAGCGGGGAGAAGTTTCCAGAAACTGCGGCAGCTCCTTGCCGGCTCCACGTGCGGCTTCCGCTTCCGCCTTCTCCGGCTTTCTCGAACAATGCCAGCCAATGGCAGGCGGAGGGGCGCAGTGACGTGTTTCGTTCTCCATGACGACCCGCGACGCCGCGGCTTCTGCGCCGGCGGCAGCTGTCAGACCAGGAGCCGGCTGAGAAGGAGGGGGCGGGGCCCGGGGCGGGCAGCACGGAGCCGGGTGCCCTCGGATAGCCTCTGCCCGCAGCTCCGGCGGTACCGCCTCCCTCGGCCTGAGACCGACCCGGCCGGGTGGCGCCTGGTCCCGCTCGGCCTGCGCCCGCTGGCCCCTCCCCGCACCGTTTCCCCTGGCGCCGGGCATTAGCCCTGTTTGGCCAACGGCCGGTGCGGCGGACGCTGCCCGTGAGGTGGGGGCGGGCTGTGCCGGGAAGAGGGAGGCGCAGGAGGGTGGCACCGGCTCTGCAGGGGAGTTAGGGCTGGGCGGGCTGGTTCGCTACTCCGGCAGCCCCACCCCCCCCGCCGCCGCGCGTGAACGCCCCGTTCTAGAATAGTCACCCGCATTCTGGACAAGCGCGAGCTGCCGGGCGCGGAGGAAAACCCCGCAGGGGGAGGGGCTGGCGCAGCGGGCGGTACAAGGAGCCTGGCCAGTGTCTCTTTTTCACTCCCCCGCCCCCCACGATTCCTGGGTGACTCCTTAACTAAAACCAAGCGTCACTTGTAGGCGTTTGGGCACTAGGCTTGCTGTAAGTTTATACAAGTGTAACGAACGCGGGTCTGGTCCTGAAGTTAGGACCCCAAAATACCTTTGGGGTTGGGGCTTAGTTCTTCATTTTAACTCCCTCCCCGATCTTCTGCTGTAGGGTGCTGACTCCTCGCTTCTGGGTTTTTTTTTTTTTTCAAAGATAAACATACTATGCAGTTTAAATCTATGTTAATGTTATTCTCAGCAATGTTAATTGGCCCCTGGGGTGCATCTGCACCCCAGGGTTACTTCAGAATAATAATACCTGTGTCTACAGAGCAAGTCATTTCAAAATAATGTTGAGATGGAGGACTTCTTACTCCAACTCCTGTAACCCTCATTTCATGAGGAATAAGGGAAGTGGAAGGAAGCCTGTTCTTCCTTCCATTTCTGGCCGTGTAGACAGAGCCAAAAGCTGAATTAAGCTATTTTGATTTCAGCTAGGCAGTTGATGTAGGTGAAGTTACATATCTTCATTTGACTTTTGCCCTGCAATGTCAACATGTCCTATCCCATTAATACTTGTTTCTTTATTGGCGCCTTGTTTTTCTTTTCCAGGTTGTCATTTCTCTCTCCCCCTCCCCCAAAGACACATGGGGACTATGAGTTCTATCCCTAAAGTAGCACATTTTTCATTTTCTTTTTCTACAATCACAACTCCATGGGGCAGTTATTTCCATCCCAATTAACAGAGGGCAGTGGGGATAAACTAGGAATGTTTACCTATAGAGACAAAACCATGTGAGGGGTGATTCTGCTTCAGGTATATATAACCATGATAGCAAAATTTCATAAAATATAAATTCAAGCTGTCTAAAAGTGAGTGTACCTAGGCCTAATTCCAATCTAGGAAATCCAAATAAAAATATTTGTGTACTTATCAAAAGCAGTTATGGATTAAATGGGAAGAAGTTCTACATTTCCTCATAAGGCAACTGTCAAATGTTTCCCAAACACTACCTGTCCTAATTCAAGATAAAATCCTTACCACCTGTCAACCTATTAAATCAAGCCTTCTCCCTTCTATGATTTGAAGAATCTTTGCCTCTATCCAACCTGAGGCAGATACGGGGGTTTCAGCCCAGGGATCTTGCAATTAAGGACTGCACCTCTCAATCTACTGCAGCCTTCTGAGATGCTTTTACTTTCTTTGCCCATCACTATTTCTTGCTAAACTGCAAATTTACTCACTCTTGCTCTGAGGTCCAATTACTTCAAGTTACCATCTCTGTCAGCTTGCAAGGAGCTTCTTCAAATCTACTTCCAGCCTTCCTGCCTGTTAGGGTGTCCTTCGTAGAAAACTGCACAACACAAACTCTTTAATGATTCCAAAAGACTACATTTAAACTTTATCCAAGTTCAGTCACATTGGGGAGGAGGAAAGAGACAAGGGGTTTGGTTTCTCATTGCACTTCACTTTATGTACTTGCTTATACCCAGGGCTTGACAATTAGGGCAATCTAGTTGCCCGTGGCAAATAGATTTTAGCCCAGTGCGGCCCCACAGCACGATCAGCGCCTGTGCAGCATGCCAAACCGTGCGGCTGGTGAGCAGGGCTTGCCACCGCTTGTCAAGCCCTGCTTATACCTGTACAGTTCCCAACTCTACTTGAAAACCAGATCCCCTACTCCATCTCTTCTCCTTTGATCCTTTCTCTCCTACTTTCCTTGTGGCTGGAGGGATCCTCTCCATCTTCCATCTAACTGGGCACCTTCTGCTCTACAGGAGGTGCAGCCTGATAAAGTCCTGACAGAGTCCACTGCAGGTAGTAGACGGCTCCAACTAAGCAGAGGCTGGCACTGGTTGATGACCTGGTGCCGCCCTCTCTGAAATGTATTCAGTCTAAGGATGTTAAATATAGAGTAATTTACTAGTGGATGGAATTTCCATTGACTACTCAAGAGACACTTCCTCTTTCGAAATGTACAAGAGCAGCCCCTGCTCTTGTACATTTCAAAGGAGGAATGCAGAACTCTGCATGCAGCCCTAGCCAGCAGGAAGTCCTGCTGACTCTGGGATGCAGGCAGGATGGCAGCTTGAAATGTACAAGAGTCCCCGGAGGGATCAGCTGTATGGCGCTGTCCCTTTGAAATGTCACCTCAGCATTTCAAAGCAGCAGCACTGTACAGAGCTCAGTATAGTACTATTGAAGTATTCCTTCCCTCCCTCCTTTGCTGCCTCTGCCTGATAGAGGCAACAAGGGTGGGGCAGGGGTGGAATTGACTAGTCCTTAACATCCTTAATTCAGTCAGCACATCTGACCAGATGCTATCAGGTCCCAGTTTCAACTGGACTTTCCAGTTTCTGCTAGTGTACAATGACTGCACACAGTGTAAGGCAACTGAATAAGACCTACGGTATTAGAAAACATAAGTTTTAAATGTTGACTATTAAGATGATCCTACCTGAAAGAAGGAACATTAAGCCAGATATTATCTTCTAAGATTTATATTCTTGCAGCCAATTCCATAACTTCCCTGTTTTTGAATGAACTCACTCTTGGGAAAGGATGGGGGAAAGGAGGAGACAAACACACAGCCACAGATGGAGAATACAAGTAAAACCAGGAATGGAAAATGAACTGAAAGCTTATGGGCCCAGCCTTTCAGCACTGTCACCATTACCAACTTTCAGAGTGGAAGTGTATTCATTCATTCATGTATTTGTTTATTTTAAAGAAAGCCCTGATTAACGGTCTGATTACTTTTGCAGCTAACTGAAGAGACTGTGGTCCAGTAGATAGAATACGGGACTGTAAATCAGGAGACCAGAGCTGTATTTTTCTGCCATTGTCAGTATTATTTTGGACAACTCACCAAGCCACTGCCTTAGTTTTTCTGTCCAATGCTTCGGTTCAGTGAACACGGTTAGTGAAGGACCTGAGAATGAAACATCTGTGATAACATTATTCCAGCTTTGTCCTCCAAGCCCTTTTCTGAGGAGATAGGGGGCTGATGCAACTTACAGCAGCCTCAGAGCTGGTCTATATTATACCAGCTGGTAATGGCTCCCTATGGGCCATTTCATGGCTGAGGATTGTCAGAGTGTTTACCTTCTTCTGCTCCAACTTACCACCTGTGCCTGGGAAGGGATGATATTGAATGCACACCTGGCATTTTTTCACATTTCTTGCCCCTCTGCACTGCTCAGAAAGCACAAAGGAGCCACTTACAGGGGTAGAATCTGGCTTCCTATATATAAAACCATGATAGCAAAAAAACCATCAAATGGTCTGGTAGCACTTTATAGACTAACAAATCATGTAGATGGTATCATGATAGGGCCACAATAAGGTGGGTGCATAATTGGCTGGATAGGGCCACGATAAGGTGGGTGCATAATTGGCTGGATAACCGTAGTCAGAGAGTTGTTGTTAACGATTCTAAATCCTGCTGGAAAGGGATAACAAGTGGAGTTCCTCAAGGGTCTGTTTTGGGACCCGTACTGTTCAATATCTTCATCAATGATGTAGATATTGGGATAGAGAGTACGCTTATTAAGTTTGCAGATGATACCAAACTGGGTGGGGTTGCAACTTCTTTGGAGGATAGGGACATAATTCAAAATGACCTTAGCAAGTTAGAGAAATGGTCAGAGGTAAACAGGATGAGGTTTAATAAAGAGAAATGCAAAGTGCTCCACTTAGGAAGGAACAATCAGTTCCATACATACAAGATGGGAAGCGACTGTCTAGGAAGGAGCATGGCAGAAAGGGATCTAGGGGTCATAGTGGACCACAAGTTGAATATGAGTCAACAGTGTGATGCTGTTGCAAAAAAAAGCAAATATGATTCTAGGTTGTATCAACAGGTGTGTTGTAAGCAAAACTCGTGAAGTCATTCTGCCGCTCTACTCTGCACTAGTTAGGCCTCAGCTGGAGTACTATGTCCAGTTCTGGGCGCCACATTTCAAGAAAGATGTGGAGAAGTTGGAAAGGGTACAGAGAAGAGCGACAAGAATGATTAAAGGTCTAGAGAACATGACCTATGAAGCCAGGCTTCATGAACTGGGCTTGTTTAGTTTGGAAAAAAGAAGATTAAGGGGGGACATGATAGCGGTTTTCAAATATCTAAAAGGGTGTCACAAGGAGGAAGGAGAAAATTTGTTCCTCTTGGTTTCTGAGGACAGGACAAGGAGTAATGGGCTTAAAGTGCAGCCGGGGAGGTTTAGATTGGACATTAGGAAAAAATTCCTAACTGTCAGGGTGGTCAAATATTGGAATAAATTGCCAAGGGAGGTGGTGGAATCTCCCTCTCTGGAGATACTTAAGAACAGGTTAGATAGACATCTGTCAGGGATGATGTAGGTGGAGCTTGGTCCTGCCTTGAGGGCGGAGGGCTGGACTCAATGACCTCTTGAGGTCCCTTCCAGTCCTATTATTCTATGATTCTATGAGCTTTTGTGGGCACAGCCACTTCTTCAGATGACCAGACTTTTGAGGTTAGGATGTGCAGACCCAAAATAAATGAGGGGGGGGGGGGAGAAGAGGAGAGGAAGAGAGAAAAGGAAAGGAGGGGTGTGGGAAACAAGGAGCAGAGCTTACTGATGATAGCAAAGTTTACTTATGTTTGTACATCCCTTTGTGATCTATTATTGTATGCCCCTCATCCAGTATTGGTTTGATGGGCATTTCCCTTCTCTTGGATTATTAATTATTGAAATATCGGCACATCTGAGCTATGTACCCAACTTTTAATGGGCAGCCCAGGTAATTTTGCAGCGCATATGTTTTTGTCTGTTGGTTGGTTTGGAAAATTGGTTATACAACTTGACACTCTGTCTACAATTTGGCCCATGCACTTCAGGGATTTTTTTTATTTTTCTTCAAGCACTAGGTACCTGTGGTTGCTACTATCCCTGCAGGTTGTGGTATATTTCAAAGTAGTTCCTTCTGTGGTGACACTTCTGCATTTATAAGGAACCAGAAAATGTGACTGCTAGACCCTCACATTTATTCATCAGCCCATGAAGATGTCACTTTCCTCTTTTTAAAATCTTCACTTAATAGACAAACATCTATGTGTTTCCCCTCCCCTCCCCAAACAGGACCTACAATAATCTGAGAGTACCAGCTCCTGAGCCAGGAGGAGACTTACAAAGTTTATTGAAGTCATAGGTAATGCTTACATATACAACTGTCATCATTCAATACCCTCATTTGTCCTGTCTGCTCTTATTTTTGTGAAATAACTGGTGACTGAGTATCATGACCATGGTCCTACCAAATTCACAATCCATTTTTGTAAATTTCAGTCTAGATTTTTAAGATGTTATGGTATCAGATATTTAAATCTTAAATTCCATGGTGGGATAACAAAGCATGAATATATATTTTAAAATGGCAAAACAAACATCTCAAACTGAGCATCTCTCAAACTGCAGGACTCAAAAAATATGGAGTCACAAGGCTATTGTAGGTGGGGCGGGGGCGTCACAGTATTGCCACACTTACTTCCATGCTGTCTGCAGAGCTGAGTGGCTGGACAGCAGTGGCCTGATTAAGTCTGACAAACATGAGTTTATTGTGTCTGTTAGGATATAAGTGGCTAGTTGAGGAGCTGACTAGTTGATTTCCCCCACACACACACTTTACTGCCTGATAGAGGCAGCAAGGAGGGGGAGCTAGTGCTGGGGGGAGACCGGTTAAAAGCTGGTTACCCCCAGAAACGTCTCTGCGGGGGGGAGGGGACAGAGGTGCAGCGAGGGACAGCTGTCCTGGCTCACTCCTGGTCCCCTGCTGTACTGCTGCCTTTTAAATGTAGTAAGAGCCAGGCAGCTGTTACTATGTTTAAAAGGCTGAGCTGCAGCAGGGTTAGCTCCTGGTGCTGCAGCTCTGCAGTTTCTGCCCTTATTGACTGATCAATGGAAATTCCATCAACTTGATTAGCTGATTAAATGAAATTTAACATCCCTAGTCTACATAGGCTTTCCCCACATACCTCAGCAGTAGCATGTGTCAACAGTTGGTGTATCCAAACATATCCTGCTGCTTATTAGTATCCTTGCATTCTGGAAAACCTCAGCAACTATCCCAGATTGTGTAAGGGTAAAAGGCACTCAAGGTAGCACAAGCAGCACACAGGGTAGCAATGAACCCTCAGATGTCATATTAAACAGAGTTGGTGGAAGGGAGGACTAACCAAATCAATTACATAGACACAGTAAGAAATCCCCTGTATACAGTAAAATGACAGTTCTCATTCTGCGCTAGTCTATGCCACTGGCAGGATTCACACATTTATCATTTGTAGTTAAAAGTTATAATCTAAATGGGTCCTACAATTCTCAATACCATTATCTTGACATGCAAGACTGAACTGGATACTTTAAATACCAGGACCTACCCTATTAAGCATGAGGCAGGACTAAAGAGCAGGACTAACATGAGGCAGGACTAAAGAGCATGAGGCTCTTTAACAATATTTGAAAATAGTATCAAGTAGCTTAGGTTTTAAAACAGTTACAGTTTAGCGAGGAAAGTATAAATCCTTCTGGTATTCTCTGTGCAGGCAATTCTATCTGGAAGCAGCAGGGGACAAAAGAGCAAAGAGTACTGTGTCTGACAGTTCTTTAAACAAGCTGTTAATTTGACTGGGGTTGCTGGCATCCTGCCTATGACTCCTAATCAAAACTGAAGAGCTGCAGCTCTTGCCTGATAAAAGTTTGCCCCTCTACAGGTTCCCCTCAAAGCTTTGTCATTGGGGTTTCTCCTTCATTGTATAAGGTACGGGGGGGCGGGAGAGGAGGAAGATGTACAATTCATAAACTTGACTAGCTATAGAAAAATGTTACTGCAGCTTCTATAATCTTAGCCTCATAAATGGTCTTTGTCTATGCTTTTTGTCTGGCTTCTCTTAAAGGGCTTGTCACAGATTCCCAGGGTCAGTGCTCTCAAATAGCTCTGGAATAATCTTGGGAAGACCCTCTCCAGTGTAGTGGCAACCCTCCATGAAAATGGCACTCCTTCTCTAGGATAAGCCCCCTCATCTGGCACCAAATACCATAGCCTTCAGTACCCTTGTGTCATGCCAGGAGTGCCCTACACTGAGTTGAACCCCTGAAGAGAGACATTCTCCAAAGGGGAGCACTGCACCCTTAGCAGAGTCTGTAGTCCAGTGTTTCTTAAATTGTGTTCGCGGCATACCTGTGTGCTGTGAGGCAGTCAGACGTGTGCCATAGAGAACAGAGTTCAAAATGGCCACCCTTAAAGGGGCAGGCAACCTTTTTATTTTATTATTTTGCTCAATAACTTTCCCGGATTTTTTTGGGGGGAGGAGGGGGGCTCAACAAAAAAATCCTTGGTGTTCCTCATAAATATTGTTTGAGGTTTCTCTGTCTTAAGTTTAAGAAACACTGCTGTAGTGACTGAGCCAATCTTGTAAAAAGTAAGGATTTGTTAACTCTGGAACACAGTGCAGGAAGTCTGAGGTGCATAGAAAGTAGAAAAGTCCAACTGGGTCTGACTAGACCCCAAAACTATCTTGCAGGCCCCACACCTGAAGTGTCCCTGTTTCTAGCAAACCACATTCCAGTGAACCTATCTGCCTCTCCTTGGTTCTTTGTTCCTCTTTCCAAGCAAGTAAAAACATCCCGTTAGCTCTTTGTTTGAACTCTGCAGAGACCCACAAAACTAGGTGTGATTGATGCCTGGCTGCCTGCCATGCCCACAGAGAACCCAGAAGACAACTGCCAGGATATCTGGTGATTACCAACTAATGACACAGACTAGCCAGTGTGCATCAGCTGGAAAACTATCTCTTCCCCCCAAATTAGTTAATACAATACATGGGGGAAACTGAGGCACAATATTTACACATGTAACCCCCAAAGAGATTACTTAGATTCCCGGGGCTCTGTCTGCTGGCAGCTCAGGGAGAGGCACACTGAGTTTGCCTTGGCTCCCCCTCCCTACCAGAGGCAGAGTCTGCCCAGCAACCCATAGGGAGTGAGATGCCCCTCCTAGGGGGAGGGAGGAGCCATTGTTGGGGGAGTCTGGAGCCACCCAGGGCAACGGGAGGACTGGCTGTGTGGGGGCTAGTAAACCCCAGGCCTGCATGCAGGGTTCCCCCTGAGAACTAACCACTAGGGATCTGAAGGCAGGATCCCTCAGCTGGGTTTTATTTCTCCACTGTTGATTCCCAGTTTATGGAGTCTACTGGTTCGGGGGGGGGGGGGGAGGGGTGTTCACACGCGTGTGCTGGAGATTACAGTTTGAATTTTAGTGCAGTTGTGTGGCCTGCACCTTGAGCCTTGCATCCCTTTGCGGTGAGGGGAAATCCTGGGACTGAAGCAGCCTGATTCCTGCCTAAGGAGGATCCCTGCCAGAAGATACCAGCCCCTCTGCAGTGACTGAGTCATCTCTGAACCTGAGCCTCATTCATGAACTGTTTGAGTGCGCCATCTTTTAGTTAGTAAGTCAGGGAATTTGTTTGATGATTTTATAACCTGCTGCATATTAAACCTGTGGAGGGATTTACCACTTGTGAGTCCTTTGGGCTGTACTGGACCCAGTAAGCCTCACTGCTAAACCACTGCAGAGAAGAAATTTGTGGTCATAAGTCATCAAGAGCCCCAACAAAGTACGCGTACCAATGGGACATTAATCTTACAGGTGCTGGGCACCGGTGACCCTAAAAATAGGGTTTTACCCTGTTGTTATATTTGTCTCCTGTTTAATATAATTGTGTTTATTAGCGTGTATGTGTTTGTGTTATTTTCTGGGAGTCTCTACTATTTGGTAAGTACGTGGGGATTCCCCTGGGTTAGAATTTTCCACCCAAGCTGCCGTGGTGACCCTGCCAGGAAGGAGTTAGGGGGGTGGAGTCACTGCCAAATACATTCATCAGAAAAAAATAAAGTTGAGTGGGTGGCGGGATCCAGAAGAATCCAGACCTATCCAGCAAGATTGGCATTAAAGAAGGTAACCAGGCGGAGAGGGGGGGGCTACACACAAAATATGAAGTAACTTTGCACTTAGTCATAAAGCCCTACATAACCAGTATCTCAATCACAAACTGAATGACAACTTGAGAGAAATTGCTTCACTGGGCTCTCTCCTCTCAGTCTACTAGCACTACCATACAAACTTGGACTAGATTCTCTAAGTAAATACAGGCAGTCCCCGAGTTACGCAGATCCGACTTATGTCGGATCTGCAGTTACGAACAGGGTCTCTCTCACCCCAGAGGACGGGAGCGGCAGGACGCCCAGATGCGCCACGGTCCCGCCGCCCGCGTCCTCCGGGGCGAGAAAAGCTGCTCCGCGTCAACCTGGTCTGCTGAGGGGGGGGGGGGGGAGGGGAGACGCTGAGCAAAGCCACGGAGCATGCGGGCAGCTGGACAGCCCAGACACGCCACAGCTGTCCTGCTGCCAGCCTCCTCCGAGGCTTTGCTCCCCCGTCTCCCTGGTCTGCTGAGGAGGACCCAGGCAGCGGGACCGTGGTGCGTCTCGGTCCGCCGCCCGCGTCTCCCTGGTCTGCTGGGGGGGGGGGGCGCACAGCTAGCGTGTCCTCCCCCCAGCAGACCAGGCTTTTCTCCGAACGCCTGTGGTAGAGCCACACAGGATGACAAAGTCTCCCTTGCAGACTAAAAGCTTCCCATGTTTGCTTGATTGACACTTGCTGTTTAGGGTAGAATACCATAGCAACCAGTATCCTCAGTTCTGAGTCCAATACAGATAAAAGGAATATTACAAAAATAAAATGGAAGAACAAAGTAAACCTTTACCAAATTCCCCTGGAGGTTAGCTATAAGCCATGAAGCTCTCATATTCAAGGCTACATTACTCCTCATTTCATGAAAGATGTAAACATCTGGAAAGCAGATACCTTTATAGAGAACACCAGTATTTTACAAACGTAACATCTTTGCTGACCTGCTCCTAACATCTCGGAGGAAAAACTATTGAGTGTGTGAGAAAAGGTGCCATTTACCGTTAGTTACTATCCTAACACAGTAACCTTGAACTCAGGAGTATGTGTAAAATAAAATCAAGCATACAGAAAACTACTAGTTCCTAATCATGCTGAAACCCCAAATATGCAGGATAGTGTTACTCTGGAGAGGAGTTCAAACTACAGTAAAACTCCATTGGTCCGGCATCTGATGGTCCGGCACCATCAGGAACCCGGAAGTGCTCTGGGCAGCCGGACCATTAGAGCTGCTCTGCCCCCGGCTTCCCCAATTCAGCCACTGCTGAAACTGACCAACAGCAGCTGAATCGGGGATGCTTGAGGCAGAGCTGGACTATCAGAAGGGGGGGCTATGTGGGGTCTGGGGTGGCATCCACCCTAGACCCCTCATAGCCCCCCCCATAGTCTGGCATATTTGATAATCCAGCACTCCCTGGGTCCTAAAGGTGCTGGATTATCGGAAGTTTACTGTACATGGCTGAAGTTGTTCTGGCATTTCTTCAGCCTCTGATCAATGTTCCAATAAGCACAGGAGCAACACTTTACTTCCCTATGTAACCCTTCTGCCAGGTATCATTAGCAGATCAGGGACCGGATTCAAATATCTGAGATTCTAAAAGTTAGCAAGCCTATTGCCTCTAGTCATTACACAAGAACCCGGGGAGGGGGGCGGGAGAGGGATGACCTTAACAGGCAATATTTCCCTCTCACAAGCTCTGGAATCTGTAAGCAGTATCTGAATGAGCTCTCCTCTGATTACTGATGGACTGGGAGGAAAAGTCTTCAGGAGCAGATGGCGTTTGCATAGATAGCCTATGTTCAGCCAATGTGTACAGTATGATGGAGTTGCTTTCCCTAAATGTTCCATTTTGGCTGGTTTGGGTCACAAAGGAAGAACCAGGGCAAGATCTTTGAGGTGAAGTGCAAGGTGGACACCAGCAACCAGTTCCCCTCCAGAGGCAGATTCACCTGATTTGCTGACTGGAGGTTCATCCACAGACCTGGCTCAACTGCATCCCACTGAACTGAGATATCTGTCATGGGAGCTGGGACAAGTGATGCAGGAAGTGCTGCTATACCAAAGCACTACCCCATGTCTTGTGTAGGTGAAAGCCCTACTCCAGGTCCTAGCATTTGTGACAATGCCACCCAAGATTACCTAGTTAGAGCTATTCTGCTAGCCATGGGGATGGTGGCTGTGAATTCTGCCATCCCCAGAATGGACACCCAACCGTGACCAGACATTATCACCACCAATGAAGAATGGAAGATCATCATCATGCTGGATGTCAGAGTTCCTTTTGAAAACAGATTCCTGGTCTATGATGCCCTGTCTCCAAAGAAGACGAGATACGTCCCTCTGGCTGATGCCTTGAGAGCTAGGGACTATGAGGTTCAAACTCATACTCTGATTATCAGAGCCCTGGGTGCATGAGCCCAGTCATGAGCAAATGCTGAAAGAATGTGGAATCAGTCAACACTATCCTTGGCCGGTGCAGCAACTTGTAGTGTTGGACATCATCAAGAGGTTGAGGACTATCTACCTAGATCATAACACCAGACATAGACAATACAAGGAAAGAGAAACTGGAACACTGATGAAAAGCACAGTTGGGAAAGGAGCCCAAATACTTCCTTGATGATTTCATTTTCTAATAAAACCACCTACTATAAGTTTTCAGTTACTGAGGGACAATTGTCACTCATTGATACATTTGCTTTCCACAACCAACTCTAACTTTTCATGAGTGATATATCCACATATTTGAATGCTAATGTCTGAACTGTTCCATTACATTTATTTATCTAAGTTTGGGTAATTGCTGATTATGTGCTAGATCAATCTTATGACTTAAAAAAAATTGTATTTTTCGTTAATCTAAGTATTATGCACAAACATTATTTTCCTTACCTGTGTATTATATCTTTTTTCACATTCAGCTTTAATAAAATGTTTACATTTGCATGTACAAAGGGCAGCAGAACTATGCTTAGCATGCCCTAATTAAGGGGGAATTACCCTAAACTGATCATCACTTACTGGGGATGCCAAATACCAATGAAGATACATGGGTGAGCACAGGTGCTCTAACCTAATTGTATGGACTTTGCCCAAAGGGTGCTGGAGGCCATTTAACCTGCTCCTTTCTAGTGTTTGGTGACAGGGTTGATTAAACGTAAGACTCCTTATTTCCAGGAGATTCGTAGAGCTGCTGACAGGTCTAGGAGCCTGAGCCTTCGATCTTGTGTGGAAATAGTGAAAGACAACAGAGACTGCATAGGCTGTGAGGTTCCCCACTACATGATGAAATCACTGAGAGCAGGAATCACTACAAGATGAGTTAAGTGATGGAATCTGAGAACATGACCAACAGCAGCCACTGGCTGGAACAGAAAAACAGTTGTAGTGGAGGTAATCAGCAGCAGGAGAGAGAAAGAGCATGTCAGGTGCAAGCTAGCTGCAGAGGAAGCATTGTTTAGGCCCTTGCAATAGGAGGTGAATCCCCCCCACCCATTAACATACTTCTGAACTCTGGGTCTTCCCTAACCATGGTCGGACAACTGTAAGAAGAGTGCAAGAGAGGACTGGTATGTTAAAGGGACATTGATTCACTGGATTTTCTCAGTGCCAGGTGCAAATCTAAGGCAAAGGACTCTGCCCAAACAAACTGTGGATGGATTTACTTCAGGTCACAAACTACTGAATGTGCCTGTGGTGCTTCCCTCTCCTTTTTAATATATATTTTTGTTATACACACGGTCATGGGGCAGCACTCACCTTTCACATACTCCCCCATTTGGCCAAGTTTGTGTGCCTGCATTCTCCTAGTTCAAGTCAAAAACCTCTCTGGCAACTCTGAGTCAGTCTGTGTGAAATACTCAGACCACTTCCAGGGTACACCTTTAACAGGGGCTCATCTTGGGATTCTATAGAGTCTCTCAGTCTGTTCCCCACTCAGAGAGTAGTGCTGCCGCTGCCACTGCCACTGCCACTGCCTCCATCCCTGAAGACAGCTCCTTACCTGTAGCCCAGGGCTTTACCTCAGTTCATCACAGTCCACAGTAGTTCTCCCTATAAAGCACTCCATGGTGCTGCCATGTCTTCAGCCAGTCTTTACTCCTTGAAGTCTCTAGCACCACTAAACTACCTCTGCTCCTGTAGCTCCATTTATAGGCCTTCCTGGCCCTTGATTCGCTGATGCCTCTGCCGCTGCTCTTGCCAGCTTGGAGGACCTCTCTATGGGTGGGGTGGGGTGTGGCAGGAACTCCAGCAGGGGCCTCAGGGCATGATCCACCCATCACAGATGGACTCAGTGCTTGTGAGGAGAGGTAACAGATACACTGCTCCCCTCCTGGGAGTGGGGTCCCCAGGGCTGCAGGGGGAGGGTTTGACCCCGGGTTGCTCCCAGTGGAGCTGGCTGCAATCCCTGCCAAGGGAAGCTGCCAC
The DNA here is from genome assembly GCF_052426305.1 of Pelodiscus sinensis. Classification (NCBI taxonomy): domain Eukaryota; kingdom Metazoa; phylum Chordata; order Testudines; family Trionychidae; genus Pelodiscus; species Pelodiscus sinensis. The sequence continues at coordinate 309,743,686 of NC_143052.1, forward strand.
CAGTTCCCAGTGTGTGCAGGGTGGGTTGAGCCAGCCCTGGGGGAGGAGGGGGCTGAAGAGAGGTGGGGACAGATAAGGGGGACCAGGGATGTGTGAGGCAGGGACAGGAGATGGATGCAGGAGGTACTGAAGAGAGGTTGGGGATATTCAGGGGAGACTTATGGGGTAGATGGGAGCAGGGGTGCAATAGAGAGAAACTGAGTAGGGGTCACAGTGGGAAGAGAGGGATTCAAGGAGGGGAGACTATGAGGAGACAGTGGGAGGAAAAGCAGACTTTCTGGGGAAGGGAGAGACATAGGGCAGGGATTGTACAGAAGGCAACCAGGGAGATACAGTGGCAGCTCCTCCACACCATGGGGCAGGATGGAAGGGGGACAAAGGTGACTGGTGGTAACACTTGTGGGCACCAACTCCTATGCCTTTGACAAAATTTCAGATGCTAAATAGGGTGTCCCACAAGTTCCCTGCTCCTGTGGGTGCCCCTCTCTGCACCCCTCTCTCTGCAGGCACCAGTCACCCCTCGGGGAGGGGCTGCCCCATCCAGCAGCCAGAGGAGAATTCTTTCTGTGATTGTGTTAGTGTTGTAGATATCTGCAAACTCTGATCTCTTACATGTACTGTGTGCATACAGATGCAATGTAAAACAACATGTGACCTCTTAAAATGAATTACCATAATGAATATGCAAATTAAAGGCTACCAGTCAGCCAAAAGTTTGTGAATGGGTTTGCCAGCCGGTGGTATAAAAAAAGGTTGGGAACCACTGCACTATATCGATGCACATTTATTTAAGCAATTAGCTTAATTAAATGTTTAATTCAGATTCATTTTACGTGTGTTAAGAAATGCAATATTCCCATTTTCTAGATTATTTTTACTTGTTTATGTTAAGCTCTAAGACTCAAATTCAAATTCAATTAAAAATGTACAACCATCATTTTAATTTTATTAAATGAAAACCTTAAATGTTCTGAATACAAACAAGTTTATAAAAATATGTCTTGCACTTAAAACTAAGTGATTTATTAAACTATGCATATGTAGTTTTCAGTCACTATGACGTTCAAGATTTTAGAATTAGTAAGCTTCATCCTCTCACACCTATTCTTATTCATAGATTGGAAGAGCAAGCCCAGGTTTCCAGCTTTGTCAGCTTCTAATTGGTTTTTAAGTTCACTGGCTATTTGAATACACTGAAAAGAAGAAAATACTCTCTGTATTTACAGAAGAGGCTACTGCTGTCAAAAGGTGGTTTAACCCTTCAACAAACTCTCAGTCTAGGTGTGACACAGGAGGTGGCTTACCCTGGCCCTTCGGGACGCACCCCCCTTTACCTTCACACCCGGGCAGTGCAGGACTGGAGCGGCTGACTGACGCTGCTCTTGTCGCGCATGCACAGACACGGCCCCGGGAAACCGGCAGCTCCGGGACCCAGGGGGAGACGCGGCACAGGGAGGCCGAGAGCCAAGTGGCATCGGTCAGTGGCGGGGACTGACAGCCTGGCCCTGGGAGCGGCAGCGCTAGGACTTGGGGGGAGGATGCGAGCCGGGATAGTTGCAGGTGGATGATGCATCCCCAAGGGCGACAGCATGGGGGGCGGGGCGTTAAATAAGACAAGGAGGCCACAGAAGGAGGGAGCAAGTGACTGAAGGCGTGGGCTGCGTGCTTCTCCCCGACAGGCGCCATGGATGAGAGGGGTCGTCGGACCAGTGGAACACTTGAGGCTCTCCCCATCGGAGGAGCCCTGGGACGACGAGTGGCGGCTATCTGAAGACTGAGGCGGATTTAGGGCAGGGCGAGCAGGGCAGTTTCTCCGGGCCCCGTGCTTCCCAAGTCCCCGCACATGCGCCGTGTTAAGGGGGGGCCCCGCGAAATTTTGCTGCATGGGGCCCCGCGGCACTCTGATCCGCCCCTGGACTGAGGGATGCCGAACTAAATAGAACCTCTCTCAGACAGGTACTTTGGGGGACAGTGAAGGATTCCCTGTGGAAAAGAGACTGACAAAGGCCCTTAACTATATCGGGGACACTAGCCCGTCGAAGGGCCTTTGTTACATTGGTGGGGAATGTGGGTACTTCTGTTAAAAAAAAAAAAGTGGAGGTATAGAGAGGGTGTAAGATAAGGATTCTGTAAGGGTTAAGTAAGCAGAAACTGTTGGGTTTTTTGTTTTTGTGTGTGGCTGTGCTTGTCCATGCTTCGTGCCTTAAGATATAGGACACAGGGACTCATTGAAGTGAATAAACTGTTGGAATGGCTGGCGGAAAGCCACTGTCAACAGCAGCAACAACACACCCAATTATTGCAGCAGATGGCAAGTCAACAACGGGAAGAACAGCAACTACCCTGGGAGATTGTCGAGCTCTAGAAGAAAGGTGGGTGCAGCAGGGGACCCTGAACCCAGGGGCCAGTACGGGACCGGGCACCCTGGAAGGTGGGGGGCAGACAGGTGCCTTGGCCTTGCCCTTGAAATTGACCAAGATGGGGCCCAGGGACGATGCCGAAGCCTTCCTGTTTACATTCGAAAGGATAGCCACAGCCACACGCTGGCCAGGAGACCATTGGGCCACTCTACTCACCCCCTACCTGACAGGCCCAGCCCAACGGGTGTATAGGAGCCTGTCAGCGAAGGACACCCCTCATTACCACCAGGTGAAAGAGGCCATATTAGACCAGACGTGTGTCACCCCGGAGATCCATCAACGACTGTTTAGGGTGGAGCAATATCGTCCCAGCGAATGACTGCAGGCTGTGGTCCAGCACCTTCGAGATGTGGCCTGGCGGTGGCTGGAGCCTGAGAAGAAATCCAGCGGACAAGTTGCAGAGATGGTAGCCCTCGACCAGTTCCTGCAAATTCTGCCGGATGAGAGTGGTACCTGGGTAAGACACCACCAACCCGCCACATTAGGCGAAGTGGTTGGCCTCATAGAGAATTATCTGGCAGCAGAAGGCAGGGAGATGATGGGGAAGCGACCACTCGGGGCCGGGGAACAGCAGAGTCCAGGAGGACGAGCCCGGACGGGGCGTGGCTGGGTCAGTACCGGTATAGAACCTCTGATGACCAGGAGACTGGGGGATATCAGCCGGAAGACTTTCACTGAATGGGATTAGGACCAAAGGGGAGAGCCCTCCACGCCTGGAAGAGAGACCCGGAGTAAGCCCCTCAAAGCCTGCACCCCGAGGAGCCTGTTATGAGTGTGGCCAGGAAGGCCATTTTAAAAAGTACTGTCCATTTATGGACTGCTCCTATGGGAGAGTGATGGCAGCCAACCTCCGGGCCCAGGTAAGGGACAACAGCAAGATCACCTCATAGGTAAGAGTGGAGGGTAAACCCGTGGGCGCCCTTATAGATACAGGGTGTAGCCAAACCCTAATCCAGGCCGATCTGATCCCTGGGGAGAGGCCGAGAGGTGAGCCGGTACACCTGCAGTGTATCCACGGGGATACCCAGACCTATGATACAAAATGGGTCATGCTCTCAGACGGGATGGTAGAAGCAGTCTGTAGGGTTGCTGTTGCCCCCAAACTAGCATATCCCATGCTCCTGGGTTGGGATTGGCCCGGGTTCGGGCAGTTGATAAAGTGAAATATGGGGGAGGCGAGGGTTTCCTCCCATTAGCTTCCCCAGGACTCCGTCATACCCAAAGGACGCAAAGAAGAACAGGGAGGTACAACCCTGAGTGCCCAGGCAGGGAATGAAGTAGAGGTGGGGGAGGACTATGTGCAAGCTGCGAGAAGACCCCACCTTAAAACATGCGTGGGAGCAAGCCGGTACGGGGGCAGAGACTGAGGAGCTGGAACGAGAGAATGCCACCACGCCTCGTTTCAAGATCAGGGCCGATCAACTCTATTGGATAGAAACGCAAACTGGGAGAAACGAGGAGGTGCAGCAGCTGCTGGTACCGGCAGAATTCCGGCGGCAAGTAATGGACTTAGCCCATGCTAACCCCTGGGCCAGACATTTAGGGTGTGATAAGACACTACAAAGAATTACCCAGCGCTTTCATTGGCCGGGCATCCATAAAGAAATTAGGGACTTTTGCGAATTGTGTCTAGACTGTTAGAGAACTAACACAGGGTTGATAGACAGAGCACCTCAGTACCCCTTCCCGTGGTGAGGGTTCCCTTTAGTCGGGTGGCAATGGACCTGGAAGGCTCTTTAGAAAGGTCCTGGAGGGGCAACCAGTACGTTGCTAGTAGACTACGCAACCCGGTACCCCGAGGCAGTCCCTCTCCGGAATACCAAAGCGGCCACATTGGCGGCTGAATTAGTAAAGATCTTTTCCTGGGTAGGAGTCCCCCATGAACTTCTAACGGACCAGGGCCCGAATGTCTCAGGGAAGGTAATAGCGGAACTCTGTCATTTAATGAATATACATAGTTTACGAACGTCCGTCTATCACCCACAAACTGATGGACTGGTCGAACGTTTCAATAAGACTTTAAAAAGCATGCTGAGGCTGTTCGTTGACTTGGACCCTAGAGATTGGGACCTCTTTGCCCGCTCTATTGTTCACAATTAGGGAGGTACCCCAGGCCTTTACAGGCTTCTCCCCATTTGAACTCTTATATGGGAGACAGCCCCAGGGGATACTGGACGTAGTAAAAGAAACCTGGGAAGAGCAAAGTTTCATGGCAAAGGGGACTGTGCCCTACATTATAGACCTTAGGAAACGGCTACAGGCTGTCGGGGAGATATCCAGGGATAACTTACTACGGGCACAGGAAAGGCAAGCCCGCTATTACAACCAGAAAGCAAAAGTGCGGCTATTCCAGCCAGGTGATAGGGTACTCCTTCTGCTACTGTCAGCAGACTCAAAACTATGGGCTAAGTGGCAGGGACCCTATGAGGTCATCCACCAGGTGGGACCCGTAGATTACGAAATAAAGTTAACAGACAAATGCAAGAAATCCCAGATTTACCATATTAACTTACTAAAGAAATGGGTGCACTGACAAGGGATGCTAATTACCCTCCAGCCCTCAGAACCAGAGTTGGGGCCCTGCAGTGAGGCTTTCAGAGGGATGGAGAAGATCACAATGGGTCCAGAGCTGACCGTACAACAGGTGTCGACCTTGCAACCCCTGCTACAGAAATTCGCACACGTCCTGTCCTCGGAGCCCAGGAGGACCACACTGGCAAATTATCACATCCAAACCACCTCAGGGCAGAAGGTATGTGAGCCCCTATGCCCACTCTCACGGAAGCTATGGGAACCGGTCTGCAAGGAGATCGAAAAGATGTTGCAGCTTGGGGTAATTCAAGAATTCCACAGTGGATGGAGAAGCCCCATTGTGATGGTCCCCAAGCCAGACAAGTCCTGGAGTTTCTGTATTGATTTCCAGCGTGTCAACGAGATCTCGCGATTCGACACTTACCCATGCCCCGGGTAGACGAGCTCATAGAAAGGTATTGGGTGTTTGCTAACCTATCTACCATCGATCTCACAAAAGGGTATTGGCAAATACCACTCACGCCCACCTCGCAAGAAAAAACCGCGTTTGCTACCCCGTTTGGATTCTACCAGTTCTTGACAATGCCTTGCCGGTTGAATGGTGCCGCCTCTACATTCCAGTGACTGATGGACTGGGAACTGGCAAATCATCGAGAGTATGCTGCCGCCTATATTGATTATATCATCATCAACAGCGACTCCTGGGAGGCCCACCTCAGACATCTCGAAGTGGTACTGTCAACACTGGGCGAAGCTCACCCCACCGCAAACCCTCGTAAGTGCTTCTTTGGCAAAAAGGAGGTAGCCTACCTGGGATATGTCGTGGGAGGAGGCAAAGTAAAGCTGCAAGTGGATAAAATAGAGACGGTTGAGGCCTACCATACACCCACAACGAAGAGGCAAGTGCGGCAATTCTTAGGACTGGCTGATTATTATAGACGCTTTATCCCAAATTTTTCCACCCTGGCCGCACCCATCACAGACCTCACTAAAGGCAGAAGGCCCCAAAGAGTGAGGTAGAATGAGCAGTGTGAAAGAGCTTTCAGGACGCCGAAGCAGCCAGGCGCTGGTGCTAGCACAGTCAGACTTTACAAAATCATTTGTAGTCCAGACAGATGCATTGGATGTGGGGCTCGGGGCAGTATTATCACAGGAACAAGGTGGAGCAGAACATCCAATCCTATACATTAGCCAAAAGCTACTACCCCGCGAACAACGGTATGCCACAATCGAAAAGGAGGACCTAGCCGTGCGATGGGCGATAGAGGCGCTAAGATACTTCCTTGTGGACAACCCTTTCCAACTGGTGACAGTTCACACCCCTCTACACTGGTACAATTCATGAAGGAGACCAACCCCCATATCATGAGGTGGTACTTATTTCTTCAGCCATTTAAGTTCGAGGTACTACATAGGGCAGGCAAAGCCCATAGCAATGCAGACTTTTGTTCGAGGTACATACCCATGGAAGAAAGCAGGGAAGTAGATAAGGCACTAGGAGGGGAGGTGTGACACGGGGTCGCTTACCCCAGCCCTCTGGGGCGCACCCCCCTTCACCTCCACGCCCGGGCAGCGCAGGCCTGGAGCGGCTGAACGACCCCACTCTTGCCGCGCATGCGCAGACACGGCCCTGGGAAACCGGTGGTTGCGGGACCCAGGGGGAGACACGGTGCGGGGTGGCCGAAAGCTGAGCGGCATCGGTCAGCGGCGGGGACTGACAGCCTGGCCCTGGGAGCTGCAGCACTAGGACCCGGGGGGAGGATGTGAGCTTGGATAGGCACAGGGGGATGACACATCCCCAAGGGCGACAGCATTGGGGGGGGGGGTTAAATAAGGCAAGGAGGCCACAGGAGGGGGGGGAAGCAAGTGACTGGAAGGCATGGGCTGCGTACTTCTCCCCAACTGGTGCCACGGACGAGAAGTGTCCTTGGGCCAGTGGAACACCGGAGGCTCTCCCCATTGGAGGAGCCCTGGGACGACAAGTTGCAGCTATCTGAAGATTGAAGGACGCTGAACTAAATAGAATCTCTCTGACGGGTACTTTGGGGGACAGTGAAGGATTCCCTGTGGAAAAGAGACTGACAAAGGCCCTTTATATTGGGGACACTAGCCCGTCAAAGGGCCTTTGTTACAAGGTGCTTAGCCAATGACATCCACCAATCTGACTTCTTTAAAACTTGGTAGCAAACCTGTAACACTTAATATAATTTTTTTGCATTTAATTTTTATTATTATAGTAGACTGTCAATTTCACATTTAATTTTCAATAAATGCATATCTACTTCAAATTTAAACATGCATTTTAAATAAAAATTGGTTTTAATCCACCCTATCTCTTTAGCATTTTAAATTTCTATTCCTGCACCCTGACCTTCCCCTCTGGTGCATCCCACTCATGGTTTAAGAGGGAAGTCCCAGGCCCTAGGAGTGCATTCAAGCAGGTCCATCTCCAACCAAGAGGGAAATGCTTCCCTGGAAGGACACCTTGCCACTGCTGTTTCTAGCTGAAATGTCACTCTGAACCATCATCTGTAGTTGTGATGGCCTTTTGCACCATTGCCTCTAGCCAGAGCCAGATCTTCAGGCTCCTAATCTACATATAGAAATTGATTACATCTTTATTAGTGTTGGTTTGGGACACTTCACCATCTCTTCGTTGTCTCTCTCCATGATGCTAGAGTCAGATTCTGAGGTTCCATCATCTAGCCCAGATATTGTGATTTCAGCTTTACCAACACACTATGGATGCAGTTTAGTAGCATAAAGTTCTTGCCATCAGGGAGTCCCTCTTCTGTATGGCCAGTTCTGCTGCCCAGCTATTACTCCTGGCGGAATTTTGCACCACTGTGCGCACACACAGAATTTGTGCACCCCACACAGTAATGCAAGTAAACAAATTTCTTACTTGTACGAGAAGGGACACCCACCAGCTAAGGGGTACCATGTGACTTCCCCACATAACTCTGTCCTGTCCCCAACCAAGGACCTCCACACTTTCCTTCCCCTCCTCATCCCACATTACCTGGGGGAGAGGCTGGTACAGCAGTTGGAGGAGCTGCTAGCAGTTTGGCTCCTTCCACACAGTCCCTCCCCACAGGGACAGAAGCAGAACTCTCACACCCATGTCCCAGCTCCTCCACAGAGCTGCTGCACCTGTGTACTGGGCAGGGGTATATAGCTGGGAGTTCTGTTCTTTTCCCTACTGAGAGAGGCATCAGAAAAGGAACAGAATTCCCAGCCCTGCCCCCCAGCTCTGTTCACAGAGAGACAGCCCTGGGGAGAGGCTGAGGGTAGGGCTGGGAGTTCGGCTCCTTTTCTCTTCTCTAGCTGCTGTAGTGCTCCCAGCTCTGCCCCCGGGCCTCAGACCTGTACACAGAGATGGGGCAGCTCAATGGAAGGGCTGAAGATGGATGGCAGGGATTCTCTGGTACACCATACCAGCTAAAGATAACTCGCTGGTCCAACTTACCTGGCTCACTTGCACCACTGGTCCCCCAGAATATTTTTCTGCAAAAAAATATGTTCTGCCCAGGAAATGTTGCAGTTCTGCCTTTTACCCACTAGAGGCTGCTGTGATGCCCAAACAGCAGCATGAAGGTATGTCATTTAAATGAAAAACAAAAAAAACCAGCAAGCAAAGTTATCACTCCGGTCATCTGAAGACGTGGGCTGTGCCCACGAAAGCTCATGATACCATCTACAAGTTTTGTTAGTCTATAAAGTGCTACCAGACCATTTGCTTGCTGTTTTTTTCCTGTAACAGACTAAATCAGCTACCCTCTGAAGCTCATTTAAATGAGTTACTCAAAAGTTCTGTATTAAAATGCTTAGTAAGGAATATATTTGTCAAAAAAATTACCAGAATCTTTTTTATTTTTGGTCTGTATTCTTATAGACATACTTGCTGACATATTTTAAAATTATTTTGGAAATTCATGATTATACTGACTTTTTAAATAAAATATGCAGAATTTAGCAGAATTTTAAAATGTTATGTACATACTTCTAACACTTTTGGCACATAATTCCCCCACAAGTAAGCTATTTAAGACTGAGATTATGATTATAATGAGAAGTCCTGTGGCAAGAGTTTTCAGGGCATCATAACCTTTTGTGGATAAAACTAATTTCATCAGATGATTATGATTATAGGGAGTCCTCCTTCAGGGAATGTTAAAAATAATTCTATTTTCCTGTCACACAACAGGGATAATGTGTCATTACCCATACACTCAAAACTTTAATGAATTTAAATATGCTCCCCATAGAAGGTGAGCAGGAAACACAAATATGAGATACACTCCTTGTCCTTGCTCTGTCTCTTCCTTCTGTTCACCAGCAGATGGTATCAGAGAGCTCATTCTTCCATTATAACCAGAATAAAAAAACTAAAGTTTGAACAGCAAAGAACAAACTAACCACTGGTTTTTCCATCTTATCCCTTTTGAAATAACAGCAACAATCACCATAGCCTTAAGAACACTACAGCATTTTTCCTTTCTCAAGGGAATTGCTTTCCTCTCTCTTACTCTCGTTAATATCAAATGGACTATAAAACAGATTCCACATCTCCCTTCACTTGGGACCCTGCCTAATGGGAGCATAGAGCTTTAGGAGCCTTGATTAGTATACAGGTGCTTAAATTAGCTTTCTGAATGAACACTGGAGTTTTCTTAATTGAGACAGGGCAGGATTTATGCGCTCTCTCTCTCCTTTCTGCATATGTACAGAACTTAAAATATACACACATAAAAATGCCCAAACTAACCAACTAACTTGAAAGGGGAAAAAAATCTTTGAGATCTTTGAATGGAAGGTGCTGTAGAAATAAAAAGGATTATTTGCTAATCCATAATACTAACAGAACTGATGGCAATAAAAAAGTGAACAATACTAAATGGGATGATTTATCTCAGTGAGTTTTATGACAGTAACAGAAGACACAGCAATGTTAAATGCCTTTTTTGTTTGTTTATATAAAAAAGGTTAGCAGAAATTGGATGACTAACACAGTGAACATCAGTGTAAATGGGGGTAGGATTTGAGGCTAATGTAGGGAAAGAGTTAAGAATTACTTAGACAAGTTAGATGTATAGAAACCCATTCTGAAAATACTCCAAGGCTGGAGCACCCACAGAATAAAATTAGTGGCTGCTTAGCACTTACCAGTGTCGAAGCAAACGCCTCACTCAGTTTACGCGGCTAAGCAGACAGTTTTATTGGCCAATAAAAGCAAAGTGAGCTAAACGTGGTCTCAGCAAAGCCGGGCCCAGTAAGGCTGGCTAATACAATCAATCCTAGTATTTTATACCCTTAGCCAAACAAGTCTGACGTCAGGGCAAGAAATCAAAGAGAACTTCAAAGAGGAATTATTATTAGCATAGAAAGAAACAGGTTAAAAGGGAGTTCCAGCTTCAGCTCAAAATAGTTCATTAACACATTCCAACAGCGCATCCCTCTGGTCTCTCCCCATCTCGGTGAAGGCCAGTTCACTCCCTCGTGCAGACACAAGAAACTGAAATGGCTTTTGTTATACAGAATGGCTTCTAGCTAAATATGAAATGGTTTCTACACCAGCATCCAGCTTTCCACTCCCCTCAGCATCTCCGGCTTGCTGATAGCCCTGCCAATCAACTCCTTCCAATCCCTTCCAATGCCTCCTACCTGCAATGAGCCACAATCAGTTGTTCTTTGATGTGTTGGGGGGAGGGGAGGGACAGAGAAACTGGGGTGGGATGTGTTTGGGACAGGGGAGAGGGAAATTAAGTGGGAAGGGGTGGAGTGGGGGTAAGGTTGGGAGCAGAACACTGGTAAGGGCTTGAGGGGAAGGGATGAACTATGGGTGGAGCCTGGGATTAAGCAGGAATTGAGTACACCTGGGGAAAGTTGGAAGCCAGAGCTTGTGATTGGATGTCTTCAAGTCAGCAGAGCCTGATGAAATACATCCTAAAATACTTAAGAAGCTGGCTGAAAAGATTTCCAAACTATTCACAATGATGATGGGAGGGATCCCTGAGAACTGAAAAAAAGTTATATATTTGTCCAAGGAATAAGGACAACCCAGGAAATTATAGATAAATCAGTTCAATGTCAGGTTCAGAAATATAATGGAACAAATTATTAGGTTGGTTTGACTAAATTTGTTCTTGACAAATTGATGTTGACTGTTATTTATCAACTTATCTTCTATGTGTTTGCAAACTGATTGTCTCCTTTGACAGAGTAACAAGCTTAGTGCATAGGTGGGAAGCACTAGATGTGATATATATTGATTTTGTAAGGCTTTTGATAGTGTATCACAACATGACTTCAAAAATATATTATGGAAATATACACTAGATCAGTGGTCACCAGCCAATAGATCTGGATCTACCGGTAGATCTTGGAGTCTCTGGCAGGTGATCCTGACTGGTTTGGCCAAGAGGCTATCAAGTGCCAGCACTTCAGCTGCCCCTTTCCCCACTGCTGCGCGTCTCCTGCTCTTTGCCTGGCAACTGCCCCTCCCCCTGGAGGGAGAAAAGGGTGCTGATGTCAAGGTGCCTCCTCCCACTCTGTATCCTACCTCCACAAAGCAGAGAGGGGGTACAACAGGACTTGGGACGGAGTTTGCTGGCTGCTTTAGCGAGTGGGCCAGGGCCAAGGCCAGGAGTAAGCCTGCCTTAGCCCCATGGCACCATCACCCAGGAGCCACCTGAGGTAAGCAGTTCCCAGCTGGAGCCCACATCCCAAACTCCTACCCCAGTCATGAACCCCCTCCTGCACTCCAGGCACCCCTGCATCCAAACACCATCCCAGAGAACCTCCTCCTATCTCCCAGCCATCTGCATCAGCCTGATGAAAGTGAGTGAGGATGGGCAGGAGAGGGAAGATGGAGTGAGCAGAGGCAGGGCCTAGCAGACGGGGTGGGAAGGAGGTGGGGCCAGAGTACTTATATTGGAGGTAGATCCTGGATTGCACTTAAATTGAAAAAGTGATCTTGCACTTAAAAAGGTTGGAGACTACTGCACTAGACAAACCTACTATAAAGTGGCTGCACAACTCATTAGAAAACAGTGCTCAGAGTTAAGTATCAGAGGGGTAGCCGTGTTAGTTTGAGTACTGCAAAAGCGGCGAGGAGTCCTGTGGCACCTTATAGACTAACCGAAGTGTTGGAGCATAAGCTTTCGTGGGCAAAGACCCACTTGTTTATCTGACGAAAGCTTATGCTCCAACACTTCGGTTAGTCTATAAGGTGCCACTGGACTCCTCACTGCTTTTGCAGTACTCAGAGTTGTTATCAGTGGTTCAAAGCCAAGCTAAATGGGCAGATCCTGCAGTGATTTGTCCTGTTGTCTGGTTGTATTCCATATCTTCATAAATGATTTGAATAATGGCATACAGAATATACTTTAAAAGTTTGCAGATGATACCACGCTGGGAGGTGTGCCGAACCCTTTAGAAGACAGGATTACAATTCAAAATAATCTTGACAAACTGGAGAAATGGCCTGACATGAATAGGATGAAATTCAGTAAGGACAAATTAAAAGTACCGCAATTAAGAAGGAGTAATCAATTGCACAAATACAAAATGGAAAATGACTGCCTAGGAAGGAGAACTGCAAAAAGGGATCTAGGAGTTATGATGTATCTCAAACTGAGAGTCAGCAATGCAGTACTGTTGCAAAGAAAGTGAACATCATTCTGGGATGCATTAGATTAGTTTATAAGTTATAAGCAAGACATCAGAAGTAATTTTTTCACTCTAATTAGCAGTGATAAGGTTTCAACTGAAGTACTGTGTATGTCTACATTGCAGAATTTTTTTCGGAAAAATGGCCGGTTTTCTGAAAAAAACTTAACTTACATCCACACTGCAATTGCATTCCTTCGGAAAAAAATCAAAAGAACAGAGGGGTTTTTCCTACATTGGTATACCGCTTTCTACGAGGAAGAAGCCTTTTTCCAAAAGAGCTCTTCCGTAAAAAGGCGTGTGTGGATGGGGAAGAGGGAGTTCTTTTGAAAGAAGAGGAAAGAGGAAAAAGCACAGGTGCCCTAGTGGCCACTCCATCCATAAAAATAACAGCTTAAATGCAAGATAGTGTCCATTCAGTGTGGATGCTATCTTTCGAAAAAGCAGATAGGTTTTTTGATGCGCATTGGCAGTGTGGACACTCTCTTTTGGACGAATGTTTTTGCGGAAGATCTCTTCCAAAGATCTCTTCGTGGCCCTGCCTTATGTTGATCCAAAAAAAAAAAAAAAAAAAAAAAAAAAAGACAGGGCCATGAAGACCACAAAGACTGGGGAAAAGCCATGGTGTAGCATGGCGCTTTTTTTTTTTCTCAATAGGTTTTCTCTGGGTCTTCATGCTGTCTCCACTGCTATTGTGGCTCACAAAAAAAGCACAGGGAAGGGGTGAGAGGTGCAAGCTTTGGGAGGGAATTTGGGTGCAGGAGGAAGTAGAGAAGAGGATGCTGGCTCAGGGAGGGGGCTCCAGGTTGGAGAGTGTTGGGGTCGGGCAGGGCTGGGGTGCTGAGCATGCTGCAGGCTTGTGCCTGTGAGGATGCAGAAGTTTGGGCTGGGATGCATGAGGGGCTCAGGGATGGGAATGCTGGGAGTATGATGGGCTCAGGACACAGATCTGCAGTGTGTGGATGGTGCAGGAGTGTTGTGGCAGAAGACTGGGGATGTGGGGATGCAGGAGTTTGGGGATGTGAGAGGCTCAGGACAGGGGGTTCCAGTGTATGATAGGCTCAGGTTTGGAGTGTGGAGTGTGCAGAAATATTATGATGCTGCGGCCAGATGGGGGCTTGGCCCCAACTGGGGGCTTGTTGGCCAGGCTTCATTTTTAAATAAAATATTATGTCAAACACACTGGCTGTGTCTAGACTGCATCCCTTTTCCGTAAAAGGGATGCAAATTAGATATATTGCAATTGCAAATGAAGCGGGGATTTAAATCCCCCTCCGCTTCATTTGCATAAACATGGATGCCGCTTTTTTCCGGCTCGGAGCTTTGCCGGAAAAAAGCGCCAGTCTAGACGTGGATCCCTCAGAAAATAAATCCTTTTCCGAAAGATCCCTTATTCCTTATTTTAAGAGGAATAAGGGATCTTTCGGAAAAGGGTTTATTTTCCGAAAGATCCACGTCTAGACTGACGCTTTTTTCCGGCAAAGCTCCGAGCAGGAAAAAAGCGGCAGCCATGTTTATGCAAATGAAGCAGGGGGGATTTAAATCCCCGCTTCATTTGCAATTGCGATGTGTCTAATTTGCATCCCTTTTACGGAAAAGGGATGCAGTCTAGAGACAGCCAAAATGTCTCAGCATTGTCTTTATTTATGACAGAGGCAGGGAACCTGTTTTGAGTCAGGGGTCACTGACCCACAGAAAAGTCAGTTGGGGCCACATAAGTGAGATGCAAAAAAACCCCCTCCAAAACCTCCCAAGGCTCATTAATGTGGCCCCAGCTCTGCTGGTGGGGACAGGAGACAGAGTGCTAGGGCAGGGTACTCGTGGGGGGGTCTGGCCAGGAGGCGGGGACAGAGACAGCTGGGGCCAGTACCTGGGGATCCCAGGTCTCAGGAAGTGCGCTGGCTGCTCTTCCCCTCCCCTCCCCCAGGTACCCCCCCCACTCTAACCGAATCCCTCTCCCCAGAGCCAGGCGCACACACCCTCCCAACCCAATCCCCTTCTCCAGAGCCAGGCCTCCCCCCCTCCCCAACACACAACCCAATCCCCTTCCCCAGAGCCAGGCATACACACACACACTCCAACCCAATCCACCCCCCCCAGAGTCAGGCACCCCCCCCAACCCAATCCCTCTCCCCTTCCTAAGCCAGGCACACACCCCCAACCCAATCCCCCTTCCCTTCCCCAGAGCCAGGCACACAACCCCTAACCCAATCCCCCCGTCCAGGCACTGCCCCCTCCAACCTAATCCCCCCCTGAGCCAGGCACCGGCCCCCCTCTATACTAATTTCACCCCCATACCAATCTCCCTTCCCACCCCAACCTATTTCTCGGGTCCCAGAGACTGAGCCGCCGCTACAGCCACGTGCGTCTCCCTTCAGGCGCTGGGGTTCCATGCACACCCTCCCTGCCCTTCCCCACAGCCAGACACATCCCCTCCCCATTCTAACCCAATCCCCCTCCCCCACTAACCTTATGTCCAGGTCCCAGAGCCGCCGCTGGTGCCACCACCGCCACACCCGGAGCCACTGCCTGCGCTCAGCAGCTAGCTGCTAGCACGTGCAGGCTGGGATGCCGTGTGCAACACAGCCTGCACGTGCAGGACATGACGTAGTGCACCTGGGGCCATGAGCACACATGTGGCTCACAGCAGCCTGGCCGTGAGAGTGGCTGACCTGAGTGGTTCCAGGTTCCATCCTGGTTTCTTCAGGAGCTGCAATTTTTGTGGCTCGCGAGCCTCAGGTTGACCACTCCTGGTCTAGATCAGTGTTTCTCAATTTTTTGTGCTTGCCACTCCTACGGAAATACTGTGAAATCCCTTACCTTAAGCTCTCCACGTAGGACTTCAACCCCATGAGGCACAGAGCTGAAAAGTAAATTAGCTTCACAAGGTCCTGTAACATGGTCTCCCTAGGCAATTCTATGCTTCCTATCCCCTAACACCAGCCCTGCTTGTGACCCACTTAAACTCATCCCATGACCCCCTAAGATAGTGGTCACCAACCAGTAGATCGGGATCTACTGGTAGATCTTTGAGCCTCTGACAGGTGATCCTGACTGGTTTGGCCAAGAGGCTATCAAGTGCCAGCACTTCAGCTGCCCCTCCCCACATTGCTTTGCATCTCCTGCCCTTTGCCTTGGAGCTGCCCTCCCCCCCCCGCCCCGCGCCTCCTGCTTGATGTGCAGAGCAGGAAAGGAAGAGGAGCGGGCGCTGATGTCAGGGTACCCCCCTCCCACTCTGTATTCTGTCTTCACAGAACAGAAGGGAGCACAGAGCTTGGGATGGAGGGAGTTTGCTGGCTGCTTTTGAGATTGGTGCAGGGCCAGGGAAGGGGTGAGCTTGCCTTAGCCTCACCACCCAGGAGCCACCTGAGGTAAGCAGTGTCCAGCTGGAGCCAGAATCCTAAACCCCTGCCCCAGTCATAAGCCCCTCCTGCACCTCAAGCCCCTGTCCTAGTCCTGAGCCCCTTAGATCCAAATGCCCTCACAGACTCTGAATCCCCTCGTACTCCAACTCCCCACCCCAGGCTCAGCTCAGAGCCACCCTCACGCTCCAAATCCCTTAGCCCAAGACCAGAGCCTATGCCCCAACCATCTGCCTCTGTCCAGTGAAAGGAAGAAAGATGGAGGAAAGAGGGAGGATGGAGTGAGCAGGGTTAGGGCCTCAGAGAAGGGGCACGAAGGAGACAGGACAAGGGTATTTGGGTTTGAGGTAGATCCTGGATTACACTTAAATTCAAAAAGTGATCTTGTGCTTAAAAAGGTTAGAGACCTCTGCCCTATGAGTTGCAACCCCCAGAAAGAGAAAAATGGTCTAGATAATATTTAATCCTACCACATGCAAGGGATTAGACTGTATGAACATCCTTTCCAGTCCTATACTTTTGTGATTCTCTGAATACCAGAGAATAAATTCACACCAGCTCCAGCCACGGGGAAGCTGGATTATGTCAAGAACAAATCAACCTAATTTCCTTCTTTGATGGCATCACTGGCCTAGTAGAGATGGGAGGGAAACAGCAGATGTGATTATATTTTTGATTTTTGGACTTTTGAACACATTTCTTCATGACATTCTCATAAGAAAACTAGGGAAATGTAGTATAGATTAAATTACTGTAAAGTGGATGCACTGTCTGGAAAAACTCTACTCAAAGTTGTTATCAATCCTTCACCATCAAACTGCGGGGATGTATCCACTGGGATCCTGAGGGGGTATGTCTGTGGTTTGGCACTATTTAACGTTATTAATTACTTGGATAATGGAGTAGAGAATATGTTTATAAATTTGCACATGGCATCAAGGGGGAAGGGTTGAAAGTAGGGTTGCCAGGTGTCTGGTATTGACCCGGACAGTCTGGTATTTTCGCCTCCTGTCCAGTAAAAAATTCAGAAAATACCAGACACTTAAAATGTCTGGTATTTTCTGATTTTTTTTTCCGGCCAGGAGGCTTAAATCCCGGGTGCTTACCGGAAAGGCAGGGCAAAACAGAATGGATTTAACTTGAAGCAAGGGAGATTTCAGTTAGATATGAGGAAACCCTTTCTAACTATATGGATAATTAAGATCTGGAATCAGTTGACAAAGAAGGGTGTGGAGTCTCCATCACTAGAAGTTTTTAAAAACTGCCTGGACAAATATCTGTCAGGGATTGTCTAGGAATAGTTGGTCCTGCCTCAGCACAGGGAAATGGACTAGATGACTTCTTAAAGTCCCTTCTAGCCTGTATTTTTATGATTTGTATAAATCCCTCCATTTTACAGACTAATAAATTAATTACCTCTTCAGAAAGGTAGTTAAGTGCATGAACATGCCTTTAAGCACATAAGTAATCTTGCTGATTTCAATAAGACTACTCTTTCATTTTCCTTCTCCTCATTTCAAATAGCCCTCACCCCAACCCTATTCATTTTCTCAGAGTGGTGGCTCACACCATAACACAGCCTCTCTCCTACTTCCTCTCCTATGGTACATTTGAATAATGAAAACGTTAATTTATGTGAAATGCAACAATTACTGAGACATCGGTTACAGGAAAGAAGATGATGTAGACTTGGACACTGTCTGTATGTAAAGGCACAAAGACTACAGTCCCTGCTGAGTATTAAAAACCTTTATTACAGGAAAAGAGCTTTATGTTAGAGATAACAAAGCTCTTATGGCTTTTCACAAGTTTAGCTAGAGAGACTGGGAGCAGAGCATGAATGATTTATAGACAGACACTGCAGAACCCTATCTTTCTCTGCATATTCTCCATATTTCCAGGGGAAAGAAAACAGAATGAGAGTAAGAAATTGCTCAGTTTTTGTCTAGCTGTTATGACAGATAGCTGCACAATCATTTACCCCAGCATAGTTTGCAACTCCCTTCCATTCCCAGTGTACTTTAGGCAGAATGAGAATCATCTTCGTGAATAATAGGAGCATTATCTTGCTAATCTGCTCTTTGTCTTTTTGAATAAGGCCATTCTCTGTCTCCTAGACAGATGTTTCAGAATATTGGGGAGATGTGGGACATATGAGGATATGGAGAAGTAGTAAGGGGGAATCTGAGGGAAGAGGGAGATGTGGGGAGCAGGATGGACGTGTCTCAGGTATATGTGTGAGAATGTTGGGGGTGTCTGAGGGAAGAGTGGAATGGAGGTGTCTGGGGGGAAAGGGTGTGAGAATGGCGGTGAGGTGTCTGAGGGAAGAGGGAGGTGTGGGGAGTGGGATAGAGGTGTCTTCAGGTTTATGTGTAGGATTTTGGGGGTGTCTAAGGGATGAGGAAGATGTGGGGAGTGGGATGGAGATGTCTCTAGGGGAAAGAGGGCTAGGAGGTGGGGGTGTAGGATGAGACTGTCTGAGGAAAGAGGGAAGTGTGGGGAGTAGGTTGAAGGTGCCTCTGCGGAGATGTGGGGAGGAGGAATGGGGGTTTCTCGGAGGTGAGATGTGGGGTGGGAGAATAGGCTATGTGGGGCGGGTGTTTGCGGGAGGGGGGAGGATGCGGTGGAGGCCGTGAGTCAGACTCGCCCGCCGCTGGGTGTGTGGAGCGGCGAAGGACCGCCCTTCCCGCTGCCTCCCGCTAGATGGCGCCTTTCACCCACCGCCGCAGCCGCTTGCGGGTTTCTGGCGCCCGGTTGCGCCGGGCGGGCGCGCTCCAGCGGGGGCGGGTTGGCGGCGGCAGAGGCACCATCCCGAGGCCGCTGGGCCGAGCGGGCTGCTGCGGCAGAGAGAGGCGGGGAGCCAGACGCGCCGCTCCCCTCCCCGCGCGGGCTGCGGCCGCTGCCAGGATGCCTCGGGAGCGCGGCTGCTGGCTGCTCCCCGCGCTGCTGCTCTGCGCACCGGGTGAGTGACCGAGCTGCCGCCAGGGAAGAGGTGGGGGGTGGGGGGTGGCCCCGGAAACGCAGCGGCCGCTCCCTCTTCGCCCGCCAGCCAGGAAGCGGCTGCGGAGGGAGGCTCCCCCTTCCTCGAAGTTTGTTGGTGGGATGGGCCGGGGGAAGACGGGAGCAGCCGCCTCCCCGGGGCCCCGCACGGCGCCCTCTGCTGCCCGCCGGACAGAGGCGGGCCGGACTCGGAGCGGAGGCTCAGTGCTGAGAGCCGGCGCCAAGCCCTTCGCCTGCCGCCGGCCGATGGCCGCGAGCTATTGGGGCAGGGTAGGGGCCCGCGCTGCCCTCCTGACGCTGGGGAAGGGACCGCGCAGCCTCCCGCAGCTCCCCTGGCGGCCGGCGGGGAGCCTGTGGCCGGGCTTGGAGCCTCCTCCCCCGGAGCGCCAGCCCCGCGGGCTGCGGCGGGAGTGGAGAGCCTGGCGGGGTGGCCGGGGTCGAGGAGGTGTCCGCTGCTGTTCACTGGCTGGGTGGAATCAGCATCGCAGAAAGGTCGGGCAGGAGCGTCCCAGCCCCAGCGCTGTGCGGGGCCAGCTAAACCTAGATCACCCCGGGCAGGCGTTTCTATAGCCTGCTCTGAGAAACCTCTAGCGAGGCGTGTCCACAGCCTGTAGGTAGAGTCCGAGAGAAATTGCAACTATTAGGGCTGGATGGGGACTCAGTCAGGTAAAATAAGGAGTTTAAACTAAATAATTCGTGCATCTGTTCCCAAAACCAGTTTAGGCGGGGGTGCTGTGAGATTTTTAGGATGTAGGGAGCTGATCTTAACGTGGAGAAATGCTATAGAGCAATTTCCCCATCACTCGAAATTGCAAGGAGCCATTGCTAACATAAAAAAGGAAATACTTTCTCAGTATTAATGTAGTTTATCCAACTTGTAACGTGTTGTGGCAGGAGAATAAAAGAAGAAAGTTAGTCCCATGTGAGCAGCCAGCTCTCCACAGCCCAGTGGTCTGTGTACCGCGGTTTGGAAACCACTGCCTTACATGGGTAAAAATGAAAGATTTCTAAATCTGTTTTGTTTTTCATTATTTGTGTTCTGATTTTTTTAAAAGCATTTCTCTCAGCATGAGAAATAACGTAGCTATATTGGTTTATTTTTAATCGATCTTGATATCTGGTTCTTTTTCACTAGCACTGCTTTGGGATTTTAAGCCCTGCCAGGGAATGTTTAAACATGAACAGACTTTAAACTTAAATACAAATATTGATTTCTTTCTTCTAAAATTTCTCTTCCTCACCATTTTGGGACTAAACTATCTGACAGTCTCTTTTTATAGCTATGTTTCAATCCCATTCAGGATCAAGGATGTTCCTCAACTATAAATATCTCACTGAAAGTCTCCCTGAGAACTTGGTGGCTCTCCCTTCCTCCAAATTGTCATCACAGCCTTAAAATAGCAGCTTCAAGTTTATTGGTGTGTAAGGGGAAATTCAGGTATTTTTTAAATAAAATCTTAAAAATTAATTAACTTCAAAAGTGGGAGAGGGCAATGAATTGTAAAGATGTGAACTCACTTTAAGTCAATGGTTGTTAGTGTGGATCTGAGGGCCTGCTCACATGGAGCTCATTGCTAGATCAGGGCCTTTGCATCCTTTTTATGCGAACAGCAGCCTCTTCTTTTACAAAGATTTCTTCTTTTGAGATGGCAGAGGAAAAGTTGAGGATTTCTTATCAGAGTCAAAGGTTCTTATCCATTGCTATTTTCCAAAAAAAGGGTAAAGGTAATTAGATACCGTAGAAATTTCTTTTACCAAATGGAGAAAATATTCATATAGTTTTATACTTAGTCTTACACTCAAGACTTTTTCATAAAGCAGCACAGGCGATTGAGTCCTTCCTTCATAATAGCTTTCATATTAAAGAGATGGTGTGCGTAATAAACAATTTAAAGGAAAAATAGTAGTTTAAAATGATGACTTCAACCTGAATATTTTTTCATACATATTTTAGTTACTTCTGAAGGGGCTAATGTAAAGAATTAAATTTGACTTTTTAAATTGCCTTACATAATACTTGGGGTGCTGGACCTTGCAACGTCCCTCAAAATTCTGGCCTAATTTTCTAGTACTAGCAAGTCTTTGCTCTTCACAGGCTAGGACAGAGGCCTTTTAAGTTAATATGGTGGCAGCAATCAAGAAGAGCTGATACAAAAACCTTCAGTGTAAATAGATAAAGACTGATTTATTTTGTCTGTTTACTGCTCCTGGGCTGCCTCAGTATCAAAGACCCTGATCTGTCTGAGCTGACAGCAGCAATGTAGATGTTACCTTCAGAAATATATCAAGTCATAAACTGTGATGTGCTGTGAGATCTGCCAAAGGCAACAGAATAATACAGGGCACCCAAAGAGAGAATCCAGGCTGAAAGGATCTATCATTAAATGATAATTAGTAAAAGTCAAAAGAATCCCCTGGCTTGCATAGTATATCTACAAAAGGCAGTAATATCAGCTGTTTTGGCATTTTAAATCTAATTGTTCCCAAATATTTCAATTTTTTGAAAACTTTATTATTGGCCATGTTTTTTGATATATGCAAACAGTAACACGTGAAAAGACTTTAATAAGATAAAGGGTAGTTTTCACTTAATTCGTTAAGACTGATGGAAAGTACGTTGGGGTTTTGGAAACACCACCATTGATTCAAAGCTCCCTGAAGTCTTGTCTTCAATGTGGAACATACGATAAATGTTTTTAGTCCCTTGCTATGTGTTTCAATAGAATCTGATTATACCAAGCTTTTGATCTTATAAAGGTTTTAAAATCTTTACAACTTAATTGAAATATTTTAATAGTTTTGACTGGAAGCTCCTTTTGTTTCTAAAAGGGAAGAAGTAAAGTGTTTTCTTTACTTTATTATCGAATCAAGGTTCATAGTAGTCTGCTGTTTACCTATTGAACAATGGAAAAGACAAGTCAGAGCTTTCCCTCTTCACTGCTATCTGCCAATGGTCTTTCCTATTCCAATTTTTGTGAATCTAATGGGGAATTTTAGAAAAAGAACAATAGTAGTTAAAAGGAGTTATATTACTTTCCTGGCTTTCCATTTCCAATTTTGGAGGAAATGAGCCAAAACCCAGGGAGATTGACTTTTTCTGCTGATTCTGGTTTCCATTTCTGTTGTCAAAAAAAACCAGATATCAAAGTGATAAAACTGAGGACAGGATTTAAAAATCTCTAAAAGAACTCTCCTTTATCTTATTAAAATTCAATTACTATAAAGGAGAATCTGAATGGCCACTGGTAGCCAGCCAAAGAGGGTGAGGATTGGAACTTGACATTTTCAACTTGTGGCTGATTGCTGTACAAATCATATAAGCAACTATTGGTACCAACCCTGAACCAGGTCAAAGTCTACAGTACTTGAAATATGAAAAATGTGAACATAAAATAGCAATAACACTTATGTGATTTCCTTTCTATTTTTTGTAGGCAGTTGTAAAGATTGCCTGAAAGTTAAATTGGTTAATAAGTTTTACATACCATGGTTTCTCTTGGTGCCTGAACAATTGGAATGTTCATTAACTAATCAAACTCTTCTCATAAAACCTTTATGAAGATCATGTAACACAGAAACTATTTAGTGGTGTGTGTGTGTGTGTGTGTGTGTGTGTGGTATTTGTATATTGATTGATAAAACATTAGGGGGTTGGAACTTTGGAAGTGTTTCTGGAATTGGGAGGGAAGAGTGGATGTTTGGATTCTTGTCATTTTGGAGAACAGAATAGGTCTTATCTAAGAAACATTAAATAATACATACTGCAATTGTCTGAATATGTGACAATACCTGGAGAAAGGCCATTGTAATTGTTATGTGTATTGTGGGTGATGCTTAGGAGTCCCAGTCGTGGATCAGGACTTTATTAGCACAGACAGTCTCTACTCCTAAGATCTTACTGTCTAGTCTGCTGGGCTCTGCTTTAGGGATGTGAAAGTCTAATCGTGTACATGGTTAACCTTCACTGTTACATGCAGGCTTGTAGTATGTGTGGGGCACACTGGCTTCCAGGGAGCTGCTGGATTTCCTCCCCGCCCCCTGGCACTGCTTCCTCTGTATCAGAGGCAGCACTACAGAGGGAGGCAAGTGGGAGTTATCTGTCCTCCTCCACTCCCCCATGTGTAACCACTGAAATTTTCAGGGGTTACATGTCTACTTGATTAAACACATTTTAACATCCCTACTCTGCTTTGTGCCCTCTTTTCAGAACACAGTGATCTACCTAGGGAGGAGTACCTGAGTATTAAGAAATGCTCTGAGTAGTCATTTTCTACTCATTGTCTACCAAAAGATAATTCAGTATTTGTGCATGTTAACCATTAAAGCCTCTAGTTGCCTAAGTGACTATTTGAAAAGTCTTCCCAGTTCACATAGTGGGAAGGATACAAAGTATAAATTTTTACGTTTATCTGTTGGAAGAGGGCAGAACTAAGAATATAAAATTAACATGAAGAAGGATAGTGACATATTTAGACTACCAGTGCTATTGCTTTTCTGGACTATGTCTAAAAAGTGAGTTTGGTGGCTGTAGAAACTGCATGTGAACAGCAGAAGTAGGATATGGGAATAACAAAATTAGCAAGGTGTAAGGGGTCCACATACCTTTTGACAGTATAAAACAGATTTATAACCTACTTCATCTCTATATAAATCCTAGGGTTTTTTTTCTGTGCTGTCAAGGATATAGTAGCAGTCTCGGTCTTTTTTCCAGGTTAGCTGTGTAAATCCTTGAAACAAATCAAGGCTGGTAGATGAAATCTTTATAAATCTCAGAACCTTGTGGCATGAGTTATTTTAAGTTATGATGAGAAAGGAAGTATTTCTTTTTGGTTTCAGTTGCGTATTTACTTCAGATCTTCTTATGCAACCCCTCACCTCCATGTTAAAAATGGAGAATAATGAAACTCATAATTATGTTGTAGTCTTGCAAAGCAAGATGTATCACCAGGTAAATCATGTTCACGTTAATGTCTTGTGAATATTAAGTTACCTAAAAGATAATTTCTTGCATTGATCTTGAAATGAGAATTCTGTCAAATAGAGGACACAAAGCTGTTTTCATATGCATTCCTTGTGTAGTGTTCCAACTGCAGTTATTTTATTAATGTAGCGCAGGGGTGGGTAATAATTTTTTATGAGGGGAGCCTCTCCAAAATTTTGGTGAGTGGTCAAGGGCCACACTTTTCTAAGGAAGGGGTGTGGGGTCTGGGATGAAGGTTGAGTTCAGAAGAAGTTTGGGATAGGAGATTGGGGTGCAGGAGAGGGTGTTGGATGAGAGAGGGAATTTGGTTGAAGGAGGGGTTTGTGATCTGGGGCAGGGGCGTGAGGTGCAGGGTCCAGGAGGCGGTATAGATGCAGAGGATTCTGGCTTGGGGAAGCCATGTAGGAGAGGGTGCAGGATCTGGGAAGGAGTTGTGACCTGGAGAAGGTGAGAAGAGGGGGTGCAGAGGGTTTGAGTGGTGACCTAAGGAAGGTAGGGGTGGTGGCCTGGGGCAGGTAGTTGGGGGGGGAGAGGGGGTGAGGTGCCAAAGGCAGGCTTAGGCCAAGAGGTGCTTACCTGGGTGGCTCCCAGCCAGCAGCCTTGCAGAAACCTGAGGTGGGCTCTGTATCTGTCTGCTGCAGTCCTAGGTTAGTCAGAACTGTTGGCTGCTCCATGTGGCTCTGTGCCATAAATCAGGGAGTGGAGGGGGGGGAGAGGCTTTAACGTGCTGCCCCTATCACCAGCAAAATTTCTCAGCTTTTATTGGTTGGAAAATGGCCAATGGGATCTGAGAGATTTTGCTGGGCCACGGGGGCAGCATGCAAAGCTTCCCCCCTCCCTTCCTACAATCCAGAGCAGGGAGCAGACAGCCATTTACAGCGGTGTGAGTTGCTGTAGGCCTAATGGTCCTTGTGAGGTGGCCGTGGACTAGATCTGATGGTGTGGTGAGCCAGATCCGGCCCGCAGGCTGCATTTTACTCACCCCACTGTAGTAGGTAGCAAATCGGGTTTTGAGGTCATCAGAGAGGGGTAAGGTAGGAGCATTTAATATGAAATTAGTGTGTGTTGCAATGTCTACATTAGTGATCTTAGAACGGCACAGTTGAACCAATGCAACTATGCTGCTATTTGCTTGTATAGTCTCTGTATGGCAGTGGGAGAGAGCTTGCCCACCCACATAGCTTTTACTGTTTGTGGAGGTTGGTGGGAGAAACAATCCTGCTGACATTGTTCACAATGGTGCTTCTGTCAATATAAGTTATGGCACACCGGGGTGTGTGTTTTTTCGCACCCTTGAGCAACATAAGCTATACTGATCCATTTTGCACTGTAGACGTGGCCTTTGAGAACACTGGAGTGTACTCAAAACATGTTGTATCCTTTCAAAATAGGAGTGCAAAATGATTTCTTAGTCTCTGATTTGAAAATAAATAACTTTGTGCAGGTAGACCCATTCACTATTGCAAAGTCCCATTGAATCTCCTGAGTCCTCCCAGGTGTAACCTCTGAAAGAACTGAGGCCTTGTCTTTGCCTTTAGATTTTCTGGTGGTGTCTGTCTGTCATTGTTTTCTTGTCATAACTGTGACGAGTTAGAGATTAGTTTCAGCAGTAGCTGGGATGTCATTGAGAAACAAAGCTCCTAGATACTTAATGACATTTGTGCTCCAATTGAAAGGGTATAGAGCTACGGACAACCAGAGATGAAAAAATAGTCAGGACAATCCTGCCTAGTCCTTCTTGTAAGTGACAAGATACCTAGTGGGGATACTATTTTACTAGTATTCTGGCTAAGTGGATGTGTACGAGCACCTATTCATTTTGGATCTTTCATGAAATTATAGCAGTTTTGTTCCAGACTATTTTTCACTTCTCTGTCACCTTCAATTAAAAAAACATAACAAATTTATAAATCTTAGACCCCTGAAGTAAATATAATCCCAATTTTACAGGCAGATAAACCGAGACATAATTGGCTAAAAGGTTACATTGGGAAGAGAACAGAAAATAATATAAATCTTTTTTCAAAATTTAAATAATTAAAATTATGTTGAGGTATTCCTAAGGCAGTTTCAACTTACCAGTGGGTAGAAATAAAGCTAATATTCAGGGAGTCCAAATTTAGAGCCTGGGCTTCCATTCATCCTGGCTCACTGCTAATTGGACCTCCTTTCCCCATGCATTAGAAACAGCTATACTGTTCAGAGTATGTGACCAAGTAGTATGATGGCCCTCTTCAATTTTAACAGTTTTATGTCAGCTCTTGACAGTATTTGAATGAGTTTGTGTATAAACTTGCCTGCACCCTGGATATCCAGAGAGTCTTCTCTCTTAGAAACACAACCCCTTAACCTCAGGGTAGAGTGAAATGTAGGTCTTCTCATGTAATAACAGTTTGTGCTATCATCTGAATAATTGGACTGGCCAGATGTGTGTGCTTTTTAAAATGGGATTTATTTTGACTTAAAGCCAAAATCAGTTGGCTTCACATGAAAGAACAATTTTCTGTTCAGAGATGTATGAGAACAAAATTGTCAAGTAACCACGGTACAGCTTCTCAAAAAGCAGATTGTGTAATGGTTGTAAAGATTATCACACATATTCTCCATATTAAATGACCCTATTATCTAAATGGCTTTCTTGTCCTGTATATGCAGAACTTTATTCATTGTGATAATAGAATACTGTATTTTTGAAAATAATATATTATTTTGCTTTTATTTTTCCAGTTTTGGCTATAAGTGTAGCTGCTGAAGATGCAAAGGAACAGATTGAGCTACTGGTATCACAGGTAATAAATTCTAATTCTGTCATAGCCATAGTGTGCCACTTAGATTATAAAATCTTTGGGGCCTGAGACTGGGGGTAAAATTCTGACCTCTTTGAACTCAGTGAGAACTTTGTCATTGACTTCTTTGGGACCAAGACCTAATGCTCTCTTTATTTTGTCTGAGGCACCTATAACATCTTTAGTAATACCACTTTTCTAGAGCCTCTATCTTACAGCTTTTCCACCCAAGTGTTCTTAGAATGACCGCAGCTGGTCCCATGTTGATTTTATTCATTTCAGTTCTTTCTTAAACTGAATCTAATATATTTTGATGTTTGTATTTTACATGTTTATTTTTGTTAACACATTCATTTTTCCAACAGAAATCTTGTAAAACTTATTTTGCAACTTAGATATAAACTTAGTACAGGTTGAAGCTTTCTATTTGGGAATTGTCTGGTTTGGCACCATCTGTCCACTCCAGCCATAGTCTGCTTCAGCTTCGGCTCTCACTTCATACCCCGGGGACTGCGTCACCAGGGAGGAGCTGCTGGAACTGGGTCCCCTCTGCCATCCAAGCCTCCCCCCAGGGCTGCGCCGGGTCCCCTCCGCCATCTGAGCCCAATATCCCACAGCCCCAGGCCACATCAGGTCCCCTCCTCCATCTGAGTCCGACGCCTCCCCAGGCCACACTGTGTCCCCTTCGCCGTCCAAGCACACCCCTCACCCTTACCCCCTGGGCCATGCCTGGTCTCCTGCGGTATCCGAGTCCAACCCTCTAGCACCCTTCTCCCCTTTTGCTGCAACTCGACACCCCCAGCCCGCTCTTGCCTCCTGGCCAGACATCTACCTCCAGACCACTCCTGCCTTCTTCTCCCTAGGCATATACCTACTCCCAGAGAGAGGGAGTTGGCGACCATAACGAGAAGGGGGTGCAGCCCCCTAGTGTGTTTATAAATCTTAATGTTTGTTGCATATAAAATTGTTTCTCCAGCATTAATCTTAATACATTCAGATTTCTGTACCTTAAACTTTTGATGTACTGATATCTGCATTCTGGTATGAGAGATATTGAAGACCTGCTTTCATTACCATCATTGCTTTTTTGTTTGGTTATTTCCGATGTAGCTTCTCAGTCAAACATAGAACTAAAAGAAACAATGGAAATCTTGCTTCAGTCGACTTCCAAGTTTTTCTCTTTACTTGTCATGCTCCTTATGAAGTCCTTCCCATTAAGTCAGAATTCCAAAACTTCACTCAAATTAATTTATTTGCAAAATTATTAATTTATTGCTCTCTTGAGAATTCTGTAGACTGTAATCCAGTCTATAGAACAGAAATGCCACAGGTGAGATCTATGCCAAGCTTCACCATATAGCTCTATATGCTCATCTGTAAAAATTTGAATAACTGGGCAATTTTGAAGGGTATTCTTATACTTAGAATGATCTACTGTTCTATCCATTTATAATAAGCAACCACTATCTGGGTTTAACCCCTGGAAAGCGAAAATTCCTCAATTGGCTTTTCTTCTAACATTGTGGATGAGTGCTAACTCAAGGTCGCAGAAGGGGCCACAAATAACAATATTGTTCCCATTATGGAGGACACCTGAGGGTATGGTTACATTATGTCTGGGAGAGCTAGTTCACAGTGTAGGTAAATAGACTTGGGCTAGCTCACTTCAAGTTAGCATGCTAAAAATAACAATGCAGATGTCATATGGGCAGAGGTTCAGGCTAGCTGCCCAGACTCAGACTCAGGAAGTCAGATGGGCTTGGGCTTGGGTGGTTAGTGTGAGCTACTGCCTGTGCTGCAATATCCACACTGCTATATTTAGGGTGCTAGTTTAAAGTGAGCAAGCTAGCGTGAGTTTGTGTACCTGGACTGGAAATCACCCCTCACAGCTATTGTATAGACATATCTGAGAGAGTTAGAGAATGGCTTACTGGGAGGCTGAGAGGCTTGTGTCCTGCACAGAAGCATTGTGGATTACAAATGAAATCCAACTTCTCTTTTGTTTATGTTCTTGTGCAAGGCCTGTCTTTGTCCCTGGCATATGAAATGTGTCCGGTATGCTGGGTGTGGACTTTGTAGATTCTGTGTTGCTGTTTAATTTATTGTATTCATGTTAAGGCTGTGTATTTGAGTTGATCTGAGAGAATCGCTGGGTCTGCTTATTTTAGTGTATTTAAAAAAAACCCCATTAAGAATGCCCGGAGAATTGGATGGCTGATCTTTTTAGTATGCTTCTAACTCAAATTAACTAATAAAATACATTATGTTAATTTTAATTTTAAAAATAACCAACTAATATTAGGTTTTGCTCTGTTTGTTTTACATATTTTGAGTCTGAGCATTATATGTCCAGAAAAGCTAAGTGTCTACTCGAGATATAGGATTGAGAAACAGTACCGCAACTGTGAAGAGAGTAAGGTTATGTGTGTATCATATCTCTGAATGGAAGGTCTGTCTTCAAAAGTCAGTGGCCTACTCTGAAAGACTGTTCTGCCCTTGACTTCTTTGCTGATGCTGTTACTGAAGGTGGTAGTTGTGACGGTGTGTTTTGTGATTAGGCCTTACCACCTACAAAATTAAGTCAACCTAAATTTGATCAACATACAACCACGTAAGTAATTACAGCAGTTGTTCATGACCAAAATTGTGTGCATTCTCACTATGCATACTTCCCCTGAGTCAACTGTGTAGGGTATTGTGGAGCACTGACAACTGGGGCATCTCTGCCCTTGGACATCTGGCCTCTGATTGTGTAAGTGTATGTGTAGAGACTATATGTTAATGTGTCACTTAACCTAAGCATTATGCTTTTTGTGAAGGTGGAGTTATTAGGTTGGTATAATGGGCAATTTACATCAGTAGGAACAATATTGTGGTGTAGACATTTACATAATTAAATTGATGCAAGCTGTCTTACGTTAACCTAAGTATCTTGTAGACCAGGGGTGGGCAAATACCGGCCTGTGGACTGGATCTGGTCCACCAGGGTTAGCCCGTCAGGCCTCCATTGCTATGTTTACCTGCGCTTCCGCAGGTATGGGTGATCACAGCTCCCACTGATTGCGGATTGCCGTTCCTAGCCAATGCTAGCTGTGGAAGCAGTGTCCTGATCTATGCCACTTCCTGTCTCTCCCATTGGCCTGGAACAGTGATCTGCAGCCAGCAGGAGCTGTGATCACCAGTACCTGTGGTGGCAAAGGTAAGTATAGTGACGGGCCTCTGATGAACCATCACCATTTTATTGCCTATCCCAGTGTAGACCAAGCCTTAGACTACCAGCCTAATTTGTATCACATTTCTTTCAGACACAGATTTCATACATTTGTGATTTCCAGGCTTGGTTACTATTGTAATCAGTCAGACACGACCTCCCTCCCTTGTCTTCACTGGTGTCTAGCTGACCAGATGCACTCCTCTGCTTTTCCCTTCTTCCATGACTTTGGCTTTCTGAGTTATAATTTAAGATTTTTATCATGCCTTTGGTATGTTATCTGTAGTTTCTTGTACCCAAGGCCATGAGGCCCCATTTTCCTTAGGAACCATATTGCTTATGAATATGTATATACCCTGTGGAATGTGTGTGAGGTATGAATGAGAAATACCCAACTAAAAAGGCAGTTTAGGATCCATGACCTTTTAAGGCAGACAAAGACCCTGCAAGCAGATAAATTAACTGAGAAGTGGCCAGAAATCTCTCCCTCTTGGACAAAATGTAATATCACAGCAGAAACCTGGTACTGGCTCAGAGGAAGTAAAGCCTCCTGCAGATCCGAAGGGATCTCTAAGGAACATCATTGTCAATTCTCCAGGAAGCTGATGCCTGGCCAGCATTCCAGCCACCAGCGAAATCAAAAGTAATCTACACCACACTTGCAGTCTGCCTCCACACTGCAAGCATGAGTGTGATGTATGTGTGAGTATCACTTTACTCTTAAGAATCTGTGCCAGTAAGCAACCCCAAAAGCAATACTGCTTCAGCCCATCCTTTGTCCAGGTTTGTTCCTCAGAAGGTCTGAGGATGTGCAACAACTTTAATTCATATGTAGGTTTGAAAGATGGGCTTTGACTGAGAGAGTGATACCTAACAAAACATCATAGAATTACCTGGAGCTAATGGGAAGGAGGAAAGGGATTTATAATCATAGCCCCAGGTTTTTTGCACATGCAAAATAACACTAAATAAAATGAAAACCAATGTATATAAAGAATTAAAATATGGAAAAACTCACCCTGCCAGTGATAGCTCCTGTGGCTATTGTCCTGTGAGGCTTGGCCTAGATCCCTGCTTCAGGAGTTTGTGAACTCTACATACAAGACTGCAGTGCTGCTCAGCTTTAGCCTGGATACCTCCCATCCCCATAAAGAATTTCATGGAGGTAGATTTATAATCAGAAATTTAAAGTCAAAATGAATTAAAAATAAGTTCTCTAACAACAAATAAATATTACTTTTGCACTTAATCTGTTCCATCTGAGTATGTCTCAAACATTTTATAAACAGAATGAAATATTCTATCCCCATGAACTAGCTATTTATCTTGATTTTGTGCGAGGAAAATGAGGTATTTAGGAGGTGCTGTCAGGTGGAAACCATGCAAATTGGAGCTCCTTTCTTTTTAGAACTTTTGTAGGAAGCCCAAGCTGCTATTAAACCTCGTCTCTCAATCAGACAGCTGAGTTCAAGCACACACTTTCAAATCAGTTTTCAACTTATTCAGAATCAGTCGAATAAGCTCCCCAGATATTTTTAGAACTTACGTCTTGGTTTCCTGGGTGATGCTGTAATGTCACTACTCTGTTTCTAAGCACACAGTTAAAATTCCATCACAAATGTGTATAATAGCTTGAACTTATGGGGATTTATTTGGGCTGCTTTAGCAGTCTTTTCATATTTCTTGGAACTCTGTAATGTAACTTTGGATTTAAAGGTTTTCTTTAAGAATATTTATCTTAATATGCAGTGTAGTTATACAGGTCAGTTCCTAGGATATTAGAGAGACAAGATAAATGAGGTAATATCTTTTATTCGACCAGCTTCTGCTGGCGAGAGACATACTTTTTTGAGCTTATGCAGAGCTCTTCTTCAGGTCTGGAAAAGGTACTCCCAGCATCACAGCAAAATTGTTTATTTTAAGTAGTTAGCACATATTGTAAGGGACTGTTCAAGATAGAGGGGCTTATTAAAACCTCTGTAGTCACCGGACAAAAAGAAGCATTTAGGGAATTACAGAGTGTTGTAATAACCCATAAATCCAGGGTCTCTGTTCAGTCCATCATTTTTAGTGTCTATCAGACTAATGAATTTACATTCCCAGGCTTATCTTTTGAAAGTGGTGGGCAAGTTTCCTTTGAGGAAGAGGACAGATAGGTCAGATATAGAATGATCACTTTGTGAAAAGTGTTCACCTACAAGTGATGTTGCGTTTCTTATTTTTGTGTGTGAATTCATTCAAGAGCATAGCGATTAATAACTGGCCCGTGGGCTGGATGCAGTTTGCCAGGGTTAGCCACTGGTAGGCTACCAGATGGTTTGTTTACTTGAATATCTGCAGGCATGGCCACTTGCACTTTACAGTGGCCACGGTTTGCAATTCCTGGCCAGTGGGTGCTGTGGGGAGCAGCGGCTGGCCCGTGCTGCTTCCTGCAGCTCCCATTGTCTGGGAATGGAAAAACTCCAAGCTGTGGGGCTCCATTCCTGTGGATACTGAGGGGAAACAAACTGTCTGGTGGCCTATCACTAGCTAACCTTGGCAAACTGCATCCTGCCCTCAGGCCAGTTATTGCCCATCTATGCATTAGACCCTGTCAGAACAACAGATTCAAAGCTTGGACCTCTATCTTCTCTGCGACAGTGACCAACAACCCCTGCAACACACCTTTCAAGATCCATGGGCTCTACACATGCCTATCACAACGTGGTGTATTTCATCCCATGCACTAACGGTCTTCCTAGGAGCTATGTAGGTGAAAATAATCACTATGCTCCCAAATTACGCAGGATAATAAGCCAAAAACGTCACATCACTTGTGAATGAACACTTAGTCTGAGGGACCCTGGTCAGATGCTCTTTTTCTTTCTGCTGCATGCCCTGCGGATTTGAAGAAGAACCTGTCATTGCTGGTACTTTTCACAGAGTGATCACACAATATCTGAACTCAAAGTCCTCATCCTCAAAGGAAATCTGCACAACACACTCAAACAAGCCTGGGAGCTTAAATTGGTTACTTTGCTAGACAGTAAAAATCCTAGATTGAACAAAGATATTGCAATGATGGCTTACTAGAAGCTTTACCCAGCATTGCTCAGTCCTTAACTCAAATAAGTTTTGTTTTTCTTCATTTAAATCATTGTTCTGGGTGGAGCTGGGGATGAGGGGTTCAGTATGAAGGCTGCTCCTGGGAGAGAGGACAATTCTAGCCCTCTGTCACTGTAGCAGTTTGGAGCCAAATGAGCAGTGCCTGTCCATGCCTGCTGCAACTGGTACAATTGGGGGAGGCATGCATGTCTCCCAGCTGGGGGACAGACAGATAGATACACAAACAGACACTCTCTGAAATAGCTGTCCCTTTCTCCACCCCGGCACTCTGTTGGCCCAGTGGAGTTATAGCTGTCCCAGTCCCCATCTCTAGGCCCTTGCTTGTCTCCCCCGTGGTAATTCTACATTATAACTGTCCCTCCTACCAGACCTCCCCCCCCTTTTTCATTTTATGAGAAATAGTTGCATTTCAGGCACATTCCATTATCCTGGCCCAACCAAACCCTTATCTTACTCAAAAAAGGTTGGGAACCACTGACTTAAAGCATACAGCTCCCTTTTCAGTCTATTAAAATTTCATAGACCTCCCCAAATGATCCATTTTTTCTAGCCCAACTAAACCCTTCTCGTCACTATATAACTTTTGAACAGTTAGAGCAGGGTGATGTATTCAAAAAAGAGGAAAAAAATGGTGAAAAGTGACTGACGTATTTATAAGCTGACTCCAGAGTACAGTCGCAGCTTGTCAGCTTCAGCATGAGCTGAGGGACATGCAGACCGCAGGGCACAGAGCTTTTCAGGTCCCATTGGTTGCTGTTCACCCACACTACTTCCTCAGCTCCTGTCCCCTGCACATCCACAGAGCGAGCAGGCTTTCGTGGGGCCAAAGAGAGTTCGAGCTGCTAGCTCCTCAAGAGTGGAACTTCGGGAAGATAGGGAGTAAGGGGGAAACTTTGAGCGCAGAAAGGGAGAGGGGGGAGGCAGCTGTTGTGTGTGCCGGGATGTGGCTTGCTTTTGATCCTGTTACCTGCACGCTAAGAGAGTGAGGGGAAAGTACTTTCATCCTGTGCATACCTCACACACACTAGCCAGGCGAGAGAGGCATGCAGGCATTTTCCCCATGCTCCCTTAGCTTCCGAATAACGGGATTAAAAAAGCAAGCCGCATCCTGGCGCATATGGCTGCTGCTCCCCGTCTCTCGCGCGCTCCAGGGTGGGGGAGAAGAAAAGGGAAAAAACAGTAAGGATTGGGCCCACAATGCTGGGCCAAATCCTTACTTTTAAAACTTTCCATGGACCATAGGTTGGAAACGATTGCTCTCAGTTATAAGACAAAGCTGCAGATTTGGTGGTCCTAGCTACATAAGAACGTACGAATAGCCATACTGGGTCAGACCAAAGGTCCATCCAGCCCAGTATCCTGTCTGCTGACCATGGCCAATGCCAGGTGCCCCAGAGGAAGTGAACTGAACAGGTAATGATCAAGTGATCTCTCTCCTATCATTCATCTCCATCCTCTGACAAACAGAGGCTAAGGACACCATTCCTTACCCATCCTGGCTAATAGCCATTAATGGACTTAACCTCTATACATTTATCTAGTTCTCTTTTAAACCTTGTTATAGTCCTAGCCTTCACAACCTCCTTGGGCAAGGAGTTCCACAGGTTGACTATGCCCTGTGTGAAGAAGAACTTCCTTTTATTTGTTTTAAACCTGCTGCCCATTAACTTCATTTGGTGGCCCCTGGTTCTTATTCTATGAGAACAAGTAAATAACTTTTCCTTATTCACTTTCTCCACACCACTCATGATTTTATATACTTTTATCATATTCCCCCCTTAGTCTCCTCTTTTCCAAGCTGAAAAGTCCAGCTCTTACTGTTTAGGAGGTGTTTTTGAACAAATTAACTTACAGATGAATGGATAGACACACACACACACACATTTCTAAAATATATAGTAAGATTACAACAATCTGTAATCCACAAAACCCCTCTTTTTGTCCCATGACTGCAGACTTGTTAATGGATCACTTTACCTTACAGCATGTGCTAACTACTTATACTACACCATCTGTTCCACTTGCCTTGGTGTGTGATGCAGACAATTCCTTTCCCAGACCTGAAGAAGAGCTCTGTGCGTTTGAAAGTTTTTTTTCAGCAGCAGAAGTTGGTCCAGTAGAAGGCAGTACATTATCTACCTTGTTTATCTCAATAGGTATGTGGTGGTAGATTATGTATGAATGAGGTGTTAATTAATTTTTCTATATTTTATACCTTTTAATATGTTTAGTCACAATTAGTGTCCACAAAGAACATTAAAAATAAAATACTCCTAATAACAAATTACTCCATAATTAGATTTGTAAGAAATAGAACATAATATTATGCTTTTCAGTAATTCTTTAAATATGCAAAGTCATTGTATAACCATGTAAAAATGTCCTTATTAAATAGCTGTCCTTGCGGGTTGACTTTTTTCTCCAGTTGTTTTTATCCTAGAGTCTATTAAAACATGCTAAGAATTCAGATAGAACATGATGAACACGTCATTATTTAGATCTCTGTAGGCAAACATTAGGATTTTTAATGCAGCCTCACTGTTTTTTCTTTTCTTAATACAGGAATCTGAAAAAAGTGGAAAATCAAGTAAAATAAACATAGGTAAGTAAACAATTTTTTCTTAGTGAAAGCTATAGTAGCCCATATTGAAATGTACATAGTCTCATGCTTTGTCAGTGATTTTGTGTAATGCATATTTTCTCTTTCACATTACTAGTAAAGCAGCTATATGTAAAGTACAGTTATGCTTAGATCAATTGCCATGTAAAATAGCACCTTATTACTCAACAGTTAACTAACAATACTGCTTATTAGAGAATCTTTTATAATCAGCGATGATACATGAACTAGAAATAGGCTAGCTGGACATTTGCAGAGATCTTATTTAAAAACTGAGTACTTGTGATATGAAAGTAACTGAGATAATAAGCTTAGCACCCCAGAATGGTATTTTTATCAAGGTGCTTCTTAGAATGAAACTGTACTACAAGGACTTAATCATGAGACTACAAAGCACCTCTCTAAAGGTCTAATAGTAGATTTGTAAAAACTTAGAGACATGCATGTTAGGCACATGTAGAAACAGTGTAGTGTAAAGTAGAAGAACAGATACTTTTACTGGACATGCCATATGATGCAGATCATGGAGTTAATGCTCACTTACCTACTCAAAAGAATATTGAAAATGTACAGACCATCTTCAAATATAACTAAACTCTCTACCTGAAAAGTACATAAAACAATAAAAATAAACATCCTTCTGTAATGGAGAAACTTTTCCAAGTGAAAATAGTTAGACAAAGTTTCAACAGTTTTGATTGTGAACCAGTGTATTCTCATGGGGTGCGTCTACACAGCACCCTAAACTCGAAATAAGATACGTAATTTGCGCTATGCAAATTGTGTATCTTGTTTTGATTGTATTTTCAAATAGCTTATTTTGAAATTTGGAGCGTCTAAACACCACCGAATTTCAAAATAATGCGCTATTTCGAGACATCCCTCAACACTTGTGGAGCAACGGTTACAGTGATGCCGGAATAGCACACCCATTACTTCAAAAATATTTTGAAATAATGGGAGCATTTAAAAAACACGGGATAGCTCCGCTGTCTAGACGTACCCATAGAGATTGCCACAGTGGCCTGCATGCTATTGTAGAAGGAGCAAGAAAGGCTTAACCATGATGGTGAATCTGTAAGGGTGTTGAACCCATTGCTCACAAGTGTGCCTGGTAGAGTATATGCATTCCTGCAATTTCTAGGCTCATTGTATCCTCATGATGGAATCTACACTTTGTAGGAGGGTCTTTGGTGACACAGCCTTCTGGCTGAGTTACACATAATCCATGTGCAAACAAACAAATCTCTTTTGGGGTATAAGTCCAAAATGTCCTGCAGCCCTCTATGAGCTCTGTCCTTCAGCAGTCCAACCAGACCCATCACAGTGTCCCTCTGCTTGTCTTTTTAGCTCTCCTTGGGCTCTGGTCCTCAGTCTAACAGGTCCTATCTTGGTACCCTAATTGGCCAGCTTATGTATAAAGGTTCCTGCTCTGGGATGAAGCAGTACCATCTAAGGCTTCCTCCATGGAGGTCTTTTGCCTGTCCTTTAGTCTTTGACCCCAGCTCTCCAGCTGGCTCAGTCCAAGTTCAGTCTCATTTCGGGGGGGGTTACAAGTCCAGATATAGTCCCTTACTGGGTCTGTCTAAACTTCTTTCTATCAGAGCAAAGCCTCTTTCCCAATGGCTTTTGGATGATAGGGGAAGAGAGAACAGGCCCACCCACTACTCCACGTCCCAGCTCAGGAACAGTAGCAGCCACATGCCTTGTTACTTTAACAAATTAAATTTCCCTGGGCCACTTCCCATAGCCTATCTTAATTTGAATCTTGGTAGTTGGCCAGAAAATATTCCCTTGGCACCCAGCCCCTGCCAGCAGCTACCTGCTCTAGTCCCCGCAGCTAGCCAGGAGTACCTCTAAGTCCCCCTGTCCCTGCAAGCAGACTGATACAGCCCTTTCAGCTCCTTTTATATGATCCTGCTGGGCCCTGACTGGCTGGTCAATGCAGACCCTCTCATTGGCTGTGTTCCTCACAGTCAATCTAGGCAGCTTAGAGGACATCTGTGTTGCTCTTTCCTGATGTGGGGATAGGCCCGGCGGGGAGGAAGGGGGTCACAAGGCCTCTAGATCTAGTCCAGCCTGTCACAATCTTTTTAGGATCATTTCTTGTTGGTTGTTAACTATTGGAAAATAATTTGTGAACTATCATTAAATATTAATGTTTTAATATTTCCAGTGCTATTTCCTTTTTTATATGCTAACCTTAAAACCATTGATATGAATGGTATTAATGTTGTGTGAAGTGCTCTCTGTAGCATGCTATCTTTAATAAATGCACTCTTGGATATTCATATTTTCATTCATAGGGCGATTCTGGGCGGCCGACCTAGGTCCCGTGCTTTGGAGATCCCTACCATGGCTGCCCCAACCATCCTATGGAACAGGATGGACCACCATATTGATGCTAGCATGCAGGGCCCAGGAGGTTAAATGGGGAACCTGATGCAGGGTGGCAGCAGGCGTTGGGCCCCTCTCGTACTCAACAATGGTGGTGAGAGCCACAGGAAGTAGAGTGACATATGCAGCAGCCTGTGCTGCTCCACTGCTGTATCCCAGATAGGTCGCTCAGCTTCACCATGGCAGTGGGATGTGGAGCACCCTTGCTCCAGCCCACTCCACTTCCCTGAGTGCTGCAGGCTCAGGGGAACAGAGAGGTTGTTGCGAGACTCACAGGTCCGTTGATGCATACCCAAGCGGGGAAGGACAGAACCAGGTGGACCGTTTTAGCAAATAAAAAATATTTATTTATAACAGTGATGAATTTATAGTATTTATTCTAAGATTTTTAATAGACCGTGTTAATAATGAATTTATAGTATTTATTATATTTATTCTGTGATTTCTAGTTAAACGTGTCAGAGATATAAGGATGGGAATGGCAAGGGGAATAGTCTCTATTCTAAAAATATCCAGCTACACTAATTAAATAACAGTGATAACTACAAACTCTATGTACTACCCAAAACAACTACAACACTAAGCTTATACAACAAGAAAAAATCAAATCATACATACCAACTTACACGGAACATTTCAAAGATATCGGTTTGGTTGCGAATGTCTTGGTTACGCCCGAGAGTTGGGGGAGGTGGCTGGTCGG
Source organism: Pelodiscus sinensis (assembly GCF_052426305.1). Classification (NCBI taxonomy): domain Eukaryota; kingdom Metazoa; phylum Chordata; order Testudines; family Trionychidae; genus Pelodiscus; species Pelodiscus sinensis. Next base: position 309,782,474 of record NC_143052.1, read on the forward strand.
TTGATCACACCGGCAGCGCTTTGAAGTATACAGGAAGGCACATGCACGGTAGTACCTCCTCAAGCGAACTGTGCGATGGGTTTTTATCCCCAAATCTGCACATCGCTTTCCTGCGCTTGAATATTACCATATGTGGCCCAGCGGTCACCAAGTGAGGGGTCTGTGTCCCAGGGGTTGGGCCGAAACTGTGCAGGTTTCATGTGACCAGGTAAGCTCCGCAGTTCTCACGCCAAGGTGACAGGTGGGAGAGTCTGAGGCTATTTTCCCCTTTTCACACCTTCCCTTTTTCTAAAGGCAATGGTATGCTGGAAGGGTGCGGCCGGTTTCTCCCAAGGAGTACTGCAGCCCACTATAGCAAGAGCGGCCTGGCCAAACTTTTTACTGGGGGGGGAGGGCAGTTTCTTTTCTCTAACAGAGCACCCTTACCCCAGCCCACTCCACTTCCCTGAGTGATGCAGGCTCAGGGGAACAGAGAGGTTCCGCTTTCTGGTACTGCAATGAAGTGGAGCAACATGGCTGGGAGAGAGTGGTAGAGTTTAGCAGGCTGCTGGGTGTCTCTGCTTCTCGTGGTCCTGCTGTCATGCTGAGTGCAGGGGGTCCCGACCCCTGCTAATGTCCTGCACCAGGCCCCCCAGGTAATCTTAGGGACGCTTCGCTCAGGGAATGGACTTTGGAGAAAGGGTGAAATGAGGTTGGAAAGAGTGGAGAAGGGGCAGGACGAGGCGGGGCAGGGGTGGAGCAGGGATGGGGTTGCGAGAAGGGAGGAATGGTCATGAGCGGAATGTCTGGAAGAGGCAGGGTAGGGATGTGCCTGGGCAGAGATTGCCCTTTGCCACACTAGGGACAACCTGATCAGGATATTGGAGCGTGTGAAAAGTATGTGGGGAGTAAATGTTGGGATGTAGAGGGGAGTATCTGGTATTTCAAGTTAGATATGAGCTCAAAGTACAAAATATAGATCAGTGTTTCTCAACCAGTGGTACGAGTATCCTTAGGGGTACTTGAGAGAAGTCTGGGGAGTACGTCAACACAACTGAAAATTGGAGAAAACTGAATTTTTGTTTTAAGTTTTATAGCGCTTTATTATTTTTGTAATTTTTACACCCAAAAATTTCATCGCCCGCCTGACTAAGATTAAGTTGTTCAAATAAATGTGTTGCAATGGTAGAAAATTTTTGTGTGTGTCTGAAAACTGTAGGTACTGGGGGGGGGGTACTTATAAATTATTTTTGAAAAAGGGATACTTTATAAAAAAAGGTTGAGACATGCTGATTTAGAATATAGAGTCATAGGGCTGGGAAGGACCTTGAGAGATCATCATGTCCAGTCTCCTGCATTCATGGCAGGACCAAGCACCATCTAGAGCATCCCTGACAAATATTTGTCTAACCTGCTCTTAAAAATCTCCAGCGATGGAGATTCCACAACCTCCCTAGGCAAATTATTCTGTCAGTTAGCCACCCTGACATTTAAGCTTTTCCTAATGTCCAATTCCAATCTCTCTTGCTGCGATTTAAACCCATTGCTTCTTGTGCTATCATCAGAGGTTAAGAATAATTTTTTCTCCCTATTAATTTTTAAGGAGAATATTTTTTCATCTTTGGATCTTCTATTCTCCTAATGTTCTGGGTATTAAGAGTTAGTATTTTGTTCAATTGAATCTTATCAAATTACAGCAAATAAGAGGCTCTACTGGGTTTGAAATCTTTACAGTGTGCTCTGAAGATGATGCTGGGCGTCATCTTCAGTTTTGTTTCTCTACTGCAGGGATCAGCAACATTGAACCTCAGTCTTCCTTGTCCCTCCCCCCATGGGGCTGGAGTACCAGGGGAGTGAGGTGTCTCAGTTGAGGGGCCACATCAGTGAGGGTTGGAGGTTTTTGAGATTTTTTTTTTTACTTCTCATTTGTGCAGTCCTCAACTGATTTTTCTGTGGGACAGTGGCCCCTGACCCAAAAAAGGTTCCCCACCCCTGTCATAAATAAAGACAATGTTGAAACCTTTTGTGTTGAACATAATATTTTACTTTATTTAAATACGAAGCCTGGCCAACAAGCCCCCAATTGGGGCCCAGCCCCCATCTGACTGCAGTATCATAACACTCCTGCACCCCCCCCACACCCTAACCCTGAGCCCATCATACACCTGACCCCCCCTGCCCTGAGCCCCTCATACTCCTACATTCCCAGCCCCTTGCCAAAACACTTCTGCACCACCCACACCCCAAACCTGTGCCCTGAGCCCATGGTACACACAACCCCCCTGCCCTGAGCCCTTCATACACCCCAACCCAGATTCCTGCACCCCCACATCTCCAGCCCCCACCATACGATTGACAGAATACAGCCTGAATGTATGCATGAAACTGGATTTGACCAGTTATGATGTAAACTTCAAAGAAATGTGCGAAAAGATGCAGCATCAGAAGTCCCATTAAATAAAGTCCTTGAGCACAATGTTTCATTTATACTATTATTAATCATTATGTCAAATTATCAATAATATTAAGTTGTATATTACGGCTCTTTGTTGACCACTTGTTCTGAATGTTGATGTAGTTTGGCTCTTTGGTTTGAAAAGGTTGCTGACCCCTGCTCTAGTGTCTTGAGGCCGTGCTTGTTCAACAAGTTCTTGGGAAGCTGCTGAAAAAGAACTGGTGGTATTCTCATACCAGACCTATTGTTGCTGTAAATGCAAAAGTATAAAACAAAAATCAGCTCTTACTGCTTTTGCTGTTCATTGTTTTGCTATGACATGATGTAAGATCAAAGCCAAATATTTATGGTACAAATTCTTGGATTCTGAGTTCAGGAAAATGGATTTTAAGAAAATTAATGGTGCTTGTAATCCTTCTGCCAGTGGTATTGGAAGCAATAAGGAGTAGTCTTTCTTACTAGATGATTTTCTGCAATTTTGTTTTCCTATGGCATGAGCTAGTATTCCCTGTAAGCTATGTCTCAGTGCATGTAACATTTATTTTGCAAATGGATGGAAAAGATTAGAGGGAACAATTGGCTTGACCCCCTGCCTAGTAATCTGGGAACCAAGCTGAGCACCTTTTATAGGCAAATCTGTATCTGCTCACAAGCACATTAGGGATGTAAGCGAGTAATTGAGTCGACTATTTGCATTGCACCCCCCCCCCTGCTTCCTCTGTATCAGAGGCAGCAAGGGGTGGGAAGCAGGAGCTGGTGCTGTGGGGAGCCAGCTTAAAAGCCGGTTCCCACCAGCACCATCTCCATGGTGCCACCTGCCCCTCCTCCCCCATGTGCTGCTGTCTTTATCAGCCAGCAGTGTGGGAGGTGGGGGTGGCCGGGGAGGCTGCCACAAAGCAGCCTCTGTTCATGGTGGGCCCATGCTTATCATGGACAGAGGCTGCTCCAGCAGCAGCTCATGTCTACAGTGGGTCCCAGCTCCCCGCTGGGACTTCCTGCAGACAGGGGCTGCTGGACTCAGCATGAGCCAGGACTGAGCAAGTCGGGCTCAGTCCTGGTTTGCACTGGGTCTGGGACCTACCCCCAATGCAGCTCTGCAGTTTAAATGTAGTAAAAGCCAGGCTGCCTATAGCGGGGATAGCTCTTGGATCCAGCGCAAGCCGGGACTGGCTGCCTTCCCTTATTGACTAATTGTGTAGTCAATAAAAATTCTGTCAATTCGCATGTTTAGTGAAATACCCACTTCTTACCATCCCTAAAGCACATTCAACAGAGGTTTAAAGAAAGGCACTCTTATGGGGGAACAAAAGGAAAAGGACAGGGTTTACTGGGATAAACATTTCAATTGAACACCTACTAATTCAGTGTGCATAAATCACAGTCCTGAACAATTGAGTCCTGAGTGTCTGGTGTAGTGTTCCTACCTCCTAGCTTCTATACTCTCGGTTCACGGGTCCCCAATTTCCCCACTCACAGTCCAGGAGTTACAAGAAAATCAAGGTCCCTGTTTCTTGAGCAGCTCTGAATCTTTAACATCCTTCCAGCTATAATGATTTCAGCAGCTTGGACAGGGAGATCTCACCAGAATGTTAAGGCCAGTGTAGCTTGATACTGTAAACTCCTGTTTTAATGTTGTCCTCACAGCTGTTCTGTCTGCTTCTTTTCTGGTGCAAGGTGTTCATGGGCCACCCTGCCATGTTGCTCTGCTCACTGTTGGTGAGGTGACTGGAACTGCTGTTGGGCGGTGTCTTCCACTGCAACTGGAATGAGGTTACTGGAACCCTTGTTGAGCTCTGTTTATATAATGCAGCCCTAGCTCTCAGCTCATCTGTTTTTGGAGTAAAGGGACCCGTGATCTAAGAGACATAGTAGATTACCTACTCCCCAGAGCAGTGTTTTCACTAACTGTGCCGCTTGAACTCAAGCACTACCTAGGACCTCTTACTCAGCCTCAGCAAACATCAGTCTTCACCAATGTAACCTCAAACTCAGATTTTGCAACAGTGGTTTAATCTTCAAAATTTTGGCTTCAGGTATGTTATAGTGCGCTATGGTCTGCCTCAGTTTGCGGATAAGTTATTGGTCCGGGTTTTGGCCACATGTGCCTCTCACCCCTGCCTGGAGTGCCCGGGTTGGAACATGATGAGCCCACGCCTCCCGCGGCTGCCGAGCAGGCTCGGCAGAGCCACCTTCTTTTTGCGGCACGGGGGCACAGCCCGGCTTTAGTGTTGGGAGCGGGGCTCCTGCCTTCCTGTCCCGCTTCCCCGTCACAAGATACAAAAGGTAGGCAAATTGTACTCCATTGTATTTCTTCACCAGCCAACAAATTTTCTTCATCCATAGATGAAATGCTTATGCTACCTCTTCTATCCCTGGCCGATGATTTCAACCAGTTACTGGGTCTTGTCAAGAGAATTGCTGATTTGATACAGATCCAACTAGATGAGATTAAAAATACATCTGTTGTTTGATATACTTCATACAGCTTTATCTGCCTGCTTTGCCTTGCATGTTAACAAAGTCCGGCTGAATCCTACAAAGTTTATCAGGCATACTCTAACCACACTTCACTTCCTTTATAAGGAAGAGAGGAAATAAAAAATATGCTCATCTAATATTTCAATTTTTATTTTATCATCCCTCTCCTAACTCTTCGGTGATCGATGCAGTTAATTAACATGGAAGGCAGTACCAGACTAAATCACACACTAGGACAATAATCACTGGTAGAAATTTGTATTTGTCAGCTATTTTACAATTCTGAATTGCAAACTACTGGGCATTAATAGCCAAATCAATCATACAGGTTATACCAAGCTGAACTCTTTTATTGATCCTTCACCAGTGAACAGAGTAATTCCAGGCAATTGTGGTAGAAAGCCACGTGCTCTGCAGAATATCTTTTCAGGCCTCACTTAATGCTGCTACCCATTTAGTTTCAAATAGCAGTAGTTAATAGGAGAGTCTCCTTTTTCCAGCTCTCTGGATTTCCATAGAAAGTCCACAATATGGTCGAAGGCCTTTGATTTGATTGTGTTAAAATGTTTGCTCTCAACAATGCTGAATTTCGGTGCACATTAAAGAACTCCTCGGCTTGTCTGCATTCCCTTAGGATCTATATGTTTGCCCACAAGAGAAAGTTTAAGTCCCAAAAGGTGCAGAAGTCCCATCCTACCCAATTTTTGAACTCCCAGAGATCATAGGAACCTCAATGCAGGAGTGTTTACAGAGAAGAAAATCACTCATTTTTCAACCTTTGACTATGCAGCCTTCTATCTCAAAGCACCAGTTTTGATGGGGGTGATCAAGGCCCTGAATTACTATCCACATTTTTACCAACTACATCAATTCACCTGCCTGTCTCCTTTTGGCAAGTTGACACTTCTGGTAGGCTTCAAATCAGTCACTGCAAATAAGTGGGGTTTTGGAGATCATCTTTCTGGGGAACTCTATCTAATTTACTTCTCTTCTGCCTGCCAGTCCATCTTCAGCGAGCCCTCTCATGACAACTTGTCACAACAGCAAATAGATTTTTCTCTTACTCTTTGATACTTTAGAAGCCTTGCAGCACAGAAAGGAAGAACTTTTATTCAGGTATTTCCTGTTTCCAAAAAATGGTAATGGAGATCCTTCTTAGATTTAAGAATATTCCACATTTTTGTGAAGGCAAAAAAATTCAAAATGGAGACACTTGCAATAATAATTCCATCACTGAACGAAGGTTGGTTTTCAGCCTTTTATCTTCAGGATGCCTATGTCCATTTAGCAATCCACTATCTCACAAAAGATTCATACATTTTACTGTCAGGACCATTTTCGGTATAAGATCAAAAAGGAACATCTATCAGCTGCCCTAATGGTCTTTTAAAAATTTATTTCAGTAGTATCAGTACACCTACTCCAAAAACAATTCTAGTGTTCCTTACCTTGCTAATTGGCTTGTGAAAGGTTGCTCCCTGGACGTAACTTCACAGGCAACATGTAAAGTTATAAACTGAACATTGAAAAATCCACTTTGACCTCTGTAAAAAAGTTAAGAGTTTATCTCAGTTCAATAATGGGAAGAGCCTGTCTTCCAAACCCCCATGAAGAACTGTCTTCAGCTGGTGGATCACCTTATAGCTACTAATTCGTTATAGAGCAGGCAAGACTGCAAATGCATTGTCTTCCAAGGTATTCATGACTGACAGTCTGACTACACTGTTTTCAATACCTACCTTCATAAAGCATTCTCAGTTGCAGATGTACCCTAACAGTGGTCTAGACGGTGTTTGATCCTACCAAGAGGGCAGGGGACTGGACTCGATGACCTCTTAAGGTCCCTTCCAGTTTTAATATTCTCTGATTCTGTAATTCTATAATATTTGTGCAGGAGTTTGCTCACCCTCCGCAAACAATTTTCATAACTATGAATGCATCTCTTTGGGGTGGAGGGCACACCTGGACACTCACATGGCCTGGGGCCTCAAGAAGCACTCTGCATATCAACCTCCTATAACTCTGGGCAGTCAGATATGTCTGATCAGGGAAACACACTGATCAGATATCATGTTAGGTATGTTTTATATCAACCAGCAAGGAAGGCCAAAATTCCCATCCCTGACAGCTTTGGAATTGGTGGATAGGCAGTAAGATCATGATCATAGCAGCTTACTTTCCAGGAGTTTGGAATGTGACGTCAGGCACTTTCAGTGGAAGATAAATTCCATCCCAGTTCACCACGTATTCTGGCAATGGAGTAGCTGTCACCTAGATCTGTTTGCTACAGTCATGGATCCTCAAGGTATGGCTTTCACCATTGGGTCCATTGTATATATTGTTCCGAATCATCTAATATCCAAAGTTGTCAAAATAAAGGACAAAGCCAGAGCTATTCTAATAGTTCTGACCTGGCTCAGACAGACATGTTTTTCTTATCTGATGTACCAGTTAACTCCAGACCATACCTTTTTTTTTTTTTTTTCAAGAAGGTGAGAAGCTCCTTCCCCTAATCTTCGAGGTATCTCAAAGTGTGCATGGTTAATGGATTATAAACAGCCTGTTCAGAGTGTAAAAAGAGAATTATTATGCAGCAGAAAACAGTCTAGAGGTTACATTTAGTTACAGAAATGGACAAGATTTGCCTGCTGGTATGACCTCAACCACATTGCACCAACCACTTCATTGCTGTCCAATATACTGGATTACATCCTAGATCTGAAAAACTTGGGGCACTGAATTCCTGGCAGCCATTCTCCAGTAGAATGGTATTGAGGGTATTGAATGACAATGAGGTTCTTCGGTGAGCTCAGAAATCTTTCTGTCAGTCAGATGTCCTACTGTGGGCTAAAATCTCAATCTTGTTCTTAAGTGGTTTACAAGTTCACTGTTTGAATCTATGGCTACCTACTTATTCCTTCATTTATAGATGAAAACTGCATTTGTGGTAGCCTTCATTTCCAATCAGCAAGTTGTGGAAATAGGAGCTGTTGTGACATTTCTCCTTTTCACATTATTTTTCAAAGACAAGGTCACATTACATCTACACCTCTAGTGTTTAGCAAACATTTATTCCGAGTTTAACAGTAATTAATCCATTCACTATCTCATCCTCCACCTTCAACCTCACTGAAGCACAGAAACAATGCTGTCACACTTACTTGATGTTAGGAAAGCTCTAGCCCATCTATCTTGACAGAATAAACTTTTCAGAAAGACTCCCAAATTATTTGCCTCAGTTGCAGGCAGAAGAGAGTCTGCACTCTCCAAACAAAGACTTTCCAAATGGATATCTGACTGCATTGATTGCCGATACCAAACTTGTAATCTCTAACCAGCCTCAGATGTGCGAATTTACTTGGTCTGTTTCCACTCCTATGGCATCTGTAGTTATACTAACTCTCTTAATCCTTGTGCTACAGAGTCTGAGTTGATCTGCTGAAGTGATGAATAATACATTTGTATACCACTTTTCATCCAGAAAGATCCCAGTGCACTTTACCCAACATATTTACAAATTTATTATTCTCTTCTCCAGCTACTGAGGTAGATTCATCTCTGGTATGACTTATGGGTGCTTACAGTTCACAGCCCAAGGTACAACTGTTCAACACCCTCTTCAAGTCTAATTTTAGAGCAGTGGTTCTCAAACTTTGGGGCTCAGGGCCCCTTTGTAAATGTTTATGGTCTCTTGCAACCCAGTAAATAGTGTAAAGATGGAGTCCTAGAATGGTTTTAGTTGGATCCTACCCCCAGGGGGTTTGCTCCTGTCCAGCACTTACCCCACAATGGCAGCTGCTGTGCAGTAGGTTTGGCTAGGTTTGACTCTGCTCCCAGCCTCTGAGGTTGCAGCCTCACTCACGTTTGGCCCCAATTCTTGACTGGACCAAATTTGTGAGAGTGGAATTGTCACTTGGCTCATGGTATTGCAGTGGCACTAATTCAGATTTGGCCTACCTGGATGCATGTTGTCATGATGGCTGGGCCAAACCTAAGTGGTGGGACCCCAGAGGTTGCAGTGCCTGAAGTGGAGAGGCAAACCCACCAACTTGAACTGCAGTGCATCTATTTGAAACATTCTGGCCACTCAGTTTTGGTTCCTGACTCAAACCCTGGGTCAGAATAAACTCTGTTTTTAGAGGTCAGGTAATGTAATGACCTAGATTAGAAGACAATTGCATTCATGCTTGAAAAAATTACTGTGGGACTTTTCATTACCACACACAGTAAAGACCTCATTTTTATCAGTTCTGTCTCACTGCCCTCTTCCCCCTATCATATTTAAGCTTTTAAAATCATAGAATATTAGACTTGGAAGGGACCTTGAGAGGTCATTGAGTCCAGTCTCCTACCCAAGCATCATCTAGATCATCTCTGACAGATGTCTGTCTAACCTGTTCTTAAATATATTCACAATCTCCCTAGACAATTTATTCTCGTGCTTAATGACCCTGACAGGAAGCTTTTCCTAATGTCCAACCTAAACCTCCCTTGTTGAAATTTAAGTCCATTGCTTCCTGTCCTATCATCAGAGGTTCAGGAGAATAATTTTTTTGGCCTCCTCTTTTTAGCACCCTTTTAGATACTTGAAAAAAGCTGCTATCATGTTCCTTCTCAGTCTTCTCTTTTCCAAACTAAACAAACCCAATTCTTTTCTTTTTTCTTCTCAAAATATTTTTTACCCTTCCTCCCTATTTAAAATATTCGATATAGCTTACAAAAATTTAAACCACAATATGTAAAAAAAGTAGAATACAATAAAAGACCCCAAGAGGGGGATATTAAACATACTAAGACACACCAAGAGGAGGGCACACACACTCTCTCTCTCTCTCTCTTTCTCTCTCTCTCTCTCTCTCTCAAGCACCAATAAAAGTATGGTTAAAAAAGGTGCATTGCTCACAATGCCAGCATTGGTGCCAGGTGAATGTCCTGGGGGAGGGTGTTTGATAGCCTGGGAGCAAAAACTGAGGAGGCTCTTCTCCATGTAAATGTCAGCCTTATCTACATAAGTGGAGGAACATGGAGCAGAGTCTCCCCAGATTATCTTAATCCTGGGTAGGTTTATACAGGAGAAGACAGTCTTTCAAATATCCCAGTCCCAAACCATTTAGGACTTTATAGGTCATAACCAGGCCCTTGAATTATGTCCGGAAGCATACTGGGAGCCAGTGCAACTGCTGGGGCACTGGCATAATGTGCTCCATATAGCTAGTATTAATTAAAACTCGAGCAGCCACATTCTGGACTAGTTGAAGTTTCCAGAGACTCTTCAAAGCAGCCCCATGTGGACTGCATTGCAGTCATTCAGTCGGGATGTGACAAGAGCATGAATCACCATGTTCAGGTCATTCTTACTCAGGAAGAGTTGCAGCTGGCAAATCAGTCAAAGCTGCCCGAAAGCACGCCTGGACACAGAAGAAATCTGATTCTCAAAAGCTAGAAAAGAGTCTAGGAGGACTCCCAACCTGCACTCCTGTTCTTTCAAAGGGAGCACGACCCCATCCAGAACAGGTAACACACCACATTCCTGGTCAGTGTGGAGTAGAGGGGGGAAATTATTTTTCGTGTCTTGCTCACAACATTCCTATTAATGCATCCCAGAATGTTTGCTTTTTTTTTTTTTTTTTTTTCCAACAGTGTTACGCTGTTGATTCATATTTAGCTTTTGGTCCACTATTACCCATAAATCCCTTTCTGTAGTATTCCTTTCTACACAGTCACTTCCCATATTGCATGTGTGGAACTGATTGTTCCTCTCTAAGTGGAGTACTTTGCATTTGTCCTGATTGAACTTAATCCTATTTACCTCAGACCATTTCTCCAGTTTGTCCAGATCATTTTGAATTATGATCCTATCCTCCAAAACACTTGCAGGTTGGTATCACCTGCAAACTTTAAAAGTGTACTCTTTATGCCAATATTTAAATTGTTGATGAAGATATTGAACAGAACCAGTCCCAAAACTGACCCCTGTGGAACACCACTTGTTATGCCTTTCCAGCATGACAGTGAACCATTAATAATTTCTCTGTAGGAATGGTTATCCAATCAGTGATACACCCACCTTTATAGTGGCTCCATTTATGTTGTATTTCCCTTGTGTATTGATCAGAAGGTCATGCGAGACTAGCAAATGCTTTAATAAAGTCTAGATATACCACGTCTACTGCTTCATTCTTATCCACAAGGCTTGTTATTCCTATCAAAGAAAGCTATCCAATTGGTTCAACATGCTTTGTTCTTGACAAATCTATGCTAACTGTTATTTATCACCTTATTATTTTCCAGATGTTTGCAGATGGATTCCTTAATTATTTACTCCATTACCTTTTCTGGTAGAGAAGTTAAACTCACTGGTCTATATTTCCCTCGATTGTCCTTATTTCCCTTTTTGTAGATGGACACTATATTTGCCCTTTTCCAGTCTTCTGGTATCTCTCCAGTCTTCCATGACATTCCAAAGATGATTGTTAATGGTTCAGATACTACCTCAATATGTTCCTTGAGTATTCTAGGAAGCATTTCATCAGGCCTTGGTGACTTGAAGACATCTAACTTTTCTAAGTGATTTTAATGTGTTCTTTTCCTGTTTTAACTTCAGGAAGATATTTAACCCTTGTATTTTATTTTGCACAGAATATTTTAATGTCTTTACATCATTCTCTGAAACACAAGTATTGACAGCTGTTCAAGAAAGAATATCAAACTACTAGGTTGATTGGTCAGTTCTGGCAAGGCAGTGCCTGGGGGCATTGCACTGAACATTCTAAGGACAATGCTAGCTATAGTAAAGTTTTACAGTAATGAAATCCTAGTTGGACTACAAACTCTTTGGAATACTCCTGCCTTTTTTTGTCAGGAGTGAACGGTACCTTGCACAGTGATGCCCCATTCTTGATTGGCAATATAGATAATCGCAGTAAAATAGTTATTATTTTGACAAGTGAGTCATTACATCTCAAGCAACACTTGGCTTATGTAAGGTTTTCAAAATATGATATTAAGTTGCTGTGTGAAAGATAATTTTCTTACCAACAATATGTTTAACTGATTAGCCAATTACACAGGATTTTACGTCTCTAGTTTCCAGTGCACAAACAGCAAAAGGAGTATTGGATTCATCCTACGGAGTGTTCTTCTCCAGTACATTCACTATGGTACATTTAGCAGCAAATTGGAAACTGCCTGTAGTTCAGATGCTGCCATATCTGTAAATGCACTTCTAAATCAACAATTATATAAAACTATCTAATTTTCATTATTTGTCTCTAGGGATATATTTTCCAAAGTATAAATACAGATTTAGCCTTGTGACTCCCATTAACATCAATGTAAGTGGTATAAATCTCCACTGTGAAAATGTATGCTTTTAGATGGCAAATAATTTGTGTTCATAAGCTTTCACTACAGATACTTTTCAAGTAGACAGTATCTAGAGCCGTGGTCACCAACCAGTAGATCGCGATCTACTGGTAGATCTCAGGGGCTCTAAGAGTAGCTCTTGAGCCCTCTCTGAACTGCGCACCTGCGCAGTACATTTACATTAGATTTCCTCATGTAATATAGGCGGGGCTTCAAGGAAGGGGCGGGGCAGTAGATCTTCGCCTGTTCTGAGACTTAAAAAGTGATCTTGGGTGTAAAAAGGTTGGAGACCACTGATCTAGAGTGTGCGTACACAGTGGGCCTGAAGATAAAATAAGGCAGAGAGAGAGAGAAATGGAGGATATTGGGGGATATTATAGTTATAAACTGTTTGCAGTGTTCTCGTAGATGTGTTGGTCCCAGGATATGAGACAAGTATGCAAGAACCCCTTATGGGTAATAGTTTGTGCCAGCTTGTATTTCATTTAGACACTCTGGTTACCAGCCCCAAACATAAAGAGCTCTGTGAAACTTGAAAGCTTGTTCTGGCCCCAAACATTGTTATATCTTTTTTTACACCATGAGCACAAACTTGTCTAAAATCAATATAGAGTGAGGTAGGCTTGCACATTTGATGGGTCACAAAATTGGTCTGTGTCATGGGTGGAGGTAAATATGAAAGGAACTAATATTGATATGGGCACAGCAGCAAAGTGAGGAAGGCACATAGATGGAATTAAGCAACAGACCATAACGTAAACTTTAACTCAAGGAAGCGTCGCAACATGCTTATCATCCATACTTTCCTATACCAGGCATTTAATTGGTTTCAGTGAAGGGGTTACAGGGCTTCATATTGTATAACCATGGTGTCCAAACAGTTCTGAAGCAGTAGCCACTATAGAGGCTACTGCTATAGCAAATTAGCTACACTCAACTGGCCAAATAGTAACATGTGGCTAGCATGTTGGACACTACAGTAGTATAAACTGTAATTGAGGTAGGTTGTCCTCTGTTACCTCAGGGATGCAGCTCTCTTTGAGTCCTAGGACTTAAAACAAATATATTATTGTCATGGGGTGAAGGAGGGATGGAATTTAATACATATATGTTTAAATTCTGGATATTTTTTTCTTGGATTACTGTAATAGGAATTTTGAGCATTAGTTAACATTTTTTTCTGATCCTGTTTTTTTCTCTGTGCTCTTCATTCACATAGTTAATCTTTTATTTTCCTTGAAATTACTTCTCTTTTTCTTGTATTATTATTCATTCCTTTCCCCTGCCTTTTTTAAAGGATTGGCCTCCCATTTTTACTCCTTCCTCTTTCTGTAAGAATTAGAGATGTAAACGGGTAACTGGTTAACTGATGAGCAATATCCTTAACTGGCACCCAGAAGAAGCGCCCCCCCCCCCATTTATGACATACTGTGGGCAGGGGCTGCTCCAACTCATCTGGGCCCATCATGCCACAAGCTGTGGTCAATCGTGTAACCAATAGAATTTTGATTGGTAATACGGTTAGTTTTTGTTTTTACATTTTTTTTTTACATCCCTCGTAGAAATTCTGTCATTTTCTTAGCAAGTTTATCCTGAAGGACTTGAAAATGTCACCATAGTCAGCTAGGTTGTCTTGATAATGTAATATAAAAGTATTTTTCTTTTTCTAAAGTAAGTTAAGAATAAGCTAGTCTTGCAGAATATCAAAATTAGAGTTCATACCCTCTCCAACAGAAGGACAACCCTGTAGGTACTATCTAGGTGGTAGTTGTACATATAGCATTCCTTGTGGTCACAGGTGCTGACTTTCCCTCTAACCAGAAGGGTGCTCTGCCTCTACCCCAGGCCCTGCCCCATTGTACCCCTTCCCCAGGGTCTGCCCCTGCTCTACCCCCACCCCGCCTCATTCTTCCCCTTCCTTCAAGTCTCATCCTGCTGTAACCCCACCCTGCTCCCACTCCACCCCTTCTCCCAAGCCCTTGCCCTGCCTTTTTCCCACTCCCTCCCCTAAGTGTGCCCCATCCCCACTCCTTACCCACTCTTCTGGAGCTTCCTGAATGCTGCAGATCAATTATTCAAGTCAGTCTGGACTTGCCTGGAGGGTGGGGAGGAAATGGTCAGTAGGGCCACCCTTAGGCAAAAGGCATGGAGAGGAGATGGAAGTGGAGAGGTGAAATTGGCTACCAGGGAGTAGTAAGCACCCACTTCTTTTTCCCTGTGTCAGTGTTGCACCAACAGTGTTGTAAAACTGTTCGGCATTGCTGTGGCTTCAGGCCTACGGACAAAACTGCCTGGGCCTGATGTACTATAAGTATTACATTTTCTTGTAATTTTTATTAATTTTGGAGGTATGTTTAACTTGTCTCATGAAAACAAGATGAAAGGTTGCCATTCAAAATGGCCACCATCTCTCATTTAGGGTTGCCAGGTGTCCAGTTTTGAACCGGACAAAGTCCAGTATTTGAGCTTTCTGTTCGGGAAGCAAATTGAGAAAATATAAATGTCCAGTATTTTCTGAATAAGATGTAATATAAATTGTGATGTAATGTCAAGTGTGTCCGGTATTTTTGTTGAAATCATCTGGCAACCCTACTCTAACTACCAATGGAACTGAAGACCTCAAGATGGAAGACTGCAGGGAAATAGCAGTCTGCAAGGTGAAGTGAGGCTGCCATCTCCCATTGTTTTCAGTGAGACTGAAGCCATATCCTCCAGCATGATGGCTGCCACATTGGTTCAGTAGTCTAGTCAGGACACAGGGACTGTGAGGAGCAGCATGGGCATGGTGAAAGTAAGATAGCAAGGTAGAATGAGGGGGAGCAGGTTGTAGAATTAGGTGGTGCAGGAGAAAGGAAAGCACAGAAGGGAAGGAACGGTGGTGAGGAGAGGGGACGAGGGTCTGGCATAGCAGTGGGCAAAGAAGAGCCTGTGTGGTGGGGTTCAGTGAGTGTTAGTCTCAGGGCAGTAGCAGGGGGCTAGAAAGGTGTTACTTCTTGCAAAAGGCTAAACCAATTCCATATTTTTACTATGATTTTATTGCTTATGCGCTTAATAGAAGACAGACTAAACCCCATGATTTGATGGGTTTTAAAATCTCATGATTTGGGGAGAGACTAGTCTTATGATTTGTGATTTCTTGAAGTTGGCAATTCTGTAAATGTAAATTTAGAGTTCTACTTTCATACATACAGTCAAAACTGGGTCTGTTTTAGGGAAAGAAATTAATATGTTTATGCATTTTTACTATTAATTAAATAACAGCTATGATTTTCTTTTCCTCACTCAAAGTTCTCATTAGGAATTATACTGAACTTACATTTATTTCTGTTTTCTTTACGTATTTTTATTTTCATATTCACAGAATTACAGGAAGTTGTATTTGTCATCCAGAGTCAAAGTAATTCTTTTCATTCAAAAAGAGCAGAAGATTTAGAGCGCAATATTTTAAAACAGGCTGAAGAGCTTGGAAAGGTATGTGTACATAATATATATTGTATACTTCTCGCATATGTGTGTACAACATTTTATTAGCTTTCTACTGAACACAGGGTTGCCAGGTATCCAGTTTTGAACCGGACAAAGTCCAGTATTTGAGCTTTCTGTTCTGGAAACAAATTGAGAAAAAATAAATGTCCGTTATTTTCTAAATAAAATGTAATGTAGATTGTGATGTAATGTCAAGTGTGTCTGGTATTTTTGTTGAAACCATCTGGCAACCAGCATGTTTTTATAATCCATTTTATTTTGTTAGCCATGCCAGCATCCACCCCACCACATTACCTTCAGGGTGTCCCTTATCCTGCCTCTCTGGGGAGGGGGGAGGCTTGAGCCCACCACCCCACCCTACCCTACCCTACCCTCCCCAGGCGCACAGCCTATCTCTAGGCCATGCCAGAACCGAGCCCACCACCTTACCTTCAGGACGTCCCTTATCCTGCCTCTCCGTGGGTGTGGAGAGTGCATTTACATAGTGCATTCGTCTATATTACAGACCTCTAAATTGTAATACGTACTAACTGACTCAGGTGGACCCTTGTGTTATGCACTAAAAGTTCTATAGTTCACATTAATGTTGTAGTGTTTTTTAAACTTTTAGTGCACACTAAAAGAGTACACCTGGTCCAGATAAGTGCACAATATGCTAGTGCACACTGGAATTTATAACCTTTGAGTAGGGACTAGGCACACCATGTAGACAAATTCTCAGAATACATTTGTTTACTCTTTGTGCACTTTCTGAAGAAATGGTTGAAATTCAAGGATGTCACTCATGGCATATATGATGATCACCAAGTGGAATTTTCATTTTGAATTACCATACTTTAGCAAATATCACAGGTGGGATATGCAAAGTTTTACATACCCCTCCCACCCCCCGTGGGATATACTCGTCCACGTGTAATACAGGTTTTTTTTGGGGTTGGGTTTAGTGAAAGGAAGACAAGACTGTCTCTTACTTGAGAAAAGCAGCATATTTTAATTTAATAATAGAGGCAATTATATTAAAATTTATTAAAATACATTAAAATTCATTAGTTTACTCTGCAACTAGTAGAAGAATAAAAACAATAAAAAAAGCTGTCTTTGCATTCTCATTCACTCTGATCCCTAGAATCAGCACCAGCAGCATCCTCCTCAGTCTGTGTAGGATTTGCGCTTAGGCATGTTTAAAAGGTTTAAGGAGTTTAAAATACAAGTTAAAACCACTGAAGGAATAAATGAATGGAGAAGCGGTATGATTCAAAGGGGTTCTATACCAGCGATAAGGGTTGTAGCCTACTTAGTGCTCAGCTTTATCAGCTGCAGCTCATTAACACTTGATTACAGGTGCTTTGCATTAACATTACCCATGGTTCATCTCCTGCAGGTTATACACGTGCGCGGGGTATACAAGACTTTTTTTTACTTAATCAGGGAAAACCGTAGGTTATCCACAGGTGCAGGTAATACTCGTGCATGGGTTATATGTGCTAATTTATGGTACATTATTCACTACATATGTATGTAAAAGCTGCTTTTTTGTAGGTAAAATTTAAGACTAAGTGATAAAAGTTCTTGAATGAAAAAGTCTTGCAAATAAAATCTAATGGTGTTAGTTTTTAGCATTTTCTTTCTGGTGAAGAAAGCACATCAGTTTAAGTTAATATGTAGGAGCACTTTCAGGGGGATGCCTTAAAATATGTCATGCATTTTCATTTATCTGGTAAAGCTTTTGTCTGAATTTTTATCTCAAATGTATTATCCTTGGATTAGAATGAGCATTAGTCAGAAATCTGGATCACAGAACCTTAGCATAGAACTAAAATTTACACAGTTGCTCAAAGATCTTCTAAAAATGAGGAAGAGAAATTTTATCTTTCAAAATATAAAAGTTATATATATACACTTTGGTGGGGTTGTGGAAATGAGTTTTTAAGCCAATTCCCCACGTGTACCAGCTCTCATGGAGCCACCTCCTCCTCTGTCCCCAGCACTGCTGCCTCTGTATCAGAGGTAGCAGTGTGTGTGTGGGGGGGGGGGACGACAGATGGGAGCCGCCTGTCTCCTGAATGTAACTATGTAACCACTGCAATTTTCAGCGATTACACGATTACTTAAATGCATTTTAACATCCGTAGTTCTATCTTCCCTTTTCCAAGCCCCTGTTCTGTAATCACATCCATTGCACAGTCTTTGCAACCACATGGAGTTCCCATTAATTTCAGTGGGCTCCTGGCATGGGTATATTTGCATGGATCCAATGGCAGGAACAAGATGTTGACAATTAAAAATGGATTCCTGTAAACTGTAAATGTTGACATCCTAGAACATCACTGTCTGGGAGCCAGAAAAGTCAAGTGGGAGCATAGATATTTTCAGCAAGGGGGAATACAGACATACGTGTTTACACAAGGGAAGGAAGAGAGGTTAACATCTGTGAGTAGGCTTGCAGTAGGGAGCAACTCGTTTCTGAATGAATTAAAGTGTTTTTAAAAATATTAAGCTTATTTTTGCAAGAGGATCCCAAAGTGCTTTAGAAAAATGTCTTGAACCTACATTGACATGGAAACACTTTTCAGAAACAAGGAATGATTCTATGAATACAAAAAGGTTGGTTGAACTTCTTTTCTGTATTATTGCCTACCCCTCTTCCCCGTCACATTCTAAACATAGGATTTTCAGTTTGCTATGGTTTTCCTCCTATCCTGTTCTAATTCATCCGGTGGACTATTAAGCAGGTGGTGTTACATCTGTTTTTCCCATCAGCACTTCAAAATACAGTAACCTCAACCATTGTGAATAAGACTCTGACTATTGATCACTGAAGGGAAAAGCCTTTGAAATTTCTGTACATTGAAATTTTGAACTTTGTAACACTCATCACTGGGGTTTCTCAACCTTTTTTTTTTATAAAGTACCCCTTTAAAAACAAAAAAGTACTCCTAGTACCTACAGTTTTCAGACACACACAATTTTTTCTACCATTGTAGCACATTTGATTAAATGACTTAATTGTAGCCAGGTGGGCGATGACATTTTTGGGTGTAAAAAGTAAACAAATAATAAAACACAGTATAACTTAAGTTTTCTCCAAATTTCAGTTGTGTTGACGTACCACCCAGACTTCTTTCGAGTACTCCTTAGGGGTACTCATAGCACTGGTTGAGAAACACTGATTTAAATTACCACTAGATGTCAGTGTTGCTTTAATTGCTAAAATGCATATTACCTTAGCTTCAAAATGTTTTATTTCAGTATTTTTTCATATTAAGCAATGATTAAAAACTGGTGATGAGGAAAAGTTCTTTACCATTTTAAACTATTCAGTAAAGTGTAATAAAAATGAAAATAGGAATAGGAATAACATGTTAAGTCTGAGGAAAATATTCAGCGTATATTATAGTATTTGGACTTGGCTCAGCCCAGGGTCTATTATATGAGAGGATGGGTATATGGTTGTGGTTAAATGGCCTAAAAGGTGCAGGAGGTAAGATTAGATGATCATGATCATCACTTCTGACTGCTGTGAGACTGCAGCAGTTTCAGCTGAAATAGTTCTTTCTGTAAATTAGGGCATACTGGAGCTAGCCTAAGGACTCTGGCAAACTCCAACCACCATCTAGACTAAGTTCAAATACATAGAAAAGTGTTATGACAAGCCCCTCCCTCCCCCCCAAACTTTGATCAATTTTATTCCCACTCAAATCTGGACTCACTGGAAGTTGCAACAGTGCAGGAAAAGTAAAAAAATCAATAAAAGGCATTCCCTGAACGCGCCCCGCCCCCCCAAAAGCTAGACATGTTTGGGTCATTTGCCTTATTGAAGGAAATTTTCAGGCATTATTTGCTACCTGTAATTTTCTGATGTGGTAGAGGGTGATCCCTTGGTGAAAGTGCCACAGGATGAAAGGGAGGAATTAAAAGAGATTATCAGAGAGGGCGAAATGGTAGCTAGAACAGTAATACAGGCAGCCATGGACACCTCTGACGTAGCCATGAGTCTGATAGTCATAGCAGTGACCGTGAGATTTGTCGCCTGGCTATTAGCCTAAAGAATATCAACATAGGCTCTTTTGACCACATACATATTCAAGAAGCTTGGTCACCAGATGACGATATATTGCATATAAAAGTCCGACAGCTCAGAAACCTCAGATTGGCCAGGATATAGTATCTCTACCTATTCTCTGGAACTCAGTAGTACAAATTTTCATAAACATGACATCTGTGCATTACTTAAATAATGGGATGCCCATTTCTCATCTCTGTCTGAAAGCCATCAAGCTCTGTACATGATGATGTTTCAGGGGGTGACCGTGTTGGTCGTTCTCCTTCTAGAGGTCAGCCATGATGACCAGCCATGAATGGTCCCTGCACAAATCTATTGTAAGACCAATATTCTGGTATTGGGAATCTCCTCCCACCGCCCTATGGACTATTTTGCCGCCAAATACAATGTCAAATGTCAAAGCTCTTCTTCCAGAGAAGAACTAAGCCAAGGATTGTTGCCAAACATCCTACTTGTACAGTGGTACAGACATCTCTACACTTTACCACTCTTTCCTCTGATTCCTAGAGGAGATTCAAGATCAGGAGAGTTAGAGCCATGGAGAGGCAGTCTTGGCTGACAACCCTGTTATAAATGCCTGATCAGCCTCTATTTGAGCTCCTGGTTCATCTAGATGTGATCTCATAACACAATGACCAGATGCTCCATCCAGACCTGGAATTGCTCCCGTTGAGAGCATGTTTGTTGGCTAGTTAAATACCATTAATAGACATACTGCTCTCTACAGGTCTGGCAAACGTTGACTCAGAACAGGAAAAATCTAAATGGAATATACCCAGCATAGCTGGGTCCCTGCCCAAGTCTTGATACTGTAGATCCTTGACTACCTGCTACACTTGAAAAAACAAGCTGACCTGTTGTTCAGCTATAATATTCCACTTCATGACAATTTCAGCATGCCATTGCCTGTACAGTTGTCAAGGTGGATTTAAATTGAGATTATTTAAATCAAGATTTAAATAAGCAGGTGGAAAACTTTTATTGTAAATAATCAATTTTAATCAGTCTTTCTACTTGTACCCTTATTTTCTAAAGAAAATTGCATATTCTCGTTGGTTCATATAGTAATTATAACAAGTTGTTTTACAGAGCCATAAAGCCTTTACACTAGATTTGTCTTTTTGCTACCCAGGAAGGTATACTATAACTATATTTTTAAAAATCTTAATTAAGCAATTATATAGAAATTTTTTTTCAGATTCTTAAGTATATATTTTTAGTATGTTAGAAAATGGTAAATGATACTACTTATTTGCTTGCTAATTAACTTTTTAGTCATGATTTGTATCAAGCTGCATAAGTATGGATATAAACGCCAAACAGCATATAAAATCTACTTTTTATTAAAGCAACCTGTGTGCCTGCAGAAGAGGTTACTGCTGCAGAAAATTGGTTCTGAGGTACTTAACTAATGACTCACCAGTTCAGTGATATTACTTTCTTAGCAAATCTATATATACTGCCTGAATGTTTCATTTCCAGACCTGAAATTTATTATTATATTCAGCTTATCTTCTACATTTCTCTTTAGTCCAGTGTTTACTATTTTGGCTGTGTTATTTCCATCTACATACTTTGCACAATTTTCTTATCAAATTATCAACCAAATAAGCCAGTTGGTTCTTAATAAATAACTCAAAACAAGTCAACCACTGAATTCTATTGTACAACTTGGAGATGAATTAGTTGGGATCCTCCTGCTCTCTTTAGTGAAGCTGAAGCAGAGTGGTTGTTACAGAAATATTTTGCAGTTTCAACATTTTCCTCTATTCTTGGAGTAGAACGTTAAGTCTTTGGCTGTAAGATGCATCAGATGTGCGCTGCACCTATTTTTTTAAGCTTCAGGTTCTCTTCATAATCTTCCTGATTTCTTATTTTTCCTACATTTGTAGCTTTGTCTGTAACAAAGCTACTTAAGGCTTGAATTTTTGTTCGGTTTCTTGTAGCTTTTGCTGCTTCCGCTTTTAAATATTATGCTGTATGGGTATTTCCTGGTGTATCAAGTTTTTTTCTGTAACATTGAAAACACCGTATTTTGTTTCATACAAACATTACTGGAAAATTGTATACATTGCTTCACCGTCAAGACTAAGGTTAATGAATTTCCCATTAATGCTTTTGCATATTGTTCAATTTCTTTCTCTCATACACTTATTCAACAATCTTTCAGCATTGTCTGCTCTGTAGAGTGGGGTGTAGCCTATTTGTAATGATTGTAATGCATTAACAGGTGTGTTGTGAGCAAGACACGAGAAGTCATTCTTCCGCTCTACTCTGTGCTAGTTAGGCCTCACTTGGAGTATTGTGTTCAGTTCTGGGCACCGCATTTCAAGAAAGATATGGAGAATTTGGAGAGGGTCCAGAGAAGAGCAACAAGAATGTTTAAAGGTCTAGAGAACATATGACCTATGAAGGAAGGCTGAAAGAATTGGGTTTGTTTAGTTTAGAAAAGAGAAGATTGAAGGGGGACATGATAGCAGTTTTCAGGTATCTAAAAGGGTGTCATAAGGAGGAGGGAGAAAACTTGTTCATCTTGGCCTCTGAAGATAGAACAAGAAGCAATGGGCTTAAACTGCACAAGGGAGGTTTAGATTGGACATTAGGAAAAAGTTCCTAACTGTCAGGGTAGTCAAGCACTGGAATAAATTGCCCAGAGAGGTTGCGGAATCTCCATCTGTGGAGATATTTAAGAGTAGGTTAGATAAATATCTATCAGTGATGGTCTAGACAGTATTTGGTCCTGCCATGAGGGCAGGGGTCTGGACTCGATGACCTCTCGAGGTCCTTTCCAGTCCTAGTATTGTATGATTCTATGATTGATCCCTGTCTATAAAATGTTTGTTCTGAACAAGATAAAAGGGAGAATTTCTTGTGTTAATGAACTGTGAGCAATCTTTTTATCTATGGAGTCTTGCTAGAATTTGCTGGTCTTGATTAGGAGCTCATAATTGGATGATTGAAGTGTTTTTAAAAAAATACATAAATGTTTCTATCTGATGTATGTTTAGTTGCCGCACTTTCTGTGTACCAACAAATGACTGAAGTTGTGGACATTGCAGATGATGGATATTCTTAATCCCTTATGTCTAAGATAGACACTGAAATATAATGGTAAAAAAAATCAGTAAGTCAGTTACTTACTCACACTGTACTGGTTTTTTTTAAGACTGTAAATGAAATACTGCTTATTACAGCTATTTACCACAGTTTACATGATATATAATTTATTGTAAACTCAGATTTAAAGAAAAAATAATAAATCATTTTAATTTAGGGTTTTTTTTGTGAGAAATTTTGGGTTTGAGCTGGTGTTTTCCAGCACAAATGCGTAATCAGAAAATTTCTGACCAGCTCTAGTTGATACCTGCTTCTCACTTTTGCCCCATGTCTACCTAGAGATATGTGATGAGGCTGAAGTGTGAGAGAGCAATCTTGCTCTTTCATGCTTCAGCATTGTTGCATAACTCCCTTTTTCCTTTTAAGAATCTTTTTGCTGTCGTCTTGTCTTTCACTTCATCGGGTGCTAGTTCTTTCTTCTTATTTTCAATTCCTCATGTAATCTTGTTGCACATACAGCTCAGCTTTTATTTATTTATTTCCTCTTCCCTTTTCCCCTGGCAGTCCTCCCAATCCTCTCTCCTTATTGCTCCTTTTTGTCTGCCTTCCACTCCTACTCTTACACCCTCCATCATTCTCTGCTAAGAGCACTCTCTTTTCTGCTTGTATGTATTCCTGTCCTTCAAACGCCTCCTTAAAATGCCTCCTTCCAGGAATACTGTCTGTCTTTTCCCAAATCATGTCTTCAAATCTTGTTTGTCTTATCCAGTAAGACGGGGTGGGGAACCTTTTTTGGGTTTGGAGTCACTGACCCACAGAAAAATCATTTGGCAGCCGCACACAAGTAAGATCCAAAAAACAGAAACAAAAATCAAGACACAAAAACCTCTCGGACATGGTCCCCAACTGATAAGCAGGGGAAAAAAAAGATAAAGACCTCACTTATACAACTTGGGGCACCAGGGTTGCCTTTGCACTCCATTCCCATAGGAGGAGAGGGCACCGAGGCTCAGGACTTCCCCTCAGGGCCAGATTAATGCTTCTGGGGGCCCAGGGCTAGTGGATTTTGTGCCCTTCCAGGCTCTGGGGTGGATCAAAAAATGAGGGGTACAATGTGTGGGAGGGGATGCCAGGAAGTGTGCTGGGGATGGGTAGGGAGGGTACAGGAGAGGGTTTGGAGTATGGGAACTGGGTGGGAGGTAGGGTGCAGTGTGTGGGGGCTGGGCAGGAGGTATGGGATCTGGGTGGAATGCAGTTGTGGGAGGGGACAAGCACCGGCGTAGGGAACAGAGGTGCCATTCCACTGCAGAGCCACTTCCTTCTCCCAGGAAGTGCCCGCAGGCCAGATTCAGCCCATGGTTTACCTTGATGTGGCCTGCAAGGCTCGGGGCTCTCTCCCCCCTCCCCCCCAGCTGCAGCTTGCCCCATTGCAGAGGAGGGAGCCTCCAGCCCACATGCAGTAGATTTCCCATGCCTGCTGTATGATATATAGAATAGTGATAGAGATGTAGCCGTGTTAGTCTGGTGTAGCTGAAACAAAATAAAGGACTATGTAGCACTTTAAAGACTAACAAGATGGTTTATTAGATGATGAGCTTTCGTGGGCCAGACCCACTTCCTCAGATCAAATAATGGAAGAAAATAGTCACAACCATATTTACCAAAGGATCCATTCTTTGGTAAATATGGTTGTGACTATTTTCTTCCATTATTTGATCTGAGGAAGTGGGTCTGGCCCACGAAAGCTCATCATCTAATAAACCATCTTGTTAGTCTTTAAAGTGCTACATAGTCCTGTATTTTGTATGATATATAGGTAACTAAAGATAGATATATACAGTGATTTCCAATAAATATACTCAGTGCTTATTTGTAGGGCTCTCAAGTGATTAAAATATTAATCAAGATTAATTTCATGTTTAAAAAATAATTGTAATTAATTGTGATTAATCATACTGTTAATAATAGAATGCCATTTATTTTAAGTATTTTTGGACATTTTCTACATTTTCCAATATATTGATTTCAGTTGCAGAATTTAATCACAAAATACAAAGTATATGTTGATTTTTGATGATCACATATCCCTTCTAGGGATGTGAATGGTTAACTGGTACGCATCCCCTTACTGGGTGATGCTTACCAGTTGCAGTTAATTGTCAGGGGCTAGAGCATTGCTCCACCTGCCATGGGCAGGGGGCTGCTTCAGCTCCATGGAAGGGAGGACTCTAGGCTAGCCAGACCAGCCCCCACCTCTGGTAGGCCCAGCCCAGCCGGTGTGCGGAGGGCAGAGGCTCTGCAGCCTGGTGAGATAATGTTTAACCAGTTAACTAATTAAATGGGATTCACATGCCTTGTCCCTTCATGCTTCAACCACCATTTCAAAGGACATGCATCTATGATGATGATGAGTTCTGCTTGATAATGATCTAAAGCAACGCAGACTGATGCATGTTCATTTTCTCCATCTAAGTCAGATTCAAACTGCAGAAGGTTGATTTTTCCTTTTTAGTTGTTTGGGTTCTGTATTTTTGGCACTGGAGTGTTGCTCTGTTAAGACTTCTGAAAGCATGCTCCACACTGCATCCCTCTCAGGTTTTGGATGGCACTTCAGATTCTTAAGCCTGTGGTCGAGTTTTGAAGCTGTCTTTAGAAATCTCACATTGGTACTTTCTTTGTGTTTTGTCAGATCTGCAGTGAAAGTGTTGTTAAAAATGAACAGTGTGTGCTGGCTCATTATCTGAGACTGATATAACATGAAATATATGGCAGAATGCAAGGAAAAGGGAGCAAGTGGCATACAATTCTCCCTCAAGGAGTTCAGTCACAAATTTAATTAATGCATTCTTTTTTTCAAGAGCATGCTCAGCATGGAAGCACACTCCTCTGGAACGGTGGCTGAAGCATGAAGAGGCATGCAAATGTTCAGCATGTCTGGCAGTAAATACCTTGCAATACCATATGAATGCTATTTCTCATTTTCTGGTGACATTGTAAATAAGAAGCAGGCAGCAGTATCTACTGTCAATTTGTCTTCGCGACTGGCAAAATAAAGTAGGATTGAATAGACTTATAACCTCTAAAGTTTGACATTTTATTTTTTGTGTGCAGTTGTGTAACCAAAATAAATCTACACTTGTAAGTTACACTTTGATGGTAAAAAACTTCCACATCAGTACACATACGAGGTAAACTGAAAAATACTGTTTCCTTTGTTTATCATATTTACAGTGTATATATTTGTAATAAAAATAATATAAAGTGAGCACCGTATACTTTGAATTCTATATTGTAATTGAAATCAATATTGAAAATATTTAAACAATTCACAAATGTTTAAATTTCAGTTGGTATTTTGTTGTTTAAGAATGCAATTAATTGTGCTTATTTTTTGGAGTTAATTGCATGAGAACTACAATTAATCAATAGTCCTTATTTATAACGAATGCAATTCACCACCCATTGCGTGTTCCATCAGCTCTTCCTTTTGTACCTTGTAGGTAATTATTTGTTCCTAAGTTTTCTAACATGGATGAAAAAGCACAGTACACCTTCATGTATACTTACACAAATGTCATCCCAGTTGCATATTTTCTGGCAGCATTGTTTATTTTACACTTCAAGGCTGACAGCGACACACCTATCATTGTTCATTTTTTAATGTGTTGCTTAGTCTGCTGGTATTCATTCACCTTTAACATCAGCACATTGATGTTCCTCATGCTTGAATTATTGTACATCCACACACACCAGTGGATGTTATTAGTCTATTGTTGAAAATGTAAAAGGATCCAAATTTTTTTCCAGAAAGAGAGATTACTGTTCGGAGCATGTGCTATAATATAGTTCACTGCTTGTAGAACAACATAAGAATAGCCATACCGGGTCAGAACAAATGTCTATCTGGTTGAGTAGCTTGTCTTGTGACAGTGGCCAATGCCAGTGCCCCAGAGGGATTGAACTCAGCATACCAAACAATCTATCCCATTTCCCATTTCCAGCTTCTGGCAAACAGGGGACACTATCTCTGCTCATCCTATATAACAACCATTGACATCCATCAACTTGTCTAGCTTTTTTTTTTATAATCTTGTTATAATCTTAGCCTTTACAAGATCCTCCTGCAAGAAGTTCCATAGATTGCCCGTGTTGTGTGGCAAAATACTTTTATTTTGAACCTGCTACCTATTAATTTCATTTGGTGACCCCTAGTTCTTGTGTTATGGGAAGGAGTAAATACCACTTTTTTCTTCTTTCTCTTCATCAGTCATAATTTGTAGGGGCAAGATTAGAAAGGTGAAGGCACAAAAAGAGCTCAGTCTAGCTAGACATAAAAGGTAACAAGAAAACATTCTATAGATATATGAGAAGCAAGAGGAAGACCAAGGACAGGGTAGTCCCATTGCTCAATGGAGAGGGAGAAACAATAACAAAAAACTTGGAAATGGCAGAGGTGCTTAATGACGACTTTGTTTCGGTTTTCACAAAGAAGGTTGGTGGTGACTGGATGCCTAACATAATGAGTGCTAGTGGAAATGGAGTAGGTTTAGAAGTTAAAATAGAAAAAGAACAGGTTAAAAATTACTTAGAGAAATTAGATGTCTTCAAATCACCAGGGCCTGATGAAATGCATCCTAGAATACTCAAGGAGCTGATAGAGGAGGTATCTGAGCCATTAGCTATCATCTTTGAAAAGTCATGGAAGTTGGGAGAGATTCCAGAAGACTGGGAAAGGGCACATATTTAGTACCCATCTATAAAAAGGAAAATCAAACAACCCAGGAAACTAAAGACCAATCATCTTAACTTCTGTGCCAGAAAAGATAGTGTAACAAATAATTAAGGAATTAATCTGCAAACAGTGGGAAAATAATAAGGTGATAGGTAACAGCCAGCATGGATTTGTAAAGGACAAATCATATCAAACTGATTGGATAGCTTTCTTTGATAGGATAACAAGCCTTGTGGATAAGAGGGAAATGGGGAAGATGGTATACCTAGACTTTAGTAAAGCATTTGATGTGTTATTGCTTGATCTTCTTATCAATAAACTAGGCAAATACTACTTAGATGGGGCTACTATAAGGTGGGTGCATAACTGGCTGGATAACCATTCTCATAGTGTAGTTATCAATCATGTTGGAAAGGCATAACAAGTGGGGTTCTTCAGGGGTTAGTTTTGGGACCAGTTCATCAACAATTTAGATATTGACATAGAAAGTATGCTTGTTAATTTTGCAGAGGATACCAATCTGGGAGAGGTTGCAAGTGCTTTGGAGGGATAGAGTCATAATCCACAATGATCTGGACAAACTGGAGAAATGGTCTGAGGTTAATAGGATGAAATTTAATAAGGACAAATGCAAAATACTTCCACTTAGTACGAAACATTGTTCCTTCCTGTAACGAGGTGGCACTCACCTCCCACAAGCGCCCCTGTTCGCCATGTTCACGTTCCTTCACTGCCTCAGTCTTTTAAAAGCCTTGCAGCTACTCAGTCTTCCAGTCGAGTCAGAGTCTTGTGTAAATTCACACATCCTTTCTCAGGTACGCCTCTAACAAGGGCTCATCCAGGGCCCTGGGGGCAGCAACACTCTGTCCCCAGAACACCTACAATAGATGTTCTAGGGGCGGAGTGTGGGCAGGGCCAGGCTGACAATTTGGGAAGGTAGTGCCTTCCCCTGCCTTTTATATCGGGCACCCATGGGGATGCCACTAGTTATCTCTCTCGTCGTCCTGTCTTTTAACCAGCTACCAGTCCCTGAGAGCACCTTCCCTCTTATCCCATTATCAGTGTCTTTGCAGCTAGGATTTGATGATGGACTCCACAGTGAGTGACAGTATACTGGGTGACATATGCTTTACCTTGTGTTGAAAACCAGACCATGTACCCACCATGGTTGAGAGGCACAGTTTTTCCACTCAAGGCCATTGCTTTCAAAAAAGGAATTCACCTTATTGAAAATGTCTTGTGCTATTTTGATTGTTTCAAGTTGTTCACAGAATAAGAACTCATGTTTAATATCCCTGGTATTAACATGCTTATGAACAGGGCTCGACAAATCACTGAATCTACTTGCCTGTGGTGAGTAGATTTCAGCCGGTCGCCCCGTTCACCGGTAGCGCACACATGCGCAATGCGGGTCTTGCGCATGCACAGTGCGGGGCTAGTGAGTAGGTTTTGCTGCCATTTGTCAAGCACAATTGGTAACATCAGCAGTTTCATCAAGTTGCAGGGTGAACGTCCTGAAAGCAGGATGTTTAATGTCATGCACAACTTGTTCTTTGATATCTTCAGACATCGTACATATTCTGCATTTCGCAGTATCATTTGACATAGAAAGTATATTAAGCTTTTTGGCAGTATTGATGCCAAACACAATAGACACAGTATCTTTGCACACTAGCAGAACAAACTCCTCACTTATGTATCTTTTTGGTACAATTCGTAGTGACATAACATAAAAGGCCTCTCCACAACTGATGATGGCTGCTGTCAAACTTCCATCTGCATCAAGCCTGGCTTTCTTTGTTGCTTCTCTGCATTTCAGAAAAGCCATATTTTTATTTTTATGCTCAGGATGCCTAGTTTCAAGATGTCACTGCAATTTGCATTGTTTCATCAGTTCTTTAGTGCAGTTTTTCAATACCAGAGGTGACAATGCTGGTAAAAATGTATTTTTAAGATGCTAGACATTTTTGCTTTTTAGCAGTTTTAATAGTAGAGGGGGGCATTATTTTCAGGAAAAGCGTGCCCCTGTATGTCTGACTGTTAAATAATAAAATACTTCTTTAGTTGCTGAAGTCCTCTAATTGTGTTTCAGTCTCAGGCCTGGTCTATGCTAGAGTTTAGGTTGAATTTAGCTGCATAAGGGCAATTTTCTAAATAGTGAGTTCACATTACCACACCCCTTCTTGTTGACATTAAGGGCTGCTGAAGTTGATTTTGATGCTCCTGCTTTTCACAAAGAGTAAAGCAAATTTTGACCTTGCATGACCTAATTCATGGGATTCTACATTCATTGTTGAGGAAGTCAAGGTTCCTGATCTCTGCTATGGCCAGTACTTGCGCCTCTACTGCTCTCCTGGTGAACAGGAAAAGCCCGGGGAAAAATTGAATTTCATTTCTTGTGTGGCCAACATATGCAAATACAGAAAAGTGTATGGTGGCAAAAGGATACTCCAGGGACCACCGCCAGTACTGTGTTAAAATAAAGGAGCTGAGGCAATCCTATCACAAGACAAAAGAGGCAAGTCAATGGTCTGGTGTGTTTCTGTGACCAGCAGCAAGCAATCCTAGGGGGTCACCTGACCGGTTTCACAAGGCAGACCATGTAGTCTTTCCAAGACACTGAGGGCAGCAGCATGGAGGACAGAATAGTGGTGGAGGGTGAGGAGGGGTCAGGGGAAGAGGATGAGGAAAATGGCCAGCTGGCGAGCAGCAAGAACCAAGAATTTTTCTTCACTTTGGGGCCAATCCCTTCCTCCTAGGATGACTTATAGTTGAGCACTGATCCAGGGGAGGGCACTTCTGGTGAGTTCACAATTTTTTTTCTTGCTACAAGTGGATTAAGGCAATTGGGTTTGATGTGCGGTGTACTTGTGCCTACACAGTGTGGGTGGCCTGGAATAGCTTGACAACGTGTCTGGAGATGGAATAGGAATCCTCTCTGAATATCTCTATGATGCTCTCTGATAGGAATTCTTTGATCCTTCTCACAAGGCTTCTGGGGACTGTCTGCCTTACTCAGCCCTCCATGATAGGACACGCCAAATCAGCAATAAGTGGTCTGACGTCATTGCAGCACCTGGCCACATTCAGTCAGCATCAGCTCCCTATCACTCTGTGTATTTCAGAGAAGACTGATATCTTGCATGGCAACTTAGATGGAGGAGGAGGAGATGCTATTAGCTGATGCCTCTGCTGCTACGATGGCTTCAGCCCCTGGCAACCCCTACTCCCTCCTGAGAGATGGGTAAATAGCATTCTCCTGGGAAGCAGGGTGTGATGGATACAGGGAGGAAAGCCGTAAAGACATCGTTCTGCCCTGATGGCATGACCAGACACCATCCCACCCTCCCTCCTACCCGCAAGATCCCGTGGATGGAAAAGTAGCACTGTCCCAGGAAGAGGAGTGTGGTGAACACAGAGGAAGGAAGGAGTGAGCCACCATCATGCCCCCTCTGTCTCTCTTCCTGCCCACAGGATCGTGCCCTGGCAGGCCCCTTACCATGCCTGCCTCCATACAGCATGAGTCCAGATGTTCCCTTGATATCTCTGTTGTGTTCCTGCTGTACAATGGCCACTTTAAAGTATAATTTTAGCCTTGCACAGAGCACATCTCCATTGTCTTTAGAGAAATGTTTGCTGTATGCTAACAGATTAGGTTTTAGACTCCCCAGAGTATCTCCTGTAATGGGTGCCTTTGTAACTTTTCATTACAGTGGAAACAGCAGGCATCTTGCTGCATACTCTCCCAGATCCAGAAGCTTGTCCGTTTTGCACAAATCCACAGGCGAAAACAGACAAGAGAAAGCATTATTTAAGGAGCAGCTGGCGTGGAGGCATAGGTTTCTAGAGGAGATGTGGGCAGAGTGGCAGGACAAGAATATGTTCAGGGAATTACAAGTGAAGCATAACGAGAATATCTTGAAGCAACAGTTGAATATCTTTTCATCCCTGACTGCTGTGATGGAGCACCTGGCAGAGAACTCCGGAAGGGACACCTCATCTTCCACTCCATGCAGAACAACTTTCCTTCCTTACCCAGTTCCATAGCCTCCACCCCAGGTTCCCCAAGACATGGGAAGTGGGAACTCAGGGCAGCCTTACACTCAGCTTCTAGGGCTGTGGTGTCCAATAGTGGCTACTGTTGTAGAGAGCTAGCCACACTCAACTAGCCAGATAGCCACACGTTACTAGTGACTAGCATGTTGGACACCATGGCTCTAGAGCCTTGGGAGGCAAAAGCTGTCCTCCTTGCATTGCTGATCACCCCCCTTTGGGACCCACCATGGACTTTTTTCTGTCCCTGCTATCTTCCCTAAATACAAATGCATGATCCCTGAATAGCACTCTCTATTGCTTGTATTGCATGGGTGGGATGGGAATTACAGACAAACATACTGAATGCAGGGAACTTTCTTGAGAGACACATCCATGACTCCCAAAACTGGCCATTCACAAAACTTGCTTTCAAAGCCTCTTTGATTTTCACTGCTCCTCACTGTGCTTTTCTTATCATCCTGGTATTTGGCTGCTCAAAATCTCTGGCTAGGCACTGTGCCTCAGCTCCTCCCACCCTGCCAGATAACTTTCCCCTTGCTCTCTCAAGTATTATGGAGCACATAGCAGGCTTCCACCACAAAAGGAATGTTGCATTCGCTGAGGTCTAACCTAATCACTGGACTCCTATACCTTCCCTTTAAAAACCCAAAAGCACATTCAACCACCATTCTGCACTTGCTCAGCCTGTAATTTAACTGTTCCTTACTGTGGTCCAGGCTGCCCACATGTGGCTTCATGAGCCATGGGAGCAAGCATTATGTTGGGTCATGAAGGATCACTGTGGGCATTTCCACATCTTTGATTCTAATTTTCTGGTCTGGGAAAAAAGTTCTGGTGTGCATCTTTCTGAAGAGGCAGGAGTTCCTAAAGATTTGCACGTCATGCACCGTTCCATGCTAATGTTGGTGCAACAGTTCTTATGGTCCACCAGCGCCGGCAGCACGATGAAGTACCCTTTGTGATTGATGTACTACTTGGTAAGGTGGTCAGGGACCAAGATGAGGATGTGCGCTCTGTCTGTTGCCCCCTGAAGTTGGGAACCCCATTGCAGCATAACCGTCCCCTATGGTGTCTACATTTCTCAGAGTCACTTCTCTCCATAGCAGAATGGTATTGATTGCTTTGGCTGTGTGTATAACAGGAGCCCTCATCATAGATTTCCCCACTCCAAATTGATTCCCAACTGATGAGTATCTTTTTGGCACTGCACATTTCCATGGGGCAATTGCTATGTGCTTCTCCACTGTCTTTCAGGGCAAGGAAAAGCCATTTACAAAGTTCCATGAAAGTGGCCTTCCACATTGGAAAGTTTTGCAGCCACTACTGATCATCCCATCTCTGCCTCACTAGGCAGTCCCACCAGTCTGTGCTTGTCTAATGGCACCAGAACCAGCGCTCCACTGTTTCCAGAGGTTCGATTACTGGCTACATTTCTAATTCACTTAACCCCAGGGCTTGCCTGTACAGCATGCAGTATGCTACCCTCTCTTCAGCTTGCAAAACAATGATCCACTTTTCTGAACATTGTGATATAACGGTAAAACTATTTGCAGCTGCTCTCAGTGCCGATATCCTTTTGTTTATCACTTCAGAGTATTCTCTTTCTGCTAATGGTCCCTGTTAATAGGAATATAAAGGGGTAACTGATGGCCTGGTAATTGTCTTATCAGTACCCTTACCAGGGTAATTGGTTAACCGGTGCCCAGCCTAGTTGGAGCAGCCTAGCCAGACATGCCGTGCTGCAGATGGGGGGGTGGGCAGTCCAACCAGACTGGGCCAGAGCAACTCCCAATCATGGCACAGTGCTGTGAGCCTGGCCCAACCGGACAGCCTCCTCCCTGCTCTGTGCCACGGGCCAGGGGCTGCTCCAACCTGGCTGGGTCCACCCCACCGCAAGGGGAGGGCACTCCAGCTGGGCTGAACCAACACCCCGGTGCTGTGTGGCGTGGCAGACCCAACCCTGTCTAGCCTGGCTGGGCCCACTGCACTGCGAGTGGGGAGCTGCTCTACTCCTGGCGCCACCCCAGAGCCTGCATCCCATCTCACACCACAACCGTTTGTCCCAGCCCTAAGCCCCACCTGGCCCAGGAGCCCC
This sequence comes from Pelodiscus sinensis, assembly GCF_052426305.1. Classification (NCBI taxonomy): domain Eukaryota; kingdom Metazoa; phylum Chordata; order Testudines; family Trionychidae; genus Pelodiscus; species Pelodiscus sinensis. Next base: position 309,816,240 of record NC_143052.1, read on the forward strand.
CTCCTGTGCTCCGCCCCAGAGCCTGTAAACGCAGCCAGAGATCGTTCTCCTCTTAATTTGTTATAGTCCTTTGTTAAATGATAAATTAGCTCTACAGAATTAACTAAGTGTTTCTGGTTAACATAATTTATATATGATTTATTAGAAGAGTTTGCACACTACACTTTCCTTTATAAACTCTCTCTTTACAAGATGAACATTATATTGTTCCAGAAGTGCTATAACCAAAGTGATTTACCAGGATATTTATAAAGTTTCACTTAAATGGGAAGGGCATTCGTTTTATACATGAGAGAGGTTTTAGAAAACAAGAAATTGCACAAATTCTTGGAGAGGGAGCTAAATTATATCCCTCTGGTACAGCTTTAGTATCTTTTTGTCTACAATCCAGTTTGCTACTGAGTTCTGTGAAAATAAGAGTGAAATAGTCTTTCACAAGAATTTAGTTCTAAAATTAATTAGGTATTTAAGAAAATTTTGTCATGTAAAATGCTTTCTTATCTCATCAGACTATTTTTGGTTTTCTCAAAGGAATTACCTAGAGTTCTGCTTATTCATCAGATGGACAGACATGATGGTGCATGGACCATACTGCCATTAATGCCAGAGTAAGTTTAAAATTTTGTACAAATTGTTGATATGCTTTAATGCTTTTGTGTAAATAAAAACATCAACACCTATAAATCTCTTTTGTTTGGTAGCAATGATATAAGGATGGAGTTTTTACATTCACTTTGTATTTTCTCACTCTTTTTGGTCAGTATCAGTATTACTGAATGAATTACGAGAAAAAGTGAAGTATCTCAAAAGGAATATTATTTTATTCTGATGTTTGTAAGCTCTGTGTTTTAAATTACTTTTGTTTGCTAAAACAAATATTTTGGTTTTAATATGGCTCTCCTTCAGATGAAGTACTTCTTTAACTTTCGTTACCTCATCTGGTCAATTTCAAATTTACCTTTTGTGGCAGGTCAAAACTTCTTTTACTTTACATGTTGCATGCTAACTGTATTTATGCAAATAATGACACTGTTAATATGGAAGGGGTTGTAATAGTGGTAGATCACAAAGATAAATCTGATACAAATTGGTTGTATAATTGTTTAATGCATAGTACATAGTTTTATGTACAGTACTCTAGGGCAGGTGGCAGAGTATCAGATACTATGTGGTGGTACTTTGTGATTCAGTTGATTTGTCCAGGTATCTAAACCAGGTGGGTCTCATTTGTTCTTACTCACTAGAAGTATGACAGTTAATCTGAGGTAAGAAAGCTAGGGTGACACGTTTTTCCATGAAGGACATCACCTTAATAGCGTTCAGCTGAACAGTAGACCCAGGGTAAAGTTTTTATTTGTAGACAAGTCCTGTCCTGGGGAACATAAGTTAATTAAAGAAGACAAACCCCAACAAAGGGTACGTCTAGACTACACGCCTCTGTCGCCAGAGGCATGTAGATTAGGCTACCAAACATAGTAAAATGAAGCGGCAATTTAAATAATCGCCGCTTCATTAAATTTACATGGCTGCCGCGCTGAGCCGACAAACAGCTGATCGGCTGTTTGTTGGCTCAGCGCGATAGTCTGGACGCGCGGATGGCGACATCAAAGGTATTTGTCGACCACCCAGGTAAACCTCATCCCAGGAGGCTTACCTGGGTGGTCGACAAATACCTTTGATGTCGACACCCGCGCATCCAGACTATCACGCTGAGCTGACAAACAGCTGATCAGCTGTTTGTCGGCAGCCATGTAAATTTAAATGAAGCGGCGATTATTTAAATCCCCGCTTCATTTTACTATGTCTGGTAGCCTAATCTACATGCCTCTGGCGACAGAGGCATGTAGTCTAGACGTACCCAAAGGTATAAGTTTGGACCATGCCACATTGTGTGGTACTGCATTAAAATTGAGATGGGAGATCTCTTTTGTTTATATGCACCTCTTATCTTAGGATCTGGATGCTATTTTCCTAAAGTTGGGGATGCATATGTTGGGGATATAATGTAAAGGGGAAAACTAATTTCTTTGAAGGAGTCAGAGATGGGGAAACTCAGCTGACAGGCTAAATCTTAGAGGATTCCAAGTCTGGTTTTATGGGATAATCTCAACAAAGATCTATAAAATATAATCCAAAGCAGCCGGACTCTGTTCAAACTGTTGTAGTGGGAGTAAATTTAAAGGCGAATGTCTCTATGATTGCTCTACTTGAGACAGGCAATCATAAATAATGAAATAAATGGTACCTGCGTCATGAAGGGCTCTGCAGATAGTAACCTAGCAATTAGAATTTCACCTGGAGGTGAACTGGTAACCAGTGCAGAAAATGTATTCCTTTAGACAATTTGCCAGCTAAGGAGTCTGCAATGGCTATAGGAGGGGTTCTTGCCTAACTATCCAGTCATTTGATTGTGAACCAGAACATGCTAACCAGTATAGGACCCCTGATGTCCTGTTGTTTTTTTATGTAGTGTAGTTTACTTGATAGAGAACATTATATTTTCCATCACTCATTGCTGACCAAGAATTGGGATATCTTGCTGGAAAATTGCCATATAAAAATTATCATGCCAATTTTGATTTGCTTTTAAGTAAACACTCATAGAGAAACTTGGGTTGATTTTTAAGCAAACTTTATAATTAAACAACTAAAATGGTAAGAGCTCATCTTCATGGAGCAAGTCAGAGAGGTATAGGCAGTCCCCGAGTTATGCGGATCCGACTTATGTCGGATCTGCAGTTACGAACGGAGCCCTCCCTCTCCCTGGTCTCCAGCAGACCAGGGAGAGGAAGCAAAGCGGCGGAACACGCGGGCAGCGGACAGCCCAGACGCATCTGGGCTGTCAGCTGCCCGTGTGCTCTGCGGCTTTGCTCTGCTTTGCTCCCCGTCCCCCTGGTCTTCCATAAAAGTCTGCAGACCAGGGGGATGGGGAGCAAAGCAGAGCAAAGCCGCGGAGCCCGAGGGCAGCAGGACAGCCACGGCGCGTCTGGGCTGTCCCGCTGCCCCCGTGCTCCGCGGCTTTGCTCCGGACGCCTGTGGTACAGCAGCTGGGGCGCTGCCGGTTGGTCCCGTAGCGCCGCTCTGGGCGCTACTGGACCAACCCGGCAGCACCCCAGCTGCTCAGCGGCTGAATCAGGACGCCTGGGGCAGAGCAGCTTGGGTGCTGCTGGGTTGGTCATTTTGGCTTTCCACCCAAGCGAGTCTGGTTGTTCAGCGATAAACAGTCCCATCACCAGACGCTTCCTGAAGGCCTGGAAAGGCAACACCCCTCTACATGAGCAACCTATCCTGATGTGGGACATTAACCCGGTCATTTCCTGCCTCATGGGACCCCCCCCCCCCTTTGAGGCCTTAGCTACCTGTTTCCTCTTATACCTGTTGTGGAAAGTGGCCTTTCTAGTGATTATCACCTCTGCTCAACATGTATCGGATCTGCAGGTGCAGACATTGGAGCCCTTTACACCGTCTTCCATAAAGACAAAATCTAACTTAGATCCCACCCGGCATTCCTGCCCAAGCTGGTGTCTCATTTCCATAAAAGTCAGGACATTTTCCTGCCCATCTTTTATCTGAAGCTTCACAACAGCCCACAGGAAAAAAGGCTACATTCCCTGGACGTCAGAAGAGCACTCGCTGTCTACATTGAGCATCCACAGTCTTCTAGGAAGTCAACACAGCTATTTGTGGCAGTGACTGAACACATGAAAGAGCTCTCAGTCTCTTCACATTGCATTTCCTCTTGGATCATTACTTGCATCCGCACATGCTATCATCTAGCCAAAGATTTTTCGCTGAACATCACGAAGCACTCCACAAGGGCCCAGGCCTTGTCAGCTGCATTCCTGGCTCAGGTGCCACTTCAAGCAGAGCAGTGGCATGGTATTCTGTGCACACGTATACATCACACTTTCCCATCATTCACCAAGCCAGAGTTGACATGACCTTTGGCAGAGCGGTGCTACAGTCTGCAATTCCTTGACTCTAATCCCACCACCTAGGAAAGGCTTGGGAGTCACCTAACTGTAATTGATATGAGCAAGCACTCAAAGAAGAAAAAACAGTTACTCACTTTCTCATAACTGCTGTTCTTTGAGACACCTGCTCCAAAAAGGAAGCATTAATAGTATCCTTAATATACCATCATTTCAACAGTGTTATCAGCGGTGATTTTATAATCCTTCTTATAAGCAGGCAATACAAAAGTCTCATTTCTTGCACCTCCTATGTCTACTGCACCATCTCATTTCATCCCCTAGATATTTTTAATAGACATTCAAGAGCTACCAGCTACTAACAATGCCAACATTACCCGATACATACCTTTTGGGGGTCAGTTAGCACTCTTTGCACAACTTGAGTGCCATAATGGACAAGTGGGTATTAGTATCATCTATGCTTTTCTGATAGTTTGGCTATATGATCAAGTTTATATCCCTGTGTCTTTCAAAACTTCCATTGCTGCCCTTCTTCAGGGACCATTCTCACAAGGAGATTCTCAGGCAGGAAGTTGAATCCCTTCTGAGCGAAGATCAGTAGAGCACATAAGTCTTCAACGACAAGGAAAAGATTTGGTACTCTCTGTACTTCCTAGTCCCCATTAAGAAGGGTGGACATCTATACTCAATTTTTTTTCAGTCACTTAATTCTCAAGCTGAAACTTTGCATGGTCACTCCGGTTTCAATAATGTCTGCCTTGAAAAAGACATTTGGTTTACAGCTCTCGATATGGAGGATACTTACTTTCACATGAATTCTTTGCCCATAGGTGTTTTGTCTTCTATTCATTGTGGGTCCAGTACATTCGTACTCACCATTGGGTCCAGTCTTTCTGGTAGTAGCAATGCATTTCAGATGGAACAACTTCACTGTCCCTATCTCGATAATTGGCTTCTCAATCCTAGGACACATCAGGAAGCCTATGAGTTGACCTAATTAATTCTTCAACTACTTTCTTCACTAAGAATCAGTGTGAACTTGGGAAAGTTTGTTCTCACTCTGATGCAGACTATAGACTTTGTAGAGGCCACCTCAGATTCAGTCAGAACAAGAACTTCTGTACCACAGGACAGGTTTCATACCCTGAATGACCTGATAGATTACTATGGTAACAATTCCTTCCAGGATAACATATTTTCTACTGTGGTGGTAGGATTCCCATTAGGAACGTATGGTTTCACCTTCCTACTATTCTCGCCAGGCAAGATGGTTGTTACAGACTCCACTCTCTCAGACTGGGAGCCCCCATGGACAGTCAGACAGCATAGGACACTTGGCCACCCCATGAGGCTACAAAATACATCAACCTTTGGGAACATTGGAAAAATTGAGATGCTTGCAAAGTGTTTCTGCAGTTTTTCTGGTCCGACCACATCCTCATAATGTCAGACAGTATGACAATCGTCTTAAATCAACAATCAGGAAGGGGCGAGCTCTATTCCCCTGTGTGTAAAAGAAAACACTATATAGAATGTGTGGATCAGAAATTGAATCACTTGTGTTGGCATCTTAGTTTCCAGGAACTCCAAATGCTTTGGTGGATGTCCTCAGTGAGCATTTGGCCATCGATCATGAGTGGGAATTGGATGATTCACTAGTGAAGAGCAGCGTCTTTACTTACGGAGGGACCTCCCACCTGGCATCTCTTTGCCTACCAAATGAACAAGAAATACAACATATACTGTTCCAGAGGACCTCTAAGATTACAATCTCATTTATGCTCTCCTTCTCCCCTGGTTAGAACATCTGAGCTAAGCCTCTCCTTCTTTATCACTCCTACCTTGAGTATTACAGAAAATATGTCAAGACAGGGCACAAGTCATCCTCATTGCCCCCTCCTCCTTCCTCCACTGATCCAGATAATGTTAGTTTCCCAAATGTCCTCCAATTAGTGTGTGGTCCTTTCCCAATCTCTTGACCCAGGAAAAGGTTAAAGTCAAGCATCTTAACTCTGAAGAACTTAATCTCGTGTCTTGTGGTTTTTTTTGATAGGCTTCAACAGTAGAACATTCCTGCTCTGAAGCTGTATAAGCCATCCTTAATAGCAGAAAACATTCCACTTGCATAAGTTGTTCAGCCAAGTAGAAGTGGTTCTTCATTTGATTGCTGCAGAAACATACATCTCAGTTGTCATACTGAGTCAGCAGATATTCCCATCATTTTAGACTACCTTTCTTTTCTCTCAAAACAGCTGGACTTTCCCTCAGTTTTGTATGAGTCCACAGGGCAATAATCAGGGCATGCCATACACAATCAGACATTATTCAATTTTCACCTCCTGATGACTAACAGATTTCTGATCAGGGTCTTTTAAGACTTTCCCAGCAGCAAGGCAATGTAGTTCTCAATGGGACTTACACCTTGTTCTTTCCGCACTCACCAAGTCTCCCTTGAAACCATTAGCTGCATGTTCCACGCCTAACTTTAAATAATAAGTTTCATTCCTTATGATCACCACCTCTACCAGTAGCAAAGGTGTGCTGGGAACGAAGGTGGTTGATGCACCATACATTTTATTCCATAAGTACAAAGTATCTTTACAGTTACATCTTAAATTCACACAACCCCAAAGTAGTTTCAGAGTTTCACATAAACAAATCAGTGTGCTTAGCTGTGTTTTTCCTGAAACAGCATGCAAGGGGAAAGAGGAGACTTCATTCCCTTGGTGTATATGATGTTGTCACCTTCTGCCTGAAAAGAACAAAACCAATTAGAAAATTACCTAGATTGTTTCTCACTGTAACAGAACGAGCCAAGATCAACCTGTTTCCCTCCAAAGCATCTGTAAATGGATCTTGGACTGTGTTCTGCTTTGTTGTCATTTGTATTACAGGTTGAACCTTTCTGGTCCAGGACTCTCTGGTTCGGCAACATCAATGGGCCAGCAAACTCCCTCCTTTGGGACCAGTTAGGTCCTGAGAGTGCCACACTGCGGAGGTTCAACCTGTATCTTCCTCTTTGCATGGGTTGAGAGCTCATTCTACAAAATTGGAAGCAACTTCAGTGGTATCCCTTCAGGAAATACTCTTACATGGACGTTCTCAAAGCATCTATATGGAGTTCCGTTACACATACATGAGACATTATTTTTTTCTGCCATACTACTCTGCTGATGCATTCTTTGGGAGAGCAGTCCTTCAAATAGCTCTGTTATCTACATCTTTGCACCCTCTTTGAGTATTGCTTGTTATTCACCCATGTTGGAATATTTATAGTGTCCAGCACTCAGAGAAGGATGTTGTTTAGCTTCTGATAATGGAGGTTTCTTTGAGATGTATAGTCCCTACTATATTCTACTACCATCTGGCCCCTTTTCACTCTGCTTCAGATCTTAATTGGATTTACTGTAGCGAAGGAACTGAAGAGAGGTGAATCCAACTCGTGCTGCCTTTTATGTCTTTGTAAACACAAGAAAAGGAAGGGTACACACATAGACCAAGAGATACTGCTTGCAAGAATTCTGCAACTCTGGTTGCTTGGAACGAATGCCTATAATGTAATACAGATAGGCAGAGCCCGTGTGGATACAAAATTTGTATCTGTATCCGCATCCATATCCGCAAAAATGAACCATGGATATAAAATGGATATCAACAAATTTGCAGGGTTTACATACAAAATTTGTATCTGCATTCACCTCCATATCTGCAAAAATGAGCCACGCATATCTGCATCCATATCGGTGGATATTCACAGATTTGCAGGGCTTTATAGATAGGAACCACACATTTCAAGGAACCTCATAAGATTGGTAAGTTTATTTTTCCTTGCTGAATGGTACAGCTGCAGGCAGAAGGGGAGCAGGTTTTTGGTTTTGTTAAGTAGCGATTAATTGGCTAATTGAGTAGTTGATGAAATTTCCATTGAGTGCTCTGAGTCAATAAGAAAGGGCAGTTTCAGCACTCACTTTCAGCTCATGTTGGGTCTCAGCACAACACCCCCGGTGCCGCTGTGCACTATTAAAGGGACAGGGAAACCAGCATGAGAGGATGCTGGCTGACTCCCAGGTCCTGGGTGTCAAGGCTGTTCCCCACTCTGGCACTCCAAGTGCAGAAGGTGAGGGTCCTCAAAAAAGCTTAAACCCAGCCCCAGGGGTACCTCAAGCTCTCTGGCCCCAAAAGAGCTTGACAAAAGAAGAGAGGAAAAACAAGCTCCAGTCTCTGGTAGCTGATCTCCCAGTCTGAGGCATGCAGATATACACAGACAGACTTTCTAGGACATAAGAATCAAATCATCACCTTAACAAAGTGATTTTTTATTACAAAAAAATAGATAAACTTGATAAAGCATACTTGGTTGCTAGATGTTACAGAGCAACTAAGGAAAACAAATTAAAACACAGAGAAAAGTCTCTGTGCACAATGCTAGATGGTAAATGGGGAGGGAGGCATAGATTCACATGGAGCAGTTCAAATCAAACCACAAAATAAAGAAAAATTACCCTGAGCACAACTAGATTATCTTTTCCCCCTTATTTACTTCCAATTTTCTCTTTGTTCAGTCCACTCCCATGGCCCAAATTCCTTGGAGATATGGTAGTCCTGGGACTATGTCTCTCAACTCCTGGTTTTTCTCTCCCACACAAAGAAAGCAGACGAGGAATCTATATCCAATTCAGATTTCAACACTCTGTCTCAATTGGTTCTCCCAGCCCCCTGGCCAACACCTCTCCTAGCTACCTGAGTTTAACCCCTCAGTCATTGGGTGTTAGTCAGCATTCCTCCTGTCCATTACACCCGGGTCTCAGCACAATCCTTCCTCCCCCACCACTGCCGCTCTATACTATTAAAGGAACAGGGAAGCTGGCAGCAGGGAGTGGTTGTGCTGAGACCTGTGGGACCAGGGAGTCATCCAGCATCCCCTTGCGCTGGCTTCTCTGTCCCTTTAATAGTGCCCAGCAGCAGAGAATGGAGGTGTACTGAGACCAGGGATTCAGCCAGTGTCCTCTTGCGCCGTAGCTTGGGGGAGGGAGGGGAGATGAGCGGGTAGTTAGTAACGCTACCTGATAAGCTCCTGTTTATCGGATAGTTGATTAGTCGGCTACTCATTTATATTCTTAGCCTGAATATCTCAATTAAGATTTATTTGTTACATAATTAGATTTCAAAGTGATGGGGGGGGGGGGGGGAAAGAGGGACAGAGATGATATTGTAATAAATATATTTTTCTCTGCATGAGGGCTCGAAATGGTCCATAAGGCCTTTAGGTTTTTTTATACTTAAATACATTTGGTCTCATGGGCAGGAGACATACAAGGACGTTAAGTCCATTTTCAAACTGATACTAGAAGGTCTCTGCACAGGAAGGTGCCAAGTTTCAGGTTGAAATATCTTTACTTGAGATGCATCAAGCATCTATCTCATGCTCCCTACATACATTCTCTAGGAGCTACTCACGGAGCATGCAGATATTGCCCAAGGAGATGTTTGGTGGGTAGGTGTTCAGGGCAGATTTCCTTAGTGGGCTGTTTTGGAAATGCAAATCTCCCCAGTCTGCTTATATGTATTCACTTCTTTTGTCCTGTCATCTGTTTTCACCCTGGTTTTTCCATAGGAATTGCTGTACAGAAGAAATGTTTGTGTTTCTCACAAGAGTTAATTGTTTTCTGTTACTTAAACCAACACTGATGTTATCCAGAAGGCACTCCTCTGCCCCCCAAAGGAAGGACAAGAAAAAACACCTTTAGGAGCACAGGGAGGCATAATTTGGCTAATAGATATTTTAGATATGGAAGAATTTGGCTGAGGGAAAAATGGGAAAGGTACTCCTAGAGGGGCTGAGAATTTTGCACTGAGATTAGTTGTTCCCTGCCTAACTGAAATTCAGTGAGAGGAAACCCCTTCAATCGGTGCAGTTTAAAACCGAGTTAAGGAACCCAAACACAATTAGATTCAGGGCCTAGTGTATAGTCAGTGCAGGACAGGATATTGTACCAACCAGTCTTACTTCTAAGGTTATTTGCTCTGTTTGATAGACCTCCAGTGAGGGAGTTCTGCGGAAGAAAGTTAAAGGCGATAGGAAGTACCTGGAGAACTCTGAATTTACATACTCTGCACATCCACATTCCTCCCTGTGTAGATTCTGGGTCTGTAAATTTCCCTTAAGTAGACATTTTCTACCTTGAACTTCATATGGGTTTTGGTATGTGATCCTGCATTAGTACTAATTGTTTTCAAGCTTATAGGCTATAGGTGCTTGTCTTGAAGGACTTTTTATTTGTTTCTTTTAGGTTAAGGTTGTAACCCCACCCCCAAGTCAATCTTGTAGTAAACCAAGCTCTTTCTTTTGTTAGTTTCTCTGCTTCCTATGGTAGAAACTCCTCATGGATTTTCTTCTGTGAAGAAGATACAAGAATACAAATTGTAAAGCTTCTGGAAACACTAAGAAGATTTGACAAGTCTAAGGTGAAATACAAAATCATTAAAGGTCTCATCTTTTGAATGTGCTTCAAAGAGATTTTTATACTGGATAAAACCACTGGAAAACTAGTTCAAATACTTGATTAAAAATACTAAATTATAAGTATAGAATGTTATTTTTAAAATGTATAATGTCTGTTTCTTATTATAAAGGATTTCATTATAGATATGGTGACCATATTCTCTGAACCAAAATTAGGGACACGTTAGCCATGCCCCGATCTCTGTTAGCCACGCTCCCTGCCACAAGAAATCCCACCTCTGGAGGTAGTACTCCAGGGATCAAGATAGACACATGATTGGAAGTAAAGTGTGTCATGTGACCCCTATAAGAACTCCTCCCACTGTCCTCTACCAATAAGGATGGGTTTGGCCCCCACAGGATCCCCCCATGCAACTAGCCTGCAATTGCATTAACCCAACTTGCATTGCATTAACTCCGGGGGAGAGGCTGGGGACAGTGTTCCCTCTTAAGATTTTCCACCCATGAGCGGAGTGAGTTTTGTCTTGTGCATCACTATTGAATTCACGTGCACTTGTTCAGATGTGTGCCACCATGGCACCCAAGTTATTGATAAATATTTTATAAACCTCTTCCTTTTCCCTCTCCTGTCATGTCTCCCACCCTCCCCTGGAGCTTGCTGCTGCTGTCCACCTCTCACCCTCCTCTGCTGACTTGGCTCCTGCCGGTCTCACTCCCCTTAGCCTTTTGTGGACCTGCCTCCTCCCCATCTTCTTTGAGCACTGCATCAGCACTTTTCTTCCCCTGTGCTCAGTCCTCCTCTAGCCCCACTTTGATCATCTGTAGCTACCCTTCCCAATCCCCTCTCCTAACACCTCCCTCTCTGCACCTGCCCTGTCTCTCTCCTTTGGTGCCTGTCCCTACCCTCCACATGTCTGCTCTTCTGCTTCACCCCCACAATGCCACTGGAACCTTCACCTTCCCTTATCCCTGCCCCTTCCTGGTGTTTCCCCCTTCCCTCACTGCCCCTTTCTCGTCACTGCCCCTTCCTTCCCAACACCTGCCCCCTGGCCCTCTTTCTCCCTGGTGCCCACCCCCTCACCACCCTCTGCCCTAGTTCTCCTCATGCTCCTCTGTGCCCTCACACGACTTGCTCCATCCCCTGCCTTCCTCATGCCCAGCCCTCCTTTCAACCACTCTTCTCCCAGTACCCACTCCTCCCCTCTCCTCTTACTCCCTCTTGCCCTCATTGTCCCTCCCCTCTCCCAGCATCACCCTATCCTCTCCCTTCTCCCATCCACACTGATACCTTCCCTCCCCTCCCTCATCTGTCCTTTCCCCTCATTGTCTCCTCTTGGCCCCCTGGCATTTGTCTCTCCTCCACCCTCCCCCTTTGTGCCTTCCTCTTTTTTCTCCTGCCTTCTCCCCTCAGCACAAGCCCTTTCCTCTCCTCACCCCCACCCTTCCCCTTAGTTCTCCCTCTTCCCGTACCCTCACCTTCTGCCTTCGGCATGGAAAGCAGTTTGCATGAGCTGGAGCCAAGGCCATGGTGCTATTTTTAGTACTGCCGTCCCAGCCCCAGAAGCCCCCCCAGCCCAGCTGCTCCCGGGGTGGGACCGCGTGCTGGGACTGGAGCAGAGGTCACCTGTGGTGCTATTTTTAATAACACGATCTCAGTCCCCGGGGACTGCCTAAATCAAACTAGAATTAAGCAGCAGCCCCACAAGGCCCGTTGCAGTAAGGCTGCCCCAGCTGGAACATGCCATGTGCAGCTGCCGCTTGATTCCAACTGGAGTCAGGGCCGCCTGTGGGGACCGGGACCATGGTATTAAAAATAGCACTGCGGGCAAACACGGATCCAGCTGGAGTCAAGAGGCAGCTGCATGGGGCACACTCTTGGATCTGCCCAGCGCCGCCCTCCCTCCTGCCCAGCAGTCGCTGTACAAAGACCAAGCAGCTGGCTGGGGATGGAGGAGGAGGAGGTGGCGTGGGCCAAATTAGGTTGCGCATGGCAGAGGTGTCCCATGGGGGGACAGAAGAGGGTCACGTGATGGTGGGGCAGGGTCTGGCAGGGGGTTGCCAGGCGGCAGCCTGCACTGCACTGGAGCTCAGAGAATGCTCTCGGCTCCAGCTTCTGACCCAACCCAGAAACTGCATGCCACTGGAAGCAGCCCTGGCTGCCTGCTGGCAAAGCACCCAGGGAGCCACCTATGTCCTGGAAGAGGGCGGGCATTGCTGCTCAGTTCTCATACTTGTGAGATGCTATATGCTGTAACATACTATTACACGTTATTTTCCTATAGTGGTGTCTACTTCTCTTTGTTGAATTTATTCTGCCTCCCCCCCCCCCAAAAAAAAAATTAAACCAATTGAACTTACAAGAGGAATGTAAAACTATAATTTTGTTAAAACCAGTGTTTGTCAGTGGCCTTGTAAAACTATAATGTAGGTTACAAAACATAGACATGACAGAACACATTTAAGATTAGAATATCGGCTGTCATTTTGAATGTACTTGCTGTTGTTGATGTGTTTCTCAAAGTGGTCCACGAAACCACTTTGAGAAAACTGCTAACTGGCAGTGCTGTTGTGCTTTCTTACTTGTGCCACGGCCATGAAGCCTTGTGGCTCCCATTGGCTCTGGTTTACTGTTTGCAGCCGAGGGGAGCCATGGGAAGCAGCATGGGCTGGGCCACAGCTTTCCGCAAATGTCAAACTGGAGCCGATGGGAGTGGCAAGGATCCGTGGCCTCAGCGCTGGTAAATAAAAACACTGGTGCAGCTGATTATCAGCTTTTTCAAAGTTGTTTCACAGACCAATTTGAGAAACACTGTTCTAATGAAAGTTTATACTAATGGTTTTAGTTTTCTGCTTTTTATAAAGTAAGGAGAACTCTGTGAAGTAGTTCATCTAGACTGTTTTAATGTAACTAAAATACACAATTAAATAAGAATGGCCATGCTGAGTCAGAATAATGGTTCATCTAACCAAGCATCCTGTCTTCTGACTGTGGCCTATGCCAGATGCTTCAGAAGGACTGAACACCAAGCTCCACTCCGAGCTTTGAGCAATCAGGAATTTAGGGACAGCTTGAACATGAGGTCACAAATCAAGGAAAAAACGGAGGAGGTGTTGCTTTATATATTAAAAATGAATACACTTGGACAGAGGTGGAGATGGACGTAGAAGACAGACTTGTTGAAAGTCTCTGGGTTAGATTAAAAGGGATAAAAAATAAGGGTGATGTCATGCTAGGGGTCTACTACAGACTGCCTATCCAGGCAGGAGAGGTAGATGAGTCTTTTTTTAATCAACTAACAAAATCATCTAAAGTGCAGGATTTGGTGATGATGGGGGACTTCAGCTATCCAGACATATGTCGGGAAACTAACACAGCAGGGCACAGATTATCCAACAATTTCTTGGACTGCATTGGAGACCATTTTTAATTTCAGAAGGTTGAGAGAGCTACGAGGGAGAAGCTGTTCTTGATTTAATTTTAACAAATACGAAGGAACTGGTTGAAAGTGGAAGGCAGCTTGGGAGAAAGTGACCAGGACATCATAGAGTTCATGATTCTAACGGTTGAGGGAGAACTGCAAAATAGAGACAATGGATTTCAGGTAGGCAGATTTTAGTAAACTCAGAGAGCTGGTAGGTAAGGTCCCATGGGAAACAAGACTAAGTGAAAATACAACTGAAGAGAGTAGGCAGTTTTTTAAAGGGAAATTATTAAGGGCCCAAAAACAAATTATTCCACTGCATAAGAAAGATGAAAAGTGTGGCAGGAGACCACCTTGGATCAACCAGGAGATCTTACATGATCTAAAAATAAAAAAGGAGTCATATGAAAAGTGGAAACTAGGTCATATTACAAAGGATGAATACAAGCAAACAGTACAGGTATTCAGGGGCAAGATTAGAAAGGCAAAGGCACAAAAAGAGCTAAATCTAGCTAGAGGCATAAAGGATAACAAGAAGATGTTCTACAAGTATATTAGGAGTAAGAGGAAGACCAAGGACAGGGAAGACCCATTGCTCAGTGAAGAGGGAGAAACAACAGGAAACTTGGAAATGGCAGAGGTGCTTAATGACTACTTTGTTTCTGTTTTCGTCAAGAAGATGGATGGTGACAGGATGCCTAAAATAGTGAGTGCTAGTGGAAATGGGGTAGGTTTTGAAGTTAAAATAAAAGACCAAGTTAAAAATTACTTAGAAAAGTTAGATATCTTCAAATCACCAGGGCCTGATGTATCCCACTTCAGAATACCAAAAGAAACTATACTATCTCCTTAAGGAACTCCCTGCTTCTATTCAGGACCAAATTCACACAGAAACACCTTCTGAACCCTGACCAGGATTCTATTTGCTTCCCAAAATCCATAAACGTGGACACCCCGAACGTCCCATCATTTCAGGTATTGGCACACTCACTATCGGATTATAGACTCTCTCCTCAAACCCTATGTAACCAACACTCCCAGCTATCTCTGAGATACCACTGACTTCCTGAGAAAACTACAAAATATCAAATATCCCTGATAACACCATCCATGCCACCATGGATGTAGAATCTCTTTACACCAATATTCCACATGAAGATGGATTACAAGCGATTAGAAACACTATCCCCGAGGATACCACAGCCAATCTGGTAGCAGACCTATGTAACTTTGTTCTCACCCACAATTATTTCCAATTTGGAGACAACTTATACCTCCAGATCAGCGGCACAGCCATGGGTACCCGCATTGCCCCACAGTACGCTAACATCTTTATGGCTGACTTAGAACGACGTTTCCTCCGATCCTGTCCCCTTTTATTCCTCCTTTACTTATGCTACATCAATGACATCTTTATGATCTGGACCCATGGCCAAGAAACACTGGACGCATTCCACAGAGACTTTAACAACCTATACCCCACCATCAATCTCAGCCTGGACCATTCAACATGAGAGATCTATTTCCTGCACACCGCAGTATAAATCACTAATGGAAAATTAAACACCACTCTCTACAGAAAACCTACTGACTGCTACACTTACCTACATATCTCCAGCTTCCATCCAGGACACACCATACGATCCATCATCTATAGTCAAGCCCTTAGATACAACCGTATCTGCTCTAATCCCACTGACAGAGACCAGAAGCTTCAAGATCTCTACCAAGCATTTATAAATCTCAATTACCTACTGGGGGAAATAAAAAAATGAAAGATCCAGACAAATACCCAGAAACCATCTACTTCAAGATAGGCCCAAGAAAACCAACAATAGAACACCACTTGTCATCCCTTATAGCCCCCAACTTAAACCCCTCCAACGCATTATCAATAACCTACAACCTATACTGGAATAGGATACTACACTCTGAGAGGCTCTGGAGGACAGACCCATAGTCTCCTATAGACAACCACCTAACCTCAGGAAGATTCTTACCAACAACCACAGGACATACTACATTAATACCAACCCTGGAACTTTCCCTTTCAACAAACCCTGTTGCCAACTTTGTCCACATATTTACTCTGGTGACACCATCACTAGATCTAACCATGTCAGTTATATGATCAAGAACACATACATATTCCTGTTCATCCAGAAATATAATTCATGCCATCGTGCCAACAGTGTCCTTCAGCTATGTATATTGGAAAGACTTCTCAGACACTTTGCAAAGGAATTAATGCCCACAAATCAGACATCAGACATCTTCACAAGGAAAAGCCAGTTTCTTTTAATTTCAGCCTACCTGGACATAGTCTTAACGACCTTACTACATGCATCTTACTTCAAAGAGACTTTAACACCAGATTACAGAGGGAAACTTCAGAAATTTCATTCATGCTTTAATTTGACACTTTACGAATGGGCCTTAACAAAGATGCTAATTACATTACCGGTTACAAAGGTAGCTTCCCCACTTATCACTCCTGATTAGCCATTCATTGACTCATAAATAGCTATTCCCTCCCTCCCTCCCTCCTCCTCACCCCACCTTCTGTACTAAATCTGATTTGTCAGTTTAATAATGTGTTCACTGTTTTCATTGTATTCCTTTGGTATATATAGTTCTACCAATTCTCTTCCAGAATATGATCTGAGGAAGTGGGTCTGGCCCACGAAAGCTCATCACCTATTAAACCATCTTGTTATTCTTTAAAGTGCTACACAGTTTTTCCTTTTGTTTTAGCAAGCTCAGACTAACACGGCTACCTCTCTATTACTAGACTTTAGTAAGGCATTTGATTATTAAGTTTGCAGATGATGCCAAGCTACAAGGGGTTGTAAGTGCTTTGGAGGTTAGGGTTAAAATGATCTGGAATAAGGATGTTAAATATCGGTTAATTCAATAGTTGATTAACCTAATGAATTCTTATTGATTACTTGACTATTCTGTAGTCCCTGGGGGCGAGGCCAAGCAGCCAATGTGCTCTGGCCTCACTCCCAAGGAGCCCCTTGCTCCATATCGGAGGTAGCAGTGCAGGGTGCCAGGCGGTAGCTGGTCCGCAAGGGGAGTTGGTTTAAAAACCAACCCTTGTCCGGGGCAGAGGAAGTTTGAGCTCCTGGACCCAGCACGAGCCAGAAGTGAGCTGGGCTGCCTGCCCACCTGGCTCCTAATAGACTTTAAATGCAGAGCCTCAGTGGGGGTAGGTCCTGGAGCCAGCACAAGCCAGAACCGAGCTGGGCTGCTGGCCAGCCTGCTAAAAAATGTACTGGCAGAGGGAGGGGGGAAATGCGTGTAGTCTATAACATTTACCTATGAGCTTTTACGTATCGATTAATCGGTTCATCAGCTACACTATTACATCCTTAATCTGGACAAACTAGAGAAATGGTCTGAGGTAAACAGGATGAATTTTGGTAAGAACAAATGCCAAGTACTCCACTTAGGAAGGAGCAATCTGCTTCACATACAGAGAATGGGAAGTGATTGTCTTGGAAGGAATACTGCTGAAAGGGATTTAGGGGTCATAGTGGACAACAAGTTAATCATGAATCAAAGTGTGACACTCTTGCAAAAAAGCAAACATGATTCTGGGATGCATTAATAGCACTGTTGTGAGCAAGACACGAGAAGTCATTCTTCCGCTTTACTCTATACTGATTAGGCCTCAGTTGGAATATTTTGTCCAGTTCTGGGCACCACATTTTAAGAAAATATGGAGAAATTGAAGACGGTCCAGAGAAGAGTAACAAAAATGATTAAAGCATGAGCTATGAGGGAGCACTGAAAGAACTGGGCTTGTTTAGTTTAGAAAAGAGAAGACTGAGAGAGGACATGATAGCAGTTTTCAAGTATCTGAAAGGGTTATAAGGAGGAAGGAGAAAAATTATCCCTCTTGGCCTCTGAGGATAGGACAAGAAGCAAGGGAGGTTTAGACATCAGAAAAGCCCATGGTGGTTAAGCATGAGAATAAATTGCCAAGGGGGATTGTGAATCTCCATCACTGGAGATATTTAAGAACAGGTTACTCAGATACCAATCAGGGATAATCTAGACAGTGCTTGGTCCTGCTGTGAGGGCAGGGGACTGGACTCGATGACCTCTCAAGATCCCTTCCAGTTCTAGTGTTCTGTTGTTCTATCCATGACCATCTTGGCTAATTGCCATTGACAGAATCATCATCTATGAGTGTATCTGTCTATTTTTTGAGCACACTTACACTTTCTGTTTCTACAAAAAACAAGAATCTTCTGGCAACAAGTCCTTAGTTTGACTCTTTGTTGTGGAAAGAAATACTTCTATATGCTTGTTTTAATAGGTGTTCTTGTGAAGGGTAAATAATACTTCCTTATTCACTTTATCCATTCCATTCATTATATTATAGATTTGTGACCATGGGTGGTGAGCAGAACTGCACATGTTTTTCAATGAGAAGGCATTTATATAGTGCCATTATGATATTTCCGGTTTTATTATCTTTTTCTTAATGGTTCCTAACATTCACTTAGCTTTTTTGGCTACCATTGAACATTGAGTACAGGCAGTCCCTGGGTTATGTACAAGATAGGGACAGTAGGTTTGTTCTTAAGTTGAATTTGTATGTAAGTTGGAACTGGTACATATTGTAGGGGAAACTCTAGCCGAACATTTCTCCAGAGCTCAGTTTTATTCTCCCATACCTCACTTCCCTCAGTCCTTTATTCTCAAGCTGAGGTGTCTGCTGAGAAAAGCCGCTCCGCGTCTCCCTGATCTGCTGGGGGGGAGGGGGGAGTGGCGCTAGCTTCACGTCTCCCTGGTCTGCTGGGAGGAAGCAGCTAGTGCGGGGTTGCCTCACCCCGTTTGTAAGTAGGGATCCGATGTAAGTCGGATCCATGTAACCCGGGGACTGCCTGTAGATGGTTTCAGGGAACTATCCACAATGACACCAAGATCTTTCTTCAGTAGTAACAGCTCATTTAGACCCCATCATCTGGTATGTACTGTTAGGATTATGTTTTCTAATGTGCATTACTTTGCATATATAAATATTGAATTTTATCTCCTTTTTTTTGTTTATTTTCTATTTTTTCCCTCTCATCCAGGTTAGTGAGAACTTTTTGTAACTCTTCACAGCCAGCTTTGGCTTTAATTTGATATAAGGATAATTTTTTATCTATTTGTTTAGGAAATTAACAGTCACAAATCATTGCCATGTCAATATCAGACACTGAAAAATAATACCGTAATTACAGTAGGGAACTTTTATATAAAAAATATACAGCAATCCTTCCTTGAGATGACCTCTGCATTTTGCGCCATAATATCACTAAGTGAGCTCTCCCACACTACCCAGGACATGCTTCTGGTGGTTTGATTAAATTGAGTGACATCTCTGATTACATATTTCCTGGCTATCTGTAATCAGGAGATCTTGATGAGAGTTGCTAGATGCTGCCATA
Organism: Pelodiscus sinensis; assembly: GCF_052426305.1. Lineage (NCBI taxonomy): Eukaryota > Metazoa > Chordata > Testudines > Trionychidae > Pelodiscus > Pelodiscus sinensis. The sequence goes on from NC_143052.1 coordinate 309,835,507, forward strand.
ATATGAAAATGTTAGAAATAATTTATTGAAAATAGTTGTCAAATAGCATAGAAAATAGGTAGCATCAAAAGGATTCAATCCTCAAGGGGTGGGCAGTAAACGGTTTGCGGGCCAGATGCAGATCACCACCGTTAGCCCCTGGCAGACTGCCAGATGCTTTATTTACCTGAGCACCTGCAAGTACAGCTGCTCGCAGCTCCCATTGGCCACAGTTCACCACTCCTGGCCAATGGGAACTGTGGGAATCAGCTCGTACTGGGACGCTGCTTTCTCCAGCTCCCACTGGATGAGAACAGTGAACCGAGGCCCACAGGAGCTGTGAGCAGCTGTATTTGGAGATGCTCAGGTAAATAAGGTGGTGGCCCTCTAGGGACTAATCCTGGTGAACTGCATATGGGCCAAGGGCGTTTATTTCCCATCCCTGCTCAAGGCCCTAAATCTAAACAAAGTCTCTTGTATGGCTTCACTTTTAAAGAGGGATTTTGTTACTCATAATAGTCCCTTTTTATACACAAGAATGTGCATCTGTCTCCATTTCCATTCTTCCTGCAATATTCCTTCCAGTAGATAATGTTGTCACTAAGAGTAGATAAAGAAAAATGGATTTATTTTGTTGATGGGAATAAAACTTTGTGCTTAAGAGTCTAGGGGATACTAGGAATCCCTCTGACTTTGGTACAGTGAATGTCAAGAAGCCTTTCACCCTTATCTACTCCTCTCCTGCTAGAAGCTGGCTTGACTAGGGAATCAGCTGCGGGGAACATGCTTTGCTCCTGTGTAGAGATGCAAGAGATTATGAGAGCTGGAGCCTTTCCATTTACTATTGTACAAATGGCCGCTGAGAAGAAGGGAAAGCGGTCTTGAGGTTGAGGTTTCCTGCCTTAATATGTCTTAATGTTCTGCTTAAATATATTGGATTTGAAACTAATTTATGTAAAAGTTTGGGACAAAGAAAAAATATATTCCAGTAGACTAGTTTTCAAAAAAGAGTGATTGTTGTCTTGAAAGTTTTATAAGCAGATGGAAATGGGTTTAGAATGGAATTTCAACACAAACTTTATCGCAGCCTAAATAATAACATAATGAATATGGCATTTTGTATGTTGTGATGAAATTATTAAACGAGCTTTGTCCATTTTACCCAAAGAATTTGTAATTTTGTAATATAAATTCTCAGAATCCAAATAGTGCGGGCCATGATGCACTGCCATAATACAAGGATTAATACCTATAATTTGAAAGTTTTTGTTGAACCATTGCTTGAGATGATCCAGATGTTCCTAGTATATCTTTTTGGACCCATGGCTATGGATACTGATCTATTCTTTTCTTAGGTGTTGGTTTTATGTTTAAAATGCTTGTTAGGGTCCCAACCCTGAAAATAGTTAGATGTGAGCTTAACTTTATGCATGTGAATAGTCAGTCTTGCTATTGAGAATTAATGTAAAGCAAAATACCAGCCTTTAAGTTTCGTAAATATCTCCTGACACACACTACACAGTTGTAAATTGTGTCCTGAGTTGTCTTTTTTGTAAAGTCCTGTTACAAATAATTTCTTATTCTCCTGCTTCATCCATATAAAACTTGGAACAGACTGTGGACGTCTTCAGTCAGTTATTGTTTGAAGGGACAAAATACGTTTTGTCTTCAAAGATCACTAAGGAAATGTAACTGAAAATGGACAGACATGGGTTCCAAATTTGATGTGTATTCAACTTATAGGGATATGGTGCCCCCTCTAGCCAACATTCAGAGTAGCATTAGATTTATTCATTTCTCCTCAGTTGAAGGAGGAGTTGCTGTGATGCATGACCAAAGGGAGCTGATGGTTTGGAAATATGCTGTGTGTGAATCTTCAAAATATTTTGCCTCCCTCCCCTGTTTTCTCCTCCTCAGTTTTCACTATTATCAAACTAAAGAAATTTTAGCCAGTCTCATTATAAACAATACACTTTCCCCTCTCCCTTGTGTTCATTTTATTCAACATGAGTATTGTTTTTATCTGTTTCCTTTATTAAAACAGGGTAGTGAATGAATAAAATATATGTCCCACCTCTCTTTACAGGAATGGTTCTTAGGAAAAGCATTATATGATGAAGAATCTACAATAATACATCATTATGCCTTTGCTGAAAATCCTAGTGTCTTTAAATTTCCAGATTTTGCTGCTGGCTGGGCACTTAGTATTCCACTTGTAAACAAGTAAGAATTTAATTTCCAATCTTTTCTAAATTTATGTTATTAATAGTTAATAAGTTCATATTTGTAAATTGCTTTGAAGATATAAAAAGCTGTATAAACATTAAATAAATATTATTTTAAGGAGTTATGATTGAGCACAGATTAGTGTCTAACACAACTTTTAAAATACTTTTGTTACCTATAAAATGCCTTCCTTCCTCATCCCACAAACCAAATCCAAACACAAACTTTGAAAACACAAATTATAATAGTATATAATTAGAATTTCATAAATATATATGTGCAGAAATATATTTTGTATATAACTTTGGCTCTTTAGTATACACTTTTTTATGATTTTAGATGCCATGTGAAGTTTAAAGTCTGACATGCCTTTATGCAGTACAAGTATATATTCATAAATGGAAAATGTTTAAATACAGGCAGTCCCCGGGTTACGTACAAGATAGGGACTGTAGGTTTGTCCTTAAGTTGAATCTGTATGTAAGTCGGAACTGGTGTCAGCTGCTGCTGAAACTGATCAGTTTCAACCGCGGCTGAATCTGGATGCCAGTTCTGACTTACATACAGATTCAACTTAAGAAACCCAGGCGTCCCCAAGTCAGCTGCTGCTGAAACTGATCAGCGGCTGATTCCAGGAAGCCTGGGGCAGAGCAACTCTGCCTGGGGCTTCCTGTAGTCAGCCCCTGGTCAGTTTCAGCAGCGGCTGACTTGGGGACACCTGGGGCAGAGCAGCTGGGGTACTGCTGGGTTGCTCCAGTAGCGCGGCTCCTCGGCTCTACTGGAGCAACCCAGCAGCACCCCAGCTGCTCTGCCCCAGGCGTCCTGATTCAGCCGCTGCTGAAACTGACCAGCAGCGGCTGAATCAGGACGCCTGGGCCAGAGTAGCTGGGGTGCTGCTGGGTTGGTCCGGAGCGGCGCTGCGGGACCAACCCGGCAGCCCCCAGCTGCTCTACCCCAGGGGTAGGCAAGAAAAGCCTGGTCTTCTGGGGCGGGGGGGGGGGGCACTAGCAGAGAGGAGAGCACTAGGGAGACGGAGAGCAAAGTCACGGAGCACGCCCGCAGCGGGACAGCCCAAGCGCGCCCGGGCTGTCTCGCTGCGGGCGTGCTCCAAGGCTTTGCTCCTGTCCCCCTGGTCTGCTGGGGGGGTCCAGCAAAGCCGCTGGACCCCCCCAGCAGACCAGGGACACCCGAGGAAAGCCGCCGCCTGGGCGGCTTTGCTTGTTTGCCCGGGAGCAAAGCCACCCAGGCGGCAGCTTTGCTCGGGTGTCCCTGGTCTGCTGGGGGGGTCCAGCGGCTTTGCTGGACCCCCCCCAGCAGACCAGGGGGACAGGAGCAAAGCCACCCAGGCGGGGGGAGTCCCGCTGGGGACTGCCTGTATTGCAAATAGGAAGAAAAAGTATAGATCAGTGAGCAACAGGATATTTCATTAAGCTGCTGTAAGTGCTAAGTTGTTTTCATTAATTTAAAAAATATGATGCTAGATTGCAGGTCCTCTCCTGTTGAAGACTTTCTTCTTGGGCAGGAGAAATTGACACTGAGAGGTACAGTACTCGAAGTAGTACTCAAAGCATAAAAACTATATCCAGATGTTTTCTTTCTATTCCAGTTTTCTTGTATAAACATTTTCTGGTTCTAATAAATACAGAAGTTTGAATTTTGTAGGAGATGGTCAAGATACTGCCCAAACAACTCTCCGCTTCTCAAATTCTTGATGAATAGCTTAATTTTTTTAAATGTTCAAAGAGGGTTATAGAGCAAAATAACATTGCATAATTATTTAAAAGAATTAGTTCCTTTGTAGCCTGTTTTGGAGTTTGTATGTGCTAACTTCCTGCAACTCCTGTGTAAACAGTTCATTATCAAGAAGTCCCTAGAAAATGATTTGATGTTCCACAGATATAAATAAAATCTCACGTTGCTATAAAAAAATCAGTTGCAGATTCAGTTACATTACTCTTTTCTTATTTTACGAAGTGAGTACATTTCATTATCTTTATTGTACAGGCTTGCAAACAAGTTGAAAAGTGAACCACTTAAATCAGACTTTACAATAGATTTAAAACATGAGGTAAGCCATGTTCTATTCCTGTGAAAAGTGTACATAGACTATATATTTCTTTGCCTTCCTTTTCAGTATTATAATATGCAGTATTTTAAAAGTTTAATTGTTACAAAATGTTGGTGGTACTACAAATAAAGCTGAATTTGTATTGTGATGGTTTTCAAGAAGGAATCACTTTTTGGGTGTTAGCTATGGAAAAAAGAGGTTCCCAGCTCATCAAATAGAAAAGTTTGCATTTTCAATCTCTTCTTCTATACCCTTTATTAGGGCCCTACCAAATTCATGGTCCATTTTGGTCAGTTTCAGAATCGTAGGATTTTAAAAATCACAAATGTAATTATTTTAGCTATTTACATCTGAAGTTTCACAGTATTGCCATTTTGGACATCCTTACTTCAAAAGGAGGTGGAGGGGTCACAAGTTTATTGTGGGGAGGGTTGTGCTACTGCTACCTATACTTCTGCACTGCTGCAGGTGGTAGCACTGACTTCAGAGTTGGACAGCTGGAGAGCGGGGATGCTGGCCAGGAGCTGAGCTCTGAAGGCAGAGTTGCCACCAGCAGCAGTGCAGAAGTAAGGACAGTAGGATATGATATTTACACCCTCACTTCTGTGCCACTGCCTGCGGAGCTGGACCTTCAGTTATCAGCCACCTCTGTCTGGCCTTCCAGTTTTGAAGGCAGCACTGCAGAAGTAAGGATGACATGGTATGGTATTGCCACCACTTACAGGAGACCCTCACGATTCATGGAATCAATATTCACAATTTCACAGGTTTTTTTCCCATTCCCCCCATTGTACCCCGTCCCCCAGCCTGTGGAGGTATACAGCTTCGGAGGGGCCTGTTGCCGGAAGGCAGCAGTGGTCAGGGCTCCCTCTGCCTGCAGCGAGTTCAGGAGCTGTGTGGCACTCACGTAGTTACCAGTCCCCACAGTGAATTTCCCATGGCTTTCAGCAGCCAAGGTGAATTTGGGAGCCCTGCAGGGAGCTCTCTGCAGGGGCCAGGAGCTACCCCCCCTCCCAGTATTCGTAGATTTTGCCATTCCCAGTGGTGCCAAAAACGCATCTACTGCGAATGGCACGGGTTTAATGTACTTCTGTACTGCTGCTAGTAGGAGGCTGCCTTCAGAAACAGACACCTTTCTCCAGCTGCCACGCTCTGAAGTAAGTCCAGAAATAAGGGTGGCAAAACCAGGACATCCCTAAAATAACCTTGTGACCCCCCTGCAATGCCCTTTTGGGTCAGGACTCCCAATTTGAAAAACATTGGTTTCCCCTGTGAAATGTGTAGTATTGGGTAAAAGCGTATATATAAGACCAAATTTCATGGGGGAAGAGACCAGATGTCATGGTCCATGATGCATTTTTCATTTCTGTGAATTTGGTAGGGCCTTACCAATTAAGAATTGTCTCGTATCAATATATCACTGACATTGAATTTCAACCTACACTAAATTATTATGATGGTAGTTGGCAGCAGGAAGCATTTTGAGAGGCCTGATTGTGGTTTGTGTGTATGTGTTATTCAAGCAGTACAGCCAATTCTGGTCAAACAGACTTGGGAACTAGTGGAAATGTGGGAGGAATGGAAATCCATTATTGTTTTTCTTTTAGGGAACTGAGGCACAGTAAGATTAAGGTCAGAAGTGTCCACTAATTTTTGGAACCCATCTTGAGATGCTGAGGTCCTGATTTTTCAAGTCTACTTAGGCTTTTTATAGCACTGCACATGTTCAAAGCAAGTTTCCAGTCAACTTCAATGTGCACCAATTCTATAAATCTAAAGTACTCACTTTTAGTGACCAGCAATGATTATGTTGGTTTAAGTGACTTCCTAGCACTTACAGATTCAGTAGAAAATGGATTTCAACATAAACTGAAGAGTGATTTAATTTTTCTTTACCTTAGTGTGGCATAGGATACAGTTGGGTGAAATTGTGTAAAACTATGCCAAGTTGGTTAGATGTGCAATGGCTGTGTTTTTTGGTAATCACCATTTCCGTGTGCAAATTGGTGATGGAACAAGTTCTTGGAAGCATCAGAAGAACAGTCTCCTGCAAGGATCAGTATTATCTCCAATGTTGTTCAACTTATATTCAAACAGCCTACTATATAGTGGGTCTCACAAAGCTGTTTATGCAGACAGTGTATGCCTCAGTGCTCAGTCATACTCTTCTGACATGTATGAGAGTGTTGTGAGTGCAGATATGGTGGGTTTGGTCAATTGTCATCTGTGGTGCCCAAGAGTGACTGTATTGATTATCTTCCATTCGATCATGCACAAGCTGACAGAGAACTGAATATAGTTTTCAGTGGTCAGTGAACTAAAGCATGATTTACATCCAGCTTATGTAGGCATCACATTGGATAGAAATCTCAAGCATCGTGACCATCTTACAGACTAATATTAAGGTCAAAACACACAACAACCTACTCAGAAAACTGCTCAGAACTGCACCGATGCTCAAACATTATGCACGTCAGCCTTGGCATTCTGTTATTCAGTAGCAGAGTACTGCATTCTAGCAAGGGCTTGCTAGTCTCAAACAAAGATAATTGACGTACTAATGAATTCTACCATGCATATTATTTCAGGCACTCTTGAATCTACTCCTCTACATGGTTATCAGTTCGCTGCAATATTGCTCCACCCAATGCATGGAGAGAGGAAAACATTGCAGAGTTTGTGATGAAATTGTGTGTTATTGAATTAAAGACTTGTTTAATTCACCACATGGTCATTTGCCCTCATCACACCAGTTATAGATATGTTTTCCAGATGAGGGATTTACAGTAAAGAATGCATGGCAAGCTTCAGGATCCATAGAAAAGTGGCAAGTAATTATCTTGGATCCCACTCAACATCAGCCTTGGTTTGATATATCACAAAGGTGATGGAGATTTCTGAACCAGTTTCCTACCAGACATGGAAATTTGTGCTGCAGTGGAATTTCAGTGGTGTTTTAGAGACAGACCACGTCAGAGTGGGCAGCCACAGACCATGACACGTAGAACGGTGCAGCATGACTCAACTTCCTTGAGGTATTGTTGCCATCAACATGGTTGATGAGAGTGCTGTGGCTTGGCTTGACTGGATTGCATATTCTAAATATAGTGACTTTTCCAGCATCACTTAGGAACTCTGTAGCAGAAGCAGGGATAGAATTCAATCCTCTGTATTAATATTTAATTTTCTTAACTAGGAGACTGTACTTTCTCTTCCTGCATTTCCCTGCCTCATTCATTATCTATGTTCCAGTTTCTGCAACAAATAAGGCAGTTTCCTTCACTGCACAACCTTGATTTCTTCTCAGAACACTTCTGTCTTGTGGACTGAATGAGCTAGGGATCTTGGAGGAGAACGGGAAGAGGAAGTAGTATGTGAATATGTAATTAAAAACTATATTTTAATGCATCTATTCAAAGGAGCCTAATGAAGATTACACAGGCAAACTTAGTCTTGGCGTTCACTATTTTGGAGTGCTTGACTTGGCATCCTAAGGTAGTTTTTAAAAATAATTTTCAAAGTATTTTTTTTAAACCAACGGAGACAGAAATTCCATCATGAGGAAGGATCCCCAACTTGGATCATCATTTATTTAGGAGCGTCGTGTCCCAACCAGTTCTCAAATAGTCACATTGTTCAAGCCAGCTAGCCACATTCAACTGGCCAAATAGCCATATGTGACTAGTGGCTAGCATGTTGGACGCCAACAGATTTAGGACTTATAAATAAAGTCTGATAATATTTTTATCGTTCTGATAATCTTTCAATTTACAATAGACAAAAGGACCTTTTAGTACAACTGCATGGAAGTTCAGTGTTCATCTTTAAGTATTTTAAATTGTTATTAGAGAATGGGTCCATTTTCAAATCTGTTTATGGTTGACATTAAAACAAACAGAATTAAACATTCCATATTATCAAAGTAATTGTGAAGCAATATAAAAATAAGCTTTATTGTATGTTTAAGAGTAGTTGCAGATGAATTCATTCAATCCCCTTCCTTCCTCCTGTACCTTGGCTTTTTGTTATATATTTATACTTACAGTGTTTTGGCAGCTTGGAGTGCCATAAGCTAATTATTTTTAAAACTTTCAAGTTATGGCAGTGAGGTTTTTTTAAGTAAAAATTGTGATTTAGTTTTAAAATCAAACTGCAAAGTAAATAATAAATTAGTCAATTCATATACACAGTCTCCACAGAATCCTCTTTTTTACCCATTTATTTTGTCATATTGTGTAATTTGCTTTATAACAATGATTTCTGGGTGTATTATGAAAAGTGTTGTTTAATTCTATGACTCATTACTACTTATTTTGTATATTTTGATAGATTGCATTATATATTTGGCAGAAAGGCAATGGACCACATCTCACTCCAGTGCCTGAATTTTGTACAGATGATTTGAACTCTCACTGTGCCACAACATTCAATAACTTCCTACCAGTTTGTGTAAGTGTCATATTTTAAATTATACTTACATGCTAGAGAGAGCATTGTTATTATAAAGGCTGAAACTTGACTTACCTAGAAAAGTATTTTTACCAAAACACCTATGGAATGCCAGACTCCCAAGGTCTCTTATACACCCAGCCTTACGTTACACATTGTATTTCCTGATATGACCGATTTTAAAGTACTTGTGTTCCCCATTACTAGAGTATCTAAACATTATTCTATGTGCCCTTTAGTAGGAATTGATAACAAAAGACACAGTGATATTATTATGAGTGTGAGTGAGTGGATAGAGCAGTGCACCATGGCACAGGAGTCCTGGACTCTATTCCAGGCTCTTCCACTTGCCGGCAGTGTGGCCTTGAGCAAGTCATTTCACAGGGAAGACTGTTTGACTGACTCGTCATAGCAAAAGCTCTTTCCAGCAAGTTGAAACTTACATAAAAGGGGCCTTGCTCCCACTACAACACTACATCTGGAAACATCTTAGGAACAAAGACTGAACTGGGTAAGGGGGGGTCTGGGTGGGACAGAATAATTCCAGCTTGTGTATGCAAAAGCTGTAACTTGCTTGTATTAGTTATCAGGATGAGATTCTGCTTGATTCAAATCCTGTATAATTTTATTTGGCTTAGTTTGCATTTCTATTTCTTAGGTAATATGCTTAGAGCTGTATACTCACTACTTATAATCACTTAAAATCTATCTTTCTGCAGTTAATAAATGTTTTGCCTTTTTTTACTGAAACAGTGTTTTGCTAGAAGACCTTGTGGGAGATGGTCAGGAACAAAATCTGTTGCACTGTCCTCTCTACATAGAGAGAAAGGTGGACTGAGAAATAAACTTACAGGTCAGGCTTTTGACAGAGCAAGACAATACAGCTCTGGGGTCCTAGGCTGTGGAGCTGGGGGAGAAGCCTCATATAACTGCAGGTGGTTGTGTGTCAGCCTGTATAAAGGTGTGTGTGAATGCAGAACCAGAAGTGGTCCACAGCTTTTTATAGCCTTCCACAGTGTGAGAGGGGGCTCAGATTGGTACGGCAGAGGGCTCAGTGGTACCCCAGTTCTAGGTTGCACCCCAGATGGCCAGTTGCATCAAGTTGATCATTTCTTGGCTTTGGGCTGTCTTAGTCTGGTAAGATAACATGAAATTTTCATCCCGTGATGAGGGGGGGAGGGCTAATGTAACATTAAACCATCTTTGTGACCTCCGGAGTCCTAAGGCCCATCTATGGAATGGCAGCTTCCTATAGCTATCCTGTGGGCTGCAACCCTCAATGCTTCCCAGATAATATGGCCTTTATGCCATTATTTCTGAGGTGGTCCTAAGAAGGCAGATTTATGTCGGTCTTCCACGGTATATATTTTGGAAGAATCCTCCCCCAGGCAGATCCACTGCTTTTAGAGATCTGTTATATGCTTTGGCCCTTCTACCTGTATAAAGGGGATAGAGTTGGATAATGTTCTCAACCTGTCGGTTTGTGCTGGACAGGTTGAGACAGTAGGAGTCTGGAGACCTGTCCTTTATGCAGCACCTCTGCTGATTGATTGTGAGACTTTGGGCAAATCCTTTAACCTCTCTGATGCTTTCTTTCACTGCCTGTAAAATTGTCTATATAAAGCACTTGGATTCTCTCAGTACAAACATGCTGTATAATAACAAAATAGTATTAATAAGGCATTTTTAAGTAAAATACTCAGTGGAAAATAAAATATGTATACTACCATGTTATTTAATGTCTAGCGAGATAACATCCTGTCAACCAACTCACTATTTTCATATAGTTTTTCAACAACAAATCTCCACTTAGTGATTTCTTCTCTTATGCTAGCATGTGATCATTTAAAAACAAATGCAAATAATGAAAATCCCAAAACACCTAAACAGACTATAACAAAGCAAAAAGAATTGTAAATGGTATGTTTATTGCTTTTCTGCTTATCTGCTTTGTCTTGTAAAACAATGCTTTTCTAGTAAATATGTTCCCTTTCCATTGTGTTATTTTCCCATTACCCAGCACTTGTCATTTATCAATGTGTTTCTAATTTAGATTTTAATTTCCTGGAGACAGGTGTGCTTTAAATGCTTTGCACAACAATAATTATATGAATGTATTTAAAATATCTGTATGCCAGTGAATGCCGCATAACTTTTGAGTATTGTTAGACCAAAACAGTTTTTTCTGATGTGTAATCCTTTTCAATTTCTGCTTCCCAACATCCTGCAGTTTCTACATCACAGCAATTATTTTGTTACAAAGCTGACCAAACAATTGTGACATTTTATCAGTGTTATAAAATAAATAGGACTTAGTGTATTTTCTTAATGATTTGTGTTTGTGGCTCCATTATAATACTACATAATTTGAAAACAATCTTTGGCCAATGTTGTTTCAAGCATGTGAAAGTACTGATGCCATATCTTGATAGGTAAAAAAAATATTTTGAACTGTCCTATTTGGCACTGCTACTTCATACACTATACAATGCAAAGTTATTTTCTGTTTTATTTCCAATATATTTGTATGTAATATAAAGTTAAAAGCAGAACCAACAATTACCTCAGTAATTTTTCCTGTTTCCTTTTAGGGAGACCCAGTGAAGAAGGAGGATATATTTGTTGCTATAAAAACATGCCAAAAATTTCACAGAGACAGAAGTAAGTTCTCGATTTTTTCAAGAAGAAAGCATTATGTAGTGCAAATAAATAAAATTACCTTAATAGTTAATACAAAAGCTAACATGCTAGGGTAATTGTTTGTTATATGTAATTCTTATAACTAAATATTTGTGAAATCTCTGGGGAAATACAAAAGCTGAACAGTTTCAATTTTCAGAATTTAAATTGTTTGGTTTGTAGATTAAAAAAAAATATTGCAAAGCTGTTCAGGAGCTGATGCTATGAAGTGTGATGAAAACACACAGGTAAATAAGTTTTTGTCCATCAAGAGTGACTGGTTAGTTTTCAATGTTGAATGCATAAAGTTAGTCTAATAAAAGTGCTGCACATCCAGCATTTCTTACTTTCCTCCATAAATATTATTAATTACTGACCTTACTGAAAGCTGATGGATATGGACCACTTATTTAAGCTCCTGCTTATGGATTGAGGAGCCGTGGTTTAGGTACACAGGATCTGATTTTCAGATGTACTGAGGTCCTACAAGACCAATTTAAATAAATGGGAGCAATGGGTATTCAGTACTTTTGAAAATCAGGTCCTCAGTTTTAAAAATATTGCCATAGTGAACCAGATATCATTGTGTTTTGCTGTGGAATATTTGAGTTAGTTCAGTTATTTGTGTGTACAGTCTAGTGTTAACTTAATAAAGCAAGGTTTACAAGATTCCATAATAGACCCACCTTTTAAACCATTTATAAAACTGCTCAACTTTTTCATGCTTTAAAAATACCAAGCTTAAAAATATTCCTTCAATCCCAAGTAGCTCAAACAAATGTGCTGTACTCTCTTATTTCTCCCTCTTAGTCAGGCATTGCATAACCAGAAGCAAGCAGCCATGACAACAGCCTTTGCAGGCAAACAAGCCAGAAGCCAGTAGCAAGTGGTCTTCCTACTGTTCATTTTGGCTGGTCTCCCCACTCTTCTTCAGAACTCTTCTCAGGACCTTTCTGGCAAATCATAATGGGATTCTCCTGTTCTAAGGCTACTGGCAGGAGCAAATTAGGTCACTTTTATGCAAAGTACCTCCCCATTCCAATAATTTAAAGTTCAGGAAAAATCTATAGATCCAAAATATACCCAATGGCTTGGTCAACAGTTTAGGTGCATTTTTATGAGACATTTCAGGTCATGGGTCAGTCTACAGTAGTGGTGGGCAGCCTGCAGCCCATCAGAGTTCTATGTGTGGTCCACAGGACGTTGTTTGCCTAGCAGTATTGAAGTGACATACTGATTTCACACAACATTGACTGTGAGAGCCGTGTGCTCCCTCTGCATCCAGTCAAAGTGCTGCAATTGTTCAGTTGGCCCACTCCGCAAATTCTAGGTACACAAGCACGGGAAATAATCTTGGTTACAGCAATATTTCAGCCCATGGAGGGCCACTCATGAGACCCACTCACTAGCCTGGATTGCCAGTCACTGGTCGACAGGCTTTATTTAACTATCCCAGGCTGCATGGAGATGAAGGATGAGCAAGGGTATATCATTGGTAGGTAGCGTCTACTGAATAGGGGGTGAATAGGAAGTGATAAAGCAAAGAGACCAGAAGATACAAGTACATACAATTGTAGGGATAATATTGATGATCTATGTAAACAGAAGCCCAGGTGTCTGTGTTGTTGCTACCTCCACATTTCAAAGTGGGTGGGTAGTGGAATGGCTCTCAGCTCTGTGTGGGCTTTGCAACATATTCCCTAGCTGAGGATGCCAGCAGAGGTTCAACACATGCCTAGATATATGTTTAATGGCTTTAAGTGTGGGTGGTAAAGGGGGCTGAAAAACAGCCTGGGGCAAGTCTTTACTGTGGGCATAACACTTAGATATAGGAAAACCAAAGCACAGAAGAATTAAGTGCCTTGCCCTGTATTACACAGAAATAATTGACAAAGTTGGGAGTAAAACCATATTTCCTGACTTCCAAGTCCAGTGCTTTAAACAATGGATGACAGTGTGTCCTTTCTGCTGCTTATCACTCTCAGAAGAGATTCCTAAACATTCTTTTTAGTATAACTGTTTCTTATGTGGACAGGGATCCCACAAACATCTAAGATGAAACTATTATGCTTTGTTTTTTTTATAAATTTTAAAATAGTATATTTATTACTGAAAAGAAAAGAAAATTAAGAAATGACTAGCAATTGTGCCACATTTTTGTGGTGGATTTAATGGAGTTTACAAATGGTGGCTAAGAGTAAAATCAGATACTGTGTAACTTGTAATCTCAGCCATGATATGTCTCTGTGTAAAAAGACGCTGTTCTATTTAGCCATGCCCTGCTAGTCATTAGAATAAAACAAGGCTTTATGGCCTATTTTTTCAGAATGAAATCTATTTTATTTAATTTATTTTTAAAAGACTTGATTGTTTTACTTAGTCAGGGCACACTTCTGATTTCCTAGAGATTGTCTACAGCATATGCATATTTGCAAAAATAAAGGTACTATCATGTAACTACACTTACGGCAGGATCAAACACCATCTAGACCATTCCTGAAAAGAATTTGTCTAACCTGCTTTTAAAAATCTCCATGATGAGGATGCCACAACCTCCATAGAAAATGTATTACATTCTCAGAGGTTAAGGAGAAAAAAAAATTCTCCCTTCTCCCTTGTGAGAATTTGGAAGTGGAAGGCATTTGGGTGAAAGTGATCATGAAACCATAGAGTTCATGATTCTAAGGTATGGTAAAAGGGAGAACAGATTAGAGACAATGGATTTCAGGAAGGCAGATTTTGGTAAGCTCAGAGAGCTGGTAGGTAAGGTCCCATGGGAGGCAAGACTGAGGGGAAAAACAAATGAAGAGAGTTGGCAGTTTTTCAAAGGGACATTATTAAGGGCCCAAAAACAAGCTATTCTGCTATGTAGGAAAGATAGAAAATATGGCAAAAGACTGCCTTAGCTTAACTGTGAGTTCTTGCATGATCTAAAAATAAAAACGGAGTTGTATAAAAAATGGAAACTAGGACAAATTACCAAGGATGAATATAGGCAAACGATACAGGAATGCAGGGGCAAGATTAGAAAGGCAAAGGCACAAAACGAGCTCAAACTAGCTACAGGCATAAAGGGAAACAAGAAAACATTCTAAAAATATATTAGAAGCAAGAGGAAGACCAAGGACAGGGTAGGCCCATTGTTCAGTGAGAAGGGAGAAGCAGTAACAGGAAACTTGGAAATGGCAGAGATGCTTAATGACTACTTTGTTTTGGTCTTCACCAAGAAGTCTGATGAAGGAATGCCTAACATGGTGAATGCTAGTGGGAAGGGGGTAGGTTTGGAAGATAAAATACAAAAAGAACAAGTTAAAAATCACTTAGAAATGTTAGATGTCTGCAAGTCACCAGGGCCTGATGAAATGCATACTAGAATACTCAAGTATCTAATAAAGGAGGTATCTGAGCCTTTAGCTATCATCTTTGCAAAATCATGGAAGACGGGAGAGATTCCAGAAGACTGGAAAAGGGCAAATATAGTGCCCATCTATAAAAAGGGAAATAAAAACAACCCAGGAAACTACAGACCAGTCAGTTTAACTTCTGTGCCAGGGAAGATAATGGAGCAAGTAATTAAGGAAATCATCTGCAAACACCTAGAAGATAATAAGATGATAGGGAACAGCCAGCATGGATTTGTAAAGAACAAATCATGTCAAATCAATCTGATAGCTCTCTTTGATAGGATAATGAGTCTTGTGGATAAGGGAGAAGCGGTGGATATGGTATACCTAGACTTTAGCAAGGCATTTGATATAGTCTCACATGATATTCTTATCAATAAACTAGGCAAATACAGCTTAGATTGGGCTACTATAAAGTGGGTGCATAACTGGCTGAATAACTACTCTCTGAGAACGGTTATCAACAGTTCACAATCCTGCTGGAAAGGTATAACAAGTGGGGTTTCGCAGGGGTCTGTTTTGGGACCGGTTCTGTCCAATATCTTCATCAACGATTTAGATATCAGCATAGAGAGTATGCTTATTAAGTTTGCAGATGATAGCAAGCTGGGAGGAGTTGCAACTGCTTTGGAGGATAGTGTCATAATTCAAAATGATCTGGACAAATTGGAGAAATGGTCTCAGGTCAACAGGATGAAGTTTAATAAGGACAAATGCAAAGTGCTCCACTTAGGAGGGAACAATCAGTTTCACACATACAGAATGGGAAGCAACTGTCTAGGAAGGAGTATGGCAGAAAGGAATCTAGGGGTTATAGTGGACCACAAGCTAAATATGAGTCAACAGTGTAATGCAGTTGCAAAAAAAGTAAACATGATTCTAGGATGCATTAACAGGTATGTTGTGAGCAAGACATGAGAAGTCATTCTTCCGCTCTACTCTGCGCTAGTTAGGCCTCAGTTGGAGTATTGTGTCCATTTCTGGACACCACATTTCAAGAAAGATGTGGAGAAATTGGAGAAGGTCCAGAGAAAAGCAACAAGAATGATTAAAGGTCTAGAAAACATGACCTGTGAAGGAAGACTGAAAGACTTGGGCTTTTCGGCATCATGCCCCCTTGTTGATTTTTGAGAAACCCTCCCCCCTCCCCAAATAAAAAAATAGTAGCAAAACTTGTTGAGCAAAAAAAAAAAAAAACTTACCGGGGCCAAAAAACAGTCACAGACCCTTTAATTCCCGGGACCAGTGTAAAAAAAAGGTGCCGGTACTCCAGGGGAAAAGCAGTGCATATTCTGGCGAACTCCCAAGCCAGGAAAAACAGAGAATACCGGACATTTCACATGGTATTTTCTGATTTTTTTTTTTTTTTTTTTTTTTGCTGGATTGATCAGGCTCTTTCTTGGGAGGGGGGGCTGGTTCACCTTGCACCTCCCCCTGGAATTTCTTCATGCACCCCAGTTTGGGAACCTATGGTCTAGACAGTACTGGGTCCTGCCATGAGGGCAGGGGACTGGACTCGATGACCTCTCAAGGTCCCTTCCAGTTCTACTAGTCTCTGATTCTCCTTGTTAACAACCTTTAGGGAATTGAAAACTATCCTTCTCAGTCTTTTTCCAGACTAAACAACCCCAGTTCATTCACTCGTCCTTCATAGGTCATGTTTTCTAGACCTAATGTTTCTAATCATTTTTGTTGCTCTTCTCTGGATTTTTTCCAGTTTTCCACATCTTTCCAGAAATGTGGTGCCCAGACCACATAATGCTCCAGTTGAGGCCTAATCTCATGTCTGTTTTACAAGACTCCTGCTAATACATCCCTGAATGATGTTCACTTTTTTGGTAACAGTGTTATATTGTTGACTCATATTAGCTTGTGATCTGCTATGACCCCACAGATCTCTTTCCACAGTACTACTTCTTGGGCAGTCATTTCCTATTTTGCATGTGTGCAACTAATTTTTCCTTCCTAAGTGGACTACACTTCATTTATCCTTATTAAATTTCATCCTGTTTATTTCAGATTATTTTGAATGCTAATCCCATCCTCCACATAAATCGCAACCCCTCCCATTTTGGTATCAGCTGCAAACTTTATAGGTATACTCTCTGTGTCATTATCTAAACCATTGATAAAAATATTGAACAGAACCAGGCCCGGAAATGATACCTGTGCAACTCCACTAGTTATGTTCTTCCAGAATGACTGTGAGCCATTGATAACTACTTTCTGAGAAGTGTTATCCAACCAGATAAGCACCCACCTTATAGTATCCCCATCTAAGTTGTATTTCCCTCCTTTGTTAATGAGAAGGTCATGCAAGACTGTATCAAAAGTCTTACTAAAATCTAGATATACCATATCTGCCACTTCCCCTTATCCACAAGGCTTGTTACTCTGCCAAAGAAAGCTATGATGTTGGTTTGACATGATTTGTTCTTGACAAATCCATGATGACTATTATTCTCTATATATTACAAATTGATTCCTTAATTATTTGCTCCATAATCTTTTCTGGTACAGCAGTTAAGCTGACTGATTCCCTGGGTTGTCCTTATTTCCCTTTTTATAGCTGGGCAGTATATTTGCCCTTTTCCAGTTTTCTGGAATCTCTCCTGGCTTCCATGACTTTTCAGAGATAATAGCTAATAGCTCAGATATCTCCTCAATCGGCTCTTTGAGTATTTTAGTTTGCATTTTATAAGGCTTTGGTGACTTGAAGACACTTAACTTGTAAAGTAATTTTAACTTATTCTTTCTGTGTTTTAGCTTCTTATCAATTCTCCATTTTCACACACATTCACTATGTTAGATGTCCAGTTGCCACCAATCTTCTTGGTGAAAACCAAATGGAATAATTCATTAAGGACCTCTTGCCATTTCCTCCTTTTCTGTTATTATTTTCCCTATTCATTGAGAAATGGCCCTACTTTGTCCTTGGTCTTCCTTTTGCTTCTAATGTACTGATAGAATGTTTTCTTGTTACCCTTTATATCTCAAGTTAGTTTGACTTGGTTTTGTGTCTTGACCTTTCAAATTTTGGTCTTACATAATTGTGTTATTTGTTTATATTTATCCTTTGTAATTTGACCTAGTTTCCACTTTTTGTAGTCCTCTTGATTGAAGGTCTCCTTGGTATAGAGTAGCGATAGGCAATCTGACTAGTGAGTGGGCCATATGAGTGTTCCTCCTTCATCTCAGTGGGCTGCAAGATTGTTGTAACCAGCATGGTCTTCTGGAGTAGGATAGTTTTGCAAATTGGACTTGCATACCTACCATTTGCAGGGTATGCATATTGAACCATAGCAGCACTTTGATGGGATGTAGAGGGAATGCATGGCTCTCTGTCAATGTTGTGTGCAGTTAGCATGCACCTCAGTTTATGTGCCCTTCCTTTATGAGCATGTCACTTTAGTAATAATGGTAGAAAAAAAAAAGACACAAATGGAAACCAGTGGAATCTGGCAACCTTGCACATGGGCAACAGTTAAGAAAATGTCTTATGGGCCACACACAAAACCCTGATGTGGTCCCCAAGCTGAAGGTCGGTCACTACTGGTATAAAGTTTCAACAAGATCGTTTGTCCTGTTCTGACTTTTGATATGTCTCTGTTCCAAACACTGAAATTACAGCATTCTATTTCTCTGATATATATATATGGCCCATTCGTCTGTAGAGATGGTAGTAAGCAGCGGCAGTGATAATCTATGAGTTGTGCCTGGATCTGCAACTTCTTTCGTGGCTTATGCGTCCAATATTGGATTTGCACAGTCGATTACAATAGCTACATGCCAGTCTACTTCTGTTTTCATGAGTCTGAGACTTTTTCCTTCTGACTTGCATGACTTGCACGGGTCCTATCGAAAAATGACGTGCCCTGTTGTAATAATTGTTGCCAGGTGTTGCGATCTGATGACTTAAATTCCCAAGAGATTGGATTGATGTTAAACCTTATAATAGTGTTTTTACATATATCCTTGAATCTTAACTTTGGCCTGCCTCTTGCCCTTGCTCCACTTGTTAGTTTACCAAAGAGGATTTCTTTGGGAAAGCATTTATCACTCATTCTCCTCACATGGCCAAGCCACCAGCGTCTTCTGTTGTTAAGGATTTCTATGAAACTGGATATGCCAGTTCTTGATAGGACATCTACATTTGAAACTTTGTCTTGCCACTTAATATTCATGATTCTGCAAATGCAGCGAAGGTGGAAACTGCTCAATTTTTTCTCTTGGCCCGAGTAGCTAGTCCAGGTCTCAGATCCATAAAGCAAGACACTTAATACGCATGCTTGGTATATCAGAATCTGTGTTTTCCATGTCAGTTTGGGATTGTTCCATGCTCGTTTCATAAGTCTGCCAAATGTTGTGGCTGCTTTCCCAATTGTAATATTCAGTTCTTCGTACATGGAGAGATTTGTAGTGACAGTAGACCCAAGGTAACAGAATTGTTGTACCACCTCTAATGGACTGTCATTCAGAATGACCTTGGGTGGTTGAGATACACCTTGAGCAAACACAACAGTTTTCTTCAGGCTTATGTCGAGAGAGAACAGTTTACTAACTCTGGACAGAGAATCCATCAGTGCCTGTAGTGTGTCTTCATTATGTGCGACAAGCACTGCATCTAGAGGACACCAAATGAAATTAATGGGTAGCAGGTTTAAAACTAATAAAAGAAAGTTCTTCTTCACACAGCGTGTAGTCAATCTGTGGAACTCCTTGCCAAAGGAGGCTGTGAAGGCTAGGACTACAACAGAGTTTAAAGAGAAGCTAGATAATTTCATGGAGGTTAGGTCTATACAAGGCTATTAGCCAGGGGATAAAATTGGTGTCCCTGGCCTCTGTTTGTCAGAGGCAGGAGAGGGATGGCAAGAGACAAATCGCTTGATCATTGTCTTCGGTCCACCCTCTCTGGGGCACCTGGTGTTGGCCACTGTCGGCAGACAGGATTCTGGGCTAGATGGACCTTTGGTCTGACCCAGTACGTCCATTCTTATGTTCTAACATTCTTGACCTTAGTTCTAGTCTTGAGTCATGTTAGGCTGTAAAGAGAACCATCTAACCTTGTATGGAGAAATATATCACTGTGAGAGTTTAGAAATGTACAATTTAATAGGACTGAGAAGAATATACCAAAGAGGGTAGGAGCAAAGACACATCCCTGTTTGACTCCACTCTTCACCACAAAGGGTTCAGTTGTATTGCCATCATAGTACACTGTTGCTTTCATATCTTCATGAAAAGATATTATGAGCTTAAGTAGAATTGGTGGACGGCCAATCTTAGTTAACACTTTGTACAATCCTGATCTATTGACTGTATCAAATGCCTTTGCTAAGTTCACAAATGCTATAAACAATGGCTTTCCTTGCTCTCTGCATTTTTCTTGTAGTTGTTGAGGAGAAAAAATCATGTCCACTGTTGGCCTGCCAGCCCTGAAGCCACACTGTGTTTCTGGATAGACTTGATCTGCAAGTTTTTGCAGGCGATTAAAAATGATATGGGCAAATGCTTTACCTGTAATGCTTAGCAAAGAGATGCCTGTGTTGTAGTTACAGTCCCCCTTATCACCTTTGTTTTTATAGAGAGTAATGATGTTTGCGTCCCTCATCATGAGGAACTGCTCCCGCTTGCCAACATTTTATAAGTAAGTCATAGAGGAAGGGATGAGGACAGCCTTGTTAGCCTTCAGGACTTCAGCTGGAATCTCATCGTTACCTGGTGCTTTTCCACTGGAGAGAGCATCAAGTACTTGGGAAAGCTCTTCTACCATAGGCTCTACATCAAGCTCTAACATTTCTGGAAGAGTTGGAATGAGGTTATCAAGTTCAGGATGTATTGTATGCTCATGAGAGTAAAGACTTGAGTAGTGTTCCACCCATCGGGACATCTGTTGGTTTTTATCTGTGATAACCTGTCCATTTAGATGTTTCAGTGGAGCAACTTTGGTAACGTTTAGTCCAAGTGCTTTCTTCAGTCCATCATACATGGTTTTCAGGTCGCCCATATCAAATGCTTTTTGAATTCCAGAACAAAGATTGGCCCAATACTTGTTTGCACACTGCCTGGATTCTCTCTGAAGAACAAATCTTATATGGCGGAGCTGATCTCTTGATCTTTGCAATGGATTTTTTATGTTGTTCAGAAAAGCCTTGTTTTTTTCTTCAGGAAGAGGCCTGAGAATGTCAAAGTTTTCATCAATCCAGTCTTTGTTGGAAAATTTGTGTTCCAAAGGTAGATGTGGCACATTCATATATTGCAGCACTCAGCATGGACCATGTCTCATCAACAGACTGCTGGACAGGTTTGTCTTCCATTTTGTGAGTGAATTCTTCTGCAAAGACAGAGCATTTCAGTGCATTTCTAGTACAGGCAGTCCCCGGGTTACGTACAAGATAGGGACTGTAGGTTTGTTCTTAAGTTGAATCTGTATGTAAGTCGGAACTGGCGTCCAGATTCAGCCGCTGCTGAAACTGATCAGTTTCAACAGTGGCTGAATCTGGACACCAGTTCTGACTTACATACAGATTCAACTTAAGAACCCCAGGCATCCCCAAGTCAGCTGCTGCTGAAACTGATCAGCGGCTGATTCCAGGAAGCCCGGGGCAGGGGCTTCCTGTAGTCAGCCACTGGTCATTTTCAGCAGCTGCTGACTAGGGGACACCTGGGGCAGAGCAGCTGGGGTGCTGCTGGGTTGGTCCAGTGGCACCCAGAGCGGCGCTACGGGACCAACCGGCAGCGCCCCAGCTGCTGTACCACAGGCGTCCGGAGCAAAGCCGCGGAGCACGGGGGCAGCGGGACAGCCCAGACGCGCCGTGGCTATCCTGCTGCCCTCGGGCTCCGTGGCTTTGCTCTGCTTTGCTCCCCGTCCCCCTGGTCTGCAGACCAGGGGGACCGGGAGCAAAGCGGCGGAACACGCGGGCAGCGGGACAGCCCAGACGCGCGTGGCTATCCTGCTTCCCTCGGGCTCCGCGGCTTTTCTCTGCTCTGCTCCCCGTCCCCCAGGTCTGCAGACCAGGGGGAGGGGGAGCAGAGTAGAGCAGAAAGGCGGAACGCGCGTCTGGGCTGTCAGCTGGCCGCGCGCTCCGCTCTGCTTCCCCCCCCCCATGGTTTGCAGACCAGGGGAGGGGGAGCAGAGCGGAGCAGAGCAGAGCAGCAGAACGCGCGGCCAGCTGACAGCCGAGACGCATATGGGCTGTCAGCTGGCCGCGTGCTCCGCTCTGCTCCCCCCCCCCCTGCAGATCAGGGGGAGGGGGAGCAGAGCGGAGCACAGCAGAGCGGCGGAACGCGCGGCCAGCTGACAGCCCAGACGCGTCTGGGCTGTCAGCTGGCCGCGTGCTCCGCTCTGCTCCCCCTCCCCCTGGTCTGCAGACCAGGGGGAGGGGGAGCAGAGCAGAGCGGAGCAGAGCAGAGCAGAGCGGCAGAACGCGCGGCCAGCTGACAGCCCAGACGCGTCTGGGCTGTCAGCTGGCCACGCGTTCCGCCGCCGCTTTGCTTCCTCTCCCTGGTCTGCTTGAGACCAGGGAGAGGAAGTGCCCCGTTCGTAACTGCGGATCCGACGTAAGTCGGATCCGCGTAACTCGGGGACTGCCTGTACTGAGAGTGTTAACCTTTGGTTTTCTGCAATCCTTTGACGTATGGAGTTTCTTTGGAGCAGTTTTCACTCTACTGATAATCAATGAGTGATCAGTGTCACAATCTGCACTGTGATACGCATGTGTAAATTTAACAGAGTTGAGATGTTTTCTGCGGACCAGTACAAGGTCGAGTTGATGCCAGTAACTGGATCTGGGGTGGCAACATGAGACCTTGTGACAGTCTTTTAAGTTGAAAAAAGTATTAGTGATGGAGAGATGATTCTGCGAACTGAATTCAAGAAGCCTTTGACCATTTTCATTCTTTTTCCCAATGCCGTGATATCCTAGCAAATGGGCTAGGACTGGTGATCACGTCCCATTCTTGCATTAAAATCACCAAGGATGTACAGTTGTTTACCAGATGAACAGGAATCGACAACTTTCTGAAGATTACCACAGAATTGGTCCTTGTCTTCAGTGCACTACGTTAGTGTGGGTGCATAAGTACTTATGATGGTAACATATCTTGACTTTGTGCTGAGCTTTAGGGATATAACGCGTTCTGATTCAGCTATGGGTGTATTGATAAAGTTCATCAGATTGTTTCAAACAGCAAAACCAACTCTGTAAAGACGGCGTTTCTCTGAACTCAAACCCTTCCAGAAGAAGGTGTAGTTGATTTCTTTTACTAATCCAGCATCTGCCAGTCTGGTCTCCTGGAGAGCAGCAATGTCAACATTCAACTTATGTAACTGTTGGTCTATGACTGCTGTTTTTCTTATTGAATCTGTGTTTGTAAGATCATGATCAGGTTCAAATCCAGGACACATTGTCCACACATTCCAGCCACCATGCCAGAGGCAAGTTCGTTTATTGTATCGACTATAGTAGCTGTGTATAGTTGTGTGTGGGTAAGTGTCTCCTCCTGTGCACTGCATTGCCTGAGCTAGTGTTTGAGGAAAGTGTGTTGCCCAAGCAGCACTATCCTCCTCTCAGTCGCCCCAGTTAGATCTAAAGGAAAGACAAAAGCCAGTACGTTAGGAACTGGGGTGACTGCAGGAGATGCCGGAAAAGCAGATTGGATGAAACCTCACTGTTAACCGCCTTAGGGTCTCCACTCCGGATCATCTGTCTGGGTTTACTCCCATAGCCTTTGAATCTCCCAAATCTGCCCACAAGGCAGTGGGGAATTTTCCGTCAGGGATCTCTTCCCTGGGGTGACG
The DNA here is from genome assembly GCF_052426305.1 of Pelodiscus sinensis. Lineage (NCBI taxonomy): Eukaryota > Metazoa > Chordata > Testudines > Trionychidae > Pelodiscus > Pelodiscus sinensis. Next base: position 309,859,112 of record NC_143052.1, read on the forward strand.
TAAGGAGTCACCATCTCTTGGATGCTGGTGACCAATCATGGTTTATACGCCAATCGGATTATCCAAAGTAAACCAGGGACCCAAGTATCCCAGACCCTCAACCAGCAGAGTGAGGGGGTAGGGCAGCCTTATTTAATGGCAAGCTGCACTCACCATGTCACAACAGTGTAATCGGGCACTTGTGACTTTTAGTCAGAGCATCGGATACCACACAATGTCTCATCACATCCTGGTAATGTTGCCACTGCTGGTCCGCGACTGCATATTCACACGACAAAGCGAACTTATTTTGCAGCAAACCTCTGAAAAGAGGCCCCCTCCTATCCACCTCCAGGAGACGTGCCGGGTAGCATGCAGCTTGATATAAATAACAGCATCTTGGGAAGATTATATTCCTTGATATAAATAACAGCATCTTGGGACGAGCTTATAGTTATTCAAAACCATACATGAAATACACGATACTGATATTGTTTGTACTGTTAATCACTTTTTTAGTGTTGGCTAACACTGTGAACCTTGCAGACTTTCCCTAATCTGCTTTCATTGGTATTTTCAGGATGAGAGTTTTCAGCACCAAATGTAGCACAAACATCTAGAAGCTGGTGACTTTGAGTGTATTTCACTGTACTCTTGTGTAGTATGTAGAGCAAGAATCTTGCACAGGTTATAGCTGCTAACTACAGTTTTAGAGTAGTTAGATATTCATTGCCGCACCTCATTCGCATATCTTCTTGCACAAGAATGCGTAATGTAGACGTAGCCGATATGTCTTTTTGATCACAGCTGTAGTACAAATATGTTTTACTTGTAAGGGCTGTTTCACAGTTCATCTCTTTTCCACTAGCTAGCAATAAAGCAATTTATATTCTTAGTTAATGTCTCTCTTTTGTGAGAGCTCAGTTTTACCAATTTTTAGTATAATTCCATTCCCTCTACATTGAGCTATTCCTTCAGCATAAGCAATGCTAAAACTTTCCAAGCAGTGTGTTTCCATTTCACCTTTGGCCTCGCTGCAAAGCATTAGAATTTAATTTGGTCAATACAGCTACTTAAATAATAGTAGCTACTTATGTTTCTAAATTAGCTTTTACCGCTCAAGAAAGAGATTTTGGTTTTATCATGGACAGTTCTCTGAAAATATCCACTCAATGAGTGCAGTAAAACAAAAACAAAACAAAAAAACCCTAACAGAATATTAGGAACCATTTAGGGATATTAACAAGAGGCATAAGCTTATCCGGTAGCTGACTGGAGTATCAATTACTCGCTTCCCCCTCCTCTTGCTGTAAGAACATGAGCCAGTGCTGGGAAGAGCTGGCTTAAAAGCTGGTTCCCCCCAGCACTGGCTCCACAGTTCTGCCTCCATCCCTTCCCCCAACCCCTCCTTTATTAGAGACAGCGGGGAGGGATAGGGGAGGCCATTGCAAAGCAGCCTCTGCCCGCAGTGGGCTGAGGCTTGCTATGGGCAGAGGCTGCTCTGTCAGCAGCCCCTGTCCGCAGGGGTCCCAGTGGGGAATGGGCCTCCCCACAGACAAGGGCTACTGCTGCCAAGTTGCCCCTGTTCATGATGGCACAGGCTGGCTGCGAACAGGGGATGATGCCGAAGCAGATTCTGTTCACAGCGGAAAGAATGGCCCCCACAATCAGGGGCTGCTGGACTCTGCATCAGTCCGGACCCAGCAGTTCCAGCTCACGCTGGTCCAGGACGCTGCACCTCTCTTACTACATTTAAAATGCAGAGCCATAACACAGGGGCTCCTTGAGCCGGCTTCTGGAGCTACCCCTGCTGCAGCTCTGCAGAGCAGTCCTTATAAACTAATTGTACAGTCGATACAAATTGTATCGACTACACGATTAGTCAGATAACCGCAATTTGACATCCTAGAAGCGTTAAGAAAAGGGATAGAAAATAAGAGTAAATATCATAATGCCTTTATAAAAATCTATATTATGCCCACACCTTGAATACTGTGTGCATGTCTGGTTGGCCCATCATAAAAAAGATAGACTAGGAAAAGGTACAGAGAATGGCAACAGAAATGATTAAAAGTATGCAACAGCTTCCTTTTGAGGAGACATTTTAAAAGACAGACTATTCAGCTTGTAAAAGAAATAACTAAAGGGAGGGAATATAACATCATGAATGTTCTGGAGAAAGTGAAAAGAACTCTTTCTTCCTTCCTATAACACATTACTACCTGTTCTTGTAATAGAATTAATAGCAAATTTAAAACAAACAAAAAGCCAAAATTATAACTGGATACAAAAAAGAATTAGATAAATTCATGGAGGACAGATCAATAAGTAGCTATAAGGCGAGGTGGTAAGGGATGCAGCTCCGTGCTTTGAGTTGTCCCTAGCCTCTGACTGCCAGAAGCTGTGAGTATATAACAAGGCATGGATCAATCAATAATTGCCCTGTTCCTTCCCACCAAGGTGCTGTTAGAAGTGCCCATCTGGACAAGGGGCTTGATAGACCATTGGTCTGACCTAGTATGCCTGTTCTTATGTTTCAGTATGACTCATTATTTTTCAGTACCGATTGTAAAGCAAACTTGGGAAAGTGAGGCTGCCCTTGTTGAATACTACAGTGATTATGCAGAGACCTCCATTCCTACTATAGATTTAGGAGTACCTAATACTGAAAGAGGTAAGCTTCTAATATTATCCTTGTAGAAAATTTCATTGTATGAGTATGATAAGTTTGCAAGGTGAGGTGTCTATTCAGCGTGTAGTAAGTTATGCTGAAGTGTTAAATTTTTCTCACATAGTACCTGGAGATAAAATAAACTAATTCTTCCTCCTAACCCCACAAAACAAGAGACGGGGGAGAGTACAGGGTTTTTTTGGTCAGAATTATTTTCTTATGATTTGGTGCCTAGCTACTATGGACGTGGACACAGTAAAAAATCCCCGAATGGCATTTTTTGCCCACTGAAAGGTATCCTTCTGCCATCATTAGTCTATTAATCTTGTGATGACGGAGGTTACAGTAGCAATGTCACAGTGCTACATTCATGTGGATGGTTGTCAATCTGCTGAAATGAATCCTGCCATCACTATTCTAACAATCTTATCATGAATAAGGTTGTTACAGTAGCAGCGTCAGTGATACATTCCAACAGAAGATCTTATATCAATCATACCAACTGGTTGCTGTAGCAAGAAGTACTTCAAAAAGATGGTTTCAAAGTAATATGTGCCTACATCTACAGCTTGGAACTCCCTGATCCGACACCACTGGGACTTGACCAGTCCCAGAAAAGGTAGTTTGCCAGAACAGGGTAGGTCTGGGATGGGGAGCACCAGTCTCCCCCCTGGGCTCCTCCGCCCAGCTATCTGGCACCACTGCCTCCAACCCCCTGACTGTGGCAGCCTTGTGAGTTCCGGCAGCCCCGCCAGATTTGCTGCCTCACAAGCACCAGCGGCCCTGCTAGCCTTGTGGCCCCAGGACCTCCAACAGATCTGCTGGCCTTGCAGCCCTACAAGCCCCGGCAGCCTTGCAGCCTTCAGGCTCTGGTGCTTCATGGGCTCCACTGGCCTACTGGCCAACTCCATTCCCAGCTGCCAGCAACCTTTGCTACTGGGGTGCTCTAATCCTGCAACATCCGTGATCTGTCCAAACCGTGAATGTTGCCAGACCAGAGAGTCCCAGACCATAGAGGTTCATCCTATATTATGTTTGCATTTTTAAACATTGAAACTAACTGGAAATACCAAACAGTATTTTCCTTGAACATGTAGCATAGTGGTTTAAAATAATAATTTAGGGTGCCTTTGGGTAGAAAAAACAGTCTTCAAAACTGAGACTTCAGTGATTTGTTCATTCTCAATGTCTTGCCTTCTTTCACAGACTTCTCTTGGTGTATTTCTCTTCAGTGAGTATCATAAAACTGGAAACAATGGCTGTAAATCCATTTTTATTGTGTTAGTAGATTCAAAAATAAGTAAAGAAGAATAGATGTTCTCAGTTCCAGGAGGAAAGAAAAGCAAAGTTTTTTGACCAAAAATATTCTTCAGTTTGTCAGAAAATATTTTCATTGAAAAAATCCCAATTATACTACCTCAGTCTTATTTGTTTATTACAAGATGCACTAATAGTGTTTTAAATGCTTCTGAAATGCTTTAGGAATCTCTCTTGAACACAGGAGATTTTAATGAGTGTTAATGATTGATACTTTGATCTTCCTGGAAGACATTTTTAGCATTAACTAAGCTTGAATGACACTTTATATCTCTTTCCATTTTTATTTTACTCAGGGACATCTTCACCTACCTGCTACAAAACATTGCTTTGTTATTAAGTTCTAAAGTCTTTGCTCTGCAGATGCTATCAGGAGTCATGATTTATCCTGAATTAATGCCTTTATATTTGATTATTCCATTGGTTGGTTGTGTCTACTCAAGTGGTTTTTTTAAAATCGAATTATCTCCTGACCTCTGATGCATTGCAAAGTTTCATTTATAGGTATGAATAATACTTGTATATGATATTTCATCGATAGATATCAAAGTACTTTGCAAAGGAAATAACACACCTTTGGTTGTCCAGCAGGCTAGTGGTAGCCCAGAGAATATAACCCAAGTCTCTGCGGTCAGAGTTTAGGGCTCTGCCCACTAGGCCACGTTGCATTATTTGAAGTTTGGATCTTCAGCTTCTTTCCCAATTTGTCATTGTTTGCAAATAATATTTCAACACTTCAATTTACAAAAACCGTGCACATGCACACACACACACACCCTGAAAAACAGTGTATGTTCTCTTTCTTATTCCTCTCCCTTTTAGGTCATTGTGGGAAGACTTTTGCCATTTTGGAAAGATTTTTGAATAGTAACGCTTCGAAAACACCATGGTTAGTCATTGTTGATGATGACACCTTAATAAGGTATGAATTATAATACAGTAAAAGCTTTGTTATCCAGCACTCATGGGGAATGCTAGTTGCCTTAATTCAGTGTGCTGGATACTCAAGCAAAGAGTTAGGTAGCTCAAGGCAGGCTTGGGGGGGGGGGGGCAGTTGTCTGCTGATGACATCATCCAGCAGTGCTGTAGGCAGACTGAGGGGAAGGAGGCACCTGCTGATGACATCAGCCTGCAATGCTGGCTAACAAAATGTTCTAGTTAACAAAGTGCTGGATAACAAAACGTTCACTATTTTTCAGAAATGTTTTAATTTGCATTAATAAGAGTTTCAGAAATATTAATTTGGATTTATACACCAGTAGATAGGAACACTATCTTTGCTACATATATTCCTGGAGTCCTTTTAAAAATAGCTTACTTTTATAAAACCCTTTATAACAAATAATTGGTACACATAATAATCTAGCAACCTACATTGAATATATGACAGTTATATGTGGCAATCTTTTGATACAACAGCATATAAGGTGTTAGCTGATTGTGGCTAACTTTAGGATAACGCAGTCTCTAATACAGTGTATTTTCAAGATGGGGAGCAGATCCCAGAGGATGGAGGGGCTCCAAGCTCACACTTAGTTCTAACAGCCCTCCACGCCTATGTGTAGGGTTTAGATTTATTAGAATATTGAAGTGTTTGACACAATCTAATTTTTTAAAGATGAGAAGTACTAGAAATGTTTACTTTCTCTTTCAGAATGGATTACTAAAGTATATTTTGTTACTGGTTTCCAAGAAAAAGTAAATTGGTAATTTAAACAGTCATGCAGAAGCAGAAGAATTCTTATTCACTACTTTACATTCAACTTATTGTGAAGGGGAGTTGGTGTTGCAGAACTCATAGAATAATGATGATCCTACAGTGACAAATAAATAAATTAGTGCTATTGGGAATTCCCTGCTTTGTGAGAGAGTTCCAATTTGTCAAACCCAGAATGTTTTGGAGAAACAGCTGGGGTTCAACAGCCTTTTGTTGAATCAGAAGCAGGCTTCTATCAGAACCCTGTCTGGTTTCTTCAGGAGCCTAGGCCTCTAGGATCTGTGGACTGCCTCACAGCCAAGAACTCCAGGATTTGTAGTTTGAGGGAGCCCTTCCTTTCAACCAGCTCCAAAAAATCAAATGCTTCCAGGATCTTCAGCCTATGGAGCTATCCCACCATGTCTCAGAGCTCCCAGGATGCTATGAAGCTTGGCATCTAGAAGTCCTGGGACTTAGTGCCTAACAGGGTTTGGTTCCCAACTTGATAGAAGGAGCTTCAGGTTCTCAGGGCTTCCAGGTTCAGTACCATGGAGTCAGGAGCCTGGAAGTCCTGGTATGGGCTACCCAGTGTTCAGGGAGCCAACTGGACCAGGAGTCTGAGTCTGCATGTCAGGGCTGCCCAGGAGATCCTAGAAGGCCAAACCAGTTTTACCTCTCCTGTTAAGTGGTGGGTAGTAGTGAAACTGACACATCAGTTTCACTCACCAGTTGCCTAAAGCATTCTGAGGAAGCACTCTTTTTTTAAAAAAAGAAACACCATGTCTTCAAATAATTCTTTTAACTCACACATGTGATTCTGAAATTAGACTCAAATCAGATTTCAAAGTTGTCAAAAATTCCCCTGAATCCAAAACTTTTGGACAGTTCATGCCTAATTAAAAGAAGCTTAGCAAGTAGCAGGTTTCATGTGCTCATGCCTTTCCAAAAAAGAAATCCAGGACAAGTTTGAATCAATTAAGAAACATACTCCACAAGTTATGATGAAAACTGGATTTGATACATCTGGTAGAAAATTGGATCAGCATGTTGAAAGATGGTGAATCTGAGACAGCTGGCACTTTTTGAGATGGAAATAAACTTACATTACTTCTGTGACATTGAAATATAAGAGAACAGAACAAAGTAATCAGATATCAGCATTGTGTGCCCCTAGGAAAACATGAGGAAAAATGGGTCAGGATTATAACAACATTCTTAAGCTTAAATCATATAAGAAAAAAGGAATTTGCAAAGGGCCCACTGTAGATACTAATAGAAATGTAGCCGTGTTAGTCTGGTGTAGCTGAAACAAAATACAGGACTATGTAGCACTTTAAAGACTAACAAGATGGTTTTTTAGATGATGAGCTTTCGTGGGCCAAACCATATATATGGTTGTGACTATTTTCTTCCACTATTTGATCTGAGGAAGTGGGTCTGGCCCATGAAAGCTCATCATCTAATAAACCATCTTGTTAGTCTTTAAAGTGCTACATAGTCCTGTATTTTGTTATAGATACTAAAAGTTTGTTAGTTGATTTTTCCCAGCTACCATACAAGGAAAATGAGACATTCTACAGACTCTGTAAGAAAGAGAAATATTTGGATTATAAAAATAACAAGATTGTTATAACCTAGTGATGAGAATTGAAAACCAGAAAAATTAAGGGTGTGTCTAGACTACAGAGTTTTGTCGACAAAAGTGGACTTTTGTCGACAAAACTATACCTGCGTCCACACTACCGCTGAGTTCTGTCGACATAATGTAAACCTCATTTTACGAGGCATAACACCTTCTGTCGACAGAGTTGTCGACAGAAGGTGTTATTGAATGGAAACTGTCCTTTGCGTCCAGACTACCATGTCGACAAAAGCAGCTTGCTTTGTCGACAGAACTCAATGAGTCTGGACGCGCTTTGTCGACAGAAGTTTTGTTGACAGTATGTGTCAACAAAACTTCTGTCGACAAAGCCTGTAGTCTAGACGTACCCTTAGTTTGCTATAACCCAGATAAGAATCAATTGAGTATTAAGAATTGATTTATTTTTTGATACCCTGGTAAACTGCAGATTACATGTAAAAAATAATTTTATCCTTCCCATTGCAAACAGAAGATTAAACTGAAAAAATGTAAAAAAAGATAGCTAGTGTTTCATTGTACCAATTTATGTGAATCTTAGATTGCACAATAAAGATGATTTTTTAGCCCACTTACATTGCAAAGGAACCAGTTTCATGGAACCTACCATCATCTGTCTTCTAATAATTTATCATCAAATTTTCCATACTACATCACAAAAAATGATGCTTATTGCTTTGGAGGGCACTATAAAAATTACATAATTCCTCATTCCTTTTGGATGAACAAAAGGAAGAAAGGAAATTCAAAAGCTGAAGAGATTAATTATTGCTAATTGATAGCTATTGAAATCTTAATTCTATATGGCATAATTACACTATAATCAATGAAGCTATTATTCAAGGACCGAGTTAATGTTTTGGGGAGGATATAATGGCTGACTATGAAATAAGAATTTTTAAAAATGTTCCAGTGTGCGATCTGTCTTGATCATAAATCATTTGACAAGAGAGAAACTCTACTCAGGTTTAGAGAATGAATAATTCAGTTACAAAATCTAGACGTAGTTATTCTGCTTGAATAGCAATTTTGAAATTATTTATTAAGTTATTAAATGTTTCTCTTTAAGTGCTTTCTAGAATACATCAAAGCCAGTTTTAAGAGATAAAGGAGTAGTGCAAAAATGTAAAAATATTTCATATAAAGTATGGAAATAGGAGCTATTAAAGGAATGAAGTAGAGGTGTAAAAAGAAGAATAGATACCTGTATGCACAACTAGGACTTTATTCCATATGTATGGTATAATGTACTATTAAACAATGAATAATCTTATCCTAATCCCCTATTTATGTGTCTGTCTGTCTGTCTGCCATGATTCCTGTCCATATCTTGTGATTGAACTACAGCAGTGGTTCTCATCCAGGGGTATGCATACTCCTTAATGTACACAGAGGTCTTCTAAGGCAATGGTTTTCAAAGTTGGATTGTGGGCACACCTGAGTAAGCCACTAGGGGGTCACAACACTTTGTTTACCGAGTGTCTGTAGCCACGGAGCTTCGCAGCTCCCATTGGCTATGGTTCACCATTTCCAGCCAAGGGGACACTTACATCTCTGTGACACTTTCGTATTTCTGTGTCTGATTTTGCAAGCAAGTAACTTTTAAGTGGGGGAAAACTTGGGGTGCACAAGACAAATCAGACTCTTGAAAGGGGTAGTCTAGATAGATTGAGAACCATTGCACTAGAATACTTTTCCCCCCTATTTTTCTTAGTCTAGGTTGAAAAATCACTTTAGAGTAGTATGAAGAGTCCCAAACGAGGAATGTCTTTGGATCCTGATCCTATTTGAGACTCTTGTTATTACTGTCATATAAATAACAAAACAGATAAGGCCAATCCTGGTACAGATCACTGCAGTATTCTGTTAGCCTTTTAGTCATTGAAAATTCTGCCCCTTTGGCCTTTTTTAGCATAGACTGGAATAATCTAAGTACTTTAAAATTGAAGATTCATTGTTGCTGAGGAACATATTTGTTTCTTTTGAGAAAAGTTTCATGATCTAGTTAACCATTTGAAGTATTATGAATTATTTATTCAACGGAAATGGCCTAACTATCTTTAAACTCCCATTACAGGTTGCACCCCTATAAACTGGAACTCTCTAGTCCAGCAACAAGCGTGGGCCAGAGAGTAGTGGTGTGCTGTAGGAGGTGGGGGGCAGGAAGCCCGGCACAATGCAGGGAGGGTGACATGTAGCCCAGCTCATAGCTCAGCTGGGCTCCGGGGGGGGAGCCTGGAGCCAGTGCGTGGCTCAGCTGGGCTGTGGGCAAGGGGTGGGAGCTGACTCACAGCTCAGCTGGGCTAGGGGGGCAGTGGCTTAGCTGGGTTGCAGGGCAGCCAGGAAGCCAGGGGTGAGGAAGGGCAGGTGGTGGGTCTGGCAGCAGGAGGGCCATAAATGACCTTCTCTGGTCTGGCAAAATCCCTCATCTGGGGATTAAGAGCTGAGCTCTAAATTAAAGTAAATTGTCATGGGATGAAAGGGAAGGTCCTTTCATGAATTGATAACTGGTTCAAAGATAGGACGCAAAGGTTAGGAATAAATGGTAAGTGTTCAGAGTAGAGAGGTGTAACTAGTGAGGTCCCCCAAGGGTCTGTACTGGGACCAATGCTATTCAGCCTATTTATAGATGATCTGGAAAAATGCGTAAACAGTGAGGTGGCAAAATTTGCAGATGATTCTAAACTCCTCAAGGTAGTTAAGACCAAAGCAGATTGTGAAGAGCTTCAAATAGATCTCAACAAAATGGCAAATGAAATGTAATGTTGATAAATGTATTTTTTTTCCAATGCACATTGGAAAAAATAATCCCAACTATACATATGACATGATGGGGACTAATTTGCTACATCTACTCAAGAGAGAGATTGTGGAGTCATTGTGGATAGTTCTCTGAAAACATACTCAGTGCGCAGCAGCAGTGAAAAAAGCAAATAGAATGTTAGGAGTCATTAAAAAAGAGATAGAGAATAAGACAGAAAGTACCTTATTGCCTCTGTATAAAACCATGGTACACCCACATCTTGAATACTGCGTACAGATGTGGTCACCTCATCTGAAAAAATATATATTGGCATTGGAAAAGGTTCAGTAAAGGGCAACAAAAATGATTAGGGGTTTTGAACGGGTCCCATATGAAGAGAGATTAAAAAAACATGGACTTTTCAGCTTAGAAAAGAGGAGAATAAGGGGGGATATGATAGAGGTCTATAAAATCATGACTGGTGTGGAAAAAGTAAATAAGGAAAAGTTATTTACTTATTCCCATAATATAAGAACTAGGGGTCACCAAATGAAATTAATAGGTAGTAGATTTAAAACAAATAATATTTTTCTTCACGCAACACACAGTCAACCTGTGGAACTCCTTGCCAGAGGATGTTGTGAAGACTAGGACTTTAACAGGGTTCAAAAAAGAGCTAGACATATTCATGGAGGTTAGGTCCATCAGTGGCTATTAGCCAGGATGGGTAGGAATTATGTTATTAGTATCTGTTTGTCTGGAATGGATGACAGGAGTGGAATCACATGATGACCTGTTGCAGTCACTCCCTCTGGGACATCTGACATTGGCCACTGTCGGCAAACAAGATATTGGGGTAGATGGACCTTTAGATATCAATTTGGTGTGATCCAGTATGGCTGTTCTTATGGGACCAGTCAGGTCCCGAGGGTGCCAGACCAGGGAGGTTCAGTCTGTACTGTGTTCAGATTATCTAACTGTTTTTCTTGGAATTCCCACAACTGATTTTTATGTGTTTATTCTGTTCCAAAATGCCTTCTAAGTGTCAATTTAAGGATTTTGAACTTATTTTAAAAGAATTAAATGTTTACCTCTGATTTAATGTATTTTAATTAAATTGACTCTCTCATTTTAGTGTATATAGGCTCCGGAAATTACTCAGCTGCTATGACCCTAATGAACCAGTGTTTCTTGGAGAGCGTTATGGCTACGGACTAGGAACAGGAGGATACAGTTATATCACTGGCGGAGGAGGGTAACTTACTTTATTTGAAATCCTACTGAGAGGTAAACCAGTCACTCTTCCAATGCAAACATTTTGGACTATTATAGCTCAGACAAAGGTGACAAAAATAATGTGGTTTTATCAGATGATATGAAGTAGTAGCAGTAAGAGGAAGGGTCCTTTGAGCACAGTTATTGCCTTTGAGAGAGAGTATCCCTCTCACTCTGTCTAGGATGTTAGTGAAAGTGATTGTTCCCCTTTTAGTTTTAGGGTTGGTACCAATGGAAGATCATTCCTCATGTAGAGAGACCATTGCACATAGCTCGTCCAGGAGGGATTTGGTGAATAATTTGGGTTTCAGATTCATATATCCATGATCCTCTAGGCTGATGTAAATAACATAAGTGAGACCCATCTCTTATGGTTCTGATCTGTCAGTCTATTTTGTTGCATAGTTGTTGATCCATTATGCAATTTAAATGTGTTAAAATCTAAATTATTCAGTCCCATGCTCTGTAAAATGCTGTTCTCCAGGAAAAAATAAATATTATATTAACTCAGTAGACTGTTCATGAATCCATAAATAAAGAAGACCAATTAGCTGGTGTTTTCATTATCTTGCATAGTCTGGGCCATCGTTCTTAATTATGTAAAGTTTACTCCTTTCCTAATAAATCAATTTTTGATTCTGGAATGCTTGCCATTAACAATAGATCTTTTAAAATATTTTCTATTGTTTGTATCTTTGAGATGCATCAAAGCTTTCTGATATTCAGGTCTGTGAAGATATGTATATACGATATCAATCCTCTTTCATATCCCTGTTTATTGTTCAGGAAATTTATTGGGAAGATAGTCTGTCAAATTAAAGATCTTGTAATCACTTTGCGGCTGCATCTAGACTGGCAAGTTTTATCAGATGATATCAGATGTACAGTTGTCTACACTGGCCGCCTGAATTTGCGCAAGAACATTGACGATCTGATGTAAGATTGTCAGTGTTCTTGCGCAAATACTATGCTGCTCCCGTTTGGGGAAAAAGCCTTCTTGCGCAAATGTATTTGCGTAAGAGGGCCAGTGTAGACAGCTGAAAACTGTTTTGCTCAAAAAAGCCCTGATGGCGAAAATGGCGATCAGGGCTTTCTTGCGCAAAACCACGTCTAGATTGGCACGGACGCTTTTCCGCAAAAAGTGCTTTTGCGCAAAAGCATCCATGCCAATCTAGATGCTCTTTTTCCGCAAATGCTTTTAACGGAAAAACTTTTCCGTTAAAAGCATGAATGGAAAATCATGCAAGTCTAGACGTAGTCTACCTGTGCCATTTTTGTTATCAAATAGAGGGTTTTTAAGTTTGCTAACTTTGTGCTTTTTACTTTGTTCTTCTATGACAACTTTTCAACAGAAACACATGCTCTTCCAGTCAGAAGACATGGTTATTATTGCTCCCTTTGATCACGATTCTATTGTGCTTGCCCTCTATTCTTTTTCCTGGCAGATTGACCTTAAATTGGCACTGCTGGTTCTAAACCCTGTAACTGCCTTGATCAAATTTTATTCCTTGAATTTTGCGTTGGATGCATCTGAGTCTACATCTGCCATTTAAGAATTCTATTATACTGAGTGAACTCAAGCAGATATTTTTTGCCAAAAAAAAAATAAAGGAAGAAGAAAATATCTTGTGGAGAGTAATTATCACTTTAAACAGCTAGATTGCCATATACAGTGATAGAACTGGATGGAGTTACAGACACTGCTGCAGAGAAGGGAGAGCCATAGAATGTGAAGCAAGAAAGTATGTCCTCAGCTGCAGAGCTCTGGATCATCATGAGACTTCTGTGGAGCAGCCACTATCAGAGGCTTGTTTTACTGGTAGAGACCTGAAGGTATCCATGCTGCAGATGATATTTAAATGCAAGTCTTAGGGAGCCAAGCTGAACTGTGAAGCTTTGCAGCACATTTTAAGATATTATTCTGTTCCTGTTGATAGCTCTAATACCAGACTGTGATACTAACATGTTACCAGGAAAAATAGCAATTCAGATTTAAAGTTCCCCTTTTTTTTAATATTGCTATATTCTAATTATCTAAATGAACAAAATAATACAAAATATTTTTACCAAACCATACAAGAAGCATATCCAAGTGAAACTCACAAGAAAATCATGTGTAAACAGATAGACATTTTTGTCAAGAATAACATTTTCACAATATAAATATTTCGTAAAATATGTTTTATAATTGCATTTTTATTAGTTTGAGGAGGGAAAAAGATTATTATGCAGTTCCTATGAAAATATAGATCAGTTTCAAACACAGGACTAAATTATGTAACTATAGGTTTTCTGAATACTGTATGTTCTATGTATATTCTCCATTCCACCAGAGTTCTTCCCTAATACTACATCAAGAATAAAAGGTGATGAGGTAAGGGAAAGGGAAAGATCACTACCAAGTAAAGTGTTGAGTAATTAAGATTTTCTATTATTAAATAAATCACATGATAATTTAATCTCACTATCTAAAGAAACTATGTCTCAGAAAAATCCTCATCAGGAATTCAAACCTGAATGCTATCGTCTCACATCTTTCAGTTTCCTAAATATAGTGCAGCAGTGGACTACATAAATTCCATGTTGTGATTTTGTTCCATTGAGCAAGATTTATTAAATGAAAATTATTTACAGTTATTTAACTATATTAGTAATGAGTATCTCATACTTTCTGTTTGCATTCATCATTTAGGATGGTTTTCAGCAGAGAAGCAATCCAAAAATTACTTGCCAGTAAATGCCAATGTTACAGCAATGATGCTCCAGATGATATGGTCCTTGGAATGTGTTTCAGTGGTTTAGGAATCCCCATAACACACAGTCCACTTTTCCATCAGGTGAGAGAGACATTTTTATAAGTATTGAAAATTGGTAATTATTTAATTTATTCATTAATTTAAAGTGCACCCAACTCCTTAAAATCCCATACAAATTGGACCATACCAATAATTATAAGCTGTCCTAATCTCAGCCATTCGAACTCCAAAACCCACTATTTACTCCTTCCAACCAGAGAGCTTGGTAAAACAGATACGTAGATGTTTTAAAATGTAAAGTTGAGAATAACCATTTTAATAGTGCTACAGAGGTGTCTCTGTCTCCTCCCCCAGCAATGACAAGGATTTAGGACTAAATTTAATTACTTAGACACTTAGTGGGATTTTCAAAAATGGTGAAATGCCTAAATCTGATTGGAAGTGCTTTTGAAAATACTATTTTGTATCTATTTGCTTCTTTAAGCATCTGAATACCTTTAAAATCTGGCCCTTAAATTCTGCAGTGATCAATTCTATAGGATTCCCCCCATACATTAATATTTACAGACTTTAATAGTAATTTGATGCTGTCTATATTAAAGTCATAAAAGTTGAGTAAGTGGAGAAGCAAAGATTGTTTCCATTAGCAGAGAACTGTAAAAGGCAGCAGGCACAAGAGCAGGCAAAAGTATAAGGGGGAGGGGAGAGGCCATTGGTATGAAGAAAGGAGAAATACTGTTTATATGCATCCAAAATGTACATATTTTGGAAAGTTTTTGAGGTGAGTGTACCCAAGATTCCCATCTGATTCAGAGGCTGAAAATCCCCAGAAAATGTAATTCCTTGCTTTACCATCAGTGCACTTAAGCATTTTTCAGTTTATTTAATTTATAAAAATTCACAAAATTGAAATCCATCCTCATTTGTTAAATTCCTTTATATCCCCTTTCTTCACCTTTAGTTTATAAACCTATCATATAATGTTATAACTTCCAGAAGTCTTAAATCAAACAAATTCAAAAATTTACAATGCATTTTAAGACAGCTAGCCTCCTGCACATTTTGTCTACTTTCATCATGACAGCTCAGTTAATGTTTTTTGATTCCTTATAGATCTGTGATATGACTTCTTGCAAGGAAATTAATCATTTTAGATTAATACATGCCAATAAATATGGGAAAATAACTTTTTCCATCCTCTGACATTTGATTTCCTAATGCTATAAGAAGCAATATCAAATGACTGTCATTTTTATTTCCTAAAATTAATTATTACGTGTACTATATTTTTGAAATAAGGTATAAATATCTATATAGAGGGGCAGATTGTGAGTTATTCTGTATGCAAGTGAAAGGGAGTAAGGAGGCAGAAGGAGTAAGGAGTGCACTTTCTCTCTTTGTGCAAGCGTGCTGTGCCACTGATTGCTGCACATGTGGGTAAACAGTCTCCACAGAGCTGCAGCATCCTCCCCTTGCACAGATGGATGTAGTAGCTGTGGAACCTTGTCTCAGCCCCTCAGCGTGCCCAGTAGTCTGTTTGTGCCAGGACGTTGGAGAGTATATGCTGCAAAAAAGTATAGATGGAGTGACCCATCCCAGTTTGCTTTCTCACAAAAGTAGCAGGAAAGAGGGGAAATAGATTGTGATTCCTAGAGTGACAGACTCCTCTTGGCTTACTGCCGGCAACAACTTCGTCTTTTACTCTGGAACAGATTGCGAACCGAATCAAGCTAATCATGAAGTCAAATTCACTGTCATACTTTTCATGAACATTAGCCAGAAAATATAAAATAATTTGATCTTTGTATTCTCTTCCCTATACAAAAATGTTTTAATATATCATATTATACATGAAAAATTAATAAAATATAAAGTTTAAACCAGTCTGCTCAATATATTTTCATGCATTTATTTAGCAACTACTAGAAAATGTAGCATGTAGAAAGTACTGAAAAAATTATACAACATGCTGTAAGAGACATATGATTGTTAATGTACCATGTCAAGATTGTAATAAAACATGAAGTACATCTTTGATTAAGGATATTAAATATAGCAATGGAAGTAATGTGTGGGAGTGAAAGAGCAATCATGGAGCCACTGAAATGACACAAGAAGATGTGGTTTTAGAATAAAAGCTTTTTGACACTTCCCTCTGAATTGAAAAAGTTCCTTTCAGCTTGACATTTTTCATGCTTTGTCTTAGGTCACAGCACTGGTTTTTAGTGGGAAGTTTTGAGGTAAGTTACCAGCTGTCACAACCTTGGTCAACCCTACTGGCACTCACCAGGCTTCTGTGTTTAGACCCACATGCTTGACTAATATGCTCTTAAACTCTCTTGGGTCTCTAGGTAGACTCCCCACACCAACTTTGATTTAGCATTTGGGATCTGAAAAAGTATCTAATTGTTACAGTTGGTGATAATTGTACACAGTAATTGAATCCCTCTCAGTGAATGTCTTAGGACTCTTCATCTTGAGCTCAATAACAACCAGTCTGCTGCTGTCATCCATGTGTATACCTCAATACTTCAGTATCTTGAGGCTATCGAGGAATAATTCTATGCAGATCTTCACAGAATCTTGACCAACATTCCCATGATGACCAGACCATACAGATTTGCTCAGGAAGAGGATGCTGTTGGAGTTAGCCTTTCCTACCCCTTCTTTTATGATTAGTGCCATTCCAGAGATCTGACACCATCAAGGGTCAAACTTTGGAGATAGGTAAGCACTTTTGCCACCTCAGTAGCTAACTTTCTCAAAACGCAAAAATTGACAGTGAGGTGCAGCTTGGGATTCCCTGTGCAAGTGCTTACTTAGGGAAATTTCTCTGACATGTTTTCATGGACTGGGACCTATGGCAGGACTCCAAGATCCAGGTCTACAAGACAATTTTTGTTTCTACACTTTATGGATACAAAACCTAGATGACGTATCAACAACACCTCAAGAGTCTGAAGAGATACCACCAACAATGCCTCCGTCAGATCCTTCTTGTCAAATGGCAAGATCATTGAACTAACGCCAGTATCCTGGCTGAAACTACTGTCACCAGCACTGAAGCAGTGATCTTCATGCACAAACTTCTGTTGTGTGTGGATGCCAGTCTCTCACCTCCCAAAAGAAATCCTCCACTCTTAGCTTGCCTATGGTCAGACATCCTGTTGTGCTCAGAGAAAATGCTACGAAGATGCACTGAAAGCTTATCTTAATAAAACTGATGTGGACATCACAAGCTGGGAGGAGCAAGCCACCATCTGACCCCAATAGCTTCATATCCTCCATCAGGCAATGGCCTGCTTCAAGGAGAAGCACTCTTCCCTCAAAGTTAGAAGGAAAGAGAGATCGAAGGAAAAAGAAGGAACTTTTTCCCAGCAAGCATCTGGCCTGCCATGAAATGTCTGTACCTACTGAAGGCGGACTTATAGCTCCAGGATCATATTCCTGAGTCACCTCAGTCAGAACTCATATGTAAATCCAAAGTAGAGATCATCCTCAAATTGAGGGTTCTCTAGTGAATGAATGGAATGAATGATTGAATGAATGGCATTTTCAGAGCATGAAATAAAGGATCAAAAAGAGGAAACAATCAGGAGAGTACTATATAAGCATCTGATGATATTCAAAGTCATACATTTTAAGTCAGAGTTATCTAAAGTAATCTGAAATATAAAGAATGTTGTAATTAGTACAGATGCTATTAATGTAGATTTGTTCCTTATTAAGGCAGCAGAAGGTGTATATAATTTTCAAACTAAATATACTAAATTTTAGATTATTGAAATAGGGTGGAGTTTTTAGCCAGTCTCAAGCAAAAGTAATTCAATAATTATCTATGGCAAAGTAAATCATAGAATCAGAGGATTGCAAGAAACCTCAGGAGGTCATTGAGTCCAACCCCTTTCCCCAAAGTAGGACCAACCCCAACTAAATCATCCCAGCAAGGGCTTTGTCAAGCCAGGACTTAAAAACCTCTAGGTTGGAGATTCCACCACATTCATAGGTAACCCATTCCAGTGCTTCACCACCCTCCTAGTGAAATAGTTTTTCTTAATATCCAATTTAGACCTCCCCCACTGCAACTTGAGACCATTGTTCCTCGTTCTGTCATCTGTCACCACTAAGAACAGCTTGTCTCTCTCCTTTTTGGAACCTCCCTTCAGGTAGTTAAAAGCTGCTATCAAATCCCCCCACAATCTTCTCTTCTGTAGACTGAAAAAGCCCAAATCCCCTCAGCCTCTCCTCATAAATTATGTGCTCCAGCCCCTTAATAATATTGTTGCCCTCCATTAGACCTTCTTCAATGCATCCAAATCCTTTCTTACGATGATAAAATCTGTAGATAGTCTCCATTTCAATATGTCTCAGGGTAGCAGATTGCCTCTTGCTTCTTCACTGGTTGTTTTGTTTTTAAAATAATCATTGTGGTAACTTAAATATCAAAGAAGAAGACATTAAAAAGATCCTGTTCTTGGGGTTAAGTTGAATATTCCTTCCATACAATCTGGTAATATAAAGTGAATCACATAAGCATTATGGTGCATTCATTCATACCGTGACCATGATAATTTCTAAACTGGCAGGTCCCCTCCAAGCAAACAGATTTTGAGTTCATTCTACGTTGTTTAAACTTTGGAGCTTGGTATAACATGAAAAGTGTGATTGAAAATTTAATACAAACATTTGTGAAAATATTTCACCTGTTTTCCTCTATTGCTGCTACTACTTCCTCTACTGCTACTTTTACATGTTGTAACCTTGTCAAGCTGAGTAGTACGACTGAAGCACCATAATCAGATGTAGGATTGTAAATTAATGCATGCCATAAATTTAATAGAAATATGTAAAAATGACCGCAAGAATTATAGAAACTTTTATGGTGATACTATATTATTGATATCAAAATATTTGAGATGAGAGGATTCTTTATCCAAAATTCACTTTCTAAAATAGTATTTTTAAACCAGTGAGAACTAATTTTTTTGTTTTATTCTCCCATCTTAGGCAAGACCAATGGACTATCCAAAGGGCTACCTTGCTCACCAAATTCCAATATCATTTCACAAGCATTGGAACATTGATCCAGTGAAGGTATATTTCACATGGCTAGCACCAAAGATGGAAGATTCATTTACTGAAAAAAAACAGAGGCATATTAGGGAAGATTTATAATATATTAAAGATTTTAAATCTCAATAATGTACTGCAAATTAGTGAGAGGCAGACTGTACTGCAGTTTTGATGTTGTGTTGTACTACTTGTCTGCCATATTGCATAGAATACTGATTTTTCAGTCCAATACATGTTGCACTTGTTAGAAAAGGAAGAGGGACACAGCTTAATTGTGTGAGTGTGTATTGATGGCTTACTTTGGAAATACTTTTGAATTTTTAATCTTGTGACCATTGTATTTTAACATGTTTAATGTACAATATTTGTATATGTTCTTGTTTGGAATTTTTTGTCAAACACCAGCAATTCACATTTCTGTTTTCTTCATTATTTACTAGTTCCCTATTTAGGGGCCTAATTCTAGAAGGTAATAAATATGTACACAGCCCATTGATTTCAGATGAACTGCTGGACTCTTGAAATCAGTCTGAATCAGGCCTTAAATAATGAAAAGATAAGGAACTGTGACTGTGTTTCAATAAACAGTGGCCTGGAAAGAAAAAGTTATGTTCTGTACTTTGTATTGCTTTCAAATAGAGATGTTGCAGATACATGGGACAAATGACTCCCTTTTGAGTTTGATTTACTATTTCACCTTTGATCAGGTTAGTTTTTTGTAAGAAATATCGCCTTAGGAAATCCAAAGGAAGGTCTGGGATTCTTTAACCTTGAAAGTCACCATGGTTCATTTAAAAACCTGGTGATAGTTTCTCTCTTTGGCAAATACAAATGTTTGACTCTAAGACATTTTTTAAAATCTAATGTTTAGATATTTATAATGTTCACATCACCATATTATCTAAGTGCCAAGCTAAAAATTAGTTTGTAACATCCATACATAACGTATATCCATACATATCTACAGTATATACAATACAAAAAAGTAATGTGACCTATATTAACACGCAAAGAGTGCTGCATACAGGTTGAACCTCCTAAATCCAGGACTCTCTGGTCCGGCAACATCTGTGGCCCAGCAAGCGCCCAGGAGTGCAAGCCAGTGGAGAGCCTCAGCTACACAGGGCAGCAGCGGGACTGGCAGGCTCAATCCCCAGGGAGCCCCGACCAGGTTGGAGCAGCAGTGGGACCAGCAAGCCCCATCCCTGGGAAGCCCTAGCCACGTGAGGCAGCAGTGGGGCAGCCGGGGAACCCCGTCCCCAGGAAGCATGGCCAGGCATGGCAGCAGGGGAACCCCATCCCCCAGAAGCCCCGACTGGGCGCAGCAGCAGGACAGCCAGCAGCTGGGGAGGCCTGTCCCTGGAGAGCCAGGAGTCAGCTGGCAGCAGTGTACCGAGCCCAAGTCCTATAGCAGCAGGGCTGGAGCCCAGTGGCACGTGGGCCAGAGCAGAGCCAGATGGAGGGAGGAGCAGTGCCCTGGGAGGCTGGTGGCAGGGGACCTTCCCTGATCCAGCAAATTTCCTCATACAGGATAGGTCAGGTCCCCAGGGTGCCAAATGAGGGAGGTCCAACCTGTCTTTTAATTTTTTTGTTTTTACGTATAATTCAGTTTTGTAACGATATTTGTATAAAATCTGGCTTTAGTGTGTTCTAAACTAATACTTAAATAGTAAAGCATTTTCCCCTTTTAAGACAACAGCATATGGTGTGTGTGTATATGGTGTTATCTGACTTTGTTTGCTATATTGTAACCAAATGCAGGGTCTTAAAGCCATATTAGTGAAACTGTTTATTTGTACATATTTTTAAAATATTTTCTGTAGTTCAGTACTTCAGTTCCAAAGTAATGCAATACTTAAATGAGGAAGTGATTTAGTAATCACTGAGAAGTATGCACATTTTGGTGAATGTAACTTGTGGATTTTAAGCATTTGAATAGTGATCACATTCATAGTGGTTTAAAATAATGTTCCAATAGATGCAACCAATGTAATATAACTTTTTCTTTCCACTACCAGTGCCTTAAATCAGTAGACATTTCTACTGATACCAGAGCTACATTTTTTTGGTACTGTGGATGTTAATTAGGATTATTGTTTAGAACTGTGAGAGCCTAAAACTGAATAAAAACATACTTGTTTAACTTTTTGAGTGCATTGTTTCCATACTTCTTCAAAGACTAAATATACTTTGGAATGTTTAAACTCTTTTATCCAATACTGCTTGTGGTGAATACACTATTGGATGTTACAAAGTTAAACAGAGGTCAATGGCACCAAGAGAGTTCAAATAGTGTTATTTTTTCTGGTTCCTGACCTCTCTCCCCAGTCCACATTGGTTGCCCGTGTCTCTTTCTATGCAAATGGTAAAGGCAGATTACATATTCTTGGTTGAGTGCCCAGCACACAGGGATAATGGTCCCCAACTCGGACTCCTAGGTGCTATCACAAAATAAATATGCAGTATTACCAGGCTGGTATGAGGGCACTATTACCGAACGATCTAAAAACCCCTAAAACTACACCTAAGAAAATACGATACTCCAATGCACACGCTCCTCCATGAGAGAACAAACACATGATAAATGTTAGTTCAGTTGCTAAACGTACTAGTGGAAGGCACTCAGATACCATGGAGATGAGCATGGTATAGGAACCTGAACAGAATGGAATAGTAAGCCAGAGAGAACTTCTCCCTCCAGAACTGAAACATAGCAGCTTTTAAAAGACCCTGCCTTATCATTACCCAAGTTTTTAATTACAATTCTTTGGGATGACTGTGAGTATTGTGAAAGCTGAAACTGGAGGGGGGTGGGGCAAAGACAGGAACTATTGATGCAGTCATGAACCTTCAGATGTTAAGATCAAACAGCTAGACAAGTTGGAGCAAGAGCTGACTTTTAAAGTAGCTGGTATTGAAACTACGAGTTGAACCTTTCTAATCTGGCAACATCGGTGGCCTGGCATGATTTTAAATTAGCTGGATGTCCATCTATCATGGCTGTATCCATGTTTCCCATGGTCTCATAAAGTTTGTTTACCGGCACTAGTCCTGGTTCTCAGTGTTCTGTGCTCTTAGATCTACCCTAAATGTCTTCTAAGAGCCCAGTAAACAGTGGGAGTGTTGGTAATGCTGCAAGATAATATTGACCTTCCATGGTTTGTCAAATTCTTTGGTTCTCCACCGGTTATGTCCTGAGGGTGCTGGACTAGAGAGATTTAACCTGTACATTGTACAGATATAATTTCAGTGTACGAGAGAACAGGGTGTTCTCCTGAGGAGCTAAGAGAAGTTACATTAGACCATTCCAGACTACTGTACCTCTTCTTGGGAGCCTGATTTGTCATATACCACAGGTGTCATCTCACTTAAAAATTACTTGTTACAAAATTAGACATAAAATTACAAAAGTGACAAGCTCACTATTACTGAAAAATTGCTTGTAGTCTCATTTTACCATATAATTATAAACCAATTTGAATATAAATATTGTACTTACATTTCAGTATATAGTATAGAGAGCAGCATAAACAAGTCATTGTATGAAATTTTAGTTTGCATAGACTTCAATAGTGCTTTTTTTTATGTAGCCTATTGTAAAACTAAGCAAATAATCAGATGAGTTGACGTACTCCCTGGAAGACCTTGTATCCCTTATTGAAAACTAGTATATTAGACAATGGGGTGGGGAGGGAGCCCTGAGAACAGAGAAGAAAGATTTCTTTCCTCCATTGATTGTATTCTATGCAGATCAGATGAGATCATCTTAATGATCCTTTCTCTGGGTTGGTAAATTACTTTTGAATGCCTCAGAAGGTTGCAGTTGACAAAACACAGAACCCTATCTTGTCTGCCCTCAAGACTCAGGAAATTAGCCCTAGAAACATCATTATCAACTATCAGCAAATGTGTCTCTCAAGAGAAAAGCAAGAGTACAAAAAGCACCTTTTCTCCAAGAAGAAAAAAATCAAGACTTTCAAGATTTTTCAATTGTTATTTTGAAGCAGAGAAGAGAAACGGGAAGACAAAGAAAGCTTGATCAAAATGAGGCTTTCAATTTAAATTTTAAATTCACTTTTATCAAGCAAAGCGAGGCTGTTACTGTCTGAAATCTAACTGCTTGCTACTTGGAGCTTGATCCATTCCTTTTCCAGTGGTGAAGCACTTGAAGAAAAGGAGGTTATTTAACACTGTTGTGTAACTAGAATTCTTTGAGATGTGGGATCCCTATCGATATTACAATAGACTCCCTCCATCCTTCCCCTCTGCCCCAGATCATGATTTCAATTATGGTAAAAAAGGAACTGGAGAGGCTGGTTCACACCCAGCCTTTATACCCTCTGATCAGGGCACAAAGAAGCAAACAGGGCTAGTGCAAATCAATGGGCACAGCTGAAAATGGTTCTGATATTAGGCCTGTGGTGTGCATTTATATACCACAGTGAAATCTAGGTAGGGAGCACACCTTAAAAAACTCCAGTTAAACTAGGGAAGTAACCTTTTCTGCTTAATCATGCTCAGGCAGGAGTTGGGAGAAAAAGGAGAGCTAAGGATGACTTTAAATTATCCTTTCACTCCTGGGCTAGTCTACGCTGTTTGTTTTTTGCAGAAGAGGAAATGCAAATGAAGAGGAAGAGGTTTTTGCGGAAAATCTGCAGTATAGTTGGGGCCATTTTTCTGAAAAAAACCCTTTTGCGCAAGATCCTATAAACCTCATTTTTTGAGGAATAAGGGATCTTGCACAAAAGGGTTTTTTCCCAAAAAATGGCCCTGTCTACACTGTGGGGTTTTTCGCAAAAACCTCTTCCGCAAAAAGGATCAGAAGAGAATGTGCAAATGAGAGTAGGAGATTTGCAAATGAGTGCTTCATTTGCATTTCCTCTTCTGCAAAAAAAAACAAACGTGTAGACATAGCCCTGGTTACTTTATGGCTACTCTGATTTATTCACAGATGCCCATGACCCAAGGGGGTCATTTCGACAGCCAGAGATTGCCAGAATGCAGAGATGCCCTAGACATGTATGCTTTCTCCTGTAGATGCCTTTTACAGGTGCTGTAGAGTAATTGGGAGATATGGTTACAGAAAAATCATTTGATCCTCAAGGCTTCAGGAAGACATTACAGCAAGAACTGAGCAAATATAATTCTTTGGGCAATTTTGGATAATTAAAAGGATTTAGTCACAGGACAGAAGAGATTTTTAGCTCAGTTAAATATAGAAGATCAGAGTTTTCAGCAACATTGAATAACACAGGGTGGCTACGTCTACACTGGCATGATTTTCCAGAAATGCTTTTAACGGAAAAGCATTTTCGGAAAAGCGTGTCTAGATTGGCAGGACGCTTTTCCGCAAAAGCGCTTTTTGCAGAAAAGTGTCCATGGCCAATCTAGACACGCTTTTCCGCAAAAAAGCCCCGATCGCCATTTTCGCGATCGGGGCTTTTTTGCGGAAAACAAATCTCTGCTGTCTACACTGGCCCTTTTGCGCAAAAGTTTTTCAGAAAAAGACTTTTGCCTGAACGGAAGCAGCATATTTCCGCAAAAGCACTGACAATCTTACATGAGATCGTCAGTGCTTTTGCGGAAATTCAAGCAGCCAGTATAGCCAGCTGGCAAGTTTTTCCGCAAAAGCAGATGATTTTGCGGAAAAACTTGCAAGTCTAGACACAGCCAGTATGTTTGCAAAAGTGGAATGGCAGGTTCAGAGTGAGGCCAAAGCTATGAGGTAGTCTCTAGTTTATTTAAAAAATTATTGGTGAAGTGATAAGTGGTTTTCCTTTTTTAGATATACTGTAGGTATCTTCATATATATCTGTGTATATACCTATAAAGGAGGTATCTGAAAATGAGACAGGCATAGGAGAGTTAATTCTTGACATCGCATCTCTGTTATCAGCATTCACAAATGACCTTTGATGGTTTTGGCTTGATGGTTGACAGTTTTTCAAACTCATCCCTGCAGAGCATTGTTCTGAATCAAATCCTTAAATAATCAGCTTCTCCAAAGGTCATGGGTGTATAAAATTCATGTTTGTGAGTTTCATTTGCAGAATAAAGATTGTAAAGATAATAGATTTAAACACTGCAATACTCTCTACACACTCATGACCTTGGCTCAGAAGGCAAAACAGTGTGGTGATTGATGATGTGCTTAGATACCAATTGCTAGGCTCCTTAGGAATACTTACATGGATACAGATGTTCAACACAACTTTTATATTAGTTCAAGATAACTTTTAAATGATGGCTGTGAAGTGAAAAACTCATTTTTTCCTATTTTTAGTCACAAATTAGAATAATAGAACACTAGAGCAGGAAGAGACCTTGAGAAGTCAAGTCCAGTCCCCTGCCGTCACAGCAAGACCAAGCACCATCTAGATCAGGCATGTGAAACAGGCATCTGGAGGGCCGCATGCACCTGATCGAAGTTTTAGTGGCCCGCCTCTATATTTCATAAAAGAATAAAGTGCAGCCCATTGGCTGCTCAGAGCCTGTGGCCGAGTGTAGATCACAGCCAGCCGGCCGCTCTGCGCGCAGCACCGTAGCGACTGCTCATGGCCAGCTGGGCCACTCTGCGCATAGCACCCAGCACATGCTCATGGCTGGCTGGCACACTCGGCACTCCAGCACATACTCACGGCCAGCTGGGCCCGCTCCAGCACATGTTCACAGCTGGCTGGGCCACTCTGCATAGGCATCAAGCGCCTGCTCACAGCTAGCCACTGCACTCATGCCGCCCCAGCTCCTGAGGAAAAAGTGTGTGGCAGCGATGGCGTCTCCAGGATCCAGGCATTAGTCTGGGGGGGCTGGGAGTGCCTGGCTCTGGGGGAGGTACTAGGCTGAGGGAGTAGCTGGAGGTGCCTGGCTCTGGGGGAACGGGCAGCATTAGGTTGGGGGGGATGGGAGTGCCTGGCTCTGGGGGAGGGGAGAGGGGAGAGGCCTTAGGTTGGGGGTGCCTGGCTCTGGGGGTGGGGGGAGGCATTGGACCACAGACCTTTAGCTCTTCCCCATGTACAAGCAAACAATTCAGTGTTAATTGCATGATGTCACATACTGTTTCTCAAATAATATGATAGCATACATTTTTTTTCCACCAAATGGAATGGAATCAAGAGTACTGTAATATATACACACACATTGGGCTGCTTTGTGGTTCCCAGTGTAATTTTCTGTGTTTTAAGCATCTAACTATACTGTGTTAATATTTGTCATATGATTCCCTTTGAATGTAGGCATTGCCAAATCAGCCAATGGGACCCTCTAGTCTAGTCCAGTATTGTAGCTACAAAAGTGGCCAATACAAGATGTGTCATAGGATGCAGCGTGAGTATGCTCGCTCATGTCCACAAGAAACTACAGTGGACAGTTATCTCCAGATAGGGAATGTTTCTTCTTCACTCCCATCAGTTTGTGGCTGGCTTATGACTTGAAATATGAGTGAGTTTTCATTTGTTTTTTATCCTATCTATGGTATTTTAGATGTTTTCATTATCAATAAGCCTGGGGGGGGGGTGGGCCCGCGCATGCGCCCAGGGGTGGTGCCGTGTGCCCCGGCTCGGGGCGCAAAAAGGGCTCAGGCCAGCCCTGAGAGGAGGGTATGGATGCAGAATAAGGCAGCCAACACAGATGTCATATTTAAATTCCAGGGCAAAAAAAGAATCAGCATGTACCTGGTTTACATTATGTTTCCTTAAAGAAAATTCAAAGGCTATTGTTTGGTAGGCTGAAGCAATTATTCTGAAATATGAGTCTCTCTCTTATTGTTTTGGTCTATACTTGTTTTTATTTCAACAAAACAAGTTATGTATCATATAAAAATAATTAAAAAGTACCTTACATTTATATTTAAAAATTATAAAAATTATTGTATATGAGCAAATAACAATTTTATTCAAATTATTGTATTATATTCAAACAAGAACTGAAAAAATATTATACAATATACCTAAAACATAATCTATAATAATAAATAATTATGACTTTCCAATAGAAGTACATTAGTGGCCCTGAAAGCTATCAGTTTTCGTTTGTGTGGCCCTCGGTAGGCTTCAAGTTTGCCATGCCTGATCTAGATCATCCCTGATAGATGTCTATTTAACCTGCTCTTAAATATCTCCAATGATGGAGATTCCACAATCTCCCTAGGCAATTTATTCCAAAGTTTAACTACTATGAGCATTAGGAAGGTTTTCCTAATGTCCAACCTAAATCTCCCTTGCTCTAATGTGTATGTGTTAATGAATTAAAGCACCTAGCCAAAATAGATTTGTACCCTTGATCTCAATTGAGTATCAAGACAAAGAAATTAAAAAGGAAATAACTGCAAATAACTTACTACAGTCACACAGAGATATCTAATACAAAGTGGAAGCCCATGTAGACAGACGTTCATAAAAAGAAATTCTGCAGAACTGTAAGATCTATTAATAGTAATAGCAACAAAGCTGACAACCCCTACAACACCACTCTACAAAGACATGAACTTTCGGCCACTGACAGACTGTTGTTAAGACTATAATAGAGTTTAAAGAGAAGCTAGATAATTTCATGGAGGTTAGGTCCATAAAAGGCTATTAGCCAGGGGATAAAATGGTGTCCTTGGCCTCTGTCTGTCAGAGGCTGGGGAGGGATGGCAGGAGACAAATCGCTTGATCATTGTCTTCGGTCCACCCTCTCTGGGGCACCTGGTGCTGGCCACTGTCGGTAGACAGGATACTGGGCTAGATGGACCTTTGGTCTGACCCAGTACGGCCGTTCTTATGTTCTTATGTTCTAAGACAAACCATATCAATGCTTTCTGTGTTAACACATCCAGTTTTCAAGTGCTTCCATGAAGGACATAGTGGTACTAAGGTGCCAAGAAGAAAAGGACAAATGTCAGTTTTTGAACCAATTAGAATTGCACTTCAGATCCAGGACAATTCACATTGAAACAGATTGCTTAATGTAGAGTTGAGGAAAGTTGTAGATACTTGCGAAGATATATATTCATGTATCTGATCTATAAAGCAGCACAACTGGAATGTAATATAATACCTTCAGATGTATTACTTGGCAGGAGTACTCAACAAAAATGCCAATTAAGACACCTGGGATCAAAAAAGTGTATCCCACTATTTTGACTAAAAAGAGCAAACCAATTATTGATCAAGACTTTGTTTTTGTTTTTAAACTTAAGTGTACTTTTAAAGTGCCAGGTCCTATCGGGCAATATACCAAGAAGAGTGGAGTAAATGGCAATGTTGATTGAGATCAGTTACTACTAGCTTATACGTGGCATATAGAAATACTGAGGAAATTCTATGAAAAGTTAAAATTTTGCTAACCAGTGAGCAAAAAAATACTGACATTATAACCAATACAGGAACTGAACTTTCTATCATTAACCACAGATTTGAAGTAGAGAATAAATGAGTCAACGTGCCACTAAGTAACTGAAGAAATGATCTTGAAATAAATGAAGTTTGAAAACCTAAGTACCATAAAGAATGTTAATAGTCATACAGCTAGCACTCCAGAGATTACAGAGAGGCACACATTCTGGGTATGCTATTCACAGATGATAGATTTAAGGCCTGAAGGGACCATTATGTTCATCTAGCCTGACCTCCTGCATATACAGGCCATAGAATTTCAGCAAGTAATTCTGGCATCATGCCCTGTAACTGCTGATCAAGCTGGGGCAGATCTTTTAGAAGGCTACGGCTATACTACACACTTTGCTGGAAGAGGCAATGCAAATGAAGCACGGACTAGCATTTTCTCACGCTTCATTTGCATAATCTCTTCCTGTCTGTTTTTAGGCAAGGAGTTTTTGTGCAAAAGCAAGAAGTGTGGACGTTTCCTTTTTGCGCAAAATCCCCTTTTTGCGCAAGATCCTCATGCCTCTCTCCTATATTGAAAGAAGAATAAAGTCTGAGTAGAATTTTGCTAGCCTCTCAGGGTACATCTACACAGTAGCACTTACTTTGAAATAAACTACACAATTTGAGCTACACAAATTGTGTAGCTTATTTCTAAATTTGGCACTATCTACACAGCACTAATTTTTCAATTCCAGCATCTTCCTTAATCCTTGTGCAACGAGGTTTACAGGAAGTCAGAATAAGAAGCTTGCTATTAAGAATGTATTTCGAAATAACAGGCATGCTGTTAAGACAGACAGAACACTATTTTGGGATAACAGATGTTATCTCGAAATAGCGCCACTCTGTAGATACACCCTCATAGTGCTTTGAGACAATACAAGCAAAATGCAATATGTTTTTATGCAAATTATGTGTTGGCAGAAGTCTAAAAAAACCTTAAGTTTGTATTTCTGTATTTTAACTTAACTATCTATTTTAAGGCCCAAATCCTGCATTCCTTACAACTCAGGAAAAATATTCATCAGTTGAGTAGGCATTTTGGCATTAGGTGCAAATATGTAACATTGTAAGGTGATCTGATTTCATATTTGTCTCTTAAGTAGGTTTTTCGCAAATAAAAAAAGCCTGTCTGCAAGGTAACAGTATGAAATCATAGACCTGGTGTAATTTCCTATCACTTAAGATTTTCAAATGATAAAAAGCCCTTTTTATCAAAACAAAAAACAACACAAAAAACACATAGGAACATAAGAATGGCCATACCGGGTCAGACCAAAAGTTCATCTAGCCCGGTATCCTATTTGATGACAGTAGCCAAAGCCAGATGCCCCAGAGGGAATGGACAGAACAGGTAATCATCAAATGATCCATCCATCGCCCATTCCCAATACTCTCTGGGTACGTAGACTACATGCCTCTGGCAACAGAGGCATGTAGATTAGGCTACCCGGCATAGGAAAATGAAGCGGCGATTTAAATAATCGCCGCTTCATTTAAATTTAAATGGCTGCCGCGCTGAGCCAATCAGCTTTTGTCGGCTCTGCGCGGTAGTCTGGACGCTCCGCGATTGACATCAAATGCATTTATCGACCTCCCAGGAAAACTTCATCCCAGGAGGCATACCTGGGAAGTCGACAAATGCCTTTGATGTTGACCGCGGAGCGTCCAGACTACCGCACTGAGCCGACAAACAGCTGATTGGCTCAGCGCGGCAGCCATTTAAATTTAAAGGAAGCAGCAATTATTTAAATTGCCGCTTCATTTTCCTATGCCGAGTAGCCTAATCTACATGCCTCTGTCATCAGAGGCATGTAGTCTAGACGTACCCTTAGTCACCACAGTAATTGCAAGCTTCAGCATTTTGTAAACACAGATTCTTGGAGTTTTGCTTTGGTAAATGTTGAAATTGGATTAAGGAGATTAGAAAAACAGAATATCATTAAGCAGTTACATTTTATTTGCAGCTATTGCAAGGTAGCTTTCTATAATAACTTTATTGGCATTTCTGGTGCCTCTGGAAGAAATCACAGTCGATTCAGAGATTGCTGTAGCCATGGTTGCATAGTAGCCCTACCATAGCTCTGCTTCTGCTTTGTGGACTTGGAAAAGGGTTCCCTCCCTCCCAGCAGCAAAGCTGGTGAGGCAAAAAGTTAAGAAATCTGGAAAATACATGTAAATGAGGCAATACCTTAATTTGCATATTTGTGAACAATGCATGGTTACATCAGCTATATCAATCTTGTCAGCTGTCCAGATTACTCAACTTCAAATATCTTGCCATGGAATTATTTGCAATTTCTTTTTAATTCATATTTATTACAGAAGAACATAATTAAAAGGCCAGATTTCCACACTGTTCATCCCACCCATGAATGATGAGTTTCTCCCCTTGGCTAGATCTCCCTCCCAGCTGAAAGATGGGTCAGAAGAGAGCAGCATCATGAATAAGTAGCTGTTATTTTCCTCCTGCTCAGGAAGATGATGGCTTGCCAGCTGGAAAAGATTCTACAGTAGCTGGAAGGAGAGGGTTTCAGGAAGGAGTGTCTGGGCCCTTCAGAAGAGTGTGCTCTTGAAGGTAGTTGCTGTGTGAATTGAGACCCATTAGGTGTAAAGACCCATAGAGCCTTAGCAGCTCAGCCCCGACAGAGCTTGCTTACCCACGTGATGCTGGCTAAGATCCAGGCTGATACCACAGCATGCTGGACATGGAGACCCTAAGAAAGACCAGGGAACTGAGGATCCTTCCTAGCTAGGACCAGCATCAGACAAAAAGAGACACAGCCTAGCCATCTTTCTGTCCAGACAAAGATCTGCTACAACCTTTGTGACAGGGCTTAGTGTGCTGTCCCTAATCATTCCCCAGCTCCCAAGAAGTAGAGATTTGGTCAGAGTGACACCTTACATAGACTCTTTCTAGCCACCACTTCATGGCATGGCTGAAATCCACCAGGAACACTAACAACAGAAATGTTCAAAAGCTTCAGCGGGGTAGCCGAGTTAGTCTGTAACTGTAAAAACTTAAAAACCAACAAATACTCTTGCAGCACCTTAGAAACTAACAAAACATGTAGATGGTACCATGAGCTTTTGTGGGCACAACCCACTTCTTCAGATGAATGGAGTTATTAAAGGTCCAGTTTCTAAATAAATAGGGAATGGAGGAGAGTGGGACAAGGAAAAAGAAGGGGGAAAAAAGAGAAAAGGGAAAGAAATGTTGTCACCCCTGCCAGTGAAAAAGGACTATGTAGTAGCTGGTTAGGAGCCAGGAGCAGAGTGTCAGAAATCAGCAGTTTCCTGGGCAATCCAGGAAACTACCCTGTGCCCTCTCTGTTAACTTGAACTGTGCACAGGGACCAAGATTTGGCCCACATGTATTACCTAGATTTGGCCCACATGTATTACAGTGTTTGTGCTAATTAGTCCCTTCTGTTCAACTCATGAAATACCTCCAAACACAAAGCCAAGCCAATCAAATTGAGCGTCTTCCACAGTGAGCTCACAGACAGATTTTATACTAAAATTACAGAATCAACAGTGAGCTACTGGTAATATGTGTTTAATTACCAATTTCATGGTTGATTTTCTTTGCCCCTCCCTCCCCCAACTGCAAACAAAGATGGAAAATGACTGCTAGCAATGATGAGAGTGTTACTTGTACCGCAGGCTACGTGTAAGTACTGTAGCCAGCGAACATCTCTCTCCACTTGCTACAGCCCAAATGTGTGTGGCACAGACCCAGTTTCATCAGTCTTATCTGATGTAAAGAAAGCTTATGGGAAGATACCTCATATTAGTGTGGGAGGCTAGTAACTAAAATGATGGACATTTCTCCGACTAGGTGACATGGGAAATATGCCAGTGCCATCAAAACTTGGAGGGACAGCTCGTTAGCTGAAGTAAAATCAGCAGTTAGGCCAATTTACACCAACTGAGGATCTGGCCCAGAGAGTCTTGCATATTTCTTGGCAACTATTTTTCTCTGTGGCTGGAAAAAAGGTAGGTTACTACATCTCGGAGGTTTCTGAGCAGATGGATTGAGTACATGGTAGGAGAGGGATAGCAAGGAATAGTAATAGGGAGAGAGATTTAATAGCACCTCTTTTACTTTATCTAGCTGAGCCCAACACTACAGCATGTAACTATTTCCCTTTATTCCCCACTAGAAGAGTTACCCAACATTGCTTGGGTCTTTGTGGGGACTCAGGGCAGGGTGCAGGGGATGCAGGAGTCAGGGCCAGGGGTGAGTGTGCAAGAGTCAGGGCACGGTGTAGGGATGCAGGAGTAGGGTCAGGGTATTGGGAGGTGTGAGGGGGCTTTCCAGGGCCAGTCGGAGTCATGCTGCCCAGCTAGCAGCTGCTCCCTTGAGCAGCAGGGGCTGCACTGCTGAGCCAGCGGCTTCTATCCTGAGCTGACTGGATGACAGGGGCCATACAGCCCAGTTGATGGCTGCTCTGTGGCTCTCCAGGGCTGCCTGGGAAAGCACAGACCTCATCCCAAGGCCAGCTAGGGTGGCGGGGTCCACAATGCCCAGTTGGTGGCTGCTCTGCAGGTCTCTGGGGCTGGCTTGGTGGTGGGGAGCCACACTTGCTGCCCCTGTGGTCAGTCTGGAATATAACTGTGCCTGCTATCACAGCCCTCTGTTTCCATTTGATGAGAAATAATTGCATTCCACTCACATCCCGTTCTCCAGAGTTCTTCAACAAACAGACTCATGGACAGACTGACTGACAGACAGATGGACACACAAATTCTCTCAACTATATAGTAGCTTACTCCTTATTGGTTTCCATGTAGGGAATCTTTTAAAGTATGTATCCCCACCCTTGGTGATTTGTCTGTTAGTCCCAGTTCAATGGGACTAATCATTTAGATAAAAGCAACGAGGAGTCCTGTGGCACCTTATAGACTAACTGAAGTGTAGGAGCATAAGCTTTCGTGGGCAAAGACCCACTTCGTCAGATGCATGTGACGAAGTGGGTCTTTGCCCACGAAAGCTTATGCTCCTACACTTCGGTTAGTCTATAAGGTGCCACAGGACTCCTCGCCGCTTTTGCAGAATCAGACTAACACGGCTACCCCTCTGATCATTTACATAAAGTTTACTTACAGACTTACATATTTACAGGATGGAGGCCATATTTTGGGGCCTGAATGTTCTAAAACAAAAATGACACAAAATACCAAAGCAGCATGTTTGGGTGAGGTAATATTTTTTATTGGACTAACTTCTGTTGGTGAAAGAAACAAGCTATCAAGCCACATAGAGTGTTTCTTCAGTGGTTCTTTACAAGATGTGCTAAATACTTATGCTAAACAACCTGTTTCGCCTTGTATTTAGTTGTCATGCTTCAGTCCCAGACTTGAAGAA
This sequence comes from Pelodiscus sinensis, assembly GCF_052426305.1. Classification (NCBI taxonomy): domain Eukaryota; kingdom Metazoa; phylum Chordata; order Testudines; family Trionychidae; genus Pelodiscus; species Pelodiscus sinensis. The sequence continues at coordinate 309,892,997 of NC_143052.1, forward strand.
TAGCTCCGTGTGGCTCAAAAGTTTGTGTCTCACCAACAGTAACTAGTACAAAAGTTTCTCACCTACCTTATCTCTCTGATATCTTGGTATCAACATGGCTACAAATACACTGCATGTAACATGATACCAAAGATGATAATTGCAAACCCCTTTCATATTTGTGAATCCATTATGAGGGTATATTAAAAAATATTGTATCCTTTTAAAAAAAGAAAGGAATGTATTTAATCTATCCAGTAAAATTAAGATCCTTTAATTTCTCAAGCTCAGTCTATTGCAAAAGTGGGCAAATATCAGCCTGAAGGCCGGATGCAGTCCCTTGGGTTAGCTCCTGAAGTCTCCCACCACTATATTTACCTGCACTGCCACAGGTACAGGTGATAGCAGCTCCCATTGGCCATGGATCACTCTTCCAGGCCAATGGGAGCTGTGGGAAGTGGTGTCCCAGTCCGAGCCGCTTGCCGCCATTTCCACTGGCTGGGAACAGCACTCTGTGGCCAATGGGAACTGCCATCACTGGTCCTTGTGGCCACACAGGTAAATATAGTGTGGCAGCAGCCTGCCAGCGGCTAACCATAGTGAATTACCACCGTATTATTGCCCACCTGTGGTCTATAGTAATCAAGCAACCAGATAGAACTGTTACTTTGATTTAAATAACTGTAACAATCTGCTGGATGAGAAGAGATTTATCTCTGAGGGCATGTCTACACTAGGAAATTATTTCAAAATAACTAAATTTGACTTAATAACTCCAGATTTTACAAAATTGAAATTGTGCGTCCCAACTACTGGGAAGCCTCAAAATTAATCTGAGGCAGACTCTCGTTAACGTGGACATGATACCGCGACTTAGAGCCCCAGAAAGTACTAGGGAGTAATTAGTTGGAAATACTCTGGGGAGTATTTTTTCAAAATAGTGGCACCAGAGCATCCATACTAGCGCTATTTTGAAATGACTATTTCAAAATTAGTGTTATTTCCGGAGGAAAGCAGGAGTATAGATTTCGAAATAAGCAGCCTGTTATTTCGAAATAACAGGTTTGGTAGTAATAGAGATGTAGCCGTGTTAATCTAGTCTAGCTGAAACAAAAAACAGGACTATGTAGCACTTTAAAGACTAACAAGATGGTTTATTAGGTGATGAGCTTTCGAGGGCTCATCACCTAATAAACCATCTTGTTAGTCTTTAAAGAGCTACATAGTCCTGTTTTTTGTTTCAGGTTTGGTAGTGTGGAAGCTCTGCTTATAAATTTGACCTAAGGTGGGGTATTTCAAAATAAAGCTTAATGTAGACCAGGGCTCAGTGTCTGCAAGCAACTAGCTGTAAGCATGCTCAGTAAGGCATCTGGCTGCACTGCAGTCTGTTATATGAGGGCAGCTTTTTAGGTGCTCAGGAGTATAAGTATAACTCAATTGCTGTAAACATACTCTTAATTCTCTGAGTCATATTAGAGGCAGACTGTCTGAAATGCTACTTCTGCTCCTTGTTGCTCTATTAGAAATCAAAGTTAAGATTATGCCTTTTCTTACTGCTCTTATGAGTTTGAATGAAATCCCATATGTAAAAAATAAAATAAACCATTTTCACTCAGACAATTCTGTAAAACAATTTTATAAAATGGTTTATTGTTTAAAGCAAACAACATATCTTTGATTTCTTATTACTGCTCCCATGTTTAACCTCAATTGCTAAAAATGGTGAATTCATATTTATACAAAGTAAAATTAAATATTTAACTCATGTCCTTTTGAAAAAAATTGAAATTAATACATCTTAATAGAATCTTTGCAAACTTCTTGCTAGTAGGGGAATGCATTTTAGAAAAAAAGTAAACATTTAATTCAGCATCAAGCCTTAAATGATGCTAATTCATTAATCACATAATAAGAGATGTTTCTGAGATGCAAATATGACACAAAAATAAGATTTTTCAATGTAAATATAATCGAATTGAACAGTATATGTATATGACAGTATCTGGAATATAAAAATGATGTATGAAACATAATTATATTTACTGGAAAATGTTAATGAATACTATAGTACAGGTAAAAGTCAAGTATTTGCTTAAACAAACCTTCCAAAATTATGATATTTCAGTTCATTAAGATTTCACTTTTAATAATGAAGAGTATTTAATCACACTGTGTGGTTTCCTGACAAAAAAGTGAATCAATGGTACTAACTGAAATGAGACTAGAAAGGAGTAACATTCTTTGCAGACGTTTGAAAAGTAGTTCTCTAAATAAATAACAGTTTCCAGGGACTGCATTCAAGTTGATACTTACTGGTGATTACTATTAAGGTACAGACATTTTAAATATGGTATTTAGCAAACAAGGTTAACACAATACCATTCTGGTGGGGTGTGGGGATCTTGTCTTGGATAAAATATTGTTTGCTCAAAGGACATAAGAGAAGAAAGAGATGTAACGTGTGATGGAGGCATTTCTTATGAAAAAGTAATTTATGGTATGAAACTCTTTTAAACAAGTACGGTTTCCTTTGCTGTAGTTGATGGAGGCTTTATCAGTGTACATTTTTTAAAATTTTAATTTGCTACTTCATTTTTCTTATGTTTCCAGCATTTGCTTTGCTGTAATAGAGACTATACGATACTCACCTTTAATAAACACAGATGAACACATTTCTTTCATTGCTGTAGTTTGCCTGCCTACAAACAAAGGTATGAAAGAAGTTTTTCCTAGTGCACCTGTTACCATGTTGTCTGTTTACAAATTGTTATATATGCGTATTTATTTATTTTGAGTTCTATAGAGCAAATGACACCTACCACTCATTGTAGGTGCCACTATCATAATTAAAAAAAGAGACATTAGAACAGCTCCCTTATGGCAACTCCAGCCTCTCCATCTGCTTCCTAACCAGCAGTAATCAGCAATAAGAAATTGAAACAATCTCTCCATAAACCATAATCATAGGCTAGGTAGGTTTTGCAACCTGTTCCTAATATGTGAGAGCAAATTCAGGCTGTTTCAGACCCCCACAGAGAAAGTGCGAATTCCAAAATTATGGGGCACTCTGAGAGCCTGCCTTAGGAGCCACCCCTCTCTCATTGCCCTGGTCTACACCAGGGGTGCGTCTAGACTGGCAAGATTTTGTGCAAAAGCAGTTGCTTTTGCGCAAAAACTTGCCGCCTGTCTATACTGGCCGCGAGGATTTGCACAATAACACTGTAAGAATTCAGTGCTTCTTGCGCAAATACTCTGACACTCCCTCTCAGGGATAAGTCCTCTTGCACAAGTATTTTTGCGCAAGAGGCCAGTGTAGACAGCCAAGTTAATTTCTTGCGCAAGAAAGCCCGATGACTAAAATGGCCATCGGAGCTTTCTTGTGCAAGAGAGCGTCTACACTGGCACGGATGCTTTTGCGCAAAAGCATCCGTGTCAGTCTAGATGCTCTTTTGCGCAAATACTTTTAACGGAAAAACTTGTCTGTTAAAAGTATTTGCGCAAAATCATGACAGTCTAGACGCATCCCAAGAGTTTAGTCCGAAATAACCCCCTGCCAAGTTTGAATTAGTAAGCAGGGCATCTACACTGCCAAACCTGTTATTTCGGAATAATGAATTCCGAACTCTATACTCCTGCTTTTCATCATAAATAATGCTAATTCCAAACTTGTACATTTGAAATAATGTTAGTATGGATGCTCCGGTGCTGCTAATTCAAACTCACTGGTCTCTGGGAGGCCTCCTGCAGCTCCCCAGAATGCTTCCTGGAGCTTTGAGTTCTCCACATTAACAGAGCCTGCCTCGGACTAATTTTGATACTTTCCCGTAGTGAGGACACGCAAGTTTAAATTTGTTAAATCGGAGTTCTTAAGTCAAATTTAGTAATTTTGAAATAATTTCCTAGTGTAGACATAGCCACTCCTCTCATTTCAGAAGGGCCATCTGGAAATGTGGTTGTATGGCACAGAGAAAAAGTGGTCTATCCCAGTGTGATTCTCATATAGACAAAATAACTAGGTTCCAAGCCAGATGGAAATAAAAATGAAAAGTGAACTTTCCATCAGCTCCACCAGGTTTCTAATATTAACACCCGTCCAGAAAAGTTGCTTCATATCTTAAAGAGAGCGCTTCCCTATTGGCTTTGGAAGGCAATTCCAGGTAATCACATTAGGAAAAACCCAAATGTATTGTTTCAACAGTAAACATTTTGCATAGTCAGAAGTTTGTTATTTGATTGGTAATGTTTAAGTATCAACACTGTGTGAATGTCTACTAAAGCTCCTAGCATAAATATAAATATACAGTAATGGATTTGGTAATAGCACTTAGTTATAACAGCTGCTGATAGTGGAATGATTTGTTAATCTTCAGAAGTTGCATTAGGGTTTAGCATGAATTACCTGGTGGTATTTCAAAAGAAGGTATTGTACTGCCCTCTAATGGCCATACATATAAGCTCTATTTAGTTTCATATATTTATTTATAACTGGTCACTGTGACTCAGGGTAGAGTGTTCCAACCAAATGTACATATCATTTAATTATCTCCAAGATCTAAAAAGTAGTTATACGGCAACCTAGGCATGTCAGAGAAGCAAAACGAACAAGACTGTTAATGAATTAAAAGAAGCCTGTTCATATCAAAGTCTGTTTGCAGCAAGTGATGTAGCCATGGTGATCTCAGGATATTAGGGAGATAATGTGGGTGAAGTAATACCTTCAGTGGCCCTTCTCTTGGTGAAAGAAATAAGCTTTTGAGCACCATGGAGCTGTTCTTCAGGTTTGGGAAACATACTCAGAGTGTGACAGCTAAACACAAGGCAGCACAGATTATTTAGCATAAATCACTAAGACTTATTCAAAGAGACTGTTACACAAAAGACTAGTATTATTAAGATTGTGTTTAAATAGGATGAAAATATTCATTTTAACAAGAAATGGGTGTAACCATGAAGTTACATTTCTCCACTTTGTTTCTTTTCTTTTTCAGTGCTTCCAAGCTATAGTAGTGTACATATGTTGGTACTGAATCTCCTCACACTGCCTACTGTCCCCATTGCTCTAATATCGAGAACATTTCCCACTTTATTTCTATCAACTTCTCCCTACGTGTTTAGAGCCAGATTCTGTACACACTTACATACATGCTTCATTTTAAATGAATGAGTAGTCCAACTGAGTTCTCAAAGTTGCTTGAAATTAAGCATGTGTGTGTTTTCAGAACAACAGGCTTAGTGTCTCCCACCAATACAATCAAGATTAAACATACTAGAACAAACTTAAACTTACTTGTTTAGAGAAATTCCTGACAAATAATGACATAAAGCCAGAGAGACATACTGCAAGGAGTCTGGTTGTTGCTGTGTGTTTTCTAATGATGAGATGGTTTAATTTGTTTAGATGGTAAAAAGGGCATGTGTAAACTCGGTGGAAAGTAAGCATCACCATTTGAAGCCAGATACATGCTTCAGCACTGTGATGGAAGCAGATCACAGGCCAGTGCTCTACAGAACACCAATTTTCCATAAACCACTGCAGTGTAGCAAACAAAATGGTTTTCCGGCTTCTTGATGTTTTCCGGATGGTGGACAGCATGAAAAACAGATGGAATCTTTGACACTATGTCCACTAAAACCCAGTGGCAGTATGTGGCTTCTAGGTACTGCCACAAAACAAGTAACAAACACTAAGGATCTAAAATGGGTTTTAAAATAGAAATGAAATGGTTCTAATGCACATGAATGTTCTTATTTTATCATAATCTAATGATTAGGAACATGCTCTAATTTACAGACATTGTTTCTGCACATTTCTAGAATCCTTGCTTACCAAAGGCAGCTCAATTGGTCCTATCCGCCAAAAGGATTATTTTCCATGTGAGAACCTTACAACATGTGTACCAAGGACATTTCACTGTGAGGGTGTAAATGACTGTGAGAATGGCTGTGGTGAGTATAACATCCATTACTACTACTCTGTGCTCAAGAAATAAAGTGGAAAATTGCTTGTGCAGTATGCGCTACTCCAGAAAATCTGCATAAATGGTCTTCAGACAACAAATCTGAGCAGACTAGCAGTTAATCAGAATAATACAGTTGTTTAATTTTTTCTATTTTTTTAAAGATAAAAATAGCAAACCAGGCCTGGAGCCTGCAAGTGCAGCCTCAAACCTGGGCAATTCTCCCTGGGAAAGAGTGAGCCGAGCTGTGTTAAGGAGGCACTGGTTCAACACATGTCCTAGGCAGTCTCTGTTGGTGAAATTCCTGTACAATCTTGACTACATTTGATAGCTTCCCCTAGAAAGGTGGAAAACCGCATAGAGGACGGCAGAGTGAACTCTACACGTCATCTCTGAGAGAGAATCCTGACACCTGTGTGTGTGAGTTTGGGGTCAGGAGAGGGCTTCACAGGCACAAGGGAATATTATGCTAACCCCTTTGCCAGTGGAAGTGCCAATTGCTATAAGAGGTTATGTCTACACTACAGTGTTATTTCAAAATAGTTATTTCAAAATAGCTTATTTCGAAATAACGGGTCTACACACAAAATGAATTTCGAAATAGCATTTTGCTATTTTGAAATAGCTCGTACACACTGAGTGGACTCTGAATCGAATTAAGTGTCTACACAGCACTTATTTCGAAATAGCTATTTCGAATTTGGCATTATTCCTCATAGAATGAGGTTTACCAAATTCGAAATAAGCACTCCGCTATTTCAAATTTATTTCGAAATAGCAGTTTGGTTGTGTAGATGCTAGGAAAGTTATTTCAAAATAAGGGCTGTTATTTTGAAATAACTTTGCTGTGTAGACATATCCAGAGAGAATTCCCATTAAATAATGATGTAAAGTGGTACAAGAGTCTTTAGCTTTGCTGGCTCCTGATTATGCCATATGATACTACTAAGTGCTTCAATGACTGATGTTCTCCATCTGTGTAAGGAGTCTTCTTTGTTCCGTGACACTAACTTCCACTGATTCTATTCAAAGTTATTCCCTTTGCTTTCTGAACTTTTCATGACTTTGTTTCATTTTCCTTTCCAGTCTCATATAACCCACATAACCACTAATCATTAATTTGGCTATTCCAATCTTGGTCTACTGTTAATATTTTCCGTGAGCCTGTCTGAAATTTGAAATCATTCAAATAACCAGCTATTGAATCTGATACAGTCTCTCTTGTCTTCCCACTGAGTTATTTTCTCTCTTGTCTCAGACCATTTTTCTCTTCACTTTAGATCCTAATTGATTCTCATTATAAGGTGCCATGCAAGTGTCTATGCTACAGTATATAAAATGCACTATACTATTAATTCTCCTGTTTCAATATTCAGTAATTTTGGCATAATAGCCTTACTTTTAGAAAAAAAAAAAAAAGGCATGCTCTTGAGATTTCAATTCATTGTACTTTCTTGGCTCCAGGGTATTTGATTGCTCTCTTGTTCAGCTTAACTGAACTGATGTTTATGTCTTAATTTTCATATTTTTCTTTCCCACTTTATTTTATAAGCTGATATCTTATTTATAGTGTAGCTGACAAATGTTAACACTGTTTTACAGGAAATTAGCAGATGTTCCTGGCCTTGCTCAAATCTTCAACTGAAGTTTTGTTTTCTTTTGTTTTTACTTGGAAAATAAATGAAAAATGTATGTTTTATTTCAATTATTGTATTTTTTTTAATGAAAAGAAATGAAGGCTGGAGTGAGGGTTCAGGAATAAGGAGAGGCAAGGGTAGGTGACTTAGGGCAGAGGTGTGGGGGGAGCTCAAGACAGGGGGTGGGGCTTCAGGGAAGGTTGAAGGAGGTGCCAAGGTCTCAGTGGGAAAGCGGTGGGGGTGCAGAAGTCAAGGCAGGTGGGCGGTGCAGGACTCAGGACAGGGGGCTCAGGACAAGGGGCTGGGAGATGGGGGGCTTACTGGGGCCACCTGTGGTATGAAGGGTGCACTGCTCCGGCAGCGTGTCCACCTTCCGTGGAAATACTCCCTGACCAGCAGCAGCTCCCAAGGGGCCTGGGCTGCACTTCCCGGAGGGTGGCTCCTCCTACAAGGGGGGCAATCCAGGTCTGCGCATTTGTTGGGTGGGGGTTAGGGCTGTGCGGGCTGTCCCCATCCTCTAGATGCCATCCCCAGCCTGGGGCTGCCCTCCTCCCCCCACTGCCTGCAGGCTGTCTGGGGAGGTGCCAGTCTCTGGGACCTACCCCCCGTCCACAGCCTGCTGGCTATCTCAGTGGGGCCAGGCTCAGTGGGGCCTGCCCCCGATTCCACTGTCCCCCTCATGGCCTGCAGGCTCCCCATGGTGGGGGTGGTGGCAGGCTCCAGGTCTGGGGTAGGGAGCTACTCATCTGAGCTGTTGGCAGGCAAGACCACAGAGCCCCAGTTCTGCTGGTCACTTTCTTTGTGCTGCAGCTGCACCCAGTGACAACTCTCAGTATCATGTCCCTCTCCTCTGTGTGCCCCTCTCTTTCGCATCCCTCTCCTCTCTGTCCCCTCCCTTTCCATGTTATGGAAAACAGCCTCATTCCTGGCACTTCCCATATTCCAGGCACAATCAAACTAGGGATGTGAAGGACTAGTCGACTATCCAATAACCAAATGTTTATCGGATAATCGACATGCTAGTCAACTAGTCGCTTCCCCCGCCCCTTGCTGCCTTTATCACAAAGAGACAGCAAGTGGGGGAAAAGAAAGGGGTACTTCAAAGCAGCAGTGCCACTTGAAGCCTGAGGCTAGACCCTGGACTCCACATGGTGCTGCCGCTTTGAAACACTGCATGCAGCCTAGGGCCAGTGAGGTTGTCCCCAGGCTGCAAGTGGCATTTTAAAGCGGCAGCATCATGTGGAGCCCGGAATCAGCTGGGGACTCACCTACTGACCCTAGGCTCTGTGCAGTGCTGCCGCTTTGAAATACTATGGGGAGTCTGGCATCAGTCTGCATGTGGCATTTCAAAGCAGCAGCACCATGTGGAGCCCAGGATCATCTGGAATCCCCAAATGATCCCAGGCTCGACACGGCGCTTTCACCTTTGAAGTGTCACAACAGCCCTAGGGCAGTTGCAACACTTCAAAGGTGGAATCGCCCTATTGTCTAATCGAACAGTCAATGCAAAATGCATCCACCATTCGATTAGTCAATTAGTCACTATTTTATAACCTTAAATCAAACCCTGACTTTGGTTTAAGTTAGGGTAAGAGGAAGCTGCATACCAACTTTGGTGGTCTTAAGGTTTAAGAGGAGTTCTTGAACAAACGAACTCACAGACACACAGAGAGATGGACTCACAGACAGACACACTCTAATATAGATATATGTGTGTGGATGAGCAAATATATTTAAAATGGTTCATGGAAAACCTATTTATCTGGAGAGCTGAAGGAGATGCCCAATAAAAAGATCAATACATTATTCTGTTTTAATGTAATGGCCATTTTGATTTAATGTTGATCACATTGAAATGCTTATATTAATGTTCTTAATCTATTGTATACTTCTGAATTATTCCATTAAATGAATGTATTAACCTTTATTAAAGGGCTGTTTAGGCTATTATATCACATCAGCTGCCAATGATGTTTTCTAGAGCACAGAGTTTTTTTCACACACACAAGCACGGAGCAGAAGAGCACAGCGTGAAAAATGCTGAGATATTTGCTCACTTGTGTCAAGTTGTTATTTTTAAGCCAACTGTGCAGAACTCAGTAATTTTGTTTAAGGATGTAGAAATGTTTTCGTGTTTCAATTTGGCTACTGAAGACCTGAGAGTCAGGACACCCCGACAGCCCACCAAGCAGACTGGTGAGGAGCCAGACAGGTGAGCTGACAGGAAACCAGGCAGACTTATATCTGAAAGCTGCTTGGGTTCTGTCAGACCTATGCCAAAATTGAACTGTCTCTGCAAAATGATGAATCTGCATTCTCTGACAGAAAGGTTCCATTAGAGAATTTCTCAATGTTCAAACTATTAGATGTATAGCTACAAGACGCATAATGGACATTGTTCTCAAGCACCCATCCCAATACTAGCTGTTGCCATATGTACAAGCTTGTGTGATTTAAACTGTGCTTCTTTTTGTGTTTACTTGCAGAATTTTTAAGGTGCTAAGTTCCCATGAAGTTTAAATCATGCTGGTGCCCTCTGGCAGGGTTGTCAGGCCTAGCGATCAACCCTTAGCCATTAGGGTATTAATACAGTCTCCTCTACTGCCAGAACTATCTCCCTTCCCCCTGCTACTAGCCAGCACTGCACTCATCACTTGCTAGTACTAACCACCACCAGAGGGGGACCAAGCGCCACACCAAACCAGCCTGGTTTCCATTTAGAAAGATGGATTGTGAGAGCCCTGTTGTCAGAGATGTCCCATCCATAGGAGGGTTCAGGGTGGATTCCCCTGACCCCATGCTTTGGGGACTCCCACAGTGGCTACCTCAATGCTCCTGTGAACGGTGCAGGGTGGCAGCAGGGCTCACTCTGCCCCCCCCACTCACCCTGGTAGCAGGTGCCAGAATGGCCTAGCAGCTTCTTCCACTCTGGCTCCGGGGTGGGGGGAGGATGACCCCCTGCTGCCACCCAGCCCCCAATGGTTCCCTGGCTTGCTTTCTTCTGGATGGAGGTAAGGGGTCAGGAAGGGGCATGATGGAGACAGAGCAGGGGCGAGGCTTGGGTAGCAGTAGCAAGGTGGAGGCAGAGCAGAGGCAGGGTGTGGGGAAGGGCTTGTGGCAGGGGGGATGCCTTGGGCCCCGCACTTGGGAATGGCCCTGTGGATGTGAGTGCAGAAGCAGCATTTGAAGGTTTTTCTTCCTGAAGACTCCCAAGCCCTTCCAACACATGACAGAGAGGCATCATCATCAGAAATCTTCAGATAGAGCAAAGTCTTGCAAAAAGTGGGGTAAGAATAAGAAAAGCCACAATGGAACAGTCCAAAGGTCCGTCTAATCCAACATCCTGACTCTGACAGTAGCCAGTATCAGAATTTACCTCATAGGTATCAGAACTGGAATAGATAGCTATGGAATAATCTGCTCCCCAGGGTGAAAGTATTTTAAAATCTACCTGGTATGAGGACCTGGCTCCATGCCTCTGGAAGGGATAGGGTCTCAGATGAAAGGGATAGACCTAGGGACCAGCCTCCCCCAGCCAGCCCTTCAGTGCTGCGTGGCACACTCTGTCCGCCACACTGGCAGATGTGATTTAAAGGGTCCAGGGCTCTAGCTGCTGTCACAGCAGTGGCAGTGGCTGCTGGGAGCCCATCAGCCCCTTTTAAATCACCGAGCCCTGGGGTAGTTGCCCCTTTTGCATCCCTTCCCCATTAGCTGCCCTGTTCCCCCTCCCCCTTTGTCAGCCCTGTCAGTAGGGTCCAAACATTTAACATCAGCACTTCTTTCCCCTGTCATTGATGCTTTAACATCAGCTCTGTACCAGTCAGTACTGGCAGCCACTTCTTACCAGTATGCCATACCAGCCTATTTTCACCTCTGCTGCCCACAGGGGAAAGTTTCTTCCTAATCTCCTCCTATGGAGCTTGATTTATGCCCTAAAACATGGTTTTCATATCTTTTTTGGGTTTTTGAAATCTGTACTAATGTAACTTTTGATATTCTTGCAACTGATATAAAAGTCTGTAGTAAGCAGAGCATAGTCATCCATATGCTACACAGGGACATGTAAAACCACTCGCCTGAAAGTCTCCTCCAGTACCCAGACATTTCTGATTGCACAGAAACTGAACTAGAATGTATAGATGTTAATTTAATATCTATTCCATTTATTTCAAGCAATATAACTGTACTGGAAGTAAACCTCAATATTGTAAATCCATAAATACTTCCTGCTTTTGCCTTATTCTCTGCTATAAAAGGGCTGTACAAACAAATGAGAGGGCTAAAAACAACCTGAATATGTTTTTAGAATTTGGGGGGAATCTTCTGTCTTACCACATGCTAGGACATCCTATTCCATACTAGCACCTCTTCTTTGTATCACAACAAAAAAATTGGGGAAGGGTAGGAATAAAGGTGATGGGAACTGTCTAATTTCCACTGTTTTTACTAGAGATGGGCTTGAATTGTAATAAAACAAACTAGATATTCATTTTGAACCTCACCAACCCCACATGTGTTTAGACCCCAGGATTTGATTTGTCCTATTACAGAAGTGACTGAACTACGAAATACCGATTTGTGTTAAGGCTTGAACTACAACTGCACACCAAGTTTTAGGCTGTGTGTTTGCATTGCTGTGGGCCCTTGGCGGCATTCAACTGACCTCACCTCTTCCTGCCAGGACTCATCTCATCTGCCTTCTTGCTGTGCACCAGATTCCCAAAATACTGGGTCCTGTCCCCTCCATCAGTCCAAGCAGCAGTGGCTCATTTCAGCAGCACAATCTGAAGTCATGGAGGAGCTAGCACGGAGCCTGGAGAGGTGTGAGAGCATGAACACTTCATTATAAGGAGAGACCTCTTTAAAGAGTTATAGGGTGGTTTGGGAAAAAGAGAAGGGCAATGGAGAAGGTCTCATTGGAAGGAGAGAGGGAAGTACGTGGGGTTATATTTGCCTCTCGTGCATAGGGGAAGCACCCCATAAATGTCTGCATTGCCATCTGCATAGCCTGCCTTGAAATCCCTGCTTGAAACTTCTTTTCCAGGATGCTGGGTGTGCTGAGACAACTGCCTAGCATGTGCTCACCAGCTTGCATCTTTGTTCTCCCCAATCTACCTATTGCTGTGTTTTATCTCTGTCTAATACTGAGACTGTAAACTCTCTGGGATAGAAACCATCTTTTGGGTCTGTGTTTCTACAATGTCCAATACAGTAGGGTCCTGATCTACAACTGAGTCATCCAGGCATGAACTCAATGTAAAAAATACATAACATATTTCTCAGGATGCAGGCATTCTCAGGTTGGGTTTACTTCTCCCTCCAGCAAAATATAGAGAAGGGGTATATACTTTCTCAGAGTCTTAAGGTTTAACTCCAGTGCCCTGCCCAAATTCTTTCCGGGGTAATAATATTTTATTTAAATTCCCTGTGTGCTATTCATTAGATGTGATATTCACCTCCTCTACAACATGTTATGAAGTGTTGTTGTGTGCTATTAAGAGCAGATGAATTTTACCCTACAAATGTCTGGTTACGTTTAAGGAGCACTTTGGGATTCTTCAAATACTGGAGAAATACAGACTTATAGCAGAAGTGTCTGTAGGAAGGTCCAATATAAATATCTTATTTCTTTATTAGTCACAGGAAGCAGCTATAATGTTAATCTCATAGCATGTAGTTTTCATTCTTGGACTAAACTGTGATAATTATCAATGCCCTTTCTAAACATGCCTAATAGGTTTAATTAAGCTAAGGCTGTAATTAATCACGATCAGAAAGTTGCAAAATTAATCCAGGACCTGCATTTATCGTCAGAATAAGCAATACTTTTCTTAATGATCCTAATGTTTGGAACAATGTCCTGAGAGTTGAGTAAGCAAATGCCATCTGTGAGGAACTGTGGCTCAGATTGTAGGCTTTTGTCACTTGCACTAATTATAAATGCTAGTTTCTGATTGTGTGATCAATGGCTAATTAAGAGCTCATTTTTAAACATTTCCTGACCAATTATTATAAGTCTCTTAAATACAGCAAGTGCCTCTCTCTTTCAGATGAAGTTTTCAGCAGCTATATAGAAGTGCAGAAAATATAAGCATCTTCTTGACAGTCTAAACACAAAGTGTTACTGAATTATCAAGAATATGTTAACAACAGTGAATTACTTATATAATTCATTGTTTACTGTTTTAATAGTGTCAAATAACTTATTTTTTGAATTGGGATTTTAATCATGTAGGTGTTTTCCAACAATAAGCACATAGACACATTGTAGATTTGTAAGCATCACAAAATATGCACTCTGTTCTCCTAAATGGAGGAACAGTTAGAGACATGGAAACAGAGAAGATACTAGCCTGTAATAAGCAATTATACTACTTAACGGTAAAACTTTAAGAAGCTAAACACTAGCTAAGCTAGGAGTGTCAAATTAATTCTAGCAAGACAAGGAGAGGTAATATCTTTTATTGAACCAACCTTTGTTGGTGGTTAGGTACAAGCTTTTGAGGTACACAGAGTTCTTCTTCGGGTCTAAAGAAAGAAAGCCCAGTGGCTAGTTAATACTCTCCTTCCCCAGATCTCTTTTATCAAGAGAATTTGGTCCAATAGAAAATATTACCTCAGCCTCCTTGTTTCTCATATACACGGAACCAATAAAGCTACCACTTTGCTGAAATCAAATTTATTCTATGTAGAGAGCTGAATTGTACTTTTAATGATGATTTGCGGGGTAAGCTATAAAATTAGGGCCATATATTACTCCCAATACACAGCAAGGGCTAAAGTCATTGCTGATAAACCCCCACTGAGGTCAACTGTCACATCAGGGATGACTGTTTAGAATTGCCAATTCTGACAATGGGATGTTTGCAGAAAGTTAGAAAGTAGAATATAGGGTTAATGTGCTAACATATTTTTAAATATTAAATTTACTGTTTTAGTCATCTTCACACAAGGAGAGGGAAGTCTCTTTATTATTTCATATATTGTTTTTAAGTGCTAAATTACCAAACATCCTAATTGAAGCAACATCTTTTTTAGCTAGCTGTACATTTTTATATATTATTGCCTATCATCTTATGTAACAATTATAAGCTCCTGGAGGCTGGGACTGTTATCCTTCATGTCTTCTTTCGGGCCATGGTCCTTTGTGGAGCTTTTGGGCCCCAGGCCAATAAAAATAAATTTTAAAAACGGTAACATCAGATGACCTTTTACTGGAATTCAACTTACGAAGCATTAAGTATGGCTTTATCAATGTTACTATAGAAACCAATCTGCTGTTCATTTAGTAAGAGGAACCCTTGTGTAAATTATACAGTTTGGTAGAATGTGCTGTGATTCTGCTAAATATAGCTACTAGCAACAACAACAAAATATCAGCTGTGCTGATAACTGCTTCATACCAAATGTCACTCACAGATAAACTTTGATAGGGCTAAATTGTACATGCAAAGCACCATACATGAGAAAAGTGTGGCAGCTAAGAGATCAGGAATTCATATAGCAGACAAAGTAAATACTAGTAAATCTACCAAGAACACAGTATATGAGAATATCCCTTCAGATCTGCTGTTACATGTTTGTTATTAGGCAGGTCCTAATGACAGCCCAAACTGCCTTTCCTCCAGAACAGACTGGCAGCCTTCAGAAATGACAATCATTTGAGCAGGTCACATAATTTAAAGAATGAGCATGACACTAGAACAACTTCTATTTTGATAAAGTGTATTTGCGGTAGGGTTTCTTTTCCTCTCGATGCACACATTACTATATGTGCATCAGTGAGTGTGAATGCGGATTGTCCTTATATGATAAAACTCAGAACAAGATAAGCCTGGCAAAGAACTCTCTATCGGCCTTATCCCCACTCTGCTCTGCTCTTTATGTCCCATGATGAACTTGTTTTCGGAGGCAGTGAGAGACAGCATTCCCTGCAGGGGTGGAGAATGGATGTGGCCCCAGGGTTGCCAATCAATGAGGACCCTATCTTTCGAAAAAGCAGCTCACTTTTTTGAAGCACTTTTGCTGTGGGGACGCTCTCTTTTGGAAGAAGTTTTTCCAGAAGATCTCTTTACAGTTTAGACGTAGCCTGAGGCTTAGGGCCTCCCCCAGCATTAGGGAGCCAAGGTACTCCAGCCCTCCTGCCACCTCCCCGAAGCTCCTGGCCTCTGACTGATTTTTCTGTGGGTCAGTGGCCCCTAATCCTAAAAAAATTCCCCACCCCTGCCCAACAGACTGAAACAAAGACTAACACTGGAAAAGTTGTCAAGAGTTTAATTCTGGTTGGACAATATTGAACCGTATTTCTCCCCAGTGAAACTGCACTGATTTCAGAGATATCACACCAGGAATTAATTCAGCCCAGTGGATTTACATGACAGAAGAGGT
Source organism: Pelodiscus sinensis (assembly GCF_052426305.1). Classification (NCBI taxonomy): domain Eukaryota; kingdom Metazoa; phylum Chordata; order Testudines; family Trionychidae; genus Pelodiscus; species Pelodiscus sinensis. The sequence goes on from NC_143052.1 coordinate 309,908,958, forward strand.
AAATGAGAGATTAAGACACAGCTGCAATTGTAAGATGTTTATGAAACATAATTGCTCTGTTTTTTAAATCTTATCCCTATAAGATTTCTGCAACATAATTGCATTCAAAATATATCAAGGGAAGCATTTTTAGATTATACAAACTTCAGATATTGTGAGTAACCTATTGCTTTATATTTACCTTTTAATATAATAAATTACCTAGTTTATGCAAAAGAATGTACATACTTTATAAAATTGAATTTTGTAAGGCTAATACGTTACTAAAAATTTCCTGTAGAAAATTTCAGCTGTGCTCTTTCTTTCAAGTCTTAGTGAACCAAAAGGCAGTTGCCTCAGCGAGATTGCTAGGAGACAGGAATGCTGGAGGTCTGTTCCCAGCTCTGACACAAGTCATTTAACTTCTTTGTGTCTAAGACTTCATCTACACTGCTAAGTTTAAAGGGCAGCAATGGCAGTTCAATGCTTTAACACGGCAGTGTGGTCAGGGCACCAATGCTGGGAGAGAGCTCTCCCAGCACTGTAGGTAAAGCACCTCCATGAGGGGAGTCACTAACAGCCCTGGGAGTCTGTTTATGTTGGCGCTTTACAGCACTGCAACTTGCTGCACTTGGGAGGGGCTGTTTCTTTGCACCCCTGAGTGAGACAATTGAAACACATTAAAGAAGCAGTGTAAACAATACTTTAGGGCATGTCTACACTACACGGAAGGTCAGCGCTGCCACAGCTGATTTTCTGGGCTTTAATTTAGCAGGTGTAGTATAGATCTGCTAGATCGAACTTAAAAGGCACCCTTGTCAGTGTTGGTACTTCTGCTCATCATGAGGAGTAAGGGAAGCCAATGGGAGCATTTGCTCCTGTCAGCCTCCCACTGTGTGGCTGGGGATTTAAGATACATTGTTTCCAGCTACATCATTTACATAGCTGGAGTTGCATCTCTTACTTCGACCTACCCATGTAGTGTAGACCAGGCCTTAGAGTCCACTTATAATAATAATCATTTACTATATTTACCTTACAGTGGTGATGAGGATTCATTAGTTTGATGTTTACAAGGCATTTTAATCAGTGAGGTTTCTAAAGTTGGGTGTCTCATGCCAAATTTTGCTGTCAATTTCAAATAAATGTGCTGATCTTTCAGGGATAGTGAAGACCTGCTATTTTCAAGTGGGAGTTGTAAGTACTCAGCATCTTTGAAAAATCAAGCTACTTGTTTAATTTCCTTAAAATGGAGTTAGAGGCCAAATTCTGGGCATCTACATTTGAAAGTTAGCCTATATAAATATTAAGAGTTCTTATTACTAGGCCTGTATACATCTAAAAAGGAATTGTGCCAGATCACAGCAAATATTATTCATTGAATGACAAGAACAAAACAAGTTATAGTTGTTCATCCCCATACAGTATAAGGTTGTTTCGAAAAGAACATTTGCAAATGTTTTATCAAGTGGTTTTAAATGTCTAACAGCACAGGAAAAGAAAGTGGAAATCAGATTGTATTGTTCTTGTAGTACAGACAGCCTTAGAGAGAGAGAGAAGTTAAATTGCTATCATCCAGGGTTTTAAAAATACAAGGCGGTTGCTACAATCATGCATAAATATTCCATAAGGGTTGTCACATCAACATCTAGCAGCAGGAAGCTTTCGGGGAAGGGGGAGTTTAAAAACAACGATAGTCTAATCTAGATTTATGTGCAGTTATCTTATTATTGTTCTTTGTGTACAGATATCTCGGTCATAACTGTATCACCAGTCTGAGACTTGGGATATTCAGAGACCTACACAAATTGAAATGGTTGTCAGTGTCTATTTTCTTCCTTTTTATGTAGAAGAGGTGTAACTGGGGACTAGCTTTCTCCAGCTGGCAGTTCACACACTGACCATATATATTTCCTTCTGGTAAATACATGCCAATTGTTTTAAACTTACTGCTATTTTTACTGTAGATTGGAATGGGAATGAACTTTTCCACACACACCCCTTCTGCAGAAATGGGCCTTCTTCAGAAACCCACATTCCCTTTGGCCTAAGAACTGAGACTTTTCAGAAACAGTAACATACATGGGGCCCAATCGGCTGAGCATCTAAAAAATTAATTATCAACTTGCACTCAGCCCCCACACCAGCAGTCTGTTAATGCAGAAAGCAAAGTACTGTCCTGGCAAAATCTTTTCTGCCAAGACATAGTAACAGAGGCATCTTTGGCATATGAACAAAAGTAAGGCAGCAGAATTGCAGAGGGATATAGCTGAACTGAAAAAAGTCTGATATCAGCCACAGATCAAGGGCTATATCATGGCTGCTTGTTACAGTGACCAATGTGAAATCCTATTCACATTACACCTCCTATTTAAACACACTGGCATAATTTTTATTGTTAACATTTCCTCTCTTTCATTCTTTTAGGTATATCTGTTTCTAATACATAATTGTGACTTTGACCTGTGCTTGAACATCAATTTTATATGCTCATTTCTTTGCTTTCAGCTATTTCAAAAAGTTTAATATTGTTTCTATGCACTCCATGTGTGAATATGCACACCATTAACAGATGGGATTTCACCAGTTGAGAACCTCTTGGCTAAAGTTCTTAAAGTAGTTGTCTGGGTCCTAGCATGTTACCTGTTTTGGAAATCTTTTTTTCATTGGAATGAGAGTATTTCTCAGAACTGAAAATCATAGAATCATAGAATACTAGGACTGGAAGGGACCTCGAGAGGTCATCGAGTTCAGTCCCCTTTCCTCATGGCAGGACCAAATACTCTCTAGACCATCCCTGATACACATTTATCTAACCTACTCTTAAATATCTCGAGATGGAGATTCCACAACCTCCCTGGGCAATTTATTTCAGTGTTTGACTACCCTGACAGTTAGGAACTTTTTCCTAATGTCCAACCTAACCCTCCCTTGCTGCAGTTTAAGCCCATTGCTTCTTGTTCTATCCTCAGAGGCCAAGTTTTCTCCCTCCTTCTTATGACACCCTTTTAGATACCTGAAAACTGCTATCATATCCCCCCTCAATCTTCTCTTTTATAAACTAAACAAAACCAATTTCTTCAGCCTTTCCTCATAGGTCATGTTCTCTAGATCTTTAATCATTCTCAATTGCTCTTCTCTGGACCCTCTCCAATTTCTCCACATCTTTCTTGAAATGTGGCACCCAGAACTGGACACAATACTCCAACTGAGGCCTAATCAGCGCAGACTAGAACAGAAGAATGACTTCTCGTGTCTTGCTCACAACACACCTGTTAATGCATCCCAGAATCATGTTTGCTTTCTTTGCAACAGCATCACACTGCTGACTCATATTCAACTTGTGGTCCACTATATCCTCTAGATCCCTTTCTGCCGTACTTCTTCCCAGATAGTCGCTTCCCATTCTGTATGTATGAAACTGATTTTTCCTTCCTAAGTGGAGCACTTTGCATTTGTCTTTATTAAACTTCATCCTGTTTACCTCAGACCATTTCTCCAATTTGTCCAGGTCATTTTGAATTATGACCCTATCCTCCAGATTAGTCGCAACCCCTCCCAGCTTGGTATCATCTGCAAACTTAATAAGCGTATTTTCTATGCCAATATCTAAATTGTTGATGAAGATATTGAACAGAGCCAGTCCCAAAACAGACCCCTGAGGAACCCCACTTGTTATGCCTTTCCAGCAGGATTGTGAACCATTAAAATAAGACACACACCATGGCTATCAAAATGTTGTGTTGTAAGAATTTATCAGTGGTACTATTTTTAAATTAATTGACAGACAGTTGATTTATGTATACTTCAGTATTCAACCATTTATGTTATAGATAAAAATAAAAGCAATGCATTAACTTCAAAATATTAGTAAACTTGACTATTTTGGTCCCATTTTACAATACTCTAAATGTAAGCAGAAAGTTGCTTTTAACACGAATTCAAATAAATGCTCAAGATGTATAAGAAGAATCTAAGCAGTTTAATGGTTTCACTTTATTGATTGGTCTGTTATTTTTACATCCAAGAAAACACAAAGGTTAACCAGTGCTAGACTGGCTATTAAGTGCATCAATTTTGTGATATGCCATGCTATCTTATGCTATGTCTAGACTTAGGGTTACCAGGTAGACCCCACCGAAAAACCGGACACACTTGATCATGAGCAAGGGGGGAGGGGACCGGTAGAGAGGGGACGGGGCTGGCCAGGAGGGGGGCGGAGCAGGAAGCAGAGCTGGGGGGGGGTCCGAGGGCCGTGGGGCTAGCTGGGGGCAAGGGAGGGAGGGAAGCAGAGCTGGGGGGGGGCGGCGGGGCTGGCCGGGAGGAACGGGGGGGCTGAGAGGAAGGGGTGCCGGGAAGCAGAGCTGGTGAGTGTCGGGGGCCACGGGGCTGGACGGGAGGAGGGGGGCCTGGAGGAAGAGGGGCGAGAAGCGGAGCTGGTGGCAGGAGGAGGGGTGCAGCCACTGGCTGCAGCCAGAGTCCAAGGGGCCGCCCCATCGGCAGGCACTACCTTGAGTTGCTAGTAGAAGCCGGGCAGGGGGAGTGGCTGGAGGCTCCCAGCTGAGAGGCGTGGCCACGATTGGCACTGGGAGCCTCTGGTCATGTGCAGAAGCCGGGCGGGGGGAGTGGCACCAAAAAAAAGAGATTTTACGGTATAGTATTGTTTTTATTTTGAATTACCTATGGGGGGGGCACCATAATCTTTTCAGTGCTTAGGGCCTCTAAAGGTCTTAATCCAGCCTTGCCTGCGCCCTTGTGACTAGCATGCTTCCAACCGTGGCTGGTGCTGAGATGGCGCTCCCTCCTTTCACCCCTCCCCGCCGTGGCAGGACATGTCTGGTCTCCCCTGAGCCTGGCAGTAGGATCCTGCTCGTGCTCAGGAGTTGCTTGCTGTGTCTGCATGCTGCACACTAACACTGCATGTGGTTCCATGTGTGCAGACCGCAGCATGATGTCTAGCCTGAGCGACACCTGCCCCCTGTGCGCCAGCCTCCTCCGCCCTGTGTGTGTGACAAACTCAGACCACTCACCTGAAGATTCCCTCCCCAGTGTCCGACAAGGCCTGGGAGATGTCCTGGCTCACAGACACCAGCTCCAGGGACAGGGTCACGGTCACGGTCACGGTCACGGTCACGGTCTCCGTCTTCTCCTCTTCTGGCTGGCCCTGGTCCTCCTGCTCCTCCTCTGCTGTGACCTCTGGCCAGGCGACGATGAGGGTCTGGAGGCCAGAGTCTACCATGACAGGTGGGGAAGATGTTGCCCCACCCCTCAGGATCTGGTGCAGCTTGTCAAAGTAGAGGCAAAGTAGCACAAGCTGAGCTCTCTGGCTTGTACGTATCCCTGACAGAGCTCTTTGACCTTACTCCAGATGTGTTCTAAGGTCTGGGGTGGGTGTCCATGCTCCACCAGGGACTCAGCCATGTGCTCATAATAGATCTCCATATTGTGGCACTTGGAGCGGATATCCTGCAAGATATCCTCCTCGCCCAACAGTTTGAGGAGGGACAGGATCTCTGCTCCAAACCAGGAGGGTGCCCACCTCTTGGTCCCCTTGGGTGGGTCCTGGGACCCCTGAAGTTGCTCCCTGTGAGGGCCAGAAGGTTGCGGGGGGGCTTGACGCTGGGCCATGAGTGGCAAGGCCTGTGGCAGGGAGAGCTGCGCAGTGAGGTGCTGCTCTCAGGCCGGCTTCCTGCCACAAGGTTTCTCCAGGGTGCCTGCAGTTTTAAGAGGGGCCAGGAGAAACAAAACTCTGAAGGGTAGACATACTCTTTAGTCTTCTCAGGGTATGTCTACACTACAGGGCTACGTCTACACTGGCCCCTTTTCCGAAAGGGGCATGCTAATTTCACAGGTCGTAATAGGGAAATCCGCGGGGGATTTAAATATCCCCCGCGGCATTTAAATAAAAATGTCTGCCGCTTTTTTCCGGCTTTTAGAAAAGCCGGAAAAGAACGTCTACACTGGCCCCGATCCTCCGGAAAAAAGCCCTTTTCCGGAGGATCTCTTATTCCTTCTTCGAAGTAGGAATAAGAGATCCTCCGGAAAAGGGCTTTTTTCCGGAGGATCAGGGCCAGTGTAGACGTTCTTTTCCGGATTTTCTAAAAGCCGAAAAAAAGCGGCGGACATTTTTATTTAAATGCCGCGGGGGATATTTAAATCCCCTGCGGATTTCCCTATTACGACCTGTGAAATTAGCATGCCCCTTTCAGAAAAGGGGCCAGTGTAGACGAGCCCCAGAGGTTTTTTTGAAAAACAGCTGTTTTTCTGAAAAAACTTCAATTACGTCCACACTGCAATCATGTTCTTCTGAAAGAAAATTGAAAGAACAGAGGGGTTCCTCTGACATTGGTAAACCTCTTTCTACGAGGAAGAAGCCTTTTTCCAAAAGAGCTCTTTTGGAAAAAAATGTGTGAATGGAGAAGAGGGAGTTCTTTCAAAAGAAGAGGAAAGAGGAAAAAGCACAGGTGCCCTGGTGGCCACTCCATCCATAGTAATCACAGCTGAAATGCAAGAAAGCATCCATTTAGTGTGAACACTATCTTTTGAAAAAGCAGATCGCTTTTTCGATGCATTTTTGCTGTGTGGACGCTCTCTTTCGGAAGAAGTTTTTCCCGAAGATCTCTTCTGGAAAAGCTTCTTCCAAAAGAAGTCTGCAGTCTAGACATAGCCTCAGTTTTGGCAACAACAACTAGTAAACTTTATTGCAGTTTATAAATTCCATGTTTTATAATTTGCCAAAATTTTACTTAAAATGAATGCATCGTATTTTGCCTAACAATAACATTGAAATTAAGAGCCTGGTTTTAACCAATAAGGGCAAAATGTAGATTCTGCTATAAGCAACTTCCTCAAAGTCAAATTGTACTGTCTTTAGTTTATAAATGCATGTATGATGCTGCCCTATTTAAGCCTATACCAAAGATAGGGCACTAGATACTAATTTCAGTGTAAGAGAAGTCTCCCATAGCTCAGATAGTACTGGCTTGTAGTCATTTCCTTGTCTGTATGAGATCTGCAAATGAGAGGTCTCTGTGACCCACAGTTCATAGACTTACCACATGCCAGAACCCAGTATTCATGGCATGACGGCAGTCACTCCCATCAAATTCATTCTGATGCCACAAAGCCTGAGTTATATTACATTAGTGCATATGTCATCCAGGATATAGCGAATTCCAAAAAAGAACATTTTTAATATTAACTACTATTTTTAATAAATTGTGAATATTTCTTTTTAAATAGGTGCTGACCATATGATGGGTGTGTACTTGTTCTCCATTGGAGTCTTCGATATTAAGTACTGTGGACAGTATAAAAAATATTCTGTACCATGTTGTACCATAGGCTTCCTGGCCATGCTTTTTACAGAGGTCTCTGTCTTGTTGACATATCTGACTTTGGAAGAATATTTAGTGATTGTCTTTCCCTTCAGTAATATCTGACCATAAAAGCATCAGACAGTAATGAGCCCTCTATCCATATGATTTATTGGATTTGTAATAGCAATAATCCCATTTTGGGATGATGACTTTTTTGGAAATTATTATGGAAAAATGGAATTTGTTTCCCCATTTATTCCGATCAAACAGAAGAAACTGGTGGCAAGGTGTATACTGTAGGGATTTTTCTTGGTAAAGTTATTATTTTCACATGCCTTTATTTGCTTCTCTTTTTGCACTGCCAACTGATTTCCAAACTACTCACATACCCTAGACATATTTTTACTGCGGCTTTAAGCTTCATATTGTGGTAGCACTTAAAGGTCTCTGTTGTGCTGGGTGCTACTTAAAAATATAGGAAGACATTGTCCATTCTGTGAAGAGTGTAGAATCTAATTTTATACAAGACACAAGTGAGTGTAACAAACAAGAGGAGGGAACCAAGTAGGAGCAGGGATGTGGCTAATAGTAATAAGATAATCCATCCAAATATGGCCAATTCTAGGGGCTAGAAAGCAGGGCAGTCAGTCTGGACACTAATTTCCCAGGGTGCCATCTTCCTGTGCCACTCGGCCATTTTATATTGTGTTTTGCTGCTCCATAGAGTGCAGAAAACATTTTCTGCCCTGACTGGTGAATGCCTACAGCCTTTCCTATGCATAGTTGCCTTGGATGCAAAACATGTTTCCAAATCTTTTGAAACTTTTCCATTTTATAAATTAGTAAAATCATCTCTCTCCAAACACCATTCAACCTTGTCCTTACCAGGGAACATCCTGGATCAAACTGTTAAATTACAAAAGCAGATAACTAGGTGCTGTGTAATAGAAGACAATAGCACTCACATAAGATTAGAAGAGAGGATAAGAGGAATCATTTCTCTAGCTAGGCCATAAAATGAACTGGAAATAAACAGCCGTTAAAAAAACTAAATAAAAACTCTAGTATGAAATACACCATGCCAGAGACTGAGCATTATTTAGAGTCTTGGCAAACTGTCTTCCCTCTGCCCCACATTTCTTAAGCCATATTCATACACTGCCAAAATATTTATATTTAGCAATTATCCCCAAGATTTGTCTCTTGGCTTCGCTGTTACAAGGCTTTCTTTTAGCAAAACAGGCAAAAAAATAAACAAAAACACAGGGTCGATGTCTGTCCAGTATCACACTCCCTCCTCAGAGGCGCAAGTGTGAGAGCAATAAACTTTCCAGAGATTATGTCAAACTTGTGTATCAATCCCCTTTTCAGTTTAAAAAGCAAAACTGCAGGCAATGCTGCCCGGCAAGTATGAGCTTGCAAAGAAAGCCTCACCTCTTTTTTATTTTTATTAAAGAAGAACCAGTATATGAATGGTGGAAATCTTCTATATTTGGTCCTGCCATGAGGGCAGGGGACTGGCCTCAATGACCTCTCGAGGTCCTTTCCAGTCCTAGTATTCTATGATTCTATGATATTGAGTTACCCTGCTGAAAAACATTTTGCTCGGCTCTGTTTTGGGAAATATTGCATTTCCATGTTCACTGCAAATTTTATGAGCTGTAAATACAAAAGGACACAGCAGTTGCTAGTGAGGGAAGAGAGCTCCCTTCCGTGTTCTTGCTATAACTAAACTTTTCAGTTTAAAGATGTTGGTTTGAGGCAGTTTTCCTGGAACTGAGAATCACCTTTTTTCAAGATCTTGATCACTTCCAAGGAAGTTTCAATGGAAACTCAGGCAAATGGAGGGTTAAGCTTTGTTTTTTGTTCTAGGTCCCAGGTCAGCAAGACTCTAAAGCACTGTATAACATCAGTCATATAGCTTCAAGGGGTAGCCGAGTTAGTCTGTAACTGGAAAAACTTAAAAAACAACAAGTAGTCTTGCAGTATCTTAAAGACCAACAAAACATGTAGATGGTACCATGAGCTTTTGTGGGCACAACCCATTTCTTCAGAAGAATGGTGAGTTACTAAAGGTCCAGTTTCTAAATAAATGAGGGATGGTGGTGTGGAAGAGAGAAGGAAAATGAACGAGAAAGGTGTGGGGGGAAGAAATAGTCAATTAGCGTGTCTATGTCACATGAAACTGATAGAGAAGCTGCAAATTGTTCTTAAGTACCCATTGTTTGGATTTTTATATCATTAGGATATGGAATGTAGTGGGCCATCCAGCCAATGTCTTTATTCATACCTTTGTGAGAGGAATCAAACCTGTAAATAAAGTTAACTTCTAAGGTTTCCCTGTGGAGTTGGCTTGTGGAATTGTCCTGAAACAGTACGGTGATTTTGAGAACTATTAAGGAGTGCCCAGGCAAATTAAAATGTTCCCCAACAGGCTTCTGTGTGTTGCCTTCTCCAGTATCTCATTTGTGTCCATTAATTCTTTCCTGTAGGGACTGTCCAGTTAGGCCAATACACATGGAAGAAGGGCATTGCTGGTATTTGATGGCATAGATCACATTAGTGGATGTGCAGTTAAATGAGCCTCTGATGTGGTGGTTTATGTGGTTAGGTGCTGTGATTATATCACTTGTATAGATGTGTGGACAAAGTTGGAACCGTGACAGATTGCAGAGGTGGGTTCCTGGATGATTATGCTAGAGGTATGTTGTGTGGTTACTGGAAAGAATTTGTTTGAAGTTAGGGGGTTGTCTGTAGGTGAGGTTTGGCCTGTTACCCAAGACCTGTAAGAGTGAGGGGTCATTTTCCAGAATAGGTTGTAGATTGTGAGGGGTTTAAGTTGTGGACTGTAGGTGATGACAAGTGGTATTCTGTTGTTTTCTTTTCTTGACCTGTCTTGAAGTAGTTCATGTCTGGGTACTCTTTTGTCTCTGTTGATCTTTTTTTTCACTTCTCCAGTTGGGTATTTCAGTTTTAAGAATGCTCTATATGGAAGCTGTAGGTGTTTGTCTCTGTCTGTGGGATTGGAGCATCCAGTTGTATTTTAGGGCTTGGCTGTAAACAATAGATTGAGAAATGTATCTTAGTTGGAAGCTACGGGCAAGAAGGTAAGTGAAGCAGTTGGTAGGTTTCCAGTATAAAGTGGTGGAAATGTGTCCATCATTTAATTGTATTGTAATATCAAGGAAGTGGATCTCTCATGTGGACTGGTCCAGGCTGAGGTTGATGGTGGGATGGAAGTTGTTGAAATCCCTGTGAAATTCTTCAAGGGTCTCTTTCCCGTGGGTCCATATGATGAAGATGTCATCAATGTAGCATAAGTAGAGTAAGGTTGTTAGGGGGCGAGAGCTGAGGAAATGTTCAAGGTCAGCCATAAAGTTGGCATATTGAGGGGCCATACGGCTGCATGTCACAGTAGTAAGTCACATAAGTAGCCCACTAGTTTGTATATAATCACTTTAAGTGCATGAGCAATGGGCATATTTAAATATGTTGTTGCATCAAAGCCTTAATCACTTTTACTTGGGACTCACTAGAGACTCAGACCTGCAATCTATACCGATTCAAACAAGTGTTAGGTGAACAGTCTATACTCACACTGATAATCCCATTGAATTAAGTGTGACTATTCTTTGGAATAAGGACTACTTGCTTGACCAGAAATAGGCCCTCTTTTAGATATGCTTTTATTTTTGCTGCATTCACAGTTGGAGGGATCATTAAAAGTAAAAATTCAGAGGTTGCTGACACAAGTTTAAGTTACCCATTCATATTCACTGTTTGGATTTATTTTCAATTGTTCCCCTTATCCCTTTTTAAAGTATTGAAAAATCCAAGGAGGAGTAAATATTGTTTTCAGTGCCTAATAGGAGATTACCAAAAAAAAAATTGTGAAAGACGATTTCTTATAAATATTTTACTTACATTAAAATCTCATAATATAAATTTATTACTAATACATTAATAAGACCTTGTTTATTCTGCTCAATTGCTTCATGTGTAAGACTCTTCTCATACACAACTATTTCTGCACTTTTATTGAATCTCTATTTAAAAAGCCATTGTTCCATCCTATGACTTATATCAGGGCTACTCAAGTTTGGAAGCCTCAGTGGCCACAACGATATTCACAGCATATGCCGAGGGCCACAATTTAAGTTTGGTTGCATATACATGCAAATATATATGCAAATAGTTTCTTCCACACTGACGGGCATGAATACAAAGATTAAGCCTTAAGCTGCGGTGCTGGACCCAAACATGGCCAGTGTGACCCAATCAGCACCTCTCAGACTCTGCCCACAAGGCTAAGCAGCCAGCATTTCCCAAATGCCCCGGCACTCCCGGCACCTCCTCCCTGCAGGCTAGAAACGCCGACCTCCTGTACCCATCTGTTCCAGCCAGCCCATCCACTTGTGTCTTTCAGTGCTCACCCCACCTGGGAGATGCCTGGCTATTGTGGAGTGTGTTCCCAGCGGAGGTCATGTTCAAAGGATCCCACCTGTGGACCGTGTGTTGAGCCCCACGTAAACCCAAACTGCACCATGGGCCACAAACCAACAGGCCACGTGTTGACTAGCCCTGACTTATATACAGGCAGTCCCTGAGTTACGTGGATCCGACTTACGTCAGATCCGCACTTACAAATGGGGCTTTCTTGCCCCGGAGCTCGCAGGCAGCGGGACTGCCCAGAGCGCAGCGGTCCCGCCACCTCGACCTCCGGGGCGAGAAAAGCTGCTCCGGGTGCCCCTGGTCTGCTGGGGACTGTCTCCAGCAGACCAGGGACACCTGGAGCAAAGCCTGGGAGGCGGAGGGGTCCCGCGCCTCTGAGGCTTTGCTCTGGCAAAGCCTGGGAGGCGCGGGACTCCGCCGCCGCTGCGGCTTTGCTCCCAGTGCCTCTGGTCTTCTGGGGACCGTCTCCAGCAGACCAGGGACACCTGGAGCAAAGCCGGGAGGTGGAGGGGTCCCGCGCCTCTGAGGCTTTGCTCCCCGTGTCCCTGGTCTGCTGGGGGGGGGGGGCGCAGCTAGTGGCCTCCCTCTCCCCCCCCCAGCAGACCAGGGAGATGTGGAGCAAAGCCCCGGGCCTGTGGTAGAGCAGGTGGGGCGCTGCCGGTTGGTCCTGCAGCACCGCTCCTTGGCGCTACTGGACCAACCCGGCAGCACCCCAGCTGCTCTGTCCCAGGAGTCCTGATTCAGCCGCTGCTGATCAGTTTCAGCAGCGGCTGAATCAGGACACCTGGGGCAGAGCAGCTGGGGTGCTGCTGGGTTGGTCCAGTAGCGCCGAGGAGCGGCGGCGCTATTGGACCAACCCAGCAGCACCCCAGCTGCTCTGCCCGAGGCGTCCCCAAGTCAGCCGCTGCTGAAACTGACCAGTGGCTGACTACAGGAAGCTCCTGCCCCGGGCTTCCTGGAATCAGCTGCTGATCAGTTTCAGCAGCAGCTGACTTGGGGATGCCTGGGGTTCTTAAGTTGAATCTGTATGTAAGTCAGAACTGGCATCCAGATTCAGCTGCTGTTGAAACTGATCAGTTTCAGCAGCGGCTGAATCTGGACGCCAGTTCCAACTTACATACAGATTCAACTTAAGAACAAACCTACAGTCCCTATCTTGTACGTAACCCGGGGACTGCCTGTAGTAACAAATTTATGTATATGTTATCAATATAGGCTGTGGTTACAGAAATCCAACTTCCTTCCCTAGGGCCATGTGCTATTTGATCGAAGAAAACAGCATGGAGGGAGCAGAGCTGCACATAAACATAGACAAGAAAATATTGCAAGAATTAGTATCCTGTTATGCCAGCTGATATGGATGCAACTCTTACTTCTGGACTGTAAAGAGAATATGGACAAAGATCCTCTTGTAGAAGAAAACTGAGGATACCTATCTGAAGGAGGGGCCCCATGTTATTAAGAAAAGGCAAGTAATAATAATGGGGGATTTGTTTATTAGAAATATAGATAGTTGGATATGTGATGACTGGAAGAACTGTGTGGCAGATTGTCTGCCAGGTGCAAAGGTTGCAGATCTCTCAAGACATTAAGACTTACTTATATGCAATACTGGGGAGCAGATAGTGATTGTGGTACATTAGGCGCCAATGACATAGAGCATGGTGGGGAAAAGTAATGGAGGGGATCCTGAAGGAATCTATTTTGAAGCACTTGAAGAGAGGAAAGTGATCAGGAATAGTTAGAATGGATTCACCAAGGGCAAGTCATGCCTGACCAACCTGATTAGCTTCTATGCTGAGGTAACTGGCTCTGTGGACATGGGAAAGTCAGAGTTTAGCAAAGCTTTTGATACAGTCTCCGTCAATATTCTTGCCAGCAAGTTAAGGGAGTATGGATTGGATAAATGGACTGTAAGATGAACAGAAAGCTGGCTAGACTGTTGGGCCCAATGGGTAGTGATCAATGTCAGGTTGGCGGTCAGTTTCTAGCGGAGTGCCCCAAGGATCGGTTCTAAGGCCAGTTTTGTTCAACATCTTTATTAATGACCTGGATGGGGATGGATGGCGCTCTCAGTAGGTTTGCGGATGACACTAAGCTAGGGGAGAGGTAGATATGCTGGAGGGCAGGGATAGGGTCCAGAGTGACCTGGACAGATTAGAGGATTGGGCCAAAAGAAATCTGATGAGGTTCAACAGGGACAAGTGTAGAGTCCTGAACTTGAGACGGAAGAATCCCAAGCATTGTTAGAGGCTGGGGACCAACTGGCTAAGTAGCAGTTCTGCAGAAAAGGACCTCGGGATTACAGTGGATGAGAAACTGGATATGAGTCAACAGTGTGCCGTTGTAGCCAAGAAGGCTAATGGCATATTAGGTTGCATTAGGAGGAGCATTACCAGCAGATCTAGAGACGTGATTATTCCCCTTTATTCGGCTCTGGTGAGGCCACATCTGGAGTATTGCATCCAGTTCTGGGCCCCCCACTATAGAAAGGATGCAGACACATTGGAGAGCATCCAGCAGAGGGTGACCAAAATGATTAGGGGGCTGGAGCGCATGACCTAAGAGGAGAGGCTGAGAGATTTGGGTTTGTTTAGTCTGAAGAAGAGAAGAGTGAGGGGGGATTTGATAGCAGCCTTCAACTTCCTGAAGGGAGGTTCCAAAGAGGATGCAGAAAGGCTGTTCACAGTAGTGAGAGATGGCAGAAAAAGGAGCAATGGGCTCAAGCTACAGTGGGGGAGGTCTAGGTTAGATATTAGGAAAAACTATTTCACTAGGAGGGTGGTGAAGCACTGGAATGGGTCACTTAGGGAGGTGGTGGAATCTCCATCCCTAGAGGTTTTTAAGTCTTGGCTTGACAAAGCCCTAGCTAGGTTGATTTAGTTGGAATTGGTCCTGCTTTGGGCAGAGGACTGGACTTGATGACCATCTGAAGTCTCTTCCAGCTCTATGATTCTATGATACTAGAGGCCAAATTTAGACTGCAAGATAAGGGATTAAAATGCAGGACCTCTCTTGGTAGCATTATGTAAAATGCTTTCAGTTCCCCAAAAACAAAAGGAAAAACTATGTAGCGCTTTAAAGACTAATGAGATGGTTTAATAGGTGATGAGCTTTCGTGGGCCAGATCCACTTCCTCAGATCATATTCTGGAAGAGATTTCAGTTTATTAGGAACTAAGGAACCTTTTAGGAAAGGAGGTCTCTATACAGGAAGGATGCACTCCACCTAAGCCAAAATGGAACCAGATTGCTGACATGTAAAATGTAAAAGGTCACAGAAAGGTTTTAGAGCCAGGACTGGTATTAAATGAGGATATTGATATAACAGGCATTACAGGAAGTTGATGGAACAATGATTCTCAATAGGACTCAGAAAGAGCAGGATACAAAATATACAGGAATAACTGAATAGGTTGCACTGGTGTGGGAGTGGCACTATATGTGAAAGAAAATATAGAGTGAAATATAGTAAAAATGTTAAATCAAATAGTACCATAGAATCTCTATGAATAGAAATTCCATGCTTCCATAATAAGAGTATAGCAGTAGGAATATACTACTGGCCACCTGATGAGGGTAGTGACTGCGAAAATGTCAGGGAAATTAGGCTAAACAGAAAACCCAATAAAAATGGGAGATTTCAATTGTCCCCATATTGACTGAGTAAATGTAAGCCCGAGGGGAGGAGAAGGGAGATGCAGAGATAAAATGTCTAGACACCAGTTATGACTGCTTCTTTACTCATGGTTCCAACTTCTCACCAAACTGTATTATAGCACTGTTTGTTAAGGTCAAATGGAGCAGAATTCTGCTTTTGATTGCACTGCTGTAAAATCAGAGCAGCTTCCTTTTCTGAGAGCAAAATTTGGCCTATTGCTAAAAATTCATTTCTGCAACACAAATATGAAGCTGATGTACTCTGGGTTTTAGAAAACAATTTTCACATCCTGCTTTGTGAACATTCCTCTTGCAGTAATTTGTGGTGGCTTTTTGAACAGAGCTGAAGTAGCTCTTCTGGGGCCAGTGTAGTTAGCAGCTGGGTTTGACCCTTCTACAATAAATATGCCATTATTTCTTCAATATGCTAGATGCCTGCAGATACTTTGTGTTCCAGCTTTACTGGAACATATCTAGGCAGGGACTCAGACCTCTGGGGAATTGTGAACCTATCTGTTTCTTTCTATAGTAAGTTACAAGAATCCTCCATTTCACACCGTAACAAAGCGGAGTACATCTATGTAAGAAGGCTTAGAGCAGCAGAACCTAGAAATAGGACATATTTCTAACAATAAAGAGCTATTTGTGATTATTAATATTTATAATAAAGCTAGAAAGGAAGAAAGAATATAAAAATGATGGGAGATAAATAAGATAGGAAAATATCCTTTTTATAGGATTTGCTGGTTTTGAATCTTCTGTTTTCCCAACAGGTGTGAACCTACTAGCATTCATCATAAAGGTGTTTTCATATGTCAGTATGTTTTGCTCTCTTCAAAAACATTCTCTTGAAACATCAGAAATAAGAAGCAACATTCACATGGATGTTGCTGTTGCCAATCAATTTTTTATAGAATTCACTGACTCTGGTGGATTCATGTATTTGTTATAAAAATCCAGAAATTCCAAGTAAATCCAGCTTGCTGTTTCAGTACGTGATCTTTCTTATTTCTTCTTTGATTAAAGTTTCAAATATTTATATTGATCTGAACCCTGCGGTGCTTGCGCAGCGCTCCTTCAGGCAAACTCTCATTGACTTTGGGGGAAGTTTTGTCTGAAGAATGACATAGGGGTTATGCTCTCAAGCTTTAAATATTTGCCAAAACATTTGACTTCATTGTGTTCAGAATTTAGATTCAAACTCAGGCATCCCCCTCTCGAAATTCACTTAAGGACCCTCCCCTGATTTAAACAGAGATAAAGCTCTTGTACTTTGATGGCTACAAAATCTCACAATACATAAAATAAGTCCAGTTGTTTGCCCCCTTAGAAAATATAAATATGCCAAGAGTCTTTTTTCAGTCAATCTGATCTCTAAGGAGGAAACACTGACAGATCCCTAAGCTTTCAATTTTTGGGGGCAGAGTAATTAAGTTAATTTACAAATGATGGTGTCTCTGCAAGAACATGGGAATTGGAACTACCAGAATTAGTTATGTTAATTTTTTTGAGTTTCATTTTGAAATGTCTTCACCATCTTTGTATTCATCTTCCTGTAAGATAAATGACAGCTGTAGCTTTTATCATTTCAGTTTCATGTAAAGGCTTCAGTGCTAGCACACTGTGTTGAGACAGAAAATAATGAGGCATTTTCATTATTCATCCCATTCCCCATGAAGCCATAATTCCTGATGGAATGACAGAGACTAAATTAGCTTGTCCTTATAGACACTAAGTGTGTGTATGTGCGGGGAGGGGGAGAGGGGGAAGCAGTGAATTCGGCTAGGTATTAAACTTTATGCCCTGAAATTTCTGGACAGTATTATAAGGTGTGAGGTCATGCAGTAATCCTATTGTCATCTGGAAAACTGGAAGCAGAACTAGTCCAAAGTGGCAGTGCAGCTGTGACTTTTCACTGACTCTGTAGGTCAAGATTAGGTAGGTCAAGATCAGAAGGTAATGAGAGGCTGGAACCTGAATTTAAAAAGGCAGCCACTACAATTAGCCAATAACGACCTAAGGCTAGCTGAAACAAAAAACAGGACTATGTAGCACTTTAAAGTCTAACTAGATGGTTTATTAGGTGATGAGCTTTCGTAGGCCAGACCCACTTCCTCAGATCAAATAGTGGAAGAAAATTGGCATGACCAAATCCTTTGGAATATGTGGTCATGCCAATTTTCTTCCACTATTTGATCTGAGGAAATGGGTCTGGCCCACAAAAGCTCATCACCTAATAAACCATCTTGTTAGTCTTTAAAGTGCTACATAGTCCTGTTTTTTGTTTCAACTACACCAGACTAACACGGCTACATTTCTATCACTACCTAAGGCTAGGTTTGCCATTGGCTACTTCCAAAGGTAACACCAGATGACAGTATGTCCTTTCAAGTTTCTACTTCAGAGCACTCCCCCAGAAATACTGCAAAAGCCATTTGTGTTAGTACAGTATTGCTCTGAAACAGAGCCTAGCAGGCAAAAATCTAGTGTCACTGCTCATATAGCTAGCACCTCTTGTCTCAAGTTACTGTAAATGTCAACTAACCCAGAAGCTACCTTTTTTTAAAATTTGGCAAGTGGTGTCCATGTTTTCCCTCTAATCTTTAAAGCATTTCTAAAGTGTTTTTTGGCAATTATACTGCAAGTTAAACGTCTCTAGTCCAGTACCCTCGGGACCTGACCGCTGCCGAACCAGAATTTGCTGAACCACGGGAGGTCAAATATTGTCTAGTGGCATTACCAGCACTTCCACTGCTTGTTGGGCTCTTAGGAGACATTTAGGGGTAAATTTGAGCTAAATAACAGCACAGAACACTGAAAGCCAGGACTGGTAGATGTAAACAAAATTTACGGGACATGGGAAACTTGGCCATGATAAGTGATCATCCTGCTAACTAAAATAATGCTGGACTACAGAAGTTGCTGGACCAGAGAGAGAGTACTGGACTAGAGAGGTTCAACTTGCAGTAATTCCCAATTATTGTCTCTTTAATATTGAATTGATACTGATGAAGGAGGCTCCAAAAATACTTCGCCTCAGTGAGGTTGCACAGTATGTTGCATGGTGTGGGTCTTGCCTCCTCTTCTCACCCTGGGTCAGATAGATTGCTGGGCAGAGTGTCAGCACACTTCCCACATGCCACATATATTCTACTTAAGTCCTGTGTTACTTAAGTAACATGAGATTTGGGTTTGCTCTCTATGCAGTGATGAATTTCTTTTAGCAGATAAATTAGAGTAAATTGCACAGGACATGAGAGCGTTGTTTTTAATTATTTTAATAAAGCAGGATCTAAAAGTAAAATGAAACTTATTTTGTAAGCCATAGAATAAGGATTAAACAAGAATAAAATGAAAAAGTTATCCTTGAAAGCAGTAAGTTCAGTTCTCAGTCCACTAGGTCATACTGGTTTAAGCCATCCAGGCAGATAGGGCAGTGGCTAAGAATGGAAGCACATTTATGGAATTCAAAGCACCCGTCAGAACAAAATAATTTTAAAAAGCATTGTTATGTGTGTCCATTTCTTCATTTCATTTTGATTAGTGATGTCATAAATTTAGCTATGTTACATCAGCCATGTTACTTATTTAGGTGTTCTCTGCTTACTGTGTAAAAATGAGTAAAAGGTTTAAAATGCTAGTTTATAAAATACTCTGAAACTTAAATAAAGAAAAAAAATGGAGAAAATCATCTAAAGTGGGGGGGGAGGGGGGGAGGGAGTACCTAAAATTATCTTCTGGCCATTTCCCTTTGCTCTTCCTTGTTATTCTGCCTGGTCAATCATTACAAATCTTTTCTCAACAGCACTTTCCAATATTGTTGCTACCAGCTAGTTTAGACACTTCTCAGCTGGAAAGAGACTCCTCCTTGCATGTTGTGAAGGGGTTTAAATGATTTTCAGCAGTGTCAATGTAGTCTGACTGCATTTTCTGCCCACACTTCTGAGCTGTATTCACAGACTATGCTGTTTATAAGAAATGAAGCTCCCTGGGCAATTTTTTAAAACATGAAGTTTGGGTAGCTCTAGCACACAAAAATCTGTCTCCTTATCTGTACTAACCCAGTTCTGTTCCCTTTTTAACTATTATTTAGAATCTATTTGTATTATCAGAGCACCACTTAGCCCTAGTCATAAAACAAGACCCCACTCTGTGAGGGGCCATACAACATAGAACAAAAAGATGGCTCCTGCCTTCAGGCTAAGGATAAGAAAAAGAGCCAACAGCAGGATACAGGCAGACAGATGGAGGAGTTTAAGGAAACAATGAGGCAATATTGACTGACATGATAGTCTGTGGTCTCTTTGCTATCTGGGGTTTTCAGAAGCCACATCGGGGCAATTTAACTATTTCACTTCAGGCAATGTTAAGTATAAATCAATAGGAGCACTGCAATACTGTCTGATCAAGGATTAAGTGCAAATAAGCATGCTTTTAAGAGTCTTTGGTGAGAGACCTTATCAAAGGCTTTCTGAAAATCTAAATAATATCCACTAGATCCACCTTGTCCATATGTTTTTTGACTCCCTTTCAAAGAACTCTAGTAGATTGGTGAGGCATGATTTCCTTTTACAAAAAACATGCTAACTCTTCCTCAACAAATGTGTCTATGTGTCTAGCAACTGTTTTCTTTATTATAGTTTCAACCATTTTGCCTGGTACTGAAGTCAGATTTACTGTCCTGTAATTGTCAGGATCAACTCTGGAACTCTTTTTAAAAATTGGTGTCACATTAGCTATTCTCCAGTCATTTGGTACAGAAGCTGATTTACATGTAGGCTACAGACTACAGTTATTAGTTCTTCAATTTCACATTTGAGTTCCATCTGAACACTTGGATGAATGCCATCTGCTCAGGTGCTTTATTACTGTTTAGTTTATGAATTTGTTCCAAAACCTCTTCTAATAGCACCTCAATCTGGGAAAGTTCCTCAGATTTGTCACCTAAAAAGAATGGCTCAAGTTTGGAAATCTCCCTCATATCCTCAGCCATGAAGACTAATGCAAAGAATTCATTTGGTTTCTGCACAATGTCCTTATCATCCTTGAGCATCTTGATTGTCCAGTAGCTCCACTGGTTGTTTAGCAGACTTTCCTTTTCTGACACACTTGATTTTTTTTTCTGCTATTACTTTTTGTGACTTTGGCTAGATGTTCTTCAAATTATTTTTTTTTCAACCTTCCTGATTATATGGACATCAGATAATAGGAAGTCCATGTGAAAAGGTGGGTGTCAGGGGGTGACTAGTGATGCTGAACAGGAATTCAACAGGAGAGAAAGGGTATGTCTAGACTGCATCCCTCTGTTGGCAGAGGGGTGCAGATTAGGCAGGTCAACATTGCAAATGAGGCAGGGATTTAAATATCCCATGCCTAATTTGCATAAAAATGGCTACCATGTTTTGCCAACTCAGCACTTTGTTGGCAAAAAGCGGCAGTCTAAAGGGGGATCTGTCGAGAAAGAAAGCCTTTTTCGACAGATCCTATAAACCTCCTTGCAAGATGCATAAGGGATCTGTTGAAAAAGGCTTTCTTTCTCAACAGGTCCCCCTCTAGACTGCCGCTTTTTGCCAACAAAGTGCTGATTTGGCAAAACGCGGTGGCCATTTTTATACAAATCGGGCACCGGATATTTAAATCCCTGCCTCATTTGCAATGTCGACCTGCCTAATCT
Organism: Pelodiscus sinensis; assembly: GCF_052426305.1. NCBI lineage: Eukaryota > Metazoa > Chordata > Testudines > Trionychidae > Pelodiscus > Pelodiscus sinensis. The sequence goes on from NC_143052.1 coordinate 309,930,041, forward strand.
GCATCCCTCTGCTGACAGACGGATACAGTCTAGACATATCCAGAGAGAGGGATGCAGAGAAGATAGAGATACAATAAAATTATGTGACTGGCCCTTCCAGAATGTGGAACAGTTAAACGAGGGTTTCAGATCAAAGAAAGACCCAAAGGTGAAGAAACATGAAGCAGATGGACAATCAGCATGAAAATTGAAGTTTCCAAGAATGAGTATAGGAGACAGAGAGGAGAGAGAGAAGGTTGATGGGAAAAGTTGGGTAAATGGTAGATGACAATAACATGGAGAGGGAATGAGAAAAGGGGTCAGATGAAGTTCTGTTCAAAAGAGAGAAAAGAGTGGGAAAGAGGAAGTGGGAGGACTTTGAAGCAGCAAGAATGGGAGAGGTGAAACCTGAACCCACCCTACATCTGATCCAGTTTTGTAACTGTGAGGCTATGTCTACACTACAGGGTTTTTGCGCAAAAACCCACGGAGCATCCATACTTCAAGCGCATTTTTGTGCAAGAAAATTTACAGTAAAACAGCAGAACAGAGGGCTTTTTGCAGTGTAGGTATACCTCTTTTAACAAGGAATAACTCCTTTTTGCACAAGAGTTCTTGCGCAAAAAGGCATGTGTGGGTGCTCAACAGGGGTTTCTTGCACAAAAAGAGCCTATCAGAAAAAGCACAGGTGTTCGATGGCCATTCTGTGAATGGCAATCAGAACTTTCTTGTGCAAGAGCATCCATGCAGTGTGGATGCTCTCTAGCTTGTGCTTTTGAGGTGTGGACATGCTTTTGCGCAAGAAGTTTTTGCAGAAGATCTCTTCTGCAAAAAGCTTCTTGTGCAAAAACGCTGTAGTGTAGACCCACAACTCAAACACCAGACTGAGCTCCCTATCTACACAGCAGCATTAGCCCCACAGCCCAAATCCTGTGAACCAGAGTCAGCTGACTTGGGCCAATTGTGGCTATGCCACCAGGCTTTTATCCATGTGTAGGCACACCTTGTGAGAGCCAGAATGGGGCAAGATCTGAAGAAGTCATGAATAGCTATAATCTTTATAGTAAGTAAAAAGATGAGTGTGGGAAGTGACGAGGATATGGATGGAGGAAGGGACAGGGTTGAAGCAAAAGTCACCAGAGATGATGAGGAGATGGAGGGTGTGGATTTAGGATTTGTGCTAATGGGAGTGTGGGGGGGGGAGAAATAAAAGTAGAAAGGGAAGAGGAATAGGTAGAGCAGGTAAGAACGATAGACAGGAAGTCTTTCCCCCTCCCCAGCTAGCTGTCATTCAGATTCTGCTTACATTGTGGTATTGACCATCAGTACTTGAGTTGTTGATCTCTGAAGAAAGGATAGCAAAACCTTGCATGATGAGGACATTACTCTGAGCTCTAAAATGTTTGTCTGTCATTGTCAGACCTCTGAGGCAGTGCTGGACCTCATGGGTCTGAGGTAAGTTATTGTCAGGAGGCTTTTACAAGAAGAGTTGGAGTGTGACTGTTCCTGTGACTAATGCAGGCCTGATTTGTTTGGTCTGGAAATGAGAAGAGTGAGAGGGGACATGGTAACAGTTTTTAAGTACATAAAAGGTTGTTATAAGGAGGATAGAGAAAAAAATATGTTCTTTACCTCTCAAGGTAAGACAAGACACAATGGGCTTAGACTGCAGCAAGAGAAGAAAACATCCTGTCAGGGTAGTTAAGCTCTGGAATAAATTGCCTAGAGAGGTTGTGGAATCTCCATCATTGGTTCCAGCACTGCACAAAATAAGTGTTGTCATACCCTAAGGGTGTGTCTACACTGCACCCAGAGCTCGAAATAAGCTATTCAATTTGAGCTACCTTATTTCAAGTTAATTTCAAAATAGCTTATTTCAAAATAGCTTATTTTGAAATTTGGCACTGTCTACACAGTGCCAAATTTCAAAATAGAGCCCTATTCTGAAACATTCTTTAACCCTCATGGAACCAAGGTTTACAGGGATGTCAGAATAGCGAGCCCATTATATTTCAAAATAACAGGATTGCTCAAAAGATGCAGAATAGTTATTTTGGGATACTTTCAGTAACCCAAAATACTCTGCAATGTAGACGTAGCCTTACTATGCTGTGAGTATTCAAGGGAACAGGAGCTGAGCCACTCCAGAGGGACATTTGGAGGACTCTGCAACTGGTGAGTCCCTATTAGTTGTGTTGCCAGTAGCTGGGTGTTTCAGGGAGCTGATCTGCAGACAGACTAAGGGCAGGTTGAGGAGTGAGATGCCTCACAACCCAGGTGCTACAACCAATCAAAAAACAGTGTGATTGTAGAGTGTGGTGATCATGTCTCACTGTATTGCCGAGATGTGACAAAGGAATGTAATTGTGGAAATTAGAGAGATTTAATCTGATCTTATGTTTGTTCTTAATGTATGGATACTGTGTATGATTAAAATAACAGGTGTGGCTTTTTCTTTGTGACTGTGTTTGCTTATATGTTTCCATGACTATGTCCTAGTTTTTAACTGAAAAGAGAAATAAGATAAAGTTAATGGCTAGTTTCCTAATAAAATGCTCCTTAGAATTTTTGAATGTGTTTATTTTTTAAATGAAAATGCTGTGGAGAATTGAAAGGGTAGCTGCCTTTGTACTGTCAATTTAAAAAAATTAGCTATGTAGTCACAGAAATTTAATTAGCTAGAAAAAAGCTAATGGCTAGCTTCAGGGACAAATTTTACTGGCAAAATACTATGGTATAAAAATTACCTATGACTGATTAAACATATGGGCAGAAGTTGGAACACTAATGGTAGAAATCACAATCATAGTCCTATTAATTGCAATTTAGGAGAATTATTAAGGTCCTATATTGTGATTGTGATGCAAGCTACAAAAAAGTTATTGTTTTCACCATTGTATCTGTGAAATGTTGATCAATATAACTCTTCTAGGTAGCTACCAGCCTTTGTGAATCTGTGTGTATATGTGTGGGGGAGGGGGGCGACAGCTTTTTCGTATTCTGAAGAATATCTACCTACTTCATGGATAAGATTGATTATATTCTGACTAGACTGGCTGATTGTATGAATGGAGATCAGTATCTGGAAAGGAAAACTGATGTCTTCTCTCATTAAAATTCAGCCACTTTCACTCACTGAGGTTCTCTAGGAACTCTGGACCATGATCTGCAGATTGGTTCTCTGCCCCTTATGTCTATGACAAACAAGAGAATAATTTCCTATTTAATTTTTAAAATGGCAAAACCTGCCTATGTTGGGTGAGGGGAGGGGAGAGAGATGAGAGAATGAATGAGGTTCATTAAAGTTTGTGCTTAATATGTTTTTTTAACTATAAGGGCCACAAAAATTAGACTGATGAGAGCCAAGTATCAAAAATAACTGATTTTTAAAAATAAGCTTCTCTTGAATAGTGGAATTATTTTATCCAAAAACCGACAACAAAAATTCAATTACGCTATGTAAAAGTAATCTTAGTAAATCTGAAAATTAAATTCAATCACTGAACTGTGAAATAGAAAGATTTTAATTTTGCTTTATGTAAAAAGCTGAACTCAAGCATCTTCATGGAGTTTTCCCCTATGTTTCTGTAATTTTACTTGAAATATAAAATGTTCATGTTCTCTCTTAGACTGATGAATAAATTGTCTGAATTTTCTTCTTCTTTAGAATGGAGGATGCCCTCTCATGTTATAATATTGCAATGCTTTCAGATAATCTATTTTATATAGCTTTTGTATGTTTCAGTGCTTTAGAAGTATGAATGGTGCCCTTAGGATATTTCTAATGTACTGTTGCTTGCTATTTGTCCAGAGTAGAACTACTTAGCTTCCCTGCTCTGTAGTCCAGAACAAAGATTGCTCATGAGACATATTTCAATATATATACACAAGTCCCCTCAGGCCAACAGATGAATAATGGAGCCAAGAGTAAAGCTTGTCACCTTCCTTTTAGTATAAATCCATAGACTGTATGGCAGGATAATGGATGATGATGGTGATATGTTACATGTTCAATGATGCCTCTCTATCTAAATAAATAGATGTTTTAAATAAATTATGCATCAAAAGTATATCTAGGCCTAGATGGGGGTTATCTCTTCACCTCTTCCTGAAGAGTGCTGTAAACAACAACAAAAATACATTAGTGGCTTGTGTTGTCTTTGCCTATTATTCCATTGTCTGACATTTAGAGATCAACACTTCCTGAAAGCTCAAACATATTGATTTTTTTTCTTTAGGAAAGAGAAGCATTTAAACATGATCTTTTTTGCTGCTTGAAAATGTAAGAAAAGCAAAACAATGAAATACAAAACATGTCCGATAAAATCTTGTAGGTCTAGATACATACATCAGTTGATTACTGATTTGTTATCTAATGGTTTCACTCACATTCACTAATGAAAGCAGGGACTGCAAACAAAAATAATCTTATAAGTAGGGCCCTACCAAATTCATGACTATGAAAAATGGGTCACGGGCCTTGAAATCTGGTTTCCCCTGGTGAAATCTGTTTTTGTGTGTGTCCTTTTACCATATACTATACAGATTTCATTCTGGAGACCAGAGTTTCTCAAACTGGGGAACCTGACTCAAAAGGGCATTGGAGAAAGTTGCAAGGTTATTTTTCAGGGGAAAGGAGGTTGTGCTATTGCCACCTTTACTCGGGGGTAAGCACCAGGACTTATGGGTATGCCAGGATCCTGGGCAAAGTGAGGGGGTGGCGCTGGCCCCTGGAAGGGGTAGGATCTTGCACAGAAGGGGTAGGGCTAAAGGACCAAACTCCCACAGCCAAACATTCATGGTCACCACTGCGGTCAGGAGCCCCGGGGCTGCAGCTGTAGCAGTTGGAAGACCTGAGCTCCAGCAGCAATTTGAAGGGCTCAGGGCTCCCTGCTGTGGCTGCTGCAGTAGCAGCAGCCAAGAGCCCCAGTGCCTTTCAAATCACTGTTCCCCCGGAAACTGACCCTTTTGCTCCCTCATGTTGGTGGCTGCCAACAGGTGGGAAGCAAACTTGGTAGTGACATCAAAGGACTCCCATAGCAGCAAGTTAATATCATCCACGTATGGATCAGTACTGTGTTGGCCCATATTGGCCCACTTTCACCTCCACCCTTGCCTTAGAAGCTGGGCAGCTGGAAAGTGATGTCTGTTGGCCAGGTGCCCAGCTCTGAAGGCAGCATGCCATCAATAGCAGCACAGACACAAGGGAAGCAATACTGTACCATACTACTCTTACTTTGCCTAGCTCTGAAGGCAGCAGTGGAAGTTGGAGAGTGGTGGCTGCAGATAGCAGTGCAGAAGGAAGGGTGGCAACACCACACTATGCTATTCTTATGTCTGCACTGTTGCAGGCAGCAGCTCTGCCTTCACAGCTGGGCTCCTGGCCAGCAGAGACTACTCTCCAGCAGCCCAGCTGAAGACAGCTCTTCTACCTACAGCACTGCACAAGTAAGGGTAGCAGTACCCCAACCCCTGTACCACAAACTTGTGACCCCCCCAAGTCCTTTTTGGGTCAAGTTCCCCACAATTACAATATCATGAAATTTCAGTTTTAAATAACTGAAATAATGAAGTTTACTATTTTAAAAATTGTACATTGATGAAATTGACCAAAATGGATTGTGAATTTGGTGATTTGAGAGTATACACAACTCTCCCACCTTGGAATGAATGGCAAACATTGTTTGTTTGTTGTAGGTGTGGGGTATGTCTAGGCCAGATATTTGTGGATTTGGAAACATCTCTGTGCATCCTGAGGAACTGTGCAACTGGAGCAGAAGCTGGCACTATTATCACTTTGTTGTATGAGAAGACAGAAAACTGAAGCTCAAACAGTTGTGTGTACAGAAGTAAGAAACTCTCCTCTTTCTAGCTTTGAAACTTCCCAGTTGTTGTCCTTCCCCCATCTGCCTCTAATTCCTATGTTGTTTTCCATCACTGCTCTGAGTGCACTCACAGTAACTCAGTGGAGCTCAAGCAAATTTCATCAACATATGAGGCCCTGAAGCTGGTATTATTGTTACTTTCTCTTTGCTTTTGCTACCACATATAGAAGTGAGCAGCAGGACAGCAATGGGAGAATCAGGGGGTAAATAATGTTATTTGTAAGGGTTCACCAAGCAATACATCACAAAGAAATTAACAAGATGTTGGTATCAGAGCTCCTGGCTCTACCCTCGTAGCTCTTTAGCCATTTCTTCAGTGATATGCCAGACATTCATTCACTGCAGGAATATGCATTCTAAGAACGGAATTTACTTTCATAAGTGATGATTTTGCTGTTCCTACTAGTGGTAAAACAGCAGCACATCCTTCATCCCATTTCTACATGGTGCTTAATAAGTTTTCAGTGTCAGAGCCAGATTGAGGCTGGTCCTGGGGTAGTGCCCCAGACATGAAGAGAACACAAGTGTCACTTGCCTCTCATCCTTGTGTCCCTGAAGAGGGAGTATCCATGATGAGTCATATCACTACTACTAGTGGTATTAGACCCTTCAGGGTACATCTACACAGAAGCTTTATTTTGGAATCACTGACGTTATTTCGGAAATAACAAAATGAACATCTACACCACAAGCAAGGATTTCTTACTCCAACTCCTGAAATTCTCATTCCACTAGGAGTAAGGGAAGTCGAAGGAAGAACACACTTCCTTCGACTTCCTGCTGTGTAGACAGCACCAAAGGCCAAATTTAGCTATTTCAACCTCAGATACGCAATTGACGTGGATGAAGTTGCATAGCTTAATTCAACTTTAGCTCTGCTGTGCAGAGGTGCTCTTGAAGTGCTGACTCAGGGCAGGACCATAATCTCTACACTTACCAATTCTTTTGGTAATGCGTGGAGGGGAATATGTGCTACACCTATTTAAAGGTCAGTGGAGTTACTCCTGCATAGACTGACTATATTTCCCTTTACTGAATATGAGTACTTGGTGAAACCACTCTTATTTACACAAATTCAATGGTAATCAGAACAATGCAGTACAAACTTTCATATTAACATCAAATTGTCTGAGCCCCTGTTAAAAAAGAAATACCATGTAGCTGGAGGGCTGCTGTTGTTTTTTTTTTTACCTTCTTAGCTTTAAGATTTGCATGGGGATAGGTGACACACACACATCCTCACACACCTTTCTCACATACAGATTGAGTGACTGACCAACCTGACCCAGTTCTCCCTGGCCATTGCGCTCCACCTTCCATGCCTGGCTGGGCCCATGGGATGGATGTACATCCAGGTATCTGGTGCCTGATCTTGCAGAGTTTTAAGAAGGGGCTATGCCCTTGCCTGTGGAGCTTGCAGGATCGGGGAAACAGCAAGCTGAAAATAGCGTCCTCCATGCCACTGCAGAGCTTAGCTGAGTGGTGGAGAAGCTTCCCCATGCCAGTGCTGTGTAGGGCTTTGGGACGTGCAGGACTTGACTCCTCCTGGCCAATGCCTTGGGCTGTAGAATCTTGCGTATTCCCTGGGTGCCAGCCCAGCCAGAGGCAGTGGTGGGAGGAAGGAACCTGCCAGACAGGTTGTTGGTGAGCTGAATGATTTGACCAGGGATTGGTTCTCTGCACGGTGCTGGGAGTTGAACACACCCTGCTGGGGGATATGGAGGAGCAGTGTGGCAGGGGGGAGGAGGGAAGGGGAAGGAGTGAATGGACACAGCAAAGAGAGGACAGTGGAAGCGGCAGCATAGAAAGGGTCGATGGGTGGGCAGCAGAGGTGATACATAACTGGATGTGGACAACCCACCCCCACCAGCCATGGCAGCAAACAGCCAGTGTTGGCTGGAAAGGGGAGCAAGGTGGAGTGAGAGCCTGCTGGACAAGAGCAGCAGGGACTGAACCCATGGACCAATAGGGAAAGTGGCCAGCCCTGCACACTGCAGTTTTTCTCCCATTACCAACCTTGCACTCTCACCCCATCATCAGCCGCTGCTCCCCTGCCCCTTTCCCTCCTCTCATGGCTGGTGGGTAAGCAGCTGGTGAGCCAGTATCTGGCCAGCAGCTGGACCCACCAGTACTGATGTTAAGGAAGAGAGAGAAAATATGGGACAATTGGCCTGTTTTTTTAAAGTAGGGATACTTGCAGAAGGGCTTAAATACAGAACTGTCCCTTTAAAAACAGGTCATCTGAACAGCCTACTACTTCAGGATGCAGTCACTGGGACCCTTAATAGGAATTCTTGATGGGAATCCTTCTGCAACATGATCTTTCTGCAATATGGTCCCAAAGCACAGGGCTATCTCTTTAAGGCATAATCTAGTCCTGAAATAGATTACTTCTATCTTGCTTTCTGAGCATGGCTGACATTATAATTTGTGAGTTAAAGGCTTTTATGTAATGAACACTATTTTTAAAATGGCATATGTACATTCAGTCCCTAGTGATAGTTGGACAAGAGTCCTTTAAATGCAGAAAAGCCAAATTGCATTTATAGTTCCAGAATATATTGCTGTAGTGAAAGATGCAATTTTCAGCATAGCAACTGGTGTGACACTTGGACTCCCCTTTCAAGGTCATGTAGTTCGAGGTGAGCATCTTTGGGCCAGGGGTTTTCCCAAATAAAAAGCCCAAGAGCTGAGAGAGCAACAGTACGCCTAAGCAATGAGAGTCCAGGAAAGTTCAAAGGGGACAGAGGCTCAGGACAGCTAAAAAGCAGTAGAGCTTTAGGTCAGATTTTTGCAAGAAGAGGCTCTTGTGTGCAGTTTGTAACCTTTGTGCTGCTGACCAGGGCTAGATTCAGTAACTGTAGTGGTTCATTGTAGCATTACAAAACAGAAATAGTTTGAGCCCCTGTCCAGAAATCTGGGAACACTAAACACCCGCCTTGGATGCCCAGAGGGAATACTTACCCTCAGTCTACACTAGAAACTTATGTCAATCTGTATTAGGTCGACTTACCACCACTGCAGTAGCTAATGGGACAGCAAGAGCTGTGAGACTGCAAGACAGCCAACAGCTGATATAAACAAGGCAATGTCTACAGACACTGTTGCCCTAGCTACTACAAGATAAGCCTTATGCCTTTTGTTGAGGTTGTGTTATTATGTTGGTGTATGTGATGGGGTGTGCATACCCTGCATTGAATCAGGTGGGGTTAAAACCCTCTGGGAAGAGGAAATCCTGCCCCTCAACACAGATTAGGCATGCTCCAGATGCATAAAAGGCAGTAGCGCAGCTCCGTCTGGGCTGGCCACTGAAGAAGAGGGACCTCCACCAGGAGCGCCAGAGCTGTGCCAGCCAGGGACTCAGACAGTGGGATCCAGAGACCCCCGAGACCACTGCAAGCCACCAGTGTTGGAGGAGCCCAAAGAAGAGGCAGCTGTGAGGGAACCAGAGGATCCAGAGACCTCCTGGAATGGACCTGCACCAGTGCTGGTAGGAAGTGACCCAGAGAGGGTGTCAGACTAGTATCTCCCACCCAGGTGAACTTGGCATGTTTTGGTCAGACTCCCCACTGAGTGAGAGGTAAAATGCTCTGCCACTCACAGGGCCCTGAACTGGGACCTGGTGAAGTAGGGTGGGCCCAGGTCCTCCTATTGGAGCAGCTCCTCCCACAACTTATTGACACTGCCCTGAGTTAATGGGCTACTCCATATTGACTTTGGTCATGAGGCTGTGCTGCCCTGAGTTAAAGGGCCACCCTGTATAGCAGTGGTCCCCAACCATTTGAGGTTGCCGGGCGCCAGGGGGCGTGGCCGTTCGCCCGCCGGGCGCTAGAGGGCGGGGCCCCCCTTGCGTGCCCGGGGGCGCCCCCCCCATAGCCGCATGCCCGGGAGCGGGCCCCCTCCCGTAGTCGCGCGCCCGGGGCCGGGCCTCCCCCCAAGCACCACGTACCCGGAGCCGGCGTGCCCTGCAAGCGCCGCGCGCCCGGGGCCGGGGCCCTCCCCCCAAGCGCTGCATGCCCGGGCCCGGTGTACCCTGCAAGCGCCACGCGCCCGGGGCCGGCGCTCCCCCCATGCGCCGTGTGCCCAGAGCGCGGGCGGCCAATCCGCGGCGCTCCCGGGGCTGGCGTTCACCGTGCGCCATGCGCCAGGGGCCGGCTCCGGCATCGCGCATGCGCCACGTACCCGGGGCCAGGCCAATCCTGAGCACTTGGCAGGCGCACACAAATGCCCCCGTGGGCGCCATGGCGCCCGCGGGCACCGTGTTGGGGACCACTGCTGTATAGCCCCAGAATCAGGGATGTGTTCAGGTTACTTTACCTCCTGACTCTGAGGGGGTAGGAAGGCAAGTGATGCCTCCATCCTATGTAAACTAAAAGTCAAATCTTCCCCTCAGTACACAGCTGGCATGTATGGGCCATGCACTAGGATAGCATGTGTGGACCAAGGGAAGGAAATCTTTCTCCTAGAGCAGGTCAAAAGATGCTTCATGGGTACAACTACAGTAGCTGCAGCCATCATGGTTGCTGGCCCTTACATATATTGAAGGAATCTATTTCTGTTTCTCCATCTAGAGGGCCCTTGGCCCCTTACTGTAAAGTGGGGAGGGGTTGGCACTCAGTCTCCAGGGCCAATGAAGAGCAACCAATGATCCAAGTGCACCCAACTGACAGAGCAGGCAGGCCAATGAAGGAGTCGGGAGCTTGGGAGCCCATCCTCCTGTGGGATGCAGATGCCTGGGCCAGAGTAGGGTAGGACTAAGGAAAGAGTAGCACTGGAAGCGGGACTGGAGGCAGAGCCACAGCACTGAGCCAAAAGAGTCAGAGCTGGGGAATGCAGACCAGGCACACTGACAATGAGCTAGGGCTGAGCTATAAGTGGGGAGCTGCAGGACAAGAACAAGGGAAGCAGACCCCCATTTGTACTACAAGTAACACTGCAGCCAAGTGTGGAGAGAGGCTGGGGAGAGCAATGGGGGCCCATGGCAGGAATCTGTTACCAGACAAGAAGAACTTGAAATTTGGCCTTGGAGGAGGAGATGTGAACCTGAAAGGAGAACCAATTCTGTAGAGAAGGGTCCCTGCCACCGAGAGCCTGAGGGCATGTACCCACCACCAGAGCAGGTGTCTTACCTGTGCAAATTCTGTTGTGCTGCCAGGTCCGGGGAGAGAAGCCTGGGACGTGTGAGGAAAAGACTGAAATTTTGTTCTATCCCAGACACTACTGATCATGGTGATCCCCATATAGCAGCATTCCTTATTTCCTTTCACCTCTGCCATTTTTTCTTATTTTTCTTACAGTTGCTGTTGAATAGAGAAACCAGGAAATTCCACCCTCTTAACCCATCTCCTCTGGGCAGCATACCTACAGCAAGAGCTATGTGTTATCTACATGGAGTACATACAAATCTATTCATCTTTGTCTGTCTTCAAGGCCTATTGTAAGGGGACTGTTAGCCCCTTACTTAAACTCTGTGGGAGTTTTTTGGCTTGCCAGCTCCCAGTGTCAACAGGGGAAGGGTCCATGAGACTGACAGACCCCAGAGACAATGGAAAGCAGCCAACACTCCAGCTCAGCCTGATTGACAAGTTGGACAGGCCAGTGAGAAAAGCAAGAGGCCAGGACCCGTTCTCCCTGTGAGCTGGGATTGTTCTGGCTCTCTCTGAGCAAACAGAGAGCTGAGACACTGCCCAAGGGGGGCAAGCAGTGTGCAGAAGTCCTGCAAAAACAGGGAGCTGAGAGACAGCCCAAGCAAAGCAAGCTGTGTGCTGAGGGGCAGTTTTTGCAGAGCTGAGCCAGACACACACAGCTCAAGGAGAGCAGACCCTGTGTTGAGCAGCAGACTGGCAGTGCTCAGAGAGCCAAAAGGAACAGAGAAGCAACGCAAGAAGCTAGAGACTGGCCACGCAGCACAGCCTGCAGCTGGATGTGGTGAGCAGCTGGGAACTGCAAAGTGTGGGGAGAGGCTCTGGACTGGGAGAGGGGTCTGGCCACTTAGAGCTTGAGGCTGTGTGGTCACTGCCAGTGCAAGCATGTCCAGCCTGCAGCCCCCCCTGCAGCACATCCAAGGCCTCTAAGGAAGAGACTGTGAACTGTCCTTACACTCTGCAGGCTGCTGTTTTGATGTCCCTGTGCTACAGAGCAGGGCTGTGTGTTCTCATTTAACCATTCTCATTTTTTCTTATTCTTTTCTCTTTAATCAGTTGATGTTTAATAAATTGTATTTGCTTTGAACCTTATGAAGTGATCACTGGGCCAAGAAGGCCTGCAGTGTAAAGAGAGCACCTTAGAGTGGGGACACCCTAACTCCTGCCCCTAGTGACTACAAGGTCAGGGATTAAGCCCCAGGAAACCTGGGCCCAGCCTTGTTGGGGTTTCAAGGGCTCTGCTACTCAGGAGAGTGGAGGGGGAGCCCTCAGGATCAGGGAGCCGTGGGGTAAAGGAAGTGGGAGCGGGGACTCAGATCCTTTCGCTGGTTCATTTCACCGGGGTGGTATAGAAGCCAGGAAAGTTCTTCACAATAGTGGGACCATTCCCCCGCTTACACTATCTTCAAGTGGAGAGAAAACCGGAGTAAAAGCTAATATAGGTTGAACCTCCATGAACCAGGACTCCCTGCTCTGGCAACATCTGTGGGAGAGTAAGTCCTGGGGGAAGGCTGGCAGCTGGGCTCCCTGTAGTGGGGCTACCAATTGCTCCAGAGCTGGGCTAGTAGGTACAACCTGGTGGGACCAGGAGCTCAGCTCACCACAGTGGGGCTGCCCAGTGTATCCAGGAGCCTGGTGTGCTAAAGCAGGGCTGCCCGGTGGGGCCAGGAGTCCAGCATGCTGCAGCAGGGTGCTAGGTGCAGCCAGGTGCGCAGGGAGCTGGGATGCCTAGCTTAGCAGGGAAGGGAGGGGACTGGCAGGACAGTGGGGCTGGCAGAGGGGTAGGGCGCAGTCAGGAGGCCGGCAGTCCAGGGCTGCGGGGCAGGTAGCAGAGAGGCCAGATATGACCTGCCCAGTCCAGCAAAATCCCTCATTCGGGACCAATCAGGTCCCGAGGGTGTTGGAACAAGGAGGTCCAACCTGTATGAAAATCAGTGATGATTATCTCTCTCATATTGTTTTTCATCAGTAAATCTGAAATCACATATACGTAATTTTGTTTCCATGGAAACATTTTAAATTTAAACACTCTTGCAAAACTAAAACATTATATTCTTGAAGGGTAACTAGAAAGTAAAACTGACTGCAAAAAAATAGCCCGCCTCTTTTTGTTATCCAAGCCAAGTGAAATGCAAAATGTAAATAAACCTCATAAAGGTTGACAAGAAAACAAGATTCCTTTAGGTTTTAGTATTTCAAGTTTGTGATTAGTAACAGAAGTGAGGATTTTTTAAAAAATGTGGGGTTTGCATGAACAGAGTTCGAAAAGCAACATTTATGGGTGAATTTTTTTCAAACCAATTTATAATTGTAATTTCGATTTAGAATTCTCCTAATTACTACAGAATCTAAATACATATATTTCTGGGTCTGATGGCTAAATCCAGTGCCTTGAAGTCAAGATGTGAATTCCTGAATTCACAGGTAAGTGCAGATCCTTAAAGTATATTGAAAGGACTTTCAGTGAAAATTTAAAAATACCCACTGATATCACTACATTAAATGGTCCAAAATGCTGTAACTTATAGAAGCATTATTGCCATGTTTTGAGCTAATATGCCAATTTTAGGGAGGCAGTAAAGGAATATTCTGTATAATATTCAATGTATATATTGAATATGACAAAGCCTGGAGTTCTTGATGACTTTACCCAGAAGCAGCCATTAATTTTCTATTGCTTGTGGTGGGGGTTTGTTGTTTGCTTTTTAATTTGCAAGAAAATGTCTGGATCAGCAACAAAGACTATAGGTTACAGGTTAAATTCAGCAGCAGCAGGAAGTCTGAAATGGATCATTCTCCTTCTGAGACAATGTCTTGCATTTAGCCCAAAGGTACATTACCCCTTATTGTGTCAGAACACAGAATAGTGTGCAAACAAGAAAAATCAAGCGGAAAAAACTAATTAGTATTATTAATGCTACTGTAAATACTTATATGGGACCATAAATGTTTAAAAGATGCAGTCTCACCACTGAACAATTCATAATTTAACATAAAAGAATTTATTTTCAGTGTTTGGGGGGGTAAAAATAGCTGATTAATTTATCTGCCTAGGGTTCTGCTGTGAAATATCTAGACTCCCTGGCACCATAGATTCAAATCCCTTTAGAGTTGACTCATCCTTAAGTTTTCCAAGAGTGCTAAATAGAGTACCACACAGCATCTAATGTGTATCTTTCAGACAAGATATCGAAAAGAATGAGGGCCTTTTTGTTCTAAATAGATATAACATGTCTAATTTTTAAAACCCAAAAGCTCTAGGCCCCATGCAAAAGCGCATATATGATACTGCATCTAATTTTCTCATGCAATTAGCGAGATTGGTGAATAATACAAAATGTTCTGAGTGATAAATGTCTGTAAGTACTGTACAGACATTAACTAATTCACTGAATACTTGAACATCTCGTCAACTAGATCTCATTGGTAGTCCAAGCACAGAAATACATGATTTGCATGATTTTTGTGTATGTGTGCAGCACTGCTCCTGAGCTTTTAAAAATCAAGCACTTTGTATAGGCACAGAGTAAATCCACCATCAATATTTTCAATATTAATCCTGAATGTCATCCATAATACTCAGTATAACAGCATTGCAAACTACATGTGGTTTTGAAAATGTCCCTAAAGATGCTCCAATATTTTTCCTAAGAGCAAAAGTGCAGCCAAATTATAGACTCATAGACTTTAAGGTCAGAAGGGACCATTATGATCATCTAGTCTGACCCCCTGCACAGTGCAGGCCACAAAATCTCACCCACCCCTTCTAGAATAATCCTCTCACCTATATCTCAGATATTGAAGCCTTCAAATACTTTGAAGACCCCAAGATGCAGAGAATCCTCTAGCTGTGATCTGTACCCCATGCTACAGAGGAAGGCAAAAAACCTCCAGGGTCTCTGCCAATCTACCCTGGAGGAAAATTCCTTCCCAACCCCAAGTATGGCGATCAGCTAAACCCTGAGTATGTGGGCAAGACTCATCAGCCAGGCACCCAGAAAGTTCTCTATAGTAACTCCTATCATCCCTCCATTGACCTATTTCCCACTGACAATGAATGGTCAATTAGTTACCAAGATCATGTTATCTCATCAAATCATCCCCTTCATAAACCCATCTAGTTTAATCTTGAAACCAGATAGATCTTTTGCCCCCACTACTTCCCTTGGAAGGCCGTTCCAGAACTTCACTCCTCTAATGGTTAGAAACCTTCGTCTAATCTCAAGTCTAAACTTCCTACTAGCCAGCTTATATCCATTTGTTCTTGTGTCCACATTGGTATTAAACTTAAATAATTCCTCTCCCTCCCTGGTATTTATCCCTCTAATATATTTAAAAAATGCAATCATGTCCCCCCTCAGCCTTCTTTTGGTTAAAGTAAACAAGCCAAGCTCCTTGAGTCTCCTTTCATAAGACAGGTTTTCCATTCCTCGGATCATCTCCTGGCTCACCTCTTCAGATAGGTCATCTGTGAAGATGTCACCTCTGTATTCCAATGCTTTCTAGGTTCCTCAGCAGGTCAAACTGGGATCGGTTTTGTGACAGGTTACCACCCCTGTAAGATGCCACCTGATGTACTTTGATACCACTGAGCCTCCTTATCCTTGTTTTGTTGAATCAGGCTCTTAAACCTCATCAAACGCAGGCAGTGCCATACCCACCTGCAGAAAGACAGACACTGAGATCAGCTCTGGGAAGGCTTGTCTTAAGGGACTTACCCCAGCATTCAGGTGCCCACCTTCTTTGGAGTGCAGACCCAAAGGTATCTTGTGAAATCTACCCACATTCTCAATGAGAGGAAAGTATGCACAGCCTCCTACACTCTCACACCAGTTATGAATTGCACTTCCTGCAGCTCCCATTGACCAGGAATGGTGAACTGCAACCACTAGAGCTGCAAACATGTGGACACTCAGGTAAACAAAGTGTCTCACAGCCCACCAGCAGCTAACACCGATAAATCGTGTGTGGCTAGTATGCCAGTGGTGCCTCACTCCTAGTGTAGTGCTGTCTCTGAGAGCTTTCTATTGTACCCAGTTGTTCTTATAAGAAGTGCGTGCGCACACGCAGCTGTGCTATAGTTACCAGTTTGTTGGTGCTCATGCCAGTTTAGTGCCAATTAGACTGGGCACAAGGAAGGAGTTGGGTTCTGTCAGTCACGATTCAATGTTACAAAGTTGTTTTCACAGGACAAAACCAAAGCTCCAAGGTTACACACTCCACTTTTATGGTTGTAAGTCCCAACTTTAGTTTATGGGCTTTACAGTGTCATGTGGAGTCATCTAATCCTTAACTAGTGTTTACCTCAAGACTGCTTCCATTGTCATATTCCATCAGTACTTTGATGAATATCCGGGGAGTGACTGCAGCTGGTTATGTGGTTCACAGGTGTATTGTGGTAGGGTCATCAATTCAGCCCTCTTTGGCCATCCTGAATTTGTCCAATATCTGAGTTCACACCTTGTTAAGGATTCTGACCTTCTGGTGCTGGCCTTTTCACACATTCCTCACTTACACAAAGAACAGTTCATTTCAGAGAAAGCAATTTCTCTTAGAGGAACAGGCAGAATTTCTTACAGACTTATAAAGTTGAAAAACAATTTATTTCATAAACAATGTCTTACTAACTTATGATACTATAAACCATTTCCTACTACTTATAATACCTAACACAAAATACATTAATACTTAGCAGCCACTATAAAACAAACCTTATAAAACAAAATCCATATAACTACATAGAACAAAGCTATGAAATAAAGCCTATATAATTTAAAACCATGTGTTAGCCCTACACAATTCCTGAGGTAATCCTTGTATTTATATGCATTCCCTCAATAAGCCATCAATATTGTTTGGCTTTTTCACTGTTGTACCTGAAAGGCTGCTTGTGGCTCTTTTCAACCTCACAACATGTTTCACTAATACATATATAGCCGACATCCATAACTTCACATAGAACAATAATGCATACAATGCAATGAGATATTAATGTCCAGCAGATCTAGACTTCTAGAATGACACCTCACAGGAGCAAAATGCAGGACAATGTAGCACTTTAAAGAGTTAACAAGATGGTTTATTAGATGATGAGCTTTTCGTGGGCCAGACCCACTTCCTCAGATCAAATTGTGGAAGAAAGTAGTCACAGCCATATATACCAAAGGATACAATTAAAAAAAAAGTGAACAAATATGAAAAGGACAAATCACATTGCAGAACAGGAGGAAGTTTTTCCTAATGTCCAACCTAATGTCCAACCTAAACCTTCCTTGCTTCAATTTAAGCCCATTGCTTCTTGTCCTATCATCAGAGGCCAAGGAAAACACTTTTTCTCCCTCTTCCTTGTAACACCTTTTTAGATATTTGAAAACTGCTATCATGTCCCCTCTGTCTTCTCATTTCTAAACTAAACAAGCCCAATAAATGCAGCACCGATATTTAAGAAAGGAGGGAAAAAACGGAATCTGGGCCACAACAGACCTGTTAATCTGACTCTAATAGTATGCAAGAGCCTAGAACAAACTTTGAAGGAAAGAATAATTAAAGACATGGCAGTAAATGGAAAATGGAATAAAATGAAAAAGTGGCTCACATCACAATAACTTGCTCTTTCTTTTTATAACTGATTTATTAGGCAAGGGAAATGCTGTAGATTTGATCTATTTCAACCTCAGTAGAGAATTTGACACAGTACCACTGATAAATTATTTAAGGTGGGGGTTAATACAGGAATAGTAAATTGAGAAGTAATTGGCTAAAGGAGAAAGAACAATGGATTGTGCGTAAAAGAGAACGATTTGGCTGGAATGAAGATACTAGTCTCAAGGATCTTGAGACTGATTTTATTTAATATTTTCATTAATAACTTTGGCACAAAAGGTAGGAGGGTATTAATGAAATTTGTTGATGACACAATTGGGAGGCCTCATCAAAACAAAGAAAGCTTAGAATATTAGAAGAAGAATTGGATGACTTAGAAGGCTTAAGAAATATAAATGGAATGAGATCATGCACCTGGGAACAAATAACAAGAATTCCTGCCATAAATTGGTTGAATATGAAAGAATAGGAAAAAAAGACGGTATTTTAACTGATCACAGGATGATTGAGCCACCTGTGTAACACTGCCTTCCTTTCAGAAGGGAGAAAAGCAAGTGCCTCCCTTTCTCTACCTGGCCTGATACATGATGCTGGTCTGGAATATGTTCTGGTAACTTGTGTTCAAGAAAGAGGAATTCAAGCTGTATTTGATGTAGAGAAGAACTACTGGGATGATCAGGAGAATGGAGAGATAAGAGACTAAATGATCTTAGCTTGCTTACCCTAGCACAATGAAGGCTGAGCAGTGATATGATTGTTCTCTATAAGTAGGATGACCAGATATTCCATTTTAAAGGAACACTCCCATATTTAAGCCCTCCTGCAGGTGTCCTAACTTTTTCTTAAAAATGAGAAGTTTGTCTCATATTTCCTGTCTGCCACCCATCAGCACTGGTATCCCCTGCTGCTGGCCAGATCCCTGCTTGCTAACTGCCCACCCCCAAGTGGTAAGTATGGGGCTGTCAAGGGCCAAAGATGGGGGTGAGTGTGTAAGGCTGATAACCAAAATAGATGTAAGAGGGATAGCTCAGTGGTTTGAACATTGGCTTGCTAAACCCCAGGTTGTGAGTTCAATCCTTGAGGGGGCCATTTAGGGATCTGGGGCAAATCTGACAGGGATGGTACTTTGTCCTGCCCTGAGGACAGAGGAGTGGACTCAATGACCAAGGTCCCTTCTAATTCTATGAAAGAGATGCAGTGAGTGGGATTAGCAGCCTCATTGCTTCTGGCTGGGTACCAGAAATGCCCAAGGTACTGGTCAGGGAGTGCCAAGTTGTGCATGTGCTAAAGCCCTATGCAGTACTGGCAAAGGGAAGTTGCTCTGGAATGGAGGAAAAAGGGAAATATGAGTTCTAGCCTGTTCATACCCCAAACCTGTAGGCCCAAACCTGTAGGTTCTACCACAGTCTTCCAGGCAAGGGCTTAGCATCTTCTTCACACACCTGACAAGCAATATTCCCTCTAACTTTTCCATCCATGTGTGGAATAAAATTTTCTATGTGCACTGAGGTATGTGTGGATGTGCATCACCAGAAGAAACAGATGCTGCCAGCTGTGGGCATCTGTGACTGCTCTGCATTTAATGGGTGGCATTTAATTTTCTCCTGGGCAGCCATCCAAGCACACAGCTTACAGGGAACACAGCTGCCAAGCCCTGTGTCCTGCCCCCAGGAAGCACAGGGCTGCTATGTCCACTAGGCACCTCCTGTGCTGAACAACTTCCTTGGCCTTGCTCTCTAAAGCCCCTTCAGTCAGGTTCTCTGGGCCCTGGTACACAATGCATCCTTAGGGTTTAATCCCTTCCTGTCCATGCTTTAGCTGAGGGACAGGAGGTCTCAGAAATTGTCTGTGGCCAGCAGAAACCTGGAGGTTAGGAACAGCGTTTTGACACTGGGCAGGAAGGGACAAGTTGCTTCCAGCCACATGGGAGTGGTCAGTGGGGGGAGGAGGGTAAGACATGAGGTCTGCAAAAACATGGGTCAGATCATTCCTTTCCCCTCCTTCTTATTCAGTAGCTAGAAGCAGCTCCAGTCCTTTCTCTCCTGCACAGTGCCCAAAGGCTGCTGCTAGCCACATTCTGGTGTGAACCCTGGCAGAAATCTGGGAAGGGAAGAATGTGACCTTGCATTCTTCTGCATGTGTTGCCTCAAGAAGGGGCGGTGCCAGGTACCAGGAGAAACCAGTCTGTCTCTAGCCCAGCCAGGCATCATAGAGAGTGGAGAGCAATGAGCAAGTGGGAAGTCGTCACACGCACACACACTCACACACATGTGAGATATATGTAGGAGTGTATGTGTGTCATTCCACCCTTGTGTGTAGGAGGATAAGGATAACTCCTCCCTCTGCAAACCCTAAAAGCTTAAAGATAACAAGATAAAGAAAAAGAATCCAACTACATGTTTTTTTTAACAGAGGCTCAGTCAATTTGATGTTAATTTGAGCAGTTGTATGACTAATTGCCATTGAACTTGCTTGAATATGAGTTTTACCAGGTGATCTGGATTTAGCATAATGAAATATGGTCACCCTATCTATAAGTATGTCAGAGAGATAATCACCAGAGATGGAAAACTATCTAAACTATAGGATAATGTTGGCATAAGAATGAAGGGATGTAAACTGACTATGAATAAATTTTAAGATAAAAACGAGAACGTTTTTAACTATCAGAGGTTGCTCTGTTGGGACAAACCCCTAAAAGACTTTAGCAGATATATAACTTTATTCCCACAAGTAATCCCATTACAGACAATGGATCTACTCATGAGTACAGTTGTACAGCTGTGGAAATTTCTACAGGACAGGGCAGGAGGCTGTATTTGTAAATTAGACATAGTCTTGGAGAGGTAATAAATACAGAGCTCCATAGTGACATTTTAGTCACTTCACAATACCAGCAGTTACTGATCTATTTATAGCTTTGTTCTATATATTTTATATTGTTTCCTGTGTCTGTCTATCTGTTCTTCCCTAGAGCTTTAGCTCAAAGGTTCTGTGTAAACAAATAAAATGCAAATTAGGCTAAGCTTATATGCAAATAGTTTTGGGCAGGCTTTGGGTGAATTAGTATCACATAAGATGCTAATTATCCTGTAACATAGAGATTCATAAATATACAGATATTTTTAGGCCAGAAGGGGCCATTGTGATCATCTAGGATACGTCTGCACTGCCCAAGATGTTGCCCATGCTGCAATATCCATACTACTATTTTACCATACTTGTCTGAGCAGAGCTAGTGCATATCTGTCTATCTAGTCTGGGACGCACACTCCCAGTTACAATGTAGACATACTCTGATCTCCTGCATTACACAGGAAACAAATCTCTAACACTTTAATTATTCTGCATCAAGTCTATGGATTCTATTTGAGCTATATCGTATATTTTAGAAAGATACCCAGTCTTACATTCTCAAGTAAATTTTTCCACTTGTTAATTACTCTCACTGTTTAAAATATATGTCTGTTTGGCTTCAGCATCCAACTAATGGATCTTGCTATGCTTTTTCTAATAAAGGGAATGTCTGCCATAAAAAATCTTTCCCCCATATAGGTATTTGTAGACTGTGATCAAGTGACCACCTTTTTAGACTTTAAATCATTCTGATAGTTAGCTGTCTTTTGAATCCTTTCCATTTTTCCAATGTTCTTTTTGAAGTGTGGCCATCGGAGCTGAACACAGTATTCCACTAATGGTCTCACACAGGCTATGTCTACACTGCACCTCTCTTGTGCAAAAGCTTATGCAAGTGAAGCACTGATTAGCATATTGCCACACTTCATTTGCATAATTAGGGCCCATTTTTGTTCAAGAGGCTTTTGCGCAAAAAAGAGCAGTATAGACTGTTCCTTTTTGCGCAAAAACCCCCTCTTGCGCAAGAGCTGGTCTTCCTCATTTTTTCAGGAAGTACAGCTCTTGTGCAAGAGGGGTTTTTTGTGCAAAAAGAAGCTGTGTACACAGTTCCTTTTTGCGCAAAAGCCTCTTGCGCAAAAATGCCCCCTCATTAATTATGCAAACGAAGTGCAACAATATGCTAATCCATGCTTCATTTGCATAGGCTTTTGCACAAGAGAGGTGCAGTGTAGACTCATATTGTAGATAGAAGCAATATCATCTCCTTAATTCTACTCAATATTCTCTTGCTTACATATCAAAGACTTGCATTCCTTCTCTAAGCTAAGCATTTTAGTGGGAGCTTGTGGTCAAATGGTTATTGTGACTCCTAAGTTATTGGTACAGTCCCTGATTTTAAGGATATAGTCCCTGTTCTTATACAACCTATCATCTTTATTCCTAAATGTTTGATCTTGCATTTGGCTATGTTAAAACAAGAGGTGGTTGAAACTTGAAATTTCCATTTCATGGGAAAGTCTGACATTTTACAATATACTCTCATCCTGAATGAAAAGTTGAAATTTTCTGCTAAATGATATTTCCAAAAATGTTGTGTTAGAAATATCAAAATTACCTTATCTAAATGAAGTGTTTTAATCTTAGCACTTCATTTTGAAAATTGTTCTTAAAAGATTTTGACAAAATTGATTTATTTCTGTGAAGTGTTTAGATTTTGCAAATCAATATTTTCTGATGGAAATTTTCAATGTCACTAGATAATTTTCAGCTGGCTCCAGATAGAAAATCCATGTTGTTGAAATGAGACCATCTTAGCAAGCAACCCAGCTCTGTATATATAAATGTATTCCCTAGATTTATTTACTACTACCATAATTTTTGTGTCATTTGCAAACTTTATTACGTATCTTCCATTAATTGATAAAGATACTGAATAGAATTGGGCTATAAATGGATCACTGTACGATCCCATTAGATAATTTCCCATAATTATTTGGACCTCTGTTGGTTAACTAGTTTTTAATTCATTTAATATGGCTAAATTGATCTTATATAGTGCTTATTTTTTATAAGAATGTCAAATGCGTTGCAGACGTCTAGCTATATTGGATCAATACACTTACCTGTATTAACCAAGCTTGTAATCACTTAAAAAATGATAATTTTTGACAAGACCTATTTCACAAAAAGCCTATGCTTACATTAATTAAACTAGCATCTTTTAGTTCTTTATTGATTGCATCTCATATCGGCCTTTCTGCATTTTTCCTCTGACAATTGATGTTCAACTAACCCATTTACTCTTTTTAAGGGTTGGCAGAACATTCATTTTTTCCCAGTCCACTAGAACTTCCCCAGGGTTCCAACATCTGTTAAAAATCAGCGCTAGTGGCTCAGAATTCTGCTGGTCAATTATTTTAATACTCCTGCAGATTTAAAAATGTCAACATTAATAGTTGCTCTTTATCACCCTCGTTGGCTACTGATGGAATAGAAAGTATTTCATTATCACAGTAAGAGACATATATGTCAGCCTGCTTTTTTCTGAATTCAGAACAGAATCATTTATCAATATTTGCCTTTTCTTCATAACTGGTAATTTTACCACCCATTTTAGTATTAGAGACTGTTTAATAGTGGTCACTAAATGGGGATCTACTGGTAGATCCTGGAGCTTCTCACAATGATTGTGACTGGTTGGGCCAGGAGGCTACCAATTGCTGGCACTTTAGCTGCCTCTTCCCCCACTTCCATGCTTCTGCCCGTGACTTGCAGCTGTCCCTTGGGAGCCTCCTGTTTGCTGTCCAGGGTGAGGGAAAGCAGAGAAGGGAGGTGCTGATGCCAGGGTGTCCCCCTTCCTTTTGTGGAGAGGGAATACGACAGGGCTCAGGATGGAGGGAGCTTGCTGGCAGATGCTCCTATGTCTGAATGTGCTCAACATACTTAACGGGGCAACACAAATTTCTGTCACACTCTCCCACACTGTGTGTATCTCTGTCACTTACACAAACACACTGTCTTTCACACTCAGGTCCTGACCCAACACATACTTGAATTATTATTGATGACAGGCGGATGAGAGTTTTGCGGGGCCCAGGGCAGCACAATATCGCAGGGCCCCCCCTTTGGAGAAAAAAGGGGTGTGTCCCCCGTGCCCACTCCTCCAGTAGCCCCACACTGATCATGTGAGCTATCCTCTCCTCATCCCCTCTCCTAATACCTCCCTCTACACACCTGCCCTGCCTCTCTCCTCCTGGTGCTGGTCCCTCCCCTTCAGGTGTCTGCCCTTCTGCTTCACCCCCAGAATCCCCTGGCACCTGCACCTTCCCTTACCCCTGCACCCTCCTGGTGCCTCCCCCTTCCCTCACTGCCCCTGCGCCCTTTGCCCTCTTTTTCCCAGATGCCCACCCCCTCACCACCCTCTGCCCCCATTCCCCTCACGCCCCTGTGCCCTCACACGCCTTGCTCCATCCCCACCTTCCTCACGCCCACCCCTCCTTTCAAGCCTTCTCCCAGCACCTCCCCCTCCTCCCTTTAGCCCCCAATGCCCTTACCCTCTCCTCTCCCAGCATCACCCTGTCCCCCCTCCTACTAACATCTCCCCTCCTGCCCTTAACATCATTGTCTCCACTTGGCCCCCTGGCATTTGTCTCTCCTCCTCTTTCTTCTCCTGACCTGCCCCCCTCCCCTCAGCACAAGCCCCTTCCTCTGCCATCCACCTTCTGCCTTTCAGTGTGCAGGGCAGCAGCGGCTGCGGCCCTGGCCCAGGCTCCAGGCCACATGCCGAACTATGTGGTGCAATGCTGAGCCATGCGGTTTTTAAGTCCTGGGCTGTGGCATTGTGCCACGCCATGCCACGCCCGCGCGTCTCCCCTTTCAGCTGTTGCGTGGCGTTTCAGTATGCCGCGCATGAGCTCCTTCGGCCCCATGTGGCCCGTACTGGCAGGCGCCGGGGAATTTCAAAAGTGCTGGGCTGCGGCGCCCCGCCACAATCCCCCCCTTCCTCCTCCAGCAGCTGCCAGCCGGCCCTTCGGTGGATGGCCCACCAGGAAATTCCCAGTATCCCGCCAGGCCAGTCCGCCTGGCGCTGGGCCTATTGAAGCGCGGGGCTCGGGGCAGCCGCCCTGCTCTATATCCGCTGCTGATTGATGATGATACTTTTACATCTTTCTAACTGTTATTTTAGGTCTTTGACTGGTCTGTACATTTCATAATTTTTGTTTCTCCCTTATGCTTAAGTTTAATTCTTTGAGCAGTGAGTTCTAAAATGTTTTAATCTGTCATATATTATATCTAGGTTTTTGGTTTCTACTGGTGGTGCACATCCGCAATTTACTTCAATATTGAGGCATATGACAAAATTCATTCCAATTTTTTTAATCCATGTACAGAACACTAGCCAGAAGCCTCCTGGAACAGGGCTCAATCTCCTGGAGGCTCCTGCAGCCAAATTAGGAGATCAGCCACTAATAGTCCAAGAGTTCAACGGGGCCTAGCTAGTTCTGCCCACCATTGCTGCACTGGCTCAGGGTCACTCCCAGGGGAGGCAGGTTAGGGAGTTTCCACTATCACTATTTAGCTGTCTGCTATTAAATGATGTGATTGAATGGGACTCTTTTTTGGAAAAGAGGCAGGGAAGGAGGCAGGGCAAGATTATTTGGGTTTGAGGTAGATCCTGGATTGCACTTAAATTCAAAAAGTGTTGTTGTGCTTAAAAAGGTTGAAGACCAGTGCCTTGCATCAGTAATAAATTTAACGAATTCCTTCTTTTTTTGCCAAGCCTCCTCTCCATAGATTTTCTTAGAAACCTTTAGCTTTATCAATTATCTGCATTCATGTTTCCATTTGTTTCTACACACACACGTTAAGCTGCTGTTGTGCTGAGTCCACGGCCTATCATGCAGAATGATGTTGTTTTGTTGTTTCCTTTTATTCTCTCCTGTCTATACCCATCTGGTGTCTCTTGTCTTTAGACTGTAAATTGTAGGGACAGTGACTCTTTTTGTCCTGTGATTATACAGTCCCTCAACAATGGGGTTTTGCTCCATGACAAGAGCTCCTACATGCTATGATAATAATTAATACTTACATCCAGCTCCTTTTACCTCTCCTCTTAAATCATTTTTTAACCAAACAAGCTGCCTTTTATGATTGTGGACTTGTGGGTTTTTTTTGGGGGGGGGGAGAGTCTCTCATAAAGCATTTTTCAAATAATTCCCAGTGATAACTCACATTTATAATAGGGCTGCCAATTAATTGCACTTAGTGTCTGTGAATAACTGAAAACAAAATTAAAATGTTAATTTTAAAACATTTTTAACATTTAACATAGCATGCCTCTGTGTGGAGAAGGAGGCATCAACAGCAGGGGGCTAATGCACAAGCCCACAGCTCCACAGGCAACAGCAGGACAAAGGCCAATCCAGATCTCTGTGGATGGCCAGAGGATGAAGTTCCCCACCTCACACCGCATGTCTGGTGGGGCTGAAGTCCCTTACCTTGAGTTGCCCAGGGCTGAAGGTGGGTGGGATCACAATTTTTTTAATGTCCTAATCTGGTCAACAGCACAAAAATTTTGCGAAACACAGATATAAAGAATAGGGGCCTCCTTCTCCATGAGGTAAAATCCACCCTCCCTTGCAAACCAGGGCTCACTCAGCTGAAGGGAATTATGTAAAAAATAACAATTCCACATTTGTATGTTCAACTTTCATGTCAATGACCTTGCACTACAATATTTGCATGAGGTAAACTGAAATACTATTTATTTTATATTTTACGGTGCAAATATTATAAAAATAATATAAAATAAGCACTGTACAGTGTATAGTCTGAGCTGCAATTGACATAAATATATTTGAAAATACAGAAAATAACCCAAGTCTTTACAATATTCTATTATTGTTTAACTGTGCACTTAAAACTGCTATTAGTTGTGATTAATTTTTTCATAGCTGGACAGCCCTAATTTTTAACAATTTCTTCCCCCACTCAGTTTTCCTTGCCATTATTTTCATCAGCTTTGAGCCCTGGCCTTTTTAAAGCACCAAGTAAGTCTATTACTGGGGGGGGGCTAGATTTGGCTTGTATCTTGCCAATGAACTTCTACTCTACATAGCTGGCTGTATCACTCCATTAGCCCCACAATGCCTGCCCGAGGAGCTCGGTGTGTGCAATGGAGCGGTACGTTTCGGGGACGGGGTTGTTATTTCCTCCCCTTGTGCACCTGTCTCTAAGCCAGAAGGCCAGGCAGGGCGGTGCAGGGTCTTGTCTCCTGGCCAGTCTGTCTCGAAGGGGCAGCTGAAGGAGAACTCCCTGCCCAGCCTTTCCGAGCATTTGTTCAGCCACCCAGCCGCTCGTCGCGGGGCGAGGAGTGTTACCAAGCGCCTCAGAGCCGGGGCCTGCGTGCGGGCGGGTGTTTTGTGTGGTGCGTGGGGTTAGGCCCCGGGCAGAGAGCCCGAGCTGCCGGCCCTGCCCCCGCCCACTTCTGGGCGGCATCTCGGGGCGGGAGCGACGCCCACGGGCAGGAGGACCCAGGTGAGACGCGGGGCGGCGCCGGGCGCTGTGAGCGGAGGGCCCCGGCTACGCTACGCCGGCTCCGGTCAGGAGCGAGGGAGGAAGGAAACACCGGCGGCCGCCAGCGCTGGGAGCGGGCGGGTGAGCGAGCGAGTGATGCTGGGGGAGCGGGCGGGCGCGTCGGTGCCTCTGCCCCGCGGCGATGGGGGTGGGTCGGAGCCGGGCGGCGGGGATGCCTGTTCTAGCCACAGCCCGGAAGAAAGTTTCACTGACGCCGGGAGCCCCCTCCACGCCCTGTCCAGAGCCCCCCCGCGCCTCTCTCCCCCTGGAGCCGGGGGGCCCGTCCCCATCTCCCCCGGGGAGCCGGGACTCCAGCCCGCATCCTTTCCCCGCGTCCTCCCTAGCAGGTACCAGCCCCCGCCTGGTCCCTACCCCGGTCCCATCCATCCTGCTGCCGCCCTCCCTTTCCCTTCATTGTCTCCCCTGCCTGCTCCCTGCCGATGCTGCCCGGGCAAAAGGAACAAAAGCCATTTATCCGCGAGCAGCGGGGAGCCCGAGACCTTTCCCCTGCCCCCACCTGTAGGGCACGGGAGTGTGACCGTAATCCCCTTAAACATCCGTAATGGTCCCCTCGCCTCAACAGGGTTTGTTTTTGTTTCTCATTATGGCCAGTGGGATGCCGATTGACTTGCATGGGAATTGCTGCCCTCTCTGGTTATAAGTAAATGCTTACAAACGCTGGCTCTGCCCTAGGTTGCCTGTGCCAGCAAACTTATTTTTAGATGTATCTCATATTTTTATATACTTATAAATAGCTTAATCTATATTCAAGTCCTGAGAGAGGAAGTGATTTGGTCCTGTGAGCTCCAGACTTTTTATAGAAATTACCAAATAGAGCTATTTCTGTAGGATGGTCCCAGGTGGATTAGTGGCTTTAATGTGGCATGCCTTTCTAAATGGCTGAATTATTTGATTATGAAAATGGCAACTGCACATGCATGATATTATTTTACACGTTCAATGACCTTATAATGTTAATATTCATATTTAAGTGACATACAAATGATTCCTTGTAGTATTTTAAATTATTTTTAAAGAGTTAAGCCTATAAAAGCAAGGTATATCTGAGTTTAGAAGGCTTTTTCCGTTCTCACTGGTTGTGAACATTTCTTTATGTCATTTAAGATCTTGGTCCAACAAGGATTTTTGTATATGAAATCTGTCATTAAAGTCAGCTAGGCAACTCATGGATCTAAAGTTATTAATTTGCTTCAGCTCCAATTTAATAAAGATTTAACAATGTACTGTGGCTCTTTACACACTACGTCTATAGCATTTTTGTTTGATTGGGGAAAAGTGTTTGAAGGCCGTGTAAAGAAGGCCTATTTGGTATTTTGAAAAATAACCCTTTTTATTTTATTTTTAACAAAAATATTGTATTTAGATTGAATTGATATTGTTTTAAGGCTTTGCCATTACAGAAATGTTTACACTATTGTACTATTAGACTTCATTAATACTTTTGCATTTTGACAGTAATATAGATATGGAAGCCATTTTATAATGTAAATCTAATAGTCTACTACTGGGGGAAAAAAGTACAAAGAATGTCTAGTAACCCTATTCCTAGGTAATGATAGTTATATTTGTCCATACTTTCAGCAACTACTGGAGATAGTGCCAAGATTCTGGGCTTGAGGGATGATCTCGGCTTCATTATGTAGTCAAGTGGGTTATTAGTAGATTTCAGTATATTAAATGTCTTCGTTTTCTAGGAGGATTTCAAGCTAGTTTCTAAGTTGAAACTGATGATTCTAGTCCACTACCTTAATTTCATTTTAAAGCCAGGCAAGTAACTTTTGACAAATCAGTTGTTCATTAGAAATTCTTTTACTGTTAAAAACAATCATCACCAACCAGATCATTTCCCCCAGATTTTTCACTAAATAATTTCTGTAAATGTTTGTGAACAATTCACTTATAAGAATTTTAAATGGGTGTCATATTAATTGGATATGCAGATCACAAGGTGTTTATCTTCTCAGATGAGTTTAATTCATGGAATTAGGTTTCCAATGCAAATACTCAAGTTATTAATTAGAAATTTTCTTAATACAAATGTTCTGAACTGTTTACTTAAAATTCACTGTTTTGGTGGATATTTATATTTGTAAACTCATATAGCAGAATATTCATAAAGTAAATATGCAAACATTATGTAAGCAAATTTGTTCATCCACATTTGACCTATTTTGCAGAATTCGAGCAACTGTTCTTTTCCCTGAGGGTATGTCTAGATTGCAAGCTTCTTTTGAAAGAAGCTTTTTTGAAAGAGTTCTTTCAAAAAAGCTTCTTTCGAAAGAGAGCATATACCTCAAAACTGGATTGAAAAAGCGATCTGCTTTTTTGAAAGAGAGTGTCCAGACTGCATGGATGCTCTCTTGAAAGAAAGTCCTGATTGCTAGTCACAGAATGGCCACCAGGACACCTGTGCATTTTTTGATTGACTCTTCTTTCGAAAAATGTCCCTGTTCTTCATCCACACAAGCTTTTTTTCAAAAGAGCTCTTTCAAAAAGGCATTCTTCCTCGTAATTTGAGGTTTACCAATGTTGAAAACCCCGCTGCATTCTTTCGATTTAATTTCGATTTAACTTCACCTGTGTCCACATTGGAGTGTGGACGCAGGTGAAGTTTTCTCGAAAACACAATGCAGTCTAGACACACCCTTACTCTAGCTTCATGTCATCAACATTTAACATTTGTCTTTTCACCTGCCTTAGGTAAGTTACGTTTGTCCTTTAAAGTATCTCACATTAGGTCAGTGTGGGTGAAATAAAATTCTGCCCTATAGTCTAATGAAAGCAAAGCTTTTTATCCTTAAACTTAAAGTTGGCTCTGTTTGGGGAGGAAGAAGCTTTGAATAGAGGGTTGCAACCTATTATTGTCAGAAAGTAGTCCTTGCATTTTTAATGTAGTATTTAATGCACTAGAAACCTTGTAGTTCATGAGACAATGGATGTAATTCATGATGAAGCTGGAGGGATGAATGACAGGAGCACACTTTTTTTGTTCAGTGAACACAGTTTTTTCTAGTCTGTGCAGTAAAATATGTACTACTTTGCTGCTATGAAATATGAGTGGCCGAATTACCTACTTGTTAATACAAACAATTGAAATTTTTTTCAAAAGCAAGAGAGGATATCCAAAAAATGTTTCACAGCATGCGGCTTGTAGAAATGTCTGAATAGAGTTCCAGAAAATTAGGGTTAACTTATTTACTGTTACTGAACTCTTTTGAATACTTTTTGGTTTTTTACTAGTACTTTATCAATTTATTTAAACACCAGTCTCAATGATTGATTAATTTGATATTGTAATTTGTGTTTAATTTTACAAGCCATCTTGCTTACATACACCATCCTTCTGTATTGTACAATGCTGTGTTGGTCATTAGAACACCACAATCACACCTGATGACTTTTTCATGATGAGTTACTGTAGCATGAAGAATTCAAATCTACGTGCTCTATTTTTAGAGATCTGTATGATATATGTCTTCTTCACATGCACATCTCCACAAGTCCTTTCCATAGGCTTATACAATGCTAGCTTTCACATATTTCTATTCTGTACAAGCTCTTATATTTGCTTACCACTTGGTTTTCTGAGCACTTTCTAGTAGTGCGGTAAGCAATGTAACAAAAATCCGTCGTGTTGTTTTCTCTCATCTTCTATCCAGGAGGAGAAATATATATAGTGGAGCGTCTTGTTAAATAGGGTTATTTTCTCCTTTTAATATATATGTTGCTCTATATTTGTGTTAGAGAAGACAAAGGTCAAAGAAATGTGCCTTGTACTTAGAGCAGAAGGAGTGAGGTTTGTGATAGGCCTCAGTTCCTGGGTCCTAAACCATTCTATCTTCTACAAAGCCACACTTACTTTGGAATGTGGTTTTGTGCCAGAAGAACATAGTTGTCTATTATGGTCTTCATTCTAGAACTACATGTGATATCTGGACCCCAGGTCATGGAACTCTTTGAAGATAAGAACCCAAATCTGAAATTTGATTTAAAATTGTATGTGAAGCCAGCATAGAAAGTGGAGGACATATTGGATGATCTTGTGATAGCCTTTGTTGCTGAGGACACATACCACAGTGTTCTGTACAGCTTGGAATGTCTAAAACACTGAAGTCTTCCTGTTCATGTATATCACATTGCTGTAGTCCAACTAAGGTGACAAATGACCGAGGCTAGGTTGTTGTGCACCAGGCTGGGAGGGAATGCCTTAGTAAAATCCTCTAATTTACCAGTACTAGTTTTTGATAACTTTTGGAGAATGAGATGTATCTTATATCTTAAATTCTAAACATGAACTGTTTAGTTTCGTATTAGTATACCAAAGGATTCTGAGCAGTTTTTAGAATGCACAAGTGTTTTGTTTTTCTTTATAAATGGCTTCAAATCCAAACTGATTTATCAGTGGCCATTTTTCTGTCCTTCCAGTTTTTAATTTGCTTTCCCCTGATACATCTGCCATTGAGTCATTATTAAAAGAAGAGGAAAGCCCCTTTTTTGGGACGGTAGTGACCCTGTCTGATTTGACAGTGTACCAAAGTCTTAGTGATACAGCTGTTGGAACATCTGGACACTAATGATTGGAATTTGTCATAAAAATCAGAATTTAGGCATAGGTATAATACTGAGAATGTACTTGTCAAAGTTGTGGATGATTTGCTTACTGCAAGGGGAAAAGGAAACGTGTACTGGCTCTATCAGCAGGATTTCATGCTATGACTCATGGGTTTTGATAGCATGTCCTGATCATATTTTGGAATATAAAAATTGCCATACTGGATCACACCTGATGGCCATATTGTTTGGTATTCTGTCTCATACAGTGGCTAGCCCCCAGTGATTCAGGAAAAGTTGATAACTCAACACCAAGCATGTGTGAGATGATCTGCCTCTCACTTTGTCTCATCTTAATCTCGAATAGTGAGAGGCCGTCTTAAAGCTGGAACCATGAGGTTTTATAGCCCTTCCAAAATTGTTAGCCTTAATTACGATAACTCTGGAAATATTTATCAGTGTGTATATATACATATATCTCTCCAGTCCCCCTTTTAATCTCACTGAATTCTTGACCTCATTGGCCTCCTGTGGCAGTGAGATAAGCCTTGACATATTTATGAATATGTCAGTCTTTCATGATGGAATGGTATCAATCAATATTGTTGAGTGAGTATATGTGGGGCTGTTCAGACCTTCCTGTTATATTCCTTAGGGTTTTGTGCTCACTTTCATGTTCTTGTGGAGAGATGGGAGCGATTACTAGTCTATAGGTGAAACTTGGCAGTATATACTTCACAGTACAGATGGTATCTAAGGATGCTTATTTACCTCATCCCTCACCAACCTGTGGGAGAGGAGGACTAGATGGACTTGTTCTAACAATATCATGTAGTGATTTATATGTGTATGTATCACTATTCAGTGCTGGATGGACTGTGTTGTCCTTTGTAGACCAAAGACCATTTTTACAGGGTATTCTCTCTCTGTTTTTCTAGCAACACTACTGATTCGTCAGTACTACCAGAGAACTACTACTAGCATACTTGTTTCTGCTGTTTTACCAGCATGTCATTTAAACATGACCAAAGAAGGACTGGACACCATATTGGTTAAAAACGTGGGTAAATAAATACTTGCTTTCCTACTGCAATCCAGTTGGGTTGGGTGTGTTAAATATTTTCCAATCAGGGATTTAGTTACATTTTTAAAATGAGGTGGCAACAAAAAGTGAGTATAACAACACTCATTTCCACACATTAAGAGAGCATGATAAATTGGATTTCTGAACTTTATACTAGTTCATGGCAGTCATGGACTCAAGAGTGTTACCAAGTCTTGGGATTTGAACTGTGAACACCAGACATTTGAAGGAGTATGTTTGACAGGATAGTGTATGTAGTATACTTGGCCATCTTGTATGTGCAATATTGCCTCTTCTTGGATTGAACATCACATATATTCAAATCTTTATAATTATTCATTGTCTGGTTATTTAAGCGTGCACTCTTTAATATTGGTATCTAATACTTGCTCTCCTTTCTTTAACTCAAGTGGTAGAGGCCTGTGTTTTGTGAGTAGGGCTATCTTCACTGTCATCAAGTATCACTGGCAAATAGTGTTTGGATATAAATAGTACATGAAATCATTATTCGATTCTTTTCATACAGTAATATGTTGAACTATTGACTTCTTCCTGTAAGTTTTTTTTTATATTGCCTGATGTCATATTAAAACCCTATTTTCTGTATGAAAGCAAAAGACTTCAGTTACCTTTTTTGTAAGCACTAGACACGGTTGCTTTCAGAAGGAATGTTGCTTCAATATTATTATTAGAAGCAGGTTAAACTGACGTGTGACAGCCTGGTTGCTAGTTAAGAGCAGGGCTGTGACCCCAGCACACATGAGGTGCCACAGATGGTCCTGCAGTTAATGTTGGCACAGATGGTGGAATGACCCACAGGTAATAGCATAATAGTATCGAGGTCTGATGAAATTATACAGATTTATTCTGTTTGTGCCATATTGGTCTGGTCACCCATCTCAAAAAGATTTTAGATTTGGTAAATGTATAGAGAAAGATAAGTAATATGGTTAGGAATATGGAAACTATTCCATAGCCCTAGAGGAGAGATTAAAAAGTCTGGGACTGTTCATTTTAGAAAAGAGATGCCTAACAGGCAATGTTCCCTCTAATTTTCCATGCATGTGTGGAATGCATTTTGTTATGTGAACCAATATGGAGGCGATATGAGGCTGAGGGGGTTTGTTGTGTGAGAGGGGGCTTTAGGCTGGGGTAGTATGGTCGGATGAGGGTTCCAAGTGGGGGTCTGAGCTCTGGAGATGGGCCAGGAGGGGCTCAAAATGTGAGGGCTTTAGGGTGGGGCTGGAAATGAGGAGTTTGGTGTGCAGGTTGCTCTGGGGCTGCTGAGAGGTGGTGCTCCCCAGTCATCTCTTCCCACAGCAGCACTGGAGTTGTGGGGGGAGGCACTTCTCCCTGCTGTGTCTGGTCTGGGGCCAAGGAAGAGGAGCCTCTCCCTGGTTGTAGCAGGTTTGAGTACCTGCACAGCCCTTCATAGGCTGCTGCACAGTTTAGATGGAACTTAGTTAAGGGGGATAGGTTAGTGGTCTAAGCAGTCATGAATAGAGTGGAGAAAACAAACAGTTAAATGTTATTAACATAACACAAGAACCAGTCCACAGCACTGCATTCCATTTATATGGTGAAGAGGAAATTCTGCATGCACAACATTTAATTTCTGCAAAATTCTGCATTACAAGATGGTGCCGAATTCTCCCAGCAGTAATATGTATAGAAGAGATAATTTGTTTTTTCTTTAAGAGGGAAGATGTAGAAAGATGTTTTTTCAGAAGATTTTAATTGAGAGATGCTCCCTCATAAGGGACAGTATTATGAACATAGGAATGTGGAGATGTGCCCCAGAGACACTGGTTGGGTACAGCACATAACTGTATGCAGCAGCTCACTACAGAAGTTTTTATTCCTTTCTCATTCACTGGTTTGTTATTTTAATGAACCCCAAGATTGTTACAGTGGGAATAGAAAAGGGGAAGACAAGGGTTATGAGAATAAAGATTCCTTAGAAATTATGGCAAATTGAGGTATTTTGTGGAAGGAAAGAGATTAGTGGGAATTTAAAACTGAGATTGAAAGGAGGAATGAGGGGGTATGGTGGAAAAAGTGGGAGAGAAGATTGCAAGCTCTTTGGGGGTAGAGACTATTTTTGTTCTGTGTTTGTACAATGCCTAGCACTATAGGATCCTGGTGCATGACTAGGGCTTCTATGCATTGTGGTAATGCATGGTAAAGCCTTTGTGTATTCAGCTGTGATGGCTGGTCATTGTGGGGAAGATGGATATTTTCTGTACATGTATAAGAGTGTGTGTGTTCTCAGTTGTTTACTAATTTAATATTTCCTTCCATAGAATCAACATTTTTATTTTGGCTCTGGAAGATTTTTTAGTGGTTGCCAGTACCTTATCTTTCGTGTATGGATGTTAAATTTTGATTAATCCACTAATTGAATAGTCAATGGAATTTCCATCGACTACTCAGAGTGAGTGTGTGTGTGTGTGTGTGCTTGCTATCCTGTGCCTCTGCCTTTTAAATGTAGTAAAAGCTACCCACATCTCTTTCTACATTTAAAAGGCAGAGGCACAACAGGGAACCCAGGGCAAGCAGGGATTGCTTGAGTAGTAAGAGGGAATTTTCTGAACAAATATAGCCAAAGACATGACACACACAAAAATAATTCTTAGAGCGGGAACCCTGTCAGAGTATTGGTGGGTTTGCTAGGCTACCAGAGAGTTAAGGGAGCAGTTATGAAAAATAAAGACATTACTGGGATATATTTATGCTATATTAGAAACTAGTTTAAAAAGAGAAGTGAAAAATAGTAACTGTATAGATAATTATCAAAATGATTCTCCAGGAGGAGCTGCTGGCAGTGCAGCCACTTGCCTGCTCCCCAGCTGGGAGCAGCTGCTGGTGCAGCTCTGAGTGTAGTAGCCCTGCACATCCCCCTGGGGAAGAGCCATGGTCAGTACAGCCCTGCTTCCCTCCTCCCCCTGGAGGAGCACAACCCTGTGTGCCCCAGGGAGCTGCCTGACTCCTGCACCCTCTGCCCTCAGTCCCTCCAAATCCCCTGCCCTATGCAATAATTTAAATACAGCATATACACTTTCATTTTAATTTAAAAAAGAATAATACCCATAACTATAATTACGGACCCGAGCAATGTTGGGTACCTCTGCTAGTAAATTATAAAGATGTACAAAAATAACAGTGTAGGGGAAGCAAATTAGATGCTGCTATTTACCTTTTTAAATATAAGGACAAGGGCACATGTAATGAAACTGAAAGGGCACAAATGTAAAATGTATGTAAGTATTGTTTTATACAGTGATATTATTAGCTTGAGGGTTTCATTGCCATAAAATATCACTTAGGTGGATCTTAACAAAGGATTAGATGTTTACATGGATAATACAAATATATGAGTTGCGTTAAATAGGATAAAAATACCTTTAATGACAGCTTATGTCCTCACTTGTTTCTGGCCCTATGTTAACCACTAGCTGATGGGGGTAGGAAGAAAATTCTCTCTTTGCGGGTGATTGCAAAAGACTATTTGGCAGTATTTCCTATACCACCATCTGGTACTAATGTCAGGCAGGATACTGGAATAGGTGGACCATTTGTATGATCTGTTAGAACAATCCTATGTTCCTGTCTATGGAATTTTGTGATGGATAGAGTTACATTTTTTAGAGGTTTTCACAAGGGAAAACAGCATTTTTCAAAGTGGGGAGTCCTAATCAAAAAAGCGGGTCATAGATGGTTGCAAGGTTATTGTAGGGGGTTCGTGGTATTGCCACCCTTAATTCTTCATAGTGTTGCCGGCACACAGTGCCCGAGGGGGGCAACAGCTGGGTTCGTTGCCCAGTGTGCGTGCTCCAATAAACACACCGGTGTGGAGAAGCACAAAAAAAGTTTATTTGAACGCTCAAATAGGTGCCAGGAGACTAGACCTCAGATCAAGCACCCCAACGTAAGCAGTTTTCCCTCCTTATATACCCAGGTTGTTTACTTGCAGGAACATAGTGAACTGTAGCAAGGTTCCTACGCTGGGATATGTTCCTCCTCCTCCCCCTCTACAGAAATACATCTGAATTCTTCTATACCACTGATAGTGACTAGGCAACTTCAAGGTCTGTCTTGTTGTTCCTAGCTATTAGCGACCTAGAGAAAAGTTATGCCGGGGGAGAGGGGGAAGGCGGAAAGGGGGGGGCTTTTAGGGTGCTTGGACCTAGAGCGGGGGGGGCTTCATCGATCCTTGTGATTTTCCACTCTCCCGAGTTACCTAGGATCATGCCCAGTGACCCCAACAATGGCTTTCAGAACTGAGCACCTAAAAAGTGATGACTGCTGACCAGACGCCCAGTTCTGAAGCAGCACTACCAGCAACAGTGAAAGGAAAGGGCAGCAATGGGTGGTTGAAGAATGGTAGCTGCTGGCAGGGAACACAGCTCTGAAGGCATCAGGATATGGCGTCAATATCCTATCATATGCCATTCTTACCTCTGGGCTGTTGCTGGTGATAGCGCTGCTTTCAGAATTGGGCTCCTGGCCAGAAGCTGCTATTCGCCTGCTGCCCAGTTCTGAAGGCACTGCTGCCATCAGCAGCAGTACAGAAGTATGAGTGTCAGTTAGGGATGCTGGATATTGTGTAATTGAATAGTTGTGTAACCGCGTGGAATCTTAGCAGTTACATGATTATTGGATAGTCCCTGGGGGTGGGGCTGGCAGCCAGCATGCTCCCAGCCCCACTCCTGGGGAGCCCCCTGCCTCTCTAATATCAGAGGCAGCAGCGCTGGTGGCAGGTGGGAACTGATCCGTGGGGGGCAAACCAGTTTAAAAATCAGCTCCCCATGCAGACAGGCTGCCTGCCGTCCCGCCCTGCTGTCTCTGTATTAGAGGCAGCATTGCAGGGTGGCAGCATACCCTATCTGTGGGGGCCCGAGCTCCCTGTGGACAGAGGCTGGTCTATGGCAGGAACTTTTAAGATGGCTCCCCCTAACACCGGCTCCCACCTGCTCCCTCTTGCTGCCTCTGTAGGAGGCAGTGGGTGGGGGAGGGGCGGATTGGCAGGTGGGTCCACGGAGCTGGCATGCGCGGGCTCAAGTATTGGCTTCAGCCTGCCCCCTTCACCCTCTGCACTGTTGCCTCTGGGGGAGGAGGCAGGTGGATCTGGTGCTCATGGGGAGCCTGCTTAAAGACAGCTCCTCACAGACACCAGCTCCTGCCCCTCCCTTGATACAGAGGCAGGGAGCTGGTGTCCATCTGCATGTAGTCAATAGGATTAACCAATAAGCCCATGCTTATCAGTTAATCGTGTAGTCGACTACATGTTGACATCCCTAGCATCAATACCTCACAATCCCCCTACAGTAATCTTGCAACCCCCCCACACTACTGCCTTTTTGTGTCAAGACCCCAATAGTTACAACACTATTAACTTTTAGATTGAAATCCTATTTTTGAAATCCATGAATGTGAAATCGATCAAAATGGACCATGAAATTGCCATGGCCCTATCCATGTCACGCAAGTTGTCACTATCCACATGCTCCTATTTCTGCTATAAAATGGGTACTACTTGTAAATAGATTGGAGCCAGTGCAGAAAAAATTATGGGCATGCGGCTATCATAATAAGCAGCGTCCCTTCTAAAACTTGGTCAGAGCTGTAATGATAGTAAGTTATCTACTATATTGTAAGGAAAAGATTCCCCTGTAAAAATTAGCCTTGTAAGTAGGTGGCCTGATAGCAGAGTTGGCCAGTCAGAAGATTTGTTAGGAGCTTTTACCCCAGAATGTAGTTTTTTCTCCCTTAAGAAGATACAGTGCCATGGCTAGTCACCACTGTCATGTCTGTGTGCGTGTGTTGGAATAGGAGGAGGTTGAATAGTGGTCTGGAGAGCCACAGTTTAATTGTCTTTTGTTTGCTTGTATTTGTTTAGAAAGGGGATGAAGATTGACACTTGCAGTACAGAAGAGTATCTGTGCATGCTGGCATGTCTTTCTTGCTAGAGGAAAGTCTAATGACTCAAAATCTGAATTAAATCCAGTCTGGACTGGTCACATACTAGATGTAACACATCCACAGAGTGGAAATCTACTGGAGTGCTAACTTCCAAGGACATGAGGTAAAGGTGAGTAGCCTTCTTTAACTAATTATTTTATAATTAAGCTTTGTTGCTAATTATTTTTTCACATAACATGTTGAATGGTCTACTGTGTTATGGAGCTTTCCTAGTACAATAGCTTTTTCAGTAAAGTGTGCATTGTATACAAACTATGTTCATATCTTCATACTTCACTCCATGCTTTCTTTCCTTTACTGAGCTGTCTAAATAATGTATTAAAAGTTGAGAAGTGCCTTCCTATCATACGCCTATTAGCATACATTACATTGCTATCTACCTAGGAGAGTGCTTTTGCAGGTTATATCTTAGTTTAGTATTAAAGTCTGCCAAAAACAAAACAAGAGAAGGGTAAATTATGTTGGTTTAAAGGACAATAGTAGAAGTACCCAGAAAACTTGGTATATTGAGTGGCCCTTTCAGAAGCTATATGGTGTCAAAGCTCTTGTAGAAGACAGGAACAGGTAGAGTAACAATGATTCTGAAGAGCAGATCTGGTCAGCAGCAGTGGAGTCTGTGAGAGAGGAACATCTGGGTTCCTCTGTAGAACTGGCTGAGGGCAAGTGTCCCCAAACTTCTGAATTAATGAGACAGAGGCAGGATCTGCTCCAACACTACTGTGTTCAATATAGAAGTGGAAGCCAGTGTTCTAACCCTTAACTAGGCAGCAAATGTGTGGTGTTTTAGATGTTGATTGTAATTATTAGAACTGGGAGCACTGGCTGTTGGGAATCTGGAAGCACAGGAAACAGGAAGGATGGGGGAGGAGATGGGCCAGGCCTGAGTGAGAGCTACAGAGGGGAGCAGCAGCAGCTTTGTAAAGAGGTTTCACCTTTGTTAAATAAAGACCTGTTGAAGTTTGTTACTACCTTGCTTGCATGATACAACATTTTGGCGACGAGGATGGATCTTCTGCCTCTGAACCCACCTGCACCCTTTCTGAAAAGGCCAGGTGATCCTCCAGTTGCTTTTACTGCTTGGATCCATATGTTCAAGACTTATCTGCTTGCAATCAGTGCTACAGAGATTTCTGAAGTAAAAGAGTGCTCTGCTAATCCATTGCCTTGGAGCAGAAGGGCAGCGTGTATTTTACACTTTTCCCCTTGAAGATGATAAATATGAGACTGCACTCACTGCATTAAAGAACTTTTTTGTGCCAGAAGTGAATGTACAGGCAGTCCCGGGGTTACGTACAAGATAGGGACTGTAGGTTTGTTCTTAAATTGAATTTGTATGTAAGTCGGAACTGGTACATATTGTAGGGGAAACTCTAGCCAAACATTTCTCCAGAGCTCAGTTTTATTCTCCCACACCTCACTTCCCTCAGTCCTTTATTCTCAAGCTGAGATGTCTGCTGAGAAAAGCCGCTCCACTTCTCCCTGGTCTGCTGGGGAGGGGGGGGGGGGCTCTAGCTTCGCGTCTCCCTGGGGGGGGGGGGGGGGGAAGCAGCTAGTGCAGGGTTGCCTCACCCCGTTTGTAAGTAGGGATCCGATGTAAGTCAGATCCATGTAACCTGGGGACTGCCTGTAGTAGCTAATCGCTACAGATTTCGCCAGCATGAGCAGAAACCCGGGGAAGACTATAAGGCAGTATATTGCTTCTCTGAGGAGTTTGATTGTTATTTGTGACTTTGGGAATATGGCAGATGAGATGATTAGAGACCAGCTCATTGAGAAAACAACCATGCTTCGTGTAAGGGAACGCTTGCTTCTAGAACCACAACTTACACTGGAAAAAACAATAACCATTGATACCCAGATTGAGTCAGCTATAGCAGAAGTCAAAATAATGAGCATGGATACAGGAGGCCCAGTCCAGGCTGTGACTCCTTTGCAGAAAAGTCCACTATTGCTGCAGACAAACAATCACAAGGAGAAAACTAATGAAAAACCACAGAATCAGCAAATTCAAAGCACAGCAAAAGCATGCTTTCTCTGTGGATCCCCATAACACCTTGCAAGCTACACAAGATGTCCTGCAAAAGAAGTTCAGTGCAATCATTGCAAAAATATTGGGCATTTTGCTAAGGTATGCTGCAGTAGCCAGTCCAATCAACAGGTGCATGCAGTTACAATACCAGATGTTACTGTGCTGAGTGTTGACAAAGTCACTACTGCACATATTCCAGAACAGATAAGATGCACTGTAAATGTTTCTGCCACACCTTCAGGCAAATCACATCCTATTCAGCTAATGTTAGACACTGGTTCAGCAGTATCTATACTACCTAATTTTATCTATTTGCATTACTTTAAAGATGTGCCTCTTACTGAACCCAAACTTCACTTGGTATGCTATTTGAAAAACCAAATTCCAGTTCATGGCTGCCTGCCAGCAACAGTGACTTTTGGTGTTTGCTGTGTAAATGCAGAGTTCTACATTGTCCACAAAGGCACTCTTATCTTTGGCAGAGATTTATAGGCTGCTTTAAACCTCAGGGGAGTTAATGGATGAATTGATCTTCCTCTGCAAAGCACTCTTGCAGTACATGAACCAATTTCAGCTGGGACCCAAGACCAGGTTGAGGAGAAACTTGGCTGTGCTTATGGGTTTGTGCATAAAGTTAAAATGCGACATAATGTGATGCCTGTACGACAGAAGTTACGGCGCTTACCATTTTCAGTCAGGGAAGCTGTCAGAGGAACTTAAAAAACTTGTTCAAAAAGACATTATTGAAGAGATTGACTCCTCGGAATGGGTTTGACCTACAGTAGTGACACAGAAGAAGGATGGAGTCATTCGCCTTTGTGTGGACTTAAGGGAGCCAAATAAAGCTATTGTGATTGACAGCCACCCTCTTCCTCATATTGAAGAAGTATTTGCAGAACTCCGTGGAGCAAAGATGTTTTCTACTCCTGATTTGCAGAGCGCATACCACCAGGTTATGTTGCATGAAGATAGCAGAGACCTCACAGCATTTATTACACATGAGGGACTATTTCGTTTTAAACGGGTTCTATATGGTCTTGCATCTGCCCCAAGTGCCTTCCAAAAAATGATGTAATTGATTCTGAAGAATCAACATAGAGTTCAGTGCTATCTGGATGATATTATCGTGTTTGGAAATACTTCTGAAGAGCATGACAATAATCTGCAATCTGTACTAAACTGCATCAGCACAGCAGGCCTCAAGCTCAATATGTCTAAATGCAAATTTAGACAAACAGAACTCTCTTTTCTGGGGCATACAATTTCACCGGCTGGACTAAAACCTGATCCAGATCATATCCTAGCAATTTCAAATGCTCCTCCTCCATCAGATTTGCAAACCTTACGTTCCTTCTTGGGTCTGACCTCCTGGTATACAAAATTCATTCCCAATTATACTTCTGTCATTGAACCGTTACGAGAATTACTATGGAGAAGTTCAACATTGGTGTGGATAACGGATGCACAAGCTAGTTTGGAAACTGTGAAAGACTTGATTGTACATAGTCCAGTACTTGCACTATTCAGTCCTGCATTGCCCACAATTGTGACTACTGATGCTTCTGATTATGGTCTTGGGGCTGTCCTCACACAGCTTTGTGAGGACAACACAGAGAGGACTGTTGCATTTGCTTCAAGGACACTGAGTGATGCTGAGAGAAAATATTCTACAGTTGAAAAAAAAGCACTTGCTTGTGTCTGGGCTACTGAAAAATGGAGAACTTACCTG
Source organism: Pelodiscus sinensis (assembly GCF_052426305.1). Taxonomy (NCBI): domain Eukaryota; kingdom Metazoa; phylum Chordata; order Testudines; family Trionychidae; genus Pelodiscus; species Pelodiscus sinensis. Next base: position 309,972,480 of record NC_143052.1, read on the forward strand.
TGGGGCCGCACGTTCAAGTTGTGCACAGACCACAACCCTTTGACAACTTTGCTAAGCACGAAAGGACTGGGAAGAGCAGGGAATCGTATTGCTAGATGGTCAGCAAGACTACTCTCTTTCCATTATGAACTGGAATTTAAGCCTGGAAACCAAAATGTGATAGCTGATTGCCTTTCTCGCCTGCCTTTGTCTTCACCAGATGGTCCACCGGAGGATGAGGATGAAGCAGTTGCACTTATTACAAGCACTCTTACTGCAGTAACAAGAGAGCAATTCCAAGCTGCTTGTTCAGCATGTCCAGTTCAACAAAAGCTACGAGAATTTCTGACAGATGGCCCAGTAACCCTAAAAACCTTGACCCAGTTTTGCTACCTTATTTTAGAATTCGGGATGAACTTACTTTGCTTGATGGCTGTGTGATATGAGGTACACAACGGCTACTTGTGCCCAGGGGCGGATATACGGCAGGGCGAGCAGGGCGGCTGCCCCGGGCCCTGCGCTTCAAAAAGCCCCGCACATGCGCCGTGGCGCCACCGTGCATGCGCCGTGGCAAAGGGGGGGCCCCGCAAGATTATGCTGCCCTGGGCCCAGCAAAACGGTCATCTGCCCCTGCTTGTGCCAGAAGAATTACAGCCAAAACTCATACACCTGGCACATGATACTTATCAAGGTATTGTCAGAACCAAACGACGACTACGAGATCTGTATTGGTGGCCTGTGCCACTTGCCAAAAGCATAAGACAGCAGTGACATGTACCCCACCATTACAGCCTGTTCCTCTTCCGGATTCTGCATGGGAAAATGTTGCAATTGACATCGTAGGACCCTTTGGTACTGCTCCAATTGACTGTCGTTATGCCATCACTTTAATAGACTATTTCAGTAAATGGCCTGAAGTGGTGTTTACATCGCTAATTTCTTCTGCTACCGTAATTAAGTTCCTCTCTACAGTTTTTAGCAAGGAAGGTAACCCCAAAGAACTGGTTTCAGATAATGGTAGTCAATTTACTTCCATGGAATTTGAAACTTTTCTAGCAGAGAGAAACATTTTACATAGAAGATCATCCCTGTATTACCCTCAAGCCAATGGGGAAATCGAAAGGTTTAACAGAAGTTTGAAAGACAGTTTGCAAACGGCTAAACTGAAAGGGTGCTCATGGATAATCTTCACTACTGATTTCTTGCAAGCTTACAGGGCTACACGACATACCACAACGCAAAGATCACCCGCAGAGTTATTGCATGGAAAACAGATGAATACTAACCTGAACATTGCTGGATTGTTTAAGACAAGACCTGATGCACCTGCTGTGAGAAAAACAGTTGAACAGAAGCAAGCAAAGTATAAAGCTTTCACAGACAAACGGCAGAGTGCTAAGGAACCTAAGTTTGAGTGTGGTTCCTTTGTTAGAGTAAGAAAACCTGGAATTTTACACAAAGGGGACCATAAATTCAACTCTCCTCTTAAAATCTGGACTAGTATTTACAGGGTTTTCAGTGTAATATTTCTGCCAAAAGTATAATGTCTTTTTCCATATTTGTTGCTGTGGTTAGAACAGCAATGTTTATTTTATAATTGGAAGAGCTTCTTAAGAGAGGAGGGAATGTGGTGTTTTAGATGTTGCTTGTAATTATTAGAACCGGGAGCAACTGGCTGTTGGGAATCTGGAAGCACAGGAAACGGGAAGGAGATGGGCCAGGCCTGAGTGAGAGTTACAGAAGGGAACAGAAGCAGCTTAGTAAAGAGGTTTCACCTTTGTTAAATAAAGACCTGTTGAAGTTTGTTACTACCTTGCTTGCATGATACAACAAAATAGTGTGCTAGGATGTCAGAGAAAAACCATCCAACCACAAAAGTGCTTCTGCAGCTGCAAAGGAGATAGTGTGGAGAAAGAGCTGTAGCCTGCCCAGGGTCTGATCTCATCTCCTTCCCACCCCCACTTCTAGCAGAGACCTGAGGAACAAGTTATGCAGTGCCTATAGAGAAACCTAATCTTGCAAAATTCTAGACATTGAGTAACTGTGAAAATGGTGGATAGCAAAAAAATGATCCCCATTTTCTTCAACCGACTGTGTGGGCGCAAAGGATGTAGTTTCTGAAGGGAAGTGGGAGTTAATTGCTCAGAACTGGTGCCAATAAAGTCATTCATATCATAAAATCACATTAAACTGTCTCAGAGAAGTCCTTAAATCTTGAGAGCATGTCAAGCTCAAATCTTATTGATAGTTTTTGACATCTCTTAGTGACACAAACTGGGTTCCTAGCCAAAGCTTTTTGACATCTAAGGAAAAACTTCTGCTTCCTTTAGTGAATTTTGGATCAGGCCCCAATTTACTATCAGTTTTTCACATTATGTAAGCAGTTAGCTCAACTATAGAACTGTCTTCAAAATTTGCAGTGTAATCTTGTCCATTTTTTTAATCCAAGATGCCTAAAATGTACCCTTAATTATCATGGTAAAATATATATTGTAGTTCTGCCTTTTTTTTTTTAATTAAGCTCAAACTATCTTATTTGGAATGTGTCTTTCATTTCACAATAGCAATGAGAATATGCAGGTTGTGTATTTACTGGCTGTTTCCTCACTTATGCTTTATGTTCAGAGGATTTTTGTTTGTGTTTGTTTTTGGAAAAAGGAAAGGAGAAAAGTAAGTGGTGTGAACCAAATGAGGGGATACTCCCCCCAAGGATGTTTTGTGAAAGAGTGGAGCTGAGTACTTTACAATACTATTTATCTGATTTTTAAAAAGAATTACAATTTAACTTGTTAGCTAGATTTTAGTAATCTTACTTTGTTTTGGTTCTTTTGAAGTCAGCTATGTTATAACATTGTACAGTTTTTACAACAGCCAAGCAAATAAAAAACCCAGTAATTAGTCTTGATCATTTCCTATATGATTCAGAAAACTTTGGGAACATTTTTACTGGCCAAGTGGAAAAACACCTTATTTTGGAACTTTACCATTTCTAAATGTAAAACAAAATTCTTTTTAGCCCTGTTTCTGAATGTATGGCAGGGAACCAGAAGCACTGAAGATTCAAGAGAGCTGCAATAGGTCAAAGTGCAGGGATAATGATGACAGAATATTTCAAAGATGCCAAGAAACTATGAAGTTTAATAGGCATTAAAGATGAAGCCAAGAGAGAGATAATTGATTTGCAGTACATTTTAGATTTGAGTAACCTTTCACTTTATTTAGGAGGGAAACATTTCTCACTTATTAATGAACTTGGGTTAAGCTTTATTGTTTAACAGTGAGGTCTTGCCCCAGGATGATCATGTTCTGCTGTACTTCCTGCAAAACAGTGTTAGAGCATTAAAATAATGTTCAGAGCTAAATAGCTAGACTTATTACAAAACATCCCTAGAACTTTTGCTTAACTATAATTAAAACTGATACAGATCAAATAGCAACTAGAATTATGAAAGGAAGCCAAATTTGAAAAAGCACTAATATTCCTGTTGTTACTGGATCAAAGTTGATGAGGCATCTTATTTATTGCCATGATTATAGTAACCACTGAAATCTTATTTTGATTAGTTTTTCCCCACAAAATCAATCCAATATAAATTTTATTTTAATTGTGCTGTAATTATGGGATAATTTATAGTCAGTATGTAAGAAATACTTTTGTTGAATGAAAACAGTTTGGTATGCATACAGTATATTAAAATCCATTTGTAATTGGCATCAAATAAATATGTCCAGTTATGTTGTGCAAAAGTACTACTGAAAGGATTTTAATGTTATTGTGTCATCCTTGTGGCAGAGACTAAGGCTATGTCTACACTGGCAGGTTCTTGAGCCAGAAATATGCAAATGAGGCTAAGCGTGGAATATCGCTGAGACTCATTTGCTTATCTAATGTGCCGCCATTGTTGCAGAAGAGGCTCTTGCTCCAGAAGGAGCTGTCTACACTGCCCCTTCTTGTGCAAGAAAAACCCTCTTGCGCAATGCCGCTACGCTGATTATTTTCAGGAATGTCAAAGACAACTGTTTCTTGTTGTCGGGAGCTTTCAGTCTTTGTCGAAAGAGTGACGGGATATAGAACAATTAGGAGTAATTAGGAATTTCTCATCTAACTTGTCTCTCTAAGCGTACATCTACACTGTGGGCTGAAGTCGAGTTAGGATATGCAACTTCAGCTACATTAATTGCATAGCTGAAGTACCTTAACTTGGCCTTAGGCGCTGTCTAAACAGCAAGAAGTTGAAGGAAGAGCACTCTTCTGTCAGCTTCCCTTACTCCTCATGAAATGAGGGTTATAGAAATTGGAGCAAGAAGCCCATTGTTTCGTAATTATTTCAAAATAATGGACTTGCTGTGGACGAGCACTCTGTTATTTGAAATTAACATGAGTTATTTTAAAATAAGTGTGCAGTGTAGACATAGCCTAAAGGTGTACATAGTGATAAAAGTGAAATGTGTTTGAAACTGCAATTGCTTCCTCATCAAGAACTTTCTAGAAATGCTGAGAGCGCCTCTTTCTTCCATTCATGTGCAGAATAAATTTTATTATGTGCAGCAAAGCATGTGCAGATGTGTACCATGTGTGGAAACACATGCTGTCAACTGTGGGAGCTCCGCTAATAATTTGGGCAGGATTTGAATCTTTCCTGGGGGACTACAATGATATATGGAAAGGTGGTAACAGCTGAAAAGATTAGTATCTTCCTACTGAATACTTACACAAGCGTTAAGTTAGGAGGAAGGGAATTTATTCTCTTTCCATTATTTAAGGATTAAGTTTGCATTTTACTAATCTAATATTCGTTTTCCTATTGTGTTCCTAGGTTTTAGGTCAGGTTTCTTCTGTTGGCATGATGGTTATTGAATATTTATTGTGCCTTTTTTTGTATTGCCATAGTGGAGTGTTTTCATGCAGATAAGAGGGATCACTTATTTGCTTCTTTCAGATTATGCTGTATTTACCTAGATTCAGTAAAACTGCCCAGCATCAATAGTTACAATAGTTGTGGTGACAGCAGTTGGAAAACGCTTTCTCATGGATTCTACATAGAAGCCTGACGTGTGATTGTTACTGGTACTGTTTACTTGCCTATCTGCTTCCAGATTTGGGAAAAATCACTATCATACAGGCAGTCCCCGACTTACGAATGGGTTACGTTTCGAACACCTGGTCGTAACTTGATTTGGTTGTAAGTCGGAGATACCCTTAAACGCGCTGCCCACACTGTTCAAAAACCTCGACGTACATGGTTCTCAACTCGAAAATATTATAATGGGGTTAATGGGAGGTTGGTCGTAAATTGGTGTGTTCGTAAGTCGGGGAGTGGCTGTACTACATTTTTCCTTGGAAAAATTGATGTCAACTTCATTATTAAAATAAAGGATTACATTTGATATATCATTTTGTAGCTTATTTAGAAAGCGTTTACTAGGAAAAATCTTGACAGATAATAAATTATATATAGGGGACGTAATACACAATTTATGAGAACTTACAAAGGTTTCTGAATGCTTAGGTACCCTAAGATTAAGGATATTTGTCCACAATTTTTTAAAAGCACTTTGAAGTTTTAAGAGGAAAAGTGCTAATTATTATGTACAATACAATGGCAAATAGGCACTCTGAATACAGATGTTCAGTATACCAACACTAATAGATGTATATGTAAGCAAATTTGAAAATACAATTCTTAACATTTATACTGTAATTTTTACATCTGTGAATTTGTCATATCAAAACAGATTCAAAATGATGCATACATGATATACAGATGTTTTTAGGATTTTGTCTAAAATGCATGTCTATATACAACCCAAGAATTGTCTTATAAAGCTCCTTCTATTCTTCATAAAATAGTAGGAAGATGTAGATGTCTGAAGCTCCAGTGACAGTTCAGGATCTTCTCCCAAGCACAATGGAGACAGAAAATAACAAGTATTTTGCTGGATGTGCATGTTTTGTCCATTGAGAATACATTTTCCTATGTGAGTTTTGTAGTATAGATTTTGAATAGTTTAATTATCAAGAAATACATCTATAGTATGACAACAGTGGCTTACTGTGGTGCTGAAGAAAGCAATATATAGATTGCAATAACAAAGACTTGCTTACAGACTTTCTGAATTGTTTAGTCCTTCTAAATGAAGTCAGCTTTTAAGGAATTTTGTAACTAGAGATCTTTGACATATCTTTTTGTTATTATAGACTTGTTCTTCAGAACTATTATTCTGACTATTTTGAGATTCTATTATAACACATGACTGTTAGAAAATAGTCGCTTAAGGTATTTTTCAGAACAGTTGATATCTGATGAATTAAATTACTTTCTGGATTAAAAAGTCTAACTTTTTGTAAGATAGATATATAGTCCAAATTTTTCACTTTATAGCTCTATTCACCCTATTTTTCTCTTTACTGTTAAGGACCAGACAGCAAGTTGACAGCTACACCTGTCAAGCTAAGCCCTGTGCACATCCTATTATTTTTGTTATACTGTCACCCCAACCCAGTTGTTTTTCTTAACCATCTCTTTTTGTCCTTTTTACAGTATATACTCTTTGGGACGGGTGCTATCACTTTCTATGTATGTGCAGTGCCTAGCATAATTGGGTCATGACCTGGATGTCTCTAAGTGCTACTGCAATACAAGTTATTTCCAATAGAACTTAGAACCAGTTGTGCCTGTGTTACACACTTTCATATAAAGCATCCTGAGACAATTCAGGTTGGGCCTGATATTTCCCTGCTCTTCGGTTGACAGTTTATTCTACATTGTAGAATAATCAGAGACTCAATCTCCAAATGAAACTTTATCATAACTGGTTTTACAAAAGTCTGATAACACTTCTCAGATCTTCAGTAGATAGCACCAATCCCACAGCTGATGCTTTTGGATCACTCAGCAAGAGGGTGGATCTCTTACGCTGTCTATGATGAGAGAAGGATGTTTTGATGACAAATGCCTGGTCTTATATATGTCTCTCAACTTGTCACTGGTAGTGATGACAGGAAATAGCCCAGTTCAGGGGAGAGGCATAAGTTTGTTTTGTTGTTGCTGTTTAACAAAAGCCCTGGTATGTACTGCTTAGATCAGTGGAGAATTCCATCTGCTTACAAATGTTTACACAAATCTCTCTTCATACCCACTTGGCTCTGCAGTTCCCCATTATTCTGCCTCCTGGAAGTGTCATTGGCACAGCCAGGAAGGCCATTGAATCCTTGAATCTTTTGTTCCAGGGTCCACGACAGAGTCACAATCTCCTTTTCTTGCAGCTTAGAATCTGAAAAGTTGAACCTCTTGAGTTTTGGTTATTCCAAAACGTCTATGTTCAGCTTCAATCAAAGGCTCCACCACAAGTATCTGCTAACTGACCAGGAAGGAAACAGTTCTATCCTCTGATGCCATTCCAATGCTATGGGTCCTAATATACTCTACATTAGAGATTAATTACCATGGCCTAGATCTAGTTTTTCATGTGTAAATCACATCATTGTAGATAAGATTCTACTGAAGACAAGAGAATTTGGCCTTTCATTGCCGTAAAGAATTTGGCAGTGTAAGATTAAACTGATGGTGAGGGAGACTTTTCAAAGTGGAATCTGTCTTTTACTTCATGCCTTTGCTTATAACCATGTATAGAAAGAAGCCTTTAAGTTTTGTCACCCTTAATATACTTATTCTGCTAGTGTTTCAACTCATAAGGTTTGAGAGATTCAAACATCAAGGAAGAGAATTTCTCTTGAGGAAGAGATTTCTCCCCTCCCCCAACTAAATTAATTTTTTCACATTAACTAAGACACTGCTTTGCGACAATTTTGCCAAAGATCAGAATAGCCTCAGGAAGTTCAACAACCTGGTATTCAAGTATTGCACTACAAGGTGAGCTAGCCTGGCCAACTGCAAGTCTTACAAAAATTGTCAAGCAGATCATTCTTCTGTAAATACAGATTTCAGATAAATTCTTTAAAAAGTCAGCTAATTCTTACCTCCCTTTTTATAGAAAGGCTTGCTAATTCCTAGTAGTGATGCCAGGTGTTATGGAGTTTTGTATGTGAAAAATAGACAGGATTGTTTTGGGTTTTAAATTAGTTTTCAGTGTTTAGAGTGGCTTAGAATGCATCTTCAGAATGTATGGTATACTAACACACCATTTCAGAAAATGAGAACTGCATATTCTGGAGAGTCCGTTGGTAACCACTTCCCATTTACACACAAACAGGAGTTTCCTACTGTGAAAAGGAGTCTTAGAAACATTTCAGCAGTTGCACATGAGAAACTAGTTTTAGAATGGAAATTACATTTAAAAACAAGCAGATTATTATTACATTTGGAAACCTGTTGACAAACTATGCAATAGACACAGGCATCTAGGTAATTTCTCCTGTACTATAAAAGACTCAAACATGCTAACCATATCCTGTAAAACAAAGTGAATCATAGATGGAGATCTTTCCTCATTAAGTGTGATCTTGTTCGGGTGCTGAGCTGACTTTTGGACATATGTAAAATTAACCTTTTAAAAAAAGGAAGAATTCACTGAATAATGTTACAGAATCAGACTTGAAAGAAATGAGATATGCAACAATTAATTATTATGAACAAGCCACTGTTGAAAATTTTCTTCTGATATTAGACTTAATCCTGATCTTGACTCTTTCATACTGAATCCATCTTTCAGTCCATTAATATCAGTTTGATCTCAGTGAGTAGAATAAATCTGATTTTGAACTTTTCAATATCAAAGATTCAGATCCATTGTTGTTCCATTTTCATCTTCCAAATATATAATCTTTAATTTTATCTTATTCTTTTTTTTAAATCATGTCAGCCCCTAGACAGATATTTATAAAGCACCTTTCACTTCACTAACATAGTAAAAACCTGGTGATGAGAATTTTCAGGCATGGTAACTAGATAAACTGAGATCTTATTCAGGATTTAAAGGGGAGGGAATTGGCACTGATGATAGTTGCTTCAAAGAGCCATTATCTCTTACTCCTCCAAATGCAGTATTTGTCATTATCCAAGCATGTAGTATAGTCTTATTATATTAATCACGCTTTTTTGGGGAGGGAGATATTTTAACTTTAGCTTCATTCACTATGTTGATTTTTTTAAAGAGAAAAATAACTCTCTCCCTTCCTTTTATGAAACATGTTAGTTTTTTTTTAACACAATGGAAAAAGTCAGTTCCTGCATCTATCTTCCTAATTTCATAGTTGCAAAATATTAGTGAAGTAGTTTCTTTGTTTTGAGCTCCACCCTGACTGTTGCTAGGCAGATGAGCTGTGTTGCCTATGTTGACAGTATATTGAACAGACACAGAAGCTGTAACCAGCAGCTATAAACAGCCAAATGCTGGAGGAAATAGCTTTTAACACAGTTCAGAACAAGAATATCAAATGTGGAAAAAATGAAAGGGTGAAGTTGTATTAGAAATACAGTTTAAAAAACCTCTTGCCAACAGTATGACTTTGAAGGAAGAATATAAATGTCAAAATAAGGGACAAAGAGTAACTATTTTGAAATGACTGAAAATATTTGTTTTGGAGCTTAGGGTGAGCAATGTATTTAAATTTGTGATCCTGCACAGTTCTCAAATTGGTCTGTTTATTAAATGTAACTGAAATAAAGCTCTAAGTCAAATCTTGAAACTAACTAATCTTAAAACTAATTTTTCCCCACAAAATCCTTGTCACAGTTCAGGGATACTACTTATTTCCCTTCTATAGTCCCTTGAGAGAACTCCCTCTAGGGCTTCTCAGCTGTTACCTCTTTTGGTTAGAGGTCTTTGTCCATCTCCCTCTCCACTGAAGCTTTTTGAGCCTACGCATATCTCTGCTAACACAGTAGCAGTCCCAACAAGCCAGATAGCCTAAACAAGCCAGTGTCTGTATTTTCCTTTCTCTTTGAAGATTATGAACAACATAATTGCCAGTAGTTACCACACAGCCCTTTATAAGTAAGCACAGTTAGTCTTAAAATGAAAGCACTGCAGAGAAGTCAAATTAAAAATTATAAAAATTCCTATATGCATGCTAATATGCTCACCAGAGATCACCCGTCGGTAATGTGGGGCCTCAATAGGTCCAAGTCCTTCCAACTCTTCCAAGGAAGGATAGGTACCCCCTTTCTAGGAGGCAGCAAAGGGGAGGGCAGACGGATCTGCGGAGCTGGCACACATGGTGAGCCAGCTTAAAAGCCAGCTCCCCATGTGTATCGGCTCCCACCTGCCCCTCTTACCCTCCACACCTTTGCTGCCTCTGATATAGAGGCAGCGGAGGGGAGGCTGTGTGTAGTCAACAGGATTCATGGTGTACACATTGACATCCCTAACATACATCCCACTCACATTCAGGCATAGCTAGATGTTGCATGGACACCAAGACAACCCCTACAGCAGGGCTACTAAACACGTGGCCTGCGGCCCATTTGTTTGCGGCCCATGGTGCAATTTGGGTTTATGGGGGGCTCAACATACGGCCTGCAGGTGGGATCCTTTGAATATGACCTTGTGACGGCGCGTTGGGGTTTCCCCGTCTTCTGCACCCCCGTAGTGGCACGAATAGACTCCGCCAGCCAGTAGCATTGAGGGAGTTCATTGCTTCTCCAAAATATAGCACAGCATAGACGTAATCTGGTTACAGGAACTGGGGCCAGGAGGCCTCACCCCCTCCCCTCTTTGAGATGGGGGGTGGCTGGGGCCCTACAATCCCAGCCCCCTCCCTAGCCTCTTCTCCCGTGCTTCCCAGACAGTAACTGCCTCCCTTCCAGCCCTGTCCCCCCAGCCAGGGGTTGGTCCCTGCCTTCCTCACTTTGTCTCTCTCCTTGGGAGGCAACTGGTCGGACAGGTTGGGAGACCCTTGCCTATGTGAGTCATCCGCTGTCCTGCCAGGCCGTGCTACAAGTAGCCGCCAGTGGAGGTCACCCACAGCCCACTGCCCAAGCCTAGCAACCAACAAGGTGCCACCACCACACCACACTGGGTTACAGAGCAGACAGCCCCCCCACTATGCCACAGACCTGCACTGGGAACGTGCTGCATAACGATGAGGCGTCTCCCCGGGGGGGGGGGTTGAGCATTGAAATATGCAAGTGGATGGGCTGGCTAGAACAGATGGGTACAGGATGTCGTTGTTTCTAGCCCCCAGGGAGGAAGTGCCAGGAATACTGGGACGTTTGGGAAGTGCTGGCTGCTTAGCCTTGAGAGGTACCGATTGGCTCACACTGGCCACGTTTGGGTCTGGCTCTGTGGCAAAAGGCTTAATCTTTGTATTCATGCCCATCAGTGTGAAGGAAGCTATTTGCATGTATGTGCAACCTCACTTGAGTTGCGTCCCTTGGCATGTGCTGTGAGTATCTAAGTTGAATAGCCCCGCCCTACAGAATGACCTCCAGGCCTCATAGCCCCTGCACTCCAAGGGGCAACATGGTTTAATAGCTACAGTCAGTTGCTCTGTTTGTCCTTCACCCAAGGAAGAGAGAGCCCCAAACCAGGTCCCTGACCCCAGCCAAGGAGACTACCGCTGGCTCAGCCAGGAATCTCGCCAAAACAACTGAGCTCACCAGGGTGGGCACCACTCACTCACCCACCCTCGGCTGTTTACTACCATAGCAAGCATTGCATCTGTCCAAGAGGTCTCAGGATCCTCAGGGCAGACTGCTCCCTGGCACTCCGTTGGCTATGGAAGCACACTCTGAAGCTTCAGCTCCTACAGAGAGAGTCTGTGGCTGGTTCTCAGCAGGCACTTCCATCACACATCCTTCCTCTCCACCATCCGTCCCAGACTGAGCTGAGCTGCTTCCATTTATACTAAGCTAGTACTTTGAGCATGCTCCACCTAAAGTTGGCGTTAGTCCCATCTGGCCCAATGCAGGCTATGCTCATCCCATCACAGGAACACATGTACCTCCTCAGTGACTGCTCTATTACAAGCAGCTCTGTTGACTTCTGGGAATTTGCAACCACACAGAGTGCTCTCTTGTTAGAAGCATTTATCCTTCGCTGGAGGCAGATACATAAAGTTGATTTTTAGCCTTATGCAGCCTCCTAGCACTGCCTTCTCCCTCAAACAGCTGTCAGTCTCTTGGAGACTATATTATCATGTACAAATCACAATAAATATGCCCACTACTGTACAGCAGTAGCTTAGTATCAGATGTCATAGTTTTGTTTGAAGGACTTAAAATGTAAAGGTGTGAAGAAATGTAATCAAAAGATATAGAGAGAGACATGTGGTTATTAGGTCACAGAATGTTTGACAATAGAGGTCGGCTTTAGGAGTTTCTTGAAATTTAAGATAGAGGGAGCATTGCATAAACTAATGTGAGATTATAGGAAGTGGAGGAAGAACCTAAAGCGACAGCAAGGTAGTGAACATGAAGTGTAAGAGAGTGGAGTGGTATGAAGATGCAAAAACAGTTGTTGGCTGATACAGACTTGTGGAGAGTTTAGAAGATGAGAAATTTAAATTTGACAAAGAATAGTAAGAGCCAATGCAAAAATTCAAGATAACTGTCTTTCTTTATATCCTAATATTGGTGTTTTCTCTATCTGTAGAGCTCTATATAATTTATGGCCATGAAAAATGCATCCCGGACCGTGAAATCTGGTTTTATAGTGTAAAAGCACACCATATACTGATTTCATAAGGGAGACCAGAGTTTCTCAAATTGGGAGTCCTGATCCAAAAGGGAGATGGGGGAGGGGTCACAAGATTATTGTAGAGGGGTTGCTCTGCCGCTCTTACTGCTACTCTGCCTGTAGAGCTGGACTCCTCTAACTATCAGCCACTGCTCTCCAGATGCCAAGCTCTGGAACAGCAGAGATGCTGGAACAGCAGAGACTGCAACGGGCCCTACAATAACCTTGTGACCCTCCCAAGATTCCTACAATAGTAACACCATGAAATTACAGAATTAAATAGCTGAAATAATGAAATTTATAATTTTTTAAAATCCTCTGACCGTGAAATTGACCAAAATGGATGGTGAATTTGATAGGGTCCTATATATTTGACTGGAAGTATGATAATTACATTTCTGAGACTACGCTCCCTTGTTGTGGCAGTAAAGGTTTCTAAAACTCTTTTTTAGATTCTTGATATGTCAGTTATGTGTACCCTTTAGGGGTTTCTCAGTTCAAGGGCCCTATTACTGTATACCATACTGACTGGCTGTACAGCATAGCACAATGTCTGATGTTCGTATTTTGCTTACTTCGTGTGATTTCTGAATTATTTGTCTTTAGTTTTGGTTGGATAATGCTTCTACATTTTGTAGATGGTGTATGTGTGTAAAATGTGTTAAACAAAAACCAAAGAAGCACCTAGCTGTTACAGTGAGAGGCGTTCTTAATAGAAACATTTTCACATGTTCCAAATATGGAATTCTCATTTATGTGAATGGAAGCTCCATGTGAGAATCCCTGCACTAGAAATCCATTTTATGGAAATGAGATGAACAACATGGTTTGGAGAAAGGGTGTTTTGTCATTACAAATTGAAAGGTTGAGCCTTTCATGTGTATCAAAAGATAACTTTATGCATTAAATGTTCAGTAACGTTGTTCATTTTAATATGCTCTTTTTATATTTTTTTCATTATTGATTCCCTCCTCTCTTCAAATTTACACATGTTCTTGTGTAATCTCCACTTTATATCTAGTCATAGAAAATGACAAATGACATTAACTGCATGATGCTAACAGGCCAGAAGAGGGTGTTAAAGCGCTGCAGCTGATATTCTCATTAGCTTCTTACCTTTAAAAAACCTCTGTTCTATTAGGAATTGGCTAATTTGGCTACATATAATTTTTAATCAGTTGTAAATGAACTTTAGATTTTTTTTATTGTGTAATACGATGATTTTTATTTTTTGTTAATATGTTTGTTTTTGTAGGCTTGGCTTTCATTTTGGAAGAGGCTGAAACTTTATTCCAAGAAAGCCCTCTTTTTTTCTTGCCCTTTGAAATTTTTATTACTATTTAGTAAGATACCTCGCCACCTAAAGAATTATTGTATGCTATTTTTAATATTGATTTTTTGAGGCAGTTCTACTTATTAGCAGTGAGAAGTTGGCGTTAGTGTTGGTCAGAGTTTCTTTGGGCTGTCTTCTGTTTTGCAGTGTAACTTTATTTTCAGACCTATGCACATCAGAGCAATAATCTCTGATTGCCATGAAACTTGATTATCATTTGTATGTAGTTTGGTATAAGTTTGATTATATTTATGTAGTTGGTGTAAATTAATGATACATCATCCTGACTGCACTTTTTTTAATGTTATACAGTGATGCACACCTACTTGTCAAATTATTTCTAATTTAAAAAACCAAGTTCATTCTATCCAATGTGTTTTATTTGGTGAGATTATTTCACCATAGAATGTATGTAGATCAAGGAAAATAAATAATTTTTAGGGCTTTGTTTTCAGTGTTAACCTTGTCCAGATTCTGGGGTTTTCCTCAGGGCTTTAGAGAAGAAGGTTTTAAATGTTTATACAGAAACTGCAGCTACTTCAGGTTGAAGAGCAGCAGTAGATGTACTTGCACATAAATGTTGAATTTGACCGGAAACTACTGTAACTCATCCCCGTTCTTTTGAAATAAACTCCATCCATCAGAATTACTATTTATTGCTCTTGTATCCGTCTTCACTTATGAGTAAACTCCATCCTGAATAATGTCACTACTTTAGATCAATGGGATTTTTTTTAAAGCAGATCCCTAAACATTTTTGAATGGAGATGCAGACTCCTTTGGAAATCTTAACATTGCCTAAGGAACCTGAGGGGTCTTTTGACCACAAGTTGAAAACCACTATTTTAGGTATTTTAGGGTTGGGATGTGCAATTTATCGCACAGACATGTGAATCGAGTTGTTTTCAGATTTTTCATGTGTAGTCTTTCATTATCCCAAACACTTATGCTGTGTGTATCAAATTTTCTTTTAATTCATTTACAAAAATTTTATTCACAGCAAAATAAACAAGGATTTTTTTTGTTTTGTTTTTGATTAGAGAAGCCAAAGTAAGTAATTAACAAAAAATTACATGACAGTGTTTCATGAAGTGTGCGATATACGTCTCAAGAAGGGATGTGAAGGGCTAAATAGGGGATGTGGTCAGATCTTTTATGTCTCTAATATATCAACTTTTATTTTAGAGAAAAAAGTCTTTAGGAGTTACAATTGCAAAGAAAGCCTTCAAAATGCAGATTAACAGTAACTGATGTGTTGTAGATCTGAATTTGCAGAAAGTCTAAAACTGTAACTGAGAGTTAACTAGGGCAACTGGGCACAGCATGCATTAATAATCAGTAAATACTTACACTAGGGATGTAATAGTGTAAGCGAATAACCAATTAAGTGATAATCAAAAGCTTATTGGTTAGTGCTATAGACTACATGCATTTTTTAGCAGGCTAGCTAAGCAGCCCGGCTCAGTCCCGGCTTGCACTGGGTCTGGGACCTACACCTGCTGTGGCTCTGCATTTAAAGTGTATTAGGAGCTAGATGGGCAGGCAGTGTGGCTCAGTTCCAGTTTGTGCCAGGTTTGGGAGCTCAGATTCACCCGCCCAGACAGGAGCTGCTGCCACCCTGCGCTGCTGCCTCTGTATCAAAGGCAGCAGTGCAAGGTGACAGGCAACTGGTCTGCGAGAGGAGCTGATTTTTAAACTGGCTCCCTTCATGGACCAGCTTCTGTCTGGCACCCTGCACTGCTGCCTCTGATACAGAAGCAGCAGTGTGGAGTGGCATGGGGTTCCTCCTCGGGAGTGAGGCCAGAGTGCACTAGTGCCAGCTCTGCCCCCAGAGACTATAGAATAGTCAAGTAACCACTAAGAATTCATGAGGTTAATTGACTTTTTTTCAATTAACTGATATTTAACATCCCTAATTCATACAGGACAGCATGAAGGGGATAGTAATTGTTTGTCCTTCAGTCAGAGTCAGCTCTGATGTTGGATCTCAACCCTATACTTATTAGCCCACGAGAGCCACCTTTCTGAATGTGCAGGAAATGCTTCTTTCTTTTCCTTTCAGTCAAAATGGTCATTGCTTTTGCAATTTTATTGTGTTAAAGAACAAGTGAGTGCAGGTTCTAATGTCTGACCTGCTATTTATAATCTTCCACAAGGACAAAATAATCTTCCATCACCATCATAAATTCTTTCCTGAAGAGGTAACAGAGGTTTCAATTCAATCAGTCCAGTAGCTTCAAGAAATGTTTTCCGACCTCATTCACATCCAGGTGAGGAAAAAACTGTACATCGTAGGCCTGGTCTACACCAGGGAGTTATTTCAAAATGATAAGTGAAGCGTCCACATTACCAAACCCATTATTTCTAAATAATGGGCTGGTTATTTCAAAATCTGTACTCCTGCTATCCTCGAGGAATAACAGTTATTTCAAAATTGTTATTTTGAAATAACATTAGTGCGGATGTTCTGGTGCTGTTAATTCAAAATAATTGGCCTCCAGAGGCCTCTCACAGCTGCACTTGTGGCCACTCTGGCTGCACCTGCCATCTCCACTGTTCCCCTTCTCCTGCGAAGCTTAAAAATACAGGCTGCAAGAGAAAGGCTTGTGGCATATGGCCAGCTTGGCAAGCCCCATGCCATACAGTAGGAGAGCTCCAGCATGGACAGGTGTGGAGATCTTGGACCTCAAAGTCTGGGGGAGGAGACCAACCTGCAGGATCTCTGCATCAGCAAGCACAATGCCAACATCTATGGCCAGATGGCTGCCATCCTGGCCTATAGAGGCCACACCTGTACCCTTGACCAGGTCCCAGCAGGCCTACAACAAGGCCAGGGAGCAGAGCATGTGGAAGGTAGAGGAGGAAACCCCAGTAGCACTCTGCAGCAGTAGCCTCTGCTGCTCATACACCGCCCCCAACACCTCTACACCATCCTCCAGCTGGCAAGAATAGAAGTTCTCTCTCTGCAGGACACGGCCAGTGCTGGACCCAGCATGTGTGGGACACAGAAGAAAGCTGAACCAATCTGCCCACAGGCTCTTGGCCTGGGTGGCATTTTCTCATGCCTGTTTCTGAGCTATTTCAATGATCCCCGGTAGCGGGGACATGCTATTTTAATTTTGTTGTTTTGGGAGTTATTTCAATTTTACTAATTTTGAAATAATTTCCTAATATAGACATGCCCTTAGATGCCGCGAGAATATTAGCATTCTATTTAAATAGGACTAGGAAATTTTAAAATTCAATGTTTATTTCATTTGGGGATTGTAAAAATAAAGGATGGACAATTCTATATCAAAGTGTGTTTAAATTAGCAGTTTTTTTTATATGGGAATGTTACCAGCAAAGCTGTGTTCCTTTCCTGCTGGGGCTTAGATCACACACCACAAGGGCAAAGGTGACTTCTGAAGAATGACTCGGATCTATCCCAGTTGTAAAAATATGCAGAGCTACAGCTTCAAGCTCTGTTTTCACTTTCACAGAACTCTACTCACTTGACCTGGTCTAATGCTCAGTTTGATAAGGCAATACTACAGATATTATTTGTGTAGAACTCCATGTCCCACCTTCCAAGGACTGTAGTACTAAACAAACTAACTCATATTGGGAATGTGCAGAGGCCACATGAAGAAGCAGTGGAGGTTACTCACCTGTAATAGGAGTTCTTCAAGATGGACTGTGCACATTCACACTTGCCTCTTCCTGAGAGTCCTAATTGTAACTTTGGATCTGAGGAGATGATAGAAGAAATTGATGCATCCAGAGCACCATGCCCCTTTTTATAGCTTTGCCCTAAGCACATACACCAGTAGTGAGGGCACTGCTGGTCTATCCCAAGAGTAGGAGTGTGGAGAGGACACCAGTTCCTGGTGAGTGACCTACATTTCTGGCCTTAAGTTTAGTGTTTCATGGAATAAAACATAGCCCAATGTCTGTAGTTTTTATCAAATGGAAACACCTGCTGGTCCTTTCACTAATGACAATTGTTCTTGTAAAATATCTTACTATGGGCCAATAAAATTAGGCTCTTATTCCAAAAGCTTTTTTATTTTCCTGGTGCACCTGCTCGGTGTTTTGTTTTTGCCTGAAGTAATTAGAAATGATAGAACACTGATAATAGGTAGCTGTTGCTTTCAATTAGAGACCAGAAAGAAGTAAAAAGATGTATCATAATGTTACCATGATTATGCACAAAAAACATTGCAATTATTGTATATAAATATCTTCTAGGCTGTTCTATATATGTGTATGAGAACTTACTTAGTAATTAGGAAGAAACTTGTGGTAATCCTTTTAACACTGTGTTATGAAGAGTTTGGCAGTTTTTAAAAACAATTTTTAAGTATGTGTAGTCTAAAACTTGGAACAGTAAATTTGATTTGTATTTATATAAATTAATGCATTTTCACATTTGAACTACTGTTATGAATACTGAAAAATAGATCATATTTAGTATTTTTATATTTGACGTGAAAAAATATAAACATGATATATTTCTAGTTTTAGAAGCACATGTTTTTAAAAACAAGTTACAAATATGCATGTAAGAGAGGATATCTCCTTTTGGAGCAAGTCAGTCTGAATGTCATCCTCCGATATCCCTTTCTTCTGCCTCAGTGATTGCTTCTGCATTGCTCCTTCTCCCACACAGAACAGAAATAGAACTTGAATGTTTCCTTGGCAGAGCACTATCACACTGCCACGTGAACAGGCCTTAATTCTGTACAATCTGAACAATTCTTTGTGTATAACGTTAACTGCTGTAATAAATTATCTCCTATTTTGATATTTTATTTTTGGTTTTGAGATGCCACTGATTAGCAATGGGATAGATTATTTTATTCCTGATTCTTTCCAGTGCCTAATTTATTTCCATATCTTATAATGGATGTGAATCTTATTAAAAATAAGAGGGTAATTTGTGTTTTGGTGCACAGATAATTGCATACGTGTGTATTACTGCATGTTTAGGATCTACATCATGACATTATGGTCTGGACCTGAAGGCTTCCTTGTGCAGCCAGATTCCTGCACTGCAGCCCTTACTTCCATGGAGGTGAGAATAGGCACAAGTGTCTGTAAATGCAGAACAATTCACAGGAGTAGGATCTTACGGTCTGTTCTTAAAAGGAACGTACTGGCATACTGTGACCTTACGATCATATTTTTGTATGATTTACTGTTGTGTTTTTAATTTTATTTTCAGTCATGAAGTTCAATAAAATTAACTTTAAATAGTCTTTATTTACTTTAGACAGAGCAGATGAGTATCTGTTTTTTGGAGGGTTTTTTGGTGTGTATGTGCATGCCTACATAATTCATAATCAAGGGGAGAAAACTAAAGGTAAACATGTTTCATTTCTATACTTGTGCTTATTCACATACACTGACTTTTGTAAAATTCTACTATGATTTATTCAATATGAAGAAGCTGTAGGTATTGCTCTCTTCTTCCAGGTGCTAAATTCTCTGGCAGCAATCCAGTAAACCAATTAAGCACATGCTTAATTTTTAATTGTATTAATAGAAATCTCACATAATTCATGTTAAATAAAGACTGAAATGCTCTGCAAGGTTAAGGCCAGAGAGTGAAACACATTGAGGGATTGAGACCTTAGAGAAGAACCGAGTGCATTCTCCTCCTCCTCTACTAAATTTTCAATATTCTTTAAAGGACTCCACTATTATCCATTCAGTTAATACAAATAACTCAATATTTAATTTGTGGTTTTTACATACCATGTATTGCCAAGCAATTATGTGAAAACAGTAATTTTGTTCAACAATCAGGAACCTTACAATCATGGAGAGTTTATTGATTTTACTTACTGTTTTTTAATTTTCAGAGGGAAAATTCCAGGGCAGGGGCCACAATGCCTGGCCACTGGCTGTTCTGCGATTCTCCACAGCTGTCAGGGAGGTGGGGGCATGCTTGCTTGCTTCCCCCCACACCCACCTTGTGATCATTCTGGAGTATAACTGTCCCTGCTATCACCCCTCCTTTTCCGTTTGAGAAACAATAACATTCCAGGCATATCCCATTATCCTGGCACAACCAAACCCTGGCCTTGCTTTAGGTTATGGTAAGGGGAAGCTGCATACCAAGAGATAGGTGGTCCTAGCTCTTACTGCTTAGGAGGAGTTCTTGAACAGACTCATGGGTAGGCAGACAAACATTCAAACTCTCTCCATTCATTCATATAATATATAGTAGATAACACTTCTGTTAATTCCTAAACATGGGATGTCTTCTCCAGCTTTTAACTGCTACAGTTCCTGGCACACACACACAGTGTAATCCAGCCACTGTTTCAACCCTCATGTTATATCCCCCAAATGAGTTTTGTGAGGGGTCTGCGAAACATCGGATTACCCTTTTACAGCATAAAATAGTGATGCTGCAGCAACATGTCATTATGCCACATTGTAACAAATAAGAGGTAAGAGTACCCCAAAAAAGATAATGGCTCATAATGAGGCCCCTGACAGTAGGGCCAAGAACAATTCTGAATCTCTTGAATTCTTCTGTTTGGTTCCAATAATATCCTTGGTGAGACAGTGTGGACAAAGCCCTGAACCCAGAAAAAAATCCTTATGGAGGCTAGAGTGTCTAGAGGAAGCCAGCCCATCGGGGCCAGGAAGGCATACAAAAGGATCTGCAAAGCTCAGCAGCAGCTCAGTGTCTGTGGATCCCTGAACCAGTGAAGATGGGGTGGTTGGCTGGCTACAGAAGCAGCAGCACCATGGGAAGCTCTGTGTGGGGAGCTAGTGTGGACTAAAGTGAAATATGTTGGACTGGAGGATAAAGCCCTGAAGTAAGGGCAAAGAAGTTGCCTCCAGGAGGGGAAGCCCTGGAGACACCACTCTTGTCTGGAACGGGGAAACACCTTCATAGTGGGCACCAGGATGAGCCCTTTAGAGGTGTGTCCTGGAAACAGTTTGTGATATACAGTGTGTGACTGGGCCAGAGGGCTGAGTTCCCGAAGAGACTTTTGGCATCGACAGAGAGAGTGCAGGAACCTACACTTGGCCAGATGAGGGCATTCGCATGAGGTGACACTCCTCCCCTCCTTTCCCGTTACACTTAGATACAAGACTTAAGCCTGAGAGAAATCCTTGAAAAGGGTCATACTCCTACTATAACAAGTATTACCATTCAGAATGTCCGTTACTATGCCGCAGTTCTGTCCATGATCCCTACTCAGATCTACAACTACTTGTGGATCTGGAACTTACTCTTATTATAAATCCCTCAAGGAGACTCACAGAAGGTGTGTAAAACAAAACAAAAAAAGAAGCAGATGCATGTGCTCCTGCTTCTCCTGCAGAAAAATGGTGATAGTTCCAAGGAAATCTGAGTAAGTTCTGTCTCTTCTCTCTCCGAAAAGCTTATTAAGGAAGTTCACTTTCCCTTTTTTAGGGTTTTTTTTTAAAGGATGCTGTAGTTTGACTGTTACGTACTGCTCAGAGCTGAGGTTGGATCTTCAGTTTGAGATTGAATCTGAGGAGGACAGTCAGGTTATTTTACCACCATGGTTTTATTCACCAGACAGATAATTTCAGAACAAATGCTGTATGTATGATATATATTGCCACAGACCATACCCATATACTGGTAGGTTCTATGACAAAAAACCTGATTCTGATTAATGGCAAGACTGGCTGTTTCTCCCTTGGGCTGGGTGATCCTGCTGACCTTCTCCAAAATACTATGGGGAAGCTGAACATATCTGTGCTTATGAAAATCCATCCCTTTTGCAACCATAGAGGAAATCCTATTGGATATAATGATCATTGACATACACAGAATGCTCACCAATGGTTGTCCCAGATGCTCTATCAAAAGAAGAGTCTATAGGACTATGATGGATAGGAGGAATGTTGTCCTTTTCTGGGCTAAGGATGTTAAGGACTAGTTGACTAACCAATAAGCAAATGCCACGGTGTGGAGCTGCTCGTTTGAAATGTGGAAATGCTGCACGGAGCCCTGGATCAGCTGTGGAGTTCCCAGCTGGTCCCAGGTTGCGCAGAAATGCCGCGCAGAGCCAGG
Source organism: Pelodiscus sinensis (assembly GCF_052426305.1). NCBI lineage: Eukaryota > Metazoa > Chordata > Testudines > Trionychidae > Pelodiscus > Pelodiscus sinensis. The sequence continues at coordinate 309,994,481 of NC_143052.1, forward strand.
GGCTCCCCACGGCATTTCAAAGTGGCAGCACCGCATGGAGCGCAGGGTCAGCGGGGCCTGACCCCAGGCTCCGTGCAGGTGCTTCCGCTTTGAAATGCACAAGAACCCCTGGTGGGGACTCTTCTACATTTCAAAGCTGACATGCTGCGTGCAGCCTGGGACCAGTGGAAAGTCCCACTGACTCTGGGCTGCATGCTGAGTTCCAACTTTGAAACGCACAAAAGCCCCCGCTGGATTTCTTGTACATTTCAAAGGAGGAATGCAGAAGTATCTATTGACTAGTTGAGTAGTCAGTGCAAATTCCATTGACTGCTCGACTAGTAAATTAATCAGTATTTATTCTGGGCATTCCAGCATTTGATGACTAAAGGGTCAAACTCCAGTAACTAGGAGGTGTTGACAAGGTCTCAGAAGAGCCAATGGGAAATGGTGTTGAGATTTGAATTGAAAGGAACCCTGCCTGCTTTTTGTTGTTTGTGTGAGTTTAAACACAAAGAACAAAGATGAATTGGGGAAACCAGATGAATTGAACCAGGCAGGACTACCATGCATACAAAGAATACTGGGCATGGAAATGGACTGGACCTTGGAGCATGGATATGTGAGTAGATGGGGAGTGTCCTATTTAGACGTGATCAGATTATGTTCTTTGCATTGTTGTTTGGTTAAACTCCTCTGTGCTGAGTCCATGTGCCTCCCCACCCCCAGACTACGTCTACACTGGCCCCTTCTTCGGAAGGGGCATGCTAATTTTGAACTTGGGAATAGGGAAATCCGCGGGGGATTTAAATATCCCCGCGGGGTTTAAATAAACATGGCCGCCGCTTTTTTTCCGGCCGGAAAAAAGCATCTAGACTGGCGCGATCCTCCGGAATAAAGCCCTTTTCTGGAGGATCCCTTATTCCTACTTCAAAGTCTAGATGCTTTTTTTCCGGCTTTTCCCCAAGCCGGAAAAAAAGTGGCGGCCATGTTTATTTAAATCCCGCCGCGGATTTCCCTATTCCCAAGTTCAAAATTAGCATGCCCCTTCCGAAGAAGGGGCCAGTGTAGACGTAGCCCCAGTGTATTGTAGCTCAAGGTGAATTCCAAGGAAATAATTCTTTGTGCTTTAATATATTTTTTCTTGCTGTGTACTACGTAGCAACCTAATATGCTTTACCAAGTATATCTTTCTGTTTTTGTTAATGCAATCACCTTTTTTAAGGCTATGATTTTATTCTTGTGTCCTGGAAGGTAATAGGTGGTCTGTGTATGCATACCTAAGACTGAGAGGTCAGCGATCAGAGATTATAGTTCCTTTTTTTAAATTTTTGTCAAGCTCTCTTGTGGTAAAAGAGCTTGGGGTACCCCTCTGGAATAAAGTTCCAAAGTACTTTCTTCTGGGGTTCAAGACAAAAGCTGTGGGGGGGGGGGGGGTTTCACTTGGGTGGTGGCAGCTACCTGCCAAGGCCAGAGAATCTGTGACTTTGGGGAACTTTCAAGCAGAAGTCTATAGAGGCAAGGTATTTTTAAGGTCTCTTGTGGGTCCCCACCTTCTGTGCTTGGAGTGTCAGAGTGGGGAACAGCCTTGACAGGGACATATAGAATTTTAGGACACTGATTCAGGGACTGTAGACCAGACATGTATGGATGACAATGTTGGAATCACTGTAGCATCTCCTTCATCTGTAGATTTCATAAGATGTCGTGAATTGGTCTCCAGAATGGCTTCTTCACTGAAGATTCCATCAATTTCTGTGCAAGAGGCTTCTCATCCTGTTTTTGTAACCTATGAGCCCCCTTGATTACTTTATCCGCTTACAATTGGTCATGTTGTTCCTGACTATATTCTAAATTCCTCCCAAAGGTGGCAACCAACTTTCATCCTAACTAGTCAGTTGTTCTACCAATAATCTTTCTCAGATTCTTATGCACATTCAGAAAAGTCACAATGCAACATACAAATCCTGTTGAAATGGATAGATGAATGGATGACTAGATGCTAAAAGGGTATTAGAGACTAGAAAGTTTCCTGCTCTTTTTCTTACAAAGATGATAACTAGCTACTTTAATCACACTGAGTCTCCAAATGAATTTTTCATTTGTAAAAGAGATTTACTACCCTCTTCTGTAGAGGCAGAGGATAGTGCTGTGGTTTGTAAGCATGCCGTAAACATAACCCCCGTAATTAAATCTGCAGAGCTACAACACAGAGCTCTACATACCCAATTGATAAACCTTACTCTTGTGATTTATCATCTACATGTGATGTGCACTTTAGTAGTGCAGTATTCTAGTTGCTGTTTAATTAGGACTCTGTGTTCTGCCTTCCTCATTTGACTTTACACATTCTGGCTCTTGCAATAGTAGAATCCATATTGAAGAATACATTTGAGTAATCTTCTCTTCATTTCATGGACTTTTGAAGTTGCTACAATACTATCTATAGGAGAAGCAGCTAAATGAATACATTCACCTTCAGGTCAAATACAATGTCAGTTAATTAACAGTATTGCTAGAGATAACTTGTTGAAGAGTAACTAAAAACAAATTGTGAGGGATATCTGGGCTACTGTCTTATTTGTAAACCAGTTCCAATTAAGTAAAAACAACCTTGAACTCACAGACTAAAAACAACAAAATAGTTAATATTCATGAAGAACATTTATTATTCTTGAGGAAAAACAGCGTCTAGCATGTTCATTTTTATGATGCAAGTACAAAGAGCAAATTAAATAATAGCAAAAATTTTGGTAAAACAGTAAATATATGTGCTCCTAGTCATTATTTAAAATTGAGTTAAAATAGTTTCAGGTACAGTACTACATCTGTTTCTGAGTCCCCTCAGAAATCATAAGATAAGTCTAACAACCATCAGACTTAAGAGGCCAACATCTATGATTTTATTTATTTACCTTCTGGTATCCGACACTTTGTTACATCTATGCCATGTTTCCAAGCTTTTCTCCATAATTAAGAAGGCTAGAAATTAACACTTTTTAAAATGAAAGTTGAAATTCTCATCTAATTATATGCCTCCTGTAATAGGGGTTAAGGATGTTAGGAAGTGAGAGAGAATTTCTATTGACTATGTGATTTGATAAGGGAGGAAATGTTCAGTCCCAGCTTGTGCTCCAGCTCCCTCCCTCCATGGCCCTGTGCCTCCTCTCCCATTCGGACCCTGTCCTCCCCCACTAGCTCTTATGAGCCTCTGTCTGACCCCCTTCTCCCAGCCCTTCTCCCAAACTGGCACAGGTGCTGTGAAGAAGTTAGGCTTTCTGTTCCTTAGCTCAGCCGCGGCCCAGGCGACAGGGCACAGCTGATGGCTAGGAGGCAGTGCAGGGCTAGGTGAGGGGGGTGGGACAGGCACTAAGGGCACCAGGAGAAGGGCTAGTGCTGAGGGCAAAGCTAATACTGGGGGGCTCTGGGAGTGAGGGGTTCTAAGAGTCGGGGCTGACATGGGGGGCACTGGGGCGTTCAGGGTGGGGAGCTGGCATGGGGGAGCTCTGGGGCCAGGGCTAGTGGGGGTGTCTCTGGGAGCAGGGCTGGCACTGGAGGGTTCTAGGGACGGGGATAATATTGGGGACTGGGGGCTGGCATTGGGGAAGCTCTAGGGGGGTTGGGTGCAGTAGGGCTCTGGAAACAGGAGGCTGGCACTGGGGGGTCTGGTGGTGGGGGCATTAAGGGACAGGAGGCTTGCACTGGGGGCTTGGGTGCAAGGGACTCTGGGGTCAATGGCCGGCGCTGGGGGGGCGAGTTGCTCGGTGGGAGGCTCTAGGGATTAGGGCTGGCACTAAGGGGCTCGGGGCTGGAGTGTACCCCCATCCCTCGAGTGTACCCCCAGAGCTGCCATGAACAATCAGCTTCATCTATGGCAGCTGCCCACCATGTCGCGACTGCCAGAGCTGAACCCTGCTGTTTGTGGCAGCTCTGGGGGCTGGGGCTTTTGGTGAACTGGTAAAATTTTATTTGCATGTTCGTATTTGCATAGTGAATATGCAGATATGAGGCATAAGGGATCTATCAGAAAAGGCTTTCTTTAGCGAAAGATCAGCCTCTAGACTGCCGCTTTTCTCTGACAAAGCTCTGTGCTGGAAAAAAGCGGCGGCCATTTTTATGCTAATGAAGTGCGGGATATTTAAATCCCCGCTTCATTAGCAATTTCGACCTGCGTAATCTGCATCCCTCTGCTGGCAGAGGGGTGTAATCTAAACATACCTTAAGGTACTATCCAGCATGAGTAAAGGTAGCGGAATGTGGCCTTAGGTTGCTGGACTGTCATTTATATTTACATTCTTTATTGTATTTGACATATGCTATCTGATTTTTTTCATTGTAACTGATAATAATTTTGGTGATTTTTAACCTATTGTTAATGCTTTTCTTTTTCATTTATATGATATGTGTTTGACTATCTATTGCATCTAATGTTTTAATGCTCTCAGGGTACTCTTTTATAAAACAAACATTTGTTTCTCTCTGTAAGGAGCTAAGGTCATTCTGCACTGGTGACATTTTCAGGGGAATAGTAAATACCCAACTGTACATTTTAAGAGTAATAGCGCTTGTGTCTTTGCCGACTACACAAACGTGGGTGGCAAAAGTTAAGTTTCTAAATCCATATTTGGGAACCTAAATAAAATGACTTTTGAAAATCATGTCACTAGGTATTTTTAGTTGCTATTAACTTGAATTGGATTTGTGGATGCTAAATTGATGAGGGCAATGCCACTTCTACTCAGAGGCCTTAAAAAGGATTTAGAAATGGCTTTTGTACCTCTCACAATATAAAAATAAGGGTATGTCTGCACTGCAACACTATTTCAAAATAACTAGCGCTATTCCAAAATAACTTAGTCCGCGTCTACATAGCAGGCAATTATTTCGAAATAGTGTCAAAATACTGTCAAGCTGGAGGACTTCTTACTCTGACTCATGTAACCCACATTGTATGAGGAAGAAGGAAGGAATTCGGAGGAAGAGTGCTCTATTTCAAAATAAGTACTGTGTAGACGCTCCCAATTTTGAAATAAGCTATTTTGAAATAAGATACGCAATTTATGTAGCTCAATTTGCATAGCTTATTTCGAGTTAAGCCCTGCAGTGTGTACACACCCTTAGAGTGGTAACAGGGAATGCACCTCTGAGTGCTAGACATCCCTAACGCTGAGTATAAATGCTGGTAGGTTTTTTTAAACAGGGAAATGAGAGATGTTGAAAAACAAGAAAAAGACAGGGAGGGATGTGGAGAGAGTGGTAAAATCTCCAAATCACAGGAAAAGTTGTCAAATATAAGCAACTGGCAAATGATGCTCTCTCCAGCAACACTTGCTTATTTGATGGTAACTAAAATATGACAACTCTTAGATGTATTAAAGTTGGAAAAGGAGAAAGTGAAATATAAATGAGAAAACAAGAAAAAATAACAGGTGTCACGTTTCCAATTTTTTTTAATCTGGAGCATTTTTTTAAATTTAAATTTTAAGATGTTTGAGTCAATGCTGGCTGTTAGGACCTAATTACTTCTGGTCTTGCTGACCTCTAACTATCTCTAAAAGCTCATGATTTTACTGTCCCCCTCCCCCTCCTTCTGTAACTATCACTTATCACCAGTTAGAAGGTAAGTGTATCCAAACCATTACTGGATCACTTTTCTTAGATATCTTGGGACAGATTATGCAGGATTGCAACTGTGCATAGTTAAGAGTTCCTGATTATAGTTAGTATATCTACATTTGGATTTAGAAGACTTTTTCTTCATTCTAGTTGCTTGTTTTTAGAGAGCCTTGCTTGCAAGTTGTACAAATGTATACTATGCCACTTTCAGCATTCGTATAATCTTTTAAACTAAGCAGGTAAGTGGTATTAACACAGTGGATGCATTTAAAAGGAACTGATAAAAGGTTGAACAAAAATCATTTAAAAAGGAGTACGGCTGAGACCCTGTGCTCTAAGGCAGCGATGGGCAATCAAGAATAGTGAGTGGGCTGCATGAGTGCCCCTCCTTCGTCTCAGTGGGTTGCATGCCATTGGTGGACAACCTGCAGCCCATGGCCTACTGGGGTTCCACCTGTGACCTATGCACCTCATCTCTGCCCCCTCCTCTCCATGCCTCTCATGTATAATTGGGGCATTGGAGCCCTACCCTTTCCCTCCCTCCCAGAGCTTGAACACCACAAATCAGCTGTTTATGGCTGTTAAAACTCTTGGAGGGGAGAGGAGTGGGGATGGAGTGTGAATCAGGTGATTCATAATGTTCCAAAAGTGCTGGGAGGGAGAGGCTGAGGGAAGAGTAGGACGTGCAGGGCTCCAGTGCCCCAGGGCACCAGAGGCAGGGGGGAGCAAGTGTGCAGGCAGGGCCCAACTAGGGAAAATGCTAGCGTTCCTTCTCCAAAATAAGCACAGGCAGGAGTGTATCATATATATCATGGTGGCGTGGACAAATTTAACTTCCTCTGACTAAAAATTTTATTAATCTGGGATGACATACTCACCCCTGCTCTGGCACCTGTACACCATATTAATGGGCTGGAGCAGTATAAAAGGATTCTAAAATCCTTGGTTTCAGCAGAGGGAGAATTTCCCAGGCACTCATAGCTAGTTTCCAAGAACTGCTTTGAAGCCCTGTTATAGGTGCTGTACTGGGGGCAGAATGGGTATGCGGGCAGAAGAGTCCCATCAGGATTGTGTGGAGCAGCTGGGAGGGGGTGGTTGCTCTGGGCCCCAAACCTGAGAGGACTGTGGGGTTGCCCCAGGCTCTGTACTCCCCTAGGAATGGCCCTGCATGCCTAAGTGGGCCTATAGCATACATCACAGATCTTCTCGGTTGTGTTGCTAACCATAGGAAGCTGAGGAGAGGGTGCCACAACTTAGGATAGGTCTATATTTGAGCTATGATTCCCAGCTCATGCTGACACACCGTACTAGCTCTGCTCAAGCTAGTTCCTAAAAATAGCAGCATCCACAGTGGCATGGGTGGCCATTCCAGCCAACTACTCTGAGTACCATCTTGCCCTGCTCCTGGATATGTCCTTGGGCGACTATCACCCATGCTGCCATAGACATGCTACTACTTTTAGGTTCTAGCTCTAGCAGAACTAGCACAGGTACACCTATACAAGCTGGGAATCACATCCCCAGCTCCAAGTGTATATGTAACCTTAGATTGTCCTCCAGAGCTGCCTATATTATTTGGGAAGCTGAGCTGGAGAAAAAGGTGGCTTAAAGCCACAATAGCACCCTGCTCCCTCTAGAATGCAAGTTTAGTGTAGAGCTTCTATGGCAGCGGTTCTCAAATGTTTTGTCCTATAGCCCACCCCACTCAACACAGACCCTTTTATGGATCACCAGCCAACCACTGATGATGGTAAAATGGGTTCAGGAGCAGGATGGAAGTGCAGGGTCTGACTGGGAGGTAGAGTGCAGGAGTGGACTAGGGGTGGGGAAGACTAGATGGGAGGGAGAGTGCAGGAGTTGGATGGGAATGCGGGGTGTATGGGAGGGGTATATGTGAGGGGGAGGGGGTGTGGGGTCTGGGCATGAAGGGGATGTGGGGTGTTTCCTTGGCTCAGTGTCTCCCGCTGCTCCCAGCCACGGTCCCTGTGTCTCCAATTGCCCTTGATTTTCCATAAAAAAAACAACCTTCCACACAAACTTCCACACAGCTAGACTTTACTAAAATAAGTCAGGAGATCTACATTACACACTTCACTTCTCTACAGAGGAAAAAGGACTATAAGCTGTCTAAAATCCTACCTGCCACATGGGGCCATAACAGAGGTACCCCTAACTCACCCAGCAATATCCTCAATCTATCCAACTACACACTCAGCCCAGCAGAAGAGTCTATCCTATCTTGAGAACTCTCTTTTTGTCCCACCACCCCCACAAACATGATAGAGTTCTGCAGTGACCTGGAAGCCTACTTTCGCCACCTCTGACTCTCAGAATACTTTCAACACAACACTGAACAGCGCACTGACACACAGAAACCCTCCCACCAACAGCACAAAAAGAACAACTCCACATGGACTCCTCCTGAGGGTCGAAATGACAGTCTGGACCTATACGTACAATGCTTCTGCCAACGTGCACGGGCAGAAATTGTGGAAAAACAGCATCGCTTGTTCATAACCTCAGTTGTGCAGAACGCAATGCCATCCACAGCCTCAGAAACAACTCTGACATTATAATCAAAGAGGCTGATAAAGGAGGTGCTGTTGTCATCATGAACAGGTCTGACTACTAAAAGTAGGCTGCCAGACAACTCTCCAATACCAAATTCTACAGTCCACTTTCCTCAGATCCCACTGAGGAATACACTAAGAAACTGCACCATCTGCTCAGGACTCTCCCTACACAAGCACAGGAACAGATCAACAGACCGGGGTTATTCTATCTACTACCAAAGATCCACAAACCTGGAAATCCTGGATGCTCCATCATCTTGGGCATTGGCACACTCACTGAAGGACTGTCTTGATATGTGGACTCCTCTATTCAGACCCTATGCCACCAGCACTTCCAGCTATCTCTGTGACACTACTCATTTCCTGAGAAAACTACAATGCATTGGTGATCTTCCAGAAAATGCCATCCTAGCCACCATGGAGGTAGAGGCGCTCTACACAAACATCCCAAACATAGATGGAATACAAGCTGTCAGGAACAGTATCCCTGATGATGCCACAGCACAACTGGTGGCTAAGTTCTGTGACTTTATCCTCACACACAACTATTTCAGATTCGGTGACAATATATACTTCCAAACCAGTGGTACCGGTATGGGCACCTGCATGGCCCCACAATATGCCAACATTTTTATGGCTGACCTGGAACAACGCTTCCTTAGCTCTCGTCCACTAACGCCCCTTCTCTACCTACACTACAATGATGACATCTTCATCATCTGAACACATAGAAAGGAGACTCTGGAAGAATTCCACCATGATTTCAACAGCTTCTACCCCACCATCAACCTCAGCCTGGACCAGTCTACACAAGAGAGACACTTCCTGGACACCACAGTGCAAATAAGTAACGGTCACATAAACACCACCCTATACCGAAAACCTACCGACCGCTATGCCTACCTTCATGCCTCTAGCTTCCATCCTGGACACACCACATGATCCATTGTCTATAGCCAAGCACTAAGGTACAACCGCATCTGCTCCAACCCCTCAGACAGAGACCAACACCTACAAGATCTTCACCAAGCATTCTTGAAACTACGATATCTACACGAGGAAGTGAGGAAACAGATTAACAGAGCCAGGCATGTACCCAGAAGCCTCCTACTACAAGACAAGCCCAAGAAAGAAACCAACAGAACACCACTGGCCATCACCTACAGTCTTCAGCTAAAACCTCTCCAACGAATCATCAGTGATCTACAACCCATTCTGGAAAAATGATCCCTCACTTTCACAGGCCTTGGGAGGCAGGCCAGTCCTCGCCCACAGACAACCCACCAACCTGAAGCAAATTCTCACCCGCAACTATACACTGCACCACAGTAACTCTAACTCGGGAGCCAATCCCTGCAACAAACCTCGGTGCCAACTCTACCCTCATATCTACACCAGCAACAACATCACAGGACCGAACCAGATCAGCCACACGGTCACTGGTTCATTCACCTGCACATCTACCAATATAATATACAGCATCATGTGCCAGCAATGCCCCTCTGCTATATACATCAGCCAAACTGGACAGTCCTTATGTAAAAGAATAAATGGACACAAATCAGATATTAGGAATGGCAATATACAAAAACTTGTAGGAGAACACTTCAGTCTCCCTGGACACACAGTAGCAGATTTAAAGGTAGCCATCTTTCACCAAAAATCTTCAAGACCAGACTTCAAAGAGAAACTGCTGAGCTATTGTTCATCTGCAAATTTGACACCATCAGTTTAGGATTAAACAAAGACTGTGAATGGCTAACTAAGTACAAAAGCAGTTTCTCCTCTCTTGGTGTTCACACCTTCACATCAGCTGCTAGAAGTGGGCCTCACCCTCCCTGACTGAATTAACCTTGTTATCTCTAGCCTGCATATTTATACCTGCCTCTGGAAATTTCCACTACATGAATCTGACGAAGTGGGTCTTTGCCCAGGAAAGCTTATGCTCCAATACATCTGTTAGTCTATAAAGTGCTATAGGACTCCTTGTCACTTTTGCAGATCCAGACTGCATGGATCTGTAACACGGCTACCCCTCTGATACATGAATTGGAGTGTAGGTGTGGTCTGAAATCTGTAACCCTTATATTTGTTGTTTCATTATTTTTATTATTATTTTATTATTATTCCCCAAATGCAGTAGAAACACACTGAATACACCTTCTGTATTTTATTGTATTCTGTATTGTATTTTTACACCCAAACAGTACAGTCTAATAAGAACAATGCCTATGTAAGCCTCATGTCTTCATCTTTCTATAATCATATTATTGCTCCTGACAATAGGTATAATTAATATAAAGATGTGAAATTATGCAAAGAGGCGGAGGGATTTGATCACTTTAATAAAACCTTAACTTTGTGGATGTGTATGTAACCGGAAGCAGTTCCCTAAGTCTGTGCTTATTGGAATAAAGCCCACTTTGTGAGTTATCAGTCAAGCATAGAAGACAGGGTGGTGAATGAGTGAAAAGCTGCATGTGCTGACAGCTCTGAGGCAGTCTGCAGGGAGCAGTTCCAGCCAGTTTGTTTCTTAATCTGTTTATGTCCATGCTATTCTTTGCACAGTTCTTGTAGTGAAGTCAAGATCAGCTGACCAAACTAGCATGGATGTGAGACTGTACCAATCATTATGCATGGAACATCACACTGAAATTATCACTGGTTTATATTAGCTGTGCATGAATTTTTCTTTGCACAGGAAAGACTGAAATATGAGTCAGTTTTCCTGTTAATAGGATATGTGCATATTCTAGTATCAAGAGACTTGCTACATTATGGACAGAATTTATTGTTTCTACTTTTGTCTTGTTTACTGGTAAACAAATAATAGTTTGTTAAAAAAATTAAAGGTACAAAATGTGTCAGTCAAATAATGAAGTATTTTTTAAAACTGGAGATGTTAAGCCAATTTTTCTGCTGACATAACTGCATTGTTTTCAAAGGAGTTATGTCAGAAGATAATTTTCTCTTTTACTTTCACTGTGCGTGGTTAGGGCGGGGGAGGGGAAAGACGAGGGCCATATGGAAAGCACAGATTAGTGAGTGACAAGCATTCTGTACAATGTGGGAGTGATCAGATGTGCCTTAACATTTTTTTACTTTTTATGTACATATATTTCCAAGGAAGTTTTTTTTATTTGCATGATGTATTAGAAGTAGAGAGTTCAAATATTGGTAATGGTACTCTTTTCTTATAAGATGTATATAGCCTTATTCATTCAATGATTATTGTATCCTAATGCTTACCAATTATTTGTCACTGTTTATTTCAGTCTCATCATGGATCTTTGTATTAGCTGCTTAACGGTCAATTTTCTGATTTAGTTAGCAGAGCTATAAAGTCCACATAGCCAAGCAATTCCCTGTTGTCTTGACTCTGTAAGCAGTGTAGTTATTGTAGCTAAGGGCTTGTTTATTCTTGAAATGCTACTGTAGCACAGCTGCACTGCTATAACACTTCAGTGAAAAACTACTTATACCAGTGGGAAGGGTTCTCCTGTCAGCATACATAATCCACCTTCCCAAAAGGAGGTAGAGGATATACTGAAATTGTATTTTTGTTTTGTAGTCTAGTACTGAATTACCATTCTTTTTAACTCCCTCCTACATTAGATCTTCCTGCCTTCCGCAACATTAAAAGCTATAGCAAGCTATGTAAAGTGATGTTAATTTATTGGCCTGAAATATGTTTCATAAATATGTTTTGGTTAGTTTAATCTAAATACAACTCAATTATTAAATTATTACTTAAACATATTAAGTTGTTGCCTAAGGGTGACTAAGAACAGGGCCCCATTGTGCTAGGCACTGTGTAAACACTGAGGGTATGTCTACACTTGCAGCCTATTTCGGAATAGAGCTGCAAATGTAGGCATTCGCTCTGGATTTGCACCTTCCTGTCCAGGTGCCATTTTTTGAAATTTACAAGCCCGGAATAACTGCCGGCGTCTACACGTGGCAGTGAAATGGATGTTCGAAATAAAGCCCTATTTCGAACTACCTGTTATTCCTCCTGTCATGAGGTTTAACAGTAGTTCGAAATAGGGCTTCATTTTGAATGCCCGTTTCACTGCCGCGTGTAGACGTGGGCAGTTATTCCGGGCTTGTAAATTTCAAAAAATGGCGCCCAGCTGGGAAGATGCAAATCAAGCGCAGGATATTTAAATCCCAGGCTTGATTTGCAATTCTGAATGCCTACATTTGCAGCTCTATTCCGAAATAGGCTGCAAGTGTAGACATACCCTGAGTCATAAATAGTCCCTTCCTCCAATTAAGGAGGAAGTTGCTGGGTGAGGTCATAGGAATAACACAAGCTGAGTGGACAGTGTGATAGCCACAAATGTTAGTTCCATGATTTTTTAAGGGTAGATGGGGAAGTGGCATTCCTTAAGAGGGCATCAACTAAAAGGAAAGAAAACTGATGGGAAGGTGAGCAGAGAGCGTAGGAGGGGCAGGTGCCAACTAAAACTGAGGTAAAAAGATTGTGGGGTGGGGGACTTAGAACAGACAGCCACTTAACATAGAACATAACTTTCTCTAGTTTTGACTGAACTTTATCTGAATTTTCAGAGATCCAAAGATCCCTGCTGTGGTTGCTTCTGTTCCTACTGCTTGGACTGCCTTACTGGCGCCTCGCTGCAGACCATGTGGTAGGGGAGGGAGAGAGGCACCACATGGGTTCTAGTGCCCCAGTAATTGGGTGACTAATGCCCCTTGCACAGTTCTGGGAGGCATAGGGGTGGCTCTCAGTTGCGCCCCATTTTACCTCCTCTTCCCAGTGCAGTGGTTCTTGCTTTAGCTGCTTCTGTCCCTACCAGATGGAATCTCTGGATGTTTCCTCTCTGTAACCTATGAGGTGAGGAAGAGGAGTCACCATTGGTGTCCTAGTGCCTCCAGAGTGGAAGAGGGGTTCTGCACAGTTTTGAGTGTAGGACAGTGCTGGGGGATGGGATGGCCCTAGCTGGGCCCCTTTCCCATCAGCCCCAATACTTCTGCTACTTCTGTCCTTTAGCTTTCATTTATAGAATTTTAGTTTGAAAGAAAAAATATTTTATAGAACATGAAGGAAGCAGAAGCACTTATTGTCTGCTTAGCTGATGGCACTGACTTGAGCATTTGAAGATGATGGAGAAATCTGATTCTTCTTTAGTGATTGTTCCTGTCTGGATTCCAAATGTGGGTGTGCATGTGCACATTTCAGATTAATAAGATATTAAACAACATTGAACCTAGTATAGAATCTTGAGGCCCTCTGTGTAGTGTGACGATACAAACTAAAAAAGCCATGCATTAAGGAGCAGCTAGAGAGCTTCCTGCCTGGAAAGTCCCTGTGTTTATTAAGCTCCCGTGGCAACACATGTATGGAAACTATGGAGGACCAAACCATTCAACCCCCTGTTGTTAACCTTTAGCCATGATGAAAATGTGACCATTCATTCCTACACTTAATTTTCTGTATATTAGCCTATTTTTGATCCACAACAATTCTTTGACTATTTCCCCCTGGCTACTTAGTTTCTTTAGTAACCTCTTGGGAAGGACCTTGTTGAAAGCCTTTACAAGTCTAAGGCTTAGACTACACTATATATTTGTGTCAGTATAACTACAATGCAGTCCCCAGTGTAGATGGCACTGTATCAATGGGAAGGCTTCTTCTGTCAAAATAGCTATCGCTCTTGGGGAGGAGGAGTATGTAGACTGATGGGAGAAGCTTTCCCCGTGGCATAGGTAGTATCTTCACTAAGTGCTGCAGAAGCACTGTTCCAGAAGCAATGATGCAGCTGTGCTGCTACAGTGTTGTATGTGTAGACAAGCCATAAATAAATATTTGTTTTCTTATTTTAGAATTCTTTGAACATGTCAATAAAGATCATCAGTGGTCACCAACCAGTAGATCGGGCTCTACTACTAGATCTTGGAGCCAGTGACAGGTAATCCTGTCTGGTTTGGCTAGGAGGCTATCAAGTGTGGGCATTTCAACTGCCCCTCCCCGCACTGCCCCTGCTGCTCCTGCCCTCTGCCTTGGAGTATCCCTAGGAACCTCCTGCTTGCTATGCAGGGTGGGGGAAATGGAGTGAGCAAGCCAGGCCTCCAGGAAGAGGGGAAATGAGATTTATGACTGGGGCAAGGGTTCAGGATGCAGGCTCCGGCTGGACACTGCTTACCACAGGTGGCTCCTGGGTGGTGATGCAGTGGGGCTAAGGCAGACTCACCCCTGCCCTGGCCCCGCACCACTCTCAAAAGGAGCTAGAAAACTCCTTCCATCTTAAGCCCTGTACCCTGTCCATATGTTCTGTGGAGATAGACAAGGATGGGAAAGAGGGCACCCTGACATCAGCGCCCCCTCCTCTCCCTTACCTGCCTTGCTTAGCAAGCGGGGGAGAGCAGGATGGCTCCAAGGCAAAGGGCAAGAGATGAGCAGCAGTGTGGGGAGGGGCAGCTGAAGTGCTGGCACTTGATAGCCTCTTGGCCAAACCAGTCAGGATCACCCATCAGAGGCTCCAAGATCTACCAGTAGATCCCAATCTACTGGTTGGTGACCACTGTTTTAGTAAATTTCCAGGTGTAGACAAGTCCTTCAATCCAGTCTAATCTAGATGTGACTTTGAAAATCTCAGGGTTGTTACATAGCTATTGACCTGATGGAACTGATATGTTGATCTGAGATGTAGACTTTATTTTTGAAGAACTTAAGAATAAAACAAACAGACTTTATCACTGTAGTGTTTGGTGAATGTAACAGCCAAGAGCTGTATTTATTCACTGCAGAGTTAACCCATGTAGTGATCAGGTTAGCTTAGACTGGATGCATTGCTGTATGCACGCTGCACTAAGTTGCACGACTCCATGAATTCTTTTGGAAGTGCGTTGTGAGAGAACTTGTTTGTTCTTTATAGACTTCTGTACAGAAGTGAGTCTTAGTCACAAACACAGTGAAGTAAAGCACTTCTGGCTTGGCACACTCTCGATTTCAGTCTGCAGTCTCCATTCCAACCAGTCACAAGGCATGGATTGAAGACACTGACCCATTCCAACTGTTGGCATTAATGCAACTCTCAATTTGGAAAGAAGCCAGGATCTGCAAATATCTTAAGGACCACTGCTCGTTGACTCTTAACTACCAACTTCACTTTCATCAGGCTACAGTTAAACCATCCCAGCTGTTACACTGGGATGTCAACCCATTTACTTAGTTCTGATTTTTCCTGTTATAGGTGCATTGTTTAAATAGATAATTTTAGCATCCGTGGGAGCCTTGATGAGTTTTGGATCCCCTATTATCTGAATCCAGGGATTCAATTTGTTTAACAGTTCTTAGTCATGACCCTCTTGATAAACTCTTAAATCTATCACTTTGCAAAACAATATGAAAATCCTTCTTTTGAAAGCAGAGGAAAATTTTAAAAGAAAGCAAAGAGGAACCTCTGCAGAGGCAGGGTAATCTTCTGACAGGGCCCTGTTTACCATTAGTCATATAAAGACTGGCTGTTGATATTTGTAGAATTGCTACCCTATGGCTTATTAAAAGTTATTTTTATTTCAGCTGTGCAATATCTGCTGGCTACTCTTTTCTACAAGTTTGAACTTTTCTGGCAGTCTCCAGTCACATGGTTTTGTACCGTTACTCCCATCAATTTTCAGATTTGTATCGATCCCAATAACACACGTCAGACAAATTCAGTAAATGGTTTTATGGTAAATTGCAATGATGCTGAATTTTAATGGCTTACTTTTAGTAGTGAATTTTGTCTGTGTATTCACAAACCTCTAGCTAGAAATCTAGCAAGTTTTGGGAAAGGCTGGTGTACTCACCCTTCTTTTATGACTTTCTAAAATCCAGAGCTTTTGTTGAAAAGTTTGTTGAAACTTCATGTGGTTTCACTGGCAGGGTATCCCTACTTTTGGTTAAGTGGAATGCACAGACCTTTCTTTCTGTCTGTATACGCAGGCCGGATGACAGAGGGGACAAGGGGAACAAAGGGGACAATTGCCCCATGGGCCCGATGATACAGAAGGGCCCGTGAGTCCTGGCTACTGCTACCGTGGCAGTGGCTGAAATGCTGAGCCCTTTAAATCACTGCTGGAGCACCGCGCAGCACTAGGGTTGCCAGATGGTTTCAGCAAAAATACTGGACACATTTGACATTACATCACAATCTACATTACACCTTATTTAGAACATACCAGACATTTATATTTTATATTATATACCGGACACTCAAATTGTACCTTCCTTCCCCTGACAGATACCTAGAGGGCCTGTGCTCTTTGTTTTTTAACAGCTGAGCTATAGTTGTTTAGTTTGTCATACAAATGCAATATTAATGAATTAAACTGAGAAATGCCATTGGTGAAATATGAAGTACAGTACTCCATACAGTGGCTGTTAAGCAGTTTCCCCCTCTTGTCAGCTCTTACTGCATGAGTTCAGATTTGTGGAAACTTTCCAGATATCCAAAACTTTTTAATCTAATGATTTCAGTGAATCTCCTCCCCTATGCTGTGTAACTATTGAAAGGAGGGGCTACATAGTAATTTTACACCTGTTTTAGCCCACGCCTATCAGCTTGCTGAACTTACCAAACAAGTGCAGAGTCAGGCATGAGAACATCAGATGTTGCTTGGGAGTGTAACCACTAGTTAAATAAGCCTTTAAGCAGATTTTTATTGTTTGGTTTTATGCTGGATAGCTTTACAAATCAGTCTGTTCTAATGGCAGTTGATGACAGCAGTTTGTACTCTGGGACTAAGAGTAAACTGAATTCATATCAGACTGATTATAAATCAACAAGACGGAGTAGCCTGCCACCAGACCTTCTCCTAGGAAATGACATTAAAGGAAAGTTTCAAAGAAATGTTAAGAATTTAGAACCTATACACCCAAGGCGCCTTAAGAAAAGACCTTCTATTTTTCCAGGTAGGACATACTGTGTTTACTAGTAGATTGGTGCAGTAGTTCTTTAAACTTTTAGATGATATTTGAGGAATTTGGTGATTTAAACCAACAGTTAAATGAACTGTGTTCAGTATAAAATTTATGTACAGGTATTGTCTAAGATAAATCACACAATAAATATGGCTGTTTGAAGTACAACAGCAGGGCATGCATCAGTCTAAACTTTAAAAAAACAGCATTATTTGGGGAAGTTGTTTTCATATTGTTTGCTTGTTTTCTTTATGCTTACCATTTAAAAATAATCTATAAGCATTGTAATACATGGAACTCTACATTTACTCAGTCTGATTTACAAAGAGCCCAACTAATTAATTAATTAAGTATGATACTAAGATATCCAACTTGCACTTTTAATTATTTCAGTGTCTTTTCTTTTGTGGGAATGTGGGAAAAGCATGGACTTGTTCAGTGAAGCTGGTGGTTTTTATGAAGCCAGAAATTAACGCCATTAAATACTCAAACGCATGCTTTGAATTCCTGTCTTGCATTGGAGCCTGAAGATGTTTGTAGTAATTGATTCCGTTTAACTTCTGGTTGTTAACATTTATGAGCAAGCTAGATCTGTATATTTCATTCAGAATAAATATATACTCCTAAAATCTATAAATAGTGTCTAAAATAAGCAAGACATTAAGATGAAAATATTGAGGCATCTATTGCAGAGCAGTGTTTTAAGCAAATATGTGACTTTTTAACCAGAAGGATTTAAAACAATAGAAAAAAATCTGTATTCATTTTTATTCCTGTAGAAATGGAGGTGTATCACAGTGAAATGATCAAAGCAAATACAATCCTTGTTCTGAGGAACGTAACTTGTTTCAGAAAAATATGTATCTTATTTTCAGTTGAAAAAATTGAGATTGATTTAAGTTCTGTAATCTTTTTGTGGGACTGGTGCTATAATTCAGACATTTAAAGAGCAACTACTGAGATTTTGATATTTAAACTTGTGGGGTGTTTCATTAGAGTCTGCTAGACCTATAACAGAACCAGAGGCAAAACGTGCACATAGGGTGAGCTGAAATAGTTATGATAGGAGCTCAGTAAGAGAAAGGACAAACAGATGCCAGAGAAAAGTGTAAGTTGCTCAGGGTTTAGAACAGGGAGCTGCAATCACCTGTACCTGCAGGTAAATATAGTGGCAGCCTGCCAATGGCTAACCCTGGCAAACTACCACCATTTTATTGCCCACCCCTGGTTTAGATTCTGAAAATCGAGCTATAAAAATGATGGGGAGGAGGGCAAGTTCCCACTTTAAAATCAGTTAGGAAGCATTTGAACATTAAAGGAAATAGTGCCCTCTTCCTCCTCTTTTTCTGCCCCTTTTATTTTTCTCTTAAAAACTGCATTTCCTCTAATAGTTTGTCAGGTGATTCAGGCATGCCCTGTAGCTGTACCACTTCCCAGTGCCTGAACCGGTTTTTCCTGAGGTGGTGGTGTGATTGTCAATATGTAGTCTGTCTTATCTTCCCTTTCTTTTGTTTCTATCTATCCTTGTGCTTTTTTTTCTTGCCTTTGTTGTATTTTCTTGTTCCCCCCTCTTTCTCTCCCTCCCTCCCTCTTTCTCATTGCACCTCTTTTTTGCTCTTCCTTGTCTACAAACATTTTTCATTTGGATGTAACCATACCCCGCTGGCTTTCCCTTCCATCTGACCTGGCCTTATTCTCTTTTAAAAATGAGTAGTCCTGTGGACCTTTTGAGACTAACAAATATGTTGGTCTCTAAGGTGCCACAGGACTACTCATTTTTAAAGTTATAGACTAACACGGCTACTCCTCTGAGACATATTCCCTTTTGTCCGTTCAGCTTTCTTCATTTTAGGCCATCCCCTCATCCCATCCAGAGTGATCCTGGACAAAAGACTACACTTTCTAATGCCACTGTATTATTTACCCTTCCTTGAGTAAAATCATTTACATCACCATTTGTTTTCACAAGATTTGTGCTATCTCAGATTTGAATATTCTAAAATGCTTTTGTGCCTCTGGAATTCTACCATAATACTTATGAAATGCACTGCAGCAACTTTACAGTACACAGTGACTAAAGGCAGTGCAAATTGCTCCAAGCTGTAGGTGAAGTGGGGAAGAAAAATGGGGACTGTTCTCTCATCTGGAACTTCATTCTAGATACACAATTTTCAGTTGTTAAATTTTTAAAATTAATCTACTGTAATAAAAAATGTAAAAGCCTTATAGACTTCTCTCATTGTTACTAATGAATCCTAGTCACATATGCTAAGAAGATTGTGACTGATGTAAATATAGAAATAGAATGGAAATATTATTCTATTGGTGGTTCAAATGTTTTACAGTCCTGAATTTTTGAAGTGTTTCCCAGACTTTGGAAACCTGGATGCTCCAATCAAGAAAGTAAAATAAGGTGTATCCCCTCGCTCCAGCCTCTTATGTTATATTTTTAATTTAAGCATATTCCACATCTTCTCCTTCCCTTCTTCCTTAGCTAATCCTTCACTCCTCCCCATACCCCAAGGTTCGTGATATGTGTAGATATCATAAGCTCACCAACTGGGGTCGGGGCAAAGAGGGCAGTTGCTCTGGGGCCTGGTGATTCAAAGGACCCAAGGCTTTGGCCCCGATGCTGCCAAAGTAGCAGCAGTGGAGGCTAGAACCCTGGGCCCTTTAAATTGCTGCTAGAGCACTGCTCACTACAGGCAGCACTAAGGGCTGAGGGAGGGGTTCGCTGCGCTCCTGGCAGTGCTGTGGGCAAGTTGCCCTTTGTCCTCACCCCTTGTGGGAGTATAGAGCCGTGCTCTCCCCCCCCCCCCACACACTTTGCCCAAGAGTCCACATGGCTGTGCGGAATGCTCATAATATAAACTTTCCTTCCTTCCTTATTTATTTTGAGCTGTGAAATAAGTAACAATGATGACATGTAAAGGCGCATATAAGTTATCATCACTTAAGATGAATGGGGCACTTCATACACTAGCTCTCTTGTTCTCATTTTAGTCACAATCGTAAGAACTAGAGATTAAAAAAAAATGAAAACTGAAATTCTGACATACTTTCCTTCTGCCACCAAAAGTAGTTTTTCACTCACACCTGAGCAGAAGCACCCTATACTTTGGGAAACATCTGTTTATTGGATGTACTTGTTGGTTGCAGGATAAGGGGGGAGCAGTGTGGTGCAGAGGAGAACATTGCTTATCACAAGTAAAAGTGATCAAGGAATAAAATGTATTAAGACACTTTTTTTTTTTTTTTTTAAGCAACTGATTTTTCAGTTCTTTGAAATTCAAACTTCTGGGACAGTAGGCATTTTTGCATGCAAAACCCCCATTGGCTTCACTGTGAATTAAGGACCATATCCAAAGTAATGAAAGTCAGAGTATATATATATGTATATATATATATATATATATGGACTTGTGTTTATCTTTCTATTTTAGGAGTTTTATATTGCTGTCAGTTATCATAATATCTGAGCACCTCTCATGTAAAATCAGTAGCAGTAGAGGAATTCTTAATAGATTTCATTGAGTTTCTGATTGTTCTTTCTTCTCAGAGTAAAAGCTGTGCCTGGGGTGGGGTTTTTTATGGTTCAGTTTTGTTTGATTTATTATTTATTTAGGTGATTTGGAGTGGGAATGAGCATTGATGGATAAAAATGCTGCCTGCCCTTCAGTAATGTTATACACCTAAGAAAGTATTAGTTAATTCATAAATCTTTCACTGGCATTGACAAATGATTGATCAAAGTAATAGATTTGCTAAACACAAGAATGATACTATTTAATTTGCAGAATTGCTTTTCTGTGCTTGTGTCTTTAATTCAAGAGTAAATCTAATGATCATATCAGTGACAGAGTAATAATGATTACAGGAAAACCCAGTATTAAATCCACCATGTATATTACAAATCCTGACTGGCAACACTGCTCTGAATATTAATCTAGCAGGCTGCGTCTAGACTGGCATGATTTTGCAGAAATACTTTTAACGGAAAAGTTTTTCCGTTAAAAGTATTTCCACAAAAGCGCGTTCAGATTGGCACGGATGCTTTTGTGCAAAAAGTGCTTTTGCGCAAAAGCATCCGTGACCAGTCTAGACGGGATTTTGCACAAGAAAGCCCCGATCGCCATTTTAGCCATCGGGGCTTTTTTGTGCAAAACAGCTCTTCCCTGTCTACACTGGCTCTCTTGAGCAAGTATACTTGCGCAAGAGGGCTTTTTCCCGAGCGGGAGCGTGAAAGTATTTGCGCAAGAAGAACTGATTTTCTACATTACAAAGTCAGTGCTCTTGCGCAAATTCAAGTAGCCAGTGTAGACAGCTAGCAAGTTTTTGCGCAAAAGCTTTTGTGCAAAATCTTGCTAGTCTGGATGCATCCACAGTGTCTGAGTGTGTGATAATAAAGAATATAGTGTTACAAAGACTCTCCTACCCGTTCTGAGAACTGTTAACGTATAGTTTGTCATGTAAGACAGTCATGAGTGATTATAATTAAGCTTTTACAGTTAACATCTATTATTATGGATGGAGGAGTTCATGCCCTAAGAGCTATTAGTTCAGTATGAACAGATATGAGCTGACAGGACTATTTCTATATACTAGCCTTTGATGCAGCCTTTGTCTGGAGATTATTTTATCAAAAATTAATGGTGTGTTACCTTGTTTTGAAGATAAATGGTAAATTCTGAATTAAGAATCTATAAAAGCCATGGGTACTTTGACATCACTTAGAAAGGAGTGATGTCATGTCTCAACTTGAAGTCATGTGGTATATGAAGCCCTGAGGAGGGTAGTTGATATCAAAACATCTGTTGAGTTAGTCATTTTTCTAGCTTTAAAGATTCTAACCAAATAAAAGGTGCGTAATGTAATGTACTATGCAGTCTGTATGAAGGGGCACCTAGTATGCATTCAGCACATCTTATATTCTTATGATCTCGGAAACATGCAGACAACAGACTTGTGTCATGTGAAGACAAAGAATAAAACAAATAAATGTCAGTTTTAAAGTTTCTGGTAGGAATGGGTAAGAGTAAAGAACTAATGGTTTAACTGATAAGGAGATGTTTATTGGTTAACCGTGTCAGTTAACACGCAGCAAATTCACCTCCTATCCACAGGAGCCAGGCAGGCAAGGGCTGCCAGCTTCGCTCCCATCTCCTCTCCTGGAGAGATTTCACTGCCACAGTGAAGCCTCCTCCTTCAGGAGTGGTGCCAGGTGGACAAGAGCTACCTGCTCCATTCCAGAGGAAGTGACTTCACTGCAGCAGCGAAGTCACCTCCCTGGGAATGGGGCTGGTGGTCCTTCTCCCAAGGAGGCTTTGCTCTGGGCTCTGCAATATAAAGCTAAGCTTTATGTTGTAGAGACCACAACGCGGGTTATGGCGTAACCACTGAGATTTTTAGCAGTTACACAGTTACCCTATTACTCAATTTTTAGTATCCCTACTTTCTACCTTGTCATTCCTAGCGTTTATTCTCTGTAGGACAGATTTTAAAAAGTGCTCAGCAACCATGCCCATAATGAACAGCTGTGGAGTGATTGGCAGCTCTTAGGCCTTTAAATAGGAATTGAATTCCATTGAAATCTGGCTCTAGAACTTTTGGTAACACCTTATGGTGACTTTGTTTAAACCTCTTAGTATGTGCAGCCTTAAATGCTGATGGACTAACTTGTTTGTTTGGGAAGAGAGAAGAAGCAGAATAGGAAGTGTCTGCCTCTCCCAGGATTAGGCATGCCTCCATAACATACTTGTCTCTATGACTCAGGCTTCGTTTTCACTGCCAGAAGGGGTGTGGTTTTTTTTTACTGTGGGCTAATTTAACATGTGATAGCTATCCCAGTGTAAATACATAGTGGTGACAAGGAACTATGGTTTTACCACTAGTTAAACTAGGCAAGGCCATTCATGGGTGGAGATCTAGTGTACTCACCTAGCTAAATCTCAGTAAAAATTACATGTGCATTGTAGGGATGTTAAGTATCGGTTAATTGAATAGTTGAGTAAGCTTAAGAATTCTTATCGCTTACTCAACTATTCTATAGTCCCCGGGGAGGGGAGAGGGAAGGGAGGGTTTGGCTGGCAGCCACTGCGCTCCAACCTCACTCCTGAGGATTGCCCTGCCACTCCGTGCTACACGTGGCGTGGAAGGGCAGGACTCGGGTATTTCTGGAGTGGGACAGACCTCCACTTTGTGCTGTGTCAGTGTCAGATGCAGCCTTGCCACCAAGTCCAGGCCCTGGAAGTGGGGAAAGGAGCTGCAGGATGATCTCCCTCCTCCAGGCAGCCAGGAAGTATAATGAAATCAAATTGCCCTGTTTGCTGTTTTAAAATCATTGCTTAGATTGAAATCAGTCTATCCTCATTCTCTTCCTCTTTCTCCCCTCCAAAATTGGTAAGGTACTGAAGTAGTTCATATGCTTCAGTTTATAGCTGGGAAACTGAGGCATACAAAGTTTGTGACTTATCCACATGTTCACAGCAACACTTTGAAAGAGTAAAAAGTAGAACCAAAATCTCCTGACCCAAGACAAGGATTGCCAAATGTCTAATCCTACAAACCCATAGACTCTTGCCCCTTCCCTTCCCTGAAGCCATGCCCCTATCCTGCCCTTCACTGAGGCTCCACCCCCTGTTCACTCCATCCCCTCTCCCTCAGTCACTCGCTTTCCCCCATTTTCACTCACTTACACCAGGCTGGGGCAGTGGGTTGGGTTGCAGGAGGGGGAGTGGGCTGTGGGAGGGAGTTTGGATGTGGGAGAGGATGAGGGATTCAGGCTCTGGGAGATAGTTTGAGTGTGGAAAAGTGTATGGGCTTGGCTGGGGCAGAGGCTTGGGTTGCAGGCTCTGGACTGGGGCTAGTGGTTGGGGTGTGGGAAGAAGTAAGGGTGGGGACGGTACTTACCTCAGGAAGCTCCTGACAGCATCCAATACATCCCTCTGGAGGTGGCGGTTGGAGGAGGCCCAGGAGTCTCCACGTGCCGCTGCCTTCAGGCACTATCTCTACTGCTCCCATTGGCTGGGAACACTTGGGACAGGGATATCACATGGAGACTGCCTCTGCCTCCTCCTTCCAGTCTGCTCCCCCCCCCACCCTCCGTCAGAAAGGACCGTGCCCACCATTTCCTGAAGTGGTGCGGAGTGACTGCAGCCAGGAAGTGTGCCTTTGTTTCACTGCGCTGCCAGACTGTTTGTGCCCACAATCTCCTAGTTTGGCTGAAGTGGCCTCCAGGACACAGGGTGAGATTTCAGGAGAGTCTCAGAGAACTGGGAGGGTTGGCAACCCTACCCGAGACTCATTATCCTGTAAGCATTTTATAGCTAAACTTGCTGCTAAAGGAAGAAAAATGTGCTAAATTAACTGATACTTTTCATGTTTTGTTAGTTATTTCATAGTAAACTTGGTTTAACTCAAACCATTTTCTTTTCTGTTTTAGTCCTGTTCCAAAATTGCTAAATTGATGTGTGTGTGTCACAATTTTATAAATAAGCATCTGAATAAATGGCAGCTATTCTCAATTTGATGTTTTCTGTGAATAAAACTTTTGCATTTTATCTTACGCATGTTTTATTTTTTGCACTCGCATATTCATATGCATTTCTTCTTCATCGTTTTAAGCCTTTGCCATTGCTTTTTTACATAATTTGTTCAGAAAGGGTGGGCCTGTGTGTAGGTCCTTGTGTTCACGAGCCCAAAATGATGTTATTCAATATAGGAGAAGTCTTGTGACTTTTTTCACAACTTTGGGAGACTAGGCCTGAGGGGTCCTTGGTGTGCTCTGTGTCGGGTGTCTGTACACCTCAGATCAGATCCACACAGACAAATCACCCAGAACAGGCTTTATTCTGTAAAGAACAGAGAACAGAATTAAAGTCAGCCGCCTCCTCTCTGCTTGCTGCCTACATGCTCACAGCTCAGTCAGTGCTGAGACCCTGCTGGGGGCAGAGGGTGAGTTCTGGCAGGAACCAGGAAGTTCTCCCAACTTGCCACAGTTTGAAGTCCCAAGGGCTGCTCCTGAAGCACACTGGACCATGGACTACACGTGATTTTAAGGAATGCTTTATTTTCTAAATCTAAATAGGTCTGATGTAAGATATGATTGTCAAACTTGTTTTCTTTTTTGGTTCATTGGTATTACTGCTTTTGGTGCTTATGGACAATATAGATAGATCACTTGATCTTCCATTAGGCTTATGGTGAAGATGGTACCACCTTGTCTGTGGGCTGTGTTTGGAACCTCAAGGAGGCTCTCCATTTCCACTTGAGAATTAGCCTGAAGATGAAGGAAAAAATACAAGAATTGCCACTATGGCTACTATTTACCTTGCTTATTTGCATCATATAGTTTCCCTTTGTTCTAGTGTCATTCTTTCTTATTACTGGTGCTAAATCACATTTTTTTAGGCCAATATAGTAGGGCTGTGAAAAAAAGGCAATTAGATAGGCAGTGGGCTATATCCCGTCTGGTTTAGATTCATCCTCATGGTGGTGGAAGGAAGCTTCAAGGAGCCACTTTTAACTCTGGCTCTCAGCATGGATTTGCTTTCCAACATAACATAAATTAGTCTTGGCGCTAGAATACAAAAAAAGAGTCTGGCCCAGTAATATGTTTTCATTGTTTGACTTTGAATAGTGTTTTAGCTAGAGGATAATGATTGAAAAGTGTACTGTAACTTTTATTTAGTGCTTATATAGAATGTATTTCCTTTGATTGAAGTATGTAGTTTTTTGTATATAACAAAATAGCCCTTCATTTTGAAGAAGACTTTTAAATGAATGTTTGCTACTGCTTTTTTCTTCAAGAGGCTCCTGTTTAAATAGAATATGCATATAAATGGAAAATGACAATTATAGCTCTAGAAAGGTCTTAAAAATTAGACAGAAGCACACAGGAATTTGAAACAAAAACATAGAAAACATTTAAAAATAAACCAGCCATACTCTTATTAAGGTTAAATAATAATTGTAATTAATTTCAAATGCAATAAACATAGTATTTAGTAGGCATAAATATTTACAGTTTTTAAGAAGTCTGTTAAGAAGTCCAATTCTAAGACAATAAAATCTGTTTTTCCCATCTCTTTGTTCCTGATGTACATTAGATGGGAGATTCCATATACATTCTCTTTGTCCCCATAGTAGTGTTGTCATGTTAATATGACTGAAAATATGTTGGAATTACATTTTTATAGAGCTAAAAAACTCTGTAGCATTTCATTGAATATCAAAAATATTCAGCTCTCTCAATTTTAAAGGAATATTTCTGGAGCTATCAAAACACTTAAGGCAAACAAAATGCTTTTTAAAGAAGTAGATTTAAGGGTTATCTTAGTGCTGCTTGTTTAACCTTCTTCCTAACCTTAGTGGTTTGTCCTTTGTTTTTCTGTGTTTTTTAAAATGTGTGATTCTTATCTAATCTATGTGTATAGTGAGGGAAAAATTTAGCTTCTATGCCTCATGTTGACAGTTGCATAGATCTATATACTACAAGTTAATCATTTGGTATTTACTGTTTGTATAGTACTTACTTGTAGGTCTGCTGTATGTATATGGTAGGTAGCTATCTTATCAGAGCTGTAGATCACTCACATGACCTTGTACCTTCAATAAGGACACAGTATATAAAGCTTTATCCAAGTTAAGTAACCAAATGATCTTATAACCCTACGAATACAAATTTTTAGTATTTTCTTTTTTTTTAGTTCAGTGTATACTACCTCCCTCAAATGTTAAGCTAGGGTTTCAAGAATTTCTAAAAATACTAGATTTTGTATTTTCAAAAAGAAATGCACAAATAAAATGCAGTGCTAAATAAAAATTCTCTCTCTTTAGGTTCAAATAATTCTTTGCTTGTATTTTAATAAACATATTAAATGTGTAATAGAATCTGTGCTAATTTTACAGACTGCTCAGAAAAAAAGTTACTGGAGTTAGCTGGAAGGATAGCTGTATTGTTTGTCAAAGTAAATATGTTCTGACGTAGTTGCATGAAGAAGCCTGAACAGTACCTATTGTTTATTGATAATACCTACAGATCTATCTGTCTCACTTTTAAAATGAGGAAAAAGTTAAAAAAACCAGTCTTGTAGCACTTTAAAGACTAACAAAACAAGTAGATGGTATCATGAGCTTTCATGGGCAAGAAGTGGGTTTTGCCCATGAAAACTCATGATACCATCTACATGTTTTGTTAAAGTGTTACCAGACTATTTGTTGATTTTTTTCTAAGTTTTTCCTGTTACAGACTAACTCGGCTACCCCTCTGAAACTTTTAAAATGAGCAGAGTTCACCAGCTCTATCACACGTGCTGAAAGGCCTTATTCCTGCAAAACCATGATCAGTTTGGAGAAAAAAAATTGTTTTGTCAGTTGATTGGTTAATCGACTACACTGTTACATCCCTAGTCCTGATAAATACCCAGAAATAGTCTACTTGCAGATGCTGACTTAAATGGAAAAGATTTTTAATGTAGGCCAGTATTATCAACATAGACCCAGAAGCATCTTCTGTTAAGTCCATACTTAAATACACATGAACCTCCATACTCCCCGTGTCCCTATTACAAGAACACCTGTGGTACAGACTCTAGTAGATGGAGGAGGAAGTGACTCTGCATGTTGACTCTCCCTCTCCACCTCAGCTGGGGGAACAGCAGCACAGCAAGGTGCTTTTTCCCCACTGCTCCTATAATAGACAGGGTGGTGACAGAGAGTGACAGGGAGCATAGAGCAATGTGTGCCCCTGGGAGCAGGATGCCAGGTAAGTACCCCACAACATCCCCCTCAGGCCCAGACCCTGCAGTGCTCTCCCTGGCCTGTCTAATTCTTTAATCTGGCATACCCCATTTCCCAGGATTGCCAGATCAAAGAGGTTCAAGTGTACCTATTTCATTAGGCTTCAATTGGAGCATTATGTCCCCTGTTCTGGGCACCACATTTCAAGAAAGATGTGGAGAAATTGGAGAAGGTCCAGAGAAGAGCAACAAGAATGATTAAAGGTCTGGAGAACCTGACCTATGAAGGAAGACTGAAATAATTAGGCTTATTTAGCTTGGAAAGGAGAAGATTGAGGGGGGCCATGATTGCAGTTTTCAAATATCTAAAAGGGTGTCACAAGGAGGAGGGAGAAAAATTGTTGTTCTTGGTCTCTGAGGCTAGGACAAAAAGCAATGGGCTTAAACTGCAGCAAGGGAGGTTTAAGTTGGACATTAGGAAAAACTTCCTAACTGTCAGGGTGGGTAAATGCTGGAATAAATTGCCTAGGGAAGTTGTAGAATCTCCATCTCTGGAGATATGTAAAAGCAGGTTAGATAGACATATATCAGGGATGATCTAGACAGTATTGGGTCCTGCCGTGGGGGATAGGGGACTGGACTCAATGACCTCTCAAGGTCCCTTCCAGTTCTAGTGTTCTATGATTGGAAAAATCTATTTGTGTGTTCTCTTCTAAATTAATTGCATTGTCAGGAGATCAGAGTTTCTCTTACAAATGCTGGTAATTATTTAGCTTAATTTGCATAATTCTTCATCCCGTATCTTTTAAAAGTGGGAATAGAGTAATAATAAAGTTTGCTTGTGTTCATTAAATTTATCACCCTGTGAAATCTCACTTCAAGTACTAAAAGCGTTTGAATATTATCAGTAATTTAAAAATAAATAACCTGAAAATATGTTGAACACAATCCTGAAAGAAATATCCCAGCCCCTGAAAATAACATATATTGTGTATTGGGTGAGTAAAAAAAGCTGTGCAGAGAGTTATTGCAGAGCAACTAGACAGGGGAGAGTTCATATATGTAAGTTTTCAATTTCTGCACACTTGAGCTCCTATGCTGGTCCCAAGTGGGGCTGAACAACATGCTGTGGGAGCTACTGTCCTGAAAGTGCAGTAATTGCTTTTCCATGACATCAGAAAAGGTTGCCAAATACTGAGTCCATTCTATCTCTTGGTTTTTTTTAAATTAACCTTTTTCAGCAGTTTCTTTGGGTGTTTTTCATTCCTGGTCACTGGTGGCAAGGAAGCACTTCTGCTTATCACCAAAGGTTGAGGGGTATAGGTGCCATATTTCTGTTGTATAGGAACTTCCCAGTTTAAAATAAAAATTACCGTATGGTTAGGCAGGAAGCAGTGGAGGGAGATATTTTTGCCTAGTGGATCTTCCTTCTTCCTGACCAAACTCCAGAATGGTGATTTGGGGCTGTTTGACCATTCTTGGTTGACAACATGTACATTTCCTATACAGGCACCCACTTACCTGTATTGTCCAGAGATGTACTAAACATCTTTTGAATCATTGCCATAAACCCAATTGGGTGGGATGAAGTCTTTAAGAAAGATGTAGGTGACTATATGACTTGATGTAGTGTTTTGTCACGATAATGGCTGGCTGGGACATAACCTAACATTCAATGAAGGTGCCAACAGCTCTTTGTGTGTATAGATTCTTGTGTTAGTACCCTTCCTATCTAATTGCTATCCTATGATCCTTATCTGCTTCTTTTAACTATCCAATCTTTAGGTGCCTATAAGTTACTAGTTTTGCCTACTTGTTTTTCCCTTTGATATTTTCATACCCTCTGCTCCTTGTTTCCCGCCCCTTTCCTTTTTTTTCTTCCCCCTTCTCCCCTATTTATTTTGGGTCTGCACATCCTAAACTCAAAACTCCAGTCATCTGAAGAAGTGGCTGTGTCCATGAAAGCTCATAATACCATTTACATGTTTTGTTGGTCTATAAAGTGCTACCAGGCCATTCGTTGTTTTTCAAAAATTAATAGTGATTAATCGCAGTTTTAATCACATTAATTAGAATACCAGTTGAAATTGTTATTTTTTTATTTAACTACAGCACAGAATACAAAGTGTATGGTGTTCATTTATAATATATAATACAATATAATTAATTATAATATATTTATCTACTGCATAAATGTCATTTGTTGCCATCTTCACTTTGTGATTCTGACAGTCCGCAAACTGTACGCCACATTGTTGCGGAATGCCGAACATGAAAATTTATTGGTTCACTGGAGGATATCCCCAACCAACCAGCAACGCTGTTCACTGTCTGGAGAGTTTGGACGTCCAACTTTGATGAAGAAATACAGCATTGAACGCGACATTAGAAAGAAGAAAATTTATATTATTATTATTATTACAAATATTTGCACTGTAAAAATGATAAACAAAAGAAACAGTATTTTTCAATTCACCTCGTACAAGTGCTGTAGTGCATTCTCTTTTTTATGAAAGTGCAATTTAAAATGTAGATTTTGTTACATAACTGCAATCAAAAATAAAACAATGTAAAGCTAGAGCCTACAAGTCCACCCAATCCTACTTCCTGTTCAACCAGTTGCCAAAATAAATGTTTGTTTACATTTACAGGATATAATGCTGCCTCTTATTTAGTGTCACCTAACATGGTACTTTTGTAGCTGGCATTGCACAATATTTACATGCAGGATATGTTAAAGCATGAAAAAGCATACAAATGTTTATCCACTGTTCCATAGGACATAACTTCCACATTGATTGCACTCATTTAAAACATTAATTAAATTTATGATCAAATAACTTGTATATATCCTGTTCTGTTTACCTGCATTCTGCCATATAGTCCATGTTATAGCTGTCTCAAATAATGACCCAGCATGTGTTTTCATTTTAAGAACACTTTCACTGCAGCTATGACCATGCAAAAAGAAGGTACTGTTGGGATATTTAAAAATGAATAGGGGTCTGCGATGACTATACATTAATGGTAAGGAGTTCAGCCACAGTAGGCATTACCCTTGAACATGCTCTTTCCCTTTGTTTTTGCAGCCTAGAAAAATAGATAAGCATGCAGCTGCTCTTCTTTGTGGTATCTTTTGCTTATCCTCACTGGTTCTGTATAAATATCTTCAGGGTTAAATTTCTTGTAATCTCTGTAACATGCTGATTTAGAAAGTTTGTAGTGTAAAAAAGTGTGATTCAATTAGAAATTCTGTAAATAGTAATTAGCGGTGTTTATAATTCTGTTCATTATTAATATTTATTTTATGGGAGTTAACCTTACTAAATAGGTTTTAGGAAAAGTAGTGATAAGTGTGTGAATTAACATACTAAAATAGATAAAAGGAATTAATTGGTGCCAATTTGTTGCCACTCAGACGTGTTGAATGCCCAAAGTAAACGTGCGTGGGAAATAAAGAAGTTCTGTTTACCCCATCCGCTCCTAACAGGTTCCAATGTGAAATTTCTAAAGACAGCTACAGCTCTCAATTCAAGGTTTAACTATCTCAAGTGCTTTCCAAAATCTGAGAGAAATGAGGTGTGGAGCATGGTTCCAGTGGTCTTAAAAGAGTAACACTGCAGAAATTTTAGAACTTTAACCTCCAAAAGGGAAAACCAACCTTGAGATGAGACAAATGAACATGTGTTGGTCCACACTGCTTTGGATCGTTATTGAGCAGAACCTGTCATCAGCATGGACTAGGGATGTTAAAATGCATGTAATTAAGTAACTGTGTAACCACTGAAATTTTCAGCCATTACATAGTTGCATGCAGGTGGCAGTCGGCTCCCTGGGAACCAGCGTGCGTGGGAAGCCGGCTTTTAATCTTGCTCTCCATATGTACCCTGTCCCATACTGTTACACTTTCACATCCCTAAAAGTCTCGGAGGGGTGGCCGTGTAAGTCTGTAATATAAAAAAAAATTAAAGAACGAGTGGTCCTGTAGCACCTTAGAGACTGAGAAACGGGTCTTCATATGCAAATTTGACACCTTCACACAGGGACTGAACAAAGACGTTACTGGGTGGGCCAGTTAGTCTTTAAGGGTATGTCTACACAGTAAATTTATTTTGAAATAACAGCAGTTATTTTGAATTTGGTAAACCTCATTCCACGAGGAATAACTCCAAATTCGAAATAGCTATTTTGAAATAAGTGCTGTGTAGACACTTATATTGAAATAGGGGGCCTCCAGCCTTCCATGGGTGTCCTGGTGGCCACTCCAGCCTCAACCAAAAACACTCCTCTCCCTCCCCCCTCCCCAGAACCCTTAAAGGGGTTGATTCTGGCCACAGTGCCTATGCCAGCCACAGGGCCTGTGCCAGCTCCAGGCCTGCCAGCCCAGAGCGAGCAGTCACTGCTCCTGACTCAGTGGCTTCAAAACATGAGCCAGCAAGCTACTGGCAGCCAGCACTCTACCGCTCCCCAGGAGCTGTCTGCCAGCTCCCAGGAGCCTGCCCCTGACCCAGTGGCCCCAAAACATGAGCCAGCAAGCTAGTGGCAGCCAGCCCTTCACCGCTCCCCAGGAGCAGTCTGTCAGCTCCCAGGAGCCTGCCAGGGGCTGGAGAAGGTGGGCGCCTTCCTGGTCCAGGGTGGAGATCATGGACCTTATTCAGGTTTGGGGGGGATGCCCCCAATGTCCATAATCTTCGCACTAGACGGAGGAATGTGGCCACCTATGGCAGGATAGCTGCTACCTTGGCCACCAAAGGCCACATGCGAATCCAGGAGCAGGTTTGCATGACAATCAAGTTTGTCCAGCGAGACCCCCAACCCTGAGCCCTGAGCTTCTCCTCCCCCTTCTTCCCTTTGCTTCCCCCTTCCAGCTCCCTCCTCCCAGGTTTCCCCCACCCCTCTCCCATCCTCTCTTCTCCCCTCTCCCGCTTCCTTTCCCCAGTCTCACCAGAGTTTCATTCACCCCTCCCCAGTTTTGTTAAATAAAGAGAGTCTGTGTTTATGAAAATACGTGTATTTTATTTGACATCAGGAAGGGGGTTAGGGAGAGGTAAGTGGAAGAACGTGAGGGAGGAATGAGGCACAAGCCCCCAGTGGGGCAGACCAGGGAGGCTTTTAGTGCTCCTCAGGGTGTAAGCTTTCCCTCAGGGCCTCCTGGATACTGACAGCCCCCCGATGGATGTCTGGATGGCAGCTGCAGAAAATGCAGCCAGGCTCACAGCAACGCGTCCAAGAGAAGCACCAGAGTGCCCAGGGACAGCTCCAGCTCCAGCTCCATGTTTCAGAGTGCTGTGGTATCCCAAGTGAGGGCAACCAGAGCACACAGAGACAAAATGCTTTGCTGTCCCTCATCAAGGTAGGTAAGCAAGCAGGAAAAGCTGAGAACTGGTTGTCCAGGGGGGTCCCTTTAAGCACAGGCCTCAGATAGCCTCAGGCAGCAGCCACACAAAATAACTCCTGACCTGATGCCCTGCCCGACTTGGTTCCGGCTGGCTTTAAATGTGATTCAGCGTGGACTCGCTATTTCAAAATAGCAAAATGCTATTTCAAAATGCATTTTGTGTGTAGACGCGTTATTTTGAAATAACATATTTCAAATTAAGTATTTTGAAATAAGATATTTTGAAATATAGTATAGATATACCCTAAAGTGCTACAGGACTTGTTTTTAAGGGTTTTTTTCCCCCACATCCCTAATGTGGACACATCCTTTGGCATGGTTTTTGAAGTATGAAG
This sequence comes from Pelodiscus sinensis, assembly GCF_052426305.1. NCBI lineage: Eukaryota > Metazoa > Chordata > Testudines > Trionychidae > Pelodiscus > Pelodiscus sinensis. The sequence goes on from NC_143052.1 coordinate 310,028,050, forward strand.
GGACATTAGAATCTTTAATGCATCTGACATGTAAATATCTAACAATGTCTGCTATATTAATGCTATATGGCTTTAAAAATATGATTGTCCTTAATCTTTCGGATGACATTGTAATCAAGAAACATATAGTATTATCTCCTACAAATATAAACAAACTTGTTTGTCTGAACAGTTGGCTGTACAGAAGTCAGACTTAGTGGACTAACAGGGCTCTAAAGTTTTACATTGTTTTATTTTTGAATGCAGTTATTTGGTACATAATTCTACATTTAAAAGCTAACTTTCATGATAAAGAGATTGCACTGCAGTACTTGTATTAGGTACATTGAAAAATACTATATATATATATATATTTTTACAATACAGGTATTTCTAATACAAAATAAATATAAAATGAGCACGGTACACTTCTTATTCTGTGTGATAATTGAAATAAAAATATTTGAAAATGTAGAAAACCTCCAAAAATACTTAGCTAAATCATTTTCTATTGTTCAACAGCAAAATTAAGTTTTAATAGCTTGATAGCCTTGGTATTTTGTCTTCACTGAAAATTATGTTCATATTGATATTTTAAATTAATATTTTTTTTAGTTACCAGAATGAAATTGAGCATCAGAACAATAGTATTAATGTCTGAAAGCCTAAAGTTTTCCACACCTAATTAACTGAGGAATTGTACATCTACGGGTTTGAATCCCATAGGACTATGTACATTTGCTTATTTTTATATGACATTTAAAATGCATTTTACAAATCAGCTTTGACCTAAGTGATTCTCTTTAATCCACAGTCTCTGACTTTTTTTAAAAAATGGGCCTTCTGCTGATTTTACTTGCATTTCACATGCCTGAAATTGTTTTCATTAGGCAAGGTAGGTGGAATTTGTATACTTATGGTACCTTTTTAGGGAAAGTGCATTTTCCCAAAAAAGTAGCTATGTAAAAAAAACTGATAATCCTTCTGAAAATGAACAAGTTAATCTCCTAGCGCACTCTCCAAATTTTCATTTTGGCTTTTAAATATTGGAAGTATCAGATGAACAAATTAAGGTGTCCCCAGAAAGTGCATGACACAAACTTCTGCAGAACTTTGATTCACAATACTATGGTTGTTACTCCTCATAGATATACTTATTTCTTTTCTGTTTCTCATGTATTAAGCCTACTCTTAAAAAGTCATAAACACATTGTACAGGTAGGTTCATCCCTATACATGTCTCACTTGGGCAGTCCTTTGGGAGTTCTTTTCTTAATATATCTACACAGTAACATTATTTCAAAATATCTAGCGATATTTCAAAATAATTTAGTCTGCGTCTACACAGCAGGCAGTTATTTTGAAATAATGTCAAAATACTGTCAAGCTGGGGGACTTCTTCCGACTCCTGCAATCCTCATTGTATGAGGAGTAAGGGAAGTCAGAGGAAGAGTGCTCTATTTTGAAATAAGTGCTGCGTAGATGCTCCCTATTTCAAAATAAGCTACGCATTTGATATAGCTCAATTTGCGTAGTTTATTTTGAGTTAAGCCCTACTGTGTAGATGCACCCTGGGTGTTTTAAATGTTCTTGTAATTGTGGTACAGGTTGTACCTCCCTAAATTTGCACTTTCTGGTCTGGCAACATCTATGGCCTTCCACTGCTGGCTGGGAGCCCTGCTAGGGCTGGAAGCTCAGTGGAGCCAGCAGCAGCGGGACTGGGGTGAATGTCCAGCAGCATGGCAGGCATCTGGTATCTGACAGCCTGGCCAAGGGAGCCCAAGACTGGTGGAAACAGGGCTGGAGCTGGCAGCAGAACCAGTGGTTGGGAGGGGTGGCAGGCTGAGAGGCTGGTGGCAGGGGACCCACCTTGGTGTGGCAAATTCCTTCGTTCGGGATTCTTTAGGTCCCAAGGGTGCCCGCCCAAGGTGGTCCAACCTGTATTACCTTCACTTTCTGCTGGAGGTTTCACTATTTGTTGCCACTAGGTGATATCAGATATTAGGAAAGAGGAAAGAGCAGCAGCCTTGGGAAATGTGGGTGTGGGAGGAGGAAACTAGACATGTGGGATTGCTGCTTCCCTTGAGAACTGGGAGCCCAGAATGAAGGTTTAATGTACCGTCACTGGATTTAGTATCCTAAAGAGAGAGGAGATTAACTAGTAAAAGGTGTGTACTTTTCATATTGGTGTTTAAACCATCTAAATTGGTATTTATGCTGTAAAAATATTCAGGGCAGGATTAAGAATCCGGGCCTTAAACACAGTCCCGTAGTGAAGCCCCTACTTGCTGACTTTGCTCTCATGTCAGTGCTATCACTGTCTGAATTGGTGAGAGATATATGCACTACTGCTCTTTGGTCAAGATGGGGACTCTCCTTGACTCAAAAACTGCTCCCTGTCTTCAGCCCTCATTTACCTGACACTCACCTTTGGTGGGGGAAGAGCCCTAGCTGCCACAGTCATCATGTATCTGTTGGACTTATTGCAGTGAGGGCCTTGTGCACACACACTGTCAGCTCTGGGTGCTCAAAATCATGGCTCGGGCTTCAAAAAAATCAAGGTTGGGTTTTTTTTTCCTGAAAATTTTCTGGCCTTTTAAAATGCTTCCAAGCTTTTCTCTGTAAATATAATGGCAAGAAACTTCCTTTTTTGTTAGTGAAAACTGGGACTCTTGTGCAATCTATTGATTCCAGCAACAGCTTTAAGTAATAAATCAAGTATCATGAGACTCACAAAACTGAGAGTTGGTGTCAGCTGTTCAAACCGCAGGTTTCATACACAGTAAAATGTATGAAATTGTCTGCAGACACAGCTGCATTGGTGACAATGAAGTCATGTTTCTGACCTTTTCTACACCACCCTGAGAATTAATTTAAAAAAAGTATTCTGATGTCATCACTTTTCTTCAGGAGCTGGGGCTCTAAGTGTGGGTCCATGCCCTTTTTATTTTTTGTTAGGGACCGAGTATGGTTATTTTTACTTTAATATGTCAAGGTCAATTTTGGTTATTTCCCACCTATTAGCAGTGTGGATTATCACCTACCAGGGGAGTGCTAGGGAAAGCAACCATGTAGGGATCATAAGCTATAGCAGCCAGATCATCACCATGCATTGATGTGTTGCCACATTTCTGGCATCTGTTTTCTGCTCCTAAGGAGTTCTAATAAAGACCTGACAGTCAGCACAATATGATCTGCTAAAAATAGCGCTTTGTGGGTATTGCGCAATGTAAATTATATGTTGTGACATCTGTTCTTCTTTTGTATTGTCGATAAAGGAAATATTCCAGTCTAAAATCTACATCCATCCATAACATTAGTCACAAAATAGCATGCAGCTACATACTCTGTTCTTTGGGCAAAATCCTGTACAGTTTTGTATGCAAGTCCTGGGTTTCAGTAAGCATGGATACCATGTGCATAATGCAAGGATGGATATTAGAATAGCTACAAAATAGCAGCCATATTTATTCAGAGTGGCGTCGTGAGGGGGAGGGGGGGCAGTTGCCTAGGATTGTCAGGTGTCTGGTTTTGAACCGAGCAGTCCAGTATTTGAGCTTTCTGTTCGGGAAACAAATTGAAAAAATATAAATGAGAAAATATAAATGTGCAGTATTTTCTAAATAAGATGTAATGTAGATTGTGATGTAATGCTAAGTATGTCCGGTATTTTTGGTGAAGCCATCTGGCAACCCTACTGTTGCCCTCGGGTGCCACTCTAGGGGGGGTGCCAATTTAGCTGCTGGGCCACTTGTTCCTTTTAGACAAGCTGCCGAGGCAAGGCTGGGCGGCGGGAGTAGGCACTTCAAAGGCCTGCCCGGGAACCCAGGGCCCATGGCTCAAGGAGCTGCTGCCACCCCTGTTGTGCAGTTCGGCTCAGTTTTGCCTTTGACCCCCTGGGTGCATAACATCCTCACTATGTCACTGATTACTCCTAAATTTTAATCTCTTAGAATTAGCATTTTGTGTTAACTGAAAATAGAATGCATACTAGTTTTCTGGTATGGTACTATGCTAACAGAGCAGTTTCTAGTGCAGGCCTGGGCAAAATGTGGCCCACCAAGACACTGGATCCAGTGAGGAGCCACAGAGGCAGTGAGGAGCGCCAGGCAGGCTCCCCTACTTACCCCGCGCGCTGCTCAGAAACGCGGCTGTGGGGCACTTTCTCTTTGAATCCAGAGGGGAAGGGAGAGGATTCGAATGCTGCTCCTGCCCCCAGCACAATCCCATTGGCCGGTTTCTGGACAGACTCTGCCCAATGGGAGCTGCCTGTTTGAATAACAGGCAGCCACAAAACACAACACTCCTGCTCGCTCACTCACTCAAGCACATGGCCAATCAAGCAGAAACTTTTTAAAAGCTCTGCAACCCTTTAGCTCTGCAGGCAGGCAGGCTGATAAGTCTCCTGGTGAGAACCTGCCTTTGGCACCTCAGCCCCTCCCTCCCCCAACCCTCTGCCCCACAGTCCTGTCCTGCTACTCCACATGCACCCATACCCTCTCCCAGATCTGGCACCCCAAGCTCCTGCTGGAGATCACAATCCCCTCCTACTCACAATCCCCCTCCTACATCCCAAAACCTGCGCCCCAGTTCCAGGTCACAATACCTCCTTCACCCAAACTCCCTCCCAAACCCCATTTTCCCTCCTGCACCCCAGTCCCTTTCCCCAAGCTCCTTTCTGCACCCAAGCTCCATCCCAGACCCTGTACCTCCTCCATTAATACCATGGAAGAGTGCAGCACTCGACTACTTTCCAAAATCTTGGGAGTGCCCCCCCCCCCATAAAAAATTATTGCCTACCCCTGTTTTAGTGCAAATGCCTTTAGCAGATATAGTGAACAAATGGCATTGTTCACTTTAAAGCAGTTCTGGCCCACGTTCTCCATTTAATAATTGTGAAAAATTACTGTAATTTGGATTTGTACTCTTATAAATATGAAAAAAACTCCATAGAATAAGTCCCTACTGTGAAAATGATATCTTCTAGTTTTCTGGAGACTATTCAGAACCTGCTGCCTTGGGATGGCCTTCTGAAGTGTTTCTTTGGAAACTATTTTTTGTAGAGAGACAAAAACACATTTTAGATTTTTAGATGATCATGAAGTATAAGAATTATTGTGAACTGGAAAAATTATTTAGGACACTAAGAGGGGATATGTATATACATACTATGACCATTGATGTTTATCATGCTTGCTTATACTACTTGTTATTTATTACTATTGTTAAGATTAGCTATTTGATGATATTTATAACCACCTCCTTCCCTTCAGTACAGCTGCCAGATACTAAAAGGACAGGATGCAGTCTGTTTATTTGATACATTATACATGTATTTCATTATGAAGAACACTTTCCTGATTGTGTTTTCAAACGTGTTATATATTCAGTATTAGATTTAAGCTGGATCTGGCAGGTTGAGGCCACTGCTTGGAGATTCCTTTCTGTAGCTCTAGGGAAATGACTTAGAAATAGAAAATATATATATAATTTTAAATTAAAACATTTCTGGTCTTCATAATATATCATTTTCTATCTTTGTGAGATTGTCATGTCTAATAAATACAGGGGCAGATACACTCCTGGGCCACAAGTGCACATTGCTCATCATGTGCTCATGGAGTAGCTACACTGAAGAAATGTTGAAATAGTAGATATCTTAGCTAGGTTGATACCATCTCTTCTGCAGCTAGTCCTGTTCTCTTCTACCCACCACTGGCTGATTCCTGCCCTCTGCTCCCTCCTCTGCCCCCTGGTCAGTGGGTTTGTGCATAGAAGACTTTCTGCCAGTAGAGAAAACCCTACTTTAACCAAGGGGTAAATCAGATTGATTGGTCTTAAGATTCCTAATATTTCTCAGCTATAGTTCTGATAAAGATTTTTTATTAAAAGATTAATTTTGGGCATAAAACAACTTAATACAATTAAGATCTCAGGATCTTAAATCCACCATTCAGTTCCTGAATTCGTAAAGAGGTATTTTAGTGAAATCCAAAATGCAAACAAAAGAACACTTGATATACCCGTCTGTCTATATAGGAAAATAATTATATCAGCATAAATGTTTTAATTTTCAGTAACACTACTGAAAATTATTGATGTCAACAGAGGTATTTAAATAATTAATCTATTTACAGTCTATGCACCTGTGTACATTTAGGATGTTCAGTACACGTCCTGGAAACTGGGTCTGGTACTTTGAATACTCTGATGTGTTTTAGCAATTTGCAAAACAACTTAATCTGGATCCAGACTGCCAGTTAGTAGGTGAGAGCTCTCAGAAGACCTTTATACAGGCAGTCCCCGACTTACGCGGTTCCGACTTATGTCGGATCCGCACTTACGAACGGGGCTTTCTCACCCCGGAAGTCGGGGCGAGAAAGCCCCGTTCGTAAGCTGCTCCGGTGCCCCTGGTCTGCTGGAGACCGTCTCCAGCAGACCAGGGGCACCGGGCGGGTTCCCGCGCTTCTGAGGCTTTGCCAGAGCAAAGCCTCAGAGGCGCGGGGAACCGCCACTGCTGCCGCTTCAGTCTGGGTGCCTGTGGTCTGCTGGGGACGGTCCACAGCAGACCACAGGCACCCAGATTGAAGTGGCAGCAGCGGCGGTTCCCCACGCCTCTGAGGCTTTGCTCTGGCAAAGCCTCAGAGGCGCGGGACCCCCCCCCCCGCGGCTGTGGCTTCAGTCCGGGAGCCTGTGGTCTGCTGGGGACCGTCCCCAGCAGACCACAGGCTCCCGGACTGAAGCTGCAGCCGCGGCGGGGTCCCTCGCCTCTGAGGCTTTGCCAGAGCAAAGCCTCAGAGGCGCGGCACCCCGCTGCCGCTCTGCTCCCCGTGTCCTTGGTCTGCTGGGGGGGGGGGGCAGCGCAGCTAGTGTGCTCCCTCCCCCCCCCCAGCAGACCAGGCTTTTGTTTTGGACTCTGGGGCAGAGCAGCTGGGGCGCTGCCGATTGGTCCTGCAGTGCCCGCTCTGGGCACTACTCGACCAACCCGGCAGCACCCCAGCTGCTCTGCCCCAGGTCCTGATTCAGCCGCTGCTGGTCAGTTTCAGCAGCGGCTGAATCAGGACACCTGGGGCAGAGCAGATGGGGTGCTGCTGGGTTGCTCCAGTAGTGCTGAGGAGCGGCGCTACTGGAGCAACCCAGCAGCACCCCAGCTGCTCTGCCCCAGGCGTCCCCAAGTCAGCTTCTGCTGAAACTGACCAGCGCTGACTACAGGAAGCCCCAGGCAGAGTTGCTCTGCCCCGGGCTTCCTGGAATCAGCTGCTGATCAGTTTCAGCAGCAGCTGACTTGGGGACGCCTGGGGTTCTTAAGTTGATTCTGTATGTAAGTCAGAACTGGCGGTCAGTTTCAGCAGTGTCTGAATCTGGACGCCAGTTCCGACTTACATACAGATTCAACTTAAGAACAAACCTACAGTCCCTATCTTGTACGTAACCCGGGGACTGCCTGTAGTGTTGCCTGGCTGCACTGAATTGCTCCAGCTCAACTGACAGTTACAGGCTTGATGGAGGAATTAAAGGATGAAATTCTATGGCCTGTGTTATGCAGGAGGTCAGAGTAGATCATCAAAATGGTCCCTTCTTGGTTTTAAAACTGTGAACCAGTATCATAAGAAGCAGAGCTTCTTGTAATTAGTAACCAGAGTCCTTAAAAATGCTTAATAATGTTGTTTCTGGAGCAGACAAATAAATAGCTCAGCACTAAAAAGTACTTTTTCATAGAAATTACATTGTTTAAATTACCGTAAAAAGTTTCTTCTCTGTTTTCTGGCCATCTCTGGGGTGAATGTATGTGTGCGCACACTCTTGGTATTGCTATTTGTGAGTAATGCACTAACTCCAAACTCATATCAATTAAATTTTATACCATACTGTACTGTCATGTGTTCCTACGTGTAAAATGCAGTTGGGATCACACAGTATTAGGCTGACATGTTTACTAATATTTGCATGCCTCCCAATAGTCATGGGTTTTGTGGGACTGTCCTGCTTTGACACTTCCCCCCCCCCCCCCCCGATATTTTCTGTTCTGGTTGAAACAGCTCCTGTCCTAGAAAGCTCTCTGGGCTCAGTTCCCCACCAAATGAGTTATAAGATCAAGAAGACATATTCCTGCACATCCAGAAATATAATTTATGCAATCGTGCTGAAAGTGTCCGTCCGCTATGTTCATTGGACAAACATCTCAGACACTTCGCCAAAGGATCAATGCCCACAAAACAGATATCAGACAGGATCACAAAGAAAAAACAGTTTCTTGCCATTTCAACCAGAAAGGACATTGTCTCAATGACTTGATTACCTGCATCCTGCTTCAAAGACCTTTTAAGACTTCACTTCAAAGAGAATCCTCTGAACTGTCATTCATGCTTAAATTCGACTCTTTACACTCAAATTTGAATAAAGGTGCTAATTATCTTATCCATTACAAAGATAGCTTCCCCAATTATCACGTCTAATATCATTAGCTCACATACATTTACCTCCCCCCCTTTCCGCCCCCCCCCATCCCCCTTCTGTTCTGAAATTTGATTTTTCCTTTTCATGTGCGTTCATTTTTTTAAATTGTATCCTTTGGTATATATAGTTGTGACAATTTTCTTTCACTATTTGATCTGAGGAAGTGGGTCTGGCCCACGAAAGCTCATCACCTATTAAATCATCTTGTTAGTCTTTAAAGTGCTACACAGTCCTGTTTTTTGTTTCATCTGCACCAGACTAACACGGCTACATTTCTACCACTATTCCCCACTCCAGGTATTGCAACCTGGATCTGAGCACACAGCTCACAGCACCATGCAGATTTGGGCCCACCTCCAGTGGTGCTGTGACTTCAAGTGCCAGGAGCCAGGTCACAGCCCACAGAGTGATGAGCTGAACCTTGTTAGCCCCATGGGACAGGAGAGAGAGCAGCCTCTGCTGAGGGATGAATGGGGCAGGGTTCGTACCGCAACTGCCCTCCCCCAGGCCTGCCATCACTTGATCTCTCCTTCCCCACCTCCAATTACTCCCTTGGAGCAGGACTTTTCCTGCTTTAACCCCTGGAAATATTTGAAGACGTAAGTGCAGAGTTCCAGTTAGGGTTGCCAGATGGTGCAACCATAAATACCGAACCCACACCCCCTCCCTCCCAAAAAAAACAGTAAAAAAATTCTGTTGGAAAAAAAACGAGGGGGGGGGGAACAAAGTTGTTGAGGAAAAAAAGACAGCAGTTATTAAGGAAAAAAAATCAGCATGGCCCCTTTAAGAAGAGGCTTTTTTTGCTGGCAGCCAATTTGTTTTTGTGTTTTGGCCACAAGACAAGCCCCTGCGGAACCAGGTAAGGGGGTGTCCGGAGGGCCCGGTGGAAGGTTGGGGGGAGGGGCTGGGCCCGGTTACTGAGTGTGTCGTAGGGTTGCCAGGTGTTTGGTACTTTCGCCTCCTGGCAGGGAAAACCCCCCAGAAAATACCGGACATTTTAGGTGTCCAGTATTTTCTGAATTTTTTTACCGGACAGGAGGCGAAAATTCCGGACTGTCCGGGTCAATACCGGACACCTGGCAACCCTAGTTCCAGTGTGCCAAAACTGTACTTTTACTTTACTCCTAAAACTAAAATGCTAAATCAAAACAACATACAGTTCAGTGGGGGAGGGGGAAAGGGCATGTTTTTTTCCCAAGCAAAAAGCAGTAATGTGGTTTAGTGCTGAAACTGAATTCTTACTGTAACAGGAAAACAGTCTTGCACTGTTGGAGCAGTTTTAACTTCATAACAATTTCATTCTGTACTGATGATTCATTTTCAGCTTTCAAATTAGTTGGTATATAGTGATAACTCTCCTGACCTGTATAGAGAGGTTCAGGCAAAGGTCATACATTAGTGACCTGTTGGAACCCAAAGAATAAGGTGTCACTGAGCACTATAATTGATATAGGTCAAATTCCATGTCCAGAAACTGAATTCAGCAAGTGCCCAGGTCAGTCCTGCTCCCCGCCGGCCAATTTGCTCACCCCTCTCCTTCCTGGCCGGCCGGTTCTCCCTCACTTCCCCACCTGATCTTCCCTGGCCAGTCCCCCTGCACCCTCCCCAGCTCTGCTTCCTGCCAGCCTGTTCCTCTTCCTGATCTCCCCCAGCCAGCGCCGCTGCACCCCTGCCGCCAGCTGTGTTTCCTGCCCCCCCTTCCTCCCAGCCAGTCCCGCCCCCTCCCGGCCAGTCCCCCTTCCCCCGATATCCTACGGCCAGCCCTGTTCTGCCCGACCCTCCCCTGCCCAGGACCAGCCCTGCTTCCCATTGCCCCCCCCCCCATCTCCCCTGGCCAGCTCCGTTGCCCCTCCCCCCCTGCTAGCTGTTTCCAGGTCCCCCCTTCCCAGTCAGCACCGCTCCCTTCCTGGCTGGTCCTCCCTCCCTTTCTCCCCCCCCCCCCCATGAAGTGTGTCCCGTGATTTTTTTTAAAATGATTACCTGGTAACCCCTAGCAATGATCCAGGTTCTTGGCATCTTTTTTTTTTTCCCCCAACAACTTTGGTCCCCCCCCCTTTTTTTCCTTCAACAAATTTTTTTCCTGGTGGTCTTTTTTGGGGGGGAGGGGGAGTGTTCGGTATTTTTGTTTCAGCCATCTGGCAACCCTACCTGCAGCTGGGCCATGGTGAGGCTTGGTAGTTGATCCCCTGGCAAGGTGCAGAGCTGAGCTGAGGCTGGTGATGTGGGCAACAGCCGGGGATGGAGACAGGGGTGCTGCTGGGGGCAGGTCCGGAGCAGAGCTGGGGACTGCATGGTGCTGCCTCCCTGTTCTGTAGGGTTTGCCTAGGCCCCCATCATACCTTTCCACACTTTGGGGACCTTTGATTTAAATGAATGTAATATACTGTAAGATGCTGCATCAATGAGCTCCCAAATTTTAATGAGATAAAAGGTGCTGCTTTTTAAAGTACATACTGAATCAAAAGGAAAATATATAACTTGTGAGGTCAGGATTTCTAAGTATGTCATAATGCCATATACTGCAATTGTTATGCTTAAACGAAGCACACGAGATCTTTTATAGGGGAAAAGTCAGTACGCCGCATTTATTTGAGAATACAGCAGTTGCATATGCTTTTCAGTCATTTACACACAAACACCATACTCACACGCAGTCCCACCAGTCGATGTAATAGTTACCAGTCCAGAGTCTGGATCAATCTAGTGACCAGTCAGATTGATCACAGAGGGGGAGCCGGGCTCTGTCGGTCGATCTATCTAATGCTCCTGGAGTTAGTGGCAAGACGAACCCAAAGTTCCATAGCAAGGCATCCTGCATTTATAATCCTTTCCTCTGTTGAAGTCTATCTGCTCATCAGCCCTGCTGGAATGCTCCAGCCAGCAGGAAAGGCAAAGCACCCCCCTGTGTTTTGGAAGGAGATCAGTCAACCTGCTGCTTCCACTCCCTTCTGTGCGGCCCTCCTCCCCCCACCCCACAGGACACTGCCAGGTATATGGTTAACATTGATGACTGGACACTAAAAATCCAGTTACTACAGGAACCTGGGCCAGCCATAGGTGTAATCTGAGCAGTTATTGCTGCCCACCCGCCAGCATCTGTTGCCCCTAGTTTCTCTGGCAGGCTGCTCTACTATGATGCCTCCAGGGTCCTAGTACCTATAATCATCATTTTCTGTGTGTGCTGGGTTCCATTTCTGGACAATCAACGAGTGCCTGGGTGGGGGAGCCCAAAGAGGGTGGGAGTGGTAGAGGCAGTGGGGAAAGAAGAGGGATAATATATGACATAGGAGACTGGGATAAGGATATGGAGCTGGGAGCAGTATGGAGAAGAATGGTTATGGGGGGGCTTAACATGCTCCAGGCTGCAGCATGCCCTGGGCTGCCTGCAGCAGATACAGACTGCCTGCCCATCCCCTATGGCCATTTCCAGATACTAATGTGAGATCAAATTAGCAGTTGATGTTTTGACTTAAACTAGCAAATTAAGATGCTCTTGGTAGGCATTTACCAGTGTTCAAATGAACAATAGTATGTCTATTTCAATCACACTACTGTCAGATAGCAAATACTAAAATTTATTTTTTTGTGGATACACAGGTAGTGTATGTATATATTGCATGGATGCAGCCCACATAACACAAAGAGAGCTGTACATATGGCTCACAGTGTGAAATAGGTTGAGAACTGTTGATTTAGATCAGTGTTTCTCAAAATGATCCGTGAAACCACTTTGAGAAACCTGTTAATTGGCCGTGCGGGTTTGTTTATTTACTGGCACCACAGCCACGGAGCCTCACAGCTCCTATTGGCTCCGTTTCACTGTTTGTAGCCAAGGGGTGGGGCTGGGACTGGGCTGCAATCACTTTGCGGACCACTGTGAGAAACATGGATATAGATCAGTCCATCCTGTGAGGTTGTGAATGAATTGCAGAATTGTGCAGAACCCCAGACCTTTCCCTGTTCTGCAACAGGGCCTGCTGAGCATAAATCTTTGGATTCAAAAGATAGTTACCAGCCTGATGGAGCAGGCCTTTAATCATTTTCTTGCTGGCCTTATTGATTGAAAGGCTGACTGGAGGTGAGGTTCCCTCTCTTTTCATTAAACTTTTGCCCTTAAAGTGGATCTGCTCTGAACACTGGCTTCAAGTGGAGGCAGGAGTGAAAGTTCTGTTCCTTGTCTGAGTCGTCTGTAGGAAAGCTTGCTCAGGAAACTCCAGTTGAGGCTGGGTAGGAGGCCAAATTGGAACATGGGAAAGGGTCCATTCCGAAGAGCAGCCCAGCAGGGGACCATGGCTAGATGGGAGAATGGAGCAATGTAGGAAATGGGAGAAGGATGGAATCATCACTTGGGCTATGTCTACACTAAAGGGTTTTGCCTGCAGAGAGTATGCTAATGAAGCGCTCATTAGCAGTTGTTGTGCTGTCATTAGCATATTCTGTATGCGAGGCTTTTTGCGCAAAAACAAGCAGTGTAGACATGTCCATTTTACGCAAAAACTCCCTTTTGCGCAAGATCCTTATAGCTCAAAAAAAGGAGGGATACAGATCTTACGCGAAAGGGAGTTTTTGCGCAAAATGGACCCGTCTACACTGCTTGTTTTTGCGCAAAAATCTCTTGTGCAAAAAGCCTCAGGCACAGAATATGCAAATGACAGTGTAACAAACGCTAATGAGTGCTTCATTAGCATACTCTTTGCCAGCAAAACCCTGTAGAGTAGACATAGCCTTGGAGAAATGGGGGAGAGACATTAAAAGATGAGGAACTGGAAAACCAGATGGTTTTGGTTTGGTTTGTTTTTCCCAGGTGATGAGGGCAAACTATTTGCTCTGTGGAAGGGAGATGGAGAGAAAAGTAATGTGTTTAATGCTGGGGAACATACATACTTTTTTTCTTTAAGTTTGATCGCATAAATCAGCTCAGACAGACAAAAGTGTTAACATGACCTTGTCAGTGAACATCTCTGAACAATTATACAAAGTTTGAGAATTTGAGCAGAGACCCCAGACTGCTTAATTCCATGGCAAACACACCATTAAAAATCTTGTTAACCTTTTATTGAAAATATAGGGGGGAAAGAGCCAAGTCTGATGAGGGCATCTTTCAGAGCCAGTTAGTGTTGAAATGGGAAGTAGAAGTAAGGCTTTTATTCTAGCCATATCCCTTCTTCTTTTCCTTTAACAGAGTGAGAGAGTTAGAATTTAGAGAGGTTTTTCTTAAAAGAAAACGATCCTTGTGGAAAAGAGAAATGAGATGGGCTGAAGCTGTTGTCAAAGTCTAATCTCATTTTCTTGAAGTCAGAACAGGACAAACACCCACAAATGGGAAGAGAAAAGAACATCAAAGGTAGCAAATGCAGTTTCTGTCTCTGGTGCTCACTGTTACTCACTGATGGAAAAACATTGGTACTGCACATAGTTTTATTAACTGCTCTGAGCATTGATGAATTTGTACCAGCATCCAGCTGTTCAGGGCATTGATTTTTAGTTGCGTGTCTGGTTATAGGCTACAGTACTGTTGCAGAATATTCAGCCTGGGCTTGCTACGCCAAACTCTAATTTAAGGGAAAAGGGGAGAGATGAGAAAGAGAAGAAATAAGGTGGGGAAGGCTTAAAGATGCAAGAGTCTCACATCCCAGGTCAGGGGTGGGCAAAAGGGCCTTCCCGGGATGGATCTGGCCTGCCAAGCAAGTTGATCCAGCCTGTGGAGGCCCTGCTGCTCCCCCGTCCCAGGCCAATTAGAGCCTGGGGGTGGGGGAGCGTGCAAAGCTTCCTCCCATCCTGCCAGGAGCACGTAACACTTTGAAGCGCCGTGTGCTGTGCGCGAGGTGGGAGGGGACATCACACACTCCCCCGCCCCCAAACCCTGATTGGCCTGGGGGTGGGGGAGCTGCACAAAGTCTCCTCTGCCCTCCCCCTGCTCTGCAAGGAGCATGCAGCACTTCAAACACATACGCTTGCGCAGGGTGGGGGTAGGGTGAGGGAAGCTTCATGCAGCTCCCCAGGCCCTGATTGGCTTGGGGATGGGGAGAGTGCGCAAAGCCTCCTCTTGCCTTGTGAAGTGCACGTGGCACTTTGAAGTGCTGTGTGCTCCAGGCAGGGCGGGAAGAGGCTTCGCTCGCTCCCCCACCCCCAAGCCCTGATTGGGCTGGGGGTGGGAGAGTGTGCAAAGCCTCTTCCTGCCCTGCCAAGGGCATGGGTGCCTAATGGAAAGGGGGGTCAAAGGGGCTCTTCCACCCCCAGATCAATCATGGTCTGGGGATAGGGAAGCCCAGAAGAATCCAGGGCCTGCCCTTTCCGGTTTAGTCCCCGCCCCTTCTGGGGCAGCTTGGGGCCACTTCAAAAATTATTGCCCACTCCTGTCCTAGATGGTAGTTGGGATTTTGCTGCAGCTGACACAAGTGGCAGTGTCATCTGGGTGCTCCTTGCTGGCCCAGTCTAGTCAAGACATCTTTCAGGATCAGGATGATGAAGGCCCAGTGATGTCATGGTGGGTCCAGAGTTCAAGAAAACAAGTGGGGGTAGGAGCCATAATGGTGAAACTTGCTTCTTCAGATCCACTCAACTTCCAGACAGTTCACTAAGTGCTTGTCTGGGCATTAAACACTACAGTGGCATAGCTGCAGCACTTCACTAGAGACAGTTCCTACGCCAAAGGAGGGGTTCTCCCATCAACATGGGTAATCCATCTCCCCGAGGGCGGTAGCCAGGTTGACAGAAGAATTCTTGTGTTGGTTTAGTACTGTCTGCACAGTGACTTAGGACAGTGTCACTAAATTGCTCAGCAGGGAATGGATTTTTCCACACCCTCTGTGCAATCTAGCTGGGGTGATCTAATTTTCTAGTGTAGGCCAGCCCTAAGTTTAAGAACCTCATAGAAGAATGATGGGTGCAGTACTCCTACTTCCCATTATTCTGCTGAGACAGCCATTTTGGTCCATTCATTTCAGGTCCTGCACTCCCCTTGTGTTGAGACTGTCTGGCAAATAAGTCCTTGAGTTAGTAACAAAAGACAGGACTATGCAGCACTTTAAAGACTAACAAGATGGTTTATTAGGTGATGAGCTTTCGTGGGCCAGACCCACTTCCTCAGATCAAATTGTGGAAGAAAATTGGCATGACCATATATACCAAAGGGATACAATAAAAAAAAAAAGTGAACACATATAAAATTGACAAATCAGATTTTAGAACGGTGTGTGTGTGTGGGGGGGAGGGGGGGAGATTAGTGTCTATGAGATAATGATATTAGGGGTGATAATTGGGGAGCTATCTTTCTAATGGGTAAGGTAGCTAGCATCTTTGTTAAGGCCCATTCGTAAAGTGTCAAATTTAAGCATGAATGACACTTCTGAGGTTTCCCTTTGTAGTCTGGTGTTTAAGTCTCTTTGAAGTAAGATACCTGTAGTGAGGTTGTTGAGACAATGCCCAGTCTGGTTGAAATGAGAAGAAACTGTTTTTTCTTTGTGAAACTGTCTGTCTGATTTGTGGGCATTAATTCTGTGGTGAAGTGTCTGAGAAGTTTGTCCAATATACATAGCAGACGGACACTGTTGGCACATGATGGCATAAATTATATTTCTGGATGAACAGGAATATATGTTCTTCAAGATCAAGATCCCCCAATTATCACCCCAATATCATTATCTCATAGACACTAACCTCCCCACTTCCATCCCCCGCACACCTTCTCTGTTCTGAAATCTGATTTGTCAATTTTATGTGTTCACTTGTTTTTGATTGTATCCCTTTGGTATATATGGTCATGCCAATTTTCTTCCACAGTTTGATCTGAGGAAGTGGGTCTGGCCCATGAAAGCTCATCACCTAATAAACCATCTTGTTAGTCTTTAAAGTGCTACATAGTCCTGTCTTTTGTTTCAGCTACACCAGACTAACACGTCTACATCTCTATTACTATTCTACTTGAGTTAGTAAGGCTTTTTGTTTAGACTCATCCAGTCCTTTGCATCCTTTTAGTGCATTTCAACATTTGTTATAGGTCACTGGAACATTATATAAACTCTTAACTTCCTGGCAATTGAAGTTGCCCTGGGAATAGGCATGGATGAGGCCCCAACTGTTAAAACAGTTCCTAGTCTTGTTAACTATCACTATTAATTGGATTTGTAGCCAAGAGAAAGTCAGACATAAAATGCCCAAATCTGTCTTCAAACTGTCAGATTCCCATCTCTAGCCCATTTCAGAATGTGTGTCTGTTGTAGGAGTAATGGGAGAAAGATCCCAGAACTTTCCTTGTGAGTCCAGATAAAAATAAAATGAAAGGTGTGCCCCAAAGTCTCATACAACATTACTGTTTCCTAGTTTTTGTCCGACCCCCTGCTGTATTTGTCACATTACTAGTGATAGGAGCTTTCCTGTTAAGTTGTCTCAAACTACTCCTTCCCCCTCAGCCTTGGTTGGGATGGAAAATCATACGTCATCTCACTTGGGCCAAAAAGAGAGAAATATGAGTAGCAGCAGGAGCGTATTTAGGCTGGAGCTGTAAACCTACAATGAGCAGCCACTTTAAGGAACAATCATTGATTTCAGTAAATATACCACAGAGACTTAAGATCTGATTCTCCATTGCCTTGTACCCAGACACAAATTAAGATTTACTAAGACCCTGGGCACAAAGAACATTTGGGTCCCTCCCTATTCCTGGGCCCCACCCTATGTGTTTCCCTTTTCCCTCAAGATTCCTGGACCATCCACCTGCCCCAGACAGTGCACTCTGGGGGACAGGGTGATGGGCTGGAAAAGAAGCTCAGGCCAGCTTTCTGAAGGGTCTTCTCCTGTGGAATGGGGGAGAGGACCTTAGGCCAGCTTGATATGGAGAGAATATGCTTTCCTTACCATAGCCTGGCTTCAGCTTCTGGCCTAGCCAAGGGATGGGACCTCAGAGGGAAGAAGAAGAGCAGGGCAGTGGAACTTTGGGGGAGAGTAGGAGCAAGAGATGGAGACACAGTTCTGACATTCTTCTGAGGACTCCCAAAATGATGAGGACCCTGGGCACTGGATAATCTACCACTGTAAAACCCTGTGTAGTCCTTCGTGTATGTGCAAAGTGGGTCTGAAAGTACTAGTGATGCAAGTTTGTGGCGAATTCAGATTCATTAGCATGTTATGCACATTTTGGACATACGTAACTGATTTGTTAGCATCTTATGCTCATTTTAGATATATGTAACTTCATTGGGAGCAAATTCATAGCCACTAGACATAGGCTGTGTTTTCCCAGTTGCATAATGAGAAGGGGGGAAAAAAACTTCAGGGTCCTGTGGTGAATTCTCTTCAGCTATTTGGAATTCCTTTTCTCCACCTTGGAACAGGGGAAACAGTCATAAATATTACTCTGCTGTGTAACTAGATCCTCCTTCTAGATAACCAGGTTGCATTACAAATCTTGAAACAGACTTCAGATATTTGAAGCTGTACTTGAAATTTTCTTTTGGAGAAAAGCATTTTGAATAAGACCCTCGCTCCCTCCAAAAAGTTACGTATACTAGATGCTGTCAATCCAGAAAGGCAGACATGATCCGTGCCCAGAAGAATTTACATTATACTTTGAAACAAGACACAACAAATGAATGTAAGAAACTGTAGGTGCAAAGTAAAAAAGGGAGGATGCGAGTAATTGTAATAAGATCATATAGCTAGCTTGTTTACCTGTGTGCACAACTTGATAGTTCCAAATAAGGTGAAAGTGTTTTTAAAAATAATTATTGATAGGTATATATCATCTCAATTTACCCATCATTAGATATCTGATTTCTTGGAATGTTTGCCTCAAATATAGATCTTGAGGAAAAGGTACTAGCAATACCCTCAGGAATTAGCCTTAATGAGTAAGGCTTACTGGTTAAGGGCTGGGGCACACCATGGACAAGGGCTGGTTAACCAATTAAACAAGACAGAGGCTGTTTAATCAATTAAACGGGATTTTACATCCCTAATTTCATGCTTAAGGTCAGTATTGTAGGAAAGTGCATAGGTGTTTGGAACAACACAGGAATTGGTATGCTGGATCAGACCCAGGCTCTTCATGACCAATAGCCTAATTTTCTAAGAATAATCCATTCCAGAAGTAATAGAAAGATGCAACACACCTACATTTGGTCTAACAGTGAACTTTAATAGATAAATATTGGCTCACGCTCTCAAGCAGAGGGTTTAATGTCCTTTCCAAAAGTTTTGATAACATTCACTATTTGTGAGAAGCAGACAAGTGGACATCTGAGGCTGGCATGGTGATGGGTGAAGCAAAAGGGGCAACTCAATCAGATAAATTATTTTGTTGGAGAATATAGTAGCTAGACTTCTAAGGTATGAATGTCACAATAGGTCGGTCAGAAAGGAAGAAATGTTAACAATTAAGAAAACAAAAGGGGAAAAGTTTTTAAAAAAGAATGAACCGATCAAGTAATATATAAGAAGAGCAAAATGATGTAAGGTTTGGATTCTTCAGAAATTAACATAATGAGATTTTTGTGATTAAAGAATTTAATAAAAATTGAAAGGAAAACAATACTAGTTTATGGGTACATCACACACAAGCCTATTCTCACATGAAAATAACTTTCCAGGAAGCTAAGTAGGGTGAAGAGCAGTGAGACTGTGCTACTTATATAACATTATGCCTGTTGATCCAAGTAGGCTATGTAAGCTCTGCCAACTGTAGCTGCAGAATCTGCAGCCAATTTTGTATGAGGGCTTGTACTTTTTTTGGTACATCACCCAAGCCTACTAACAGGTAAACTGCAACATTTAACCTGGGTTTATAGCAGGGGTGCCCAAACTTTTTCAAAGAGGGCCAGATTTGATGAAGTGAACATGCGTGAGGGCCGACCATTTTGCTGACATTCTTTGAACCATTAAAATTAAATGCAAATTAACTATTTTATGCAAAGTTTATTGCAAACGGCATACTTTTCATTTTGTTACATGGATGACAAATCTAAACAGGTGTTAAATCACTCTGCCTTTCATATCTGAAGGCCAGATGAAAAAAAAATCCAGGAAGCTGAAATATATGTCAGGAACATTGTAAAGTACATTACATATTATTGGTAATAAAGGTTGTCTGTCAACTTTTAAGTTCAAAAAATATGAACAGGAACATAACACCAAGTATACATGTTGTGTCCAAATATATTTATAACTGATTTAGACCAACTGACATTAACTGAGATTTTACAATGTATTCATCTCAATACATATGGATTCGTTGGGGGCCATAAAAGATAGATATTGCCAAATTACCTGGGGGCCGTATTAAACCGAACACGGGCCGCAATTGGCCCCTGGGCCGGACTTTGGACATGCCTGGTTTATAGGATGGACTTAGACATGTATATTGTTTGTAGTGGGTCTGGGTGAGTAGTAGAAGTTCATACCTGGCTGACTGATACTATTTCTGATTCTCAGTTAGCATGAAAAATGTTTAAAGAGACTGCAGATTCCTAACTGTGTACATCTCAGTCTGACAGGTCCAAAACAAGACACAACCAAGAAAAACAGCATTTTTAACACTCTGTCTCTTCAGAGTATTGTTTCAACATTAATTAATCTTCCGCAGCCTCCCTCTCAGGTACTATAGGTCAATTTTAATTTTATTATTATTTATTAATAGCAGCCATATTTCATAGATGAAAAGCTGAGTTATACATCACATGACTTACCCAACATGTTCATCAATTCAGTGACTGAGCCAAAGGTGTTAAAATAAATATCATAAAACAATATTTCTAGTAAAATAATTTATTGTATCCAAATCTGGTAGGAGTCTGATATAATTTTTTAAAGGTGAGTGAGTACATCTGTCTTGATTTTATGAGCATTTAAGCTCATCTCTCTTACCAAAAGAAGTTGGTCCAATAAAGGGTATTGTTACCTCACCCACCTTGTCTCTCACCATTCGTTAGTCAGCTATCTTTATTTTGCTTCTTTGCTTACATTTTTTGCAACTGAGTGGCAGTATGTTAATATTTAGTTATAAACAGAAGATAAAATGGTGCGCAAAACTCTAACTGGATTGAGATATAAAACCGAACAGAATTACTGTCACCTTAGTTTACAAGCTATCAATTGTAACCCCCTTTTTCCTCCCTGGGTTACTTGAGAGCGGGTCACACTCTCAGGTGTGTCTGGGCACCTGATGGTTTTAACATAAAAGGAGCTCCTGAGTACCCCAGTGGTGATGTTATTTAGTTGGGGAAACCCTATCCACCCCATTGCTTTTGTCCCTTGCTCATAAAGAACATATAATGGCAGTGCCTCCACCTGGCTGGCCCTATACACACTTAATGGTGTGCCTTGAAAGCCTCCAGGAATAAAATTATTCCAGCAATAGTCTGGATTTAGCTCCAGAACAACAATTACAAATAAGAAATAGTATACATCTGATAGATTACAGTAGAAAGAACAACCTTTATTTAACAGCTTAAAGAAACAGAGTTTAACAGATTAACAGTGAATAACGTTAACAAAGTATACAGAAATAATAGGAACGTATCTATCTGGCATGTACTGCCTGTTTATCACACCCCAGAGCATGCACTCCTCAGTACTCACAGTACCATATTCTTGCTTGTGTGGGCGTGCTTGAAGATTTTGCAGCTGGAGTGGATGATTCTAGTCTCCTTCTATGTGCTGGGTGCAGAGTAGTACCTAGCCACAGGTACAGCCAAAGGGCAATCAGAAGCAGCCTGCTAGATTCCAGTCCCAAAGGCACAGAATCCAAGTCTGTAGCTGCAACCTAACCGCTCCTAGACTGGCTAAAACTCCTCCACAACACCCTGGCACCTCTTTTCCAAAAACAAAGGGAAGAGTCCACAGACTGCTGAGAGTCTTTCCATACACATGGAGAGACCCAGCACCCGAACAAAGAGTCACTTCCTTCCTGGTTTCCTCCAGGGCTCATAGGAATTATAGTCTCTGGGGCTAGATTGCAGCACACAGGATCTTCCCAGAGAATAAACAAAGGCACCTTTAGTAAGAGGACTACTTTCAATATTTATGGCATAAAGACAATCATTTTGTTTTGTGCATAGGTTCAGTTTAAATCTATTTTTTGAATTTGGATTGTGGCAAGTTGAATTTCTCTTTTACTATGTAGTGGTTATGGATTCTTGTGTAAGTAAACACATTTGAATTGACTCAAATGAAATTTGTGGTGTGCATTTCAAGAGAGGACACGAACAGGCTCGCCAACCGAGGGGCAGGGGAGGGAGAAATGCCCTGGAGCCTAGTGATTCTAAAGATACTGGGGCTCCTGGCCACCACCACTGCTACTGTGGCAGTGGTGGTGTCCAGAGCACCTAAGCCCTCAAAATCACCACTGAAGCCCTAGGCGGCATGCTCCAGGTGGCACGCTCCAGGTGGCACTAAGGTGTGGCTTTGGGGAGGCCCAGTGCACACTGAGCAATGCTCGATCCTCACCCCTTTCACCTGAGGCTCTGCCCCTTTCAGGAGCACAGAGTTTACATACTGTGTTATGAACTCCAAGTTTGTTTTGTGTTCTAGTAGATTTTTAATCTGCTTTCAAAAACTGTAATGAATGAAACAGTTCTAAAAAGAATTATAGTGTAGCAAAACCTAAACACAATTGCCTTCTCCAAGTCTTTTGATTATAATTTTTAGAAGTGTGTTGTCTTTTTGTTACTGTTTTTGTCCTACAGTATATTCAAAAAAGTATAAATTTGTTATATTGGTTTAGTAGGGTGTAGTGCTATAGGGAAATGGTTAATGTGGGTTAATTTAGTTTGGAAATGAGCCTGGAGATTTTAGAAAGTAAATATATGATTCAAAATATAGACAATTGATTAATTTATCCAAAACAAATTATTATTGCGCTGTCACAGCCAACGATTCCAGCCTCTATCACTTTCTTGTCCACTTCCCACATGAGCTCCTTTTTATGCTTTCTTTTGTGCTAACCTGTATTCATAGAATTCCCTCCTAAATTAATCCATAACACCAGTATACTGGTTCTTGATCTTTCCTCAGGACCCATGCGTACCATGGATGTCTGTGATGGTATACTGACTGATAATGCTCATGCAGAGACTTTGAATAAATGAGTAGCTTAAGCATGTTTTTCAGTATTTTGAGGTTCAGGGCTGGAGTCCTGGCCTAACATCTTGCATGATTAAATCCTAGATCAGCCAAGTGCAGAGTACCAGTTTTATACTACAACAGCATATTAGTGTATATGTTTGCTAACAAATACAGACACCATAGTTTATCAGTGGTATTGAAATGAGGTAATTAAGGCCCAAAACTACAATTCCCTGCTAGCTGAGCTAAAAGTGTCATTTTGTTACTAGAAATCAAGGATCAGACTGTTTTAATTATTAGCAGCTGCCACTAGAGGGAGATGCATTCAAGTACATTAATCCAATGTTGTTATACACACACATAAAACTCACAAATCTAGTTTATACTTCATTTGTTCCAGTGGTCTACTTCACACATGGTCCTGGCAGGTAGGGTGACTGTACATCCCATTTTGGATACCCTCTTTAAGTTCTGTCCCTGATGTCCTGACTTTTTGGGCAAAAAATGGGCATCTGTCATTTTTTGACAAAAAAGTGGGTCACGCTCTGGGGATTGTGGAGGAACACTGGGGAGGCGGGAGGAAGGGAGGGGGCGTGACTTTCAGATGTGTGGAATAGGAGCCTGGATAATAAGTCTCCATTATGTCCTGCCCCTCCAGTCAGGGAGTGATGGGGTACCATTTGCTCACTCAACAGCCCAATCAGTGGGCAGCGCAGTCAGGGCCCTAATTCAAATACTTCTCCAGTTGGGCCACGGAACTGTGTTTTGTGGGCTCTGGGCTCTACTGGGAAACCAAGCTAGTAAGTGATTGAACAGGTCCTGCAGTATCCACTTGTGCCAGGGCACCAAGCTTGGCATAGCCCACACTGCAGACCCTTGCTCCTGAGTGGTCTCTGCAGTCCCTGCTCTGGCCTCATGTCCTCACCATCCTCCAAGCCCTCTCTAGCCCCTCACCCTAACATGCTTCTTTTTCTCCAGCTTGCTTCCAATAACCCACTTCTACCTCAGCTCACCAGGGACATCATTTAGAGATGGCATTTCCCCCCCACCACCACCACCAATTTTTGTATCACTGACTAGGACCAACTCCCCCATCCCATAGTCCTCCATCCTTCTGCTTCTTTCTCCTCTCCCTATAGCACCCAGGAGTTGCTTCACCCCCACCAAAATCTGAAATGGCAGCCCTGTCTCCTGGTGTTCCCTCATTTCCTCAGGGCTGCTCTCTAGAGTTTCCTAGGTCCTTCCCCCTGGAGCCTCCTTTCTGCACCTCTGCTATTTCAGCTCCTAGGGGGCATCATACTGCTAAAATGCATCGTAGTCTCATAGCTTCACCTCCTGGTTACAAGCCCCAAAGTACGTTCTCCCACTTTGCTTTGCTGTCCAGATCCCAGCCCAGACCAATTCTTCTTCCCTCTTTCCCCCCATCTCCATTACTTGGATCTATTGGGGGAATAGAGGAATGTTTGTGGGGAGCATGAGAAATGAGTAGTGATGCCAGGCACTTCAAAACAGCCCGTGCATATTCTACTTTCAGGTTAGGGAAGAAGTATAGTCACCGTATTGAGAGGTCTTCCCTACTTCTTGTGTTTAGCCTCAAATTGCACTTTCTTTGTGTTCAAAATGTAAAATTCTTGGCACCACATCATTCCCTCCACATTAAAGCTAAAATGAGCTTTAGAGAATGCATCTGATTGGGCTCCAGGCCTATGCCATTCTCATAGATACATTTAAGTAGATCTGTTATAAGAATTCCTGTTAAATATTGCTCAGAATATACAGTTCTTACGTGCACACATCGCTCTTTATCATAAACAGTAATCATAAAGATACTGTGCATTTTTTCCATTCTTGTTTTTAATTGGGTAATTGTTTTAAATTTTACTTTCAAAAGTTTACTAGAACAGCTGTTTATGGCAATCACAATAGTCTGTGCATAGACTTAGTACTGACCATGAGATCACTAATTTTCATGTAAGGCTGGTTGTCTAAGCCTCCAGTAGGCTCAAGGCCATTTCTGCTGTTGGTACTCTTGCAGATGGTGGAGTTGGTCCCTTTGCCCAAGACTCCTGGATATCTGCTGTGTGAAAGTCCTGGAGAGTGCAGGGAGTAGACAAGATGGCAGGAGGATAGTGGTTTGGCTTGAATGCAGTTGTACATGACGGAAGTGCTACAAACTACTGTGATAGTAGAAAAAGGGAATTTATCAGGGGAGATGTGTGAAAATACTCACATGCTTGATCTTTTATTTAATTTTTATGATAAAAATGTTATGTTAGGACTCTTTATTTTAATCTTACATGTACTAATATCCAGATTATCCTAGACAAAAACATGCACATCATTATTGATATATTGTAAATACATAGGGCTCTAAAATCAACCATAAATAGTTCTTTTACATCTCAGGATTCTGTGTATTGTGCTAGCCTGCTTTTCAGCTACTGAAATGCATAATTAATAAGATTCTGAGATATCAGAAATTAATTAATGTGAAAGAAAGCAGATCCTATGGAGGTTTCTTTCAGTTCTGAAGTAGAATGCTGCCATTTCAGCTAGTTACAGCTGGCTTAGGAATGTTTCCAAGATATTGCCAAAAATGTGCTGTTATCTCTAGGTCGTCTGTTTATATTGAAAAAACATTTAGATACGACCAAAATAAATTTAAAAACGTCTTCAGACTGTTCATATTTCAAATTGCTTTAATAATAAGATTCAGTATGATTTTAACTGGAGATACCCGATATATTTTTCTTGTAAGTAACTTGATCAGAAGTTGAACTCTGGTGTGATTGTTAATTGAATGGATTGTGCTATTTGAAGCATCATTGATAACAGAATAAATATCAACTAACACTAAATAAATCTGATTTTAACAAAGAGGTAAAATGAAGTAATGGGATAGTTGTTTCTTTGGTGGATTTTTTTTTATCAGATGGATGAGTTTGTAAATATTCCTTTCTTAATTGAGAAAGCTCAACAATGTCTAGAATCGTAACTATAGTTCATTCATCTTTGTAAAACTATTTTCTTGCGACAGTTACAATTTTAAAAGGTCCTTCTCTACTGTATGTGTATTTTTGCATTTGATGAATAAAGTATAAGTTCTAGAACGATGATTTTGTTGTTGACTACCCCCCTCCAATATTCTATGTATTTTATTAAACAATTCAGTGTAATTATACATTTTTAGAGAAAAGCAATCTGATAAAATGCGTATTCCTAGGAATTTAAATCTGAAGATAAAATTTGCTATATACTTGAACTAGATTTCTTAAAATCTGATTATTCACAATGTCATTGTACGAATCCACTACAAAGAGGCTATATGTCTGTTTAAATATTATAGAACAGCATGGTATTTTTTCTGGTAGGTGAGAGAAGAAATAATGTAAAACCAAGCAAACTGAAATCAAGAAACATGATACCGAGAACTGAGGATGGAAAAAACTCATTGGAAAATTGATACTTCTTTATTATTAGTAAATTGTGCATATAGCGGTATTGTGATTATTAGAACATTTTAAGATACAAGGTAAATTGTAGCTAGAAAATGTAGAGGGTGAAATAAGCAACTACTGCCCATTTTATTTTGCAATATGAATTCAGCTTACTGTCTCTCATCTTATAAAAGTCTAACTCAACACAAAATGACATCAAACTGAGATCCTTCTTTATCTGTGAAAGAAGAGAACAAACAGCCATTTAAATGCTTGGTTGTTGATGCTCAGCAAGTGCTTCCCTTCTGCAACTGGGCTGACTGATAGGCTTTTTTGAAACGTCACTGCAATCAGATATATGGGTGCAGCTTTGCTTTACCGCAGCATGATGCAGTTGTGTCTAATACAGCGTGTTGTTCTTGGAAACAGACTGAGGGGAAGCAGCTGGCCAGAACACATATACAATGCTCATTAGAGGTTTTTCTAAAAAGAAAATAACAGAACCTGTGAAATTCCTTCAGCTGCAGAAGAGACATTCTCAGAAAGGTTTCAAGTTGATACTCTGTTTGCTTGCAGGAGGAGGTGCATATATTCAGTCTATCAGTCTCTAATGGAAAAAGGCTTCAAACAGGCAGATTGCATGCTATTAGAAGGCCAGCTCAAACACTCTTCAAGGAGACATTCTAACTGTTTATCCAACTGCTGCGTTGGTACAGTACATGCATTAAACGGAGCCTATGGAGAACCTGCAGAAATGTGGTTCATTGTGGAATGAAGAAAATGAAAGCTCCTATTGAATGCCTGCAGGGTGAAAAAAATACAGCAAATAAAGCTAAGTACCAGCCCTGAAGGAGGAGCAGAGGACAAGCATCTCATGGCGTGTTGTTGTTGTTGTTGTATTAAATGAGGGCTTACCTACCACGGAAGAAGTTGATCTGCAGAGACTTCATTTCCTCTTCTGACCTCTCGTTTACATCACTAACTGGTGACAGTTACATCTACATATATAGTACCTGCCACTTCAACTGCTCAGAATTATAGAAGCCTCTTTGTATGCAGCAGACATGGCTAGCCAGCAGGATTCAGGCTTCTTTGAAATCAGTATCAAATATTTACTGAAATCCTGGAGCAATAGTGAGTAGCAGAAGAGCAATCTTTTAATATTGTACATTGCTTGGTAAATAGTAAGCATAACCTAAATAAATATGTATGTTTGTGTTATTGGTGAAACAAATATTTTTTGCTTCCATCTTATATAAAAATCAAAAGATTTAAATATCTTTCATTAACTGTAAATCTGGCAATGAAATTATACTAGATTTTGCTTCATTGATTTCTCAAGTTAGGCTGCTTACAGGTTTTTTGGAATGGAATAGTGGTAGGTACATTAAAGTAGAATTTCCAGCCTCGATGTATTTGTTTGTTTTTGTTCATGCTTTATCTAAATATTTTAAGTGCTGTTTAATCAGAGAAATGTGGCATTGTTATGAAGCACTTTGTATTTATTCTTGCATCATGTGAACAAAAAATGCACTGCTTATGTTCCAGATCTGCAAGTCATCACTGTAATATTGTAAAAACCCCAACAAAATATGAATTAGGTATTTACAGCTTTGTTTCCCCCCCTTTCCTTTAAACTTTAAATTCACTCTTTGGAAACAGTATCAAGAAATTATTTGGATGCATATCTAATGTAAACTGAGGCTTTATAAATTGTAAACAAATGGGATTATAGTCTTTCCTAATTATTTCTCTGTCACAATGCTAACATCTTATCTCTATGTATATCAATCAATCTTATTTTTCAGGAATGCATTGTAATATAATAACGTAGGATGATGTATAAGATCTCAAAGTAGAGACAATAGTTGTAAATAGAGTCACATTAGAGTCAGGCCTCTAGATTCTTAGTTGGGTTACAGATTTAATTTTTATTTAAAATATAGAGGTATGTTAGTTATATTCTGTTTTCACTTTAGCACCCATTAATAGTGGCAGACTCAATGTATTAACAATTTTTAAAATATAGAACAGAGTCTCTCTGGAAAAATCCAGTTTGGATCCATTACTGCATATGTAACCATCATCCCAAAATCTATAATTAAAACAGTTCCTGAATACACTGGTGTGTCACATTTTTATAGTATATAAAATTATATTTTGCAGATATTATTCGTGCCTGGCATACATCTGATAACCTATTAAGAAAGGAAAAAATCCCAAAAACTAAATGTGTGTTGTACTAGGATATCCATCTCTATATGATATCCATAGAAACTATGTTTATTTCCAGGTCAAGTTCAACTATAGTATATATTAACAGGGTTTGTCTGAATCAGTTTTTCTATCACAAGTGTAAATCCACTAGAGAATACTACTGTAACCTAAACAGCATTTCTTGATTTGCTATATAATTCTAAACCATTTTGCACATATTCACTACAGTTTAAATCCATGACAATAAGAATTAGACTATGAATTTATTATTATTTTGCTTTTGAACTATTGACTAAAGAAAACATAATAATGTGTTGTAACAATAGATATCATAAGTAATTACAGCTAGTGTTAATGAAAGTAAAGAAAAAATAAATCATTTTGATGGGAGGGAAATTGTCATAAATGAATCCGGTTTCTATTTTAATATATTAATAACAGTGGACAGGTGATATTAGCTCTTACATTTTTAATCAAAAGAGGTAATACTATAACATTGTCACAGTATTATGAAGTTGAATATAACTTTTTAAATTTCTAATTAACCGATGCCACTGATATTTTTTTCTAGGAAAATATCTAGAAATAACTAATGCATTCCTAAACTGAAATTAGAAGTCCTTAAAATAAATTCTGTATTATTCTTTGTTTTAGAAAAATGAAATTTATATATATAGTATCACTCTTTCTGACAGTCCTTCACAGATAAATGTGTTCTCTATTTTCCTTGGATTAAACATTAAGAGGAAATCCAGTTAATCCAGTTATATTTAAAGTTGTTGCCAGACTACTTGCAGTCTAAAAGACTGTTTATGACATTGTATATATTTTCTGTGGTTGAACAATAAAATATTTGATTAGAAAATGCTGGGGAATTCAAAAGACTGGGGGTGCTATTAAACTCTGTGTTTCAACCCCCTGCTTGAAAATTTACTGCTGCGGTTCCACATGCATGCACAGGAATGTGTTTTCAGAATAAGAAGTGATGTGTGTGTGTCTGTATACATGAGCATAGAATCAAGTTGTGTGTTATGCTAATTTTTTTGCTCAAAAGAAATACTTCTGAAAATAGTATTTCAAAAGAAAGAGTAACTAAAAGGCTCTGCTAGGTAATGTATCAAAATGGTGGTAATAGTAAAGACCCTATTAATAAAAGTTTCTGTAAACTGGCATTTTATTGAAACTACAGCCATAGATATTGGTTGTCCTTCTTGAGATTTATCAGTCTAATGAAACCAGTCATTCCCGCTGAAGTATATTAAGATTTATACAGAGCATGAGCTTTTTCTTGGACTGTTGAGTGCACAGTTACCCATTCTGTTTCATGGGATGCTGTAAATGCCCAACTTTGATATCTAAGGTCTTCTGAAATGCAATACTACTTTATACTTTCATGAAGCAGCAAAACGGAATTCCTACCTGGCATTCCAGAGCGCTTGCTGAGTGGCCCAGCTGTGTGTCATGCTCACTGGCTCACCATGGTCATGTCTGAGCTAGAGAACCAGCTAATATTTATTTTAGGTGTTTTTTGTGCATTCACAATATTTATGCTCAGCATGGCAGTAGCATGTTATGGATGGGTATATATGGCTGCTTTTTGGAGCAGCAAAACAATGCATTCAGCTCGAATCATCCAACATGTTGACTCTTTTGCATTCTCCCATATGTGGCTCTAATGATTAAAGGCATAATTTTTCTCTAAATATGTTAATGAAAGCCTGCATTGGAAATAAAGCTGGCAAATATTCGTATAACTTGGCAGATATGTAGAATCACAGTGTTTCCATTTGCCACTTTTCACATATAGGAACAGCTGTAGATCATAAAAGTAGTATATATTATTTTAGAAAACTATATTAATAAAAATACAAAGGGCCAGATACTGATGCCTCCTACTCATGTTGAATAGTTCCATTGAAATAAGTGGGACTGGCCCCTTGGACTAAAATACTAAATGTGAAAAAAGTGTCAGAAAATCATTCTTCGATTTATTTTGTGGTCCTGTCCCAAACCCAGTGCAAAGAATATGAGTAACTAAAAGGTTCAATATTTTAGGCTGGTTAGTAAATAGAATAATTGTTTTTAAATGGTTGTTACATCTTGGAATTATTCTTATCTTCTTTATATCTTTTCAGAATAATAAATCTGTAGATAAGGGATTTTTTATTATCCATGGGAAATGTACAATGTTAAATATCCAAACCCAAATTCATGTATATTTATTTTCTATATTAAGCTAGCTAACAAATCAGTGTTTTCTTTCTTTCCTTCTCTGTAAGAGATTCAATACAGTAAAAGTATACAGCTTCCTTCCGCTCTCCAAAATTCAAATATTATGTGAGCTGGTACAGATTCTTTTGTAATGATTTCCAGTTGATTTATATATATATTTATATATAGCTAGATGGATGGATATATATATATATATATATATATATATATATTTATTTTAAGATGACTTTTATGGATTATAATACAATTGATGGGACTTATTTTCCATAGCAAACATTTTGGTTCTTTCTATTGTTTTTCATAGAATTGATTGAGCATTTATAGTTGTTTCATCACATCTTTAGGAACAATGATACTTGCTTTCCATGCAGTATGATTTTGGAATTCTGTGCTTTTGTATATTAGAGTCTTATCTATATACATGCATTTAATTTTAATTCAGATGAAGAGCTTACTTGTTCAAAGTTGAATGTAATTATTTTTTGCTACATTTTGTGATACATAGGAAGTGAAAGGTGTGTGTGTATAAATAAATGAATGGGAATGTTCTTAATGCTTAGTCTGAATGCTGTGTGTATGCCACAGTTTCCCTTTATATTACTCAAGGATCTAGGTTGTAGAACAAGGGTGTGTGATCATTGCAGAAATCCCAAGAGGGCAGGGGTAACTGATGTCACACAGATGGCATGCTCTGTTTCCTGGCAATTGATGTATCAGGCCCTTCTCTGCAAGAATCAGCTGGAAGTGTTAAAAAAACAAAGTGAGAAGTGAAGGTCAGCTGACCAGTTTGCTGGGGAAAGAGTGGAAGGAGGCACAGCAGGTCATGTGACCAAGGCTGGGCTGCTGGGAGCTGGTCAGTCTCCTGGTTTAGGACTGGGGGACAGAACTCTGGGCTCTGGGTTTCCCCCCCTCAAGATGGACTTTGCTGAATGTTTCTAATTTCTGTACTAACAAGATCTGTTATGTGCTGTGGTCCTGAGGATTAATAAACCCTTCAATTTTACAAGGTGGTTGAGAGTCACTGCTGACTGTGGAGGAGGGGTGCCTGGCCCCTTTGGGTCTAAGGCTTCTCTTGATGTGCCTTCCAGGTGGACTCACTGCAGCAAGTTCATAGTGTGAACAAAAGTGCTCTATACTCCGAGGTCACACCCAGGAAGCACTGGAGCCAAGAAGGTTTGTCCTGGTGAAAGCTGGCTCCCTGCATGTACTGGGAGCCTGTGTGTAACTGTGATCGTTAACCCATGAACCTAGGCTCATTGGTTAACCATGCATATGGTTACCCTTTCACATCCCTGTTCTGGCTTTATACAGAATCTTTAATTTTTTTGTTTAACTGGTTTTAGAAAGTGTGTGTGTGTGGGGGGGGGGGGGGAATTATTATTTTTGTGAGAATTCTTTGAAAGTATAGAAGGTGGGTTATAATTTTTGTTAAAGAAGTGATAGGCGATACTGTCTGATACAGCTTTCTACAAGCATCTTCAGTAAAATCATGGCCCCATGGAAATAAATTTCCTTTTGAGAAAACTTCCTTTTACTTCAATGGCCCAGGATTTCATAGCTAATTTTCAAAAAGTAGATAGACTAGGAATATTTGAAGAATGTTTGCAGTCCTTGGTGTATTTTCATAACTGTACTTAAAATTACTTTAATGAAAGGTAAAATACTTTGTGCTGCTGCCAGTATTCTGTTTTGACTGGTCTATCTGTGTAATGCCTGGTTTTATTTATTTATTTATTTAAAAATCAAATTATGTATTGTTAAGATGCAACACTTTCTTTATTGCATTAAAATATGGCAGAATATTCTATGATAGTATAGGTTCAGTTACTTTTATAATACATTGAATAAGATGCAATATTTGTACTAAAGTGATAATATGCAAAACAGTTTAGATGTTTCAAAAAATATCCCATGTCTAATAGTGAAGCATGTTTTTCAGAAAGCATATCTGACTTTTTGATTAGTTGAAATATTATCTCATTTAATGTAATCTTTCTATTTTGGGCATGTTTAATGTACCCACCAGGGTTCCCTCTTAAGATTTTCCATCCGTGAGCAGAGTGACTTTTTGTCTTGTGCACCAATATTGAGGTCTTGTAAGGTTGTTCGGATGTGTGCCACCATAGCATCCAAGTTATTAACATATATTCTATATTATTTTAAAATGTTATGGAGAAAGAATGCTAAAACAAGGGATAATTAACAAGGTGCATGACTTTAAATGTTTAATATGAAGTCAAATAAAAAGAAAATTAATACTGCAAAATTTTCAGTAGTCAACTTCCTCTATTTATAGCCCTCTCCCAGACCCTACCGCAGCTGGACTAAATGATCTCCCTTCCAGTCCTATGATTCTATGATTACTGTCAAAATTCAAAACACCAAAAGGATGTAGGAGGGTTTGCTAGCAATATCAGAACTATGAGATCCAGCAGAAAAGTCTGAACTACAGCATATTTCAGCTTTTATTAGGATACCCAGGCATGAGCACAGTGCATCAGTGCAAGGATGCTGAAAGAGTGAAAGATGTATCTAAGCCCCCTTGTGTATTTTCCATGTTGCCAGAAGCAAGTTCAGCTGTTGTTGTATGTTGGATTAGCCTCAAGGCTGTTCTAAGTCTGCACTGCCCACAGTTCTATATAAGTCATAGAAGGCCAAAAGTAAGCACGATGCAGCACTGCTCTTGTTTTCCTCCAGAGTACCCCTATCCTGGGAGCTTTAGGGCGTGGAGGGGCACCAAAGAATCATTTCATTGGCTCTAAGCAAGATAGGGAGTCCCCTATCTACACTGGGGGTAATACCCAAGTAGAGAAGTGAGAGCACTGCCTTTAGGGTACCTTTGTGCCACTGGAGTATAAAATGGCCACACTGCATAATGCTGCACAAATGGTATGGACACCCACTGGCACAGCCAGGCAAAATCGGGGGCAGGGTGCTCTTTTCGCTTCTTTTCAATGGTGGCGGAAGCTAAAAGAGCCACATGGTGGGCAGTGGCTGCTGCGGGAGTCAACATTGCTCCACCCCTACTGGCTGGGTCCCTGCACTGGTTACCTGCTCTCCCCCCAAGTGTCTGGGCCGTGTTGTTGCTGTCTGCACAGGGCGGCAGAGCAGCAGCAGGACAAGTGGCTGGCAGTGTGGTGCGGGCTGCAGCGGGCCCAGGTGCTGGGGTGGTGAGCCCACAGTGACCCCAGAGCACTGAAAAATGCTACAATCTGCCTTCCCGTTGGGAAGACTCCCCTCTCCCCAGGCACCAGGGAAAGGTGACTCACCCCAGGGCTGGGGTGAAGGCCTAGTGTCTCCAGTGCCACTTGCGCCTACTTCCTCTCCTGCTCACCTCCACCAGCGATGATGGCAGATGAATGGCAATCTGATCTCCTGCCGCAGCAGCCACTGTTGCAGCTGCTCCCTGGCATCCCCATCCTGCACCATGGGCCTGGCCGCTGAAGCAGTCACCGCCCACCATGTGGCTTCAGCTCCAGCTGCCAGAGCTGCTGCTGCCCAACACTCGGCTCCAGCCCGGCCCTAGCTGTTGGAGCAGCCACCGCCTACCACGCGCCCCATCCTAGCTGCAGCTCCAGCCCAGGGGAAGGTCTGAAGCTAGGGCCAGGGCCAGGAGATGGCTGCCCAGCTGCTCCTGGAGCAGGGCTGCCACCTGCCATGCAGCCCTGCCCTAGAGAGGCTGAGCAGCTACTGAGGATGCTAACCTCTGAGCAGCCATCCTCTGCTGAGGATGTGGGTGGGACTCAAATTCTTGGTGCGTGCCTGCTCAGGCACGCACCTTAGAAGGAACTTAGCTCATCACTATATTTTAAACTCCTGGTGTTTTTATATATACAGGCAGTACCCGGGTTACGTACAAGATAGGGACTGTAGGTTTGTTCTTAAGTTGAATCTGTATGTAAGTCGGAACTGGTGTCAGCCGCTGCTGAAACTGATCAGTTTCAACCGCGGCTGAATCTGGACGCCAGTTCTGACTTACATACAGATTCAACTTAAGAAACCCAGGCGTCCCCAAGTCAGCTGCTGCTGAAACTGATCAGCGGCTGATTCCAGGAAGCCTGGGGCAGAGCAACTCTGCCTCGGGCTTCCTGTAGTCAGCCGCTGGTCAGTTTCAGCAGCGGCTGACTTGGGGACGCCTGGGGCAGAGCAGCTGGGGTGCTGCCGGGTTGGTCTGGAGCGGCGCTGCGGGACCAACCTGGCAGCCCCCAGCTGCTCTACCCCAGGGGTAGGCAAGAAAAGCACTAGCTGCACCCTCCCCCCAGCAGACCAGGGAGACGGGGGTGGCGGGACCGCCCAAGTCCTCCACGGCTTTGCTCCGTCTCCCTGGTCTGCTGACCTGGGAGACGGGGAGCAAAGCCGCGGAGCAGGCCCGCAGGGGGACAGCTCAAGCGCGCCCAGGCTGTCCCGCTGCGGGCGTGCTCCAAGGCTTTGCTCCCCGTCTCCCTGCAGACCAGGGGGATGGGGAGCAGCTTTTCTCCCCCCGGAGGATGGGGGCGGCGAACCGCGGAACATCTGGGCGTCCTGCCGCTCCCGTTCTCCGGGGCGAGAAAAGCCCCGTTCGTAACTGCAGATCCGACATAAGTCGGATCCGCGTAACTCGGGGACTGCCTGTATTTGCTTTGTGGACAATTCACATGTCACTCTAATCACACTGGTTGGCCACTTTTGTTTTCTTTATTCTTTTTGTTAGTGAATTTGGTGTTCTAAAAGGTATTACATTGGTGATCTTTG
The DNA here is from genome assembly GCF_052426305.1 of Pelodiscus sinensis. Lineage (NCBI taxonomy): Eukaryota > Metazoa > Chordata > Testudines > Trionychidae > Pelodiscus > Pelodiscus sinensis. Next base: position 310,063,161 of record NC_143052.1, read on the forward strand.
AAACTGAATCCCTATATTTAACCACAGAATGAGTAGGGTGAACATCCTCATGTTGGCTGGGAATACCCACATCTCAAAGGACCACTTCAGGCTATGACAGGAAAGTTTAGTCACTGTGCTCATTTCATCCTCAGCTCCTCTGTTGAATGTGCCAGCCATTATATGGTATTTTTTGTCTCGTGGACTGAAACTGCAGTGTCACTTCATATAGGCAATTAAATAGCTGAAAGTTAATAACTTCTTTTGGTCACACTGGATCTGAGCTGGATTTGAGTTAAGAACCTGTAACGTGAATGCCCCTATATATGTTTTTCTGAGTCATTCAGTCCTCCTCTTATATTTTTCCACCAGACAAATGATTAATAGAATATTTAAAACTCAGAGCAGCTATCAGTTAAGTATTGTAAAGTTTCATATTTTTATCTTTTTACAATTTTAAAGGATATTAATATAGACACATGGTACTGAAGTCTGTCTATCTCTTTTCATCTTGAAAAGTCACTGTTCTCCAAAGATATTGGTTATAAAAAGAATCTTCTCTTTGGAAGTTAAGTGTTCAGAGGTCTGTTTATGGAGCCTCTCCCTAGAGAACATGCGCTTCCCTGCTAGAGTTTTACAGCGTCAGCAGGTTTTAATTCTCACATAAGTGAGAACTTTCATCTACACAAGTGAAACTGACACTTCCTTCTGCTTTTGCTGCTGTTGTCGGTTGACTCGAAAAAAGTTTAGAAAAGGGCAACTAAAATGATTCGGGGTATGGAGTGCCTGCCATATGAGGAGAGATTAGTAAGACTGGGACTTTTCAGCTTGGAAAAGAGACAACTGAGGATGATATTATAGAAGTCTATAAAATCATGACTAGTGTGGAGAAATTGAATAAAGAAGAGTTATTTACTCCTCATAATACAAGAATTAGTGGTCGTCAAATGATATGAATAAGTAGCAGGTTTAAAACAAAAGGAAGTACCTCACACAATGCACAGTCAATCTGTGGAACTCTTTGTCAGAGGATGTTGTGGCAGCCAAGACTATAATAGGGTTCAAAAAAGAGCTGGAAAAATTCATGCAGGATATACCGGTCAATGGCTATTAGTCAGGATGGTCAGGGATGGTGTCTCTTGCCTCAGTTTGTCAGAGGCTGGGAATGGGTGACAGAGAGTGGATCACTTGATGATTACCTGTTCTGTTCATTCCCTCTGACGCACCACTGTCAGAAGACAGAATACTGGGCTAGATGGACTTTAGGTCTGACAGAGTATGGCCATTCTTATGTTCTCATGTCCTTCACCTGCGGATATTTTCTTATTACACAACCCTACTGTTGCTAGCAGGTTCTTAATTTACCTTTTGATGGGGGGGTAGAATAAGTGGAGGTTTGACTTTTTTTTTTTTTTGTCTGAAATGGGTTGTTTTGTAAATGCATATAAAAAGAAACAGTGCTACAGGGTTAAGTGCAGAAATGGGCAGTATTTATGCTGCCTTGAGGAAGATCATAACATGGTATGAGATGTGCCCTAGCCTCAAGATGTAAGAGTCCTGGGTAGGTTTCTTATGTCAGTACCAGCTTTCCTATGTTTCCAAGTGCAAGTCCATCATTAAAGGAGGTAGTCCTCAAAATAAATTGAGCATAGGGTAGTTCCTGTGGAGGACTAAGAATACCAGCATTTAAATGTGGATAAGTGTGGGTCTAGCCTAATAGGTCCAAAAGTGATAAAATGACATTGATGGAACAATCCTCATTGTTCCAAGATGAGGGAATTTCTTGATGCATTCAAGGTCATGATACAGTACCCTCATGGTTCTTCACTTAAGATCTGATATACTGGAGTCTTCCTCAAACCTTGTGTTTGACCATGCACTGTTGCTGGATCATCTTTCTTTTCTTTATATGCTTTAAATGTATGTATGTATATATGCCTTAAACTCCAGAACTACCAGTGTCTTCTGTTCACACAAGACCCTTTAATTCATTTATTTAAAGGTAAAAGTGGTGGGTTATGACAGTGTGGTTGGACCAATATTGGCTGTGTGACTTGCTCTCACTTACTTAATGATTATAAAGATATTTTGCCATGGGGGCTGCTTAGAACTCCATGTACCATGAATCCACTTCTTATGCTTGTTCCCAGAAGTCAGTGATGTTGATGCATTTGGTGTCAGAGGAACTTCTAAGAGGTTCATTGTTGTCTGCTCCAAGTCTCTTGACATATTCTGGTGTGATGCTGGAATCATTTTAACTAGCAAGGTCACCTCTCTGTTTTCCCCAGAGACAGATTTTGGGCTGCAGGAGGCTAGTCTGAAGACCTTTCCTAGATCCATTCTCTAGATTTTGCAGATACATCACCAGGACCAGATGACTCATTGGAAACTCCATTGAGTTCTGTGGACACAAATAAGGAGATCATGCAAAATGTTATTTGATCCCTAGACTAGGAGGCTCATTTTAAGATAAATGCTCTGAAAACACTGTGGCTGTGTCTACACTGGCATGAATTTCCGGAAATGCTTAAAACAGAATAGTTTTCGTTATAAGTATTTCTGGAAAAAGAGCGTCTACATTGGCAGGCTGCTTTTCCGGAAAAGCCCTTTTTCCGGAAAAGCATCTGTGGCCAATGTAGACGCGCTTTTCCGGAAAAGAGCCCCGATCGTCATTTTCACGATCGGGGCTTTTTTCCGGAAAAGACTACTGGGCTGTCTACACTGGCCCTTTTCCGGAACAGTGTTCCGGAATAAGGACTTATGCCCGAGCGGGAGCAGCGTAGCTTTTCCAGAATAGCAGCTGATTTTGTACAGTAGAGCATCGTTGCTTTTCTGGAAATTCAAGGGCCAGTGTAGACAGCTCGCAGCTTATTCCGGAAAAGCGGCTGATTTTCCGGAATAAGTGGCCCAGTGTAGACACAGCCTGTAGGTTTTTAGCAATCATTATCTCTAATAGTAGCATTGATTTATACAACTATTTGGGATATTCTGGTTCATAGTAGCTAGGGGCAAAATCTAGCCTTGTGTACTGAGGAGTTGTTGTGAGTTAGAAATAATCCCACAAAACAGTACTGATTTCCACTTACTTGCCAAGAAGAGAGAATATGATACTGCTTGATTATAACTGCTGATTATGGAGTTGCTGAGGGTTTTATTATTAATTTGAATATTATAAAAATTAGTGAAACTACCTCACACTGAGACTAGATGCTTTGTTGAATTATTGTGCATTCAGAAATAAGTACATAAGGGGAACTTGACATATCATAGATTCCTGCCAAAACTCGTGTATTGTGGTAGTTTCACTATAATTATGCGATCATTTTTCTAATATATTTCTCATTATCTTAGCCATTCAGACATAGTGTTTTTCTATGAGTTTGATATAAAAAGAGTCTCATATCTTATGCAGAACAAATTAAGCCTGTAAGAACATCCATCCAGATTTTTTTTCTTTTGAAACTAATTCCCTTGGTTGAATAGAATCGTATTTAAGAAACTTGCAAAGCAGACATGTAGGGTTCTCTGCATTTATTCACAAGGCATTATTGCTTGTCTTTGGAATCAAAATACGGCTCTAGGTTTGGTCTATCAGTACTGCCGAATTTTTTTCTGGATTGAAGATAGCTCAACTGTCCTCTTTTCTAGGCTCTGTTTTTTCAGGATGCTTGCAAATGTGTTTTGTTGTATCTTCAGAGATTGCATAATCCCTTTATATTTAAAAATCGTGCTATGTACTTGTAATGGTGCACTTACAGCCAGAAAAATAATTCTTCTAAAGTGCTTTCTGTTTGATTGCTTTACAAGCATTCCTTCAGTTAGCATCATAACACTTCCTTCTTTGATAAACATGTTATCTCCATAGGTTTGTTATTTCAGATAGGCAAACTGAGACGTTAGTGATGTACATGGGATCTCAGAAGAAGTCCAAGGCCAAGATGGAAATAGAACTCTGTCTTTTGCCTTAACAATGGGAACCATTCTTCCTCCATATTGACTGTAACCAATTCATTGTGTTCTTCTGGTTATTATTTATAACAAGATTGTTAATTGGCATTAATTAGCAATTTTTCTGAAGATGTTATAATGATACTTTTGGGGAACATATTAGGGATGTTAAGGACTAGTCGCCTATCTGATCAGGAAATACTTATCGGATAGTCAACAAGATAGTCAACTAGTCGCTTGCTCCCTCACTGGCTCTATCAGAGGCATCAACGGGGGAACTGTGGGGGGTGTACTTCAAAGCGACAGTTCCACACAGAGCCTGGGGTCAGCTGGAATATGCAGCTTACCCCAGGCTCCGTGTGGTGCTGCCACTTTAAAACACTGCCAGAGTGTTTCAAAAGGACAGCGCCACATAGAGCTTGGGATCAGCTGTGTGGCACTGCTGCTTTGAAATGCTGCTACAGCATTTCAAAGTGGCAGCACTGCATGGAGCCCAGGGTCGGGGGAGTTCCCAGCTGATTCTGGGCTCCGTACAGCGCTGCCCCTTTGAAATGTCATGGCGGTGTTTCAAAGGGGCAGCGCTGCCCTATCGACTAATCAAATAGTCAATGCAAAAATGCATCGACTATTTGATTAGTGAATTACACACCACTTAATATCCTTAATACATCTAGCAAATAATCTCACCACATTCTAGAGCAGAGGGGAGAATTGAGATAGGGGCTCTGGCTGGGGCCAAGGTAAGGGGTTGGGAATAAGAAGGGGAGGGGTGGGCTCCAGGAGTAAATTTGGGTGCTGGAGGAGACTCTGGGCTGGGGCAGTGGGTTGAGATGTAAGAAGGGGAATGGGGTCCTAGCTGTGCTAACTGCAGCTCCCAAGAAGTGGGTGTCAGGTCCTTGCATCCCCTAGGCACATGGGAGGCCAGGGAGTCTCCGCACACTGTCCATATACCTGCAGGTAACACCGCTGCAGCTCAGATTGGTCATGAGAGCTGTGGAGCCAGCACTTGGGGAGGGGCAGTGAAGAAACCCTCCCTATCCCATTCTCTGCCCTAGGGTCTGCAGGGACCTGGTGGATGCTTCAGGACCAGATGGAGCAAGGGATGATAAGGATGGAGCAAGGGATGATACCTTAGCCTGGGGCCCCTGCTGCACTGCCAACCAGACTTTTAACAGCCTGGTCAGTAGTGTTGACCAGAGCCATCAGCGTCTTTTTTCAACCAGGCATTTGGTTGAAAAGCAGGTGCTTGGCAAACCTAAAAAGTTTCCATGAGGGAAGATTTGGACTGAATTATCAAAAAATATTTCCTGACATGGAGATATATTAGGTTGTGGAATTATCTCTATAATTAGAAAAATGAGGAGTACAGGATCTGCCGGAAAAGCCCCCGCTGTCGACAGAAATGCGGCAGAACCATGGCAGAACCGTGGCTACACTTTACTTTTACTTTCGACACTGAGCCTGATCAGTACAGCGTCAGAACGTGAGAATGCAAATGAAGCCCGGGATATTTAAATCTCGGACTCGTTTGCACTTCCGAAGTGCTTGATTTGCATCCCTCTGTCGGCAGAGGGATGCAGTCTAGACACAGCCTTACTGTAATACTTTCTCGTTACAAAAAAGGGTCTCATCCTACAAGGTGATGAGCTCCCACAACTCCAGTTGATTTAAATCAGATATTTTGTGGAATTGTGCCTAAAGAGAGGAGCAATTGATTCTACATTTCTACATGATGATATTTACACAAAGTTGTTCACGTGCTTTGGACTTCATAGATCTTGCTACGTAGCTAGTTCATGTGCTGAACCTTTTTTAATGTTGTTTGTAAATGTCTCAAAGCCTGTCAGACATATAAATCGTGCATTTGAAAGTCTGCATGCACAATATTACAAGACCCTTAGGATAAAAATTATAGTTATACATGTTTCATTTTTACTATATGTAAGTCAATAATGTCATTTTAAGTTGATATATTTTGTGCTCCGTGTGATTTTCTACACTACTTTATAGAAGCAACATTTAGAATGTTTTGATAGGCCTGAAACTACATATTAAGAGATTATATGCTACTAATTAAATATAAAAAAATCTTTAAATTGTCAGGAAGATTGACATCAATCAACAAAAACATGGGAAATGCAAATTAAGCTTTTAGGTTCAGTGTCTGACTCATGCTGTTGTGAAATTGCATTATATGAAATTTAATATGTACAATGGATTCAAATTATCCCTATAATTTTCCATAAGTTCTCCCAACAAATGTTCACAATTTCCTGTCATTTTGTTGAAATCTAAATGGACAATACAGGCCTTAATATGCAGTGATCAGATTTTTCAGGCGAACCCACCACTGATCTAAATCTGCTTCCATTGCAGTCAATAGGTGTTTAAATATTGACTTAAATGGGAACAGAATTAGGCTGATGTTGAATGCTTTTTAATATCTCTCCCACTGTGTGTAACCAAACTACAGCTATCCTGTTAGTTACAGGTTGGTAATCCTAACATCAGTACCAGGCAGATTGGTATTTCTGTTCTTTACTATAGTTTCAACCAATCACGTTTGTTGGGGAAGAGCCACGACATCTTTTATAAAACATAGAATCATAGAACATTAAAACTGGAAAGGACCTCGGGAGGTCATCGAGTCCAGTCGCCTACCTTTACGGCAGAACCCAGTAACGTCTAGACCATCCCTGATATATGTCTATCCAACCTGCTCTTAAATATCTCCAAAGATGGAGATTCCACAACCTCCCTAGGCAACTTATTCCAGTGTTTAACCACACTGATAGTTAGGAAGATTTTCCTAATATCCCACCTAAACCTCCCTTGCTGCAGTTTAAGCCCATTGCTTCTTGTCCTGTCCTCAGAGGCCAATTTTTCTCCCTCCTTGTGACACCCTTTTACATACCTGAAAATTCCTATCATTTCTCCTTTCCAAACTAAACAAGCTCAATTCTTTCAGTCTCCCTTCATAGGTAGTGTTCTCTAGACCTTTAATCATTTTTGTTGCTAGTCTCTGGACCTTCTCCAATTTCTCCACGTCTTTTTTGAAATGTGGTTCCCAGAACTGGACAGAATACTCCAGCTGAGGCCTAATCAGCTTAGAGTAGAGCGGAAGAATGACTTCTCATATCTTGCTCACAACACTCCTGTTAATGCATCCCAGAATCAGGTTTGCTTTTTTTTTCAACAGCTTCACATTGTTGGCTCATATTTAGCTTGTGGTCCATTATGAGCCCTAGATTCCTTTCCGCAGTACTCTTTCTTAGACAGTCTCTTCCCATGCTGTATGTGTGAAACTGATTGTGCCTTCCTAAGTGGAGCACTTGGCATTTGTCTTTATTAAACTTTATCCTGAGACCGTATCAAATGGCCTTACTCATGCCTTACAAATTCATAAACAATATTTGAGGAGGTCAACAAGCATGTGGACATTGGTGGTTCTGTCAATGCAGTGTACTTGGACTTTCAGAAAGACTTTGACAGATCCTTCAGCAAAGGCTCTTAAGGAAAGTAAGTAGTCATGGGATATACAGAACGTCCTCTTATGTCTCAGTATCTGCTTAAAAGATAGGTAACAAAGAATAGACATAAATGGCACTTTTTATAATGGAGAGTAGTAAATAGCAGAACTTCCAAGAATCTGTATATTCAGCATATTCATAAATGATTTGGAAAAAGGAATGTACAGTGTTGTGGCAAAATTATTCAAGATAGCCAAGTTCAAATCTGATTGCAAAGACTTTCAGAGGGATCTCACTAAACAAGAAGATGGGCAACAAAATGGCAGACGAAATTCAGTGTTGATAAATGCAAAGTAATACACATTGTAAAAAATAATTCCAACTATACATACCAAATGATGACCTGGTATAGGGAATAATAATACATTATACTACCAGGCTGTGTCTACACTGCACCCCTTTTCCGGAAAAGGGATGCAGATTAGACAAGTCGGAATTGCAAATGAAGCGGGGGATTTAAATATCCCCCGCTTCATTTGTATAAACATCGCTGCCGCTTTTTTCCGGCTCGGGGCTTTGCCGGAGAAAAGCGCCAGTCTAGATGGGATCTTTCGGAAAATAAAGCCTTTTCCGAAAGGTCCCTTATCCCTCTTAAAATCAGGAATAAGGGACCTTTCGGAAAAGGCTTTATTTTCCGAAAGATCCCGTCTAGACTGGTGCTTTTCTCCGGCAAAGCCCCGAGCCGGAAAAAAGCGGCAGCCATGTTTATACAAATGAAGCCGGGGATATTTAAATCCCCCGCTTCATTTGCAATTCCAACTTGTCTCATCTGCATCCCTTTTCCGGAAAAGGGGTGCAGTGTAGACACAGCCCCGTAGTTTGTCACGGTCCTAGAGGCAAAATGAGTTCCCATAACAAATATTCTAAAGTAAAATCTGATGTTTATTGTTAATTAAATTTACAATACATTGCCTTTTTGTGAAATGCTAATTCCTAATGCTTTAGCCCATTTTCTCTGAAATGTCACTTTTTGCAACATATTTGTTTAAGATAGATATGATGTACAACTCTTAATTTCTATCTAGCGATATAAATTACCCATTATGAAATGGTTCTTGCCTTTTGACTTAGTGTAGCCATTTGCTTTCTGAATTTTCTGTTGCTGTATGGTGTGTAATGCTAGGCCAACTAGAATATGGGCAAGGCAATGTGATCGGATGTGACCAGCTAGTAAGTGTGAGTGTGTACAACAGAAAGATGAAGGAAACTGCCTCCTGTATCCGGCAAGCATTACCCTATGAGGCACTTGAGTATGCTTGAGGGAATCCAAAGTGTGTGTGCATGCATGTTATCTATCATGGCACCCGTCCTGAAATTCTTCTATGTCACTCAACACTCTTTCAGAATTTTTGTTTTGATTAACTCAGCAAGTGGGATGTAATCTCCTTTGTATGTAGCATTTACAGAATTTCAAAAACAAAAGTTTTCTTAGGGCCAAAAAAGTTAAATTAGAACAAATTTTATTTAAATTACATTCAGACAAATTTCTCAGTTAGATATCTACCTTCAGAAAAGCTATTTGTGGAAGAAACATTAGTATGTTTCTTTCTTTATTTGACTGACATCTAAGCAGATTAAGTATGTGCTATTAAAATATTTGTCTGGTTTAGGAAACAGTTTAGTTTTACATTAATGAAGACAGATGATCTACATTGTGCCATGTATTGAATGGATATTTTATATGGGCTTTTCCTCATATAAAGAAAATTTATTTTAGGGATGTATTTACAATTTTGTCTTATTTTGTTAATCTTTTAAAATAATTTGCATCTTATTAAAATAATGTATTGTGATACTAATGCTGTGGATTTAATAATGTTGCTTCATGAACTCAGGAAAAAACCCACCAGTTTTTTGCAAAGCTGATGTTGTCTTCACTTCATAGATTAGTCATAAAGGGTATCTAAGAATGCTTCTGGCAAATATTTTACTCCCTGTCCTCAGAAAATGCCATGAAAACACAATCATCCCAATTAACTGCTTCCATTTTTCAAACTCCTTAGAAGTACAGTTTACAAGGTTATCCTTAAACCAGCTTCTCTTTTGGCAAAACATGTTCAAGAAATTATTTGGTAAGAAATGATTTCCTAAATTGCTCAAATACTGTGGTCACAAAGACAAGTAGTGGTGGGCAAATCTCAAAACACATTTAGGTTCATACGTGCAATGCAAAGTTAAGATGTCTGTTTAAAAATTTTGAAAATTTTATTCTGATAGAATTATAGAAATTGGAGATGGGAAAGACAAATTTAGTAAATCTGTTCCACCCCCATACCAATGATGGCTTGTTCCCTGCAGTGTGTTTTCTACTAGCTTGTGGATAATGGCAAGACTGGATCATTGTGAACATCTAGAGTGACCTGTATAACACAGGCCATAGGATTTCCTTGAATTATTTTCTGTTTGAACTAGAACATACTTTTTAGAAAAAACATCCAATCTTGATTTTAAAATTTCCAGTGATAGAAAATCCACCAGTACCTCTTGGTAAGTTGTTCCAGGGTGTGAGAGACTAGATAGCTGTTCTGATTTAGATCTCTCCTATTGTGTACAAATACACATGCAGTGGGATAGACAGAATGTAGTTATATCCCTTTGTGCTATCCTAAATCATTCCTCTAGTTTCTTAGTGTTTACACCGTCCCACCGTCCACATATTTGGAAACTAATCGTGTCCACTCTTAATTGTCAGAATCAAAATGAATAAAGTTAGCTCTTCAATTTTTTTCATAAACAATTTGTTTGTTTGTCACTTTTGTTGCTCTTTGCCGAACTTACCCCCCATTTACAAATGTCATTCTTATATCAAATTGCAGTATTGTAAGATTCCATTTTAGGAGAGATTTTATAGAGATTTGGGTGGAGTGGTTCCCAAACAACTGAAATACAATATCTGAAATTAATGGACCACCAGATCTTTGCAGGAGCATTACAAATAATTAATTTTTAGGTAAATGAATTCTCAAGTGTTTCTTATGACATGAGTATGTTTTTTTCATTCATTTTTGTCCATTTTTCTCCTTGTCTCTGTTTTTGAGCACATGGAGGAGTGGATTAACAATGAGTGTTCATCATAGTCCACTGGGCAGCATAAAGAACACTCTCTTTTTACATGATGTACGTGGTGTTTACTATTGTCTGATCAAGTATGATGTACAGTTAGATAGTAGGTAAAATTCCATTTGGTTGGATGATTTGTTCAAACGAGAGGTTTTTATTTAGTAGCTGGATTCAGGCCAAAGTTTCAGTAGCTTTCACTGAGTTAAAGTGGATGCAAAAAGACTTGTCAGGTAATGTCAAGGTAAGAAGTGTTCTTGTCTGTGAAGTGTGGGTCTTGCAGTAGCCAGCTAAGGGCATTATTCTGGTCCTAGGCTGTGTCCGCTTCTACCTGCAATACTGATTATGGACCTCAACAACAGCAGTTTAATTTCTGACTTACATGGAGCTGTGCAAGAAACAAAAATAAAAATAGTCCCTACCCCTGAATAGCTTATTGTAAAAAAAGAGACTCAAAGTAGGCAAGAAGCACTGAGGGACCCAGATGAGGGAGTAAGAAAGGCTTCAGTATTTTTAAAAGCTTTGTTCTACTTTGAAAAATAACTGTAAAAATGGTACTTTACTTCCATGGAAATAAATTCATCAAAGCACTTAAACACATGATTAACTTCTGGCTGTATAGTTCCAAGAGAGCGAGTTGGATTCTGTTTCTTGTTTATCATCAACAGTATTATTTTCTAAGTTCCAGTTTCAGGGACTATTGATTATCCTGAGATAGTGGAGTTTCATAGGTATGTATATGCTGCCAAGGAACCAGCTCATCCACTGCTTATATTGCAACTACCGATCTAGTCAAACCAGCCAACTGTTTAAGAGCACACAACAATACATAATGTTTTGAACAAAGGGTGAAGAATAGTGACCAGTGGAAAGTTCGAGATGTTTGATACATTTAGAATAATAATGACTTAAATTAGAATATGACCAGGACACCCTTCCACTCTTGTGAAAAATTTTATATTTAATAATAAAAAGTAAACCTGTTTTCTGTCTTGGCCAAATTCCTAATAATCTTTACAGTTTCAGAGGGGTAGCCAAGTTAGTCTGTAACTAAGGCTACGTCTAGACTGCAGGCTTCTTTCGGAATAAGCTTTTCTAGAAGAGATCTTCCAAAAAACTTTTTCCGAAAGAGCGCGTCCACACTGCCAAAGCATGCTGAAAAAGCTGTCTGCTTTTTCATCTCACATAAAAGGCCACACAGAACCATTTCAGCCAGGGCTTTAAGTCACCAGTTGCTTCCAAGTGCTGGTGCAGGAGACTTGCATAGACATGTGCTTAAAGGGAACCCCTTGGACAGCCCTTTCTCTGCTTCTCTGCTTGCTACCTCCTTGAGGGACAGCAAAGCTCTCGCAGTGCATGCTCTGGTTGCCCTGCTATGTTTGGACACCACAGCTTTTCTCTTGGTACCATGGAGCTGGAGCTGCCCCTGGCCATGCGATGGCCCCACACACGGCCATGCTGCAGTTTTTGCAGCACTTTGTGCCAGCTGCCTTCCTGGTCCTTCATGAGCTTGACCTGAGCTCATTCTCGGGACCTTCTCCCTGGGTGCGGGAGCTACACTCTTGCACCTGCATCCCACAGTGGAGAGGCGTATTTGGAGGCTCGATACCAGTTCCGACTGGTGGGACCAGCTGGTCATGGAGTGGTGGGACAACCAGCAGTGGCTCCAAAATGTCTGCATGCACGAGGCCACCTTTTTGGAGCTGTGTGCCTGGCTCGCCCCTGCCCTCCGATGATGCGACACCCACCTGCAGTCTGCTATCCCCCTGGAGAACCGGGTTGCAATAGCGATCTGGAAGCTCGCCACCCCTGACAGCTGCCAGTCAGTGGGCAACCAGTTCGGCGTGGGGAAGTCCACCATTGGGGCCTTCCTCGTGGAGGTAAGGCACTCTCGGACTGCAGACCTTGTACGGCGAGAGGGGGTCCTGAAAAAGGGGGAGGTTATGAGGGTAGAGGGAAAGCCCTGTCCCCGAGGGGTTATGCTGTCCCACCCTCACATAGCCCTGCTCCTGGGGGTTTGGCCTTGTAGGGGGTGGCTCCTGGGGTGTTGGGGGGAGAAGATGGGAGAGGGACGGACACCCCCCTAGGGCTCAGGCACTCCCTCTCTCATTCTGTTTTGTGTGTGTGTGTTTGTTTCCTTCTGCAGGTTGTGAGGTACATCAACTCCATCCTGCTGCGGAGGGATGGAGACCTGGACCCGATCTTGGCAGGATTTGCTGCCTTGGGATTCCCAAACTGTGCTGGAGCAATCGATGGGACCCACATACTGATCCGTGCACCTGAGCATTGAGCAGTCCAGTATATTAATAGGAAGGGCTACTTCTCCATGGTGCTGCAGGCCCTGGTTGACCACTATGGATGCTTTAGGGACATTTTTGTTGTGTGGTCGGGCAGGGTATACGACGCCTGCGTCTTTTGGAACTCCAACCTGTACAGGAGGCTGGAGGAGGGCACATTCTTCCGCCGCCATGATTTTGCAGTTGGGGACATGCAGATGCCACTGTGCCTCATGGGGGATGTGGTCCTACTCCCTGATGCTGTGGTTAATGAAGTTGTACACTAGCCACCTGGACCCCAGCAGGGAACAATTTAATGCCTGCCTGAACCGGACCAGGATTCAGGCGTGGTTCAGGTGCCTCCTGACCCGCCTCGATGTGGGGGAGCACACCATCCCTAAGGTGGTTGCAGCGTGTTGTGTCCTCCACCACATTGTGGAGAGGAAGGGGGAGGCCTTCCTCCCGCGGTGGGGGGTAGATGCTGGCCGTGAGGGGCAAGCATTCCAGCAGCCGGGGACAGCTGTCAGCCAACAGGCCCATCAGGCCAGGGTACGCATCCGGGTGGCCCTGAGGGACAGATTCTCTCAAGGACCCCAGTAACTCTCCCCAGAGCCTCCTCTTTAGGGACCTCTGGCTTGCTGCCCTATCCCTTCCCCACCATAGCCCCTCCCTCCACCTCTTCCCTGACCTCTCAATAAAGACACCTGTTAGGTTTTGAACAAAATGAATTCTGTATTGATCTTTCAGTAAAAACAGCTGGGGAGGGATAAGGGGGGGGCACATAACCTGGAAGGGGAGGGGGAATCATAACCTAGAGGGCAGGGGGGCTCGGAGTGGCATGAGAGGCAGCTGGATGTGCCACCTTGGGTGCGGGGATCTCATTGGACATGGGGTTGGGTGGGTCCAGGAACCACAGAGGGTTGGGAAGGAGGGAGGGTCGGAGCAGGGTCAGTGATGGCGGGAGGGGAGGGGTCATAGGCCTCACTTGGGGAGGGGGCATGGGCCTCGCTTGAGGAAGGAGCAGAGGCATCACTTGGGGGGCAGGTGAAGGGGGAATGGGCATAGCAGGGGGGCAGGAGGGTGATAGGAGCAGCAACAGCAGGAGAATGTGCCATCATATAATGCATGATGGGACCCATGCTATCACACTGCTGCATTAGTTGGTTCCACGCGCAGTTCCACCACTGTGCGTTCTCCCGTATCTTCTGCACCAGGGTCTGCCACATGTCACATAGGATGCTGACATGCTGCCGCATCAGGTCTTCCTGGACCCTGTCGCGCTTTCTGGTACCCCAGGCTCTGTGAGCTGGCTCAGGTGGTGTGACTCACCCTTCAGTCCTGACTGGTCTGGCTGGAGAGAATACAAAGAGGGAGAGGCGATCAGTCATCCATGCAGACACTGTCCCTGAGGCCGTGCCCTCCTCTGTGAGCAGCGACCAACAGTCCTTGGCCCAGAGGAGGGGGATGTCCTGGGAGCAAGGCCATGTGTGGCCTGCTTGCAGGCCCTGCCTCACAGGGGCCCCGAGGTGCCCAGAGGACCATGATGCCCACTTCTCTGACCCCCTCCCCCGACCCACAGACAATCAGGCAAGGAAAGTGTCTGTCCTGTGGGATCCCAAGGGCGGAAGAGGAGCTGGAAACAGCCTGGCCTTCGCTGGTGTCCACGCACACACCTGCAACTTGCAGCGCTGTTTGTGGGAGTGGGTGGCACTTTGCGCCTGCAGGCATGCCCGTGTGCTGGGTGCAGCACTCCTCAGTGTGTCTGGGGTCGTGCCTGTGCCATTGTGGCTAGCCTGCTTCTAGCCGTGGCAGGTGCTGGGAAGGCCCCCCTCCCTGCAGCCGGACATGTGTGGCCTCCCCTGAGTCTGGCAGCAGGATCCCACCCATGCTCAGGGGCTGCCTGCTGAGTCCCCGTGGCGCACGCTAACATTGTACATGGTTTCAAAGGTCCGGGGTGGGTGTCTGTGCTCCGCCAGAGAGTCAGCCATCTGGCCATAAATGTCTGTGTTGTGGTGCTTGGAGCGGAGATCCTGCAATGTCTCCTCATCGCCCCACAGCTCGAGGAGGGACAGGATCTCTGCTCTGGACCAGAAGAGTGCCCGACTCTTGGTCCCACTGGGTGGACGCAATTGCAGTGTGGACGTAACTCAAGTTTTGTCGAAAAAACAGCCCTTTTTCCAACAAATCTATGTAGTGTAGACATACCTTAAGCCTCATTTAGCATGGACCCTCTAATTGACAATATTTTTTCCCAATTTTTGCCCCTTCTTTTTCCCTCCCCATCCCTTCTCTTTCTCTGCTATTTACAGTAAACATCCGATAATCCGGCACCTTTAGTTCCCAGAGGGTGCCGGATTATCAGATATGCCGGACTATCAGAAGGGGGGGCTATGAGGGGTCTGGAGTGGGGTGGGAGGGGATGCCACTCCAGACCCTTCATAGCCCCCCCTTACGATAGTCTGGCTCTGGCCCAGGTGTCCCTGATTCAGCCGCTGCTGGTCAGTTTCAGGAGCAGCTGAATCGGGGATGCCTGCAATAGAGCAGCTGGGGTGCTGCCGGGTTGGTCCCGCAGCGCCGAAGGGCGGCGCTACAGCACCAACCCAGCAGCACTCCAGCTGCTCTTGGGGACGCCTGGGGCAGAGCAGCTGGAGTGCTGCCGGGTTGGTCCCGCAGCCCCGAGGGGCAGCGCTGCAAGACCAACCCGGCAGCACCCCAGCTGCTCCGCTCCCGACTTCCCCGATTCAGCTGCTGGTCAGTTTCAGCAGCAGCTGAATGAGGGAAGCCTGTCCAGCTGCCCCAGCACTTCCGGGTTCCTGATGGTGCCGGACCATCAGGAGTCCCGGAGCATTGGATGCCGGACTAATGGAGTTTTACTGTATTTGTATTCTAGACCCCTTATCTTCATTCATCTAAAGAAGTGGGCTGTGCCCATGAAAGCTCATGATACCATCTACATTTTTTGTTAATCTCTAAGGGTATGTCTACACTACCCTCCTAGTTCGAACTAGGAGGGTAATGTAGGCATACCGCACTTGCAAATGAAGCCCGGGATTTGAATTTCCCGGGCTTCATTTGCATAAGCGGGGAGCCGCCATTTTTAAAACCCCGCTGGTTCGAACCCCGTGCAG
Organism: Pelodiscus sinensis; assembly: GCF_052426305.1. Classification (NCBI taxonomy): domain Eukaryota; kingdom Metazoa; phylum Chordata; order Testudines; family Trionychidae; genus Pelodiscus; species Pelodiscus sinensis. The sequence continues at coordinate 310,079,079 of NC_143052.1, forward strand.
CGCGGCTACACGGGGCTCGAACTAGGTAGTTCGGACTAGGAATCCTAGTCCGAACTACCGGTACACCTCATGGAACGTGGAACGAGGTGTACCGGTAGTTTGGAATAGGAATCCTAGTCCAAACTACCTAGTTCGAGCCCCGTGTAGCCGCGCTGCACGGGATTCGAACCAGCGGGGTTTTAAAAATGGCGGCTCCCCGCTTATGCAAATGAAGCCCGGGAAATTCAAATCCCGGGCCTCATTTGCAAGTGCGGTATGCCTACATTACCCTCCTAGTTCGAACTAGGAGGGTAGTGTAGACATACCCTAAGGTGCTACAGGACTATTCACTGGTTTTAAATCTTTACAGTTAAATTTTTGTGGAGGAAAAAAGGTACACGCTGACTAAAAGAAGAGGAGTAAGGGGGAGGAATGCAGGTCATGTCTTTTGTTTTTTTCTGGGACTCCTCCCCCCTTTTTTTAAAGAAGAATTTCTTACTTTTTAGCATTATATTTGCACTCTTTTTTCAAATCTTGAGCTTCCTGGGCCTATTCCAAGCTTACTAAAAATAGTTCTGCTCCTAGTACCCAACACCCACAAGTGTCTTCACCTCTTCTCTAAAATGGAGAGTAAATGCAAGAAAACATCAGACTAGAAATTGTACAGGAAATTCTTTTTTAATATATGTGAACTTGCCAGCATTGTCTGATTTCATCCAGATCAGAAATTAAGAAATTTTAACAAAAGCAGCTAAGTATTGGGAAATGTGAAAATCTTGACACTAAAATAAAGTATTTTCTTAGCTTTATTTGAATCTGAGACATTCTGGTTCAGTATGGGAAACAGGCCAACATCTAGTTCAGTTTGGGAAACAGGCCAAAACATTCAATGTCTATTTTTAATTTTACTTTTTTATGGAAAATGTGATTTTTCCCCTTATTTGTTAGAGCTTTTTTACTTTTGAAACAATTGGCAAGATCAGCAGAAATAATAAAACATTTAAAAGCATATAGAAAGTTTGTTAGGATTTCCTAAACATACTTGTTAACCCAAGGTCAGCCTTCAAAGAGGAAACATTTAATTGTTCTCTAAAAGACAGAAGCTGTGCATTATCTGTGTTTAGTTCAAGTCATAACAGACAATTTTCCGTAAGTGAGAGGAAATTTTCCCTAAAATATCATGTTCTTAGTATGCCAGGTTCCACCATTAAATATAAATACCTTAAATGTTTCTTACATTTCTAAGGCTACGTCTACACTGCAGGCTTCTTGCGGAAGAACTGTTTTGCACAAGAGTTCTTGCACAAAACGTCTTGCGCAAGAGCGTGTCCACACTGCCATGTGATTTTGCACAAGAGATGTGCTTTTGCGCAAGAGCCTCCATGGGAGTGTGGATGCTCTCTTGCGCAAGAAAGCTCTGATGGCCATTTTAGCCCTGTTGCCCATCCACACTACCTTCTTGCGCAACAGCTCTTGCCCAAGAGGGCTTATTCCTCATGGGGAGAGGAATAACTTTTGCGCAAGAAGCCCTCTTTTCTGATGCTTTACTATACATTTACTTGCGCAAGAACACGCGTGCAGTGTAGACGCTCCACAAGTTTTTGTGCAAGAACATACGTTCTTGCGCAAAAAGCCTGTAGTGTAGATGTAGTCTGAGTATGGAAAAGTTTAATATGACACTGAAACTACAGTAAAATAATCATTCTGAGATTGTGCACAAGATTTGCCAATAATTACTTTTTAAATATTTATTATTTATGAAACTTTTTCAGTTTCTTATGACAGACCAAATACATTTGAGGTGCCAACATACAGAACAAATTCAAAAGTATTAAACACCAGGACTGAGGAAAAAACAGATATTTACAAAAACAAGGAGGAGTCCTGTGGCACCTTAAAAACTAATATATTTATTTGGGCATAAGCTTTCATGAGTTAAAACCACTTTGTTAGTTGCATCTAATGATATGGTTTTAACCCACGAAAGCTTATGCCCAAATGAATCTGTTACTCTTTAAGGGTATGTCTACACTTGTCCTCTAGTTTGGACTGGGGAAGCAAATGAAGCATACTGAAGTTGCTAATGAAGCGCGGGATTTAAATATCCCACACTTGATTAGCATATTCGCGGCTAGTCGCCATTTTAAAATGCCGGTCGCCTGATTTAACTTGACGCGTGTAGACGCGGTAGTCCGATCCAAAACCTTTCCCTCAAATTAACTGTTACTCCTCGTGCAATGAATGACACTTCGCCAAAAAATCAATGCACATAAAACAGACATCAGGCTCTCTCACAGAGAAAAAGCTGTTGCTTGCCATTTTAACCATACTGACCATTCTCTCAATGGCCTTAAAACATGCATATTGCTTCAAAGAGATTTTAAGTCCAGATTTCAAAGAGAAGCCTCAGAACTGTCATTCATGCTTAAATTTGACACTTTACGTATGGGCCTTAACAAAGATGCTAATTATCTCACCCATTACAAAGATAGCTTCCCCAGTTATCACCCCAATGTCATTACCTCACAGACATTAGCCTACCCCCCTCAGATACCCTCTGTTTTAAAATCTGATTTGTCAATTTTATATGTATTCACTTTTTTTTTGACTGTATCACTTTGGTATATATGGTCGTGCCTATTTTCTTCCACAAATTGAACTGAGGAAGTGGGTCTGTCCCACGAAAGTTCATCACCTAATAAACCATCTTGTTAGTCTTTAAAGTACTGCATAGTCCTGTCTTTTGTTTCTGAAATTCTAGGAAACTGTCCCAAACAGATCCACATTTTTCCAGGATTTGCCATCTATTGTATGTGATCTCTTCTTTTGCATCCAGTTCATTATACCAGCCCTCATGCCTCTGGATGTGGAGTTATTTTTCAAATGTAGAAAAATTTGATTTCTTGCAACCAGGAAAGCTCTGTGTAGCCATTACTGTTAGTATGACAATAGCTTCCATTTGTTGAGTATGTGACATAATATGCCGTTATCTGCTTTATGGTTAAGTGAGGTCTCTATGATCATTGTGAATTATATTTTTAGAACTATCCCAGAAGCTTGAAACAATGGGGGATGACCAAAACATGTCTAAGTGTGGCTTCTTCATAGCCAACTTTTCCAGAATTGATCATGGAATAGCTTTAATTTTGTGTAGTCTTTGGGGTGACCAGTGGACCCTAAAGATAATTTTTTTGTAGAAAGAAATGTAAACCGAAGTCCAGATTTGCTTCCTTGATCTTTCATGTGGTTCTGTTCCATTATGAGAGTAAGCTGTTTATTGCCAGTTCTTTGTTCCATTTTTGCCTCATTACATCAGTATTAATATTTTGGCAGGCAGTATTGTGTAGCTACCAGTCTAGGGAAAGAATATAGCTACAAAACTGGAGTTGAGGCACTTTGGACAGTTGTTTCAAGGTCAGATTCTGAGATGAGTAGGAAAGAGATTTGAATATTTTGCCTGTAAGATTCCTATGTTTCGGGGGCACTTTGGTGGCAGTGGGGAATCAGTGCTCATGCCTGTTTGAACTGTTAGGCATCCTGGCTTGCAGCCAAGCCACTGAGAAAATATTAGCTCAGGCTTCCTTGATTGGGGTGGGGAGGCCAATGGATCAGCCCTCCTGGCCTAAGGTCTGAGTACTCATGCAGCCTGTGTTTCAGGACTCCTTCCTGAAGGTTAAGCAATGGCAGTCAGTGGCTGAGGTCTTCTGAGTAAGAGTTAAACTAGCAGTTTGTGAGTTATCCAGCCTCAAGTACAGGACCAGAGGTGCATGGGAAGTGTGGGTTTGCTGCCTTGCCTTCCAGCAATACAGCTAAGTCAGCACCTTGTTTCCCTGGGCTACTTCCTCCTGTTCTCTGGTGGGGCCTGGTTCCTCATTTCTCAGAGAGGCAGCTCACTCTCCACTGCCTCACTGACCCTCCATCGTCTAGGATAGTGGCTGGCCTTTTCCCTAGGCTGGCTGTCATAACTGGTTGGGAGCCCCGCTGGCAGTTCAGCTCCTTGGAAGGGATATCTGGCGCCTTCACTGGTCTGGTTCCAACTGAGCTTCAGGGTCCTGCTCTGCCCCGTCCCACCCTGCCCTGACACATCTTGCGAAGAGAAAGGGGCAGGGTTAGCTGAGCCCAAAAGCATCAGTTAACCCCCTCTGTGCCAGAATGAGGTCATTTTGCCTCATTACATTGCCACCATACAGTACTTCATAGGCTGTGTTGTAGTTGGAGAGAAGTAAACAATGTGATTTGGTTTTCATATATACAGGGCTTGATGAACGGCGGCGAAAGCCGCTCGCCAGTCCCGCACTGCACATGCGCCAGACTCGCATTGCACATGTACGCGCCGCAAATGAACGGGATGCCGGCTGAAATCTACTTGCCATGGGCGAGTAGATTCAATACTTTGTCGAGCTGTGTGTGTGTGTGTGTGTGTGTGTGTGTGTGTGTGTATATATATGCGCATTCCATCCAGTTTGTCCACATTATCATCTTATCCCCAATCCGCCCCTATCTTTAGCTTGAGATTCCCAAATGAATGCAATCTGTGTTGGTGTGCTAAATTGTTCCTTATTTGGAAAGCCGTAGGGTTGGTGGGAATTAGATATTTTTTATATCTACAATCTCCACAGCCCGATATAGCCATGGATATTAAAGAGTAGAACAGCTCGTTCTTATTATTCACCCAGATAGATATTTGATTTGTGATACTATGTCCATTGCATGACTGTTCTTTTTATAAAAACATGATATTGCCTCAGAATTGTGATTCTAAACCTTCCTAAATCAACTTGTAACTGAAATCTCTTAAAGGACGTGTTCTGATGATTCTGAACTTGTGTGCATACACATATCATTGATTTTTCTGAAAATAGTATTAGGATATTTGGAGTGGAAGTAGCCCTGAACATATTTGTTAATCCGGGTATTGCGTTCATTTTTCTCAGGTTTATTTTTGTCAAGAAGCTGAGGCGGATAGCTTGCCATTTATCCAGGTTGTTAGTTATTTGTATAATAATTATGTCTAAGCTTATTTTAACTATTTGCTTTAAATTTCAGGGAATTGAATTATTAGATATTTGAATGTCACCAGCTTCCTTTGGAAATCCCATTGACTAAGAAAGCCTAGTACATGTGTTTAGTCCTAACTCCTCAGATTTGTTCTAGTTAATCTTATATCCAGACAAGTGGCAAGACTTTTCAGTGAGTCCCAGTAATGTAGGTATCAGCCTTTATGGATTAGAAGCATAGCATCATCCACATACAGTCTAGTTTTTTTGTTTTATATGACAAAACTGACCTGGCCAATTATAGACCCATTTGTCAGTCTGAAGTAATATACTTCTTTATATAAGATGGAGGAGGAAAGAATACTTACATTCATGAATGTAAACAGAAAAAGGAATGTAATGAAATATATATTTCTCAAAGGTTGATTATGCCTACCCACTGGATATTTCTTTGAGAAGAGACAACTGATTTTTTAGATCAAGGAAATACAGGAGATCTAATTGGAATTCAGTAAAACATTAGACATAATACCACTTGTTAAATTACTAGTTAAATTAGAGATTATTGGGATTAGTGCAAGAGTTGTAGTAACGGAACTTGCTAATGGGGAGAAGACAAGTAGTCATGCTAAAGATAAACTGTCAGGTTGGAGGGATGTTGCTAATTGCGTTCCTCAAGGATTGGTCCTGGAATTGATTTGATATTTTTATTAATGACTGTGGCACTAAGTCATTAGGAATGTGCTAATGAAAGTTGCTGAAGATACAAAGCTGGGTACAGTACAGATGAGGAATGGAATGTTGAACAGGAAGAACTAGATAATTTTGAAGATTGGAAAAACAGAAACTGGATGAACTTTTATAGTACAAAATGTACCTAAAGTCTAGTAAGGAGAGTTCCTTCTATAAATGAGAGCTCATCAGTTGAAAATGACAGAAAAGGATTAGAGAAACCTGGGTTTGCTGATCCATCACAAGATAACTCTGAGCCACCAGCGTGATGCTGCTGAAAAAAGGCAAATATGATTCTAGGATCAGGCAAGCCATTTCTAGAAGAGTTAGAGACATATAAATGCCATTGTGCAATAATTGATAAGACCTCATTTGAAATACTATGTGCATTCTGATAAAAAATGATAAATTCAGACAGGGAACAGCTACAAAGAACTGCTAAGGTGATCAGGGAAATGGAGAACCTCTTTTACGAGAGGAGACTAAAAGATCTTGATTTGTTTTGGCCTTTCAAAATGAAGGCTGAGATGCTGTTCATCAGGGACCATTGGTGACAGGAAAAGTCAAAACCAGGTGGGCAGATTGTGGAGTCAGCGACGAGGGACTGGTTGGGAATTATTACAGATATCCATTGCTCTCACCGAGTGTTTCTTCCCTAACATCTTAACATGGGAGATAAGGCCATAATGGATGGTGTGTTGGCAAATAACCAATAACTTGCCAGTGGCAACCTCTCATCCAATATGTGTAGGAGCAATATAGCTTAGGACTGGAAGCCACGCGATTGGAGTCGGATGCAGTGTGCAGAAGATGATGTGCATGACGGCGTGTAATTTCATATCCACCATTGTCCTTCCATTGTCTTAAAGACTTTAAGGGGAGAATCTAAGGCAACTTTTTTGTTTTATAGTTTCTTGATGAAAGTCACAAAGATGACCGCTGTGAGAAGCAGGGTGTTAAGACTGCACAGGTGTCCAAGAGTGCTCTTGTAGTTCCCTGCTGCTGGAGCTTTTCACTGCTTCAGAGATCTGCCAGAGCCTTCCCTGCTGCCTCCTCTGAGGTTTTCACATCAATTTGCATCTCCATACTGCAGCATAGACACTGCCTGTTTTTTTACTGTGGTATATTGTTATACATACTCAACTCACCACTGCGATTGGAGACAAGATCTATTAAACAGATAAAGTATATCTCTTATCTGTTTAATACTAAGATAGCGAAGGAAAGACTATAAAAATTTATAAAGCTAATGGTTGTTTTTCTGCATTTGAGTATGTAACTGCATGACATTTTTCCTATGAAACTCACTTCACACTTTACTATGCTAATCGTATTTTGAAACAGCAGTTTCTTATTTCTATTTGATCTACCTTCATCAATAATAGAATTTGTCAACAAAGAGAATAGAACATTATAGTCTTGACATATTTTCTGTGCTAAGCAAAAGGAATTAGTATGCAAATTTTTAATCCAAAATTGTGTAATCTATTTCATTAAAAAAGTCTATGAAACATATTAACAATTAACACTGTTTAAACATCTATACATGATAAAAAGCAGTATCTGTTATATGAACTGTGAAAGGTTTGAAATTGTTTTTCTCCCATAGTAGAATGTATTTCTGCAAATTGTTTTCAAGACTACATTCATTAGAAATCTCAATGATAACTATAATTTAAGTTATTCATATTAAAACCAAACAGTGTGAAGGGTCTATCCAAATAAATGATACAATTTAGAACTCTTATTTAAATAATTATTGAAAAAGGAGAATATGTACTGCTGCTGCACTGTCTGAATGCAGGAGGATTGAGTTCCTCATAACATGTGGCAATCACATTCTATCCATTCTTTCTAAAAATAATGAGTAGTTCTGTGGCACCTTGGAAACTAGGATTGTTAAAATGCATTTAATCAAGTGTGTAACTGTTGAACATTTTAGCAGTTATATGGGAGGGTGGAGCCTGTTCCTCCCCCTCCCCGTGCACTCCTGCCTCTGATACAGTGGCATCAGTACGGGGGAAGGAGGCAGATGGCTCCATGGGAGCTAATGTGCACCAGGAGCTGGCTTCTAAGCTGATTCACCACACATACTGGGAGCCTGCATGTAATCTCAAAGGTTAACAGATGAGCCCGGGCTCATCGGTTAACCATGTATATGGTTACACTTTCACATCCCTGTTGGAGACTAACAAAACTATGTAGTATTTTGTGGGTAACAAAATCCAAAATCTATGCAACAGCAAAAGTGGTATCTATCAATTGTAGGACCTGTGTTAATGAAACTAATTAAGTGGGCCAAATGTGTCCCATTCATAACTTTTGATGTGAAAAGGCAGATGTCAAAGGCAGAGGAAATTGGCTTTGTAATGTGTTAACACGTTAATGTCTTAATATAAGCCCAGGGTAACAGTGTCAAATTTGTAGATGAATTCTAGTTCTGAAGATTCTCTCTGTAATTGGGTGGTGAAATTCCTTTTGTAGAGAGTGGTTACTTTTCAGTCCATGATTTAGTGATCAGATGCCTTCTAAAGTCTCCCCAATTAAAATAAAGGAGCCTAAAAAAAATAAAAAAGCTTAACATCTGGAGATAGTTATTTTGCCTCCCCCAGAACCCTCATTTTGATGAAAAATCACCTATGATGGGGCCCCCAAATTGAAGATGGCAGTGCTCACAGAGACCAGTATCAGCTTGTTGAGCTGATCAGACTCATGAGAGATATGACAAAAATTAAAAAGAACATAGACGCTTGCAAACTTCTCTATCATACTTTACCCTTGCCCCTTTTGTGGACGCAAGAATGTAATATATTTCAGAGATCAGAATTCTGAATTTGTGTAATTTTAAAAAGACATATGCTAGTTTTAAGAGAGAGTTCTTTTGAGACCCTCTTAAAGTTTAGCAGTTTGGCTTTCCCCAGCCTTTCTAAATTCTGTATTTTTAGTTTAAATGCATAAACCGTCTACACCAGTGATATTCCTATCTCAGGGTGCAGAAGTCAAATTAGCAACCAGTATTACCCAAAAGAGTCATGGTAGTGTGTATATATTGTTCCATTTTATATGTATGGCACAACTAGTAAGTTATCAGCTTGCACTATTAATAACTTAATTAGTTAACTTAGTAAAAGCACTCTGATTAATAACTTAGACTGGTCAATAATTAAATCACATAGTGTTTAATATGTGCTGTAAAAAGTCACAGGAGACATATTAAAGAGTCACTTGTGGCACACGAGCCTCAGTGTAAGCATCACTGGCCCACACTCACTTTTTAGGTAGATGTGCAAGAGGAATGTTATGACTATAGCTTGACCATCTGCAGTTAAAAATTGAAACAGTACAAAAATGTATAAGCGATTAGACTAGCAATCTGAGAAAAAAATCTGGGCTTTCAACTAAGGAGACCAGTACCATTACCGTTAATTTAAGCTCACAGCTTTCCTTCAAGGTAGGAATTATACTTACCCCTGCCTCCTGCTACAGTGGGGAAGACTGATGTAAAGACAAGGGTAAGTGGCTAGAGAAGGACTAGGAACTCCTGATACTTTGTCCTGTGCTACAACCATTGTGCAACATTTTGTCTAATTTACTGCAGTGCTGCTGGTCAGATTTTAACACTGAGTTTATCTCTGTCTGAGGTCAAAAAGTATCTGAGATATTGGGGAGGCAGCATGCTCAATGCTCAAGAGACAGGAGGGGGAGGGAAGAACACTAATTTTCAGTCTCTAGTGATTCGTGTGTAGCAGAACCAGGCGAGATTTTAATGGACTCGGGAGTCCCATGTCCAGTCCTGTCGGTCAAGAAAGATAATTTGTCCAAAACAAGGTGATAAGCACTTGAGAAGTAGATCAGGAGATACCATTCACTAAAAGTAGTGCAAAGAAGTAGGTGGGTATGACATATAACATCTTCTAAGCAGGTCTGTGAGTAAACTGCTTTGTGTGTCAACCAAAAGTACATACAATATGGACATTATTTTCTTTCTCTAGCACTGGAAATCCATTGTGCTTCAGATTGCAGAATGTACTCTCCTAGAGAAAGAGAGACCTGAAATTATTTTTTGAATATATCTTTCATATACAATGAACTTAAGATGCTGATTTTTTGTTTAGCAAAACCTGCCCATTTGCCCCTGCATTATAAAATTTTTTTAAAAAAATGCCGAATTTAATCTGCAAGCAAATATTCATATTGGGTAAAATTGATTCTTGTACAGAGGTTAAAGCCAAGGCCTGTGTGATGGGGTCCAATCACAGAAGTCCTGTTGGGTTGTCCCCGTGGTGTTCTGAATTCTAATCATGCCACTGACACCCACCTTCCTGCTCTCTCAGGATCCTCATCACCCTGTCCTGTTGGGCCAGACCCTCTGATCTTCTCCAGATAAGGCACAGAGTTGAGGTTATTGCCCACTGCACAGCAGCTCAGTTACTGAACCAGTTGAGCTCGAAGAGGGCAACTATAAGGACACAGCACCCAGAAAGCCAACCCCCAAAAGGAAACAAAACCCCAAATAAATCAGTCTTTCTCTGTGTAAAAGTTTTATACAGGGAAAGTCCATAAGGTCAGCCCTCTATCAGTGAAAGAAAAGCCTTTTCAGAAAGCATTTGACAAGGTCCCTCACCAAAGGCTCTTGTGTAAATTACATTGTCATGGGATAAGAGGGAAGGTCCTTTCTTGGATTGAGAAGTGGTTAAAAGACAGGAAACAAAGGGTAGGAATAAATGGTAAATTTTCAGAATGGAGAGGGGTAACTAGTGGTGTCCCCCAAGGGTCAGTCCTGGGACCAATCCTTTTCAACTTATTCATAAATGATCTGGAGAAAGGGGTAAGCAGCGAGGTGGTAAAGTTTGAGGATGATACTAAACTGTTTAAGATAGTCAAGACAGAAGCAGACTGTGAAGAACTTAAAAAAGATCTCACCAAACTGAGTGAGTGGGCAACAAAATGGCAAATGAAATTTAATGTGGATAAGTGTAAAGTAATGCATGTTGGAAAAAATAACTCCAATTATACGTACAGTATGATGGCAGCTAATTTGGCTGCGACAAGTTAGGAAAGAGATCTTGGAGTTATCGTGGATAGTTCTCTGAAAACTTCCACGCAGTGTGCAGCGGCGGTCAAAAAGGCAAATAGGATGTTAGGAATTATTAAGAAGGGGATAGAAAATAAGACACAGAATATCTTACTGCCCCTGTATAAAACTATGGTATGCCCAAATCTTGAATGCTGTGTACAGATGTGGTCTCCTCACCTCAAAAAAGATATTTTGGCCTTAGAAAGGGGCAACTAAAATGATTAGGGGTTTGGAACGGGTCCCATATGAGGAGAGGTTAAAGAGACTGGGACTTTTCAGTTTAGAAAAGAGGAGACTGAGGGGGGATATGATAGAGGTATATACAACCATGAGTGGTGTGGGGAAGGTGAATAAAGAAAAGTTATTTATTGGTTCCCATAATAGAAGAACCAGAGGAAATCAAATGAAGTTAATGGGTAGCAGGTTTAAAACTAATAAAAGAAAGTTCTTCTTCACACAGCGCGTAGTCAACCTGTGGAACTCCTTGCCAGAGGAGGCTGTGAAGGCTAGGACTATAACAGAGTTTAAAGAGAAGCTAGATAATTTCATGGAGGTTAGGTCCATAAAAAGCTATTAGTCAGGGGATAGAAATGGTGTCCCTGACCTCTGTTTGTCAGAGGTTGGAGAAGGATGACCGGAGTCATCATTGTCTTTGGTCCACCCTCTCTGGGGCACCTGGTACTGGCCACTGTCGGCAGACAGGCTACTGGGCTAGATGGACCTTTGGTCTGACCCAGTAACAGCCATTCTTATGTTCTAAAGAGAGAAATGCACAATGGTTGTTTCCCATTCCCCTGGAAACAGTTATTTACACTGGGCATGATAATAAACAAAAGTTTTTTTTATTAAATATAAAAAGTAGGATTTAAGTGGTTGCAAGTGAAAACAGACAGATCAAAGTAAGGTACCAAATTAAAATGAACAGAAAATGCTTAGCTAATTTTAATTCACTAAGAAACTTGTTCCAAAGTTGCAAATTCTTATCCTAAACTACTGTTCTTATTTCATCTAGAAGCTTCAAATCAGGGTTGATTTTTTTACTCCACAGTCAACCTATGGAACTTATTGCAAGAGGATGATGTGAAGGTCAGGACTTTAACAAGATTAAAAAAAAAACTAGATGCATTCATGGAGGATCAGTCCATCAATAGCTATTAGCCAGAATGGGATCCCTAGCCTCTGTTTGTCAGAAGCTGTGAATGGGTGACAGGGGATGGGTCTATGCATCATTCTCAAAGTTCTTTGTTTGTTCTTCGAGTGTGCCAGGCAGTTTCAAAAGCCAGATGAAGACAAAAGGCTGATTGTTTCCCATTTCTTAAATAGACTTTCCCTCAGGGCAGGAACTCTTTGTTTGGAATCCCCCATTCCCATGGTAAAATACCAGTTTCAAAATGGATTCCAGTACCAGGTGGTATGGTCATATGTCTGTCTACAACCAACCACCGTTTGGGCTTAAAAGACATACAAGACTAGTTATAGGTCATTGAGTTGATCAAGCCATTAGGTTTCCCTGGGGCACCAGTAATGGCTCTCATTAGCACTTCTAGAACTATAAACAGATCCATGCTCCATATTTCTAACATCATATACAAGAAAGATACCTGCACAAAAATAGAATATACAAATCCAGCAGAATGTAGCATTAAAATTGATAGGTTACATGAGATATTTTGTCTAAAGCATCTTTGATGTATGTGTATTCATATTCACAAGCCAGTTCTCCTAAGGCATTGGGGAGGGCTGTCAGTTTATCTATGCCCACATATATTCCACTTTATCCCTCAAAGTATGACATAAATTGAACCTTCCTGGTGCATAGAACTTATGCTAGCCCTATTGCCAGGGGTGAATTTCATCTATTAAATATAAAATTGGAAGAAAAAAAAGAGAGCCAGGCTTGAGAGGAATACTGTAAGACTTACCTGCATAGATCTTAGTTGATCAATGTCACATCATATGGGGTTTTTAAATAGTGTTTTAGGCATGCTTTCGTCATATGATATTTAAATGGTTAAAGGTATCAAGTCATTCTTAATTTTAGATCTGTATTGATAAAGTCTTTTTTTATTCCTGTAAATGATGTAAAAGCAAAATACTATACAAATTTTAATTTTGTGTCTGTACAAACATATTGTCCCTTACTAGTTCCTCTTACTAAAATAAGATCAATCTATTACGTTTTCAGTTTGTTTTTAAGCCTTGAATTTTATTGTCTTTGCCTGACTATCTGTCAATTGTCTGGAAGGATTTTTCTTCAAAGAGCATAAAAGCTTCCTTTTGCCATCCTTGCTGCTATGTACTTGACCTTGTAAATTAAGTTCTTAACAATTTGGTTTATACTGTATGTCTTTTTAAATATAATTATAGTTTTAGAACCAAACACATTTCCTTAAGAGTTATTCCAATAGATGTTTGTTGTGTAATATTCCTTAAGGATGTGTGGTTTCTCACTGGGTCTTTGGCATGAAAAAAAGGATACAGTACTGTGTGTCGGTTTTATCTCAAGGAATTTTAACTGTTTATACTTGTGGTCAAAAGACCTTAGTTACAAAACAAATGTTTTATCACCCATCTTGTATTATCTCTCTCCTTAACATTTCTTTACTAGATGCCTTCAGCTTGAACTATGTGATAATACATATATTTGGTATACATGTTTGTTTATGCTGAATTGCATTAGCCAGTCTCATGTTCTTGGAGTGCCTGAAGTAGTTTCACTAATCTGTCAGTATAGTATGTACTTTTGGATAAATATAGACATGCAGCCACTCTGCAAGTTGTAGGTCATCATCGTATGCTGAAGCTAAAAATTACTCCTTTGGTTATGGAAAGCTTGATCTGATCAGGAGGCCTGCTCTAACTTCAGCACTTACCTATTTAAAACAAAAACCCTTCACCAACAAAAAACCTAAATGAAATGCCTGCTTTGATGTCGAAGAAAAACATAGAGGAGTGTGGAACAGTATCATGAAACAAGTAATTTGTTTCTCAATTTTAGTAAGAAAACAGTTTTGAAAATTGGAATTTCTCAAGTTATTTTCAGGCTCATGGATATTACAGTATCCTGTTGGAGAAGATTCAGTGTGGTCAGTTTTATAAAGGAGCTGGGTAGGTATAAAAACAATGGGACTTTGTCAGTTAGCGTATTTAGCCTATATGATGATTGAGTCAAAATTTGGAAAGTTGAAGAAAATAATATATTCATTTTCCTGTTAAAGATAATAAGAAGACACTAACAGCGTTTTATTAAAATTGAACGCACTGTGTTGCAAGATTGCAACTTGTACATACTAGATTAAATTTTCTGTTGTTTTGCTTGATCTTTGAGTTTGAAGAAAAGTTTCTGTTGTATAATGTACAAATACTGAGGAAATGGCATAATTTCATTTTATATATCTCCGTTTTCATCAGCTTGCTGCAAATGTATGTATTAAAACTATTGTATTTTCTTAAAACTCTTACCTATAGTAGTTGTTTATCATGTCAGCAAAGCTGATTATTTATAACATGAAAAAAATTAATTGGTATAACATATACTTTAATGCAGTTATCCAGTTTACAGTAATAGTATATGGCCACAGGATATGTGGATATTTTATTGCAACATCAATAATATTTTTTTCTCACATTTAAAGAAAATGTTATATTGTTATAACTGGTTCTAAGTGAAGGTGTTCTACAAGGAAGAATTATTATTTCTAGATACCATGGGTTGCAGGTATGTTAGAATTTAAGCAATAACTCAAGGTACCAAGCAAAACCAGTTGCTTAGGAGGGATGGACCAGAACTGCACTTGAAATGTTGGCAATATTTTTGGGATGATCTTATAAGGGTCAGTATGTGTAAAAAAAATAAAACTCAAAAAAACCTATGTAAAACATTAAGTTTACAAAGTAAAACCCACAAAACTTAAGAAATGCCAAGATTTAGATTGCCTCTACAACAAATATTTGGCATCCTGGTGTTTATTAATTTTGATAGTCTTAAATTATGTGATCACATACTATTTTTTTCCACAGGATGCTACCCCATGCAGTGTATAGGATGGATGGTGCTCACTGAATGCTAATTAAATATTTTTTCTTGTAATTTATTGTGTGCCTTTGCATTATTTACTGTGTGTCATCCAAATCCTGCACTTACTCCAGAATTATTAATTTCCCATGGGATTTTCTATGATGCTGTCGTCATAATATCTTATTAGGATAGTATCTTATTAGGATCATGTATTTAATGACTGTATCATCATGCATAAGCACAAGGGTATCATACTAAGGTTACACAGGCAACCTTAATTCTGACTCCCTACATTGTGTGTGCTGGGCTTTGCAATCCTTATACAGTATTTTGTTGATCTGTTTTTGTTATGTAAGACATACTTTTGAGCATATATAGACACTTCAAAACTTATTAAGATTCAATTATCATTTGGTTTTTCATACAAAATGGAAGACAAAATTTTCAAAACAGGATGTTTGCATTTACAGTAAACTTCCGGTAATCCGACACCTTTGGGACCCAGGGGGTGCTGGATTATCAGATATGACGGACTATCAGAAGGGGGGGCTATGAGGGATCTGGGGTGGGGTGGAGGGATGCTACCCCAGACCCCCTCATAGCCCTCCCTTCTGATAGTCCGGCTCTGCCCCAGGAGTCCCCGATTCAGCCGCTGCTGGTCAGTTTCAGCAGCGGCTGAATCGGGGGCGCCTGCAGCAGAGCAGCTGGGGTGCTGCTGGGTAGGTCCGGTAGCGCCGACCCTTGGCACCGTGAGACCAACCCGTCAGCACCCCAGCTGCTCTTGGGGACGCCTCGGGCAGAGCAGCTGCGGTGCTGACAGGTTGGTCCCACAGCGCCGCTCCTCGGCGCTACTGGACCAACCCATCAGCTCCCCAGCTGCTCTGCCCCAGGTGTCCCCAAGTCAGCTGCTGCTGATACTGATCAGCGGCTGACTCCAGAAAGCCAGAGGCAGAGCTGTTCTGCCCCGGGCTTTCTGGAGTCAGCCCTGGTCAGTTTCAGCAGCGGCTGAATCAGGACGCCTGGGGCAGAATAGCTGGAAGGCTGCTGGGTTGGTCCCACAGCACCGACGAGCGGCGCTACTGGACCAACCCAGCAGCACCCCAGCTGCTCTGCCCCAGGTGTCCCCAAGTCAGCTGCTGCTGAAACTTATCAGCGGCTGACTCCAGAAAGCCAGAGGCAGAGCTGCTCTGCCCCAGGCTTCCTGGAGTCAGCCCTGGTCAGTTTCAGCAGCGGCTGAATTGGGACGCCTGGGACAAAGCAGCTGGGGCGCTACTGGGTTGGTCTGGTAGCGCCAAACCTCGGCGCTGCGGGGACCAACCCAGCAGCACCCCAGCTGCTCTGTCCCAGGTGTACCCAAGTCAGCTGCTGCTGAAATTGACCAGCGGCTGATTCTAGGAAGCTGGGGCAGAGCAGCTCTGTCTCGGGCTTCCTGGAGTCAGCCGCTGGTCAATTTCAGCAGCGGCTGAATCCGGGACAGCTGGGGTGCTGCTGGGTTGGTCCCGCAGCCCCGAGGGGCAGCGCTACTGGACCTACCCGGCAGCACTCCAGCTGTTCTGCCCCCTGCTTCCCAGATTCAGCGCTGGTCAGTTTTAGCAGCGGCTGAATCGGGGAAGGTGGGGGCAGAGCAGCTCCAATGGTCCGGCTGCCTGGAGCACTTCCGGGTTCCTGATGGTGCCGGACCATCAGGAGTGCCGGACCATCAGATGCCAGACCATCAGAGTTTTACTGTATTTGGCATTTACAAAAATCAGGCCTCCTTAATTTAGGAACGTAAGTATAATTTTAAGTAGCTAACAGGCACCCCGCTTTGAAAATGTTTACCATAGTAAATAGAAGTAAAAAGTTCTTGCTCCATTTTGTCTGTTCTGCAAGTGTAAAATTAGTCCCACAAAATATTGTTTGTGTGGTTCTGCTGTGAAAAGTAATTGAAGATCCGCTTCCTTCTGTAAACAGTCCCCCATCTGTTGATTGTAGTGACAAATGTAAGTTCTCACTTATTTTACAAAAAAAAAACCCAACAGATAGTATGGTGGCACTTTAAAGACTAACAAAACATGTAGATCTACATGTTTTGTTAGTCTTTAAAGTGCCACCATACTATCTGTTGGGTTTTTTTAAGTGTATCCTGTACAGACTAACTTGGCTACCCCTGAAGCTTATTTTACTAAGAACAGCATTAGAGAGCCAACACTTTGGATTCTATTCCAGCTCACAGATCATCAATATAATTGCTAATTATGTTTCAATTAATGGGACAATTTTTTTACTCATTTACTATGCAAATATTTGACACGGTATGTTACACATATGTAACAGAAGGCAGAAATTTCATACAAAAGTTGCACAGGTATACATTAGGATAGAATCTGAGCTGTAAAAGCTTCGTAATGGTGGAGTATGGGTGCAGGAGTGGATTCTGGCCTGGGGGAAGGGTGTAGAAGGCGGTTCAGGTTCTGGGAGAGAGTTGTGACCTGGAGGAGGGAGAGAAGGGGATGCATAGGGTTTGGGTGGTGACTCCCTGCCTACCATAGTCCCAGGTGGCTCAAAATGGCTAGTTGTTCCATATGACTGTCTGCTGGGGAGGTGGAGGGCTTTGTATGCTGCCCCCACCCCTTCCACAAAATCTCTCAGCTCCTATTGGCCAGAAAATGGGAAATGAGTTATTTTGCTGGTAGGCGGGGCAGCATGCGAAGCCTCCTGCTGCACCCAGTGCCAGGAGCTACAGGGAGCTTAAAGTGGAGTGAGAAGCTCTGTGCTTGAGAGTCCAGTCGGGGAGGCCTACAGGCCAGTTCTGGTGGCATGGCCATATCTTGCTTGTCTCTGGTCTAGCCTATTAAATGATATAATTTTTTAAAATGGAATTTTTTAAAAAAATTATCTGTTCCCTGTTACGCAATGCAGTTTGCATCATCTTCAGTGCAAAAATTTTGGGCTGAAGTTTGCAAGGTTCTGAGCATTACTCATCAGGTTCAGTGCACCCTCCAATGTCATTGAAATCATTGGAAGTTGATGCTTGGCACCTTGCAGAAACCAGATGTTACGCACATAAAATATAATTTATTCTTATGCGAAACACAGGTGGTTAACAGTTGAAAGTAACTTTCAGCAGAAGATTCAAAATTTGTCCCAGAAGAGCTTATGGTATAGAATACAAAGGGCCAAATTCTAATCTTAATTGTGTAGTATCTACCACTGGGTATCTGAAATATTTGCCTTTTTTCTAAGCTGGTAAGATGTGCACAAAAACAATGCATGTACTTTTTGGTATATTTCTCTTATGATTGCAGCAAGATTGGGAAGTGATTTACTTGGGGTTTTTTTTTTGTAATCTTTGTCCCCACCTCTGCAATTGCTCAAAGATGTTATGATGCCTGAATTGCAGCAGCAGTGGTAGGTGATCTGTTCCCTAGACAGCTGCTTATAATATCACTTTTTATACCAACTCGAAAGTGAATAGCAGGAGATGCAGCCAAGCATCACACCACAAGATAAACATGCCATTTTTTCCCCGTAGAAAAACTAAGCTTCTTGTGGCATAAGTTTGAGAATGTAAGATTAGGGTTCTGATGCATAGAAAAATGGTACAGGCAGTCCCCGGGTTACGTACAAGATAGGGACTGTAGGTTTGTTCTTAAGTTGAATCTGTATGTAAGTCGGAACTGGCGTCCAGATTCAGCTGCTGCTGAAACTGACCGCCAGTTCTGACTTACATACAGAATCAACTTAAGAACCCCAAGCGTCCCCAAGTCAGCTGCTGCTGAAACTGATCAGCAGCTGATTCCAGGAAGCCCGAGGCAGAGCAACTCTGCCTCGGGCTTCCTGTAGTCAGCGCTGGTCAGTTTCAGCAGCAGCTAAATCAGGACGCCTGGGGCAGAGCAGCTGGGGTGCTGCTGGGTTGCTCCAGTAGCGCCGCTCCTCGGCACTACTGAACCAACCCAGCAGCACCCCATCTGCTCTGCCCCAGGCGTCCTGATTCAGCCGCTGCTGAAACTGACTAGCAGCGGCTGAATCAGGACCAGAGCAGCTGGGGTGCTGCTGGGTTGGACCAGTAGCGCCCAGAGCGGCGCTGCGGGACCAACCGGCAGCACCCCAGCTGCTCTGCCACAGGCGTCCGGAGAAAAGCCTAGTCTGCTGGGGGGGGGGGCGTACTAGCTGCGCCCCCCCCCACACCCCAGCAGACCAGGAAGACACGGGCGGCGGAACGAGACGCACCGCAGTCAGAGCTCCGCTGCTGGCTTCCCTGCGGCTTTGCAAAGCCGCGGGGGAGGACGGGAGGGGGGCTCGGGCAGCCCAGGTGCCCCTGGGCTGCCCGAGCCCCTCCGCGGCTTTGCTCTGCGTCTTCCTGATCTGCAGACCAGGGAGACGCAGAGAAAGCCCCAGAGTACACAGGCGGCAGGACCGCGAGGTCCCGCAGTCCGTGTACTCTGGGGCAGCCCCGTTCGTAACTGCGGATCCAACATAAGTCGGATCCGCGTAAGTCGGGGACTGCCTGTATTGGCCTTTGCTTTTATTTCTCTTCTGGTTTGTTATAAGAAAAAGAAACAGCGATAAATGAAGTATACATTGTTATCATATATATGAGGTTGATAAATAATGTTAATTAAACCTTTCAGTTAACCTGATAAAATAATTGATGTTCAGTGTCAGAGAAAATATTTAAGGCCTGGCTCGTTTCACATATGGTTTACATTCGTGAAACTCACTGGACTTACCCTGGTTTAAAGTGAATGGAAAATCAAGCATGCTACATTCTGTTTGTAACAGACAAAAAATAGTTATAATCTTGACATCTATGGGAGTTGAGCATTCTGAATAATGATAAAGAAAATAGTTGACAATTGATCAATAGTGCTCTTGCATGAAAGATAAGGTGATGAGAAACTGGAGAGTTATTAAGAGCTGGGTGATGGCAGATCTCGTCATGTTAAAGACAGCACAGCGTGGAACATGAAAAGTCAGAAAATATGTCATCTACTATTTCTTGTAATAAACTGATCGTGTACAGTTTGGAATTCTTAAAATAATACATAGATATGGTACCAAGAAAGACCACGGGACCTAATATAAACTTTCACATTTTTATTCAACAAAGGTACAACTTACTTTTAATGTTTATTTTTACATACTATATTGGACCTGATGATCATTTAATCTGTTGCTTTTTTTTCCACTGATAAGACATTGGAATAGACTTAGAAAACTAAAGCATGCAGGTGTTGCCACAAGTAAACATATGTCTTGTAAATTTCAGCTTCTCCAGTTGGTAACGGATATATCAAACCACCAGTTCCACCTGTTTCTGGTACACAGAGGGAGAAGGGACCTCCAACCATGTTGCCCATCAGTGTTGACCCAGACAGTAAACCGGGTGAATATGTCCTGAAGAGCTTGTTTGTTAACTTTACGACTCAGGCTGAGCGCAAAATTCGCATCATCATGGCAGAGCCCTTGGTGAGTATAAAGGAAATCTTAAAAATAATTAAATTGCATAAAACTTGTTGTTAAATCAATGTTGAGTTTATTATATAATTTCTAGTCTGTTAGATTATTATATATATTTCAATGAGATTTCAAAGTATTAACAGTTCTTAAAAGTTAAAATCTATAGTACATTAGCTTGTATTTTACTTCCGTGATTCAGGTTTTTATTTTAAGAATTACTTCACTTGACTTAATATTTTAATTCCCAGTCTTCCGAATATGAACAGCCCATATTATGCAACTAGCCTTCTGTGCCTTTAACCTGAAACTGCATTTTATTTACCTTTTTATGATCTTGAGTAGGCCAAAATTAGTTAGGGCACATATTTTAGCTAGAATAACATCTCTTACAAATAATTAGGAATCTAGATTTCTAAGCTATCAGGAAACTTTTGTAGTGTCTTTATAACATTTTGTTATAGAACACTGTTTAGAACAGCTAGAAAATCTAATTAGACCCCATATCTTTAGGATTCTATAAATTCCCAAAGGTAGGGAAATTCCTGATTGTCTTGGCTCTGATAAAATGTGACTAGCCGTATCTTTTGATTTAGATTCAAGAGGATTTGTTATACATAAGAGTGTTTCTTCCCTTTCCAATACTGTGCACATGGAAGATGGAGGTTCCTTACATAATTTTGTCAGAGGTAGAAGACTGGGAAAGAATTTTAAGCACAGTGTGGTAAAATGAAGGAATCTTTTTGGGGGTAAAAGGGAAATCCAGTTTACTTTTCTTTCCAGATCTCTCCAAATAAATCACAGAAAGTAAAATAAAGGAATCAGCTATGGTACAGGTCTTCTTAGGAAGAGAGAATGATACAAGTAGTTTGGTACCAAACAATCTTTACATTACCTTTAGTGAGCACTTTTAAACATATAAAGACAAAATAATGCTGTGAAATTGCTAGATAAGAGAAGAGAAGCAACAAGAAAGATTCTGAAGAAAAGTTAAAAGGCTACTGAATACCGAGAAATACCTCTGTATTGGGTCCATTTATGTAGCCCTTGAACACTTGGCCATGTGTTTTCATTTAATGTTTCAGGAATACACGTAAGAAGATAAGAACTGCCATAGTGTGTGAGAGAAATAGTCCATCTAGTCCTATATCCTGTCTTCAGACAGCAGCCAGTGCTAGATGCTTCAGAGAGAATGAACAGAATAGGGCTATTGTTGAACAACCTTTTCCTCCTTGTCCAGTCCCAGTTTCTGGCAGTCAACAATTTAACATTGCCCAGAGCATGGGATTGCATCCTTGACTGTGTTGGCTAATACCTATTGATGGATGGTAGGGTGGAAGGTGATGAAATCCCTGTGGTATTCTTCAAAGGTCTCCTTCCTGTGGGTCTATATGATGAAAATGTCATCAATATAGCATAAGTAAAGTAAAGGAGCTAGGGGGCAAGAGCTGAGGAAACATTGTTCAAGGTCAGCCATAAAGATGTTGGCATATTGTGCGGCCAATGCAGGTGCCCATAGCTATGCTGCTGACTTAAAGATATAAACTGTCCCCAAATTGGAAATAGTTGTGGGTGAGGACAAAGTTGCAGAGCTCTGTAATCAGGTGTGCAGGGATAGTGTTCCTGACAGCCAGTAATCCGTCATCGTGTGGAATGTTGGTGTAAAGAACTTCTTCATCCATGGTGGCCCAGGTGGTGTTTTCAGGAAAATTACTGATGTTCTGTAGTTTCCTCAGGAAGCCGGTGTTGTCTCGAAGATAGCTAGGAGTGCTGGTAGCATAGGGTCTGAGGTGATAGTCAGTATAACCAGATAATCCTGCTGTAAGTGTACCAATGCCTGAGATGATGTGTTGTCCGGGATTTCCAGGTTTGTGGATCTTGGGCAGCAGATAGAAGACTCCTGGTTGGAGATTTGGGGCTGTGTTTGTGTTTGTGGGACCTGAATTGTAGCAGGGAGTTTCATGAGCAGATGGTTTAGGGTTTTTTTTTGGGGGGGTGGGGGGTTGTATTCTTTCATAGGATCAGAGGAGAAAAGCCTGTAGAATCTGGTGTTGGTGAGTTGTCTGGCAGCCTCCTGTTCATAATCTGTTCTGTTTGATAACTACAGCGCCCCCTTTGTCAGCCTCTTTGATTATAATTTTAGAATTGTTTTGGAGGTTGTGAATAGCATTGCGTTCTGCATGACTGAGGTTATACGTTTCATGTCAGCCCGTGCACGTTTGCAGAAGCAATCAATGTAGAAGTCAAGACTCTAAAGTACTTTCTTATGTTTGTTTTAAACTCTGCTGTTATTTAATTTCATTGGGTAACTTCTGATTCTTGTGTTATATGAAAGGATAAATAATGCTGTTATATCCCCCTTAGTCGTCTCTTTTCTAAGATGTACAATCCCAGTCTTTTTAATCTCTCTTCATATGGAAGCTGTTCCATATTCCTAATAAATTTTGTTGTCCTTCTTTATGCTTTTTCCAATTCTGATACATATTTTTTAAATGAAGTGATCAGAACTGCATGGAGTATTCAAAGTATGGATATTCTATGGATTTAGATAGTGCCATTATATTATTTTCTGTCTCATTATCTATCCTTCCTAACATTCTGTTAGCTTTTTTGGCTGCCATTGCACATTGAAGAGATGTTTTCAGTGGAAGTCAAAAAACTAAAATACAGTGAAAGAGAGACTTAAAATAGTGTTTCTTTTTTTTCTCAGTTCACCTTGTGTGAATGTGTTGCATTGTGTTAGTATATTAATGTTTATGTGTGAAATGCATGAAAAGATTAATGTTAATCTAATTTCCTATTTGCTATGTAAAATTTTACTTGTGCTGTGGAAAACTGAGACCGTACAGGAATGTCGTGATGAACTGGGTGTTGTATTCTTCTACAAGATTGTCTTTGTCCTGAAAATATTATTTAATTACTTCATAATTAAATTAAGTATAGAGATAGAGCATATAAGGTATTGCTACTAGAAGTTGACCAGGTGACACACATTTAAGTAGTCCTCTGGAGAGACTCAACCCAGGTGGCCCTGAAGTAATAGTTACAAGATGGAAAAAACTGGGAAAAATGGCCCCCCCAAAAAATGGAATGCCGAGTGAGGGTTTATGCCCACCATTTCTTGCCTGGTTTATAATCTAGGGTAGCTGTTAGATGCTCAGCTGCTTACAAGTACCTGCCAAACATGCTTTTATCATTTGTAGCTCACAAGAAGGTTGCCTCCTTTTTATTTTAATAGAGAGTATATCTGTGTGTCTTTGTCATATCAAAGTTACATTTACTTCTTTGTTTACATCCTAGCACCTTTTGGAAACAGCAGCTATTACCAGGCCTGCTGATGGAAAGAGAGGAATGGGGGCAGCTGCCAGCAGGTTCCAGTAATTTAAAAGGGCTTGCACTGAGGTTAAGGATGGCTGGAAGCAGTGCCGGCAGGGCATCAGATTAGGACTTAGAGTGTGGAGCTGCTGCCTCAGGCTAGCCGAGGGCTGTGCTTAAAGGGACCCGACCCCCACCCCGGACAGACAGTTCTCAGGGGTTCCCCGCTTGCAAAGAAAAGAGGAGCTTAGAAAAGAGGAGACTGAGGAGGGATATGATAGAGGTCTATAAAAGCATGAGTGGTGTGGAGAGGGTGCATAAAGAAAAGTTCTTCATTAGTTCCCATAATAGAAGGACTAAAGGACACCAAACGAAATGAATGGGTAGCCTATCTTTCTGGATCACAGTCTCATGTCAGTTACTGGATAGGAAAGAGGAGAGTAGAGTGGCCTCTCTCCCCATATCAGGGTAGTAACTTCATGCAGTTGTCAGTTTGTTTGTTGTTTGTCAGGATTCTTGAACTAGGTCAAACTAGTACAGGCAGTCCCCGGGTTACGTACAAGATAGGGACTGTAGGTTTGTACTTAAGTCGAATTTGTACTTAAGTCGGAACTGGCATCCAGATTCAGCCACTGCTGAAACTGACCAGCGGCAGACTACAGGACGCCCGAGGCAGAGTTTCTCTGCCGCGGGCTTCCTGGAATCAGCTGCTGATCAGTTTCAACAGCAGCTGAATCTGGACACCTGGAACAGAGCAGCTGGGGCGCTGCTGGGTAGGTCTCCGCAGTGCCGCACCACAGCGCTGCGGGGACCAACCTGGCAGCACCCCAGGTGTCCCCAAGTCAGCTGCTGCTGAAACTGATCAGCGGCTGATTCCAGGAAACCCGGGGCAGAGCAACTCTGCCTCGGGCTTCCTGTAGTCAGCCGCTGGTCAGTTTCAGCAGCGGCTGACTTGGGGACGCCTGGGGCAGAGCAGCTGGGGTGCTGCTGAGTTGGTCCAGTAGCGCCTCTCCTCGGCACTACTGGACCAACCCGGAAGCACCTCAGCTGCTCTGCCCCAGGCATCCTGATTCAGCCGCTGCTGAAACTGAACAGCAGCGGCTGAATCAGGACTCCTGGGGCAGCAGCTGGGGTGCTGCCGGGTTGGTCCAGTAGTGCCAAGGAGCGGCTTTGCGGGACCAACCGGCAGCGCCCCAGCTGCTCTTCCCCAGGAGTCCCGAGAAAAGCCTGGTCTGCTTGGGGGGGGGGGGCGCACTAGCTGCGCTCCCCCTCCCCCCTAGCAGACTATGGAGACGCGGGCGGCGGGACCGAGAGAGACCAGGGAGACACAGAGGTTTGCTCCCTGCAGACCAGGGAGACGCAGAGCAAAGCCGCGGAGGACCCGGGCGGCAGGAGCACTCAGACGCTCCACGGTCCCGCCCAGGTCCTCCGCGGCTTTGCTCCGCGTCTCCCTGGTCTGCTGGGCCCCCCTCTGGGGTGAGAAAAGTGGAGCAGCTTTTCTCGCCCCGGAGGACGAGGGCGGCGGGACCTCGGCGCGTCTGGGCGGTCCTGCCGCCCGCATCTTCCGGGGCGAGAAAAGCCCAATTCGTAAGTGCGGATCCGACATAAGTCGGATCCGCGTAACTCGGGGACTGCCTGTATATGCAATTTCCCTCTGGAGGCGAGTGTTACTTGCTTGAGGATTTGCATTAATTATCCCTCAGAGCTTACTAGAAGACATACCCAGATGCCCGGGCCTTAGGAGGTTGGGAGGTATCGGCGGGGGGGACGTTGCAAGAGTGAGGGCTACGGGGTGTGGAGGGTTTCAGGGCAGGGAATCCTAGCCAGCAGAGCCTTTTTTCCTCCCCAGCCCACATAGTGGGCAGGGGCCTTCTCTCTGCTCCCAGCTCTTTCTCCCCCCCTCCCCACGGTTGCCAGGGGCCTTCTATCTCCCACACATCTCCCCCTGCCATCGGCCAGGGGTCTTCTGTCTTCCCCAGCTCTGCCCTCCACTGTCAGGGGCCTTCTGTCCCTTCCCAGCTCCCCCAACCACCAGGGTTCTTCTGTCTCCACCCTTCCCTCCACCCCGACCATCAGGAGTTTTTTGTTTCCTACAGCCCTTTGGCCATCAGGGACCCTTTTCCATCTCCCCCCACCTGGTGCTGCAGCCAATTGCCAAGCAGGGGAGGAAGAAAGGGTTGGGGGGGGGCACTTACTTGGTCTGGTGATAGTTAAGATAGCAAGCCCGTTGGCCACTCTCTTGGTGGTGTAGCTGCCTCCATTAGTCACTCTGCAGAATAGCTCTTTGCTGCGGGCTTCCTGCCCCCATTGGCTACTCTCAATATCATGTTTTTCCTCTCTGTGCCCCTCCCTTTCCATGTTATGAACAACAGTCCCATTCCTGGCACTTTGCATTTTTGTGGCTCAACTAAACCCTGACCTTGCTTTAAGTTATGATTAGATAAAGCTACATACCAAGTTTGGTGGTCCTAGCTCTTACTGCTTAGGAGGCGCTTGTGAGCAAACAGATTTACAGACAGACAGACCAACAGATATTTCTAAAATATATAGAGAGATTAGTGTATACAGGACACTCTTAAAATTCCTAGCATATAAATAGCCAGGGAAGATAATGGAACAAGTAATTACGGAATTCATCTGCAAACACCTGGAAGATAATAAGATGATAGGTAACAGCCAGCATGGATTTGTAAAGAACAAATCATGTCAAACCAATCTGAGAGCTTTCTTTGATAGGATAACGAGCCTTGTGGATAAGGGAGAAGCGGTGGACGTGGTATACCTAGACTTTAGTAAGGCATTTGATACAGTCTTGCATGATCTTCTTATCAATAAACTAGGGCAAATACAACTTAGATGGGACTACTATAAGGTGGGTGCATAATTGTCTGGATAACCATTCTCAGAGTGTAGTTATTAACAGTTCACAGTCCTGCTGGAAGGTCATAAAAAGTGGGGTTTGTTTTGGGACCGGTTCTGTTCGATATCTTCATTTAGATATTGGCATAGAGAGTACACTTACTAAGTTTGCAGATGATACCAAGCTGGGAGGGGTAGCAAATGTTTTGGAGGTTAGGGTCATAATTCAAAATGATCTGAGGTAAATAGGATGAAGTTTAATAATAAGGACAAATGCAAAGTAATCCACTTAGGAAGGAACAATCAGTTTAATACATACAGAATGGGAAGGGACTGTTTAGGAGGGAGTACTGCAGAAAGGAATCTAGGGGTTGTAGTGGACCACAAGCTAAATATGAGCCAACCGTGTGATGCTATTTAAAAAAAAAATGATTCTGGGATGCATTAACAGGTGTCTTGTGAGGAAGACATGAAAAGTCATTCTTCCACTCTACTCTGCACTGATTAGGCTTCCAGTGGAATATTGTGTCCAGTTCTGGGCATCACATTTCAAGAAAGATATGGAGAAATTGGAGAAGGTCCAGAGAAGAGCAACAAACGTGATTAAAGGTGTAGAGAACATGACCTATTAAGGAAGACTGAAAGAATTGTGCTTGTTTAGTTTGGAAAGGAGAAAAGTGAGAGGGGACATGATAGCGGTTTTTAGGTATCACAAAAGGGAGTCACAAGGAAGAAAAAGGGTGTCACAAGGGAGAAAAATTGTTCTCCTTGGCCTCTGAGGATAGAACAAGAAGCAATGGGCTTAAACTGCAGCAAGGGAGGTTTAGGTTGCATATTAGGAAAAACTTCCTAACTGTCAGGGTGGTTAAACATTGGAATAAGTTGCCTAGGGAGGTTGTGGAATCTCCATCTCTGGAGATATTTGAGAGCAGGTTGGATAGACATTTATCGGGAGTGGTCTATATGGTACTGGGTCCTGCCATGAGGGCAGAGGAATGGGCTTGATGACCTCTCTAGGTCCCTTTCAGTTCTGGTGTTCTGTGATTAAATATAACATTTATAATGTTAATATAATAGTGCAGAGATAGTCCATGTGTTCACAGTATCTTTCAGACATGCCCACGTTCCCTGTCCCCTTATCAGCCTGCAGCTCATTCCGATCTTCCACTGCAGAGCATTTCTGAGGGAAATTGTAAACTTTACTTCAAATGTTGTTAGTCTAACACTTGGGGCCAAATTTGTCTGTGTAATTCCCAGCTTTGAGCGAGGCTGCATTTGCTTTTGGGGCAATTGTTCTTGCAGCTTCAGTTCCCTTTCTGAGATAACAGTGGAGGGGACCCCAGTATGCTTCAGGAAATGACCTAAGCTGAGAAAAAACAGACTAAAAAAGCATTGAACACTGCAAACACCACAAGGTTTTGTAAGGAGCCTTTGTGTAACACACACATCTTCCGGGTGTAGTGTATTGTCTCATCTAGTGGCACTGAGACCACTTAGAGAGAATGATTATTCTGCTCTACAGCCTTAGCTGAGGGCCAGCCAACTTTTAACTCATGCAATAGAGCTAGTGGGGAACCTTTTTTGGATTGGGGGCTGTTGACAACCCTCACTGAGGTGGCCCCTGACTGGGAGGAGAAAGACACTCCCCACATTACCCTCACATGCCAGAGTCTGGGGGCTGGGGCAGGCTAGTAGATTTTGTGGGCCAAAAGTGGGCGGTTTAGAAACAGGCTGGGGGTGAGGGATCTGGACCAGAATGGGATTGAAGGAGCAAAGTAGGGGTGTGGAGTTTGGGTGGGAAGGGGGGTGCAGGAGCGAAGTAGAGGTGCAGGGTCTGAGTGGGAGGTAGAGTGCAGGAGTGGGCTAAGAGTGGGAGTTTTCCAAGAAAGGGGGTGTAGCAATGGTGTAGGGGTGTAGGGTCTGGGCAATGCTTACATAAGAAAAATAATAGTGGGTCAGACCAAAGGACCATTTAGCCCAGTATTCTCCTGTCTGCCGACAGTGGCCAATACGAGATGCCCCAAACGCAGGGATTACAACAGGTAATGCTCACGTGATCCCTCCCCTGCCACCACCTCCAGAGAAACAGAGGCTAGGACACAATTCCTACCCATCCTGGCTAATAGCCATTGATGGACTTAACCTCCATGAATCTATCAAGCTCTTTTTTAAACCCTATTAAAGTTCTAGCCTTCACCGCATCATCTGGCAAGGAGTTCCATGGGTTACCTGGAGCAGTTCCCCAGGGATGCATATGGCTCCATGTTCTCTGCTGCTCCCAGACACTGCCCCCAGCTGCTCCTATTGGCCATGATTAAAGCCAATTGGAGCAGTATGGGAAGAGTCTCCAGAAAGTGCATTGCTGTGCCAGCTGGGAGGGGGGAGAGTGGCAGTGCGCAGATCCACGTCTTCCCCCCCACCAGTCAGAGCCCATGGGATGAATCCACCCTGGCTTGCCTGACTCTGGCCCGTGAGGCTTGGAGCTCTATCTCCCTCAGCAAGGAAACAGTGCTGTTGCTCCAGCCCCATGGAGGGAAGGAGCGAGGGCTAGAGCACCAGTGCGAGCTCCCCAAAGCTGGAGCGGGGGTGGCAGCCTCAACCCTCAGGCGCTGGATTTAGGCAAGCCACAGTTTGCATCTAACCCCCGGGACCTATATTCCCCACCCCTGCAGTAGAGGCTCATGCACTAATCTTCAGAGGTCCCAGGTGTGATTCTGCCTACTGGCAGTACATTTGTGCCCACTGCCCTTGGCAAGTAGATTACACCCTGGAAGAACCTGCGTAGAGCCGCTTGGCGAGCCCTGGCTATCATAGACTAGCCCCTTGCATAGGGATCCCTATTCCTATCTCAGGCTGAGATATCCAGGCAAAACACACACCTCTACATAACCCACATGGGTCCCATGCTATAGAGAGGGGTAGAGCTTCTGGGGATCCCAGCCTTGAGCCCCAGGCTAGTACCTTCCTGAAGTACCCAGAAGGGGCCTGTTTGAGGGAAGAGATGGAAAATAAGTCTAATCAATTTGAGGAGAGGGAGATAACGTCCCCACTTGAAATATTTCTACAGCAATCTCTGCGCCTAGTTTCATTTTCCCTTTGAAACAGGATTATGGGGACAAATTCCAATAAAATCAGTGCTGTTTGTCCTACTCTCCTTCACAGAGTGTAGCAAGGTAGGTATTCCTCAGTGCTTGGTTTCACAGAGTGCAGCATGTGGGGGATGATAGTCATTGTTCTGTTCTCATGCACTTTCACAGAGTGAAGCCAATGGCCCATCTAGCCCAGCAGCCCATCTTTGACAGTGGTCAGTGCCAGATGCAATGGAGTGAATGAACAAAAAGCAGCTGCTTTTCCAGAAAAACTTGCCAGCTGTCTACTACACTGGCCGCTTGAATTTCCACAAGAACACTGACGATCTCGTGTAAGAAATCAGTGCTTCTTGCGGAAATACTATGCTGCTCCCGTTTGGGCAAAAGTCCTTTTGCACAAAAGCTTTTGTGTAGACAGCTCAGATTTGTTTTGCGCAAAAGCACGTCTAGATTGGCACAGATGCTTTTCTGCAAAAGTGTTTTTGCGGAAAAGTGTCTGTGCCAATCTAAAGCAAAATGCAGGACTATGTAGCACTTTAAAGACTAACAAGATGGTTTATTAGATGATGAGCTTTCCTGGGCCAGACCCACTTCCTCAGATCAAATAGGAAGTGGGTCTGGCCCAGGAAAGCTCATCATCTAATAAACCATCTTGTTAGTTTTTAAAGTGCTACATAGTCCTGCATTTTGTTTCAGCTACACCATACTAACACGGCTACATTTCTATTACTGTGCCAATCTAGACGTTCTTTTCCACAAATGCTTTTAACGGAAAACTTTTAACGGAAATCACCAATTTCCTCTATCTGAGCTATGGATAAAGGATCCTATTGAAGTTAGTGTTATTTTTTTATACTTTTAAAAAGGAAATTCTTTTTTAACAGTTACAGTTTTTACAATTTTGTATAATACAAATTTGATTTTTTCTTGGAAATGTGAATATTAAATTATTTTCATATCCATTTTGTTCTGCTTTTGGCTAATATTTTATTTTGCCATGTACTGTGACAGGGCCCATTAGTGGTTCTCTGTACAGTTCTCAGTCCTGACAAATTCACAACCCCTCACACATTGTTGTCATAGAATTATCTGTAAAGAATGTAATATGATATATCAAATGGAAGCTAGTTATACACTGGTCATTAATATATATGTATTAATACTATATAATAAATTATACTGTAGATAGTTACTGAAATAATGCTTCCAGACAAAAGAGTAGGTGGTTATCTCCCTGTCTCTAATGTAAACTGATCATGGTGAAACCAAAGACAATGGGAAGTTCATTTGTGTCTGAGGAAAACAGGAATAGCTAGTTAAGAGAAGTATGAGAAAAAACAGTCTAGGTAGCATTGTGTCTGCCAAAAGTTGGGAGAAGAACTTTGAGTGTATGTGTCAAAAGAATGCGTCTTTTTCTGAACTATATGAAGAAGGGGAAGGAACCTTTCATTGTCCATCACAACGAACAAAGAGGTCAGCGTTCTTTGCATCTATGAATGATAGATCCCCAGACATGTTGGTTGGTAACACTGAGAATTGGCTGTGAGAAAACCTGCTTTAGGCAGAGATTGGAGTCTGCTAAGGTTGTAATATAGTCTCTTGAATGTGGGTTATACATGTGTTTTATTTGTAACCATTTCTGTTTTGATTACCTTTGCTTAGGATCTCTTAAATTAATAAATGTATTAATACATTAATTCTTAGTTTTAATAAATTTATTCTTAGTTTTATTATAAATTCATCCCAAAGCTGTAATATTAAAGTGTGCATCCTCATCTGAGTTGACAGGCTGATATTGTAGACAGAAAACTTGATGATTTCTCCAGTGACAGGAGCTGGATACTGCAGAAGAATGCTCTCCTAAGGGGTTTACAGATTGGGGTTTGCCTAATGTAAATTTGCAAGGCCAGGATAGGACTGGCAGAGTCCTGAGTAGAGTGCTTGAGTGATGAAAAGTCTGGTATTGTACTGGAGCTAACATGCATCTACCACAAGATAGACTCCTTCACTCTGGAGACAGGAGCTAAAAAGTGCTGGCATCCCAAGGAAGCATCACCTCTATCTAGTATTGCAAAGATTATAAAACAATTCCACATCTAGTTTTGCTCATTTAGTTGTCTAGGCACCATTATTCCTAATACATAGCACTACAAACAGTATCCAGTTGTGAACAGGTGCTTGACAGAGCATCATAGCAAACTCAAGCGTTCTGGTGTCATTACACTAAAACATTTTTTTAAAATTTATGGTGACCAGGTGATTTTTAGAGAAAAGATTCTGAATAACCATTACTTTATATCAGTTTCAAGAGACATTGAGAGATCTTGACCCTTGTACTGACTGGACCTGTAGTACTTCAAACAGACTTCCTTGTATAAGAAATAAAGACAATTCACAAATTATACTAAAGCAAGTGGGAGAAAGGAGTGCCTGCTAAAAGAAGTTAAACTTTATTTTTATTATAACAGACATGTATGGCTTCCCCTTTCAACCCTTTGTGAGACTTTTTCTGTGGCTAGATTAAGACTAGCTGGCTCTCTATGGAATAGTACACTCAGCCTTCAGAAGATATTTGAAATCATCATGTTTTCAGCAGATCTCCAAAGTACAGGTTACGGTATACAAATCAGTTGTGCACCAACTTGAGGGTGATAGGATTTCAGATCTTTGTAAAAGTAATATCCAGTGACAGAACTAAAAATGTAAATGTCACTAAACATATAAATGGCACACTGCTGTGTGGTGCTGACTCTGAACACCTACTACAAGAAGCTGACCACGTCACAATATTTGGAAGGTCATTCGTATTGTGGAAGAAATCACGTTTTTCTGTAGTAAAATATGATGCTTCTTTTGATGTGTTCCGGACAAAAACAGCTCTAGAAATTGAAAGTGGTCTGTAAGTATTAAATGTTAAAATAAAAGTGAAATGAAGAGCTCCATCCTTTTGTTTAATGGTCCCATCTACTCCCATTTCCTCTTGGCAATGCTCCCATATTAGGGAATCCCCAATAGATCATTTGTAGCCAGTTTCCACTTTGTGTCTATCTTGTGTTCGGTAAGCTTTTGTGGGAAAGTAGGTTTTATCTTTGTTAGGTAAAAAAAGAGTTATGAGTTAGTTGTCTGCATAATGGCTGCTGTAAATGGAAGTGGATGGCATTTTAAGTAGTACAATATATTATTGTATAATATTGACATAATGAATTCTAATTTGCACTACAACATCCCATCGTTTATTTTTCAAGTATCACTGAATACTAAATTTAGTGACCGGTATTTGGGAAAACCTGTTCCTCTGTAAATTTTCTCAGTGCACTGACTTAAAAAAGAGGAAGAAGCTTATGGCTATATTTTTAATAAAAAATAAAATTTAAAGATTAACGGCAAAATTCTTCTTTCTGATCTTTAATGCATATTAACACCAATATGGGAGTCACATGTGAACCAAATGCAAAATATGCAATTGAGAGCAGCACTTCAGATAAGAAATAAGAATGATAATGATTGAAAATAGGAATATTTGCGTTAAGAACAGCATTTTTCTGAAATTATCTGAAGGTTTCCACAGTCCAGAATTCTATGGGTTATTTCAGATGAAACAAAGGCTTCTTTATTCATATTTCTGTGGTTGTAGTTCTTGGCTCCATATTCAACCTACCTATTCATACAGGAATTTGAAGACCGTTCTGTAGAGCGTAATAAACCTATAGAAGCTCCCATAGAATGAACACTTCATATAAAAGAGTGTCTTTGCCATTTCTGGGGTGGGTGGATGAAAAAAAGGAGGTTCCCTAAGGCTGAAAAACTTTTTTTTTTAATAAATTAATCTGTAGGGCAGATAAACTGCCATAGAATCCATTACTCATCAACAGCTTTTAATCTTTATTGTATATAATAGCTTTTATACAAACTGAATCTGAAATACTTCATAGACTTAAATAACAAAGAGGTAAATCTATAGTAATAGAGCCAAATAATAAGCATAGTCAACAATCAAAGAGGGGCGAGAAAAACTGAAATAATTGGCAAGGGAAGAAAAGTTGTATTGAGAATAGATTCTTAAAAGATACTGAGTGATTGAGGTGTGCTAAAACAGGAAAGCTGTGCTAGATAACAGGAGCTTCAGAGGAAAATCTTTTTGTGTGTCAATTCTATGAGAAGAGAGAAATGGCTAGTGCTAGACATGCAGAAGGTAATAAAGGTTTATGAGAGAGTCAGACATTTCTGTTTCTGAAGACTTGTGTCACCTGGTGGCTCTCTCCTGTGAATGCTCTAGGTTGAGCTCCCATTTCGCCATATAAGGCAGAGCAGCAGCCAGGGGTTATAAAATGTCAGAGGTACCTCCAGTGAATTGGCTAGAGCTGGTGAATCAGAGCTCCCTGAATGGTAGTTAGGGGCAGGTGAGAGCTGCTAGCAATTGTATGTTTGAGATGTGGGAGAAATCTGGAGAATAGCAAAAAGGGGTTGATTGCTGTCGTCCCTGAGCCAGGGCTGGAAGACTGGAGTGGGTGGGAGGCAGGAGGAGCAGCAGAGACAAATGCTTGCTGGCTGTAAGACAGAGAGAGCTAAAGGCAGAAAAGCAGCAGATATTACCTGCTGTCCTCTCCAGGGCCAAAGAGCTGGACCCAAAGAACAATGAGAGGGCAAAAGAGTGAAGAGTGGTCCTGTGGTAAAGATGTGCTCCCAAAAGAGGCTGTGGTGGTTCTCACTAAGAAGAATGGGATTATAGCCCAATAGGAAGGACTTGGCTGATTGTCCTGGTACCAAGACGGGAGCAGATTACACACCCAGATGCTCTGGCAAAAGGGCATTCATTCACACAGTTGTACATCTTTCTGTGGTTGCATGCCATCCCTCCATCTCTCTCTCTGATCTGCAGCCCCATTCCCACCCCACGAATCGCATCATCCTCTTCCTGACTTATCTCTCCAACCAGGTCACTCAGCATTCCCCCATTCTGGGATATAGTCATTCTCACAGTGAACCAGGCAGCCTTCTAGTTCTCAGCTCTGCCAGTGCCACTTTCCCAGTGGCAAGTATTAGAACCAGGGCCAGACCTCAACTTTGGGTTCCAGCCCTGGCACTCTACAATATGCAGCTAAGTTCTGTTCAGTCCCCAGCCTTTCTTACTACTCTATGAATTGCTTTCCACTCTTGTATTCACCCCGCTCTGGGTTCTGCCAGCCTTTCCATTCTTTACTACTGTGGGCTACCTATCTCTGTATTCTCTTGTCACACCTCCCTTCTCCCAGGGAGTGACTGCAGACTACCTTACTGCAGCCCTTTTTTCTGGCTTTATAGAAGTCCCATTTGTTGTCACACAGGTGAGATTCCCCTAATTATTCCTTTCCTTTCAGTCTAATGCATTCATTCGCTCATGTGGCCTCCTTAACCCTTCAGGGCAAATATGGCATGGATGCCCCATCACAGGTTTTCTACAGAATTGGAATAAAACACTGCATTCTACATTAGTGTTACTTCAGTGAGAATGATACTGTGCTGTTTCCAAAGAGTGGCTGAACCTTTATAGTAGTGTGGAGCTGGAAACACAGGACCTGGAAGACCTGAATTATAATTAGTTTCTCTAAGCATTGAGCTGCTGCCTCAGATTCTTTATATTCATAAAGTGATTAATTATATTTTCTTGAATCAGAGGGATAGCTGTGTTAGTCTGAATCTGCAAAAGCGGCGAGGAGTCCTGTGGCACCTTATAGACTAACTGAAGTGTTGGAGCATAAGCTTTCGTGGGCAAAGACCCACTTCGTCAGATGCATGCCATCTGACGAAGTGGGTCTTTGCCCACGAAAGCTTATGCTCCAACACTTCAGTTAGTCTATAAGGTGCCACAGGATTCCTCGCCGCTTTTGTATATTTTCTTGAATTTTTGTACAATTAAGTCTGAGATTTGCAGTACCTTTTAAAATATGTATGCTATGTCCTTTTCTGATGTTAGTGGCTTCCTATTTGCTTCAGAGACATATTAAGTAAGCAAATGCTAGCAATTCAGACTTTTTTATTAGAACATTGTTTTGTACAGTTCTGAGTCAGCAGCTCTTTCCTCCTACAGTTTACAGTCGGAAAACATACAAATTCTGTCCCTGTTTCCATTTTTTTGTTTGAGAAGTGTAGATTTTGTAATAATCATTCTTCTGACACCTGTCAAGGCAAGAGTATAGGTATAATAAGTATACACTGAAACATGTGGGTAAACACAGGGTATCTTGAAGAAAGGATCACTGAGTTAGAATAATTTGGTGAAAAAGCAATTGATCAATAGTTACAAACCAAGTATTTGTTCCCGTGCTCTGCTGCAAGCAGGCCAATTAGTGAGCTAGATGGCTTACAAGCAAATTGATGATAGGGAGCATCTCCACTAAGACAAACTGCTAACTAACTAATTGGCTATTAATATTGTCCAAGATGTCAAGCTATTGACCTATTAGTCTGGTTCATTTTATAGTGGGTTAGTGGATCTTTCAGTTTGAAAAAAACGGAATTGCTTTTTGGACTTGATAACTGATGAGTACTCTGAAGGAAATTACCACCCAACGTGAAATTCAACACATCACATCTTAGTTTTAAATAGTGTTCCAAATATAGGATCAGAGTTTCCCTTAAAACTCTAAGGGTATGTCTACACAGCAGGGCTAAAGCCGAAATAAGCTAAGCAACTTGAGCTATGTCATTTGTGTAGCTTAAGTTGAAATCGCGTATTTTGGCTTTTGGTGCTCGCTACAGGGCAGGAAGTCCAAGTTAGAGCACCCTTCCTCCAACTTCCCTTACTCCTCGTCAAATGAAGGTAACAGGAGTCAGAGTAAGAAGTCCTCCAGCTTTACATTATTTTGACATTATGCTGAAATAACTGCTTGCTATGTAGACATGGACTATGTCTTCCCTGGAAAGAGAGGACACACTGGATTTGGTTTTACTTGGACTGCAGCTTTATTATTATTAGCTTATTGGAAGTACCTAGCAGATAAAAGTGTACAGCACAGGTAACTCCATTTCAGTATCTACTGGGGGAGGGGGATTTTTCATCATGGTCCCTGGCCAATCTGCTACTGGGACCTTACCTTCTCCAACCATCAAATGAGAGTTAAGGTGGGCTATAAAGAGGGGATTGGCTTCCTGCCATGTCAGTCAGAGGAGCCCTAACTGTGCCTTTCCTGTTTCTGTTCCTTTTACAAATACCACCTATAAATCCTTTATGAGACCAGCTAGGGCTGAATTGGGTAGCAAGGAGGGCAATTGCCTGGGGCGCCACACCACAGAGAGCTCACAAAATGAAGTTGTTCAAGCTTCAACTTCAGACCCAGGCTCCAGTGAATCTAATATTGGCCCTACTCTCTGGGGGTATGTCTACACTACCACCCTAGTTCGAACTAGGGTGGTAATGTAGGCAACCAGAGTTGCAAAGGAAGCCTGGGATTTGAATTTCCTGGGCTTCATTTGCATATTGCCGGGTGCCACCATTTTTAAATGTCCGCTAGTGCAGACTCCGCGCCCCACGGCTACACACGGCACGGACTAGGTAGTTCGGATTAGGCTTCCTATTCTGAACTACCATTACTCCTCGTGGAACGAGGAGTTCGGAATAGGAAGCCTAATCCGAACTACCTAGTCCATGCCGCGTATAGCCGCGGGGCACGGAGTCTGCACTAGCGGACATTTAAAAATGGTGGCGCCCGGCAATATGCAAATGAAGCCCGGGAAATTCAAATCCCGGGCTTCATTTGCAACTCTGGTTGCCTATATTACTACCCTAGTTTGAACTAGGGTGGTAGTGTAGACATACCCTGGTTTATTTTGGCAGGCCCCCTGAAACCTGCTCGCAGCTCTCCCCTCCCACCTCCCCTCTCCCCCTTTGGGCTCCAGACCCCTGCATGAAAACCACGCCTGCACTGGACAGCCTCCCTGTGCTTACATAATGAGTTACAACCCCATAGACTCACTTATGTTCAGTACTCACCCCCCAATAAGCCCCCCGAACCTGCTGCGGGGAAGGTGAAACAAAAGTCCCCCTCTGCCTTGGCCACTCTAGCAGTGAGGGAAAATTCCTTCCCAGTTGCCCTGAGCAAACCTAGTACTTCTCCACTTCCTAGAGTGAAAGGGTTAGTGCTTCTCTGGTAGGTCTGAGTGATAAGGGCTTTCTCCCAGTGGGCTGGCACCTATATTATCTCCTTTCTCTCTTCTGGTCACTGAGAGATGAATCAACACCCTCACACTGACTTGCTTCCTATCTGTGCTGTTACAAAACTTAAAAAACAATGAATGGTCCTTCAGCACCTTAGAGACTAACAAAAAATGTAGATGGTATCATGAGGTTTCCTGAGCACAACTCACTTCACAGCTTCCCCATAGCTCTTAAAAAGGTAAGCCCCTTCCTTTAGCAAACCACACAATGCCCCTCCTTTCAAGATCCAGTGCAGTCATGTTTGTATTGCAAACTGTTGTCCCTGGCTAAAAGGTATCCTGTAGTTAGAGATAGCACCTACAATACATAGGTAATGCTGGACACATTTCAAAGCTTCTGAATAGTTTACTGGTGTGTAAAGCTATGTCTAGACTGCAGGCTTCTTTCGGAAGAAGCTTTTATGGAAGAGCATCTACAGCCTGTCTCTGACTTACAAACCGGTTATGGACCAAGCAATTGGTCGTAACTCGGTTTGTTTGTAAGTCGGACCCCATTTAGTTACATGCGACCGCACTGTTTGTAAGCGAGGAACGCGTTCGTAACTCAGGGTCTGCCATTTATGACATTTTTTGTCGTAACTGCGAATGGTCGTAAGTCGACCGTTCGCAACTCGGTTTACCGGCTGTACACAGCAAAAGCGCATTGAAAAAGCGATTTGCTTTTTCAAAAGATAGCGTCCTCACTAAATGGATGCTATCTCGCATTTAAGCTGCGATTACTACA